>NC_088888.1:2919648-5662148 GCF_037157495.1 Lathamus discolor
GGTTCATAGTAGGGATTGTTGGTTCTATTAAAAGCAACGTAGATGGAGTTTATTTGTCACTGAAGCATTTTCTGCAGATGTTCCTACTTCAGAGATGTTCAGCCAGTTAGGTGTAAAGATGTGCTGAATAGGTCGCCATCACTTACGGTCAGGGAAATGCCACCCCCAGACACATCATTAACATGGACGACTGATTAATTGCCCACTGAAATTTATAACTCCCCATCCATTTAAATATGTCTTTATTTTCAGACTCTGGACTTCCCTAGAATTGATAAAAACCAAAAAGACATTAAAAACCAAACCCCAAGCAAACACTGCAGTTACTCCTTCTAGAAAGGAAAAATGTTGGCCGACGTACTATCCAGTGGGGATTAATCACAGTGCTATTCACATTACAACATGCAAAGTAATGTGTGTAATCCAGTCTGACATGAAAAATGGCTAATAACATCCCAGAAGGAAAGAGCTATGAATGGCTCTGATGCCTGAGGAGGAGGGGAGATCCTTGGGAACTCTTCATTGCGAGGTGGAGCATCCAAAAGAAGAAACTGAAATTCTGGGGCTCTTCAAAGCCTCTGCACTATTATGCTGTGGGATGCTCTGTGCTGGGTTCAAAAGATGGATCTTTGGATGTGACCCAGGTACAAGAAAGTTGGACCTAAAAGTTAACTCCTAGTCTAAAAGCCTGTGTGTCTTTATGGGTGCAGGAGGCTAGAAGGCTCAAGGGTTTCATGCTGCCTGCTTCATGGAAAAGCAGCATTCCCTACCTAGAAAGCTTTAATATTCACATGTAGAAATTGAATGGCAAAGGCTCAACTTAAAACCCACGTTGTCACTTCCATGCTGAAAGTTGATGTGCGGGGAGAGGTAGAACTTTTTGCATTTGGACTTTATGCTTCTCATATAGGTGCTTGTAATTGCCTCCCTCCCATCTCCAACAACTTAGGAAGAAGAGCATTTAATGTGGGTCCTCTGGAGTGGACATCAAAATTGAGAGGTGCGAACTCTTTTCCCAAGCACAAATGCAAAAACACCAACAGGTTTTGCAATCACGAGCCACTGCGTATGCCAAAAAGTTGGTTATCTACTACATTTCTTGCTTTCTAGTATCATGTGGTCAGCAACTCCTTCCCCTTGGTTAGCACCCAGTGACACCAAGGACAATGAACAGCACCTGAGCAGCTGTTTAAACTGCATGAACAGAGAAGTGTTATCATTTTTTTCTAGCAGCGCAGGAATGAGACTAGCACGGCGTCTTTGGTAGATGTATTACCAAGTGCCCAAACAGCAGAGCACTTACCTGAAGTTTTAGGTTATTTCTTTAAGGTGGAATAAGTGAAACGTAACAGTTATTTTCTGCCCTCATCATTACTGCTGGAATAGAACACCTGTAAAAATGTTTCCTTCTATGTTGAATGCAAAATTTCCACAGAAGGCAGCCTTTGGGAGCAGAGAAAAATGTGTGGGGCTGGATTTCACTCTCAGAGGTAGACAGAGGACCTCTGTGGGCTGCGGGGCTTCTGGAAGCAGTTTGTCAGCTGGTGTCAGCGGGAGCTGATCTCATGCTTATCTGATGGCAAAATGGAGCTAGCAAACTGCTAGTGTTGCCCCAGCGGTGGTAGGGGAGTGAGGCTGCAGAGCTCAATCAGGTTAAATGTGCATATTTTCAGACAAATTTGATGAAAGGGGCTTCTAAAGGAAGAAGAATAAAAGCCTGAAGTAGACAATATGACGCTAGCCCTGATCTGGTAATGTGACATGCATTCATTAAATGAGATCTGTCTGGGTATCTGTTGGCCACAGGAATGGTTGAAGTGGCCCCTGCTGCAGGTTGGGGAACTCACCAGAGTGGGCAAAGAATGGCAGCGAGGGGATAATTGCTATTCGAAGCATCCTGGCTACTGGCCGGCCGTGTATTAGCAGTTCTAGAGCTGTGAAACCATATTTCTGTAATAAAAATGGAGAATAATACCTTCATGGAGATGACTTCAACCTTGGAACTGACCCAGGTTCACTGTAGTGATTGCTTTTGAATCAGTTAAGGGTAAGAAGGTGGTGCTGGTGCCTGAGAATGAAGTACCAAAGTTTGGAGGTAACTGTTGTCTTTAACATCCACCCATTGTCTGGGGGCTTGACAGTAACATTTAGAAAACCCAGATGAGTTGAACACATCCCAGCTCAGTAGCAACTTGGAGCAAAGGGCGCCCTTTGAAGAGCTTGGGGTTTTATTTGTAGGATTCTGAAAAAGAAGACCACAATGTCTCCTGAGAAAGCCGTTTTATGTGGGTCAGGTGCACAGCAGCTACAGAAGCAAGCCAAAGGCTTGCTTGTTTTTAAACTATGAACAACATTCAGAGATACCCTATTTTTCTGATAGCTTTCAGCACTGGTTGTGGCCAAAGTTAAATGCAGAGCTACAGAGGGCTTTCTATGCATGCATAAATCTCAGATTAGATCCCACATGGAGAGGAGAACTTAGCTGTAAATGCACGGGTAAAATAGCAAGTTGAGCTTCCTCTCCTTAAAGGCAATTGTGTTTGTTTCCCCTCCTGCCAATCATATCCCATAAATCCCCCGCTCTCCATACTCAGAGAGTTCCATTTTGTTACCTACATTCTGTCAGTAGACTTTACAAAGATCTCTAACACATGTTATAAAAGTTATTGCCATAGTACTATATATAACAGCTTTGCATAAGAGAATAGAAGGCTGCCACATTTAGAAAATGCAGGTGCTATGTAAGCCCCTTTCTGAAAGAAAGAACTTAGCTCAGTTTCCTTTGAAGAACCAGAGACTTGAAATTGAAAACTGTATTAATGCCATTGTCTCCTTGTATCAGCAGGTTCCAGAGAGATTCCTGGAAGTGGCTCAGATCACATTACGGGAGTTTTTCAATGCCATTATCGCAGGCAAAGATGTTGATCCTTCCTGGAAGAAGGCCATATACAAGGTCATCTGTAAGCTGGACAGTGAGGTCCCCGAGATTTTCAAATCCCCAAACTGCCTACAAGAGCTTCTTCATGAGTAGAGAGTTCAGCAGCTATTTATGAATGTATGAAAGTAGCAGTCCCCTTCTGATGCCCAAGTCATGTGTGTCCCTATTTTATTTTCATATATATGTGTATTGCATACATATATATGTATATGAAATTGGACTGTGATCCCTCGTGGATTTAAGTTTTCGGTTCCGAGGGAATGGTTATTTTACTTCAGCCTTTGGTTTACTTTGCCCGAGACCCTTAACATTTGAAGAATCAACGGGGTTAATTTTCAGGGAGAAGAGTTTGGAAGAGTGTAAAAGCCTGTCTTAGCAAGTTAGGGCATTATGTTTAAAAATGCTTTGTCAGATTTATTGCTTGCTGCAAAGTGGCATTTTGTCTTAGTGAGACTAATGTCATGGCACAATTCTACAGACAATGAAGTTTATATTACGTTTATACTGCTAAAGGTCTGAACTCTGTGGAGTCACTTCATAAGCTTGGAGCTTTCTTTCCTTTCCTTTTTTTTTTTTTTTTTTTTTTTGTATTTTATATACTTTTTAACCAAGAACCAGATTTTGTTTCGTACTTCAAAAAAAAAAAAAACAAAAACACAACAAAACCTAAAAATACAACATCCATTTCAGGTACTCACTCCTAGAAGTGATACCCCAAAAAGCAAACCCTATTCTTCATGCTTTCCTTACAGAAATGATGGATATCCTGCACCACTAAGCAACACGCCAGGTTGTTGTTGTTCTAAGTTGCAGCAAGGGATGTTTGCACAAATCAAATCTTGCAGGGTGAGGCCAGTAATTCATGCACAATGTTGTACCAACCCCACTAATCCTGGAATATGGTCAGCTTATCAAAGTGGAAGCATTTCACTCTCCATAGACTAAAAATGAAACCTTCAGAGTCCTATATTGCCATGTCTCGGTCTTACTTGAAGTGGCATCAGTCCCTAAATTTATTATTTTCCTAGCCCATTCTGCCTCCCCAAATCCCCTTTCCAGTATACAAAGTTTTTGTCTGTTATTTAACATCTGTCCTGAAAAGCACTTTTTTTGGAATGCTCTTAGATCTAGTAGAATAAAAACATCTTCACCTCACAGCACTGAGGAAAAGAGACAAAACACTTGTTTGTAGCTGTAAAATATAATCAGTCTTTTCCTAATCAGAGGAATAAGAACTGCATTTTCATAAAAACCTAATCAATCATATGCAAAACTGGCAGTGTCCTCCTGTCCCTGCAGGGTTCCGATAGCCACACTGGGGGGTTAAAATTACAGTAAGTGCAGATTTAAAATATAAGAGATCTGTTTTAGCAATGGGCTGCACTTGTCTTCTGAAGCTGGAGCTAGTCTTGGCCAAAATCTGAGTGTAAAGTCCACAGTGAACCTGGGTTTGCCTGAATGCTATGTCAGCAGGCAGACAGCAAGCGAGCTGCTAGTTCTCGTGCTTTCATCAGTGGCTCACCTTTTCTCATGTTTTCAGAAAGATACTGGCTCCACAAGTTTGGGGGAAGGTTCAATATGCTGTGGCACTCTGTGTTTGTCCTTTTCTCTGTCGTCTTTTGTATGGATGCAGTAAGAATTTATTGTTATCAATAGTCTTTTCCCCTACATAATTCAATCTGAATCTTGAGGAAGTTCCTAAGTAGCTGCGAATTATATTTAGACCATTGAGGATATTGGGATCTTATTTCTTTATCTTCAGATTACATTTTGATTTTGGAGAGTGAAAGTTTACCCACGTGACTAAAGAGCTGACCTGATCATTGCAATTCCACTTCATTTACAAATACTGCTGATAGACAGAAATGTATGAAAGCAATTATTGTTAGCATAAAGCCTTACAAACCTGCTGACTTCAAATTAAACAGCACAAGCCTACGATTCCCTGTCATTCTTTTCGAGCACTGGCAGTATCTGTGGAGTATAGGCAATGCAGACAATAGCATGGGATGAAGTGCCAACATTTTCACTATGCATTAAAAGCAAAACAAATCTTCTTGATCTTAGACTCCCTGAGAGTACCTAATACTGCACTTATCCTTCATAGACAGGATGTGTCTTTTTCCTCCTTTTCTTCTATTTTCTTTCAATTTTTTGATTTCTTTTTCTTTTTTTTTTTTAATGCATGATTTGGTAAACATTACACTTCACAAAGATGTAACTCCAGTGAATTCTGAGTAAGAAAAGATGAAAATTGTGTTCATGCACTTTTTTGATTTATGGGAAGAAGTGGCATAAATGCTCAAGTTTGAACCCAGTAAGTTCATCATTGGCATCCCATCAGATACCGCATTGTCACCTTGAACATAAGAAAGCAAAGCCATACTTTAGTCATACTATGTGGACATACTACTAGCTACCATCTCAATATGTGATTTTACCATTGCTTTTGTTATGTTTATTATTATTATTAATATTATTGTGGATGTTATTATTATTATTATTATTTGGCTGCAATGTGATTCACATAATCTAAATAAGTGAAATTGTGTACTCAACACTTGATGTTGTTGCATTTATTTATTTATTTATGAGTAGCATAATCTCAATAGTAAATGAGGCATAGGAATTAAGAGTAGAAATTTCATCTTAAAAGCAAAATAAAAACCTCCTTTGTCTGAAAAAGGAATAAATGAGAATTCGATCATTTCAGTTACGTGTTTTTTCTGCATTTTATAGCCATATTGCCTTTGTGCCTCCCAATGCACCTAAAATTAGAAATACATGGCAGAGCTCCTACTAAATTGCAAGTAGAAACCAGTCTCTTTGAGACGATCTCAATGCGAAATGGCTAAAAGGCAGGAGGCTACTTTTATAGTAATGAAAAGTTTACACAGGGAAAGAATTGCAAAACCCGTGTAGAAACCCCACGTTGCCATTCATTTACTGCTAATTCAGATTTATTTCTGCATATAAACTTGAGGTTATAGTCTGTGCCTAGACCTTTAATGCACCAGCGGAAGGAGAAAACAAAATCCTTCAAAATACCAGTTTTTCCCCCACAAGTACAATTGTTCTTGTGCCTTCTGTGGCTTACAATTTTCATCTTTTAAACTTGATTTGTCAATTCCTACAGCTGCAATAAACACTGATTTTGGTTGGGTTTTCTTTTTCCGGCTGTTTGACATGATGTTGATAGCTATGCATATTTTGTGTCTTTTTAAGAATTAAAAAAAAAAAAAAAAAAAGAAAAAAAAAGAAAACAAAAAAAACCCCACCCCACAAATAAAAAAAAAAAACACCAAAAAAAAAAAGAAAAAAAAAAAAGAGAAAAAAAATAACACAAAAACAAAGCAGGAGAATACGTTTTTGAAGCAGAGAATTTTTAGAACAGTTTGATAACGCAAATTATTTTTTCTCAATCGTTTGAGCAGCATTCGAGTTTTGGAAATTCTTGTAGAAGCCAATTTTTTGTAACTGTGGTGCAAATCTTGTGTTTTCTTAGCCTGAGGAGAAGTAGTATAGAAGCAATATTTCATACGTGACATATGTGCATATACATATACATATGTGGTCACGCACACAAGCAGAACGTGTGGGTGCATGTATGTATGTATGTATGTATACACAGCAACACACACAAAATATGCGTATGAAGTGAAAAGCTTACCTTTTTCCTATCTAGATTAAGAATTAAACCTATTTTAGACATTTGTTATGTTTTGTGAAAAGAATGTTCTATTTGCAACTAGAAAACATTGAATTCTTACTGTATCTCTGGTTGTTTAATGGGAACGTTTCACATTTAATGGTAAACACGTGGAAGATGTTAGAATGTAGTAATTATTTAAGGAAGTGTTCACCCATGTATTCCTGAGGGTTGCTTTGTGCCTCTGAGTATTATTTAATTCAAGTGTTTTTAAGTTTGCAGAATCTTTGTTACTGTACCAGGTATGTGGGTGAACATTGCAAATCGAGGGGAACTTTTATAAAGCAATGTAAATATTCAACCTTAACGGCTGTTCTTGCATAAAGACATAAGATTTTAATAACTACATTCTGAAAACATCTGTTGAATTTATAAGAAACACTACAGTAACTGTGTAGATAGTTGAAAGCATTCTTGAAAATCCAGCTCTCTACTTGAAAGAGTTAAGTCTCTTTCATCAGATGTCAAGGGAATGGGTAATACAGTTTCTGTAAAATTGCAGATTTCTTTTTCTATGTATATGAAGTCAGTTAATAGAAAAAAATGTTTTTTTTTTTCCACAGGTTAATATTAATTAAGAAATAAAGGTGAAGATTTTGTGGCTTTAAAGATAGGATTTTCACCAGCAGCATTGAAAGATTATACATATATATATATATATACACACACAGAAAGATATATATATATATTAAAAATGGAAAGTGGTTTACAAAACCCCCAAAATGAGCACTGTACATGAGAAGTGAAAGCAAAAACTATATTTGCCATGTGTATTATATAGCAGTCATTGGTGTTAATAGTGCAAATGTTTCCTTCTGGTACCAACTATGTGTTTGAAAATTCCAATACGCATTGTTTTCAAAAAGCTCCCCTTAAGGAATGTAACTGGTTTATATGAGTAAGCAGTTACTGTATTGCACTTAAATGTTCTGTTGAAGGAAATGCAATTTTGTTTTCTGTAGAACTGTTGGTTGTAAACCATCTATAAACGGAAGCTAAAAAATGCTCATATTTTGAGCTGGGATGAAAACTGGTATTTAACCTTTGTATCTTCTTAGGAATATCCTTTTTAGTGTATGAAAGGTGGTGGCACTATGACTTTATGAAGTCTTTTCATCTGAGCCAGTCACCTCTCTCCCGAAGCAGCCACCTTCCAAATGCACAAATATCCTGGGATATGTAGAAACAAATCTAGAAGAAACAGCGAGCTTACATTTTTCTCTTAAATCCATCCTTTCTGCATTAATTGTACCACTCGAGTGAGATATTAGACAACCACAAGAACCATCTCATGACCACAGAACATCTGAGAGTCAGAAGTTAAACACGAAGGCAAAAACAAAAAAGCCTCTTTAGGTTGCTTTTAATGCTGCCCAGAAGAGTCAAAGGTTAAGGTTTAAACTGATACTGTCCCAGCCATTACTCATATGTATATAGTTACAAAAGTGACAAAACACTGCCTTTATATTATTTAGCAATATGTTGTAAATAGCATTATTAAGCTCTTTTTTTGTAATAAAGACCCTTTAATTTGAAGATAGTTCAATAACTGAGAAAGTCAATTTTGGATTTATTTTTCTTTTTTCTTTTTAATTTTATTTTTTAGCTAGAGGCAATTTCAACTGTGGATTTTTTTTTCCTTTTTTTGTTGTTGTCTATTGTTCTGAAGACTTTGCATAATTTATTGGTTTAATTTATCCTAATTTATTTGATGGTGTACAATTTTGTATTACCAGGGATGTACTGTAATAGTAATTGATGACAAGATAAAACAATAAGACTCCCCTGTCCGTTTGGGAAACAAAAGGTGCAGTAGACAATTGATTGATAAAAAGTTACAATTCTAGCTTGGCAGCTACTAAATTTAAGAGAAACACAGGAAAAATGTTTGGGGGGGGATGGATTTTATTTTGTGTGTTTAAAGCTTTTGTATACTCTCCAGACTTTTACCTTTTTGCTTTGTACCACTTAAAGGATACAGTAGTTCAATTGCCTTGTGTGCCTTCCATCTTCTCTAAACTGAATGTATGTGCAGTATATATGCAAGCTTGTGCAAAATAAAATATAAATTACAAGCTCATTGCCATTGTCTAGATTTATTTCCAGAAGTTTCTGTTGCCCCGTCTCAAGAGGGGGACTGCTCATCCTCATCCTCTGCTGCGGCCAGGCTGTGCCTAATGCTTGGAGCCCTCTGAACGCTTCCTTTTCCCCTTAGTTGGAATTATTTATTAATGAAATTGCCAGCCCTCTTGCAAAATGGATATAATGATTTATCTAAGCTGGTGTTCTACCTCCAGAGCTGGTTAAGATAATGAATGTTATTTTGCAATAGTCTATCAGACAAGGAATAACTCCCTGCAAGAGACATGTTAATGTCTGAGGCCCTTTAAATTAAACGTAGCCAACTTGAGCTAGAAAGTACTTGTATTTATGATGTTTAATCAGGCCCTGGATATACTTGCCATGTTGGTGTCCTGCAGCGGGGAGTTCTGCAAGTCAGTGAATGTAGAATAACGCTTGTTTTGATGTGGCTTATGTTTGTTCCTGTTACCAATTTGCTCCTGTTAAAGGTAGTGTCCAGATACCATTCCCTATTATTTTTATTACAATCATCTTTGGATCACTTCCTTTGCAAGCTATATAATCACTAGCATTCTACATAGGCTAATCTGTTCTTATACAGTTCCTCAAAATGCAAGTCTCATTTGTTCACTGTTTTTCTCTAGGCCTCTGCTATTTCTGCTGTTTCATATGCATCTTAACATTTTGAGGTTGAGTGAACCTTTGATTTACATCATTGTCTGCGTTGCAGACATGAACGGTCTCTTTTTGGCTTAGAATTGGTGCAGATGGCAGTAAGATGGGAGCTGATTTGGATCACAAAATCATGCAAGAATTTTCTGATTTTGAAGAAGAAGCATGTTAAAATTATATTTTAACCTGAGGTCATTTATTTTTAGAACCTTTCCCCATTCAGACTCAAGACACAGTAGAGCTGAGCTGCATTCAGCTACCCTGTAACAACCAAATAAACACTTCGTATCTGCAACAGCAATTAAAACTCCATGTCTTTTTATGCAAGTGGCGTTGCATTTGTTGGGCCGTATCAGCACCAAGGTGTAAAGGAGGTTTGTGGAAGGTCATGGAGTTGAATCTACATAACTAATGGTCATTTAGCTGTAAGATCTCTGGTTTTACTGCAAACAAATTGCCTCTCCTAGTTCACATCTATGCACATCACCAAACCAACATACTAGCAGCATTTTCTGGTCAAAATACCTGACATTCAGACAATTTCTTAAGGAACTGTCTGCCCCACAGCACTTACTAATTGTCTGTGTATTCAGGAGGTTGTGACAACCATGGCGTGGTGAGCAGGGCAGACTGCAGTGTCTGGAATGAAGAGTGTGTCAGGGTCCCTGGCTCATCCACTCCAGAAAGCCTCCAGCCTTGAGGAGCTCCTCTGCCAACCCTGTTTCAGAGCAAGCACAGGCATCCCAGGAGGAAACTGCTGGGAAACCGTGAAAACGCTTTCCTTGTCAGAGGGAAACCAAAGAGAGAGTGAGGAGACTAAACCCAGGCAGCTGGTTAAGCACAGCCTAGCAAAGGCTTACAAATGCAGCTACAAATCACACGGAAGGGCTCGGGTTTGTGGTAGCTATCAAGACAACTAGATGGAGGAGGAGGAGATCATCCTCAGGTGTCCAGTTAATGGACCAAAGGATGTAGGCTGCATGGGTAGTTGCTGGCTGGCTCTGTCCCCTGATCAGTTTTTCTCTCAGATACACTAGTTCTATGAAATACAAGACACTATTTGCCATTGTACCCTGCGGTGGAAAGCACACAGATCTCTAAATAAGAAATCCTAGCTATTGGCATCTCAGAATACTGCAGGAGTTCAGAGCTAGACTGGAACTTGGCAAGTAGTCCCTGTCATTGCAGAGGGCCAAATCAACTTTCCCAGGCTTCAAGCACCCTGAAATGATCCAAATTCTGCCGATCTGGCCATCTGTGCTTGGAAATCCTCAGTTCCCCTAATACCTGGAATTTTTACAACAAGGAAGATACTACGTTCTAGCTTAAAAATCATAAGGAAGACATGAATAGCCCCTGACCAAGGCAAATAGAGCATTTTTATGTCACTAAGACCATCACTAGGAGTTGGGTTTTTTATACACATCGCATTACTGAGAAGCCAAATGTAGAAGACAGCATTTTGTGATGAGAGCCTGAAAGGGTTAATCACTCTCATTTTCTTAGTCTGTACCCTTATTTATGCCCAGCCTAGGTTGTGCCAACACAATTTCTATGGAGATGATCCCTTCTGATCCAGTCTTCCCTCTTTGTTAGGAGGGAAAGGGGACTGACGGGTGAGTCGCACTGTACGACTGACGGCGTTTAGGATATAACAGCAAAGAAGTTCATCACTCTCTGCAGTGGGTTACAGTGATTTCTCAAACAGACTAATCTGACTTAAAATTGGCTATTTTAAGAACACAATAACGCAAAAGAAATGAAATCTTTGCTCAAGCTACAGTGCTAATTTTTGCATACAGCTTGTGAGTATCACTAACCTACCTGTGCCTCAAAGAGGTATCTTTTATTTACATATTCATTTTCTTGTCGATACTCCAATGAATTCTTGCTGGCTTGGATTAGCCTGGCTCTTTCCAGACCTGCAGAGCGGAGTGAGACACTGACTGGTGCAGGGAAAGGGCCCCCCCACCTCTCTCTGCCCAGTGTTTGGGAGGCTGTGATTGCGTTTTCATGAATAAATCCTAGGCAAGTGAATTGTGGTACTTTCCCATTTATTTGGGAATCAGTGTGAACAAACAAACAAACAAACAAACAAGCTATTTGCTTCACAACAAAACGCATCAAAATGAACTGCTGTTCGCACTCAAAGGCAGTTAATTGCATGCACAGTTTCATTTTATTCTTTAAAATTAGACTTAAGGTTGAGTCTCTAGCTAGGCAAAAGAAAAGGAGGGGGGAAAAGGGAGAAAGATGGCACAGATAGCTAGCTAAAGAAATACTACTGGCTCCAATGTAAATATGTTTCCAGTTTGCAAGAGACCTGCCAGTCAAGCAGCTGTGGGAGGTAACAGGGGAGAACACATAAGAGGAAAAAGTCTTGTGGCAACAGTGGCCAGTTTCATTATGGCCACTGCCAGACTGTGAAACAACTCTGGGGGCTTGAAATCCTATTGCCTATTAAAACTGGGCATGACAGCTCTTTTTTATGCTTCACCAACCAGAGATGGAACTGTGTCCTAGGGGAAATAAGGAAAAATATTTATTACAAGTGTTTAACACCTTTTAGTACAAAACAACCCTAATATGCAGCACTTAAGGATAATTCATGCCAGCACATGTAAAACCAAAGGGAATCGCTTATCAGCTCAATAATTCGGTGAGGGCTTTTAGAGGAAGAGACGATGTTCCAGTCAAAACCCCGAGCCCAGATTTCTCTGAAGTGGAGGCACTTTAAATTGGGGTTTTTGTATTATTTTGACAATTTCTCAGTAATGGACACAAGGTTCTGTCAACACACCCATCCCCGGGGCTGCACGCCTGCCTGCCCTGGGCTGAAGAGCGGCTGGAGACTTACCTGCCCCTCATGCCTGGCTATAGCTGCTGGTGTATTTAAGATAGCTACAGAATAGTTAAGGGGGGGATCTCCAACAGCCCACAAGGCTGAGGTTTAAACTGCTTTAAAGGCTTCTCTCAAATGTGTGCACCCTGAGCTTGCCTTAGGTTGCAAACAGCCTGGCAGTCTAAGGATGCTGGCGTCGAGGGATGTATTTCAAACATTTCCTAACAGAATGCGGGTGTTTAGAAGCAGCAAAGTATAACATGAAATTTACTGCTTTCTTACATGAACCTATAACAACTTCCCAGCTTCTGGTGAAACCTAGACCTGGAGAGCTCTGCCACGTGCTGAGCTCCAGAGGAGCAAACCTCAAGCACTTTCACAAGGCTGAGCTCAAAGCTCTACACGCTGCGCGTCCCTATTTCATGGACAGTGAAAAGGAGATGCAGGATGCAGGTCCCCCCCCATGCCCACTGCAGAGCCAGGACCAGCACCCAGTGCTCCAGCCCCTCACCGTGGCGCTGGGGCACTGCCAGCCCTCAGTGTTACTTATTAACGCTCCCCGTTATTCGTTAACAACCCCAGCACAGGCTTCCTGCACAGCCCTTGCAAAGCCCCTGCTTTATATTGTGCAATCCACGTGCTGCTGCCGTTCCTGGTTTATTCCCTAGCAGAAACCTTGCTTCCTGGCATCCTGACCGGAGCCGAGATGTTAAAATACTCGTTACCTGGCCATTTGCTTTCACAGAACCTGGGGGGCACCACAGAGAAATGGGAAAAGCCCATCTGTGGCAAGGATTTCCCCCCACCTGCAAGCCAGGTCCACTTCCTCCTTGATGCTGGTGTGCATCGTGGCGAAGGGCCTGCTGTTAAACAGTGCTCCTGCCCTTCCAGAAATTTCCAGAGTATTCCAGACCTTCACTGGGGCCACGGCCAGCTGCCTGCTCTGGCACAGGGAGGCAAAGGGTGACTGTCCCTGCTGCTGCCCTGGGGTCCACAGGGCTGGAGGATGGCAGCAAGGGTTTGGATCCCCTCCCTGGAGTTGGAATCATTCTCACCCGTGGGGTGAAGCTGGTGCTAGCAGCAGGCACCACTGCCCTTCATACAACTCCTTCCCGTATTTCCATATTCCAGCATCATTCCATGTCTCTGAAGGAGGGAAGGGGAAGGACTGTGGTTTTGACAAGGTAAATGTGGCAGTAGCCTCAGCAAATAGGCACGTATGCAATCCCCAGCAAAAGACCCGTACAACTGCTCTGTGATTCTGGATATAGTGTTATAATATCACTTGCTCAATTCAGGATTTGTACAGAATGTGGCATTCTCTTTCTCTTTTTTTAATGTTAATAAATAACATCAGTAATATCTAATAATTATTGTAGTTATTATTAACCTTAAGGAACTTTGTTCTTCTGCAGATATAAATGCAGTGTATTTATCCCTAATCTGATTTCAAATGACCTGAAAAAAAAAAGGATGAATAAAGTGCAAGATAGCTGCACAATAGCGGAGAAAACGGTGGGGGGGTAGGGATGGGGGGGCCCGTGAGGGTGTCAACTGCAAAAGAAAGGAAATTATCCCAATCCTAGCACTGCTGGAAAAACGTGGAAGTTATTGCTGCACAAAGAACCTCTTGAACTGCTCTCCCTTCCAAAATTTCTACTGCACTCTCTGCAGTTACTTGTGTATGGCAGAAGCAGCATCTTTGTATTATATGAACAGTCTGCTTCATAATCAAATACCATCTGTCGCTACATCTGAACTTGTTTTCAACATCTGTGCGTTCTGGTCTTAACAAAGCTTTAAAAACTAATTCAAAAACTTTCACAGATCACTGACTAAATATGTACATTTACCATCTTTCATACTGGTTTAAAATATTTCTTCTATAGCTGCATCCCCTTGGCTGGGAATAGTTAAGATGTATACACTGAGTTGCTTTATTAAGCTTATTTTCTAATGGCCTTGGGTAGCCAAGTGCAAAAGAGGGACACTTGCTCAGGCACCGAGAGGACCCATCATATTCTTTCTTGGTGCCAATACAGTCCCTTTCTGCCAATGAGAAACCTGAAAGTTGATCAGCTACCATACCCCAATTACTCAAAATGACACTACAGATAAAACTGCAACCAAGGGGAGAATCAACTGTATGGCTTATATGCTGCTAAAGTGTGTCTGAACAAATGGTGAAGTAAAATCATGAGAGCCCTCAGGAGGATAAGTACGTTGTTACTTTGCACATGCTTCAGAAATGTGAAGTACATCTTTACAGAACTTTTGGCCAACCCCCTGGCAGATGTTGACCAGTTTTGCTTATGTATACATCAGTTGCAGAACACTAAAACAGAGATTGGAAATTTTAATTTAGTCAAGGCAGTTGGGCTAAAATGATGGCTTTTGTTGAAACCATTAAATAGAGCTGCCTAATGAAGTACAGTACAGCACTGGCAAACCGAGCCCTGATGAGATGCAGCAGCTTCCAAACTGCAGCCCTGCAAAGGGAAAGAAGGAAGCTTGCAAGTCTTTAACTAAAGTGGAATGGCGACAGCCCTTGTAAAGCTGCGTTTGATTTTGTGTTCGAGGGCAGAAGCACTTGTACATTATCGCCCTGACATTTTAACCATTAGTTGGAAATGTGCCGTTGCAGTTCCTGCCATATATTTCTCAATCCTATTTGTTAGAAAGTGAGCTAATAGACAGCGTGATGAAGTGATCATAAATTCACTTTCAAAGGGCATTTGGGTTCAGAGCCTAAAGATTGAATATGGCAAATTCTTAGGCACAGGGAAGAAGGTGGGGGCCAGGAGGGTCATTCTCACTGATGGCTTCAGTGATTGATTCCACTACAGAACTATATTTGCCCTTTACTTGGCTGTTTAACACAGAATAGCTATAATAGGTTCCCGATCCATTATTCCTTTTCCTCCTGAGGTCACTATGGAGTTGAAAGAAAATATAACCTTGGCTGTGATAGAATAAACTTTAACATTATCAGGTGTTTGGAAATTGGAAGGTGCCTGATTGCTTTATATAGGATACACGCAAACACACACACGCACACACAAAGGTTTATAATATAATACTCCATGCTGCCTCTGACAAATGGTTATTACCATTCAGTACTGGCTTTTTGCTTATGCAATAATATGATGTCATGCAAGCCCACACAGCCTTGAAATTCTTCTTATTATATATGCCTTCCAAAAATCACACGCAGCGTGCTTCTTTTTCAATGGTGGTTAGCAGCCTTTCTTCAAGGATAGGTGGCTTAGGAAAAGATCTGCTTTGAGAGAGAAAAAACCCTATCTGAAACGCAAGATGAAAATGAGCATTTTAGCACAAGTCATCCCCCAAATATTTTCAATAATTAGGAGAGACTTATGCTCCATTTCCCCGTTTTATGTGTTCTATAGTATAGAGCAAGTGCCACTGTAGTTAAGTGTTTGTCAGCATTTCCCTTGTAAATCCTGGTTTTCCAGAGGGTTGCTGTAACTTGCCAATTTCAAATCACACTGGGCTAACACCCACTATACACACTGTCAGCCCAGATGCAAATTTCTGTTGTTGTTATTACCAAAAATGAAATCAAGTGAAGCTGCTGGTTTTTAGTTCATGGCAAAAGATAATGGTTTGGAGGGGAGAGTGTGTACTTTGGGTTGGGTTTTTTTCCCTGTTGCTCCTAGTTGGGATTTACTCGTTGCAATGGTCTGATTCAAACGGCTTTGTTTTGAAAGGGATGTGAAAGGAAGTTAGGGCATGGATATTTTCATGCACCTCAAAATATAAGCTACGTATAGAAGGCTCACGAAGAGGAGAGAGCAGAGTTCTCATCTGGTACGATTTATGGCCAGGCATATGGTATTCAGGGGTACACCTACTGACCTCCATCCCAAGCCTTGCTTCTGTGTCACTGATAAAGATCCATTCAGCAACACAAAATTGATTGTCTCGGCTGGAGCAACCCCAGCAAAGCACAGAATCAAACCCTGATCTCCTCCCCCTGCCTTTGGGACCAACCTTCTGGCTTCCTACAGGACCCCATAAACTCCACTGGCTGAAGAAGGGGCCAAACTTCAACATCCCCAAAACCTGCAGCATCCCACAACAGGCACAGGACAGCACAGGACTTTGGGGCTGCAGTCCCAAACGTCATCTGCTTAACTCCAGAAGGAGGGGTGTCTCCTCCTGCCAGTCCTTGCTGGCCACAGAGGGACTCAAGCCCTGGGGATGTGCAGGGCCAGGAGGAAGAAGAGGAGGAGGAGGAGGAAAGAGGAGGTGCAGCAGGCACCACAGACTGCCTCTTGGAGATGAGGGCAGAGCACTCAACAGGCTGAGCATGAAGAGCTGCTCTCCTCCATGGAGAGAGAGCTAGGGTCACAGAGGTGAGAACACTCACTAGAGTGACAAGACTTTCTCTCTTTTATTTGTTTTTCCCTTCACTTTTAATTAACTAAAATTCCTTTTCAAGTTTAAAAAAAACAATGCTGAAGCATTGCCCTCCCCTTATTGACTGAGGCTTTTACCCTCTAACAACTGGAGGTTTTAACTGCAGAAGGTGTACGGAGATGCTCTCGGCTGCTTTCCCCTGAGGATGTAGCCTTCCATTCCCGCATGGCACAGGCATGTAAATCCAGACTACAAGCAGATTTACACCAGTGTAGTGCAGCAGTATATTGTAATAGTAAATGGAGAAATAGTCCTGAGGTCAAGGGATTGCGTGGAGGAGCAGTGCACTTCTACACGTTACCCAATCTAGAGTGTTTCCTGCAAGTAAAGAAATGAGAAGGCCTTGGGTGAACAGTTGTTACTACTACAGAGGATGAAAAGTGGTGCTACCACTCTCCAGCTGTCTGGGGAAAGACAAATTAGAGAATATGTCCATATCTCTTAGCAGATACCCACAGCTCTTGTAGTACTTTTAAGTCAGCCTCTAAGCTAATGTGCCTTGCAGTGCTGTCAGTTGTGGGGTTTATCTCCTTACTGTTGGAGGTGTTGGGGTAAGGCTTGTGATATTTTTGGTGCTCTGGACTAAGAGACTAAAGTCAGCAGAAGAGACTATTAGTACTGTTATATCAATTTCTAGTAAGTGAGGTTTCAGTCCGTTTGTAGTAGCAGGAGGTTAATTTTATAAGCAAATGCCTCCAAGATCTGCAGCAGAGCTACCCCATACTCCATTTTAGCATAGAAAACAAGGCTTATACTAGTCACACACTGTTTTCTCCACCTGGAAAAATACTTCAGGAGATTCCAGCTGAAAACAAAGAACAATTCCTTGCCTACTTAGAGTTAAGCTAGAATACCACTTTTTCTTATATGTGAGCCCCAAATCTCCATATATTGATGCATTGCAAAACAGAATTCAAGCTTCAGGATCAGAGGACCCCAGCTAAATACCAAGATTTTTCCACACAGAAGAGAAACTGGATTTGCCCTCTATGTAAGACATACAACAGATAAACCCAATAATACCTTATCTCCTCCCATGACTTCCTGGCCAGAAGCAGCAGCAATATATATTAAGATATCAATTGACTGTTTATAAGATTAAGTAAGGAATAGTTGAAATCAGTCCTTGCTTTTATTTGAGTTGAATTCATCCAGCCATAGATCTGTGTGGTAACTACCTATAATAAAGTAATAACAATAATAATAGAGCTTTGTACTTTTACAGCGTCTTCCATTGAAAGCTATCTCAGTGTGCTTCATAAACATTCCCCTTGCATCCATTCCTTCAATTCTTTTACTTTTTCCTTGTCTTTATCTGTAGAATATGATAGCATGGATAGCCTTAAAAATAAACTAAGGCAAGATATTATTTCAATGAACCACAGGAAGAGTGGTGTAAAGTTACTTGGAAAATACAAGAGAAATTCAGTAGATAGGGACTGGGATGTTCATTTTGCTAACATATTATGTGCTCAGTTAAGGATAAAAGAAAATCCATACATTCTGCTAGGCTGGCTGATATTTCTTGTGTGAAAGGAAAACAAATGAGTGTATACCACTCAGCATGCCTTGTTTCTGAGGCAAAAAAACAAAGAAGAAGAATGCCAGTGAAGAACGTTGGGAAAGATACGGTATTCATTTCTTTATTACAGGCAATGCTTTCTAAAATTGCAGCCTTATGATCACACATTTCCCGGGTAAATAAGCCACAGTACTGAAAGGTGACATGAGATGTTGGTACGGGATTGCAATTTGGAACAGCAATGCTCTCTTTATCTATGGGTACCCGGTAGCTACTTCACTAAACACAGTTATGAGACAAGAAATGCTAACAAATACTGCCACAGGTGTAGGCTCTAGGGTCCTGAACCAGCTTCAGAACAAGGTCCATTTGCTCCAGGAAATTCACCCCTGGAAGCTTAGCCTGTGGCCAGTGAAAACTTCTTGGGATGAAATTCCCTCCATGTGGACAGCTAGCACAAAGCCATATACCACTACACTTGTAGTGATGACTCCTTCCATCTCAGTGCTTTAATTTAAACTTGAAAGGGGAACAAAATTTAAAAGACAACAAAAACACCAGAGAATGTACAAAATTAATGCAAGCAGGCAGATTTGGGGAAAAAATGCACAGTAAAGAGGTGTCTTCTAAACAGAAAGCGATGCTAAGTAGGAAAATCCCAATCTTCCACTGGTATTAGCAGTCATCCTCCTCTTGCATTGTGTTAGGATTGAATATTCTCTCCACAAAGAAGCACATCCCTCTATGACTAAGAGGCCATTTCCTTTGCTGGGCGCTTCAACATCACCAACAAACTCAAATCCAGGCTTGAATCAAGCATGAGTGAAATGCTAGGCATGGACAGAAGAGGGAAAGGGGGACAGGCAGTGAGCATCCATGGAGGATCAGGAGAAATGAGACCTGTGGTCTGTGCCTCAATTTCTCCATCCATGAAAGACAAGCAGCAGTAAGTATCCTCCTGTGCTAAGTCTGTTAAGACAGGCTGTGTGTGTAAACGCTGCCTACTACCCCTTTACTCTGCCTTCCCCCTTTTCTCAGCCTGACCGTGATTGTAGCACTAGCCCAGTAATTGGTTATTCTCATGCCTCAGATTCCCTGGTACTTAATTTTTACATCAGAACCTATCACATATTTGTTTTGATTTATTCAATATTGATCCTTTCTCTGACTTTCGAGCAGCTATCACCTTCCCCGCCCGTTCCCAGGGAATCTGCCAAGCCAGCAGTTTGTGATTTTGTCATAATACATGTGTTTCATTCTCCGAGTGGCTGTCACAAGCTTCTGGATCTCACAAATGTTACATCCCCTCTTTTTATTCACACGTTCTGTATGCTAGATGTTCCCAGAGATGGGCTTTTCTTGTGCGGAGAAGCAAAGGGTTTTGTATCCTTTTGCAGGGTACAAAACTAAGCCTGTTTTAGTGGTGATTTTTGCTGGATTTGAATAAATGCTCTTATATTGCTTTCTACAGCACACTATGCACACGAGAGGAGAAAAAAGAAAGCTGATTGAGGAGAACCTGGGGCAGCCTCTTCTGAAGCGTCTGGGTGACTTGGGCATGTTTCACTGTTTGCAGACACATTTGCTTGCTCGCCATAAAACTTACCCTCGCTTCAGAGGATCAGACTGAGATACTCTAAACTGCCTTCTTTGTTAGTTCAGCGTCTCACAGCTGGTGCCTTTCCCAGGGTGGCTATGACAAGAAGGCCACGTATCACCAGTCAAAGCATCGTCTACCCCTTTCCAGGGAGAATAAAGCAAAGGCTGTGCCATGCTATGTTAAGAGCATGACCAACAGCCCATAGGAGATTTTCATCCCCCTCTATTCAGCTGCATCTGGAATACCACCTACAAGTCAAACCCTACAAGTCAAAGAGGGTGCTGAGAAACTGGAGAGGTCCCAGAAAAAGGCTACCAAGCTCATTAGGGCTAAAGCACATGAATGTTTAGGAAAGCTTGAAGCAACTGGGCTTGTTCAAGGAAGTGGAGGCTGGGATGGGAGGTTTGTGGTCAGCATTTGACGGGAAGTCACAAAGACAACTGGGCCTCTGTTCTTGGTAGTAGCAGATGGCAAAACAAGGAGCAATAACCATGAGCTGTGGCTCAAGAGATTCAGATCAGACAGGAGGGTGAACTTATTCACTAGAGGAGTAGTGCAGGAATGGTTTACCCAAGAGCTGATATCTCTGTCCATGGTGGCTTTCAAGACTCATTGAGGAAAAAAACAGAGCTGACATGAGCAGGAGGCTGAACTAGCTGACCTGCAGAAGCCCCTTACAATTCATACTTCTATGGTCAGAAAGTGCTTTGGAAGTTCAAAGGAACTTTTCCAAGGAGTTCTCTGAGAACATACACATACACACATGAACAGAGTAAGAAATCAAACAGGGCTTCCAATACAAACAGCTTCTCAGGATATTCTGCCATCAAAGCTGAGCTCTTGTGATCTCCACGGGCATTTGAGAGATGAAGTAGGGTAAAATAGAGCAGTCTGAAAAAGACAGTCCCAGTGTTATTTACTTTCAATTTTCAGTCTTATCTTCCCATAAAATTCTTGTACCATTCAGGAAAACCCAAGCTTTCTGCAGAAGCATCTGCCAGCTGCATTCTAATGCTCCCCCAAACTCTTTTTCTCCCCAAACTGTTTTCCCTGCTTGTGAAAGTTTTCTTTGTTTTTCATTCCACATCCCAACATCATTTGGGTTTTGCCTCTTTTCTCTCAGGAGCACTCACTCCATCTTGTATAAACCCGAGATCTGGCTCCTTATCTCCAGTAATTTCCACTCACAGCAGCCTCAGAAATAATTGGTTAATCAGAGGCATATGCTTGGGTGCTGTGTCCATCTGAATAGTTTATGTGATATCACTCAGGGGAAGCAATGCTGGAAGAATCCACCCTTTTCTACAGAGAGAGACCTTTTGTGTGCTTGTTGCACGATCCCAGGCAGCTTACAAGGTAAAAGATGGGAGAAATTCAGAGATGGGGTAGATATTTGCACGGATCCTTTTCAATAAACATTTTGCTGCATTCCCATTTCTGCTAATGCGTCCAGTGTCACCGGGGAACGGTTCAGCATAAACACCTCCTGAGGAACTGTTCCAGAGCCTAATGCCAACCTGAGACAGCTGCTGATGCTGAACAACATCATCAAGGGCCCACTGTCCCTTCCTGCCACTCCTCCTCCTTCACTACCAGTGAAAGAACTATGAAAAGACCAAGAGCTGGTGTACAGCCAACAAGAACTAAAGATCTTGCAGCTGGTTGTACCACCTGTGCCTTGTGAAATTCCAGCCAAAACAACGTCCCCTCCCTCCCCTCAGATAACCCCGTTATTAAAGAGAAGGGCATAACATTTGATAACTTCATAAGCGGGAGCGACACGTGCGCAGCGGCAGATATGGAAGGTGATTGCTCCCGCTGTCGCCAGTGGCTGCAGACAACTGACCATCTCTTGTGGGTGTGCAAGGGCCACTCTGGGTGAGTACGCTCAAATCCACACGCAGTGTGCAAGCCACTTTGTGCCAGATATATATAGCTGCTCGATGCCACCCTACTGAGCCAGTGCCAGGGCAGATCACATGCTGCTCGCTTTATTTGGGCTGGTTTGAAGGAGATGTACAGAATCCATGAGTGAAAGTGCTGATACATGCTACTCTGACACAAAAGGAAGAATCCTTCACTTAGGGCCATAGAGCAAATCCAATGTTCTGGATTCCCCTCTCAATATCAAAGGGCATTACACATACATAGTCAGAGCACATTGTCTCAGGCCAAGTTGCACCACACAGCTCTGAGAGGGGAATTTTGCTTGAAGAATGATAGAAATGGGTTTATAGCCATTAACTGATAACATTCTTTAAGCAGCAAAGTATTAGGCCTATTTGTTTTTATCTTTTATTAGCAATCAATAAAAGATAAGTTTAGAAACTTATTGATAGAAAACTATCAATAAAAGATAGTTTTTAACTGGACTAAAATTAGGAAGAGAGTACAGTCAAGAGAGAAATTATGCATCTTCATCTCATTCATGTATGTGTTTCAATCTGTATGTTTTCACATAGAGCATGAGCGTAAACTTTCATCCCACTGTGTCCATCTCACTATTCAGATCCATTACTGACGGGTGCTAGTGAAATAACGACCCTAAACAAATATGTCTGGGTACAAGCAGGGAGTCAGTTGTGATTCCAGTGCACACCCAGGTGACACTGATGACAGAGGTGAGACATTGCTTTTCACGGATGCTTGGTCTAAAGAGAATCTCCTTTTGTTGGCAGTAGCTGTGCCTTCAAACACATAACTGACCAGCTTTGACTTTATTCAGTGAAGGGCAACAGCATTCATGTACAGTGGCTTATTAGAAAATATCAGCATTACAGCTTTTTAATCCAATTAAAAACATCTGGCACTAGGGCGATCCAGCTGGCAGCCCCATGATTCATACCTCAGTGCAGAATGGCTGCACCCATCCCACCACGGCTGCCTCAGCAGACACCAAAAGCAGCTACTAGAGTGGTGCCAAAAGCTGAGCACCTCTGCTACATCCATCTCTGCCAAGTCGAGGGTTTCTAGGCATCACCTGAGGCAGGATTGCTGCCTGGGACACAGCTGGAGGTCAGGATGGTGGGCTTCTCCTCTGTCTAACCAACAGCAGGGAAAGATTGGCTACTTTGGGTTTGCCCTGTATGAAGGAGCTGGAAATCTGTTTATTAGAAGATGAGCTCCTACTGAAGGTCACCCAATATACTGGAAGCACTGGGAATACTTTTAAATGGTCCTTCAAGACAAGAACTACTTGGCAGGAGGATTTGAATTTGCACACTGGGTTCTCTCTAGCAATTTCTGCCACAGAACATACTCTTCCTTATTGACTTCACAGGGTGGTACTGAGAGGAAATACACCATGACCTTCATCAAAATAAGAAGTACCATTAATACAAGTCCTATTCTTCCTCTGCTTTCCTCACAGAGCTAAGCGAGACACAGGAATCATCAAATTAAATGGCTGGGTCAGCTTAATGTAATAAATCTATTAGTTCATATCATCATATATTTGATTTATACCACCCTAGACAATTACTAGCATGTCATTTCTTTGTTTAGGGATTTTTAATTTGAAAGTGTTCTAATCCTTAGTGTCAGCTGTTCCTGGTGGGTGATGACATATCTACTGTGAGTGAAACATTCTGATGACATATAGAGTGGAGGAATCAAATGTCATAAGCATAAATATTTAAGCAATAAGACATGACAGGTAGAGCATTTCTTGGCGATTATCACACACCTCGGGTGGTGTTATGATGAGGCATTTGTCCAAAGGCCAACTGACTTTAACACACTAAAAGTAGCATGAGTGCCTGGAATTGTGCTGCTTGAAGTGTCTTATTGACATTTTTCCTTCACTTGATGATTTCTTCATTTTCCAATGGGAGCCCCAAGGAATTACCATTTCCTTCCTCCGAGACAGTGAAAGCTCACACCTGAGAAAGACCTGAGCACCTGGAGCTACCTGGAAAGGGGATCTGAATGAAGATGGACCTAAGCCTTAACAAAAGACATGCGCTGCCAACATTCACAGTCCAAATGTGGTACTGAAAGAGCAGGTACGGCATTTCCTACTGTAATAAATGCTTTTTGAATCAAGCAGGCATAGCATGGCAATGAGGAGCCAATTTCTTCAGCAACATTCAAACTACAGGCAGCGCTTGAGGAGAAAATAATATACCATCTTCACTTAGAAGTTGCTTCTTGTACTTACTTGCTCTGGTTTAATAGCACTACCTGTTCTATAAATAATATGAGGATATGCTGTGAAATAGAGAGGTTGGTTTTGACTATAAGTAGGATATAAACTACATACTTAATTTCTGAAGTTATGGCCTTAGTTCAATCTACCCAGTACTGCCAAAAGCCGAGCTGAGATAAACCAGCCTATCTCCACCACAAGCAACTAGACCAGTCATACCTCTGGAGCTCCAGTCTCTTTGTGGGACTAGGTTCATTTCTGTCTGAAATGGATTACGTTAAAAAGAACATTATAAATGTAAAAAGAACATCATAAATGTTAAAAAGATCATTATAAATGTTCTTTTTACACAACAAAAATAAACGTTGTGAACCTTTAAGTGTGAGAGAGGAAACATACAGAGGAATTTTCTAACTTGACCAGGTCTATACCACCATAGAATCATAGAATGGTTTGGGTTGGAAAGGACCTTAAGATCATCCAGTTCCAACCCCCTTTCCCATGGGCAGGAACACCTCACACTAAACCATGTCACCCAAGGCTCTGTCCATCCTGGCCTTGAACACTGCCAGGGATGGAGCATTTACCATTTCATCCATGGTGATACGTGCTGTGTTTACATCACTTCAGCTTTTTGTGTAAGTACTCAGCTGGGTTTAATACAAGTGGGTGTAAGAATATATATACACATTAGAGCACCTCACTGTGGAAAATGATGGGCCACACTGACGGTATGAGATTAGTGTTGCAAAGCCAATTTTAGGCATAACTGACCTCCTGAGCAATTCTGTTCCTTGGCAATGTGCAAGCAGAGCCTGGTTTTAATTTCACAGATTTCAAAATTGTGCTTAAATTTGGGGTTTGAATTGAAAGGAAAACCTCACATCCTTTTCTTTTACCCCCACCAACCTGACAGCTCACTAAAATAAGAAGGAGTAGCGGCAGCAGCCATGGCAGCTGATGTTTCTATGGATGACTTTCAGCCTAGTGTTAAGGTGAGCCTCATTTTTTGTGAGGGAAGAGCTATTCTCCCTGGTCTGGCTGCAGATCTCCCAGTCTCCTTTTCTCAGCTGTAGCTCCACAGCAGCTTCAGCACCAAAGCTCAAGTTTGGTCCCCCACCTGCAGAAAACATCAGTAGCACTCAGCCTTAGTAGCCTTTAACATCCAAATCACAGGCAGGCCAGCAGGACAATCTCCTGCAACAAAGTAATAGGAAAACGCAGATATGGAAAAGGCACCAGCAAAGTTTTCTTTGTGATTATTGTTTAACACTGTAAGTAATTAAATATTAATGAAAGTATGCTACTTTCATTTTGTGAGCAATTTAATTCAATTAAAAATAAATGGATCTCCTTGGCTCAGTGGATATACTGATATTCAGCACTGCCCTTAACTTAGTTTCAACAGCATTTAACTCCAGCACAGCACAAAGTACAGGGACTGAAACATAGCCCCCAGCTAAAATCATTAACTCTTTAAGTCCCAGCGGCATGATTCCCTCACCCTGCTGAACCAACATGGCCTCTCCCAGGGAGTATTGGCTGTGCTGTTTAACGTGCAGGAGCAGCAATTTACACCCAGTGTGTGAGCAAAGATATCTTGCACTGGGGCACTGTTTTCTTGAAAGGAAGTCATTTCAGAAAGGCTTAGCAGGCCTGCATGGCTCTGAATCTACTAGCATGGCGTGATCTGGTGAAGTAATATATCTGGGAACTTCATGTCGCATAATGTAGAACTATTCTTTTATTGCGCTGAAAGAGCTGTTTTAGATTCCCTCTGAGCCCATAGGCCATGTCTTTCTGATAATAAGAGTGTTATCAATGCTTTAATATTGAACTCAAATCTCTGCGTGAGAGAGCATCTAAGAGCTATTACTCAGTGCTGAAAGCAAAACCCAACTGTTCTGAATGGGGAGGAAAATGCCAATCTGTTGACAAAAAGTTAAACAGAGGTGAAATCTAAACTCTGTCCAACGTTTTACAGCCTTAACTCATTGTTAACTTTTCATCTTATCTGTCAGGAATAGGAAACTAATGTTTAAAAACAATGTGTTGCTTTTACGGGCAAGGTCAGCGTTTGTTAGATTTCAGGGTTATGCTGAGCATAGTCAGCCAGGGCTACACAGAACGAATTGCTCCAGCACCCATGGGCTCAGGTCTTCCAAAAGTTAAAGTGTACAAAACCAATTTCATTCCCATTTTTTCCATATAGCCAACAGGAGCTCTGCTCTGTTTTTACATATGATAGAGCTAGCAGCGGCTGGAGGTTAACATCTTTCAAAAGGTGCTGTTGAACAAAACCTAGGTCAAAGAATCAGTGGCTGCATTTTGCTTTTGGGAGAGCTCGGGTTCAGGGTCACTCCACTCTCTTCCAGGGGCAAGGTCCAGATTTGTGTTCCTGCCCCTTGGACAATGCCAGGCTTTGTTCGAGCAGCAAAGCATCCTTGCTCAGCGATGCAGTTCCCAAGGAGCTGGGTAGGTAAGATAATACAGGGGAAGTGGAACAGAGACTCATTCTCTTGCAGAGAGGGACAGAGATCTTGTTCAGAAAATGCAGCTCCAGGATGTTTTCCCTATATGCTTTTATATTGAATAATCCCACCTTGTCCACTCAGAAAGCACTTGATCCATGGGGCAACTGCAGGAGCTAGCAGATCCTGATGTCATTAGAAACAATCCATGTGCAATGTGCATTAGAAACAATCCACGTGCAATGTGCACTGTGCAGCAAACAGGCCAGCAAGGGAAAAAGAAATCAGTTACATGCAAAACAAAACGTGCTGAGTGGTGCTGCCACATCCCTGCCTTTGCTTTCCTGACATATACAGCCCCTCTTTATCCTTAGCAGTAAATATTCAGGGGGCAAGACTCGTAAGCCTTTTTGTGCAAGCAGTAAAATACACTCACGAGCACCAGTGCAGATGAATTTTTGTAGAAATAAAGGCATTTTTTTAATCATTCACACTGAAACAAAATGTATTTGTCATATCCTTAAGAACTGAGGTGATCAATCACACAGAAGAGCTTACAAACTGCAAATACAACTGACGAGCTCTTGAAGGAGCTGTAGACCCAACTTTGCTTAACAAACCACTGAAACCCAATCATAACAGCCAAATAACACCAAAAAAAAAAAAAAAAAAAGGAAAAAAAGGCACAAAGGGTCTTGTTAGATCAGCTCAAGGATTTGGGATGAATTATTTGACTAGCTCTAGGTGAGGTGTGCTCTGTACCTTCTGCCCCATGTGCTTGGAGACTTCCCAGCTTGTTCTAATCTCTCTAAGCAAATGAGAGCCCCCAAGGCTCATTAGGGTTACTTACACAGTTCTTAACTGGCAAAAATCAGATCTACAGAAAGGAAGAAATAAACTAGTTGATGTGAGGTATGAATGGGGAGTCATGTTTAAAACAGTTTTCCAAGTCTGCTAGTGACATGGGGCTGCTTCAAAGAAATAGCCTTGGGGAGGAAAAGAAAGGAAAAGTAAAAATGGTTGAAAAGAGGCAAGAGCTAATACAAGGGCTCATGACCAATCAGGGATACCAGAATCTCTAACAAAGCATAGATACAGCTACAGAGAAGACGGGAATCTCATGACTCAAGGACCTGTGATTCAGTCTTGGCTCTCTGAGAGTGGCCACTATTCTGATCATCTGCTCACTTTTTGTAAAATAAAGGTAATGGCACCTTCTTTTTTCCTCCAAGTTATTGGTTCTGTTTCTCTAATATGGGATATCTCTCACTGTGGATGTGCACTCCTGTGGCTATTAAGGGAGAGAGACAGGGACTCTTGTTATAGGGGACTAGAGGAGCATTTACAATCATTCTGATCTCCCAGACATGCAGGTGCAGCTACTCATGGCCAACCAGTTCCTGCCATCCATATACACATGTTCCTTTGAATGGCAGCTTGTACCTACCCACCCACCCCAAAATAACAGCTATCTGATTAGCATAGCACCTGGGCCATCCAGTGCTGAACCACTTCTTGGAAAGCAGGCCCTGGCTTCTAGAAAGGAAAGGAGGAAAAATGGATATTGCAATAGAGGCTATAAATTACCAAGTGGCCAATTGAACTGATACATGTGAAAGGAAGAGTATGTTCCCATCACATTTCTTCTCAGAAGCTGTGATTCCATCAACAGAAAAAGTGTTCATTCTTAGCCCAAAGCTGGTTTTGATTTGTCCTGTTGCACATATCCTTCTAAGCACATTGCCTCTTTCTGTGCGCTGTTCTCTGCAGACTTTCATCACTGTTAAAGTTCCACCCGGCATTGCCTCAGTACTGACACTTTCCCAGATCAGAACTAGACACCACCTGGTACTCCAATGAACAGTATTTTTTTCCTTTGCTTCAGTGATTGGATTACCCATTTCTTCTGCTCACCTTAGCAAGGCTTACATAGCATACCCATTGGTCTGCTACTTACCCCTAATCTTTCTTACCACCAGAACAGAAAAGCAAGCTTTTCAAACACCCTTCATGGCATTATCAGCCCAGCAAGAACAAGTTGCTCTGAAAGCAGAGGTTTAAACTGCTCCCTTTACACCTCGGAAGGCAGAACTGAAGACTCACTGAGAAGGAAGTGTTTGTGGTCAGTAGCAGCACAGTTGAGCTTTTCAGCTGCAGCCATCTCAGATGCGCAAAGCAACTTCATTAAGAGGAATCATGCATGTGAACCCAAATGCAACGTAGGTCTTGCACCCATAGTGTGCACTCTGTGTTGCACCTAAGATACATATTTCTGAGAAAAATGAAGGTTACAGAGGACTTCCAAATTATAATCCCATGAAGTAGAGTTCAATAACTGAAGAACATTTGCTTGGGACATTCAAGAATTCAAGGTTAGACCCAAATGTTTCCCAGAGCTGCAGAATGTAGGGTAAGAACCAGAAGCTCTTTCTTGAGACTTCATCCCATCTTCAAGAGTGCATTTAAAATCAAAAAATCACAAATTTCCAATAGCATGTGAATAACAGGATACAAACCTCACAACGTTGTTCAGCATTAACTATTAAACATGGCCTGCAGCTGTACCACCTGGGGCTCTGATCCTGACAGCTCTCACAAGTTACAGACTCCAGCCAGGACTTGAATGAAAAGCCTCGAAGGAAAATATAAATGCTACAGAAGAGGTTTTTGCAAATCAGTAGAAGAAAATGACATCAGGAGTTTCTAGTGCTTGCAGGGTGTTGTAACTGGTGGCTTTTGTAGGCTCTTTTGCTCCTTGGGGCAAGGATGTTACCTGCCACATTCCTTCTGGGTTATGAGATGACTTCCCACTTCTCTGAATTCCCCTCTATGATTTCCACATGGCAGAAACATCCAATGCTAAATTACCAGGTACTGTGGCTGCATGATCTCAAACACTTGCTGCTTTTCACCCTAAAGGTAGCTGTTTGCACTGTAAGTGAATCACTTCCTATAGCTGCAAAGTCTATGGTAAATTGCTTAGGATCCTTTAAGCTGACATACGCATAAACCACTACTGCTAATATACACTATTAACACCACTGTTAATGAGCACTAAAACTCACATAGTAAGTATATGAAGTAAAGATGGGAAAAAGAAAAATCTCTGCTTTTCTGTTAGCTTTTCTTCTGTCCCACTCACCCCTTCCTCACAAAACCACAAATTGAACACATCTGCAGAGTTAGATACTGGGCTTCAACTTCGTATAATCTGACAACTGAAAGTGGTTTTCCCCCCAGACAGCCTCTTCAAAAGCTTTTGAGCTTCAGGTCTGCTTCCTCAAAGGGTTTTTAGTGGGAGCAGCAACACTCAAACCCTTTCCCTCATTGACAGTGCTTACATTCTTTCCCCTGCTTCTCTTCCCATACCTGGGTTTGTGGTGAAAACCCCCTGTGACTGCTCTGTGCTGACATTTACCAGGTGACAACAAGCTTGGGTCAGTGTTTGATACCCAGGTCTTTGCGTGTAATTATCAGGTAATATTACAGGTAGCTGAGGCTCAGCACACTGCAAGTGTGATGGAGCTCTTCCTTGTCTCAGCTTTTTCTCAGTAAGGTTTTTAAAGAGGCAGGTGGAATTTTATTCCAAATCCTATGCTTCTCATGGTCAAATTCCAGGGTTACTTTTTTGCCGCTGAATAAGCAATGAGTGGGTTTGTGAGCCCCCAGAAGAGATGGTCACTAAAGCATCTGAGTGGTGAAATACTCTATGAGGGTTTGATATTTGTCACCAGATTTCTTCTGTTAGGAGATCAATCCCCATTCTCTAAATCTTAAACCCTCAAACGAGTGCTGCTTTCAACTCTTGAAAGAAAAAGCTATCCACTTTCTGGTTTTATTTCTATGTCCAGAAAACAGTCCAACAGAAGCTTCTTAAATCAACGGGAAGCTTCACTTGGGATTAGAGTATCAGCCTGTGGATCTGACCAGCCTGGAGTTAAATTACATTTCAAAACAACATTTTAAATACTACAATCACCATTTCTGAGTCTATTTGCATGGATTTGGGTCTGTTTGGTTGTCTTTTAAGCTCAAAACCTCGCCGCCACTGCAAAGTTGCCGTCTTAAGTGTAAATCTAATCTAAATATTTTCCAAGAGAGGGAAGAAGAGGAGGAGGAAGAAAAAAGCTTTCTAAATGACGCTGGAAGCTTTGAAAGCGATCCCGCGGGCAGGCACTGCCGCCGTGCTTTGCATTTCCCCGCCGGGGGACGGGCGCGGAAACCAGAGGCTCACTGACACCCAGCGGCGGCCACCGAGAGCGCAGCGCAGCGCAGCGGAGGAGAGCGCAGCGCAGCGCCCGCTCCGGTCCCGGCCGGGCGGGGAAGGGGCTCAGCACCTCGGCCCGTTGTTGAAGTTCTGTTCCACCCGACCCAGGGGCTTCCAGACAGCCTGAAGAGCGGCTCGCTGCGGGAACGGTGCGCGGAGAGCACAGGGATGCCCTGTGACTTAAGGAAAAGGGGCTTTTCCTTCATCTCGGGGACCTCTGCTGTTTGCTTATTGCTCTCTATGCTACTGCAATGTGATCTTGAAAGGCACTCAACACCCGTCTCTCCCTCTCTAGGCGATGTACCAGTTACTTTTCCAAAACAACTTCTTAAACCAACAGTAAAAACTAATCAGCCTTTCACACCCACAACTAAAAATACATCTCCCCGATACCCAAACCACATTCCAACATTTTCCTTTCAAACCCCTTTAAAAGGGTTCACTGCCCCAGAGAGAAGTAGCCTTAGCGCACACAAATGACATACACCACACAACAGGGGAATGTGCACTGTAGCTTAGAGATACTGTGCTTCTAATCTCCTGGGTGTGTGCGCCTGAGGGCTAAGGTATTTCAGGGAAACAGCTCCTGATTGTCTGGTAAAAGAAATAAGACTAGGAATTGGAAGTAAGGGAAAGAAAAATCCAGGAAGCAGAGGCCAAGAGAAGAATAAATGCTTAAAAATAAACCATACATTCAACATCCATCTCTTTGGTTACTACCAAAATGAGGCAGAATAGTTGTGTGAAGACAGATGAAGTAGACATAGAAGCTGAGTATCCAGTGCCTTAAAAGAAGCTCATATAAACTGGTCTTAGCCTTTAGTGTCAAGCATTCAAGCTGCCCTGCTGAATTTCTTCACATGTGAGGGTGTCCTGATTCGAGGATTGTGTCTGTCTCAACACTAGGAACATACCAAAGCACCAGACTCCTGGAGCTGTAGGACTGGGTGCCCAACCAAGCGCATCTCCAGCAAAGATGAAGTGTGGCTCCAGCAAAGATGAAGGGGTAACTGTGCTTGTGCCCAAGATCAAAAGCCCATCTGTACACAGAGGATACAGCTCATCGCAGCAGTACCTGAGTGCTTTGTTGCTTCTGATATGGGCATTCTTGCTGTGCTCGGCACCACGGTTTCTGAATGTTTTACAGACATTGAAAGAGCAGTGAAAAATCAGTCTCACCACACAAACTCTTAGTTTTGTCCTCCAAATTTTGCAATCCTTTTTCTTTCTTTCTTTCTTCTTTCTTTCTTTCTTTCTCTTTCTTTCTTTTCTTTTCTCTTTTCTCTTTTCTCTTTTCTCTTTTCTTTTCTCTTTTCTTTTCTTTTCTTTTCTTTTCTTTTCTTTTCTTTTCTTTTCTTTTCTTTTCTTTTCTTTTCTTTTCTTTTCTTTTCTTTTCTTTTCTTTTCTTTTCTTTTCTTTTCTTTTCTTTTCTTTTCTTTTCTTTTCTTTCTGGAGCAATACAAGGAGGAATTTCCTCTCTTATTTTACACTTGGGAGTGGGTAGAAAAGACGCAGTTCTCATTTTGCCTGCATTTTGTATATATGGGACATACATACAAACGAGCAGCGTGTGGTGCTAGTCTGACAAACAGCTCTATGACCCTGACCCTCTATGACACAGACCCATCTGGTCTGTGGCCATTTACATCTCTTCAGTTGTCCCCATGCTGGTACCCTGCCATTGCTGGGCACTTCACAGAGCACAGAGTATCCTTAGAGTAAATGGAGATTCCCTGTTAGCAGCTGGAGGTACAAAGTGTCTGAGACAGGGCTGGGCTGGTCCAATACTGCCCAAAGGACAGCAGAAACATGCGCTTCTCCCAGTGTGCATTTGAGTTCCTTGCACAGCTTTTTGGCTTATCTTCAGATGTTACTGTCAAGTTTTGCAACCATAAAGGCAGGAGGTTTGTTACCCCACAAGATGTGGAGTGACAGCCCTGTGTGTGACACTAACCCTTAGACAGAAAATCACTTCAGTCTCTGTTCAAGTGAGTGTCCTGCAGCACAACAGAAACTGGAGACATCACAACACGGAACTTTTGACACATAAATCATCTATAAACTGTGGGACATGGCCCTAAGTTAAAAAGAACAAATGATTTTGTCTTTTTGGGGAGGATTTGGTTTGGTTTGGGTTTATTTTTTGGTGAAGAAAATAATTCTCTTGTTCTCTTCTTTAGCAATTTGCATTTGAATAGGTAGATCTGTTCTTTACATTACTTTTGAGAGCCTGCATTTCCCAAATTCCTATTACACCACTGGGCTTTCAAGGACAGGAGGGAAGCCAAAACATTTCCATCTAATGCAAACATGGCTTACTGGAAGGATGTTCTCATTTGTTAAAAATGCACTGGGAGCAAGAGCCAGGTTTGCTAGCACCTTCTCTGCAAGCCATCTCTTCCTTGGCTTGCTGCATGTAGAGAAAGAAAACCTCACCAAAAGGAAAAGGCAGAAGTTCCTGGAACACCACAGCTTGCAGAGAGAGCTGAGGAAAGTGCTACCCAGGCAGGCAAGCACACCCACAGCAGCTCTAAGGAGGGCCAACACGCTGTCTAGCAGCAACATCAAGCACATGGATGACTGGGTGCCCTTTCCCATCAGTCTTCAGTTAGTTGGCAGCCTGTCTATATCTATGGAAGGCCATCTCCAAGATAAAGAGATCCAGTGCAAGGAGAGAAGATACTTAATACCTCATTTGTTAGCAGAGCTGAGTTTCAGCTGTAACTCCCCCCCAAGCAAATCCGTTTCCAAATGTTCCAGGTGTGGTTCCAGAAGGCATCTTCAGTTCCAGAGAGCAGATCTCTGTGTTAGCAAAACCGGTGTCCAAAGCGCTTCTTCCTTAGAGCCTGGATGGAAACTTCATGTCAACCCAAACTGTTCTTCCAGCCAATGGATGCAATGAGGTCCTGAGAAGTACTGATGATCTCAATGTTGTCACTCTGTGTGTGCATAAATATGTATGTATAATATGTATACATATATAAGAATAAAAAGATACTGCCTCCACTTGTCCCTTCTGCTCCCAGAGGTTTGCGGAATCTGGGGAGCTAGTCAAACACAAAGTGAGGCATCGCTGAGCATGCTGCCAATGCTCCATCCCTGCAGAACTCATTACATGCCAGTTGCTGCACTTAAGAGTGGATCGGGAGGGTGATCTATTAGAGAGAAAAAGTAGTGTTAAGAAGCATTTTTTTTCCCTTCTAACTGCTCTCCTTTTATCTGCTCTCCTTCTCATGTTTCTGGGCTTTTTTTTTAGTTCTTCCTTCTCCTTCATCCTATGGAAGTGGCACTGAATGCTGATGAGATAATAAATGATCCAACCCCAGGCAATCATTTGTGGGTAATTAGTTCAGCTACTGAAGTTCTAAGAGTCTCTTTTCTTTTTCACTCGCCTGGCCAGAAAACTTGGGTGGTTACTTACCCCATGGCTGCTGAGCAGGCTCTGGGGAAGGGGTACTCCAGTACAAGTACCTGAGCTCCTGGATACACTGTGCGATCTCCGATTAAGCATAACCCTGGCCTAGGTATTTAGTATTTCATTTATTTTTGTATGAAATTCCTTACTTGTGCCAAGAGCCAAACATCACATCCTATTTAGGACCAAATCTGGGATTTGTTGTAAGCTTCTGTGCACAATCACACCCCAAATCACAGATTGGTTCAAAACAATTGGAACAGCACTACTTTAGGGAGCATGGGGGAAATGGGGGTGTCCCTTTTCTGTTTCAGAATAACCACTTAAAAACTTTCCTTGGAAGGGAAGTTTGGAGAGGGAAATCATGGCAATTGGTTTAATGAACCTGAAACTTGACAGGATTGATTCCAGCTATCCCCTCTCCCAGGATGCTCAGCCTCCTCACCTCCTGTCAGAGCCCTACAGTTGTTGATGCTGAAGCAGGCTGCCTTGAAGCTGTGGGCCCCAAAGTGGTCCAAGTGATGGAGAAGCCCTGGATCTGCAAGTCCTGGAAGCTCACCAAGTGAAAATGGGCAGGTGGGCAGGTGTTTAGGGGAACCTTTGCCTACATTTTGGTGGTAGGTCCACAAACCTACCACTCTAGGTCCAACAATTTGGCATTTTCTGACAAAGACCTCTTCCATCTGAAAATTCTCACCCATCTCCAGTGTACCCTCAGAACTTCGGAGGTGATCTCTGATAAACTGAGGGGAGATTTGGGCTTTTGTGTGCATAATTAGCTGCTTCATGGCAGAATAAGGGATAGCCAGGTCTGCAGACGGGGAGAGGAAGTTTTGTGTTGGTGAATTATGGGGGCTTTGTGCCCTCCTCTCTGATGCTGGTCAGCATCAAACACAGAACATATGATTAAATAAACCAACTCTTTGTCTGCTTACATTGGTGATTCATATTTGATACTCATTAGATTCAAATCCAAAGCCAAGCATCCTGGAAGCACATAGAACTTCTCAGGTGCCTCTGTACTTCATGAAGCAGCAAAGGACGGATGCAGCCACAGTTCCTCCTCCACAGAGATCATCTTCAGAAAGTTTTGGTTTAAATCTTCATTTCGTAGTTCCACTCTTTTTTCTTTTTCTCTTCCTAAAGTCACCTTGGGTGACAGATGTCACTGGGCCTCAAAAGATCCACGTGGATAAATGGATAAATAATACTGATGGAATAGTATGTGCTAGCATATCCCACTTTATCTGTTCTAACAATACCAAATTCCTCATCCCTGAGACACACGGAGGGTTCACATTCAAACTTCAATAAGCAATTCACAAACTAACACAGAGTGATCTAGCTGATTTCACTAGGGACCTCCATCTGGTGATGAAATTTATTCTGAGCCATGTTTAGGTTTTGTAGTTGTGGGCACCCTACACAAACCCTGAGGGAAACGGAGACCTTTAAAGCTGAGCTGGGAATTTACTAATACAGCTCCTCCTGAAATAGATGGATGCTATTTGCCCTCAAAATCTCAGTTATCCTAAAAGTCAGAGTCCTACATCCTGCATGTTTATTTCTCAACCAAAATAAGGATAATCTCTTTCAGCCTTTTGAGTTTACAACAATTTCCCAAGGCACACTTTGTCTGACAGTACTTTTGCTGTTATATCCTGGAGGTGGAAATGTCTTCTCCAGTTGTAGTATTTTCAACCTATAAATTGTTCAGTTGGATTCCATTTTCAAAAAGCTATGAGGGGGAATTCACATTCCCCAGCTCTTTGAAGCATGTAACAAATATACATTTTTCTAGTATGCTATAGGTGTGAAGTTTGTGTGGCTTGTCTTCAAAAGAAAGTAACACTGCGGATATATTCCATTTTTTCTCCCTATAGTTTGAACAATGGATACATTGTTTTTTTCCTTTCATTTTTGCCTGTTTAAGTAGAGGATTGGAGTTGTTTTTTGCTGTATTTTTGCCCTTCAGACAGCATATTTTCCTGATGGAACTCCCCTCCCCCCAAAAAACACAATGTGCTTTTCTGATTTACCAGCTCTAGCATTTTCTCAACAACCATGTGAGCAGGAGCAAGGACTGAGTATTTTTAGACGCTAGAACTCAGCAGATGGCGAAGGATGTAGAAGATCAATAACTCTAGTTTTTGTAAAGTTTACAGCTCTGCTTACTGCAGTATGTTTCAAAATGCAAGAAGAAGAATAGAAAACTTCAAAGCATGAAATAGGAGAAAACTGCGCGGGGTGCCTTGTACAAGAACATTTTTTCAAGCCATTCTTTGAAAGCAAAGCCATGTACTTGCTCCAGCTCTAATTGTGAGCTCTCCTTTTGTTAATTTAATTGTACTCGTGTTGCTGTTTGGTAAAAGGTCTTGGACAGATGTGTACTCATCTGACATTCTTCCAAGCATGTCTGCATGGTCAAACTTGAAAGGTTTTTGGGAGCTGAAAGTCATCCCATCAGGAACCAGAAACACCATCTGCTTTAGGTGACTAAGCACATGTCAAGAATAGCCATCACCCTCCTCCTGGGCGCAAGCCTCCATGCTCCCTTGGGCTTTTTCTGTGGAGCAGCTGCCCTTCAGAGGTGAAGAGCATAAAAGAACCATAAAGGAAGAGTTCTGGCCACAACAGTTTTCACTACCACTTCGGCAGCCTGAGGGCTTAACTGAAAACAGGGTGGAATCAGGCAGTTGCTCAAAAGCTGGTGGCACAGCCCTGAAAATGGGTTCTCCTGGCCCAAAGCAGGGGCACTTAAGAGAAGAAACCAATGTGTTTGTTTGTGACCTTGAGAAAGTCCCTCCATCCTTCTGCACCTTCACTTCTCAGCTGCAGAACAAGAGCAGCACAATCTCATTTCTGTGCCTCCTTTCCCTTACAAACAGCAAGGCTCACAGGGAGGACGCTGAGTCTATGACCCTGCAGTATGTGGGAAGTAGAATTAGGAAAGCCATCACCAGACCAGCAGTTGCCAGAGGTTGGAGGAGACAAACAGAATTCCCCCAAAGTCACCAGGACAGAATTCCCATTAGTGACACACATGTTCCATGACACCACGTGGCAGGACTGTGGGGCTTCAGAGCAGGCACATCTCACCCTTCAGCAGGATCTGCTCATGGTGTGAGCAGCTAAATGCCAGAGACAAAAGGGCTGGTAGGCATGCAGATCCTACTGGAGCTTTTCATCCATGGCTGCTGATCTTTCCAGCCCCGCAGCTCCTGTTCATTAATAGGAATGCCCATACCGTGCTGACCAGCAGGAACAGATCAGGAGCCCTTCACGCATTTCCCTGAACTGGGAATGGAGCAGTCCCTAAAACTGAAGAATGACGGGGCCAAATAACAGAAGACATTCTGATGCTTTGTTTCAACAGACACAAGGCAGCTGTGGCTTTACATGGTATTTTTAGGGCTTGCGACATGCATGAGCTCTTTGTGCTCGGTACTGGCAAGGCCCCATCACACAGCTGGGTTCAGCAAGGACCAGCAAGGCTCCTTGTCTGCACAGGAGGCAGGAGGACACACATGGGGCAAAGGGGTGGTGAAGCTCTGCTGACACCCACTATAAAGAGCTGCTGTGGGGTTTCCACCTTCCAGGCAGATCCCCACCACCCAAACAGGGGCCCCGCTAAGTGTGTCGGTGCCGTCTCCAGCAGCTGTCCCTTCTACCCGAGCAGTGTCAGCCTTGGAGCCGGGCCAGCATCTATGTGTGGAAGCTGTTCCCTCCTCCAACCTTCTGGACCTTAGGCAAAAGAGCTACTAAATGAGCCATCCTGACACCAATACTGCAGTCAATTTGTTAATAAGGAGCAGAGACAGGCTCTGCTGCTGGGAGGAGGAGGAGAGGGGGAAAGGAGATCATTATTTTTAATTTAAATAAATCAATATGATAATAGGGGAAAGGACGCACAAGGAGGGTGGCAGGGGGAAGGCAAACAGCGCAGCTCTTTTTTTTTGGAGGGTGCCACGTATTTTGTCCTGGGTTTACGAAAAATAAGATGATTTAATATAAAGAGAGTGGGAGTAGACAACTTTAAAAGTCCAGTAATAGCAAATAACTAATTATGCCTGCCTGAGATTCGGCGCGTGCCTGGCTCTTTTCTTTCTTTCAACCAAATTAAAGAAAAAGGAAAGCTTGATTCCCAGGAGGGCTTGTCTGAGGCCTCTCATCTCTAATACACATCTAAAGGGACAGGGAAAATACCTTTTATCACTTAAATCTCCCTGAAATTTAAGACCAGCTGAGATTTTCTTTTTTTTTTATCTGGATATGATTCATTAAATTCGTATCATTCCAAAGAAACCTTCCTGCCGGTTTATCTTTACCGCTGCACTCGGCTCTCCAGAAAAGCGCAGTTTCCTGAATGTTGTCAACCTGGACCGCTCGATTTGTTGGCTGAAAGTTAGATTTCATTCGGAAACTATGGAACTGGCCCCACATTTTTCTTTTCAGGGAACTGGTATGTACAAATCATTCTTGGAGTCAACTTTTTCCCTTCTGCTGAGACAATAGGAAAATCCTGCACCGCCTTACAGCTTCCAGCCATGAGGCTTCTCAGTCCTGAGAGGTGGGCTGGGTTTATTTTCACAGCCTTTCAATATTTATGTGTTGTACTTGGGGGTTTTAGTGTCTTTGATCAAATAGAGGTACAAGTGCTCTGAAGGCTGGCTGGGAGAGCAGCTGCATCCCACTTCCGCTGGGATCAAATGCAGTAAGTTTGTATTTCAGCGATCTTTAGAGACGCTCTCCGGAGTAGTGATGCACGAGCCGATAAATAGAGGCTTGTGGTGGAGTTAATATTCCCGTATAACACGAGGCCGCTGAAACACTCCGTGGAGTTTTCCAGCAGGGAGGAAAATGTATGTTTGACATAATGAGCTCCTCCATGTATAGTGTCACAAAAGTTACTAAGGGAGACGGTGCGTTTTCAGCGCAACTGAAAAACAAAGGGAAGTTCATGTGGCGGGATCGCTCCGTGCTGGCTGTGCCCGGCAGCCGCTGCAGAAGGTGGGGAGGCACTTCCAAGGGCGATGGTTTGAAAAGCAGAGCTGCAGCAGGGCACCCGGGCAGCGGGAGGCTTTGGGAAGAGGTCAGGCAGAGGGCAGGGTGGATCGAGTTCAGGGCCGGCTCTGGAAGAAAGGACGCACGGCCCCGACAGATGCTACTCGCGTTGTTTGGTGGGCACGTGAGTGCCATGGTGATGGGTGCGCTCTGACATCCCTGATAAAGGAGCCCTCAGATGGGGTGAGCTCCAACAAGGGGGATAGGGGCTGTATCCCAGCCTGCATGAGTGCTTCAGGCTGCACCTAGTGAAATGAAAACTAACTGAGAGCGATTCCATAGAAGTAAGCAACACAGAGCTCCTGGAATTTATCCCAGGGTAGAAGAGCAAACAGTTTTCACCCTGTGATTTTTCCTTTTTTCTCATCCACTAAGCAGACACAGCTCTGCCTTTTGAACAGCTCTGCTGAGGGTGGGAAGCTGCCCCTGAACTCCCTGTTTTGAATGCTGCTTTGCCCCCAGGCAGGTGCCTGGACACCTCCTGCTTTCGTGTTTCCCTGGGTGAAAGGATCCTTTTTCCTGTTTCTTGTTTAGCCCCGGAGGAACTCACAACTTCCCTGCATTTTGGTAGTACTTATTGCTCAAAGATTTACCGTTCTATTTCCAAGGTTCAGAAAATTCAACTCATGCAACTAATCTCTGTTAGTAAAGGCTGCATTATCTGGTTTAGATACAGACAGCCCTTTGATTCAAATTAGGGCTTTTACCACCTTTGCAAAATCCTCCTAGACCTCCGCTACCCTGAACACAGTGAACATGATTAAAAGTATCAGCTCCTCTTGCCAGATTCCTGTGGGAGCATCAGATCTAAACTAGATTATCAGGCTGGAACCCTGCTTTTCAATTCAACACAAGTTAGCAGGCGGGATCGTCTGGTTACAGTTTGAAGCTGTCAGCATTTAGGGGCCACACTCACCCAGAAATCGCCAGCGAGAGTTCATGCCACAGATTTATTTTGGCTTTGCAGCTCCCAAATGCGATACAGCTCTCTGCTGATCTCCAAATGCAGCCAGTAACACAAGCTAGCAGCCTTCGCTGAATAGACCTAGATTATCAGGTTTTTAAAGCCCAGGAAAAGAAGAAAAATTCTCCTGGTAGAACAGTTCTCAAATTAAAAGATCTCTTTTCTTCTTCAATAATGGCTTTTGCTTTTGGACCTCATGCCATCAGCACAAGACCAGTTTTACCAGTGGCAATATTTTGCTGCTGCCTTCAGCCCAGCAATTAGAACAACTAACAGATAGTCCAGACAATAGCCAATTTAGCCACAGAAAAGGAATCTGAATTTCTCTTTATATACCTTATGTTAAAGATACACAGCATCATACAATAATTATCACTATATAAACACATTAGAATTCTAAGGTCTTCAGGGTAGTGACCTTCCAATTTCATAGTGCACCTGCACAAGAGCTTTTAGGCTGTTTAAAATGCTTTGAGCCTCTTGTTCATAGATTTTGACTCCTATGATACGATTATCAAATGGTTACATATATATAAAATACAATGCAGAATTAATAATTATGATAGTAATACATTTATTAAATATTAAATAGTATTGTATATTATGGGGGTTTGGAACTAAATGATCTTAAAGTCCTTTCCCACCCTTACTATTCTATGATCCTATGATTATGTTTTATACATTACATTATGTATCTTAAATGACATTTCATATATTGTACATCTCATAATGGTTTTTAATCTGTATATCTATAAAGCCAGCATTTCACGTCTCCACACATGACCAGACATGTACATACGTGCACCTGTGTATATTGCGCATACATATATCAGCAGCATGCTATCAATGCGTAACAGTATTTGGGACTGCTGGGTTTTAAGCATATGGTTTAAAGGAATTTCCTGAAGACATACTCGGTACTGACATAAATAAAATAGATAATGAAAGTCTACATTGATATCAGGTGCTTTCTGTTAAGAAAAGTCGTATGAAAAAAGTATTAGTAGCTGAGCCTAATTATTGGTGATGAAAGTCATTTCATTTCAAGCATCCTATTAACTAAAATCCATACATGGAAATTATTGGCTGCTTGCACCAATCCCCATTAAAAAAAAAAAAAACAACACTGAAATCCCTTTGCAAAAAAAGGGAAGACTACAGCTTAAACCTTAAGTACTTCGATAAAAATATAAGATCAGTTTCATCCCAAAGTACAAATCCCAATCTCTATCTAAAACTGCCTGACCCTAAAATATATTCAGAGCTTGTTCTAATCACAGGAGATGTATTCTGAATAGGACAGCCCTCGATCATCTGCTAAGTCTCTTTAAGTCATCGTTTTCACTGTATCTGAAAAATTAATTCCTTTTTAGAAATATTCTCATCTTCTACTAAAAGAAAAAATAAAAAAGCTTTTTTGATGTAGAGTGACAGGATTATGAAGTGACCCTTCAGGTCAGAAGGAGACTTTTCCTTTTCTCATCAAGGAAATCAATTTCTAAGTCCAAGTCTCTTAAAATAATATATTCTTGTGGCACGCATACAGCTTTTTTTTTGATCTGCTATGAAAAGAATAAGAGGTAAAGAGGATCAGGGGTGGCGATGGAATATTATAATCTGCCACACTCACACATCAGCCTTTCACTAAGTAATTCCAGATAAATTGAGGATTTACATATTTAAGATTAAATGGGGAAAGAGTAGCGATGCATAAATAGAAGAATACAAAGATACAATTTAGGGAAGTTAACTCTTAAAAACTTTACGTTACTTGATGCTTGATACCCTTCCCCTGTCCCAGCCCATCTTCTTTAAAACACATAATGTTTATCAGGAAATATCCAGGATAATCGCTTTTAGATCAACGGAGCACAAACACAGATGCCTTAGGGTTTCTCTCCTCCACCCCTCCCACCTTCACTACTGAGAAAATACCAATTACCATGACAAGAAACAGTTAAATGCCTCCAAAGACACATACACACAGCAGATGGAAAACAGGAGGAAACCAGCTGGAAGTGTGTTTCCCTTAGAACTGTTTTTAACAGCCTGTGCACAAATAATGTCTCTCTAATACGCAGATAAAAATAAAACATAAATATTTAAAAGGTGACTGGTCAAAGCAACAAGATGGCATTTGATATGGGAACCTTCCCTCTTCTATTCCCTTCTGTGTCCATACTCCAAGGAACAGTTTAGAGACATCCTTAACCAGGTCTCTGGTTCAGGGAAGATAACTTTAATGGGAAAGCTCTGGTAATGGCTGTAACCTTTTGGTACTGCTGTTTGCAAGGGTTTTATTACTCACCTGTTCAGCCTTTGCTTTTGTGTTGAGCTTCCTGTGTGGAAGGCTTCCCAGCTCTGCCTCCCGGTGCTGCCTGCCCCAGCTGAGCTCCAGGAGCAGTTGTTCACACCAGCTCAAGACAAGGAGACCAGTCCTTTACAAAATTCCTCCTGCTCTTGGGTGCTCAGCCAGAAACATTGTAAAGCAACTCTTTTTCCAGAAAATACTAAGCACTTGCTGAAAATCAGGACATTTTTAAGATGTCTGGGAGTAATCTGGGATCCCTGTAATCCATGTTTACCACTAAACATCTAGGCCTGACCCCAAAGAGTTCCTACAGCATCCATACTCCCTTGTGGCTTTGCCAGTAGGGAGAGCAAAACCAGTGGAGATAAGGAGAGATGGAAATGTTCATGCCCCTTTCTAGATAAAGCAATGTAAAACAGGGCAGGAGAAAGCACAGGCATTGCTTGCAAGATGTAAGAGGGACTTCCAGCACTGTCACTAGGGCAAAGGCAGCTACAGGGAACAGCAGTGATGGCAGACCTGCAGTTCTTCCCTGGGATTCCCCTAGCCAGGACCATTTGTGATATATTCTGCTTGTCCTATCTTTGATCTTGACTGTATTATCAGCTAGAACGATTTTAAGCAGAGTAGAAGGGTTGGCTGTCACTTATTTAGAGCCCTTCTTTTACAGTCCCTTCCCCACTGAGTCTCATTAGGCAGCCCTCTCACACTCACCAGGAATCCTGCAGAGCAGATCCTTATCTGATGTTAACTGGTCTAAGTCCATTTACTTCAAAGAAGCTGCCCTAACTCATAGTGCCCAGAAATTTGACCCAGTTTCACTTCTCCACATGGTGTGGGCTCTTGATGGAGGAACAGATGTATTCCTTCTGCTTTGGATCTGAAGCTTGAAGTCATTGCGCACATCTAAGAAATCTAGATTTACTGGAGCATGTAAATCCTGAATATGATGACTTACTACAATGAAAGAAGTTGGAACCTCCAGAAGATAACACAGAAAAGTAACAGGATATCATGCTGGTCTACCCAAAGCCAGAAGGAACTAGAAAATACTCTCATAAGACATCTAGATGAGGGGAAGGCAGGTGAACACAAAAGCACCTGGAGGAATCTTGGCCTGAATGATGTGAGGCCATCAAACACACTCTCTAAACAACCATAAGTGATTCGGCCCAAATAAGGCTTTACTGAATAGACCAGTAAACAATGGTTACATGAAGTCTGATAGAATCATAGAATCCCAGAATGTTTTGGGTTGGAATGGACCTTAAAACCCATCCACTTCCAACCCCCTGCATTAGGCAGGGACACCTTCCACTAAACAAGGTTTCTCTAAGCCCTGTCCAACCTGGCCTTGAATACTGCCAGGGATGGGGCAGCCACAGCTTCCTTGAGCAGCCTGTTCCAGTGATTCAAGGTAAAATATAAGGATGTTCTTCGATTTAATTTTTTTTTCTTAGTTAGTTTTTACAGGTTTTTTTCACATGCCTTCAGAACCAAGAGGTGGCAACACCACTCTCCATTTAGGTACAGGGCAAACCTGGTTGCAGATGACAGCTGTAGCACAGGCAGTAGCAGTGAAGGCAATAGGAGAGAAGGAAGAAGGACAAATAACTCTTGGTGTATGAAGCAAAGATGGGGAGAGGATGGTGTTATTCAGGTGACACCATAGGGGTCAACAGCTAAGGAGGAGCACTTCTCAGAAGCTTTCCCTGTTAAAATTCTGGCAGCACATCAGTTGGCTTTACCAGGTTATTAAACACAATTTTAAAGTTGTTTTTTAGTGCTCAATTTCCTTGTTAAAAGTCTACAGAAAAAGAAAGATCTGTTTCCTCTGATGTTCCTTTCCCTCGATGAATGAACTATACTTTTGTCTGTTTTTATTTTTGTACTGCCATATTTATACCTAACACGTTCAAACACATATTATTTTAGAGATCTGATACCATCTAGTGTTATTGCTGGCTTTTCACATCTTACACTTATCAAGTAACCACAGTCAGCAACATGTCAGAGTTCATCACTGTATCGCGTCAGTAGTAAAATAAAACCTGCTTCCCACCCAATATCTATATTTACACACCCCACAGGTGGGTGGCGAAATTTACTGCTCATCTGGGAAATTCACTCTCCTTTAATCTCTGGAAATTAGTTTATCTGTATGTATATGTATCATTATCATCTACTGCCTCACCACTGATTTATTTCAGCCTCTGTAGCAAATAGGCTGAGATTACTAGCAACAAACACAGGTATATATAAACAGCCTATATACAATCTTGGGCATACTAAGATCAAGGGTACATTTACTTCGAAGGAACCAATGTTTCACTCTGGATTTTAGTGAATTAGATGAGATTTATTTTGCAAATAGTGACTGGTGCAAAGTTTTCTGAAATACTCAGCTACTAAAAGATGGTGCTGTCCAGGAGGGAGATGCTTGTATGATATGTTCAGCCTGGAGAAGAGAAGCTGCATGGAGACCTCAGAGCAGCTTCCAGTATCTGAAAGGGACCACAAGGATACTGGAGAGCGATGCTTCATCAGGGAATGTAGCAACAGGACAAGGGGTGATGGGTTCAAACTGAAACGGGAAGTTGAGGGTAGATTTAATGCAGAAGTTCTTCCCTGTGAGGGTGCTGAGGCGCTGGCACAGGGTGCCCAGAGAAGCTGTGGCTGCCCCATCCCTGGCAGTGTTCAAGGCCAGGTTGAACGGGGCATGGAGCAACCTGGTCTGCTGTGAGGTGTCCCTGCCAATGGTAGGGAGTTGGGACTGGACGATCTTAAGGTCCTTTCCAACCCAAACTTTTCTATGATTTCATACTAAAAGAGGACAAGATCAACAAGAAAAGCCAATCTGCTGGACAGCATAGTGTGTTTATCTGCTTGGGCACAATACGCTTTAAAACACTAAGTGTTGTTAAACAGAAAATATGAAGAAATACAGTATATTCATAAAGGTAAAAAATAAAGGAACAGTGTGGTTGGTATTATAAAAGATGGTGAATTAGTATCCATGAAGACCCCCTTCTTTATACACCCAATATGTACAGGATGATAGGTGATTTCTCCACAACATCTCAACACTGCCTTAGTCTGTACAGACAGCAAACACCTCTGTAGCTAAAAGGATGATTTGGACACCCACGTCCCTTAACTCAAGGCCCCTCTTCTTGTGTAACTGGGAAGGATGTCAGGTATGACAGTAATTTCTGCAGCAGGAGCACTTTGGAAGTAGACTGGGGGCCATGAATACTTTTAAGTCACTCAGGAACCTAGAAACAGTGGTCTATAAGAGGTTCATATTTATCACTGCCCCTTGCAAACAATTTACTACCTCCAAAGGGAATTATTCTTTAATAATTAAGTCCTTCATTGGATTCAGGGGGAGGGAAGTTCATTATTTTGTAGCTTTGTGGAACATAAAATCAGGCTGGTTTTCAGTGCAGTGTTTCACTTGCTTTCTTATGACTGCTGGCAATGGGTACTAGATTCTTTTACACACTAAAGGTATAGTTTTCTGTGATGTTCACACACGTTAAATGCCTCGGGGTAGGAAATAGATACCTGTCTTTTAAGAGCAGGTTTGCAGGCAGCCCTTTTTATTATATAGGCTATGTGAATGAGATCAGCTTAAAGGGAAATGCCCTTTTGTGCCTCTAGTAAGAAGGTAAAGAACAAGGAAAAGAGGGAGAAAGCCCATCTACACAGGACTACCTCCAAAAATTGAGGTGTTGGCACAGGAAGAATTCAGCAGGTAGACTGAGTTTCTTCGTGCCTCTATTTCTTTCAAGATGTATAGTTAATTTATAAAACACCCACTAAAAGTTAGCACATTTTATACATGACACTTGGAACAAACCTGTGTTGAACACTGTCTTAGCTGAAGCCCAGCAGCTACACTGCATCTCCCCAGAGTACACCTGGCCAGATCCTCCAGGTATTGCTGCACAGTCAATCAACAAGTTAACCAAACCAGTACAGTTGTCAGCACACACTACAACCCACTCAGGCGTGGCCACACCAGTTGTGAGGGTAGGCATGATGGAGAACTTCAACCAAAATAACCATAGCTTTAGGGAGTTCAGCTCCCAGGACCTACAAAGAGGCTGGATCCAGCAGGCAGGCTGGCCCAAAGCAGGGGCAAAGATGTTTTTTAGATGCACCTGCACCTATCATAAGACCTGCTGCCCATCTTGGACATCCCCTCCAGAAGCACACAAATATGCAGTGGCACTGATTACTTCAGGGATCTCTAAGGGTTTACTCAAGCCAATTATACTACAGCAACATAGAGTTTACAAAGAGAAGATGATGTCGATTAACAGAGAGGGACAGTCACAGCCTTAGGGACAACTGTTAATGAGAATGAGCAATGCATGTCCCTATTCCTGTTATCTGGGAACTGAATTACACTGGTACGTATGATATGACCCCAAATGTACTTAGTCTTCCACTCCTCAGCTTCATTTCTCCTATTATTCCAGTTACACCTATTTAGCCTCTATGCTGTGCATACCTTTATGGCTACTCTCATTCTCTTTTTGCCAGTGCATGTGCAACAGCTCTGTTGGAAAACTTTCAAGAGGTAGTCTGTGAAAATAACACTTTATTTTTCCTGTAGTCACATTTTTCAAGGGCGAAGAACTGGTTCGGACATCATCTTTTTTTAATTTTTCATGAAAAAGATGTTGACAACTCTTTGAAACCATGTCGTATCAAAGGAAAAAAGGAAAAAGCAGCTGTTTCACACTCTTTGAAGCAAAATTGACTAAAATATTGCCTATTTTTTGTTCTGCTTAAATGTTCTATTTTCATTTATATGACAAAAGGACTTGGAGCAACCCTTTGACCTGACATTAGATATTTTCTTTAAGTGACATTTGTTCTGGCTGAAGTCTTCAGGAATTCCAAACCACCAAGTTCTCTCACGTGAACACAGCACTTCTATGCCACCAGCACAAACAGCAACAGACATACGTGTTCTTTGACTCACTCTGTCTCAGCTGATAGCTCAAAGACAGCAACATACTTAACATGTTCTTCACTGCTGCAGCACACATGGGCTTTTCAGCCACAACTACTTTCCATGTTTAAATGAAACATATGATACATCTACACACTGAAATGCTTTCCTGGTGAAAGTTTCCTTGATGGACTGCAGTGTTTCAGAAGGTGTGTAAAAGCCCCTCAGTTTGACACTGATTCATATAACTTGGGTGCCTTTTCTTTTTAACAAAGAAAGCTCTTAAAGTATCTTTATTTTTACTGCTGTTACTGTATTAGCAGTTGAAATGTGATTATGTCTTTGAGATCCATCATGTCACCTGTGGTTATCAGAAATGCTGTTCTTAATTCATTATACACTGAAATAAAGATACAAATGCAGTCCTAAAGTCATATTTTATGACAGCTCTCAGTCATGTGGGAGATGTGTACCACCAAATTGTATTTATTATAAGTCTATATTAAAAGCCTGTCTCATATGAGTATGTGAATTAGAAAACATGTTTCCAGAAAGCACAGTCCAATCCATATTCCTTGCCCTAATACAGATATAGTAAAAATATCCACAAAATTCTTAAGGGTTTTCTGCCTTCCAATTTCTTTCCCTCAGGTGCTTCATTCCCAGGGGACTGCCTGCTTTAAAACCAAATCTAACTGTAAGTCTTGTTTTTCCTAGAAAATCTCCAGATAAGCACACGTTGAAATGTTTTTTTTTATGTTTTTTCATTAAAGCTATTTCTTTATATCTTTGATATTGGTTTTGTTCTTTTAAATTAAAAGGGGAATCCGTAAATCTCTGAAGCTGCAAAGGGCTGGACTGCAGCTCTGGATGCGAAAGGCCATGGTTTAAGGCAAAGCTTATAGCTCTGGAGTTGACCACGCAGGGTCTCAGCTCACATCACCTGTAAAGGGCTTAGGTGTGACTACCCTAACTCTGGAACAGGCTGGTGATGTGAACACACACACTGCATGGAAAGGGTGAAGGGAGGGAGAGGGAAAATGTGCCATTTTCCATCACTTCCCACCACTTCCAAATTTAGAAGTGAGCCAAGGTCTATGGAAAAAATGTCATTGCCTCCCACAACACACCTTAACTCTCATTTATCAGTAGACTATCACAGATACAGTACCATAGAATCATAGAATGGTTGGGGTTGGAGAGGACCTTAAGATCATCCAGCCCCAACTCCCTACCATTGGCAGGGACACCTCACAGCAGACCAGGTTGCTCCATGCCCCATTCAGCCTGGCCTTGAACACTGCCAGGGATGGGGCAGCCACAGCTACTCTTGGCACCTTGGTGCCAGCGCCTCACCACCCTCACAGGGAAGAACTTGCCCTGTTTCAGTTTGAACCCATCATCCCTTGTCCTGTTGCTACAGTCCCTGATGAAGCGTCGCTCTCCAGCATTCTTGTAGTCCCTTTCAGATACTGGAAGCTGCTCTGAGGTCTCCATGCAGCTTCTCTTCTCCAGGCTGAACAGCCCCAACTTTCCCAGCCTATCTTCATATGATAATATGACTGTTTAAGGCTTAGAAGTGGCAAGAGTTTAATTACGCAGATATTCAACCCAGGGAATCTCTGGGTTGACGTGGTGCATTCAGAAAGACCCATTTCAAATTAACGTGCAAGATCCACAGCATTCCCTGTGAGAGGCACGCTGCTTTGTCGAGTGATGCAGACCCCTTCTCTCTAAGGTAAGAAGCCCATTTATACCCACTGACAGAACCCATGTGAAAGCCCAGAGTTGCTCAGGGCTTTCTTGCCATGGTTGCATAATTGTGTTTTTTCAGACCAAAAGCGGAAGGTAAACTTCATTCATGCCTGACCTGCTGGCCTTCACAGCTGGAACACGTTGGGAATCACTTCTGGCACTGAAAAGGTTAATTGTCTCCTGCTGTGAGGTAGGAGTCTAGAAAAGGATACCACATTTGGTGGGAATTATAGTAAATGAGGTTTTCTTTATAGCGCTGCTCATTCTCAACATGTTGAAAGGGCATTAGTTCACAGTCACTTTCTCTGGAATTATCAAATCTGCTCAGGAAGCCTTCATTAGGATATTAAACAAGACTTAATAAGTGAAAGTGATTTGCATCGCTGATAATCGTGCACATTAATCAAGCAAGCTTCTGGCTCTCCCTCTGCAATATGTTTCATGTTCCATTGGAAAGCCTCTTTAATTCTGTCGGGCTTCTTAAAAGGGAAACGTTACATTTAGAAAGCCATTTTTAAAATTATTTACTTAGCAAAGATCACTATAAATAATGTTCAACTCACTCCTCAGCTTTAACCATCAATATAATTAATACTGTGGGGTTTGTATCAGGGATATGGACCAGATGTGTTCCCATTTATCAGATACAGATCGCACTTACTCTAATAAATGTGTTTTGATTCTCAGTAACTTTTGAAACCAAATAACTGCATGTGGCACTTTAATCTGAAGTCACAATTTCAGGCTAAGGCATTTATTTCTCATGCCAGGAGGGACCGTGCAAGCTTCCACTACATCATCCCACATGCCACAGTCACACCAGCAGTTCTAAATGAAATTGTGTGGCAAATATCTCCTGCTGTTCAGTAATTCCAAGGGAAGATCTGCTCTTAGGGGGTGATGCCACTTCTATAGAGCACAGCCAGCTAGCACAGTGTAGTTAATACCTTACACTTCTCCAGTATCTTCCTTCCCAGGATCCCACACTGTGCATAAATAGGTTAAATTTTCAGATCACCCCCCAAGACAAGCCTCTTGCGCACAGGCAAACTACCACTCAGGGGTGGTTTTGCTTACAGCAGCAAATCCTCGAGAACACAGAATAAGACCCTTAAAACGTCTTACTTTACTTACTGCTCTTGCCACTAAGTCTTACTTTACTTACTGCTCTTGCCACTAGCCTGCACTATGCCGGTGTCGGCCATGCACTCTAACACAACCCCACAAACACCATGAGGGCTCTGTATACTCAAAAGTGCCACACAGATACTCCACAGCCATGGGAATGATTTGAATGAGAAAAACAACAGCGGTATTCCTGTTCATCACCAAATGTCCCACCAAGGATAGCCTTAAGGAAAATCTTGTCACAAGAATCAGCATTGTGAAAAAATGTGGCAAAATGAAAGCCTAATTTATAGTGCATCAGGAAGGACTGCGGCTATGGTCTGTAAAGATAAAAAAGTACATTGTAGTCTAAGTAAGGAATGATATTGGTCTCAGGATGAAGAAGCACAGCATCTAAACAAGCTCACACATGGGGGTGACCTCTTAGCCAACAAAATGAGCTAGAAGAAGGAGGTGCTTATGCATTTATTTAGGTGTCCAGGTCAGAGCCCAAGCAACTATGACCACATTAGGCTACTTGTGATACATCTGCTTCTGTATCTGCAGAAGCAAGGTGGAAGTTACTGGTGATAGCAGAGAGTCCACTTTTCCTGCAGGTCTGATGATTTAATCCGCTCCCTGGAAGAAGCGGCCATGGTTCCTCATTACTTGCTGCATGGACTTTTTGCTGTTGTCCTTACTGCACTGCATGCCACTTACATTCCTCCAAGACCTGACAGTGTCGTTTAAGAAACCGTCACGAAGATTAAGACTGAGAGTATTTATTGCTTTTTTAAGAAAGTGCTGTTTGCTGGAGATTTTGTTTGCATTCACTCAAGCTGAGCACATAGCTTAAATGGAGCTAAAGAGATAATGTTTCTATAAAGTTGTGGAGACTCAATTCATTTTAATGGCCTGAAACATGAATTATGTGCCCTGTTTCACTACCTTCATGGTTCAGTAAGCTGCTAGAGCTCAGGTGGAACCATTTGTATGAAGAGAGAAAGGAGTTATTCCCTGCTCACTGCTGATTTCCTTTTAGTTGTGTCTATATATGTATGTGTAGTGTTTTCCAGATCAGGTGTTCAGCTTCATAGGTCTGTCTGAACAGTTCTCTGTGTTTTCTAGAGTATACTTGAGAAGATAAACATCCAGTAATTCTTTTATGCAGTCAGTATAAAGCTTTATTGCTGGAACCATTCATGTGGGTAAGAAACTGCCTCTAAGCTTTGAAATCAGTTCTGTGGATTCCCTCTGACAGTAACCAAATGGGAAAACTATTTCAGTGTCCACTAATAAGGGCACAAATGCAACCATATCTTTCCTAACTGCTGTGTTAAAAGTTTTAAATCTTCAGAACAGGAGCATAAAGTTTAAGCTCCAAGATCAATGTTTTGATGTTTAAATGGATTTGGCTTTCTTTCTCAAGTGTGTACGGAGTTGCACTGGAGGTCAGTGCATCAGGCTTGCCTGAACACTGTTCCATTACTCTCTGCAGCAGCAGCAGCAAACATGGAACAAAGGGATCCTTTCATTATCCCACACAAGAAAAACTATGGTAGAGGCTGAAAGAAGGTAATGAGTGTATCTACAGTGAACAAATATAGTGCCATATTAAGATACCCAAACCAGTTTTAATTGACAAAATGCAGTTTGTCTACATGGCATTGCACTGTGCCATGTAAACACAGCCCAAACCCATGTTTATGGTGGTATGTTCCCAAGAGTTCTGGGTAAAGTTAGCTTTAGGGACAGACCCCCTTCATCTACCTCTGACAAGTGCAAAATTGGAGGTAACACTAATGATATTCCCCTATTCTGAATTATTGTTGCCAACTGTATCAGTCTTAAAGCCCCTACTCCTGGGATTGTATGATGCACTGAGAAACTCTACCCTCATTTAATAATAAAAAGGTAATTTCCATCAATGATGCAGAGGAAAGCTTGGAAGTACGACCAGAATATATCCTAAAACCTCTCCTCTCCTGCCAAAAAAATTCCCTCAGAGGTAATAAAAGGAGCCTAAAAGGTATTATTTTTAATCTTCCAACATTTAAGCCAATAACATAATTCTCTGTGCTGCAGCATCTTATGATTTTTGAGCACTGAGAAGTATTAATAATGCAGCCTAAAACAGATATTTGTGAAAAGACAGCACTAAATAGCGGGGGGGCGGAGACACGAGACCTTCAAAATAGCATAGCAGGGCTGGGAAGGAAGGAGAATGGACACACATGCTGGATCAGTGTGACTAAAGAAAGCAGGACCTGGATGCTTCTGTGTTCAGAGGCCAAGTGGAACGAAATGGCTGGTGCCCATATACACCAATTTCTTTCTCCCCAAACAGGGTGGCTGTGTTCAAATTACCTACTGGGACTAGTCCCTGGCAACTACCAAGTAGTCCAACCAACCGCTTTCAGGAAGAAACTAAACCCACAAACACACAAGAACTCATCTATAATGAGAATGTTGATTTAGGCTTAATGGGAGCAAATGCAGTTATAAAAGGCATATGTGTATAATTTCTCAGACTGTTAAAATACTGGTGTCAAATACAGTTCTGTATGATTTTAAAATGGAGGAATATGTCCAAATATAGGGCCTGACCCTATCTCCATTGCTCCCAACTTAGGTTTTCACTACCTGAGAAAAAGATAACACATTAGAGACAAATACTCCAATCCAAAAGAAAACCCGGATGTGAATTTTTGGGGAGGCTCATCTCATGACCTGATGCCAAGTCTAGGGAAGTTTTTTTTATACCTATAGGGTACAAATACAAAGGGATCTAGTTATAAACATTTTTATTTAGTGGGAAAAGTAAAGCAGGAAGCTCTGGCCTTTCAGGAAGAAGCAAGGAAGCTGATGGAGCTAACATCATCAAAGCACCCAGACCCTGCCAGAAGCCTTGGACATCACCTGGTTTTAACTGTGAGGGCCAGAAGGTCAGACAGAAACCGCAAAAATTGCTTTCAGAGATGATAACAAGCATTCGGCAGTGCTTCTCATAGAACATGAGTCTGATTCTGGTGATCACGAGGTGGAAATAACAGGACAAAATCCTTTTGAGGTTTTGTGCAAGCATTGCCGTGGATTCTCCCAGCCACCAGCTTTCTCACTGTTACACATTCATCGATTGCTAATCTCTTTGGTGGCCCAGTTGCAGTGGGATCTGCTCCCACAAACTGACTCCTTTCAGAAACTACACTCCTCTCCCCAGAGGCTCCTTCTCAAACCTACAGGAGACAATAGCTCACTGGTAATTTCTATAATGATGTGCCAGTGGTACTAAGATACTTGCCTTCTTGCTGGAAGCACTTGGATAACCTGTCAGTGTCTGTTATGTTACCATGTCATATCCTATCTTATGTGACACTGCCTACAGGGCTGCATATATGGAGTTTCATGAGCCCCTTTCCAGTGGTCATGGAGAATGTTTGGAGCAATAGTATTTTTTACAACTTCTGGAGTAATACAAAACAGGTTTAGATTTAAAATAATAAACCTGACCTTAAATAGAGATTTTGCTCTTGGCCTGATGGATGGTGATGCATAAAAAGGACAAGAAATGTGCTTGCTGTCCTTCACAGTGAACTATCACAAGGATCCAGCAGCCACATAAAATTGGGTTTTGGCAGAGCAATCATCTCATTTGTACTCATATTTCCTGTCATTTGCCTTGTGAGCTGCTTAGCAATGTTCTCTTCCTGAACCTGACATTACATCCTAAATCTACAGGTCTTCATGTTTTTGCAGCAGTATAACCACTCTCACATGCTGCAAGCTCAACACTGGTGGTGAAAAGTATTCGAGTAAGAGAAAAACATGGATTAACCAATCGATATAAATGAGCACATAACTGAAGTAACTTAATAGCAATGAGATTTCATGCAACATAAAGGCACTAAATTGAAGGAGAACCATTGTAATCAATTATTCAAAGTACCCTAGTACAATAGCAACTGCATCTTTCTTCCTGTTGGAGATGGACTATGTACAAAGAGGAAGAGAGAGGATGAGAGAGGAAGGAAGGGAGAAGAACTGATGATGTTGGCTTTCTATTTTGATGTATTTGGGTGATACATCATGTTCAAGGGAAACTGAAATACCAGTAAAGACTAGACAGGAATTACTAAGATTGTGGGAGGCCAGAATTTGAACTGTTTTCATTCCTCACAACAACAACAATATATATATTTTAAGGTATTTTATAATTAGTATTATTTTATCCACATTTATAAGAAAGCTCATCACTTAAGAGGTGAGGATAACCGGGAGTACGGTAAGGTTGCAACACACCTGTGAGGATGACAGAACCATGGATGGAACCAAGGGGTTATAAATCCCACATCCTTGCTCTCCCAAATAGGGGTGTTGTTTACCCTTTAGGGCTATATAACCTTTTACAGGCCAAGAAATTAGTTGTTCCAGCTCCAAGTGAATTAAGAGGTTCCAGGATGGCACACTACAGTGAACAGTAGAGATCACATTTTCATTCTCTGCAACAGCCTCCACCTCTGAAGAAAAATGATCACTTCAAATATGATTTTATTACAAAAGCATCAGAAAAGACTCTTTTCTTAAACGAAGTTATAATTTTTACCACATCCTTCCGCATCTCCTTTTTCTATGGATCAGAACGACAGGAACCAGATGCTAAGCCAGAAAGGACATTGTTCCACCTGCAACATCTGGCTCTTTGGCAAGCCATACGGGAAGCTTCAAAGTTGCATCTCTGCCTCTCACATGGTAAGGCTGCTGGTTGATTGCTTTATCTTCCTGGCTGTAATTTTCCTTTGATTCACCTATAATTCTGAGGAACTGATGCATTTATATCCATTTTGAATAAGGTTCTGTACAAATGCCACGTTTGATCTCTAGGCAGATCCTTTTATTTCCTTTTATATGTTCTTTACTTTAATTTGTGCACTAGCTTTACTGCTGCTCAGCTACATCTTGGCTGATGCTTGCACACATGGCACAGCCTTTTTTCCCTACATGAAGTTAAATATCCAGGCTCTCAGCCATGCAAACCCAAGTAGAAACTCAAATACTTTTCTTAGTATTTCTCCTTGCTGCAATGAGGCATTTTTAGAGGAGATGCAGCCTCCTGCTACTTGCTGACATTCCCGAATCCTTCCTTTCCTCAATTCCTCAGTCCTCTTCTACCAGATTTTTTCCAGCTCTCTGGTTCTTGTGAGCATTAAATCAAGTAAGTTAAACATTAAAGTGACTTTCAGGTGAACCAGAAAAGGGAAGATGGCTGTAAGTTAAGACTGGGCACCACTCTCTTCAGAACCAGCTGGTTTAGCAAAGTAACAACTGATTTCAGCTGTTTCCAAGCATTTTGATGTCTAAGTATCAAAACCCCCCTTGTCCCTACCAAATAGTAAGATAATCAAGACAGGGGAGAACTACACAAGCCATGTATAGCACAGCAGTGTTCTGGCTGGGCTCTCCAAAGGGTGCTGTGAAACTCTGTTAATTAACAGGAAAAGAGTAATAATTCATTAGCATTCATTCATTTAGGATTTCAATCCCGATTAGAAATGTATCCTGCCCTAAAGCTATTGGTATCTTTTGTCTCTGTGCTGGAATCTGTAAAAGCGAACACAGTCCTCACCCTCCCTCTACTATTCCCTTCATCAGTATCCCTGCTCTGAGGTAGGGCACATATGGCCCATCTTAATGGGGGATAACGTGGAGCCTAAGAAACAGATTTGTTTTCCTAAAGAGCCATTTTGCTTTTCAGGTTTTCTCCCTGGAGCCAACTAAAACCCAGCAGCTACTTCAAAACTGAAGTGACAGAAGGGCACGTCATAGGCTAAAACTTTAAACAGGGAAGTTCAGTTTGGATATAAGGAAGAAGTTCTTTACTGTGAGAGTGGTGAGGCCCTGACACAGGCTGCCCAGAGAAGCTGTGGCTGCCCCATCCCTGGCAGTGTTCAAGGCCAGGTTGGACAGGGGTTTGGGTGACATGGTCTAGTGTGAGCCATCCCCACCCATGGCAGGGGGTTGAAACTGGATGATCTTAAGGTCCTTTCCAACCCAAACCATTCCGTGATTCTATGATTAGTCCACAGAAAGCAATGAGGACTTTACAGGATGAGGTCCAGAAGAACTTGCCTCATCTATTTGCTTTAAGCATTGTCCCATGGTGGACGGACACAGACTTCTTAGCCAGTAAATCCCAAGGGAGAGGGAATTGCAGCTTTGCCTATGTCTAAGTACCAAGCTCAAGGAGGAATGCCTGAAACCTACAAACAAAGTCATAATAAGTAAAAGTAGAAGAGGTGAAATGAACATGGTTTGCACCAGGGTAACTGTCAGATGCATGACTCACAGCATTCCAGCTTCCTGGAAATCAGCAGAAGTAAAGGAAGCCTATACTGTTCTGAATATAAATTTAGTTGAAAATACAGGAAGAAAAGTACCCAAAACTTGTTTTGCCTTTCTGAGTTTTAATTTAATTCCACTTTGGCTCAGGAAAGCTGTGTTATCTCCAACCTTTTCATTGACATGAAAGTTTGTAGGCTTGGCTATCACATTCAGCAACACAGGAAGTTGCAAGTGGGGTTAAGCTGCAGTTCTAGGGACTGTACAAACTCAAGGTAAGAGATGGTCTCTCAAGCAAAGTACTAGCAATAAAAATAAAAAAGACATACAGAAAGTGGCAATGGAAAGAGACGCATCAAGGTGAAGTGATTTAAGAAGGTCACATAGTAGAGCTAAGAGTAGAGAACAACTCTACTGGTGCCCTCTTAAGTACCCACTATAAGAGGCAACAGATATGCCAGTGTTTCCACTCAGGACACCCAGTATATTCTACACTTGATTGGATGCCTTCATTTGGCCTTTCTACAAAACCAAGAGTCCTTGGACTGTACTTCACAGTGTTGCCAGAGTAGTTTACACTTATGAACATCTATAAGCAAGTTTGAGCTCATTCATTGTTTTTATTTTACCCATTTTGCATGTCTATGTAGCTGGATGTATAGGAATATAAGCACAAGTAAGGTTTGACTTGTTTCTCCTACAAGCTGTACAGACCTGTTGCAGTCTGATGGTATGGCACCCATGCTTGATGATCTCTGCTATGAGGCAGACACAGTTTGTTGACAAAGCACGTTGTCAGTTTTGGTTGCTCAAGTCAAGAAGAAAATAAAAACCACATATGATCCGAGAGTGACGCTTCCATGGGAAGTCTACACATCCTTTTCTCTCTCTACAGTAGAGAAGCCAACCAGAAGTGCAACACCTTGAGCCTTCTCAGTCTGACAGTAAAGAACCCCACTCACTTCACACAACAGTGTACAGTGAAAGGAAAGGCATGTATGCCTCTGGCTCTCATGCTGATTGCAAGCCTAGGAGTGAAGGACCCTTCATCAGGGACTGTAGCGACAGGACAAGGGGTGATGGGTTCAAACTGAAACAGGGGAAGTTCAGTTAGATCTAAGGCAGAAGCTCTTCCCTGTGAGGGTGCTGAGGCGCTGGCACAGGGTGCCCAGAGAAGCTGTGGCTGCCCCATCCCTGGCAGTGTTCAAGGCCAGGTTGGACAGGGCTTGGTGCAGCCTGCTGTGCCATCCAGTGCTGGTGGACTGTGTAGAAGATCAGATTTTTGGTCAGATGAACACTGCCTTGTCAGCTTTACAGATGCACCTTTCCTCTTCTGCATTTTTAAGCTGTGCAGCTACTAAGATAATTCTACAATGCTGAATTTTATCTTCCGAATAAAACATCTCATCCTGTGTCCAAAAAGACTTCGTGTTTCTCTTCCTATTTATGATTTGATGATTTGTCCTTCCTCATGTACCGTAACATTGTAGTTCCTTAATGGTCAGAAACCTAGGGCCTGATTTTCAAGTTTGAAGGACCATGAAAAAGATAATTCCCTGTGAAGTGAGCAAGATCTGTGTGTGTGCTCAGCACCTTTGAAAACCAGGCTCTCTTGTGCTTAGCTATCAAAATGATTGGCACCAGGTATATCTCTAGACAGTGTGATCTGTATAAAAGTATTCCTCCTTCAAAATCTCGTCACTAATTCCAAATCCCATTCCTTCAAAACCCTGTCAAAAGTATATTAAATTTCTATATGATCCAGTCCAGTTTCTCTGCAGCAGAACAGTTTATTTTACCCTGTTCAATTGGGTTAGGCTATTCACATCCTCCATTCAATTAGGCCAGCTCTATTTTTGATCACATCAGCACCAGAACAAACATCATTTCCCAGATACAGTCTCAGGACATTCACCTTTTAATGTCTCCCCTCAAACTCGGCCGTTTTGATGCTTTTTCTTCTGTTCCCCAGTCCTCTTCCTCCATTTCATATCCTTTTCAAAGGGTTTCTTTCTATGGTGCCCTGTGAGACTTTCCTCCACCATCTCATGGAGTGCCTCAAAAGTGAATGGTGATTTGCCTTCTCTTCAGTCATTATCCTTTATGCGTACATTTGCAAAATCAACAGCATTCTCTTAATGAAGGCACTGATGCTGTTCTTTCATAAACCACTAATATTCCTCCTGTGTCTGCGCTCTTTCCCAGGAAAACTGGGATGACAGAAGGTGTCTCAACAATGCTTAGGGAATTCTCCCGATTTTTGTTGAGTGTGCTTCCACCAGGATGGCTTGCATGTACACACTCACCCACAAGCATATGTATTTTCAGAGTAGATGGAAATTAAAAGGGCTACGCTGCCCTGTGACACATCTACCAAACACCCAGGAGAAAAACTTGGCATTAACCTTCAATAAATGAAGGGATTATATTGCAAATAATAAGATGGCTAAATATAGGCCCAGTCTATGAATTAAACATTGCCTAACTTTGCATGATGCTAATTTATTTTGGCATATCTTGATGACTGTACTGTGGCTGTGTCCTTCTGAATGCTTTTTAATTGTCCAGTGGTTGTCCTTTATAATCCACCTGCTGGCTACAGTAAAATATACAGTAAACTATGTCAACACTAGATACACAACTGCACACACACATTGCATACTGGACATGGATTACACTTGGTGTGGTACAGGTAGATGGGTAGGCATACATGTACACAAGGCCTCATGAATTTCAACAAAATTAAAACAAGATTCAGTCTACAGAAATGATCAGAAATACAATCAGTCCAGTAACTGTGTATGACTGTAGACTAAAGTTTTCTCTGCATTTCCAAAACCCAAAGCATCAGCATTCCCTGTACAGAGAAATGTTATCTTATTCTTAGGAGTAAATCTCTGTATTTGGCCTTCTGCAAAAACTAGAGGCCTCCACCAAAACGAGAGCAACCTCTACTGGGCGCTGTACAACAACAGAAAAATGAGCCACTGCTCCAAAAGCAGTCTAATGTACAAAAGAGATGACACCAAGTGGAAAGCAGATACACAGAGAGGGAAATTGACCCAAGTCAAGTGCATGTGGTGGTTTTGAAGCTCCTATAGGCTTCTGCTTAAAGCAGGAAGAAACTAACCCTGGACAAGAGATGGGGCAGCCACTGGAGGGAAAGCAAGCTATAGGAATGATTACCAGTGACAGAGGATGGATGAAGAGAGAGAATTTGAAGAGGAGCAATAAAGAGCTGAAATGCCCTGTTGCAGGTTGCAGAAGGACCTGTGCTGAGACAGGAAGATGTTCCGAAGCTGTCTTTGGCTGGGGTGTCTCACGCCATGGCAGAGACACCCCCCTGTGTTCGCACAGGGCATGCATCCATCTAAATGATGCTCAGCACTATGAGCACCTTGGTACGTACATGGCACAATCATTTATAGCATGGCCAGTACTAGATGACATCTGATTTTGTCCTCACATGGTCATTTCAAATACAGGCTCACTGTAAGCACCACGCACCTTTTAGCCAGAAAGGCTGTTTGATCCATAAACACGCTTTTCTACTCTTTGGTCCTCTTAGAAGCTCACCTATGCCTCTCAAGTAATTCTTGAGTGGGACTTTCAAATGCTCCAAGAGTGTTTGTTCCCCTCTCCATTCCCAGAGTTTTACCATATCTATCCTTTTCCAAATCAGAAAATGCACCTAGGGAAAATATGCCAACACTTTCACTGAAGACATCATGCACATCACTGACGTGAGGCTGCCTGTTCTGCTGAGACACACAAATTCAGCCTCTATGACCTTCGCCGTGTTATAAATGGATGGTCACCTAGAAGGAAGCCACAAAATCAAGCAAAGAAAGTATATTTACCATTGCTCACTGTCAGAGAACACATAGCATCCAAGCCATTACAGCCTGTAAAACCTCCTGGACCAAAGCAGGCATAACATTTGTCTGCTGTCCTTCTTCCCAAATTCATTTGTACAAATACTGCTTAAGGTTCCCAGGTACCAGTATCAGTGTTTTGATTCATTTAAATGATGGTTGGGGAGGACTTTGGCCCTTTAAAATTTGTCTTGGGCACTATAATTTTTCCCATGTTTTTCCTGTTATTTTCTTTCCAACTCAAAATATGGCATACTTTTGTCACTCTAAATCTGCAGGTAAGAAGATTAGCCAGCTTTGGAACATGGAAATGTGCTTCCAAGCTAGTGGCAAGCACCACCTCAAACACACAACCCTGAACGATGTGCTCAGGAAACTAGTAAATGATTTTATTTTAAACAAAGAGATGAACTTCTCATTGCTCTCTCTGGTGTAAGGCTCATTATGGGAGCCAGTTGCACCAGTTCACCCCCATGTTTACCACAACTGTGCATTGACAGCTCAGAGCAATAAAAGAAAAGGCAAAAGTATATAAAATAATAAATATTGGAAATTATATGTTTAATTCATAGGGCAAATTACCAGAGATTACTCGTACAAGTAGCCTCCAATGTCCTTAAAAATATTCTTTAACTGAGGAAAAGTTTTCTGACCTTTGGAGGAAATGCTTGCTTCTAGCTATGACTAAAAAGAGATTTCCTTCTTTCTCTGTTGTGTTAAGAATCTTTTCTTCTTATAAAGAAGGCACCACAGTGGTTTATAACTGTCATGAAAGCCTGCAATCCTTTTGAGGTTAAGCTACTCAGCTATTCAACTTTTACTACAGAAACTTTGAAATTCAAAAAGAAAAAATAATGTAAGTTTTTGAAGGACATGTGTTGCTGTAGGTGATCCTGTTAATTAAAAGTGATTGCCTGCTAGGAAATCATACTTTAAAAAGTTTCATGAATTTATTAGAACCCTGAAGGTATCTTTGTATGCACAGGGCTTTACATGCCATTTATGCAATTTTGTTTCAGATCTGTTTAAAGCTTCACCGATGCTCCCCGAGTAGGGAACAGCACTGCCAGCATTTGTATGTATTTTCACTAATTGAATTATGTGAAAATACATACTAATGAAGCTTTACCAGTGATGTTTGCTGAGGATAGTTTAAGTCTCATTTTCTTCTCTATTAGCAATATCTTTCTGTTGCAGACATACCTTTTTGAAAAGCAGAGATTCCTATAGGATTTTGTGCAGAAACTAAGTCCCATTTTTTTCAGTGTTATTCAGAAAGTACCTAGGTGAAATTATGTTGATGGACATACAGCACTTAATAGAGATGAAAAGAAGACAAACAGTGAACCATGATTTGAGATGAAAATATACTAGTTTGTTATTAAGAATGAACTATTTAACATGCAAAACTAATGAACATCTATTGTTAGTTTTCCTGCTACTTGATCTGCAAATTGTATTTTAAATATCCCTTTCTGCCTAAATCCATCTCACAATATTCTTACACAGACTTCTCCTCATCAGAGCTTTGCTACCCCTTGACAATGGTGTTCGAGTAATAAATGCTGGAGACAGAACAGTTGTTTATGGGGTTTTTTAACCTGAACCACGGGGAATTTCAAAGCTGAGGTCTATGAATCTATTACACTCAAGATGGGAGCTTTATGAAAGTTCACCATACACATTGCTGAATGTGTGGGCAGGTAGTTTTGCACATGCTTTGGAATATATTGCCTGTTACAGAGCAATTTATGCATCCCAAGACTGACTTGGAATGATCAGTGTTGGGAGGTTGTCGAAATTTGACCGGGCACTTGGTAATGTTAGCATTCATCTGGAGCCATTGAGCTCCCTTTTGCTGAGCTTTTCCAGATTGACACCATTTAAAATCATATCCCAGTGTGACTATAGACAATGTGCATGAATTCAGAAAAAAAACATATTAATAGTGAGCAGGGGAAACTGTCATTTGGTATAATTCAACCCTCTTTATTAATTCTATATAAAGTTATTTTAAATTATAGTTCTTTGGTTCATAAAGACTGGAATCTGATTTTTAAAAGCTGGGCTTCTCAGGCTAGTTATGAAATTTAATGTCAGCACCTTTAGAAACTTATACTATTTAGGGTATGCACATGGGTGTGCATGTGCATGCACTCCAGAGTCAAAGCTACAGGTTTAAGAGTTCTGTTTATATTTTACCTATTTAAAGTCAGTACTCACATTTATCTGATAGATCTACCAGCTGCAGTGTGGACAATTTGTTGTGTAATGCATGAATAAGAGATGGATGCATTTGTGAATAATAAAGCCAAGAGTTAGTACTTTAGAGGGGAATACAAAGTACAGTAAGAAAAGCAAATATGCAATTTTTATCTGCCTCCCACTAATATTGGTACTGTCGATCTACACTATAATGTCTTTGAGGATTAAATAAACGTGTCAGTTCATCTGAATGACTGAATAATGTATTAATGTGCATTTGATGTGCACAATTACGAATATGTATCTGCCAAGCCCAGTAAAAAATCTCTTCTACAGAGACTCTCCTTTTTTCAGAAAGGATACCTCTTGAGGCATTAGAAACAAACAGGGCTTTTCCTTGAAGCCCTTGGAGTCCCTCTTCACCCTCCAAAGTAATCAGATAAATGTTATTGACATGTCAGCGAATTCATCATTAAATAATCTCTAACTTCCATCACTGTAATAGCTAGGTGTTTCAGAAAACTTAAATGAAAGAAGCCTGCGGGTTAAGGGGAAGGCTTTACTCAGTCATGCAAGACATGCACATAATGTGGAAGAAAGCATCTGAGCAGACCCTGAGCATTCTGAAACAGCTGTAACTTCTGACCAACAGCAAAGCAGCATATTTTGCATTTTTTCTCCTTTATCTATCGTGCCTTTCTGTTCAGTGCTAGTATCTTATAACTGCTCCTGCAGCCGGAGTCACAGCCAGTATTACTACAAGTTCTGTGCCACCAACATGCACTCAAACACTCACCAGCTGTTTTGCTCTGAAAAGACAAAAAGAAAAAGACAACCTGGTGTTGTTACTGAATGCCAAGACCCTAGTTGAGTTGCAGACAATGTCTCCAGGCTCCCATTATGTTGCTTCAGCCCTGAGCTCTGAAAAGTATCGATAAGGGGCGCAAAATAAAACAGGGAAATCAAGAGACGCTGAGTAATAGATCTTTGAATCTTTGTTATTGTTAGATTTACAATTATTGTTGGATTTACAAACACCACAAACTGGTTTGGGTAGGGAAGGGAAATCAGTTTGCAGTTCAGCATTGGCCTTGATACAATATCATTTCTCGTATGTGGAAAAAAACATATTTGAACACTGAGATTCATCCTGGTACATAAATCGTGGCTGCTGTGTTACTGGGTCAGCCCTCTGCACCCACGTAAAAGGGTGAGCAGTGTTCATGATAACGTAAAACTTATCCACTTGAACGCATAGTGTATTAGATGTGCATTGAAAGAGAACAGATTTGTGTCCTAGTATCTTCCATCTTGTAAGATCCCCTTTCCTTTGTATCAGGTGTTTTTCATCTTTCTATTTTGCCTGCAGCCCGTAATATCTTCTGCTTTTAAACACAAATGGAGTTTCACACAGAAACTCTGGATTTTGCTTGAAAAGGGACTCCAAAACCTGAAAGCCTATTTTGCGTTGTTGCCAGCTCACGAGCATTTGCATGCAATTGTTCAACATTCCAGACAGAACGTATAGTTATTGTCTCCTAAATATGTCACCTACCTCAAACCATTTTAAGCAAAGCATACTATGTTTTATTAAAAACCAAAAAGATTTCACCCCAAATGCTCAGAATTGAAACCCTTTCCTGGAAGAGATGCCTGGTGTTCATCCAGCCACAGGGCTTGCCAATCTTTGTCCCTGGGTACTGCCTGTCTCTAAGGGATGTCTGGGTCTGCTGTGTCTTTCCTTAAGTCTTTGCTACATCATGGCCCTTTACCCATTCCAACAAAACTGTGGTGGCATGGTAGTCCCACCTCCCTGTCCCACTGATGCTTGCTGCTGTTGTCCACAGAGCAACAGGCACCAAAATGCAATATAACCGGAGTAATCATCAAGTTAGTTTAGGGTATTTGGTTTAGATGGGTTATAGACTCAGACAGACAAACCTACTTTGCTTAGTTCAAATCAAATTTTCAGTGTCTCTGTCTAAAAATTAAAGCTAAAAGTAATGTATTCGAGGGAAAACTGTGGTTCTTGCTTTGCACGTCTCTGTAAATACATAGGATTATTGTGCTACTATTGAACCTGGAACTCAGTCTTCCAAACGCATCCTTGGCTTCAGGTAGGGCTGTTATCTGCCTGCTTTCCAATCACACTGCCCAGTTTGGCCCACACATAGACTGATCTGTGCCTGCACAGCAGCCCTTTGTCTGAAGTGACTTGGGTTTTGTATTTCCAAGGTAGCAACCCTAGATGGAACAATAAATACTCTTTTTTGGCAATGTTTTTCTCCTTAAGATGGCAGCTTGCATCCCATTATTTTTAAGGTAGCCCACTGAAATGGTCTACTGCTTTGAGGCAAAACCACAAGGAAAGCAGCTCTATATGTGGTTCCTCAGTAAAACACACCATGATTTCCCACCAGACTGGTATTACAGTAGAGATTTAATCCTTTCCCAAAAGATCCATCTTTCTTGAGCCTCTGCTCCAACTGGTAAAGGATGGGTCATCCAGAATTAAAAAAGAAAGCAGACATGTCTCTTTGCAGCTTGCAGTCCTGATATAACAGCCTCCCCAGCCTCTGGGGGATCAGGTAACAATGGGGTTTGATAATACTGCCCGAGTTTATTTGAGGGATGTTGACAAGCCTAATTGCTTGGCAGCTCAGAGCAGCTGTAGGGCCCCTGGCTGGTCTGAGGGGGGGGCATTAACTCTTGGCTTGCCTGTGGGGTTCCTCATCACAGCTGAAACACTGCCTGAGAGAGGGCTACTGTGACACCGAGCTGTGAGAAACACCCCTGGAAAACACTCGAGCCCAAAATACAGGAAGTGACAAAGAAAGATAGTGAGAGGATGGAACAGTACAAGAAGAACAAATCATGAATTTTATAAGGATAGCAGGTCCAGAAGTGGGCTTTCTGCATGAGTTCTCTGCACATTTAAAGTAATGTGCAGCAGTGTCTGTTCCTGCCGTAGAAGCTTTTTCCTGTGTTACCCAGACAGCTAGTTGCCTGAAAGAGCAATCAAGGCAAAAAAGCCATGACAAATCATTTTGCTAACAGAGACAATGAGTCGGCTTCCCTCAGCAGTCTCTCTACCATTTATATTTACTTTTGACTGAACTTTGATTTTTAAAGCAAATGGGAAAAATATAGTTAATATTCTATCGAGAAACGGAAGTAAATGGGGAAACATAACCCAACACCAGCACTGCTGGCTGTGATAGAAAACATTGCAGATGTTAGAATCTGCATAATTTCCACTCTGTGTTCTACCCTAGTGGAAATGGGTCATTTTCAAGTGTAGCAGCAGGTAGATAGCTGTAACATGGCAGGGTAAAGTTGCTATGGGAGTTTCAACTGTGTATTTCTGGATTATTTCAATGAAAGTGAAGTCCCCATTTTGCATTACAGCGGCGGTTTTACAAACAATGTGGTTATCTGATGTGGAAAATAAACCCTACAATTGTACAATTGGTTTGGAACACAATAAAACTGTAATTCTCATTACCCAGTGACCATTTAATACAGAAATCCCAGAATTATGTCTTAAAATTTTGGATTAGTACTTGGCATTTCACCATTTCATGGCTTGTGCTAGCTGAATAGCCAGAATTTCAGTGGAAACCAAGAAACCTGCAACTCTTCTCCATTACTGCCAAAAGGTCAGCATGGTGCTAGCCACAATGTCTTGCTTCTCGCAATTCTGTGTCAGTTGGGAAACAATCCTTAAAATCTGGCATGCAAAGGCAGCTCTAAGTCAGCCCACTTGGCACAACTAGCCCAGGCCCAAAGGATTTCTAGGATTACCGTCTTTCGAAGAGACCCCAGCTGTGGCATACAGTGTTATGATGTCACCCTGCCACATATACATGCTGTCCACTTTCCTACCTGGCCCAAAATACGTGGGTTATCTTCTCCCAGTAAGGGTCAAAAGGAAACATATTCCTTCCCTTACTTATGAATCATCTCTTCTTGATTTTATCCTAATTTAAGCATTTAGGATAGCATTTTGAACCCCATTCCTACAAAATTGCTTCACAAAATCAGGAGTTTCAAGTCTGTATCATCTGTATGCCCTGTATACAAGATTCTGTTCAAATTCTTTTTACTGATACTGGGCCTTCAGTGCAAGGGTTTTTTAATACATGAACTGCAAAACCTGGTGGATCTGAAAGCTACTTCTAAGGAATGCCTAAGAAAAGCAAGTATACTGCAAACAGATATATTTCCTTTGCAAGCATCTAAACATCCACTAGACACATTTTCAAGGGTTACAAATCAGGAAAGGTGGAAAGCCTTAGTTTAGTCTTTCTGGGAATGTGATTCAGATATGCTTGCTGAAAAGATGACTCCCTGAGCTCTGAGAACATGGAAATCTTCCTTTGCACAACTCGTGATTTCTTTCTGTTTGTCATTTGGCTTGGATCAATGAATCCCACACAGTGCATCATTTCTGATAGGAATGGCCAGAAGCGCTTATGTATCAATCCATGCCGTCTCCTATTCAGGGAATATTTTGGCCACATGTCTCTAGTGCAGGCCTTTGGGTTTGTCCTTTTGTGATTTGCAATGTTGACTTCTATTTTCTTGGTAATGGATAAACCCTGAGAGCGCTATTTTTAGCTGGGTATCAGCAGACTAAAAACAAAGAAATAATTTCCAGCACCCACAGAGAAGCTAATGCATAGGAGGAGACAAGATTTTAAATAGCTATTAAATTCAAGTTTCTTTTACATGCTCCCAGGCTGGCAAGTTAACTACTTGTTTTGCATGAGTAAAGTAAAAAATACCTTCCTATCTGTTTTAAATAGTGTCTCCTCTCACCACTTCAACCAGTCTTTGTTAACTAGGTGCCTTCTCTTAGAGTGCTGAAAGGATTGATAAAAGGTAATCAGTTCCAGCCTTTAAGATACAGCAAAGGGCACAATTACATGAAGGAGGTTAACTTTATTTTCCTCCAGCTCAGTGAAAAAGAACACAGCAAGGTAAAGGGGCACTGGATTCCCAATGGATATTTTCTCCTGCATCAATATTCTTCTTTCACCTGGGACAGTTTTGCTTTCGGTTAGGTTGTTTTTACTTTGCATTCAGCTCTTCTCTATTCCATTCACACCCCTACAACATGAGCTACCCAAACTGGCACTTCCACCACGACAGCAAAGGGCCACAAAACTCAATCTGTCAGCAGCATCCATGTGACTTCTAGTACACAGTAAAAGCACACAGAGATATGTAGAGCTCTGAGGACTTCAACACAGTTCAGATTGAGAGTAATGCCTGCTTATTTCTATTCCCTTTTACCACAAACAGATTTGCTCACAAGTGGCACGTTAAGCACAAATAACCGCTTGAAACCTTTCCAGGGAAATACTTTGAGGCAGCACTAATTTGAAACACCAGAGATCAGCTCAAAAAGAACCTGAACACCTGTGTAGAAATCCTACACCTGGCTCTTTCTCCTTATGCTGCTCAGAGTCAGTCATCTGCAATTCTTTGTCTCAGGCGACCCACCCAGAAGATAGGGACAGCTATACCAACTCCTACCACAGCCAGGGATTACTTAAGCCCTTGTTTGTTGGTGCTGATGAAGTACCTTAAAAGCATACACCTGAAGAAGTGGAATCTTATTTTGTCACTAACTCATCCTTTGGCATTAAGCACAGCATTGACATTCTTTGTTACCTTCACTGAAACGGTTGGAGGCAAGAGGCTTCTGAGGGACGTACCAGCCACAGGCCCTGTGCGAGAACACCAACTCCATCCAGAGCAGGGCTGTCCATCAGTTTCCCTTCTGTAAACATGAGGAAAGGGAGAGTGTAAGTGGACACTGCATAACCAAGAAAGCCCCACAATTTGCCTGCAACCCCTCCACTTCCCACCTCTTCAAAAGCAGCGCAAAAAGCTGCTTGCATGCTTCAGCACAAGGAGCTTGCTCTGAAGGATACATTGCTAACCCATAAGCACCAACGCCCGCTCTAACTATACTGGCACCTGTATGTAACACTAAAAGGGCTTTTCCATTAAAAACAACAACAAAAAAGAGGAATCTCACAAGAGAAGGGCGCTGCGCGGCCCTGCTCCGCGGCAACACAGCCCCGCCGGCCCTGACGAGAGCTCTGCAACCGCCCCGCTGCCCGGGCCGGCTCGGCTGGCTCTACCCGAGCGAAGCCTCCGGCGGCTCGGCCCAGCCTGGCTGCCCTCCGAAATAATTCGTGCCGTAGCCAGCAGATGTCAGCAAGCGATAATAAAACACAGGCCGAGCCTCGCAGAGTGCGAATTTGGGGTGGTCCGCACATAAGAGAGCCCGGAGAAGGCACCTGGACCCCCCCGCCCCATCCTCCCCATAGCAGGCAGGCGGTCCCTGCGCTGCTCGGAGAGCTCAAGGGGTGCCATGGCTACGCTGTGCTGATGAGGCACACAGCCTCAGAGGAGAGCGAGCAATGAGGTGTGCTCCCACCTGGGGCATTGCAATCCAGAGAATGAGCTGTACCCACCGGCAGCCACCTCCCAGCTGCTTTATCCCCTCCTAAAAACCGCCCTGGAATGAGGGGAGTTGCCCTGAGGCCAACATGGGGACAGCTGGGGAAGTAGGGCACAAAAGCACCAGGTGAAAATGATGTTGCTGTTGGGGTGAGTCAGGAGGAGGCCATGAAGGAGGGGCTGAGAGAGCTGGGCTGGTTCAGCCTGGAGAGGAGAAGGCTCCTTAAGGGGAGACCTTAGAGCAGCTCCAGTGCCTAAAGGGGCTGCAGGAAACCTGGAGAGGGGCTTGGGACAAGGGCCTGTAAGGACAGGCCAAGGGGAATGGCTTGAACCTGCCCAGGGGCAGACTGAGATGAGCTCTTAGGCAGAAGCTCTTCCCTGTGAGGGTGCTGAGGCGCTGGCACAGGGTGCCCAGAGAAGCTGTGGCTGCCCCATCCCTGGCAGTGCTCAAGGCCAGGTTGGACACAGGGGCTTGGAGCAAGCTGCTCCAGTGGAAGGGGTCCCTGTCCATGGCAGGAGTTGGAGCTGGTCCTTTCCAACCCAAACCATTCCATGATCTCCTCTAATAAATGAAATGTGCTCAAAGTGCCAGTGCTTGGGAGCATTCACTGGCAGCACTTGTTTTGCAATATGTGAATAGCCATTACGTCTCCGGACAAACTACTGTTAAGAAGGACAAACAAGAAAACCCCAAACTGTAAGGCTCTATCCCAGAACTCTTCCTGCATAGATTCAAGAATCACCAAGTGGCAAAACAGCACTGCAGTAATCCCCATTTAATGGTGTCTGTATCAATGCAGCATGCTCTTATACAGTATTAGATTTTAATATAGCCACAGCCAGAAGTGGAAGTGGGAATGCATTCAACCGAATATCGTACTGATCGTCCGCAAAACATCCAATGTATCTGCCAACACTTCACAAAAACACTAATTAACATCAGCAGCAAGTTTCATATCAGGACTTTATATCAGCTGCTAAGAGTAGTTCAGTTCTTAGTGTGGTTTTAGTGCCCCAGGTAGTAAATGTGAGCAGGATCCCAGACCAACATCCTGCAAGTTATTTGCTGACTGCTCTGTTCTGGCTGCACTAGCAGAAAGAAGGGTGAGGTAGCAAATGTTAATTCTTTTTGCACTTCTGGGTGAATAACGCATCCCTTCATCACAGAAACTGAAGCCATGTAAGCGTTGACAAGGCATGTGGAAGACTGCTGTACATTTGCGAGGATTCTAAAGTAAAGCCTTGCAACTAAGCTTGGAGTAATCTGTTTGCACTGAGCTCTGCAGCCCTTCAGGAAAGCAGAATCAAGTCCAGTGTCCTGGAGCCTGCAGCTGAAGTTTCGAGTGAAACACTGAACCCTGGAGGCAGACAGCACACACCAAGAGGTAGTGGTGGGTTTAAATCTTCTTGGTGGCTCTTTGGAGGAATACCTACTTCCCTCACTTGGGGCCACACATAACTGTGTTACTCAGATTTCCTTCCTTTATAGAAAGGCTGGGAAGCATCTGATTAAAGCAATCTGATTACAGAAGTATTTGATTTTAAAAAGGACTGAAGGATTTTTTCTAAATACAAATAAAAGGCATCCAAGCGGCATCATATGAGGATCTGATCTTGCACCTTTAAAATTGTCTAACTTGTTTTCTTCATACTGGCTTTTCAAGTCTCAGCTATCGATTAAGAAATCTTTCTCACGTAGCTCCACCCGCTGTGTGTGTGAGCTGGATAACTTACATTTTTTGGCCCCACTTTAAAACTCTTCATTTCAGGTGGTTTTGGATTATCTGAGCCTGAAAATGTGATTGGAATTTACGCGGAAAAAATGGTATTTTTCATAGAAGTATGCCAAGGGCTTTGCCAGTTCTGCCCCAGCTGTCCAAATTGTCACCAAGTAAAGAAAATACCAGCCCCAAAGGAATTGCTCCTTGACTTTTATGGGCTGCTAAAGTGAAGTAAGACCAAACCCTCCTGCCTGCCCTCCCAGGGAGTTGTTCAGGCAGGGAGCACTTCCTCTGTGCTTAAACCAATGAAGAAGGTGAGCGTGGATTGGAATAAGAATGTTGAAATTCATCAGTGAAAATTTTAGATGAGGCCAGGAAGTTATAGCAAATTCCCTAGCGTATGGAAGGAATACAGGGAAAACGGACAATGAGACTAAAGGGGTTGGTCATGATTTAGCAATGCCTGTTGCACTGGATTTAAGTCCATCCAGATGGACAAGAAAGTCTAAAACACAGGCTGGCTTAAAGAAGCACCAGAAAGATCTATAATTTCAGCAGTAAAGGATGTAAAACCATTGCTGAATAATATTTATAAGAGTTGGAAATCAATAAAATCAGGTTTAAAGACCAATTCATAGTAATTTTAAATCTTACTATTAATGGAGGGAGCTGATTCTTTAGGCTCCCACATGTCCATGGTGCACTACTAAAAAAGTAACCCCAAGTCAGAAGATATCACTAACATTAATATTTACCTCACTAAAACAAGGCAGAGCAGGTTTCCGGGGAGGCTGGTTTTTAACTTTGTGCTTTCTTTTATGCTCAACTGCTATTGCTACAAACACCCCAAGAAAACACACAACCAAGGATGTTTGCACAGGTGCAGCTGTGTTTGTTATTCCAGGGCTTTTCCCAAAAGCTGCAGCCCAGAGGAGTGGATACAGGTGCTGGGGGTTGGCAGAGACCAAGAGCCACAGCACCGTACCTGTCATCAGCCCTCCTTGTCTCCTGCCCCTTATGTTCCTTTGAAAACACCTCTGTGATGTTGGACTATTTATCACAAAACTTAGCAAGGGTGGCTGTAATCTGAGGGGTTTACTGATGCCAATATGCTGCCTAGGGTTTCCGTAGGGCTCAGACCCAGTTCTTAGGTGCCTGTCCACCTTATTTGCTGTAAACTTCCATGTGTACTTGCAGGGTTAAGAAGGTGTTGCAGTTGCATGACTGAACAGAGAGGCATTTAAACACATGCTTAAATGATTTGTGGAACTGAGGCCTGGAAATCCCCCAATTTCTCCTCAGCCTGAAGGAAGAATCAACAGATGACACATGAAGTTGGTCATGGAGTTCAGAGAATTGCCTTCCCCTCCCTGAAAGGAAATTTGGAGGAGAAAAAGAAGAGAAAAACAACCCCAGACCTCTCCTCTAGCACTTCATTTTTACAAAAAGGCCCCAGTTTCCAGAGGAGTTTAATCTTTTTTCCAGTATCCACCAGAATAACAATCAAAACACCAGCACAGATGCAATGTCAGAGGCGAAGTTCTGACCAAGCAGGAAACAACCTTCGCAGTCCAGCAGGAAGGAGGTCAGATCATCTTGCCCCAGTGCCGCTGTAAGAACTCTGCTTGGATGTGAAAACTTTCCTTGTCCCATGGCTGCTCTTCTCAGCATGTGGATATGGCCCTATCTCAACCAGAATTGCTCCGAGCCCAACAAATGCCTGCCATAATACTGCAGAATGTCCTTTTTATTCTTTCTATACATTTTATTCTTAGCATTCTCCCTGTCTTTTGGCTTAAATGTCATGTTCTTCCTCCTTTAAGTACAGATATAACCCCACACTATGAGTTATTTGTCTAGTCCAGAATGTATTGAATGTTTTTTCAGTGGGATTTTTCTTAGCCCGGTTGGACAGGGCTTGGAGCAACCTGCTCTAGTGGAAGGTGACCCTGCCCGTGGCAGGGGTTGGAACTGAATGATCTTAAGGCCCTTTCCAACCCAAATCATTCTGTGGTTGTGTTATTTTTGATACTAGGAGGAAGAGCAGCACAGTCTCCAAATGCACCATTCAGCGTCTGACAGTTCTTTCTAACTTACTGTTCTCTAGTCACACTATTTAGGTCTTTCACTGCTCCTTTCTTTGTGTTGTCAGATTTCTCTTTTGATGACTGAATTCTCTCTAATGGAAAGTTCTTTCAGCTGTTTTCATGACTCCTGCTCTATTTTTTTTTTTCCAGACAAAAGAAGGGTACATCTCAGCTGCTGATGCACAGTTCCCAACAGCCTATTATGTGCAGGAAAACAGGCACAGGGCCTTTTATCTGTGGAAAGGGAGACACCCATGGGTTTCTTCCATTTTTTTCCAAGGATTCCCAGAAGTCCATGATCACTTCTATTCTTCTCACCTCCCTCAGAGCACACTGCAGTCATCCGGGCCCCAAAACGCAGTGCAGGAAGGGTGAGTACAGGTCCTTCAGGAATCCAAATCCAGCACTCAAACAGAGCTGATGGCAAAATAATTCAGTGTGCCATAAGGCATGAAGTACATTTTAGTGGGAATCCTCCAGAAACATGAATGGCAAAGGGCTACATTCCTGTCTTCCATCAGGTGCTATATGTTGCTACCAAATGGATAGAGGTATTACAGTTGCTATTTCAGTCTTGATACTGTGCACCCCTCTTAGATTTGGTCATGCTAAGCAGCAATCCAAATATCTTTTGGGCTATGTTTTAGGAGGTAGTGCAGGTTCAGCATATGCTTTTGTGTCTAAAAGAGGAAGAAAAATTATTCTTTGGAATACCTGGGATTCCACTGCAAGGGAATGCTTGAGGAATCCTGATATTCAAGAGGAGGGTAAGAGTTCTGAAGAATTGGCAATGTGGCTAGACTGAAGCAGGATCAAAGAGGAAAGATCAACTCTCGTTGAGATACTGAGGTATATCATAAGCCTGAGATAAACTACAATTTACCTAAAGGTCTGAAGGAAAAACAAATAACTCCTTAGAGTAAAGCTGATTCTTTTATCCCATGTCAAGCCTAGTGAGTTCTGTGATTCCTGAACAGCTATTTTATCTGCATTTAGGAAAAAAAAATATTATAATGGTCATATAATAAATTAACATTTGAAATTTTGAAGACAACTTTTTTATGATTGTATTGTTTATACCATCTCAGACAGCTTCAAAATTAGGAAAATTGTAGTGAAATATAAGTAGCTACATTAGCCTATTACCATGCGGCTGTCTAAAGATTACAAATGAAGGTAGAACATGGCCATAAAATGAGATAAATATGGATTACAAACTCATTCTTATAGAGGATACTCTCAGTTTCTACAAATTTCATTAAGGGCTAGATTGTGATACTTGATTGACGTTTACCCGTGTCAAGTGATGTCTTAATACTTCTTTCCAATGGGCTAACTCAAAGAATTAAGTATTATTCAACTTGAGAAAGGATCACAATCTAACCTTAAAGCCTGAGTGCTCTTAATGTACAGAAGCACCAGGCTTATTGCTGGTAAACTTGATGTTAGACTTTTGAGATGAATAATATTCATTGTTTTCCACAAATTATATTTTCTACCAAAAATCATACAAGAGCTTGCTTAACTTATGCTAAATCCTCGGGGGGAAGGGAGAATAGCTCCAGTTTCACTCCTAAGTGTCTGTTCCATTTAAAGGATATTAGCTAGCCAAATGAAAAATGCATGAATCAATCAGCAACAAGGACCTTGATCTCCGAATGAGACAATGCTGAGCTTTGAGATTTATGGTCTTGCTTCCAGAATTCCATTATTTGGAGGAACAACAACAATAACAATGGGAGATGACATCAGAATAGTTAGTGTTCTTCTTTTCCTTTCTTTTCCTGTTGATCACAAGATGCTGACTTCTGCGTCAGTCACCCCTGTCAAATGAGTAAACGTTCGGTGCTTTAAAAGATCACCATGTTCTCAGTTCAAAATAAAATGAGACTGTCTTGAATGGAAGAGCATTATGCTGCCTGCATTTTGCACTGCTAATTAGTTTAGCCACAAAGCAATTACCTATTTCTTACTTTTCTCATGTATTTCTTCTGCAGGCAGAGCTCCTTTTGATTTTTACACATAGCAAATATATTGTTGGAAGTTATACTGCACTGACGTAGGGCAGAGAAGGATTTCATTCTAATCACTTGTGATTCTTGTTTTCCATTTCCCTGGACAACTGCAGAACACGTAAGAGTTGCCCCTTAACTTTATGATATTAACTTTGGGATATGTACAGTGGGTGAAGTTCCTCCAGATACTGTCTGCCTGGCAAGACCTGCCTAGCAGGCTTAATCTCTTTCTGCCATACTGCCAAAAGTGAGAGAAGGTAACAAGGGGATAGATTTACTGGAGGAGGCAAGAGGGAGTCACATTAACAGTGGCTGGACATGGGGATACCCTCACATAGTGAGATATGACCATATAGCTCTGGGTTGTCCTTGCCCATTCAGGTTGGAGTTGTGCATCTTATTAATGAGAAGTAAATCCTGTTTCAACCTGATTGCACAAAGTGTGTGGAGAACCAGCAAAGCATAGATGGGGCCTTTTGTAGAGTCCAGGTCCAGACCAAACTCTGGATTAAGAAAATAACAAAGCTCTTATGCCACCTTGATTATCATCAAAACACTCTGCTTACATGTATGGGTAGAGAAATGGGTAGAGATAAAGACTGGATGGAAATACTAAGAGGATAATATGTTCAATATGTAGATTATTAGCAGCCATTTCTAACACTAGTTCTGATACTCCTTTTAAGCATGCAGCCATATATATATATATATATATATATATATATATATACGCACACACATTTCTGGTAGGAGAAATAGGCTAAACTAGCTTATTGTGAAAATATGCATTCACTTGAAAATGGCAGCAAAGATCTGATGCAAATCCAGCCCTAAACTCCCCTCAGACTAGGGGATATTTGAGTTTAGGCTTTGTTCAGTGCCTTATCTTGCATGAATGGCTCCTCTCTGGGGTTGTATCCCTTCTGCAAACATCATGGCACAGCTCAGCCAGTGAGGCGAGAAGGAAGGTTAAAGGATATATCACAGATAGGGATGCTCTTCCTCCCTTACTTCAGCAAGTACAGGTTATCAAAACCATTGATGTAATCTTAAAATGCATCGAGATAACCAGCTAAACCTTCCCCTGATTACATGGTCCTCATTTGGGACGAGAGTTTAATACAGAATATATCATCTTGCTTAGAAAACTATTAGATTTAATATATTTGTAAAAAATCTGATGTTGTCCATTTTGTATACTTTGAATGAGTACCTATTATTTATTAGCAATACTGGGCATACTTGCTTAACAAGAAAATTCTTATGTTTTCAGAGTTCACTTGCTCCTGCTGTTTATACGAGCAGTTTGCTGAGACCAGAGGTCCTCCAGCTTTTCAGGCTATTTACTTCAGACAAACCAACCCTTCTTTGTCTGGCTACTGCTGCTGTGCTTAGTGATGTGGCCACATAGAAGGCATTTCAATGTAGGACATGATGGCATTGCTTGCTGGTGGCCAGGCGATGATTCAGTGCCATTTCTAGGAAAAGCAAGTGATAGGCAAACCCTCCTGTGTGTCTCAGATGTGAATCATGTTTTGGAGAGAGTTAAGGGTACAGGAAAGGATTACACACGAGCTCAAAATGAACCTGTAACCTTAAAGAAAAGCATGCCCATGCTTTTTGGCCTTGAGGAACTAGAAGGTTTGTACACTTTAGGAATCAAAACAACTCAGTATGAGGGGAAACAGTAATTGTAAGCAGGAACTACAAGTCCCATTTTGTAGGAAATTCTGTCTCTTTGAAAGTGTTTTCCCTATTCTGAAATGGAATAAAATTTCTTCTCAAGTTTTCCTGAAGTAAAATGATGATATAAAAAAGGTATTTAAAATTTACCCAAATGCTTTTGTGTTGACTTTGAAATTTTTGAAACACTTGAATTAAAACCCATTTTGAAATGAAAATGTAACATCTTTATTTCCAGCAGGTATTTTTCACCTGATGAAATATGAAAATATGAAATCATTTTCATATTTTTTGTAATCAGCTTTCCAGGAGTTAACATCTGCCATACAGTTTTCTGTTTATTTCTAAAATTTCCAGACAGGCAGGGGAAATAACTGGGAACAGTTACTGCACAGCTTTTAAAACACACCCCACTGCAGCAGGTAGCTACAAGTATGCTAAGCCTTTGCCAGTGCTATTCTAACCTGGTCTCAGCACAAAGTCTCTTTACCTGCCTTTGTTGCTCTGAATGCTTTTGCAGACAGGTAATATGAAAGATGGTCCTGTTGATGATGCTCTTTTATTTATCGACAGATTTATGCTGCACAAATAAAATTAAAACAAAAGATAATGTGACTTCCAGAAAAATCTGGAGATCTGAAGTTAGGTTTCCCATTTTAGCAACATATTGAACTAACTTACAATGGCTTTTGTTTTAGCTAAGAGCATCACCCAATTTCCAGCCTGGTTACAGCTGCAGGAAAAGACTGGCAGCTAACATAGTAATGAGTCAGTATCTATTGAGATTCACTCATTACTATTAATTTCCCCGTTGCTTCCAACCGATTCAGGAACTACTTATGGAAATTCTTCTTCTGTCTTGCTGAAATCCAGCACTGTTGCTGTCAAAGCTGCCAACAGGCGCAGCAATGCTACTGTGATAAAATAAGTCCAATTCTATCCCAATCTTGCTTTCCTAGGAAGAACAGAACTCATTAAATAATTATCAACTGTGACAAGAAAGTAGCTGGCCAAACACTTGCTGCTAATCTAGGCATGACAGCAGGACTATACCTTTCAAAGCAGTAATTAGCTAGATGAACAACAACATAAGTACCAGACAATGACATGGAAAGGATTGTCCCTAAAGGACAGATTTATTATACGTAGGGTTTAGTGTTTGTGTGACTTATGAATGTTATTTTGCCGTATACAATTACACTTCTCTTCTGCTGCCTTACTCTTTTGTTTTCTGCACAGTTTATGGAAGTGGGCAGAGAGAAAATCAGGAGCTGAAGCCATACGAGAGCAGGTGATGGAAGCTCTGCAACACCTTCCTTATGTTCATGAAATGGGGGGGGGCTGCATAGATCTCACAGTAGAACACCATCAGCCTGCACCCTATCCTATGGGAATAAGAAATCCAGTACTTGCACCCTGCCCTCATTTTATGCTTGGTCTGATACTCACCTAGTGTTTGTAGGTCGGGTCTAGTAATCATTATTACTTTCCTTTCTTGACAGGGCAGGTTCTCAGTTGGCGTAAATTGGTGTAAGTGGAATAATACGGATTTGTCCACAGCATGCACTAAACCAGCAGTCAGCACCAATGCTAGAGATAATGTTCTATCAGCTAATATAAATCACAAGCCCAGACTGCTACCATTGAACATAAAAAGGCAGGACTACGATTGCACCTAGAGCCGATGCTGGAATTACATGCAGCCAAACTTGTTTTCAATTGAACTGTTCAAGTGCTTAAAGTTAAGCATACACATAAGTGTTTGCAGGATTAAAGCCTCCGTTTGGAATGACAGAGTAAATCCAAATGGAGATGGATTAGCTAGCAGAGGGCAGGTGAGGTGGTCAAAGGCACATGCAGTTTATCATATGGCTCTGTAATTTACTACATGATTATCACAACTACATATTTGGTGTGGGGATATAGATATACATGCACACATGTATACACAGAGCCAAACTTTTTTGGCAAGGGGGCCACACAGTGATTTCAAATTGAGACTCTGGGCTGCACTTGTTCCAGGACTGCTTGTCTGTTGCCAACACACTGAAGCGCCTCAGGCTTCAGTCTGATTCTTTGTTTGCTTGCCCATTAAAGTTCTTATCCCACACTCCCTTTTGGCAGAAAATGTTGTTATTTCTGCTTTATGCTGGCCTAGGCCCTTCTCCTGCCTCTGTTCCTATTAACCTATAGTAGTGACAGCCAGGAGCAAACTGAAGCAGCTGGTTGGAGACGCTACTATCAGACTGCGAAACAGCTGTTGTGCAGAGGGGCCACCCCGAAAAACTTCTATTACAGCACTGCTGGGCCAGATTTTGGCCATTGCAGACAGGGAATGGGGAAAAGAGGTACTTTCATTTGCAAATATTTAATTGCTGAAAAATGTAGGGGTGTGTGCGGCATCTTTTTTGGATGTCACACAGAAGTAATGCTTTCCAGGTATTTTGCTGGCACTTGGTGTCATTGTCGTCTCACTGCCAGCATGCAGTGGCCCCATGTTGCAACTCAGTGTGAAACTGATTTCCAATTTTTCTGTTTAAATTAATATTTACCAGTTGGTTGTTTTTGGCAGACTTTTATTGATAGCATTGACTCAAGAAGAATAGCCAAATTCAGCTCTTGGTTACAGCAGTGTGACATCTGGAGTTAACTCCACTTCTACCAATGTTACCAAGAGACAAATTCCTTCTTCTGTCTTTTTGTAGCGTGACATTTGCTCCATCCTTACCTACAGATACGAGCTGGGCTGCAGCTTTAAGTTTGGAAAAACTGGGATACAGCATTGATTATAGCTCTGAAATGCACTGATTGGGCACTTCTCCAAGACACTTACTAGTACATGCATCTTAACCTTCAGGAACCATTCACTTCAGAATACCATTATTACGTACAGAAATAACTCTTAGGAAAGCAGCATAAATTAGGCTTTCACTATCAGCTAAAAAAATAATCATTTGAATGCTTTTGTATTCATCATCATTCAGGTGGATTAATTACTTCAGAGTTATTTCAGCTATTTCTAAACTAATGATGGAGTAGAACGCTGACCAAGGACAAGGACCTACACTGGAATTTGAATGGACTCAGAGCAAGTGAGATACTTGATGCAGCTGCAGAGTTTTCTGCATGTCCCACTGTGTGGTGGGGGCATATTGCTTCCTGATCTCTGTAAGTGCACAACAGTCCACACTGCCTGGACTGAATCCACTCCATGCGATATTGAAACAAGTAAATACCTCAGCTGTATCTACAGAAAAGCTGTAAAACTGCATGACAGTGAGGGTGCAATTGGCATGTGAGCCTGAGCACTGTTGTGTTGAACTTACATTAACAGCTGTACTTTGAACCACGCTCCTGTTTGTCATCTTAAGGGTGGGAAATTGCTGAAAGAACAAAGTCAGCCACCAAGGCTGCCAAGCTAAGTTTGCTGTGACATTGATAAATATTCAAGCCAATGTCTTTCAAATGCTATTGTGAATCACCTTTCCCTCCTTCCTTCCCCTGCTTCAGTCATCTTGCTGGCTCAGAATGTTCACCTTTGTCTCAGACCTCAGCTGCCTTCACTTTATTGCATACGATTGCTATTGTCTTTGTCTCTTTTATCCGCTTCGCTGTGTCTCATTTTCCTAAAGTACCTGGCACCCACTTTTCCATAACACTGTTCCTTTGTTTCAGGAAAACATAATTTCAGGAGGCAGCAGAAATGCAGTTCCAAAGGCCACAGGGTGACATCCTCTCTCACCTGATCTTTATTCATATCAGGCTTTAATGGCGTTCTTTTTTCCATTTCTCAAGCACCCTGCAACTCCCTTCCTCCCTGACAGGAAGGCACATTTTATTTCTCATAAAAATGCTTTCTTACCAATCTTCTGTTCTTCAGAAGTTTCAGAGGCCCTTCTGTTAAATGTTGGTTTTCTCATGTAGATGGACCTGTTGACCTGGTGGTGGTTTATTACTGTTTGGACATTTTTTCTCCTTCCTAAATTTGGAGGAACTTATACCTTTATGTCATTTTGAATCTTTGTTGTATTGGCTTCAGCAGCAATCTTCCCAAAGTCTGTTTTTTCATTTTGAGGTAGGAACAATTGAAAAGTTTCAATATCTGAACTGGATGGCTTTCTAAAAGTAGTAGGTTTAATGCACAGCTAATCTTGTGTTCACGGTTCAGACATAATCTACCTGCCTCAGATATCACCAACAAAAATGTGTAGTTTCTCTCATTTCTACCAAGTCAGGAAAGGATGCTGTTATGCAGTCCTTTATGTACACTTTCTTAGCTCCCCCATGCACTAAAAAAGGGCCCTCAGTCCATTGAAATAGTACAAAACCTCAGTTGCTGATGGAAGTGGTATGTGATTTTCTGTGTATATTTTACACCAGAAGGTACGGTGCCTATTGTACATCCCCATTTAAAACTCAAACACAATGGCTCATGCAGCTGGATGGTGACCTGCCAATGAAGTTTAAGACAGCATAGACTTCCACATGAATCTGCAGATTAATGAGACAGAGAACTATCTTCTTTTTTTTTACCCACAAAAGACTACTCGTGCATTCAGAATGTGCTGCAGACTAAAACCAAAGTTCAGCTCGCTGCAGGAGTAGAGAAGAAACACGCACAGGATACACCTCAGAAACAGCCCAGCCCTTATGGAAAATTCCTGTGGAATTTAACACAAAATGATAAGCTTTTTGCAGGGGTTTGGGGTTTTTTTTTTTTTTTGAACCATCCTATAGCTCAGATACGTCTGCTATTAAATTCTATACAAAGGCTCACAAAAGTTCATATGAAAGATGTAATGCTCCATAGGTTTTATAGTAATTTCTGTTACATTTCTATAGGACCCCCTTGTTTCTATTCCAATTATGTTACCTAGAACTTTTCATAAAAGACCTATCTTGTAACAGGCCCTTTCCCTCTCTGTTTTCCTTTAAGTATAACAAAATGTGTACAGAGGTCTGTGTTACAGTGTGTGCTGCTTACAACTCCATGATTTTAGGTGTACTACTACCACATGTGGCAAAGGCATTATTTGACTTTTGGCTAGTGAGCTAAGTGAACTTGTAAGTAAACTGTCAAAACCAGGCAAACATAAATAGCAAGCGCCTTCTCATCATGATTAGGCTCATGAGACAACACTAGTGTGGAAGAGGGGGGAAACTGTGCTTTCAGTTTTTATTAATGTAATTTTGAAGCAAATCACAAATTATAAGCACAAAGAAACTTTTATTTGTGAATGTCTTCTCAAGACATTATGTTGCAAGATGAAGTAAGTTGTGCAAGGGTTAATTCAGCTCCTCAGATGAATAAAAACATCTTCAGGAAGTGTTTGCCACATCTTAGCCCCACAATTCTGATGTAACTTTTACACATCTGGCCTTCTAGAATACAGCAGCAGTTGTCTCAGGTGCTGATTCAAGCAGTTCCATCAAAATGTGCTGCTTAGCATTTGTCCGTGGACACAAAGACAGCAGGTACTTTAAGGCTGAATAATCAACATTTAATAACATATTTTTGTTAAATGTTTCTTTCCTTTTTCACCTTCTTTCAGTGAAAAATTTCACAATTGGCCTTACCCACCTCTTACCCTCTTATGACTGCACCCAGAGAGCTCCATTAGAGTCACTGTTCCTGTGTTCCCACCCCACTATCTCCTGAACAGACTCTGGATCCACCTAGAAAGGAGCAGATCATGGTGGGAATCTGGACACTGGAGAAAGGGACAAGCTGCTTACACTCTGGCCAGACCCAGTGTCAGTGCCAGTGGTGCTGTCAGGAGGGTGGCTGTGACAGCCTGATCATGAGTGATCCAGACGCAGAGCAAGTTAGGTTTAAAAAGGAACATCTAATTTAACTCAGTAAAGGCTCAGAGAGCAGAACTCTGCACAACCCTTCATCTGCCTCTTCCTCATCCTTGGGCTTGATACAGAAAGCTGAGAATAACGTGGTTTAGTGGTGGCCTTGGCAGTGCTGAGGAGCAGTTGGACTTGATGATCTGAAAGGTCTTTTCCAACCTGATTGATTCTGTGATTCTGTGATACCTTTATAACCAGAAGGTGGTAATCCACCATGGAAAGATAGTTCAGACTGTTACCTAAGCTAATAATGAGAGGCCAAATGAATTTAAAATGGAGTGGAGAAATGGCAGTAATATCAGTTGAATTTTTTCATTGTAAGGGTCACCTAGTTAACTATAACTATATTGTAACAATAATGGATTCATTAGTCCCTGTTTGTCACAGTCATGGCTTCAAATACAGAACTGCCTTCACATATGCCATGCAAAGAGAAGGGTGCTGCAAGAAATTCCATATGACCTTATGACAAGCAATACAAATTACAGTGGCCAAAGAGATGCTGTCTAAGAAATGGCTTTCATTACTCAGTTTTTACATGCACAGAGGCAGTGATCAAAGTAGGTAATCTGACATCTATAAAGGCAAATGCTGGGTATAATAACAAATATATAGAAGACTAAAAGTTGAAGCAATTGAACCAGTGAAGGTCCCATGGTCTATTATTTTTTTCTCTTCTATGAATTACATAGAGTAACCATGTTTTAATCTTAAAGAGGCAGATGGAAGCATAAAGCAAAGTAGCAGGCTTTAGCTTATCAATTTGTTAACAGTATTTTTAGTCACTGATTCTTGACACAAGGATTACTTGTGCCAGCTTTTGTGTCTTGAAGAGGTCCCAGAAAGATTTGTTGAAGTCAAAATGGCTTTAAGAATGACTCACAGGAAAAACACAAATTACAGAAATCCTCCTTGAGATGAGTAGCTTGATTTGTTCAGCAACTATTCTGTGTCAGTTTTGACTCATTAAGAGCATCTTTAGCTCACGAGGATGCCTTTGATGCTGTAAAAAGATCTCTGAATACATGAATCACAATTCAATACCATGCAAAGCATCATCAGATGTCATATAAAAGGATAAGTTCAAACACCCGAAGTGCTTATGTGGAGAATGTATCCACTTAGTTTTACTAACAAATCTTTATTTCATTCCTGAGACTACACTATCTTGTCTTGCCGCTTTCATGATTGTTTCAATTTGTCTAGTTTCTGCTATCTTTGAGTATTTACTTTTCATTTTTCACATAACTCCCTTGAGAAGCAGCTTTGCACTAATTTTCTTTCTTTCTTTCCTTCCTTTCTTTAAGGAAGTTCTGTCTCTGTGGATTTTCTCTGAAGATGTTTGGAATTGATGAGCTATGATTTCAACACTGCTTCCCAGACTGACTTGAGCAGTATAGTCTCATTCACATCACAAGTGTTTGCTGAAATTGGTACTATGGGTCCAGCTGAACAGTTTTCAACTCTTAATACTGTAATCCTAATGCATGTTCTGCTTCCTGTCTTTCTTTTGATCATTTAAAATCTTTCTTGAAGTATAGACAAGCCCTACTCCTCTTCAAGCAGTGCAGGAAAAGTACCATACTAATGTTTGGGGATACTGATTTCTGTTTCTGATTTCCTGTTGTTTGAAGAGGTCCTGACCTTCTGTTTACACAGTCATTTTCTGGGACAGAGTTTATGGTTGATATATTTGTCCATGCACTCCAATGTATTTTTACTTCCATTTCATATTTGCACCAAATCCTTGGGTGAATCTAAACCCAGCTATATTACCCAAATCTGTTGCTGAATAACCTCATTTTCTCTCTTACGTATTGGAATTTTCCAAATTGTTGTCTTAAAGAACGTTTTCTTTTCCATCTAGTCAACCGTGTGTGCTGTACTGGTCCCTCTACATGCCTGGGCCCTACAGTCCATTTACCCTGTGCAGTCCAGGTGTCCCACCACATGTATGGAGTCTGACAACACCCAGTCCCACGTAGCCTTTCTTTCTTACCACATTCACTGACTTCTTAGTGACATAAACCTGCAGTCACACTTGAAGGTAAATGTTCCCCTGGTTTTTAATTATTACTATTATTATGATTGCCAGTCTCTTAATTCTGAAAGCTAATAAGCACTAATAACAGGCAAGGGAGAAGCAAGTATTTCATAGAATCATAGAATGGCCTGGGTTGGAAGGGACCTTAAGATCATCCAGTTCCAGCCCCCTGCTACGTGCAGGGACACCTCAAACTAGACCAGGTTGATCCAAGCCCCATCCAGCCTGGCCTTGAACACTGCCAGGGATGGAGCATTTACCATTTCCTTGGCCAACCTGTTCCAGTGCCTGTATCTACGAGACTTTCACAATGTAAATTTCCACAGTGATAAATATATGAAATCCCTGATCCATTCACTGGCTCTGTTCTGGACTGCTTCAAGTACATCCCCAAAACAGTACCTGGGCAGTCTGGCAGATGTTTTCTTCCAGAAAGCATTCCCAAAGCCATTATGGACAGGACTGCACATGTTCCCCACCCCTCAGGCCAGATCTGTGCCCCACATCCTCTCCTAGCAGCAGTGTAGACTCAGCCAGCAGCTAATAGAATAGCTGCCAAACCCATTCCAGATCCCAAGTACATGGTTAAGGTGCAACTTCTTTTTAGATAACTACTTTGCCAAGTGTGGGTGCAACATAGTAGTACATGGCCTGACAGCTATCTTCCTATTAACCTAAAAGAGGCACAAGTCTACTTTCATTTAAAGCAAAACTCCCAGGGTATTTTTTTTCCTTCCCCACTAAGCAAAAAGGATCCCAAACAAGCAAAACCAGCACCAAAAAGAAATCTTGCAAGGAGTAAGAAATCCTCAAGTTACTGATTGTAATAAAAATAGGCTGCATTTGGCTTCATTTTCAGATGCAGACTGTACCCACAGCTCTTGCTGGTACCAAATGCAAAGCTGGGAAAGCACTGTGTTTCTTTATAGGAAAGCACTGTATTTCTGTATAAACACACATATGGAGGGCTTCCAGCTGCTGCTGGCGTGATGCCTCTCATCATGAGGTTGCTTACAAAGATTTAGTACTTTGCTGGACCAGATTTCATCTTTGAAGAAGTGAAAGTGCCTGTCACCTGATGATGGATGGTGGCTCTTCTCTCAGTAAAAGCCTGTGTATTCTCAGCTTCCATCCATGTAGAAAAGCAGGCACAGAAGGAAAAGAAGAAGAGGTGGTTGACATAGAAACCACCAACTATGTGCACGTGAATTAGCCCGCTGAAAGATGGGCCCCTCAGTCAATCTGGAACACCAGAAAAGGGAATAAGAAGAAGCTGGCACTCCCTTCTACCTGGACCATATTTAAGGAAGGCTTTTTGGTTTCCAGAATCCATTTACTCAATGCTTTTTAGAGCACTGGGTGCAGCTAAATCATTCATGAAGTTAAAGTGGGCTGGGATGTTCAGGTAAGAAAGTAAGAGCAATATTAGTAATAATTAAGGAGCTGCTGAAAATAGAGAAGAATGAACTCTTTCTTTCCCCTTCTCTCTCCTTCCAGCTATCATTTCATTTTGTAGGGGGCAGAGATTAGAAGAGGAACAGTGGCTTGCAGCAAAAGGAAGAAAAAGGGGAATTATGACACATAGAATATCGAGGCCTAAGATATCTGCATATACAGCAAGGCAAAACCAAAAAAGGACAACAAATAAAAGAGTATCTGAAGTACATCATATGCAGAAGAAATCCCAGCAATGGAATTAGCCAGTTACCAGATGAAGGCAGTAAAAAGCCATATTCAATAAACATGTCTCTCCTCGACCTGGAAAAAGTAAGATGACAGCAGTATCATATCAGGCAGCCAAAGCCTTTTTCAGTCCATTAGTAACCAAATAGGATGTTAAACATCTACTTGTGATAAAAACCTGTAATTCATCAGGCCCAGATAACTTGCACCTGAGGAGTCTCAAATAGTTGCTGGAGGAGATTCTTCCTTCCACACGTTAATTTTTAATGGATCTTGAAATGATATAGAAATTCCAGAAGACTGGAAGAAGACTGATGTTTTGCCAGTATTCAGCAAGGACAAACATGATGACCTTGGTAAATAAAAGCCAGCTAACATATTATCAAAGTGGAGGGGGGATGAGGGGGGAGCTAAATAATAGAATATGGGATTCAACTGATAAAGAATGAAAGGACAGGAAGCAATTAATGCCAGTCAGCATGGGTTTATGGAAAACAGGTCTTGTCAGACAAACCTGATTAGATTACAAATTTGGCTGAAAAGGTAACTGCAACATTTGTAAGGCATTTGATGGAATTTTGTAAAACATTCTGGGTAAAAAGAATACTGTGCAGTCTTGTTGAAATACCCACTAGCAGAACAGTCTTATTAGGTGGCAAAACTCAAAAATGAGTTATCACTGGGAAGTCATCACTGAATAAAAAAGCAATATGTATATAGATGTGGTGTTACATCTTTATACGGCATTGTGTGGTTACTGAAATGCCACACAGTTTCAGTGACCATCTGTTATAATGAAGCTGAAAAAAAGCAGTTGTTTGGAAAATAGCTACAAAAATCATTTTTAGAACTGAAGAAAATGCCTTATCATGAGAACTTTGGAGAATATGGAGAGTTTGCTTGCTTACAGTGTGTAAATACCTCCATTAGCAGAAAAGCAGCTCACTACTTTGCTTTTCCAGCACCCCCAGTGAGCTGGGACAAAAAAGGTATACAGTTGTAGGGCCCAGGTCACCCTGAAGGGTTTCTGTCTCCACATCAGTAGCAGAAAAGATTAAGCATGGCCTGGTGGCAATGGGGTGTCCCTCATGTCAGGAGGGGTGCCTGACCTACCACACACGGCAGCACTCATGTAAGCCGTCCACATCTGTGAAGGCTCCAAGACTTTTCTTTTGCGTGTAACCTCTCTCCAAGTAAAAGGGCAGATAAAATGACCCTGGATAACTCAGGAAATGTCCTGGCCAATTATCTTAGGGAGTCTCAAGGAGTTATCAGAGGATCAAAGACCCTTCTCTAGTCTTCAACTCAGAAAAGTTGTAGCTAGATGACAAAAGCAGAGGCAGGGCAAGAATGTGACAACTTAATGATGCTATAGTAGCACCGGGTAAGATCCTCAGCTTGAGCAAGCAGGTGCTGTTCCTTCAAAGTCAGTTGGAGAGATGCTGAGTTACACCAGTGGAGAATCTGACATCTTATATGTTTTAGTTTGCTGGAGTCCTGCCGTGGCTCCATAAGCAAAGGTTAATGCAGGTCTGCCAGGGGCAGGCTGGAGTTAACACAGAATGGCAGTTGTGAGGTTGCTGATTCTGATAAAAGCAAATTGTGAACTGCAAGCATCTGAGTGTTGAGTGTCACATTCACACCTAACAGCTGCCCTTGCCTGTTCCCCACAGTCATCCAGTTCTGTCATCATGATATGTTCCTGAAACCACATTTGTGCTGCTGTCACTTTTTGTCTTTGGAAATTTGTGTACAGCCTTTTTGTAATGACATACTAAAAATGCTTGTAAACATCAAATGGGTAGATTAAAATATATTTAAACCAGGCAAATCACTCCATATATTAGGCAGAAATTTGAGTCTTTACTACTTCTAAGTCTGCACTGTCCCCCCTTAAAGACTTGCAGTAGGGATATTAGTATTTATATGGGTGAGGGCAGTGAAGGTTGTTCCTTCCATGAAAAAAGTGGGAAGCCTCCTTCTAGATCTGTGAGTCTTTCACTATAACAAATGTCTCCAAAAAGAAAAGACAGACAGAAGCCCAGCTTCTCTGTTTCCACCAGTCCTCTCAGGTCGGGAACATCCTGACTATCAACAGAGCCAGGGCATCTCTGGAGCATTTTTGTCTGTGTACCAGGATTGGGCAATGTCAATACTATCAACATGTCAACAATCCATGGCAGAGATGTGCAAGATTACACAAGGACAGGTTTTGAATGTCAAGCCCAGGTCCCTCTAAGGCTAGGAGCACACCCACACTGGTGACACCCTCTGCTTGCAGCCCCTGCTGAATTCTATACTCATGGTCATCCGTGAACTCCCACCTCACAGGTTATTTCCTAAAAGTGATGAACTGCACTCTTCCTCTTTGAAAGGCAGCATTTCCCAGCTCCTGCTGGGATTTTTTACCATCACACTTAATCGCAAAGAATAATACAGATTTACACTCACCTGCTGAAAAGCTGCAAATCTCTGAACCCATAAATTGCCAAGATGCAAGAAGCAGCTGCCCAGCTACAGCAGGAGAGTGTAGGGAGAGCTGTGAAATCTGCCCACAAAGCCTCTTAAAGCAGCTTACACTTTTTTGTTACCTGGACTGCAGCACGAGGTATGCTTCCATCTGTCCCAGCTATGTTGTTGTCGGTACCTGCACTCGCCAGGTGAAAGCAGCTCATGGCACCAATAGTTCTGGGGGGGAAAAGAAAGACAAGGTTAGGAAACCTTATCTCTCTGGAAATCATCGCATTAAATACAGAAAAGTTAAATATACATTCAATATATATTTTCCTTTGTCCTTTCTCTTCCCGTAGGCTGCTGGCCTATGATCGTTCCTTGTACCTACCCCAGAGCTGATTTTACTGTTTATTCCTAGCTCAGCCTCCAGTTTGCTCAGGGCCCTGTGTCTTAGTGAGTGACTCCCCGCTCCCCTTCCAAGTTCAGAACCTTTCTGGCTAAAGTCTGTGGTGACACGTAACACAAAAAGACAGCTTTGAGCACAGGGCACGCAGCCGTTCTGCAGAGTACAGTCTGTGGTGCGGCGGTCCCGCTTCTGGAAGGTTAAGTGTTTAAGCCTAACTAACAGTGACTAACAGGGGTGGATCTTTTCCTGTCAAATGCACACAATTTTCCAGAGAGCAGCTCCAAGGTTGTGAGTGAAGGTGAACAGCTCTACTTCTAAAGACTCCTTAATTTTAAGGAATTCAAAGAGCAGGCATGACACTTTGTTCTGTGACTTCCTTAAACCTATACCCTACTTCACATCCTTTCATGAGCCATCAGCTTTCATATCTAAAACAGACGTAACGGAAGTTAAAAAACGAGAAGATGAGAAGTACAAGTCTCTGCAGATGTGAGGGTATAATTTAGCAAAGTATCATTTTATCACCCAATCCTGCCAGGTCCTCAACACATCCTGTGGGGTACAGACTCCCCTGCCTATCTTGTGAGCAATGGGGAGTGAGAGCACTCCAGTCTTTTTCTGGTTGCTTTCAAGCAAGTTTCAACTCCCTGGTGTTGGCTATTTATTCAGCAGTTGCATGAATATTGATATATTCAAGGCTAAAGCCTTGAGAATCTTCAGAAATTTATTAACAAGCCTGTATTCTGCAATAAACAGTATTTATTTAGGCATTCAAACTGATCTGTAAAAACCCATGCTCAGATTCGCTGCTGATGTATAAAACCACAGATGAAATAGGGAGATCCAAAAAGTGTATGTTTTATTTACAGGTTTTGTATAAATCCAGAAAAAGGGGGGCAGGATAAATATACTAACAAAGTAGTTACAAAACTGTTTTCATTAATAACTTATCAAAGCAGTTTTATTTCTTGAAACCATCCAAAGTAAGCTAAAAGCTATGAAGGCAGCTGGTTGAATTTCTCCTGGAGGGTTTGAATGGGGCTGCAGGCCGGTGCTGAATTTTACTCTGGTGAATAAATTCCTGATTATCTCTTAGAAAGCAACTTTTTCCAGGGTGGAATAAAGCCTATTTAGTAAATTATTATTTTTGTTTTTAAAACTAAATGACTGTTTATTAAAAAAGAGAGCTACTGAAATGCAGATTTTTCCTCATTACCTGAGGCATAATCAAATTGTCAGCTGTTCAACAGGGGTGATAATGTGGAACAGGAGTGTGATAACATTTGCTATCATCCCAGCTGGTTCCCCCCAGAAGACACCTCCTCCCAAGCTTCTTACCAGTGAACCTACATGATCTTATAGAAGCCTATGGCGCAGCACAAGGTATGGTTCAGAAGTGATCTGATAATTCCTATGAATTGCTAGACCTCTTTTATTTGGACACAACATTATTTGAAATAGAAATGAAATCCTGACTCCATTACAGAAAGTAAGAATTTGTCATTGCCTTTAGTGTGACCAGGATTTCACCACTGCAGTGTATAATGCTATGTTTTCTGATTTCAGATACAAATGCTGAATCATTTCATTTTACGACTACCTATAAGTGCTAATGTAGAAAGAAAAAAAAGCTGAGAACTTTTCAAAATAGTTTATAATTAAACTATGGCAGTGCTGGGATAAAGGTTTAACTTCATGATCTTAAAGGTCTTTTCCAACCTGGTTGATTCTATGATGTTATAACAAGATCCAGTAGCTGAAAAGACAATGGGGCATATTAAGGGTAGAAATAAAACATGTGTTTAGTAGGTTTGGGTTTCTTTTTGCAAAACCACTTATTAAGGAGATTTTAAAATCAAGACTGGCTGTTCTTAGTCATACATATGCCTACAATTAAGAGTCCAAACCTTTAAGCCAGACATCCACTATCTACATTGAACTGTGGGATACAGAGTCCTTGCACTCAAGATGCGGTACTTGGTTAGTCAATTAGACGCTGCTTTCATTATTCTAACTGGATACACCAATTCCATCCCTGCTGTCCATAGATCTACAGTGGGTCATGATTAACACTTAGCTCAGTGGTAGACGGTGATGTTTTTTATGTTTTTCAGTGAATGCCCACACTTGCCTTGTTAAAAAAGTGATGGTTTATCTAATTCAAATAATTCTGGTCCAGAAAGATACGTTATTTTTGCAGTGGCTGCAAGTTTCATCATGTTCTGTGTACGAGAACATCAAAGATTTTAAAGATATGGATATAAAATGCATTAGTTATATGGGATAATTTATTGTTAGGGCCTTGAGGCAGGAATAGGCCTTAATTTTCCCTGGCCAGCCTCCTTGGGGATCCCCACCCACAGCAGCACCTGCAATGAGGCAGCATGAGATGTGCTGTGTTTTTGCAAACCGAATTTTGCACACTTTCTCTCCTGTTATTTTAGTGTTTCTTCTTCTACTTAGTTGGAATTATGCAGAGAGACAGAGTGGGTTGGAATATTATTACAGAATAGCTAAATAGCTACAGACTACTACTACTGTTTTAATTGAGGACTAGATTCTCAGCTCAGCAACTCAAGAGTAGCTTTAGCAAAATGAATAGGTCTGTCACATGCTGCACTGTTGATAAGATCGGAATCAAGTCCTTTCATCCTGATCCTACTGGATCCATTTTTATTTCACTTTCATTTAGCGACATTCTCAAAGCACTTTTGTAAGGTAATTTCTTTCTTAAGTTTGCTTCTTCAACATAATTCTTTCTACTTTGCTGATTTCCTTCCTCGTGGAAATTCTGAGCCTCAAGTTTCAGTGTATTTAGTCAAAAAGGAGCTTGCCAATGATTTTCTGCCCAAATAATGTAACACAAAACTACATACACAGATACTAATAGCAGAGATCACAATCTGTGGATGCTTACATCAGTCTATGCTGCTTGTGAGCTACAAGTGGCACCGAAACTATTTTCATTCACTTTCATGTCATTTCATTCACGTGCACTTGTATATCTGAAAGGAATATTCTCTTAGTGCTGTATCAGGGTGTTGTAAAACTGATAATTACATGCAAAATAGGCACAAAGCTGTAGCACTTAATACAGACAGCTTTACTGGTTTCCCTTGGGTTACATTTGGATTTGAGTAATAGATTCATTCTTAGTAATTCTAGCATAGGAATTCTTTGCAGAAATTCAGTATTTTCTTGTTGTTGGAGGGTTTTATTTACAGCATGGCTGTTGCTGTCATATTCAGACTTCTTGTTGTTTTGTCTCTTTGCTGGTTGGCTGATTTATTATAATGAGAAGCCCAGTGTATGACAATTTTCCCTTAATTCCACGGGATATTTTTGGCTCAGACTACAGGATATTATCCTACGATACTAGGAGGGAATGGTCAGCTTTCCAGCCTTGAGCAGTAACCAAGCTCTGGCATCCACAAGCCCTGGACAAGGCCCTGGCCTAACGCTCCGGGTGGCCTGACTGTAGCAGGGTGGGCTGGCCACCTCCATAGGCCATTTGCCCACCCCACCATCTCCAGTGGCCTTGCTTCCTCACACCACGCCAGAAACGGGTCACAGAATCAGTAGGGTTGGAAGGAGATCTAGGCCAAGCCAGGGCCACCTAGAGCAGGTTACACAGGAACCCAGGTCCGCAACCCCCCTGCAGCCTGTTCCAGCGCCCTGCCATCCACAAAGTAAGTTCTTCCTCATATTGAGGTGCAACTTCTCCCTCTGCCCTTGCAGCCCTGCAGCAGGTGGTACAAACCAGGAAGGGCGGTGGGGAAACCTGACGCTCACAGGACTCACATAAATCAAGCCCTTGTTTTCCAGCGGGCCGCAACACCTGGAGTCCGCTGCCACCTGAACAGCAGAGCCGCTCATGTGCGGGCAGGAGGCTGTGAGCGCGGTGGGGTGAGTCCGTCCCCTGAGGCACTCGCTGCCGCGGCTCGGTGAGGTCTCCCCTGCCTGTGCGCGGGCAGCCTCCTACCTAACACCGCTCCGTACCGGGGCACGGAGCCCTTCCCCGGCCGGCTCTCCCCCTGCGGGAAGCGGCTTCCCGCCTGCGCAGCCGCCGCCTCATCCCCCGCTGCCCGGAGGAGGCGCTCCCCGCGCCGGCAGGGGCAGGCGGCGGGGCACGGCCGCGGCCTCCCCGGCTCCCGCTACCGACGCAGAGGGGGAGCCCTTCCCCGCGGCGGGATGCGGTCGGAGGCAGTGGCGGAGCTGTGCGGCCTGGAGAGGTTCGCCAGCGCCGGCAAGGGCCGGGGGCTGCGGGCGCTCCGGCGCTTCGCCGTGGGGGAGCTGCTCTTCAGCTGCCCGGCCTACACCGCCGTGCTGACCGCCAGCGAGCGCGGCAGCCACTGCGACGGCTGCTTCGGCAGGTAGGGGGGCCTGGGGCGGGCCCAAGGCACGGCGGCGGTGGCTCCTCGGCGGGGCTGACCCCGGGGCGGCTGCTCGCGGTTCGACTGGCAGCGGGCGGCCCACCCGCATGCCCCGCGCCAGGCCGTGCGGGCACCGGGCCCCCGCCGCAGGGCCCGCTGAGGGTTTGCCGGGGGCCCGAGGCCTGCCTTTGCCCCGCTGCCCTGCTCCTCCTCTTCCTGCCCTGCTCGGGGTTCTGTGACGGCAGCGCCGTGCCGAAACTTAGCTCAAAATTGGTTTTTCCTTGCTCAGCGGTTCGGGACAGAGAAGATAAAGCGAAAAGGGCTTTGCTGTTCACGTACTCTGAAGAGTACATGTGTCACCTTGCAGCTATGGGAACTTCGCTGCTCCTCGTGGTTTTACAGTAACACAATATTCGTTGACTTTAATGAAGTTTTGATAACTGAGAAAGGGTCTGTGATTTGCCTAATTCCCGCTTTGTATTGGTGAGACTGGAATGTACATGAAGGGGATGTATATATCTGTAATGAAATATACAGAAATGCTCTGTATGTTTCTGCTGCTCTGAATCCTTCATCTTCTGGCAAATCACTATGGCAGAGCACAGGCAGTGTGGGAGGTTCATCCTCGTAAGGCTGTGAGCATTTAAAGCCTAGTGCTGCTGACGCAGGCGTGCTGCCCTGGTACCGGCTTAAACAAACGTTTCATTGTGTGCTTCATTCCATTCCTGGGTTTCGGTGCCAGCTCCAGGCTCTGGCAGGCTGCGGGGTGCTCGGGGGTTGTGGGGGCTCAGCAGTTGTGTGGAGGGGTGGTTTGACCTGCGCTGGGTATTTCAACCTCTCTGTCAGCTGCTGCGGTGAAATGGAAAGCAAGTGGCTAAGGGTTATCATTGGAACACTGGGCATCGATGGGACACTGTGGCATGTCACACCACGTGCGTGAGAGGTACAGGACTTAGTCCTGACTCCTGGCAGCTTGCTGAGGAATCGCAGTGCTTACCTGGTTGTAACTCGGAGCAGATGTGTTTGTTTCAGTAAAAGAAAGCAACTGTTGTACTTTCTTTAGATTGGGTACAAGGAGGAAGTTCTTTCCTGTTAGGGTGGTGAGGCACTAGAATAGGTTGCCCAGGGAGGTTGTGAGTGCTCCATCCCTGGCAGTGTTCAAGGCCAGGCTGGACAGAGCCTTGGGTGACATGGTTTAGTGTGAGGTGTCCCTGCCCATGGCAGGGGGTTGGAACTGGATGTTCTTAAGGTCCTTTCCAACCCTAACTATTCTATGATTCTACTTTTGCTGTTTCTGTCAATGCGTACTGATTGCGTAGACTGAGAGTCAGACCAAAGAATATAATTATTACATTTTAGTAGGTATTTTCATCTCTTGTCCTGTCATATTAACTCACTTATGCTTTCAATTTTCTTCTCTTTGACCTTGTCTCTTTTCTTTTCTCATTACATTATCTACTTGTATTTCTTTATTCACCCCTCTCTTTGCACCTAATATGCACCTAGTGAAGTTAGTGAAGCAAGTCCCATTAATTTGAAGAACAGAAGAACTGGAGGTGATTTTCCTCTTCTTCACACGGGTGGCTTTTTCTAGCTTGGTTCTGTTTGTTTGGTGTTCCTTTTATTCCTAACCACAAATTCCCTTGTGGGGAACTGGCTGGGTTTGTTTGTCACATCCAGAAGATTTATCTCTGTAGAGGACCAAAGAATATTTCCCATGCTTCACTGATGTGAAGCAATATTGTAGAGATAATAGTTACAGCTTCTAAAGATCATCTCCGGGAGCAGCCTATTTAAATGCTGCTTGTTCTGCATGCTAGCTTCTCCCATAGAGCTTAAGAGGAGCACAGTGAGCAAGGAATGTTCTGAATTCAGCGCAGTTGCAGTGGGGCAGTCTGAAACCTACTTCACACCAACATGATGAGGTTCCACTAAGAGGAAAGCTATCTCGTGATGTAACTTGACCTGCCAGTGCTCAAAAGTGCATTTTGTGACTGTGCCTTGTTGTGTTAGCACTGAACTAGCACATTCTAGGTTCTCTTGAACTTGCAAAGAGTTTTAGGAAGAGGGTTGTGGGCTCAGCACTAATCTTTGCTAAGTGGTTGTAGAACCGCTGTAGTAAAGCGGACAGAATGGAACTAGATTTGTATTTGCATCTGATAGTATTTGTGACTTGAGGTATACACTGTCAGCAAGCAGAGTCATGATGTTAGCCTGGCTTGCTTATGTTGTGCCTTCTACTTTGCAAGAACAAACAGAGAATGTCAAGACTTGCTACACTTGATTGACTTCAAGTGCAGGTGATCTCTGAAGTGTTGAATCACAGAATCACAGAATCACAGAATCCCAAGGGTTGGAAGGGACCTAAAAAGATCATCTAGTCCAACCCCCCTGCAAGAGCAGGGTAACCTACAGTACATCACACAGGAACTTGTCCAGGCGGGCCTTGAATATCTCCAGTGTAGGAGACTCCACAACCCCCCTGGGCAACCTGTTCCAGTGCTCTGTCACTCTTACAGTAAAGAAGTTCTTCCTGATGTTAACGTGGAACTTCCTATGTTCCAGTTTACACCCATTGCCCCTTGTCCTATCACTGGATATCACTGAAAAAAGCCTAGCTCCATCATACTGTAGTATTGCACAAGGACACTCACCCTGTTTTCCTCCAGTGACTTTACCTCAGTTTAAGACAGTGTTTTGCCACTTATACCAGGGAGGGTGTGTGGACTATTTATTGGATGCTGCTGAGAGATCCCTATTGCTGTCACAACAAAATATCACGTTTGGTAACATTATGCTCTGTTTTTGATGGAATCTGCTATAACACATGCACCTTGAAGCAGGCAAGAACCTCCCTTTTGGCAGTTCCCTGTGTTGAGATACAAATATTAAAAAAGGAAAAAAAGGAGAGTGTGAGCTTTAGGTCACCTTAGAAAACATAGATATTGGAGCAGATGTTAGCAGGACAGTACAGGCTATGTGGTGACAGGAGATCAAACACTGTATTTAATAATGCAACATGGTTCAAACTTAAACATTAAAAGTTTAGGTTGATATAAGGAAGAAATTCTTTACTGTGAGGGTGATGAGGCACTGGAATGGGTTGCCCAAGGAAGTTGTGAATGCTCCGTCCCTGGCAGTGTTCAAGGCTAGATTGAATGGAGTCTTGGGTGACATGGGTTATTGCGAGGTGTCCCTGCTTGTGGCAGGGAGTTAGAACCAGATGATCTTCAGGTCCCTTCCAACTATGATTCTATGTTTTCTTGATGTTGGGATGCAGTTATTGTTGAAACAACATCATGTTTTCTGTAACCAGACAGAAGCAATGGAACTGGCAGAGTAGAAGTAAAGGATTAATACGGATGGGGAAGTATGCAAAGCAGTTGGGAAGTTTGGAAACAAGGAAAAGTGAGCTACTACTATACATCATATAGTGACAAAAAATAATGCTGTCTATCCAACAGCAGAGAATAGCACGTTTCCAAACCCAGCAGTTTGTCAGGACAGCAGAGTGCTTTTGCATAATAACAGTTGTTAGGAAAAGCTTGCTTTTGAAACTAAATAAACGTTGTGTCTGCTCTCAGAAGGTGGGGTTCAAGCTGTAGTTGTAGTGTTCTGAAGAAAACACAGTTTTCACTGTGAAATGCAAAATACTGTGCGCAAAGTGATAGGGGTGTACATTGGTTTTCCATTCAGATTTATAGACTAGAATAACTTCTGTTTTCTCTTTAAGGAAAGAAGGATTGTCCAAGTGTGGAAGATGTAAACAGGCCTTTTACTGCGATGTGGAATGTCAGGTATGGTAACACAGTTTGTGAAGATGTTGGGGGGGAAAGAGGGTTAGGGTTGCTGGGCTCCAGGTTTTGTTTGTATGGCAATGATAGTCTCTAATTGTAGCTCTGGTTAATAGTAGTGCAGCCAATTTCAGCAGCCCCCAGATGCTGACCACAGAGTTGTGCATTGGACAATTACAGGATTTGGACATGGTCTGCATGAGTCTTTCAAGATCAGTAGCTCCAGGGCTTGGTACCACTGAGACTTTGATTAGAGCTGCTTGTCAGCCCACTAATTATATCTCTATTACTTCTTTCTTTAAGCACAAACCAGATGATTAAACGTTAGCTCCCTGTACTGGTAGGAGAGTCTGTGTCTAATGGAAAAATCAGATCACTAAATAGCCATCTTCAGAGGGTTTTGTTGTGGGTGTTTTTTAGACTCTGCAAATATTTTGGGTGGCCACAGCTGACCGTGGTCGTAACCAGTTGAAACCCACTGTGCTTTCTCCCTAACTCACTCACTCTGGCAACTTTTGTTCTTTTTGTATACCTTGTTTTCTAGAAGCTCCTGAAAACAATATAAGCATACACTGAGGTAGAGCAATCTGAAGGCATCCAAAACATTTGCATGCAGTTTTAGTTCTGTTTTTACCTTCAAACTACAATAAGCACCTTTCAAAGCAATATTTTTGGCCAGGACTAGTATCTAGCGTCTGTGGGCTGTCAGCTCAATAGGGAAGAACTATCCAGCTTACGTGTCAAAAAACCCAAGTGGATTGCTAGCTAAATAATGTAAGCTATGTAACATCCATGGTGCTGGGCACAGGGTATAGAGCAGTGGTCGTGAAGGATTTGAGTCACCAAAGATCTGGCATGTAGGTACGTGTTAGCTATAAATAAGCCAAACCTCCTACATGACAGCGTGCTGTTGAGTGTGTGGGTTGCAAGCAAAGTGTTCTCCATTGTCATTATCTGGACAGACACACTGTGGTTGTGTGTGTTCAGTTCCTGAGCACTTAGGAGATGGCTCCCAGTTTTATTTCAAGGATGTATCTTGCTCTCCTCTTGCACAAGTTGCAAAGCTAACCTGGCTTCCCCTTAGTTTTCCTTCTCTTGCCTCCCCACATTCCTGCTTTCTCACAGTGCTTTAGTGAACTGTGGGTGAATCAAATGGCCTTTTGTTTTTGAAGCACCAGGAGGACTCAATGCTCAAAAGAAGTAAGTTTTTTAACAACATTTGCAATAGTTTACAGAGTATTGAAAGACTGACAGCTTGGCATGGCTGGGAAGAAAGCAAGCACTTACTATATGAGCTCCTTAAGGCTCTGGAGAGGAGAAACCCCATGATTCATTCATAAGAAATACTTATTTGTAAGAAATGTTTCCATACGACAGTATTTCTTAGGAAGCTTTTAACTGGATGAAGGAAGAATATACTTGAACTAAGCAATTTATTGGCTGTGTAGTGCTTTTTACCTGAGATGGCGAGTTTCTTTTACCATATAAAATTCACAATGGTTTATGAAGCAGGTAAGGAAGATTTACTCAAGTAGGAAAGCTCAATGATTTGTGCCAGAAAAAATAGCAAGTAGATGTCATGGTGTAAGGAGTAGAACTTATTTCTGCTGATCCGTGGTCCTTTGCTTTTACTTCCAAGTACCTTGGCGTGTAGTATGATGATTTAGCTATAAAGGCCTTTGTTAGATATTGTGATGTCTGGCCAATTGTATGCCAAGCACAGGTACTAGCACTTCACTCTTACTGGTGCTGTGCATATGGCTTTTGACTCCCTAGCTGATATAACAGTACTTTCCATGTTTTTGAGTCAGTCTGATGAAGTTTATGAATGTTGCTGAGATTGAAAGAATGTTAAAGAATTCAAAGTTACCTTCAGCCATAATATTCTCTAGAAACCAGTCTCCACTGACTGCGTGTGCTGCACAGACAACCTGCACAGCATCTTCATCCCCGTCTTGTTCAAAGGCACTTTTCAGCAGTTCACCAATACTTTGTCAAAGCCAAAAAAAGCATTTGTGTCTTGATACTAAACTTGTAACGCTGGGATGTACAGTAAATGTGTCCCTCCTCGGATGAGAGACTTCTTCATGCAACACTAACAAAAAGGCAGGGCTGTGCTCAAGGATTATGATGGCATTGTTCATTCTGGTTTTATTTTTTAAGTTAAATTTTCCCTGTAAATCCATGTTTTCCTTGCTCAGTTCAGCCAAAACCTACATGTACCCAACCCATGGTTATGTTTTCCTGTGTTGGTTAGTACCTTGTTGCCTACTGTAATTCAGTTCACCAGCTGTTTATCATATGAAGTATATTGTATGGGATAGAAAACCAAATGTTTTAAGCTTGCTCTTCCTTAAAGATCTGGTATATCACAGTTCATAGGAATTATCGCTAGTGGTGGGGAGAGATGGATCAGAAGGAAACCAGAGAAAGGTGCTGAAGTGAGCAGCAGGAAACATGTTTTTTTGATGTCTTTTTCAGCATTCCAGATTTTATAGTTGCCGACATCTTCCTCTCTCTAGTCTGTTTCTAGAGATTTGTGTTGAATGAGATTTCTTTTCCTTCCTCAGAATTCCATGGCTACTGAAAATGAAGTTAGTGACACTGCATATGTTTTCCACTCTGAGCCATACATTATCCTTTTTTGAGGACACTTTCCAAGCATTTAATGAATGAAGCCTCATAGCAGCCTTTGTGGCCTTTCTGTTTCTCCAAATGGGGAAATAGGTACACAAAGATACATTGGCTTGGTGAAAAGAGTGCATCTCCTGCCATATGGCCGGGTGTTTGCATGGATCGTGTCCTGCTCTGCAGGGTAGTTCCTTTGCCCTGGTTGCTGGTGTGGTATCACATTGGAGTGTGAGGGACTGAACCTAGGGAAGACAAAGTCTTAAAGTGATACAGTGGCTGATTTGTTTAGGGCTCTCTCTCTACACATGTATTTGCACATGTGCTGGCCCTGGCACAATTCTTAGTGATAACATGTCTTTTGCCTGTTCTGGCCTATTAGGTTGCTTTTTAGATAACTAACCGTAAGTTTGACCTGTATTAAGATGGATCTTTGATAGGTGTAGATTCAGTCACAGATGTGGGGCATGTGAGAGTGGACGTTGTCTTCATTGCCTCTCCTTGCTGCCTTGAAATGTTCTTTGGATTGGTAGGATCCAGCCTGGTTTTGCTGCCTCTGTCTTTCACCAGCCCCTAATCCAGTTCTCCTTTTAAAAGGGTTTGTGATTTCCAGCTGATCCATACTGTTCTGCTCTCCACTCTTGCCTCCTCGAAGCACAGGCCTGTTATTATATAGTGGCTTTCAGACCCCATCTGCAGCTGTTTGGGTCTTGACTTCTTAAATTATAGTAATTTTAGTGGAACAGCAGGAGACCTGTGCTCATTTTTTCTCCTCAGAAATTAGCTGCTGAAACACTCTGAAGAGAAATGTTTTAAGAGGGTTATGTGGTTGCAATTGTGGAATCTGTGAACTTGAACCAGCTACTGGAGCTCCTCTATCTGTTATTACACATAGCTATTATTTGTCCCAGACAGAGTGGAGATCAGCTGGACAAAGTGCAAAAAGAGATGTTTTTGTCATGACTTTCCATATTTGAAATATATTTCAAACAAATATTTACTGTTTTTTCTGAATGTGTAGTGTTAAAGAGTGCTGTAGGTGGTATTTCGGGAGTAAGGGAAATGTGTATATTTAACTAGAAAGCCTCAAAATGTAGTTGTAGACCTGTAAAATCAGCATCAAGCAGGTGTGTTACAAATGGGATCTTGTAGAAATTGCCCACTCCTCTTTGGTGAGCTGTAGAGAAAATACAAACTTCTTGCTGCAGTGATTCTGCACAAGAGGGATCTGACACTGCAAGACCCTGCTTAAGATTGCTTTGGGGATATGTCTGTCCCACTATCCAAAAACTCTCTCAGTGTAATTTTCTTTGCTACATGTCTTCTGTGAGCTGTTTGAACACTAAGCCATGGAAGCCAAGCATCCTCTGTGGCCCAGCGTTTGGTAAATGATGGTAGGGAGGGATGGCTGTGAAGTCATTTGAGACTCTTGCCTTCACTGCTTGGTGAGGACTCTATCAGAGAACTTTACCTGTTAATACTGGGCATCAGAAGTTGCCTCACTGAAACTGGGTTAAAGAGTTGGATGCCATTTGAACATAATTGGGCCATAAGCTGTTGAAGAAGTGGGCTTAACTCCTACACTCGCTTGCCCAGCACTTCTGTCTGGTATTTGTGTGGGTTTCTTTTCCATCAAATGAAATAGAACAGAAATTGTTGGGATTTAAGTCTCACTTTAAGTATTACAGCTTTGGTTGGTTGGTTTTTGTTTTGGTTGTTTTTTTCCTGAGCTATATGACAGTGTTCTGGGAATGAATTCAGTAGTCCTGGATGGTGGCATCATTTTGAAGAACTTGGTGGAGAAGATGGTTTCCATGCTTTGATGTGAAAAACATAAGCTTGAAAGAATTTCCCTTCCAAAAATGTTGTCACTCACTTCTAAATGATGGGGAAAATACTGTGGATGTTATGAAAATAGGAAGAAAATATCATTAATGTAGCATCAAGGGTTCGACTAGAACAATGCTACTTGTTATAATTCAAACTACTTGGAGAAAAACGTGGAAAAGAATACAAAATACAGTCCTGCTGTGCTCACAGAGAAAACTGCTGCCACAGTGTTTCCAGCCCAGGTATTACTCAGTCATCAGTACTCTCTTTTCTTGTGGTGTTTCAGGCTTTTATCTCATTTTGCACAATTCAGCCCTATCTTGTCCCTTTAACCTCCCTACTAGTTCATATAACTCAGTATGATCCTGCCTGGGGAAAGATTTTAATTAACAATGTGTAAAGAATAAAGGGAACACATGGATTTTTTTAAAACCACTGGTTTGAGACAGGCATGTGATGTTTGCATTTTGATATTTTCTTTCATTGGGTAATATCTCCTGTTTATTTCACTGGTGTGTATGAGCGTGGGTCCTGCAAGACTTCAGGTTCTGTGCCTTCACTTTTTGGAGTTGGTGAGTGTCATGGGTGTGCAAGACAGGGGTGAGAGATCAGATCTCTTTCACTTCTTAGCTTCTCTTTAGGAATCCACAGTCTAAAAACTATCAGAAGAAAGTTCTTGGAACATACATGGGACATACATAGGCCTATCTGAGGATTCATTTTGTAGCGTGACAGCTGTAGGAGAGCTGAGAGTGTAATTTCACATGACATGATTACAGTGTAATATACTATTTTGGTTCTCCTGGTCTGTATTGCTGTGTCCTGTTAGAACATTTACCCTGAGCTTATTTCAAGCAGCCTGTATGTAGATATTTTTTCTGAAGTACTGTACTGAGATATCAAGGACAATGAAGCTGACATTGCGAAGGGTTGAATATCCTTGCAGTGTTGCACTGCTTCAAATCCTGCACCAGGCTGGGGTGGGGGTTCACCTTTTTTACCCTGATAAAATAAACTCTTACAGCTGTTCATGCCCAGAGCAATTTAAACAGCGGGTTTCAATGGAAGAGATTTTGGTGTGCAGACTCTGAAATTTGTGATCTCAGCTTTTGTTTTGACCTGCAAAATATATGAATAAATGGACCAGCCAAGGCAGGAGACACTGAAGATCCTTTTTCACCTGTTTTTTTTGATGTGCCTTGTGTTGTCCTGTGTGACATTCACCTGTAGCTCCCGCAAGGAATGCATCTCCCAGTAGACCTGGATCATTTACTGCTCTTGCACAGAATCGCAGAATGGTTTGGGTTGGAAAAGACCTTAAGATCATCCAGTTCCAGCCCCCTGTTGTCGGCAGGGACACCTCACATTAGACCATGTCTCCTAAGGCTCTGTCTAACCTGGCCTTGAACACTGCCAGGGATGGGGCAGCCACAGCTTCTCTGGGCAACTTGTGCCAGCGCTTCAGCACCCTCACAGGGAAGCACTTCTCCCTTATATCTATCCTGAACTTCCCCTGTTTGAATTTGAACCCATCACCCCTTGTCCTATCACTACAGTCCCTGATTAAGAGTCCCTCTCCATAACACATAAGTGTTTTAGGTAGAGTGTCTCAAATGGCCCTTGCCATCAGTGGTTAGGTAGCTGAAGGAAGCTGTTTCTTTTGTACCTGCTTCTCAGTCGCTCTGCTGTATATTGATTTGTTTGGTTTTAACTTTTTGTTTCAGTGGGCTAACACAGGATCTGTGATACTGGGTGAATCACAGTAAGGGGAATTAAGAACTTTTTGGAAGCTGCAAAAAAAGTTTTCAGGTTTACAATTTCAAGCAATTCTACATTTGTGGGATTTGTGTTTTCTTTTTCCACCAGTTTAAATCTGGTCTGTAAACAAAAGTTGATGCTGCCCAACATCCCTAAGTTGATGCTGTAGAGGCAGAACACTATAGGTCTGTTCTAACACAGTGCTATAAAAATGTGTCTGGGGTGAGATACAGAAATAAATAACTGTGCATTGCTCAAATGTGGAAATATTCTTATCTTATTATTCAAATAAAGAAATGAATTTTGATGTGGTCTGAGGACAGCCTGTGCCAGTGCAGTGTTAATCTGTGATTCTGTGCTCATCTTTGAAAGGTTCTGTTGCTTTGGAGGAAATCTGTAGAGTGCCAAAAGCCCCGTGGCTTGTGCTGTTGCTCCAAGTGTTACTGTATGTTGAGCTAGGAATATGCTAAACATTCTTAACTAAAACCTGTTTGTCTTTATTAGTGTTTTTATTGCCTAGTTACACTCTTATTCTACAACATCTCAGGAAACAATCTGATAATCCAATTCAGTAGGCCTGGTTCTGACCTTCCATGTACTGATTCTTACAGTGATTGTGAATCCATTGACTTTAGATGCATTACTCCTGATTACACCAGGGTCGCCTTGTAATGAGGGGCCAAGGTATTAAATGGAAATGAACCCAATAAAGCCATCAAGCTCAGACCTCCTCTGTCCTCACGTGCTTGATCTGAACAATAAGAATTGGTGATTTATAAATCATGTTGTCGGTTTGCTTCTTTGTCATTTCATTCCTTTCTATTTTTTTTCCCATTGAATAAATGAAGATGTTCTGACCTTAACTCATCCCTTGTGGATTTGTTGGAACAAAGCAGGATAGCTGCACCCCTTAAATGTGACTCCACCTTTTGTTCAGATTTAGTGAGCGTCATCTTATTTTGTTAAAGGAAACACATTTCACTTGACCTCTAGGATGTGGCAGGACTTTCTGCATCCTCTTTTTCATCACTTTATCTTCATGGCTTGCTTTTTTTTTTTTAACTCCTTTTTTTTTTTTTTTTTTTTACTATTTTTCTGCATTTTCAGAAGGAAGATTGGCCAATGCACAAGCTGGAGTGTTCTGCTATGTGTGCTTTTGGGCAGAACTGGAATCCCTCGGAGACTGTGAGGCTAACAGCGAGGATCCTTGCCAAGCAGGTGAGCAGAAGGCTAAACTTGGGAGATATGTTCCTACTCTGGGTGCCAGGGAAGGCAGGAAAATGACGATTGACCGACAGTGTCCCTGCAAAGCACACACATACTAGCTTCCTTTAACACATGAGCAGCTGAATGAACTGACCATCAGACCACTGCAGCAGTGTCAGGGCCACCATAGTCCAGCCAGAGACTTTTGGAGGGAGATGGCAAAAGGCTAGTGAGGCTTTTTGAGCTGTGTAGATATAACCTTTGGCCAAGGTGCTGTTGAACAGAGTCTGGAAAGGTTTACTGGTAGCTACACAACGTGCATGGTGTTTCAGCCTCCATTCTGGTAGATTGAAGCTCTGGCTTACACGTGTAGGCTAGTACCAAGGCCGTGTTGGTGAAGAGAAGGAAGAATGAGACTTGGTATAAAATTCCAAGGAATGCTCCTAGTGCTACCTGTATGCAGGCATTGATGTCTGTATGAAGCAATTACCTGTTCTGTATTTTGGCTATATTTGCATAGCATTGTGTAGTGTATAACTCCCAGTGAGCCAAGAACACCTCTGGGGCATTCGGGCATAAATGTGTATGATTACTGGAGGTAACTGGGGAAAAACAGATCGAGAGAGAAATTTCAGGCCCTTGGTCTTTGGGAGAGAAAGAGTATTACTGGTAAGGAAATAAGACTGCATTGTCAACCTCCATGTCAGTGTTTCCTAACTGTATGGATGCTGAGGATAACACAAGTGCTTACAGGGAGAGGACACGATTCACGAGTTTCAAGGTTATTGTGCTGTGTATCTTTATAAAGCCCTAAACTCTCTCTGCAAAAACAAATCCTCTTTGAAGCACATTTGTGTGATTGAGGTCTGCTTATGTGACAAGGGCAATCTGGTTACTATATGGAGCAAGGATTTTGGTGACCTGCTGCGAAGGTAGCAGCATACTTGCTGCATGTGTAGATGTGTGTGTGTGACTTAATTAAAGCATGGTTTAGTGGTGATCCATAAACAAAATCAAATATTTAATGACAAAAAGCCATTGGAGTAAATTTGTGCTTTTATCATTTACAGGGAAGGGGGAGAATGCTACATGTCATATGAAAGCTAAATATGCAAACCCTAGTCCCTGAACCTCAGCTGTTGGGCCACCTGCAAAGCCATATTTAATGGCCAAGATTACAAAGAAGTGGCCTTAGGCCAACAATGGAGCATTGCTTTTGAACTCTGTCAACAGTCAGTTTATTCACTTTCCTCAAAGCAAAGCCTGTCCCCTGCCTGCTTGCTATTGTTAGCGACTTTCGGGGTGTCTAGAGCAAAGTAAATGACATATTTAAAACACTGTTCGGTTTATGTATATAAATTTGATAGGAGTTAATCCTTGGGTGCCTAATGTGGTGCAGAGAGAATGTTTCCATGGCTTTACTAAGGTCAGTTAATTTAACTCATTGCTGTTCATCAACTTCTGTAAAGTCTATACAGTGTGGATTAGGGTTTGTCTTGCAGGTGGGAGTTCCCAGCTTATGCGTGAGTAGATAAAACTGCCAACTTGAAACAATACAACATTTTACTGTTGCCTTTTTTTTTTTTGTCCCTTATGGCTAGAAAACTCACCCTGAAAGAACACAGTCGGAGAAACTGCTTGCTGTAAAAGAGTTTGAATCACGTAAGTAAAAGAGGCTGGCAGGTAGACGGAGGCAGTTATCTGTATTCATGATTTGCTTTCCCCTGGCCCCTCTCCATCAAAACCTTTCAGAGCATCCCACTCCTGTTGGAGGAAGGGAGTAAACAAAGAAAATTGTGGTTCCTTGGTTTTTTAAACTGCAGTGCTTCTTTCTTTTTCCTTCCCCCCTCCTCCTTGGTTGCTTGTGGGAGCTATGAAACGGGGTGAAAACCTAGACAGAATTAATTATGTAGCATACATCCATCTCGTGGGTACTGGTACTTTAGTGTCTTTTGAGAATTGTGATGTTGTAAAATTAAAATAGTTGGTATTTGTTACCAGGAGGCATAAAATCAGAGACAGCACAGTTGCTTGATGATGACAGTGACTAAGGGGCTAATTGCAGTACCCTCTGGACTGTGCTTCAGTATCTGTCACTGCCAGTCAAATCTGACATGTTGTACATAATTGTGTTGAAATTCCATGTCCTAAGTGCTCCAAAATAATCCAAGGAAGGAGGTGAGGCAATGGCTTGCTTTTAACTGGAAGGCTCCTGCTTATGTCCAGTGAGGCAGAGGCAGAAGCCGAGCAAATAGGGGACTAGTAACCAGCCTGGCACAGCATTCACTGGTCTGTCATTTCGCTTTCTTGGTGCTGGGGGTAATATACAAGATGATAATAGGTTTGTATATTCACATTTCTTACTCTGATGGCTTCCACAACCCTTTGTAAAATGCTGAATAAATTCAGTCCTTGCTTGGACTTGAGGTAGCAAAGTAACCAAGCACAGCAACACTACAGTCTTACTTGCTTCCTGAACAAAAGCTCCAGTCACAGCTCTTGGGACAACTGGGGAAGTGAAGGGGGAAAATGCCAACATTTGCCTTTGCCTAAGGCAAGGATGATTTTTACAGGTAGGTTACTAGGATTGAGGTTGAGGAGGATGGGTAAGTGCTGAAGTAATTTCTGTATTGTTCTTCTGCACTACAGCTTGTCTTCAATAATTTATTAATTCGGGAGCTAAAAGGATGAAATGCTTTTCTGTTGCAGTGTCCCCCTTGTCCTCTAGGAGCCTATGGGTCTGTTAGTAAGAGCCTTATTCCTCTGTCTTGTTGACTCTCCTCATCTCTTAGCACACCTTTGTCATGTTCAGCAGTTGCCTTACACGTTGAACACCCTGTAAGAAGAGGAAAAGGGACTTCGCTGTCAGTTGGAAACTCAAAAATTCTGGCTTCTGATTTGTCCTAATTCTCATCAAATTGTCCCGTTTCATTTTCCTTTTTTTTTTTTTTTTTGTGACTTGCCTGTCGTTTACATCTGCTGCTATAAATCATTTCCCCCTTCCACTGTTGTGCAGCCTTTTTGGTTCGTGCATGATTTTTCTCTCCACTATTATTTTGAGTTGGAGAGAGAAAGCTGATGAGTTACTGGCTCTCTCAGAGCAGGAGTGAGCTGGTGACACTGCCACTGAAGGGAGAGCATTAGGAAAACACTTCCCAACAGTCTGCTCTTCAGGAGAGAGAAGTGACCAGGAGTATATGGTCCATCATGTACCTTGCATGGACCAGGCAGGAAAAGGTTCAGTGGCCACAGCTTTGGCTAGAACCTGTCATGGGCTGTAAATCTGAACAACCCATAAGGAAGTACACTTGGCAGGTGTGCAGCACATTTCCACTGATGTTCTTGCTGTCTCCTGTTATCCTCAGATACCTGCAGGTTAAGCATACCTTGATGGAGACATGGGCATTCTCAGGCACTGTTTCTTACTTCCTGAAGCAGGTGCCTGCAGTAGGTCAGGAGGATTGCACTCCTGGGCACCCTCATATTATCCTTCCCTTGGTGCAAAGGGTGCTCTTCGGAGACTAGCCTCAGCATTGCTGTCAGCCTTTGTTAGGTCCTTGTTGCACATGGCCACAAACAGTGCATTTCCCTGCTGGGAAAGACCACATCTTTTAAAAGCAGGGATAAGCAGCCTTCCAGGCTGGTTTGTACTGATAAGTATTAGCTCTGTATGAGTAAGTTTCACTATGTAAAGCATGTTTTAAGAAGCATGATGTTGACTGTGACTTCCTACTGCTGTAGATGGGACTAGGTAGTTGATAAGACTGTGTTGGACAGCTGAGGACAGGTACCCACAGTTGCTGGCCTGTTTGCTAGGGTTAACAAATACATTTTATAGACTGTAACCTGTCTCCCAGAAAAGGAAACGTGTCCAATTACCTGCTAATGTAAAGATGTTAGAAAATGCGTTGTAATCCTGCATGCTCTTGTAGTGCACGTGTAGCTTGGGCAGAAGCAGCGTTATGTTTATGGGAGAGCAGACGCTTCTTGCAGTACTTCCAAGTAGCTGTTCCTTAAAGGGTTTCTGTTTAAGTCCAGGCTTGTTCTAACCTAAGTCTAGCTGCAGCTCATGGGGGAGTGTTCCTGTTACTGAAATGGAATGTATTCTTTGTCCACAGACCTTGACAAACTAGACAATGAAAAGAGAGAGCTGATTCAGAACGACATTGCTGCTCTTCATCACTTTTACTCAAAGCACTTGGAGTACCCTGACAATGCTGCCCTTGTAGTTCTCTTTGCACAAGTAAGTTGGCTAGAACACAGCCTGCTTAGGTGGATGGTGCTGTAGGAGTTTAGCCTTTGTAAAGGGGGAGAAGTGTTAATGGCAGTGGAAGTGGTAGCTCTTCACTTACCTTAGAGCTGAGTGTGCTTGATGGAGAAGATCCACTTCCTTAAGAACAAGCGGCTGGACATGTCCCATTTCAGTAGGGAAGAGACTCTTGTCTGCAGGTTTTCTGTGAGGTGCTTCTCAAACACTGAAGAAAAAGGGGAAACAGCCTGTATTAGACCTGTCAAAGTTAGGCTTCTTGTGTGCCAAGGGTAGTGCAGCTGTTGTTCAACTTACATAGAAGGCTGTTGGTCTGAGACCCTGCAGGAGCAAAATCCTTCATTCAGGCTTCAAACTTGTGGAAATCCTTGTGGGTTGGGTCATCCTTGTGTTTGACCTTTGCAGGGAGTAAACTTCAGAGAAGTAGAAAGAGCAGTCGGAAACTTTGATCTGATGCGTGGCTTTTAAATGCCGTCAGGTAGTTTGGTCATCTGGAGAGATGAAGGAAGGGCAAGGTGTCTTGTTAGATAGCTTCTGAAATGTGTCACCTCTTTTTTGTGGGGTTTTTTTTTCCTCTCCTGCTTTTCATATGCATCTAAATTGAATGTATTGTAGTGGATGGAATAATTCACCAGTGGAATACTGAAAGATCCAGTTTCTTTCTTCTGGTACTTCAAAATAAGCTAGTTTTAAACTTCAGCATCTGAGTAAAAAGTTTATTTTTGTTTGAGATGGGGGCAAGTGAGTGCTGTGATAAAAGCTGAGGTGGCAGTACCCTGGCATGGTTACTATTTCCTTAATACAGAGGTACTGTTATTCTGTAGTGGAATGTTTCTTTAATGTGTTTGGCATCTGCTCATCATCCATTGTGTTGGTTTCTAATGATATTTTTCCCTTCAATGAAAAGGTCTTTCTGTTGTGAAGACTTCACAATTTATATTCATCAGTTGGATACTTTAAATACATCAGTACATCCAATTCCTTGGGGTGTTTCTGAATGCTTTTGTTAGAATGTAGCCAGAATCCCCAAAGGTTACGTTATTTGGGGCTATGACTTTCCCTTCACTGCTTGTCCTGCACCACCTCCACCAGATGATGGTACTTTAACTGACTTTTGTCAACTGCTGACTCCCAGACGTGCTATTTCATCCAGTCTTCTCTGGAGATCTAATGTCTGCTTTAATGTCACCCTTAGTTGTCACCTTAAGCTCAACCTGATCATCTGCTACTGTAGACTTTACCATTTCTTGAACTAAAATCTCCAAAGGTCACTCAGATGCTCCTCAGAAGTGTTCAGGACACAAGTCTTTTGAGGTTTTAGCCCCAGCATAAATCTTCCTAGAAGAAAGGGAGGAGTGTCTGTACTTGGTATGTACAAGAATTAGTGAACTTGACCTAAAACCAATAGTATGGATATGCAGCTGCTCCTTCATTTTGCTTCAACACTTCCTCTGGCCTCATGCGTGTACCTTGCTGCTCCATTTGGCTTTCCTTCTCCCTGTGGGTCAGGGCGGTCATTTGGGACTTAGATGCCTCTGACTCCTTCCTCACTACTTTTTGTGGGCTTTATATGATATTCCTTACTCAACACAGGTAAGGTATAATCAGTCTTTTTGAGTGGAGCAAAGATTTTGTCCAAGCCATTCTTGCCTTTCACACTGCTCTCTTCCCCAGATGCTGGTGTCAGTCTCTCTTTTGCCCCTGTAGAACATAGCTCTCGAGACTGATGCTTTTCCTCCTCAGTCTCACCTTGTCATACTCTTCAAACAGTTTCTCTCTTGTCTCAGGTTCCTGGACTTACCCATTCGTAGAAGACCTTGGCAGAATTTCATGCCTCTGTTTGCACATTCTCTTTTCCACCACTGGGAACAGCCTCAAGCTCTACTGTTGTCTTTGCTCCCTCCACGTTGCCCTTTTTAGTCATGCATTCATCAGGTGAAACCAGTGGTATCTCATCCCTTCTGTCATTTCCAATATGATGCATTCAAGAAGTGGGCTGTCTCTGGCTTAGTGGAGGGAGTTGATGATAACTCACTACATCTTCTTAAGTATTTCCCTGTGATTCAGAACCATCAAGCTGTTCTTCATTTCAGCCTTTGTAGCCTTATGTTATCACTTGCTGTTGATGTAATCTTTCCCTTCTATTGTTTTTGTATTCAGCAGTTACTTTTTTGTTTTGGTTCAGGTATGTTCATGCATTGGCTAGAGCAGTAGCATGCCTGTCTTGAGAGACAGGGAGCCTTTGGATGCTACCTTGCTAAAAATAGCAGGATAAAGATCAAGCAAAGATAGCAAAGGTACTTGGGAGTGAATCAGAGAAACAGGACTCTTAATTGTGAACTCATCATGAATAGTTCATACCTCAGGAGTGGCTTTGGCTGTCAGAAGTATTTCTGTATTTCTAAAATCCATTCCGAGCTGCATTCCAGCTTGTGGGATGTATCATTGTTGGTAGCATGTGTTGTCAACTCTTACCCTTCTAGAACAAATACTTTGTACTTGACTGACTGTTCCTGCGCCCATTGTAGCTTCAGTTGAACTTTGCCATGTGATTGTAGTAGTAGTTATTCTAGTCCTTTACTGGTGCTTCTGTGAACACTTAGGTTGTAGGCAGATGTTGGTGCATGTGGAGAGGGTGCTTTTCACGTTGGCATGTGTGTGACTCGCAGTGCAAGTAGAATAAAGTGCTCGGTTGAGGTGCATTTTTGTCACTTAGTTGTGCAAACAGCGTTAAACAAAGCTGAAACTCCTGTATAATTCCTTTGAGTTTAGTGAAATAAAAGAGGTAGAAAGTTTTAAAACCTGATTGAATCTATCCTATGAAAAAGGATTTATAAACGAGCTCTTTTGGTCCTGTGTCTGTTTAAATTAGGAATACATTTCCTCTCATACTCTGTCCTTCTGTCCCCTCCTATTCTGTGTCTTTACTAGGCTCAGTCAAGTCTTTCCCACTGACTTTGTTCTTTATATGTGCTTTAGCTGTAGCTGATACGTGCAGTGCTTGATGACAGATGTCACTGTGGCAGGTCTCTGTACCATATGCTCCATAGAGGCTGTGTACTGCCCCAGCCCTGCTGAGTTTGGTGCTGTTCATTCCCACATCCTAATACGTGTAGTTCTGCTCCAGCCCTTTATTTGTCATAGCCAAATGAAGTCTTTTTGCCCTGTCAGTGTCAGGCTTTCTTTCATGCAATGGCCTCGCTTTGTCTGACACTTTCAAGCCCCATTTCTTTTGGTGGACTTCCCAAGGAGCAGCCACCCAATATTGTGTCCTGAATAGGTGCAAGTGTTGGGACTGTCAGTTATTTAGTGTCCTGCATGTTCCTTAGAATAGGGACTTTGTCTTCACTTTATGTCATGTAGCTCCCTGTGAGTACTGGTGAGGTGGAAAGAAAACTGTAAGCAAATTACTGCAATTGACTTTGAAGTATAAGAATGTGACATGTGAGTGTGGAGTGCTTAGCAGACCAGAAGCTGATCTAGTCTCTTTCTCTTTTTCTCTTTTTCCTTAGGTTAACTGTAATGGCTTCACAATTGAAGATGAAGAGCTCTCCCATTTGGGATCAGCCATATTTCCTGAGTAGGTTGATGTTAATATTTTGCAAGTTAAAATTTACTTGTTTAAAACACCTCAAAGGTTCTTGCACACCTATGGAAGTAGATCTTTACTGAAAGAAATGTAATTAAACACATAATTGTCTTGTTTTAAATGTCTTTGGTTAGCAAATAAAATGTGGCCAAAGGTTTGCTGCAGGTGTCTGTAAATATCTGGTGATTTTGGTAAAATTGCACTTGTAATTTATTTTGAAGCTTAGATTATGAACTACAAGCAGGTTGGTAGGAAACACTTCCTTGGCTAGCAGATTCTGGAAAGGGACATATGTAATGATCAAAGCAAAATGAAAAGTATTGCAGGTGACTTGCTCTATTCACAGCCTTCTGTTTTGTCTGGGTACAATCCTTCACCTGGTGTTCTCTTAACAACATCCCTTCTACCTTTGTTCCTCAGCAGACAGTAAATCCCTTTCGTAACTTCTTTCAGCTTCCTTGTTGTGACAGTGGAAGAAATATGTGCACATTTCTTAGCTTTACAAGGAATCTGCAGATGTTAAGTGTTAGCTGCAGTTTGTGGACTAGGGAGCACAGCTCTCTTTTAAGGCTGAGGAGCATCTCTTCCATTTAAATGGAAGTATCCTTCCCAATTCATGTAGCCAAGAAGGATATTTTCCACCCCTGTTCTTCGCAAACCCTGTACTGAAAGTGTTATCACTGTCTGCTTAGGTTGACTTCCTTGTGAGGCATAGATTACCAGTAGCTTGTCTGTGTCAAAGTAATCTGAAACTTCCAGATGCCAGATTGAAGCAGGACCTGATTTTAAGTGCTGCATACAGACAATAATAGATAGTCTTTGCTTCACAGATTCTCCTTCTTGAGGCAGGCCTGTCTGAAGTCTGTATCTGTGATTTACAGATTGGAAATTAAGACCTTGAAATGCCTAGGATCAGAGTCATGATGGGGAGAGGAATGAATGAAACCAGGATGTTCTGGAAACACATCTATCGCAACCCTTTGTAAATGATCAGCATGCAAGAGCCAGATCTTTCCTACATAACAGCTATGCCTGTGAGCTTAAAAGACTGAAAAGGCAATTATGATTTTGCTACAGAAAGAATTAAAATTATACATTTTATCTCAAATAAGCAGTAAATGGCACTTTCTCCAAGCTTGGTAGTAAGGGGGAGTTGTTTTCCCCATCAGTCCCAAGTTTTTCTGTAAGTTGTGTACTTGTGCAAGAGAGGTCTCTTTCTTCGCCACTTCAGAAATGGAGGCTGTTTACCTTTTCATAGAAGCCTTAAGTTTTGATGCAGCAAATGACTTCTGTTTTCCTGTATTTGCTTGTTTCCTTTAGGTTAAATTTGTCTTCCTTTCTCCTCTGAGGAAAACAGTCTGTCTATCAAGGGTACCTAAATAGGATGTAGATAAGCTATGTGAATGCCCCTGTTAGCTGTCCTATAGCACTATAAGAATGGGAAAATAATAACTTGCCTGGGCCTGCAATAACAGGACTTAAAAACTGTAATGATTCATTAGCACAGCCATTCTCCATATCGTTATGATAAATAACACTACAACAGATTTTACCAAGGTTACCTTCATGTTAAGCCTCAGAATAAAAATGGCTTATGGAGGGAGACAGACTCAATCTTTCAGACTTATATGTGAAGTGGTGCTTAACTTTTTGCCTGTTGCTGTTGGTTGGTGGGTGAAAAGGTTTACTTTTCTGCTTTTGCAGTGTTGCACTGATGAACCATAGCTGTTGCCCAAATGTGATTGTAACTTACAAGGGGACCTTGGCTGAAGTCAGAGCTGTTAAAGAGATTGAGCCTGGAGAGGAGGTAAATGCACTGTGTTTGAATGTGCTCTTTATGCATGCATCCTAAAAGTAGGGTCCATTCTGCATTTCAGGATTCATTTCAATTAATTTAATCATAGGGAGGAAGGATCTTGTTTCTCAGAGAAATGTGACATGTTGCTATGGAAGGTTGGGGTGGCTCTGGAGGGATTCTCAGAGGCAGTGTCCTCCTTTGTGTTAAAACAAGGGAAGGGCACCTGCAGCAGTCACTGTGTATCTGCCAGCTCTGGCTCACTTTACCCAGCTGTAAAATGAGGCTGAGTCTACTGATGTTTGGCTGCTGCTTTGAAATTCCAAGATCAAAGCAAATTATTACTGCTGTAATAGCTCCCAGTATAATAGTAATGTATTGGAATTGAAGCCAGAATAAACAAGGTAAATGGGTACAGATAAGTCCTCTGACTTCTGTTTGGACACAGCATCCACAAAACATGGGACTTGGTCGTATCACCTCAGCAGTGTTTGCTGGGAAGTCCCAGGAGCACAGGAGTGTGGTTTTAGCTGAAGCTGAACAGTGGTGGCTGAAATTCTGGGCAATCGAGGAAGGTTCTGGGTTTACCTTGAAACTTGCTCAATCAAATAATGAACTTGGCAGGGCTGCTTTTTGCTTTAAAAAGAAAAGCAAAAGGATGTCGAACAGACTCGAGGAGGATGTTCAAATATCTGCAGGGGATGAAGACGTGGAACGTTCTCTCTGGGGATGGAATTTGCAGGGAGTTTCAATGGCTCATTTGTTAATTTAGGCAAGGTTAATGCTGCTCAAAATAAGTTCAGATTTGATTGTGATAACTCCTGCTTCTGAAGTGTGTGATAGCAGTTTTGAAGAGGAGGAGGGAGGTTATTTTTGTGGGTTATAGCTGTTCACCATTGTGAACAAAAGTAGTTTATATGCTGGAAGGGTGAATGACTCGTGAGCCACTTCTTTCTATGCCACTTACTAGCACGATGTTTTGTCTGTGATGTTGGCAGTCACTGCAAATGCATTGTGGTAATGGACAAGGGCTGATCCTGGTTAGGGTATTTTACTGTGGAATCTCAGATGTGTTCAGTGGTTTTGCTGAGGGCTCACTCTGAGAGGTAGTGATGTGGAGTATTGACCATGCTTAGCATATTCTTTTGACTGAGTTGTGGCTTAAAAGCTGCATGAGGTCTCCAGGACCTCATGGCTTTTGTGAGTTTGCTTTTCTGACACTTAAGGACTTTATAAACGTTGAGGTGGTGATTCTGCAGGCTCTGTGCGGTCTTGCAGCCTGTGTCTCCATCTTCAGGTTCAGTGCTGTCATTGCATCGCAACGTTTTTAACGTTTCTGGTGTAAATGCGGTTCCAGCATTTTGCGTGCTTTGAAAATAGGGGAGGGAGGAGTGTGAGGGAAAAGTGTGAGATCCCACAGAAGAAGAAGAACATGGACTGTATGAAATTACATCTACATTTGACTTTAAAGAAGAAAGAAACCTGAAGCATAAAGACTGAGCAAAATGTTTCAAATAGCTGGAAATAAGGAAATGGAACTAAAGCTGTTCCTCTCTGCAAAACGATCAACTGTGCTGTGCAGGACATGTTTCTTGGGGGAGATCTCACTTTAAAAATAGAGCATTAAAGCTAGTTGCAGGGGTTCTTTTCTGAAGACCATTGAAGTAGAGGAAAACTTAAGAATAGCATGTATGAAGGGCTTTTAAAATGTTCAAAAGCAGGTTTTCTTTGCTTTAAAATATTGCTGCTGAAGTAAATCTGATATTCATTCTCCTAGAACTGGAGCACTGGGCCTCTCTTCTGAGATCTAAAGGTCTTGTCCTAAGTTTCTAAAGCTCCTAGTGACTGCTGTTGCCCCAGTTTTTGTAGGTTTTCAGAAAGAAAAAGCTGAGATTCCAGTCTCTAGAAAAACCAGGCCACTGTGATTTATCCTAAGCAGGATACCTGAAATCATTATTTTACTTCTGAAAAGTAGGCATTTCTTTGTAGTCTGACAGGAACCTGAGATTTATGCTGTGGTAGTTTCCTTATCCACACCTGAATCTTGCTGTCCTGGGTTTAAGCCAGGGTAATGTTTGAGGGAAATTCCATAATGAATAGGAAAGGAAACATTTCTCTGGGAGACTGCAAGCTGCAAGTCCTGGTGCTGCCCAGAGGCTTGGAATGGGAGGGGAACAGGCAGGTGACATGGCTGCAGGGATCCACAGGTTGCATGAATATGTAGCTGTCATCCTACATATACCAGAAGCAGTAGTGATAAAGATGTATAGTTATACTGCTTTTCACTGATTGCTGTGTTTTTACCATGTAGGTTTTCACCAGCTATATTGATCTCTTGTATCCCACAGAAGACAGAAATAACCGGCTAAGAGACTCCTATTTCTTTGACTGTGATTGCGAGGAGTGTGTTACTAAAGAAAAGGTAAAAAAATTGGTGTGAAATGTGCTTCTGACTGGCAAGGCACCTACCCAGGTCCTTAGATGTAATATTCCATCTTTAATTACGTTTTGGAAAGCAGGATAAAGGGGGTGGGCTGGTTTTGTTCTTCTGTCTACAAGACTTTCTGGTACTTACTCTTCCCACTGTAGTCATGACAGGTCAGAAAATTTCTTGGTAGAAGGCAATTTAAAGTTGAGCTACAAAGCAAAGATGAAAACTCTGTTAGAAGTAGATAATAACACTGTGTCTGTGCTACCTGACCAAAAGAATTTAGCTCAGAACTGCATGTTTTTATAATTGCATGTTTTCCATCAGCTCCCAGTGAGTGATTCTTGCTTGGAGCATTTCTGGGGTAGAGTCCTGCTGCAGTTCCTGGTTGGGACATCTCAGTCAGTTCTAGGCGACATAGTATGACATTGCTGGATGGTTTGGAGACCCAAAAGAATCCTGCAGTGGCATTAAAACTGTCGTCTTATGGACAGGGTGGCCCCTTGTGACAGGCAGGCCAGATTCCTGTTCATTAGACATCACCTGGTGCCTTGAAAGGACAAAAGCAGACATTTCAAACAGTGTTCCTTAAGCAACACATTAGTTATTTTGAAGAAAAGCACTTACGGGAGACAAAATAAGGTACCCAAATCCAACAGATATGGAAGCAAGTGTACCTGTGCAGCCATTTTGACCTCCTTCACTGGGGGCCTGAGGAGACCTAAGCTTTGTGGGGCTTATCCATTGTTCCAGCCAGGATCAGTCTGGTTGGCATCATCTGATCCTTAAATTCCACATATTTCTCCCCCCATTTTCACAAAGGTGTCTTTTTAAGAGCTGCTTCCCAAGCAGACCCACAATCCTCTCCTTCCTCTAAATGGAAGCATCTATAATTCTTTGCAAACAGTACCCAATATTGTTGTTTGAGGCTGTTCTGTTGATACTGGAGTTGTGCTTCTTCCCACAGTTACTTTGCTAACATTGCCACTAAGTTTAATGAAGCCAGGACTTCAGCTGTGATTTCCAATGACGTGTTACTCTTGGGATCACCTGTCACTCAGCATCCTTCAACTCCAGAAAGAGTCCCCTACAGCCCTCTCAGCTGGAAGATGGAATAATAAAGGAAAAAGACATCTAGCAACAGTGTGAGGCTTAAACAGCAAAAAGTTGTCTCCAGATTGCAGTTTACTCATCATGGAGTATAGTAAGTTAGATAGATAAAAAGATAAGTGGAGCTGTCCAGCAGAAAAAATATGTGAAAATGTCTGTAGATATGAAGATCTGTGTTTAATATCATCTGATTTTTCAAAGGAGCTGTCACTTGGTGCTAGGCCCAAGGTATTTGGGCTTTTTTAGCCTTAAAACTAAATTAGTTTTAATCCCTAATCTCTTGTAAGCAATGAAATTTCCAATGAAAAACTGCTTTCATCACAAAATTGAAAAGCTCTTGGATCTTTCAAAAGAAAGGGACTTCATGGAGGTAGAGGATGGAAGGTGAACTGGAAAGCACAGAGAATTCTAGGTTTCCTAGTCAAGGCTTTAGAGAAAAATTGCAGGTGCACATTCTACCTTTGTTTTTTAAGTTCTTTGAAGAGCTTAAGTCCCCATCTGTGTCTTTAATAGAGTAATTTTGTGTAGCAGGTGCACCTTTATTTGTAGGGCTTGGAACCTGCATTTATAATGTCTATTGTGTTTCCTTCAGGATAAAGATAAACTGGAAATCTGCAAGCTGAATGATCCTCCATCAGCAGAGACAGTGCGGGACATGATCAAATATGCCAGGAATGTGATCGAGGAATTCCGAAGAGCCAAACACTACAAATATATCCTTTGTCTCACCCTGACTTACGTGGCTTGGTGTGGGACCTAAAAAGCTTACCTGCTGGATTGCTCCTGAGGTACCTGCAGGAGAAATGCTATAACCATTAGAAGTCAAACTTACCTCTGTCCTCCTTGTGTCTGAAAAGCTGTCCTGGTGGGGTGGAATTGTGAGACCCTGTGTTTGTTCCTTCTTGTGTGGCTCTGTTTCTAAGAGGCATGCGGCTGTCTCCACACAGCAAGCCAGAGGCTGGAGTGAGTGTAGGTGTGTGCTGTGTTACTCTACTGTCGTAGTGCCCTGTTTTGAGAGAGCGAGCATGTGAGGCTGCATCTGTTGCTGGGGATCACAAGCCTAGCTGTTTTAACAGTGGTGTGACGGACAAAAATGCGAGATTCACTGGGCCAGAAGCAGACCAGGCTGTGTCCATTCTGATTCAGTACCTGCTGCATGGGGAACTTCACTCCCCCTTCTTCTGGGCTATTGTCAGTGCAGTGGTGATCCAGGAAAGCTGCTTTTTGTTGTTGCTTTTTAAACCTGAAAGCTAGTTTCATAGAATATCAGAGTAGGAGGGGAACAAACTCATGAGCAGAATACCTCTGAGTACAAAATACCCCTCAGAGTAGCTCTGAGGTTGTAGCACAGATGCTTTGATGCTGTTTGAAAGAAAAGACGACTTCTGAGAACCATTGTGAACAAGGTCAAGTCTGTGCTTCTTTGGCATTACCAGGTAGTTGTCTAATGAGAAACCATCTATTTATTGAGTTCCTTGACTTCATACCTCCTAGTGAATTACTGGAGATCTGTGAGCTCAGCCTGGACAAGATGGGTGCAGTGTTTGAAAACAGTAATGTTTATATGTTACATATGATGTACCAGGCCATGGGTGTGTGTCTCTACGTGCAAGACTGGGAAGGGGCACTGCGTTATGGGCAAAAAATTATCAGACCATACAGGTAAATATGAGACTCTTTATTGGTTTTAGTGCTCTAATTCAGTAATCTGAATAATTAAGAAAGGTTTGGACAGACATCACTTCTTTCAGTACATGTTGTATAAGCATGCTGCTCATGACATCACTGCTTGGAAAGGAATGTGTAATGCTGGGGTTTATGTTGTTTTTGTCTAAGTGATCTCCAAGATGTAGCAGAAGGTGACTGAGAGCCTTGCTTTGAGTTCTCAAAATAAGTCTGTACCACCTGGGAGACTGTGCTACTTCTGCTTAGCTAGATTGTGGGGTTTTTAATATCCTAATACTTTACTAAAGCAGAGTTTCAGGTTGCATCATGTGATGAAGGCAAAGCTGTTGCTGTGCCTCCAGCCCTCTCCCAGTGCTTTTCCAGTATCCCAGTGCTGGGGTTGAGCAGCAGAGGGAGGCCTTGGGTGCCCTGAGGTCTCTGAGTTCCAGTGCCGTGGAGCTGGAGGTGTGGGAGATGCACAGGCTAGAGGCCCGTGTGGGGTAAGGCAGCACGCAGCCTCTGCAGGGAGAAATCCATCCCCTCTCCAATCGGTCCTCCTGTGTTCTTAACAGTAGTGATCTCCTTCATCAGAGCCAGCCAGTTACGCGCTGTATCTGATTCTGCCATAAATCTCCCAAGCAGATTCTCATCTTGAGACATCATTTTCTTGCCAGCTGGGGGGAGTGCAAGTAAAGCTCTCTCTTTGGAGCAGATGCCAACTTAAAGTCACAGATCACTTGGCAGAGAACAGCGATACAAAGAAGGAGCCAACATTCCCCCTCCTGGGGGTGCAGTACTATTTATCTTCCCTGGGACTTGCCCAGCTCCTCTGGCTCAGAGCCTGGCATTCCAGGTCAGCTCTGCTGAGCTGGACTCTGCTAGCTCAGTGTGAGTACAGGGTGGTGTGTGTGCTGTAGCGCTGCTGAGGGCCCCTCGCCTTCCTTTAGAGACCAACTCTTTTGTGGAGTAGGCAGAGTTACTTCTGTGGCTCCAAAACCTCCAAACAATGCAGCCTCTTTCTGTAGCTGGCTAGATTAAAACTAGTGGCAGAAAGTCATTGCCATCTGACAGCTGTTCAGAGGCATATGGCAGTTTCAGTTTGATTCCCAGTGGACAAGCGTCTCTATCCCAGGCACAACTGGCGCTGGCTCCTGGCAGTCGCAGCAGGGGGATGAGCAGAGAATGGGCAGGGGCAATGAGAGGCAGCTTCTTGCCCCCTGAGAGGGATACAGGGGCTGGGGAAGTGCAGTGAAACTGCCAGGTTTGATGGAGCTGAACCCCTTTCTCTCTTGCAGTAAACATTATCCCCCCTACTCGCTGAATGTTGCTTCCATGTGGCTGAAACTGGGGAGACTCTACATGGCACTGGAGAACAGAGCAGCTGGAGTTAAAGCCCTGAAGAAGGTATTTCTTTCCAGGTTTCTTCATTAATAGTACCAGTTCAGGCATGGGGGCACTGAAAACACTACATGCTGCTCTGTCAGCAGACCTGGCTTGGTAGGAAATGCACCATGTGTTAATAATGTATTTGGTTACTGGATTTTGGGCTCAGTTTTCCTTTTGGAAAGATGCAGTATCAGTCTGTTGTTACGTGCAAGGGGTCTTGCCTTGTCATGATAGACTTCTGCAGCAGCTGGAGTCATATGCTTAAGCTTATATGGAGTCACATGTATGCTTAAATATTTGCTATATGTTCTTCCCTGAGCTAGAGCTGTGCTACTGTAAATGGAGAACTCCAGTTTCTCACTTGCTAGGTAAAGACAGAGAAAATGCTTGGCTCTTAGAAAAGGCACATAGTGTTTGCCTGAAGCCTGTGCTTTCTCTATCCAGTTAAACTATATCCTGGCTAAACTAGGCATGCTTTTGGTGGTTATTTGTTCTGGAACAAATCGATTTTCAAATAGCTGAAGGGAATTCAATGCATCTGGTAATGCTGAAGTTGGCATATACAGAGTTTGGGTTTACATTTTTCTTCGTCCCTTTTTATTAGTCTATTCCCTTATTCTTTAGGTTTTTCTTCTTTTTTCTATTAGGCTGTACCATGTTTCTTGACTCCCTTCGCCTGTTGTTGTTGGACAGAAGTTTATTGTCATTTCTTACGCCTCAGTGACTACTGTAGCATATAATGGCTTGGTGTGCAATGGCACCATAGTTGGTTTTTTAATTCCTTTTTAGATGCTGGCAAGTTTTTAGCCAGCAATAACAGAGCCATGCAGCCATGGTGAAAGACACTACACAAATATATACTCTAAAACTGAACTGTTACCTGGTTTAAATTTAACATAGGTTTTCCTTCGCTGTGGTGTTAAAGCTTTGACTAAAACTGGGAGTTGTGCCAGTAGGAACATGGGCTGGGGGCTGGGAATTGTAGGTAGGTTTGTTGGCATAGTTCGCTTCCTAACACAAATGTTTTCTAATGACTCACTTCCAAAAGCTGCCTACGGGAACTGCCCAAAGTTATCCCAGCCCCTGCTGTTTGGGATTTAGTGAAAAAACAAACCCATTGTTCTCTCTGTGTTTGCAATCAGCTCCTCCAGAAGGCCCTCCTCCTTTCTTCTTTTGGGCAGGAGCAGCAGTGGGGTCAGTTCTCAGTGCTCCTGAGGTGGAACCAAAGGCTCTTATTGCACTGATTTAAATATAAGAGCAAAATTCCATCGGAGTTTCCCGAGGAGAAAGTGACTGCATGCTCTGGAGAGCTGGAATACCACCATTCCTTGCTTGATCTTAGCACAGTGGGCTTTAAATGTTCTCAGACTTACTCTGAACTTGCTTCTTTCAGTCTTACCTGCTGCTGCCTTTTATTACACCTCTGTGGGACCACTGATATCCTTTTCTCAAGTGGGTATCTTGCCTCTGCACCCACTCCACAGTGCAGGGTGAAGAGTGGGAAGTGCATGTCTGTGGGTTTGGCTGCCTGAAATGTTGGCTCTTGGGAGCAGAGCAAGGATGGGCACAGCAGCCTCTGGCCAAACCTGGCAACACTGTGCTTTTGCCTCAGTGGTTGCCTGAGCCATTGCTTCCTTTGGAAACCCCTGGAACTGATGGAGGGTTCGCAAAAGCAAGTCTAGAATGCCTTAATGCAGCTTCTGCAGTGGGCCTGCTCTGACAGCTGAAGGATAAACTGGTAGGAACAAAGCTGGGGCTGATAGTGGTTAAGTCAAGTCCTCTGCCAGAACGTCACCCACCCCACTTGCAGTTTTCTGTCCTAGAGCTGGTTGCATTCAAAGTAGTTTTGTCAGGAATATCATTTTGAAAGGTGCTTTGGGACCCTGTAAGATGAAAGATGCGTTCTCTGAATGTAAAACCTTTATTACTTAGTTTTGAATTCCATTTTATTTCCTACTGCGTTTATGACTACAAGGGGACAAAAAGTAGCCAGAGGTGTCAGACTGTTTCAAACCTCTAAAGTGAGTATTTATAGCCTGGTGTTATATAGGAATCAATTGTGTGAATAGTTTTTTCTTTTCATAGGCAATTGCTATCATGGAAGTAGCACACGGGAAGGATCATCCATACATTTCAGAGATCAAAAAGGAATTAGAGGACCACTGAGCCTTTGAATCTATGCAATCCTTCAAACCTTTAGTTAAAAGCCTTGTTACGGAAGCCTTCAGGAGCGCTTTGAAATGCGGTAGAGTATGAACACAGTTCTGGCCTATAATTGGAATGACAAACACACTTAGGCCTGGCAAAATGTTCCCAGCTTCCACACATCTACAATTGCCTTTTTTCCCCCCCTTTTTTTTTTTAAGGATGCATCCATAGTTTCTTAAAGGTGATGCCTTTTGACAGCTCATGTGCAAAAGTGGCCATTTTTTTTTCTCTGTGGATTTTAATGTGTATCTTATTTAAGTAAATAAAGTCATCTTCACCCTTCTTGGGTGCAGTGGTTTTGTGACATCCACTTTTGCCTAAGCTGTTTCATTTAATCTAACTAAATAACAAGCAAAAGCTGTACTTTCTCAGTTGTGGTTTAGTATCCACATCCTCTTTTCACTAATCACTTTTGTTTGCAGTGTCAGGCCCAGGGGGTTCATCACCACAAGGCCCTGGAGCTCAGCATGTCCTGTACAGGGAATGCTGGTGCCTATGGCAGAGCTGGAAGGCTTGTACAAGGCAGGAATGATGCAACTTCTGGCTTTTTAACCCTCTTTACAAGGTAAAGTGAATTCAGTGCAGAGGAGAGCTCATATTTCCTTATAGCCATACCTTTGCCTCCAGTGAGGTAAAACTATTCTACTCATACATTAGAAATTACTTTTGAGAGAGGAACAAGAACATATTCTGAAGAAAAAATCCTGGATTTAAGTATGGGCAGAAAAAGCTAAGCCCTGGAGGGTGGGTTTTTTCCCCTTCATAAAATCATAGAATCGCAGAATGGTTTGGGTTGGAAAGGACTGGAATCATCCGGTTCCAACTCCCTGCCATGGGCAGGGATACCTCACACTACACCATGTCACCCAAGGTTCCATCCAGCCTGGCCTTTAACACTGCCAGGGATGAATAGTGGGAGACTGCATTTAAGGCTGGGGGAGGGAAGAGGAAGCAAGAATGTGGCTGTATACTCCCAGCACCAAAGTTGAAATATGTTGCACAGTAAAACTACCTGTATGGTGTTCATAGCCTATGAAGTATGATGAGAGGAAGAGCACACCTCATCATCAAGAACTCCATCGTATTTCCTTTCGTGTAAGTACTGCTCTGAAAACGAAACTGCTAGAGAACAAGCTTTCATTTTGCTGAAAGTTTTCATTGCTCCCTTGCCAGCAGTTGTTGCTGGAGTGCATAAAACTGCACCAGATCTTACGGTTCCAGGAAGCCAAGGAAGAGGGCACCAGCTATTTTTATCCTAACCTTATCTTGTCAAGTAAACCCTCATTCCAGGGAAGTAGCACCTTCAGAAAGCCTCTCCAGAGTGCAGACCATACCTCAACGCTGAAGAATCAGCTTAGCCAAGCAGGATCACCAGCAGGAGCCTTGCCCTTACAGAAGGTTCTTGAAACTCGCTGCAGCCCTGGCTGTGCCTGTCAGTTTAACAGGGGAAGCTGACACAAGCACGGTAGGTGCAAATACAAAACCTTAAGCTGTTACAGAGGAGAACACAGAGCACAAGCAAGGTTTTCCTTGAAAAAAAAACCAGTTTATTGTATACTGTGAATATGAAGGACAGCCTTACCAAAAAACCTTAGTGCTGGAGACATTCTCATATTTGCCAAAGTATATCATCATAAACTATTTACACAAAGGCAGTTAAAAGGGTAAAAAATTACTGCAGTCAATTAATGCTGAATAGAACTTTATAAAAAGAGAAGGAAGAGAAACAGTGCAAAAATACTGTCAAAAGTAATCAGTTCTATACACAAGATAAAACTGACAAGCATAAGCTTATGGACTGATATGAATAATACATTAGAATATAAAATAGCATGCATAGATTTTTTTCTTTAAAGGCTTTCAATAGCATAGAATAGTTCCGCCATTCAGCCCTGACAGGAGGGAGTGGGGGGGGGGGGCAGGAAGGGCACATAACTGCTGTCTCATGTCTCTACAAACGGTGTGCATACAACACAGTAGTGAGATTCAGCTCACTGTTCCGTGCTGAACTGTCACGTATGCAGTTACAGAACAAATAAACGAGGAAGCATCGAAATACTGAAGAAAAGCAGGGCAGTAAAATCCAGTGACATAAAACTTACTAAAACATGTTATTTAACATGTCCCACACAATTATATATGGGGATATTACAGTCATCTGCATGTGTAAACTTTTCTCCTGTGTAAAATTGCCCAAGAAAGGTACTTTACTAGTAAGGAAAATGTGGTTTCTGTATGGCGCGACTGCAATGGGATAAACATCCTACTGACAGGGTTCTGGCACTCAAGATTTGTTTTCTGTCAAAGACCAACTAGCAGCAAGAAAATAACTTTAACTTGCACAAAAAGGAAGTTCTTAGACACTTAATGCATGATTAAGTTGTGGAACTCACCAACGCAGGACATCATGAAGGCCAGAGGAGGAAATGGGTTCTAGAGAAGAGGTTTCATGGGAGACGGCTCCATCAGCAGTCATTAAACACAGTAAGCAGGATTCAACTTGGGCCTCAGGAAGGCCCTGCAGGACTGGCTGCCAGGTCTGCTGAAGGGGTTGAGCACCCTCTTCTACACATATTTCCTCTTTAAGTGTCAGCTACCAGCCACTGTCCAAGAGAGCGAGGAAGCCTTCATGTCCTACTTCTGCCTGTCTCATCAGGAAACAGTGCCCCTGGAATACCTGGAGCAGAGTGTCTTACCCAGGTGATTTGGCACAGTAAAACTATCAAGCACTGCACGTTTCAGGGATCAGTAGAAGTATTAGCCTTGCCCTCACTGTTCAAGAGCAGCTTTCGCTGAAGAATCCCAGCACTACTTCACCACTGACTTACAGTTCACCTTCCAATGGCAAAGCCCTGCTGTTGTAGCATGTGGGAAACGCTCAGTGAGGATGCACATAAAGGACAGGCAATGGAACCACAAAGGAACACACTGGCCAAAAATGGCCGAGAGCAATGGAACTGCAATCCGAGATACTCTAAAAACACTGGCAAGATTTAAGCACTGTGAAACATGGAGTGCACAGGTCAAAAGTAGCAATCTAACAGCCCCAGCAGGCAGCTCTTCCCCTCCCCAAAGCACAGTCCCTGCAAGCCAAGCCACACAGCCGCCTGTGCAGTGTCCTCCTCTTCTCAAATCTCACATGGCATCTGTATATCATGCAGCACCAGGTTCTACAAGAAAACTTCTCTAGAAGGCTGAGACCCAGCTGAGGACAATTGCCTTTGGCATTTTGGACTTGAAACCTCTCTCTTGTTGGCACCAACCCTCATGTGGCTTGGACTATACCTCAGCAGATTGACACCTCTGTAGGGGGTGTGAGGCGCTGCCTTCATGCAGTGCTTCCCCTTCAGGCTCAGTTCTGGTATTTGCTCTTTCAATGCAATGCCATTCTGTATCGCATGCAGTGGGTGCCACCCCACCACTCTGGATGTAAAGTGTTCTTTCCCACAAAGATAAGCAGCCAAATTTAACCCTCACCTCTCTCAGCGATGCCCAGGAGCTGGCACAGTAGGTATCATCCACACTGACGCTTCCACTTTCTGAGCACATGGAGCACAAACTAAGTGAGACTGACAGCAGCCAATGCAATCATGATCTCCTCCCAGGAGCCCAGGGGGAAGTCGGGTGTTGAGAATGCAGCACGGTCAGTGGCTGCTGCATCTTCCCTGTGGATTTGTGTGCTATAACCATGTATGAGATTGCCCCTCATCATTTACTTTAGAGTGGCTTCTGGGACACAGAGGCAGCAGATACTGCATCGATAAAATAATGTATTAGTTTGGAATGACCATCTCTCTTGAAGCACGAAGACTTACTCACTCTTTACCAAGTGATGATTTGCCATTTGCATTTCTGTCTGCTTACAAGAAAGTAATTGAAAATAAAGCTATTGAAATCATACAAGTATTATTTATTAATATTTGGAGTGAGGCAACTGTTTTAAATAAGTGGAACAAATGTCCTTCAGTATGCTTTTATAAAGGATTGCATTAGCACTAGGTTGAATAAAGCCTCATAGATGTGTCTCCTGCCAGCTGAAACTAGTTCAGGGAAAAGGTATTTCCAACAAGGCTTTCAGGGTCCCTATCATCTATATAGAAGAAGGCTTGTGGGAGCAAGCTTCATCGTCCCTCAGTTAATCCAGGACCTGAGATGCCAAAGCAGGTCTGTGGAGGAGCTGGAACAAGTGGGACCTGAGCAGCTCATGTCCACCATCCTCACAACTCAACTGTCATCTCTGCCCATCCCTGATCAGACAATGTCAGGCATGAAATGCTCAGACCAAAATTAACTGAAGGCTAGAGGCCAGCAACCTCAACCCTATCATTGGTGAGAACTTAAAGAAAAGATGGGTTAAGTACAGGTAAAGAGTGCACAAAATGGAAACACACACAATGGATTCCCAAGTCGGACTTACTCATCCATTCCAAGAGTCAGGGAGCATAGGCTGAACATGAACATGGGTGCCTTGGGAGAAGACCACTTGTGTCAGATTTCTTAAGGAGCGGCTCCATTCATTGACCATGGATGCATCTTTGTGGGATTTTCAATCCAGACTTTCCTCCAAACGGATGAAACTGGTCACTGGTCTCTTGGAACCTGTCATGCTTTGATGTTAAACCCATGCAACACAACATACAGCAACTCCAGACTGTCCTTTTCTACTTATGGACTCCACTGTTTAAGTCTGTGGAACAGAAACTACACCGTACTGTTGCTTTAAGTCTCATGCGTTCATTCCTGCTATGACTAATAAAATTGGATGCAAAAGGCATTTTCCTGTCACTCCCTAAAGGTTAGGAAATACTGCCCAAGCAATTTCAGTGTGATAAAACTACAACAGGTTCAAAGTCAGCAGGTTCAGTTTTTCCCCTACAAAAACGTATCACATTTCAATCATAAAGCATCGGCACGCTGAGGTTTGGTTGCAAGCTGGGGTGGAAAGGAACCTCTGAAGACATGCACCAGCCCAATTCATTTATGGTATTAGCAGATCCAGTCAAGATAAAATCTAGCTGGAAAAAATACACTGAAGTCAGATGAAAGGAAAAGTTTAAAATTACCATTCTTTGACAATGAAAGGGAAAAAGTGAGTCACATTGGCCTCTATCTACCATAGCAGGCACAGCAGGAGGCGAGTGGAAATGACTGTTTATGCCATGGCCACTCGCTTGGCTCATTAATAGGCACTGATTTAATATGGAAAGGATTTTTGGTGCCATTTTGTAATTAATATTTTTCCTAAGACACCTATGATGCATCTTTGCATAAAAGCCATTTGCTTAATCTTCTTCCTTTCAATCACAGCTCTACATTCCCTTATGCAATAATTCTCCTGTGCTCACTGTAGAAACAGAAGTAGACGTTTCAGCCAAGAGCAGCTGAATAATAAGACATAGGGACGGTTTCTCTTCCCTCCTTTCTCACATCCAAGTGGAGCAATGGGACTTGACAGCCCTGAGTTCAAACTTAATTCATCATTAGGAAATTATTCAGAAAGTTCTAATGAGATAACTAATTTAATACGCTTTGCTTCAAGGTTTATTCCTTGGCCTGGTTCCCAGATAGAAAGCATCTCTGTGTAATTATCATGCAGATGCTGCTGCAAAGACTTTAAATGGTTGCTGCTAATTTAACAAGATCTATGTTGGCATTGGCAGAAGGAATCAGAGGAAAACTGAAGTTGACTGAAAACTCAACTAAGCCCTAAAAGGAATACGGTCAAGATATTACAGCTGAATAACTCCTCACCATTTGCTGGTAGCTGGAAGCCTCCACTAATCCTCATCACCTCATTAGGCCTCTGTGGCAGAGTAGCAAATCAACACAGCACAGGTTTAAATACATTTAAGACACATTCTGGTATTGAGCCTTAACTTAAACTCCCACTGATTTTAGGCAGGGGCCAGTGTCTGGGCCCGTTTAGTGCTGAAGTTGTCAGCTTAGGCCTTCAGACACCAGGGGTTTGGAGGAGGGAATGCAATGGAAAAGCAATAACAGGACTAAAAGATTTAATTTAATCTGGGAAAGGGATACCAAGAAAGGTAGTTTCACCATGAAAGAGTAACTGCATCATGTGCCCTGAGAGGTTGCAACATCACCACCCTTGCAGACCTCTGAAGCTGGATGTGACCCTGGGCAAGCTCCTCCGATTTAGTTAGCTATGGTGTGAGCAGGGCAGAGAGGGAGCAGAGACCTCAAGGGCGCCTCTCTAGCCTGATCCATCCTCCAGCCATCCATCAGGACTGCCGAGTTGGAGCAGAGCTGGACTGCCCACAGGAAACAGGAGTCAGTGCGGGGAGGGCAGCAACCTCAGTGCAGGAACTTTCCATCTCTTACACCAGAAATAAGTGTGGGAGACCCACCACAGTTTGCTGACGCTTTGGTTGGTTGGTTTGGTTTTAATTCTTATTTTATCCCTTTTAATATCTTTTAAAAGTGCAGTTACTGTCACTTCTAACTAACTGTACATAAAAGCCATGCATACACTGCAAGGTAATTCATAACATGCTATACTCCTGTGAAATGAACAGTTTGGAGAAAGGCATATGCACCAAGTCATGCTAAGTAGCTAGCCAGTGCTGAGAGACAGAGGAGGACAGGTCTAACTGCTGAGAGACTTCGAGGAAACAGAGGATTCTTCCTAGCTGTTACAGATTTCACTGTTGGCCTAGGGCGAGCCAGTTAAGGCTCTGTGCCCTAGTTATGCAGTGGATGAGGTTTGTTTCCCTTTGCTTTTCTGGTTGTAAACTTCAGGCAAAGACCACTTCTCCTTTATGTTATTATACATAAATACATATCATCCTCTGAATCCTCACTGGAATCCCTGAACACTACCCAGATAAAATAGTAATAAATAGGAGGGAGAATCCAAAGTGACCCAGACAGAGAAGAGAGATGATCTCTGCAATTCAATACAGTAAATACCCTAACAAAGTGAGGTTGGCCAACACCAAAAGACAGACTGCTCCCTGCGCTCAGAAACCACGAGAGTGATGGGGGAAGACTCCAGGCAGACTCTGAGCTAAAGCTCTCAAGGGTCACTGTTTGGAGATCTCGGATACGGAGGAAAGAACATAATGATGATTTAAAGTTCAAATGACTAGAAAGTAAAATGATGACAGTGATGAAGACAGTAGCTTACACATGAAATTAAAGCAACTGGGGATGCCTAACTTGAATGAGATTCCTTTTCTACAGGAGGTGAGCCTCAAGGCAATAAAACTTTCAGTGTAATCCATCAGAAGGTGCTCGGTTTTTCAGCGGCACTGAGTTGAAATTCCCCTGCTGTTTAACCCACTGCCCACCACAGTTACCAGAAAGACTCATTCGCTGACTTCAGCCTGCTCCAGGTCACTGCTCTTCACCCTGCACTGCTTCAGCTCTTCCGAACACCTTCAAGGACTGCAGACAGTAGCAAAGGCCTCATTTAAAAGATCCAATATTGCTTTTTTTCAAGGCCTAATCTAAAACCTTAATTCCTGTGGAATGGTGAGTTTAGCACCCAAACGCTCTGCCCTCACAATGTCCTGTGTTTGAGCCCTCTGTAACGTGCCCTGCTGCGTGTGCAGAGGCTCAGGGCTCCGTGCTCCAGGACTGTGTTCCCACAGCTTCCATTCAAGCAGAACTGTAGCTGTAGCAGGTCTTGTTCTTACCATGGACACCACATATCTGAGTCCAGAACGTTCTTACATGAGAAAAAGCCCACCTCCAAATAACTGTTCATTTCAGAAGCTGTGCAGCAAAATAAAAGCCAGCAAACTACCTTTACAAAGGATTGCTTTTCTTAGGGACATGTTACAATGCAGACCAGTTATGCGAATGTGGTTCAGTTTGAAGGTCACTGTAAGTTTTACAAGTTATTAAAGTAATTCACAAGTTATTCCAAGAAAAATAAATTATATCTTGTATAAAATAATCCATGGGAGACGCTAGTAAAGAACAAGCATTCCTTACTTTCAAGACAACCTTAAGAAGTGCAATACATGCACACAGCGTTGTCGAGGCAGTTCCTCTTGTTCATCAGTAAGGTTCAGTCAGATCCACAAAGCTGGGTCTGGGATGTTTGGAAAGGTTAAATAAGTCTGGAGTTCTGCAGGAACTGGATGAGCACTTGGTAGACAAACTTGTACTGGGCTATGGTCTGGATCATGAACATCCTCTGCTCCCGCAGGTGTCTCAGCATCATGGGAACATCCACCTTCTGCAAAGCAAAGGAGAGAAAAAGGCATGAGGATGTAGGTTCATTAAATCAGTCATTGTCTCGAGTATCAGCTACCTGACAGGGAACTGCACTGTGTTTATATAATGTAATGAATGATAACCAACTACAACTTTGTTACCAACTTCCGTGTCAAGGAGTACGTACAGAACTGCACGTCCAATGCTTTCCCCACTAAAGCTTACAGAAATTTCTGATGTAAATAGGCAGATGACCAAAGACTTGTCTTCCAGCTGTGCACCACTGATTACCTATCAGCAGATCATCAGTCCAACACCTACTAAAGGACTGCTGCTCTATGGAATTTTTTTCTGCTTCAGCATATCTATTGTCAACTCGAGAAAATAACTCAATATATTGTGTTATCTAAGGTTAAAGGCTAGATGTATCAGGAAGGTCTGGTCTAGAACTTAAAGATTAAATAGCTCAGTTCAGACTCTACCACTGAGGGCATCAACAGGCCCCATGGCCACTGGCATCCTGTGCTCTCACCCATGGTGAAACTTACTCATAGAGGGAGGATCTGACAGTTTTGCGAATGGGAAGGAGGCATCAGAATCATAAGAACAACGGTTCCCTGTGCAGGCAAGTACACTGATCCTTCCACTAAAAGGCAAGGGGACTCACTGTCACCAGAAGATCCAGAAACTGACACCTCCTACAGCCAAGTCTGTGCCAGTACATAGAAGAAAGCAATCTGTCAAGTGAAACCCAGTATCTACAATATACGTCCTGCAGACTTCAGGCCAGCGCTAGTCAGTTCTATCTACTGAACATCCACTAACAGCTGGACACATTATGGTGTTCTCCATGAAGGTCTCTTCCAGCTCAGTTTCATCCAAAGGAAGTTCACTCCCATGCCCTGAAAATGCTCTGCAACAGGAACTAAATCACAGTAAGTGGGGATGGAGCAGGAGATCCATGGTAAAGGGACATCTCTAACCCCATGGAGCACCCTGGGGCACCAGCACCATGTAGCAGTCTGAATTAATGACCCAACGAGTTGTCTGAAACAGAGGCCCATGAGGGAAAGCGCTAGAAAACACTGCAAATTTCCTTAGGTGTTACCATCATATTGCCAGCATTTTGGGAGCAAAAACCCCTATGATGTTGTGCTTTATCTGTTATTACAGGTACATGAGGAGCTGTTCAGAAGTCATGGAGCCATGAAGCTGAGCCTCCCAGGCTCAGATGCAAAGAGCGTGGAGGATGACCCAACATAAGGGATGCGGATTTTCTATGGCAGCAGTAAACGCAAGCACTAAGATACACACCAATTTTGAGGAAACTCTTTAGCAGTTCAAGATATAAAACTGAAGGCCAGTTACTCTATCGGGTAACACAAAGTGCACTTTGTAATGCCAGTTTGCCATTCCAGAAACACAGAAAGGAACTTAGCAAGTCTTTTGATTTGGCCGAGATAAGAAATGTTACAAATGCAATACCTGGACAAAGACAGAAACAAAGATTGCTGCTAATCCTTGGAGGTGCAATGGGGGCTGCTTCCATGCATGCTGCAAGTTTTCTGGCAAGGTAAGGCATATCCATTTCTGTCTGTATATATAAAACTCAATCTGCTTTCCACATAAACAAGCCTTAACTCAGAGGCTATCACTTTCTGAAAACAAGGCTAAATACTCTGCCACATATCCCAACAAGCTGTTATAAAAGAGCATCTCTGGAGAGTCGACAAGCATAAAGATTTGTGATGAGTAACGTCATGTTATTTTCAAACAGGAGCAAAGCAAGACAAGCTCTTTCCAGCTCACTCAGAGAAAGCCTCCCTGTGGTCTCAGATGCTTACGGAAGCCACACAGGCCTTGCACAGCAGAGTCACATGGAACCTGATCTCACCTGAGCCACTGCAACAGAACTGCAGGCCAGCTTTGACCCGCATATCACTTTCCTCTCTCAGCAGTTCAGTGCTTGACAGCTCCTTGGTTGTCAGTGAGCACACAGCTATCCCTGCACCTCCCCAGAATGATGTGGCTTTGGCTTATCTCAGAAACTAAACTCCATCCTGCCTATTTGACCTCTGTTTGTAGTCAGCTTTACTCCAGGTGAGCAGAATCTTCACACTCACCTTCAGCACAACGTACATGTCAAAAAGAGGTGGCATTTGCAAAAAGAACAAGCAAAAATGCTACTCATTTCTGACTGCCAAACTAAGGGTTCTCCCCTGTGAAAATCTACTGCAGCTGCAGTCATGAGTTAATGTCCCAGTGCCAGGTCCAAACCAGAACTGGGTAGAGCAGGATCTCAATTACTTTCTTGTTCTACATGTCTACAGCAGTAAGGATGTAATGATGTGACATATTACTATACAGCAAGTTACTGAAACTGTATCCCTGCAACAGATACACAGCTTTAGACTCAACCAGCAACTGCATAGAAGCCACAGTGACCTAAGGTGTATAGAATTTGATTAAACATGGCTTTTTACCTAAACCTGAAACCTCTGACTCAAAGAAGTCCAGCAGTGCTGCAGACTTTCCAAGATGGTCTGTATCAGGATTTCCAACCTCCCTCTCCTTTTTTCCTTCACCACTAATATGTTAACACATCTACTTTCTAGGACATTTCTGAGGAAATCAGCCAATTCATAAGACTAAGGCATCTGAAGTAGTAAGTCATTCTATTCGAGAAAAAATGCAATTCATTCTGCTTCAGAATAAACTGCTGCCTGGAAAGGAACCCTCTTTGTGCACAGTGCAGTACCTGTCACAAGCTGAAAACATACTGTTAATCTATTCTTTTAATTAGGTTTTAATAAACAAAAATATTAGCACAATCTGGAGCAAAAAAGCCCTTAAGGAAAATAATCTTTAAAATTAATGATGATTTTTGCTATTAATCAAGACAAAAGAATGCTTTAATTAAAGGACATCAGAGAAATCCCTTATTGAGCACTACCATCAGCTCCTAGTGAAGTTGATGAGAATCCTTCTGAATGTCAAGGCTCACCCCCATGCTCAGATGTTGCAGCACTGCCTTTATCTTCGCTTACTGCTCAACTGCTCTTTGCCAAACAGGTGACTACCATAAACCACAGACAACCGAGGTGGCCAGAACATGTTACACAACTGTTGGGGTTTGTTCCTGGGCACACAGTCAGGTTACTGTAAGGCAGATGCAGCTACATTGGTGCTCACAAGTCATTCAGGTCTGGCTCTTGCAGCTATCCAGATTTCCTCTGGCATGCAGAAATGTCACAGCTCCTATGTGAACACCACAAGCAGTCACTTCCAGGTACCACTGCGTAAGGAAAGAAGTCAAACATGCTCAAGAGTCAGAGCTGTTGCCCCATATAGGAGCAGTTCCTTGAGCAGCAGCCAGCACAGGAAGGGTGCAGGATTCCCAAAGCACATACCTATGGGTCCCTTCTGTCCAAGTCAGCTCCTCCTTCCCCTTTCCTCCATCACCCCCAAATAAGAAGTTGAGGAAAACAAGTGTAAATTGCATCACAGATCTACAGGACAGCTTCATCTCTAGGGAGGCCCAAGCAGAGCCGGAGATGGTTCACAGCTGACCTGAACACAGGATCTCTACAAGATCTTGTAACTACAGAAGGATGAGCTGCTGGAGGCAGGGAAGTAACACAGTAGAAAGCAAAAACTAATGTCTTGCATCAACTTTTTCCATGCACAAGAAGGCTCAAACCTGTAACTCCTCTGTGGTAACACTGAGAAGCAGGCAAGCATTTCAGGTGCATGTATCCAGTCTTCCCTGAATTTCAAGCAACTCCTCCAGTGAATGATTAATGGGAGGGGCAGACAATATGTGTCTGTCTGTTACTCTTGCTGCATTGTTATCTCTACAAGAGGCTCTGGTCTTTGGGCAGTTTCTTTGGCAACAGAAATCCCCAGTTTCAATAGCTGTCACATTGAAAATGTGGGACGCATTGTTATTCAAGGTGTGATACTCTTCCTGAACAGTTCCCCAATGACACATGACACTGATGTAAAGCAAGTTGCTACACATGGCTACTCTGCTGGTGCTCTTAACTCCAGACTGCATTACTACTCTTGTAATATTGACTGCAGTGCCTAAAACCCCAACGTACACACTTGTTCCTTAAAACACAGTTAAGTTTCAGATGAGATTAGAGGCAATACAGGAGAGGAAGGAGTCTAAGGAGTTGGTTTAGAGAGCAAAAAAACTGGAGTTAAAAGACCAAGGAAGCTGATATTACTCTCTAGCCTCTCTCAGGTAGTCTTTGTAACACACTGTCTATAGGCTATTAATTAAATACAGGTAGGAATTAGACTTGATTCTTAGAGAAGAAAGCCCTAATTTTGAATGGATTAAAATAACACTAATAACAAAACACGTAACATCAACTCAAAAGAAAACTACAAGTAACCTGCCATGGGAAACCTTTACCTGTTGCATTTAAGGCCCTGGTCTCTCAGAGGCAGTAGAAAGCAAGCACTTCAATGCCTTTTAACCTCACTAATGTAGCTGGTTAGCCAAGGAAGGAGCTCGGGGTTGGAGAAAGCAGCTGACTCACCTCGTTGTGCTCCAAGCAGCCGACCATCAGCTCAGTCAGGATGACCACCCCGGTCCTGCCCACCCCAGCGCTGCAGTGCACCACGATGGGCGGGTTGCAGGGGTTGCTGCTGTCCAGCACGCTGTTGGTGTGGCGGCGCACCGACTGGATCTCCTCCAGGTAAGCTGCAAAGAGAAAATGCAGGCGGGGTTGCAGACAGCTATATGTCTACATGTAAAAATGGGGAGGAAAACACAACATGGAGAGGTCATTCTTTGTCCAAGTGGCAATAATTCACAGTTTTTACAACATACTGATTATTTTGGCCAGGGTGCAATGAGCAGCACTGGATGCGGCAAATACCAGCTGGGTGTTAGTGATTACTTGGGAGTCTGCTCCTTTAAATTAAATAGTTCTTTTAAAATATTTAATTCTGTTTCCCCCCCTGCAAATCTCCAAGTCCCCAAAGCAGATGATTCTAGACATTACTTACAGCAATCCCCGCCATTAACAGGCTGGGATCAAAACAACAGCTAAGTCCCACTGAAACTACTGCCTGTCAATGGCAGTATCAGATGGAAAGAGAGCATCCATCTGCCCTGATTCTCCCATCCTCCCTCCTCCCTTCTAGAGTGAGGCAGAATCTCACCCACCTCTCTGCTCTGGGTTTGTTTCTCAACAGCTCCCAGCCCTTCTGGGAGTTCATTGTCTGCTTCCCCTGAAGCCATTTCTAGAAAGTGCATGACTCAAGAACAGTTGTCTTGTTTATGGTGTGTTTATCTAATCAAGTGACACAACTACCCTGACCTCTAAGCATCATTCCAGCATAGCCTAGATGCATGACAAAGATGATGGACCTCACCCAGAAACATAGATCCAGATGCATAGCTCTTAGACACCTCACTTCCCACCACCAGTCAGAGTGGGAAGTGAGGTGCAAGCCAAACTTTCCTGCTCTGACTCCTGGTGTCACGGCACTGCAGCCTGGGCAGTCCTTTTGACAGAGGCAGCTGTAGCTAAGGCCTACCAACATCAGAAAAGCTGTGTTTCAATGCACACACTGAAATGGGACTGTATGTGGTGGCAAACAATGGGACGGAGGAAATGAGGACAGTCAGGTTCCAATTACTGTCACACCCAACCACAGCTACAGGGGTTGGCAGGAGAAATAAAGCATGAAACAGAACTAAGAAGTGGACAATAGCTTTGCCTTAAAGCCAGACCCTGTGGCACTCCTTTGCCAAAACTGAAATGTCATTTTTATTTTCTGCCTTGGTGACAGAACTGGGGAAAGAAGGATGTTACTGACATCAAGCTTATTCCATGTAAAAGGAAGCGCACCACTGAAGGACTGTAGCTGTGTCAAGACTGAAGTGGAACTAATGGACCTTCCCGAGGGAGGACTGAGTTGCCTGCAGTTGCAGAGCTGTCAGGAAGTAAGAGGGGCAAGCATCAACAACACATCAGTACACCATATGCTGACTCCTTCAGTGGTAACTTAAAGGTCTCTACATCCCACTCTACTGCAGAGGCAGAGGTGTGGCTTTAGTTAAGTAATGATTGAACTCCTATTACTTAACGGGGTAGTGTTTATTCCTTGGGGAGAAGTAGGAAGCATTATTAACTCAATAGAGATGAATATAATGTCTGTCTTCTCAGAAGTGCATATACTAGGATCATATCCAATTGGGAAGGCTCTTAGCATTTCTCGGGTACCTGTAGTTGGAAGAGTGGAAGTGAGGTCAGATTTACTGCATACGTGATGGAGCCCTCTGCTCCTTTGCAACATGTCTGATGCCCCTGAACAACTAAATGCTGGCTGACAGCAATAACAGCCTCCTATGGAACTGGAGGAGTTGTCCCATATTTCACTGACAAGTGAACCTCTCTAATCACATTTCTGTGCAGCCTAATATCTCCTACACTCATTAGGGAGTTAGGAAGTGATAACTTACACTAACAGATCAGCTAACAGAGGTATTTATGTTAAACTTCCTGAGTCTTTAGCACTGCTGCTGCCTGTTTTTTTCTCCTCTTATGTCAGGCCTTTCAGGGCCAAAATCCTCAATCACCTTAGCTCCTACCTCTTGAATCCCACTTTTTTCTCCAAACCACAGCAAAGTGCAAACTTTATATGCTCAGCAATAACCATTTAATACCAATCCCGGCTGTAACTAGGTGCAGAGCACTGAACCCAGTGTGAGCAGCCTTTGATGTATGTTATGCAAGTTAAAGAAATCTTACATAAAAAGCCTTGGACTTCTTCTGGACACCCATGGTCTGGCCAGTCAGTGTACTGCAAATGCCACACTGTCCTCTCTTGTCCGGAGAGAAGATGCTTGACTTTCAGACCAGTAGTCGCGTAGCAGCCAGAATCTGTGCGGAACTTGGTTGTCACCTTGAACTTCCCGTAAGTGGCTGAGCTGTGCTTAGAGCCCAGTTTGGGCCAATAACGATGACTTTTACTTCTTCCTCCCTCCTTAATAACAAAAGGAAACCCAAACAAACAGAAAAAAAAGCCATTAGTTCCTGCAACTAAAATTCTTTACAGAGGGCATAAAACTCCGCAGGTAAGCCAAGTATTGTTATTTCAAATTGCAGGGAGAGCAAGGAATATCCTACAAAGTAAAGAAAATATGCATTGAAACAAACTCTCAGCCATATATTTTTAAGACTACAAATGCACGAAGAGCTCTTTTCTTGTGGTGAAAGCCAGCTACTGCTTACAACACCTTGGTAGATGCTCTCCTCCTGGAGAAGCTTCTCCTTCTAATGGAAGGAGATTCTCTTCACCAGCTTCTAAGTATGTGCTGTTGATCAGCCTTGGGAACTGGACAGTGACTTGATGTGCTATGGCACTCCCTGTGTCTGCTAACAGCAACCCTGCACAAAGCTGAAGGCAGTGTTAGTTAGCACCATGTGCCGGTTGTTGTAACACAGCACATAGTTCTTGGATTACAATGGAAATAACTGTTTTGCTTGGCATAAGAATAAAAAGATTTCTTCTTCTTTTTTTTTTAACATGAACACTTCTACAGAAACAACAGCTCCTGGTCTCTCTGCAGCTGATAAGAGTGATGGCATGCAGGACTGGCCTTGGGCAGGGGGGAAGTCTGTGTCATTTTAACCAGGAGCAGTTCAGTGCTCTCAGTGGAAACATGTTTGTTTGGCTTGGCCAAGCTGGAGTGAAGCAGGGAGAAGGGGGAGTGCTGCTTGTTTCGCTTTAGAACTTGCCAAACTCAGTATCAGAAAGTTACCATGTCTAGTATTATAGCAGGCATATGTTCAAACAGAGCAAGCGGAAAAAGGATTGTTGATAGAAAGAAGAGGTTCCTGGAGTGGGAAGTGATGATAACAAGAGATCTGCTCTCATCAGAAAGAACGGTGCTCTGTGATTTTACATACCTCCTCAGCTGTGACCATGGCTATAACATTCACCCCCTGTTCCCACACCATCTGCCAGAAGTCATGGCATGTGTGTGGCAGAGGCCCTTGGGTAGCAATATAGTGCCATTCCTCTCCACCTACAGTAACCTGGGGGGAAAAGAACAGAAAATACAGTCAGTGCCCAAATTCTCAGCAGTGCCTGTCCCATTCACTCAAAATTCTGAACAAGAATCACCCTTTGATAAGAGCAAATCAGACAAAACACAATCTTTGGTGTTGCCAAGTTCTTTCTTGAAGCCCATAAAGCGTTGACCAAAACGTCGTCTATTTCTCTTGCCATTGCATCTGGATCATACAGATGAAAAGAGGTTGGTGCTGTTTTGCTGAGGCTCTGTTTCTGATATGGCTTAAAGACAAATAAGCAGCTGACTGACTTCTTGGGCTTTGTGACAGAGCCACGATGAGGGAAAAAGTGGGCAGCAGAAGTGTCCCTATGCATTAAAAAGGCAACCGCATTGCTGCAAATGAACACGGCAGTGGCGTAGTAGAGAGCCTGAGTGCAAATGCCATTTTCCACGATGAAAGCTAAAGAACTCTGCTGTTTGGGATCTCCCTCGAGTCTTTTCCACTCAGGCAAAAAATAACTTCTTAAACAGACACTCATTACACTGAGCACTGCTGAAGATGTGGCCAAGCTGTCCCTAGGGGATGCAGTTATGCCCACACACTGTACATAACGCAAAGCTCGGATGGGCCTCTTGCCAGCTATTAATGAGATCAAGACAGGCTTCATTTCAAGTTAACTCTTCCTCACTCATCTTGAGTTTTTCAGCTTAGAAGCTGCAAGCTACTATGAAGTAAATCCAGCATATTAAATGGCTTTCATATCATAGAATCATAGAAAGGTTTGGGTTGGAAAGGATCTTAAGATCATCCAGTTCCAACCGCCCTGCCATGGACAGGGACACCTCACACTAGACTGTGTCACCCAAGATGCCCTCCAGCCTGGCCTTGAACACAGCCAGGGATGGGGCATTTATCACTTCTTTGGCCAAATTTAAAACGATCTAAAGCTGTACTCATACAAATCTATTTCCCAACACGTAACTGGATTACCAACCACATCTTATAGAAACATTTGCATGACAACAAGTAAGGACATTATCTGTAAAGCACATAAAGGCTTACACACTGTCAATTAGGTAGTGCCCTGAGCATTCCCTTGGAGTTAACCAGTGTAGAACACTGCTTCTTTTACCTGACTGAGGCAGATCGTCATGTAACTATGAAGTTTAAAAATACACCACCAACAAAATGGCTTGTTTATAAAAAAAAAATACAATTTTATGGAGGCTTATTTGCTATACATCAGGAAAGATTTATTAAAAAAAGGTGGTTTTTTTTCCTAACATTTTAGGTAAAAAAGCCAAACCACTTCCAGAGCTACCAGCTCTCAGTTGGAAATATGCTTACCAGCAAAAAGGAAAACCAAACGAAGATGGCAAGGTAAAATATTTTCCCTTCTCAGGCTAAGAGCTCCTAATTAAGCTCCTAATATAAGGAGGAAACTCTTTCCTGTTAGGGTGGTGAGGCACTGGAATGGGTTGCCCAGGGAGGTTGTGAGTGCTCCATCCCTGGCAGTGTTCAAGGCCAGGTTGGACAGAGCCTTGGGTGACATGGTCTAGTGTGAGGTGTCCCTGCCCATGGCAGGGGGGTTTGAACTGGATGATCTTGAGGTCCTTCCCAACCCAAACTGTTCTATGATTCTACGAATTCTCCACATTAGCCCAGTGTCACTGCTCACAACAAAGATATAAATATATATTTATATACTATATATATAAAATATATATAACATACATATTATATACAATATTATATATATATATATATATATGGGATTTATAGATATAAATCCCAGAGATGATGATTTACAACAGGAATACTGACACGTCCACAGCTACGAAGGTGCTGGCGGACAACGCTACAAGGAGCGTTCTGTTTAACCACATACTGCGTTTGAGGTACAAGTCTTTGAACACATCTGCAGAAACAGAATGGACTTCTCTCTTATTTAAATAGCTGCTCATTAAGCTGAGACACTTGGGGTTTTACACTTGTAACTGGCACTTTGTATGATAGCACATTTTTCTCTGCATTGAAAACCATATTAAGCTCTGTGTATCAGCTCATTTTCTTGGTTCTTCCTATGCAGCATTCTTCTCTTTGAATGATGGTTAAAATCTGCAAGACCAACGCAGGCAGACTCAAGTTCTTCTCTTAGGTGGCAATGAACAGAAGCTGCACAGCACTAACCAGCATCCTGCATGTGAACTGCTTTTGTGCTTGCATGCTCACGTGCAGTACTGCTGGGACAGTATTACTGAGCTCTTTCAGTTAATACTGACCTGACCAGTCAAACCAAGTGGTATTAAGAACTTTTTTGCTTGATCCATAAATTTAATCACACTTTTTCTCTCTGGTATAGACAATCTTCATATCTTAACAGCGAAGCTCAGTGGCAAATAAGCAGGATTACACACTATTTCTGAGCAGTGGGAGCTGGAATCCTCCAGGCATGGATCTTATCAGGATGATATAGGAGTCTTTGTCTACTGACTTGTGTTCCAAATATCCAGCCTTCTGGCACATGATACGAAAGGCCCATAAACAGTCTGGAGGGAATGGGATGTCTGGAATGTTTACTGCATTCTAATACCCTAACTGCAGGACATTAAAAACTGACTCTTGGGCTGCAAACACACACATACTGTGCTACTAAGGTAAATCTTGCAGATGAAATTTTACCTTCTAAGCAAAAGCACATCTGCTTGGCTTCCCCATGCAGGGAGAGCAAAATACTGGCAAGGACTCTTGTTATGTGCTAGAACATCTGTGCATGTTCCTAGGTGCAATGTGAATGCGAGAGGTGTCCAATGCTAACACACAAGGAAAACGTGGACTCAAAACTAGCCAAGGAAAATTCTTTTCTGGCTAGTGCTGTTTTGTGAGCATCATTTATGTTAGGAATCTCTTTTTTTTTGTTGGCATCCTACAAAGGAGATGAAAAATTTTGGGCTCAGGAATGCATCGTAGCAATGTCTGATTCTGCAAAACCCCAGCATCTATCTAAGGTGTTCAAGGCCAGATTGCACACACATGGTCTGGTGTGAGGCATCCCTGCCCATGGCAGGGTGCTGGAACTGGATGATCTTAAGGTCCTTTCCAACCCAAACCAGTCTGGGATTCTATGAACAGGAATTAACACTTTAAATCACAACCAAGGAGGCCAGAAAGTCTCTTGAAGTTCTTACACCAGGAAAATACCAACTTAACAGAGGTTTTATTTATTATTTTTGAATTATTCTGTTTTAATTTGGATTTTGACAATGAGAAAAAGTAGACAGCCCTTCTCTGACAAGAGAATCTGTCATCTGAGGGACAGGAGGAAAAGCCAACAAAGGACTTTGCAAATAGTACTGGAAGCCTAAAGAAAACCAAGCAGCTACAGCCATGCAGGATAGTTCATTGGTAAAACCTGCCACGTTTGCAAGTAACAGACCATTTCTTAAATTATTTCTGCATTGAATTAAGAAGAAATCTGAAGTTTCTTGATAAAAAGTTATTTTGAAGCAGAAATTCAATGAAGTATCCAACCAGAGACACGCTAAGGCATAAGGTATTCTCTTTATCAATGTTCTTTCTATCAATGCATACTTAAAAAATCTTTCAGAATCACTAAACTCATCATAAAAGGAAGAAATACAGTATTTTTATATATAATTGCAGTATCTATGTGAATGTGTTACTCTTAACTACATGCTTTTGCTTTGGGCATGGAACTTCATACACGGAGCTCCATCCCTGGGTTCTAAATATCATATCCTATATACTACTAGATGGGAAAAATACTTCAGCCAAACCTCTTGCAGTCTTTGTGGCAGGCTGCACCACTCAGTCACAGGGACTCATTCCATAGGGGCTGCTGCAGTGCGCCACTGGCCTGCAAGGCTACTGGGACTGATAAATCAGTACATACACTGCCTGCACATCCTTTCAGGTGCATGGTCATGACAACCACGTCACATTGCAGGTAGTGGGCTGCTCTAACCCATATTCATGAGGTTTAAGAAACAGCATCTCTTTCTACATTAACCAATGGAGATATTCCCCAACCAGCTGGCAGAGGTGGGCATCAAAAAAAGTAAAGATGCCTCTCTGAAATGAATTCCCAGCCTCTAGCAATTAAATCAGCTCACGCATGCCACTGGCACAGGGTGCCCAGAGAAGCTGTGGCTGCACCATCCCTGGCAGTGTTCAAGGCCAGGTTGGACACAGGGGCTTGAAGCAACCTGCTCTAGTGGAAGGTGTCCCTGCCCATGGCAAGGGGTTGGAACTGGATAAGCTTTAAGGCCCCTTCCAATCCAAACCATTCTATGACGATGATAGGGGACTTTAGAGATGCTGACACAAAGGTACAATGATGCGTTCCAAGTTACATTTTCAGGAGCTCCGGAGCTACAGAAAATGCTGCTATGCATCCAGAAAGGCAAAAAGCAGCTTTAACACACCTTCATCTGCAAAGCAAAGTTCAAGGAAAGTTTTACCTTTATGTGTGAAGCATTGATGTAGCCTGTGTTGTTTTCTTTGGTCGGCACCAGCTCTACTCTGTTCTCCTCATAAGGAACAACCTCCCTGATGCGGTTGCGCTCAGTGTTTTCAGGCAAGGCAGCAGTGGTGAAGATCCCATCTGCCTTTTTCTTTGGAATCTGCTCGTATTCTGTAAACACCATCCCCTCTTCCAACTTCCTCTTCAGGATTTTGCACTAAGATTTGACAGGAAGGAACATCAATCCATTAATTCCGCCTGAAGGAACATTTACCACTAGACTCATCCATCTGTTCTTTGAATTTCAATACACAGCATAGCATCCTCTCAGTCACTTCTTTCAGCTGCAGTTATCTGAGGGAATGTGACACACACCGATTTCTCCTGAGTAAAACCACATGTTCATTTTACATGTTGCCATTCTACCTTCACATTATTTAAGACTGATACCATAAGAAGCAAAACCCTGCTAAATACAATCCTGGTTCAGTATGAATTTGCGTGTGATTTCACCACAATAGATACTTGTAAAAGCATTTCATATTTAGAGAAGGTCGTGCTGCAAGAAGTGTGATGTGGTCCACGTTATCAAAGTACTCCCTAAACTTGAAAACGTGCAACTTCCGTGGTTGGGCACAACCCTGCATATGGATAGGCAGAGGTGAAGGTCTGTTGTCTGCATACCAGACAACACAAGGCTGAAAACCTTTACCCAGAAAGCCTCTTTGCACATATGTCTTTCAAATCTTAATGGCAGCAAGTGGTTTCAATTTCTGAAATTCATATCCATGCACACACATCAGAAGGTGACCAACTCTTGTTTGACAATTTAATCCTGTTCAGAGACATAAACTGAGCTCCTCAGTTGTACCAGAACATGGAATACGGGATCTACGGATGATCACTGCAGGAAAAACTGCCTGACCGAGAGAAAAACATGCAAAATGTTTGATTTAGAGCTCGAGCTTGGATAGTCACATTAAACAGTGAACAGTCTCAGTTTTCACTGACTTCAGTAAAGGTTCCAGACATTTAACAGAACGCAAAGACACACCAGTGTTAACCCCAGACCTCTTCCATTAATGCTGCTGAACACCTTTTAAGAGATTTTTTTTGACATTTTAAACCAAATATTCATATTTTAGGGACTTCATGCTGCTGGCAACAAAGGGAATGAGAGACATTGCATGAGCCTCCATCTTACCCTCTCATCCATTGGCACCTTGGTGACTTCATCCTGGCTGTCCTCCGGCACTGGAACCCTAGCAACTGAGAGTCCGTTCAGTGCTGCCAACATCAAGGGCCTCTTCTGGGCCTCCAGGCCTGCCATCTTCTGCTTTTCTAGATTCTTTTGGCAAGAAAAGGCACGTTTTCATCTCTGTGTGATTATTTATAATGCCAGTAAAATGCTGGAATGTTTTTTTAATCTCCAAAATCTGCAACTCTCTGGCCAAGGAATGCAGATGATCACCATTAGCATCGTAAATTCACATACAACCTCTATTCTTCCTGTTATTCCTCAAAGGCCTGCTCCTACATGAGCACAGAATTTTAATTTCAAAGCAGCAATCCCAGCGTGTAATTCGGTTTACGTGCCATTAAAAGACACGCAAATACAATCCTGAGCCTTTTCCTGCAAACATGATGCTGGGTGTAGGACACACGCAGCATCACCCTGTTGTGTTAAAGTAGCCCTGCCCGGGGCACCTTTGGAAAAGCAATCATGTCAATCTATTACAACAAACAGCAAAACACAGGCCATTGTTTGCCTTCTGTGATGGCAATACTTAAAATGAGAAGTCTTTTGATGCACTCAGCTATTACAGTGATTCAAACAGCACCCATGATGTATTTTGCACTAAAACCTGAGCTCACATATCCCAGAAACCGAACGGATCAGCAGCCAGGAAGGAATATTGTTTATCATGCCCATGCATGGGATATTATACTCCATTTCCTTAATGCTTTCTGCGGGACTTGGAGATGAGCACAAGGGAAGCCTGGTTCTCTGCATGCCTATGGTGTGGACACCACACAGGCCAAGCTCAGCTCCTAGAAACACACTACTGAACGTGAATGCCCTCAGACATCTGTAAATGGCTTGATTGTTCAAAAGCCCTGCGAGCTTTTTCCTCACCACTGGGTTCCTCCGCAGCACAATGCAAAAAGCAAACAAAAATCCAAACCCATCTGCTTGCTTTTCCGGCTTTCAGAAAGTAGGAAAATGCAAGTATTTTTCCTTTGTTTGGGGATTTTATGATTATTACTCCTGGCAAAGTAAAATAGAAAAGTCTGTGTTTAAAAGATCACGGTCATCAAATTACCATCCATATAACATGCAATTCCTGTGACAAAAGGAAGGTCTGCATGCGTTAAGACTGCTGACCTAAGCTGAAACCACTTTAAAAGCTTTAATGCTAAGACTACCTCTTCCAAAACAGCAACAACAACAACAACAAAGAACCTTTTGACCAAAGGCTGCTCTGAATGTACTCGAACAGCAAAGAGTACTCAAACAGCATCTCTAAGCTCTCTTCTCACCTTCACTCCATCCTCAAATCCTTTGGGTTCCTCTTTCTTTCCTCAGAAGATCAAAAGAACACATATATGTTTGTTGTTAGAGTGGAGTAGACGTTGACTTGATTACTTACAGTCAAGCATCTATTTTACATATAAAGTACAAGATCCTGCAAGGAGTAAACTCAGTCTCCGTGATACAACTCAGTGGCCCAAGCTTGACTCCTAGCCATTACATCAGTGTAAGGATCACCAACAACCAAGGAGCACTATACACATGCTCAGAGTTTCTTTGAATACACAATACTATTTCAATCTAGCTAGTTGCTGATCTAATTCATTACAAGCTCATTTCTGCTCTGGACCATTTAGATGCTTTATTAATTTGCTTTAGGAATTGTTTTTGTTTCAGACCTCAATCCCGAAGAACTACAGTGCACATTTCACCTTCTGTGACTACAACTGCACTTCTCAGAGCGTTGCATCAAGCGCATCCCTCGGTCACTAAATGGTAAGCATCCTTCAGGCTTCTGCCATTGCTTGCAGTGGCACTGGAGCCTTTAAATGCTGCTTATTCTGAAGTCATTGCAAGTTTAAAAGGGTGCCGTTTCTCATTCTTGAGTACATTTGTTAATGAATAAACAATCCAGATCCTCAACCACACAGCCTCTCCATCTGCTGCTTTTGGAATTAGATCTACGGTCACTTATTACTGGTAAAACCCGCAATCCATGGTCTACAGCTACCAGGGTTGCATTCAGGTAACTGTGTTATGTGAAGTAGCAGGGAAGGCAATCTGAGAGATCACCTGAAAAACTCAGGTGAGTTTCTGCTGTGTTATAGATGATGTGATACTTAACTCGACAGCCCTGCAAAGAAGCAATAAAATGCTAATGCTGAAACACAACCTTGCACCATCTCAGCAAACATGTTTCAGACCCACCCTGCCTTCAAATCCACACAGGCAGAGTGGAGCAGGTACTAAGGGCGGCTTTGTGGTCAGCCTCCTCATCACCCAGTGCATGCTCTGCACCCCCCTTGGGCTGGCACTGCTCTCAGCGTGGTGGTGGCACCATCAGCTGGATCAGGCATGGACCTGGCCAGCAGGTGAAAAACCACACTGGAGGAAGCATACAGCCCAAAACAGGGACGTGAGATCAGTCCCTTTGGTGGCCACAGAGATCCACAAACCCAAACTGGATCTGGCACTTAACATCACATTTCCTAACTTCGAGCAAATCAACATCTTCCCACCCAGGTGTTCCCCACAGTTCACTGATCCAGCAGCTTTTGGTACGGAAACCGACCTGTAGGACTACCAAGAAGCCACCGCAACAGAGGAAGGCACTTACCCTCATCATGATTTCTCTTTCTATAATGCTGTCCTCAATAGAAAACATTTCAGACACAGGTCTTTCCTTGACAGGTTCTTTCTTGACCCGCTCCTTCACACTTGTGAGGTCAGGCTCTGAGATGGAGGGCCCGAGCGAGGACCCATTTATTGCCATTTGATCAGTTCGAGACACACTAATGGCTTTGGAAGGCCCTGGCCTCATGGCCTTGGCCCTGGCTACAGCCACAGAAATGCTAACAGGGTCCTGCCGCAGCGCCCCGTTGCTGACACTTTTCCGAGGCCCAGGATACTCCGGAGGAGGTTTATTTGGTATTCTAGCCAAGGCAGCTTGCAGCTGAGCACTGTACTCCATGTTCTTATGGAGGGCTGTAATCTGCGACACAGATTCGGAGGTTTCTTCTTCCTCTTCGCTTTCGCTGCTGTGTATCAGCATCGTGGCATCAGAGAACGTCTTTTTGTGATGATAATGAGGCACTTGCTGAACTTCATGCCCCATCTGAACCGACTCTTCCGGCTGCACTTGCTCCCGCAGGGTGTTCCTGCGCGGCAGAGGAGCGTTCAAAGTTTTTAGTGCCATGGCTTCTATACCACGTACCATGTTGCTGATGACCTCCAAGCTGTGGCGCTTGTTCACAGCCGCGTGGTGCTTCACTGCCAGGAGGGGCTCACTGACCTCTTGCAGTGACTGACGGATGACGGGCGAGCTGTCCTCTTGGAAGGTTTTAACTGAGAGCTGGACCTTGCGAGTGACCAGGTCAGGACTGCTCCCACTGACATACTTGTGCCGGTGGCTTGCCAGGTCCGGCGTGCTCGTGGCGGGACGTGGACGTGGGTATGGAGGTGGGGGTCTGAAGAGATAGTTCTTTAACATGTGAGCGGTGTTGTAGCTCTGGCTGCTCTGCAGCTGCATGTTAGCCAGCTCGGGTGTGCTGACGGTGTGGGATATGGCACTGGCTGCTGTCTTATTCTGAGCAGCATTATTAGGGTTCATTTGGTCAGACGGGGCGACAGGCTTGTTATAGCCACTGCTCTGGGGTCCATATGTAATTGTGTAAGGATGCCTCTCTCGAATCTCAGGCTGACTGTAAACTAGGTCTTCTGGCTGGTTATAAGCATGTGTGTTTCCAATATTGAGATTCCTCAAAGACTGACTCTGGCTATCCATCTGGATCACCCCTCTCTTCATTTGCCTCATGACGGTTTCATAGTCTGGAGTTGGCCGGTAAGATGGTACTATGATTGCACTATGTCTGTGGCTGGGGATGTAGTCTGCTCTCATGATGTCACTTCCAGGGATGCTCAGATTGGAGGACATTGGAGATGCCTGGATGAAGTTCTGTGAGCGATTGAGAGAGTTCATGCTGTGGGCACTGCATACGCTCCCATTGGGTCTATTACCATTCAAGTAGCTGAAGTCCATTGGACACCTATCCAAACTGGTCTGAGACCTACAGTAGAAAGTCTCTTCATTTCCGTGGAAAATGCTATCTGTGTAGAGCAAAGATAAAGACATTGATGATTTTAACATACAAGGATTCATTCCGTGTTAACAAAACTTCAAATGAAGTCTGCACCAATGAGTGCAGACACAGCTTAGTGTACAACAACTGCTAGGAACATTTGGTCTTGGGAGCATCCCTGAGCCACTGAAACAGAACTAAAACAAAGCTACTCACATAAATGCTGCCAGCAGTTAGCAAAATATGGCAGTTCAGATCCTTGTGGGAGACATGAAAGGGGAAAGAGAGGAAGTGTTTTTGCCTGGGGTGGCAAAGAAGAATAAGGGGGCATCTCCTCCCTCAGCATCCTGTAATGATTCACTGCTGCTGCCACCTTAAAAACCGCAGTGCTAGCACTGCCTGTGGCAAACCTAACAGTTCTCTTTTCTGTTGGTGCACTGCTGTCTGTGATTTGAAGTAGCAGAAGACTCTGAAATTGGAAATCCGACTCCAAACCAATCAACAGTTTTGAGGGCCTGAAGTACAACACTGCAGGGTGATCAAGACTCAGAGGAAAACCACAGCCAACCAAAACACTCTACAGATGCACTAGAGAATATTAAACATTTCAGCAAAGGCTATTTGAGAGGGAATCAAGAGGGGAAAGATGATGACAGCTTTATGCAAGACTGCCCCTGTTGAACATCTTGTGAGAAAAGAGTAGCAGCTCCCAAAGCTGTGAGATCAGCAAATCCATCAGTACAGAGAAGTCTGTGTAAAACTAAGAGAGAACTTTACAGTTCTTCTAAACCTGAGAATGTCCCTCTTCAGACCCTCAGCTTTGCAGTAAATCAGTAGCACCCACTAAGACAAACCTTTTACTGTATGCAAGGAACTAAACTTACCCAGTTCTACTTTAAAATTAGTCAGACCATCACAACTCTAAACCACTCTCAGGTATGACTAAGATCTCCTCTGCTGCTGAGAGCACTTCAGCTGTGCCTCTCATGAACTGCAAAGAACGCAGCCTGACAGACCTGGCTACGCGTATTCCAAAAGGTGGTGTGGTTAAGGGTGTGAGATTCAAGGTGTTTAGAGGCTGGGCGCCCTTCCCAGCCTTGATCAAAGTAACCTGGTACAACCTCTTAGGCAATTTATTTGTCAAATATGGGGTAAAAACAGTTAACCCTTCCTACGTCCGTAAGACTGACAATGTAGGCAGATGGTGGTGAAAAGTCAGCAGAACAGACCATCTAAATACAGTTTCATGACCAGGATGCTCTGATTTCTCCTTTTCCCTAACTTTGTTTCTCTCCCTGGCCCCAGGTGGCAATGCCTCTGAGTGCAGCCATCCTACTTCCTTCCGAGAGATTACCTTTCCAGCTCACTGAACTGGAATTCCAAGTTTAAGGTCCATATAAGCATGCACGGGCATTTTAGAGAAATTTGAAAACCGAAATTGGACTTTAAACAGAAGATTTACTGCAACATTAACCATAAAACTACTCTCTCTTTTCCAGCAGCAGCTCCCATTTGACCATGACAGCATTAGAAACCTAGACATAAAGGTTAGGAGCCTCTTTGCCTGCACAGAAAATTGAAGTCCATTAAAGGCAAAATATATGCTCTAAGTACCTTGTGAATTATGTGTTTCAGTGTAGTGTTCTCCACACTGGACATGCATAGGAGGCAGTATAAATGGATGTTGTCTTGGCTGAAATAAAAGCACAAGGTAAAATAAAAAGCATTAGCAACTTGGTTTGCTACAGGTTTTTTGCAGCTGAAACAAGAGAAACGGTTCTATGCCCTTTCCACTGAATACAGCCCTTTCTTACCCAGCCAAAGACACGTGGCTTGGCATTTCTTTATGGAACAGAGAATAACGTTTTGCAAACTGTTTGCTAAATTCTGTTGCAGAGCCCAAACCTGAGCGGTGAAAACTCCTTTAAGCTCAACCACTTCAGAAAACAACATCCAGACTCTCCGCTCGCTTACAACTTTTCACAAGTTTAGTAAAAAGCCCTTGCAGAATTAAACCAAACCAAACATCCCCTCAGGACAAAAGGAGGGGATAGAACAAATTCAAGGACCTAGAACACTGTTATACAAGCAATAGGAGTACATACAGACTTAAAAGTAACATGAATATTGGGTTCCCTAGATGATGAACTGGAGCCTTCCTCCAACAATCTGCACTGCAAGAAGCTTTTTAACACAACAAGTATCATAGGGGGCAATTCAGCATTAAATCAGTAGGATCGTGTGCAGCAACCAGCTTTGCCCACTAGTAAACCAATGTGTTGCAATCACAGTTTACTACCTGCACTGTAATGTCCTGCCCGGTGCCACTGAGCAAAGTTTAGGAAAGCATACTTTGATATACAAAGTAAGCAGAAAGAGAAGGAAGACACTCTTGCCTTGTGAATGTATGAATAATTTCTGAGCAGCAGAATAAAGGCTCTTCATCAAGGCTGATTCAAGTAGTTCAAACTATTAAGGAATATTGTGGATGCCCAAGGCAAAAAAGAAACACCAAATAATTTACCACCTCTGCATGCACATGCACAAAATGAGTACCACGCAAGTGAGCTATTCAAGAGGGGGTGGGGAAGGGTTAAAGTTACATTTTCTATGTAAATGGGGAGAGGGAATGAGAATCAAAGCATCTGAGCACACATGAATTCTTGCATACAAAATGGTTGTGTTAAGTCAGAGCTGGAAGACGACAGAAACTATTTCTGCTACAGCAATGACTTCCAAGGGCAGAAACCCTACTCTCACTGAACAAACTGGGCCAAGGAGCCTGCTGCTGATAACCCAAGTAGCAGAGCTTAGCCTGGAATGAACCAAGATGCTGGGAAGTCTAACAAATGGGGAGCAGAGGAAAAATGCAAGGAAGAAGTGACTCCTACTGGGAATGTATAGATCTGGAGCAGACAGTTTTCTTTGCGATAGATGTTATGGAAGATGATGGCAAGAAATTAAGGATTATTCCACCCCCCTCTCTCCTCCCCTTTTTTTTTTGGAGGCCCGTCTGCCTCTTCTGATGGAACAGGAGAAGCTTGAGGTCTGCAGAACATCAATATCCAAATTAAAGATCACTTGGGGTTTTTATTATATTAAGATCTACCTATACTGAGGAGGTTTGGCTGGAAATCCAGCATCACTGGGTGGCCTGACAGGCAAAAGAAACAGCATAAAATGGGTTTAAAGTAATAGATAAAATACAGGTTCACCACGATGCCAAAACCATATAAAGGGTTTTAACCTGAAAGTAATGAACGTGATCCTCAGTGAAGTGGCAGAGCCTCACCCTTAAAATTCCACTTCACTTCCCATTTATGACTACTGATTTATTACCATACAAGACAAATGAATAGGCAGGTATATAAAGGTATGTACAGTGCAGACATCAGTCAGGAGGCCTTCTTTTTCCCTTTCCTTCTCTCCAAAGAGAACTGTTCCAACAAGTTAACAAAACAATTATGAAAAGAAGCAGTTGAAAGTTCAATGTGAAGCGTTAGCAGCACAGTTCGTTTTTCACTGATGAGCATTCCTCCTCTTGGTCTTCTTGAGACTGGGTTTTAAACCCAAACCTTGTTGCACGCTTATGTTCAAAACATAAAGAGGCTGCAGGATTTGCTTCTTCTTTGAAAAAGGAGATGTCTACTTTCCGTATCTAATACGGAGGGCAGCTCTCTTCTTCCCCTTGTCATATCCCTGAGGCCATAGCATGAGCATGCAAGGAACATTTGGTTTCGTCATCTGCAGTCTTTCAGAGGCATCTCTAGGGACCAAACTAGCAGATCCAAAACCCACTGTAAATATACCTCAGAGAACATGACACACAGGCTGCGTACTGCATTCGTGACACCTTAGAGACATGCGAAGAATGAAAGCACAAAGAAATCTGGAGCCAGCTCCAACAGCTTTCCTGCCCAATGGCTGGGAAACACAGAATGCAGCTTTTAGATATAGCCGACCATATAGAAACACACAGGAAAACAGCCTGTGCTGCAATCTGCAAAGATAAAGTTATCCTAGGGTCAATACCTGCTTAAGCTTAATTTGGGAAAGCTGTAGCCACACTGTGGGGGCACGCCAAGGAAACATTCCTGCCCACACTAGCTTTCTACCATACAGCAATAGGCTAATGGGATTACCACTGGGAAAGTCTACAAAGGAGTTATGATCTATATCACGCGCGGAAACTTGCAACCTGCATATGGATAATATTGCCCTCTACAGAATCAGCACTGCTGTTCATTGAAATCTTTCTTATTCAAATCTGTTTTATTAAAATCTTATTTAATGGACTCTGAATTGCTGACATACACTAGATGCTAAGACTGGAGCCAAACCAGTGTCCTTAGAACTCACCGGGGGTGGGGAGGAAAATACTCCCCACAGACTTTTTTGGTGAAGACTTCAGGAAAGAGTTACCCAGCTTTGTCAGATTTATAGTATCTGTATATTATAGTATATTATATTTTACTTTAAAACTCAATAACCTCACACAGAAAATAGGTTTTTAACCCAAGAAGTTGGTAAATTGTAAGCAGACTTCATACAAAAACATGAGAAATGGAGGAAACGTGACATGAGGAGCTGTAAAATTATCTAATGACTAGGTTTGATGTATACAGCACAAGAGACTTCAAATTCTTTCCAGGAGATTATTTTCTCTACATATTGAGGTCACCTCAATCCAGTAGAAAAGATGTTCAGCTTCTGCAGGGCAACTAAAAACATAATGCCTTGAAGACTGTCATTTTTAATACTCAGTGGTGGTATTATCCACTTAAATTAATCAACCTGGGCAGCCACAGCCTTGCAACTCATTCCAATCACATTGCCGACACGAATAATGATATCATGTGCTTATTTGGAATCTAGAAGGTATTCCGTCTTACACAATGCCCCATCCCATCAGAAATGGTACAGATATTCATAGAGCGCCCACCGTGGCACATACCAAGGATGATCTACTCCAAGTGGGCCGTCGTCGGATAGGGGGAGGAGAACTTGATTGTCTGTAGGAGAAAAAGGAAAGGGAAATACTAGAAACTACCGTATTTCAATTGTGATCCAAGAATGAATGGGGGAAACAAGAGATGAAGAATTTTTATGTACAGTTCATTAATGAGATTTAAAATAATGAAGAAACAAAAAGAATTCCAGTTCTTCTCTAAATACAGGAAGTATTCCAGTTCCAAAATACACATGCCTTCTGTTCATTATCCTATTTGGCTAACTTGGAAACACAAGAAAAACTGGCTTAAAAATTAATCAAACAAGTCTCTTAAGCAACAAAAACTGAACACAGGCACAGTCTCAGGTGACTTAAGGTGAACATTAAAGCAACAACTATTTGATGAAATTCATAGCAATCACTTCAAAGCAATGCCCACAGATCAGGAAGGGGAAAAAAGCAATTGGTTAGGTAAAACTAGCAGAAGCACATACAGTGTTAGAGTAGCCAGGTGCAGTGGAAGCAACAAGGAGTGTAGGAGGAAATACAAAATGAGGAAGGGAAAGAAACAAGTTGAAGGAGGCAGAAATATAGTGCTTACGTGAAGAGAGGAAAGGTGGGATTTGTCCTCTTACAGTTTCTGATCTAGTGAATGATGTTATGTGCTATTAGAGGAAATGCACACAGGAAAACAACCAACTATCATTTACACACAGAGAGCAGGAAAATTACATGGCTAGAAAACACACATTGGCATATGCTGCCATCAATGTCTGTGGCTCTAACACAGAAGCTGATACCATATGAGACTGTGGTAAGGAGAGCAATTCTAACGGCAAAAATACATTTCAACTCCAGTTATTTCACTCAGTGACCTCAAAGGGTTCCCTATCTTTATTAGTCCAACTGTTTGTAAGTTGGATATGAAGCTGCTACATACACCCCGTTCATAGCACCCATGTACTTATGGCTCAGTGTTTAGTAATAAACACGACCAAAACCTATTGCTTCTTTGGTCTGGATTACGAACAGTAACAAAACAATCCTCTCCTGCTGACCCCAATGTACAGCTTCAAAGGGGAAATATTCCAAGATGACAGACTACGGGATTTTGTTTTCTTTCTTGACTGTCACAAGGGGAGACAATCAGGAGCTCTAAAACCTGAAATCCATGATATGTTGCTAAGAAATGTCTTTTCTGGTCTCCCACTCCCCTCCCGAGCACTGTAAGCACCACCTGAAATCAAAACATCTTCATTCTGTAAGTGAAAAGATCAGCTCATTGGTCTCTACATTACTCTGACTCACTGTATGTGAACATAATGTGTGCCTATGTAACGTTAGAAGGTTAGACTTTCAGATCTTCCCTTCATCATTTTGGCTTTATTTTCCAACAGATGGCATCACCCAGTTGAACAGATGGGATGTCCAGCTCTAACTAGAGCTGTTGATAGAGATGAGGCTTCTTCATATCTTTCCAGCTAACTGAACTGGGAAGGTTCTGCAAGCAATTCATGTTCTCATTGCTATACAGGCCCTGTACATCAGGAAAATTCCTCAAAACTCTGAACCTCTAACAGCTAAATTTATCTCAAATTACAATTGCTGCGTGCTAATATAAGGGAAGCATCCTTAGCTTCCAGACTTCTAAACTGTAAGTGAAGCCTCATGAATTCCTCCTTCAGTTAGAGTGAATCCACCTGTATGAGAGGACTAGCTCAAGGCCAAATTCCTTAGTAAGTGCTCAAAGTAGAGCCTAAAGGAGACTTCAGGTTCAGATTTACAGTCTCTGCATCTTTGTGCTCGTATGGCTACACAGATTAATGTTCCCACGTGTCTGTTTGGCACATATAAGCAGCAGATAAATTCTACTGCCCAAATTAGAAGATGACAACCTGTGTTTTCCACCACCCTTAGCTGCTAGATGGGTAGTGCATCTGCTACTGCAATTCACATTTGAACATATGTCACTTTTCACTACAGTTTATCCTAATACTCGGGATTATTAATGGCAGAGATCAAGGCCTTTAATTCAAGACCCCTTGTCAGCTCTGGCTGCTTGGGGAGCATCACGCCTTGCAATGCTCAGAATGAAATTTCATTCTCAACTGTCTGCTCTTGCTGGTGGTTAAAACGAAGCAAGAAAAAAAGGGAAAGGGGAAAGAAATAACTGACACAAGTGACTAGAAAAAACCCAGATATGCCAAAACTCAGCTCAGTTTCAAAGCAGGATATCAGCAAACAGCTCTGAAGAAAAGAGTACTCACTCTGTGCAGATTTTGTTCTGTTTATAAAACTTGTGTCTTGCTGCAAACAGCCGTGAAATATATTTGGCATTTTCAAGATCGTCCTTTAAACACAAGAGAAAAATGGGAGAATGAAAACGTAATCATTCATTTTGTTATTCTTACCAAGAAGTAACAAAGAAGAGGTTTACACATCCAATTGCAATAAGGCTTGGTAAGGTCCATCATGTACAGAATCTGGCTGCCAAGAACATGTCTAGTGCCCTCAAGAGCATTCAAGGCATTGAATTACTGAAATACAGTCGCATGCCTTTACATGCTGCCACTTCAATGCTAAGTCACAGCGGGAGGGGAGGCGGGACAACAACAAGAATTGGCTCAAGCCTGCCGGTCCAGTTTCTATCCTGGCCTTGGCTCAGGGAGATGTGATTTTAAATAGCACTGAACAGCACTGCCCTCTGAGTTCCAGTATGTGCATGCACGGCACCTTATGCCCAGTTTCAACCACTGCTCATGCTGCTATATTTATGTCAGCATGGAAGCGTGGCACTGTGGATGTTTCATCCAACAAGCACTTCAGTTTCTTCCAGACTTCCCAGCACAGTATCCTTCAGGATTCTTGGAAGAGAATACAAACATTGGTAGCTCAAAGAAGTTCATTTCACTCTCTGCATAAACTGTGAACTTGGGGGAGAGGGGTTAAGGCGAGGGAGCCCCTTTGGCAAAGTGGAATTTTAAAGGTTTCTTTTTTATTCAAGTAGCTTTCTGATTACACCGATTAGATCTTTTCCTTACTGTGTGAAAGAGCACATTCTCTTCTTTGTTGATCAACTCTAGAACAATGGCAGACTTGTTATGTGCTATATTCCCAATGTCATTCCACCTGTAGAGTAAAAAAATGCAGTAGAGTTTGCCAATACATACATTCAAATGTTTCACAAACACATTAAGAATCCCTTAGTCAACATGAGCCTCATTTGATGGGAAAGCTTTTCAGCAGCTGTTTGGTGAAGAAACACGGTTAGGAAGAGAAGGAAGTCATGCCCTGATAAAAGGAGAAATAGATATTCACCTTTTAACCCAAAGCAGGAGAGCCCAAAACTCTCTTCAGAAACACCAATTTGAAGACTCACAGTAACAGAGACATTGAAAACACATGACTGCTAAGCCTTTTACTGAAGTGTGGCATGTTTGAGCTGATTGATTTTAGCTACGTGTAATGGAAATGATTATTTAATGGTACCATTCCTCTCCAAATGCTATTTCTAACTTCCTCCAGTGCCAGTTCTTCCTGAAGAAGGTTAAGCTGACAACACGGTTACGTAGGCTATGCATACCATGTTAACACTCTGGTTTTATGTGTGCAGTCTTTGTTGGTTCCTTTTTTTTTCTTCTCCAAGTAATTGCCAGGTTACCCAAGATCAGAGTTATAATCTCCTTACAAAGAGCTGACAGACATTCACCTACATTGCATGCAATCCATGGGGATGGAAAGGACTTGTTTGTTCTGTTTGCAGCATGCATTCCTCTTCATGTCATGGCAGGATGCTTGAAGTACATATTTCCAGAGAGTAAGGCTCCCTGCCTTACTATTATTCTACAACTATCATTTCTGCATGTAAAGAAACTTCTTGGTTTTGTCACCTGGCACAGCTCAAGGATTATCTATTTTCTTCTTAAAAAGAAGAAAAGTCTGTGGAAAAGGCAGCCCAAACGTTTCGGATGAAAGTACTTTGAAGGCAAAACCCGCTCCAGCTGAAGTCTGACACAAGCCTTGCTACTGACTAAATATTAGCACACCTCATAAACCACACATTTTTGGCTGCACAATGTTCATAGTCTAATAAGAGGTAGTAGTAGAAATCCACTTCAACACCACCAGTAATGGAAATACCCACCAGAACAGCAGCAAAATAGAATGAGTGAAACCCCCGCCTCCCTGGAACCATAGACACTTCTAGCAACACTTTTATACACAACAAACATTTATGAGAAGCAACAAAACCCACAAAAGGGATTGAATGGAAAGACTGAAATGATTCTTTATAACCAAACCAGCAGAACAAATAAGTGACACCGCCAGGAGTTTTAAACATGCAGGATGAGGAAATCCAGGGGTTTGTAGTGGGGCACCTACATGTGACAACCAGATCTGCAGATAGGTTGAATGCCCAGGAGGCCGTGAGGCTTAACAGATTTGCATTCAGAAGCAGACATAAAGGTAAGAAAATAAAAGGGATCAAAGCCTTGTAAGTGGAACAAGATACGTGACAGAAAACTACATCTTTCTTGCTGTCAAACCCATTCACAGACATCAGCAATTATGTTTTATCACATCTCTTACATCCAAGAGGCCAATCCTGAAAACAACGAGGTGACCACTCCTCAGTTAGAGGATTGGCACTATTGAAGTCACATACGTAAGGGAAAAAAAACCCACACATGGAGCTCTGAAAAGAAACTCACTTTACTTATAGAAGACCCTAGTTTTTACCTATAGATCACGGTTGTCCTGCCAATTCTGTTTTTTATGAAGATTCCCATGAAGAAAATACCCAGGTGTATGTCATTTCCATGATTATCCTGCGGAAAAAGGATAATATATTTAGCTTCATAAAGAAACTGGCAAATGCATGAGTATGAATGCTTTCTGAACTACCAAACAGAAACCCTTCTTCAGGATGGCTGCAGGACTTCACTAACCTGTATATTGCTGCCTGATCAGACTGTGATTTTTGTTATTTCAAAGCAATGGGCACTTCATTGGATTCACTCTGTTGATTAGTGAGGACAAAGGCTAAACAAGCCCAAGGTTCTCCTCTATCAACCAACACACAGCACAGACTGGCACCAATTGTATTCCACATTCCCTAGCATTGTGATGACAGCTGTCTAGAGGCTGTATGACCACGAAAAGCACTAAGTCCTCCTTCACATTCACAGTGTTTCTCCAGTCATCTGTTAAAACATGCAGAGATTTCAGAAAGCCACACCTGGAGATGGAATCCCTCTCAAAAGCGATACCCTTCGTGCTTTCTCCTTTAAGTACTCCTTGTAGAAGTTCACAGCCTATCACCCTAAAAGTACTTGTATCTCTATACAGATACTTCCTCCTTTTCTTCCTCCCCCCCATTATTGGGTTAAATATTCACCTGTATGTATCACAATGTCAACTGCTTTTACATTGTTTCTGAGAGGTTCTGTTGGTTTTGTGCCACACATGTCTCCTCGTGAGTGCCTGTTTGAAATCAGTGCTCTCCTGTTCCATTTTGCAATCAGCTGTTTTCTTAAACCATGCTATGTCTTTATAAGCAACAAAAGCTTAATGTTGTTGACAAAGAGATTTTTCTACATTTATCAACAAAACCAACTCCCCCCTGCGGCTGCATATATAGTAATTGATTCACATGTTAAAGTGGTACATAAAAATCATGCTAACACAGTGTGGTTAAAAAGAAAGGGTAGAAAAAAAGGTTATGAGAGAAGTTAATGCACTATACTTGAGCAAATTCTAGAAACCATTGGGTGCTCCTGCATTTTAACTGATCTGTTCTCCTGGCCCTGCTCTACTTGATCCCCAGAAGGCAACAGTGGAGTATCTGCACCTGTATCTAAGTGTTAGGCCTTTGCAAACAAATGATGGATACCAGTTTTCTAGCCCTTGTCTATGCACTGATTCCTAGTGCTGCACACACCAGCATTCTTCCACATGCACTACAAGTCCTAGAGGTCCTATGGCTGACAGTCTTCAGTTTAGTCTGATTAAAGGACGGCATGTTCCTCTACCTTGTCCCAGAGGCAGCTTTAGAAGGCAAAGAGACTGGGAAAATGTATGTATTTGTTCACATATAAATACACATCCATGCATGCCTCTTCTCCTAAATAACAAGTGATAGGACAAGAGGAAATGGCCTCAAGCTGCACCAGGGCAGGTTTAGATGGAGCTGAGGAACAATTCCTGCCCCAGAGGGTGCTCAGGCATTGGAACAGGCTGCCCAGGGCTGGGCTGCAGGCACAGTCCCTGCAAGTGCTCACACACCGTGGAGACGAGGGCCTTACATTACACAGTTCAGTGGTGGCCTTGGCAGTGCTGAGAAACGGTTGGATTTGATGATCTTAAAGGTCTTTTCCAACCTGGTTGATTCTGTGATTCTATAGGTATACAAATATTCATATAGAAAGAAAAACATGTTTCTAGCAGCATTTTCTGACAGGAACAAAAGAAGAATCATTCATTTTTCCCTTTATACACTGTTCTAGTTGCCTACAAGGTCAGCATGCTGCTCTTTGCAAGGCTGCAGGAAGGTGATACCCTTCTATCAGAGTACCCAGCCTTTTACTATCTTACTGACATGCAGTAACATCTAATGACAATTCTAACACAGAAACTCTCTGAAGAAACTCTAGAATAAGAGAGATAAGAGAAACTCTCTCTTACTCATCTTACTGACATGCAATAATATCTAATGACAATTCCACACAGAAACTTTTTCATCATATAGCATTAATCTGAATTAACTTGAGGAAAACATTGATTTCATTCATTGGTAATAAACATTCCATAATTTTCATTGTTGGGTAAAAGGCTTTTTTGCCATTAAGCTCCCCCCCCTTCAGGCCAGTTTTGTGACAGACAAAGGATCAATTCTGACTTCAGCAGAACGGGGTTATTGTTTGGTGTGGCATTTTGGTTTGGTTTTAAATTCCAAGTCATCTTTAACTGGCAGCAGAACTGCTCGCAGTCCACCACTTCTGCTGGCTGGGTTGGTGTGCAAAGAGAAATGGGTCATGTTTGTACCGACAGCTTTCAGCTTCTCAGCACAACTTGGTGGCACATGCTCCATGAAGCCAGGCAGCCCATCCATGGCAGACAGGGGCTTCCAGTGAAGCAAAAGTGACAAACGCAAAACAACCCCTCCTTTCCCCCTTTTAAATGTGTGGAGGACCTGTGTGCACAAGTAAGAAACTAGGAAAAGGTAAAGTTAATGCTTGAAAAACAGCAACTTAGAAAGACACAAGACGGTCTCATCTTGCCATCCTGTTAAAGACAGCCAGAGCTGAGGTTCATCTCCTCAGACAGCACTCAGAGAAACAAGGAGCATCTCTGCTTTCCAAGTGAGCGGCCCTAGCACACAGCAACCTCTTCCGTGAAAAGGATCTTCGTGAAGAGAAGTAACACTACAGGCCTAAGGTACCCTCATGATGCAATGTCCATTCAAACCACCAGCAGTCATTTCACCTCCCAGAACAGTCAAGCAAGTCCTGTCTCTTTTGGATAAACACAACTTGCACGTATTCCAAAGGAAGCTGCAGACTTCTGCATCGTTTGATTCAGAGGTTCCTTTATAATATCCAGTAACATACCTTCACAGGGAAAATTTCCTGTCCAAACCCATCAAGGCGTTCCACTTCACTGATGTACATAAGCTCAGCCTCTGCTGCTGTAATGCCACTGCAATTAGAGTAACAAAAGGCACCAAATGGTTCAATGTTACATGCACACAAAAAACACTAGTGAAAGAATGGGAGGTTCACAAACCCACTTTGGAGATGGTGCCTAGAAATGCACCACACAAAACCGGCTTTTCATATTAGGATCAGAAAGAAGAGGAATTGTACTCAATGTTGCTAAGGTAAGGTACAAAGCACAGTTCAAATTACAGGAGAAACAAACTGAACTGATCATGTTACTCAATTTCTTCAGCACACATCAAATATTTCCCATGCTTTATTAAAACATCAGGCCATTGCATCAGGTTATGTCTAGTTTTGGATGGCCAGTTTGAGCCATATGGGTCCTAATTCGCACACAGAGTACACATACCCATTGAAGTTTCTTAAAATGACTTAAAAGGGAAGACCTACATTTTCAAGTCAAAAACACAGGCACTAAATCCAAATATTGAGCAGAATCTCTTTCGCAATAGGAGAACAAAGTGGGTGAAAGCTTCTACACACGTGTCTACACATGCTCTTGTCACAGCTCAGGAATTCAGACAGACTTCAGTTCTCAAAAGCAGGTCAGAATAGACTGCAGGTTGCTCCAAAAGAAAGCCACTGTTAGCGTTCCTCCTCTTTGCTCCTCACCATAGCTTAGGAACAGAAATACAGGAACCAGAGAAATACTTGGGAGAAAGAGGGACAGAAAGGAGGCGGAATGTGATCTACCTGCTGAAGTGAGGATAAGTATGTGTCCTTTGTGTTAGGGAAATAGCACTAAAGAGCACAGCAGGGGAGAGAAATCTTTCCTTTCAAGTCTGGGAGTTAACCAAGATCACACACACAGCCCATGGCAGAAAGAGCAGAACAGAACCAGGCCTGCTCATGGCCAGCTTGGAAGCTAACACTTTGGTTTCATCAAAGGTCCAAGCTTGCATTGAAACTAAGACTGAGAACTTAATACTCAGAGACTCCTATTTTCCTCATTACAACCATTTTCTGTCATACAATAGGGAGTGCTGCACCCTCCACGTAATATTCCCATTGCATTTCATGTAATAAAGCTTGACATGTAAATGCACAACCTAACACAAGAGCCTATTTCCAGTGACGTATAGGCACTGCATTTTATTAAGAACAGCATTCTAGAGGCTCAAATCCTTCCACGACCAAAACACTTAGATGACACAAAAGAAGCCTGCTTACAAAGGTGTTTGTGCTGCAGCACTAATACATCCATCCCCTCCTAGCCTAATTATCAACTAATTATTAACACCATATTGTATCTTCCACAATGAGACTTAAAGCCCAACTGCTGTTATTTTCGTTTCCATTCCACTGAGAGAATGTGTTCCCCCCCCCCCCCCCCTTCTGGAATGAAAGAAAACCCTATCGGACCCTTAGATTCCCCCTGATTAAGTCCCAGGGTCTTTCACTATGAGGATTTACACAAAACCAAGAAGAGAAAGGAGCCTACTCCATAGTGCAAGTAGTGTTACACAGGATCATTAAACCTTATGGTGCAGGTGCTTGTTTATTTGGGATTAAGTTCTTTGGCCATGTTGTGTTCACAAGAGGCTGATAATCTTTTGTAATAGACTAATTAAAAACCCCAGTGAGACACAGCATAATAGTAACATGAAGACAGGCTAGTTTGCCCCTGCCAGAAATGCATGGGGAAGAAGGGAAGTCCTCGGAGAATGATGACAATGAATAATCCAAACCTTAACACGTCAAACTTACCTGTGAGTTCGGTGCTCCTGAGCAACCTTTTGAGTCAGCTCCTCCAAGACAGCTTCATCCTGGGTCCAATCCTGTAAGAATATGAAGCAGCATCAAAAACTCATCCAAAGAGAAGGATGACAAAATGCGAGTCAGGAATTATGATAGATGCTTCAGGATCATTTCCTGTTCATGCTCTTCCAGGTCTTTGAGAGACAGAGACCCTATCACCAACTGTATTGAAAATTCAGAGCAGGGATGCTGAAAACATGCAAGGAGAACACAAGAGTCTGATTTCTTTTACGGCTTTTAGGGAGAGGATAAAAAGATACTGTTGAAAATAAGGTTAAGATATTTATTATTCCAAAATAGAGAGAACAGATAAGGACTCTTTTCCTGGATAAGGACCAAACAAGTCTTTAAAACCACTTGGAAGTCTACAAATTAGTATCTACCTTTTAAACCAGGCCAAAATTAACGCATAGACCATGGAAAATGAAGTCATGGGTATTCTAGTCCTGCAGGTACTCCTTAATCTCCATGAAATCCCCACTGACAGTTTTGCTACCTCTTAAATCTGTAATAAAATCTACTCTACGTTTGCAACACATTTCTGAGCAGACTTTTTTTCTCCCCTCCGAATTTAATTCTATGTAGTAGCAACAATTCGGACATAACTGGGAGCAGGTTAAGAAAGGAAGCGTGCTCATAAATTCAAGGCCAAGAAAAAACCCAAAGGAAGCCGAGAAGCTTTCTTGCAAAACCTCAAAGTTCTTATTTTTACATTTAAAAGCCTTAAGGCTGAATGTAAGGTACTGAAATCCACTGCCTGCTTCTTGCGCATTGGGGCCCTCCCCTCTGCTATTTGCTTCTGCCACACAAAAATGTGAAAGTGGTAGCGCGCTGATGAAAAATGGCATGGTACATGCCTCTGCACAGCTACACACCTGTGGGGTGTACTGTGTACATAACTTTGTTCTTTTCCCTGCTTACGAAATGCCATTTGACACACATTGGAGCCTCGCAAGATCAAACAGTACAAATGTAGCTGCCCCTCCCTCACCTACCAGCTCACTTCACTAATGAATTTATAGCAGTGCTCTTGTTGGAGGCTCTTTCTGTGCCCAAGATTCACTCAAATCCTCCCACTTGCTTTAGGACTAGTTTTTATCTGCAGCACTTAGCAACTGTCACTGAACTTGCAGTGAAATATTTACTATTACGTTATCCACTCCTCCCCAGAAGGGCAAAGACAAGGCAGTTAGAGAAACGTCTACAGAAACAGCTGGTTTAAGAGCAGGCATCTGAAGACTGTAGATCTTTGCTGATCTTGTTCCATTTAGCAGCAGCTGAATAGAAAAACAGGATCAATATATTGAAAAAGCTTTGCAGAAGTTCAGTAATTTATGAAGTGAAAGCTTAACAACACATTTCTCTGTCTGCATTCCCAGCCATCTTTCCCACTTAGGCTATCGTACACAACTTCCTAAGTCATCAACTATACGCAAGTTCATCAATTACTTATCAATAGATACAGGATACCTACCAAAGGAATCCTGCTCCACCAGTCAGGCTAACACAAGTTTCTTGTGAAAGGTCAATACTGAAGCCACATTCTAGTTATACAAGGCATATTCCAACCTCTATACATTCCTTAATTTCCCTTCCTCCTGCTGACTCTTTTTCAGGTGGCATTGAACTCCCTCTACCAGCTCAAAATTGCACTTTCTCCTCATGATACTGTTGCTGTCACCTTTTTAAACTCAAGAATGGACTATCTGCTGCAGCTCTTGTACAAACAGTGCTGGTAAATGCGAAGAAATGCTTCGGGAAGTGCCTTTCTCAAGCCTGCAAATTACAACGAGATGAATCATTCTCCCTTTACCGCTCCACTAATTGCAGAGGGAAACCAGATGCCTTCACTTGTAGGCAGCTACACTCAGGGCATGGGAACTCCACCCCATCTCCAAACTTTTCTTCCAGTTACAAAGAATTCCACGATCTTTTCCATTTTATGAAACATACACTCAAGATTCGTGCTGATGGATTTGTTCCTCTAGGATAAAGTCAGCCCTAACCCCAGCAGGCTTTTATTTTTTCCTAAGTTCTCCTCTAATCCATTATCCCAGAGAGGTTTAATGTTACGGATTGCAAGTGCTTGGCATTTGTCAGTAGAAACTAACATCATTAGTGACCTAAACCACTTCCCTCAGCATTCAAGTTATTTGCTAGTTTCCAATGTAAGTTTAAAACAAATATACAGTACAGTCCTTAGAGAACACTTTGAGAAGACCTAATTCATGCTTCACTTCAGTCTGATAGTCAGGTGATGTAAATCCACATTCTCTCGAGGAAAGGCTGCATCATTTGTCCTGTGACACATTTACTACATCAGCAGCCCTCATATCCCTTCGTTATGCCACGTTACGAGTATTGTTGGACTGTTAATATAGACCTTTTTTAACAGCTACAAATTCTTTTTTGATTCAGGAAGTACGCTTGTTGACACCTATGCCTAGTAGAGGCATAACTGGAAAGGGACCGAAAAGAGGCTGAATTTCCATAGCATATATTCATTCAGATACAATCAAGTATACTGCAGATTTGGGGCAGCAAAGATTTTTTTCACTGTTAATGGTTCAGAGCTGGTGCTTTTACTCTGTTAACAGCAAAATCCAGTGTGAGGCATGGAGAAATCTTTTGTCAAAGACCCCAAAAGAGAGAGATAAGGAACTCACCATAGGAAACAAGACATATTCCCGGAGGAAGTCATGAGATTCAAACTGATCATAGTCTCCAAAATCCGCTGAAAAAAAAAAAAATAACAAAATTACTCATTTTAGTACTTTCCACACACATTAAGACCGCACTCAACCTTTGCACAGATGCTTCATTTCAAGTGGGCGAGTTCTCTCTGAAGCCACAACCTAGAACAAAGATTTCTGCTTGCACTTCAGCTTTTAACATGGTGGTCTGAAAATAATAGTGTTATTGCCAAAGATCAAATAACAGCCAACAAGTAATTTCTCCCTTTTGATCCTTAACATTATGACCATTTGCAATGCTTAACCATCAGGAGGGCAAGATTTTCTGTAGACCTTGTGCACTAATACCACTATCTAACAAGGCTGGGATTGCTCAGCCTCTTGAAACACGATGCACACTTCTGCTTCACCAACTCTTCCAATCCTGACCAGGCAAAAATTAACCTACCTCTGGTACAATTCTACATACCTGTACAAAAGCTGCTTAGTTTTACAGTATAGGGGCTAAAGACCTCTTGACAACTGTATTAAAAATAGCCAACAACCAACATAGTTTGGGTGGCAGAGGAAGGAAGGTCTTATCCTTCTGCAACCAATATAACAGTATAGGAACAGTGCCAGTCTAATCTTTCTACTTGCTTTTCTACTTCTTCTACATCTTTTAAAGAGGTACTTGCCTCCATGCTCACACTCACTCCTATGTTGGGCTGAGGATTCTTGTCTAAATACCCTTGAAACTGTGGAGTTTTGAAAATGCTTCCTAAAGGCTAAACTGCATTAAAAAATACAAAACAAAACCTGCATGTATCTATCTGTTAAATACACAACAGCTTGTATCAAAAGAATATCTTGCCAGGAGGTTCTTATTTTATATCAGTTGAACTGGATCAAACACCATCTACGAGATTCTCATATAATAGAAGTTGGAAATCCCCACCATAAATCATATTATCTAAACATTCTTTCAAAGCTTCAAGACAATTTCACGTATTGCAGGATGCCAAAAATGCAGTTTCATTTTGTTTTCACCTCAGAGTTATGTTTTAACATAAACAGAAAGAAATCCAAATGGACATGAAACAGAGTCTGTAAGTTTAAAAGAAATAAGTATTTCACGTATCTTCAGTTGCATCACATGCAAAGGACAAAGGGAGTAATACAAGGTCAGGAATAAAGCAAACAAGATTAGTTGCAGCATTCTGATGCAACGGTCTTTGAAATACAGCAGATCATGTAGAAGTTTCAGAATCACAGTGATTACTTCAAACTGACCACAAAGACTGACTCACTCTCAAAGTCGGCAAAAAGCTCCAAAAACACAGGGCCAGTGAAACATATTCAGTCCTAACTTACACACTGGAAAACATCATTTACATACACTGCAATGTTCAGTATTGAATCTAATACATATATCGCCCTTTATTAAAATAACATTTCAGGATGTGACAAGAAACATCTTTTCTTCCATTTTTAACCAAGAAATAAGGTACAAAAATGGAATTTCTACTACTCTAAGATCATATCAGCATTACTCTCCATTGAGCCTTTAATTTTTAAGAATCTGATCTTCGTGTTTGCTATTTACTTCCCCCTTCCCCCTTATTAGAGGATATGCCCAGAGCAGGATCGCTGAAACTCTACCTTAGTCAGTCATAGATAGACTGAAAAGTACCTTCTCCAAATGCAGGGCTTCTTCCTCTGCCCATATACATTCTATGATCCCACTTTTATTGATGTCCTTAGGATGCTCAGAATAAAAATCACATTGTAAGAAGTAGTCTCTTACTAATTTCTAACTCACATAACAATTATGGTCATGTGCTCTTTCAGATAGCACCATACAGCAAAACAAGTTTTTAATTAAAGGCAAAATTAAAGCTGCTGCTATGCTCTTTGATGTAATTACATTTCAAACCAGAGAACATAAAGCAAATTCATTACTGCAAAGTGCTCCGTGGTTGGGGTTCGGAGAACTGAAGCTTTGTTCAGATTCACTTACGTGGACTTTTAGACATAGGAAAGCTGCACACTGTGATGTGGTCCATCATTCCCTCCCTGAGGGTGTGTTTCATCGATGACAGTCCACCTATGCACTTTTAAATCAATAGAAAACCCAGCTGTTGTGAGTAGGAGTAATACGAGGCCTTAGTGCCCACTCAACATATAAAACATACGGAACAAACCAAAAATGCCAGTGTTGGAAAAGGGGCTATCGGGTCATGTCATCTTACCTTGCACTGCTAAACCAGCTAGTCGAATTCCCTGCTCCAATGAAGAAAGCAACCGGCCATCAAGAACATCCTTTTTCACTTGTAGGTAATACTGGTATCTACAAACAAATGCAAAGGGCACAAATTAGGACATCTACATCTTTGTATGTTTTCTATGCACAGAGACAGCTGAAAGTAAGAAAACCTCCCCGACAGACAGGTCAGGCTGTTAAAACAGCAGTTTGTTCCTGGCTTTGGATGTTCCACATTACCAGAACAAATCAACATGATCCCTACAATGTGTGCAATGCTTCCAGGTGGATGAAAAGGAAAGGAAGAAGTTCTGATTTGTGTTCCGTAGTCCACATAGGAGAGAGACATTTTGCTGGGGCTAACCTCCTCCATCAGTCTTGTAGAAGTTACCAAGAACCCTGCAATCACCAATACAAAAAGCAGCTGTTCCATATTTCTTTCATTGTTTTTGCTCCAGTGTCACCATTTGATAGAAGAAACTGAATTTCAGCAATATACTTTAGCCTACTGACACCATTTGAACCATGGCCCATATGAAAGCTTTTTTCAGTTGGCCCTTCTCATCTGTGAGGACAATTCAGACACACAAATCAAGCAAAACCAGCTTCTAATATCTGTAAGAACCAATCACAAGAAAACCATGTGAGTTTTAACCTCAGCAACAGGACTTGCACATTTCACCTTACAGTTGCAATAGAGTGGATTAAAACAAACAGTAAGCTCTCCACAAAAAGGTTTAACAAGTTACTGTCCCCATCCATGCATCCCTCCCACTCACTGAACTGGACCAGAGCCACAGGAGAGCTGGCCAAAGCAGCAGGGGCATGTACCAGTCCCTCTGGCATATCAAGCCTAGTGGATGCAGCTTTGTTACAGAGTTGAGTAACAGTGATGTAATGCTCCCACATGCATCAGCTTAGACTTTTGGTGCAGATGTATGCAACCTGTCCCAACCGAGATGAAACACAGTTCTTTGGCAGCCAACATGCATATTCATCAGGTCTGAGCCCAAAGGTAGAAGTACTGTACCAGGGTAGCCACACTCCACACATGCACACAGCTTCATGCACCCAACCAATAGCTAAACCAGCTGGCTATAGTTTGAACCTTTGGGAATAGCAAAGAAACTATTCTGGTCTGGTCTTAGACTGAAAATCACCTTCCCAACGGGAAAGAACCACCACTGTAGCATCACCCACGTTACAGGGACCACGCTGCCTTAACTGTGCTCACAATTGTTACTGTTTAATTCTGTGTGGAGCTGTTCGAAAAAGATAATGTCATTTAAAATGCTTCGATTTGGCTTTCGCACAGCCTAACAAAGATTAAAACTTCAGGGGATTTTAAAATCTGATTAAGGCAGTGTAGAAAGTGTATGCCTCCTCAGCTTGAACCCTGTGCTTCAGCCTCAAGTTTCACACTTGCTCAGTCCAAGAGACAAATCAGGTTGTTTCCACTTCCTCGCAATGCCTAAATCCCAATTCTGAACTGCCCAGGCTTTCATACAGACTTGATATAAGCTGCTTTATCACATTGCAGGTGAACAAGTGTTTGCTGAATCTGGTCTTCAATACTTGTAATGCCAAAAGCAGGCTATTTATCTTAATGCTACGTGCACATGCACAAGTTACATATCCTAGTCCAGCAGAACTAATGTAAAATCTACACCTGCCATAAAGTTAGAGCTGTTGTTAAAACCCCACAAAGTTAAGAGACTACATGAAAATCACAACTATGTAAAATCTTACAGTGACATCCTAGCTCTACAGAAGTCAAGAATGTCACCAGCTTCAGTGGAGCCACGATTTCAACCAAATTGCCCATAAAGGTATAGATAAACCATAAAAAGGCAGCATCAGCAAAGATATGTCCATGAGTTACTACAGCATAAAATATTACGACCGAGACTTTCAAAAGAAACACTGATGTGGGCTTTGGTTGCACTTTGAGCTGCCAATGGTTTAGAGAAACTGTTTTCAGACAGCAGACATAGAACCATAGCATCAACTAGGCTGGAAAGACCAACAGCACCCACTTTACAAGGAAGATGCCCACTGCCTGGTGTTTGACTGTCAGAAACAGGTCACATTTAAAAGTCTTTACAGGAATATTCTACATTATTATAGATCAACATTGCATTTACTAACACTGTGGCAGAATAAAAGTTTAGGATTCATTATATATTGCAAATTGACATGCAGTAAGAGTTTAAAAGACGTATATAATTAGTCATCTGACATTAACTAATATATCCATCAGGAAAAACCTCCTGGAGGAAGTTTTCACCTTTAACAGGCAAATGTACTGAAAAGCAATCGCCCACTATGGCTCTGACACCTCTGTCAATGGAAGTGCCAAGGTAAACTGAAGGAGAACATGTCAGAAACCTATGGTCTGTACCAGCTTCATCCCTCCCCCTGGACTGACAGTGACAAGGGTCACAAGAATCATAGAATAGCTAGGGTTGGAAAGGACCTTAAAATCATCCAGTTCCACCCCCCCTGCCATGGGCAGGGACACCTCACACTAAACCACCCCACCCAAGGCTCTGTCCAGCCTGGCCTTGAACACCGCCAGGGATGGAGCATTCACAGCTTCCCTGGGCAACCCATTCCAGTGCCTCACCACCCTCACAGTAAAGAACTTCCTCCTTAGATCCAATCTAAACTTCCCCTGTTTAAGTTTTAACCCGTTACACCTTCTCCTATCACTACAGTCCCTAATGAAGAGTCCCTCCTCAGCATCCTTATAGTCCCCCTTCAGATACTGGAAGGCTGCTATGAGGTCTCCATGCAGCCTTCTCTTCTCCAGGCTGAACAGCCCCAACTTCCTCAGCCTGTCTTCATACGGGAGGTGCTCCAGTCCCCTGATCATCCTCGTGGCCTCCTCTGGACTTGTTCCAGCAGTTCCATGTCCTTTTTATGTTGAGGACACCAGAACTGCACACAATGCTCCAGGTGAGGTCTCACAAGAGCAGAGTAGAGGGGCAGGATCAGCTCCTTCGACCTGCTGGTCACACTCCTTTTGAAGCAGCCCAGGATACGGTTGGCTTTCTGAGCTGCGAGCACACACTTAAGCAGCTCATGTTACGTTTCTCATCAACCAACACCCCCAAGTCTCTGTCCGCGGGGCTGCTCTGAATCACTTCTTTGCCCAACCTGTAGCTGTGCCTGGGATTCCCCGGACCCAGGTGTCACTATGTGAGCTGAGACTGCTCTTTGTTCACTTGGGTTGCAAAAGTAGGTCTATAATTTGAGGGAAATCAAACATTCTACAAATGGTTCAGCTATAGATTCACTAAGGAAGGCAGTTCCAGAACAGCAGATAAAAACATGTTTCATAAGCCTCCTATTAGGTGGTTTAGTTGGGAAAGCATATGGAAACTGAACAGAAGTTTGCAATCTGCACCCCCAAATAATAAAAGACAAGAAATCCAAAACTAAGACTTAGGAAGCTTTAATCACAGAGCCACTCTGGCGTACTAGGGGCAGAAGAGATACCACCATAACCAAGTGGTCTAAGAGCTGAAGTCTCTCACCTTCATTGCTTATTTTGGCTTAAACATCTTTTGCAGAGCAATTGTGTATTCAATATAAGAAAGGCTACTATAATTTGCCAGCCTGTAGCCAATTCCAAGGGGAATGGGAGTGGACAAGTCTGAACAAAGCCATAATTATATCATTTCCCAAAACTCTTTTTAGCCAATATAGAAAACACTAAAAGTATATTTGCATCTATTGCATAAAAAAAGCACACTTTTGGTAAAGTAAATTAGCTGCAAATGGACAATCATGAGACAACATCTGAAAATAAGAATGAACACCAGAATTTTGGCAATCCATACTATTTGGGTTCTTTTCCCTCTAGCATACTACTACTAAGCAGGAGGTAAAGGTACTGGTTTCACATTTAATTGCAACACCCAGATTCAGACTCAGCCACAGCTGTGTAAATGTACAGAAACTCCCATTTGCCCATACAATCACATACAGACCTCCCAAGATCAGGATTCCTGTTTGTTCTCCTGTCACCTCAAATTGAAGAACATGGGTGTTTGTATCGTGTTACTGAATTCATTGTACCCTTCCATCACCACTGTTTGTCTGATATATAACCTCTGCTGCTGTTTTATATATACAGAAAATAACTCCATTTTACTGATTTCTGTTCCTTTCAATGACCCGTGTTTCAGGTGCCACAAGCCACGTAGAACCTGGCCTAATCAATACTGGAAGTAAGATCTTTGCAGAGAAATGAAAGGATGGTTTACAAAAGGAAACTATGAGTTAGTTATGCAGAGTAACTGAACTAGTGCCCTGTATCTTCACATTGTTCCTACTGGCGACTTCCACAGAGAACCAACAAGGCAAATACTTCATTAATAATTACTCCGTATTATCAGGCCCACTAGCATTAGTAACCAAGCAGCATCCAACTCTGCTAGGAAATGAGAAGAACAGCAGAAAAATGCTTCCTGTCTGAGGGATTTACAATCTATAATACACATTTCACATTTTACAAAGACATGTAGTGACAGGACAGAGGATAATGGCTTCAACCTGACAGAGGGGAGATTGAGATGAGCTCTAAGGCAGAAGCTCTTCCCTGTGAGGGTGCTGAGGTGCTGACACAGGGTGTCCAGAGAAGCTGTGGCTGCCCCATCCCTGGCAGTGCTCAAGACCAGGTTGGACACAGGGGCTTGGAGCAAGCTGCTCCAGTGGAAGGGGTCCCTGCCGATGGCAGGGGGCTGGAACTGGATGAGCTTTAAGGTCCCTTCAATACAAACCACTCTGTGGTATTTCATATGCTACACAGATCTATATACAAAAAGGTGATAGGATCAGTCAATAAGGATTAATACTGTTTGAATGCTGTACTGTGATCAGTCTGTATTATTTTCCCCTGGTTTTACTTTCCCTCTCTATACAGTAGGGACAGGAAGTGTTTGGAACATTCTCATTATCTCTAGTGCAGCAGGAAACACTGAAACTTCACTTTTCTCTTAAATCAGTCAGTTTTTCTGGCAACTTCAAGCCAGTTTGAACAACTACATTCCAGTTTCAATACCAACAAATCTTTACCTTGAGTATATGTGAAAAGAAACAAAGCACTACAAAACATGTATGAGTTACCCAAGAGGTACAATTCTTTTAAAATCATGCCTAATGATGCAATTACTGCCATGACTAACTTTTTTATAACTCATTAGGTACCCTTTTGGCATCAAGCTTATCTATTGAATAACTGCATAGCTATGCAGTTTAACTTCTTCTCTGGAGGAAAAGAGAACTGATTTACCAGTTTTTAAGTCTCAAAGGAAAAGCAGATTGGCCCACAAGTGGTTTAGCTCCAGACTTTCAGGTCTTTTCCAACTTTAAAAACAAACTGCCATTAGACTACAATATGATCTTCGAAAATTAGGAACGCAATCAAAGTCTCACTAAATCACAACAGTCCAACTCAGCTCACTTGGGTTTATCTTAGTATGATAACATACTGCTGAGCAGAGATGCTGCAATGTACACTCGTGCAATGATCTACCCACAGGGGAAGCAGTTTCTCCGGAACAGAGGCAGTTTATTACTTAGGAACATTACTTTAAGCATTAGCTTTGATATTGATGTGTCCATTGTTCATCTCACACCTTAAAACCTGCCATGATTTTGACTTTGATACTATTTAGCAACAGGAATCTACAGATACTGATATGCTACCTTTTAAAGAGAAACCCATTTTTAAACACAGGGTCTTTCATATTTTCTCAGCCTTTAAAGTTAGATGAGCCAATGGCTCAGCTATTCAATGGCAAAGCAACTAACTGATAATGGCCAAAAGGTTATTTATTACACATTTGAGATAATCATAATAATACTTAATTCTGGTTGCTTTTCTGAGAAAACAGTACTTTAAATATTATTAATCACAGAATCACAGAATCCCAAGGGTTGGAAGGGACCTCAAAAGATCATCTAGTCCAACCCCCCTGCAAGAGCAGGGTAACCTACAGTACATCACACAGGAACTTGTCCAGGCGGGCCTTGAATATCTCCAGTGTAGGAGACTCCACATTAGCTTCATTTTATAAATCAAGTATCCAAGTGAATGGCTGGTGAAGTTACTTGTGTAAAGACAGGCAGGAAACTAAGACAAAGTTAGGAGATCTAGGTTTTGTTTCCATGTCCCAATTCAAAGTACTACTTACTCGACGGGGTTTATTTCATTGGGTCATTCAACATACTGCAATAAAACCAACTGCAAATTTAAGACTGGATTTTATATGGCAAGAAAGGCAGGCAGGCAGACAAGACTGGTCTTCTCAGATACAACATTCAGTGTATTGGCAAAAAAGGTGTTATGATTTCTGGGCTTGAGCATGCTGAAACACATTTTAGATGCAAGGATTCAATCAGCACATCTTAATCTAAAGGCACTTTAAAAGAAGAGGCATATACATTGGTGATGTCACTGTCAGTAATGCAGTGCTAAAGCCCTGTCTCTCATTGTAAAAGATGTAGATGGGGTTGATAAAGGGAACATCTCCAGCTTGCTCCTCTGGAATTTCATTACCCTTTCTCCCAGCACAAGTCCGATGCTTCTCAGTACTAGACAACAGCCATTTATCTGGGATTTGTGGTAGAACATAAAAAGCAACGGCTGGGCTTTCACTACTATACGGTAATATTTTTGGAAGGGTATTATTGAGAACAAGTCTACCACACCCTTTCACAGACCTTCAGAAGGATCAGCAGACTTGCCAGGAAAAAAAGGGAAGGAGATAAAAGAGCTTTTGTCACACATGCAGGAGGAAATTCCTTCAGAGGCTCAAACTGTCAATGCCAATAGTAAAAACACAGTGATAGCAGTTTCTAGGGTAGGAACTCCTTGATCATAACAACCTTATAAGGTAGGTCAAGGTTAGCTTTAGGTAACTGAGAAGTGAGGTTGTTCAAAAGCAGAATCCAACTGCCTACAGCCTGGTGTCCTTTGGCTGCTGGATGGAAAACATATCTGAAACTAAAAATAAACGAAATACATGGAAAGATGTGTCATCCCTTTTCCCCTTCCTAATGAGACAGAACAATGCTGGGTTAGCATCATTTCCACACGTAGGACAGATCAAAATACAGCTCATATCATCTACATCCACATCACTTGATCTCTTTAAAAGCAACAGTTTATAGCTGAAGGGAAGCAAAGAGGATTGTCTAAACAGGCTTGTTTCATAATGATAGTCACTTTCCATTTATTTTGATACGCAATTAGTGAGCATAAGGATAAATCATACACAGCATTGATGGCTGCCTTTCTTTATGAGCTGTAATGAGGCACACAATGAAACCACATCTGACCGGTGAAGTTCCTACCAAAGGCCAATGTCTTCCAAAGGTTAAGGTCCAGCTACAGAGGCAACTCCTGGCTAAGGATACTAGAAAACAGGAGAACCTTTGCGCACCTAAAACCAGTCTGATGAGAATTTTACACTGCTTAGTTGCTCTTTACCACCTCTATTTCATCAGTTTACTACTGAAAGGTTGGCTGTACGCATGCATTCCCTGAAAGGCAGTCCATTATAATTTCAGATTTCCATGAACACATATGCATTGCAGTCTGACATGGGACTGTTTAGGAAGGCAACACACACTTTATAGCCTCTCCTACACCAGCAGCTGCTTCCAGCATAGCCTGCTATTAAGTGTTGTGGCTCTTTGGTGTCCAGCATGAACTAGATGGCTAGTGAAACCCTTAGATAACAGCCTCGCACTCTGCACTCTCCTTGGCAGCAACAGCCAGAGCCTGGATTGTAAAGAAGTGCTCCGAGAGTGTTTTTCTGCTCCTGCCATTCCTGATGGGCCACAAGCACGGACACGCACCCAGGCCTTGTTGCAGCCCGCAGACATGACATAAGCCTTCCAAAACACGCGCTGCTCCTCCCGTGAGAGCCTTCGCCGGCAGATGCAGCTTTACAATAGCCACCAATGTCTCTATGTTTAAAAAGGAACCCCCACCACCACAGCAGGTCTGTCCTCTGTGCTTGCGCTTTTTGTTAAGAGTCTGTTATACTTTCTGGATACTCCAAGTTCAAATAAACCCACAAACACAAAGTTAAACCTGAAATCAAAAGGCCAGTAATGGCATGCTTTAGCAAGAAAGGAAGGCATGCCACAACCTGATCCCCATTTTCTGCCCTTGAACTCTTGAATTAATTATAACAAATTACAGGGAGCCCCACTACAATTTATAAGCACAATAAACTCCCTTACAACCACCTATAATTTTATCAGAGTTAATCCAAATACCTGAAGAATTATACAGCACAGAACTTCAACATGCCTTTTGGAGTAAAAAAAAGGCATGGGGGAAGCAATATTCTCTTGTCTTCCAAGCCCTTTCTCTCAAAGGACATGTTTGGTCTTTGCAAGCTGGAGTCCAGCAAAGCCAGGCCCCGGTGACACCACCAGAGCATTCATCCTTATAAAAGGCTGGAGTGGGATTGCAAAAGTAAAGCAAAACAATCAAAATTGTATCATACAGGAAAAAAAAAAACTATATTTTAGTGTTTTCAGCTGAAAAGCAACATTCACTGCAAGCATAATGCTGCACAGAAACACTAGAATAAAACATTTGGGAATGGAGAGTTTGTTAGCCACGCATCCTTGAAAAAAGCCATGTGTCCATCTGGTTTGGGTTTTAAGCACATGTTAAAAGTGTTATTGTTCAACATGGCAATCCTATTGCCTTCAGACTGCTCGCACAGTTAAGCTTAAATACAGGCTTAACTATGTGCTTGTGTGTCCTGAAGTGAGCAAAACTCTTGCATTTGGCTCCAGACAGCCAAAGGCTACAATACAGGAGACTATTCTTTCTTATTAGATTCACTTTCTTTTTTGAGCATTAAAACTATAAGGTAGGACAGAGCCAGGCAGGTGAACTGCAGCAATGCCACATACTGCTTTTCATACATAGGTCTTAAATGCCATAAAGGACAATGAGTCTTCTCATCTGCCATTCTACTACCGAAAGAGATTAAAAACACACAAACTGCAGTGAGAAAAGAGGGCCCCAAGGAAGGATACAACTTCTCTTCATGGTGATAACACTGGAACTCAACCCAGATTGCCTCTTCATCAGTAGGGTCCATGGGTCAAACGGGTATCAAAGCCTATGAGAAAAATCCCTCTTGCTAAAACTTCCTTCAGCGTTTTTGTGCAGTCTGAGAAAAAAAATACCAAGAGAGTCTCACACAACTCCTGCCCTCACCATCACCTTCCTGCTAACATGGGCTCCCCCGTTCGCATGCAGGTTCCCAGGGCTTTTTCTCCTTACCTTGGGCACACATTGCTCTGGTGCAGGACTCTGAGTTGCCAGGGCTTTTAAATGCAAAGCATCATCTGTCTCGACAGCAAAATGAGAGGGACAACACTACAGAGCACCACTCTGTGTCCCTTTGTGGAGTGGTTTTACTGGTCATCACCCCTCCTTTGGTGAATGACACAAAACACGGGCTCCAACTGTGAACAGGAGCTCCAATCACACATAGGCTTCACCTATATATATGTGTTCAATAATACAACACGGCTTGCAGCCTACCTGTCATTTCCCACAATTAGTCACATCCCCTTAACATCAGGTTTTATGCTCAGAGAGCAATTAATGCCCCCAAACCACTGGATGGCATAAAAGTAATGGCAGCTGTGAAGATCCATCCTCACAAAGATGCAGAAATGGAAAAAATAAGCCATGGTTATGTATGCTGAAGGGTACTGAACCTCATGGGGAAGAGAAGCACAAATATCCTTGTTGGTGTGTCCTGACTTAGGCCCAGGAAAGATTACAGAAAACATGATATTAGACCCCCAAAAGTTAATAACAGCTTAGATTTACTTCCTTTACTCGTGTTTGTTGACTCAGTTCAAAAAATGCTGTTCCCTGCCTTGAAAAGAAAACGCAGCTAACCTTCAAGCTGCCTCCAGTGTGGGAAAAGGTGGTTTAAGTTACATATGGAAGCAATATGAGTCAACGGTTTGAAAGTTCTCCTGGTAGCTAGCCAGGTTAATGGCCAAGCAGGTTAGAATATCATGCTCAAAAAATGTGGTGAGTTAATTAGAACATATGTATACTCTAGCTCATACTCTGCAACACTGAAAATAAATAGATAACTCTTTAAAACTGGGTTAAGTACAGGCATAACTCTAAACTAGTCTTTGGACACAGAACAAACACGAAGAGTCTTGACTGTCCCATGCTCCCCATTATGTCACTTGGAGTAACAAAACATACTGCATGCACCCCATAAGCCCTTTCTCATTTTTTCTATATGCATTTTCGACATCCTCCTTCTGTAAACTCTGGAATGTCATAAGTCCATCAGCCTTTTCTGGTTAGATGTACCACTGCGCACTGACGCAGAAGTTGAACAGAGTGGAACACATCTACCAGTGAACAACTGGTATGCAGATGTAAGCACCCAGAAGCACATCACAACATGATTGGCCTGTGGGTGCAGAGTAGCATGTGAGTGTATTCAGGTGTTACCTCCTGCAAGGAGCAAATGAACATGTTCAAACTCTCAGAATGTGCGCTTAATCTGAACTCCAGTGGCCTGCAGTGAAACCTCCTGCATGAATTCATGGAACGCTTAAAAAAACCCTATCAGTAAAACCTTTAGGTTGTATCACGACCTCATATAATTAATGCCTGAGAAAGCTTTATTTTGTGGAATTTTACCTTGTAGAAAGCTAAAATCCGGTCCGTTCACTACTGCCTTCTACAGCAATCTGACGTGGTAATAAGAAAACACTGCTTGAAACGAGACACAAGGAAGTTCCCACCTATCTATAGGCTGTCAGTAGAAAGCCTCATATTCTTGTGGAAAGACTGTCGAAGCAGCTACATTAGCTCACTGCCAGGAGAAAACAGGAAAACCCAGGTTGTTTTCACCTCCCATAGAGCTTGGTGAGCCTAGTGTTTTCACAGGAACAGTTGAAAACAGTCACCCCACGCATCAGTAAATCATGGAACAAAACCATGGCCCAGGAAGTTCCACCGTCCCAGTGAACGCAACCCTGCAGAAGCAAATGCAGCTCTGATAACAACAGGATGTTGCCAGAGAAATACGCGAATCGGTGCCTGTTGGGTGGGTAAAGTAGATCCATTTCATGAAATGAATAATTATTCTTTGTAAAAGCCTCAAAAACAGCTGAAGATATCAAGTGGAAAAGCAGCTGCCAAAGATAAAGCAGTGAACCAGTAAACATCTCACTGCACAGGAATCTGCCATCTTCCAACACTGACATTTCTGCCAAATTCTTGAGATTTTCAGCTGCATAAGGGCCTCCACACAAATGCTTCTTTTAAACACATTCAGAGACTTCAGACTGTACTGACATCCAACTGCAGCTCCTTTAAATTGCTTTATAAGTTGCCAGCCAGGCAAAGAAAGATCAAAGTTATTCAGCTCCCTCAAAAAGGGGATGTTTAGAACTAGTTTTCATGGTTTGTCTCTGCTATAAGAGAAGGGGAAAAGTTGGCTCCAGCCTGCAGTGCGACAACCATAGTTCAGTAAATTTAGCTGAAGACTGGCACTGCTACTGTAGCCAAGATTTCCACTGCTATCGAACTCTCAACCATTTAAAAAGCAGTTAGAAACCCCAGTCATAAGCCTGTCTGCTCATAGGCTGCTGCTGACGGCTTGACCCTCTTCCTGATGCTTTCAGGCATCTATCTGGGACTTCTAAACAGACCAAGCAAGATACAGCTTTCTTTTCAAAACATGCAGTAGGGAAAAAGAAAGAATGAATCACCTGCAGAAAGTGATGCACAGCAGAGGAATCCTGAATCATGCTGTGGAAATGCCCATTTCTTCTCACTGATTACACAGAAGTCTAGAGCAACTGTCATTCTTGAGGCTCCATCAGGAGAGAATACATGACTGAGGTAGGATTGATCTGTGTCATGCAGACTTTTAAGCAGTATACCCCATAGCAGCCTGCGTTTCCCTAAGGAGGAACTGCTAGTCACTGCTACTGCATCACATGGGAAGACAGACAGGAGAATACTAGCCCCAGTCTAGGTAGCATTCATCTGCAAAAAGCAGTGCCTTAAACTACACCAGGAGACAAGTCGGAAGCAGCACAGCAATCTGTGAGGTACACCATAATATTCACTGTGTGCTTAATGAATGGGCAACCTCATTCTGCAATGATATGCATTGTTACTACACCTTAAGGGGAGAATAAGGCAGTCAAGCACTTTGCAGTAGCGTAAATGACAAAGGCAGTAGATCAGAAGAGGAAGCATCTTTTTCATCTTCATTTGAGGAGATGAATAAAGGCTGATGGGCACTTCTGTGACTCACAGCTAGGGATAACAAGTGTTTCCCATTTTCCACTCTCCTTACCCTTTCTCCTGTAAACCATAAACTTAAACAGAACATCTTCTTTCCTATGGAAAGCAAAATCACTCCATAACAGTAACTCCCTATAGGTACTACACTAATATTTCACAGAAGAGGCAGAGACCAGACATTATGTATTCAATAATTTTCAGAGTAACTCTCAAATTCCTCACTGTTAGCCACAAGTGAGGAATTACAAATAGATATCTGCTGAAAGAACTCACTCCTTTCTTTTGCCTAAAAACGTGGCAAATAGTTTCAACACGCACAATGCCTTCTTTCCAAAAAGCCTTACTTAATAAGACCCTAAACAACTCAGAACCAAGCTCTGAAAAGCTGGACAGGGCCTTGGTAGAGCCATCACAAGTGAAGTGGGTAATAAGCTGTGCCTTTTTCGGAAGTTACCAAGCATCACTTACCCTGTACTTCGAAACTGTGCCATTTCATGCAAATGTTCCTTGTAGTTTATGGACAACGAGTTTATTTTATTCTCTCTTTCTTCTCCTCAGTTAAGAAAGCAAAAGGAAACAGTTCTAGTACCAGCATGCTACTTGTTTGATACTAGAACTCCATAGGCTTGTTTATTTTCATAAGAGTGTATTAAATATAAGCTATTTTTAGGCTACCCAATTACTTCTTGCACCTCCTCCATGATGCTACAAGCCAAGTCCTCTGCTCCATGAACCTACCAGTACAGAGGGATGCCTGTATATACAACATTTATACTGATGTAATGTTAACAACACACCCACAAAACTGAACTGCATCCACTATCACACAAAGTGCTTTCAGACTAAATATTCTTATCTGTGGCCAATCCAAAGGGGAGACACGACTGACACTACTTAGCAGCTCGGAATCAAGCCCTTGGATGCAGTTTGAGACCACTGGAAACACTGAAAAGACGGTGTAACAGATGCCCTGCCAGTTTTCCAGTATGTAGTAGCATTCCCATTTGAAAGCAATATAATCCTTACAAGACTTTCAAATGTTGTAACTGCTGCATAGCAAAGCCAAGGAACTACGTTCCTCCTGCATCCGCTGCCATTTCATTTTCAGGTACAGGGAAACCTCATCAACTACTGTAATCTCTTCTCAGAGCTCTTTCTGATGCTAGTAGTAATGAAAAAGAAAAGAGAAAAGGTATCTTAGCTTTAAAGAAGTTTACCCTTCGCATATGCGCACCAAGAAATAAAGAGCTACTTCACCCCTAAACTTAGTGACAGTTAATTTAGTTCAACTTGCCTTTTCTCTTCATGCAATGCAGGACATGATGAAGTCTAAATGAAAGGAGCAATTTTGCCTTACAGGAAAGCAAAAATATCCCTCTACTTGCTTTTAGTTGTGTCTGTCTGTTTTTAAGAAGGCGACAATACACTAACAATCTTAAGGGAACAAAACCATAGAATCATAGACTCAGAATCATAAAATAGTTAGGGCTGAAAAGGACCTTAAAATCATCTAGTTAACCCCTGCCACGGGCAGGGACAGCTTCCACTGTCATGTCACCCAAGGCTCTGTCCAACCTGGCCTTGAACGCTGCCAGGGATGGAGCATTCACCACTTCTCTGGGCACCCTGTGCCAGTGCCTCAGCACCCTCACAGGGAAGAATTCCTGCCTTAGATCTAACCTGAAAATCCATCAAAACTGATCCTACTGAGAGTCATTCCAATGGCAACCACAGCAAAAGCTTCTCCACTAAGTTTAGAGAAACCACTGATGAAAGCTCAGTTTTTGCTTCAGAAAGCAGGCAATAAAGGTGGCAGGGAACCCATCTGTCCGTCATGGCGACAGCAGCATACACCCATCTGCCAGAAAACATTAATACTATGTCAACACAAAATTCACGCCTATTTCTTTTTAGAAACAAAAGTGTGATAACATAAAGTCCATTATTTGTTTGGCAATTTGTACCCCTTCATCCTACCCTAAGCCTGACAGTCCAAGAGAGTAAATACCTAGCTGAAGGTTTTTTGTAAAGTTCTCCAAGTGTGAGTAGATCTAGCTGGACCATGTTGTTAAATCCAACTTCTCCCAACAAATCCTCAAGCTGTGTAAACTGCAGCTTGTGATCCACATGCTCTTATGCTCACCTTAAGAGAGTCTGCAGTGCAAAGAAAGCAGGATGTAACTTTCCACTTCATTCCTAAAAGTAAGTTGCAGTTTTCATGAGGTTGCTCTACTGCTAATGACAGCAAGATTTAAAAATCATTTAAATATACGAGGAAGAAGTTCTTTACTGTGAGGGTGGTGAGGCACTGGAATGGGTTGCCCAGGGAAGTTGTGAATGCTCCGTCCATGGCAGTGTTCAAGGCCAGGTTGGACAGAGCCCTGGGTGACACGGTTTAGTGTGAGGTGTCCCTGCCCATGGCAGGGGGCTAGAACGGGATGATCTTAAAAGTCATTTCCAACTCTAACCATTCTATGATTCTAAGAATATGCAACCATATGGTCGTGCAAGAGCCAAGAAGGACGGGATTTAAATAGAACTGATGCTGCAGGTTATCCCAGTGATCCACATAACACAAGTGTTTCTTGCCAAAAGCGGTGAGAACAGCTTCCTCACAGGCTGAGAAACAAAGAGTGGTGGGTGTGATTCATCCAAACACACAGCTTCATACACAAAGCAAGCTCCTCAAGGGTAAAAAAAGGAGCCAGATTCATAGCCTCAGCAGCATTTCAACTGTCAGATATTGCAGAATAGGCTTTTAGGCCCACTCAAAAGGTTTTTGCTTCCTTGCAGGAAAGCAGAAGACTCTCTCATGCTTTAGAGGTCAAACCAACTTCTGATACAAGTTTCAAACTGCTTCATTGATTCCTTTTCTTTAATGATTATAAAGTGCCCCAAGTACCACTTTCAAACAGTCTCATGGACATTAAGTGTTGGACTTAATGGACCTTCTGGAATTAAGGTTCAAACCTGTTGTATGCAATTCAAGGCACATTTTTAGCATGGTGGTTTGCAGCCATGTCATAATCATGAGCAGTTGCTTCTTCAGGTGACCAGGAATAGGACACATAAGTGAAATGAAGCTGCATCAGGGAAAGTACTCAGGGAGGGCTTATAAAGAAAGATGGGGACAGACTTTTTAGCAAGGCATGTTGTGATAGGACAAGGAATAATGGTTTTAAGATAAAAGAGGGGAGATTCAGACCAGATATAAGGAAGAAATTCTTCACTATGAGGGTGATGAAACAGTGGCACAGGTTGCTCAGAGAGGTGGTGGATGCCCCATCCCTGGAAACATTCCAGGTCAGGCAGGAAGCACCTCTGAGGCAACCTGATTTGGTTGAAGATGTCCTTGCTTATTGCAGGGGGGTTGGACTAGATGAGCTTTAAAAGATCCCATCCAACCCAAACTGTTCTATGATTCTAAGTTCAGACTGGATGTTAGGAAAAGGTTCTCTACTGAAAGGGTGGTTGCTAACTGGAACAGGCTTCCCAGGGAAGTGGTCATGGAACCAAACCTGTCAGAGTTCAAGAGCATCTAGACAATGCTCTTAGTCATACAGTTTAGTGTTAGGTAGTCCTTCGTGGAACAGGGAGTTGGACTCCATGATCCTTATGGGTCCCTTCCAACTTGAGACATTCTGTGATTCCTCCTCTGTCCACTGTGCATATCTACATTTTCTACCCATCTGGCTCCCTCTGCACTTTTGACATGGATGCACAATGAATGTACTGTCACCTCTGAAGTTTCACAGGCCATGAATCAATCCCCCTCAAAGCCAGGCGATTACTGAAGAGTGATATTTCTTTATTTGGTAAAGTTAGGTGTTCCTTTTCCTTCTGGTTTTTGAATGCTACAGAGCACTTGGAGTCACACCTCTGTTTCCTTGCTGTTTTACCAATCTAGTTTGAGCTTTATTTTGAACATCTAAAAAAGTCCCAGACTGAAATTCATATCATTACCTCATTTCAAGACCTGCAAAGTTTAGGGAAAATCCTACCATACTCAATAAAAATCACAAGCATGAACCATAAAACTGCTACATCATTCTACCCAGGCACAGATTATTTTCCCCCCAAAATCTGAACCATTTCTGCTCTTAAACCATGGTAAAAGCCATCTACATTCCCCACCCTTCATGAGAATCAGCAAGAGCTACTCAGCGTTCAATGCAAGCTCAGGCCATCCAATACAGGCTCAGCAAGCATCTCCAACAGTATATGTGCCCAGATAGACCAGGAAGACAGAAAGTGCCTTTCCCAAAGTTCAGTGCCTCCACCAGCATGACTGGCATGGAAGGACTCAAGATGATCTAGCCCAAGATCACGGAGGAAGCCCCGGCACTGTGTGTAAGTGATGTATCTTTATCATATCAGAAAAGTAGAAACTCGAAAGTGTAACCTCTGTTGCCATTCAAAGGGGCCCAACAAAAAGCACAGAGCCCTCCAAAAGTATCTGTTCCACTAAAACTGAACATACAGAAAGTGCCCATCAGGACAGTAATATATAAGAACATTTGAATTAGCCCCAGAACATAAAATGAGTATTCTTTCCTTGTGATCAGATGTAAATGAGATCCTGCCTGATGCCAAGACATTCCTGTTCTAACATTTCTAAACTGCCTTCAAAACACTCTAAAGCAAGAAGTATTCAGCACTGTATTTATAGTTATGCAACACTACTTTTTAGAACTGCTACATGTGTACTGCCCAACCACACATGAAAACACGTTCACTTTCTGGTCTAAAAGCACAGTATAATGTAATAGATTAGATCTAAGCGTCAAGAGTTCCTTCAAATATCTGGCACAAAGAGCTCAGCTTTCAATACCCAACACACAGAGAACAAGCTCCCCATTCATGAAGCAAGTCAGCTGGGAGAAGGGTTCGCCCTCCTCACCAAACATTTTATAAACAGGGAATTAACATCGAATCTCAGGTCTGCCTTGAAGGAGTTCTTATTTTGAAGTCAAAGTTTAAACATCCACTGAAACACAGAGCCAGAAAGAACCAACCCCGGAATACTACTGAAAAGCAAAACAACACATACGCTGCAACAATACGAGCACAAGGAGACCCAAGCAACTACTGCTCATTATTTGTTGCTCTAAAAACACCATTAAAGCTAATTAAGGATCAGCCTGTTTACAACAAGTCAGGCTACGAGCCTCGTGGTTTTTTCCATGCTGCAGTAGCCACTCATATTAAAAAAGTCTATTAATTAAAACAAAACAATAATACCATCAAAGAAGCACCAAAATGCAAATACCCCAGACTGTCTAAGCCTGGGTGGCCACCCAGGGCTCTTAAGACTCTTCCAGCTTGCAAGCAGCTCCAGAGCTGCTCCCCTGCCTGGGTTACAATGAGCTGCTAGACTGCGAGGTAACTGGGATGGCTGAAAGCATCGGTGTTTAGTCCCAAATTCCCACAGCTGGAAGGTCAACATTACTAAGTTACTTCAGCACCTATCCACACTCTTGTCCAACAGAAGAGAGCTGAGATCCCCAGTGACTCAGGACTTCAGGGACTGTAGCAACAGGACAAAGGGTAATGGGTTTAAACTTAAACAGGGGAAGCTCAGGTTAGATCTAAGGAGGAAGCTCTTTACTGTGATTGTGGCAATGCGCTGGAACAGGCTGCCCAAGGAAGTGTAAATGCTCCACTTACCATGCTCCACTGCCCTGTACAAGATTGTTCTACACCTGGACACTGGTTTTTATTGTTCTCTTCCATGTTTTCTGCACATATACACACACTTCTATGTTTTCTATGCTATTCTTTTATGTCTTCTATTTTGGTTTAGACTGCAACTGCCAGGTGCTGGTCCTACTGCCAACTGTCTCATGACTGGTACTGCACCATATCTCTCAACACTGGGAGAAAGGCAAACTCTGGGATTCATTGCTAGGTGGAAGAAGTTGTGAACTCCAGGGAGTCACAGAATCACAGACTGGTTTGGGTTGGAAAGGACCTTAAGACCACACAGTTCCAAGCCCCTGCCATGGGCAGGGATGCCTCACCCAAGGCTCTGTCCAACCTGGCCTTGAACACTGCCAGGGATGGAACATTTACCACTTCCTTGGGCAACCTGTGCCAGTGCCTCACCACCCTCACAGTAAAGAACTTCTTCCTTATCACAGAATCACAGAATCCCAAGGGTTGGAAGGGACCTCAAAAGATCATCTAGTCCAACCCCCCTGCAAGAGCAGGGTAACCTACAGTACATCACACAGGAACTTGTCCAGGCGGGCCTTGAATATCTCCAGTGTAGGAGACTCCACAACCCCCCTGGGCAACCTGTTCCAGTGCTCTGTCACTCTTACAGTAAAGAAGTTCTTCCTGATGTTAACGTGGAACTTCCTATGTTCCAGTTTACACCCATTGCCCCTTGTCCTATCACTGGATATCACTGAAAAAAGCCTAGCTCCATCATCCTGACACCTACCCTTTACATATTTGTAAACATTGATGAGGTCACCCCTCAGTCTCCTCTTTTGCAAGCTAAAGAGACCCAGCTCCCTCAGCCTCTCCTCATAAGGGAGATGTTCCACTCCCTTAATCATCTTTGTGGCTCTGCGCTGGACTCCTTCAAGCAATTCCCTGTCCTTCTAACCTGAACTTCCCCTGTTTAAGTTTAAACCCTTGTCCTGTCACAGTTGTCCCTAATGAAGAGTCCCTCTCCACAATATATATAAAATAGATCAATATAGCGGTGATTGTCTTAATTCATGTGAATCGTTTAAAGTTACAGCCACAGCCCAATGACATAGAGTTCTCTATAAACTGAAACATTTATAAAATATATGTAAAGTTGGAAATAATCTGTTAGAAGAATGGAGTTACCCTGGCTTATGCTTTGCGAGGATCCTGCCCAATATGAGAAACAAAGAAAACTGACAGACTTTTTAACTGGATATTTTTAAAACCATGGGACTCTTCAGATCATTAATCAGTAACAAGGGACTGGACAAGAGGAAATGGCCTCAAACTGCACCAGGGGAGGTTTAGATGGAGCTGAAGAACAATTCCTTCCCCAGAGGGTGCTCAGGCATTAGAACAGCCTGCCCAGGGCAGGGCTGCAGGCACCGGCCTTGCAAGTGCTCACACACTGTGGAGACGAGGCCTCAGTGCCATGGGGCAGTAGTGGCCTTGGCAGTGCTGGGGAATGGTTGGACTGGGTGAGCTTAAAGGGCTTTTCCAGCCTGGCTGATTCTATGATTAATATCGTATTTGCATTGAAGAGAGCACTCCTGCTTCTCAGTGAAGATGTGCAGCATCTTGCCAGTTGGAAAGAGCTCTTGCTAGTGTCAAGAGAGGGCTGTGAGTCATGCCTCTCCTACACAGTGTGAGCAGAGCTGCTCTGTAACCACAGCACAGCTCATCAGCACATGCACTGTAGCTGCATCTCCCCCCAGAAAAGACTGCAATGAGAAACCGGTTGCGTTCATTTCTCTGGAAGCTACATAGCCTGCTCCTGGATACCATCTACCCAAGAGAGCAGGCGTGCTCTTAAAACATGTCTGGAAGTACACCATATACATCAAATAGATGACAGTTCTCAGGAAAAGACACATTTGGACATGGCAATAAGGCTTCCTTTGCCGGAAACCCAGACCTCTTTCTGCTTAGTTAACCAGTGATACTGAATGGTTAAATCCTGACTTAAATATCCAGGTGAGGTGTGAGAGACCAAAGTCTGTCCTCTTGTCTGTCTAAATACTCAACTTTCCTACTTGCCTTATATCACTCTGCTCTTGCTCATTTGCCAACCCATCCAACTTAACAACACATCTCTCTATTCCTCCCATTCTGTTTGATAATTCTCTGTATTTTCATAGGGGAAAAAAACCCGTAAGTGTTGCTGAATTCTTAAGAGCCATTGATATTAAAAACAACCTCTGGGTCTACCAGAGGTATACTAGCAAGCACGGCCACACAAGGTATCACAGTCCATCACTTCGGGCAAGCACAGCTAAGGTCTGAACAAATCAGATGGCACATACAGTGCTGCTTTTCCCTGACACACTGTGATACGCAGAATAACCATTCTGGACAATGCAGTCACCACAAGGCTCAAACCTAAAGTACACACAGACTTCTCAGGCAGTCACAAGCTGCAGGTCTGACCAAGCTTCAAGAACAAAGCAGCCTCGTTTACCTTAAACCTTAACACCCAAAGGACTTCCACACCATCGAGCTTGCCATAGAACCAGGCTGGCACAGGAGGCTATGGAATATCCAGCCTCAACACAGCAATTAAAAGCACCATGTAAAGACAGTGATGACCGGTGCAAGATTCCAGCTGGCTGTGCTTGTATTAAAAGCTAGCAACACAGGAGGATGTGAAACTTTAGCCTGTTCAAAAACAGGCAAGCAAAGCAGACTAAAAGCCAAGATAAGCTCAAGTAGGTGAGACATTTAAGAAGGACTCTTTCGAGAAGAAGGAAAAAAAAAGTCCAGTTTATAAAAGACAAAACCAAAATAAGTAGATTTGCCAGAACCTTTTTCCTTGTAAACATGAAGCAGTCAAACACTGTTTTTTATTCCCTCTACTTTATCCTCATGTGATTTAAAAACTCATACAGTCCTGAGAGTATGTTTCAGATGAACACCTCTTTAGTAATTCTTCATCTAACACTTAAAGTAAAAAGGAGGGAAAGGCAGGGAATTGTGAAGAAGTATTTCCCTAAAAGACAAACAGAAAAAGCAGCTGCAAGAAATGGTGAAGAAAAGGGTAAGGCCGCAAAACATGAGAGGAAATAGATGTTCTCTTAAAGGAGGGCAAATCTGAGGCTCATTTTTCACAGGCCCTCCAGAAAAGAGGCCTGACAGCCACAGGCTCTGATTTTCCACCTGCAAACACGTCCATTCCCACACTTTGCAGGTGCAGCTATCCCATTCCAAGCACTTCTTGTGTGCTCTTTCCCAGGAAAGCTGCACCACACGTTCTTCAGGGAAAATGCAGAGCTAACAGCTGAACTTGGGGCAAAAACCCACTGCAGCCCAGCGCAGATGCTGGGGATGTCCCTCCCTACGTAGCTGTGAACACCAGACCTCCTGTGCACAGCACAATGGGGACCCACTGGTGGCACCCACGCCAATAACTGCTCTTGCTTTGCAGGATTATGCCCCAATCTGGACAGCACAGACACCACTGGGTATGACTGGGTTCAGAACACGTAGTAAGATACTGAAAGCTTCTTCCAAGAAAGGAAACAGGAAAGCCAGATCCAAGCACATCTTCATTCTTTCATAGAAGGCACAGCAGTAACATGTATGAAGATGAAAGATACTGTTGAGAGTACCTTAGAACTGCAAGGGTGAGGGGGAAGACCATGGGTTGTCTGATACTTGTGCAGAAAGCAGCACTGCACCCACACTGTCAGAAAGCCACAAGAGTGTGTGGGTTCTCTGGGTTTGGAACAAGAGCACAGTGAAAAGAAGCTTGTTTACTTCAGACACTGTACAAAGAGTGATTTTTTTTAAGTAGTAAATGGTTGAAAGGATGCCTCCCCTCAGAGGGGTTAGCAGAAAATAAAAGGTAGATTGATATTTCTAATCTATGCAAATATCTACTCTACGGGGCATCACAAAGACTTCTTTATATCAGACAGTATGCAGATCCCAGGTGCTTTAACTATGCCAGAAGCATAGGCAACATCTCCACCTGCGATGGCTGCTCACTCCAAGAGCAGCTGGGTGAGTAGAAAGGGGTTGTCTCTCAGTAGGCTCCCATGAAAAGTGCCTTTTTCTAACGTGCCAAGCCCCCCATACTCCCACCCAAAGGGCTCCTGCTGTAGCTGTCATCGAGCATGGAGAAGGGGTGGTTTTGTTTGTTTTTTTCTTGTGCTTTATCACAAATTCCTCTAGAAACTTTCAAATTACAGCAATGACAACATGGTGAAACTCCTACTGACACCTTCAGAAATTATCATGGGGCTTTCATAACTGTCCCTGGAAGATGTCTGTGGGACTGGGTACAGGTGGAATGCCAGGATGAGAGGTGGGGTTGACGCTGGAATCACTGAGATCTTTGAAGAGACAGGATTAAGATCAGGGGATACGTACAGATGGAAGCCTCAACCCAAGAGAAAAGAAAGAAAGTAGAAAGAGTAGGGAAATAAGAGGGATAGGAAGTAGGAAATAGCTCGCGTAGGAAAAGGCTCAATGCCAAGTGTACTATGTGATTATACTGAAAGGAAGAAATAGCTCCATCCATGGCACTGTTCAAGGCCAGGCTGGACAGAGTTTTGGGCGACACAGTCTAGTGCGAGGCATCCCTGCCCCATGGCAGGGGGTTAGAACTGGATGATCTTAAGGTCTTTTCCACCCTAGTTGATTCTGTGATCCTATGATTTATTTCATTGCCATTATCCGACAGAGACAACTTCAACTAGATCAGGTTGCCCAGAACCACATCCAGCCTGGCCTTGAATGGCTCCAGGGATGGGGCATTCAGCACCTCTCTGCACAACCTGTGCCAGTGTTTCACCATCCTCATCATAAAGAATTTTTTCCTTACATCCAGCCTGAACCTCTCCTCTTAGTTTAAAACCATCACCCCTCATCCTATTGCAACAGTCCCTGCTAGAGAGTATCTCCCATCTTTCATATAGGCCCTTTTTAAGAACTGAAAGGCTGCAATAAGGTCCTCCTGGAGCCTTCTCCTCTCCAGGCTGAAGAACCCCAACTCTCTCAGCCCTTCCTCACAGGAGAGGTGCTCCATCCCTCTGATGATTTCTGTGGCCTCCTCTGAACACTCTCCAACAGATCCATGCCCTTCCTGTACTGAGCACTGCAGAGCCGGATGCAGGACTGCAGGTGGGATCTCACGAGAGCAGAGCAGCGGGGCAGAATCCCCACCCTTGACCTGCTGGCCACGCTCCTCTGGACGGAGCCCAAGATATGAGTGGCCTCCTCTGGGCTGCAAGCACACATTGCCGGGTCATGTCCAATCTTTCATCCACCAGTACCCACAAGCCCTTCTCCTCTGGAGTACTCTCTATCCCTCCATCCCCCAGCCTGCATTGAATCCAGGATCCTGCAGGCATAATTAGCATTTCGGGCTTCCAACAGTAATGATAAAATGGAAAGAAGTTTGAATTTTCTAAATAAATCCTTATTGTTTCATCTGAATATGAACTTTTTGTACAAGGATTCCTCCTGTCGGTCCCAAGCAATAGCAGAACACAAATGGTCCAGAGATTGTTCAGATGAGTCAGATGGTCTTCCAAATAAAAACTATTCAGGAACACTGCCTTAGAGCCACTGACCAACCCCACAAGTAAGGCTCCTCTCGACCAACAAAACCTAAAAGCCTTGGATCATTTTCCCTCTTTGCAATGACAGCACATGAGGTGCAGTTGCCGGAAGCAGGGAGGAATAGTCAGTTCAGGACAAATCTCTCAAAAACAGCTATCAAGCAAAAAATCTATAACCTAATATATAATATATACTACATAATACATAATATATGAAAAATATAATATATGTAAAATATATAATATAAATATATAATATATAAGCCATCTCTGTAATCCAATTCTTTGAATTTTGAGTACTTCTGGATTATGCATTTGCTGAAGTTTTCTCGGAAGACTTTCCATCATCTTCAAGGAATATCAATCAATCCTGGAAATCCTAGAGTCTGCTCTTTACTAAAAGCCTGGACTGAGAGATGGGTTCCACCTCAAGCTTCAGCAACGGCCAAGAAAGCTCAAGGCTGGAAATGTTTTCACCAAGAGAAGGTTACAAAGGCAACAGGTTCACTGCTAGCAGTCCTGTCCCTTGCTTTGCAGCTTCAGCCTTTGGTGATGGATTGGTTTGGTGGTGGTGGTTCTGCAGCTGCCCAGAAGGAGATGGGAGTCTGATCACAAGTTCTGCATTTAAGAAAGTTTTGTCATGTATGTAAATATGAGTCAAATACATAGGCCCTGAGTGGGTGAGTCTAGTGCCTACCTCACCATCATAGGTAACTGCAGCATGATCAAACCTAATCCTAAAAGCAGCCAGTCTCAATTTCAAATCAGTTTGCTTACCAAGAGTGAACAAAGAAATACACAACCTCCCCACCTGCCCATCTAATCACACTTTAGACTAAGTCTTTCTCCACCATTTGGTTCAGAAGAGTCCTCCACGTCCCCCACCACCCGCTGCAAACGTGAGATTTACCGCATCTACCTAGAACTGCATAGTTGAAGGTTTCCTGCCATCACATCATCACAGTAAAGCAATTCCACACTTCAGGAAACAAACAAAAATCTTAACAGGCTATTCTATACCTGAGATGCATTAAGGAGCTGCTGGGTTTGCTACAGACATTTAAAGAAACATAAGGGGCACTTATAAGACTGCAGCTTATGTTATCGATCACTTTCCGAGAGAAACCCAATTCAGCAGCCACTCCAACTGAGTGTTGTGAAGTGCAATTGTCACTGAAATGTTTTGTTATTACCAACCTGGGAAGAATGAGCAAATATACCCCTGCAGGTGAGCTGTGAATGAGCAATCAGCACTGCAGGCTGCAGCTTGAAGAGGTAATAGCATCCAAGTAGCTACAATGCTACCTCGCTCACAGCTAGGCCAGGCTTAGGCTGACAGAAGTGAGCAACAGGCATTCTGACTGCATGTTAAAGGATTCTGAAGGAAAAGCTATGAGGCTTCGCTCTCCCAACACGTACAAAGCAGGAACACACAGACAAGCATTGATGTTCAGTCTATTCCCAGGGAAACTGAAGCTTTGTGATGCTTTCAGTCTACTGTTTGGCAAGAATTCTGCACATACAGTAGTCAAGGGACCGCTCGACAGCTGCCACTTGAAGAAGTGAACCTGTCACATCCCACCGAAGTCAATTCTCTAGTGTTAAAAAAAATCCTTTAAAATACATAAGCTGCAGTATGAAAAAATGCAATATAAAGAAAAAGCCACTTTTTCCTCTACTACTTATTTAGCCATGATGACCATGTGCAAGTTTGGTGCAACAGAACACTGTTTTCAGTGCAGAGGCTTCCGGCATCCCATAGCCCTCACCCACTTATCCCAGGTTTTACCTTTAGTTGTGCTGATGCAACTCTGCTGTAGACCAGATAAATGAAATAATTTTGGTTAAAAAGCAAACAAGCCCACCCATTTTGGGGTGAGGTGGGCTTGTTTTCTCCCCCTCTTTTTTTTTTTTTACATTCAAACACAGCACAGATGTGCAAAAACCACACAGTGATGTGGTTTGCAAAAAATAGCCCCTCAAAATAGCTGCATTGTTACAACTGCAGCACAGGGCTCTGAATAAAAGAGCAATTCCCACTCGAGCTGTTTGCAAAGGTACACCCTGAACATAATTAAAGGAATAATGCCCTCCAACAATTTTCCTCCTTTTGTGAAGTGTAAGGGGAAAAAATCAGGAGTGGGATGGGCAAACCCCAGAAAAGATGCCAAAGTTCACTTTCAGCAAAGCACAGGCAGACATAAGAGTAAAAAAAGCTGTATATAGAGGTCCTTTGCCTATGGCTTCCTTTTAATCAGTAGTAGGTTACAGAAAAGACTATGCTCACCATGGTCCCATTTAAAATTGAACATGTGTCTATCACTCCCTTTTTGTTCCTGCATTTGGTCATGTATAATCATTCACCGGTATTGCTTCCCCCCAAAAAACCAGATATAATTCAAGAGGTGACTTCTCTAACTTCTCCTCATTTGTACAATCACCAGGAAAAGAAAGAACCAGATGATACCTAAGCAAACACTGAGTGCCAGAAACAGAGCAACTGCCTGTTCCCTCCCAGCTATATCACAATAGTGTGAACAGAGGAAAAGCACATACCTTGTTACCTCCTGCTGCAGTCGGGAAACACTGGGCACATAGAACATCACCCCAAAGAAAAGCAAAGGCTCATTGGCAAATTTGTCCAGCTGCTTCTTCAGAGGTTTTTCCAGTTCAACCCAGCGGACTTGCTGGCTCTTGCTGAGAAACCAAAGGCCGAAGTAGTGTGTCTAGATAAAGAAAGCAAAGAGTGTCAGTTTACCTTGTTCAGCTAGATCACACACACGCTATCAATGACACAAATGCAAATAAGAACAGATGGCATTGTGTACATTTTTCCATATGCAAAATCAGAGTAATTTCTTTTTTACTGCTCTTTATTTTTAGGACAATCTTGAAGGCAACGACAAATTAATACTGCAATAAACTTCACGGACTACTATCTGCCCCTTCCCATCTCTTTCAACTGCACATGAAAGAGCTCTAGCTGACGTTATAGCACAGGTTACATAAATGATTTACAGAGAGTGTCTGAGTCTTTGTCTTCTTTTACACTGAGCCTTGTGAACAGACAGCAAACACTAGGTCTGAATCAAAGCACAAAGGCTTCAGGAGACTCTGGATCACTGCAGGCAAAGGACTAGGACTCTTCCAACTATAAAATGCAAAATGCAAACCTACACGTATGTGTCAAAGTGTATTTACCAGTAACAGAACCCAATACAGAACGTGTTTACTTTTTTAATGCATTCACAAGGTTTTCTGATGGATAGACTTAAAACATACAGCACACAAGTTGTTTGCTCTAGGCTTTTACAGAAATACCTGGTTGAAAACCTCAGCCGTTTCCTAACCTGTGTAAATCTGTAGTTACCTCCTGTATAAGCCACATAGGACTGTTGCTGGTGGAGAGCAATTAACAAGGAACAGTGTTCAGAACTGGAGCTTCCAATATGACAAACGGTAATAAGCAGCTGAAGGAATAGCTCATCCATCATGAAGGGTTCTATCGAAAAGCTCTTAAACCAGTGCATTTAATACACTGATGTACTACTGCAGGCAAATGCATACTGTAATTAACAGCAAGTACTACAACTACAGATCTGGAGAAAGGGAGAAAAAAGCATTCATATTTAGCAAAGGAACTAATCCCGCAGTTGCTTGGAAATCTGACTGTAGCACAACTGTGAAGTTTGTCTCAACATCTTCAGTATTTCAGCTGAGAGCATCTGGAGATTTCCAGCAGTGCCTTCAATACACGGTACCACTCTGTACTAAACACTGGAATGAAGACACTGTAGCTGCGAGAGGAACCTTTGTGGGCACCAAGATTTGAAAGTGGGATCATTCCTATTCCTGCACATTTCTCTCATTTTATTTCAATAAAGTTTCTTGGAATTTAATCTAACTATTCCCTATTCCATAAAGACTTTCCAGAACTTTCCATTAGATTAGATTAAGCCTAAAACACACACAACACTTATTGTGGTGTTATAGCTTAACTTAAGTGGACAACAGTCCTTCCACAGGCAGTCCCTTTATATATAGCATCACATTTTAAATAAAGATACTTGAAGAAAGACTAGAAAAACCTCTATTTGCTGTTTTATAACGCTTTCATTTGAAATGACTTTTAGTGCATTCAGAAAGTTTGGCCTTTAAATCAACCATCAACACTTCACCAACTGGATTTTCCAGAAGTTCATGCTTTGATATGTAAAGTCTTCAAAAGCAGCAGATAAATTGTAATCACTACTCTTTGCAAAAGCCATCGTCAACAGCTTGGCCAGAGCAGCGTTTAACTAAGGTGATACCTAATTCAACTTGATTCCTCAGTTAGGCCTGACAAGCCTACAGTGAACAGTGCTCAGCCCTTTCTCTTTGAGCTCACTCTGGTACAGTGAAGCAAGAGCATTCCTTTTTTGAAGAGAATCAATACAGTATTTCCTTGTAGAATTTAAAGGTATCTTCAATAAATCCATCAATCCAGGGCACAAATAAATCAAGAAGTTAGCATCTCCCATAGGATAAACTTAAGCCAAACCTAACCAATTCACTGATATATGTCTTACCTCCTTCTGTAGCCATCACTGGATAAAATGTTCTTACTGACAAGCTCCCCATGATAGTAATTAGGTTAAAATGAAGGTGGGAGGTACAGCGGAGATGGCAAAGGAAAGGAATTCACATGAAGGCAGAAAAAAGCAGCGATTTTACCGCCTCATCCTTTAATGCAGAAAATCTTTAAAGTCACTGCAGGGCAGCTCATCTCAGCGAAACAGAGCAGAGCTGTGGAAACGGCTTCTTCCATATGACTGTAAGAAGCAAACATTCACATCACCTAGGACCCAAAGTTGCCATGTCAAGTACTTGTAAATGACCTAGCAACTAAAATGATTTGGAGCCTGAAGACTGAAAGAGTTACTCAAGGGATTATGAAGGTATTGCAATTAAACAGCTCAAAAGAGCACAGGAGGGCAGGAGGACAACAAAAGTTTAGATTTGTTACAGAAAGGCTCTTCGGGTACCAAATCCAGAATCCTGAATCACTTCTGAGGGTTAAGAACTGAAGGGAATGCAGTGTTTAAGCTTCTAGACTCCAACAGACACAGTGGACCGACCACAGCAGAAGGCATTTCATGCAACTGAAAGATGACTTTTGTTTGAAAGCAGCCTGGAGAGGATCAAGCAACTACCGATGAAGCACAGGGACTGCAGAACAGTGCTTGAGTCACAGACGCATTTTGGAGAGACCAAACCAACCATAACCAACACAGTTGTGTAATTATCAGCTCCCTGCCACTAGGAACATCACTTCCTGAGAACATCAGCATCTTTAAAGACCCACAGTGGGAAAGGACTTGTGTAGCCACTACAGCAAATGCCTGAAAAGATTCTGTTCCCTAAGAGCATGAGTAATGCCCAAACAGGAACAGAGCAACATGGGACTGGAAATAGCTGGACCATCAAGTTTAGTATGCTATCACGAGGCATGACTGTCCCAAAGGCCTTACACAATCCATTTATGTGTTGCTATACATTTCAGCCCACAAAATATTTTCAGAGTACAGACATCCCACAAATTAGATGAGGGGATACAAAAATAGGATCTTTTCCTCTGTAAGTAGCTGATTGAAAACTCGGTTGATTCCAAAAGCTGGTCCATTTGTCCATCTATACAAAGTGAACCACTGACTTCAGTATTCACGGAGTAAGTGTCTACACCTATCCCTGGCAGGCTCTGAAGTATCATGGGCTGCTCTAGCAAAGTAGCAAAGAAAGTGAATGATGCCTCCAGTCACAGTTGACAGACTGATGATACACACTGAAGGAAAGCTTTCCTTAGTGCCAAATGTATGCACACACATTCATCTGACAAAGACCTCCAGTTGCTACTGCTTTTGGTCTGCTTAATCTGCAAATACACAGAGCTCTGTTAGAAAAGAGTTTACATTCATTTTCCTCTCAAGGTTTTAAAATCTGTCTCACCTACCACACATGATTCCATAAGTGACACAAGGAAACTGGCTTACACTCCTCCAGGACCTGCAGTCCTCTGCTAAAGCAGCAGACAAGAACCAGAGCACCTGCACATTGCAACAACTCTGTGTGAAAAGCTGATCCTCAAGATACGGTGAGCCAGGAAAGAAATCTAGATACATGAAACCTGTGCTGAGAAGTCTTCAAAAAGACGACATTACAGCTGCCACTTCAGAAGGCAACATACTTGTTTGGGACTTAGCTACAGTACCAAATCCAGAACCACCCCTGCCTTTACGTCAGGCAAAACAAGTAGAATTGTCAACAGCAGATGACGGCCACTTACTAAACCAGCAAATCTCATTCAAAAGGATCCAACAAGACAGGATCAGTGTTTATTAAAGCATCTGGTTAAGCGGCCAACTAAATATTTATCCTTGATGAACAGGCAAAGTTCCAGCTCCTCTGGGCTAAAAAGCATTAAACCCTGCTATCCTGGGGCTCTCGTACCACTTCCAGCAGCCAAGTGTTCCTAGAAGGTCCCTTGTCCAAGCGCTGCCTGAACCCTATATCCCAGCTTTGCTGCAAGGCAAGTCAAACCCTACTCAAACTGCAAGGCAAGCTAGCTGCCAAAAACAGGCTTTCAGGAGGACACAAAAAGCAAGGCCAGAACAGCAGCAAATGGCCACCAAAGCAGTCAGCATCTGCCTGAGGTGCTCAGCCCACTACCATCCTGCAGCACCTCAGTGCTGGAGGTACCACTGGAAAACAGCTTGAAAGAGTAATTTTGGTTGGAAAGGACCTTCTTCCCATCCCAACCCCCTTACAACACATCAGCACATTCCATCTTTGAACTTCTTATCATTTTGCAAATTGAATTAAGGGGAACAAAAAGGAGAGAGAGACGTGAAGTCTCGCAACAGAGTTGTACAGATTACTCTGCTACTTTTCAAGCAGATTCACTTAGTCTCACTTGAAGGGAAAAATGCCATTACATTGGGGAAAAATATCCTTTTTATAATCTGTGCATATACATAAACCTGTATAAAATGACATTTCTGACTTGGTCTTTTCTCTCTTTCCCTTCCTCCCCTCTTCTCATCTTTACTTTTTATATAACGCTGGCCTAAGAGCTCATTTCATTGGAAGCAGTAATTGTTCAACTAGGAGACCTGATGCTTTGTAAAGAGCTTTGCTGAAAAGGATAAAACCAGGTTTTACAGTAGTTACATGGCTACACTTTCTGCTGACCTACCCCTGAACCCTGACTCAGGCAGGGAGGGAGCTGCATTCCCCAGAGATCAAACAGAAATATGCATAATCCATTAGATACCGTTTTTCAGTCATGTGTATCACGATTGACAGTCCTTCACAACAATGCCTACAGTAATCTCAAACAGTTTGGCTTTTTAATAGGGGTATGTGGACAGAAGAAATCGTCTTGATGGATGTATTCCTAACACGAACATAAAGCATCAAACAAAAATTGATCTTTTCTGTTAAGAGAACACATATGAAGGACATGGAGCTGCTGGAGCAAGTCCAGAGGAGGCCAGGAGGGTGATCAGGGACTGGAGCGTCTCCTCTATGGAGACAGGCTGAGAACATTGGGGCTGTTCAGCCTGGAGAAGAGAAGCTGCATGGAGACCTCAGAGCAGCTTCCGGTATCTGAAGGGGGCTACAAGGATGCTGGAGAGGGGCTCTTCATCAGGGACTGCAGCGATAAGACAAGGGGTGATGGGTTCAAACTGAAACAGGGCAAGTTCAGGTTAGATCTAAGGCAGAAGCTCTTCCCTGTGAGGGTGGTGAGGCGCTGGCACAGGGTGCCCAGAGAAGTGGTATATGCCCCATCCCAGGCAGTGTTCAAGGCTAGGTCGGACAGAGCCTTGGGCGACATGGTCTAGTGTGAGGCACCCCTGCCCATGGCAGGGGGTTGGAACTGGATGATCTTAAGGTCCTTTCTAACCGTCACTATTCTATGATTCTATGAAAGAGGTCAGTAATTCTCCTCTCCCCTAAACACTGAAAGCAGCAATGGATGCTACTAGAATCAACCAGAAAAGGAGATTAAAACAAAAAGACAGGCAACAATTTCTGTCAAAAACTGCTCTCCTGGTGAAATCTGAACCTTACAAAATGGGTTCAATGTTGCCAAAACTTTGTTTGGAAAAAAAAAAAAGGCAGGGAGGGTAATGAAAGAAGGGGAAAGTGTTCCAGCAACATCAAAGCATTCTCTTCTGTGTTGTTAAAGTATTTTTCATCTCGAAACACAAACATTTTGTGCTGACATATTTCTTTTTGCATGACACAAATCAGTTTGAAAATGAAAGAAACCAAAGCAATAGAAGAAGCCCGTGGAATTGAACACTGAGCAGAACAACTTCCTTTGCTGCTCTACTGCTCAATCTCTTTTCTCTGGAAAATTCTGAAACTTCAGGCTTTGTTCCCAAGTGGAAAAAAACACATTCCAAAATCACGCTTTGTGGAAAAGAATGCTGACCCACATGGCACTGCTGTTCACAAACACAGGTGAAGCTCCAGAGTGAGCCATTAGGCCCCAGACTTCTACTCCACCAACTAGATATGGGTTCAAACTTAAACATGGGAAGTTCAGGTTAGATATAAGGGAGAAGTTCTTTACTGTGAGGGTGGTGAGGCACTGGAATGGGTTGCCCAGGGAAGTTGTGAATGCTCCATCCCTGGCAGTGTTCAAGGCCAGGCTGGACAGAGCCTTGGGTGACATGGTTTAGGGGGAGGTGTCCCGGCCCATGGCAGAGGGGGTGGAACTGGATGATCTTAAGGTCCTTTCCAACCCAAACCAGTCTGTGATTCTATAAGCCCACAAGGAATACGAGGAGAATCACATCATTTATTTAACTCCTTTTTGCACCGAAGGGAAGGACCTGACCTCTCTGTGAGGACACCCTAAAGCAGCACCAATAGAAGAAAAAGAACAAAACCAAAGGAAAACAAGTAATTTCTGGGAAATCCTCATCTCTAGAAGGGACGGGAGAAGATTATTCTACCAAAATCTACATAAAAATCCAAGAAAGAAAATCATTATGTGATATTCAGACTCTGCCCTATTCCTGACTACTCTGCACACACACACACAGATTCTTTTCTCATTCTTTATCATTACTGGTGCACAAAAAGGTATTTTTGTCTGGTTTTCATCTGCACTAGTTATTTGTATGCCATGCTCCAGCTGCCAGCATTACCATTAAGGTCTTATGTTTGTTGCTCCATTGCTGTGGAACAACAAACGTAAGACACTACAAGATTACCTAGTTGATTCTATGATGATTAGATTTCCCAGCTGTGCACACAGAAAGCATCAGCCAGGACAGTCAGATGACGATGCAGCAACTTCCAAGCGTGGTTTTTAACTTGTGATTTGCAAAAGCCTAGAAGTATGCAGGATGCATGGAAGGAGTCCATAGAAAGTAAGTAAGATAATACAGTTCATTTGTGCCATGCATGTTGGAGAGAGATTTCTATAAAACATCTCAACACTCAGAATAACACTGAACTCTACAGCGCAAAGTAGACAATAAAGGATTTCAGTCTTTAGGAAAGTAAGACTGAGTTATTCATCCTTTTCAGAAGCATTGGAAATGTAAGAGCAGCCTTTCAGAGTTTCAGATGTGAAATATTTTAGTTAAACAAAATGAAGGAAAAAACCACCATCCTCAAACTGTTATAAGTTGCCTTGGTGTTAACACAATTGCTGCTTCTCTCTGAAACAAGAATAGGAAGGTGGACACTTAAAAGCCAGTGATCTCCCTCCCACTGGCATAATCCAACCAGCAACATTGGTGAAACCAGGGTTAGGTCCAGTTAAAACTTACTGTAACTCGGCCCTTGGCATCCCAGTTCAACAAGTAACACCCACCACTTTCTATGAGAAGAAAGCTCATCTTCACACTACAAAGAGCTCTCAGAGCTCTGATGAATGAGCAGCAGGACATAACCCCGAGTGCTGTTCCGCCTTCAGTTTTCATGCAGCCAGAGTATGCTTGCCCCAGCTCCAGCTCTTAGAATACCACAATTCAAATGAACAGCTTGCCCAATTGGGATCAAAACGTGTCGGATTATACAGTGACAGATGGTCTTTCCAGAGATTCTCTTACCTCACGTAACTCCAGCCTCTGAGCAACAGCTTCCAAGCACTCCTGCCCCGTGCTCTCCACGGAGAGGGTGCACTCGATCACATTGCTGTCCAGCAGACGGATCCTTGTCACAAAGCAGTTCTTGCTCAGGACGTTGTAGCGCCTGGTCCGTCGCAGCTTCAGCCCGAAAGGCATGGCTGCTGGCCTGGAAGGTGGCCCCTTCCCTGTGCACTTCCCAGAGTTATCAGCACCCTTGTCGACTCGCCTTGAAGGCTTCTTCAAGTGCCACGACTCTCCTCCAGAAATAGAGGTAGCTGTCCATTCCCAGGGAGAGCTTCAAGGGATTCCTGCAACAGACATACAAATACGTACAGTTAAGTGTGAAATAAGGTTCCTAAAGTTCAGCGCAAAAAAGCTTAAAGGAAAAGAGTCACAATTTAAGTCATAAACTAAACATCTCCAAGCACAGGACTGACAGGCACTTACTACATCTCCCAGAAGAACACCTCATACAGCACATCTTTCAAAACTCTCTTTTGGTACTGAATGCAAAGCACAGATTTAATTGCAAAGCCCTTCTTTGAGAAGCTCAGAACAAACAGCAACTCTCCAGGGCAGGCATCCAGAGGTGCTAACTCTCCCACCATTACCCCCACCACAGGGGTCCATAACATAATCTTCAAGTTAAATTTTGGTGCCCTCGGGCCAGCTTTGAAAGCTAGCTTAAAAAAAAAAAGAGAAGGAATAGAGGCATTGAGGTGTGATTCTGAAAGAAGAAAGGCTGGCTGCAGCCAGCAGGAAATGCACCTCCGAAAAAATAAACCCCCAAGTATGCATGTGAAAGGCAAGAAGCATCCAAGGCATTTCAGAGAAGGCTCCTCTGATGCAATCCCTCACATGTTGCTCACTCCCAGCTCCAAAGCAATTCTGTATTTCACCCTTTCAGGTGGAATGAGTAACTGCAGGAAGACAGCTGTCAAACACCACGATAACACTCCATGAGAGGGAGAGAACACATATTCTAGACACCGGTTCTAATTACTACTCCTGATATTTATCAGGGACACATGCAACTGTGAAGCCAAAATACAAAGTAGACAGAAGAAGCAGAGATACAGAAATAAGGACATTTAGGAAACTATGATGCTCATCTCTGAGATGCACTTCTCTCTCAAAGCTTAGTTAGGAGCAGGTCCAAGCTAAACCAAACCAAAGCATTTACAGCTTTAAAATATCACTTTTCATGTGCAGAGAGGAATGGAGTAAAAAGCAAACTCCTTGCTACCAAGCCTTCCTGGTTCCATTTGAATATTCTGGAGCAAGAAGTGAAGGGACATGAAAGCTGGCATTTAAAAGTCCATTCCTTGTAACAAATAGTACTGCAAACAAAAGCTAGCTCCCATTTCCTTGCTGCTTAGGAGAAGGCCTGGAAAGCACTGCCAGCAGAGTACGCATCACTTAGCCCACTGTGACGTTTTGAACAGATATTAGTACATTGCTCACGTGTATCATCTGGCAGAGAACTGCATGACTCAGTTATTTTCACTTTTTAGTGCATATAGTTGCTATGGAGATCATTAAAAGCAGCTCAACTGACTACAGGGATTATAGTTATACTAGAAACAGAACCATCACGTATTTGAGTCAGTGTATTTTCCAAAGCCAGTATATCCTCACATTTGTTAGGGGGTTAAAGAAACAGAAAACAACCCCTAAAACACAGAAACAGAAAACCACAAGCAACCTCTCACTTAGGTGTGTGACTACCCTGGTAGTCTACTAGCTTCGCCAGAGCAAAGCCTAGAGACTTTGAGAAGGGGCATGTGCTATTTGACTGAAGTGCAAACAAACCCATCACATTAGCTCCTGTAGTTTAATCTCCCATTCTAACTTTCATGGGGACAGAAATAACATATTTTCACATGACTGCATGAGAGATCTGTTATACCTTGCATCTCTAACATCAGAAGCCATCCAAGACACATGAATACATCCTCACAACAACTTGGTTACCCATGGCTCAAACAAGAGGAACTGAAAAACAAACATTAGCCAGCTTGTCCAACATCACTCAGGAAAATGGCAGCAGATCCGGGTACTAAAACACACAGGCCAAGTTACTGCTTTAACCCCTACTCAACTATTTAGCAATTATCGTGCTGACAAACCTATCCAAAACTGCAACACGAGGTTGGAAAGCGGGAAGAATGGAAGGAAATTACAGAGAAAGAAGGGTGTGGAGGACTACATCTTATCAAGAACAGCACTTGCGTTCAGTCTCTGGCTTTGCAGATTATTCTAAGCCAGACACATGGGGAGTTGTAGCTAGCCTAAAAATAACGCCCTCCCTTTCATTACTGTTAGCTGCACACATCTCTTCGCAGAGCATGAGCCATCCTCTGTACAGTAGTTGTACAGTTAGCAGCAGCCTAAAGATGCTCTTCACTGTGAGGGTTGTGAGGCACTGGAACAGGTTGCCCAAAGAAGTGACGAATGCTCCATCCCTAGGAGTGCTCAAGGCCAGGTTGGATGGTTGACATGGTCTAGTGTGAGGTGTCCCTGCCCATGGCAGGGGGTTGGAACTATACGATCTTAAGTCCTTTCCAACCCAAACCATTCTACGATTCTATGAAACCAATGTCAGTTTACAAAAAGTCAATGTGATCGGCCTTGCTGACCAGGCACATGGAACACCACAGCTCTCGCAGGATAAGCCGCCTCAGAAGACACTGCAAACATGCTGTTCTGGAATAAACCCACTAATTCTTGTACAATGGCAATGTTCACATGGATTGCAAATGAATTACTCTATCATAAACAAGGCCAATATTTCCCTCCCTTTTCCAAAAGCAGTAAAGTATCAGGAGTTTTCCTTTAACTCTGCTGAAGGTGATGAGTCAGACACAGAGATGGGTTAACAACGCACTTCGTGCAACAGGGTTTGGGTTACTTTTTCATTTCACTTAAATATACATGAATGCCTGATGACAGCTCTTCCGTACAACTTGTCACACTTAGTTTGCAGTTAAAGAATGAATCAAGACAACTTGAAATGGCTCTCATCAGCCCAGCCTGTAGAAACAATTATTTTTCAATCCAATGCACATGTCTAACTTTCCTGTTTACACTTCTGGACTACCAACTTCCCACTTGGGTTTTCTGGTAAGCTTCCTAAAGAAGATCTCAAAGGCCCTGGTTACATACAGGTTCCTAAAGCAGTGTTTTTTGTTTGTATAATCTTAAAAGCATCAGGAGCACCCATTTTTACTCACAGTTATTTTGTAGACAACTGAGAAAAGAAGATGATGACAAGAAACAGAAGGGTTTGGTTGTTCAAGTGAAGGATTATTCCATTACAGGATCTCCTTTCCTGGCTAAAGAATTGCCAAAGAGTGGCAACCTCCCTAACCAAGTTAACACAACTATGAAGGCATCCACAACACTTCTCAAACTCACATTTTCACTTAAAACCAAATAAAACCAGTGAAACTAAAGCAAGCCTCTAAACAGCTCATCAAATAAACATGAACTTATTCTAATTCTAAAAAAGGATTTATTTCAAGCGTGAAAGACATCAAGATGACAACTTTTAAACTGATACCTTCTATTTAAGGATTTGTTTTTCTGAAGAGAAACTAGACTGAGCTCTTTACAAACTTCGGGTTTTTTTCTTTTATTCTTTTTGTTCCATGTTTCGATTATTTTGGATTCTTCCTTCTACTGCTAGAAAGCAGCTTAAAGATGGAGCCTGATACAAAACATACACATTTCAGCTCAAGGCAAGCTTACCTATCTCACTCTACCTTCACATGGAAGCCTTGTCAGCATACTGACTGTGCAAAGGCAGCAGATATGGATGTATGATCTCTGCAATGGCATTTCAGTCCCTCATAACACCGCTGCATCTTGCAAGGGAAGAGAGAAGAAATCACAGAATCATAGTTTGGGTTGGGTTGGAAGGGACCTTTAAAGCTCATCCAGTTCCAACCCCCTGCCACAGCCAGGGACATCTTCCACTAGACCAGGTTGCTCCAAGCCCCGGTGTCCAGCCTGGCCTTGAGCACTGCCAGGGATGGGGCAGCCACAGCTTCTCTGGGCACCCTGTGCCAGCACCTCAGCACCCTCACAGGGAAGAACTTTCTAATAGCTACTCTAAATCTCCCCTCTTTCAGCTTAAAGCCGCTGAGTACTTGTGCAAGAAGTCCTTCCCTGGGCAAAAGAGTTTTCAGTAGGTACCACTCCCCCATCGCTCAACAGCAGAATACAGTTATTCATACATGCAGAGGTAGGAAAACACACTCGTATAACAAAGAATATCTCCCAAGCACAACCTTGGCACCAAACTGAAACACCTTCAAGCTGCAGATGGCACAGCTGCAATGGTTTGGGCAGGAAAAGGCTAATCATGACCTAGAGCAATAACACTACCTATCAGCAACCAGCCTAATCACGACCAGTGCAATAGCACTACCTATCAGCAGGGCCAGTCCTGCAAGAACTAGGTCAGGTTCCCACTGTGATACATAACACAGAATTACTTCCGATTGTAAGAACATTTGCTTAGTTTCTGTATGAAATACAAAACCTCCTTATGGATTTAGATTTCCTTATGCAGATAAAGACATGTGCCTTTCCAAACCAGTATTTTTCTTTTCTTTACGAGACATTACAGCAAAACCAGGTCAAACCACTAGCACACACAAAGCAAACCGATGAATGTTTTACGACTTTTCCAAACCTAAAACCAAAGAAGGCAGAAATAGGAAAAATTCTTCCTTCATTCCCCCAAAGTCAGCTGGGGCTGGCCAGATGTTAGTAGTTTTAATAGGCAGATGGGGGGGGCGGCAAGGGAAGCCATCATGTGTTTCAGGAGGAAGAGGCCATGGGGTACAAGCTGCTTTGTGTAGTGAAGGGCACTGCTCCAGTCACAGGGCACTCTCCTGCTTCCTCAAATTTCTTTAAAGGCCAGGAGAGAGAAAGACTTCTTCTCTCAGGACATTTCCAAGTACTCGGCTTGCTCTTTATTACAGAGTTACTACATTGAGCCACGTTGAAAGGAGCATCCAATAGGAAAGGCGCTGAAAGCAGAATGCTTGCTCTCACTTCATTTGCTTCTGTGGATAATTTCTGAAACTCCAGGAAGACAGCGATTACTGTCAAACTGCAGCCTGTATTTACCAACAGCACATGGCAGCCCTCCAGCATTCCAAGACTGCAGGAGCAGCAGCACACCTAACAGAAGTATGTAACCCTGGGCTGGGCCTGAGACCACAGCATGTGATGCAAGCGGCAAGGGATGTGCTAGCCTACAGTTTTAGGGAAGAGTAACAGCGTGCAGGAGACAGGGAGTCTGGCACAACCCATCTCCATCTAGCTGAGTTCTGTCTAGAGGAGGAGACCTCTCTCTGTGGAATAGCCTGCTCTGCCTTGATTGCTCTCATGTGAGAGTTTCATGCAGGTAGAGCATGGTGTGGTGTATTTCTGTGCCTCACGAGGTGTCCGCATCCCACCCAGTTATGAGTGGAATTCCCATAAAGCCTGATAAACTCCCAGGAGCCAAATCCATCTCTGGAGAGATTAAACGGTTTTTTAACCCTTACGTTATACAAGCATTCTGCTGCAAGGCCACTGTTTTCAACTACTTGCTTATACAGTGCCTGACAAGACATGGACCTCATCCTCAGGCATTTAAATCTGGGGGAGATATAGGTATTATCCTAATCCATATAGGAATAAACCCAACACTTGTGTGCATGAATAGATGCCAAGGGCTCTCTAAGACATTCAAAGTAGAAGATGACTGCTACTGTTACTGCTACTGTGCAGCATCAGACACCAGTACACAGTGGCCAAAGACCCAAAATCACACAGTTACAACTCTACTTTCCCAATTCCAGCACAGCCTTCCTTTCCCAGGAAAATTTCCATTTTCCATCAGATCCATCTTTGCTGTAGCAGGGATTTTTTATCAAAGCCATTGTGTGTTTTCACACAGTCATTGTACTTGACCTAGGTCAGATTCTGCCTAAATAAAATGTCCAGAGAGGTTTAAATGAAACCAAAAGAACCACTCCAATTTGGGACAGCTAAAATTCTACCCTTTCTTCTCTTTTGTCACAATACCTGCAAGAGTATGTACTCACTGACTCTGAAGTGCAGAAATGTTAGTAGGTGCACCTCTGTTATTCCCTCCTCCCATCCTGAAGCACCATTCTTTCTGCGAAAACACCTTTCTTATGCATCCCCATGCAACTCCATAGTTCTGTGGATGCATCTATCGGGCAAGCACCTATGACTCTTCAGCATCAAGGTCTGCAGGTCACATGTACTTTTGAGGATCTAAGTGTCCAACAGTCTCCGTCACAGAAAAGATGTGAACTTCCCAAACCACAGATGAGACCCTTACCCATAATTTCCTTACTCCTCACTCCAGAATACCCTCAACAGGTCTAACTACTTATGAAGGATTCTTTGAGTTAGTGTAAGCATTCAAGTTAGGAGTAACATCTGCATAAAGTAACATATCTAAATGACACTGGGGGTGCCACTGCAATCAGTTTTAGACCACAACAACGTGAGTAATGAAGCTGGAGTTTTTACCCTTCACCTGTACACCTTGTGTTCTAAAGTCAAAAACCCCCAACAAAGTGAAATGCCAGACCCCAGCAGTTTTCCTTTGAGTAGGAAAAGCTGCCTGCCTGCCCATGCCAAGGGACTGCAGCAGCCCCACCTTTCTGCCATGGCAGGTTTTAGGTCACCAGGGTACAGCAGTTAACTATTTACAGTCTCACACCTTGGCTATGTTATTACAAGACCTCAAACTAGAAACAGCCAAGAGTGATCAGTGCCTGGATGGCACTGGACCAAGGATGCAGTTTTGCCCCTGAGGCAGTCTAATCTAGGAGCTCCCTACTGCCAGGAATGAGAGGAAAGTCCTGCTCTCTTCCCCACTTTACAACTCTAACTCAGTAAAATGGGATCCTTTCAGCTTGGTTAATGTGTTTAAATAGCTCACAGTGGAGCCCAGCACAAGCAGTTCACCTGGCACAGAGGAGAGGGCAGAACCACACACCTCAGAGGAGGAAGAATAAGAGCAGTGCTGCATCCATTGACAGCAGTTGGTCAGGTCAGCTGGGCAAGTTCTGAACTCACAGCCCAAGGCAGGCTCCTGGGCTCAGCAGGCAAAGGAGCTTCCCAGAACATACTCCCATTCTTCCTGTATGGCAAAGCTATGTCAAAATAAAAGGCTAAGAATAAAATGTGAAATAGGCAGCTGATTTAAACAGCATTTTTTTTTTTCACCCAAAATAAAGCAATTTATTCTGTAATTGAATGCTCCTAAGAAAAATTATGATTACAGACTCTAGTTGGGCTATATCTTCAACATGGACAAACCATTCAGAAGAAGAGAAGTCAGATCAATACTCTGGTATTTGGGCACATCCATCTTTCAGGCCTGGTACTATACCAACTGACTAAGAAAGGCACCAAAAGCACAAGGCCTTGCATCCTAAATTTTCACTAAATACTTCTTAGCAATCAAATATGAGGGAAACTTAACTGTTACTGTAACAGCCAACTATTTTAAATCAGTTATATTCAAATGACTTAAAACTTCTCAGGAGAGTTGACTGGATTCTTCACTTTGTGTCCCTATATTACCCCCCTGGCTACAATCAGTAGCAGCATCATATCAGGGCCATTTACTTTTCCTTTCAGCTAGTACCCTCTGTGACAGGTTTTCAGCTCTTTCAGACTTGCTTGAGCGATAGTGATTGGAAGAGATTACATTTCCTGCTAAATGTGATTGATAGCTATATAAAAGAGTGATGGATATGCTTAGTTAAAACCACAGAAAAACTCCTTACACCGTGTTTTCATTAGTCTCTCATATTACAAAGACATGAGTAAAACTAAAGTTCTGAACACAGGATAACATGAAGAAGCAATAGCTCTAACAGAGGCAAGTGCCAGAGTGAAATCATACACCTCAGCACATTCACACTATTTAAACATCCACCAGCACCAACTGGTGCTGGTTATTCTGTGATTTCAACTGATGGCATAAAAAGTTGGTCAAAAATGAAGACAACAGAAGTTCAAACATCATCTATCCTGCTTTTATGAAAAAAATAGTTGGGTTCTCAAGCATGCAGTTCATACAGTGCTGCTCTCAGATGAGACCCTGTGTGCTATTTTGCTCCTGCCTTTCTTCTGATGTGAATGTGGCTTATACATGTGAGTTTCTACAACTTCTGCTCCAACAGTGGGCATGCCTGTGTACCTCTCAGTCCTTTGCTTCCTTTCATATATATATTCTGGAAAATTATAGTCTTTAAAATGAACAGAAATTGGGAAAATTTGAGCTACAGCTACAGATTGCTAAAATGCATCATCCTGCCCTTAACTCTAAAGATTGCACAAGTCAAAAAGGTACCTCCTTAATTTAAGGAATTTCCAACATATTGGAATTCCTTGACCCACGAAGGAAGAAAATATTTTCTTAACAAATTCATCTTGTAAAGCCCAAAGAATCATACATACAACTGAGGGAGAAGGGAAAAATCAGCAGGAATGACTCGACTTGCAGCACATCAAATGTCAACAGCGTCATGGCTCCAAATCTACCTTTTTCCTTATGGATCCTTATGGATGCAGTGCTACCCTCACTGATGCCCGTAACCAGACTGGCACCAAGTGAAGTGAGACCCATACCTGCAGGCTTACAGTAAGAATAAAATCTTATCCAGTTTCTGGAAGTTCAGAGCAATGGTGTACATTCCCAAGAGAAGCTCACTTAATTCCATAGAGGTATTCATGACTGAATCAGGATAATGCAATGGAGGAAGTATTGCTCCAGGTAAGCAAGTGTAATGGGATGCAGGAGAAAGGAAGTGGGGGGAATAACACGGTAAAAGCATGCACACTGTACATCCTAACTCACAACTGAGCACATTTAGTTACATAAGTAGATATTTTATCCACAATCATAACATGAACTTCTGAACTTGCATGGAAAAAAGCCTCTCCATGACTCAATGCATTAAAACACCGATGCTACTAAATACTTTTACACAATGGAAATAATTCCTTCAAGGAGGATTATATTGTGTGCACATACATGAAGAAAGTAAATCTGTTATCTTTACTGAATATAGGCCTTGATGTAAATCACACAGCCATGGTCTATGAATAACCGCATTTGTTTCAACAGCAAAACACCTCATCTAAAATACAGAATAGCTGCCGGAAATGAGCTAACAGGACTTTTCTTTCTGTAGCAAGGGATTATTTTCCAGAGCCCACTGTGTGGGCTTAAACACTAGTCTGAAAGAGTCAAAATACTGAGAAGAAAGATTTATGGCTAAAGGCAGGGGTAGGGGGGGACCTGCTTTGAAGAGACTGACTCCTTTGACGGGTGCCTCAGAATCACAAGGCTACAAAGGGACCCCTCTCTGTGAGCAGCCCTTGGCGTTCTTCCTTCATCTCTGCTGCAGATCGCACTGATAAACAAGATTTGAACACAATTACCTGGTATCAGGGACTTGGACAGCAGAAAGGAGTTATTATTAACAACAGATGGCATGTTTTTGCCCAAGAACTTTCAACAAGGAAACTCTCACACCTCAAATACTACTCAAGCTATCAATGGGAATCCTTCAACACTAGTATGTTTTCCAAAAGTTTTCAAAGGAGTTTGGGAGGAAAATTACAAATATAATTCCACAGCATTCCAATAAGTGCTGCTAGTTGCACTGACAGAGGAAGGAACTGTACAAACTCTGATTCCATATTGTTTCATTGTAAAAAGGTGTTATTTTTCTTCTTTACTTACAGAATCATAGAATCATACCAGCGCTATAATTGATAAGTTTAGATTGGCTTCTTTCCTCTAACATATTATTTGTCATTAATTCTCCTCAAGAGAACAGCTTTGCACTGAAGGGTGGTAAAACTCTGTTAGTTTTGGAGTACAAAATACAAGTTGCAGCTTTATACACAAGATCACTGTAATAAATTGTAAAACCTGTGGCATGCCATTCTCTGCTCAGCTTTCAGAACAGTGCTTCAATAAACTCTTTACCACCATTCCCTATAAGCCTGGACAAATTACTCACCCTTTTCATATGATGATAGCTTTATTTGGAGTCATACTTGACGTTATCAGCTTTTAATGAGATTACAGCCCAGTTCTTGTTAGCTGACTCTATGAAAGAAGGCAGCTGCTTTGTAACACTTCAGAGGGAAAAAAAACTTCGCAGAAAGTTTTAATTTAGTCATGAGTTGAAAGGAAAATTTTCTTTAAAATAAAAGAGCTTTATTCTTTGTTCCCATTAATCCATTTTTATGTTAGCATTTTAGCATGACCAGAACGCAAAGACCAAAACTGATTTGTAAGTTGTGACCCTCCCTAGCTCACAGAATAGACTTTGTATATTAAAATGGAGAGACAGAAGCATTAACATCTAACATGACCATTTTATGGGTTTGCTGTTCTTTACAAGCAATTCAGATTTAAACCACAGAATTTAGCCTGGCTTTCAGTTCTCATATGGAAAAAAGAAACCTCCATCTAAACACAACTTGCATAAAATCAAAACATCTTCTGTTTGACCACAGGTAGGTGTATTTATTGCACATGCATATCAAAAGTGGCACAAATAGGCCTTTGATCCACCATAGTGACCACTGAAGTTCTGCTGAATGCAGACAAATATAAATATCATAGACAGATTATTAAAGTTTAATTTTCTTACAAGTACAAAACCTAAACACCAGAACAGAAGAAGGTGGAGTAAAATAAAAAATGGTTAAATAACCCTGCTGTTTATATGTTCTCTTTTTTGGTATCTCGTATTTGAACATACAGAAGTCTAAGGTGATGAGGTATCCCTAACATTTACACTCAGCATTAACTGCAATGCATGGAGAAGCAAGAAAAGAAACAAGGAACAAAAACAAAGCAAGTGGAGAAAGCTCATGTGGTGCAGCCTTTCCTGTAATTCTGTCTCTGGTTAGCAAGTTGGAAGCATTTTGTTTCTTTAATTTGAAGCCTGATACACACATTCCTCTGCAGCTTTATGTGGACACAGCCAACAGATCACACTCATTCTTAAAGGAGCTCAATGAGCAGCACAGCAAGCCCACAAGCTAGGAGATGCATAGCAAGAACAGACTCATACAATCAACTGGGTTGAAAAAGGCCTTCAAGATCACCAAGTCCAACCTTTACCCCAGCACTGCCAAGGCCACCACCACCATGTCACTAAAGGCTTCATGCAAAAGTTGCTGTATGTGATGAAAAAAAGGGAGAAGACAAGACCGCACACGATGCTGTCCTACAGCAATATCTACCGCATACAAGGCAACAGTATCAGTGGAAGGGAAAAGGGAAGTGCTGCCGCCAAGCCGGCAGGGCACTGCAATTCCATCCAAGCTGGTCAGCACTGCTAAAGTTCATCATTTCCATTTGCAGAGACAAGGCTCCAAGACAAATTTGCCGAGAATTAACTGCCTTTTCCATAAAATGATTAGCTGTGCTTTTTTGAAAGAGTTACTAAGGACCAAAAGGCCATAGGGTAATTATTTACAGCACTGATGCCAGGCATGAAGAGACAGGTCAAGCCATTCCAAATCCCACACAGAGGAAGGAGTGAGAAACCCCTGCAGTTTGTTGACCATCTCCATGAAGAGCACCAGCTCTGCTCTTCCTTCTTGGTACTGACAGACTGCAATGGAAATACAAAATCAGACTCAAGACCTTCAGTTTTCCATTTCCAAGTTCACACTTCTCTACTCAAGAAGAATAAAAAAGAAGAAATGAAGCCCATCTGCTGAAGACAGCAGGCATTATGAATCACAGAATCAACCAGGCTGGAAAAGACTTTTAAGCTCATCCAGTCCAGCCATTCCCCAGCACTGCCAAGGCTGTGTGTGAACACTTGCAGGAATGGTGACTCCAGCCCTGGGCAACCTGTTCCAATGCCTGAGCACCCTTTGGGAAAGGAATTGCTCCTCATCTCCATTTAAACCTCCCCTGGCGCTGCTTGAGGACATTTCCTCTTGTTCCATCGCTTGTTACTTGGGAAAAGAGACTGACTTGACATTGTCTTGCTTTGGTTGGGAAAGGTATCCAGCTCAATTCCGACTGTAAGCTACGGGTGCAGTACAAACCACTGTCCTGCATCTCAGCGTAAGGAGAGATTCTAACCTGCTCTCGTGAGAGGGAGCCTGGAAGCAGCAGAGTCCAGCCTTGACTCTCAAAGAGGGAACACGATTGCTGGGAAGGAGTTTTAAGTATGCTCATGAAAGAAAGCACAGCTCCTATCTTCCCAGGGCCCCCCCACTGCAGAATACAGGACACTCAGTCCAAAAGTATTTTCAGTGCCTAAATATAACACAGGCATTCACATAGCATAAATAGGAGAATCCTTCTGAAGGGCTATCTTCAAAACAACCTCCATTCTAAGTAAGACTAAAGTTCAAAGTCATATACTGGCATGTCACATTCAGGAAATCCTTGTAAGAGTAATGAATTTATTGTTATTCTACCTGGCTATTTTTATAAAGTTTCTGGAAGCAAGAAACACGTCATGTGCTTAAATAACTACTTGTCTACCTTTGCGTTTCCCTCAGTGACAAGGCAAGAAAATGTAATGGAATATGGTTATAGTCTCATGGGATTTCACAATATCAGTTTTCATTGGCAACCAAGGATTCCATACCCCAAAATCACATTTTTTCAGTCTTTTTTCTAAACTTTTGATAAATAAACTTGTCAGAGTAAAATATTGCTGGCCCTTAATACTGTAGTTTATGCCAAAAATAATATGAAGCTATTCAAATCACAAAGCCAATGAAAAATAAGTAACTTCAAAACATCCAAGGGTAAACATTACAACCGGAGCAAGGTAAAAAAGGTTTTATAGGAAAGCTAATAGGTAAAACACAAACATGAAACCCACACCAAAACAAGCCAAACAACAAACCCTCACAGATAGGAGACTGACAGAAAGAAAGTAAAAAGACAGTCCAAGAACCTGCTTCTTTTTGTGTTCCTCCTACTCCATCAGGTGTTCTGGAAGAAGAAATCAATCATCATTAACTTCCAAATAAAGTGTCACTGGGGATCATTAAAGGCCATGCTATGAAAGGATTTGTTCATCTTTCTAACCGCATCATCCCATCTGAGCGACTAGCTCCTGCAGGACATGGTGTTAGCTGTTCACAGCTATTGAAAGTGTTAGCCCAGCTGAACCACAAGTAACATAAGAAGTGACAGGTATCTTCAGATCTCAGTGTAGCAAGTGTGCGCCAGCATGGGAGATGCAGCATCCTGACACAAGCTACTCACAACAGACAATTCCCACATCCCTCCTTACTATCTCTAAACGATCACGCAATCACTTTAACTGGCAGTAGGATGCATGCACTGGCAGATATACATCTTCTGACAGTGACAAGGGCAGCACAAAATCTGCTATTATGCTTTCACAATGAAATTAAATATATTAGCAGAGCCACATAGCCAAGTTCATACGCAGATTCCTTCTTTGGGTCACTGGGCTAAATAATGCTTTGCCTGCTAATAAGACTCAAATAGCACCCTCTCCTTACCATGAGGTGTAAAAGTATTCAGCCTTACAGAAGAAAGTTGGGCTTTTTTAAAGTTAGAGCAAATTTTTAAGTTAGAATGGAAAAACTCCATCACTTTGCCTGGCATAAAGTGGAGAGACAGTGGGAGAAGAAGAAAAAAGGCTGGCAAAGATAAGCAAAGAACATAAAGAAAACATTTCTTCAATGCAGATGGGAAAGGGCAGTAAAAACTTTCCAGCTGTTGGCTGATTTGTCCAAGCTTCAAGTGTTCTGAAGAGGTAAAACAGCGGGTGGCATGAATCCCATGTAACATACAGAATTTAGAAGACAGACTCTTCTCTTAAACTCCTTCACCTATTCAGGCTGCACTTTTCTCCCAAGGCAGCCAAAGCTCATTTACTTCTTTTTTTGTAGACAACTAGTAAATACCACTGATCAAAACAAAGCCAGAAACCACCTCAACTCTAATTTATGTTTTAGCTCCTTCAGTGCAGAGATGCAACACAACTACTCATAACCCACTTTTGAAAGTCAGGCTAATCCATTTATGCAGGTTTTTTTATTCAGAGCAATTATAATACTCCATGAAAGTAAGCTCACATTAGAATCATAAAATCATGGAATAGTTAGGGTTGGAAAGGACCTTAAGATCATCCGGTTCCAACCCCCCTGCCTTGGGCAGGGACACCTCACACTAAACCATCCCACCCAAGGCTCTGTCCAACCTGGCCTTGAACAGCACCAGGGATGGAGCATTCACAACTTCCCTGGGCAACCCATTCCAGTGCCTCACCACTGTCACAGTATCGCTATCAGCTAGTACCTCCCAGAAGTAAGAACAGTGTATTTGTGTACAAAAGAGAACAAATACTACAGTATTTCAAGAAGTTAACAAGGTAAAGTAGCCCGTCCCGGAATAAAGACTTCCCACCATTCCAGACACGAAATAGCATCCCAATTTCTCACTTTACTTGTCCTTGAAACAGTCTTTATGCAACTTAAGGGGTTGTAGAAAACAAAATTAACTACTTTTATAGCCAAGAAAAGCAATAAAGTACTATATAATTTCCTAACACTACTACAGCTACCTGTGGTATCTTAAGAAAAATTGCAAGCAAGAGAAGATTGTCTGCTATCTCGAGAATTGAAGACAGATGTTCAGGCAAGATGACCTGCATTAAAGAACGGTCCACGCAGTTGAGGAGGTTCAAACACCCACTTTCAGCTGGAGAAACAAAACAGGAATTCAATAAAAACTCTCAAGTGGTATTAAAATCATGTGCCCTTGCTGTATCCCATATATAGCTAGCTTCCCTTAGTAGGGTGGTACCCTGAATGCTGCAGAATGACAACAGAGGAAGAGTCTGGCTGCAGACATTAGTGTAAACCTGTTTTTGTAAGTATTGTTTTCCTTCTACAGAACAAAGACCGAAATACTCCATGTAACATTTTATCCTCCTGTAACTGAAGAATACAGCATGCAGACTTCCTGTAATGGAACACACTTTTCTTTTCCATATGCAACTGAAACTGCCAAGTTCAAATAGAGAAAAATATTACACGTATCCATGGATATCTAATTTTAGAAAGACAAACAGTTCTCCTGCTCCAGCAGCAGGGAAAAAGATGGTCAGAAACAGTTATTACAAGCCCTATGGAAAGGAACTATGGCAGTACGTGACGCAGGTTGGTGGTAAGGGCTGAGTTGGGCAAGTGCCCATGAGGGAAACAAGGCTTCCATGGGCTCTGCGTCTGAGATGACTGACTACAGTTGAAGCTACCACATCTGATTGCCAGCTTGACAGGCTAATTTGCCTAAAACACAAACACTTTGGGAAGAATAATGCCTTCTGAGCCTTTGCAGCCATTTTCAAGCTCTATGTCATGTTAATAAGCACCGAGATTGACATTACTATGACTCCACAAAAGGAACTATAACGTCTGCATGTAACTGATACGCATTTTTCCCCAAAGTCACTGTGGGTTTGGGTTACAGAACTTGGCCAGACGTCTTCAGAAACTTAACCAGGGGATTTTCATATCTAGAATCTGAAAGCTAGATAGTTTTACTGCATGCAAGCACACCTTCTTCACATAGTATAGCTCTTGCAACCAAAAAGGTGTAAAATCCAGCATGTGAAATGCGCTGTGAACATCCCAAAGGAAACACAGACTGAAAAACAAAATAATCTGAGACACAGTTGAAATGTGTTCAGTTTTGTTTCCTAAAAAGAAAGAAAGTCACAGCTCTCAAAACAAACACCTGGATATAAAATGCAGATGGTCTGGAACACTATAAGCAGCCAACAGACCTGCTTGAAGGAGCCATCTAGCCAGGAAACACAGGGCACTACTAGTACAAAGTTGTCTGAAATAAAACAGCTTGTTTTGAGTACAAACTGCCAACACAATGGTTTCTGGGGAGAATGCATCTTCTGTTGAAACAAAGCTACGGAAAACACTTGAGACATGCACTGGTTTAAAGTATTCTGGATGCTAAGTACTAATTCTTTCCCATTCTAACTATAAAAACCAATCAGGCATGCTTGAATTTTACAGTTTATTTTCTTTAGTGCTAGTCAACATCATGAACATATTGAAAACTTCAAAGGAAAATACTGATGCTCACTACTGTGCATATTGCTTCTGTATGAAGAGGTACCAGTAAACCGCAAAGGCAAGCATCTAAAGAGACAACATGGAGAAAGCCCCTGTATGTTATGGGTTCTGGAGCAACAGGCTCTTCTTACAAAAAGAGCATTAGTGCTGGAAAACAGGTGCCAAAGGCCCTTATATTTACCTTAGGCAGTTGTTAGGGATAGCAGCACTCTCCTTATTATAAGTCACCAGTCTCCACTACCAGCAAAATGTATTCCTGTCAACAGAACATGGCTCCTCCGCATTACAAACGGTAGCTAGCAACAGAGTTAGCTACTTTTAATTATGAACAAGCTTTGTAATTCAGATACACCTTTGAGTTGTGTTATGGAATTTAGAAAACACCTCATTCTTTAAATACATTACTAACTGGATTCATGAAAACCAGAACTGCCACCTCACTTTGAGAACTGAAACTTGCCTTGACTTCTGATCTCTTGTCCAGAATCAGCAGACAAAGGTTTACCAATCCTCGAGGTATGCTGAATCCTATTTAAACTTCCCAGCTCATCTGGACTTGAAAATTCTATCTACTTTGCTTCCCCAGCTCTTACACATAGGAACTCCCCACAGGATTGTATTATAACATACTACAGAACTGCTACAAGAAATCAAATTAGCAATCTTGGGATGATCCTAAATGCTTGGGTTTATTTGTTGACAATATCATTAACAGGAGGCAACAGAACCTTATCCATAAGGGCAGCAAAAAGTAAGATAATTGGATTATTAGAATGTCAAAAGTATGACAGGAATCCTGACTCTCTAAATGCTAAGAGATGCATCTCCCTGCCCTTAAGGTTGGTGAAGTATTGGTCAGAAATGCACCTCCTGTTCAATCTGATTTGCAGCTTAGTTATCCTGGTTACTAAAAAAGGATACACAACTAAAATGAAGTTCGCTGCTCATTAATACCACTAAAACTTCGATGGTCTGAGGACAAAGTAACCACCCAGCAAAAAGAAACCCCAAAAGGTCTGCAGAAAGCCCAGCTGAAAAACAATATAACAAAGCATCCGTTCAAGGGCAGTTCTGAAATTTACTATAAAGTCCAGAAATAGCCGCTGAAGAATTACAATGATGAATTTAGCTTGCCAAATTACAACTGCATTGCATAATTCCAGCAAGTTATGCTGACATCCCACGGAGGGCACTAACGCCCGCCTCTCAGAGACCTACCAAGACCTTCTAAATTACAGAGCAGATGATCTCCCTCCTGTGAGTCTCTATGTGGTTCTTTGTTAGTGCCCAGCTCAATTTTTTGCTTCCTCATCTTTATCGCACATGAGAACATTGAGATATTTTGACTACGGAATGTTTCTGAATGAAAATAGACAAAAGAATCCAAATAAAATCAATCAAAAAAAATAATGATATACAGCACTCATTCCCCACTGTTAAAACCTTGCTTTTTAACCCAGATTTATCTGCTAAAAGTTTACCAGCCAGATTTCCTTCCTCTGCTCTCAGCCAATCTCTTCCCCAGCAGCCAGCCAAGAATTCCCTGGTTTCCGACCCATGCAGTGACCCAGGCAGGAGAGCTGGGCCAGAGGTGCCCTAACAGTCAGGTAATCCTTGTTTTCCACTGTCTGCCCTGAGCAAACCTCACCATAAATTCTTTATATAGCTTTAAAAGAAACCAAAGGCTCCTAAACAAAAAAATCCCTGTTACAAGGAGCTGAAACGTGTCCATGAACACACCAAACCAGCTCTAAAGTTGCTTTAGAAGCCTGAATCCCAGTCATGAGCATGTGTTCACGACCCGACAGCCAGTCCTTTGCAACACGATACAGTCTCTTTGCTACAGCTCGCTGGTTCAGAAGTAGAGGGGCCGTATCCCATTAAAAACAACAGGAAATTGACCACAGCAATAAATCCCAAGCTTTGGCTGCTGCAATTCCTTATCTTCCATGAGCAGTTGTTGGTGTGCAAAACCCATGCAACTTTTTCTTTTCAAAGCAAAACCAAACAGCCCATTAAAAACCACTCCAAAACTGGAGCTTCTACACAGTAATAGCTTACACCAGCCTTGGGAGACCTAGATCCCCAAGATCATCTTCCTGTCATGCCAGGATATCCTGTTATATTTTGAATGGTTTACTGCTGCCTCCAGGCAAACCCATGTCACTGAGAAAGTGAAGTCGGTGCACAAAGACTGACAGGTCCCAAGGAATCTCATCAGAGGCTTTGGCACTTCTGACAGGACTTGCATTGCTCTTTTCCTGCATTTTCTGCACCCAACTGATCTGTCTGTCCCCTCTGATAGCATTTTCACTCTATCTGATGGAAAAAACTACTATCTGAGATGATGCTAATGCTTCTCTATTGGCTTACCAACATGTAAAAGGAATTCCACTGGCAGTGTTAGCTCCACAAATCCCACTACTGGAGATGCAGTTTCTGCTGGACTGGAGAAAAAGGGATGGGGGGCAGTGAAGGGGTAGCCAAGGCTTTTCCCTGAAAGGAATAAAATACATAAGCCACAGGATTTCATTCAACTGGCAGAGACTACATTGAGCTTTTTGCCAGCATAACTGTGTCTATTGTGGGTCTGACTTGTTTTCCCACTCCTAAAAGGCAGAGCTTTGCCAACAAAACTTTAAAGACCAAGACCAGCAGTGTGGGTGTGGGGTTCAGTTTGTTTTCAGTACACCCCAGTGAAGTTAACCATGGTCCAGTTTCCTGCCAATCTAATCCACACATCATGTAACACCAGTATATTTTTTGTTCCTTATTCTGCTTTAGTTAGGCCCTACAAGTATTTCTGGAGCAGGCTTTTCAGGCAGGCAATCCTCCTCCAAAGCCATTCTTACTGTAAGATTCCAAAGGCTGGAAAAATATCAGGGCAAGTGGCAGCTATTCACTTTAAGAGCTAAAAGTGCTTCTAAATCATGTATATTTTGCCTACATTTAGGCAACCAGGACATGTTAGTTGTACAAGATACTTACAATGGAAAGATCAAACCACCTCATCTACTAGAAGAAACCAGTAAGAAAACACTCTTCCAGCCCTAAAGACTTCAAAACCAGAAGCTGAACCTCCTTGTACTAGGAATAATTACAGCAGAGTAGTTACAACACGTTTGGAGATCACCTCACCTATGAGCATGTGCCAAAACCAGGGCTCAGTTCACTCCTGCTACTCTGGGGGAAGGCGGGAGGGAAGTAAGCTCCATTTTGGATGCTGCAGGACCCCAAGAACTATCTGCCTTTGGAAACATAGATAGGAAACAGGGTTGAAAGACCTTCCATGAAGAAATGATTTTTGTAAAGCTGTTTTCTTTGACTGTAAAAGCTATGCTAGAGCTGGGACTGCTATGGGCATCTTCTCATTTCAGTCACCTCATTCTGAATCTCAACCAGTTCCTGATCCCAAGCATGAGGAAAACTCCACATGTTTTTCAGAAGATGCACCTCCAAGCACAAAAGCTTGTTAGCCACAAAGTTCCACTTCTTGACATTATTCCTGGATAGTCCCTTCTCTAGCATCAGAAAGAAGTCCACAAGGTGCATGGTGATCCCACTAGCAGGAAAACTATGCAACATCAGCCAAGGAATCATCATCAGGCCACCAAACTGACTTTCCACTAGCATATTAGAAGGGAGAGTTAGAGCTATGGAATTTCTTCATGCTTGAGAGCTCACCAACGCCAACCCATCTGTCATATGTTGTTTGATGTCTGCTTTGATTTCTTTTTGCTGCAAAAAAGGGGGAATGCACATCAGAAATGTCACGGACCACCAGATTTGTTTCATATATTATCAAAGCTAAACGTTCATGCATTTTACGGAGATTAAGAGATTAGAGTCCAAGAGGTTTTCTTCTTCAGTGTGCAAGGCTCTCTCTTTCAATCAAATTAAAAACTGGAGTTGAAGGTATGTTGTTAATTCCCGAGGGGAAATGATACATAACCCACATGCACAAAGCAGTTGGCTTGCGTGCGGTTGTTTTTACAGCACAGAATCTGTTTCAATCTATGTTTGTTTAACAAGATGCAAGTCTAACAATGGCAATTTACTAAAAGCTTGTGCACTAAGTATGCACAATACCAGAAACAATGGTCGTAACTCCTTCCAAAGATACAAAAGCAGCTACAAAACTACCGAAGCATAAGCACTGCCCTGGATTAGTTGTTTCAAAACCCCACATTCCAAACAGCTTCATCACTTCAATAATCCATGTATAAACACTTCAACTAATTTTGGACTACTGTTTCACATTCCAGCAACGAGTCACCGCTAGTGAATCCAGCCCAAAATTTCACTATTTGTATTTTCACTGATTTTCTTTTAATCTACCGTACCATCACTGTTCCTCAGACACATTTTGCAACAGTAAACCTTGGCTTAAGCATTGTACTGGAAACACCGATGGTTTAAATAGCTATTTACTAGTAGGCTTCTCCATCTATATTTAAGCACTCGAATAACCAGCTGCTCACAGGTCAGTAACAACACAGCTGCAGGAGGTGAGGTGGCATTCTGCCTCTCCAACAGGCCTGTTTGTCAATGCCCAGGCCCAACCTGCATCCTACAGGAGTACAACCACAATCACATTTTGAAATGATTCATTATTTATAATAGCTGCTTCAGGCTTACTGGATAATATTCTGTTCTCTCTTAAAAGCTGATAGAGCTAAATAAAACTTCGTGATGAACAGCAACCTCTGCCTTTAGCTATTGCATCAGCAAGGTCAAAACTCCTCCAATCCTTACCCTATGTGCTCCCAACACATACCTCACCATGATTTATGCTAATACCTCACCTGCTTAGCATCTGGGCCATAAACCTGAACTTTTTTTTCCTCTTGCTAAACATGTGGACCGTAAAAAATTGCTGGTACATTTCCATTTTGCTCTTACAATCAAAGCCTGGACAGTTTTAAGTCAAGATAGTGTGGAAACTTCTGAACAGGCAGGTTGCCTCATTAAAAAGGAAACAACCCAAACCCAACCAGGTGTAGCAAAGCTCATCAAGGCTCAATATCATTAGAAAACAATGTTAAAAACGGTAGAAATACTTGCTCAGCAACAACAAACACTTAATGCACCTCTTCCTGAGGACAACTGGGGGGGGGGGGGGTGTGTTTGCAGACAGTTATATTATATCAAGTGTAAACTATGGGTGTTTACAGTGCACTCAGTACCTACAAATATAAGGTGTTTCACATTTCAGACACACTTAGTCTTCATCACAGCTGCAATCAGTTAACCATCATTCAAACACACATACTTGGAGGGTGGCTCATGAGAGGAAGTTGGGGCTGTTCAGCCTGGAGAAGAGAAGGCTGCGTGGAGACCTCATAGCAGCCTTCCAGTACCTGAAGGGGGCCTATAGGGATGCTGGGGAGGGACTCTTCGTCAGGGACTGTAGTGACAGGACAAGGGGTAACGGGTTAAAACTAAACAGGGGAAGTTTAGATTGGATATAAGGAGGAAATTCTTTCCTGTTAGGGTGGTGAGGCACTGGAATCGGTTGCCCAGGGAGGTTGTGAGTGCTCCATCCCTGGCGGTGTTCAAGGCCAGGTTGGATGAAGCCTTGGGTGGGATGGTTTAGTGTGAGGTGTCCCTGCCCATGGCAGGGGGGTTGGAACTAGATGATCTTGAGGTCCTTTCCAACCCTAACTATTCTATGATTCTATGATTCCATGTCGGCTGTCTAAATTGCGTGTTCCCCAAGTAGCCATCTAGCTGCTGCCATTTCTTCTCCCCTGTATCCAAAGCACTGTGTACAACATGATCACAGTAGCAGACAATCTGCAGCAGAGGATTCCTCTATCATTATTTATCATGATTAGGACCCGATATCACTAGGAGAGATCTGCAATGCCATAAACCACTGTGAATCTTGTAACAACCACGAGCTAAGTTGCAAGTTGTATTCCCTTAATGATTGCCTTTGCAGGGACAATTTCCATGATGATTTGGAAATCCCTTTTTTTCCTGGTAATGTTCTACTGCTCTATTCTTCAGCGACTACAATGTAAGCATCATCATCATTCTACTTAAATATAGATTTAAGTTCAATGATGCTAACTATTTGAAGTAGATGTGTTATCTTAATTTAGCACATTGCAAAGTAGCAAGTCACTGTTCTCCCCATTGCTGGCGGATGTCAACGTACTCAGCACTCGTAGAGCATCTGGTTAGTGGGATGAGGCAGCTCTCAAATTTTGGGATTTCTTTCAGTGCTTGTCTAGGAGAGATTCGTTTTCATCCCCACATTGCTCCAGATGATATCTCAGAGTTGTCCAACTCCTCCTTTCGAGATAGCTGTCACTGCTGTATCAGAGGGGCAAGCAAACAGCCTTTTCAAAGCAAGCCATCGCTACTGGAGATGATTTATCCAAGGAAGTTCATAACATCTAAATTCTCTAATAAGAACTGACAGGAGAGGTTTCGGAAATGATAACTTATTTTTCCACTGTGTCAGACTACAGCTTTCAAAGTCTCATGCAGCTGCTGGGCTGGTAGCACCAGGCAATGTATTTCCTCAGAACTCTCCGAGTGCTGATCCTAAAATTGCCATCACATGGAAAAAATGCAGCCTGCATGGTTGGCTTGGGCTGGAGAGCCTGATCCCACGGCTGGCAGAGCGTCAGTGTTCCTTTTCCCGTGCATCATCCTCATGCATGGGAAAAGGAACACACTGAAAACACCTCACAGCAACACAAGGAGGCAAGGAGAGCAACGCTCTTAAAAGTAAATACTGAAGACAATTCCCATTCCTAAAGCACATCCTGCAATGCCTCCTCTTCCTGTCCCATAAACACAAGCCAACCTCAAAGGCCACCAGAAATCTCTCCCCCTGCCGCACATAAAAACAGCCCAGAATCTCTCTCTGCAGCAACAATGCGATACAAAAGGCACAGCAACATGGATAATGGATAATCAGCACACAAAGTATGAAGACAGGCTGAGAACATTGGGGCTGTTCAGCCTGGAGAAGAGAAGCTGAGTGGAGACCTCAGAGCAGCTTCCAGTGTCTGAAGGGGGCTACAAGGATGCTGGAGAGGGACTCTTCATCAGGGACTGCAGCCATAGGACAAGGGGTGATGGGTTCAAACTGAAACAGGGCAAGTTCAGGTTAGATCTAAGGCAGAAGCTCTTCCCTGTGAGGGTGCTGAGGTGCTGGCACAGGGTGCCCAAAGAAATGGTAAATGTTCCATCGCTGGCAGCGTTCAAGGCCAGGTTGGACAGAGCCTTGGGCGACATGGTCTGGTGTGAGGCATCCCTACCCATGGCAGGGGGTTTGGAACCGGATGAGCTTAAGGTCCTTTCCAGCCCAAACCATTCTGTGATTCTATAAAGGAAGAAACAAGGGGAAAGTCAAGCAAGTTTCTTCCATTTTAGCATTGCTCATTGCCTCCAGCAATGCTGCCATTAAAATATGATGCAGGCCAAGCAAAGCCAAAGCTTTCCCTCTGGCTACTCTGCCTAAGCAATAACTTACGCGATTCATCACGTAACCAAATAAATAAAACACTTCTTTGATCTTTCAATAGGAAAACAGTACATGGAGATGTACATGCTGAGAGATCCAGTGATAACTAAGTACCCCAGACTGACACCAGGCCAAAAAAGTGAATTATGAGGGTACCCTCTTGGACCTCTTGCAAAATAAGGCCAACTTTTCTGCAAACTCCATAAAAATCAGTGACATGAAATGCACCAGAAGCACTGTAGTACTGCAAAACCCAGGCAATCCCATATAAATGTGCCCTATTTAGAAATAGGAGCCATTTTTAGCAGTTCAATACTGTGAGAAAAGAAATGCCAGCACAAATCTCTGTGTCTACAATTTAATCCCTGTTACTTGCACTGAATTTTCACCTAGTCTGGGCAGCTATCAAAAATCATGTTTTGCAGCTACTAAATCAGGTTCAAAATTCAATAGAGAAGTAGTTGTATCTTTTGTATGAAGGCACTTTAATGAGTGTAACTTGAGTATTACCTTACTATATATAGAAAAAGATATTTGGCAGTATCTTTTCTACCAAGGTGATGAAGCACTTCAGGAAGAGGGATAATAAAAGTCAGGCATCATCATCTTCATTATTAACCCTTTATTACAGATAAAACAGCTGAGCTGTATAAGACGCAGAAATGAGGTACTCAAGTTTTCTTAATGACCCCAACCAACCACAGCAACTGATGGTTATAGAATCAACCAGGCTGGAAAAGACCTTTAAGCTCATCCAGTCCACCCACTCCCCCAGCACTGCCAAGGCCACCACTAAACCATGTCACTAAGGGCCTCATCTACACGCGTTGGAGAATTCCTTTGTCTAATCCAAACTGGAAGTGAAATTACCCTTCTGAAAGTGCAGGGAGGCAGGGGGGAAAGCTGTGCAGAGAAAGTGATCGTATCAGTATGATTACGGAAATCCTCTTCCCGCAGATTAGTTTCCCCACCACAGCACTGCAAATTCAATGAACCACATTTGATCCAAGCTAACAGTATGTCACACTAAAATTACACAAAAAGAAGAAACTCCCCTGTGAACATCACTAGCACAGCTTTAGGATACACCTCTGCATCAAAACATTTTGCATGGAGTTGTGATTAATGCTTTGCTGACCATGGAAACCAAAGTGAAAATGTTTAAACATATCTTTACCTATAGAATTGGAATCATAGAATCAACTGCGTTGGAAAAGACCCTTAAGATCAAGTTCAACATTACTCCAGCATTGCCAAGGCCACCCCTAACCCATGGCACTGAGGCCTCGTCTCCACGGTGTGTGAACACTTGCAGGGCCGGTGCCTGCAGCCCTGCCCTGGGCAGCCTGTTCCAATGCCAGAGCACCTTCTGGGGAAGGAATAGTTCCTCAGCTCCATCTAAACCTGCCCTGGGGCAGCTTGAGGCTGGTTCCTCTTGTCCCATCCCTTGTTCCTTGGGAGCAGAGCTCAGCCCCTCCTGGCTCCATCCTCCTGTCAGGCACTTGTAGGGAGTGATCAGGTCCCCCTGAGCCTTCTCTTCTCCAGACTGAACCCCCCAGGTCCCTCAGCCGTTCCCCATCACACTTGGGCTCCAGGCCCTGCACCAGCTCCGCTGCCCTTCTCTGGCCCCGCTCCAGCACCTTCAGCTTTGTTCAGGTGGGTTACATGCAAAGTGCACTTAACAAAGACTTAATACTTTCTCCATCAGCCTCAGCAGGAAGGGTGCCAATTCTCCTCCAAGGTCCAAATATAGTGATCGATTTTCTGATATTTTATTCTGATATTCTGATATTTTATTCTGATATTTCTGATATTTTTCTGACCTTTGACATGAGGATACATCAAGGTCAGAGAAGGGCACTTTTTCCACATACACTGAAGTCCCCTTATCTCACCACAAACTGATGGGAAGACTCACTTGCTGTTTCCCTTCCCATTTGGTGCTGCTGTGATTGAGACCAACTCTCTATAACTAATAATAACTGTTCTGCTTCCTTACTGCCCCTGCAAAACCACTCTTCTTCCAAATGTAATCTTGGAATTTCTGGAGGCAGCAGCACCGGCAACCAAAACCACTTTACTGGAGAACTCTTTTCTTTCCTTTCCTGTTCACTGGCGACTTTCTGGAATCATTTTTGATGTCCTCCCAGCTTCAGGACAGAGGATTGACCTCCCTGAGGTCGCTGTGCTGAGGCAACTGTTTGCTCTTCCTTCTCCTCTCCTGTACTTTGCATCACTTCTTTGACATGGCTGGTCTGGAAAGCTCCAAGAAGAGCCCTGTGTCCTTTGTTGTCTGTACCTATGTTGCTGTACTGTACACATTACAACAATAAACATTTTTGAAGAGGAAAAACCAAATTGCTGTGTCTCAGACAGGTTTAGAAGGTAAATGACACTTTAGAAAGAGTTCACTAGATCTTGATTTGATGTTATCTCTTTACAGTCTCCATAACTAAAATTAAGTCCTGTTTTTTAAATGTAATTTTCACATTGGAAACACAAAAAACAAAGGTCACTAAGAAAAGTAGCTTTAGACTAAAACCTGACCTCTAGTGAAAAAGCAGCATTACCTAACAAAGGGGCAAAGAGATTGCTTGAAGCCAAAGGTTTTTTTACATCTCTTCTACCGAAATGTGCAAAATTTGCATCCAAAGGATGTATTTCTATATGCCGAAATCAAAACCTATAAGACATTTTGGAAGGTAATACTGAAATTCTTCAGTAGGCCAGTTCACAGCATCCTCTATCAACACCAGGCACCCCTTTCATTGGCACTCCCCAGATGGGTTTCCTTACACGGTGCAAACCACTGGACCATTAATGCACGTCACCATTCAAAGAGTACTGAAGGAAAATACTGATCTGGGCTAATAATCAGCAACAACCACACCACACAACTGCAAACTTGCGATGCACTTCAGAGGCCAATCCTGGCTGATGAATGCAGTTGCACAACAAAACATACAAGCAATCTATATTCCCGTGTACACACATGCAGCACAGACAGGGTCTGAAACTCAGAGCAGTGTCTGGTTTCATAGCATATGCCCCTCCTTATCAAATGTCATTTGTACTGTCATCCCTGCATCTGTCTCCACAGATGCCATCCCATGTAATGAAGCATATGGGCTTAAGCTGACATTGTTTGCAAACAGGAAGAGCTTTTGGCAAGAGGAATTGAACATAAAGTGTTCTGCGGGCTGCCTCTCTTAACCCATCTTCGGTTGGCTCCCCTGCTCAGCTGAAACTGGTCGGCTACTTTCTGAGGGCACAGCGCCAACCTGACAGATGGGCTGAAGGGAAGTCATGCCAAAAAAGCAGAATGTGCATCTAATTTCATAATTAGGGGCTGAATTTCCCATTAGAAATATTGCGATTGCAGCACACACCAGGTTTCTAAGCTTAAGGGTAAAAGAATATGCTTTGGCTTATCCAGGCAAGGGTTAATTCTGAAAATGACAAAAACACACCAGAAGTGAGCCATGGAGGAGGGAGGAGACCAGTCATGGGCTCCTATGGTTCAGGATTAATGTTCTTCAAGTAGAGATGAAATAGAGAGAAGGGGAGGAAAGAAACCATCAGATTAAGCCTTTATCCTGAAATAGCTCTTCACAAGGGGCACCTGCAAATCTTGGCCAGAACAGTCCTGTGGCCTTGCTGAAAATAATTTATGCTGAATAGAGATAAAAGCAAGGAACTGATGGCCACTTTACAAAGCATTAAACACAGCTTTCCTGTCCACAAGGAATAGCCAATAGCTAGTAAAAGGTAAAGGACAAAGAGTGTTTATGGCTCGGTGGAAATCAAATATCATAATGTATACATGTGCTTGGAACTGTTGACAGTTATTGTCTTGGGTTTGATATACAGTGATACAGAGCCTTGGCTTCAAATAAAAGTTAACGGTAAAAGAGAGAGAAAGCTGGGGACCCAACTGGAACGCTCTCTCTTCAGACTCCTCACAAGTCTTCAGGCAATAAAGCAGTGGCCTTGTAACCATCTAAAGACTCCTGTTGAAGAAGAAGGTTCTTCTGGGCTGTTTCCTCTTCATCTTGTGTGTTTTCTTCCCTTTCCCAAATCACTTTACTCTGCAGAAGGAATGCCAACAGCAAGGCACAGTTTGGAAAGAACACTGTTCTAACTCATTCTTCTCTTCCCACTCCTCAAATGACTTGAAGTGACAAGTTTTAAAACAAAAATACAAGTGTTTAGTTTCTGTGAATATCATAAAATAGTTTGCGTTGGAAGGGACCTTCAAAAGTCATCTAGTAATAACTACAATAGCTTCACGTGTGCTGCTTTGCAGACTTCCACAGAGACATCTTCCTCTGAAGACATCTGCCAATGAAACATCCTTTGTTCTACTCTCAAATCCTGGCAAGCTCCTTTCCGATATAGTGTGAGACCTAATTGGGCTTTTGTTTAATTCCCATCAAGACAATGACATTTTAATGAAGAGCATAACACAGGCAAGTGAGTGGAAGAAACCAATCTGCATGCCCTGAAACCATCCTTTAAGGGGAAGGAAGGGGCTGCTTATTACTGGCATCATAGGCTAAAAATACAAACCATAAACCTGGTACTTTCTAAAATACTAGAAGTAAAGAAATTAAATGACTGTAGCTACAAAGAAGAAGCATCATTATGGAGCAAAATCAAGATGTGATACCACAGTGCCACTGCCACAGCTTAGGTAAACTTGGAATTGAGTTAATTGATCAATGTGAGTGCTGGTGTCAAACCAGGGCAAACTCTCCCATTTAGCTCTACCATAGATGCATACATAGAAGAACCCAGATGATGTAATACATGAATCAACAAACACAGAAAGAAACTGGCATGGGAAACTGTAAGTAACAATTCACATGGAATGAATCAAGAATATATTCAGCATCCCAACAAATGAAATATGAAAAAAAAACCCACCCTAAATATTATCTTGATAACTCCCAAACTCAGCATTACATCCGGATGCAAAAGAACACAAAAGGAGCTAATGCAAATTCGACAGCAACAACATAAGAGTTGGTAGGAAATCCACACAGAAACACCAACTGGCAAGGCAGCAGCTGCATTTGCAAAGCCAGAAGAATTTAATCAGAAGGGCAAAACTTAAAGACAAGCCTAAAGACCTTCACGTTCAAGTGTCACTTCAATCTTCACTTACACTAAAAGCTGCAGTCTCACCAACATCACAGGCAAGCACCCACTAGGGCAAGCAATGGCATCTGTTAGTGGAAAATGAGACTTAAGCATAAGGAACACGCAGTAACATGGTTTAGTGTGAGGTGTCCCTGCCCATGGCAGAGGCGTTAGAACTAGATGATCTTAAGGTCCTTTCCAACTCTAACTATTCTATGATTCTATAAGGCTGAGCTGGGTATGCAGCATCGCAAGATGTTTGCCCATGGTGTAACTAAGGCCAGACTGTCCCGGAGGACTCCTACCTCACTTTTGTGGAAATTCAGCTTCACTTTTTGCTTGAAAGCCTCATGCCCAGATTTTATTTTGGTAAGTAAACCAGCACAGGTAATATGCAGCATCCTGATTATTTTCAGTGCCCACAATTTCCATGCTTAATGGTAAAAGAATATGCTAAAACTTACCCATTTCAAGACTTATGTACTCAATATGTCTACCCTGAACGGGCACAATGACACTGTGCATCTCAGTCACTTATTTTCCCAGCTAGAGTTCACAGCTGAAGGGTCTGTTATCTATTAAGCAGCAGCATTAATCTATTAAGCAGCAGCATCCCCATAAAATGCCAAGTAGTAAAACGGCTGGTAAGAGCAGGTGAACAACAGAGTTCATGCCATTTTTATTGCCTAACCTGAGATATCACATAGGTGAGTTTACCCCTTTCCTTATAACACAGACATCTATCTCACACACTGGAAGCAAGCAACCAAAATCCCCATACCATGATGCCAAATGCCTCTCTTGACTCATGCAAACTAAAGGCACCAATCTCCGGCACAGTGAAGGATGCTGCTCCTACAGCACATGCACCACACTTAGAAGTTCACTGAAAAGCCTGGGGTACTTCACAGAGTGCAAATAAGAAGTGATACAAGTAAATAGGTTGTTCAGCTTTTTGTACAAGTTATTAAAGAGCACCAGCTGCAGACTGTATTACGCAGAAGTAGTATTACACTTTTTTAGCCTGCATATCATTGCAATAACATCTGCCATTGCCAACAAAATAAAGCCAAAAAAATGTAGAAAAAGGAACCTGAGAAAGTATCAGAGCTGGAAAGCTATTTCAGACAAAGTAAAGAATGTAGCTAAGAGGGTAAAAAAGGGGAAAAATCCACTAATTTAAGCAAAACCTTTGTTCCAGAAACATGACATTGATACCTCCTGAAGGATATTGTAAAAATACTGGAAAAAGCCCTGGTGAGGCAGGAAGTTTAAACACAGCTAATCTAACGATTACTGCCATAACACAGGAAGCAAGCATGCTACCAGAGAGATGACAAAACCAGAGATGATTTTAGGTGTTTACTTATTCCCAGACACAGCTAAAACCAGTGCTAACGGATCTCAGGTTGAGCGCATCAGTCTGACCACTACAGGTTTTTTGTTTGGGAAAAAAAGCCTACAGCAATCGACTTTACAAGTAATAATCCTCCAACAGAACTTCCTCTGCAATAATTTGTCAAGAGTTACTGACCCTTTCCACACACTCACCTTTGGAAATGCCATTTCCTGTTACAAAGCGATGTCCTGATCCTGCAAGCCTCTGCTCACACAAACACTCTGGTTTGGTAAGCAGGGCTGCAGGTTATGCTGGTAAGCAGACACCGGAGGCTTTGGGATGCAGTGCTCACCAACTGGACTTCCTGCTTGGAGCTTGCAGTGCCAAAGTAAATAATCACACCACCACACTGACAGATGTGTCAGGAGTATGAGGTATTGACTAGATTCACTACAGTCCTGAATAACTGAGTTGTAATTTTCCGCTCTCCTAGCAGGTAACATAACAATGTCAGCTGTGTTACAATGCCAATATGTACCCAACTGCAACACTTCAACTTCCAATTCTTTGAATCCATGTGTATTGTACTGGCTTCTTGCATGAGATTTTGAGCCCTTTTGGTCTAATTATGCTGGCTCCATAACTATCTGCAGGAAGAGGTCTGAATTTAACCTAACAAAGTCTCAATTGCGTTATAGTCTATCTGGCCAAAGGACATAAAACACAGCTGTCATCATGATCCTGGCAGGACAAGGATAATCAGTGGTCAGTCTCACCAGACATGGCAATGGGGCACTCTTTTGTGTCTAACTTCCTCCAGCCTTGCAGTTTGTCCTTGTAAAGTTCTCGCTGTTCATGAGCTAATGCATCTATGTTCCAACAAACTCAGTACAGGAACTGCTTCCACACACTCGATAACATCTTCTGCTTACACTTCTGCCAGATCATCAGAACCAGCATTTATTGCCATATTCCTTAATTCAAGGAGGAACCAAGGTATACAAATCACTGAAAATATAATACAAAAGATTTGACACATAGTCTTTCAAGGCATAAACACATACCACAATAAAATACTGGAACTGATTCCAGTATTTCAAAGTCTCCTAAATCCAAAGGGAGTTTTTCTTTGTCCGATATATTTCTAACTCCTGAGAGATATAAACTGCACAAGTAAAGCTTACAGCCATGTCTAAACACCACTTACCCAATGCAAAATGCCACAGCGGTTGTGGTCATAGGCAGCACATGATGCAATCGTACATAGCCTGTAATAAAACACATCACATTGGGGGGGGGGGCTAAAGATTAATGATTTTCAGTAGTTGACAGAACTACTCTTTAACTATCTACCTTTGGTATTTCATAAACTTCATTTGCCTTTCCTATATTTCTCTACCATTATAGGGGTGAGAGACATACTCTCTTTTAAAACAAAACTACAAAGGAAAAGAACAACACAAATTTCAAGTTCTCCTCAATGTCTTTTCCTACCAGGCAGAGGACTCACTGCATAAAGACTTATTAAACTCCCAACTCTGACAACACCATCCAGCACAGATTCTGCACTGTTTGGTGCATAGTCCCTTTCGCTGCAGATAGCACTCAATACTCAGCACTATCAGCTCCTTACACTGATGAAATGCTTTTAGGTTTGACCACTTTACACAAACATCGCCACACATGTGAGTAAAATCACTGAGACAGCAGTGGAGGAAATCTACATTTAAGTCACCACACAAACAGTTCCTGCCCATACTGGTCCTCTCTGAAACGCATTTGCCACCTTCCTTAAAACATGTTGTAGACAGCAGGTCTAATGATGTCTGATGAGACTTGGTCACCTGGCGTAGCTACCATGAAAGCAGCTTAGGCATCACACCTCAAGGCAGGAATACACATGGGTCAACCTATATATATGGCCTTTCAAAAGCGTCAGGATAAAGCAAATGAAGAGCATTATCAATACAGGTACAAAAGGATGAAATATTGTAAAGGAGACCACTTTGTTCATGAGGGCCCCAAAACACAATTCTGCCAAAACTATAGTTACTTAAATATCTCTGGATTGGTTTCAAAGTACTGTCACACCACAGTACTATAAAAAATAGCACTATTTTAGCACTATTCTGTGCTAAAAAAGCACATTAAATGGCCAAGGGGGGGGAGGGAGAGGAACCAAAACACGCAAACAAAAAACATCCAAACCCTCAACTTTTTCCCCCATGTTCAGTGACCCAACCCATCCTCACCCTTAACAGAGCTGTGGAAAAATAGCAATCACAGGAGCTAATATGACATGGGCTTAATTGTAAAATGACTTCATTATTTCAAGCCCCTGTGAAGAAAGGGACCTACGTGATTCCAGTGCCAGAAACTTGCCTGGTTTTCTCAGAGGCTCAGACCTTTCACCGCCTGTTCCAGGGGACTGCCTCGTGTTACTGTAACATGGTCCCAACAACACAGTTGCTATTCCTGAGAGATTAACACAATAAATCATAGAACTACTTATGGGGAAGTTTCTCCTCATAAACAATTTAGATTCAACCATAGACTGATAAAATCATTTTATTCACTATATTACCAAAGGGTCCTTTTCAACGCGTAAGTTCTAAATGCTGTCTGGTTTCATTCCCATATTTTAGCTTTTGTAAAAGGCACCGAACAGAACGCACACATTCTGCTTTCTAAACTGTGGCCACAGCTCACTCAGGCCATGGCCAAAAGCCTTCTGAATATAACCATGCACAAGTCTGTTTTTTTCATCCTAAGAAAATATTGAGGATATCCTTCCCAGTCACTGTCACATCCTCTGTGGCTCTGGTTGCAACATACAACAAGAACAGACAGAAATGCATTTGCTCTGATTCCATCCCAAGTAAAAAACGAATCACATGATAAATCCACACTACTAAGGAGGACAGAGAAGGCAAAATTCAGTGGTATTTAACAGTGGACAGTGTTCTCTGCAGTTAGCTTAACATCCCATTCATTTAAAAGTATTTACTTGCATGGAGCGTACTGTATTATCATTGCAAGCTCAGGGTCCTGCCAGTCACAACCACTTCATACTGCTCACGGATGGGAAGGAAGTGCACAGTTGCACAGCCACATGCAGAGAGTTAGTGGCACCTGTCCAGGACACTGAACACATCCAAAGTTAAGCCACACGCTAAAAGCTTCTATTGTAACCCAAGCTGAAAATACAAAAGCAGGAGAGAAACCTTACATACAATATCAACAAAAACTGATGTTACTGATGTGTCTCTAATGTGCACCCACACCTTGTCAGATGGTTCAAATGATTACTTAGTGCAAGGGTGACAACTGTCATTCCTCAGCCAGGTTCTAGGAAAACTGTAAGAATAGACCAGCCTCTGGATAAACCTTATTTGTAGGTCAGAAGAAACAACTGGGCCATCGTTAGGTAAGGTTTAATGGTTTCTGAAAGCACATCCTACCCACATTAATCATTCACCCTTTCAGCAGTAAAGAGTTACATGCAAATGTATAATACGAACACTCAGAGCTGCTCTGTGAGCAAGTTTTAGGTTACTACACCAGCAACAAAGAACAAGAAGCGCTAGAGCAAAACTAACACAGAGCACGTAGAGATGATCCCATACTCCAAGCTACTGCATTCTTCTTAAAGGTGCTTGCCTCTATTCCAGCTCCGGGGCATGCTCATCACTTCATGAAGTCAGGTCCTGAGGTGGTATCAGTAATTCTCTTCTGACATAACTGGCTCTTAATTACTGAAGTGGAAACTTGAGGGAAATGGGCCTTTCTGAATTAGCATATTTAAATGCATGTGTTTAAGACAATTTCCCAATTAAATACAGAAACCAGAAAAACTGAGAAATTAACCAGCTACACGGAAGGATAGGCTATGACCAAGGACACCCAAATCCTCACATAGATACCTGCTCTCCCCAACACACCATTTGCCCACTGCACCAAACCATTTCTTCTCTTCTTCCTTAGGTTGTAATTCAAGACACATACTATGCCTTTAGCTATCTGCAAAGATCCCAGCACATTCTGTAATGCAGAAAGCAAATAAAAGCCATTAATTATTAAACTAAATCTAACTCTCCATATACAGCGTTGTTTTTATTTACGCTTTTCTCTACAGAACATTAAGTTATGAAACATTAAACCGCACACTAAAAGCCCTAAAATATCTAAGAAGCAAAAATAACTTCTATCTTGAAATGGCAGCTTTTATGTCCTGCTTAGCAGAAAGAAAGATAATAAAACTGGAAGTGAAATTACTAGCTACAAACATACTTTGGATGCTAAATGCTAAGCTGCCTCAATAATACTCTCCTGCAATATTTCAGTTCTGGTTTATGAACAAGATTTCCAACTATGCACAAATACATTTTGGGGCACCAGGCTACCAACAGGGACACATGGAATAAGGCTCGCAAGAAAACCCTGTCATTGCCTTGCTCTGTTCTCAGAAAGAATCAACAAAGCGGGAAGCAGCACCACGTAAGTATCAATACCGTGATTTAGCTCTGCTGTCACAGATTCCCACAAAACAGTCTTGGCAAAGGTGCAAGGAATCACAGGACCTTCACTCAAATATGTCTGCATAAGTTGTACTATTCACAAGCAGAAACTTGCCCTATGCACTGCCCATTCCGAACCCACAGAGCTCTGAACCTCTGTAAATATTTCTCTCTACCAGCAAAAGACTGCATCAGCCATCCCCTTACGTTAGTAGCCAACATCTTCATGTGGTAAACTGACCAAGGCATTGTCCTAAACAGACTGAATCTTCACAACGCTATGAAGAATGTAAACAGATACCAATCTTACTGAGTAGCTGTTAAAGTATGCCAACCAAGGGCAAAAGAATTACCATCATTTCACATGCCTGTTTTCCAGGACCTTTGAAATAAATCCCCATTGCCCCCAAAGCTCATCAGAGCCCTTCCTCCTGAGGCAGATTTGTTCACATTGAGCACCTCAGAAAGCTCTTTAGGAAGAAGTCAGATTTCCTAAGGAATCTCTCCTTTTTTACATGTGGGGTAGGACTTTCAAGGCCTGCTCCCACCAAAGGTATCAGAAGTCTTACTCACGCTCAGCACAGAGGTGAATTAGGCCACTGGATATATTGATTTTCTCTCTCCTCTCCCTCTGTCCTGGTAAACAACAGGCATAAGGTCTTGTGTGGAAATTCCTTTACATTGTCTCCCCTTTAAGCACCTAAGTGCTGCACATCACACCCTCAGAAAACGCAGAGCTTCCACTACCCACAGGATACAGTTTTGCATTGAAAGAACAAATGGAAGTGCTGAGGGAAGGGGCAGCAATGAAAACGGCATGTAGCAGTAAACATCAAAAATGGGATCCGGCTTCTCTTGGTTAAATCTGTGATTGGCAAAGTCCCCTGCTTTTGCTCAGACTTGTCCAAAACCCTACCTTAGTTATCATCATCAATAAAAGCTAAAGGTATTTTATCTACAAGGTAGTGAATGTCTCCTCTCAAAAGAGGGAGTTCCGTGATAAGAGCTAATCTAAAAAACCTTAGGAATGCAAACTATTTTCTCAGTTGTAAAAACAAGAATTGCACAAAAACAGGTTCAAACAACTACTGGTAACCTTGCGCTTTTCCTACACAACCAACTTCTCCCCAGCCAAGGCCCTGCCCAGCGTCCTTTGGGGTAGCTATGCTTCAAACCCAGCCCAGTGGTCAAAGGATGGAATTCCAAAGGAGGCCACCGCTTTGATGCATCTTCACAAATGAAGGCATTCTCATTAATCTTACTTTCTGAGTTCAGAAAAGCAGTGCAAGGCTATCCCCAAAGCCGCTTCAGCCTTTCAGGGGGGAAGTCAGAAAACAAGTCCACGTTCGATTTTACATATAGCTGGCAGGCAGCCTGTGAGACAGCTCATTATGGTTGGTCAGACCACCTAAAAGTTGCAAAAGTATTTCCTTTCTATACTTTAAGTTACACTATAGTTCCCTGAAACTTTCAGAGGCAAAGCTTATACCCTCCATACATTAACTTGTTAACGTGAGGTGCTGATTTTCAGATCAGTCATGATCCCCACTTGCTCTATTGTAACAGATTAGCGTTTATAGCCTGTAGATGTGCAAGAATTCCATGGTGTTGGTATACTATTGCCTTGACATCATTTGCTTTGAAAGACCCACTAAGTCGCACAAGATCTAGTTACCCCCAAAACCTGATCCTTGTACTTCTCACAAACACACACCTATCATTGGTACAGAACTCACAAATATTTGTAGTAACTACACGGATTACAAAACATTCCTTTTGTATATATAAAAATGTTTATAAAAATGTGCAAATTTGTATATATAAATATACGAAATATGTATATTTGTATATAAATATCAGTATTTCTAGTTGTCCATTAAAGCACATACTAGAAATCACAGATCATTATAATCAAACTGATTATTAACAGATACCAATGTTATCTGCCTTTTATATGAAGCCTGACATTTCTGCTCTCTACACCAGCCCTGGCTGCATCAGAGCAAGGTTCAATAAATTAAAATACTAAACTTTATTGTGTTAAAGACTTAAAGCCTAAGATATACTTTCCATCATATAAACCCCAAAACTTTCAATTCTACCTGCATTAGTATTTAATTAAAGCCACCATCATTCACAGTACAGTACAGAGATTAAATTGCTATAGTGGGTCAACAGATGAGCCCAGTAGCCTGTTTTTAACAGAAGCTTACCCAGTAAGAAAACATATGAAATACCATAGCAAGCACTTACAGGATGATCTGTCCTTAAAAGAAATGTCAGTCCCTTATCAGGCAGTGTTGATTGTGCCCTAGAGCACTGCAGTTAGCATGCCTTCAGCTGTAGCTGTGACTGTTCCTCCTGTCCCTAGGAACAGTTACTTATCTTTCTTATCCTACCAGGCTCTTAATTTCATTAATATCATAGAATCACAGTGGTTTGGATTGGAAAGTACCTCGAGATCATCAAGTTCCAACCCCGTGCCATGGGCAGGGACACCTCACACTAGACCATGTCGCCCAAGGCTCTGTACAGCCTGGCCTTGAACACTGACAGGGATGGGGCATTTACCACTTCTCTGGGCAGACTGTTCCAGTGCCTCACCACCCTCACAGTAAAGAACTTCTTCCTTATATCTAACCCAAACTTCCCCTGTTTCAGTTTGAACCCATCACCCCTTGTCCTGTTGCTACAGTCCCTAATGAAGTGTCCCTCTCCAGCATCCATCATCTCCTTTGGCAGTAAATATTACAATTACTTACACAAAAGAAGTTACCTAGGTATATTATTATACACGTTGTCTTTCAAACTACTCCCTATAACTAGTCATTGTATCAAAGGGTAATGGAATTATCACTTATTAATGGTGAATCATTATTTTGTACATATATATCCTACCTCCTCTGACCTGATTGAAACAAAAGCATGCAAATATTTTCACTTCAATTTCATATATTTTCCAATTTCTCTTCTTTGTTAGGAGACCACAAATTATTTATTCCAGGTGAATGTGAGCACCAGCTTAATAACGTCCTTTGTGTTAACGCAGCATTGCACAACAAATGTGGCATTTTTTTCTGCCCAGCGCTAAGCATTAAGGAGGTGCACGTGTTTCAATAAAACCTTGTTTAAATCTCCCTCCCTTAATACACTTAATTTACAATCCAGTAACATGAACGAGCCATTTGACTAGTCCAACATGCATATTCTTAAATTTATCAACATCATCTGCTGTGCTTCCCTTTTACCCAGCTTCCTTGGATTCCCTTTTCAATTTCTCAGTCATCTTCAATCTTGCCTAATCAAAATACTTCTGCATCATTAGCAGGTTTTGGCACACCATCATTCATCCAGTTTATTAGATCACCAACATACACATTTTCAACACCCTCTTTTCAGAGTTGTTTTTACATCACGTAGTGCTTGAAGGTTTATATTACCCTAAAGTAAGAAAAAAAGAGCATTCTTAAGTCATAAGAAAAAGTTCACTCCTGCAGAACCGGAGATTGGTAGCTCCCAAAAGACCCACTTGGTGTTGAGCTGAGCTCAAATGCTAAACCCTTCGCATGAGCAGAACACAAGAGTGCCACAACAGCTACAGCTCGTCAGAGCGGGGCTGTAGCAGGTCAGTGTTCTCTTCTCCCCAGTATATCACCCATCCAACGTCACATACCCTTTGGTTTAGAAAAGCTTCTTAACAGCTAAATTTATGCTTAATTAGTGCTAAGTTTATAGTCCCTTAGGTACTTTCAGAAGTTTCTCACATTTTATAGGATGTATGACTGCCTATTAGGGCAGCAATGATGGAGGCGGATATATTTTAACCCAGATGCACACGTTCCTCTTGCATGCTATGTGCTGCACCAGTCTTGCATCATTAACTCCACACAGCACTTCGAGCCTGGATTTGCTGACCTTGAGTAGTAATTTGAAGGGCAATCTTTAACACTTCTCTACTTTCCTCCACATCTAAAGCAAAAAATACCAGTCACCATTGTTCAGAAGGCATTCCATATGCGTAGTTACATTACCTTGATTTGACCATGATCTAATCTTGCCAAATCACTAAAACTGGGACAAATTCCACTAGATTCTACATCGACATTGAATGTTAAAGACAGTGAAATTAAAATGCTCCTAACCCCTCAAGCCTTCACATGAAGTCATCCTTGAATTGAGCAAATTTGCTTTCAAAACATATTTCATTATATTTATATATTAATGAGTAAAAAAAACAAAACCAGATTTAGCTAGTGAAAATCATTCTCCTTAATTCCGACGAAAAATAGCTCAAACTGTGCTATCTTAAAGGAATCGGTAAAACCAATACTGAGATTTCTTGCCTACCAAAGCATCAACCGTGAATGAACAGATTAATATCACTTAAAGGTTTATTTAACCAGAAGAGGTGCAAGCAGAAGAAAAGAATAGCGTGTGTACCTACTCAACAAGGACAGTCGAACCTGATTTACATTCAAGGACTAAGAGTCAAAACCAGTTTTGATTCTTCATAATTAAGTTGTACCTTGATACATCTTTTAGCTTAAAAATGTTAAGCAAGCTCCAGTTTTGTGTTCTGATTGCTTATTATTACAAAACTATCCAGACATGTCAATCGTAAGATCCATTTTATCAAGTAGTTTTACAGCAAAAGAAAACAACCATCGCCAAAGACCAGACAGCTGAGCCAAACACTATCAGGAGACAGGGAAAGGGAAAATGACCATCCCATTAACGCACGCAACCCAAAAATAAGGAGGAGTGTTACTGCCTCCAAATCACACTATTTCACAAGAGAGATGAAGGCCAAGTCAACAAAACCCACACAAACTGATACAGCAGCTAAATGACAGCTTTTGGACACTTGGACATCCACCTCATTGATCCTTTCACACTGCAGAGCTCTCCTTGCACCCTGCAACAGCCCGAAGGAAAAAGGGAGGAGTCACAAACTGTAGTTCCTGTTCTTAAGGCTATTCCACATTTGTAAGGAGCCCGATTCCTTCACAGTGTGCGAGGTACCTCCTCATGCATCACTTCTCCAGCTCCAAATACAGAAGGCCTTAAGCAGAAGATGGCCACCCCACGGGACAGGCTACGCTTGCTGTGGACACAGATGGGATCTGGCACGGCCAGAGGAAGCTGTAACTGCTGAGTTTTGAGGAAGATGGGGGTTAGACAGTGGAACCCAAATTATACTTTCACCACAATCTTGGACTTCAGCTCAGGTCTACCTCAGTTCCTCTAGGATCTACTCTTTCATTTTTGTTTTTTAATATATTTCTTCACAGTCTAAGAGGTGGAGGCAGCATTCACAAAGTCTCTGAATAGAGAACCACCAGATTTAACAAATGGAACCAGACCTTTTCATGTAAAGTTTCAGTGTATCTTGTGCACAGGCATGCTCCTCACAGAAGGAACATCCACAGGGTAAGAGTTTGCTTTCAAAGACCAGGATCTGTCTCAGTGGAACTCCACAAAGTGTAATAGGCCAAGGCACGCTGCACTCCATGATGGACTCAGGCATAAAAAAGACTTTTATGGCATCTGCTCAGCATAAAAATTAAGCCTTTACTGAAATCTCCTTGTAATTGAGCTGGATACACATGCACAAATTTATTGCATACCAAGTATTACAGCCTGGCTCCTGCAAAGACTTGTATACATGTTTATTATTATGGATAGAAAAGAAATCCTGCGGTTTCAAAAGCACTATTCATGAACATGAATTTAAGCACATGGGTGGGTCTTCTGCAGGACCAGGACCCAAATGCACCCGAGCAGTGCTGCCTGCTGAGAACCTTCTACCTTTTGTACCCCACCAGTAGCTTATACCCCCCTTCAGCTGACTAATTATTGCAACAGAGAAGGACTTGCTTTCAGCTGAGGAGCCGGAGTTCAATTACACTTTTCATACTGCATATATCTATGCTAAACTTGAATCCAGATTAAAATGAGCTCCTTAAGCAACATTTAATCAAACACAGCCTCAACGGATATTAAAAGACGCAGAATGATACATCTTTTAGCTTAAAAATGTTTTGGCTGCAGCGGTACCAAACAAATACAGAAAAAAGAAACCACAAAGTTACCAGAAACATGTAGAGAAGTCTTTTATTTTAACATATTAAATACTTTCTCCAAAACTGGAGGAATCACTGGTGGCCAAGATAACTTGCTAAGTACACCAAAGCAGATGTATTTCATAGAAAGCCATTCCATATATAAGTTACAACAACTGACTCCTGGGCCTCTGCTGGACAAGAAGGACCAGGAGAAAAGTCAGTCACTGGTGCTAACGCTGGTTGTTAATTCATCCTCAGGAACAACACTGCACAAAGCTGCTTCTACTGTTACAGAAACACTGAAAAGTTATGCTTAAAACTGGAAGTATATATATGTACATACAGCTCGGTTTGCTCAGCACAGAGATCAGTCCTGCAGCCCTTGCTCTGGCCTTCATCCACATACCTAGATCCTCCGAGGCTGCATGGAGACAGTCATACTTCCCAGCTTCTCACACACAAACGGGGAGGCAGAAAGGATGGCCACAAGCTCTGCCACAGGTTTCTGGGGCTACCTTTTAGCTGATGGGCTGCGCTTCAAGGCCGAAATTTGCAAAGCTCCCAACTTTTGTATCACGACATAGTAGACACACACAAGTGCCCTCTGCCTGTAAGCAACTCTGGCACAGCCTCCTGAAGAAACCAAAATAAGTTGAGGAAAGTACTGCCAATACCAGAGCAGGGCCTAAAGCTTATCTGCATTACCATACTATCAACACACACTTTATTTTACACCATGTAACAAGCACTAGATGTCAGTGACAGACCCCCCAGAGGGCAAGAGCAAAAGCTGTATAATCTGTATTTTGTCCCTCATACTCGATAGGACACTCTGAGCCGGATAACCAGAGAGCAGCTCCTGCTGGGACTGCCTCCCCTAACGGCTCTCCCCCAAAAAAGACCGGACTACCTTCTCTCGTAAGATGGAGGTTGGCAGGTGGTGGCTTGTGATTTGGGGGGAGCCATTTTATATGTATAGTTTTCCAAACTCTCAAGAACTTCAGCATAGGAAAGTGCTTTTGGAATAAGCAAACCTAGGAGCGATCATCCACACGGAGTTTAAAGACAACAGAAAGAACTGGCTTCTGGTAGAAGCATTTCTTTCAGCTACAGTTTCAGGCTACATGCCAAAAACCCCAGCTCGCTTTTTGGGTAACAGCACACTGAATCCAAACCTTTACAGTTACACTTACTTACTTAGACTTACTTCCTGTTACCCTACAAAGTTTGTACCCACCTTGTTAAAGTCCCAAACAGCCGAAGAGTTGCTTATGAATAGCAACACGCGAATATTTTATGCAAATCAGAGCTACAACGTTCTCGATAGGAAAGCCCCAGCACACATTATACCCACATACCGCACATACATTATCTAACGCTCGTCCCAAATACAGCCCGATAAAGAGAGCTCGGCTGAGACCTTAACAATTCATCGACTCCGCCACATCAGGAATGAGAGCAGATGTCATTCCTGCCTGCACAACTAGGCGTTACAGAGCTGCCGAAGACGGCCACTTTAGCCTTGACTGTAACTAACAAAGAACAAGGTAAACCCCCGAGCGGGGGGAAGACAAACACAGGCACACCGCGCTGTAAATACGAGTAGCCTGCCCGTTCCCAGCTACTTACAAATACCTCTCGATTATACAAACGCGGCGTTATCTGGGTGCCTACCAGATTAAATTCACGGGCTGGAAGGACCATCAGAGGCTTGTTTACCGCAGGTCACAGACTGGCACTTGCAACCCGAACTTCGCTATTTTAGTCATTTACAAACAGCAGCGTTCGTAGCCGCACACCGAAGAGCATAAGCGAGTCTTACGCGGGTGCTCCCGCAGAGTAAAAGGCACAACTCGGGCTGATTCAAAGTCAGCGCGGCTGGCTGATAAGCGGCGGGGACGCGCTCCAGCCCAAACTGGAGCGAACTCAGCAGCTCCTTACCTGCTCGGCGGCGGCTCCGGCGTTACGCGCTCCCGCGGGGGGCGGAAGGCTAAGCGGGAGGGGAGCCTGGTGGGGAGGCAGACCCGCTCCCGCCGCCCCGGCCCGGCCACCGCGGGGAGCTTCGGCGGGGCGGCCGGGAGCTGGGGGGGGGGCCGGGGCGCCCTGAGCTCCGGCTGCCGCCCGCGGGGTGCGGGCAGGAGGGAGGCTGAGCGTAAGGGAAGGAGGGAGGGGACTGGTGTCCCGCGGGGGCGAGTGGGGCCAGTGGCGGGCGGGCGGGCGGGCGGGCGAGCCGGAGGCGGCGGGGCCGGGGCAGGGCTGGGGCCGGGGCGGCGCGGGGAGTCACGGCTTAGGAATGCCAGGAATGTGGGGCGGCCGCGGGGCCCGGAGACGTCGGGGACGCGACTTGGGATTTCCTTTCTCTTTTTCTCTCTTCTTTTTTTTTTTCTCTTTAAACTACTCCCCCTTTCCCCAAGGAAGGAGGAGGGCCGAAACCCACCCTGCGGAGGAGGGAAAAGGAGGGAGGGAGGAAGAGGAGGGCGCAGGCTCCTGCCAATCCGGACGGGTGCTGGCGGCAGCCCTCCCGAGGAGGGCAGAGCTGCCAGGTGCGGGGCGTCTGCCTCGTCTCGGCTCTCCCGTCCCGTCCCTCCCATGGCCCTGCCTGGGGGGGGGGGGGGGGGGGGGGGGGGAAGGACCGGGACCGGGACCGGCCCCGGCCCCGCGATCCCGAGGGGTGTCGCGGCCGGGAGCCGCTGTGGGAGCCCGGGCGGGGTGGGAAGGGAGACTCGGCGCAGCACGGGCCTCGGAGCTCCGGCGTGCCCTGCCGTGCGCAGGGCCGCCCGCTGCCTCGCTTCTGCCATTCCACGAGCCCCTGCGCATCTCCCGCTGGCTTGGCACTACAACATCGTTCCTTCTGCCCTTCAGATCTGCGCTCCTGCTCTTCTCATTTCAGACCCTTCGGTCTCCTGCATTCTGTGTGACCCTCGCTTCTAGAAGGGTGGTCACCCCTCCTTCTTTAGCTGCCCACAGAGCAGGAGACAGGATGAAGAAATACCTATGGTGACCTAATGCATGTGCCTTGCTGGAAAGCAAGCAGGGGGAAAACTGAAGTTGGCTTGAAACAGGGTGGTTGGTAACTACATGAAATGCCCAGAACACTTGGTGCTTTGCAGGTGTGGGGAAGCCCTCCTGATAGCTGCTCTAAGCGAGACTAGGGACAGAGTGCAAAGAGTGCCATCAGGGTGGCTGGGGCTACCAAGGGATGTTGAACGGACCACACCGACCTAAGAATGGTATGAGTATTAGGAATGCCATGTAGATGCTTCTGCGTGTCATCAGTGATAGACAATTTGCAGAATGGTTTTGTCCTTTTTTTTAGACTACATTAATATAAAGTGTTTCACATCTCCCAAAGTGTATACAAATGCTTCTGGTACCAGTGGGCACCTGCAGGAAGTATCCCTCTGACACTGTGCAACCAGAAATGAAGGACTCTTACAAACATGGCAAATGATGGAAAACAGTGATAAATGAGAACTGATACCAGTTTTGAGTTGCTGTGCTTTTTTGCCTCTTGTACATGTTACTGAAAGAGTACGTGAGCAGATTTGTTGGAGTTAGGCTTACTCAGATTATTAATGGCAAAGAGGATCAGGAGCTGAGAGATGGAGAAATAACACAGATTCTTGATTTGGATAGATAAGTAATTGTATTTAAATACTGTATGTGGAATCACAGGCTTATGCCTTACCTCTGGCATAACATTCTAATTACATTTTGCAAGGAAAGTCCTTTTCATCTGAGACTCTCAAACATTTTACAAACACCACACCTTAATGAAGTAAGTAATTATCCCCATTTTACATATGGCTACACTGAGGCACTAAGAAGTGACACCACGTAAGAGCTGAACTTGAATTATACTTGACCACATGTAGATACAGAGCTTTTGAGTAACAATCTGAAAGAAACATCAGGTGTCAGAATGAGGTGATAAGATGGTTCATAGAGGGGCTGTGCTCTGCATTTATGCAGCTCAACTTTATGCCAGAAAACAGCTTTCCCTGACTGAGTGGAAGGTTGCCCAAGAGGACAGCGTGCATCAAAACTAGGGTTTAAATTGTCTGGTTCCCAACAGGTTCTCCCCATGCTGTGGCAGGTGTAAGGATCTTGTTTTCAAGACAATAAATACTGACTTTTGCATCTGTGCCTCAAGGCAGTGGCTACCAGAAGTCTTTCAGTGGAATTCCTGCTTTGCCCCTGGACACTTTCGCCTTCCTAGGTGCCTGCACTTGAAGTAAACTTAATAACTGCAAATGAAATAATGTGGCAAGAAGCACAAACATGCTGACAGATGCAAACGTTTGGAGGGGAGATTTTATGTGTTGGTTATCTACAGGATGGGGGCCTCCAGAAGAACAAAAACCACCTAGAAGAAATACAGAGTACTTGTCAGCAAGAGCTCTTACTAAAAGACCAGCTCAAGCCACTCTGTAAAATTCATTTTATTTCAGACTTACCCGACCAAAAGAAGCTCCCAAAGCTGGGAATGGTGACGATTATTACTTTTCCATGAGATTACTTAATGCAGTCTGCATTAACACTCTTAGAGACTGTAGCGGTAGGTACTTTAGAAAAACCAAGCTTCCCAGAAATTACAGCCAGTTACTGCAAAGAGTCTACCATACAGAAACGGGTTGGTGCTAAAGCTTTCTGGCACCACTGAAAAAGAGAATCACATACATCTTTGTTCCCTGAGAGCTGTCAGGAATATACAACCCCGGGATTAAACCCAACAGTTCCTACCTGCTTCCTGAGGAGTGGTTTCATAAAATACTAAAACTAGATTAGATGATTCTCACACTATGTTAAAATGATGCAAATCATTGATTTGATTCCAAACCCCTGTTCTGGTTCAAATTTGTCCAGTAAACCTTGATGGTAAATCTTCTATCAATCATATGTAGGCAGGATTATGTATTGCCCTTCTATGCTGCTGGGGAACCATGTTACACCAATTTGTTACTACTTTTTTCTCTGCAAAAGTGACAGCTCTAAATTGTATTTAGAGACTCTATTGACTTGCTGTAATGATTTATGGACTTTACCTCCAAAATATTTACTCTGCTCTGGTGTAATTTAATTATTATACTGGTTCCTTCTGCAATTTCATCAGCATTAAATGGGGAATAACTTATTGACAGGACTGTACCTCGGTTACCTTAGCTACCAGCCTTCAGTCTGATCTCAGGCATGTAGCAGCACATCCCTGTGTCTTAGTTTTCTTATCTGAAAACTGAGATAATGATAGTGATCTGAAGAAGTGCTTTTTGAGTCCCAGTTGAAAACACTGTGTAGGAGAGAGACTTTATTTTTTTTTCCAAACTGTGGTTTTGACAGGCCTGAATGTTGTCTCAAAACCCTTGTGAAAATAAAGCTTAACACCATGCAGCCTGACCAAATGGTTAGCTATCAGCAGAAGAAAACTGATTTTATCTGGGTCAAAATACAGGAGACATTTGTTATGTCAATGTTATCTGCAGCTATGTGCAATGAGTTCTGAAGTGCCTTAGCACCTTGCTAGCAAGACCTCTTTTAACCAACTTTTGAATGTGTTTAAACTGAGGCTAAAGTTAGAGTCTTGAGTCTTGTTATAACATGGAAAAATCTCAGTCCTTGTTGGCTGGTGAAACCATGTCATAACCTGTTTCATATAAAACTGTCTTTAAACTGTGCTTAAGCAAGAGCTGGTGGTTTCTCCTGTGAACAGCAGATGAAGTTTAATTAGTCTTACAGTCATCTACATTACAATCAAATCAAAGAATGCAGTTGCAACACATTACCAATTTGTATTGTAAATGTGACCCTAACTGTGTTCCTAAAATGTCTGTCATATGCTACAGCTGGGTACACTGACCCGATTGTAACATAAGGAGAAACTTCATGCACCAGCAGAAATTCCCATTCCTAAAATCATATTTGTTCTTAATAAACTTATACATATTTGAAACTTACAAAAAGCAAAAGAAAAAGTGGAGGAGGGGGGAAGTTTACTTCTCTAGTATTCTGTGCTCTCATTAATTATTCCATTTAATAGTGCTTCTCAAAATCATCTCTTGGAAAAGGAATTTGGATTACCCAATGTTGGAAAACAAACCTGTTGCCACCAAGCATGAGCCAACATGTTCTAGTACTCTACGGCTTATCACAAGTGAGCCAGCACCCAGTTTTGAAGAGCAGAAAAAGTCTTGGTTGATTATCTGTGCAAATAAACTATGCTGTGTTGGATATTCTAATTTGCTTACAGCTATATTCTGCCTGAAGACTTCATCTCTGTGCCTCTTTTCAGCTCTGCAGTAAGAGTTATACAGCAAAAAGCTTTTTAGTATGTGTGAGTAAAGTAATGAACTTTTGCTTCCAGAGTTGTAAGTACTTCGAACGGTGTTTAGGCAAGGAATATACCTTTCCATGCCACTGTTAAACTGCTCTCCAACCTGGAATAGTCTAATGACAGAATGAATAACATTTTCCCAGTTTTCATGGATATCAATTTGTGTACTTTTAATTGTATCCTTTAGCATGGTCATTAGGTCTTCAGATTTCTGAAAGCAGTGGTCTTCTGAACACACAAACACAAAATTACTAGCTTTTGACAGCAGTTAATTCAGCAGCATGCCCAGAAGCCAGCACACACCAGGATTTGTAGGTGTTTTAGTGACTGCTCACTTCTGATAGTCGTAATTTTTATGCCTCTCAGCATGGATTGAAGTGTCTGACCATGGGCACGCAGTTGAAAGTACTTTGTTGCCACTTAGAGATAAATGGTTTCTTGAGAAAGCAAAGAGCTAATGTTATAATATAAAATGTGGTTTGGGGACCATTACAAACTTGCGTAGCTTCAATTTAGCCATTAATGTTTGTTTCGCTCTGTCAAATGGGTGTAAGGCCATGCTTGGGTGTGAGAGTTCTATGAAACTCTGTATTTAAGACTTTCTGAAATCAACAGTGAAGTGCACTGTAGAGGAATAAGACCTCAGGTAGATGTACCTCAGCTTTTTGAAGTCTGTATATTATTTCTAAAAGAGCCCTGATTCTCATTCTCACTTTTGGTCCAAATTAATAGGAGAATTGGTCTTAGAGCACTTTGGGAATGCTGAGATGTATACGTAAATACTGTTTTCTATGCTATCATTTGCATGATACAGTAGATACCCTGGAGAGATATAAAACACAAACATTTTCCTGGAAAGTATTAATACAAAAATGATATGAGAAATACCAATAAAACTGTTGGAATTTAGACTTGGAAGAGGTAAGGAGATCAGGTGATTAACCAAAGTCCTTAAGACGTAGAATGCAGTTGTTTTCTCCTTGCATATTTATTTATTTATTCCATTAGATCACTTCAGTTGGCTGTTCATAAACTCTGGCTGTTTGAGATGGGTTTCCCATTGAAATTAGTTGGGTGACTGAAAACTCACTTTAGAACTTGCCTTAAAAATGGCCAAAGTACTTTTGAGGTGGTTATGATGTGTGTAAGATAAGGAGCTGTACTTTTATCCTATCTATTCAACCTTCTAACAGAAACATCGAAAGATTTCCGAGACAGCATTAAGCTAGGTAGAGGATAACAAGGAATTTTATTTGTTTCTCATGAATGGTGTAGGTGATGTTCTTTACTTCACTGGCTGATAAAAGATTTGACCAGTAGGTGAACACAGTAAGAAGCAAGTATAGATTCTCAGCTAATACCTACATAAAATTAATATATATAGTTGTATATAAGAATATATATAATAAATAGATGTGTAGAATAAATATATATACAGGCCATAACAACAGAGAAACAAAATATGAGCTCCAGGCTTTAATTTAGGAAGTTCATAGGAATAGGATGTTCAAATGGAGATTAGGCACAGCAAGGGCAGCCATAATAAACGATGACCTTAGAATAGAGGTCAACAAAGAAGCAAAACTCAGACTACTGAAGGCAATTGTGCAGATGAGAACAAGAGGTGATGTAACTTACCACTGGGTATTTTCTGCATTCTCCATTTGTAAAAAAGAGTTGGTGGTAAAGATGGAAAGAGACAAACATGGCTAAGAAAGGTGTATGTCTTTTACTTTATATGTAGTGCACTTATGTCTTAAACACTTTTATCTGTCATTTGAATGGAATGATACTCAGGGTAGCTGTACCTGTGTACAGTTAAGAGTACAATTCTAACAAAAATGGGGGACAAAGGAAACAGAAGCTGTGGACCCATGAAAGTCAGGGAGGAATGGGCCATAAAGGAAATAGGTTCTCATCTTACCAAATGCCCTCCGAAACCTGGTAACTCCTTGCCCATAAGATACAGAAGTATTTGATAGTCTCATGAATGTACTTTTTGGTGTTAGTACCTGTAGTGTGAAAGATTTGTGTGAAGTTGCTATTTCTAGCAGAACTACAGAGAAGGAATTTACCATTAATAAAAAAGAAGAGTTGCAATCTTCTTTACAATTCAGTAACTGGTAATTTGAACTCCAAGACAATTTAGACTTGATGTGTCATATCATAACGTAATCATGCATAATTTTCTTCACTGTGTGCTAGTTATTTAAGCATTATGCTAATGACTGTATTCACAGTGTTTAGAAATAATGTTTATATACTCAATCCCACTTTCCATGTCACCGACAAAGTTGTTGAACAGTTCCAGTCCCAATACTGACCCCTGAGGGACACCGCTTGTCACTGGTCTCCACTTGAACATTGAGTTGTTCACCACAACTCTTCGTGTTCAACCATCCAAACAATTCCTTATCCACCAAGTGCTCCACTTGTCAAATCCACACCTCTCCAGTTTAGAGACAGGGATGTCATGAAGGACAGAGTCAAAAGTGCCTTGCTCAAGTCCAAGTAGATGACATCAGTTGCTTTTCCCTTTTCCACTAATGCCATGGCCCCACCATAGAAGCCCACCAAATTTGCCAGGCATGATTTTCCCTTAGGGAAGCCATGTTGGCTGTCACCAATCACCCCCTTATTGTCCATATGCCTTAGCATAGTTTCCAGGAGGATCTGCTTCATGATATTGCCAGGCACCAAGGTGAGATTGGGTTGTAGTTCCCTGAACCTTCCTTTTTTCCCTTTTTAAAAATGGGGGTTATATTTCCCCTTTTCCAGCCAGTAGGAACTTCACCAGACTGCCACGACTGCTCAACTACAATGGATAATGGCTTTGCAACTATATCAGCCAGTTCCTTCAGGACTCACAGAGGCATCTCGTCAGGTCCCATGGTCTTCACGTTCCTTAGATAGTCTTGAACCTGATCTTCTCCTACAGAATGTGGTTTTCCATTCTCCCAGTCCCAGCCCTTGCCTCCCATGTGGCCGAAGCTCTTGCTAGTAAAGACCAGGGCAAAAAAGACATTGAGTACCTCAGCCTCCTCCATGTCTCAGGTCACAAAGTCTCCCATTTCCTTCCAGAGGGGTCCTACATTTTCCCTCATCTTACTTTTATTCTCAATGTACCCCTATAAGTTTTTCGTGTTGCCCTTAATGTCCTTAGCCAGATTGAGGTCTGATTATTAAAAATCATAATAATGCTGCACTGCATGCAAAGGTCAAAGAATATTTTCTTGTTATTAAAATTACTCAGAGTAATTGCACTTAATAAGTAAAAGACACTTAAATGAAAGCAGGAGCTGTAAGGTGATTTTATCCTTGTAAAATACACAAGTTATAAAACACAAGAACATATTTACTGTGGGGAGGTTTCTTACTATCATTTATGATAGACAGATGTTAGAAATTACAGCATGGGGACTTAGGATGTTGTTACATAAAGTCTTAACTGATCCAAGCTGGTGTCACCACAGTCCTATCCACTCTCTCCTTTATATCCCCATTCTATCTGTTGGGCTGGGTCAAGCATTTACCTGACCCCACAGTGCAGCAGTTTGCAGACCCAAGCTGTATACAAGGGTAATGTTAACAAAAAGGCCTTTGCCTAAGATAATATCCCTTACCAGTTTAACCATCTCCCCTAGCAGTTCAGATCAGCAGAAGTTGTCATAAGGGAGCGGTGGCAGCATGCAGGTGAGGAACAGGAGGGAAGATGGGAATGTAGCAACATGGCAACATTGCCTTGAGGTGTTTCAAACTGTTAGGAGCCGCACCTGTGGGTTCCTATCCAGCACCTGCATGTGATTCACTGTGTCACCTTAGACACCTGGAACCTCAGTCACTTTCTCATTACCAGGAAAGCTACCCACTGGTGTTTAGTAGACCATGCAGACAATGTGATCACTAAACAGTACAGCAGCTGTAGGCATTTTGTCCACTAATAGAGTCAACCTGTTGACCCTCGTGTCAACACGAGCACTTCAGTAGCAGTTTCCATTAGTAGGTAAGAAATACTTTAATACTCACTAGAGAAACACCCCATTTCCTTTAGGAACAAAGTTACAGTTTATAATTTGTGTTATCTGTGGTCTCTGATTTTGTTAATGAACTTTAAAAAAGGCTGTGCAGGTCACTTCGACCTTTTTTACGAGCATAACGCAGTTAAGAAATCTAAGGTGTAAAGTTCTCTATGTATCCCAATGGCACCCTTGTTTATATTCATTCTGTTCACCTAACAAGGTATGGCTTCTGTGGAGAAACACAACTGCATGAAAGGTAAGAAACCTAAGGGGTATACAGCAATCAAACATTGTATTTTACAATGGTAGCTCACCGGGCTTTATTAGTGCAGACTTAATCTTGCAACTCCAGTACAACACCTAAACTGCCATTTTCTCAGTTACATACCCACATTGGCAGAGATGGAGAATTATGTTTTCCAGAGACAAGAGGCATCACTTAGCACAGGGTGGGGTTTGGGTGAGGCTACAGGAAACGATCTGGCTTTCTGCTCTTTCACACTCAACTTGGCAGTGTGTACCTCTAGTGCCTTGACAGTGAAGCTGGGAAACTAGAACCAGTCAGACACACAGGCCTGTTTTGCTCTTTCTCTGTGTGAATGGGATTACTCCAACTCCTCAGGTGCTCTTTGATGTGTGTGAATGTGTGTATATATGTGTATATACATATATAAAAATGAAATAGGCTTTACCTGATGTATTCCAAATCTGGCAAGGAAGAATATGAAGAAAAAGCTTGGTCTGGTTTCTGCTTCTTGTAGTGTCCAAGCAGGGTGGGATTTTCTCATCAAAAGCTCTTTCCTTTTTTTCTCTGCTGCTTTTGTTCCATTGTGTGCTCTGAAATATGAATTCAATCTTTAGTGGGTTTTGTATTCTAGCCTTTTACTAAAAATTATAGTAAGGAATGCAGGTAAGAAAAAAGTAAATGGTCATTGTTAACATTTGGTAAGAACTGAATGGAATTTCAAGACACTACACAAGGCTGAGGTAGTTTTCTTTGCTCAAAATCATGGAGTGCTCTAAATTGAGGAGCCTCTTAGAAAGACCTCAAGAATCCTAGCCAGTAGACAGTGGCAAAAATAATCGTGTTCAGCAAACTGATGGTTGCTATTAACGCTCTTTAGAAGTTGCTATTATTTGTTCAGTGTATTTGACCTTATGCTTGTATCTCATACTTCACTCTTACATTTCCAAGTATTTTTGTATCTTATATTTACTTGATAACTAATATAGATGATACTTACAAAGCTAGTGTGCAAAGTAAGGTTGATGGCAAGAAAATTCAAGTATCTGTACTCTTGATGAGTCTTTATCTTTCATAATTCATGAACTGCTGCAATAGTCAAGGAAAGGATGCCACATATGACAGGATTAATTTGTAAACCATTATCAACAGAAACCCAGTACAAATCTGATCATTCTCAGAAACAGGCTTAAGAACAAGTATGCTTTTGCATTTAAGTTTGTGCTCTTGTATTTAAGTTTACAACAGCAGTCAGGTTCCTTTCTGTTTTTTTTTTTTTTAGCCTCATCTATCTAGGTATTCATACAATCACAGGCTGGTTTGAGTTGGAAGGGACTTGAAAGCTCATCCAGTTCCACCCCCTACCACAGGCAGGGACACCTTCCACTAGAGCAGGTTGCTCCAAGCCCTATCCAACCTGGCCTTGAACACTGCCAGGGATGGGGCAGCCACAGCTTCGATGGGTACCCTGTGCCAGCACCTCAGCACCCTGACAGGGAAGAATTTCTTCCCAAGATCTCATCTCAGTCTCCCCTCTGTCAGTTTAAAGCGATTCTCCCTTCTCCTATCCCTACAGGCCCTTGTCAAAGTCCCTCTCCAGCTATTTTGTCAGCACCTTTAGGCACTGGAAGCTGCTCTAAGGTCTCCCGGAAGCCTTCTCTTCTCAAGGCTGAACAAGCCCAGCTCTCTCAGTCTGCCTCCACTGGGAGGTGCTCCAGGCCTCTGAGCCTCTTGGTGGGCTTACCCTGTGTTCATCAGACTGCATCTTAAAAGCTCGGCACACATCAGCTGATTTTTGTTTCTCATGCCTCGTAAGAAAACTTAAGACTATCTCTACTCATTTTCCCCCCTCTGAAAAATATACTGCCAATCTTGGAAGTTAAAGCTGTTCTGCCTTCCCTGAATCCCTCAGGGATTCATTATGACACAGTGGTTTAAATGCCAGTGCTCCCTGTCCATCAGTGGTGCCACTACAGTAGCATCTGAGTAACTGAACTCTTCCACTTGTACAACTGATCAAGTGACATTTGATACTGTCATATGATAAACTCTTACTGAATATAACAGGATTACTTACTTCTGACAGAACATTTGCCTGTTGCACACTTAGATCTACTGGGGGATCCCTATCAGTGCAGACTGATCTCCAGCTTTCCTTAATTCTTTGACAGTACTATGTTAGTGGTTTCCCACCTTTCCACTGCTTTCTGCTCCACTGCTGTTCTGTGCTGCTCCCTCAGCAGCACCTGCACAGTCATGTCTAAGGGTACATGAAGCTCACCATAGAATTCTCTATCTTGTTTTTATTAATTGCCATTTTTCAGAGGCATTTATGATAGAATCATAGAATAGTTAGGGTTGGAAAGGACCTTAAGATCATCCAGTTCCGTCCCCCCTGCCATGGGCAGGGACATCTCATGTTAAACTATGTCACCCAAGGGTCTGTCCAACCTGGTCTTGAACACTACCAGGGACGGAGCATTCACAACTTCCCTGGGCAACCCATTCCAGTGCCTCACCACCCTCACAGTAAAGAATTTCTTCCTTATATTCAATCTAAACTTCCCCTGTTTAAGTTTGAACCCGTTACCCCTTGTCCTGTCACTACAGTGCCTGATGAGGAGTCCCTCCCCAGCATCCCTATAGGCCCCCTTCAGGTACTGGAAGGCTGCTGTGAGGTCTCCACGCAGCCTTCTCAGATGGATCTCTTCCACCAATTTGGTGGCTTGTTTTGTTCTGGAGCTGGTTTAGAGGCTTTATAACAATGTGCTAGCGAGTCGGTTGCACCATATTTATAATCTGACTGCTCAGCTGGTTTTCTTAAGGAAGATTTTTTTTTTAACTCAATTTCCTAAATGTAATTAAATGAACAGTGCTTGGGTAAATATTCTCAGCGTGATTGTAAGAGGCATGACATTAGGTGAAGTAATCAGATTCTGATGGAAACATTGTTTCAAAGCCAAAACCCTCCCAGAATGGCAACTGGGGGAAGAGAGAGGGGAACACCAGAGGAAGCATTTGGAACCCAAGGAAGTTCACGTTTTTGAGTCCTTAAGCTTTTGCTGTTGCCATTTGCATTCTATGATTGCTGTTAGAACACACTTAGAAGTGTTTTTTCACTTTGTGTTTGTATATTAGGGTAGAAAATAGGCAGCATTGGACTGAATTGCTTTCCCTCTCTCCTTTGCCCCCTCATAAAATCCATTCCCCAGAGGAAATTTGGGCAGACCCCGATACTAAACCACTTGATGACCCTTTTGTAGATCTTTTCAAGCGAAGGCGTTATCATCAGAACATCATCTATTTAAACGGGACGCGTTCACTTTTCTTTGCCAACCTCAGGTTCTCTGTGCGATGGGGGAAACGATCTCGGACAAAAGATCCGCTCCTCCCGGACATCTGCCGCTCCCCCTGCAGCAGCCCTCTTCCAGCCCCCGTACCACGGGGCTCTCCGCTGGGCTGGCTTTGCGAGCGGGCACTGATGGCGGCGCAGCTCCGACCCTCCAGGCAGCTCCCTCAGCGCCGGCCGCCCCGCCTGACCGTAGGGAAGAGCCTGCGGGGCCAATCACAAACCACCTTTGCTCCGCCCCTGTGCTGCCACGTCCAATGGAGTTTAAATGCTTCCAAACCAGCCAATCACGAGCTACAGCGACCTGGAGCCGCGACCTCGTTGCCAACGGGGGGAGGTCCGCATGGAGAGCAACGTCGTGGCGGGACCAATCAGCGCGCTCGGGCGCGCCCCCGCTTGGGCGTGCGCAAACGTCCGCTGGGTGGTGCCAGCTTTGAATTGCGGCGCCTCCGGCCGCGGTGCCTGGTGCGAGGTGCGGGGCGATCCGATCCGGAGCGCAGGGACCCAGCGACTGCTGCTGCGGCGTGAGCAGCGCGGAGGAGTGAGTGACCGGTCGGGCGGGGGCTCTCCGTGAGCGTCAGGCACCCCGAGCGGGCTGGTGAGCTGCGGTGTGTCCCCGTGGGGCGTTTCCTGAGGGTGGGAGCAGGGGTGCTCCTGACGGTCCGAGCCCCCCAGGCCTGGGTGGGCTCCGCTCGGCCGCCGTTCCTCTCTAGTTTTAGTTATCCTGAGGTAATTTCTTCTTTGTAAATGACTTCCGAGCTACGCTGGTGTCTTGGGGAAGTAAGTCCGTGCCAGGTCAAAATGAAGCGATGGGTTTTTGCAAAGCTCTTGGATTAAATGCCGCTGAAGTACAATACTAATGGTTTTCTACAATCTAGCATAAGGTATGGAGAGAAACTCTATGAAATACAGCAGTCAAATGCAGTTATAAGAATGTAAACCCTGTTATTGTTAGATTGATTAATGTGAGGTCTTAAATTTTCAGCTGGATAAGTGTGTCAAAATAGAATTTAATGTTAAAACCTGCTGTTTGGTATGTAGATCAGGAAGCCTATATGGTGTGAAATACTGTGTTCTAATCACTGCTAAGGTTAAAAATGCAGTTTGCTTTAAAGGAAAGCTTGCTGAAAGATCAATTATCTTTGTGTTTCAGGCATAGCACTGTCCATTCTGTATTAAGAATCGTGTCAGCATGAGCTGGGCTGTGGAGGAATGGAAAGAAGGCGTCTCCCCCAGAGTCCTTCAGAAGATCCATGAGCTGGAAAGTCAAGTGGACAAGCTTAGAAAGGAGCGTCAGCAAAGACAGTTTCAGTTAGAGTCTTTGGAGGCAGCTCTGCAAAAACAGAAGCAGAAGGTAACAGAGGCCCTGTGGTCATTGCCCTAAAATGCCGTTCTCCATGCCAAGCACAATTACAGATTTTTGAATCTGATTGTCCCTGGGGTGGGTTAGTGTCTTGTTTCTTCCCATTGACTGGAAAGGTAGCAGTGAAATATAATGTAAACTACTTATATTAATTTTCATCATATTCTCCCTTCTGTTTAGTTCTCATTGATTGCTAATAGAATTCCTGCCTTCTATTTATGTTTGGCATGATTGCCCATCCCAGAATCAAAGAATAGTTAGGGCCGGAAAGGACTTTAAGATCATCTAGTTCCAACCTCCCTGCCATGAGCAGGGACGCCGCACTCTAAACCATGTCACCCAATTCTCTGTCCAACCTGGCCTAGAACAGTGCCAGGGATGGGGCAGCCACAGCTTCTCTGGGCAACCTGTTCCAGTGCCTCACAACCCTCACAGTAAAGAACTTCTTCCTTATATCTAACCTGAACTTCCCCTGTTTACATTTAAACCCATTGTGCCTTGACCTATTGCTACAGTCCCTGAGGAAGAGTCCCTCTCCAGCATCTTTGTAGGCCCCATTCAGATACTGCAAGCTGCTCTGAGGTCTCCATTCAGCTTCTCTTCTCCAGGCTGAAAAGCCCCAACTTTCTCAGCCTATCTTCATACAGCAGGTGTTCTAGCCCCCTTGTCGTCCTGATGGCTGCCTCTGGACTTGTTCCAGCAGCTTCATGTCCTCCTTATGCTGAGGGCACCAGAAATGTACACAATCCTGCAAATGGGGTCTCACCAGAGTAGAGAGGCAGGACCACCTCCTTGGATCTGCTAGTCACACTTCTTTTGGTGCAGCCCAGTATATGGTTGGCTTTCTGGGCTCAGTTGTTTATTTTCACTTTGAGTCTTTGCTGCATCTTTTTATGATTAGGAAAAGTAATTTGTGCCTGTTTAAAATCTTCATACTGACTAGGCCTGTTTTACATAAGAGCTGCACAGCTGACAGCCTCTTGCTGTTCCACCTTGCCTGCAGATCCCTTTCATCTTTTACTTAGTTTATGTAGTTCTCAGCTGAGTGGTTTTGTTTGTTGGTTTTGTTTCTCTCTTGCCCCCCCAAGACTGTTTTTGGGGTTTCAGTTTCCTTTTTTTAGGGCTGTAGTTTTATCTTTCATCTGACTATACTGTCAGCCAAGAAACCAGAGACCCTTTTGGTCAGGGTCCTGCTGTGCTTCAGATCAGAGGTGACCCATTTAGTTGCATATTGTTTTGTAGTGTTTGAATACAGCTCAAATGCAAATTACAGAGGCTGCCTTTTATTCCCTTTAGGCTGATACAACTTTATAGCAAAACTTAAGCCTTCTAGTTTTCTTTCAGTTTCTTCCTGTGAGTTTCTTCAGCCATCCAGAGGAACTGCTGTGCTCCCATAACACAAAAGGCTGTGCTCAAATAGGAGTGCTTTAAGACTTCTAAGCAGTAGCTAATACTTCTTTCAACCAAAAGAATAATGCTGTGCAAAGCTCTAGCCTGACTGTGCCTGTCCCTCAGAAGCTGTAGGGGAGGAGGATGTCTACTGCCAAGCTCTACTTCCAGTTTCAAAGCTGTGACTCTTAGTAATCATTGTGCATTCTTTGTTTAGTCAAGGTATTCCGATTGCTTGAGTTGATAGGCTGGAAAGAGCAGTGAGATGGTCAGTGTGGATTAGCAAACTAGTGTGGATTATTAGTATTTAAGGATTGATTAATTTTGGTATGATCTTATCTAGTCAATAAATAGCAATTGTTAATGTCGCTGTGTTGAATTGCAGGAGATGCTGTTCACACCCAAGAATATTTAAATGATGTATATAGCTGAGGTTTTGGTGCTGTCAGGATTTTGAAATGCTAGGAAAAAAATGGCAGTTTGTAAATTTTGTGTTATTAAAATAATGGAAGTGTAGAGATTGCATGAGTTTTTTGTTGGTTTTTTTTTTTTAATGGTCTATATTCCAACTAGGTTGAAAATGAAAAAAATGAAGTTGCATTACTAAAAAGAGAGAACCAGAGCTTGATGGAATTGTGTGATACTCTTGAGAAAGCAAAGCAGAAAATAGCACATGATCTTCAAGCAAAAGAATCTCAAATTAACATTCAGTCAGGACAGCTGAATTCCAGCAAGAAAGACATAGAAAGGCTAGAACAAGAACTGAAGAGGTAAGGATTTGCTCTGTCTGTAACCCATGTCTAACAATTATTTTCTGTGTTTTATTCATTTAGTGTATCCTTCATGATATTCTAGTTTCTTTTCTTCTCATATTTAATTCAGACTTTTTGACTGAAGTCTCAAAACATGGACCTACTTTTACATACACACATGCACATACAGACTTCTACATAAATCTGCCTGCCACTTGAAGCAGTTAATACCCATAGTTCCTCCTTAATTTGGAGGAATTCTGCAGTGTCATGTGAGAACTGTCTATGATCTTAATAACAAAACAGCTAGTACAGCTGAGTCACTTGTCAAAGGTAAACTGCAAACGGCTTGGAGTTGCTCAGAAAGTACATGGAGAATTCTGTAAGATCAAGTCTACCAATAAAATGCTATGGGAAGGAGGCATAAACATCTATTGGCGTGGAAGAGGAAGCTGCCAAAAGCAGTGACTGAATCACTGAATCCAGTTGCTTTGGTGAAGAAGAGCTTAATTCAAAGACCTCAACTCTTAAACACTGTTATTACCGAGATAGTATGTGTGTACTGTCTGTAGAGGTGGAATGCAAGTAATAAAAGAATCTTCCGTAATGCAGGCACATCTAAAATCTTTCATCTGAGGGTGCTACACAAATGAGACAGTTGCCCATAGCGAAGTGAATGTTATGTTAAACTTGCTGTCATACTAGAGGCACCCTCTGTTCTTGAATTAAAGTATTTCTGAAACTTTGTGTGCATCAGTCAAGCTGAGTATTCTGCCTGTGCAATAAACTGTTGTGCTGGAACTAGTAGTGCAAAAGTACTGTCACAGGGAGGAGTGTGAGACCAGGCTTCTTAAGGGTTTGATTTAGTTGTTTTGGGGGTTTTGTTTAGTTTTATTGTTTGTTTGTTTGTGGGGGTATTTTTTTTTTTTTGTGGCCTGAAATATGTCTACTTCCTTTAAGTTTTGGGTGGAATGCCTCATTCCATCTAAATGGAAGCAAATGAAGTGTGTTGGTCTTTCTAGGGTTTTGTTTGTTTGATTGTTTTTACCTTTGTTTCCCTCTTTCTCCTTCCTTCCCTCCCTCCTGTGCCCTTTTTGGGAAAACTAGAGATAGCTGAGGTATTTAGGTATTTGACTGCTGTGATAAGATTCTAAATTTCAACGAAACAATTTGACAAGTAGAAACACCAGCGTTGTGTAAGGAGTTGCTAAGGTCTGTCAAAGAATCTAGTGAGATTCAGCAGGGCTTCATAGAACCACCTGTTTCTATATCATGTCAAATGTTGGGCCAGGGAAGCTGCAGGCTAAGGATGTGTATTCCATTTATCCATTCCCCAAATTAAGTCCAGTTTACTTGAATTCTCTCCTTTCCTTTACATTACTTTGTGTATCTGTCCGCTACAAAAGATCAGTTACTACATGTAGCTTGATCTTGGCAATCATGTTGAGGTATGTTTTATGCTGGTAACTGATTGTTTACCGCTGTATAGCAACTAGCAATCCACAGGGAGGGGAATTCTTTATGTTGTAAAAGGGAGGGGGAAATGGAAATCATTGTCTTATCTACCTGTGCATGCTGGGCAGGATGAAAGTTGCTGTGTAAACTCCAAACTAGTTACCTGGTTTCACTTTGTGAGCTTGTAACTCTTCATGCTCACCAGAGTCACAAGAATGGGTAGTCTGCTGTGGGATTCTGGGCAGCAAAGTAAATAGTAGATGAGAAAAATAAGTTGTCAGGTGGAGAGTGTTCCCTTCCCATGAGGTATGTATCAGTTTCTCAAAGAGCGCAGTATCAGAACATGGAATAAAAGTTGCATATTTCCCATCATAGAGATGCTTATTGGAGAGTAGAAGTTGTATGTTATCGGTGTTTACAGTGATTTGGGTGTGTTCAGCTTCATAAGTGAAACCTTAAGCAGTTCTGATTGTCACGTAATCTGGAATTGGTTTTGGTTTTCAGCTTTGACTCCTATGTAATTGACTAAATATACCGAAACTGAACAAAGTATTCATATTTCTGTGTTACAGTCCTGAAGATTTTCAGTGAATGTATTTTGACTTGATCTTTAAATTCTTAGAATCATAAATTATTTGTGTGCTTCAGGCTTTTAAAAACAGATAATCAACCTTTTAGTTTCCATGACTAATTTTTGTTGCTGTTTTTTTCCTAAACAGATACAAATGTGAGTTTGAGAGAAGTCAGCAAACGTTGATTGCAGGAGACTTATCATTCAGTGGTGCTCCACAGAAAAGCTTTACTGCTTCTTTAACACCAGTTCAAAGTCATAACGGTAAATTACTTTTTCTTTGTCTAGCACAGATAGTTAACAGTCAGTTTTCTTGGAGGGTGGAGGAGTATTTCACACACTACATTTGTACTGAGTTGCCTAGTCCCTATTATAAAGCTTATTATGAGAATGTCTAATTCATAGCACCATAAGTTTAAAAGTGATTAGTGTAGACTGAACACTTATTGCAAATATTACATCTTTTCAGGATTATGTTGATAGACATGGAATAATAGGAAATCCTTCAACAGACTGCAGCAAGTTTTTGAATGCCTATTCCTAGTGTCAGCTGTTCCCTTGATGTAGTGAAGAGCAAATCTTTCTTGGGTACTACAGGTACTTTAAAGTTCAGTCAACAGTCATGTTGTTTCTTTAGAAAATTTTATTCAGACTATTTTTGTGCATGATGATCTGCACAATTTATGCACTGTTTCAATCCATCACTTCTATCTTCAAATTAGCGACATCAGATAGATTTAAAATATTTAAATGAACTGGAAAAGTCAAGGGAAGGTTCCTTAACTGGAGAACTGTTCTGCAGCCAGACACCCTTATGCTGTATCTGCTGAAAAACTTGACAGGTTCAGTATTATGCTTGCTGTTTACCTCTTATCTTTGCTGTGAACAAATGTTTTGTGAGTTTGACATCTCACTCTTACTCAGGTGGGAAATCCAAGATACTTTCTTGCACTCTTGTTCCTTTTAACTTCTACTGGGGGTACAGTAGTGGCAGTGTCAGACATTCCACTAATCGTGACACTCCTGAAATGGGGATTAGATAAAAAATTATTTAAATAACTATTTAAAATGGTATTGCTGGAGAGGTTTTTTTTGTTTGAAAGTTGGAGTTTTACATTCCTGAAAATCCCAGACTATCTCAAGGTCAAAGCAACCCATAAGGTCACTCCTTGCAGAGCTACCTAAAACTAAGTCGTATGACTTGAGCATTGTCCTCCTTCAGTAATGACAGGATTGGTGCCATTACCACTTCCCTGGGGAGCCTCTTCCGGTGACAAGACCACCTTCTCAGTGAAGAGCACTTTCCTGATGTCCAGTCTGAACTTTTCCTGATGCAGGTTCATTGTTTCCTTTGTGTCCTATCACTGGTCACCAGAGAGAGCAGATCAGCACTTACCTTCCACTGCTGCTCCTCACAACCTGTACCTGTGTTGTAGCCTGTGATAAGATCAGACCTGTCCTTTTCTTTCCTAAGGTGAATAAACCAAGTGACCTCAGCTGTTCCTCAAAAGTCTTGCTCTCAAAGGCCTTTCACCAATCTGGTTGTCCTTCTCTGGAAACAGCCTGATAGTTTGACGTTCTTGTACTGAAACACTCAAAACTGCACATAGTACTTAAGGTGGGACCTCACTAGTGCAGGGTAGGGTGAGATTGTCACGCTCCCTCAATTGCTTCAGAGAATGCTACAAGGCATTCTAGTTCTATGATATTCCTAGGAGCTGTAGAATGATATATAAATACAAAGAAAAGGAAGCAGGACTTTTGTTTTGGACTAATATGCTCCTCTTACAATTCCAGTGGAAGAATCCTAAGTAAGTTCATTGTCCAATTCCTATTGCATTTGAAAGGAACTTGAGGAAAAGAGCCAGCCTTATTTTCTGATCATTTCTTGGTAATATTAATGCTTTTGGGCTGCTAGTAAGAAATCTTAAAAAGTAAAAATTAAAATCTATATGCATGCGTATGTATAATGTAACACGTCTATGTTATATATATATATATATATATATACACAATATGCACCTGGGTTGGAGCAACCCCAGGTATCAGTCCAGGCTGGGGGATGAAGGGAGTGAGAGTACCCTAAAGGAGAAGGACTTGGGAGTGCTAGTGGATGAAAGATTGGACATGGTTTGGCAATGTGTGCTTGCAGCCCAGAAGGCCACTCATATCTTGGGCTGCACACAGAAGAGCGTGGCCAGCAGGTTGAGGAAGGTGATTCTGCCCCTCTACTCTCGGCAGAACCCACCTGCAGTCCTGCATCCTGCTCTGGAGTCCTCAGTATAGGAAAGACATGGACTTGTTGGAGAGGGTACAGAGCAGGGCTAGAGCACCTGTTCTGTGAGGAATGGCTGAGAGTTTCGGTTGTTCAGCTGGAGAAGAGAAGACTCGGGGAAGACCTTATTGTGGCCTTTCAGTTCTTAAAAGGACCTATAAAGAAAGATGGGAAGAGACTTCTTATCAGGGACTATTGTGATAAGATGAGGGGTGATGATTTTAAACTAAAAGAGGAGATTTGGGCTGGACATGAGGAAAAAATTCTTCACAATGAGGTTGGTAAAACACTGGCACAGGTTACCCAGAGAGGTGGTGGATGCATCATCCCTGCAGACATTCAAAGTCAGGCTGGATGTAGTTCTAGGCAACCTGATCTAGTTGAAGATGGCCCTGCTCAATGCAGGGGGTTGGACTAGTGAGCTTTGAAGGTCCCTTCCAACCCAAACTATTCTACGATCATTCTTGTAACAGCAATTAGAAATGAATACCTATATTATAAGATAGATTATGAGGAAGTATTCATTGTGTCTTTGTAGATACAAAGTTTGAAGAGCTAGAAGAAAAATACAAGAAAGAAGTACAAGAAAGGAAAAAGCTAGAATTAGAACTGAGAAACATCCAGGTAAAAGTAAGTATCTCTTGAGAATGATATGCATGATATCTAAGAAAGTAACTACTGAGTGAACTTGGAAAATGGAGTGGAAAACTAGTAAAATGTATTCTACATTATTTACAGTATGGTTTTAGAGAGAATTATCCTGTGCATACTGCCATTCAGATGTACTCTTGGAGAATCCAAAAAAGCTAACATAATTGAATGGCAAAGGAAAGAAAGACATTAAAAATGAGAACACATTCTTCAAGAAGTGGAGATCTTGTGCAAGCACAGGCAAGAGAAAATAATGTTAGTTTTGCCAAGCTAAATATAATAATAAAATAGCTTTGGAAAGATAAATGAGGAAATAACTCGCTTAGCAAATAAGAACTAGTAAATTTTTCCAAACACATAAGTAGTGGGAACTGTATGAGGGAATCTCTGAGGCCTATAGGTGTCTAACATTTGAAATCCCTCAAAGGCAAAAAAAGGCCACTGCAGAAAAGCTGAAATAACTTATTTGATATTCACTATTTAAAGGCTCAAAAAGTTTTCTTTATCAGAGTCTTTCCTTACTGGGGCTGAATCTGTGGCTCAGCCTCAAATTGAAATGTCAGAAGTACTCTTAAAATGACTGATAAAATGAATAGTAACTAAAAATCACCAAATACAGATAATACCTATAAACTGATAGGGCACTGCAGTGTGGGACTGCTGAATCTTTGTGATTTGCAACTTCTTTTGTTCTTGACACTGGAAGGGGATGAGGATGATGCCATCTGAAAAAGGCTTATAGTGCTGATTCCTGGGAATGTAGTTTAGTCAGGTCAGCTTTTTGTCCTGGGTGGATTGTTAGAAACTTGCAGCGATACTTTTATTGATGCATGCATAGGTATGGTGTATAGAGAAAAGGTGTAAAGAGAAATCATGCCTCATACTTTCAGAGTTTAGGGGTTTTTTTTTTAAGAATAAATTGGAGAATAGTGAGTTAAGTGTGACTCTGTAGTGTCACCATAGGATATTCACAAAACACTGAAAAAAAACTGAAGTGTTTTGATAACGGGCAGTAGCTCTTGGGAATTTAAAGGTGAGGATTGAGGGCAGTGGCAATAAGTGGTCAGTTTTTACTGGAGAGCAAAAGTGGAGCCTCAAAAGGATTTCTAAAGAAACTGTGCTATTCAGCATATTCATTAGTGATTTTAGAGTTGAACAATATGGTTGAAGATTACACAATATTTAGTAATGCTAAATAATTGCAATAATTAAGATGGTAAGTAAAAATCAGTGGGGAAAAAAAGTGAAGTAATGCATCTGGAAAACATAACATGAAAGATGCATACCCGGTGCACCCAGGCTCTATGATTGCAGGAAGCAATTCAGCAATTCTAGTTCTCTGAAAACTTCAGTATTTTCTTCAGTGATGATGAAAAAGAATGTTTTAGGAAAAGACTTAAGAAGTAATAAGAAAATACTCTTTGCCCATATACAGCTAAATGGCTCTCACACCTTGAGTATTGCAAATTCTCTTCACTCGTTTCCAGATATGGTGGAAGTGGGTGGCACAAAGATCAAGTGAGGATCAAGAGATGAAACAGGGAATTGGTCATTTTATTACTTTTCATAAGGCATAATTACAGAACCAGCTCTGCAGACTCAGAACAAAAACTGGTTTATTCCACTGTACTGTGTTAAATGGCAGCACTCTTTGTCAGAGTGTTGTAAAATTGAAACAGATCCAAAAGAGAAAGGACACGTAAAGTATTTCAGTAAAAATTGATTCATTGCCTGGATTCAAACTTTTGCCTCAAACTCTGTAAATTTTAATGGTATATAAGGGGAATTATGGCTCTATGCATGGTTAGGGTTTTATGCTCTTTATAGACAAATTACAGGATTGGACACTGCATTCTGGACTATGTAGATTCCTGGTCTTAGCACAGCTATTCCTACATAACAACATAATCTCTGGTTGGATTGGGAAGTCACACTGGGTATTACCTAGTTTAGGGGCTTAGTTTAATAAAAGAATAATTGAAGTATTCAAATTAGAAGCATTTGAAAATCAAGCTAAAAAATACAGTGGGGATTTTACTGTTTGAGGTGGGGGGGGGTTGTTTTGGCTTGGGGTTTTTGAGCTTGGTTTATTTATTTTTCCAACTTAAGAAGGAGAAAAAAACGCCTACTATTTTAGCTGTGTTTAATTTTTCTGTAGGAAGAGACTGAAAGCTTCTACCTGAGGTATTTTATTATTGCAGTTTTGGGGTATTATGTATGTATAAGTTTAATTCTGCTCTGAATTTACCTGTGTTTGTCCAGAAGAACTACATGTGGGTCAGATACCAGATATGTTAGTCTAGGCTTCTGTATACAGGCTTACTTGTGTCAACATTTGCCTGCAAAAATGGAGGCTTAAACTTTGAAAAATGTAGGGGGTAAATGATGGGATCTCTCTTGAAACAGGCAAAAAATTGGTTATGTTACTTATGAACAGATCAGACTACTTTTTTTGGAGATCCTGGTTTGGGTTACTGTATCCAGTATACTGGACACTTGGGCTAAAGTTATTTAATTTAAATAGTATAAAAATGTGAAATGACCAGGAACCTATTATTTATGTATTAATAATTATTTTGTTATATGTTGGATATGGAGCTGTGTAAAGGTAGATCCTTTTCTTTTTTCTTGGACACAGAAAATAAATCAGCCTCATGCTCAAAGCTCTTTGAGTCACAGGGAGATTGCTCGGCATCAGGCTTCCTCATCTGTGTTTTCATGGCAACAAGAGGAGACACCATCTAGAAGTCAAGTAACACCTGCAAGGGGAAGTTCTGCAACATCTTCTTTTCCATGGGAGAAAGAAACAAGTTCTAGTGTAATATCAGAGAAGAACGAGCTCAATAGCAGCTTTGCTGGTGATTGTAATTCTTCACTTGTGATCCAGCTAAGAGCACAGAACCAAGGTACCTGATGTATTTGTTTAAAACCCACAGACAGCCTGCTATATGGTTTCATAAAATCTGGTGTGCAGATAGGAAAAGAGGTATTGGAATTGGTGCTTCAGCAAGGAAAAGATACCTGGTTTTGCCTTTGGCAGCTAGCCTAGTTGGCCACGGGTGTATGTATCTTCAGTGATCAGCCAGTACACAGAAATTATCAACAAACTGTGGTATCTTTTACATACGGGGTATGAGAGTTAGAAGTGAGGAGTTTGTATTTTTGGGGGTGGGTAGTCAACATTATATATAAAAGGAAAAGAGCCTTCTCCAATAATTCCATTGCTCATAGAACAATTCTGTTGAAACAGAGTTAAAAAACCTCTTCAGGATTTCATTACATCTCGCTGTTAAATTCAATTCTATTGCTTCCTTCATTTTGTATGGCTTGAGGTTTGTAGCTAAGCAATACCTGTGTTAAAAATTCATTGATTGAACATGCTAAATGCATAGCTCAGTTGTTCCGTAATGGATATAACTGGAAGCACAGAAGGAAGCGTGATGCAGAAAGTACAATAAAGAAGCAAGATATGATCCTGTATTGTGCATATTGACATGAAGAAATAGTTATTCCTGAGATCTTATAGTCGGAAGAGAGTAAACAGTTGGTTTGCTGTGGATTTGGTGAACATTTACTTAAGCTTACTACTTGGACCAGCTTTTCCACTGTTTTTTGTAGGACTGTTTTACAAGTTCCCATGCTGTCCAAAATGTTTATCCAAATACCTGCATGTAAAACTTCAATTAGGTGGCATTTTCAACTTGGAAGCAAGACTTTTTAACAAAAGAATTACCAGATAATAGTAATTCTGGATAATGCTCCCTGTAGCTGGATATGTTTTCTACCATAAAATTACATTGCATTTTGGAAGGTAAACTCTTACTGATGTATATTGTGACAAGATCACTTGGTTTCATTTTATATGGATTCTGCTTTGGGACAGGAAAAAGATTGCAAGGTAAAGGACTGTACTTACAGAAGCTCAGTAGCTGAAAAGCCTCTTGCAAGGAGAGGACCCAAACAAATAATTCTAGTGGGTATCTTTCCTTTTAAAAAGTAAAAAACTTAAAGCAGCTTTGATAAGTGACATATTTCTGTGTGTTTAGAAACAACAAAAACAAAGACAAACCAGCATAGGAATAAATTGATTTTGCCTTGGCAGCATTTGTGCCTGATGTCACATTTTGCTGTGTTCTAATATATCACAAAGTGGAAATTGTTTAAAGTCAACTATCTTTCAGTCTCGATAGTTTTAGTCATTGATATAGTAGTAGAAGAGAGTTTTGTTTTAGCTTGCTGAACATTTTACAGGGTGTCTACCTGTGTCAGGAACTTGAGTTGTTATCAAACATACTGCATATTTTATAATGTGTGAACACTTGGGAATTTGAGTACCGGGATGGAAGGTGTACCTTTCAAAGCAGAAAGTACCCTTAATCTTTACTGTTTCTAAAATTCAGAGCTAAATTCCACTGTTAAGGACCTAGAACAACAACTGCAAGCTCAAGAAAAAATGAAGAAATCCCATATGAATAAACATCAAGAGACTGAACTGCAGCTGGTCAGAATGAAGTTGGAATTAACAGAGAAGGATAAGGCTCTGAACAAAACCAGAGATAAACTGACTCAAACGAGAACACAACTTGATCAAGCTACTGCACAGGTAAAATGTAGCATTACACATCTTTGGACTGTCCTTACAATTCATTCCCGGTGTTAATGTGTGTCAATTTGCAGCCATTTTAGTGAGAATCAAGATTCTCAGGTGAGTTTCATGGATATTTGCTGAGGATCAAGTTTTGAGTTTGTGTTGGTTTGATATGTGTTACCTGGAACAATGGAAATACTCATAGAGCGGTCTCCCATTTTCTGGAAGGTTCTTATACCACCTGAGGAATAACTTTCCATCCTCAAGCAAGATTCATTGGAATTCTAAAAAATAGAGCATGGGATTCTGTAGCATGGAGCAACAATGACATCTGGTGGCAATTTCTGACCTTAAATAGACTCTCATGCAACTTTGGCTGAAAATCACTGTGCAGCTTATACTACTGGATGTTGTGGGGTATGGGGGCATAGCTTTGGATTGTAAATTGCTTGTGTAAAATAAAAACTAGGTAAAAATGCCATGCAAGATTCAGAATGTATGTAGTTTCTAAGTGAGATTTCATGGGTTTTAATCCTAAGGAGTTTGGGTTCATAATATAAGACCAACAGGGTAGTACAACTGGCTTAGTCAAGTATTTACAGAGTGTAAGTAAGTACATACATATAAAAATATGAAGTGGTTCAGGTTTTTGCTCACAATCATATGGAGTGAATGCCAGTGTTTAAAATAATTTAGTTCAAACTGTAGAAGGTAAAAACTAAGAAGTTAACTAACTTTTTTTCTTGATTGCATTTCCTTCCTGAAATCCTTTTTCACAGGATTTGACATGCTTGTAAGTAGTGCAGAGATTCATAATTCCTGAATCTTTGTATCTCCATCTATATTAGTATTTATAGTACTTTAATTGATCTACAGGATAGGAAAAAAGATGTTTCTACGTGTATCTTAAGGTGTAATAATTGTTATCCATCTTTGTCAGCAAGTTTCTACATGCTACCAAAGTTCATTGTGAAACTACTGTTTCCCACAACTCCTGTGTTGGCCCTTAAAGTAAACCTTTATGTGTTGAGGGTTAATCAGTTTGCCTTTGGAGAGACAGGGGCATTCAGCTGTTGCTAGCTCTGTGGGCCGAGTTAGAGAAAGTCTTCGCAGTGAGCATGATAAAATCATATTCTTAACACGGTCCATTACTACATAAAGGTATTGTCATTGCAGTGAGTTTGTGGGAAGGCAGCTGACCCAACCTAACACCTCAATTCCTCTGAAAAAGTCTCTTTTAAGTTATTTGATTCCCCAGATAACCCAATTCAACTTCCTAAATGATTATCATAGAATCATAGAATGGTTTGGCTTTGAAAGGACCTTAAGACTACCCAGTTCCAACCCCCTGCCATGGGCAGGGCCACCTTCCACTAGACCGAAAGGCTCTGTCCAACCTGGCCTTGCACAGTGCCAGGAATGGAGCATTTACCACTTCTCTGGGCAACCTATGCCAGGGCCTCACCACCCTCAGAGTAAAGAACTTCTTCCTTAGATCTAACCTGATCTTCCCCTGTTTACGTTTAAATCCATTGCCCCTTGTCCTATTGTTATGGTCCCTGATGAAAAGTCCCTTTAAAAGCATCCTTGTAACCCACTTCAGATACTCTGAGGTCTCCATGCAGCTTCTCTTCTCCAGGCTGAATAACCCCAACTTTTTCAGTCTGTCTTCATAAGGGATGTGCTCCAGCAGCTGATCATCCTTGAATTAGAGTATTATGTATGTAATTTTACCTTGTTAATTATCTACAGGTTTAAGAGAGCTCAGTCATTTTACTGAGGAATCAAAGGGGCATTAAATCCAGTGCAAGGGGCAAGGTAGGAACATGCCTGGGGAAAGACAAGGAGGAGTAGGACTGACTGGCCCCATGTGAACTGAGGTGCAGCTCATCCTTGAGATGCAGTGCAGCATCTTGTCTCAGAAGGTTTCTTTGCCATCTGAAGGTTACTCTTTTCTGTGCTTTTTTTTTTCTCCCACTGAAATGATCTCTGCCCATCCACGGGCTTTGACGTAGAACTGCAATGAGATTCTAGATTTCAGTTTTCTGACTCATAGCCTGAATTTACTTTTGGCATCCCCCTTGTGCACTTCTCTGTCACTGGTACTATTCAGAGACCTTGAGGACAGCACCTCTGTGTTATCAAGTATTTTCACACCTTATAAGGTCTGCAGCCTTTCTGCATACACGATTTCACATGGGCGCACAATCCCTGCAGTCTGTGCCTAATAACCGGACACCCCAGTACTACTACCTGCTGCTTCTTTACTTACAGCACAGATGGACTGTTGTTTCGCTAACTCATTGAACAGCCCTTGTGCTGGAACACAGCACTGTTTACCCTTTGTCATTTTTCTTACCCCCAGGAAAAAACAATTGTACCTACTTTGTATTAAGAGATTAATTTGGGGATAAAAATGCATTTTTTTTCTATTCGGGGAGTTAGGTGGACATTGTTTCACTGTCATAATGTAAGATGAACCTAATAAACTGACTTAGATACCAAGCTGGCATACATGGAGAACATCTTCTAACATGGAGGTTAACCTAGAATATTGACTGCCTTTTTTTTAATTAAAGTTTAAATCAATGTGCTGAATCACTCTGAAGTTCAGTGGAATATGCAATTAGTTTCAGTCTAAACATGTAGTTGTTTAATAGTTAATTGTCATTCTTTAGCTCATAACATCCTGAGGTACTGAATATATAACCTGTTTTTCGTGTTAGGTACAGTATGTTTCTATAGATTGTCGAAGACTGATTTTTCTATGTTGCATGTTTCTAGATGTTTTTGTGTTGTGTGTGTATACATATGTATATACTTGTATATATATTCTTTCTATACATACACATTCTCACTAACATAAGCAAGTACAAGTTTAGTACTTTGGACTGCTAAGAACTTATATGGAACCAGCTAAAGTTATACTGTAGGTTATATGAATGCTAGAACAATTGTAGTAGGAGAAACCACTCTTTTTATATGAGCACATATAAACTGAAATAAAATGTCATTTGTATTTTTAACACTTGCGGTTCATAATTAAATTATTATAGGTCCAAATGACGGAGCAAAAGGTGAAAAGATTGTCAGAAGAACTGAATTGCCAAAGACAGAATGCTGAGAGTGCTCGTCAGGCTTTGGAACAGAAAATAAAGGCACAGGAAAAGGAATATCAACAAGTAAGTCAAGAAGAATGCTGTAATTCTGACTTCCTGAAGACATGAAATCACATGGCTTACTTTGTGTATCTGCTATTCAGTTAATTGCATTCACAATTCATAGAGAGGCTGGAAAGGTAACAAGCAACTGAAAACAAACATGCCAACAGAGGGGAGAAGCTGCTGGAGAGGTGCAGAATTATGGTACTACTACATAGACAGCATGGGCAAGAGACCCAACTGAGATACAAATCCACGAAAAGCTAGGCTTCGTTGTCCACAGAATTATATATGTTTGAACTTAATAACTGCCTCAGTTATTTCTGTGGAGTCTGAGTTAATTTTTCATGCCTCTCACTCTCGAGTGAAAAAGTGTTTCACGAGTCTGTTAGTCTAGATGCTAACCCAGCATCTCAAAGAGATACTGAGCCTGTTCCAAATCAGTTGTTGTTGCTCCAGTAACCAAAACACAGACTTACTGCAGTTACGTGTTTCTTTCTTTCCTACTGTACCCCTGTTTCTAGGAACTCTCTTGTCAGCAACGCTCCTTACAAACACTGGATCAGCAGTGCAAGCAGATAATAAACAAACTGCATCAAGAGCTGCAGCAAGCCAAAAATGACTTCAATGCTCTACAGGCAGAATTTGACAAAGTAGGTGCTTTTATATTAAAATCCTCTACTAGAGCTGGAATTTACTTGTCTCAGCAGTACTGCCTTAATTTAATCTCACATAAAGCAAAAAATAATTGATGTGGGGACTTGTAGTAGTGTTTTGCACAGCATTAGCTGGTTTGTGTTTACCGTTTCTCACTAAAATACTATGTACCTAAATGTGAATGACAGGCTTTTAAGAGTCTGAGGGTAGTCTGCTTCCCACACGGAAGATGTGAATGCAATACAATGCACCTGAAATAAATCAGTTGGAGAAAGGAGCAGCTAAGTGTGATCACAAGAGACACCTTATGTAGTGAACGTGCTGAAATGCAGTTTGATAGAGCTAAACAGGGTAGTTGCCCTTTCAAACATAGACTCTGGCTGTGCACTCTTGGTGGTACTTCCTTGGCCGCGCAACCCCTCATGTGTCCCTGTGGAGAGCTGACACAGGAGCTAAAAGAGCAAAGTAAAAACATAAATTTGACTATGTGTACAAAGGCACAAGTGGTTGTTGTGAGTTTCACTCCCTGAACTGCTTCTCATCAAAATCAGATGAGCATCATGGCTTCTGTAAGGATGAACATCAGTACAAAGGAGGATTCCACAGCTATCGCAGCCGCTAGCTATTAGAACACATTAGTTGTCACAAACCTACTATTTCAAGGAAGTCAGAAAGCCGCATGCAAGCCTGAAGAGTGGGTGACCAGAAAAGAGAAATGTTTAAAAGCCTCAGAAAACTCTTGAGCAGCTGTAATGCAGCAGAGCTACCTGAATTTCTAAGAAGGGCCACGTTTTTGAAAGCTATATTGAGATGCCCCGTTAGCAAGCAGACTGAATTGAACCAGCAGTTCCAAAGCTGACAGCAGCTTTCCTGCAAGCTTCTTTTAGTTTAGAAATATAGCCATGGGAATCTGCTGACAAATGTTTTCAGTGCTTATTTGCACATTCTTTTGTATATGCTTACTGGAGAAATTGATTTCATAGACAAAAATAAGTGACTTTCAGTTCTTTCTCCAAGAAAGCAAATTTATTACCTGATGATCTCAGAGTAGATCTCGCTATTTGATCTGATAATGGCATTTATTTCCTTTTTAATCTGGAACATTTTGGGACTATTCTGAAAGAGAGAAAGCCTGTTTGTATAAAATCTGTGTCAGTGGAATAGTAAGTGCAGTTATGATCCTAACTTTCTGATTCTCATAGCTTAGTAAAAAGGCTATTAGATTTCCAATCTCATCTGTTTCCTACAACTACTTTTGTGGTGATGTAGGTGCAAGTTAGATGTATTAATCCAATTTCAGAGTCTAGAAATCTATGTATTTCAGAGACATCTCATCTTTCTGGTCAGAGGCAAAGGAGTGGAAAGGCAATAAGCAGCTATATTCTAAACTGCAGTCAAAACACCCTAAGGTTCATGGTGGGATAAAATAATGTAGTTTTATTTTGTAATAGAATGTTGGAGTTCAAGAAGGTGAGTTTAAAAAAGGTTTTATTTCTGCTTCTGAACACAATGCTGATTTTTCAACATTCTTGCAGGTAATGGCAGTAAACCAACACTTGGAATGTAACACTAGTGATCTCACCCAGAAGCTGTGCAGAGCAGAGCAGGCTTTATTAGCAGCCCAGACTAAGGAAACTGATTTGACAAGAAGCTTTGAGGTAAGCAATGCAGAGGAGTAGTTGACAGTATTAATACCATAAATCCCAGAGTAGTAGAATGGTTTGGGTTGGAACGGACCTTAAGATCATCCAGTTCCAACCCCCTGCCATGGGCAGGAATGATTCACACTAGATCATATCGCTCAAGCCTCTGTCCAACCTGGCCTTGAACACTGACAGGGATGGAGCATTTAACACTTCTTTGGGTAACCTGTTCCATGGCCTCAACACCCTCACAGTAAAGAACTTCTTTCTTATATCTACCCTGAACTTCCCCTGTTCAAGTTTGAACCCATCACCCCTTGTCCTATCACTGCAATCACTGATGAAAAGTCCTCCTCCAGCATCCTTGTGGTTTCCCTTTGGATATTGGAAGTTGCTCTGAGGTCTCCATGCAGCTTCTCTTCTCCAGGCTGAAAGCCCCAAGTTTCTTAGCCTGTCTTCATAAGGGAGGTGCTCCAGTCCCCTGATCATCCTCACGGCCTCCTCTGGACTGGCTCCAATTTGTAAGTGCTAATACTGTCAAGCATTTACTCAAATAGTGCTTTTTCCATAAGGAATCTTTAAAAACTTTTTATGGAGTATCTTAATATATCTTAGTTGTAACACAAAAAAAGAGGTCTTCACTCATGTCATGTAGATTAATGCAGTGTGTGGAAGTAGCTGTGTGGTTAGGGTTCATTACTGTAATGCTGCTTACATGGTTTTAGTTCATGTTGGACTTACCTTTTAGCAAAAACAGCATTTTGTTTTAAGAGATTCTTGCTTTTGATCCTGAAATGAGAATATATTAGTGCTTACCTGATTTTAAATGTGAACTCTAGAATCACTAACAGCTACTTTGCACACTGCTGACCTCAGTGTTTTTTTGTACAAAGCCTTCCTATATCCTCTTTAAAAAGAAATAAATGTATTTTTCTTGGAAGAAACACAGTCCAATGAATCCAACATCTGAAGGGGGCCTGCAAGGATGTAATGCAGGGACTCTTCATCTGGTACTGTAGTGATAGGGCAAGGGGTGATGGGTTCAAACTTAAACAGGAGAAGTTCAGGTTTAATACAAGGAAGAAATTCTTTACTGTGAGGGTGGGGAGGACATGGAACAGCTTTCTTAGGGAAGTGGTAAATGCTCCATCCTTGGCAGTGTTCAAGGCTGGGTTGGACAGAGCCTTGGGTGACATGGTCTAGCGGAAGGTATCCCTGCAGGGGGTTGGAACTGGATAATCTTAAGGTCCTTTCCAACCCAAACCGTTCTATGATTCTATAAAATACGCATACACACTGCTGTATAAATTTCCTCTAAATGAAGATAAATTCAGAAGTCTTTGTATGCTGCCATGCTATCTCATATTCACATACACAGATATCTTTTCACTTTAATGTCTCCTTTGCCTTCTCAGTTCCAGTGTTTTGCTTTGGTGGCAATTAGAGCAGCTGCATTTGAAATTGTTACAGTTGTGCCACTAGAGACCACTCAAAGCAAATTTTCTCCTTGATTTGGAGAATCAGAAGTTAAAACCAGAGCTCAATACCTATGTAATCTATGTCACAGTGGGTTTTATTTAAACACTTTGCTTGTTGTTCTTTGTCGTGAGCAGATATAAAATAATCTGGCATAATTTCTGCCCAAAATATACCTGTCCAAATTCTATGAACAGATTTAAAGTGAAATAATGGGCTTTGTTCAGATCAGCACAAATGCTGGTACAGCTTTAGTACATGGTGAAACTTTAGGTTTATTCATACTGGTAGATGACAATGTCTGGGATCATTCCCAGCTATTGGAATGTGGCTATTTATACTGAAAATTGTTAGAACAACACTTAGCAGCAGGGCTAAAGCCATGCTTCGCACCCTTCCAGTTATAATTCCCAGGCACAGTTTGGGAATTCACATGAGCCTGGGACCATTCCCAGCAAGTGGTTTGGTTTGAGTCACCTGCTATGGAAGACAGAAGACTTCAGTGGTACAGATCTGGGCTGTTCCAGGCCTCTTGGCCTCCATAACAGAGAGTGGTCCATGAAACCTATTTAGTAAATAAATATAGCCAGTGCCTTCCAGTGGTAAGGCTAATGAAGGTAACTTTCATTCTTCTTATGTATCCCAGAGGAAGAATGCCTCCATCAACCTTCTGCAAATTCTTAATATAACCTTTCACGTTTCTGGACACCACTTCTCCTTAGTTTATATCAGATATTGTGGGATTCTAGCTTTGAAATTATGGAATTAGGATAGATTTTATATAGTTTTTTGAGATCCCATTGTTAGTATCAAATTTGTGGAAATAACTTTTTTTGCTGCAAATTCTTGGGAGTGCTTTATTTACTTACCAGTACTATATCCATCTTACAAAGCTGTAACTGCAGTCAGATTTTTTTCTTCATATTTGTCTTGATCAGACAGTGATGTTGCATTAGAATATGACTGAGAAAGATGTAAAGAAGCTTAATCTGGGGAAGATTGCAACGTCTGATGACATCAGTAACACTACAGTTCTCTGTCTTAAAGTCTTGCACATGAGAGGGCACGGTATGCGCCAGCAGAACTCCGGGCAGGGCTTGTCTTCCTCACTCACATAAATACTCTGCAGAAAATTACATTGAATTATTTTGAGGTATTGGAGGCTTTGTTGGCAGCAGATTTTCTTTATAGAAAAAGAAAACAAGAGAGATATTGGCATTTCTTTTCCCTTGTTAAAGGGAAGCTGTCTTATGCTAAGGATCTAACTACCCAATGGAGAATACAGTTGTTTTTTGCTGGTTAGTCCTCTTCTGTGTTTAGTCCTTACTGTATAATAAGACTGATGTTAAAAAATGTTGCAAAACAGATATACTTGAGAGACTTACAAGGATATTCTATGATTCTATTCTATGATTCTATGATAATGAGGACTATTAATCTTTGCAATGATGATATCTCTATAGCTTGGCAGTTCTGGCATCTTAGCATGTGGTTTCCATTTTGTTGGTGCAAGCAGCCCATAACTGTTCTTGGAACAATTGGTCAGTCCCTACGCTGCTTGTAAGTCTGCCCGATGAATCAATGAATCACAGACTGGTTTGGGTTGGAAAGGACTTAAAGATCATCCAGTTCCAACCCCCTGCCATGGGCAGGGACACCTTCCACTAGATCAGGTTGCTCCAAGCCCCATCCAACCTGCCCTTGAACACTGCCAGGGATGGAGCATTTACTACTTCTCTGGGCAGCCTGTGTCAGCGCCTCATCACCCTCACAGTAAAGAGCTTCCTCCTTATAGCTAACCTGTTCTTCCTCTGTTTCAGTTTGAACCCATTACCCCTTGTCCTATTGCTACAATCCCTAATGAAGATTCCCTCTTCAGCATCTTTGTAGGCCTCCTTCTGATACAGGAAGGCTGCTATGAGGTCTCCGTGCAGCTTCTCTTCTCCAGACTGAACAGCCCCAGCTTTCTCCACAGTAATAGTACTACCTGTATGTGGCTTCTGGAGTTTGCTTTGGTTTGGTTTTTGCTTTTTGGTTAGCAGAATGGTTAACTTGAGTAATGCAATGTGCAAGTAGAACTGATAGCTGGATTGAAACCAAAAAGCTTACAGTTTTGGAAGTGTAAATAGTTACTGTCAGACATTAGCCCATTAAATCATGGGTTCCTGGGTTTTAAATAATTAAATATATATTAAATAATGGGACCTTTTCAGCCATTTCAGTTCCTTAAAATTATTTGGTTTTCTTTCTGTAGATCACTCCAGATTTTCTAATGAATAGGTTTCTTTAGTTCATGTATTGCATGTGCATGCGGCACTTTGAATGTGAGAAGTTTGGACATTTGCCCTTCAAAAAATTAAGATCAGGAGAAAACTTTCTTCACTGAAACTTCTGACTGGATTATTATGGCTTTTTAAAAGCTGTGGGTAGGGAAGGCCATGAGTAGAAGGGAAGGTAACTGTTGGTGACAGTGACAATTTTAATCATGTTCTCAAGGTGATTTATGTGTGTGGCTGCAAAAACAAGCCTGCCATGCCAGCAAGCTTTGAATCATCCAGACCTTTCCATTTCTTGAGCTTGGCTTCTGTGAATTGCTGCCCATCTGCTAGTAGTAAACAGATGAATAATTGATGGCCTCTTTCCAATGGGGCCTGCCAGTTCCATGCCATCTGGTGTCCAACAGCATAGGAGTTTGGAGAAAAAGGATTAGTTTCCTTAAAAAAAACCTTTTATTTGGCTTCCTACATGCAATGGAGTTACATAGTTTTGTCTGTGTAGTGGTTTGGTGGTTTCTTAAACTCAGTTTATTTGGAAGAAAATACTGGCAAAACAACCTTCTTGAAGACTGAGCACTCTAGTATTGTTGTGCTGATGATCAGTGGAAGGAGAACTTGTCTGTATGTGAGGCATGAGGTGAAATCTGATCTATATATTTCTTGTTAATTTTGAGTCCATTGCAGGGATTTGTTTCCTTTGTTGCTTTGTGAAAGTAGTCTGACTTCATCAATTCAGATTCTGTAGGGTATGTCCTGTTCTGTCTTGATCTGTTTGCCCTGTGCAAGCAAGGGGTATGCTAACTACTTAAAGTGGTTGCAGCACAGAATTACAGACTGATATGGGCTGGAAAGGACCTTAAGATTATCCTGTCCCAACCCTCCTGTCATGGGAAGGGACACCTCACACTAGACCGTGTCGCTGAAGGCTCTGTCCAGCCTGGCCTTGAACACTGGCAGGGATGGAGCATATATCACATCTCCGGGCAGCCTGTGCCAGAGCCTCAGCACCCTCATAGTAGAGAACTTTTTCTTCATATCTAACCTGAACTTGCCCTGTTTCAGTTTGAACGCATCACCCCTTGTCCTATCGCTACTGTCCCTGGTCAGGAGTCCATCTCCAGCATCCTTGTAGGCCCCCTTCAGACACTGGAAGGCTGCTATGAGGTCTCCACGCAGCTTCTCTTCTCCAGGCTGAACAGCCCCAACTTTCTGAGCCTGTCTTCACATGGGAGGTGCTCCCTCTGATGCTGTCAGCTAGTTAAGACTAGTTTAGCTTATGTTCCCAAGCAGTGTTTAGGAACCCAGGCATGGCAGCCCAAAGACTTAATAAGACCTAATGGAATATCTTTCTTTTGGTTTAAATTAACTGAATTCTTTGATCTTCTTGACAGTTCACATGAAATGTAGTCTTATTTGTGTTTGATTTAGGAAGTGAAGCAGGAAAAAAACCTTCTTGACTGTCAGCTTGGAAAAAAACTGCAAGAGATCCACCAGCTTGAAGAAGAACTCAAAATGATCAATCAGTCTCTAAAGCAGAGCCAGAGTGTTGCGGAAGAGATGAAAAGTGAGTTAAATATTTAAATCTGCAGAACTCCTGTTGCCTGTTTACTGGTGTATGATTCCTGCAATCCCGTAAGCTTTGTTAGGTATTAAGCACAAAAGTTTCCACTGTGGCTTATGATTAGTGATTTTAACCAACACTGAGTTTCTCCTAAATGGAAATGAATTTTCGTCTGTGAACATACAGAATTCCTGAAGAGACACAATTTGGAAATTAAGGTGTACAGGAGCAAAATGATTTCCATAAAATCTATTTAAACCATAAAACTTCTGTTTTGTAGTTGTGTGTTTCACAGTTTAGGGAAAAACAGTACAAAAATGTCACATATCTTTCAATAGTTGAGTCTTGCCTGCAGTGTTTTCTTCTGAGAGCACAGTGTTTCAGGAATTGAGGGGAAATACACCTTGTTGTTCTGTTGGATCTGGCTAAAAACAAGGGGATAGATTCCATCTTGTGTGTATGCATCCCCCTTGTATCTGTGTGTCTGTCAAGCTTCATGTAAGATTATAAAACGAAGCTTTTGAATTTGATCCTGTTCTCCTTAAATGACCAAACTTTTAATTGTCTTTCAAGTGAGCAAGTCTGCTCAAAACAAGGCAGGGAAACAATTATGACAATTTGGGAGATGTTTGTGGAATTAGACATTCTTTAGGAGAAACGGACTATGAGGCTGACCCACAAGATGGTCACATACTGGAATGAGACCTGTCCTGCTAAAAAGAGAAAGAAAAAAACCCAAAAGCAGTGCTGCTTTATGTAAAATCTGGTGGAAGTGAGACAGAACAACAGGTAGTTACACCGGAGAAGTAAAGACTGGCTTGGAGTGCAGGCTTGTATCAGACTGCGAAGTGAAAAGTTGGTGGTGTCTATGAGTGAGTAGTGTTCGATCGTCTAAGGTGATAGAAACAATTCTTTATCCAGTGTTGTAATCTGAGAGTAATGCCTTCCACTAAAATGGGAACTGAAAATAGTCAAAGTCAATAGTAATATTTCATCTAGAAAACGATCAGTGGAGTTGCCAGTATTGACTGGCAAAGATTTGATTGTGTTTTCTTTTACAGATAAGAATTCTATTCAAGAAGCAGAGCTCAAGTTACTAGAAGAGAAATTTAAAAAGCAAGAGAGCTCCCTTTTGCTGGAGAAGCTCCAAGTAGCTTTAGCTGACATGGAAAAACAACAAGATTCTGCCCAAGACCTGATCAAGGAAAAAGATAATCACATTAAAGAACAAAACTATAAAATAAGTAAAATGGGGGAAGAATTGGAAGCTTTGCAGAGGCTCCTTGGGCTCAAGCAGAGAGAATGTGAAGAACTGCAAAAAGAGGCCACTGCTTTTTCCCAATGGAAAAGTGAAAGTGATCGCCATATAAATAAACTGAAATCTGAAAAAGACAGTTTGCTGACCCATATTAATGACTTGGAGAGGTCCCTTCAGAGTCAGCAGATCAAAACTCATGAGCATAGTGAGAAACTCAGCATGATGCAAACTGAAAATGACAGGAAAAGCGCAGAGATTAGAGAACTTAGAGACATGCTGGAATGTAAAAGTGCAGAATTAGAAGAACAAAAAGAAGCTTGTGCTGAAGTTCAGTGGAAAGCAGAATGTTCTGACAAAAAGTACTGTAAAGAAATAGAAAACATGACCTGTAAAATATTGCAGCTTACCAACCGAGTTGGTGAAGTAGAAGAAAAGTTGCAGTTAGCAGCAAGTGAAGGACTGCAAAAGGAGCAATGTTACCATGAGCTGCTCAGTGAATATGAAAAAATCTGTCATCTTGTAAAAGCAAAAGATGCTTCAAAAATGACAGAAGATGGAGAAGTTGATTTGAAAAGTGGTCAGGATAAAATGGGTTTAGGTAACACACGGCTTGCAGCAAATAACTCCATTGCTGACAATCAGGGATGTGTAAGAGCTCTTCTAGAAGCAGAACAAACTAAGGATCTGGCCATTTTACAAGATCAGATCTCATCTCTTGAGATCTCCTTAGTGGGTCAAAAGCAGCTGAATTCAAATCAGCGTCAGCAGTATGAAGACTTACTGCAAATGAAGGGTGAAACAGAAGCAAGATTACTTAGTGTAGAGCAGATGCATGAAAGCTTCGTGACAGAAACTAAACAGCACATTAGTAACTTGCAAGCAGATATTTCAGTACATCAGAAATTAGTTGAGGAAAAAGACATGCAACTGCAAACTCTGAATGAAAGATTAGAGAAAAGACAAGCTGAGCTTCAGGATTTGAAAGTCAATAATAAATTGCTTGAGGATTCAGTAAGACAGCTGAAGCTTCTGTCTGGAACGTGGGATTCCGAGAAGAAGGACATGTCTTCAATGATTTGTTCATATAGCAAAAAAATTGAGGAACTTACTGAAGAAAACGCAAGCCTTAGGGATTTAAGCAGAACTTTAGAGCAAGGACAAGTAACTTTACTGGAAGCAAATAAAACTCTTTCTGATAGTTTAAAGGAAAGAGAAGAAATAATTTCTGAACTGTCCAGAAAACACAAAGAGGAAAGAGAACTTATTGAATCAAGAACTGAAGAAATCAAATCAGAGCTTGAAGTTTTGCAAGCAAAGCATAAACCGATGGAAGAAGAAAATGCAAATATGAAGAGCATTCTCAAAGAGCACACAATTGAATTTGAGGAAAGGAAAGCAAAATTAGAACAAGAGAAAGAGTTCTTTAGTGAGAATAGAGATATCTTACAAAAACTAATAGCTTCAGAAGAAATAAAAAAGGATTTGGTTCAACAACTTCAGCAACTACACTCAGAATTTTCCAGTACCCAAAATGTGCCTTTGACAGAGCTTGAATGTTTAAGTCAGGAAGTGTTAAACGTAAGGGCAGTACCAAATACAACGCAAGAGGGAAGTGATATCTTATTTCAAGACAAGGAGCAGTTGGAGAAGAAACTGGAAATGAAAAGTAAACCTCTAATGTGTGATGTTGGGTGTGAACAGAGACTCCATTCAGAACAGCTGAGGAAATCCATAGAAGAAAAAGATATTGAGCTGAATAAATACCAAGTTAAACTTGAGCTTCTTCAAATGGATTTTGAGGACAGAGAACTCTCTCTAGAGAACTATAAGTTAGAAGTGATGCAGCTGGAGACCGCTTTAAAAGGCGTAGAAGTAGAACTTGAGAAAAGCATAAGAGAGAAAGAGAGACTGCAGGAACTGCTGTCTGTTAAAGAGCTGAAAGCTTCAGATGACGATGGCCACTCACTGGAGTATAATTATGATGATGTTTCTCAGAATTGTGGCAAAAGAGGAATGGAGGAAAGTTTTTCATCATTCTTGCTGGCATCCTCATTGCAGGTAACGCTGAACAACCTGAGCAAGCTTGAGAAAATGTGTGAGAGACTGCAGGCTGAGAACATTGCATTAGCCTCTGGATTTGAAGACTCAAAAAATAATGGCAGCACAGGTATTGATAAAGTGGCAGAGAAAGAGAACATAATGAATGCAGATAGAAGTTTAAAAGCAGAGGAAGCTATTTTTCCTGATGAACTTATGGATCAAAGTGACAGCAGTGATTTGAGAATGCATTCTGGTAATAAGGAAATGTCCTTCACACTTAAAGAATGCAGTACTGGATCCAGCTCGGACTACAAAGATTTGAAGTTGTCCAGCAAAGAAGTTAAAATACATTTTGCGGAAGTGAGAGAGAAGCTTTTGTCCTTTCAGAATGAACATGTAAAATTATATGAACAACATTGCAGTATGAGCTCAAAGATATCTGAGCTACAGTCTTGTATTGAAATGCTGAAGGCAGAAAATTCTGCACTGTCACCAAGTATGGGCAATGCACATACAGGTTCTGTGAGAGGGCCACTGTCTTCCAGCCAAAGTGATACACTGCCTGACTCGGATGAAACTAAGTCCACAGTTTCTTCCTCAGATCTCTTGCAAAGTCCCTGTTTTATAGAAGTGAGTGAGGTGATTGATTCTTGTAACAGGGGTGCATGCAAATGGGTGGAGGAAATGAGTCCGTCAGACAGTTCTGCAGAAATAATTCCAGAAGATGCAACAAAAGCTTTGGTTGAAAATTGTTGTAATGATCACGAGTCGGGCTCTGTTAGAGAGCCCAGGAGCGTTACTCCTAGAAAATCTAACCTTGAGAGTAAAATTGAAGAGCTTCAGATGCTGTGTCAGACATACAATAAAGCCATCAAGGTGTTCGAAGACCAATTTCGCATCCAAGAGAATATGAAAAACGAGGAAATAAAAGAGCTGAAAAATGTTATTCTCTCTGAAAGAAAAGAAATAGATCATCTCAAACAGCAAAATCTATCTGACAAAGAAGAATGGCAGCAAAAACTGAATAATGTGACTATGGAGATGGAGGGCAAACTGGCAGCAGAAAGAGAACAAACTGAGAATCTATCTTTGGAGCTGGAAGCAGCAAGACTTCAACTCCGAGTCCTTGATTTAAGTTCTCATTCACTGCTATGTGCAGATATTGAAAATGTAAGTAGCTATAAGTCATTGTCACGCAAATCAGTTTTATGTAAAACTGTTGATGCTAAGCCAAATTCAACTCTCGAAATTAAATGTGTTTAAATTTCCCACAGAAGTGGTACTGTTCTTTAAGGGAAGCAGAAAAATAATCCATCCCTTGAGGTCTTATGCATCCCAGGGATTATGAGAAATAGCAATGACAAAACCAACAAGTTGAGTCTGTTAGAATTGTTTAATACTTTGAACTACTTTCTTCTTTTTTTCTCAGGCGTGGGTTGTTTTCAGTGTGGATCCTGTGTGTTAGTGGGTGTGCATGAATGTATGTGTCTGTACTGTGCTTACAAGCTTTGATCTCTGATTTAACACAGTGGGTAAAGATACAAGCACTTACCGTGTCCCTTCATGGGACAAGCAATCTTGTGTTTGTGTCGGCAAACAGAGGTAGGCTGCTTCCACACCTCTAATTCCTTTCAGTACCAGCAACAGCAGAACAGAACGAGCTGGTATTGGAACAGTTAATTTTCATTTCAGCCTCATTTCCTTCAAAATAACCGAAGGGACCAAGGAATGTGGGAGTTGGCTCTTTTTTTGTGGCGCTGTAGATGGTATGCAACCAGTGACCTAGGTTTTGCTTGTAAGGACTGGCAGAATCAAAACTTCACTCGGAATGGAAGAAAACCAGCTTAATTCTTGTATACAGTGTATTAGACTAATTCCCCTTAAAAATAAATTTAACAAGTATATTTTCTGCTTTTGAGAAGTCCGTTTTGGACCAGTAAGTCCTGTGCAAGTGGCCTCCAGTGCCAAATCAAAATGGAAGTTTAACACTGTTCTCCCAGTCAGAGCATCCTGAAGCTCTACATTTTGGTCAGCTGTGGAACACTGAGCAGCTGCTCCTTGCACAGGAGAAAATCTGTGTGTTGCTTGCAGTTCACACAGAGCATCCACACTGATCATAGAATCGTGGAATAGTTTGGGTTGGAAGGGACCTTCAAAGGGCATCTAGTCCAACACCCCTGCAATGAGCAGGGCCATCTAGATCAGGTTGCCTGGAACCACATCCAGCCTGGCCTTGATTGTCTCTGGGGATGGATACATAGACCCTTGAAGAAAGAAATACTGCTCCTTACCACACCTAGCTGGAGGTTTTTAATGATGAAGCCCTCAGTACAGATCATTCAGGTGCTGCCTTCAGGCCTAGTTCTTTTTTGGAGTTCTCAAGTTTTGAAGTTGCTCATTCTTACTGCTTCCAATGAGAGCATGAGGTGGCACCGAATGCAAGCCCAGCTCTGAGAGACAGTGGCAATTTGGAAAAGGGATTTGGGTTTGTTTGGTTTTTTAGGATTTGGGCTTGTGTTCCTTGAAGATTCTCTGGTGCCTAATGGAAGGTGAGCAGTAAAACTTTCCCCCATTAGCAATACTCATAATTTTTCACTTTGTTTTCCCAGACTATGGAGGTATGTGATGCCTTTGCACTTAGTCTTTCAGTAAATTTGGCTGAAACGTCTCACTCAGTATCTTTAAAACCTTTTGACCAAAGTTGTATGGATGTAGAAACAAGTATAAACTCTTTCCATAAGAAAGCAGATTCTGAAGTAGAGAATGCTATTTATTTACTGTACATAAGAGCAAGAGCTTTACTAGTTTAAGAAAACTTTTAAAGCTCGCCTTCTTTTATTCCTATATGTTTTCTTTTCCTTTTGCCTTTTTTAATGGATTGATTCTTACCCTTGCAGATGACTGCCCAAGAAACCAGTACTCCTTATCGATTGGGAGTGCCTACTGAAAACTCGGCACTGAAAAACAAAAGGTGTAAACTAATCCCCATTGAGAAAATGGCTGTAGGAAGTACCTCTGTGTGTGAAAATGCAACTGAGGCCACTGAAGCAAGACTAATGGAAAATTACACTGAGAGTTCTGGAGAACATGAGGGTAGAAATATGTCAGGAAAAATAAGTAGCCCTTCAGACCATGCCAGTGCATTATCAGTATCCAATAATAGGTTGTGTTTGAGTGCAGGGTATTCCTCTGAAAATCAAATAACCACTGAAATGCTTCAGGAGGAGGCAAAACAACAGACTGCGGAATATTTGAAGCGGATCTATAAGATGGAAGAAAGCCATAAACATGTTGATTTTCTAATGAAAGTTGAGCAATTAAACTCGGAGCCGAACTTTCAGAATCCACAAATAGCTCCAAAGAGCTCAGCTTTTGCAGAACTGGAAGAAGCTGCCGTAGTTGTCAAGGAAGAAAACTGTGGCAAAAAGGAAATACTGGAATCGGTTTCTGTCAATAACCAGCAGTTCTCTCTTACAGTAGAAAACGAACCTGAGAACATAAATTCTGAGCTACAGGTATATAAAGTTAGATTCCCTAATACAGCAGACACATTGGATGATGTAGAATTGACCAAGAGGGATTGTCCTGACCAGTTTCTTGAAGCTGAAAATGAACAGAGGAGTCCTAAATCTGAGCAAGGTAATATTAAGAACCATATTTTGTTCACAGAGCATGATACTGAAATGCTTCAGGCAAAATGTCAGCGATTAGAAAAGGAGATGGAAGTTAACCTGAAAACTATTGCTAGCTTCCAAGAGCAACTTGTTTCAGTCACAGCTGAGAGAAACCATATTAATCAAGAACTGAGTATTTTGACTGAAAATCAAAAGGAACTGGATCAGAAGTGCCAGAAGCTACAAGAGAAATTAAAAGAGCTGGAGTCAGCTAAGGTGGCTTCTGCTGAATTCATTAGAAGGTTAGAGGGTGAAGTGAGGACACAAACAAACCTGCTTGAGACTGCAAAATCTGATGTAAATCAGTTAGCAAATGAAAAAGAGCATCTTCTGCAGAAGCTGCAAAGTTTGGAAAATGATGTCATGTCTTTCACCTTAGAGAAGGAAAAACTCCAAAATGAAGCAGCAGATTTGAAGAAGGAGAAAGAGCTGATTGTAAGAGAGCTGGAAATAACACAGAGTAAATTAAGTTCATCAGAAATGGAAAATTCAAGGTTTTCCAGATCTTTGGAAGGCTTGTTAATGGAGAAGGGCGAACTTGCTGATCGACTCAGCTCAGCACAGAAAGAAGTAGACCAAATGAGACATGGAATTGAGAAGCTGAAAGTCAAAATTGAATTGGACGAGAAGAAAAAGCTCCACATAGCTCAAAAGCTGAAAGAAAGTGAACGGAAAGCTGACTGTCTTCTGGATAAAATTGAGAGGCTTGAAAGAGAACTGGAGATGTCAGAGAAAAATCTAGAAGATGCAATTATTCAGTTGGAGACTGCAAAAGCAGAGGCAGAAACGGGAACAGTGGAGATGGAAGAGATGACTGAAAAGCTGAAATGTTTGAACGTACAAATCGATGTCCTCACCTCACAAAAAGAATGTTTGGCTACAGATTTAAAAGCAAAGCAAGAAAGAATCCTTGAACTAGAGGCTGAGAAATTGAATACAGCAAAACTGTTAGAAGAAAAGGAGGAAGAAAAGCTGCAAGTCAAGGAAGAGTTTGAAAATGCTGTGGCATTGCTGAAATCTGAGCTCAAAGAGATGAGTGAGAAATTAGAGGAGGAAGGAGGTGCTAGAGCAAAAGAGCAAGTCTTGATTAACCAGGTGGCTCATCTTGAGCAAGATAAAACAATACTGTTACAGGAATGTCAGGAATTAAAAACCGAAAATATCAGATTGGATCAAATGAGGGAAGAGCTTGTTCAAGAATTAACACTTTGTAAACAAAAGCTCAGTGAAAAGGCGCAGGAAAACAGTGATCTTGAAAAGGAGGTGAAAGAAACAGAGGAGCTGTCTTTACAGCTGACACGCATGCATCAAGAGCATGCACATTGGCAACAGGAAAAAGAGAGGCTGCTGAATTTGGTTGCTGAGTTGAAATTGAAGGAGCAACATTTTCCTGAGAATGAAACCTTTCCGGCTATCCTGAACGTTCTAAAAGTGTCCTATAAGAACCTTGAGAAAGAACTGGAATCTACTCGTTGTGAAAAGAGCACTTTATGTGTAAAGGTAATACCACTTCCTTTAGCACAGAGTTCCCTTTTGAGGAGTGAGGATAAAGTGTCCTCTGAGATTAGCACTTCCTTAATAAATTATACCTTATAATAACTTTTAACTTTTACAGTAAGCATCCTATTTTTAAAAAGCTTTCAATGGAATCCTGAGTTTGCATTGAAGTTACAGAGCTGGAAAGCATGATATTGTTTTAGGGTTATTTGTGTAGGGTGAATGGGAAAGTTGCTTGAAAGGAGGCGTAGAAGTTTAAGTAATCAAATAATGCAGGGTAGTTTCCTCTTTCCTTTAGAAGATAAAGAGAAAAAAACAAATTAGCATTGGATATGTGAGCTTTTATATCAAGAAAAAGTACTTTGGGAGCTCTCAAAGGAAAAGGAAAGCGAAACAACAGTTGGGCACTTAACATGTGAAAGCAGCATTAGGCAGTTGTGACTGCTGCTTGGAGGTACAGCAGCTATGGGAACAAAATAACTCATCTTAAAATCTGCTTTGTTGTATATAAGAAACTTCTTTAGAGGTCATGACACATGTAATTAAAAATAACTGTGAAAAATTTCATTCCAGGTAAATGAACTGATGGGAAGTCATAGTGAGCTGCGAGTCAAGCTAAATGATGCTGAACAGAAGGTTGCCAAACTACAGGAAGAATTTACCACAGAAAGAGACAAGCTTGCTGAAGAAATACAACTTATTCAAGAACATTCAGAAAAGAGCAAAGTTAGTTACTCCATGTGTAGTATTTCTGAGTTCAAGGCCAGATGCTCAAGTACAGTAAATGTATAGAGGTTGGTCAAGGGAGCTGTGTTAATGGAAGTTCTTGCTTCTGAATCTTAAATATTCTCTTCTGAGACAGAATTTATGAACAATATTTTGTGTTTAAATCAGCTTAAATGGTCTTCTGACCTATTAACAGTATTTATAAAGTATTACAATCAGGCTTGATTCTGTTGTTGTGGTAAGGAATTTGGGTGGGAAAAGAAAGGATATGTCAGCATCTTTCAGACAACCTGTATGGAAATACAGGCCAACTGCTCCAGAGAGTGCAGTTATAAAAGTGGGTCAAAATGAAAATGCTTAGAAAGTTTTGTCATCTTAAAAGAGGGTGAGGAAAGTGACCCTTAACCTCCCAAGTCACTCTCAGAGGGACCAGTGTTTAGAGAGGTTAAGCCTTGATTTTGGCACTGCTGCTTGATTTAAGTGTTGGCAAACTTGCTCTGGCCATGCCCTGCAGATCATAACGTTTGTTTTTAGAAGACCCTCCTTTGCCTTCTGGTTTGCCTTTTGCATTCAGATGTTTCATTCTTTAATCCCAGTGTGTTTAGCCACTATTAAATACTTTTTTCTTTACCAGGTTGGGTTTGGAAATTCAGAGGTGTTTCAGGTGTAAAGTCAAATAGTTTAATGGGTTAACTCTTTCTCCATTAAGGAAATTCTAAATACTAAAGGATGTGTTATTACTGTTCACAGATTCAGCTGCATCAAGCTATGTCAGAAAAAAATGAGCTGACTAAGAGATTGAGCATGGTCCAGAAAGAACTGCAAGAAAAAGAAAGTGAAATGAGGAGAGAAATATCAGAATACAAAACCAGATTACTTCAAGCAGAGAAGGAACATCAGGATGCTCTGACAGAAGCAAACCAAAAGGTAAATCAGAAAATGGGAAGAATGGTGCTGTGAGTTTTTAATTCTACATACTTTACAAAATTTTGCTGATCCTATTACAAAAGAAATTGCCTTTGCTAACAGTATTGCCAAACTCAATATACTTACCTTGGAAACCAGTAAATGTTGAATTAACCTTTTTCCATATAGCAAGCAGTGAAAGGTGAATTTACCTCAGGATTCTGTGTTAAGTGTATATGGAATTTATCTATAAAGCAACAGCATATTTTAGTCCAGGAAATGGTTGTTTTGATAGCAATGGGGAAGAAAGATTTAACACCTTCAGGATATAAGGGCACATTTGTTGGAAATGCGTTTGTCAGCCATGCTGTCTACAAAGACCCTTCATCTTTTCTGCTGAAGTATCTGTCTAGAACTATCTGCTTGAGGCCAGTAGGACGCAGGCAAACAATTTACTATGATTATTTCTTAATAATTTTCATTCTTGTGAATATAAAGTAAATTTAAAAGCAAGTTTTAGTAAAATTCAAGGGCTCTCTAATAATAGACTTCTTAAAGGCAAGATTCTGGTATTCAAAATATATACTGGAGACAAATTGTTCTTTCAGTTTTAAACTCCTCAAAACACACCGAGCAGATTTGCTGTGGAATTCCTGTGGGCTGTGATATGCTCCTAAGTGTATCTTTAAATTTCAAGTCAGTGTCCCTTTTGGTATCATAGTAATTAGGCACATTTTCTTTCTCTAGAATGAAGCTGAAATTGAGGCCTGTCAAGATAAGATGAATTCGCTGGAGCACTTTATCAGCTCTCAGAAATTGGAAATTGAGCATTTGAAGTCAAATAAAGAAGAGCTGAATAATTCCCTTAAAGAAGCTAAACAAACATTAGAAGAACTCCTAAAAACTAAGGTAAGAAAAAGATACGTAAGCATGGCCAAATACATGAGACCCATGGCACCATGTAGTTAAATAAAATAGGATTGGGAACCAGTGCTCCAGAGCTTTGGCTTGACTTTGATACTGCCTTTGTTTCATTAATAAGACTACAGAGCATGGAGGAAACATTGCAGAGTTTTTCTACTGTAGATCAATATTAACAATGTGTGCCACAACTGAGATCACCTACAGCTGGTGTATGTGATATTCAATACAGCATTCTGTCTACACTGAATGCTGCAACAGGATTGTGACTAAAATACACTCGAAGAGACTTCGCAGTGCCTCTATTTTCTGTTTGTGTATTACTTAGAGCGTGGAATCTTTTATCATCAGTCTTAAACATTAGTCTTGATACATTGCTCTCGATTCTTGAGAATTTATCGGTTCTATTTTAATAGAATTCTCATTACGTTTATTAAATAGTGTAATTTTCTAACTGACAACTGTTATCCGTGATCACAGTATATGAGTTCTACATACTAAGAACATCTGGTAGCTCGGAACAGCTCTAGATGTGCTTAGTTTGCTTTCTAGTAGAACAAGAGAAGTTTAACTGTCCCTGTTACTGAATTTATGTAAAGTTTCCCTTATTTTTTATTTTACTGAATTTATGTAAAGTTTCCCTTATTTTTTATTATCTACCTTTTCTATTTGGTTTGGTTTTGTTCTGCTTCTGCCTGTGTTTCATTGCTGGCTCCATCTCTGTACTCTCACTTCAGGAATGAGTATCTCTCCAAATGTACTCTTAAAGAAAAATAGTCCATTCAATTTACTTGCAAGTAAACACTGAGCTGCAATACATTCATCTTGCTCATCAGTTCTTTATTCCATCCGGCCCTCCACTGTGGGGTTAGTTTGTTTAATACCAGCAGTCCAATGATACAGAGGACTATAGGATTTGTGCTAGTGACAGAAAACATTACGCATGGTAGTGTAAATGCAGAGCGTACAAGGCTTCCTCTGTGCTCACTGCATGGTTTTTGCAAACAGGCCACATGAGCACAGAGCAGCCCAGGAGTGTGGAAGTGGGTGGAAAGGAATGATCTGCTGCTTCTCAGAACAGTATTGCTGAGCCGGAGTTGAGACTGCAAAGCAGGCCTGGGTGATCTTGCCTCTGTGGTAATAAGATGCAATAGGGACGGAGAGTAAATGAGACTCGGACTAGGAGAGCACACTTGAAGATTTGGAGTATTAGTTTGAAATTGTTAATGCTTTGTTAAGTCACATCAATGAAGTGATAATAGGTAGGAAAAGGACTATTGCCTTAGAGTTCACAGGTAAGTTGCTAGTCTTGACATCAGTAATCTGAGCATTCATAATCTGTTGGTATACCTGAAGACAGTAAGTCTCCCTTATTGGTATTTGAATTCTTGTTTTTCTGATAAGTTAACCACAGAATCACAAACTGGTTTGGGTTGGAAAGGACCTTAAGATCAAGTTCCAACGCCTTGCCATGGGCAGGAACACCTCACCCTAAACCGTGTCGACCAAGGGTCTGTCCAGCCTGGCCTTGAACACTGCCAGGGATGGAGCTATCTAGTAAGGACTTTCTTTTCCTGCTATAATGAGGTTGTAAGGAAGCAAGCAAAGAAGTATATGTGACAACCAAGCTCTATGGCTTATCTTGCATAACAGTTGAGCTTCCACTTTACATTCTAATGTTTAAATGGAAGAATTATCTTTCTGATGTAATAACTACATTTCTTATTTTGTAGGCTGATAACACTATAGTTCAACAGAAGAAAGAAGATGAATTTACCCACAGTGAAGTGCAGCTGTGGATGAAATCCTGTAAACAGATGGAACAGGAAAAGGAAATGTTGCAGAAACAACTTGTTGAACTTGATGAACTATTAAACAAGAAAACTCTAGCTATGACAGAGTGTACAAAAGAAGGTAACTAAATCTAGATTCCGTCTTAATGCTTTCTTAGCAGCTTAAGTTTATAAAACTCTATTTTCCCCTAAAATATCCATTTGCATATGCAGCTTTAATGCAGAACATGCTTCTTAACTAGCATAATAAAGTACAACTGCAAACGTGTCAAAAAGTTTATCCTCTTTCTCTTAAAGTATCAGAGGCAACTGGATTATGAATAAATACTTTAAATACTACATATTTGTGTTTAAAAGTGAACTAAGGAAAAAGGGGAGCGTTTTTCTTAATAACCAGAGTGCATGTGCAAGTTCTTTTCCAGTTTTCCAGCTTTCCTCACTGATTCTCATGTTCTGTTCTTTGTATTTTGGCTCATCTCATGAGATGCACTGTATTGTAAGTATTTCAATTCAGGGCACAAACTCGAGTGTTCAGCAGTTACAAAACGACAGGAAAATGTTTGCCCATTCACTGGTCAAAGGTTCTTTGCAAATTGTGCATGTTTGCTCCCTATTTAGCAAATACATTGTGTCTTTTCACTGATTTTGTTATACACTGTTGCTTATTTTTTGCTAGTGACACAGTTACTGAACATGTATAATTCATTAAGATATGTGTGACCATTCCATTGTAAGCTCTTATATATGCATTTTTCTGTCAGTTATAATGATATTTTGCTTTGAAAGGTGCTGATGAGAATGCTGTTATGGAGGAAATGAAATTAAAACTGGAAGAATTACAGGAATCTGCAGAAGTGAAAACCAGAGAAGCAAATGAGAACTTGGAGAAATACTGTTCTCTAATTGTTAAATATTATAAACTAGAGGAAGAAAATGAGATGCTAAAAACACAAGTCGGTTTGTTGAGTGCTCAGCTGAAACAGCCAACAAGTGATCTTGTCAGCACTCCTTTGCTGAATTCAGATAACTCACTGACAGGGAGCAATCAGTCTGTCAAAGAGATGAGGGCAGCTGAAGATGCTACTAAGCTTTCAAGTAAAAGGCAGAGACACGAAGACAACAGGAAAGATAATGGAGAACCAAGATCCCCTGTGCCAGAGACTTTATCCAAGAAAAAAAGGAAGGATGATGTCTGTCAAGATCTGCTAGGTGAGAAGAGCACTGTCAGTGAGCCAGATGGGCTTCCAGAAGTGAAAAAAGGTATTCATAATGTTTTATAAAGGCAAACATCCTCTGAGCAGAGTGGGTTGGTTTTCTTCTCTTTTGGTTTGCTGGATTAGTTTTACTCTGGGTGAGTAGGTGACTGTGCAAACATTTTTGGTGACAATGACGGAAGGTGAAAGTAGTTCATGTGAGATGTGCCAGTTAGTGCCAAGTTAGTGTTTGTGGAGCTGTGGTATTAGACTAGTATAATACGTTTATATTGGTTTAATAACTACCATTCTCCTGATGCATGTATGAGGGGCTAAGCATATACTGTGTAACAGCAACTAAGTCTTGTGATGGAAGACTTGCTCTAGTCATTTAACAGCATTATTTGAACCACTGGCTGGAACTTACAGGAGAATAGATGTGGAGTGAGTCTAATCTTAAAGGCCGCAAGACTGGAGTGCTAGAGTACTGTGTTGTGATGGAGTCATGTTTGCTCCCTCCATAGCCCCACAGTTCCTTCAGTGTAGTTCCTGATGAAGTCAGAGGTGGTTAACAGCTATGGGTAGGGTCTGACCAGTTAGTGGCTGGTGGTGAGGGCTGCAGGGGGGCTCTAAGGAAAAAGGTACAACCTCAGAGGGACTACAGCCAGCAGGTTACTCTATCCCTGAGTGCTTGGGTTAAAAACAAAGAGCAGGATCTGACCCCCATCTCCTGTTCTCCATCACCTCACTGAAGGTGTAGTGTGTAGCAAGGTGATTGGAGACCAGAAACTGGAGAGGAGAGGTATCTGGAGGGAAGCTGAGTGTCTTCTTCTTTGTGTGCCTTTATTTCTTTCAATACCAGTATCAGTAATTTAAGATGTGTTAATTTCCAATACAATAAATCAATTAAAATTCTCAGAGTCAAAACTGTCTTTCCCTCAGCAGTAATACATTGCCATCTTCTTGAGAACTCAGTTTCTTCCTACTATGAAAGCAGTGAAATTAGGTACTCCATGCAAAGGTTCACTGTAAAAGAAAGTGACTGAGAAGACTACACAAATCAGGGCTTGAAAAATGTAACATATGCTCAGCAACCTGCTAAGTACCCCTTTAAAATAAATGCAGTTGCAGTCATTGAAGTCAGGCCACAGAGATACTGAATCGCCTCCAAGTCTGCACATTATTGGCATTTCATTTTCTTACCAGCATTGTTTTTCTGGAATAATTTTCTGTTCTGCGGATATATGTGCCAGGTAATGCTTGACTTCTAGGCTAAATAGAGAATATAATAGATAACCTATAACACTGTAGTTCTATGCAGAGAAAAGTATGAAAAATCAAGCATGTCATGTCACCATATTGTGTTCTGATGAGTGAATTCTGATAACAGCACTATGTTTATGTAATTAGTCTCTAGATAATAATGTACCTGTGAATAAAAAGACCAAACACTGTTTGAAAAGCTTTGCTGCAGAATCACTGATGCACCTTGCCTACAGTTTCCAAGGCTTGCATATGCAGTTTGGGGTACTCAAGATCTGTTTAGCAATCTTTTTGATCCATTTTCTTCGATAGAACAAGTTTAGTTTCCTCTTCTTTTTAGCCTTTTTGTGGAAAAAAAAAAAAAAGAGGTGATTTGTTTGAGGAAGTGTAACTTATTTGGCTGGTTTTAATAAAGCTGTTTCTTTTTCAGGGTTTGCTGATATCACCAGTGGAAAGGTTAGCCCCTACGTTTTACATCGAACCACCCGAAATCTAAGGACCAGTCCCCGTCTGGCTTCCCCAAGCGAGAAACTGCCTTTGCCTGCACAAGATGTACATAAACATAGACCAGATAATCTTTGTGAGCGCTCCTCTTCGACATCTGGTGGCAGCAAACCACAAAAGGTACCTTAAAACTATACATCTGGGTATGAAAACTGTGGGGAAAACTAATACATTCATAAAACATGTTCATCGTGCCAAGTAAGTTTGAGGATATATAAGGTGGTAAAGATCATGGGTACTGAACCACTAAAATGTGACAGAGGTCTTGACCAATCTGCAAAGTTGTTCCCTTGATGTAATCTGTGACTTCATAGGGAAACCCACTGAGTAATGCAGATTAAATACAGGTATATTTTCAGTTTCTTATGGATATTAAAGAGCAGATATTCTTTATACTGTGGTTTCTTAAGTTTCAGAACATGTAAACAGTAGAAGAATGAACCTCTGGGAGTCTGAATTGACGCTTAACATTTTCTCCTAACAACTTTTCTTGGAATCTCAGCTTCAAGGTGTAGTAAAATAAGTACAGCTAGTTGAGAGGCTGTTAAACACGGAAATAGAGAACGTTTAGATGGTAAAGAAACTAGACTTTCATGTTAGTGCTTACCAGACTTTAAGGTTATCAAAACAAATACCAGAGTTAGGGTTTGAAAGCTGATTTTTTTTTTTTAGTTAAAAATTGTTCAGTAACTGAAGTTTGCGTGAAGTTTCAGTAACATGACACACTGCTGAGTGCTTCACAGAACATCAGCAAAACGTGTTCTTTCCAAGCTGGTGCAAATGCTTTGATGATTAGAGAGAAATGTTGGGGCAGAAATAAATCTTTTGTTGTCTGAAATCTTCAAAGCTTTTAACAGTGCTATCTCCAGTTGAGCAATAAGAGAATAGCTGCTATATTCTGCTACTTGTTTACGTGAGGGTTGCACAGAAATATGCCACTAGATAAAAATTCTTCCAGTTTGCCAGGTTACACAAGAAAATTCCCTTGTTTTGAGCTATAGCAATGGGAAATCTGTATTTTGAAGCGAGTGTTTCCACTGAATTCATATATGTTGTTTCAAGGGTTAACTACACTACTTGCTAAAATTTGCTGCTTATTAGACATTGCCTGGAGCTCTGTTTTATTACTGTTTTGTTAAGCAATGCCAATAATTTCTATTTCCACTCATTTATGTATGTTTTCCTGTAACTTTAGAAACAAACTGAAGATGTTGTTCTTAAAGAAACAAAGTAGTGCAAAAAAGAAAGGAAGCCTTGGACACAAAGTTGTGTAGTAATCACCTCCCAGCTGGTGTAAGCTTGTTGTAGGCTCTCACTGGCCATAGTCAAGGTTACAGGCAATAACAAGCTATCAGTAATAAATTGGTTTTACTTTACCTGGGGGAGGGATTTCCCAAGCAATTCTCATCTTTGCCTAAGCTTGTATTGTCTGGGTCTAAGGACAGGCTACTCCTTACCCTCAGCTATGTAGGAGACATTCAGATTTCAGGGTTGTTTTGTTCCACCACCTGTAAATATGCCAAAGTCAACAGTTGCCGGAATGTGTGTCCTTCTCTCTTGGACACTGCTGGATATATGTGTAGATCTGGAAATTTCTGGTGGGATTGCTCAGAATATCCTTTCATCGTTTATTGAAACCATTAAAATATTTTGGCTTATATTTTATATGAATACGATAAACTATGTGTCTTATTTTAAAAGTGAAATAAGCCTTCTTTCCTTGTCTTTGACAAGTACTCTTATGTACTTCATTTCAGACACGCAGTTGCAAACTGTTGCAAATTTCTCAAGGTGTTTAAAATGTTCTCTGTCATTTTCATATGCAAATTTCTTCCCTTTCCTATGTGAATTTAATGTAGAATTTAAATGGAGTGCTTTGACTGCGCATCAGTTAAAATGTGAAAGCAGTGGTTTCTGTCCAGGTGTCAGCAAAAAAAGTGACAACTTTGGTTTATGTTTCCAGAATATATACAGGGAAAATGAGTTACAGATCTCAGTTCACAATACAGTATTTGGATACAAGATGATACAGTCCATCATATTTGAAAAATCATGGCAGTCAGGTGAAGTTCCCGATGACTGAAAAAAGGGAAATATAACCCCCATTTTCAAGAAGGGGAAAATGGAAGGGCCACAGAACTACAGGCTAGTCAGTCTCACCTCTGTGCATGGCAAAATCTTGGAGCAGATTCTCCTGGAAAGCACATGAAAAACCATGAGGTGGTTGGTGACAGCCAGCATGGCTTCACTACGGGGAAATCCTGTCTGACCAATTTAGTGGCATTCTGTTATGGGGCTATAGAACTGATGGATAGGGGCAGAGCAGTTGATGTCATCTACCTGGACTTGTGCATTCGATGCTGTCCTGCACGACATCCATGAGGATGATGCGGGGCTGGAGCACCTCCTGCACGAAGACAGGCTGAGAAAGTTGGTGCTGTTCAGCCTGGAGAAGAGAAGCTGCGTGGAGACCTCAGAGCAGCTTCCAGTGTCTGAAGGGGGCTACAAGGATGCTGGAGAGAGACTCTTCATTAGGGACTGTGGTGATAGGGCAAGGGATGATGCGTTCAGGCTTAAACAGGAGAAGTTTAGATTGGATGTAAGGAAGTTCTTTACTGTGAGGGTGGTGAGGCACTGGAACAAGTTGCCCAAGAAATTGTGAATGCTCAATCCCTGGCAGCATTCAGGGCCATGTTGGATGGAGCCTTGGGTGACATGGTTTTAGTGTGTGATGCCCCTGCCCATGGCAGGCTATTAGAACTAGGTGGTCTGAAGGTCCTTTCCAACCCTAACTATTCTATGATTCTATACCTGGTACCTTAGTAAGCAGATTGAGTACTGTCTGTTCACGGTTTAGCTTTTCTCTGCTTCAAGCAAAATAGCTTGCCAGCTGTGTTGTAGTTATTCCATCTCTACACAACACCAAAACGATATAAAGTCTAAATGTATTGTATATTCAAAGGGATGAATGTCTTCAAGATATTTTCAATCTGTATATATATGGGTTTTGCAAATTCCTAATGTTTAGTCCTTTGCAGTAAGTCTTTTGACGCATGGTTTTCTGTTACCAGTAAAACTGGATATTTTTGTTTGTTACAGGTTTATGGTGAAGAAAAGTCCCAAGCAGTAACAGCTTTTTCACCAATGCAATCTACTTCAAGGTCACCACTTTGCCCATGCAAGCAATCCACAAAAAGTGCCTCTGATAATACCATGGAGAGTAATATGATACACAAAGCCAAAAGTTCTCTAAACCAACAAGGACTACCTGAGCAAGAGGAGCAAAAAGAAAATTGTAAGGTGCAGTAAATTGGTGTGGGCTCCATCACAATTCAGAATAACTGATGATCAAAACCCAGTCTGTGAAATAGCAGAACTATACAGAGGGCACCATTTTCTCTTATCCAATGGTGAACAACAGGTGGGTTCTTCAGGGCTTGTTCTTGAATATTTACTATCACCGATAGTGACTCAAACTTATGGAATGATGAAGAAATGGGTATAACTGAACTTCTGTAGAACTTCTGGTAAATAATTCTTCATAAATCTGTTAAAAAATTAAACTATGGGAAAAGTGGACTACATGTTGCCACAGTTCATTGTTGCCATGTTTTCTGCGTGCCCAGGTTGCTTTACAAATGGAAACTAAACTCACTGAAGTATCTTTAAAGATATTAGATTCCAGGACAAATGAGGCAACCAGTACTGAATAATTCAAAATGAAGCAATGACCTCATTTGTGAGTGAAAAACCAAATATAAAATCAGATACAAGACAATTCAGTGCACAATACCAGTGCACTGGTATCCCTTCTTCCAGATGGAATAACATCGTGCAAAGGGGGATGAGCCCCAATGTGAACAAACTCGGAGAGGACTATCTGTTTACCGTGAGACTAAGCACCTACCAATCCATCTCTTTGTACTTCCCAGTATGTACTGGCTTTGACTGTACCTGAAGGTCTTACAATGTTCATCTTCACCTCTCCAAAATGGCCCTTGACCAGCCAGCAATCTTCAGCAAACTGAGTGGAACACTATAAACCAGAAAGGACACCACAACACACTGTGCCTTGCTCTACCAGTAATGGCTGCCTGCTGATTCTCTGCAGGTCACCCTTTACCTTGACAATTCTTGGCCTCAAATGTATCACTTCATATGAAAAGCATTGCAGACTTGTTCCTGATGTAATGAGAGTGGATGTGTTGGAGAAATTGTCAGGTGTCAAGAAATACCTGCATAAAACACCCTGAGTTAGGCCCTTTTCATTCAAGAAAAATCCTATTTCAGATCCCAAAAGAAGGTAACGCACCTGGAAATAGCATTTAAGATTCTGGTGTCAACAGTTTAAGAAACTAACTCCGTCTAGTTCATGATAGTGCATTTGAATTTAGGATGATTCATTACAAGCAAGCTCACCACAACCAGCTTGTACTTCTGGATTTCGAAGGTCTAATTTGGCTTGCTCAATAGCAATTCTCTGCAAGAGAAAAGGGTGGCATCAACTAAACCAGTCATTATCCAACTGAACAGAAATTACTTTCCAGTCATTAATATTGCTTATGCTTGTCTGCCCAAGCCAGGTATTCGGAAAATCAAACTCATGTACATGAGCAGTAGTGCCCTAAGACTCCAAATTGCACAGCAGAGAGGCATTTTCACACTGTTCTTCTAGCATAAAGATGTTTCTCCTTTCAACAAAAGTGGGTAGTAATATTTCTGCTTCTTAAAGAAGATTCCTTAGCTTAAAAGACAATACTTTTATTTCAGATTGACCTTTCAAAGCGTAACAAGTGCTTCTCTAATGATACAAATGTAAGGTTTTACTTGACTTATTTACATGCAAAGGAGAGTGGTTTCCTCTATTTACATACACACTATTATTCTGCCTTGCTTACAGCATTGCCTGTTAGGATGCAGTTTATGAGAAGAAATAATCTACTCAAACTGAAAAACCTTTTGAAGAGATACAGCATTTGTCTCATGTCTAACAGAATATTCCAACCACCAGAAACCTCACATACAAGCTATCCCTCAGTAACTAGTTATAGGTATGGTTGTGATCAGTAGATCTTGCGGCTTTTCCTTAAACATCTCAAGTTGTTCGTTAACTGAAGCATAAGGTAATCAGAACAATCCTTGTGGCGCTATGCCCACAGGCATCTTCCAGGGCAACTGAAAGAGTCCCAATTTAAAGGATGCACTTTGATGGTTTCATCTTCTGTCAGTATCCCAACAAAGCTGCTCTTCAAAGTTCAATTATTTCAGACACGGTTTTGTATCTTCAAATTATTTAGGGATCGTGTGTGGAATTGTAGCAATTCTTTTAAAAGCTAACTCTCCTGAGGTAGAAGCACGGGTGTGAAAACACATTAGTAGCAAACAATAGCAAACCAAAAACCCCAAACTGATGTGATTTATTTGTCCCAGTGATTGTTGTTCTATTTTAATCCCATGCCTTGAAAAGTGTCCCGCTTGGAGATGAGTGTGGAAAAAAACATCTATCTTTAGAAAGCTGCCTAATCTTAACCAGACAAATTTAAACAACTATGTTATAATAAGTAAATATTACTAGAAGGAAGGATTGAGGCTTTAGTAGTTAAATATTTTCCTACTTGACTATGTTTGTACTTTAGAAGCCTTTAGATTTCATTAAGCATTTGTGTTTTGAAAGATTATAATGCCTGTTATTTTCCAGTAACTAGTATGTATTGTAATACTTAGCTTTTGGCATAGGAGCTAATACAGGCTAAGATTTCCAAGAGATCTTAAGTTACTTTGATTAATACCTAAATCACTTGAAAATGGTATTTCATATTCTACATCCTATTGCAAACTGATGAGACCACAGGTCACAATTCATGTAGGGTTCTGAAAGGTGTATCAAAAACTTAATATCCAATCTCTCTCTAAATAAAAAAATCCAAGTGCCTCATCAGAATTCCTAGTGAGAGGATTGCATAGGATGTGTTTTTTCTTAGTGTCAGCTCTCCGTAACCAATAAAAGGTCACTTGTTATCTGGCTTTGTGATTGTGAAAGACCATGTAAAGAAGTCTTTTTTGGTGTGCTGGTATTGTTCTTGGCAAGCTAACCCAATTGTTCCCTTAGTGACTCTGTGTTATGTCACAGGAACATGTGTTAGCTGGATCTTCTTCATTTTCCTGTTTGCACAAGGTTTGCAGGGTAATTGGTGTAAAATCTACCTTTTTGTCCTGGACTAATTTTGAATGCTTTCTGCAATGCCCAAAGTTACGAGTTTTAGAAGCATGTCATGGGAATACCAGTGTCTGTTTGCCATGTGTCCTTATAGCTGATGGGAAGGGTCTGGTTGGTTCATGATGTTCAGCTCTTTCTTCAGGCTTTGAACTATTCTTCTCCTTTTTACCTAGGAATGAAAGGAAAACATAAAAGGAGATTTGTTTGGCTGCTGCTCTTCCATGATTATTTCTAAGGAACAATGTTTGAATTGATCTCTCCTATGTCAGAATTTAAAATGCTGCCAGGTCAGGTCCCGCCCTGATTTCTGGAGCCCACTCAGCTGCAGAGTTGAGCAGGAGTTCCCCAAGCCTTGAGCACAGGAACAGCACAGCAGTGGCTGGCCTGAGACAGCCCTGTGCTTTCCCAGGACATAACTACTGTCTCATCAACTACCATTAGGGTAGAGTTTGTACAGAATTGTTAAAAACTAATCCTTAGTCATAGAAATGCCATTTATCAAATATGGGCCTGTGCTACTTTCTCAAGCATCAGCTTCAGAAGATGTTCTGCATTGCACTGCAGTTCCACTCCTGTGCATGGTACTGCTATCACTAATTTTGCTGGCTCACAGCAAGCTCACTCAGAAGAGTCTGCCAGTCCAGTAACAGCCAGTGGCAGAGAAGGATGGAGCTGAAAGAAGAAACACGTTCTTGCTATCCAGTTTACTGATCTTGTTGATGTGCCCAACAACTGATGCAAATGTATATACTTTAAAGAGAGGAATCAAAGTACCACGTGGAGCAGTCCTGAATCCAAATCTGTTTAGTCGCAGGAGTGTGTATCAAACAATAATGCTGTATTGCCCTAAAACCTTGACGGAGAAGTGCAACACACACCTAATGGGGATTTTTTTTGTACTTGTGGTTTAAGCTCGGTTAGTGCTTGGAACCCAGGACAGTACTATACGTTGCAAATGAGTTCCTTTTAGACAGGGAAACACAGCTGAACAACATAAACACTATAGTAGGGAAAGTAGTGTCACTCCATGGCCAAAGTGCCACCCCTCTGTTCCTGCTTTTGAGGTTTCAGGTGTCTAACCCTTAAAATGACTCCAACTCCCTCTGCTTTTGCTACCTCATCCTAAATAGCCACAAATTGCAAAAGGCAAAAGTTTTCTGCAGAAAACAGTAACTGAAAAAAGCTGTTTGGACTTTGTAAAGCTGTTGACAACTGTGAATACATGGTGAACCAGTGTGAAAGCAGATAGAAATGGCAGTATTCAAAAGCAGTGTTGTGGATTTGCTTAATAGACTAAGTATATCTATAGTTCTAGTGACAGGAGATGGGCATATCTCCTCTGTTATATATATTTGTGTGTGTGCATGTTCTCTGACACACTTCTAGGTACACCCAAGCACTTCTGTCAGTGTAGAGTTCAGAAACTGTATGGAGCTTATAAAAACACAGTGTAGCTATAAACCAGATCTGTTTAGCAGATTTCAGTGCAGCTGGCTTGAACAATTCAGCTGTTGGAATACTTAGGTGAGTGCACTGATGGGTGCACGGAAACATCAGCAGTTTTCTGTGTTTTGCTTTTCTGCTGCTTCATAAACTAAACAGGTGAAAGCTTAATGAGAATCTGTTTTCAGTACTGATGTTTCAGGATTCCTTTATTTAGGAGGCCCGCGGAGTTCCTCATGTAATAAAATGCAGTGTAAATGTGTCTGGCATTGTGAAGGAAGATTGACTTGTTCATGAAGTCTGTGTATCCACATCAGATTACAGATGTGTTTCAGTTTTAGAGGCAAAATAGGGGAGTGGGAAATTCTTAATTGTAGTTGGGGACTGCTTTGATTTTGTTTGCTGTAGAGAAAGGGAAATGTTCTGTGTTCTTTTGACCCCATGCTGAAAAATAACCTGTTTTCAGTACTGTTGTTGATACTTAAAGGTACGTGTGCCTTCAGTCATTGGCTAGCACTGAGTGATTGAAGATTTTAGCTCTCCTGAGGAGCACAGTTTGGATTCTTTTTAATTAACTTAGATTCAGATCACAGAGGCTGAAAGTACTAATGGAAATGACTGATACTTCATCCTTTGGGATTTTTTTTTTTCTCTTGTTAATTCCGTGTGAGAAATTACAGAGGGAAAGAATCTGTGTTGTGATTCCAATGTCTCCTATTTGCTTAAGTGCTTCTTTAACATGGTTAGCTGCTCTTTTACTTCTCTTTTTATTTGTTTCATGTCTGGCTTCTGACATTATCTTCAAGTCAACAACTTTTCTGCTAAACCAGCCTGTTACATGTAGAACTATTGGCTTATATCAAAGAATCTGAATAATAATCTCCCATTAACTCCACATCCCCTTACACAGTGTTTTTACTATGAATGGGAGGGTACCAAATGGTTGGTTTGTTCAGCTGTCTTGATCCCTGTTGCTGGTTTCTTTGACACAGTAGGATGCTGCCTGCATTGTAAGCATCACTAGAATGTGCTGAAATGACATGAGGGAAAATAGAAGGCTATTGAATCAACGGCAGGAAAAAGAATAGTGCTGGAATAGCCATGTTCCATACTCTGTCAACTGGTAAGGGGTTGTACCATACCCTGAGCTCTAACAAAGGACAGCAGGCATTAACGGAGATTTCTTCTCCACTTGTTTCTTATCCCATATCTCTTCACAGCAGAGGAAAGTGTGGGATTTTACTGGCATTTTAAAGGCAAGGTTCCCAGTTTCAGCCACCACAGTTGCTATTTCTGCATTGCTGCCTAGGGTACATTGTAAAAACTGAAGTGATTGCTGGCTTGGTGTAGCAGGCAGGAGGATTCCACACATTCATATCGTCCCTGTGGTACGCTGGAGATACTTCTATAAATTCAGTAATGTAGCTATGATTATTCTTCTCCTCACCTCTCAATTAACCAGTACTGCACATATTGTTCCCTGTCAAATAGCTTATTTCGTCAGATGCCAGAGAGCAGTGTTGTTCTCTTTTCAAATTGCTGGTTTGATTTCTGGCAGTACTTGATTGCTTTAAAATGTGCTTTCTGCATCCATTTTCCTCAATACTTAATTAACTGGAGAAAAAGCCTGAAATGAAGTTTCAGTTCAGTAGGTGTTTCACTTTTGTCCCCACTCTCTCATTCATTTATTTCCTTTAGCTCACTCTAGTGCAGGGACTTCATTTTTCATTTGCAAGAAATTCTGCAGTCTGGATTATCTCTTTTTATAGCTAAATCCCCCTGGAAAAGGCATCCCATGCTGGGAGGAGGCACAGAGGCAAGACAGAAGAAGAGGTAGGAAAAGCAATCCAATATCAAACCAAAACTGCAGTGAGTGTACGTAAGCAAAACATAGCTGCTCATTTATTCAGCCAGCCATGGCAAAAGGCTGTGTTCAAAACCCATGTAGATGAGGCCCTCAGTGGTTTAGTGGTGGCCTTGGCAGTGCTGGGCTAAAGGTCTTGATGATCATAAAGGTCTTTTCCAACTGATTTTATGATTCTATGTGCCTCCAACAGTGCTGCAGTAACAGCATGAGAGGGGTTAGTCAGGAGTCACAACACGTTGCAAGAGCAGTCTTGAACTTTGCAGTGAAGAGTTTAGTTCTAACATTGCAAAAGCAGTTTCCATCTATGCTAAATACCAGACAAAGCTAGAAGCAAGCACTGCTTTACAAGATTGCAGCTATTACAGCACTAGCAATGCTTAAGCAACATCTGTGGTGTTTCCGTGCCTGTAGAGGAATATCTTTAGGCATCTACAGTGCAGGTAACTGCTTGAAAGCACTTGACTCTCCCCTTCATCCCCTTTCCCTCAGTGTGACCTCTTCTGTTGTAAGCACCTGTGGGAAGATAAGAGCCTGCATGCAGTAAGCTACCATGGAGCAGAGCTCCACAAAACATGTTGCATAAGGTAGCAGCAAATTTACCTTTTCTTTGTAAAACTAATGTGGAAGACTGCTACTAAATCATAGCCTGGGCTCTATAGTTATGCCTATCATGGGCACACTTTCCTCAGAAGTAAGACACCAGTTTGATGTTCCAGAATTCATTGGTGCAAACTGGGTTGCTTTTTTTCTCTAAAAAACCCGTTTCCCTGTGACACCATGTGTTTATCTATTTCAGCCTTACAAAGAGCCATAAGCTACATACATCAATGATCCAATACAGTCGTCATGGGAGACAGGAAAATGGTGATGAAATATGTGGTCCACAGGTTGGATTCCAGCTGTTAGTAAGCAATTAAACACTTCACCTATCTGAGTGGCAGATGATTGCAGAATGGATCTGACCAGTGTGGGCTGCCTTGTTACAAGACTGAGGAAATGATTAATATTACATTAAGAATGAATCAAGTGGGAAATGGATTATGGGTTAATCAATTAGGATTATTAGAGCATCCCCAAGGAATTCTGCTTTATTAAGAGATGATAATCATGATGGCCTCTCTTTGACATGTGGGTATTCGTGACATAAAATGGAGTCTAGAACCTGACACATAGAAAGGGCAAAAGATGGGCAGATTTCAAGAAACCTACTGAGAGAATCTCAAAACTCCAGCTCAGTTTAAAGGTCATTACAATAGGAGTTGTTCTTGTTGAAACATATGAAGGACAATGGATAATGGAGCTGGAAACCAATAACACCCAGTGCTTCAAAAGAATCACTTTCCTAGTTCAGTGTCATATTAGTTCTGAACACTACATCAGTGCTCAGAACATACACAATCCAAACTCCTTGTGCTAGGGATTTCTGTGTGCATATACTTTGATAAAATGACAGATGAGATTTGCAATCTGCAGTGTCAGGGGTTTTATTTTTGAAACATTTATGGCCTCAATAGACATTAAGAAATGCCCAAGAACAGTGAAAAGAGCGACTTTAAAACCTCTTCCATAGCTCTAAATCGATTCTTGCAATAATTTCTGAACCAATTTAAAAGTCATTAAAAGCTGTCTGCGAGGCTGCTCTTTCTAAATATTATAGGGTAATTTTCTACCTTCTCTGCTCTGTTTTGCTGAGTTGACTGCTAAAGTGAACCTTCACCAAAAGGGAAAAATCCAGTACAGCAGCCAAGACTATGGAAGGCTGAAGACTCGGAGCTTGCGGCCGGACCCGCACGGTGCTGAGATTTGATCCTGTGTTCTAACTACGTGACTGTCACCTTTTCCTCTTTTTGCCCCTCTAGATCTCATTTGAAGCTTGCTGACATATATCTAAAGCATGGCCTGGATCAGGCTTAGTTTCAGTACTGAAGTAATCAAAGCTGTAAGCTACACAGGTGTAAAGAGTGTGTTGTCATCTGTATTTCATAGAATCACAGAACAGTTTGGGATGGAAAGGACATAAAGATCATCCAGTTCCAACCCCCTGCCATGGGCAGGAACTCCTCACACCAGACCATGTCACCCAAAGCTCTGTCCAAGCTGGCCTTGAACACTGCCAGGGATGGATTTCACCACTTCTCTGGGCACCCTGTTCCAGTGCCTCACTACCCTCACAGTAAAGAACTTCTGCCTTATATCTAACCTGAACTTCCCCTGTTTAAGCTGAAGCCCATCGCCCCTTGTCCTATCACTACAGTCCCCGTTTCCCAGTTGTCTCAAAGTATGGAAAGCCTGGTTTACACAGGAAGGTACCTGTGTCCTTGTAGATTCATATAATCATAGAATAGGGTTGGAAAGGACCTTAATATCATCTAGTTCCCCTGGTATTTGCCACTGCACACACAGCTGAATGTGCATATGGAATGGGAAGAAAAAGAGCAATATTTCGGTCTACTTGGCTGTGCAGTATGTACTGCCAGAGCAGGCAGTGAGAAGAGCATGCCCAGCTGAAATTTAGACAAAATTTAAGACACTGAGATGAAACTATTCATCCTGGAACTTCTATAAATGTTAGCCATGCCACTTTGCCAAAATTGAAGATTCCTTCTTTAAGTCCCATGCAGAAGAGAACTCGTTTCACAGGACATTCCCCCTTCTGCTTATGATGGGGCCATTGGGTCAGTACTGGTTTGGAAGAAAGATTTCACATACCAGCTCACTGACATATTCTTGTGAGAAGAACAAACTCTGGGTCCTGTGCTCATCTCAGAGCAGTCATTTTCATTTTTACTGGTTTACTTTAAAAACTTTCCCATGTGCAGTATCTAATTATGGTACATTACAAAAACCTGTGTTTCAATGGTACCAGTGCACAGTGCTGAAAGGGACTGTTGGTAAATTGCTTATGCACTTTGATGATTAAGCCAGTAATTATTGCATTAGCAATCTAAATCACTCTTTTCAGCTGATGTATCTCCTCCTAAGGCAATCCCAGGAGATGTGATGGGCTAAGTGGAAAGGATATGGCACTGAAAGAAGGGAAGAGCAAAGAACATGCAGGAGATAGTGCCAGGGATTAAGCAGAGGTGCTTTCTCCTGTGTCTGGTTCAGTGTGACTCAAGGTAGTGCTGGGGTGTGGTACATCAAAAAGGACTTATTATTTTGCTTAGAAATGTAAAAATAGATATTTCCAGTGCTGGCTATGAAAGACCCTTTAACACTTCCTGCCAGGTCTTATCACTGAGGTTATACTCGCACAGTAATCAAAGCAAATGATTTTATTAGGTTGAGCGGATCTTTTATAAGAGCATGTAGGGATGGGACAAGGGGGAATGGCTTTAACCTGGCAGAGAGGAGATCGAGATGAGCTCTTAGGCAGAAGCTCTTCCCTGTGAGGGTGCTGAGGCGCTGGCACAGGGTGCCCAGAGAAGCTGTGGCTGCCCCATCCCTGGTAGTGCTCAAGGCCAGGTTGGACAGGACTGGGAGCAACCTGCTCTAGTGGAAGGTGCCCCTGCCCATGGCACGGGGTTGGAACTGCATGAGCCCTAAAGTCCCTTCCAACTCAGACCAGTCTGGGATTGTCTGAGTAAGAGGCCCTTTCAGCTTCCACACCCCTGTGCCATTCAGCTGCCTATGCTGTTCCACATTCCTGTACTGAAATGTTTGGTAACATAGCTGGATATGTTACCAAACATCTCCCCCCAACCTGAGGTCAACCTTTTGGTGTCTTTACACTGCATTTTTTGTGAATGAGCACTTTAGGATCCTCATAAAAGCGAAGGCATAAAGCAAGTTTCAGACACCACTTTGCGTCTTTGGGAGCTTTTGGCTTTATATAATAAAACTTCAGGAAATAAGCTACTTGGAGCAGTTTGCTCCCTGGAAGATAGATGGGCACCAGATCCTGCACCCCTGCAGTGTTGTTTTCCCATCAATGTCCTGAAATGATGCACTTGCAGACCCATTTCAGAGGCTATTTCAAGCCCAGAAGTGATATGTTTCAACTCTCATGGATTCAAAGAGCTACACTTTTGCTTGTGCCTCTTAGCAAGAACCATCATGGTTTTTTCTGTTAAGGGAATATTTCTCATGGAATTGATAGCTTCTTGAACTGCATCTGAGTAAGGATCAGGGTTTGAGCTCACTATTATGTGCAAATATCACCCCTGCACTTCTAAAGGTGTGTTTTATACCTGCTGTTGGGTTTGAGCAAGTGGCTAGACAAGAACATTTTTACAAGCTTTCCTGCAAGGAGACCAATCCATTGCCACTACCATTTCACTGTTTGCTCTGTGGGAATTTGTTATTGAAAATCCAGTTTCTTAATAAGTGTGCTGAAACATAATGCAGTTCTAAAACGCAGGGCACAGTTTGAACCTCCGGGGCTGGGTAGGTGAAAGGAACCCTCAGCTGAAGATCTCTAAGCAGAATGCAGTCTGCAGAGGTAGTAAACCAGTGTGAACAGCAGAAATAAATCTTCATGGGAGCAGTGGTGCATGCTTTCCCCTGGGCACACTATTCGAAATGGCATGTTTAAAAGCAAAGCAAATGGCTTCTCAGGTATACCTGATGAACCACATTGAAAATTGCCTTGGGCTGGACTCCAGTGAAAGAACTGCCCTCTCTCCCCCACGTTACACCAATAACTATGCCATGTAGTTACCTAGAGCATAGCATCAAAGGTGAAGGTGCTGGTCTTTTTAAAAGGCTCTTGTCTTTGAAGCACTGTCCTTTACATGTTTTCTATATTCTTTCACTCTCTCTTTCATGACTATGCAGTTACTTCCCTCCAAACAGGGAAATTAGGCAATTAATTGCTTTCTTCTTCCCCTCTGTCACCATGTAACAACCCATTGAGTGTATAACCTTCTCCCTGGAATGATGGTGCTACCCTCTTAAAGCTGGATAAGAGGGTATAGGTACTACAGCCATAAATTCCCTGGTAAGAGGTAAGGACTGATTGGCTGAATGTGGACATTGGGTCAGGCAATGCAGATGGATGAGTTTGAGCACCCTCATGATGCATGAAGTCACAGCAGATCAGAGTGGAGGTTGTTTTAGGGAACAGATCTCAGACACTATGCTGGAGTAAGTGTCAGCAGGAATTTGTGGAGGGGTATTGGTCTTGGATAGAAAGTACACAGAAGAGCAGAGCCCAGAGAAGGCAGTACCCAAATAAAAAGCTGGAAGGCATCCAGCATGGGTAAAAAAAAGAGAACCCAAACCAAAACACTGCAAAGACCTTGACAAATGTTTCCATCGCCTTATTTTGTCTGTGTGGTCCAGAAAACAGCGATAGTGAATAAAAAGTATTTGGTTTGAAGACAACAAAACAAAAGAGACAAATATATTTTTGTAGGACAGAAAGTCCACTCACTCTGGAATTTCTTTCCAGCCCTTGGCCAATTCACTTTTAAAGGTCTCAAAGTGATTCAACTTCCATTACTTCTCTTATGGGAACTGTGCCTGTTCTAATAAATTGCCCACAAGCTTCTCCTGGCATAGGTTACACTCACACTCCTCAGTTAATCTCTTCAAAAGACGCTGCTTTCTCCTGTGCATGCTACATCCTTCTAATAAATAGAGGCAGTTTTGGTCTTCTTCCTTTCATCGTTGCATGACTAAACATGTAAATTCGTGGTTTAAAAAATCCTTTCAATCTGCTCTTGGCCAATTAATTTTACTCCTCCTTGGTGAATTTCTTTATAAAGTCATCAGACAGTATTTTTGGAGAGGAAAACGAGGCTTAAGCTCTCCTAAGGTGCAGAACAACACATCGAAATATATCAAACGTGTTGCAACAGGATATGCTAAAAATCCACTACTGTTTACAAACTTCTCCTTCTGGAAGGAATCAAAGATCTTCAGTCTCCTGCTAAAGGATTCTCAGCTCTTTCTAAGGCACTGAGAGCCTTGCAAGAGTTGACCTTACAAATATACTCAGCATCCCCCAGTCAGCTGTAAATTGCATATCCTCAAATGGAGGTGCATTGCTGATTTCTCTCCCACAAAACTGATTTAAAATTCACTAATTTCACATCAGATTATTCCTCACGCACTTTGTCACCTACTGTCAGTCAGACCAGCATCTAAACAGATACCAAAACACCATGTCTCTCCTAATTGTGGCACCACATGGCTGGTGTTGAAGAAAGTACAATTCTAAATGGCAGCGTTCCAAAGCTGCAGAAACAAATAAGCAAAAGTAGCCCATTTAAAAGCCTCACTATGCCATTTCCTCAGAAATGTTCCCACCTGAATCTGCTCCAGCAAGAAGAGCTTTAGAATGCGAAGTCCAAACGCCTGCCCATGAGTCCTCTGGATCATCAGACCAAATGAAATGCCCTTTTGTATAGAGGCCTTTGAAGTCAGATCTCGAGGAGGACTCGAGCATCAAATCCCTGTCAAGGCTACAATTAGCAGCCTGACTCCTTGCAGGACGTGGGAGAAATGTGGGATGAAACAGACCCAAGCCCCATGCATTGGGCAGGGACCCTCTGACAAGCAGTTGGCAGGCAATGCATGTTGAAGACTGTGACTAAACTCTTGAACCCAGTGTGGCTCTTGTGGTTCTGTTCCAGGCCCTTAGGAATGTGTTTTCCTTCCTTGTTTTTTGATTTACTACAAAGACTAAAGAAGAAGGAACTTACATTTCATGGGCTTTGACCAGTCTGGGATAGCAGCAACAACAATACCACCTCTAATACCATCTTCTCTGTGAATGACTTTCAAAAGGAAAACAGCATGTTCTTTCTGATTTTTAGAAGAACAGCTGTAAACCCAGCTCTAAGATCTGGATTAAAACAGGTAGAGGTGCTTTTGCTCATCCTAGATAAGATGCCAGACTCATAGAGTAGACAGGACTGTGGCTGTGTATTTGTGCCTGGCATTTCCTACTGTCTCTCCATAGGCTGCTTCCTTCTCAGCAGGTGAGATGTTCAGATAAGCATTTTGAGCTGTATAATTCTCAGCAAGCTCCACATAAGAGGAGCCTTAATGTTGAACTTAGAGTTTTATACTCTGCTCTGGTGACCAGACTCCTAAAAGCAAGTTATCAAAACCTAAGGTCTTCTTACGGGATCTAGTCACAGCCTGCAAGTCTCTCTTGCTGGTCTACTCTAGAACATAGCAGCCACAGCAAAAAAGTGCAGCGAAAAACATTCTTTGTAAACGGGTTTTACGTAATTAAAGCCATTCTGCATGTTAAGTACATTATCTGTCTTTTAGAAACCTAATTAGACTAATAGACAAAAATGTACAGAAGAAATCTCTCTTTACCAGTCCTTCATGGAAAACGCGCTTACTGCTGCTTTTGAAGAATTAGTTTCTCCTCACCTTGTATTAAAATTGCATAGCAGTCAATCTGCACAAATTGTTGCTCAGCACTGATATACAACATTTCTGCTGGAGGTGACAGAATAGTTAATAATAGATGTTTTTTGCTCACCTCATCAAGGTTATGCCTCTTGCTTTTAATGTGCATTTGAAATGCATCTTCTAATGCCCTTAAAAAAAGAATGAAAAGTAACATCACTGCAAAACAAAGACTGTTAAAAGGCCATATACTTCCAAATGAAAGCAAGGACTCAGCCTGTCTTTCAGATGACTCAAAATACATCCCAACTTTTCACTTTTGCCCTGTCCCTATCACACCTGTCAGTGGATTTAAAAAATACAATCTTAAACATTTGAAGGTTGTTGAATATTCTCATTGCAAGTGCATGCAGTTGGGCAGGAACTGTGTCTCACATACACAATTCCAACTTCTACTTCCACAGTCAATACAAATATAAGAGTATTAGTGCTCTCCATCCCCCTCTGCATCTTGATGGGGCCTAAATCTTTCTTGCTGTTGTCAAGCACTGTCCCACCACATTCGCTGGGTGAAAATGCTGAGGGTACTGGACAGTACTGCACGCAGCTTCCTAGATTCACGTATAGCTGATATTCCTTTGTCTGGGATACTGCATTACCCCAAGGACTTTAAATTGCTTCTATCCAATACTTTGTAGATCTCTGAAGGTCATTTGTATTGTCTCTGCTTTTTTGGCTTCTTTCTAAGGGAAACACTGAAGGCTGAACTTTCATACTTCTGTTAACTAGGGGTATCAGGGAAAGAGAGATGCCTTCAGAAAGTGCTCTCAATATCCTTTTTTAACGGTATATGATCAGCTGCAAGCAAAAAATGTGCTCATAGTGATGAGCATCAGTAAAAGTTAAGACCTAGCTGAGTAGCGAAATGAGGTCTCCAGGTTCTAAAATCATAACTCAGGTAAATATAACCCAATGGTTGCATTTTCAGGCAATCATAAAAGCTGAAAATACCTGCAGTGAGCTGGAGGGCTCAGCAGAGCTGTTTTGGCTCTATACTGTATATTTGAACTGGGAGGGCATTTATGATTTTATCTGTAGAGAAACTGGCCTAAATAAATGGAGATTTTAAAATGTGCCTATCATATTAATCTGACAGCAAATTAGCTAAAGCCGTTATTTGTGTCTTTTCTAGTCTGTCACTAAATCAATTAGAAATTCAACTTCTGATTTGAGACAAAAGGCTACTATTGATTGCTCGCTTTTATTCCGCAGAGAAATCAAGTTGTTATTAGAGACTACCTAAGGAAACAATGGATGAGTTTTAATAACCTCTGGTTTTGAGGGAAGAGTGTATAGCATCTAAACAACCTCCATCTAAAGTCAACAGAGCAGTCCTTTAACCCTGCAAGCCTGAGCACGAACACCTTGGTGCCCCACTGTGTTATGAGTTGGGCTGAATATAGAACATGAGTCACATCATCCAGGTACAATTTTGTGTTCTCTCATTTGGCTTTCATTATCTATAGACAAACCCCCTTCTTTTTCTGAAGGATACTAATCCTGTTAATATGGAAGCTGGCACACAGGAGGGTTTTAGGGGTTTATGTTAATGTTATCTTCTTGTTAACTGTATGTATGGGCAGGCATGATACTTGACAATGTTTAAAATGTGTGGTGAGTCAGTGTTTTTCAAATCTATTGATGTCTCTCCCAGTGTAACCAGAAAGTTCACTTCTAATTTGGGCTTTGAAGTTGGAAAGCTGCTTCAGAAGGAAGGGGAAAACTATTACCTTTAACTGCCTGCTCAGAAAACAAACTAATCACTTGTATTAATGGCCATTTAGAAAAAAGCCCAACAACATCTGAAAGAGCCTTAGGGATTTTAACTGAAATCCTCTAGACTGAAAGGGAAGCCTCTTGATTTGGTGTCAGACTGAGCTTGATTGATTTCAGGGGGCTAGCACCTCTTCAGCATCAAAGCACAGCACTTGACAAAGATTGAAATCTTAAACACTGGGGTTAAAATCTCTATCACAGGAAGAGTTTCTCCCATTTAGGATGCAGGCTAGGAAATGGCATAGAAAAGGAGCACACAGTTACAAGTCTACAAACAGACCTGTGGTTTAGCACAGCTCTCTAAGCATTAGAGATGTCATAGATTTCAATTAGAAATGGCAGTGCGAGGTGGTGCATGTGTGTAACAGGATCTCATGGACAGAACATGAAACCAGAAAAGGATGCTGCAGTTAGCCACCAGTAGCACTGCTTGCATTTGGCTCTAGTCTTTATGTCTTGATCATTAACTTGATAGTGCATAAGTCCTTAAGAAAGCAATTATTGCATCTTATAGGAGGGATGAAGAAGTCTAAATACAAAATCTTGCTCTGATGCACTTTGTTAGCAAAGACCCATTGCAGCTCCATGGCTGCGCTGGATTGACTGGGACCTGGAATGACTCTGTGGTAACAATAATGTCTATCACCATACTATACAAGGTCAAAGCATATGATGTTTCCATATTTCTATTAGTAGCCACTGGGAAATACGAGGATGGCTGAAAATACTTTCTGTTCAGCTACTCAGCTGAAGTCATGACTCCTATAAACCGCAGTCAGAAAAGTATTCATTAAATTCAACTGATTTCAAGTTTCACTCGAATCTCATTAAAACCACCAATTCTTTACACTGATTGTCAAATATCTGTTACTCAATGGAATAAACAAGAAATTGGAAGCACTTACTCTTTGTGAAAACAACTTCTAATCAAAATATCACTTGTAAGATCTTGTAGAAAGTGAAGATACTCTTCTTCTCTACACAAACACACAAGCTGTCAGCATCTTTAACACACACTGAAGACAAATAAGGTTTAAAATGCCATCCAAAGCGGTTGCAGGTTTAGAGTGATTAAACTAAATCAAATAAGGAATTCTGTCAACATAGCCAAAAGTGATGGATCTATTTAGTAGTCTGCAGTTTTTACTATTTAGGTTTATACTTAAAATGACTGGTTCTGTTGGCCAACTCCCTGATTACTTTAAGCCATTAATTTCATTAATGAAGAACATCTATGCCTTCTGTGAATAATCAGTTAAAAATAGTCCCAATGCACAAAGTGTATCAGAAGATAATTTATTATTAACACTTTTTATTTGTTATGTACTTACTCTTAACATACTTAGTTTGCCTACAGTAAGAGGCATGACTCCGAAAATCTCTTCCAACCTGTATACTTCCCAAGCAAGTAGCTGAATCCAGTGTCCCTTATAGAGTCCCTTCTGCTCACTGCATACAGCCATTGTTAATTGGCTCTTGTGCTATGTTTTCAATGTTGCTCTAGATTCCTACTTTAATATTTTGATAGGAAACTTAGTTAAAAGGGACAAACAAATATTTAACTTACGTTTCTTCAAGTTGTGATCCTGAAAAAAGTGGCATTTCAGAATCAGGAATCCATAATTCACAGTTCTGCCACAAACAAGTAAAGAGGAAAAGTAGATTTTGTTATAATTATCTTTGTATTAATATCTTACATTTCCATTCAGAGCACCAAGCGAACTGATCTGATTTCACAACATATCAAAATCATAACAACATCATACTGAAGTGACATGCTGACTCGTGTGAAATAAATGTCTTGAGTGTCAATCACACATAAATAGTGAAAAAACTATTATTATTAGGTAGGTTTGTGTTAGTATAAATGGAAACAAGCTTGTATAAGCTGAAAAATGATTCAAAGGCTACAAGGGAAATCTGAAGTTCTGACATAACATATTTGCAGACTTCAGTGAAATAATGCAGCTTTTTGTTTAAAAGGACATGCAAAATACATTTTTATCTTTGACAGACCTAGGAACCCAGACTGATATAGAAATTATCTTTTTCCACAGATTATCAAATGGGAATAGGATTTTCTCTTGGTAATGTTGGAAAAAGAAGGTTTTGGTGGTTGGAACAAGGAATGGAATAGTTCTAGCTAGCATAGGGCTAACACAAATCCTGCCTGTGGTGCCTTGGCTGAGCTGTGTAGGAGTTTAACGCTGCTTCTGTAAAGGGGCGAGCGGGCCAAAGAATCATACAAAATTTCCCTGTCATGCATGGTTTGGCTACAGTTATTAAGGATCCCTTATTCTTAAGAACACTAAAATTCACTAAACTAATCTCCCATTAATCTTAAAAAATCCAGGTGACTAATGGAGTCCAAAGTCCTGTATAGCATATACAGCACTGACTGTGGGCTGGGTGATGAGCATTTTGGTTGCACATTTCTCAGCTCCAAATTATTATCTGGATGGAGTGAAAGGCTGTAAATCACAGAACCATTCAGGTTGGAAGGGACCTCTGGAGAGCATCCAGTCCAACCCGCCCTGTCAAGGCAGGGCCACCCAGAGCAGGTTAGAGCTGAAGCAAGTGTTTGAAACCTTAAGTGGAGTGAGGAGGAAAAAGCCCTGCTTTGAAAAGAACAGATTTGTGCTGGAATACAGTGGTTTTTTCATACTGCAAAATGCCTCATTGGTGTTTCTCAGAACAATTACTTTACCTGTTCCTACTTTTATTCACAGTCTGTTGACCCTATCTAGCCGTGCCAGCTAGATTTCTCAACTGCAGTCTTATTGACTTCTCACAAGATGATTTCACTTTTAGCTTTTGTTCATATACATTCCCCAAAGCCAACGACTGTCGTGATTTAAGCCCAGCTGGCAACTCAGAACCACGCAGCCACTCGCTCATTCCCCTACGCGTGCAAAGCACAATGGATTAACTGGGCTTAAACCATGACAATTACTCATCTCATTTCTACACACCCAAAGCAATTTTTGTGTATGAGCTCCATTCTTTTTCTTTGTAACAAACTGGGTACACCAACCTCAACTAGCTTCTGAGAAAAGTGAACTGAATGTGGTCTCACATGTGCATCTTCTAAAAACCTGAAAGATTAAAAGCACAGTGAAAAGCAGTCATGCTTCAAATGATGTGTTTGAAAGTGAAATGACTTAACTTTTAGCACTCAGGTATAAGCAAAGTACCTGTGCAAGTCTCTTTTCTTTCCATTACTGATGTCTTCTGATTTAAGTGATGGTCTGCCAGAGGAGGAGCTCTTTTTTGATGGAGGAGGATTATAATACCTATATTTTACAAGAAAAGATTGGTTTGATGTCTTTAAGATTTGAGGCGTAAAACACTGCTCCTTTGCTGTGAAGTAAATTGAATGTTTGTCAAGGAGGTCCCCAGAGTATGTTTTATTAAAAGAGGTTTGAATAGCCTTCTTCCTATTGTGACTGCCTAACTGCATGCGTGATTGCAGAAGTGGTGAAACAGGCGATCTGTCTGCCCTAGAGTTGTGAACAGGAATTTGAGACAAAGCATGCTGAGCAGTATTTTGAATGTTCTTTCTTGCAGTAGGAGCTGGCATCAGAGTCCTTGAAGTGAGCTTCTGAATAGATACAGAGTGGGGTTGCTCTTTCTTTGTCTTGTAACAGCTGTTCTGACCAGACATCAAATATAGATGACCATTTTCCAACAGTGAGCAGCTCTCCTGTAAGTTAAAGAACAAGTTTCAGGAACCACAGTCAGGAGTAAAGCCACCCTGCCATTGTGCTAGAGCGAGTTAAAGAGACCTGTTTCTAGATTCTTTTGCCTTCCTTCTCTTTACCAGGTTGAGCCTGCTAATGACAAGTAGTCTTGGGAAATTACATAGAAACAGTCCATTTTTCTTGCCAGGGCCCATAAAGGGAGAACAGGAGGTTTCTCCTTCCTTGGACATTGTGCATTCTCATCTATGGAACTAACGTCTCAGTGGCAACCTCAGGGGCATCTTCCATTCTCTCTCCCTGATGCCCATACAGGTGTAAGCAGGACTCCATCTCATGAGTTTGAAGTCAGACAGAACCACTGTTATCCTCCTAAATACCACTGCTGAAATTGTGGCCTGTCATTTTGCTGTTTATCTTTGTGGGACCCAAAGTTTTACAAATGAAAACAATGCTCATGTTTGAATTGGATGACATTCTTCTTAAACAGCATCATTAGTAATCTAGTGGTAAACCCACTATAATTCTCAACAAATTAGAAAGTTTTACAATCTAAATATAGCCTGCTGAGGAATTTCTCCCCCCCGAGAGACACTGGGTTATATTAGAATGAACTGTTTTGCAAGACTTTGTCTATTTAGGTGAGGTCCACTGGCAGAATTTGGTGAAGAACAGGCCTACTCACACCAGCCTGAGTTTACACAGTTCCTGGTATCTGCCAGAATATATAGAATTAGGATTAATTACTTTCAGGTCGTGCTTTTACCAGTAAATACCATTCTGAAATTCAGAGAATATTGTAAAACAGTGTCAAGTTATTGCATTGTGTGGTAAGAAAATCATTGTGATTTAGTTCTTTTGCAAATATTGTGAACAGAAATCATCCTAATAAGAATGTTATCACACACAGCAGCAAATTTCTGGGCACCCATGTAATACTTAGTTAAGAATTCTAATTCCATTTGCCCAAGGAACAAAGAGAACTCATGCAAGTTTGTGAGTGGTACACACATACCCATGCTGTCAGCGCAGGGACACATTTTAGCCATGCACATGTAGTCATGACATGGGTTCCTGTCATTGTAGGCCATGTAGGGATAGCAATGGTTAGATGAGAGGATAGCTGCCAGTTGCTAATGCTGAGAGTCATATCTTATTTCATTTTGACTGCAGTATAAAAAGCCACACTGACTAAACCTGCACTTAACTGCTCTTACAGGCATGTCCCAGCATCTCAGAGTACGGCTAACTAAGGGAAGCTGGTCTCTATCATGCATCTCAGCATCACGATACCTTCTGCTGTCTTGACGAAGCACTTCTGGAGTTCAGCGGTGAGGTGGGAAGACCATGCGCAAGGTTCTTCTTGTATTTCTCAAGGGCTTGAATTAGTCTGTCTCTTTTCTGCTGATCCTTGTCTGTATATGTAAATATGGAAACACAATCCTTCACGCTTTAACCAATGGTCAAGTCATAAGCTATTTCTCTCCATTCTTCCTTCTGCTACTAAAGACTATTCTGTCTCCTCCTCTTAATAGCAAGTAGCAGACAAAGAAGACAATCACTTTACAGTTGGCACTTGCTGTTTCCATGCCCAGCATTTGGAATAATTAGGAATAAATTCTGAATTTGGAATAAATGCAAGCCAGGACTTCACGACATCACTCACACATTAAATAATGAGCTACTTGAGAGAGTACAGCAACATTTTGTTTCCACTTCCTGCACATTCTTTTCCCTATCCTAGACAGCAATTGAGTCAGGGCAAAACAGGGGAAAAGCTGAGACAGTCAAGTAAGGATTCAAGTCCATGTACTAACAGTTGAGTGACCAAAGAGAGGCTGCCACTGTGGACTGTGCAGCCAAGAAAGCATGCTTTTCATATTGGTCAGGGTGATAAGAGGAAGGTGACACTTCTGCTAGTACCTCACGCACAAAAAGAAGAGCAACAGACTTTGTCTTTTGGGAGAGGGACTCTTCATCAGTGATAGGACCAGGAGTAATGGGTTTAAAATTAAACAGGGGAAGTTCAGGTTAGACCTAAGGCAGAAGTTCTTCCCTGTGAGGGTGCTGAGGCGCTGGCACAGGGTACCCAGAGAAGCTGTGGCTGCCTCATCCCTGGCAGTGTTCACAGCCTGGCTGGACGGGGCTTGGAGCAAGCTGCTCTAGTGGAAGGTGTCCCTGCCCGTGGCAGGGGGTTGGAGATGAATGATTTTAAGGTCCTTTCCAACCCAAACCATTCTATGATTCTATGTAGGTTAGAGCAGGAATAAAAATATTTTTATAATAAGCATTATTGATATATATTATACTACGTATTTTTGTATATATTGTATTATATATTAAGTCTTATAAAATAATAAGACTACATAGGAATAAGAAAGGGACATGACTTACCCACAACCACAGAGGCCCACAGGGATAATGATGGATAATGCAAAGCCTCACACAATTCACCATCTTTTGTCAGACCCTTACTTTTAGCAGTGTAAACAAGTATGATGCATGACCAAAATTTTCAAGCCCTTTTACCTGCTGCGTTCATTCCAAGCACAGCTCTGAGAAAAGGGATATGAATTACAATGTGCAACAATACCTTTCACTTTGTAGATGGTATTTAAAAAATCATAGCCCCAGCAGTTCTGCCTTAAACTGAGGATTCGCACCCAAAATACCAATAAAGTGGGCCCCACTGAGGTCTCACAAGCTGCTTATGGCTCTTCTCGGGTTGAAAATGCAGCTCTGTCAGAATTTCCTTGCCCTGTGGAGCTCTGGCACATGGCAGCACATGCCACTAGTGCTGGGCAGTCCAGCAGAGACGTGCTCTGCTCCTTCCCCTCTGGGTGCATCTGCACAGACTCCTCAAACAGGTCATTCTGGGGGGCTAGCAGGGATCCAGGTGGGCTTCTGAGATGTGACTTCTGGCAGTGTTATGTCACTTGTATTAATACTGACTTATTCCTGACAAAACGCATAATCAGCCCAGAGCTCCTTTACACTGCGATTGTGAGAACTTACAATATGCTGCAAATCCTTTGCTAGTAAGAAGCAATTCCTCCTCCTCTGAACTGGTGTAATTGCAGCACATCTCACTAGTGATAATGCTTGAAGCCTGGCAAAGCAGCACTTTCAAAAGGCAGATGCATCAACCTGAATTTAATGTTGCATATTCCTGAATTAGAAGAAGGGTTACAGGGTTTTACTTGGACTTAAGTAATATTTCTTTTGGAAAAGGAATAGCGGAGACTTTTTTGGGTTTTAATTTAGAAAATCCAGACACTTGGTTACTGCACTAAAGGGTTGGCTCCTCTGGAATTTGTGATGGGTCCTGTATGGGGCACGCCATCTCTTGACAATTCCCCTGTTAGGTGGCCTCAAGGCTGTGCCCTAGTCATTGAAAAAAACAGATTTCACTAATAGCTATAAACCCAATATATAGTCTCCTGAGGCATGTAATCTGCCTTTCCCATCTTGCATGGACACGAGTTCATAGCATCATCCTATCAAGAAAAACATGTTGACAATGCTAAATCCTATTTGGATGACTGGGAAGCAGGATTATACAACTCACTGGAACAAATAACAAAATGTACTTGCTCAATTGCATTCATGCAGAGATTAATACCTTCCCCATGTATTTAGGTTTATGTAGTGTCTGATCCAAGTACACCCCCAATTCTGATTAAAGATGTTTCATTCTGCAGTCATCTGAAAAATCAGACGCCAGGCAGCTTGCTGTGCATTAGTACCACCAGTCAGGATACCTGGCTCCTTTCATGGCAGTGCCAATGACCTGTGCCACAGGAATAAGTGACAACCATGCCTGTCCACCGTTCTGCATGTGCCGTCCGTCTGTGCAGGTGAGGCAGGACAACAACTGTCTGCCTGAGGCATGGCTGAGCCTTTGCCAACCCTTGCCAAAGACAAGCAAATCAAATGTTCCAGGTCAAAGAGGCACAGGTTTTAAACAGACTGTCTAGTATTTCACTGATATTTTTACTATAACTACAGGTTACAAACATGCCACATGACATTAAGCCTATTTGAATAAGTACTATTCCACTGCATTATAGTTTTGAGTAGTTAGCAAAAGCTCCTAGGCCAGAAAGTCTCATAGCAGCTCTCCTTTCCTTTCCCTAACAGACACCAGGTTCCATGGCCCAGACCGTCAGGGTTTGTTCGTGACTCAGCCATGTGAGCAGACGGAGGTTAGCTGACATGTCTGTAAGGGGTTGCCTCACCCCCTTCTAGTCCTGCTCTCCCCAGTTTCTCTTTTCTCACTATTTTTTCCAACCCATGGTTTCCCACATGCTCCATCTCACAATTCCAGGGCTGCTGAGTCTTACCTGCTCCCAGCACCCACAGGCTGCCAGTAGTGTCCCAGGCTGTTTCCGGTATAAGCCTCCCCTCTTATGCTTCTCTTCCTAAAATGACCTTCCCCTGTGGTGACCTGGTGTGCTCCCCAGATCCATGAATGAAGGGCCTAAGCGTGGAAGTCGTTTTTAGGTTTTCAGGTCTGGGTTAGAATGGACCTTAAGATCATCCAGTTCCAACCCCCTGCCATAGGCAGGGGCACCTTCCAGTCGACCAGGTTGCTCAAAGCCCCATCCGACCTGTCCTGTAGAAGCTTATCATTTACTGTGTCACCTGAAACCTCTCAGGACATGATTATTTTCATCTCTTGACTACTTTTTTGCTGCTTCCCAGAGCATAGAATCATGTGTTATGGCCAATGAAGCAGTTATTTAGCCAAATGTATTCAAACAGCCTTTCTGTTAAGCTCATTTATTTGCTAATTTATCATCCTTCTAACTGTGTCAGGTATTAATCTATCATGCTATTGTACAATTTCACTGGTACCTGTACTGTTATCTGGTACTTGTCAGTGTAACAGAAGTACAGAAAACAGAAGGGATTTAGATGAAATCTGGACCTTTAAAAACACAGGAAGATTCAGATACTATAGCCCCCACTCTGTTTTCCTGGAAGTTCTTGTGGCTTGCCAGTTAACAAAACATCTTGTCTCTCCTTTGCTGCTGTGCGAAAGGCCCATGGATGCAGTGTGTGGATGCAAACTTACTCAACGTAGTAGAAACAGTTTAGCTGATAATACTGGCCAATGAGAATGAAACAAACTAAGCAGATTTTTGTTTGATTCATCTATTTTTAATCTAGTGCATTTCAGTTCTATTTATCCTTAGCTGAAAGAGTAAAGAAGAGCCAGCAAACACCTTTGACTGATTCCACAGCTGCCTCCTAAAACAGAAGGTTGTTTTCGGGTCTAAGACTGAATTTTACAGCCCAAGCATGAAGATGGGATATAACGCTGGAACAGGCTTCCCCTAAGTTGTTTACCAGATGTTATAAAACTCAGTGATTATAGCTAGAAATAGAATCCACACCTTGGCTCATGCCTTCATTTTCGGCTCAGAGTGGGAGTTCTGGTTTAATTCCTACCAAGTGTTTTTAAAGAGTTGGCTGGTGTTTAACTCCTGATGACTTTTGAAACAACAGGGAAGTTTCAGAGGACTGCAGGAGGGGAAAAAGAAGAGCAAAAGTGGTTAATGAACCACAGGCTGATATCAGTCCTGAGTATAACAACTGACAGGCTGTCACAAGACTCTGTTAAGGGAAATGTGAGCAATGCCAATCAAAAAGCTTAAGAAAAATAGATCACCGTTCTAACTTGATAAGAGAGAAATGAAAGATTCTGATTGTGTCTGAGTCCGATAAAAGTGTTAGTTTAAAAGACTTGTGTAAGCTCCCTGGCTTTGTTCTGCATGACATTTGGAGTAAGAAAATCAGAACACTGGAATTACACGTATAATTCATTATGGCTAATGGGCAGCTCTGAAAATGCAATCAGAATCATAGAATCATTGAATAGCTAGGGTTGGAAAGGACCTTAAGAGCATCTAGAAGTGAGGACTCCTTGCAAGGTAGGTGTTTCTAATGCAAGGATCATTTTTAATGTTATATCGTGAAATTATTTCAGTTGTCTGAAAGAAAACATAAAATCATTTCTCCTAAAGCTTGAACAACTACAGCTGGGGAGCTCACAAACAATAAAGGGGTGATTTACTGTAACAAAGTGATCTGCATTGCTCAGTGAGGTAGATGTAGGCAAGCAGATGCAGGCAAGCAGTACACTTTTCAGCATGCATAAAAGAACATCTCCATTCAGAATCTAATACTCTCCATTCAGAAAATGCAAGCTCTTAAAGGAGGTGAGTCTTATCTTGGAACCAGTGTCACTGAAAAACATTCATACCTTGTCATAGACAAAGAGCTGTCTTACCTATAAGGACTGGAAATCTCAGATATAAATACAGTGAGCCTTTACTGCAGTTTCCTTTGACAGGTAGATGGCTGCTGCTGGAATTATATATCCTGCTCTAAAACTGCTCTAAACTCCAGAGCATTTACAAATTGTGAAGGATGCAGAGAAGCTCCATAAGAATGATGAAGTCTGGAAAACACTCTTCCTGGTGACAGATTTAAGGAGCTGAATGGATTTAGTTCCTCAAAAGGATGGCTAAAAAGTAACTTTATTCCATCTTATGAACAGCTATAGACAAAACAGAAATGAAACAATACAGTTTGTCAAGCAAAGATTTACAAAGACTGGACAAATTCATCCTGAAAGAAAAGTGTATATTCCTCATAGCAAGGTAAGTTTGTCTTGGAAGACTAATGTGAAGTGGGATGTAAATAAGTAAGGTTTGGACATCTAATTCCTTCCTCCCCTGACTCTGTAAACCAGCAGTGAATGGAGAAAAGACTTAGAGCAAAACCAGTGCGTACAACCACAGCAGTTTATTCTCGCTGTGTCTGTTAAGCTCTTGAGATATGCGTCAGTCGCCAGGGATCACCTATTAGCTTCTCCGAAATGTATTTTTTCTCAGTCTTTGCTGCTATTGTTAGCTGATGTAATCTCAGATTTGTGGTCAGTGCAATACAAAAGGACACAGGCCAATTACTCATGATGCACTCATTACTTACTCTCACCTAAGGGCCAAATGCTGCAGTCTGCACTGGTAAGTGTGTCTGCTGTAGGATTTTAGGGACAATTATTTTGGCATTTCATATCAAACAAGACCATTCTTTCAGCAGAAACCAGTGGTAAGTGAGGATCAAGTGTTAAAAAAATCATGGACATCAATGGAGCTGACAGCACTTGATGCAATTCCTTTGTAGACTACATCAAAATGAAGGAAGGGCACACTCTTTCATTCAAACAAAGACAAGAATTAGCATTTGGTTTTACTTATGTAGGGGAAGTTAGTCTATTTTTCTTAATCTTTTAGTAAGTATAAATAAGATATTCAAAAGGTGAGGTTCACAGCTGTGTAATTACCACCCACTGTTAGCCTTTTAAGTATTGACAACTTCCTGCCTAAGCAAATGAAAGCAAACTGACACTTAGAGCATCTCCCATTCTTGCAGCCCATTTCTCACCTAAAGCGTGTTTCAGCACATTTCTGATACAAAAGGCCAACTCTCCCTCCCTTCTTCCCTCTTGTCAGTACAGATTTACAACAGCAATTAGCGCTGGCAGAATGTGGTCCAACAGAAGAATACATCCACTCTCACTGCTTTTGATTTTGGCAATTCTAAAAATTACCGAAAAATTGATAAAAACCTCTTTAGCCAAACCAGAGATTTTAATCTCGTACCCAAAGTCAACGGGCAGCAGACGGAGGGGTGCTCAATTGACAACTCTGCTTCAGGCCAAGGGTCCATCAAGAGATTTTTCTAGAATTCCTATTCTTTGGCAAACAAAATTTCCTATGGCCAAGTCACTCATTATTTGAACTGATTCTGTGTTTTCTGGTGAAAAGACATTGTTGGTAAGGCCAGAAGTAGAAGTCATAACATCTGTCTGAAGGTCACTGGCAGGAATAAACAAGCCTCTAGAGGGATAATGGCACTTCTTTTATATACTGATACTGGATGGAGGTATTCAAGGAGAAAAGGAATTCTAGAAATTGAATTACGAGAGAAATGTCAGGATGCATCATCCCTCTTTAAAATACTGACTGATCGCTGACATACGCTGCTTTCTCCTTTGGTGGTGGAGTAGGAATGCAAAGTTAAAATAGTCGGTGCACAGTGGTTATGACAAGACTCCTGCTCTCTGCATCCTGCAGCAGCATCCACTACCTTCTTCCTCCCTTTTTACAAATGCTCCTTTCAACAGCACTGACTCTGAAACTGATGGGGAGGATGGTTTAGTGATTAAAGCACTGCAGTAGGACTTGGAAAACTATCATTTAATTCCCAGCTCTAAACAGTGTGATCACAGGTATGGTAATTAATCTCTGGTGTCTTAATTTCCTCCCTGCAAAAGAGGAGGATAGTACATACTTACTCTGTTCTTGCTGGCACATCATTTTGGGCTGTTATCCCCAGAAGACTATCTTTAAACTGTGCAGGGGCTACCCTAAAGGAACTCAGATCCCAAATGGAGCTGCTAGCATAGCACAGGATTCAGAGTGGGAGAAGAATTTATGATCCAGACCTGTTGTTTTACCTTTGATAGCTAAATGACAGTGCAGTTATACATTCGATGCAGCTCACTTGTAATAGTGATATACACATTTATTTTTCACAGACTAAAACATTTATTTAAAACCATCTCACTCACGCTCCATAAACTTGCAATAATGGATGGACCACTCGGTGGATAAGGAATTGGCTGGGTGGCTGCAGGCAGAGAGTTGCAGTCAATAGCTCAAAGTTCAACTGGAGACGGGTAACGAGTGGTGTCCTGATCTTGTTCAGTATCTTTGTCAGCGACATGGACAGTGGGATTGAGTGCACCCTCAGCAAGTTTGCTGATGACACCAAGCTGTGTGGTTCAGGTGACACACTGGAGGGAAGGGATGCCATCCAGAGGGATGTTGACACGCTTGTGAGGTGGACCAATGCCAGCCTCATGAAGTTCAACCAAGCCAAGCACAAGGTCATACACCTGGGTCGGGGCAATCCTGGGCAGAGCTACAGGCTGGGCAGAGAAGAGATTCAGAGCAGCCCTGTGGAGAAGGACTTGGGGGTGTTGGTTGATGAGAAAATGAAGACGAGCCAGCTTCAGTGTGCTCTCGCAGCCCAGAAACCAACCATATCCTGGGCTGCATCAAAAGCAGTGTGACCAGCAGATCCTGCCTCTCTACTCTGCTCTCATGAGATCTCATTTGGAGCATTGTGTGCAGTTCTGGTGTTCTCAACATAAGAAGGACATGGAACTGTTGGAACAAGTGCAGAGAAGGCCATGAGGATGATCGGGGCTGCAGCACCTCCCGTATGCAGACAGGCTGAGAACATTGGGGCTGTTCAGCCTGGAGAAGAGAAGCTGCATGGAGACCTGAGAGCAGCTTCCAGTGTCTGAAGGGGGCTACAAGGATGCTGGAGAGGGACACTTCATCAGGGACTGCAGCGACAGGACAAGGGGTGATGGGTTCAAACTGAAACAGGGCAAGTTCAGGTTAGTTCTAAGGAAGTTCTCTACTGTGAGGGTGGTGAGGCACTGGCACAGGTTGCCCAGGGAAGTGGTAAATGCTCCATCCCTGGCAGTGCTCAAGGCCAGGTTGGACAGGGCTTGGAGCAAGCTGATCTAGCGTAAGGTGTCCCTGCCCATGTCAGGGGGTTGGAACTGGATGATATTAATGTCCTTTCCAACCCAAATCATTCTATGACTCTATGATTGCTAAATGATCCATGCAATTGCCCAAGATTTGTGACTAAGATTCTACATCTGTAAGGATAAAACTTCTTTTATATAATTTTCATATAAACTGTAGATAAAATGCAATTTTGTATTCTTTGAACTGCCTGGAGAAACACCTTGTTGTTTTTCACAGGTGTTATGGTCTTGAAAGCCACAAAGCAACTTCATTTTAAACTGATTAAAACCCAATTGGAAATTATTATTATTAATGCCTATCTAATGCAGAGAATTAGGGGAAAACGTGGGTTATAAAAAGAGCACTCTACCATATCTAAACACTTCAGTACTCTGCTGGTACACAGGAAAGTAAACTTCCTCTTAAATAAGTCTACTATTCCTTTTTCCAGTTACCAAAGCATGTGCTTCTGCACACACTTAGAGGTATGTTTAGGTTTCATATTTATAAAACTGATTCACAGCACCTATATGCAAATACACAGTCAACACTGCATAATAGGTGAACAGGAAACACTCACATGGCCTCATGTAGTTAGATATAATAAAATATATGTATAGATATAATAAAATATAGGTAATTATATACTTATATACATTACTTGCAATTCCTTCTGAGTGAATGTATGCACTGTACTCCTGAAAGTGCAAGGGAATTGTGCAGAACATACCCAGATGGTCTGAATAGCTAGTTTTGCCATTGTAAGTAGTTGAGCTTAGTTTGGTAATCCAATCACACCTCAACAGAGAGGAGAAAAAATGGCTTTGCTTTGAGACCAAGATCATGGAGACCTAAAGGTGCTCCCAGAGAGCCAGATTTACTTAGGTCTTCCTTCAGATTAACTTGGGTAGAGTGAGCCCAAAGCACCTGCCTGCTTCCTACCACAGCTTCCCCATGCTGGTGTGCTTATTTTTCTGGACTGCTACTCAATGGATAATGGAAGTAGAGTGCTTACAGCAGGACTAGGAGACAAACAGTACATGAGAGCAGCCCTTGGCGTAGTCGCTCTCATTCCTGGAATGGGAGAGTAAGAAGAAAATTAGGGCAGGGAGCCCTGGATCACCACGCTTCCCTGGAGTGTTGGGCTGAGTCTATGATGGAGCCAAAGACCTGAGCTTTAGCAAGGGATTTTCATAATTAGTGATTTGGGTCACTTCTTCTCTTGTATGAAGTGTGGGTTACCTTTATGGATTCCCCTGTTTGGGGCTGGTTTTGATTAATCTTTTGTGAGTGTTAAGTTTTTCCTACTTTCTTGCCAGCTCATCTGGGACAGCTTATATGCACATCAGCCAGTTTCTACTCCTCTTACTAAGCTGATCAGCCTCAGGAGATCTGACTCAAACTTGGGCTCTGTGAATCTGGAGCAGAGTATTATAGTATCATGGAAATAATGGTTGGAAGAGATTTCTAGAGCTGGTCATGGAAACACTGTCTCATGCTTCCAAGGTCCAAGAATGTAATACAGCTCTTTATTACTAATTAATTGGTAATTATTAATCCCTAATAACTGAGACATTTGGAGGACTTCTTTAGTGCCACAGGTAAGTTTAAATCTCTGACTCTGTATAAATATATAAGGTATCTGATTTAAAACAAAATGATTTTGAATTTTCTCCTTTGAATCAAAACAATTCCTCATAATGGATTTTTTCCCCCAGAACGTTCACATTTCCATTGGAACAGAAATTCTTCTTTTTGATTGCTAAGACACTCTTCTGAAACCTGGTCACTGGTGTGTGTTCAGCAGCAGCACTGCTTATGCTCTTTCCATACTCATTAGACACTCTTTCTAGCAAATGTGGCTTCTAAAGACTGTAAACATCCTCCTAGTCAGATATTCTGAGATGGCCAAGGAATCACTGTTCTCACAGTAGTTCCATCAGTCATGATGGTCTCATGACTCTTAAAACACCTCTGCTTAACTTTATTTCCACAGACCACTTATGATGCTGAACTAGGTCTCTCGTATTCCTGATCTCTGATGCATCTCCAGCTAATACATCTAGTCTTAAGGCTGGGCACAGATAGATACATGTTTCTATCTTTTGATGACAGCTGAAAAATGGACCACAATTGTTAGCATGAGAATGCCAGAGACGCAGTCTTATTGCTACCACAAAGCCAGCTCCATGTCAGAAAGAAAGGACTGTTCAGGAGGCTTTGTGTTAGCTGTTTCTACTTAACTTTGATCAAAGTCTCTGCAATTTCAACAGCATTTTTAATGTTGCTCTGACAGTAAAGAGACACAATCAGTACTTCATTTTGGTATCCAGTGATAAGGTGCATGGGAATGGTTCAAAGCTGCACCAGGGAGATTTTGACTGGATATTAGGAAGCATTTCTTTACTGGGAGGGTGGTCAAACACTGAAACAGGCTTCCTAGAGAGGTAGTTGATGCTTCAAACCTGTCAAGTGTTTAAGAGGCATTTGGGAAATACCCTTAATAACTTAATAAGCTTTAACTTCTGGTCAGCCCTGAATTGGTCAGGCAGTAGGACTGGATGATCACTGTAGGTCCCTTCCAACTGAAATAGTTGTATTGTATGCTATACTATGCATTAAAACATGATGAAAGCTGGCATTTGCAATGCTTTATAAACCATATTTAAAAAGTCACTAGATGAAACAAACCCATCTCATTCAATGACACTCTTATCAACTGCAACATTAGTAACTTCATGAACTCTAAACCAGCAAAAAGCCCAATGTAGCAGCAAATTTAAAACAGTGCCCTTCTAAACCCTAGAATTGAAAATCCAAGATATTCCTGAAGATATTCAGGAGAAAGTCCTATACACTGCACATCTTAAACTTCGTCTATAGATTTCTTAATCTGAAGTATAACAGTACAGGCAGCTTGGGAAATGATGCATTTTGAGATTGTCAGAAAAGCCAATTATATACAGTATGTTACCTGCAGTGCATTTATTCTTAAACATAGCATTGCAACCTGTATTTTCTTCTGTCTTATCAGAACTAATCTTTTTCTCTTTGTTTTAATAGGTTTGCATATGTCTACGTCACTACCTGAATTTCTCCTTCCAGCCTACCATTGAAACACACAGGATCCAACTACACATCCGGAAAACAAAGTTATACCTACCTGAGCGCAGGGACTGAGGGCAGGTAAGAAATTCTGCTGTGTCAGAATGGGTATCTGTCAGAGTTCTGATAAATGTCCAGGTTTTAAAAGTATACCACACTTAGTAACCAGTAATAGCAACAGTGGGAGATTGTTGTGAAACATTAAAAGAAGAAAACACTGTAATCTTATACTAAGCAGAAAATTAGCTTTGCCCTCCTATTATTCTAACAGACTGGCAAAACAGCCTTCATTTACGTTGTGTCTTTGAATATGCAAACGATAAACAGAAGCCTATTTTTGTAGGCATAAATTCATTTCATAGTGCTCAAACGATTTTGCACATCATGCCCATTAGCAGCAACTGTACCTTCATTGTGCTACTGCCCTACTGAATGTTTCAGAAGACGTAAGTTCTGATGCACCTTTTCATTGTGACTTCTAAATTTTGAGCTTTATCCTTCGAGGGACAAAACTTCTTATGCCAAGACAGATATTTCTGGAACTAACCTGTCAGAAAAAGGATTTAGCTGTTACAGAGTGTCTTTTAGTGAAGACAAATATTAAATGGCAAAGGTAATCTGCATTTCCCCAGCAGGCGACTGACAAAAATGGTTTTGGGTCCTCAGTTCCTTTGATGGAGAATCTCATGTCATGGCTTCTGTGTGCACCAGATGTTTTGTACTCAGTGTGGGGTTTTAAATTAACAAAACCTCCACACAACAATACAGTCCTGCCTAGCTGTGTAAGAGGAATACCTTCCTAAGAAAGCATTATAAGAATAAAGATAATGTTTCCTTCTGATACATCATCCAGGAAACTTGTTACCGTAGCTAATGCAGGTAGCTGAACAAATTCTATGTCCTCCTTATCTCAAGGAGGTGAGATTCTACTCCTCATGCACTTCTGTGTCAGGATCATCTCTCTGCCAAACTAACAGCCTCAGAAAGCTGCCCCTGGCAATTCTTTCTGTTAATACAATGCTGTTTTCACAAAGTGATCAATCAAAATTATGAATTTTAAGATGATTATATAAAAGACAACTCTGAAACACAGTATTGAGCATAAGGAGTTAAAAAAAATAAGGGAATTTTGATTGTGATGTGTTATGATCCTGAAGTTGTTCTTTTGCTCTTCTCTACTGAATCATAGAATGTTTTGGGTTGGAAAGGACCTTAAGATCATCCAGTTCCAACCCCCTGCCATGGGCAGGGACACCTTCCACTAGATGAGGTTGCACCAAGCCCCATCCAACCTGGCCTTGAGCACTGCCAGGGATGGAGCATTTACCACTTCTTTGGGCAACCTATTCCAGTGCCTCACCACCCTCAAAGTAAAGAACTTCTGCCTTAGATCTAACCTGAACTTCCCGTTTCAGTTTAAACACATACCCTTTGTCCTGTCACTACAGTCCCTGATGAAGAGTCCCTCTCCAGCATCCTTGTATCCCCCTTCAGACACTGGAAGCTGCTCTCAGGTCTCCACGCAGCTTCTCTTCTCCAGGCTGAACAGTGTCAACTTCCTCAGCCTGTCTTCATACGGGAGGTGCTCCAGTCCCTTATCATCCTCATGGCCTTCTCTGGACTTGTTCCAACAGTTCCATGTCCTTTTTATGCTGAGGACACCAGAACTGCACACAATGCTCCAGGTGAGGTCTCACAAGAGCAGAGTAGAGGGGCAGGATCACCTCCTTCGACCGGCTGGTCACGCTGCTTTTGATGCAGCCCAGGGCACAATTATCTTTCTGGGCTGTGAGCGCACACTGCCAGCTCATGTTCATGCTCATGTTCATGTTCATGGAGATCTCATATGATGCATTTTTCTAAATCTTTATGGGCAAGAGTTATATTTGCTTCTTTGGCCTGTGTCTTGCTCAAATGACTGCATCTCACCATTGCCTTTGAGCTATCTTTGCTTCCAAGTATATAATAACCTGCTCAAAGCAATAACCCACTGCAGATCTCTGATACATGGCTCCCACTATGCATGCACTGTGGAAAAATAGATGCTTTCATTTTTCCAGCTTTTGTAACTTCATTTTAAGATAGGGTGTTTCTGTGTAGAAAGGGTAGATGCTCCCTCATATGTAACTATCAAACGTAGCATGTTCCACACAACCTCGTGAAAGAAGAAAACTAAACACATTCCAGAGTGAATGCTCTGTTTCCAGGGTAAGGGATGAATGTATTCCTTTTCATCAATCTTTCTTCTTTTCCAAAAAGGAAGGGCAGGAGAGACTGTGCCTACACCTTGGGTACTGCAGGCTTCAGCCAAGAGGTGGCGTTGGGGTGCAGTGCATTGTTCCCTTACCAAAACGCCATCCGTTCCTCAAAACCTGTCTTAACTGTAGCATGCTTGATGCCCAGGGACACACGAAGCATTGAAGGAAATGAAAAACGCAGTGTGGATTAGCAAGGAATGCAAAGGGCCAGTAGTCTGAGTTTAGACTGGAAAACTAAAGCAATTTATGCCTCCAACAATCATATTGCTTGAAGTAAGTATATCAGACTCCCACAGTCTGCAAATCTGTGTAAACACGAACCAAGTGCTTGATACAGCTATTAAGTTAGACACTACATTAGCTATTAGTAGATGCTAGATAATAGTGTGTTAACCACAATGATGCATGTTTTCAGCATGTATATGCCTCTTCAGAACACCTTTCATCCTAAAAGAAAAGTATTTCCAAACCAAACAAATGGAGACAGAACTATTTTCAAACCAAAATGAAACAAAACTACTCACACTTAACACTGGTATGCAGACTTTTTGGTGCAGATGAATCAACAGCGGCTGTATTAACAAAAAGAAGGTTCAGTCCAATGAAACACTAACATTACAAATAATCATATCAAAATGGATAGAGATGAAACTGATCATCCTAAGGTGCTGGTGGTAATTCCGTGTGGGAACATGGCACCAGTCTGCATGATATAAGCATTATTAATAATTTAGATCTACAAACCACTAAGTCCTATTGTTTCCCTAGTGATGTATACTATTTTCTTCCTATTTCCTGCAACTATCTTTGCCAATGGTCATCTCTCAAAAGGTAGCACAGCTTAAATGCAGTGGAGTTAGTTGAGTTACACCAACCACAGTTATATCAACTGCAATTAGGCCAAATGAGGATTTGAGCTCTTGTCTTTATCTGCACAGAGTAAGTGTCTCAGCAGTGCTCCTGCTAGTTCAGTATAAAACTGGGGTCTGAATTTTGTGGCTTTTGCGCAAAATTAAGGTATACAAGTAAGAACCTGTACAGACACATTTGTTAACCTTCATTTTAGTTTTCAGTTTAAGGAAAGCTGTACTAGTTTTGTATTGGCATCTATTACTTCCTGGAAAGTTTCTATTTCAGGGGTGAGTAGTACAGCTGAGATCAGCCAAGGGAAACAGCCAAGTGATGCTTTAAGAGTGAGGTTCGAGTTGTCCCTATGTTTCATGTCATCAGTTCATTATCTTTCTAGCAATATCAGTGATCTAATTATACAATTACACAACATGTTATTTGGTTGTTTGGTTTTCATTATAAAAGATTAAAGCAAATAAGCTCCAAGGAATCAAGCCCTGTCCCTCGACTGCTGCAGTCTTCATTAAGTCATGTGCCCATACAGGAGGTAATATGGAGGTTAATGGAGCTGTATGTCTGATATCGTACGTACCTGGATACAACTGAGCTATATGAGTAAATACTATTTTTGACTGTGGAGAGAAAAGCAATCACTTAGAGAATCTCAATATTCGAGTTTCATTTGAAGGGCACTGACTCTTTTTCCATCCAAGACGCTTCTGTGTTTACTGCCAAATGTCACAGCAAATATGAGTTTGTACAAGCACTCTAAACAAAGTTTCAGATATGCAGGGCTAGCTACTGTCTAGGGTGAGGCCAAACAGGTTGTATTTTGGAAGGCAGCTGTATTTCAAAAGGATTGAAGAACATTTTAGAGAACACTGGAGAAAACCTTTAGACAACCCTGACCAGATTTTTCAGAGGCATGGAATCCTATCCTCTCTAAGGATGTACTGAATATACAAGAATGCCAGAGTGGGACTCTTCATCAGGGACTGTAGCAATAGGACAAGGGGTGATGGGTTTAAACTTAAACAGGGAAAATTCAGGTTAGATATAAGGAAGAAGCTCTTCCCTGTGAGGGTGGTGAGGCACTGGAACAGGTTGCCCAAAGAAGTGGTGAATGCTCCATCCCTGTCAGTGTTCAAGGCCAGTCTGGACAGAGCCTTGGATGAGTGTGAGGTGTCACTGCTCATGGCAGGGGTTTGGAATTAGATGATTTTACAGTCCTTTCCAACCCCAACTATTCTATGATTCTGTGATTCTATGATTCTATGATATCCTTGCAATACTGCATTTATTTAAATGCATGTAAACATTTAGCTCTACAAGAACTACCTGTAGGAATGACGAAGCACCCTAAGAAGTAAAATAAGTGTTTTAAGATTAAAGGTTTCTGGTCTAGTATGTTACAAATCTGACTTTTGAGAACTATAACTTCACATGGTGAAACACCTAAGAATTAGATATTTTAGCCGCTGGAAATTTAGGTTAGCACCTGCTGTGAGAAACTCTTTCCAGCTTGACTGAATTCTGCTACAGACAAGCAGGACTGACATTTCAAATGCAGAAAATTGAAAGCTGCTTGGGAGCAAAGCACTGGGCTCCTTTTATGCCAAGAATATCTCCTTTGCATTTTCTTCTGAGCTTTAAGAATGTAACAGACAAAAACTGCAAAACGTCTTTGGTTTCTTCCTTGTATTTTTTGATCTTCACTCTCACATTTAGGATTCACCAATTGAGAATAAAATGAAGTTCAATTATATACAGCAGTCTCTGCGGCTCTTAGTCCTGATGCTTCTGTATGTGTATGAGCCCTGCAGTAGGCTATGAATTCTACAGTTCTTAGAATTCACTGTTTCAGTGGCATTAGCCATGCAAAAGCAAGAGTCACTTCAGTATGAAAGTATAACAGCGGCAATTCAGCCTCCAGCTCCCAATATGAGTGGAAAGGTCATGAACCATAGCACGGCTCAGGTCATGAAAGTGAAATAGTGGTTCTGATACCATGATAAAAGAATGTGCTAGATTGAGCTAGGTAGCTTAAATTAAAGCACTTGGCACTGCAAACTGACAAAGAGATGGGTCTCTTGGCAAAAAATGCAGTAGCAATCTCATCAGCTGTTCAACAGCTATGTGTTGTTATAGAGCTCACTGCATGGTATCAGTGTATTGTTTGGTTAGAAAGCCTTGGGAGCCCAAGGAATGGATGTCTTGCAGTAACAGAACTATGGCTATGGCCATGGAACTCCAGTTGTTTTTGTCTGCCCCTGAAGCACCAGGAAGTTTACACAGCTCCAGACAACTGATGTAGGCCATTTTTTTTATTCCAAATCCTCTTTCTAGCAGTTTGCAGTTATTTACAGGAAGAAGAGTATTTGAAGAGCTCCCTCAGACATAAGTGCTTGCTGATGGAAATTCCTTCTAGGTTATTTAGGAATGAAACTGTAACTTTCTAAATGTCAAAAGCTACAAACTCACTATTACTCTTCACTGATTTCTCCCAATTAAACAAATACCTGACCTAGTTCTCATTTTACCTTTCCTTTTAGTCAGCTACCATATACATCTAAACAGAGACCATTATTAAAATAACTTAGGAGAATTAAATACTATTTCCTTTGCTAACATGAATGTGTCCTTTTGTGAAACAGTTTGACTCCGTACACTTCATGCCTCTTAACAGTAGGACAAGGTTACAGTCTCCATCTTTGTCCCCTGCATAATGTCCTACATATCTCTTCTTTTAGGGTACACCATGTTTTAAACCCTCCTACACCCTTTAAGTTAGTGACAGGAGAGGGAGGAAAGAAAGGGGAAGAAATTCAGCAGCCAGCCAAAACTAAGGGCAACCAACACACCCTTAGCTATGATTTTATCTTTCGGCTATGTAGATGTCGTTGTCATTATAGACTGTACATACCTTTGGCTGACATCAGCTTCTTGTAATGAGCAGCCATGTGATCTTGAATGATGTACTGGTTGGAGGGCTTGCAGGAAAGCCCTGGAGAAAAAGCTGCAAGAAGGAAATCTCTCAGTTCATTCAACCGGGCAAGTAATGCCTCATGCAATAAAGACTCTAAAAACATTTGAATATTTATCTCTTCTTGCCTGAAATAAAACCAAGTCAACATTCATTTATTTGTCTCAAAAAGTAAGGGTAATACAAAATGAAAAAATGGTAAATTATTCTCATTTTGTATGGTTTTGGACACCTGAGAAGTATAGCTTGTAATAAGTAATGTACGAGCCTTGGATATTATAGAACTCTGGAGAGTAATAGAGGATCTCACTGTTTAATATCTGATATAATAAAAAGCATTTACATTTTGAAAGATTTAATACTAGAGAGTAGGACCAAGTGGTGTAAAAAGCTGCATATTAATGTCTTGGTAATACCAGGCCTAACTCTAGCACTCTGTAGTGAAGGAAATGGACTGGATACACACAAAAGTAGAAGTAGGGCCGAAAAGGAGCCAGAACATGGAACAAAAGTGCGTTACACACAGACTGACCATGACACTCCTCTGAATCTCTAACCCACAAGACTTCTCAGATTAGGAAGAACTTGTCTCTGTATCTGACATCAGTTCATTATCCCCGAAAAAAAACCAAGACGCAGATAAGCATTTACTCATTTCATACTTTAACCTGGCAGTGGCCAAGATAGCTCACTGTCTTTCAACCTGTTTCTGAATATAAATATTATTTCTGAAGTCCCCCTGTAATCATCAGGCAGGATTTGTAGACGGAAAGTTGCTAGCAAATAATATTAAAAACTAAACAGCATACTGGAGATCGGAAATTTAATATGCCTTTGGCCTTCCATCCACAGATACAGAAATAGCCGTTACACTGAGATAATCAGCTCATCCACCCTATTAAAATCTGGCTTTCTGACACAATGAAGAAATGATTGTTTCATCGTTCATGTCCCCAATGTACAATTTCAGTTAATGTCTTAGTTTCAAAGTTTGCATTGTATTTTGAAAGGAAAAATTGGGTTTAGAGTGTGGGAGTCAATCCTTCTAATCTCTGTTTGGCTTCTTTCTTGCTGTGCTGCTTTTTCTAGTCTAAATCTCTTGCCTAGCAAGGGAGACAGTGCTATAAACTGTTTTTCACAGCTAAAGAGTTTGACTACATTCAATTTATAGTCTCACCTTTTGAACAAGCACCATAAATAAGAGTAGGGCAGAACACCGATTGCCATATTTGTTGCTTCATTTAGCATAATTTACTAACGTGATCCTGCAAGCGACTAAAAGCCTGCCCAAAGGGCACTGGCATGAAGACCTGCTTTCAGCAGCCTGTCCAGGAGCAGCATCACATCCCAACATGACCAACGGCACAAAGATGGTGTTACTTTAGCTCCATCCATTCTGGTTTTCATTGAACACATAAGCACAGCCAGAGTGTTTATACAACGACACAAATAGGTACAAACAGAAGTAGTGACTCTGTGTTCGCTATAAATCAATGGAGAACTTGGTGCCAAATTATGTCCAAATTCCATTTATTTCTTGTCTCAATGAAATTTAGCATGAGTAGTAAAGGTACCACTATAGAATCCAGTACTTGAAGCAGACACACATAAAGCCCATGACATTTCTAATCACGAGCTTTCATCATGTCTCCAGTTTCAATCAAGGAAACCACCTCATAGGTGTCAGTACCATACTAAAGAAATCAAATGGTTACAATCAGTACTATTCTGTTTCAAAGCTTTTATGTGCTTGAGATTAGTAGTTACTCACTCACTTCCAAAGTTTGAAAACTTAGTTTTTTCACGAATTTTGCCAATTGTGCTGCAACCTGCTGCTGGCAAGCAACTGGAACAAGCTTTCCAGTAATATCCAGCACCATCCCTAGCTGATAGCAAGTGGGAAACTCTACTGAATTCAAGGAATCCAATGCCCTAAATCACAGCAGTTAGAGGCTCTCGTCACTAAGGCAAAAAACCCCAGTATTTTGGGAGATGCCCCAAATCTTTCCCTGATTGGCACTGTCAGCCTGATTTCAATATATGCAGCGAAGAAGACAGCATGATAGAAGAACAATGTGATAATCCAAACAGTATCCGAGGATTAAAAAGGGATGGAAAATCCATTTATAAAAAGAACATTCTTCTCCAAATGAATTACCGGCCCAAATTTGAAATGCTGGAGGTATACAAGGCACTATAAGTTTAATCTAATTTTTGATCTTAAAATCTAACTCTATCCTGTGTCCAGAAAATCACTACCATTGTGCAATAAACCACATTGTGGTTATTCCTATGCAAGGAAAAAAAACCCACAGATTATTTTCTTTGCCAAAGACTTTCTATCGAACTTTGACAACTCACTTGGTCTTTCTGTGTCTTTTTGTCTTTCTGAAAAGAAGACATGAAAAAACACATCCATTTTCCAAGAAGATGTTTTAAGGGTAAAAACAATAAAGTGGGGAGATTTAGGGGTGGGCTTCCCCCATCCCTAGAAAGGGTGTTCTTATTTGACCTGTCTGGAAAGTTAACACTTTTTAACAGATTTATTCTTTTGTTTTCCTTTACATCTTTGAATAACTTCAAATTGAGGGAAAAGTTAAATATAAGAAGAAATTTTCCAGGAATTCTTGGTAGCCCTGTTATGAGGCTCCCTTGATAGGGCAAACGTACGTCAGGTCAGATTGAACCAGCCCTTTCTCTTGCTTTTGCAAGTCTTTCTAAACTTTGAGTAACATTGTGCTTTTAAGACACTTATATCTGCAGGCCAATGGCAGCGTTCAAGGCCAGGCTGGACAGAGCCTTGGGTGACATGGTCTAGTGCGAGGTGTCCCTGCCCATGGCAGGGGGGCTGGAACTGGGTGATCTTAAGGTCCTTTTCAACTCAAACCTTTCTATGGTTTTATATATGAGCAAAGATCTCCAGGAAACACAGAACCAAGAACAAGGAAGAAAAGAAAGAACAGCGACAGCTCTCTCAACTCTGACTCTTTTTATTTCGTATTTTTAATAACTTTCCTAGTAATTTATTACAGTCCTGAATGTGTAGTTGTACAATGACTAATTTACCTCCTTTCCACTGATTGAATTGCAAGAGATTACTTCTGCAAATCATGTTTGGAGAATATATCATGTCATATCATAAATCCAGTCATAGCAGTATTAAAGTTTGACTAATGCACAATGACAGTGATAAAACGTGTCTTTTCCATGGAGCTGGAAACAACAATATGCTTCTGAAAACCGCAAGAAGTGACTTTGCTCCTCACCAGATTGCTCATTCAAAGCCACTACTTTTTGATTCTTAGAGGAGCAAAAGCTTGTTCTCAAGAACATGTAGAGTATTTTAGCCTTTAAAAGACTAGTATAACTGCAGAGCTGAGATCACACAAATAGTTTATCTTTATACCGTTGCTAACTGCTAATTCCTACAAGTGGAAATTTCACAATGGGGGGACAATACTACACGTACATTTAATCAACAAATAAAAACTCTTCAGTGATACTTAAGCCTCAAAAGCTTGGAAATATCAAATTCTTATCTACCCTTCATATTACCAGGAAGTGGGAACCATCTGTCCTTGGCTTTGCCTTTTGTAAACAGATAGAAGTATCTGCCTAGCATTGCAAGGAAAGAGCTACCTCATACCATAAACACAGGTTCACAGTTATGGTCCTTCACCTGTATCTGTGTACTTCCTCATCTTGTATTTAGAGCTAAAATCTGAAGGAGAGAGGGACCACCTCTTTGCTCTGTGTTTGTCTCGTGCTTAACCAGGTAGAACATTTGCCCATGGCTGTGGCCACAGGGCTTACTTCAATGCAGATGAGTATAATAGGACAATCTCTCAGCAGAATGGCCCAGTCAATGTCTGAAAAACATTGAGCAGATCCTCCTTCTTTGGTTCAGTTGCATAGTTACCTCAAGCTGCTCCCCTTCTGCGTAAATATTTTAGCCTATTTTCAGCTACAGGAACCACTAGTAGGCATTGAGCTTTGGCTTCTGCTTTGAGCATCTAACAGCGGTGTCTCTGCTTCTGTTCCCTGCAGAAGATACATGTATATTCCTTTATACAGGAAGCCAGCATGACAGATTGCTGAGGTGGGGACACAATAGGTGTCCTCCTCTCAGTCCTTCGGGGTTCCTTTGGAAAGGTGGGAAGAGAAAGATGGCAGTAGAATAACACCCTGTGGCCCCTTAAATGCAGAACTCCCTGTGTGCGGAGTAAAATGTCTCCGACTGCGGCTGGGCTTTGTCAAGGAAGGGACAAAGGACAAACTGGACAAAAATGGAGAGCGATGGTGCTGTCTTTGCCAGCATTTAATTAAGGACTGAAACTATATGGATTGGGAGAAGGTAGAGTGGAACAGCATTTCCAAGAAGGGAAGCTTCAGGCAAAACAGCTTTTCAATATTCTTTTTATAGGTGTTTTGTAAAGATCCTGATAAGGAAAGCTGATTGCACGAATTAAGAAGGTGATTTTTGTAATAGCAGATCTTAGAAGCACTTATCTACTTTATATTGTTAAAATCATAAAATAAATATTTTTTAATAAGCTTATCATATTCAAGCTCTTACTCCAAAACTGGAAAACACAGGTATCTCTCAAGTAATACTTTGGATACTTACGGCTACTTTTGAGAGTCATGCGTCCTCTGAAAGGTCCCATCATGGAGTATGTAGGCACAATGGCTATCTGGAATCTTTGGTAAGGAAGTAAAGTGTATTAGTTACATATTATGGAAGCATTAAAAACTCTGATTATCTTTCTGCAGATCCAATGGGGAGTACAGAAAAGTCATCTCCTGGCCAGAATGCTACACTACAACTGATACAGGTATGAAAAGGCTGGTACTTTTCAGTTTACTTTCCCAACCACATTACTTCTGTTTGTTGTAATTCCTACCAATTAGTGGGACTCTTTTGACCAGATACTCTGAGAAAAAAATCCCTGTTACAACAGCATCTATGTGGCAGCTTTCTGCAGGCCACAAAAATGAGCCATGGCATTGTGCAAATGTCACGTATTTTGCAATCTGAAAGATCATCTCTGCTAAACATAAACCTTCAAGGCAAAAGAAAGAGGAGCTCAAATGCTACTGTGCTGCTTGTGCCCAAGGGAAACAGTGGGGAATAAACCACAACATTAAAGTTTTCCTAAAGATACTCCATGAAATAAGGTAGACTAACATCAAAAAGCCATACCTAGAAAAGCCAGGCCCAACACAGCAAAGTAATCAAACAAGCCACCTCTCATTTTAAATTAAGGGCAAGTTTCAAGAACACAAATTCCAAATACACGTAATTCCACCCATTTTATGACGATGTGTCCCAGTGCCGACAGCTGAATTCATCTCGGATGGATTGCAAGGTAAATTTTTCAGTATGCCTTAATAGCTGCAGGAGCCTACCTGTTCAGTGGTGTGGTTTTCAACACAATCATGATCCTAACTCCCACTATAATCAAGGAGAAGCTGGTATGTTACTTTGCAGGTTTGATCCTGTAAAACTAAACATCAGTCCTCATTTTTAACTGGCCTCTAACTTAGTGAAATGATTTGTCTGTATGCAAAAGTTCCAGCAATAATCTGAACTATAGTTTAAATAGACTTTCTCCAATTGAAAAAGTTATTTTGGTTCACCTTAAACCTATTCCTGGTTAACGTGAAGCAAGCCAGTCATCGGTGCAATGTAAATACATAAATAATCTTCTCCAACAGATAAACCTTATCACTTTAAACCCACACGTAAATGCCACTGCTTCTTTATCAGATAAGCCAACTGGCATACAGGAGCCTAAATCTCAGCAGCTTTATACCCCAAAGAGTTGTCTACCAGCAGAAGTTCTTAACTGTGAACTGAAATGCCTGATTAGATTTGTGAGTTACAAAGGAAACATCTCCTTAGAGATGATCCTGAATGTCAAAGGACAAGCCAAGCGCCATCAGAACTAGAAAAATCAATGCAATTCTTTCCTTGGTTTCAAAGCAACAATGTAATTTGGGGTAAGCACCAGGAGTATCTGACTCTCAAACAATGAAATGTTTACTTGTGTTTTCACACACAGATTTCCAGATAATATTTGGCTTCAAAGGCATTGCTGCAGCTTTGCAAACCTTGTGCTGTATAGCTGTGTTATACAGCTGTAACCTAAGGGCAGGGACTTCAGAGATTGATTACAGGGTTTGGATCTTGCTTTGGTGACACCTGACTGAGAGCCTGTTTTTCAGAGAGTACACTTTCAGGCAGGTCTAAAATTCAGGCCTCACCACAGGTAATTTAGGTTTTGGTAAAATCATCTGTTCACAGTGTTCTTAAAGGTAAAAAAGGACCCAGATACCAGAGCATTATAACTGTGTTCTGAGAAAACAAAAGCACAAGCAATGCTTTTTTGGCTCAGGCTCTGCCACCTTAGACCTCAGGCTTAAAGCAAACACACGATGAAATAAATGGGAGCTTTTCCTCTGTGCCCATATTTCTAATTGGCATGGGTCCCTAAGTTAATAAAATCACCAAAAGGTCAGCTTCTTTCTTTTGTCTTTTGGAAACATACTTCTATAGTAACAACAGGATATGCACAAAGGACGTCACTGCTCTTAAATCCAAGGTAGCAGATCAAAACATTTAATTATTATGTTTATTTAGATATATTCCTTATGAACTTTTACTCTTGTTTTGAAAACCAGTGGAATTTACTCATAGCTTCATATATACTGGCTAAAGACTTGAAAGCAAACTAACTTAGCTACATCTCACTGTATAGTACTACTAATACTTTTGATTCTTTAATTTCTTTCAAAGTAAAATTTATCTGTAACTAAATCCTTACTTTTGGCTTTTTCTTTTTCTGTCAGACATCTCTGAAAGGCATCACAGGTAGGACATTATACTGAAATGAGCTCTTAAGCATGTGCAACTTGAGAACAGAGAGTAATTCCTTATCTTGTGTCCAATCCTACCATTTTAGCTCAACAACTACTCCACTATGATTTGAAGTGAAAAAGCATGAGTGGGAAACTGCTATAGGTGAAGGCGGATAAAAATGGAACAAGCACATATCAAAAATTGTACTTGTTCGACCCAAATACATTTAATTTAGTCTGTGCATGCTATGTGTAACGTGTGATGCAGGCACTAAAGTGTTCTTATGATTGAAAACAGTCACAATAATGGCAGGTATTTAAGTAACTAGTACTTTATATGCGCATTTACAGCAGTTCACTCGTGCTAATGCTGTTGTTCAAACCCTGGTGGTGACTTACTGAAGTCTCAACCAACCAGGCTCTGTACAAACAGTCATCTGCTCATTAGGGTACCCAGTGAGCTTCCAATGTTCACCCTCATCTAAATATCTAATACATGGAATTCTCTTTCTCATGAGAAGATGCATTGCACAGTTTCCATAGCTGCAGCCATTTTTGACTTATGGAGCCCTAAAAGGTTCTAGAAACAGTGTGTTTCCCCATGGAAAGCCATTCAGAAAGAGAATTATTTTGGCAGAAAGCATTTCGAAAACCAGTGAGATGACAGTAGAAAACGTATTGTGTTCAAGTTATGATGACTTGTTGTGCTCCAGTACCACACAGAGAGCCAGAGCATATTTAAGGTGATGCCACAAGCAACATGCTCCAGTTTACTTCAAGATCAGGCCTTGAATGATGAGCACCCTTTACCAGAGCAAAGTGGCTGATAGTGAAACAAGGGAACTACCTGATGGAGTTTCTGAATCCAAAGGGTACAATCTCTTAAAGGCAGTAATTCAACAATGTTCCTTACCACAAGCTTAAATCATGTGTGCTTTGTAAAGCCATGCTTTAGTACTATTGCTAAAATAATTCAGCAGCTATGCAGATGGTATTATTTTTGCATTTTCTTAGAAAGAAAACAAGAAGTATATAACCTTTGCAGGACTGGTGTTAATTTTTGTGAAGCTTTTCATTGGAGCCACAGCAAACTGAGAGACAGCAGAGCTTCTGCCTCATCTCTGCTTACACTCTGGTACAGCAACAGAGGCTGATGTGTTTTGGGATCGTTTCAGAAAAGAGGAGTTTCCTAAAGCTGTCATAATTTATGCCCACCTTTGTTGAACCTCTATAAGACACAGGAGGGAATCTGTACCACATAATCAATAGTTACCTATCCAACTATAAGTTAAGCTCTGATCTTTGCAGTCATTTAGTGAGGGAATGAGTCCCAGATCTAGTAGAGACTTATTTCTATTTAATGATGTGTTTTGTTGTCAACAAGTCTCTTCAGTTTCTTGTATTTTCCACATTTCTATAATAGCTGAATCTGTCTCGCTGCAGCAGCTATTTTATTTGTGCCAAACTGCTTTAATTTCTCTTATATGATTATAAGAGAACAATTCGATTACTAAGTGTTATATTCTGCTATTTTACATCACTGCAGTTCTTCTAACAGGAGACACAAGCTGTAAATTATATGGAAGAAAAATCAGATTTTTCTTACAGCAGACAGATAGATACTAAAATGCTAAGTTCTTTTATATTAAACACAGCACATCTAAAAAGGTGACAGTAAAAGTGCCAAATGGAAGTTACAGAAAAAGAGAGATGCTTTCTTACATTTTACCTAAGAACAATACACAGCTACAACATAACATTGCTAATTGCATTCACAGAAGACAGACTCTTTCTGGATATTTTGAATTATGTACATACAGCTGAGTGGCTGCTGCGGTGAGAAGATCGCTCTCCAAAAACAAGGGTTTGATTCTGTAGCTTTGCACTTGCCTCCAGCAAGCTGCTGAGCATCAGCTCCCACATCTGCAGGGCTTTGTGTGCTGCAAGATTTGGCTCTCAGTACAAAAGTCAGTGACAAGTGCAGTTATTAAGAAGGTTTCAACAGCAGTCTAGTCTCCTGTTATTCATGATGACAGAATATTCTGCTTCACATATTCAAACTTAAGGAATTTCACTGCATACTACAGTGAGTTAAAAATTAGCTGTATGTTAGGCCATTCCCATTTATGGGACCACGGAAAGTTTAGCATAATTCTGAAACAGAAACAGATCTGATCATCTTCTCAGGGGTTTTCTACTAAGTTTGGGTTGAAAGGAGTGGACCTTCATTCGCAGCAACACAGAACTACAATCTCTGAGATATATATATGGCACTTAACATTCAGAACTGATTATTACATATATATTATTTGTCAGCATCTCCAAATCCACACGAATTTCCTAGTGGACTGGAATCACTCTGGGTCTGTATTTGAATACCTGTAGCGTAGAAGCCTGTGTCCCTCATCAAGCATTAGATATGGAAGCAGCATTCTCAAACTTAATCCAGAATGTTAAAACAAACCCAACTTGACAATTGTTTGTGTAGCATTTTCGGTCAGTTTGTCAAAATAGGAATAGTTCCCAAAGAAAGAAGGAGATTTCACCCAACTTCAGACATAAAACCTGCAAGGAATCCTTTCAGCTCACCTGATGGGCTGCGGGAGACCCAGGACTCCAAAGCAGTACCGCATATGGCCTCCTCTTTGTTGGGCACTGAGGCCACTCCAACACTCAACGTTTCCAGGCTTTCTGGAAGTACCAGGGCCTTTCTCTTGTGGACCCAAAAGCTACACATCATGTTTGGCTTTCCAGTTGAGCAGCTGGAAACCTTTGAGAACTGAGCTTATGCCAAGGTCCCTGAGACTTGAAGCCCTGGGGGACCCTCCTCCGACTCACTCTGGTATGAATAGCTAACAAATGTGAAAGCCTGGGGATTTGGGAATCTGGATACAAAGCCTCCAGATTCAATGCATTTAAAAGAAGTCATTTCAAGGCACAAGCAGAGGGGTTCTAATAAGTCATTTATTTTCCTTTGCATGGAATGGGGGTTCTGCCACTTGACTGCCTCTGCTAAAGCCTACCGTACTTGTACTGGGTGAACACTCTGATATTTGGACTTTGTGGTATTTAATTATTTGCTATCTAAACTGCATGATGAACTATTAAGAGCTGGAGGCAAATGAAGCAACTGTTGCAGTTGTGAAAGGAAAGCCTTAGAGACCTCCTATGAAGGTATGTGTGAACCCGTACCCGGGCCATCCTCCCACTGATCAGCAGGATCCAATTTTAGCAGTGTGCTTGTCAGCTGCAAGGCCCCTCAATGGAGCAAAGACACTCCTTTTCAAATGCCTTTGCTGTCACTGGGTGGTATCCACTCACAGCTACAGAGAAAACATGGAGAAGCAAGGAGAGACAGATGAAAGGAAGAAAGATCAAGGCAGTCCTTCATTGAATCCCTTTGATGTGAAAGGGAGATGTTACAGTTTGGGGATCTACAGGCAGAAAAATAAGAACAGAAAACAAATAATAAGAAAACCATGAAAGCATGTGGGAAAATTATAACTCTGCTCTTTATTCTCTCTTTTCATTAACAGAACATGGTTTAATTAACAATATATTTTTGGAGGCTGTCTTTCTTTTTATAAGAGCTCAGACTTTTCACTCGCCTCTGCATGTCATTTCTGGGTAGCTGCATACAGGTCAATTATTTGTTCTCATTCAGGACAGATTCATAGTTTCCTGGTAATACTTTCAAGATTCTTAAATAAATAGAAAGAGCACTATAATTGTATCCACCCTTACATCCCAATTAAACAGCTGTGGGTTGCTCCTGTACCGATTAGCCTATACTCTTGCCCTGCAGGACAAAGAATCACTCTTACTGGGCTTTGCACAAGCCAGAGCTCATCTGCAATTTGTTATCCTTTACACAGTTTCCAAGTAAGAGAACTTCTTAACAGCAAGGAGTCTGTTCATTAATATATAAACTCAAGCTGATGAAGAGCTAATTACTTGATTGCCTGAGAAAGTAACTGAGCCACCTCTCAAGTACACAGCCATGCTGTGGTAGCTCCTGGATTTCAGTGGGCAACACAGTCAAGTAGTTACTTCAATAAAGGCGGGAGCCATTTCTTTTGAGTTTCTAAAATAAGCACATGCTGTAAGTGAAGCACTTTAGACTGCATTTATCAACAAGAAATATGGCCCCATCCCGAGCAGGTAAAAGCAAGATATAAATAAATTTATACTGTCTCTGCTGATGGATATGAACCTGTTTGCTGGCAAATTGCTTCAGTTATTTTAGACTCCTCTGAAAACTCAAGTCCTAAAATAACTTCTATCCCCCTTCCTCTTCTAAAACCCTTTTTCTCTTGTTCTCAGCAGGGAGACGACTGGCTTTAGCAAGATGGGTGCAATACAGTCTTTCCCTTCTCCCCATGCCCTAGAGTCACCTTGGACATGGCCTATACCTCAGAAATATCCCTTTCTCTGCCTGGGAGGATTGTGGCAGCATCTGTCCAAGGATGTACAGCATACTCCACCAGAAAGCTCTGCTCTCCCCCAGAGCAAGCAAATGCTTTCTATCTATTGCCTGTGAAAGGGCTGAGCATTGTGGCAGTGGAAATTTCCTAGAGCTTCAAATGGCCATGACGGGTTCTGGTGCAGCAGTGTTCTATCTACCAGACTGGAAATGACTTCAGGAATATCTTTATAGCTAATGCATAACTTGGAGCATCTAAGACCATGATGTGTACCTTTTACCCTTCCAATCTGTCTTGTCCAGTTAAACCAGAGGTTAGGAGTTTCTCAGGACAATAGTTGTCTTTCATTCTATGCAGACTTGTGCCTCACAAAATGAGTCTTGATCTGTCACATTTAAACACTAAGACAGCACAACCGCCAAGTCACGAGAAATAATCTAAGTACAAATAAGCACTGAAACATGAGATCTTTGAGAACTCTGAGGTTTGTATCCACCACACTGGTTAGCTGAAAATTGAAGACCATCTTTCCCCACAAGGCTGAGAAAGGAAAAATTGATGAGAGAGAATGTGAGGGTTAAGTGCTGTGTTCTTGTCCTATTCTTCAACTTTCCCAGGCATCTACTTAAGGCAAGTATTGGAGATCTATTGGCTAGATAACTTCTAGTCAGATGCAGGGCAGCACTGGTAAAGTGTTTTTCATTTTAAAGCCTTCTTTACTTACAAATTGTAAATGATATTATATATAATGTAAGTTATAAACCCTATTCAGCCTCAGTTTCTCCTCACAGTATAACGTGGCTGATAACTCCTCTCTTGTTTTAAGCATGATAAAGCCACAACCTGCATCAGGGCCACTGACCTACACCCAGAAGAAACCCAAACTCTACCAGTCTTGCATGTTTTAATTAGTGTTTAGTCTCCCCTTGCCTATAAGGGCTAAACTGCAAGTAAGGCCTAGTGAGGGAAAAGAAAGAAAAAAAGGACAGAGCAAATGCACTCTTAAATTACAGACCTTCATACGACATATTCTGTTCATTTTATCCTATCATTTAGATACTAAGGAATGGCAGGACACGTGTGAACTATATTCATTTAAAAATAACAATGTATCTTAAAGAGTTAATTAAATCAAAAGGATGAAAAAGAGCACAGGAAAAAAAAAATTAAGCCAAAAAGCTGGTAATTACTGTCTCTTCTCCCTTGAGTTTTTGGATACTTTTTCCTCTACTCAACTGTGTTTCCTCTGCTATGACTTTTTCTACATGACATGATACTGGTATGTTAATGCCTGATGAAGCAGGAAATTTTGAAGGCAACTTCTGTTCCATACAATGAGGAATTACTGAGTTTTCCTCTTTTTTGTCAGGTATAATGCATTGGTATCAGTACAGTTGTGGGAACTACAGTATTACATGAATTAACTACATGAATTAACTACATGAATAAGTCTGTCATTTATTTTGATAGGACTTTGACAAGAAAATAATTTAATTCCATTAAATTGTCACACTATTTAATTATTATTGTGTTATTTCTCTTTCCCAGTTTTCAACTCACAGGACTGTAAATCTTCACTGATGTGCCTTGCGGTAGGTCAGAGGTGACCATCTTGAACATAAGATCCTCACAAGGAACTACAGTTCGCAATTGAAGCCTGCTGGCTCACAGCAGTTAGCTACAAGTTTGAACAGTTCACAAAGGTAATAACAGCCTCTTTCCGCAGCAGCTGCAGCAGACAGAAATAACAGACTGATGGTTGAAGGGGAGGAAAAAAAAGAATTGGGGAACTCTTCCTTTTCTTTATGTCACTTCAGGGGCATGCTGTGCACTTCGTGGGGCTTCCAGGAAGCTTACTACAGCACCTTTGGCACTGGTGAGGAATAATCAGTGTTTGGTGTCACAAAGCAGAGCTGAGATCAGCCACAACTGTGGCCAGGTCAGTGAAATGGGAGGGTGAAGCTCTGGATGCTAGCAAGCTGGAAATTTCTCCAGAGTAGGCAAAAAGCTCCCAGTGGCCACAAGCTAATAAACCAGCTCTGTTCCATGTAGTCATACAGCCTCTAGCATAAGGATAGCAGGAACAGCGACACATCTGTTCCTAAACACCAAAAAAAACCCACAGGAAGATGTATAAAGCTCTTTTCAGGGGATAACTACAGGGCCAGGATAAATCATTGAGGATATGAACACCGTCAGTTGAAGAAGCTGAGGACTCTAACTTTTTTGTGACATAGTCAATAAAATGATTGCTCTTTTGTACCAGAACTGCAGCCCATCTAGTTCAGCATCCTGCCACTGGGATCCTGCCTTTCAAGTACCTTAAAAAACCCTGCAGCAAGCGTATGTATAAAAGCCAATCTGTTCTTGTCCTCATCCTACATCTTCTAACACCCAGAAGCTACCCTCTGAATAAAGGAAGAAATTTATTACTTTTCCCAATAAATCTATTAGAATTCATTGCAGACTAGTTGATGCATCAGTTTGTGTCATCCCTAAACACAATTAAAAGGATGAGAAACAAGATCTCGGTATTTATCAGTCCTTTGTAGTCTTAGCAGTAACTTCAGCAGGTGCCTTGAAAGCATTTCAATACCTCTAAATCACTAAGTAATATTAACTCAACTTTTATAAGTTTTCCAAATCCTCCTTCTGTTAACTGTACATGATGACACTTCAACTAATGAGGCCAAATTAGCAACTTCCAAGTTTTAAATAATTAAAACCAGCCACTGCTATATAAATCTGCTGAGATAACATTAAACCCATGATTTACTGCCAAATTCTCTGAAGTTATACTGTCACAAAGTTATTGTGGTATTAAAGGACAGAGGAAAATATACCACCAGATATTAATGATAAACACAGCCAAGATTTAGACCAACGAGTTTTGGGGACAAATATAAATTGTAAAGTGAGTGTCCTATGTTTGTATGGTGTTGGATATTGCAGGATGAAAATAATGATATTCTAATTCTTCTTTCCTGAGTGACAGCGATAAAAGCTTCAAGTAAGAATTCACTTCACATGCAGCACGAGCCCAACCATCTGTAAATAACTAAAACAGCTAAGACTTTCCCATTATCTTAAGGGCTGCCAGGCACCAGCCAGATCTTTCAGTCTATATTTACCTACCTGTACCTTTATATTCTGTGGTGTTTCTTAGAAAAGATCATAGGTCTCCACATGTTTGGGAAACCTACAGCTCTTCATACACAAATGAGCATGTTTCTATAACCTCAGCTATGTAACTATTTCACTTATTTAGATGAGACCTTTTTCATTCTGTTGCAATTTCTTGTTATTTTTTGCATGCCAGTCAAAAACTCACCAGGAATTATTGTTTTGTAATTCACTAAAAAAAAGAAAGGTAGGACAAAAAAAAAAAGCCCCAAACATAAAATCTGTTTTCCATTTTTATCCTTTACAAAATTGGCCCAGTAAATTACTTAACAAATATGTAACAACTGTAACAGACAAGTACATTTTACTTTTGATCTTCAGTCACTGTTGTAAGTTTGCTTCCAGCCCCAGTCCCCACTGAAGTCCATAATGGTGTTGACATTGACTTCAACAAGGTCACAATTCAATTCTCTGGCAGCCCATGGTTGTTTCCAAGCAGGAAGCATGAAGAAATGCAGGCAGGTATGCGTGTGTTTGTGAGACCAACAGAGAGGCCACACCTCTGTGTTCAGAAACCATGTACGCCACTGGTTTCTTCAAATACCGTGAGGGCTTGGCTGGAAAAGACTTTGTTGGCAGCTAAAGACTTCATCAAATGAACCCTCCAAAGTGAGTAGCAAAACCGGCCTCTTGCAATTAAACTTTCCATTTTATGAAACAAAGCCATTTTCTGCTAGCAGCTCAGCAAAAAAGATGTACCTCATTACCATGAATCTCTCAGACAGGACTACCTTCAGATACATGAACATTTGCAATAGACTATGTGGCTGCAGCAAAACGCCGGCTCTCTTTATCATGGAGACCCAGCTCTTCTCAGTAAATTAGTGCCCTTTGGTGAAGTGGGATAGCCACTTAGGGAGGGGGGGTTGTTGCTTTTTCTTACCTTCTCAAATGATGCCAGCCACAGGTTAGCTCAGAACACAAGCAGAGCACTGAGTAGGGCAAAACAACATTGAAACTACAGCAGTATTAAACTACCAGGCTTTACAGCCAAACCATTTTGACTTTTTGGTTTTCATTGTGCAAGCAAGAGCTTTCCTGTTAGAAGGGGAAATCAGTTAAGAGAGAGCAAGCATAGAGCATAGTAGGGGAGCCCTGCTGTTACTTGCAGCAAGAACGTCAGAACTGGAAGGAGGAGGTATTAAATGTAATTCCCTGCTGCTCGCTCTCTTAAGGCACAGACAGTTCTCTACTGGAGGCCTGCTAGCTGCAATCAAAGTTGGCCCTAGGAGACCTTCTCCACCATAAAGCCATAAGCAGCAACAGCAGACTATAAAGTTCTTAATTAGCTGTAAGCACAATCCTGGAAGTCTTAAGCAAAGGAGAATCCTCAGATCTGGTACTTCCGAGTGAGGCTCTGATTGCCCAGAATCATAGAATGGGTTGGGTTGGAAAGGACCTGAAAGCACATTCAGTTCCAACGTCCTGTCCCAGGCAGGGACACCTTGCCCTGGACCAGATTGCTCAAAAGCCCATCCAACCTGGCCTTGAACACTGCCAGGGATGGGGCAGCCACAGCTTCTACCCCTGGGAGTGCCTCAGGGGATTTCACAGAATCCCAGACAGGCAGCGGTGGGCAGGGATCTCTGAGGGCAGCTGGTCCAGCCCCCTGCTCAACGGCTGGTGCCCAGGGCCGTGAGCTTGGCACTGAGACTCCACCGGGCAACCCGTGCTAGCGCTCTGTCACTTTCAAAGGGAAGAGGCAGTTCCCGACCTTCAGACAGACGCTCCCGTCCTGCAGCTTGCGTCCATGGCCGCGGGTCCCGTCACTGCGCTCCACCGAGAGCGCCCTGAGCCGCCCGCTGCCCTCCGCGCAGCCCCGGGGCAGCCCCCGGCGCCTCCCGGCCTCCCGCGCACCCACCCCGCCGGAGTCCGCCTTACCTCGCCGGCGGAGGGCGGCGGGAGGCTCGGGACCCGCGCAGCAGTGGCCGCTGGCCCGCGGGGTTCCGCCTGGCAACCCCGGGGAGGAGCCCCGCGGCCCGGCCGAGCCGGGACGGGCCGGGCTGCCGTTCCGCAGGCCCCCGCGGCCATGGCCGTCCGCTCCCCGGCCTTCTCTTCCCCTCAGGACGCGTCTGGAAAGCGCTCCCCCCTCAGGAGCAGCGGCGCTGATGGGGCATTTTGGAGTCTCTTCAAGCGGCTCCTATTTATGGCTCTCCCACCTTAGAGCCCAGCCTGGGTCTCGGCAGCAAAGCCTAGTGCGGCATGCATGGGATGCAGCCAGGGAGCCAGCTCACCACCCCCAGCGCCTTCAGTAGCCAAGGGTGAGTGGTAAAACGTGTTAGCTTATCACATTAAATGCTCAGAATCACATTAATTGCTCAGAATCACATTAAATGCTGAGATGATATTAAATGTGAAGCTAATATTAAGCGTGAAGCTGGGGCTGCAAGCGCCACACGGGCCAGGCTGCAGGCAGGCCCCTCCATCAAGGGCCTGAGGGAGAGGAAGCACTGAAGCGATCAGAAGGATGATGCTGGCTGACCTGTTCGAATGTGTTACAGAAAATAAGGTCTTGGAAGCAGTAATGCGCCCCGCACACTTAATGTTCAGAGTGGTAGTGGATGGGTAAAGAGCTGGGAGAAAAACATAGAATCATGGAATAGTTAGGGTTGGAGAGGACCTTAAGATCATCTAGTTCCAGCCCCCCCACCGTGGGCAGGGACACCTCACACTAACATGTTTCTGTGCGGTCAATAACGCACTATTGAGATGATCAATTGAAGCATACATATCAGTCATAAAACTTCTGTTTTGGCAATATCCACTTTTTAGCATTATATTAGAAACAAGCGTTGTTGTAGGAGTTCATTAGCTTTTTGGGGCGGGCGTTCACCCTGAAGGGTTTGCTTTCACTTTCCTTAGTACATTCAATTCACATTAAACTCAAAAGAACCAGCGGACAGCTTAGGGTACACACATTCCATCACCCTCATCCGTTATCCATATTAAGTGACCAGAGGATAAATTAGGCTTTATGTGAGCACTACCCTGATACTCTGTAGTTTTGTAAAGACATGTTTATCCAGACTTCGTGTCTTCTGCCTTTCAAGATAATGCAGCTCCAAGAGGAACTCTTAAGAAGCTGTGTCACAGAGAGGAACACAGGCTGCAGCAACACAGGCTGCAGTATCAGTCAAAAAGGTAAAGCAACTGCACAACTGCTCAGGAATACTTTAGTTCAGTGCCAGTTATTGTATACTCTTGTTTATTGTGTCTTAGCCATGACAAAGAAACATCTCTGTTTTAGCTGGTGAGTTTCACCTGCTGTAGAGCAAGAGATGGGGAAGCGCATTCTGTGTAAAACATGCTGATCATTGGTGCTCCTTGTGTATAGTTAAAATAGATGCAAACATCAATGCCATGCTCTGGAAAACAGTGTAAGTTGCAGAACACAAGTTGTAGTACTGTCTTGCAGTGAGTTTTAAGTAGAGAGTGACAGGGTTGTTCCAGAGTCATCCTAGTGACATCTCTTCTCAAGTCTGCCTTGAACCTATGTGGGCATATAGGGCAAGAATATACCTAGAATCAAGCAACACTTAGAGAGGAGGGAGATTAAACTTCCAGCTTAAGAAAACTGTGTTTAACATTTCCAACCACTTCAAAATAAAATGTCCCCGGGTGGCAAGTGGAAGACAAACTTTCTTTCCTTAAAACTCTTTAAGATTAAAGCAGGCAACTAAACATTTTAATCTTCTAGCTTCATGTCTTCTTGCAGATCACTACGGGTGACAAATGTTCTGAAGGGCAATCTGTGCTTTAAATTTCCTTTTAAAAAACCTAGGCAGTTCATTTGCATGCAGATAACTGACTAGTCCTTTAATTTTCTCGTAGTTCTGTTGATGATAGACAAGAGCTATAGCTCATACTCTCTCAGTTATGTTGGTGCAGCAAGAATAACAAGTAACTTAAAAAAAAGGTATTTTTGTTACTGAAGTCAGCACACCCATCTCTGAGTTCACGCAGGGAACAGCTGTAACAAGTAAGAAGATACGTTTATACACAATCACTATTTGGGGATGAACTGTGCTTCAGAGAAAGTTGCCTAGATCATAAACCTGCAATCAAGAAAAGTTTCTCTTAATGTGCTGATTCTTTTTAGAACCAAGGCAAGGCTTTTATCATCCTTTAAACAACCACTTTTCTCCTATCAGTCATTGTTTTCATTGAAGAGAAGGAACAACTAAACAAACACCTTATTCAGAAGATGTAGAGCTATTTTGAAGAGCTTCCTTTGCAAATGTTCCTCTTGGAACCCAGTCTCTCATATAAAGTGGATCTCTTGTCTGAACCATCCTTCTCTGTGAACAGGTAAGTTCTGATGTTTTTATTGCCTTTTAATGTAGTGGGCAGGTTTCTAGCTTGTATTTAATCAACACATTTTATGCTGGCAGTCTTGAAAGAAGAAAAAGGTTTGCTGAAAGCAAACTGATAAATTCAGAATGTTGAAGAATAAGCAAGAGATAAAGGAGGTCAGGAAGAAAATGGCTGTTTTTTCTAATAACAACAGAAAACATTGTCTGCTGTTCTTTCTTCCCTTGCTTTCCTTACACTTATCAGTTTCTTTTCATAGTGGTGTTGATAGAGTTTTGCTTAGTCTTGTTTAACTTAATAGCAAAATGCTTTTGAAGACCTTATTCTGCAGGAATAAGGCAATGTCAATCTTAATGCGTATGCAGCTTCTGATCTCATGTGTTTTTGAGCAGTATTAGTCTCATACCTGAAAAGAGAAATAGAACTCTTTCAAAGTGATTTGATCCAAGTTGTTCACAGTGTTTGGGTTTGCAAATGTTGTCCAAGATTAAGCAACTTTTTCATTTCAACTCGCAAGTGGGAATAAAGAGCTTTGAACTTTAAACTTGATTATTGTGTCATTCCAGTTATGTTGTTATTTTCACTTTTGCTTATACAACTTGGTCAGAAGACAACATGTGAAGAAGCAACAATAAATATCTGTTTCGGTAGCCTTTACTTCAGTGAGTAATAGCACTGAGTTTATGGGGCTGCTACTTCTACAGGGACCACAGTGACGAGAAGTTATTTGGCTCTTAAAGATTTAATTTGTTAGTAAAGTACAGGGAAGATGTATAAAAATTCAGTGTTGTTGGACTTTTGAAGAAGCACAGCAACTAAATAAACAGCTGAATGATCTAGCAGCAGCAGGAGACCTGCTAATGCAAATACTTAGTGGAGTGACTCATGAAAAACAAGCTGAAAGAAAAACATTAACCACTTGCCCTTTCTTCCTCTCCCAACCCTTCTCCCTCCTTTCTCCTTCTCTTCTCACCTCTTTTCCTTCCTTTCTCCCTTCCTTCCCCTACTTCCTTTTCCACCCCCTCCCCTTTATCTTAAAAGCGCAAGCAGATCAGCAGCAGGGAATTTTTCCCTACTTGCATATGGTACATCCAGAAGAATTGGTACAGGAGACGAAAGTAAGATGCCATTCCATTTTGAAACCTAAACCAATCTATGACGTTCTCCCTCTTGCTGGATCACTGAAAGGAAAGAGCTTCTCTAGCTGTCTTACTATATTCTTTACTCACCACCTTGGTGTACAGGGCTCGTCCTACCATGGCGGGTGATGCTGGAGTGAAAACAAACCAAGACTTCAAATGTAATTGTGCTGCAAAACCTCCTTAGAAGCTTTAGAGCCTATTTTTCACAAGTATAAATATCAGCAATAAATGAATACTCCCAGCCTTCAGCCATCTGCATATATTTGAGGGATTTTTGTACAGATGCATATTATCCTTTGGTCCTCTGCTTTCTCTCTGGGTGTCTTTCCGTGGATATTGTTATTGGGTAGTGTACCATAATGTGTTTGGAGTTATCGCTGCAGTTTTATGTGGCTTTGCTATTGTAAATTTTCTTTCCAGGAAGCTTCAGTCTCATGAGTTTAACCAACATACCTGTTTCACTGTAACGTGGTTGCATTAGCAAAGGATCCCATTTGAATCAATGTGAGATTCAAAGTATTAGGCGAAGGCTACCATAGTATAGGAATTGAAAGTATTATTATGTGTGGTTCCCACATACAACCATCACTTAGGGAGGAAAACATTCTCTTAAAAGGCTCTCTAAAGCACAAGTTTTACTTCTTTAGAGAACATACCAACTGCCAATGCTTATACTACCCTGCAAACATGAGTGGAGATGGTGCACCTTGTGAGTTCCAGTACACCATAAAGACTGCAGAATTAAGCTGCTGCTGAGATTATTTCCATCATCTTCTTTTTCATATGTAATGGAAAAATCTGCGTTCTCGCTCATAACCAAGCTCAACTGATGTGTACTTCTAAATGTACTTGCATATGCTCATTTATCTCCAGAGTACATCGTAATAGCACAGTTATAAGTTACTCTTATTGTCGCTGAAATTTTGAAAGTAGAATCTATCCTTTCTCATCTAATATATAAATAGCCTAATTTGATCCTTGGAAACCTTTAATTTCTGGCTGTAATAAACTGGTAGAGGAACATGTTTCTAAAATACATGTTTCCAGCCACTGGAAGGAAGTGTATCTTACTAATATCTTTATCATTAATTTGCAGTAATGATCCAGAAACTCAAACCAGCAGGAAGGATAAAAATATAGAGGCAAGCCTTAAATAGCTTGTTGACAGAGAAGCGTTAGAAATAAATTTAACCTCAACCTCAGCTACAATGACCACTTGCCACTCAGTTTTTACATGGCATTGTATTCTGTGCTATTTACTGTTTTATCATGCATCTTGTAGAGCATTGTTCCTTGATCCTTTCTGAGAAACTACATGGCTGAATGCAACCCTTAAGAGAAGGCAAGCTTTGTGAGCTGGTGCAAGAAGTCTGTTCTGACCCATCCACCAGTCATAGGGAGCAGTGATTTAGTCTGCATTGTCACACACGACACGTTTCAGTTTGATAAATGAGATTATCCTTAGGCTCTTTGTCAAGTTGGGCTTGAAGTGGAGGATTTGACACCATCTTTAACACCTGAGACCCTGCTGAGCGTCGCTTTTCTTTCTGTGTTCATTGGAGAAGACACATCTGCATGGCTAAAGAAAGGGTTAATTTAGAGTCAGTCTTTTTTAGAGAAAGGCAAGATAAAATAGGGGTTTGCAGATTGAGCTTTGCCTTTCCAAAATTAAACCCGTGACCCAGGGAATCCAAGCCCTTCACAGAGGAAGAGTGACTAGCATAGACACTGATGGACATCTGTGGGTTTTGATTCATAGTATTGACAGCAATTCAAATTATTACTGTCATTGTCAGTAACGAAATTATTTCACTAACATGTTTAAAAAATAATTAGCAGAATCTGTTTTATATTTTCACCAAATCTGAACCCAGATGCAGGTGGATGATTCCTCTTGAGGTATAGTACAGGGATATCTGTTGAAGTATTTGTGTTACAAGGGCACATTCCCTGGCATTGCCAATGTCATGTGTTACCTTGGCTGTAAAATTATGTTGCCTAAATCACTATGAAAGCCCTGTTCACTGTGTTGTGCAAGAGACCTGGTGATTGCTTCCCAGCAGTGATGAGAATGAGTTATGAGCCTCTCTGCCTCTTCCTAAAATAACAGGGAATGAATTTCATGTGGGCAAACACTTGACTCATTCTTCTTGGAACTGATAGCTTACCACAGAGGACTTGGAGGCTGCTCAGTGAACCAGCCCATGGTTCACAGGAAGAAGAAGCCTCCAGAGGAGCTCAGACACTCAAAGAACAACATTCTTGGCCAAAAATAACCCTGTACACTGAAAAAAAAAAGAAGTTGGTTTACTTGTAAATCTGTTGCAGCAACATGTACCTCCAGACATATCCAAGAGATGAATCCATCCATCTTTGTCTCTTCACTCATCTGATTCCAAGCAAAGCTTCTTCTCAACCAAACCAGCACTACATATGATATGCGTGGTTTATGATCATGGGTCTCATGAGCTATGTCAGCTGCTGATGGTGAAGACCCTGGTGCAGGATGTGAAGGTAAGAATGGCTGCTCTAGGGCAACTGCAGTGATGTAGTGATATCTGCTGAGGGACTGAGAAAAGCAGGAGAGCTGTGACAACGGCAGTGTGAGAGAGGGACAGTACCACAGGTGGTGCTGTACAAGGAGGATGGGTAGGTGTCATTCTTCACATGTCCTATATGAATGTGTATAGGATGCAGTGCAGCATGTTGTGTTCTGGTTTTCAGCACTGGTTTGTATGGATGCGTGTGAGCATCGGTGTGGGGTGAGGTGCGATGGTAGAAGTGATACATTTCTCCTGCCTGTTCACACACATTGGCGAACTGGAGAACACCTTTTCTCCCATATCCTCTACAGATGATTTGTGGTTTTCCCTCAGTTCTGTAGCTGATTGTGGGGAATGCTATGGCCAAGTGTACACCATGGTTTTGAATCTGTGTGTTTTGTCTTGACTGACAGACCACCTGCAGACTCTTTGGCACAGACTTTTTCTGAGTAGAAAATGGCTCACTGACAGCAGAAGGAATATATCCTTCTTAGAGATATGAATTCTTCCTTGGATGAGGGAGCTGCTGTGTACTGCCAGCTAAAATTCTGATTGTTAGGTTTCCAGATTAAAAACTATTTTACTCTACATATGTGAGACGATATCTGCTTTGAGATGCTCCTGTGGCATGAATCTTTATGGACTATTGCATAAATAGGAAACTGAAAACAAACCTACCCACACATCTTTTTCTTTCCTTTATGTTTCCTTCCCTACTGCCTGTGCAGCCACTCTTCCCCAGCAGCGATAAAACATTCTTTGCTTGCTCCACAATAGGAGGATAAAGTGAGTGATCAGCATGCCACAAGCAAGGGAAAGTGTCTGGAACTGCTTGGTGGCAGTGGGAAGCAAAGGAGAAGAATTGATCACTCCCCAAAGTCATTCCCTTGCTTCTGGAAATATGTAATTCCAGTATTGATACATCAGAAAAAGTAATCTTTCCCATCCCCTAGAAAATTTCAGGAATGCCTGCTCCAAGAAGTACGCTTAGCATCCTTGTTTGTATGCTGACAAATCAGCCTTCATTCCAGAGATGGCATGCGTCTCCAAGGAAAGAATAACATTTCTGTTCCAGAGTATTAGTGGCCTGAGGCTGATCTCTGTAAAATGCCTACAACTGAGGCTTCTCTGCACTGGGAAATGACATTCATGTTGGAACAGGAACGCAGGAAATTAATGTGGTGATAAACACAGTGCTAAACACAACTGTCTATATTTGGAGTTGGGCTTACCTACACAGGAAGCTATCAAGGGATCTTGAAGTGGATAAAATTATTAGTCAGAGGATTTGAGCAAGACATGGAATACTCCAACCTGAAAGACACATCTTAATGAAATTCCCTGCTGTAAACAGAGTGGAAAACAAATAGTTTAAGGAAGCTGTTGTCATTCTCTTAATTAATCATGGTAGCTTCACGCTGAAGTTGAGTTTGTATTTGATAACAGAGAGAAGCAAAATGAAAAACCCTCTGAGAATCTTATATAAAAATATGATCCTCATGTTAGTCTGTTAAAAGAAATATGCTTAGCATGGATGTGTTTACCTGAAGACACTTGTATCAAAAACCCTGAAAACATCTAACACCATCTGCCCATTCTTGCAGAGGGGCAGGAGGGGCAGGTCCAGGCTGACATGAAAATCCCATTGCTAAATGTCTTTAAGGAGCACACTGCCTCTGTTCTAACCAGCTTCTGGTTACACTAGGACCTGTACATCACTAGGAGTTCTTCCTGTTACGGTATGTTATCTCTGAACACAAATGGGTTTCCTTCTTTGAGAACTGGGATATGTAAGTGCCTGTAGTAGGTTTAAAGATGTTTGAAATATTAGAGAATAATTGCTTAATCGTGCAGTTATTTTTTAATTTCTCTTTGTTATTAAGGAAGTAAAAGTAATTGAAATATTAATCTAGGGTATTTGCTAAGGCATTATGTTCACTCTATATTAAATTCATGTTCCAGTGCTGTGGGTTAAAGATGATTAGAAAAATATGAAGTTCTTGGATCTCAGCAGGTTTGACTTAAGGGATTGAGTCGTGTTACTTGTACTTGTCACCTGCCTACAGGGTGTAAAGAGGTGATCCAAAGGTTGGAAAGCCTTACAGGACTTGGATATTGTTGCATGCTAACAACAATAGATGTGCAGAAGCAGGCATTGCTCCAGAAGTTAGCTGATAGGGAGACTGTTTTAGCAGGCAGCATAGTGCAGGTTTAATAACGCTAGTGAGCTTGGGGAGTACTACACTTGGTACTTTCTGATTCAGATCATAGGTGCTTTTCGTTGAGCTTGGATAGAGTGACATGAAATTTTTGAAATGAAGGGATGTACATAGTACAAGGTGGAAGATCCTGGTGTTATTTAAATTCTGTTTTCATGCAGCGTAGAAAGTGAGATAGTGTTTTGGATGTTATCCTGAGAAGAGGAGCCAAGCAATTCTGGTTTTAAACCCTGATACAGACATTTACTCAGAGCCAGGAAGAATGAGGCAGCCCGTGAGCACAGTTACCCCAGTTGTGTTTGACAGTGGCTAACTCACCTCTAGAGACAATGCTTATCTTATGAAGGTAAACCAGGTAGTGTATGACAAAGCAAATCAAAGAAATCGTGTATTTTTAAACAGGGCTCTCTGTTTACCAATTTACTGGATAGCTGGCTCCTGCTCCCTCTGCCTTGCAACAGTTCTGCAATTTGCTTTAATGGCAGTAGGATGACCTCCAGAGTTTGTACGATTTTTCGCTACATTTTATTTGAAGACTGCAATGACTGGTCTAAATGACTTTTTGTGTTATCTCCAACCCCAGATCTAGGTATAGAATCATAGAATAGTTAGGGTTGGAAAGGGCCTCAAGATCATCTAGTTCCAACCCCCCTGCCATGGGCAGGGACACCTCACACTAAACCATCCCACACAAGGCTTCATCCAACCTGGCCTTGAACACCGCCAGGGATGGAGCACTCAAGTCCTATGGTAAGTCAGGAGACAAAAAAAGATCCTTAGACCTTCTGATCCTTTAGCATTTTAGATGTTTTATCATGTATCTCAATTCCAGCATTGTGTCAGAGGCACATTTCTCTACTTTCATAGCTCTTCGTACACTATTCAAAAAGAAAGGCAATTGTTCTGTCAGCTGAATACTTCACTATGTGGATTTGATCAAAGTGAAATCACTACAAATAAACGGCATAGGAATAGCTTAATTGAAAATTGCGCACAGTTTAGGAGAATAAAACGTGTGCCCTCTTACTGTATTTGGACAGGAGAGAACCATTGTTTTGTAAGAATAATTTCCAAGCTGCAGGAAAATACATTTAAAATTGCTGGCATATCTCTTCATCTGAAAATTCAGAGGAATTCAGAGATGCATGAGAGATTTGTGGCTTACACCCATCTCTGGGCAAAGTAGAACAGTTGATGGAGTAAGTCAGGGTAAAACAGTGACAAAGGTAATCGTACTGTGGTAGATCTGTGAGGGTCTGCTGAGAGATGACTTCTGCTTAGTCTGTTCTTGTGCTCTGTTCCATGAACATGCTTGTGTCTCTTCCCAAGGATAAGACTGAGCTAGCTGGACCTTTAATCCGGGCAGATGTGGAAGCTTTTGGGAGCTGAACCCTTTCTCCTCTGCCTATGGGAATAGGCTATACCGTATGCCACTCTTTCACATTGCTGACCTGATACCTTCACCTCAGGAGTGGCGGACAGTGATGGTGACCTCAGGCGATTGTTGCCTCAACTGATGATGAGCACTTGGCCTTCTGCAATTGGTGCTCCAGGCAAGTTGTAGCTCTTGCTTTTGTCTAGTCCCCACCTCATTCCAGGTAGCATAGCTTCACTCCGGCTTTTCAGTCTTGCACAAGAGTTTCTCTCACACTCCAGGTGTTGGCAACACAAAAGGAGTACATAGGCCAGATTTCTTCATATGTCAGTGCCACATACAACAGGTGGGCAGGACATTACGCCACCATATTCTTGCTGATGGGCACAGCACTGTGTATGACACTTCTCTCTCCCCCGGTGCTGATGTACAGATGCATTCCAGTGGGAATTCCTCACTGTTGCTGCGGAAACCTCTAGGGTGACAGTAGTACTTAAAGTTCCAGGGTTACCCCTTGAACAGAATTTGGTCTGCATGAAGTAAATGGTATTGGATTTAGAATCTGTTGTTGACTTTCACTTAAATCAACAAACATGAAGGAGAAACAATTGAATATATTGCTTGCTAACTCCACACAAGATGTATGTGTTCCATTACATCTCATTCTGTTATTTTTGTCCTTTGGTTAATAAATATAATAAACATGCCCAACTTAAATACATTACTGCAGGATGCTAATATACTGAGGATATTGAATATAATTGTTGTCCTGGAGAAATGGTCCAACAGAACAAATAAAAAACCCCATAAATAAGTTGCTATGATGTGATGTGATTATTCTGTCTTAAATTTCTAGGGACAATAATTATCACTCTAATTTATTTCTCAGAAGTCCTACATAGCAACACAGAAGAACATCAGATGATGCTCACTGGAGTCATAGACCACTAACTGACTTAGACCATATATCTATAGTTAATTTTGCTTTAGTTTGTTTTAAGAAGTTGATTATTTAGCATATGGCGACTTAAGGGACTATTTCCTAAGAGAAGTAATAATATTAACAAGCAGTATGTGCTTTATAGAGTTATATATTCATGAATATAATTTATCTGACTTTAGTCAAGCTTTGATCATCTGTAATTTGTCAATACATTTCTCTTATTTGATGAAAAATGTATTTTGTAAGAAACAGAGTATTTAATTCAAAACAAGCCTGCTACACTTTTGTCCTGGGTTCAGCAGTAGCAGTTATTTTTTCTCCTTCTTAGTAGCTAGTGCAGTGCTGTGTTTTGATTTTTTGGCCTGGGAACAGTGTTGATAACGCCGATGTTTTTAGTTTCAGTAAACCAACCAAAAAAACCCACCCCAAATTCAGTGCGCTTTCCAGCACACAAAAACGTTAAAGTAATCCCTCAGCATTATTTTGTGTTCTTTGACAAAGGTTTCCACACTGCAATTTAGATCAGCAGGGTACCCGTTCAACACAATTTTCAGGGAGATTCCAGCTGAGCCCTGATCTGTAAAAGTATAGACTTTAAATAACTTCCTATTTTTGTAGTGTAAGTGCTCAATGAAAAAGTGAAATCCAGGTGCATGTGCAGGTCTATTTTTAGGTTTGCATTTTGCATAGCCAGTTTGGTTACAAATACGGTACATGAGCTCTAAAGTAACAGTGGAGACACAGACCACAACCACGTATTTCTTCAAATGCACTCAGTTTAATAGATACTGCTACTTTCATTTCTGCATGAGCAATGCTCTGTGGATTTCTTCAGTAAATAAAAAATCAGGATATCAATGATGCTCTGATCCTTTGGAGTCTTCACGCATCCTTGTAAGACCAGTGTAAGAAATCCTCTTACTGTTTCTGTCATTTTTCTGTTATCAACTGTATAATTCATACCAAATAAATTTACTCAGAGCCTCTTATGCATATATATGCACAGCAGATAGCTCTGAAATTAGGTGCCTTGAAATACAAAGTTGTTCTTTGTAGGGAACAGCTCTAATCTTGTTTGTGTTGATGATATACTCATATGAATAGTATTTCCTCAGTTTTCTGGTGGCTTCCCTTAAACTTGTTGGATTTGGGGTTTTAGGCTGTCATCATGTTCTATTTCCAAAACATGGCTGAAAGAGACTTGTGCTTGAATCTCCATGTGACTGCTGGATTTGTATATTCCACACATCCACCATCCTAACTGCAGTACATCTAAAATATGATCTGTAGCTCTCTGGAAATTTACTCAGAAGTTCACAAATGTTAGTAATTTTGAGGGATGATGCTCATTTTAATCCCACTTCTGTGCCAGATAACTTTGTGTCTTCATACCTGTACACTTGCATTGATAAATACTACTTGTATCACACATCATTGCAAAGCAGCGTAGATGAGTCCTTGTATAAAGCCTCATGTCACTTTAAGTTTACTGCTTGAGCGCTGTGCATCAAAGCATTTTGTGCATCATTAGCTTGTTCCTTGCCAGACAATGTGGTACCCACACAAATATTGCCATCTGGTAACTTCTTTTTAAAGCAGCTGTTGTCAGAGTATTCCAGAATCTTAATGGGTATCTAGATTTCTAAATGCCAAAGGCAACATACCTTTGATCTCATTGCAAACAGAAGAGCTCTTTAGATTACAGAGCTGCACTACAGCGTGCTTATCTTCTCCTTCAACTGTATCCATGCACAAAAAGGCAATGTTCCACATGTAAGTTCCTAGATGATAATTGATTTGGTTTAGGATAACTTTCTGTGGAAGCATCTGCAAGGTCATATGGAGGGAAACAAGGAGCGGAGAGAGCAAGAGAATGAGAGTTGTCCATTAAGTAGTGATGGTCTAGAAGGTTCTTGGGTTCTTGAGTCTTAAGGCAGGATGCAACCAAAGCATGCTAGCCATTTATTTTGGTGCAATGCTTCTTAGTGAGTATGTGTTGATAAAAGCAGCTACTTGCAGGTTTTGGGATATCTGGGTAAGATCACAATTAAACACTGGAAAAACTTGGGCTGAAAAGAAATCATTCTGATATACAGCTCTGCAGATTGTAAAATCTGAAAGAACCAGTGCACAATGTGGGTTGTTCCACAGGGATTTATTTATCATTTCAGAAGGACACAGTAGTGGAAAGATATCGATAGAAAAACTGGCATGAATGGGTCTTCCATTGCTGATATGTACAGGTTTGAATGCTTTAACCTACAGGAATGATTTAGTGGGAATTTCTATGTGATATAGTAGCAAGTGGTAGTATTGCCTTAGCTACAGACACGGGACTTAACAACACAAATGTGGATTTCTTTTCCAGGGAACTCAGGAGCAGTACCTTGCTTCCCAGTCAGAGGAATTCTACCATTGATGCAACACATAATTATTCATGCCCCATAAGTTATAACTGGAAAACAGCCATGTGTTGCTGAAAACTACCATTCCTTCTAGGAATTATTGGAGAATTGAGGGACTTGTTGCTATAGCAGTGGGTAAAATGTAGCCCACTACAAATGAATAATACTGGCATGAGATTTCTATGAAACACAACAGAGTGTGGGTAAGAAATGAGTAGGTACACGGAAAGAAAGTTTAACACGAACGAGTTCAAATATCAATTCTCCACCATCTGATTTTACTCTTTCCCAAAACAAACAAACAAAAGCCCATTCCCCCCCATCCCAAATCCTATATAATTCCATAAACCTTAAAAACTTGTTCTGTGCTATTGGTTTGCATGTGTCCTTCTTATACTGGGCAAGGTTTGTTTTCATATTTGCCATGTAGCCCTTAAGAACACCAGTTGCACAGACTGGCATACTCTACTAGAAAGTACAGATACTAATGCTGTTATTAGGGGTGCTCTTCGGGAGTTGCTGTTACTTGGGATGCTCTTTGTTGCACTGTGAGCCCTGGCATGTACAGATGCTACAGAGAGAGAAGTATTTTACTGTGATTCTTGTGTTCTGCAGATGCTCACAGCTTTCCTTTCCTGCCAAATTCTTATCATTAAGTTTTTTTACTTTTGTGGCAGCTGAAAACCCACCTTTGTGTGGGTTTGATACCTGGTTGTCCCACAGAGACTAGGAAAGAGGTGGAGTACTTGCTCCTGCAGCTGAAGAAGGAGTGTATGTCATTGGCAGTGTCTTCTACCACTGGGACTACGTGTTTTCTGCTACTTGTAGTAATCTCCCTGCTCATTTCTGCAAGGTGGCTGGATACCCTTTCACCTGAAACTGTGCACTTCTCCACAGGTGATTAAGGGACTGGATCCCAGTCCTGGGTTTTCACGCAGCTCTTGTCACTGGTTTGGTTTAGATCAGAATACAAGTCAATAATGAGTCATGTTTGTCCTGTGCTAAATAGCTGCTTAGAAATAGAACAGATTAGTTTGGATGAATTTGCTGAAACGTAATATATATGAGGGCATATACTCTCTGCCTTCCCTGTGCTTATGTTTAATGCGTAGTATCTATTTTATATGCTTATCAATCCAGGCAAAAGAGCAGGTTTCTGTAAATCACTTTGTTTTCCCTTTTCTCTGACTTCACTGAAGGCAGAGACGTACTGAAGGCGCCCACATTCTTTTCTGCAAATCTACTGCCATTCCTCAATCAGAGAGCCACAGTCAAGGCACTTTGCAGCCTTTGTAATGTGCAGCTGCTGGTGATCTTTTTCACTTTCCAGCATAAAATTCCTAAGTCCCTACTTTATAGTCTATTTAACAAGATAGTTTTCTAAAGCATTCAAGTGCTCTTTCTAAAGTACAACTATAGCTATAATATTAAGGAAGGTTATGAGCTGAAAAAAATGGACAAAGTCTTATTTGGAAATGAGGTAATATTAGAAACACAAATTACATGAGGATTGGAATTTGACCAAGGTAAAACAGATTATTCTATTTTGGAAGACCAGGATGTTTTTTGAAAATCATCAAAGTGTTGAAAGAATTGGAAATATCACAACCATGCTGATTTGGAGCAGAGAGAGGAATCAGATTGTTTTATTCTCACACTTGGGTAAATCAAGAGTGATTCCATTCAAGCAAATATCATTCTGCTAATAGAAAAATGAATGTAAATAGGAGGAGAACCAAACTAGACAATCTTATCCTTTGGAACGCTCTACGCACAGGTCAAGTCCGACATTTTCTATTTTCTGCGTTGGAAAAAGGAAAACAAATATGCTTCCATTGGTTTAGTTTTCTGCCCCCAACAACACAGGTAAGCCTGTGGCACTCTAAATGTCGTTTCAGCATGAGTTGTATATATGCGTACACTTCACTGGTACAGAAATCATAGCATTTTGCAGGGCATTCCGCTGCCTCTTACCTCCTCTGGTTTGACAGAATAGACTTCAGAATAGTAATCAGAATAAAGGGAGCCTGCAAAGCCAAGACATTTCCTCAGTACCTGGATTCTCTTAACAAAACTCTCAGTTGCCAGACCATAAACAACAAGCTGTATCTTTCAAGAAGCATTTGTTATGATTGAGTTTATGCTTGGTGCACCAGTAGCAGTCTGCCTTGTGTGTTAGAAAGAGACCAGGAGAGTAGCCTGATTTTATCAGGTCTTCTTGTGTAACATTAATATTTCCGTGGGTTTCAGAGGAGGTAGGGACATATGACATTCTGAATCACATTAGACTGTTGACTGATCAATCTTGCTTCTTACAATAGCCAGGACCTAATATGCCACAGTTGCAAATAGCAACTATATACCTGCTCTTACCACAACTTCATTGATTGTTAGTTAACATTGTCTTAAAAACATAGCTCCAAATACTTGAGTTCATAGACCTCTGTTATTACAAAAAAATAAAATAGAATACAATTTTTCAGAACATTCTCATTTTGTAAAAGCAGAAAGGCATCTCTTTGAACTGCAGGTCTGAAAAATATAAGTCCTCTTTCTCCCCCTCCCTACCATAAGCAAGATCATGACATATTAACTGTGTGTATCTCAAAAATGAGAGAAGGGGAAACTGCAGCTTGCTCTGCAAACACTACTGATGGAACTATTTCTGGTACTAAATTTATATTCAGTTGTAAATCTGTGTTGGCTTGAGCCCTCAGCCATAAGCTACGGATTTAATCAGTGTTTGGAGCTGGATGAATAATTCAATTTGATCTGTTCTCTTTTAGCTTGTGAAATCCATCTTCAGGTTTCAGCTGCCTCGTGTATTTATCCAGAAACTACCTGATTCCTTTCAAAGCTGTGCTTGTCTCCCTTCTGGATGTTGATTCTAATAACATGAGCAGACTCTCAGTTCTGAAAAGGGTTCTGCTTAAACAGAAACAAATCCAAAAGGCTTGCAAAGGCAAACCTGCAAAATTCAGCCCCAATATTTCAGTCTCTGGATTAAAAGGCTACATGGGTGACATTCTAACAAGGATGAAGAGAATGGCAGGTTCTCATGGATTTGGAAAAGAGTGTAGTTTCAGATTAGGTCCGAATTCCTGCCTGTGAGAATGTAAAATTCAGGCTTGCAAAAACAGTTTTGAAATGTGTTTTCCATGTTCAGCTCTATGAAATATCTCTTGTCAGTTTAAAGAAAGAGAATGGAATAATGGTGTGATACTGATACTGTGGCATTGTGAATATTTGTATGGATGCTTTTTCAAGCTTTTGTATTGGTTTTATGCAAAATCTTTAGGTTTGTCTGGTCAAAATATAACTTCTTTACATTAAAAAGGTCAGATTGTTTTCTCTTTTGAATGACCTGGAATAAAATAATAACAGATGATTCATTCCTGCTTCCTAAAAACATGAGACGCCTGCTTAGATGCAGTAGGAACTTGGTGGAAAATGCTGTGACTTAGTGCTGGGGATGGTGATTTGTTTGCAAGTTTAGAACATCTTTGTTAGAACAGCCCTTTGATAGCAGTTCTGTCTCTGGACTAAATGACCTTATGGGTCCAAGTCAATGTGCCTCATGCCTTTCATTCTCCCCTAGACATCAGTAAAAGCCAAGGGATCAATCCAGTACAACCTATTTCTACAAGTTGAGTAATGTTTCTTTTTTTATATCTTTTCTTTTGCTGTTTCTATGTACCTTCCATCCATATTCCACTCTTTCCAGTGAACACATTTAGCTACTGCCATCAAGAAAATAAAATCATACATTTTAAAAACAATCAAGGTGTGACAGTAAGTGGCGTTCTGACGAAACAGGCATAATGTGGCTATATTGTGGGCAGCAGATTGCTGTTCTTAATTATTCATTTTCATGCTTTTAGGTGCTTGGATTTTTAATGTAATAGATACCACATTGTTACATTTAGTGCCTTCAAGTGGATTTAGGAGTATGTGTGATGATTTGGGGCTTTATCTGGAAGAAATGTAGGAACAACATATAAAATGACAGGCTGGTGAGAAGGACAGACACATCAGGGGAAAGTATATGGTAAAAGAAGTTGGGGATTAGTTTTCTCTTGCTACTTGTGTTGGGACAGAGCTACCGCAAAACTTTCCAGCAGCATGGGAAATGGTATTTATTTCTGTTGCAAAAGTTAGTGGCTGAGGCTATGGCTGAAATGGGGTTAACTGCTCCTGTCCTGATAATAGGTGGTGTCAAGATGATTTGGGTTGAGCTTGGGTACTTATGCTGAGCTCTCAACCTATTCCCCACCACCTTCCTGGGACAATTGCAGCCATCTTAGCTTACAAAGATGGCTTATAAAGGCTCTGGGTTAGGCAAGAAGCCTGAAAGCTCCTGCACTTCTGCCCTGCCTTGAGCTTGCTTTTCTGTTACTGCAGTCCACGTAGTAGACATGGAGTCAACTCGTGTATTCACCCTTGACTACTCACTTCCTACCCTATCTGACTGTCCTTGAAACATATGTTTCTGTGGCACAGGAGTAGGAGGACACCTCTATATCCTCATAAGATCTTTTATTGAGTATGGAACTACCATGACAGGAGGAAGCAGGAATAGGATTTAATTTTTGTACAACTTTTCCCTCACCTGGTGAATTGGAGAAGAATACATTTTTTTCCCCAAGCGCACCAATCAGCAGCATCTCACTGTCTCATTGCAGGAGGAAATCCATGCTACAGTTTACAGCAGCTTTGAAGCACCTTGTCCTTCCTCTTTCAGTGGTGATTTTCCATACTTTGTACAAACTGGAAATATTTCTGATTACGCCTTTTGCCTTCTGGGCAAAGATTATATCATGGTTTGGATTATGATCTGAAAATATTTAATGTCCTCTGTTTAAGTGCAGTGGAGAGCATTCTGATTTCCATGGTTTTTGAATGCTAGTATGGATTTAGTAGCTCAGTTCTTATTTATCTTTCAGACCATTAAATCTGATATATGTACTCTATGGGAAACAAATCATTTTGTTCCTCATGGTTATGAAATCATTAGAAAGGCTGAGGTACATCTGTAACGGCAGTCCATTAATATAATTGTTATATTTAATAATAGACAACTTGCAGACTTGCATTTTCTTAACCCTGTTACTGAGAGAGCTGCTAGTCTTGGCCTTTGCAATGGACTATGGAGCTTTTGCCTTCTTTTAGATGAAGGCAGTCAGGGATGTTCACAGCACCCACAGCATCTGGAATACACTGCCCAGCAGTGCTGAAAGTGAAGTATAACTATTTGAATAACTCTTGGTTTAATCAATTTATGTGTTGATGTTTCTTGGGTAAGATTTCTGATCTCTCTGTAACACCAGTGTAGATTCTGCCTTATGGCAGAAATGCTGAGTGGGCGGTGGGGCTGTGAGCAACTCTGGAGCAGCCTTGCTCCAGAGATGCAACCCACATGGCAGTCAGACTCATCAGAAAGGTTCATTATCATTTCCTAATGTCACGTTCCCATCATCAATACATCTTAACCAAATGTGAGCGACATGTGCAAGATGTTTGAGTGTCTGGAGTCACCTACTTGATATATAAATGTTTGAATATTTATTGATTTTCTAACATGCAGCTCTGTTTTTCTAAGGCACAGCAGCTATCCATCTGTGGCAAGTATACAAAAGCACCCATGTTTTCTAAAACTTAAGTGTGCTTTCGCATAACTGAAGAAAAGCTCTAGTTGTTTTCTGAAAAGTGACATAAATAACTCCATTTTCATGCTAAGGATATTGAGTTATGCTGTCTCTTTCTAGAGATACAGTTTCTCAGTCTTCAAATTAATCCTGTCTCTAAGACCTGTTGGGCACAGCAGGTTACTGCAGATATAGCCACAACAGCGTTCCTCTGATTCTGTTCATCCAGGAGGAACAGAATCCAGCTCTTTAAATCTGTCCTTGGCTGGTCTGGAGCTGGCAGTTTTCAAGCATGTATGAAGAGATCAGCTGCTTAAGGAAAGGCTGTTTCTGTGTTCTTTGGAGGAGCATGATATTAGAAGAAGAAATGAATGCAATAAATAGCTGAAAGTTGCTGCACCAGACTAAAACAGGGCAGAATGGGATTATTAGTGTCCCAGATTCCCCCCTTTTCATGCTCCATTCTCTCCTCCAAATTGGCAGCTGCTTTCATGAATACTCATTCCTTCCCCTAACTGTTGGATTAGAGGCTGTTTCAAAGACTGACGCATAAGATGAGAGTGCTTTTCTTTGAAACGTGAGTTGTTGTCATATTCCTATCCTTTCCCCTAAAAGTGAAATACATCCGTATGCCACACCGTTCCCCATAAAAAGGCCATTATGGTTAATTTCTCCTTCCCAGATCTTTTTAGTGGCCACAGCATAAATGTGATTTTAACACCAACTTTGTGACTACCAATATACTTCCTCACAGTTATGTAGATTTTCCAAGGAGACATGGGAAGTCTTATTCTTGGAGAAAACTCCAGTTTAGCAAGGCGAGACCGAGTTAAAACTAAAACTATGTTAGTTATATAGTCTGCCTTAGTACCTTAGTCTTCAAACTTCTCTGAGTCATCTGTTTGCTTTTTCCTTTGTGAAGTAAAGAGTCTGCACTTTCCTCTGGTTTTCATTCAAAGTATTACTAGGATGATCAGGGGCTTGGAGCACCTCCTGTATGAAGACAGGTTGAGAAAATTGGGGCTGTTCAGCCTGGAGAAGAGAAGCTGCGTGGAGACCTCAGAGCAGCTTCCAGTGTCTGAAGGGGGCCTACAAGGGTGCTTGGGAGGGACTCTTCATTAGGAACTGTAATGATAGGACAAGGGGTAACGGGTTCAAACAGAAACAGGGGAAGTTCAGGTTGGATATAAAGAAGTTCTTTGATGGGAGGCTGATGAGGTGCTGGAACAGGTTGCCCAGAGAAGTGGTGAATGCTCAATTCCTGGCAGTGTTCAAGGCCAGGTTGGACAGAGCCTAGCGCGAGGAGTCCCTGCCATAACATGCGGTTGGAACTAAATGGTCTTAAGGTCCTTTCCAACCCAAACCATTCTATGATTCTGTGATCTACTCTTGGTTCCTTCATTTTGCTTCTTATCTTTTCTGACTTTGTTATTGCCTTCTCACACTTTCAATGAGAGTCCTCATCTTAAATATTAGCAAAGAGAATTTTTATTAATTTATACAAATTATTTTATTTCCTTAATATTTTTATAAGTACATAATTCTGTATATAATTCTATGTAAAAAATAGTTATGTAAATGCCTAAGATAATTTTGATCTTGCAAATGCTTGTCAAAAAAAAGGATTTTTCTCTCAGTTTTGAGTTCATCACCTTTTACTTTCACTGTGGTGTGTCAGTGTGGTGTGATGTTCCTATTGTGTAACAATACTTTTTGTGTCAACATAGACATCTGTGCCTTCAAAAATATGATTTTGCATCTAAAATCCATAGTTCAATTCCCATGTTTCCTATTTCTTAGATGAAAACAAAATCATCATCTGAAATAGTTTAATTACACCTGAAATCAATGGTGCTACTGTGTGATGATGTTGAATGTTTTTACGTTCAAACTTTCACGTTCCAGCAATGTCAGCATTTTGTAGGCATTGCACGATTTTTCTGTAATTGCTGTAATTCAGGGACTGAGGATATAGAGCAGGAGCAATTTTATCCCTGATTCTTTCAGTTCTGGCACAGTACCTTATTTTGCCCAAGTATCTGTAGAATAGACTAGAGTCAATATTACCTCAGTAAAATGAAATGAGCTTGAATAGAGGTGTATTATGGAACCTGTAAAGAATACAGCGAATGGGCTAGGTGGGATTTGTATGTCTTCAAAAGGAGACAAATGTTTATTTAGAAAACTAGTATTTCTAACTCTGAAGAGTTGTATGTGGGCATTTTCCAAAGTGCTGTTTTGCCGCTGATTTCAAAAGGAATTGATCTGATGAGATTTTCATGGAATCATGAATCATGGAATGTTTTGGATTGGAAAGGACCTTAAGATCATCTAGTTCCAACTCTGTGCTATGGGCAGGGACACCTTACATTAGACCGTGTAGCCCCAGGCCCTGAATACTTACTTTGCATATTTTGTTAATGACATAATAACCTTTCAGTTGTGCACTCTTCTCTTTTTCTCTATAAATGCCGTATCTGGTATGGTTGTATAAAACTTCACACTTTTAGGAAAGTTACATCTTCACAAGTTTATGTCTTTATCTAAATAAGGAAAACACTCAGTGTTCAAATAAAGACAGCCACAGATTCAGTGAAAGAGCGCATTACTTTACTTACCCAAGCTTATTTGGGGCTTGCTTGCTGAAATGCTGCATTTGCCTCTACATTTCATGGATTAACAGGTTTACAACCTACTCATGGGACTATTGTCAGGCATTGTGCCTGATGTGAGAAATGATAACTAGAAGAGGCAGCAAGCAACAGCTTACTAAAATCTCATCCACTGTAAGGCAGCGTGTGAGCAGTCCTCATTGTTTCAGGACAATGTCAGTTTAGTTAAAATCAACTCTTCCTGAAACTCATCTGTTTGATTGTGTGCGGAAGGACATCACCTCACTTCAGGTATGAGTGAGAGAGGCTTTAGGAAGATGTTGAGAACTGATTTTCTTGGTGTGGGTTGGGTTTTTTGTAATGTTTTGTTTTGTCCCCTCTGGATGGACTAACTGTGTTAAAGGGATGAAACTTTGAGTGAGAACTTTGCCATGTGCCTGAGTGCTGAGCCCACAGGAGCTTGCAGCCTGCGTGGGCAGCCATCCCCTGCTCCTGGGGCACCTTCACCCCTGGGCAGTGGCTTTGAACCTGGGCCATGTTTGAAGTTGGCCCATTTTCTCAGATACTGGGAATTGAAGCCAGTTACTCCACATAAGGGAGTGGATGTCTTTAGCCTATCATATATAGTAACTGGCTGTTATTAATTGTCTTGCAACAAGCAAGCGTTTCCTGCTTGTCTCTTTGGTATCTTTCCATGCCTTAGGTGTGAGACAAGCATCTGAACTCTGTTGAACTTTGTAAACAGGAAAGTCTTTTATAACCTCCTTCAGAGAACAGCAATTTGAATAATTTGTTTTATTTGTTGCAAAATATCAACAGGTTTCTATCTGATGGTAGAACACTAAAAAGGCATTTGAAACTTTGCATGTGTTCTTGTGTTGTCTTCTATCAGCTGGCATATCTAGCCAAGTAAAACTTTCTCTGGTACATTAGGGAATGTGCTTCTGTGGTTTATTCCAAGGTTAGGCATATAATGCTACTGTGCTCAAAAGCATAGATTGCTATGCATATTCATTGTATGTGAGTGAGAGATGCATTTGTGGTACATCAGTCAAAACTGACTATTTTCATGTCCTAAAATTCCATTAAGAAGAGAAACTTAGAATTGATTCCTGAAATTTTTGATGGAAATGAAGAAATAGGTAATTTTGAGGGTTTAAGAATATTCTTGAACTCTGTTGAAATGAATAATTCATGCTTTCTTGAGAATATATTCAGAACTGCCAACTGTAGTCAACAGAGGAAGAAAACTACAGCTAAACAGACAAATATGGAATTAGAGCAACAAATATGCCCAAACAATTTTGTAAAGCAGATAAACTGATGGAACTAATTATTATCTTTTTTTTAATCTAAAATTGCCCTGAGAGGAAGATCTTCTGGGCCATCTGATGTAACTGTATTCTACAGCAGAGACTAAAGACATTTTTGAGTACAGGGTTGAAGAGAAAAGATTAAGAAGATGACGAATGTCTCCAGGATATGCTGCACAAGATATCTCATAGAATCATAGAATAGTTAGGGTTGGAAAGGACCTTAAGATCATCCAGTTCCAACTCCCTGCAACGGACAGGAACACCTCACACCAGACCATGTCTCCCAAGGCTGTCCAGTCTGGCCTTGAACACTGCCAGAGATGGAACATTTGATTCTCAGGGGACAACTCAGCAGAGTCCCCATTCCCCTAAGAATTCCAAGAAAACCTGTGAAATAGACTCTGCTTCATAGAGTCAGACTCTTTCCCCACTCTGGATTTACACTCAAAGATTTTCATTAACGGACTCCTATTAAGTGAACTAATTTCATGCATTCCCAAATGTTGCCAGAACTCAAGTGCAGGCACACTAGATTTACAGAGAGTTGTGGCAATTGCTCACAGAAACGAGTTACACAACTTACAGAAATGAGAACAGGCAATTTGTGTGCTTGTGTACTAATCAAATGATCAAAAATGGCCTAAATAAAGAGAATTGATAATCTGAAAGCATTTCTGTAGAAATGCACACCAGGAAAATGTTTTGCCTGTAGAAAAAAAAAGCCAAGCGATCAAAGCAGTGTGGAAAATCTCTCTTGATAACATATGTTTTCAGCACACAGTGTCAGGCTGCTTTGACCATCTTTGATGCTTCTTTTAGTTCCTAGAACTTCTTATTTGTTTTTGACCTGAAACTCCTGGGGCTTGGTTTTCCTTGGGATTGATTTTTCTTGGTTCTTAGGTGGCAGCATTTACATGTTTGTTTTCCCAGAGAGACAGAAAACTGGATCAAAGATCTGTGTCACTTCAAGTTAAATGGGAGCAGAGGAGCATTGTCCATCAGAACTGTTACTGTAAGCAGTTGCTTACTGAGTAGCTGGGGTCCTGTGCTTAAAATGCACAAAAAGATAAAACGTTCTCAAATTTAAAGAACTCCTTGCACTAGTGACTTATTAACAAACAATACTTAACTAAGCCTTGCTGCAAGGCAGATTTTCCTCTAATTCGCACCTACATCTTCATCATAGCTGTCAGGCTGTTGGTAAGTATAAAGTTATAAAGTGAATAAAAAGTACTACTATGATCTTATTTTATGTAGTGTTTGTCAACTACAACTCGTATTTCCAGCTCTTCAATGCAAACAGCAACTCAAGAACTCAAAGAAAAACATGTGGTTCTCCAAAATATTTGCCCAAATTCAGAATCAGGGCTTTAAGCAAAATATTGTCTTAGAGCTCTGGGTGGAAAGTTGTGAAAGTTAGGTATGTGAATACTTACTATAGCTGAATAGGAGTGGGAAGAAGTTTTCTGTAGCACAGCCTTCAGAAACAGGTTTTTCAGATCATTTCCTCTTTGTGTAGAGGAGTTCATCTATTGGCCATAAAAGAATCGGGATTGTAAGTAGTGGATTGGGCAGCAAGCATTCACAAGTGTTTGGCTACAAGTTAAAGTTTCAAGGGTCAAGCCAGACTTTCTTTTATTGACAATAATCACAGAATCACAGAAAGGTTTGGGTTGGAAAGGATCTTAAGATCATCCAGTTCCAACCCCCTGCCACAGGCAGGGACACCTCACACTAGAACATGTCACCCAAGGCTCTGTCCAGCCTAATATTCTTTTTTTTTGGGGGGATGTATATATTTACATGTGGGTTACAGCATATTTAAGAGAGAAAGTGATAGTTACATTCATTCTCTTAACCCCTTGCCATATCTTCAAATATTTTAAATGATATGTCAGAAATTTAGGGTTATATGATTGCCATACAAATAGTATTCTTTGTCTACTTTGTTAGGTGACTGTTGCAACAACTATGACTAACAGACCAGTTTTTCTGTGTAAAGTACTAAGGAAATGTAAAACATTACATAAATGCCATGTATCATAAATAACTTACCAGTTTATTTTTATGTGTACATTGAGTATTTTGGACAGGAAACACAGAGAGAGAACACACATGTACTGCAGAAGAGAATATGTCATGACGAAATGACTTGCTCGGAAGACTCCTTAAAAACAGCAATAAAGGAAATGCTTGATCTTAGAACAAAAGCATGGTGACTTCTGACTATTACATCACCAAATGAGGAACCCACAAGCAAGACATAATTTTTACTGTAAGTACCACTACTACAGACAAATACTTATTTAAGTCAAACTCTACAGTTCTTATAGGTTCCGTAACTTGAGATGGTAGATTAGAATGTAGAATTAGATTATTTGATTAATAATTAAGTCAGAAAAAATGCCACAATGATGTACATATCCATTCTAGGTGAAGGTGTTTTATTGTAGTTAATGGCCTTTCCTTTGAAATCTTGATTTCGTAGTAAAATCTGTTTAGACGTGAAACATGTATGCATTGAAGATTTGCTACATCCAAATGACATAATTGCATCAGTTATCAAGTACGCTGTTTACTGAGAATGCTTATTTGGGAAGATAGATCTATCCTTAATTTTGCTGTGATCACAAGTCTCACTTAAATACTGCACATTATTTATTTACATATAACTGTGATGACTAATTTGGAGCTTGAAGATTGAGAAACTGTTGAATAGAGTGATTTTTACCCAAAGCCCACTTAAAATGTGTTTTCTCTGAAACATTTTAATGTGAGTAATCTCTACTGCAGTCAGATATTGGAGATCCTTGTGATTTTATTTAACAATTATCAGCAGGTATGTAAGTTTTTGGGCGGAAAGTTTTCTCAGGACCTGAGGAAAATCTTAGCCAAAATCTCAAGAAGAAAAGATTAATGCTGTAGTGACTGCATGAAAGAGAAAATTTGCAGATCTCTATCAGACTAGGGACTTGCACTGTAGGTTTCTGAATTAGAGATGAGTCTTTCAAGCCATGAGTCTCTCAAGCCACCACAAAAGGAGGTTTTCTTTCAAAGTAATATTTCCTTTGCTTTTGCCTATCTTTCTTTTCTTGATTGTTGGGTGGTTTTTTGTCTTCTTTGCCCCGAAAATAACTTCAGAAAATGTCTGCTTCCTTCCAATGTGATGCATGTATGGTTTTTGTTTGTGAGCAGGAATTTTTGCCTTCTGCCTGGTTGTCTGCAGCCTTCATTGAACATAAGGGTATACACAATCATGAATACTTTGTTGGGTTGGGGATAAAAAACTTCTCACCTTCATAATGAACCTCTAGTGCCATGTAACAGGACTTCAGCCTTTGGTGCAGTTCTGTTGTTTGCAAAGTTATGTGTCTTCTTTGGATCACTGTTTCAACATTTCTGAAAGTGAACTGAAATTTATCTTTTTTAAAATGCTTGATTATGTTGAAATGTTGCTTTCAAAAATGCATAGCCCTTTTTATTTATTTTATTATTCACTTTTAACTTCAGCTACTTGGTGTCTATTGGGTGAAATTGCACAAACACAATATTTACATGTGAAAAATACTTTTCAGAAGAACAGGGAAGGAAGTAGCAACTCTGTTCTCTCTGAAACAAAAAAAAAAACCCAGAACAGAAACAAGCCAGCAAGATCAGACGTGATTTGCTTTGAAGGTTGTGTCTAATAGCCATTTAATCTGTAGAGTTATTGATCTGAATATCTTTAAGGTTATCGGTGCTGTTTCAGTATTTGCAAGACATGTGTTGCCACAAAAGCCATGATCTAAAGTGAGAAAGGTGAATGAAGAGAGGTAAGGAAAAATCATAAACAGCCTACTACCACAACCTGCACATCAAGTGCTTTCTCTGAGAGAACTGGAGAAGCTGAGGTGAAAGGTTGTGAAGTGAATGAAGGAGAAAATATTTCCCATTTTTCTAAATGCTTTAGAAACAGGTATATTTGAAAGCAGAGGAGAAAAGTAGAAGGCTATCCCAGAACTGGCATTGACTGATCGACTAACCGTTTACCTTGCAAATATATTTGGTGCATCCTAGATCATGCTCCAGCCAAATAGATGATGTTTTATTCTTGTAGCCTCTGTTCCATTATTCCATTAGTCTTCAGACTTTCTAGTTTTCTAGATTAGTTAAGGAGCTGCATCAATAAATATAGGCAGGCATTTGTCAGCCCACTACAGCTGTAAGGACTTAGTTTGCAGACATATTCTAAATTTATGTATGCTTAGTATGTATGCTTTGTGTTTCTCTGGGCCCTTGATGAGAGATCTACTGTGATCTAGATTTTAAATTTCATGTGTACCAAGTGCAGGAATGGGGAAAGCTGAAAAATGTCTGGGAGAAGATAACGGGACAGAGTTTGAAAACCTGATATAAGCAAAAAACTAGATGGTGGTTAATTCCTAATACCTGTAAGTTTTATGAAGTCAAAAAGATAAGCAGTGCTGACAAAGCATGTTTGAGAAGTTGAGAGGCATCATGTTGAGATTAAGTAGATATTTCATACTTCCTTTTAATGTGATGGATTGATATAGATAAAATATATGGTGGTTTAATTTTCTCATACACATAACCACTTCCCATCTTAATCTGTAATTAAAAGAGAGTGTTTACTTTCTTCATTCACTTCTGGAAAAGAAAGGGACCCACTCTATGTTGGCAGGCAGATTCATATAACATTCAATGCTGTATAATGCAGAGATCTTCAGTATGATGCGGTAAGCCACAAAATAATATGAAGACAAATACCTTTTTGGCCTCCTTCCACTGTTTTATTTATTACATCCTTCTTTATTTTTGACTGGTGGAGAGGAAAAAAATACATGACTTGAAGTAGTCATGACCACTTTTTAGCAATTTCATCTTGTAAGACAACACTTACTACATGAAACATTGCAGCAAATGCATAGATTTGTCCATGCATGATATTTGAGTTACTCAAAGAGAGCACATCTTCCTAAAGGGAGGTCAGAACGGGCTGGGAGAGGGATGATTTTATTACAGTGTTCCCTGTAAAGATAAAATGCAGGTTCACAGTGGAATGTAGTATACCATAGTACAGGATTCCACAGCAGTCTAGTACAACTTTCCTAGGTTTGGTTGGGTTGGTTGGTTGCTTTTTCCTACCTCAGTTTCACATCCTCAGGATTTTAGGCCAGATCTAAAAACTCTTTTCTCAACTGTCTGCATACTTTGACTATTCAAGCTTGTCAGGTTCGAGTTCCTGTTGATACAAACAATTCAAAATGTTTGAGCAAAAGAGTCCAGTGTGATTTTTCTGAATAAGCACTGAGTTACAATAGCCATGACTTGAAGTTTTGGCCTCCTTGTTGGAATAGCATTTTGCAAGAATCGAAGCATTGTTGCAATAGCACTTTGCTAAATCAAAATCAGTGATGACCGTTGCAGTATATCAGCTTATCTTCAGTGTTCAGCTTCTGTTCCTAGTGCTTTGGAAGAAGCTGGAGATCAGCTTGCTTTCATCACTGTTTAGTCCTTGAAATAGTATAAACAGCGCTTGATGGAGTAAGTAGGTGCCATGTTCTCTGTAGATTGCTGTAGCTGTGATAGATGTAATGCTGTTTTGCAGCTGTGCAAAGTTACAGTGTCAAAGCAAAGAGTTCTAGTGGTGGGACCAGGGGAAGGTGAGTGGCCAAGAGCCAGCAGTGATGAGGATGTGACTTTTAGTGCTTATTCTATATGGACTTGGGAAGATGAGAGAAGAACTGAGTAGTAATACAGGCAAAAGAGATCCCATTGTCAGAAAAAGAATGCCTGGTGAAAGAGCTTTCTACAGAGAGCTTCTTAACTCTCGCCTTTGTCAGACTAGATCAAACTGACCTGAGTACAGCTCTGCACCTTTCCATCCCTGTATGCTTCAAGGAATTAAAAGTCTTTTCTCTGCTTAGACTAAACAATCCCACTTCCCTGAAATAAGAAACAATTGTGACAGGCTGAGTTCTGGACTTTTACTTTAATCGTTTTGCTGAAACACCTATGATTAACAGAGCAGCACCAACAGTAAGGTTTTGTCTTTCTCAAACTTCAGCAAAATCAGCCCTTCAAAAGGAATACTATGACTATGTCTTTTCATTCTTGAAATAAATCCATTGCATTGCAGGGACGCTTAAATAATTAATCAGTATGTTTTATTTTATATTTTTAAAAAGACTAATGTGTTCTGTTCTGACACCCTGAAAAAGATTTTAGAATTGCTCTTTAAAATATGCTTCGCACACATTCTGCAAGAATCTGCACTCTCAGATCTATTAAGACAAGTCAGGCATAAAAGCAAAATTCCTTTGTTGGTTCATAATGTTTTAAGCACAAATTCATTTTAACTGGTGCGTTTATTTCAGAAAAATATGAAATAAGAAACAAGATTCGAGATACACGAACTCACGTGAAACAGCAAAAACATTCAATTGCCACCTAGTGAGCTTGAAGCAATGCATTTTGCTAAGTTCTACTTAAAAAAAGTAGAGAATCATTATGTTTTTTTTTTTAATGAACAGTTTCTTTGATTTATAATATCTAAAATGCTTCAACTAATGCCTAAGCTAACAGAAAGACATTTGCCCCCTATTTAGGGCACATACTAAATATCAAGCTAGATAGAGTGTCTTTTTTCTTAAATCGAAACTAAAATTCCAGAGCTTCCTTCTTTTCCTGTATGAATCGTTCTCTTGTAGCAGATAACTTTGCATGTGGCCAGGGGCCACAAAGTAGCACTTTTAGGCAGCTTTCTAGTTTTAACTTTGAAGGCAGATCTTTGATTATGACTTATGAAGAGCATTTACAAAGAACCAACAACAACACAACTCTACCTTGAAGTTCTGATTCCAGCTGGCAAGAGACTGCATTCTAGAAATACATTGTCTGTGTAGGGATTTGTACAAGTGTGAGGCCACAAGGCTGGTAGCACTGAGTGAACAAGAAAGGTTCTTGCAAGAGAGGCTGGTTCATGTCTCTGCCTGTTTTGGCTGAAAATGTAGATATTTTAAAGACATGTTTGGAATTTCAACCCAGATTTAATACATTTGTAGATCCACAAAGATAACTTTTTCAGATAGCAAAAATCTATCTGAAAAATGTTAAAAAATAACTATAATGAGAAATGAAAAATTGTTTTCACTCGACAGATATGTGATTGGGATTAATAGCCAAAAGAGCTGTGATTCCTGGAAACTAAATATCAATAAAGTGATAGTGATCAAAAGCTCCAGGTCTGATCTTTGGGTCAAATTCAAGTCTACTACCATCACCTGGAGTGTCTTACTTCAGGAGATCTTAAGGGATATCCACATATCCCGTATTAGTTTGTTTGACCTCTGTTAAACAAGGAATGCCTGTTGTGGATTACGTGTAACAAAAAAACTGTCACTTCTTGTGAATTCTGAGTCTGCATATGAAATAATTCAAATCTTCCAAATATATCCTATCTCTTTGGATCTCAGTTAATTTTTGTCTCAGTCTTGGACTCTTTACAACTTAAACCAGCCACTCATTTAAAAGCTTGATAGTGAAACCAAGTGATTCAAAATGCATAAACTGAATTAGGAAACTATTTTATTTACTTTGGGATCAGGATTAAGATTATAATATAATGCTTTTTACTGATGATATGTGGTGGGAAGAGAAGCCCAGAGAAGAATAACTTTTTTTTCCACAAGATTATTTAGCAATTTTAGGAGTTGTTATACTGGAACAATATATTGGACACAGATAGATCAGCTGGAAGGCAGCTTAATGGAGCTCATAGCCTCACTTTTTCCTACTCCTGATAAGTATGTAATTCTCAGTATATGAAAACAGTTGGATTCTGTACAGGCATAGCAATCCTTTCAGAATTGATTGACAAGTGAAAGAAACCCTGACAATCCCATGTTCTAAGCCAAAATATGTTGCTTATTTCTGTATTTAACTGGGACCAGGCCTTGCATCAAAGCTGAAAAAAAATATTTTTATTTCATATCTTTGCACTAAAAATGTCAGGTTATTTAGGAGAAAAATGATTTTAGCTCATTCTAAGATTTAGAATAATGTATTATCCTATTATAAACTGAGTATCTGTTAATACCTGAAAAAAACCTTTCTCAACAATCACTTGAATGATGGAGTGGTGATTGCTAAACTGCTCATTTGAAAACTCATTGGGTTGCACAGTAATCTCAGAGTCTCCAGTTTTATTATCCTTTATGCCACTGAGAAATGCCTGCTTTTCTGTTGCTCTGTTTTCATTTTCATCATGTTCCAAGCCAGAAAGGTATCACTGTCTAAAAATGTGTTGGTAGGTAATAAAGGCAAGCGAAATGTCGTATCTCTTGCAAGCTGATAAAACCATGTAACTTAAATTTAAATAGAAACCACATTATATGACCAGAGATAAACAACTTCTGGGTTGTAGTATAATTTAGAAAATAAAAAACATTATCATTAAGGGCACCTGGGACTGTAGCACTGATGAATAAGGCAAAATTCCTGTTAAGTTGTCTGTAGATATACGCTGGGTCCTTGCTTGGTTGAGGTGAGGTCATTTGTTTGGATTTCCTCTGCTGCATCTCAGCCTCTTATTTTTTCCCACTCTTCACAAAAACACGTGTACAAAACAAAAGCTCCTCAGTGGGAGACATGCCTACATAATGATTTTATCTTGCTAATACTGCCTTTATTCTCTCAAACAGATCTTCCAATTTTCCCTCCTACCATTTGCTTTGTATTTGCTCACAAAACAACTTAGTGTATTGTGTGCACTTAAGTACACAGAGGAAAGTTAGTAGAATGCTAAAGAAAGTGCTGACACCATGCTCTGTTTTCTCAGACTTGTAACTTTACCTCCAAAAGACTCTCACAGAGCTGCTGCAGGATGCCTTCAAAGTCTCATTCCTTGGTTGATGAGGATAGCTTCAGAGATGTTACTGTACAGTGGGAGGGATGCAGAGGCCACACCAGAGCTTGTGCAGGTGTGGTCTTTGTCATGTGGAAGACAGGACATCAGCTCATATCCCTGTCTGTAAACACATGGCTTGAAGTTGTGCAGCCTCAATAGCTCTGAGGGTTGAATCTTCACCCCCATTTTGGAGTACTCTAACAGTGTAAGTCAATGATGCCATGGCAGCTGCTGACTGTACATGCTAACTCACACATATACCAGAAGAGATCTGGTAACTGACACATACCAGAAGAGATCTGCCTTCAGCCCCACTGTTCCTCTAACATGGAGAAATCAGAACCTTGAACACCTGATTACACATCTGAACAAGAGACTGTATTTGACTGTAATAGTGACTGTAATAGTGCCAGTGCTGCCCAGACTGCTTCTGTCCAACAGTGCTGTAGAAAAAGAGATAGATCAGCAGGGTCCATCTGTAGTGTGTATGTTGCTGGCTGAGCCTGGTATACATAGTCTGATCTTTCACATGAACAAGCATTTGCTTCCAAAGAAATCTAGGCAGGCAGAAATCAAACATTGGAGCTGAGTGCAACATCTTGAAAATCACAATGAACTTGTATTTTATACTTTTTGTGAAGGTGTGCTACCTTCAGTATAACCTTGGCTATTGCAAAGGACCAAATCAGATACTGAAATGATATCCACTGCCAGTTCATCTAGGAGAAGGTTTCTAAAGTTTTCTTGAGGCCTTTTATAGAATGTTGTAGTGCTTCAGATGAGATATTGGCTACTTTTAAATGTTACTGTAATTATTTTAAGGAACTTTGAAAACCATTGCTCAAGAAGAATATAAATGACTCAGTTGCAGAAATAATCTGGTCTGGGACTGAAGTGGAGAGATATATAGCCCCTGTTGCTGATGTATATACAGAAGTAACATGATGGAAAGTGATAGGCATCATCGTACTTTTGCTTTAAGTTGGAAAACCTGCATAAAGAATAAACTGTAGCAGACTGACAGTAAAATCCTATTAATGTATGAATCACTGCTGCCTTGATTTGATGACCACTATAATACAGTGAACTATGAACTGGCCAATAAACAGAACAGTTGCAAGAAAATGGCAAGAAAGGCCTCACTGAAGAGCTCTGGTGATGAACCTCTGCCCTGCTGTAATCTTTGTTTCAGAATATGAGCTATACTTCACCATCTGTCTTCTGGGCTATGATCATCTCTCTTCACACCATCAGCAAACACAGAGAGGCAAGACACTGAGGAGATGCTGCATGCTACCGCTCCCCTTGTTCTTTGTATCTACTGCTTGGGGTTAAGTCCTTTCTGAAACTGTGGCAAGTACGACCTAATGTGACTGCAGTGGTTTTAGAGTGGTTCTGTGACTTACTGACCAGCTCTTAGCCTGTGCAATAAAAGCCACTGAAAGTAACAGTACTTGTTCTCTTCAAGATGGGACAGAATTCTTACTTTTAACAAAGTGTGTGACACAAAAGGAAAATTAAGGGTAAAACTCCACTGAAATCAATACCGAAACTCAGTGAAATCAGTATTTCACTGCAGGTATTTAACTGGCTAGTTTTGATTCATCATTGCCTGGGTGCTGCATGTGACCTGTGTGGCCATTTGCCTGGGTAGCAAGCATTCTGTGAATCTTTAGCTACTTAAAGCTAATGCAAGAGTCTTGGTTCTCTTGCTACATAAATGCAGCCTTATAGTAAAATGCCCAAAAGAAGCTGATATATAATCTATACCCTTAACCAAGGCAAAGAAAAGGTTAATTTAGTGAATAAGGAATTGATAGCAATGGTATACTTTTGGTATTCTTCAAAGATATGCAATACATAAAAGTGCATCTGAAAAGCCTATCTTTTATGAATAAAAGGAGGAGAAACTGTTTTAGTAAAATCCTCAGAGAGAAGAAACCATGTTACTGACCTTGCAAAACATACATTTCATTTCTACACTTAATTCCATTAATCCTGTCTTCATACAGACTCTAAGGAGGCTGGGATACTCATATTCAAGAATCTACTTTAAGTTTCTGTTCAATAGAGAGTATTACCAGCAGAAGCTGATACCACCACTGAGAAGAGCTCACCCAGACTACTATTATGTGGTAAAAACAAGGCACATAGATGAGGAATGAAGTTCTCAGTAGAAGTTTTCTCTAAGTTACAGATCCTATTGCTTCCATAGAGAATTGAGCACTTGTGCAAGCGACAGAATATCTTCACAATCCCAACATGCTTAACACAAGCGCAGAGCCATGGAATAGAGTGACTAAAGACATCAAATTGAAAGCTGGTGGACATAAAATGTCTCTCAACAGAAATGCAATGACAGGAAAGAAAAATGCAGTGATATCCAGGAAACATGTTTTTTGGCTTTGCAGAAATATCTGGTATTTCTAGTAACAAACACTGCAGAAATTCTGGGTTTAGCTGTGGGCAGAGAACACCTTCTTCACATAAAATCAAGTATATTTAAAGCTGTGGGGAGACAGGACTGTAACAGGAGAGTGATAGCAGAACTGTGGATGTCTCCAGCTATCTGACTTGAGAGAGTGCTTTATGGGAGTCTCTATGACAGATCTCTAGACAGAAAATCATCAAGTCTTAAGCAGAGGGTTGTTTCTGGCACAGGTTGGCAGTTACCAGAGTTAAGAATGGGGGGGGAGTCTACTGTCTTCTCTGCTGAACTCCCCATTGTCCTTTTGAAAAGGCTTTTCAAAATGTATTCACTGATCCATTGGATACTGTACACTTTTTATTTGCAAGTAGCATTAAAGTGTGCATCAGAGCTCTGTTTTCCATAATCTATGGGAAAAATTATGGGGTTGGAACTGTGCTTTTACTGAGTTTATTCAACACTGCACAGTGCCTTAGCCATGCACAGCTTTTGTGCAAGGATGCAATTACACACTGTACTCTAGCTACAGGTGTCTATTTGCATCACTGTAGATAGCATATACAGTAATAGGGATGTAGAATGCTCATGAAAGACTAATGGCTTCATCCAGGTGGGTGGCAGATAGAACTAGGCAGCAGGAATGCACATCTGACACAACAAGGACAAGGCTACCGTGAAGTAGAGATGGTGAGAATTTTTTTTGAGGTCTAATAAAATGTCTTTCGTGACAGAAGCCAGTTCTTCAGGAAAAACCCCTCTGCACCCAGGAACGCACCAGTCTAACTGAAACTTCCCATGGGAACCTGCATTTAAGCTCCACCATGGACACAATAGTGCAACTACTTGATACTGCCAAGCTAATTAAGGTGCTGGATTAAGCAGCTGGATTAAGTCTCTTGACTCTTCCATATTCCAGGTGAGGGTCCTGATGTACAGTTTAGTTGCTTTTGCAGGATGTGTGAGGGTCTTTCACTTAGTTCTTAACAAAAAAAAAAACCCAAAGCAAGCAAGCAGGCAACCAAAGCATTCATTCTCACAGTATGTGGAAGATGGCATGTGAAGAGAAGCATGCGTGGGAAGATCCAGTTTCTGACTACCTGTGCAGTCAATGCACACACTGCCTTCTTAGTTTAGCTTCAGCAATTACTTGGCTTCTTAGATCCTCCTCAGCAACAAATAAGTCGTATCAGGCTATGACACACTTTAGGCGAAACAAAGAAAGGCTTTTATTTACCCAAAGTAAGAAGAAGAGCTCTTAACAGCACAGAAAATGGAGATGGAAATATCCTGAAAGGAAAACATTTAGATAACCAAACAACCCACAGTCAGCCCATGCCCACTGCTCTGATTTGTTTTCCTAGCTCTATCCATAAACACGTATTTTGTTCCCTGTGACTGCTGCAGAAAGAGGTGTCCTCCTATTCACTAGCATATTTTTTTCCTATTTCACATGGAAAGAAGCAAAGTCTCTTCTGCAATTTCCAAACGTGTTATAAGCAGCAGTATATTGTAGGGGAGAGTAACCCTGCTAACCTATGCAAATAGCACAGAAGAACATGAGGATTATTTTAGAAAGGGTAAAGAAGGGTTAGTAATATGAATGAAGAAGCAGAAAAAGCAGACAAGGGGTGTTCCCACTGCTTTTTAAATCTCTCTTTCAATTATTTACTTGGCACTTTGCTCGCAATTTAAATTTTTTCATTCATCTTACTATTTAATCACAATTTTTAATTATCCTAGTAACTTGAGGCTACTTCTTAACTCAGCAATAGCTTCAGCTTCTGTTAATAAATGGCATAGATCCTTGGCTTTGACACTTACTTGCTGTGTTTTGGCTTTGGAAGAGCATGCAGTCCAGGGCACTGCACTTGCCTCTTAAATCGCAAATCTTCTCAAGTTATCAGTACAATGTTTCACCCTGATGATGCTAATTTAGCATAAAAATGTTCAGCTTTCACTGTGGTTCTTAGTGCTACTGTTGCTAAAAATAGAGATCAGAGAACAAGTTCTTAAAAAAACAGGATCTGTTCTTAAAAAACAGGATCTATTCTTAAAGACATTCTTCCAGATGATTTTTTTTCTCCTTAGTGTGGAAAAGGGACAGCATTGTAGGTTGGAAGACAGAGCTGTAGGTTGGAAGAAAGTTACATCTCAGTGTGTGTGATTGAGACATTTTGGGATTAAAGTCTTGGGGTTTTTGAGCTGCATGCCAAATGAACTCCCATGCTGGGGTTACAGTGCTCATGTGGGAGTGGCTGCACTGGTTTGGAGGCTGCTGGGGGACATGAGCCAGTGGGCATGACTTCGTCTGGGATGCAGAGGCCATCCAGCCCAAATCCACAAGGGAACAGTAAAAGATCTGGGACTTGCTGAGTTATCCACTCTCCCCACAGCTCTCTGAAGTCCGTGTGGCTCTGTGAAGTCTGGAGAATGTGGCTTATGGGTTCAGGAAGGTTGACCATCTCTCCACTGCACCGAGCCCCTGAGACAAACTTCCTGTTTTTGCAGGCAGCTTGTCAGATAACTCTTCTTCATAAATTGACCAGCCTCTATTTTACAATGTTAGGTTTTTGTTCTCATCCTCCCTGGTGAAAGAAGCTGGCTCTTCTCATGCTTTTTGTGATTTCCAGCCAAAATTTATTCACAGTATGGTTTGGGGTTGTGCCAACATGGTCCATTAGCAAAAAAAAGTTCTTTTTCACTGAGCTACACATTGCAATCAGATGTCTTCCTAGCCTCCATTTTGCCAGAATAAGTGATCTGAGCTCTCCCAGTTTCCTCTAACACAGTCCATCTAGAAGTCTTTTCTGCCTCTTTGGGTTAATTTTTGTGGAGCACCAATGACTACAGCTAAGTGTCCTTTTCCTGCTGATGTTTGACTGGGGCCAGTGGGTTATCATGCAGCACTCTGATAGTACTAGCTGGCCAAACGCCACCTCCTATGTGTTGTTAATACTAGCAAAAATAATCAGTTAGAAAGAAAATGGTGGGCTTAACCACCAAATTTAAGGACTTCTAATGAAGTCAGCTAAAACAGACTCTAAGGGCCCAGCTTATTGTGTGGCACTTCTTTGTATTCATTCGGTGGTAACACCAGGATCAGGAACCAGAACACACTGGACCACATAGGTAGTTGTTAGGTGCCCACAAGCAGTTTGTAGATGGGTCTGAAAGAATCAATACACTCGAATGTGTGATGTTTGGTGGCTTTCTGCAGGGGTTGGCTACATTAGGTTCCTTTCAGAAAATGCTAACTCTCCCCATTCTCTTATAGGAGATCTACTGTTCATAAGAGACTCCTTCCTATGGCCACAAAGCTTATTTTTGACTCAGGTTGAAGCAAGGGTTTAAGCATAATTAGACCCTGAATAACCTTAGGCAGAAGTGTAATATTCTGTATGCAATGTGTTCCTGTGAACCAGAACAGGTCAACTGCAAAAGGAAGAGGAAAAGCATCAGCTTCCCTCCTTCACAAGCTCCAGAATTACATATATGTGATACATGTTTGTCGTTTTACCGATTACAATTAGAAAGATTTATCACAGTTACAAGATCCAGCCTGGGCACTTGCATTAATTACCACCAAGAGCACCCTATGGTATCTCGAGAAGATACAGAAAAAGAGGCATACATCCTGTGTCAGAAAAGTAGAATAAAATGGGAGGTTTGAAGGACCTGGAATAGCAGCTGAGGACTACAGCTATTGCTTCTCAAGAAATGCATCAGGCAGAGGGATTAAAGGAGAAGTTTGCCTCTTCAAAAGGAAAAGTTTCTAAAGAGAAAGGTGGGCACAAGCTAGCTACTCTTTTTTTCCAGTAACCTCAGGCCAGAGGCAGTGGATATTATTTAATAACCTACAATTAAAGTAGAGCAGTCTAATTACCAGGTTGCACTAAAAAAGTCAAGTCACGCTCTTTGAAAGAATGAAATTCTGAGAGGATTAATTGCCTGCGAAGTGCCTAAAAGAGAAAAATATGTAATACTTGTAAAAACCCCCCCAGCCCCCAGACCATTTGTTTTTCCCTGTTTGTGGGATCCTAATTTTGAGATCATATTGCAGGAGATAGCCCAAAACTGAGAGAAAAACATCTTATGAGAATCTGCCTTATGTTTGGAAGCAGCTGTATTAGTTTGTCAGGCTGCAGAAGACTTCTGAATAAGAATGCAAGTTGTAGAAAGTAAAGAGGTGATGGTGCTGTAGATTGGGCTGACAAACAAGTCTTACTTAAAGACAAAATGGATTAACAAAGTAAAACAATAGCGTCAACAGTTCAGTTCTCATGTGGAGTGAATTTGCAAGAAGTAATGTGAAAGTTTTCACTTGAAGGAGAAAATGGGGACCTAAGCAATGCCTGGTCTTTGATAGAGCTACTATTCTGGCAAGAAACAAAACTATCTGTGGGAAGCTGTACCTACAAGGGAATGAAAGGTAAGTATTCTGCACAACAAAGAAGATTGTTCTGTGGAAATTGCTCACATGGAATGCTATTTCAGATGACTGAAATGCCCCCTTGAACAAGAATGGAATTGTTGTTGCTTATAAATTGAATATTGATACCAAGGTCAATATGAAATCTTAAGTCAATTTGAATACAAACGAAAAGGCCCAGGTTGTGCAGTGACAAACTCAGTTCAATAATAGCTGTGAACTAACTAAATATAGTTGCAGAACAGTCTCTTGAAAACATAGGATTCAATTTATTGTTGAGGGAGACAGGAGCTGGAAATGCATGTGGTACTTCATCTCACAGGGAGAGTGTATAAACTAGAAGGCCAGAAGCACTTGGAGGTAGAAAGAAAAACAGCTTTTAAGAAACCCAAACTAAATTAAGATATAGACAGCAAAGAAAATAATTAGAAGGCAAATTTCACAAATAAAATATGATTAAAACAGTCACTAAGTTGTAAGAGAACAGTAAGGAAGAGGTAGCAGCAAGATCAGAAGTTGTTAAGCATACATTCATGAGGAAAGAACCCTTCTATCCACGATCATGATATCCATTATATATTTTGGAAATCTGAGAAACAAATGTCCATTACAAAGGAGGAAAATGGCCCACTTCTCTCAGTGCACATTTACAGTTGAGTGCAGAGAGAGCTAAACCACAGCCTGTTAAAAACTTGTCCACAGAGATCACCCTATGCAATGTTGTCAATTCACTGTTTTCTAGGTCCCTTTGATAAAAATGGACACGACAGCACTTTTCCACTTCAAAGAATTAATGAAATAAAGAACACTTCATAATGTTTAGCATATATATACGCTATTGTAATGAGGTCAATACACATGGCTTACCTAGCTACACGTAGAAGTCTAGTACTAGAGAGAAAATTTATGGTAAGGACTAAAGAAATAAGTCCCTTTAAACAATTGGCATGCCCTCCATCCTAAATTAATGCTGGACTGTGTTTTGGCTTGGGTCATATGTTGATTTTGATTATGATGGGTAAGTGGGTTCCTGCTGTAGTTCCACTTTATCCAAACCAAAGCTGTGTACACTTTTTTTTCAGGTACACTTCTTTTAGTGTTTGCCTTTTGTGCTTTCCTGCACTTGGTGTTTTCTGAGAGTTGTGTTCTGCTGAACACCCATAGAAACTTCAGCAGGTCAACTACTTCTGGTCATGCTATGTCTGAGTCCTTCCCACTCCCTGGGCTCAGAAGCAGATGCAGGCTGAATGCCACCGCTGTACTGGGGCAAGACCCAGGCATGTGCTGATCCCTTGTCCCCTCACCTCTCAGACCCAGTTCCCATGCCAAGGAAAGCTGATGCCCAGAACCTGAGCATGAGCCACGGCATGTTGTAGCCGGGCGTTGGTCTGAACACTGTGGAGCAGGACCCTGGGGCATGCTAAGCCATGCATGGGAACATAAATATAGACATAGCCATAGATAATGTGGGAACTGAGTGCCTGTAAGTTTTCAGGCTTCCTTTGAAGTCTATGGGAATTTTCCTGAATAACGTATGCGTAAAAACAGAATAAAAGTGTTCAGTTTTTGGCCTGTTAGGACACGGGTGCCAATAGTAAATGCTTTATTGCTGAAATCATAAGCAGCTAAATACTTGGGGAATTAAGAATATACTACCCAATGGCTTGCTGGTTAAAGCATTCTGAGGGAGGTAGAAAATGTGGGACCAGATCTCCTCTCCTATCTCCTGAGTGGATGCTTCAGCTACTGAATTCAACTGAGTAGTGCCTTTTGCCTCTTTGCTCTCTCCCTTTCCTCCGTCCCTTCTCCCTTTTTATTCCATCCTTGTCAAGTACTTTAAGAAGCTAACCAAACAGCATCTGGAATCTGAAGTGCAGATGGATCCGCCCTTGAGAGACTTAAATCCCAGTGCTTGACAGGGTTTAGTACTCTTCCTGTAGTGTTGCCCTGAGGCTGGTTGATAGCAACTCCTGGAAGACTGCTGTGAGTTCCTCTCATGGGTGGCTGACTTTCCCCATATGTTATACAAGGAGCTCAGGCTCTAACCATATGCTATAACTCAGGCTCTAACTTTGGTGTGGTTGTGGTTAACCAAAGCTAGATGCATCACTGCAGAGCATAGTGAGTCTTGAAACAGTGTTGACTAAGCCCAAAGCCTGTAACAGCCAAGGTGAAATCACAAGAGATAATGACCAAAGCTGGGCTGACTTTATTTACAGTGGTGTAATCTAAGCCAGCAAGATCACATCAATACATGGTAACTGACAAGATGTGAATCTGGAGTGGAAGAAACACCAAGTCACTCACCCTTGCCCTCTCTTACTGCAGGCAGCCAGACCATGTAATTCCTTTCATAAACTGGTGACCCTCCAGCTTGACTTTTTACATTCAGTAGCATTAAATTAATATGAGTCTAAGGAAAGTACAGTTCCAGACTTTACTATTGCAGCATCTTGTATGTCAGTACGTCTGTAGTAAGGGGTCCACAGAATGCTTACAGTAAGACAGGGAGTCCATGCTGCAGGTCAGAACGTCACCCATCTCAATGCCACTAGTCTGTTCAGCTAAGTGATAGCTCTAGCTTTGTTGCATTATATGAGTGTATAAACAAGTTAATTAAGCTACTAGTATTTCTTTTAGTATTATAAACTCCTTATGATATATCAATATTTTTTTAGTATTATAATAATAATTAGAACTTACAGCTAGTGTACAAATGCAGTATGTGTGGACAATACAGATGTGTACCTATGTAATATGTGGTATATTGAAGGATGCATTGCTGTTAGTTCATCACATTTAAGAGAAACATGGGTTTGATACTTTAAATATAAGGTGTGTTTTTCCATATATAGCTTTCTGTTGAATAGTCTAGACAGCATCTACTGTGCATATACTCTTCCCTAAGTGGTCATTTTGAATGGCTAATAGGTCAGCAGTTATTGACAGGTTGCTTTCTTGTCTAAATATAGAGGAATGTGTGTATCCTTGTACACAGCGGGTGTTCGAGTAATAATGAAAGTGATTGATGATAAAAAGCTTGCTTTCTACTCTTCTGTCATCAACAACCTATTGGGATCAAGAGAACACTAGGATAGAAATTAATCTTCCTTCAGTTATTCTAAACAGTCAACTGATGGGAGATTTCTTTGATCTCATTCAGTTCAAATTGATTAATTCTGTTAATTACTCTGTTTGAAGTGAGTTTGCAGGAATTTGCTGCGTGTTGCAGCATCCTTGATGGTTTGTCTTCTTGCATGCCTAACAGTTGAACTTGGGAAAGAATTTGAAGGGAGGTGTTGTCAGTGTACTGTTTTCTGACTAAGATTGATGATGACTATTAATGATAAATATCTGTAGAGCGATCAGATGTAATTTGTTTCTATACTTGGAATTTTCATTGAAGCTGTCATTGGTTAAAATGCATAAACAGCCCTTGGAGCAGGAACTCGTGTCTTCCTCCTCCAAGGGAATACATAATCACAAAAATAGGAATGTTTTTTCTCTTTCTCCCTCTGTCCTTTACCCACCTCATGAACCCTGAATTCTACAGGAAAAACTGGGATTACATTAAAGCTCTTTGATACCTCCTGGATTATGGGATTGTCATAAATTTATGGAGGTATGTCTGCTAAGTAGGTTCTGATTAACATTGATAGTGGGGGACAAATCTCCTACCTGGAGTCTGTTTTTTCAGTAAGCAATCTGAATTTTACAAGATAGATGAGGCACTTGGGCTGCTTGGGGCTGTAAGAATCCACTGACATACACTGAAGGATTTGCCACCCACTGAGGAGATGGCTGCTTAAGGTTTGTCAGTCATACCAAAGTCCATCTTTGCTCTAACTAGCTTTCAGTCAAAAGTGAAATTATTATACTAAAATGTTAAGATTCAACCATCCTAATAAAAGAAATGTATCTTGAGAGAAGTATGAGAAATGAAACAACAAAACATGTTGTAGATATGTCTTATTCTAGTTAGGCTTCAAGGTGATATGTCTTTCTCATGTAGCTAGTAGACACTTAAACCATAATAGCTTCCAAAGTAATTGCCACTGCCCTCTGATGCTGGGTTCCAGTTCTCCTGCATCCTGCCTGCCACAGGTTAGTGTTTGCAATACGAAGATGCCTTTGGAGTGCCCTTCTGTGATAGTGTGGCCTCAGCTGGAAGTCAGCAGCTAACTGACTCTGAAGAAACCTTTTATGCAATAGGGAGGGAAAACAAGCTCAGTACTTGCTCTGGGCATAAACAGATCATTTACCTGTTTCCAGTAAAAGTCTTTCTGCTGATGGCAAGGGAGGTTAAACTTTCTAAGCACCCCTCTGAGTATATTACTATTTATAACACTGAAGTGTAAACCTTATTTTACACAATATGTAAGTGAGAGCAAAAAAATACAGCTCAGTAGTATTTGCTAGAGAGCAGACACAGACACAGGACCAAGCACTTGAGCTCAATAATACATTAGGATCAGTGATTTCTATGTGTGGCTTGCTGGAACTGGGGGAGTCCAATTGACAGGCTTTCTCCAGGAAGGTGAAAGATGTGGAGTTAAATTCCTTTATGCAGAAGAAATAAAGTCCTTTTTCTCTTCCAATCATTGTCATACTGCATAAAATCTGGCGGAGACTTTGATTTGTTTTAAAAGCAAGTGGTAATCATCTCTACATTTTGCATGAAGTTTATTCTGCTAGACTTCCAGAAAAGCCAAATAAACTCCCCTGAGGAGATAAGGAAGAAAGGCTTATTTTCTGGATCAGTTGGGTATAAAGAATGCCGTTAGTGCTGAGCAGCATGGTAGGAAGTGTATTTGTGTCCAGAAGCAGAAAGCTTGCTAAAAACCACCAGTGGTGAAAACTGAGCCAAGCAGAAATGTAAAGAAATAGTGGTTTGGGAATCCCAATTTTGCATATAGGTGCCTGTGTCCAAGTCTAGTACCACCTCTGTCCCCTGCACTATAATATAGGAAAATCAGAAGTAGCTGACATAGAGGTAACTCCAGAACTGGAGGCAACACATAACATGCCAGGGATGTACTTTGTGTATTTGCTTCTAATTCCCAAACGGCTCCTTTTGTGGGGTTCTGCTGTGGCATACAGGTATATCCCAAATCCACCACATCTGGATTTTCTGTATATTTGCCAGCAGGATGCAGGACCTACTCCCTGTGATCCTGTAACTTAGGAATAAGGGATATTTTCTCCACAAGTCTACTTTATTAGTATTGTGATTATAGCTGACTTTCCCAAATATTGGAGGCCATTTCTTATGAGTGAGAAAAATCATCAGATCTTCCCTCTAAAATAAAGAAAGAAATTGCCAATGAGCCCCCCAAGAATCTGGTATAAATGTTTAGCCTGAGGCTTCCTTACTCACTGCTTTTGTTGCCTTTCTTCCATTGACATACTCTTTCTGGATAAAGCCTGAAGTAATCCCCTTAATATGTGAAGTTGTTAGGAGAGAGAACATGAAAAGCTCAGAAGGCAATCATTTCAGGAATTGGTTTCTTTATGGCTTTTCTATTAACTTTTCTTGGCAATCCTGCTTCTTAAATCGGTATACTCCCATTTTTAACAAAAAAAAAACCAACAGAAAGTTGACATAAATCGTTACAGGGAATATGCTATATCTGTTGCCAATATAAGTAATTTAGAAAAATAATCATTTTTATTGAAGAATACCTTTTATACTGGCATAATAACTTCTTATAATCTCACTTTGCGCATTTATGCGCTAGGGCAAGGGATCTTTTTTGGCAAGTGATTGTAAAAATACGATGTGGAGGATTTTAGAAATAGGAAAACCTTCATGTCTAGGCTGCTAAAATGCCATGGAAATTTCCCTCTAATGATTTTAGCTGTTTTATGTAAAGGGGTGGTATAAAGTAACTTTCTCATCAGTCGCTGTCCTAAGGGTGTCTGGTTCTATTTAGCGCCTGGGGTATTTACATCTGAGGTATGTTTTTATTTGCTATACAAAGAGGAAAGTGTGGGCCAATCTTCCACTATATTTTGTAGCTCCATTGTCCTTGGAGCCAGAGACCAGATTTTAATGTTCCCTCTAACAACTGAAAATATACCAGGAAACGGCCAAACAGTGGCTCTATTTCCTTGCATGCTTAGCATCAGTGGCACAATACAACTGAAGGACTTTATTTCTAGCAAAAATGTAAAGATAGATTAGTAGATACAGTAAGACCGGAAAGATGAGTATGAACCTGTAGCCTGTTCTCCTGCCAACACCATCCATAGGTGCCAGCCCAAGATTAAACCACCAAGCCCAGAACTTCAAGGTCTACTACACTTCAAAGAAAACAGAGGGGAGAGTGTTCAAAGATGGAAGTGTTGAGCAATGCCAATGCACCATACATCTGAATGGTAGCAGTTTATGCTTCTTGCTGTGCAAGCACCTTACGAAAACTGGGCTCTGGTCACCAAGGTTTCTGCCTGCATAGCGCTAGTGGTTTCTTTATCACAGCAGAAAGCTTTAGAACAAGCTATATAATAATAACAGTAATAATAATAGACTACCAAATGGTGTCTTTCTGTACAAAATCTGTAGCATCTTTTCCAGATGTAGCTAAATACGCAAAGACTGCCAGAAAATGGAGAAATAGAGTCTTCTGTGCACATTTGAAAAGAATTCATAGATTTCATTGCATTTTCTTTTATGGCTACTGCCATGTAGAGCTAGCCTGGTGGTTTTAAACCAGAGATGATACTTAACGTTCTCCTTTTTCATGTCCTCATTTGTATGCTTTATTTCTGCTAGCAAGTTCTTTCATTATCCCTGCATGATACTGATTTAGTATTGCCTGGGCTATTTTCTCTTGTCTTTGTCTGGTTTGTTTAGTTTCTTCCAAATTGTATTTGTGGATTACTCTCCAGGAATAGCACAAATGCTATTTTAGGTGATTTCCAGTGTTCTCTGTAGTTAATTTTATTTACAGATTGTTGTGCCATACGTCTGTTTCACTATTTCCAGAGTTCCCTCAAATGTGGATATAGTACTTTCCAAATATAAAAATCAAATCCTCAGCTCCTCAAGACGTAGTTTAAAAGCAAGCACTTGCTTACTTACTCAAGGAAAACTACCTGTAGCGTCAGCATGAACTTTGGCTGTTCTCTTGTCAGCCCTGGTGTGTGCAGTCTCATACACAATCTTTTTCTTTCCAATACACCATGCTTTTTTCCAGTCTGCATTGACAATACTGAGATCAGCTTTCCACCCCATAAGTCATCCAGCAGCACCATGAAAATCTGTGAGGACAGTTGCATGATTGGTCCTAATGGGTGTGTGGACAGCCAGATATAGAATCTAGATATTTCCATTGTCAGTCTCCTGTCTTGAAGGGACCACAACCAGCAATAATGAAACACAAATTACAAACCAACAGTTTTGAAGAACATTTTGATGATGACAGAAAACCATTTTGTAATCATCCCACAGCACCACTAGCTTTCCCTCGAGGAGATCAGTAATTCATAGTAGTAGTATGTTTTTCCTATGCATGAATAATCCATAATAAAGGCGACATATGGCAATTCACATTTAGCATTGATGAGAAAGGCATTGAAAAGTTGGTTATAATTGCTGCCTCCAAAGCTGGCCAAGCATAACACATTTGTGAAAAGCAAATATGAAAAAACAGTGGCAGAACATGTAACAGATAAATCCCATTAGGTCCGGTAACATGACACAGGCAGGGAGGAAACCCACTGGGAGATTTGCAAGCCAGTAAAGAAAAATACACATTCACAATATTAATTGCAACACCAAATACTTTATGGGTTCTAAAACAACTTCCCACTTCGCTGCACGTGGATAAATAGATAAGAATTCCTAGCGATGGAAAGAATTAGAACCTAATTAAATCTGGCAGCTGAGCTGTATGAAAATAGAAGGGCACATGTAAACATTTTTTCTGGTAATTGATGAGGTGAGAAACTATGGCTTTTCTGATGAACAAATAATTTGTCACACTGGAAGGCAGACACTCATGGTAGATGTAATAGCTTGCTAGTGAGGTAAAACTCATTAATACGTATTCTAGCTGCAGCACGTATGCTTAACTCGTTTGAAAACATGAACTAGAAGTGATCACATCATTTTAAATTAGACTGCTTGAAGACTTTACTATTTTCAGAGGCAGATGAGGGCTGAGTATCACTTTTCTGTGTCTCCTGCCTCTTGCCTTCTCTTTGCCTTCCTGATGCTGGTGGTGGGCTGGGTGGGCACAGTCTCAGCGTGGTCATGGTGAGCAGCCCTGTGTCCTTACTGCCTGCAAAGCACATGGTCTGTCTTCTCAAAGGAGAAGCAGAGTGTGTGCCATTTCTCGCTTAGTGTAAATTCCCATGGCAGGATATGACTAATGGTTTAATGGCAAAATAGAGTAACATGGCATGGCCTTAATGTCATAATTATCCATAAAGAACTGACAGAGATCTTTTAATGTCTCCAAAGAAGTCAAGAGACAAGTAATTTGTAAGTCCCATTCAATAAGTAAAATGAGCCTTAAAATTGACTTACTAAATAAGTCTGGTAGTATTTCTGCTCAGCTCTGTTGTAGTAGAACTTAGCAGTAGTAAAGAATTATCCTTGACTGTAACTGGGTGTATGGTTTGGCCCATTCTGAAGAGAGGTAGATGTCTCCCACTTTCACATCATGAGGAAGTGTCGTTTACTTTAGAGGGGAAGGTGCTGTGTCCACAACAAGACCTGAAGCCTGTAGTGATACATTGTTTGATCAAAGGTGCAGATCCTCTGTGGCAAATTAAATAGGTGCCCGCATGAAGAGTTTGTTGAAATCAGTAAGGGAAATGCCCTCACTGGAAGCCTTCCATAACAGTCCTTTGGGAATGTAGAAATCCTTGACAGCTAAATGAGAGTGAAGAAGGCTGGAACCTGTGGCACCTCCTGTTGTGCAGCCAGTTAGAAATGAAGAACATTTACTGCACCTAGAAGTGGGGGTTTAGCAGGAGCCCTTTGCTCCAGCACGAAGCAAGTGCTCTTTGTGGCCTTCCAAGGGACTGCTCCTGCGGTTGGAAAAAGGAAAAGAAAGCGATAGCATCAAGGGCATTTTTTGTGGATTCTTTTTAAGTTGGTCTTTCAAGGGTGCTATTTTCTGGAATAACCATTTCCTTGCAAGTGTGCTCCTGTCCTATCAAATCTATGTTTAGATCATCTACAGCTGTTATTTGTATGAATATGTGATTGCTATGTTTATCGTGCAACTCTGACTTCCTCTGCATGCTGCATGCCTGGCTCTCTCGGTGGAGACTTACTTTTAACATTTCAAAGAGTTGAGCAGCTTCCAGCACCCACTGTCTGTGAGTAATGTGGCCATCCCAAACTCATGACAATACAGTTTTAGACAGCATTTGACAGTCTTGTACTTTGTAAGTCTTTCTCATATTAGCATGAAATACACAAACCTGCATGTACTTAATCTTACAAGCCTTTTTTCTTTCCTTTTTAATCTGGTCAGATAAATCTCTGGCCCAGCAGCAAGCCCATTTGCTTGCAAGGTTGGAGCTCTGTGTTGCAGCCTTTTACTGCTTAATCTCATCTGTGTTGGTTGATGGTATGTTTTGTCAGTGACACACTGCATTTGAGTGTGTTTGTTTAGTAAAGCTCAGGCCTGATGCATCAAACTGGTCTGTTCCAAATCTGAGGGCAAACTGGTTACACAGACTATTAAGCAATGTGTGGTGTACATTGCAATGAACATACTGGAGGGCATGACTCCATAGAACAAATGCTGGGGCTATAGAAGGTCTCCAGAAAACAGGAGCTGCTATACACGATCACTTTTCTTATACAGCACTGGCTTTCCTGCTGGGTTCGAAGATGTCTGTCATTAAAGGTGACTGCCGTATGTGGAGTGTGTATCTTTCTGATAGAAGTGAGAAAGCACAGCTCAAGTCCAATTTATGTAAGCGGTTAGCTCCAGCTGAGGATTGCATCTAGTATGACAATAGGTGGAAAATATCAGCCAAGTAAAAGTAGACATTGGAGATATTTACTAGATAATTAATGGAAATAATTACTTTCACAGACACGTCTTCAGCTGCTAAAGGGAAGGCACCAATACAGTCATTCCTGGAGTGGATCTCAACATGCTTTCTGCCCGTTGGGTGGAATACCTAAATTTAAGGGCTGGTCCAAACCCTCCTGAAGCTCTTGGGAAGCTTCCCACTGATTTAAAATTGTAGGCAGTAAGTCTGACCCTTTTTCGGCTTTTAATAATAATTCCTCCACTCAAGTAAAAACAAAAATCTTGTTCCAAATATTTAGATTGCTAAAGAAAGGCATGTAGTACAATTTTCCACAATATTTTATACCGACACAGGTCAGCATGGAGGGAAATGTTCATGCCTGTTTTCCCGTAGGATAACAGTTAAGAAATATTTTCAGGAGAAAGGGGGAAAGATGATGGTTTTTTGTTGGAATAAAAAAGGCATTAAAATTTCTCACCTTCGGGAATCCTGTGTGCAAGGGAATATCAATAGGCAGGAGCAGGCATTCCACTCTTGAGTTGCTTGAGGATTGGGACTACATTGATAAAGTGGACTGTATGACTGAGGGTCTACTTGCAAAGGTTTAGCTGGATTGGGCCCAACAGCTCTTCTAACTTGACAACTTCTTTGCTGGTTGGTGGTGATGGGGAGCAGTGAGCTCAACCTGAAATAGCAAAGGCAGCTTCCTGACCTCTGCTGCACCCCTGGAGATAGTGAACGCCCTAGAGAATACTGGCCTGATTGATGCTGCTGAAATTGTAGTCCTAAGGAAGTCAAAATTACACTCATTTGTATTATGTCACACTGATACGGAGAAGTGTTAGAATAAGTGACTTCTAAACTGTTTGCTGATGGTGCTGCTGGTTTAAGCATGATTATAGCCCATTAAGCACCCCATGCATGACTAACTTTGACCATTTTACAGTTAAATCCTCAGCTTTAAATGCTTGTGCCCTGCACCCATTTGTTATAGGCAGTAATTTTGTAACGTGTTTGCAGAGACTTTTTACAGAGTGGTTGTGGGACCAGGATTGGGATTCTCTTGGCAGATCCTCTTCTGTCTTTTCGGTGAGTGTAGATGTTCATCACCTCAGTGTGAACAACCGATCGTGTCCCAAGTGGCAGATGACCGGGAAATCGGGGCTCTCGCCCGTGGCAGAGATAGGAAAAGCAATTTCAGGCTTTTTAGTGGCAGAAACCACAGCCGAAGCAGCATTTCTGATGCATCTATCAGACTAAAATGGAAGGAGGCGGGACGGCGGCGGTGCGTGCGATAGGAGAGCAGCTACCATCCCTGACTTCCAGTTCCCACCTAGTTAACTCCTTGTGTTAAAGCACCGGGCTGCAGATCACACGGGTTAAAAATCAGGCCAGGCCGGCAAGGAGGGAGCCAGGGCCGCTTGTCCCCCTTCTCCTGCTGCCGCCGCCGTGACATTTCCTCCCGTCCCAAAGTTCACGGGAAGACTGGCGAGGCGCCCGCCTGCGGGGGACCGCCGGCAGGTCCTGCCTCGCCGGAGGGGCGGCCGGTGCCTTCTCCTCCCTCCCGCCTCTCTCCTCGCTCGTTTCCAGAGGCGAGACCCCGGTCTCCGCAGGTACCGCACTGCCTCCCCCCCGCCTCCATCTTTTTCCCCTCGCCCCTGCAGCATCTGCCCGCTGCCCGGCCGGGGCACGGAACTGCCCCCGCTGACAGTGGGGGGCGCGGACGGGCGGAGGGGTTCAGGGAGGTGGGGTGGGGGGGGGGGGAACCCTTCTGCCCGGCGCCCCACAAAAGGCATCGCCAGGCTCGGGCTGCTCCGCACGCTCCGAGAGCCGGAGCACGCAGGGACACATTGCCTCTCGTTTACACACTGCCTCGTACGGACACGCTGCCTGCACAGACACACTGCCTGCACAGACACACTGCCTGCACAGACACACTGCCTCACACTCACTGCCTCACGCTCACACACACACACTCCGCACACGATGTGCGATGCGCGATGCGCGCCGTGAGGCACCTCGCACGCCCCGGGGCCGGGGGGAGCCGGCGGGATCCGCGCTGCCAGCGAGCCCGCCCTGCCGCTCCCTTTCCTCCAGACCCATCCATCAGCCTCTTCCCCTCGGTCAGCTCCTTCCTGCCTTTTCTTCCTTTCTTATTTTTTTTTAATGGTTTTTATATATATATATTTTTAATTTGCTCTAACTGTATCTACCCAAGCCCTGAAAAAATGCCTGCCCGTGGAGCGAGGAGAGGGCACCGGGTCGGTAAATAAGAAGTGAGTACGAGCACAATGGCGTGCTTCCCCGCTCCCAGTCCTGCGGATGCTGCATGCGCCCCTGCGCGGGGAGGGGGGACCCCGAGATGCTCCCCGCACAGCCGCGGCGGCCCGGGCCCCTGTGTACATACATCGCCTGGCTGCTTGCCCTTCCCTTCCCTTCTCCGCACCGCGCCCCGACGCGGAGCATCCCAGCCGGCCGCGGCTCGGGGCATCACCCGGCGCGTTGGAGCGGCCGCTGCTCGGGGGCGGTGGAGCGGCGGTGCCCGGTGCCCGCTCCTTTGTTCGCCGCCGGGCGGGTCGGCGCTGCTCCGGGCGGGCGGGGGGAGAGATCGGCGGCCCCGGTCGAGGGGGAAGCGGGGAGCGGCCGCGGCCGGAAAGCGCCGCGTCCCCCGGCACCGTGTGTGTGGGCTCGGAGGGGCAGAGAGAGGGGAGGGGGGTCCCCCGCTAAGGTGTGGGGCGCCAGGAGGGGGGGGGGCACCGTGCCCGTCCCCTGGGTGCCTGTGGGGCAGCGGGAGGCGTGACCGTGGGTTGTGCGGGGTCCCCCATCAGCCCGGGCTGGAGGCCTGAGCCCGCGGGTGTTCAGGAGCCACGCACCGCCGCCACCCGTGCTGGGGCCGTGTCCCACTTCGCCGGCCTGAGGGAGGCTTCCCTCAGTTTAGATGTGGGCTTTTCCCACCGGCAGCTGGGAGCGTAGCGGCGGCCGTTCAAAATGTGCTTGTGTTTCAAAGCGCTTTAAATATAGCCTGTGCGGTCAGCTGCTGGGGCCATCTTCCCGCAGGAGACCTTTACCTGCGCTTGATGTGGTGGGTTTGTTTTTAGTGCCCATAGAGTTGCTGGTAGTCACATGGATTACTGAGGTACTTGACAACGCACTCAGCTGCTCTTTCCCGAACCCGGTGGGGTTAGGAAATTATTTTATGTCAATAAAATACCTTTTTTATGTATAAATGTTTAAATAAATGTATAAATGTTTAACTAAAACATCATGTTAAGTAAATAAAAATACACGCTCTAAAATACGGGTGACTTTTCCAGTAAGTACACGTATGGTTTACTGTTATGTTCTGAGAGGTGTAATTGATACGCAATTAACACTTCAAGGCTGATACGATGCGCAATGTATTGTTTTTATGGTCGTGTCTGGGGAGTTTGGATGTGATCGTGTTCTCAGAGAGCGTTTATCTGCACACAGGACAAAATGCAAGAGGGAAAGAAGGATTTGTATGTTTCTGCTACTTCTGTAATGCCAAAGTAGAACACAGCTGGAAAGCTGCTTAGCAGTGCTTAAGAGAGCAGCGAGCCTAAAGAATCTCTGCAGCAAAATACCACCTTACAGTAATGTAATGAAATGCAAGAGTGTAGGGGAAATCTGCAGTTTGGAAAATTGTTGAATAACATGAGGGCACAGATGCATATAGAAAACGTTGCAGATGTGTGTGTGCATGTAAAATGGATCACACTACTCAGAACAGCAGGTTTGCTGTGAGGAGCCATGCGATTTAAGGGGAAGATTCAACAGTTTCAGAATTCCAGTTAGAAGCGACCTTGGCAAGAAGTTCAGTTGCGGATATCCAAGCGGTGCTGTAAAAATTAACTTCCCTTTTCTGTTTTGCCAGTGGCGGCACCTGACTTGCTGGATCCCAAATCGGCCACTCAGAACTCCAAACCGAGACTATCTTTTTCCACCAAGCCTACCGTGCTCTCTTCACGGGAGGAAAGTGATTCGGCCATTAATGTTATGAAATGGAAGACGGTCTCAACAATTTTCCTGGTGGTAGTCGTGTATTTAATAATTGGAGCAACAGTATTTAAAGCCCTGGAGCAGCCTTATGAGACCTCCCAGAGAGCCACCATCGTGATTCAGAAGCAGACGTTTGTATCGCAGCATTCCTGCGTGAATGCAACCGAGCTTGATGAACTGATCCAGGTAATCCCTACCGAACCCTTGTCGCCATGGCTTAGAGGAACTAATTATATATGGCAGCAGTGCTGTGGTAAAGGGGAAAAGCTTCATTAGCAAAGCTCTGGATTGGCCGAGCGATGTGACAAGTGTTAAGACCAGAAGTTGAGCAATAGCATTTTCATGCAAAGCCTCACGGTTGAAAGACTATTGCTATTTTTAGGTCCAGTACACTTGGTAGACAGGCTTTTCACTGAGGCCTCCCATTATGCTAATTAAATGATTATTCGTCAGCGATATATATAATTAATAGTTCACAAAGGAATTGATCTATCGATTGTGCCTTGCTAGGTCTGTCAATATTTGAAATGCCTGATTCTGAGGAAGAAAATACACCATCCGTTGCCTTAAAAGACTTCTAATTTACTGTGATTATATCAAGCTAGCTTTCCTTCCAGCTGTATGTCTCTTCTCATTGATTTTGTTTTAAGTACAGGAAAGTACCACGGCCTTGATATTTTGATCTTAGATCTCATTTTCTCTCCTCTTCTTAAAGGCACATCAACAACTGATGGACATTGGTGTGTTCCTACTAACATGACTTTACGCTTGCAGATCACCTGCCTCGGAACCATAGGAAATATTTACTAGAACTAGACCTAGAGCATTCTGAGACCCCCTCTAACTTAAATCCCATGTTCTTATGAATATCCGGTTGTACTGCAGGGGACTGCCAAATAAATGCCAGTTTGGGGGATAAGACAATGAAACATGAGGCTGGAGTGACCAGCCAAGAGCCGGCGAGGACTGACCCTTCATGAGCAACAGCCATGGGGCCATCTGGGTTTGCAGAGCTTGAGATGGGACAGGGAGAGGGTGGTGGGCATCCAGACCCTGGCTATTGTGAACGTGGAGAGCAGAGCTTCCTGGAAGTGGCTTTTGACTGCAGATATGGCTGAGAGTTTTGAAGTTGATTTTACCTCTCTAGATCAATCTGCCTTGAGCATCAGCAGGGACACCTGAGTTTGTTCAGTTTTAAACCCAAAGTACCCGATCACTTTTATGGCACACTACTTTTGAACTTTAAAAGCAAACTGGGGAGATAATCTTGTGTTTTGTGATTTCTCCCCTGCCTTGTTGCTAAAATGCGTTTCAAAGCTGCTACCCTTTAAATGACTGTCAGGCAGTTCCTACCTCCCTGTGTCCTGACTAGGCATGCCTGAGGAGGTGTTGTCGATACTAATTTCTATACTGTGTAATAACTGTGTTTCAGTGGGTCTACCGGCAGAATGTGCGATAATCTTTCAAACACATTCTGATTAAAACAATCTCTTGTAGCTAGTATAAATATCCCCGTATGAAATTTTTAGGTCAGATTCTGTTCTTGTGAAGATAAAAATAGAAGTTTCAAAGCACTATTGTCTCGCATCATCTATAAGATGATCCTTAAGGCAAAAAAAACTGTTGAAATTTGCTCTGGAGTGCTTAGATATTTTAGCAGTTATGATTCCCTACCCAGAAGCACAGATTGGTAATAAAAAACCCCACTTCATCAGCATTCAGTGCCCATTTGATGTTCTGTGTAAAATAAATGACAGTTTCAGTACAACCATCAGAGCACAGGTACCTGTATCAGTGTTACCTCCCATCTTCACTAGCGATCTTAGCATGACCAGAAGGGCACAGGCTTGTGAAGCAGAGGGGGGTGATGCAGCCTCCCACAACACATGGATGCGAGAGAGTTGTGGGAAGGGTTTGCTCTGCTTGTTGTTGGGGTAAATGAAAAACTTAATTTCCTCTTCTTCCCATCTGCTTCTCTGTGAAGATGAGCACCCCTACTCTCCTTTTATGGGAGGAGAGCTGAGGCATAGAGAGTTCGTTTGAGTGCCTTTCTTCATGCAGAAAAAGTGATAACACATTACATCAAGTTGTTTAAGGGTTGAGAATGAAGTGCCTTGCCTAAAGTAAAATCAGAAAGCAGTGGTAAAAGAGAGTCTCAAATCCATTTTTCCAAGTCTAGGCTGCTGTCTTCACCATGAGGTCATATTTCTTCCCTACTTACTTTGTCACAGAAGCTAAATTACTGGAATACATTTTGTCTCTCTGGGTTTATGTCTGAATGCTGTTACAATATAATGCAGTGTTTCTGCAGTTTTTGTTGGATGTCTCGATGAATAAAAATAAACAGTGCATGTGAGGAAGAAATAAATGATATTTAAGAATTCACTGAAAGCCATAAAACTGAAAATTAATATGTACCAGTGTAGTGGGAAGCTGGAATGATTAGTGTGTGCGAGGAAAATTACAGAGCTTACAGACAGTAATGTCTTCTTTAATCAAGAATTTACCTTGAGTCAAACTATAATAAAATCCATTATAAACTTTTCCTTTTGAGTTTAGTGTTCTAGGAAGCCAGAAACTGGTTTGGCTCTGGTTTGTGCTAGTCATTGCTCAAGGTACTTATCATGCCAGGCTTTTTCAATCTTCACAACTTCTGATATGCCGTTTAATCCTTACTCTGACTATCCCAAGGTTGCTAACCAACAAGACAATATGTGGTGGCTTAGTCAATGTGCAGATTAGGGAGACTAGTTTGAGAGCACAAATTCAGCTAAAAAAGATTGTCCACGGGGAATGAAAAGTCCAGTTCGCTACCACCCAGGGGCCATCCGGTTTCGAGCACCGCTGCTAAAATCTCCCCTTTGCCCCAGAGATGATTGCAACACAGAGTTGTGTGTTTCTATAAATGCACAAAGGATAGGCAATTTTCCCTTCCTGACTTTTCTATCCTTATTTTATCTTGCTAATCACCAAAAGCCTTCCTGGCACAACGATGTATATGCCATTGCCAACTTTTCAGCACACATGGCTTTATTCCCTGGGTTTTGAATTCCTGAAGTTATGTATTTTCACACTGGCTGTGTGGCTCCTCTAGGTTTACTCAGTGAAAGTTATACACTTGCAGACTTGATATGTTTGATATGCATGTGAAATGTGGGGCTATGGAGAGCTGCTGTGCAGCATAGCAAACGTGCAAAGTTAATAAGTGCTGTGATGACGACAGCCTCAGCTGCCTCAGAAAAATGACCTGAGTTTTGCTCATCAGTTTTCAGCCCAGTCCAGCAGCATTGTTTGTATGTTGACAAAGAGATGGTCTTCACAAACTTCTCCATCTCTGACTTTCATGGCCCAGTGTTGCAAATCAGCTTCAGTCTAAACCACTTCTGTTACTTGTTGCCTCACTGCAATAAAATACACCTGCAATGGGCAACATCAGTGTGTGACCCCGAGACCTGCTTCCAGGTACATCATTCTTTTGATATTTCTTGAGCACTTCTATTTAGTACCGTACTTAAAATGTGCAAAAGTCACACAGAGCATATCTGTACACCCAAGAGGCCATTTTTTCCCAGGCAATTTCAGCTCCTTTTGCTTGTAGCCTGAAGCCAGTATCAACAATATTAAGTGAATCACTGCATGCTGTACACAGCAGTGCAGAGGTGGGCAGTGCACAGCAATCAGTGGTAGTATATCAAAACCTACAACTAGAGATATATCCTAGGAGGGAAGCTTGTGAACGTGCAAACATTACTTTGATAAGTCTAATGAGGACACGACAGACCCACAAGCTGTGCATGGTCTGATGTTAAACATCATTTTTTAGTTTCAGTTGGAAGGTCTTGAAAGGATCTCAGTTATTAGCAGATGAGAAAACATGGGTTTGCTGAAGGTTACATATAATATCCAATACATTGTAAAGGTGTAGAAAGAGGTATGGCCATATACTTTGCTACTATTCCTTCTTTTGAAAGAAGATCTCTTGACAATCATGGATGGTGTTTTGTTTTCTCTATCCACGCCTGCTCCCAACTTGCCCCTGCCATGCAATGCAAAGTAACTGCCAGGTGGCAGAATGAAAGAGTAAATGTAGTTCAGAGTGTGTGGATTTTAGGTATATGTGATAAAATGCATAAACCTGATCTTCATTTACACGAGGGATATTTTACATCTCGCGTGTTACAGGTTTTTCCCCACTGCTGAGGTTTGTATTTGCAGAAGCTGATAGAAACCTGGGAGTAATCCAGCTATCCACATGCAAATGATAATAAGCATTAAAGAACTAAAAAATTCCCTAATTAGGGAACTTGTATCAAATTATTTCAATCCAGTTTTAGCTTTCTTTTAGTATGTTGACTTCCCTATAGCAAGCTTGCTGCTAAACTATTGAAAGTGTTGGAGACAGTTTCCAAACTCAGATGCACAAAGTGTATTGCCAAGCACCCAGAAAAATCTCCTGCTGTGTTTATGGAATCCTTATGCATTTATGGAATGTTCCATCCCTGGCGGTGTTCAAGGCCAGGTTGAACAGAGCCTTGGGTGACATGGTTTAGTGTGAGGTGTCCCTGCCCATGGCAGGGGGGTTGGAACTGGATGATCTTAAGGTCCTTTCCAAACCAAACCATTCTATGATTCTATGATGTATTTATGTGTAAAGAGACCTTGGGTTACAGTGCTGATGTTCTGGTTGCATGCATGTCCTCCTGCACACGTGAAATCCACGCATGTACCTTCATGTCATCTTCTGGGGTTGTTTATCTCTGGGAATGAGTGAGGCTGACTGAATATGATATCCAACTGCTTTGTAGAGTTGTCCTTATTCTTGCTTCATGCACTTCATTCCCTCTATAAGGGATTCTATAGAGGGAGTGGGTGTATGAAATAACAATGAATCTGCTTTCCCCCTACCCAGAACTCATGTTGTTCCTAGGAGGTAAGGATGTGTTCAGTATTGTGCATTGTGGGATGTCTTGGCAATGAGAGACAAGTATTTGTCCCCCTGCCAAAGAGAAAGCTGATTAAAACAAAGATAAGAGTTTTTTGTGTAAATATCACCAATTACATATGGCTCAGCAGCTATTTGTTTTAAAGTTGACCTTTATAAACTGTAATGGAAAAAAAAAAATCCTTTTAATCCCCAAGCATCAAGTTGTTTAATGTATTCTTTTTGCATATAAAAATTGGAAATAAGAGACATTTCAGATCTGTTATTTTAAGTATCTAGAGTGTCCAAATAAGCTGGTGTGAATTATTTTAGTTATCTGGGTGAGCTAATTCTGAAACTTAAATGAGTTTTCAGGTAAAGAGGCACTGGAACCGAAGTTAAGAACAGAAAACACCTCATTTTTGGTTCCTTCAGCAGAAATAGCCTTCAAATTCTGAAAGCCCTAACAAGTGGAAATAATAATAGCACACTAAACAGTATTTTAATATGTTCCAAGTGCTGTTTGTGATCAGTTTTGTCTTTTAAAGCCTTCGTTTTGAAATCTGAACAAGTTTCAGGGTGCTGCCCCAAGCTGTCTCAGCAATGAGGGGCTCCTGTAGAGTTTTAAGTCCAGCCCCATTTTAAGGGATGCGGCTTCTTCTGAAAACTGAATGCCCACAAAAATGTGCTTGCATTTAAAACAGGCAAACAAACAAAGATTGAATGAACCGCCAGGGTTAGCTGAACTGACCTTGATCCCACAAGTTGATCTCCTTGGGTTCAGTGTGAGCTTGTGGTTAGCATGAGGAGAAGAGCTCCCCATGCTGGGGCCCACGGTCATGTCCCGTGCCTGTTTTCATCTTATGTTTGCATCATCTGCATTCTCCCTTTTCTTTCTGTTAATCTCTTAGACTGTGAATGAGACCAAAACGTGTTTTCTTTTTATCTCCCTTGAGGAAAAATATGGGTTTTTTTTCTTTATCTCTCTTGAGAGAAGCCTGACACAGTTATGAATGACACGGGAGCAGTGTTTCTTTCATCACGCTGGCATCACTAGAATGTCATCGTGATTTCTTCTGTGATTAATTTTGTGTAAAACTATTTTACTTTAAAATACGTGTTTTCCGTAGCTTCATTTTTATAGTTCCAGGTAACAAGTTACATTAAGTTGCACTTCCACCAGGGGCTTACCCTGTGTCTTTTCATGGTGTTTTTACAATTTGCACTGTAGCCCCAAGAAACTAATTTTGCGCATCCTTAGGAATATGCTTTTTGTTTCAGCCAAATAAGCTCCTTGAGCTTAAGTGTCCTCTAAGCAGGAACTTTGTGAGGGAGCTGGAATGGATCAGTTTAAGCTCTAAATATTCTCAGCCTCTCCCTTTTGCAGTTTCTTCCAGCCTCTCCCAAAGGAAGCAGGAAGCATCCCAAGTCTGGCTCCTGACCTGCAAGCAGCAGGTGTTTATGCTTAAAGCCTTTGAAAGATTGATATACCAGCATAAATGGATGCTGCAGCCTATTTTATTTATTTATCTGGGCATTCAAAATACCATTCCATCATTTTTCTTTAGGTACCTTCTGCATTTCAGACGTAAAGCTTATGACAAATTGCAAATACCAGTAGCAGAGCTGCCCAATGGTGTATTCAAAGCAACATGAAGTGAATGACCTTTAAAGCAGTTAGAATACGAAGCACAGGAACTGTAGTTTGTGCTGTTACTCAGTGCATGTGTCTGTCCTCAGTAAAGTGTCTGCCTGTCGAAGTACTTGAGCTTATGTGTGCTTAGCTTTAAGTGTACAGGGTTCCTAACTGGTGCTGTAAGAGCCTGTTTCTCTTCCTCTCACAGAATCACAGAATCCCAAGGGTTGGAAGGGACCTAAAAAGATCATCTAGTCCAACCCCCCTGCAAGAGCAGGGTAACCTACAGTACATCACACAGGAACTTGTCCAGGCGGGCCTTGAATATCTCCAGTGTAGGAGACTCCACAACCCCCCTGGGCAACCTGTTCCAGTGCTCTGTCACTCTTACAGTAAAGAAGTTCTTCCTGATGTTAACGTGGAACTTCCTATGCTCCAGTTTACACCCATTGCCCCTTGTCCTATCACTGGATATCACTGAAAAAAGCCTAGCTCCATCATCCTGACACCTACCCTTCACATATTTGTAAACATTGATGAGGTCACCCCTCAGTCTCCTCTTTTGCAAGCTAAAGAGACCCAGCTCCCTCAGCCTCTCCTCATAAGGGAGATGTTCCACTCCCTTCATCATCTTTGTGGCTCTGCGCTGGACTCCTTCAAGCAATTCCCTGTCCTTCTTGAACAGAGGGGCCCAGAACTGGACGCAATATTCCAGATGCGGCCTCACCAAGGCTGAGTAGAGGGGGAGGAGAACCTCTCTTGACCTACTAACCACTCCCTTTCTAATGCACCCTAAGATGCCATTTGCCTTCTTGGCCACAAGAGCACATTGCTGGCTCATGGTCATCCTCCTATCCACCAGGACCCCCAGGTCCCTTTCCCCTTCACTACTTTCCAGCAGGTCAACCCCCAACCTGTACTGGTACATGGGGTTGTTCTTCCCCAGATGCAAGACTCTACACTTGCCCTTGTTAAATTTCATCAAGTTTCTCCCCGCCCAACTCTCCAGCCTGTCCAGGTCTCGCTGAATGGCAGCACAGTCCTCTGGTGTGTCAGCCACTCCTCCCAGTTTTGTGTCATCAGCAAACTTGCTGAGGGTGCACTCAGTTCCCTCATCCAGGTCATTGATGAAAATATTAAACAGCACCGGTCCCAGCACCGACCCCTGAGGAACTCCTAGTGCTCCTTTCTGCTTCACTCTTGTCTAAAATAAATGTTCAGATGCTATTGTCTCTTTCTACAGTAATCCCCCCCACGTTCTACTTGTCCCCAGATCAGAGGGATATTTAATACTATAAATAAATATAAATATTACTATAAATATTTATAGGTCTCACATAACCTTACCCACACCAGATACCCACATGCTGTGGTCAAGTCCACCTGTGCTGCAGAAGCCTTTGGGTTATGTGCACTCCTTGCTTAGGGAGTGCCGTCCAGTTCCTGCTGTCCTCTAACAGGCAGATCCCCTCTTCTGGCTCTGCACTTACCTCCTGGAAGGAAGGAATTTCTGTTGCCTGGGAGCATTCCCTCCAGTGACAGGACAGCTCCCCTCTTCACTTTTCTGTAGTTCTTTTCTACATGACAGTTAAACCAAAAGGGATTCATTTTGGCATAGTCTTTGTCCTTCACAAGCATAAGGGCAATGCAGACTTTGGGAAGAATCCTAAATAAATTCTAAAGACCCTTGTCACTCCTTTGTTCAGACAGGTTGGCTTCTAACTTTTTGGGCTGCTTCTGGTGTTGGGGCTCTTAAACAATACATGCACTTCTGATGAACAGTTTTATAGGACCTAGAACCCAGCTAGCTTGAATGCATCTGAATGACAGTTTTTGTCTTTAAAAGGGTGGCTGATATGACTCATTAGTAAGTCAGTTTTGCTGAGCAGCTGTCTGCATAATTCTTCCAGTCTTCAATCTCAAGAAGCAAAGAAAAGCCCTCTTCCCTGAACGTGCATGTATACATACATATATATATGTACGCACACACACACAAATTAATATATATAGACTTTTCAATGTGTAGTTAGAAATAGAAATGTGTTTCAATATGTTTCTACACATTTTTAGTTCAAATGGATTGTGAACATAGGGTGAAAAGAGTTCTTGAATTCTCCAGCGTGTTGGGTGCTAGCCACCAGTGCAGATTACAGTCATGTTATGCAAACTAGAAATCAAAACACAGAGTCACAGAATTATAATGCAAACATCACTGCAAGCTCTTTCAACAGCAAGGCTTGAAACCATGTGCTTTTGCAGGCTGTCGAGTTGTTTGCTAAGTGTTAAAAGCATCCTAGTTTGCCTCTGGACAAAGAACTAGGATTTCCATTCTTTGTAGGCCAAAGCTGGAATGAAACACAGGTCTCATGCAGTAGCCAGGCCATATGAGAGGTATCGTTATACTGGAAAGTGAGAGGGTTCTCTTGTTAAATGGACAGCGAAGGAAGATATCCAGGCTGAGAAATGAGTTTCCAGAAACTTTGAGGCATATCTGACTCTTTGACATCACTTGTTAAATGATTCCAAGGCAGCACAAGCTAACTCCTGACAAGCTGGGTAATGAAAGACTGCACACTCTGTTTTTTATCAGAAGCGTAATTTAAGATGCTTCTATTTTTATCTTTGGATAGAAAAGCTGAGAGTAATGAAGTGTTGTTTTACATCATTTCATAAAAGCCAAGGGACTGGAAGACAGTACAAAAGCATATATTCAGAGCATAGGAACAAGGAGATGAGCATTAGGGTGACTGCTTTGACATATACTTGTTTCTGCCTGATCTCTGTATGAGACAGCAGTTGACTACCAGAGGCCAGCCCTCTCAGTTTGTAACCTCTCTGTATATTTCTCCTGTGTCTGTGCAGACCCTTGCTTAGTGGATGTAGCTCTATGGCCAATAGGCTGGCTTTTGTCAAGTTATCTCCATTGACTCCTTACAGGGTCAGAGGACCAGAGGCTGAAATCTCTGACCGAGGAGGATTGTCATCTGTTTTCACAAAATGACTGTGCTATTTGAGTGGCTGCTTTATATCTCATTTTAACAGAAAAAAAGCCACAAAATTCTGTGTCTTCATCTGCAAGGGTAGCTTGGTGTGGCCTCAGTGGACAGACATTTATGTGAATGCAGGGATGTGATAACACAAAACTGTGCAATGCACCTGATCTTTTTTGAAGATCCCTGATCATTGCAAGGGGGTTGGACTAGATGACCTTTGAAGGTCCCTTCCAACCCAAACGATTCTCTCTGTGTGATTTACCGTAAGGGATTCTAAATTCTATAGGAAATGAAAACCTGACATTCCATTAAAATGAGATTTTCTATTTTCATTGTCCTTTTCCCAGTGTTCTGGTTTCAAGTGAAAAAAAACCCCTACAGTGTAAACACAATTATGTGTTTTTGGAGCTCAGGTCCTGGTTTTGAAAGCAAGGCAGGCCATGCCTGACCTGTCCACTCTGGCCTCAAATGTCCCTGCCTCTTCGATGTTCTACTAAAGCTAATTCCTGAATATGGGTTTAAAGCCAGGTAGTTTGCATGTAGTAGAAGTTAGGACTTGTACTCAGACACAGACAGAAGTCATGCCTATCCTAAGCTACAGTACAGAGCTAGCCTAAAAATCCATGTAACTTTAAAAATGGAAATTAAGTTCAAAAAATACTTAAATATTTGAACATTTTTTCTCAGTTCTTTTCACTATAAAAAAAAAACCCAAATTTTCACCATTATAAAGACAACTATAGAAGAAAAACATTACTTTTACTGTAACCATATATTATTATGCTTAAAATCATTGCACATGGAGACCTTGATTGTGTGCCATGTGTTGGATGATCCCTTCTCTGTTCAGTCCTAGCCATCTTCTATGAAACAACTAGTAGACAAAGGCTCTGGAAGGTGGTAAGGCAAGTGGAATAATCTACGTAGTTTAAGAATTGAAACTGTCCACATCCCTATTCTAATGCTGACTGGTTCTGTAGTGCTGAAGTGATTTTTAAGTCAGAATTTAGCTTGTATATGGAATAAAAATAAGAAAAACTAGAAATATTACCATTAAGGTGGTCAGTTAACGTTAATACTGTAAAGCAATTCTTTAAAAGTCAAGAAAGTCCCATGTTGAGATCACACAAAGTGTTTAGAGGATGCAACATATGATAAAAGTAGACATCGTATAGCACTTTCATGATTCTAATTGTTTCAAGGCTCAAAATGCACAGTTACTATAGCTATTGTACGAGTTAGGATAAGCTGAAGGGCTCATGTGACAGAAAGAAGTTATGAAGGAAGGAAAGAGTGACATCCAAACTTGTGACAAAAAAAGTGGTTGTGTTTGCTGTAGTAGAAAGGCATCAGTTAAGAAAAAAGCCTGAAGACTAAGAATAAAGTGGCAGAGAAAACTGAATCTAACAGCGCTGACAATGCCTGGTGTGCTATTTGAACACTGAGATCCTGGCTTTTAGTTAAGTTAGTGGAAACCAGCTGCGTGAGCCTGGGGTTTTATTCTGTGCTAAGGAAATGTTAATATCCAATATTCCAGATAAGTTTGTGCAGTGCATGTAGTCAGAAAGGAGATGCTACCCTGAAATCGGAGCACTGAAATGTGCATATTTTAGAAGTTATGTTATATATTATTTTCTTTTAAAATTATGCTAGGGAATAGTCTTAGATGAGGATGTGCTCATAGGCACTGACCAAACTAAGAAGAAAAGATGTGCTGTGATCCAAAGAACTGAATATGCAATTATCTCTTCCAAGAAACCTGTAGGCAACATTTAAAGACTTTATGAGATAGTAGCATTGATCTCAGTAAACCAGCAAGCTTACCTAATTGTCATCCTTCTTAGTAAGGGAGTAAGTACAGAACACTCTAAAGGAATGTAATGCAGCAGCTTTGTTGGTACTTAAGGCTATACCTCTTCCCAAACATGGTAACACACAGCATAATAATGTGCATTAGGAAACTTCCTAACCTGCTGATGAAGAAGGCATCATCTGGCCCTTTATGACTAAAACTACATTTGAAACAATTCATAAGGTAAAACAGTAAAGATACAAAGAAAGTCAATGAGAAATACAGGCACTAAAAAATTACTTATATACATATTCAACAGATCTATTTAAATAGGTAAATATCTAATAAGAAAGAGTCTTTAATTCAGAAGAAAGAGGCAGCTGATGGGTGTATAAGATCATTAATTTCTTGAAGGAGACAAATAAGAAATTGCTATTCAAGTGTTTCTCATAACATGAGAACTCACAAAATTACTTTGAAGCACATAAAAATCTCAAAAGGGAAATGCTTTTTAAATGATCCACAAGTAAATTGCAGAACCTGCTGCTACAGAATGACTTGGCTCCCAAAATACAAGTGAGCTCCAGAAGCAGTTAGATAAATTCATGGTAAAATGATCCACCCAAAGCAATCTGAACACCATGATGCAGATGCAGCCTCCCACTCAGAAAGTCCCTAAAGCTGTGCTTAGTCAGAAGTTAGGATGTATGAAGAGAAAACATCCCTTGACTACTTGCCTGATTCTTTTCCTAATTAGCATTTGGCTAAAATCAGAGACATGACAACAGCAGCTAATTGTCTTTTATAGCCATCTGTTGTGTTTTGTTCAGTCTGACCCAGCAGAGCAGTTGGGGATTAAGTTGTATCTTTTTATTTTCCCTGGAAATCTGTAGGTACAGTGCACTGCAGTTAGGAAATGCAGAGCTGTGATGGATCTTTGAGCAGTCCAGCTTGGCACCTCTTTCAAATAAAAGATGCTGAGGTAGTATGGCTTCCAAAATGTGTAGCGATGATATAAAGCTCTGAAAACATTTTACATCTGGATCTGTATAAATCTTGGTCTTTCTAAGCTGCCTAAACACATACGTTGCTCTAGGTACTGCACTTGTCTACTACAATAAACTGTAATAAACATGAATAGTCTCATAAAATTATATCAATCCAGTGCTTCACCATATGACATCCTCACTGGAGAGGACCATTTGCAGGTACAAGGACTTGTGACGAAAGTTCTTAGTTCACTGAAATAAAACAGCATTCAAAATGAAGTCAGTAGGCTTTATACTGCAGCTTTAAACTAGGGTTTAAAAGTCAAAGGAGTATCTGAATTGTGTAAATTATACAAACAATACAAGGGATGGCTTTCATATGCTGCTTGGTCTGATGTGCCCCATCCTAGGCTAAGGTAAATACCTGTCAATCTGAGAGCTTCCGTATTTATCGTTGCCAGGTTGTGTGCGATGTACAAACACGAAAGACATTTTATTCTTACAACCCAAAGGAAAATGAAACTCTTTTCCCCTTCCCTGTCTGCATCCTTTCTCCTTCCTCAGTGGGGTTGAAAATTCCACCTCTTTGATGTCTGCCTTTGTGGTATTAAAAAAAAAAGTTAAGATGGAAACAGTTGAAGGTATAGGAAGATAAAACACGGGAAGATAAAACATAAGAAGATAAAACAGTGTAAAGTCTATGTAGAGATGCCCCAGCTGGCTTTCTGCTGACAGCCCTGGAAGTTGAAAATGACCTAGGTGGCTGTGGCAATGCAGCTGTGGACTTCAAACTGGCTACTTTGTGCATCTGAGCTTGGAAAATGGCAAACAGGAAATCACGGATTTAAGTGGAGATCCCATCATGAAACACGGATGACCTGGTTAATCCAGCATGGGCATTTTGTCGTTTCTGTCCAGATCAACTGACTTCCATGGGCACTGTTTAGAAATCAAAACATTTTCATTTGCAAATTATCAGTCTATTTTGGGATAGAAAAAAATATCGCTACTGTGCAACACTGTTCTGCAACAGAGTGCCCACACGGAAAACCATCCTAGGCTGCCCTTTTGCTGAATATCTTTATGTGCAGTGTTGGACTACTCCCCAAGCAGAAACTATCAGTTAAAACATTCATTTTGGTTTTGTAGCATTGCCCTATTGCTCTTTAGTTAGACATCAATATTATCATAAGGATCATAATTCCGAAATAAGAGTTTCAGAATTAAATGATAACCTATATTCCTTAAAATATTTCATTTCAAGTTAAACAGTGCACATCAAGAAAGAGTATTTTTAAACTCAAACACTGGTGTCTACCTGCAATAGATACAAAACTAACCAGGAATACTTCATGTGATAAGAATTCACAATGGGTGACACTGCTGAAATAGGAAACTATTCATATTTCTTGAGACTGAAAATGTCACTAGTGTCAAGCTTGTGCATTGTAACTGCTAGAATTGAGTTTTTCAAGAACAGCATTTCTGAACTAAACAGTTGTATAAACTTCGAGGTGCGTGTTTGATATTTGACGCTGATTTTTTACTAATATAGTGAAATTTCTGGAACTGTAATCATTAATCTTTAATTATTGAATTATCTGTTCTACAGAAGTGTTGTAATTCGAGTTCTTTTGATCTAAAGCAATGCATGGGCATTTTTTCATGGTGTTTTAAAATGACTGTGTTTTATAGAGTGTATTTCCTTGCCTAACTCAATAGATGAATGTTTTGGGAAACTCACATTGTAAATCTTTATATAATACATATTTTTCTTCACCAAATGGTTGCAACAGTAAAACTAATTGTGTTTGCCATCTACCTAAGGTGATGCATATTGCATTCTCCTTCAGGGTCTGGAATTAACAGCTCTGCTGCATGCCGAAGTGCTTGGGGTGTCCGCGGAAGATTAAATTGTAGCCTGACTCAATGAGAAAACTCGAGCAGAGCAATGCTGATCCTTTTCTGGTTTATTGCTTGGATACAATGATTGATTTAATCAATTTACTGTGTAATATATATTGATATCATTGTTTCATGAATATTGACAAAAATCTCTTTCAACTTGCAGCAAGTAGTGGCAGCAATAAATGCAGGAATCATACCTTTAGGAAACACATCTACTCAAATCAGTCACTGGGACTTGGGAAGTTCCTTCTTCTTTGCTGGCACTGTTATTACCACCATAGGTAGGACACAGCTTATTATCTTTTTACAGTAAATGAGCTGAAACCCTTTTGCTTTCCAGTGTGTGCATATATTTGTTAATTGTAAATCTTTCAAATCTTCTGGTTTAAAGCAGAGAGTTACCTTTCTAGCTGCAGGGGCAGAAGATAGCTGTTGGTAAGGAGCCCTACCCGGGTATTGTGCTTTTCTGTAAAAGAAAAATGTTGCTGTATATTTCTGCAAGGTGACTAAAAGTGGTTGTGGAAACATTTTCTGGGGGGAATTTGGTCAGCTGTGTAGTCACAAGTGTTAAATAGGGCATGCTTTAAAGCGCATGTGCATTAAACCTTCACTGAGCAGTAGGGAATGACAACTGTGTATGAGCCTGTTCTATACTGTTGTTTTCTCTGAATTCTGAAAGACATGAGGAAATGGTAAAGATTCAGTTCAGTTTAATTTAATTGGTTATGATTGTATTGATGGGCAAATTTACATTCTAAGGCTCACTTTGGGGCTTGTGTTGCATTCAGTGAAGTCCAAAGCTGTCAGGTGATTTCTCTATGCTCGCAAGACTGGGGAGTTTTAAGATCCCTTTTGCATTTAAGAGCCTCTGTCCCTCGGAGCAGGTATGGATAGGAGCAGTGTTTGATCTTTCTTTGACTATAATATAGTGCACGTGATGCGCCATTCAAAGATGTGCTCACAGATCACAGAAGGGGCATCCACAAAGGTGGATGGAAATTTGAAGGAGAAAACAAATGAGAACAATTTAAAACCTCCATTATGAGAGTAATATATAAGGAATTGTAGCATTCCTACAGGAATTGCCTCTATATTTATATGCATATTGTGATGGAAGAGGATGCTTTCTAAGTGTGGTATATATCTTTGTTCTTTCTTTATGCAGAAGTGTGTCTATATGTCTTGTGTTTGAGTAGATACGTGTCTATATGTATGTATAAGTACGATCTATGTGTAATGTTTTTCCATATCTAGAGCAACTGAAACACAGATTTACTGAAAACAGAGAGAAACTCTTACTTCCTTGAGGTTAGTAACTGATTTTATAGTAGTAGGTGCTCAAGGCAGTAAAACCCCCAAGTGCTGAAATGTGTAAGTTTAACAGATTATAGCAAAAAAAGCAAGAACCTTGAAAAGATATCTTTATGGTTAGTCTTAACTTATCCTCTTCTGGCAGCATGAAGCTTTATGTTGTAAGTATCCATGGTCCTGTAGAAAGTGTGTAGTATTTGCTTCAGTTCACACTAAGAATAAAAGTTAATGCATCAAAAGTGTTCTAGGAATTAAAGTGATTGAAAAATTATTTGAAAGCAGTGGAACATTTTGTTTCATCATCTTATTTCCAAGTAGAACTAGGGCTTTTCTAAATCCAAATGTTTCCTGATTTAGTTTATTGACCTGAGTCCAGCAAAACATACATGAGTCCTGCTTAGAGAGAGGGGGATTTGCAGAGGCATCCAGGCCTCTGACCCACTGTCCCCAAGAGGCAAGACAACCCAATAGGAAATACATTGGAACATGAATATTTCAGGTCATTTCTGTAAACCAGAGCAGTCAGAATCAGGTGACATTAGGCAACTGTACATATTTATTTCAGGATTTGTGATAGAAACCTGAGAAAACGTGTGTGGGGAGAGTCTTCCATAAAAAACATTGGCTTTGGAGTAACTGTGGATTTCATCAGAGACCCTTTTTGACAGGAAGCTCCCAGTTAGTTGCAGGTTTGAGCTTTGGTTCTCAGGACCTGAGGAGAAAGCTGTAGTGCGGTTGGTGTTGTCTTACAGCTGTAAACCACCTCCCCGCTGGCTCACAGGGCTTGTGGTGTGAAAGCAGATGGAACTGTCATGAAAAGCCCTTGGAGTTGTGACTTTCCCAGGAAAATGGTGACAAGCGAAACAATTGGGTGTCCTTTGCCCTATTCTTTATATTCTTTATATTATTATAAATGGTGTCACTGTCCATGGCAGGTGTCCCTGTCCATGGCAGGGGGGTTGGAACTAGATGATCTTGAGGTCCTTTCTAACCCTAACTGTTCTATGATTCTATGATTATGTGCCATCAAGTGATTTTGTGTTCAGAAAAGTATCTTTTCATACATAATAACCTATTGAAAAAGAAGGCAATCCTTCCGATAAAGGGGCATGATTTTATGATATAACTTGATATTTTAACTTCTCAAGAGACTAAAAATGCAGTTTATGAGCGACTCCAGAGAGCTGCCATAGCTTGCAGCCAAACGCTACAGGTATTCTTTATGGACAAAGGCATATATAAATTCATACAACAACTTTACATTAATACTTTAATAATAATGACAATGAAAGTGATCTTATAAAATTGAATAAAATGTATAAATATTACATCCTTTAGACTGCATAGCTTAAGAAATATTTGGATAGAAGGAAAAAGGATCACTACCATTTAGAGAAAATGATAGCTTTCCAGTGTTGCAGCAGATTTTGTAGCTTCTCAAACCTCTTATTACTATAATTTTACCTTATTGTTTAGCCCACACTCTCTCTGGTGATATCCTAGAATCTGAGAAATTCAAAGGGGAGCCAACAGTTGTTTTAATGGATAGTGTTTCCCAAACCCTTCGTTAATGAAAATAAAGCCTTTCTTTATTGACAGTTACATTTACATCCCCCAAATATTTGGTTCCTGGGAAGAGGAGATAATAAATAAAGCCTTTAGGCTTTGCCTAAGCAATAAGTTATTGGTTTACGTTTAATGTTATTGTATCACAGTAGTGATGAACACTGAAGTGAAAAATATTGACTGTATTTTGGTGGCTGTTGGCAGCAGTCCAGACCTAGCTGTAGTTTCTTGGTCTTCTGGGTTGCCTGTAGGCTGCTGAAAGGCTCTCTGATGGTGACGCGCGTACCTATTGAGTTTCAAAGCCAGCTCACAAAACTAGAGGTTACACTAGAGAAAGCATGGCTTGATACTGATTTCACGTTTTTGTTATTCTCTTCATGTTATCTGATAAATGTTACACTGCATATTAAAAATTGATAACCTCGTCTTGAATAGAATATAATCTGTTGCACTACTCCTAGATCGTTCCTAAGAAGTGGATTTAGTTGAGAGGTTCAAACAGGATCAAACAATTTCATAAGATCCTTTGCAGCTTTTTTCCCTATGTCTGAGTAGGTTGGCTTTATCCCTACATCTACTACTGTGCAACAGCATGAAACTTGTTTCGGGAAGGGCCCTCACTGATTATGGCTTAGGCTTGCTTAGTAAGGTGTTCTCACTTGTGGATGTTTCTATAACAAATATGCCTTCTCTCAACAAAGAAACATGAAACTACGTGATTACTCTGTGCCTGTGGAATGGTTTCTGACAGTCCCTAAAAGGCAAAAGGGTAATGGAGGGAAATAGGAATGCTGAAATTGGCTATGAATAATACTGTTGCATTGTTCCCTGGGATACTGTGCATGCTGCAAAGCACAAAAGAGTCCTTCTGTCTACCTGAAAAAGTCATTATCTAGTCAGTCCTGTTCTAAAACCTCATGTCCAAAGAAAAGGAAAAAGAGGGTTGAGAAGAAAAGAAAGAAAATAATGGTAGCTCCATCACAAAGCTGGAGATAGTGCTGAGGAGGATGGGAAAATAATCTTTATGTCAGCTTTTTTTGAGAGCTTATTGTTGGCACTGCACATATTTTTTTACCCTCTAGATCATATTCTTCAATAGGTAGCTTCACTCAAAAATGGGCATACAGGCCCAGCCTGGGCACTTCTGTTAGGGCCTGAGAAAATCTTAACCTGGCAGCAGGTAGGAAAGGACACCTCTCTTACTGCAAGCTTGAGACCTGCATCTAGAGAAATTAAAACAAAGTAGGCATGCCAAGGCCTTAACCTTAGCAGTTGTTTTCCCAAAGGGCTTCTGTCTCAGCACATAAAAAATGTAGTGTCAACTGTAATACCAGAAACCATATCATAAAAACCTCTACCAGACTCCTATGGATCTTCATCAAAAATAGCTGCATTATTTCTGCTGTAATTCCAGCCAGTCTATAATGAGTTTTTCAAGCACTGCAAGTAGACATGTAGTGGAAAGGGTACTTATTCAGACTCCTGGAAGATGGAGTATCATGGATAGCAGCTGTGATCATGTCAGGAGTGCCAGCAGCCTCGCTGGTGCCTGTGGTTTGCCAGAGCTGTGTCTACACAGGGCTGAGCTCATAGAGCTCCATTAATACCTTAGCACGCAAGGATAATTTAGAGCCGTATTAATGTCCAAATCCACTAGTTGATAGTAACTGCATCTACAAATGAAAAAAAGGAAGAACAAATCATTTCTTGTTGTCCTTTTCCACTATTTTTCACCAGCTCTTGGTTTTTGAACCCAAGCTTTTCATATGCACTGGAAACAACCTCTTGAGAAATTCACTAATGACTGAAGTCTTTGCTTTAGCTTCATGCACCTAGCTGAGGTGATATGGTTATGTTGCTTGGGTCCAAAAGCCAAGAGTGCAAAGGAATGTGGATATTTTTTATAGAAACTGAATGAAATCGATTGCAAATCTTTATGTTGTAGGAATGGTTGTGAATAACAAGCGGCCAAGATTCTGAAAAAAAGATTCATATTTTTGCCTAGAAATCTGACCTTAATTTGTCGTATTTAGAGTTGCAGTTAGTTATGTAGCTTCAAGTGCAATTTCACTGTGAGGAATAGTTCTTCGGTATTCCCCCACTGCCTGGACACAAGATTTTCTTGTGAAGGCAGGGTGTTCAAAAAAGTCTTATTCCATTGCTTGTTGACTTGAAACAACAATAAAGTCCTGCTGCTAAATCTGTCCCTTCTGGCACCATTTCACTGCATTTTTGAAATACAAAGTAGCAGAGTAATGTGTTGATAACTAAAATGCACCAGATATGTTTGATGTTATAAGAAGACAAATATTGTGTTACCTATTATGTCATTTAATGATAAAGATAAAAAAATTGCAAATGATGTTGAAAACTTCATTCCTTCAGTTCAGAAAAGGAAGAAGCATCCTTATGTTAGAATGGTTTTCTTTCTGCCTGTTTGTGCCGTTGAAGCAGAGCTCCTGAGGATGAGCATAAAAATTTTACTGGAAAAGATTGCTCCAATTTGCTTATCAGAATGCAAATCCTGGGATTTCTTTTTTGTGTATTTGAAAGGGAAGAGAGAAGAAGCAAGTAAAAAAAGTGAAGTGCAAATGCTAAGGTGATTGAGAAGGGGGTTGGTAAAAAACTCCTAAAAGTAAAAAACATAAAATACATTTGCCTGAAAAACATTCTGATTTTGGATTTTCTCCATCATATCATTATTCAAATCTGCTTTTGGGACTATGACTTTTAAATGAGCTAGACTATATGGTAGACATTAGAGTCTATGGCTTCTGATGGACCTGTTTCTTTCAAAGCTCCTCAGTTTGAAGTCTTCTTTGGTTCCCTTTTCAAAGCAGCAGGTACAGTTTCATTAAGGGAAGCTCATGGATCTTATCCTCCACTAAGAGTCTGGGTGCATGTGTCCAGATTTCATATAGTTCCTAGCAAGAGTGTGTGTGAGGCAAAGCTGAGTGTAGCCAGTTGATAAAACCAGCTGCAGAGCAATGCAGAAAACAGTGGCTAAGTTTTATGGTCTGTGAAGATGTGATAGTGATAGACATGCTAAAGAGGTCACTGGGGAATGAGGTGGAAATGCTCCTTCAATCTCTTACTCTGCAGAGGACTCCACCAAAACCTCTTACTTCCTTATCGTGACTTCCTATTGACTCTCAAAGTATGTTAAACATGTATATCTCATCTGATAAAATGTCAACAGAAAGAACTCCTTTGTTTAAAGACCAATCCCCCTGATGTCTCTTCAGAATTCAGTCTTTCCTCTAGGTTAGGCATTGCCCTTACCTTCCCATTCCCATGCTGCTGTTCTTAATAGATGTTAGAGCTACAACAGCTTTTTGGTCTCTGTTTGTCCCATTCTGATTTATCTCCTTTGCTTCTCTTTTGTTGCTCCTGTGAAGAACTGTCTGAATTAGAGCCAGTTACTGGCTGTTGACAAGTAGCAGTTCAGCCATGCTATGGAGAGACCTGTTAGGACTTTTGTAATGAAATTCTCCAAATCGTTCATCTGTACTGAGCATACCCTCTCCCAGGTCAGTAGCTACTAAACAAGATTTTGGCTGTAACTGTTTCTCCCAGGAATAGTGAGGGGAGAGTGTACTACCACTATGCCCGTCATTTTCTCCTGCATTTGTTCAGGCAGCAAGAAAGCAGGCTTCACTGACTCCAATGCTGAAGAAACAGCACTTGGACTGCACAAGGTTCAGAAGTAATAGGATAAGACTGCCAGGATCTAAAAACCTGGACCAGTGGTGGAGGAATGACCATGGTGAAGATCTGAAATGAAAGTCTATTAGGTGAAGAGCTCAGTTAGAGACATTAAGGGCTTGTATATCAGAAAAATTGAATTTAATTGAATGAGCGAATCAGAGAATAGGAATCTAGTCTCACTGACCAAAATGACTGAGGTTAGGAGAAGGAGAACACCACTTTTCTTCCTGCATACTTAACAAGGGCGGCTCTGAAATTGAAGAAATGCAAATTTATAGGATGACACATAAATTTGTGTCATTTAAGTATACCATTATACTGGTTTTTATACCAGCCCCATTTTGATACACAAGTATCCAGCGTGCATATATATGGTAAATTACAAGCACTTGTATGTTCTGTGGGCCATGTTCATAACTGAAAGAATCCAATACTTCTGGTGATGCTGTTACTTTAAATTACTAGTTAGATTAGAAAAGTTTGGGGTGATGTAGCCTCTTAATAGTGTGAATGTACAAGAGAGATTTTGTTGCCCTGGTCAGCTCTGAATTCTGGACAAGAGACTTGGCAATGGGTATACTGGTATAAAGGGATTCTGTCTCTTGGGAAAGTGTGGCATTAGTGGCACCTCATATCACTTTTCATATTTTTTTTTGAATTATCTTTTTTTTTACACACTTTTAGTCTTTTAATCTGGCTTCAGAGCACTGCCAACTACTCACTTTTCTTGTAACACTGGGTTTCCAACTGTTTGTATGCTGAAATGTTTTTCTGACCACCTTTCAACATTGATGTGATTCCGTTAAAACCTGGTTTTGTCAAAAAAACCTTTTAAATTTTATTAATAAGCTTCTTGCTAAGCATCAGTGATGGGTTAGTATTTGGTGGGGTGTCTATTGTTGGGTCTTGCGAAGTACGGAGGAAGACGTATCATTTTTGCAGTTTGATGTGCTTGCACAATCTGACGTTTTAATCTCCCTTTCCTCCAAACCAGTAGAATTTGTGTTAAAACAAACTGCCGGGTATGTAGCTTTCCACCACTCTTTTGTACCTTCTGTAATTTCCTAAACACACTATGCTTAGTGCAGTTCTGCTGAGGTCTTGCTATGGAATGAAAATGCCAATTCATCACTTGCGACACGTCCCAAATTTACACTGCAAATGAGCCCGGAAACGTTCACAGCTTCCCCTGTTAATGCTAGTGTGCTAATGGAACTAGATTTTGGTTTCTGTATTCAGATGTCTCATCACCAGCTGATCAGGGTAGGGTTTCTGAGCCTCTCAATCATGTCTATTTTAACTCCCAGGTTACAAAAGCTTGTTGTTATCAATAAAGGCTGCCAGGAAGAATTGCTGAATATGGTTGTACTGTTTGCAGAATGCAAATGATTTCCTGCTTCCCTTTTTGTTTATTTCTGTAATTGCACCAGGAGAGGAGTGCTGCAACTAACCATGGGAACCTCAAATCCTATAGGCAAACAGAGGTATAGGCAAACAGAGGCATGGGATTCTGGTAAACAGGAAAAAATGAATGCTTTGTGTTTTGTTTCTATCAAACACGAAGTAACAAAACTGGAGTCACTAACTGTGTAGGGTTTAGAGGTCAAAATAAAACCACCTGTATGTAGTGTATATATCCAGTCAGGATGACCTGTTGATACTTTCCCCACATTAAGCTGTTTACCTCTATGTGCTGCTTTACTCACAGCTGTTTGCACTTACTGTTTAGTTGAGCTTCTAAGCAGGACCAGCTTTTAACAGGGGAATTGCAGCTGTAATCAATGACAGCAATACCAGATATTTAGGACTGGGGGACTGTTTTGGCTAGCAATTTAAAGACTAATGTGGGAGGTTTTAACCTCTATCTTAGCTGGAGTTCCTGGCTTCTGATCACTATAGAATTTAAGGCTCTTCTTAGGTGCCTTTAGCACAAGCTCTGGATTCTGAAGACTTGATCTCTTGTTGAGCAGTTTTGCAGATCTGGCTGAATAGCATCTTGTTATATACCAAGTAAGAACCTGCCTAATGTAAGTCCTGCTCTCTTTGCCTATCATGTTGACCTAAATGTATGATGAGGCTGTTTTTCTTCCTGGAAACTTAGATCTGAAGATTGCTTGTATTATATTGAGTTTCTGCTTGATGTACACATCAACTGTAAATCTTCTCACAAGTCCCAGCAATGCCTCTTGGCACTCTGGCTGGTTGGAGCAGGGCAGGGGCTAGTGCTCATGGGGCACAGCTGTACCTTGATGTTCCAGTGTCGTACTGGAGGTCTGCTAAAGAAAAAAGCTCAGTTGGTTAGGACAGACTTTTTGCTTCCTATTTTTTTACAAAGACTATAGAAAGGAAGTTATATTGATAACCTACAAAAGCTTTAAAGGTTTCCTGAACTGAACAGCTAGTAGTATAAAATCCGATGTGTTGTGTCACCAGCATTGTGGAGTAAAAAAACATCACTCCAGCACATGAGAATATCCATTAGCACTTTATAAAAGTGTTTCTTTTTTATGCGCTCTCTATTTTCTATATTTCTCATTAGTGCCAGCAGCTTGGTTTCATTAAAACACTGCAAAACTAAAAGGGAAGCTAGATAGAAATACAGGCAAAGAGAAAATTAACAAAATCCATTAGCTTTTTTTCAGTGAGTGTTTTTTCTGTATTGAATCCTCTGGTGCTTTTGGAAAATCTCATCCTCTGGGGTCATCTTTTTTACAAGAGCTGCATCAGTTTGGCTTGCAAGCAAAATTCTAGTTCATATCTCAGTGTGGGTTAGAAACCTGTATTTTTCAGGAGTACAAGGTTATTTCTACAGTAATGTGCATATAATCTGTACATGCAATGCTTAACATAAAGAGGGTGAAACGCACTAAAACCCAATTTGAACTGCTAATGCAAGTGTAATTGTTTGAGTAGGAAAGTTATGTTCTGATTACCTCAGTTTTTCATTTGGGAGGAGCAGATCTTTGCAAAAGACACCTGTACTTCCAGGTTAATACTAAGATAGGTGGTAAAAAGGACTTGCAGGATGCCAATTTTAGGTGACAGTGCAGAAAAGCCGCGGATATGCATTATCTACCCTGTCCTGGTCATTTTGGATTTCACCAGTGATTTGTTAGATGCTTTTCTAGATGTGAAAAAAATGGGGTGCAAGCTAGAGAAAGGACTGTGTCTGGTGCATACTAGCTAAGAGCAAACAAATACGTGCAATAGTACATCAGCCTGTAAAGCATGAGTTACTCTTTTTCTTGAGGTGGTCTTATATTGAGTACTAATGATTAAGAGTTTAGTCTGGACTTGCACAGCAGGGTCAGGAAGAATAACGTTTCTTTCCTTGTAGTTAATATACTTTCTGAAAGTCATCCTATTCTACATGTTTTGGTTTTTTTTTTTTTTTTTTAAGAGAAGCAATTAGAAATACTTGATGTTACAGGGTTAGCAGGTAAGGTTTTTTTGCTTTTTGGCTCTGTGGGGAAAAAACTGCAGGGAATTTTATTGTTGTGGCTTCATTAGAGATGTGCTTTTCTCTGTTTTCTGCACTCGTGTGGGATCCTGATGTGTTTTGCTGGACCAGTAACCAGAGCCTAGAGGAAACAGAGTATAATTAAAGAGAAGATGTGACTTCCTTCAGACATCTTTGCTGTGGATGTTTCATAGCAATGATGCAAATTCAAGCCTTGCTTGTTGGACAGGAATTTAGTGGTAGGCATGGTCTCAGGTAGTCTCCCTAATTGCAAAGAGATCCTTTACCTGCAGGGATCCTTATTCAAATCCAGTTATCAATCTGAAATCAGTAATTCAGTATGACCATATACTGTGGGTATGGGAGTGTTAAATATTTAGATAAATAAGTGGAAAGTATGAAGCAGTCTGAGTAGGAAGAATTCCGATCTTGAGAATTCAGATGCTAAATACATCAAGGTGAAGGTGGTTTTATCATGCTTTGAATGTAACTACATTTTTTCATTCCACAGAACTTGTTACTCTTTCTATAAAATGTGTATTTAAGTTGTAGTATCCAGTAACCGGATATAGCTAAAACCAGAACTGCTTAAGGATGAAGTGATTTGAAAATGGTGGTGGTGTTTCTTATCTGCCAGAACATCATGAGGACGTCTGAAGTTGTAACCAAATGCAAGAATTTGGTGTGTTACTCTTAGGTCCTTTCTTGTTTCTGATAGCCAGGCTTCAACTCTGACTTCTGAATAATTGCTTCCTTGCTGCCATCACCTTTTGCTATATAGACCTTCCATCTCATTTTCTTTCTCGAGACACATAATCTGGATTAAATACTTCCCAAGAATGGATCGATGACACTTGCTACTTGTGGGACTGACAGACTCTTTTCTGTCACTGGGCTTAGTTGTACAACTTAGCACAGGAAAGTTTCTCTTATTTGTAAGGATAAATACTTGAAGCATCAGGTCACTTCTATTGTATGTTAGCATTTTGTTAACCTGTGAAAACTTTCACCATCTGAAGAGGCTGCATAGGGAGGAAATTCCCTCCTCTTGTCTATAGCTGCTGTTTCTCCTTGTCTAAATTCAGATTATTTTAGTTTTCAACCCCCTGGATTAGCCACAGTGAAGATTATTCACATCTAATTTTTGCAGACTTTCATTCTGACATTAGATATCGTTAGATCACATGTTAGTATGGACTTGCTCAGTTTACCGGTGATCTTTGGGTAGTGTGGCACAAAATAGTTATCAGGGAAAACATGGATGGATGGATTACCTTGGTTCACAGGTCTTTGAGGCTTTTTGCTGTGTGATGCATCACAGCAAACAAGTTATTGTGGAACCAGCGTGGTGCTTGCCATCTGCTGTTCTGACCTCTTTGCTGCTGTGTTGTTTTGTCCGTGGTGTTTATTTAGATCACAGACTCTTTGAAGCAAGTATTTTGGGTCATAATGGCAAGAACACGGGCAAAGATCACAAGTGTCTGTATTGCTCAGCTTAACTGATGACAAGTTAGAGAGATCTTACAGCTAAAATTGCTTATTTATATCTCTGCAACAAAGATCCTGCAATTTAGATCAGCAATAAAGATTCCTGCTGCAAAGTTCCCTTAGATTAAGGATTTGTACTACTTGTAATTTACATAATCTAATTTTATGTGATATTTGAATACTACTTTAAAAAAAACCCAAAACACAAAACACAAGAGTAGCTTAAAAATACAGAGATTTTTTTCAATGTAGTGGTGGATCTTCAATAATACTTTATAATTTTTTAGTCAAATAAGGTAATGTCAGAGGCTATTGGAGTCTCTCAGCTTTTACGTAGGTAACATAGAAATAAACTTCAGTAATTTTAATGGCTTAAAAAGGTCTTTGATTATATATTGTTGGCACCCACTCTAGAGTCATGTTGGCAGTTTGAATGTAGTCTTAGCCTTGGACACAAATATGCTGAAACACATTTGATAGCACCAAATGCTTTTAGACATCTGCTAGTATTCATGCTGGGTTAAACCCTTTCTCCTCTTCAAACTGACAAGGAGATAGCAGTTCGTGCTCTTATCACACCGTGGATTGATACAGTTCACTCTGATCAGAAAAGCACAGATAACCAGCATTCAGGCTTGATAAACAAGCACAATTGCTGCTTGGAGAAATGGATGCATGGAAATACATTCGCTAGAATTCAGGAAGTGTTAGGCCACCAATGGCCAAGGCAGTGCTCTTAGTGAAGGCAAAGAAACTTCTGCTATCTGGCTTGCTCTGTTATTTCCCTGCTATTAAAAAGGATGGTAGATGTGAAAGAAGGTTTTAGGGGCTGTAAACTTTGCTCCACATTTTGGACAGCGTAATTGGAAAGCTGTATTTCAACAGCTTGAGAAAGGAAAACTTCTCTGGCTATATGTCTGTCTACTGTCTGGTTATGAACCAGCCAAAGAAAATGTGCTTACCATAACAAGAAGCTATTACCTGATTCAGTGCCCCATTATAGATCAAGACTGAGAAAGTTCTAATTTTTGTGTCTCATTTTGGGATTTATTGAGCTTCATTTGAGCCCTGAATTGGTATTTTAGGCTACATAAAAAATGTCATTTCAGTTTGCATTCACCTGAAATAACTTACTCTGTTGTGAGCTGGTTCGTAGGTCATCTGTGTGAAGAGACATAGAATCATAGAATAGAATCACAGAACAGTTAGGGTTGGAAAGGACCTCAAGATCATCCAGTTCCAACCGCCCTGCCATGGGCAGGGACACCTCACACTAAACCATCTCACCCAAGGCTTCATCCAACCTGGCCTTGAACACTGCCAGGGATGGGGCACTCACAGCCTCCCTGGGCAACCCATTCCAGTGCCTCACCACCCTCACAGTAAAGAATTTCCTCCTTATATCCAATCTTAACTTCCCCTGTTTAGTTTTAACCCGTTACCCCTTGTCCTGTCACTACAGTCCCTGACGAAGAGTCCCTCCCCAGCATCCCTATAGGCCCCCTTCAGGTACTGGAAGGCTGCTATGAGGTCTCCATGCAGCCTTCTCTTCTCCAGGCTGAACAGCCCCAACTTTCTCAGCCTACGTCCATAAATCTGTCACAGCTTATGATGGATTCTTATTAATGTGGTTTTGAACCAAATAAATAGCTTTTAAATCTGTTCTTTGAAGCATTGCATGCTCTTGTCTGAACTTTTGACTGCTAATTAGTCATTGCTGTTAAATTGCGTAGGATTTTCAGGTTTCCAGACAAATATGAAATATGGATTTGGTTGTTCAACTAAACTGATAGTCCCTTTTCTCCACTACAGGTCAGTGAAGACTCGGAGAAGTCATTATTCTGTACTCTTTGCTCTGTTTTTCACCTTGTCATCTTCAAGCTGTGCTTTCCTTATGATTGGGTAAAAGGAATGGTAAACAGTGTGATTTTGCAGCAATGATTAGAAGAAATGAGTCAGTGCCTTCAGAAATGCACACATGTTGTAACTGAGAAATTGCTACTAATCCCCAAATAGTGTTAGATAAGAGTGAAGATGCTGAAATGCAAGAATGAAAGATTTCATTGCTAGATGTCTGCTAAATATATAGATTCACAGATGCCTCTGAAGAGGCACTATTACCAATAGAGTGGTTTTGGTAGATTTGGCATAAAAATGAAAAAAGAAAACTGTATCCTTCCACAAACCAGTTGACTTTGGGTTAGCATGCAGGGTAAGATGCCAAACTATTCTTTGATTCTATTTCCTTCGTTTTGTTTTCATTGACTTATTTACAGGAGACACAAATGTTTGCACAGAATGCTTTACTGGTGGGGTGAGAAACCAGAACTGCGTGTTCAGGTGTGCAGCATCAGTTTATCTGGGACTGTGCAGTAGATTCTTTTTGGTATGAAGGAACACGCGTATGTTGCAGAGATCGAGGGTCATTCTTCATTTTGAAGAATGGAGTTGCAGAAACTGTAGATGACAGGTATCCAGTCTTGGAGCTTGATGTATTAGAACTTATAACAGAAATGATAGCTTAAGAGAAGGCTGCATGGAGACCTCCGTGCCTACAAAGGATCCTACAGGGATGCTGGGGAGGGACTTTTCATCAGGTACTGCAGTGATAGGACAAGGGGTGATGGGTTCAAACTTAAACAGGGGAGATTCAGGTTGGAGATAAGGAAGAAGTTCTTTACTGTGAGGGTGCTGAGGCAGTGGCACAGGTTGTTCAGAGAAGCTGTGGCTGCCGCATCCCTGACGGTGTTCAAGGCCAGGTTGCACAGAGCCTTGGGCGACATGGTCTGGTGTGAGGCATCCCTGCCCATGGCAAGGGGTCTGAACTGGTTGGTCTTAAGGTCCTTTCCAACCCAAACCAGTCTGTGATTCTATGATCCTAAATTCAGCTTTTGTTTCCTTGAAGTAGTGATACATAGAGAAGGCAGGAGTATAGTTTATGCATACACTGCAGGTGAGGTGTGTTACGTTATGCCATGTTCTGCCACCCATTGAAGTAACTAGCCTTAGCAACTGCCACCAGCTGTAGTGGGCTGGATGAGCCTACATGGTAGGTATGGATAGTATTCAATCCTGCACACTAGAATGATTTAGGGAGTTAAGCATCCTTGGTGACCAGTAACAAAGAAGGAGACATAAGAAATTGGTAATTTTTTAAAAATAATTTAAAACTGAATTTTAAATTCTCCGTAAAATTTAAAGAAATCTGTCTACTCTAGTGAAGGAAGTTCATACAGGAGTGGGTTTATGACAAGTAGACTGTAGGAGGGTACTAGATCACTATTTCTTGGCAATCTCTTAAAAGTTTGTAAAAATGCATTTTGTAGGGATTTGTTCTTTTCTGAGAGTCTTGCTATATATTGATAAAACCACAGCAAATTATGATGCAAAAAAATTACTATAATTCAATAATGGGTGACTTTTTTTCTCTGTGAAAGGGTATGATTTGTAGGGAAAGGAACTAGCTATTACGAGAGCCACTGAAATAGCTGGAAGAACAGATAAGCTTTTTGGGCATAGCTGAGGAAGGCCTCATTTACCCAAAACACTGTTGGTTTTGGGTTTTTTTGATTGTATCTGATACTCAAAGACATTTTGCTTTTCTACAATTTTATCCCTATGTTGATGTTCTACTATTCTAAATATAAAAGAATATATGTATGATTATATTAGGCCTCTCTGAAATGTTTGAGCCATCTTGCAGATACTGAGACTTATGCCTCCATTCTCATAAAAAAGCATTTTAAAGTCTTTATTGCTCTTTCTTAACTTTTAAAATGAGATTTCCATAATGATGTGCTGCTGGATCTTCATATAAATATCTAGTACAGAACTGACAGAGGAAATGTAAAAGACCTGTCTGTGCTACTTCTCCGCCCCTTTTTGTTTTATAAGTGATATTTGGAGCACATCAACCTTAGTGGTTGTCTAAGGTTTCTGAGTGGCAACTTAGAGACTAATCAGAAATAATCATTCTTTCCATAATATAATGAAAAGAAGATATCAGATTTAGAATAAATGCTTTTAGAAATATGATACATAAAAAGGTAATAAAGCAGTCAAAATTATTTGATCAAGAAAATAATTTGTAATACATTAGCTTCCACGATAGAAACATTCCTATAGAAGTCCTGTCTGGTGTTCTGCAGCCATCAAAGGGCAGTAGAGGTGGGAATCAAAGAAATGCGAGGACTTTTCCCTAGAACTAGCATTAAAACAGAGAATGCCAGTATGATGGGACCCATATTCAGTCTCATTAGCATCAAGAAGCTCTGTGCTTGATCTTGAGAGAAACCAGCCCATCATGTTTGAGTGGGTAGTTTTGTGCTGCAGTGCTCTGTGAGCCCTGTCTTTTACAGTTGTGTGAATGCATGATCCTATATGAATATATAATGTTATCCATCATGATAGCACCTACCTCTAATGATGGGATAGAGTAATAAAGTATTGCAAGCTGTTGGAAGGCGTGAAAGATTACCAGATGCTTGTTAGAACAGCATGTTTCATCCTTTCATGCAGAGAGAGGATGGGAACTTCAACTGCAGTCGTCTGTGAAAATGCTCCCACAGAGATCTGCTTATAAACTAGCACCGAAAAAGATCATAGCAGGAGAAACTGAGAAAGCAGCTGGAATGGTGAATGCTTTATTGATGAGAGACCCCTGGACACGGAATAGTGCCAAGTGTGTTCAGGCTTTGGTGATGCTATGTCTCCCTGGCATATGGCCTTTGGAGGAATTGTATGGAAGAGACACCTACCATAAGCATTAAAGCTGGGATGTTCCTCTGAGTTTTCTGGAAGCCCAAGTGGGCGTTTTTCATCCGGTGCTGGCTGCTTTCTCTAGCACTCTTTCCTTCTTGCCCCATCTTTTTATAACATCCCTTTTATCTCAGGTTCATCTACACCCGCCTTTCTTGTCTCCTTTTCCATCTGTCCTCTCTCTGAACTCACCTGGAAAAATAACTACAGAACTAACAGAATATCTTTCCAGGGAATGCTATGGCCTGCATCTGTTTGAGGAAGGGGCTTTGAGACAGCAAGTGGCACCATTTGGAGCTGCTGCTTCTTATCACAAAGTATTTTAAAAACTTTGGGTTTGGGCCAGTCCAATTATGAGCCCTTAGTAATGTATCTGTCACATAATATATTCAATATGGCATTATCATTAGCACTGATTTAAACCCATTATCATTAGCACTGGTTTGAACCCAGCAGGCAACACAGAACCATGGAGCTGCTTGCTCACTCCCCTCCTTCTTTCTCCCTCTGATCCTGGAGGGATGGGGAGGACAATCAAAAGAATGTTGCTCCCATAGGTTGAGATAAGAGCAGTCCAGTGACTAAGGTATAACACAAACCACTGCTGCTACCACCAATAATAATAATGATAAGGGAAATAACAAGGGAAGAGAATACAACCACCCATCACATGCTGACTGCTACCCAGCCCAACCTGAGCAGGGATCTAGCCCTTCAGAGTTAACTCCCCCCCAGTTTACATACTGGGCACGATGTGCTGTGGTATGGAATACCCCTTTGGTTAGTTTGGGTCTGGTGTCCTGTCTCTGTTTCCTCCTATCTTCCCTTCCTCCCTGGCAGAGCATGAGACCAAGAAAGTCCTTGTTCAGAGTAAACATCACTTAGCAACAACCAGAAACATCGGTGTTATCAGCGCTGTTCCCAGCTGAAAGTGGAAAACACAGCAGTGCACCAGCTACTAAGAAGGAGAAAAATGACTGCTACTGCTGAACCCAAGACAAGCTAAATACTAAATAACAAAGAAATTTCTAGGGAAATTAAAATCTGAAGGTTCTCCAGAGAAAAGAAGATTTGACAGCAGTGATGTGTAGAGCTAGTAAATCTAAACATGAGCCAGACAGAATCATATCCAACCACGAAAACTTAAACAGAATGCATGTGAGATATGGGGCAGCTGAAATGCTAGGTCCTGAGCCTACAAACACCTTGTGTATGCCTGACTTCTGAGGAGCATGAGGCGGTTCTCTGTGGCTCACACCTTGGAAAACTGAAGTGGAAAAGGCATGATTAGATGGCTAGGATAAGACAGACATGCCTGGTGTTACATCTGGACCCGGTATTAGTGAGTTCAGTGAGGTCTAACCCCAGAATTTTCCACTCTTCTGGTTTTGGTCTGTGGTAGAGGCGCATGCTTCTGAAATCTGTCTGCAGTCATGACGTTTTGTGCTTCCTGTGAGGCGCTCTTCAGTAATACTAATACAAATTAATTTAAATACACTGGGAACAAACAGTATTAAAAGAGTTTTCCTTCAATCTGGGGAATACCACCAGGTTCTAGTGCAGAGCTAGTTAACCTCCTGGTTACTTGGTGATATATTCTTTAATATTTCTTCAAATCTGTGCCATTCTAGTTTTATCTTTTACAAATTAGACTCTGAGTTTATTTGGTTGCTGCTCAAGTCCTCTCTGCCAGTCTTTGTCCTTTTATATGCACATCAAAATGTTATTTTTCATAGAAATCGTGTTTTTCTATCAACTCACTGGCTTTCAACCTCATTAAAGCATGTAAGTTCAGCTATCTTGTACTTCACCAATGGCTCAGTTGCTACCACACTTACTGTATTTTGGACATTTTCCACTGCAGTCAAGGGAGGTGATTCTGCTCCTCTCCTCTGCTCTGGTGAGACCCCACTTGCAGTCAAGCATCCCCCTCTGGAGTCCTCAGTGCAAGAAGGACACAGACCTGTTGGAGAGGGTACAGAGGAGGGACACAAAAATGACCAGAGGGTTGGAGCACCTCTGCTATGAGGAACGGCTGAAAGAGTTGGGGTTGCTCAGCCTGGAGAAGAGAAGGCTCTGGGGAGACCTTGTTGTGGCCTTTCAGCTGTTAAGAGGGACCTATAAGAAAGATGGGGAGAGACTCTTTAGCAGGGCCTGAAGTGACAGGATGAGGGGTGATGATTTTAAACTAAAAGAGGGGAGATTCAGGCTGGATGCGAGTCCAACCTAGTAAGGTACTTCTGCACTGAGTTTTAGGGGGTTTCTCTTACCTGTTCTAACAGTGGAACAATTTAGTTCCTGGTACCTGTATTGTAGGGCAGCTGCAGGTGCTCCCATAACTTACCTCAGTTTGCTTAGAGCTAATGGGATTAAACTAACTTAATTGGAAGGATATGTCATGTATTAAAGGATATAAAGATTTCCTGGGATTTGGTTACAATACCATGGCTCAGCCATGTGGTAGGAAGAACAGAATAACACAATCTGCAGACAGTATATTTCTTTATAGCTGCACAAGTAATGTATGATTAAAGTATAATGTATGTTTGAGCATACATTTACACATATGTATTTGCATCAAGATATTTTAAATATAAATATGTTAGCATCTCTACAGGCAGTATATGGCTTTCCCTTTTAATAGTCATTTATTATTCCCACCTCTGGAGTATGTTAACTTTCTATTCATGCAGAAATTCCTCTTCAAATCAAAGAGGAGAGCGGCTGTGAGGAATCATTCATATATATATATATATGTACTGTGTGCCTAAGATCTTCTGTGTGTTGTTTGAGTGTTACTTCACATGTCGCTTGTATACCTTGGTAGTTGTTGTATAATATCCAATGAACATCTTTGTCTCTGGGATGCAAAGATACAAATGATCCCCTGAGCCAGCATATAAGTAGACACTGGTTTAAAACCTCTGGTGTCTGCAGTTCTGCTCTGAACTGGGGTAAAAGATGGTTTCACAGCCAAATGGCTGCACCAAGGCTGTGACCCACTAGCTTGTGGCATTGTGGTGACACATTTGGTCATCTCCTCTCTGCCCTGATACTTCCCTACCTGGTGGGAAGGCGCCTGCAGCACTTGGTGCTCTTTGTGAAGCTCTTAACTGACAGGTAACCTTGACCTGCCTGGAGAGACTTTTGGTTTGAGAGATAGCAAGAGTGATCTTGGATGAGTATTATCAGTCCCTTTGAGAGTAGTGCAGTTTTATGTAAGGTCTCTAAGGGATTTTGTGGGCATTTTTGGAGCCCTGAGCGGTGTTCCAGCTCATGCTGCTGTAATCTCTGGCAGAGAAACTAAACAGTAGTATCTTTTGTTAAGATACTGTCTTAGGAACTTTGGTACCATGGCCAGAGCCTCTGGATCTCTTCTGGATCCTGGTCTCATTTCTGGTCAGAGACATTTTAATGGAGGTAAATTCTGAAGGGTTCAAGATTTTGTCAACCTTCTCTGAAGGGGGTGTTGTGAAAGGAGTGTGGGAGCAAATAAAAGAAAGATAATTCAGTAACTGTGGGTAAAAAAAAAAAAAAAAAAAACAAAAAAAAACCCAAAAAAACCCTGCCTTTTCATGTTTTTTTTCCTGCTGTTCTCCTTTGTTTCCAGCCTCCTCAGCCACGACATCTCATGTCACTTGGCTAAAAGATGCGTTCCTCTTAATGTTAGGAGATAAAGCAGCACAGGGGTAGTGGTAGCTGAAGCCAGAAACAGTTATGTGGGTAGTAAATTCCGGGGACAAAGTGACCTGCCCTTTGTTCCTCCTTAGGAATACAGCAGGGGGGAAAAAAAGGACACCCTCATGTAGCTTCACTAAAGAAAAGGAGTTAGCAGTGTGTCTGGTTTTCTGTTTGTGCATAAGCAACATAAAGGTGATTTAGTTCAGCAGAGAGCTTTTACAGGAAGAAGCTGCGTTATAATTTATAGTTTTAAATGCATTACACAACTGTCCAAAGGACAGGGTATATAACTAATGTTCATATATATTGCAAGGAGAGATTTGTTCTCAAATCAGCTTGAGACGGCTAGGGGTTGAAAGGAGTGAGATAGTGAAAGGAAAGCAGTAGCCACTTTGAGAAATGTGCAACATCTTTGTCCACTCTTAAAAATTGGATTTGAACTTCCTTCATTCTTATATCGCCCAATTTCTCCCAGCCTTCCGCTATTGTTACAGGCAGGCCTGCATCTGAAACTACTGATGCTAAGTAAGAAATAGATGCTGCCTTGTGTAAAGGTGATACAATGCCTGGAGAAACTTCTGTTTTGGAGGATGTTTTTCTGTGGAATCCTCTATTTTCCTAGCTTCAGTTGTTCAATTGAGTGTTAAGCTTCTGCAGTAGTTTCTAGATTCTCAGTTCATCAGAATCAGTGCTGTAGGAAAGACTGGTTGTGCACCAGATGTTTATTAGTACAGGGTTGTGTGACACAGCTGTAGTACACAATGCAGTTTTCAGCTGAAGAGGGCTTCTCTGCAAGCTCTATGCCAGCTTCTGTGCCAGCTTTTGTTGAATGCATATTGTGTTTCTCCACTGCAGACATTGGATTTATAATTTTTTTCTTTTCCCCAGTTCTACTGATATATGGAAATTAACATCTGGAGGCTGTTTTTCAGGATAGAGAATGCAGCATCAAGAGGCTTAGTCCTATGCAGTAGGACATTTTTTAAAAGGGGAAAGAATTGTGGTATTAGAGCCAGTTATTCTCTGTAGTATTGAATAAATTTATTTCCAGTTCACAGTATGTTCTTTGCCTGAGGAAGAATTGGGAGGGGAATTACTTGTTTTGAGAGAGAACCATTTGAACTATATATTTAACTAACTTTAGTTTGCAATATACATCTGAAAGCAGATGAAGATTAAATCGAATGTAGGTTATTTTTCTAGAGATCTGTGGAGATTTTTTATACCATTCTTCTGGCTGGTTTCCATCTTTAATTGGCAAAAATCTTCTCCAGATAAGGAAGGTGATTTATGTGTTTCATGATCAACATCTTACGATGTCCAAGGGCTTAAGCATCTCATCAGAATCAATAACCTGAAATCTGGAACTCCAAGTACATGTGTTCTTGATGGTTGCTATGGACCAATGTTGAGAATTCTATTCTGATTTTTAAGCATTGATTTCTCTTTTTCACTTCAAGAGACATAAGACTGGCTCTTTGTATACAAGCTAATGATTTGCTCTCTTTTCCTTATTGTCTGCATGTATTTCTAAGCTGTGTGCGTGGATCCTGAAAGCAAAACTGTTCAAAGCTTTGCCTTCATATCTTTCTGGAAGGGCATTTCTTCTTTATTGAAACACAGTAATATGCATTCATTAAAATAACTTAACTGTATTTCTGGAACACTTTGATTTAGTATGAGCTAATGTCTGGAGCAATTTTCTTGAAGTGAGTAACAAGAGAAAAGGGATAGGGTACTATTATGTAGAGTCTTAGTACATTCCCTGTGTTTTCTGGGTATGGCTGCATGTGAGTCCTGTGTCTACTTGCTTTCATTATGGCTATTCCTGTTAGAGACAGCTTTGGCTCATTCAGCTCTGCTGCTGTGAATTCCTCCAGAAGTCATAAATAACCATTTGAATCTAATAGAAAAATGCATTTAGGAACAGTATTTCTTCTGAGAAAGTTTAATCTGTAGGCATTTGCATAAGTTTTGGACAGAAATAAATGCTTAGTATCTGTTTTGACCCTTCTGAATTTCAGAACGAAGTATAAATTAAATTGAGAGTCTTGTTTAGGAAAAATATTTCTGGTCTGATTGTTTGTAATTTTAATGTATATAGTTCTGTAGGCTTCCCAGTAACTTAAATTGCCACCAGTTCCATTTGGAATTACTGTTTATTCACTTATACTTCTTGCAATATGGGATGTTCCCATTTTTTGTGTGGAGGCAAGACACTTCTGTTCTGCTTTGAATACTGAAGTAGGACTTCAGATCGATTTCAGGAGCCATAGTATGGAAAGCCCTTATGTCCTGGAGTTTCATGCTTTTAATTGGATCTAATATACGATGAACTACAAAAACACATGCAGTTAATTCTGTGGTCTTATTTGGGGAGGGGAAAAATGTGGTGCATAAGTTCTTTTGACTTCAACTTTAACACCTGGAGTGCAGTGGGGATTTCATTAATGTCTTAGTAGGCAGTGGAGAGCCTAAGGATACTTTTTTGGTGTGCACAGTTTTTAAAATGCCAGGTAATGTAATGCTCAAGGCCAGGTTGGAAGGAGTCTTGGGTGACATGGTCTATTGTGAGGCATCCCTGCCCACAGGGAGGGCTTTGGAACTGAATGATCTTAAGGTCCTTTCCAACCCAAACCATTCTTTGATTCTATGACAAATATTGTAACGTTTGTACATGATTACTTGAAAGGAATCAAAAGACACTAATGAATCCCACTGAGTCTTTGAGAATGTGAATAGACATATGTTAATTTAGCTTTCATCTGTTTGTGTGTGAACATAAAGAAATCATTCAATGGTTTGTTTTCTACCAAGAGTTAGAGCTACCTTGAAAAAACCCAAATGGCAACAAACAAATTGTTTCCTGGTTTTGTGCTGACAAATGAAGCTGTGAAGATACCAAACTGACGCAGATTGCTCTTACAAATGTTTCTGGTCCCAGAAAAGAAGTCCTGGTTAAAACATGCTAAAAAATGTTAGGCTTCAGTTTATGATAGATCAATTACTTGTTGCAAAATCAGTTGTTATAATCGGAGGATTATGGTGTTCTCTTAAATGAATGGTGTCCAATAGAACCAGAAACAAAGCCTAAATGAATGAATTTGGGCTTTGAGTGGGATTTTTTTTAAACCATTCACTGCTTTTCCGGTTATTGTCCCAATTAGCTTCCATTCTAGGTACGTGAGGAAAATGAGATCCTGTTGCAGCTGGAGTTACAAAACGTTTTCAATAGTAATCGTTCCCTGATCCCATGTAAAGTAAATATGGCATAATTGTTATGCAGCCTTCTGCAAAATTAGCTGTTATTTGCCCCCCAAAATTGAGGAAACTGTTTTGTAGCATTTGGCTTCCAACAGGCAGTCTTACATTATTAAATATAATACCCTTAAATTAACCTGGACTCAAAATATCTGGGATATCACATTGTCCTATCAGGATGGTATGGGAAATTAGCACAAATACCTGTTCAGGATGTAAAGGCTCATAAACAACAACTTAATAAATATTTGTGTGAACAAAAGCCATGTATGTAAATGTCAGAAGTGTTTTAGAAGCCCAGAGGAACAGAAACATGCTTAAACTCATCACCAGTTCAGATCTTCAAAGACAGTTTATGAGCGTTGCTGCAGATTACTTGTAAAAAACCCTATATATTTTAAGGCAATTATTTTCTGTGTGAAAGAGCAAAGTACCATTAAAGAAAATGAGCGCAGATTTCTTTCTCTGTACAGGATTTTTTTCCTAACATGTAGCTTAGGGAATATTAATTTCCATGCATATTTATCATTTCAAACTGGGTTGACTAACAGAATTCACAGCAGCTAAAATGCTGGTGAAACTTTCTGTATAATCAAGGATGAGTTTGAGCTACAATTTGCTTATTTCTGGTAGTAATGAAGTAGTAATAACCTTTAGTGAGGCTAAGTAGTGCATGTTCTTTTCTGCAATGCATTTCAGACTCCTGCAATAACAATAGGAAAATTAGTATCAATAGATGCTATCTGCTAAAATACTATTAAAAGTATTCCCACCTCCATATAACTCTTAATTTTTAAGGTTGAATGAGGGCATAGGGTATACTTTAATGTAACTGTTCTTCTCATTCAAGAATATTCCGATTTAAAAGTTGTTAAGATTTACTGGCCTTAGCTTGCATAACTGCTGTGCTGTGCATACCTTTTTACGCTTTCATTTTTTAAGGGAAGAGAAACTATTTTATTGAGGATACAGATTTCCTCATCTTTCAGTTCAAGCAGACACTGTGCTTTTGTTGAAAAGGGAGCTGTTACTTTTACAAGATGCACTGACACTTCAGGAGAGGCAGAGTAAAAACATAAATCGATGTTTGTGTTTTAAAACTGACATACAGGTGAAGATGTTTGTTCCAAGTAGGAACTAAATCAAACCTGCATCCATTAAGCCTAAAGCATTGATATTGAAAGACACCAATAAGCACTCCCTAAAGTGTGTATTCTCTTCCCTTTTCTGTCTCCTATTTTTCTGTTTGGCAGTGGTAATGCAAGCTGAACTTTTGCTTCTGGTATCGTTGAGTCATCATTCGTTTTCATGTGGGCTCTTAGACCAAAGGATGGGGAAACCAAATCGCTTGACCCTGTGGGTGTGAAATGCTTTCAGGTAGTTTAGATTGAAATGGGACAGCAGGATGATAGTCTCCAGGAGGATGTAAGGTTAGGGAATACTTGGAGGCCTTTTGGGAAGGTCAGGTAAGAGGCAGGTTGTGTGTAATGCCGCACAGCCACGAGGGAGAGGAGCATTGCATGTGTGAGCTGGTGATCTGGGCTTTTTAGGTGTCAAAATCTCAAGTTATTTTCCTTTTGAAGTTTCACTTTGCTTAATAAAAAGGGTTTTTACTCTTAGTTGTGTGCTTGGTCTGAGATTGTATTCTTGATTTCAGGGGACTGTGCATATTCCACGGTCCAATCGAGACTGAGATGTGCTTGCAGTCAGATGGCTTAGTCTACACTGATTTAGCTCTTTGTATTTCAGCTCAGGACCATGAAGGGTAGGGCAAGAAGTGAAATAGTGTTTGAGAAGTATGTATCATATGGCTAATTTTTATACATATTTTACGGTTTCTTTTCCCCCTGTGAACTGAAGTGCAAGATTACATAAATTCAAGACCGTTAGCAGAAAGCTGTGTTCTGTTTCATGAAGTATTGTCGCATTTTTAATTTCTTTCTAAAAGATTCCTTTTATTTTGTGAAAGAAAAAGAAATCGTAGTCCATGTTTTTCAGAGAGGCATGAAGGAAATGATTGTTCATGATTTTGCTGCTTGCTGAAAGCCCTGTCCACTGTAAATCACATTGGCTTCTTTCAAAAGCAAACTGGGGAGGTAAACCCAAAAGCACAAAGTTTGGAACTAATTTTTCACTGCCTGACAATTATCTTTTTAATGGCTTTTAAAGTACGTACAGAGACAGTTTTATATCCCATTATTGCTCAGTTAGGAACCTTTGAGAATCACAAACTCATCTTATAAAATACTTGACTCTATACTTTTATAGAGGTCTTTAGGCTGTTCTCTTTGTCAAAGAATCAGGTGAGAATCTCCAGAGTGATAGCTCTGAGTGGCTTGGGTGAAGACGTAGAGTTGTGCTGACGGTTGGTAGGATGCTCTTGAGCCAGCGAGTGCTCATCTTCTTCTGCCTTCTAATGAAGCACTCACTGCAGAGGAAAAACCCTCACACCTGCATAAATTTAAGACCCCAAAGACTGAAAACTGTTGAAGCAAAAATAAATTCTTGCACCTCTGAAGGATTTTTAAATATTTTTTTGTAGTTTTGTAATTTCACATTCTTCAATTGCTTTGGGTAATGACATTATAACAAGAGATTTATTGATACATAATGCGGAATTCTGGGAAATTAAAGAGCTGGTGACAGCATGATTTCCAGGATTGATTTCTGCTACATCAGAACCATGCTGAAAATCAACTGAAAAACCTGTTAAGACTTTCATTTTCAGAAGTGTATATGCTTGTTCATCTTTGCAGGTGTATATGCTGGCAGAATGAGTGTGCTTTCAGATATTTAAATGTTACCTGAATAGAGATAAATTGAAACATTTTTGAAGTTAAGCATGTTACTTGCTTTGCTGAGTCAGGAATATAGCACATAAGAAGCTAGGAGCTAAAACGTGAAGTCAGTTTGTGCATAGTGGTTCATTTTTCGTCTTTATAAGATTCTGTTTTAGCCCTAATTGTAAAGGTTGCTCCGGGGCGGGGGGGAAGAGAAATAGGGGATTGACCTCACACTTTCAGATACTTGATGGTGAATTTCACTGGCAGAACTATCTCATTTTCTTTTTAAAGAAAATAATGCTATGAATGAAAATCTTCAGAGCTACTTCATTCAGAAGCTTGGTAGTGTTCCAATCTTAACTCTTTTGATGAAACTGTGTTTCTTAACATTCTGGTATAGATTAGGACTCACTGCATCGAGAGGCATTTTTTATTAGTAATAAAATACTCAGCTATTTCACATCATGTGCAAAATAACGTGTGTGTATATACGTATTTTCTCTTGAAGAGCTTCCTTCCTACCAGTCTTACTAAGATTAAGAATTGTGTGCTTATATGTGCAAAGGAGGAGTTTCTCTTTCTCGGCAGTCTCCTTGCCTCCCATTTCTCCTGGCATGCTGTCTCTTCCGCAGAATTTCTCTGCCTAGTTCTGATTCAGGGTAAACAATCTGAATAGATGGGATGTGTATGTGTAGCTTATAATCAAGAATAGATACGGAACACCGGCAAAACTGAGGCAAAATAATTACTTTTTTGAACATTGACCTGGTGAAAGGTCTCTTCAAGTGAAACAGGGTGCATGAAGAAAAGCTTAAAGCCACAAAGAAAGCTCTGGCTTGTGTAATGTGTCATGGTACAACCATGGAATGATCCACCTCTAACCCGCTGCCACCTTCCACTAGAGCAGCTTGCTCCAAGCCCCATCCAACCTGGCCTTGAACACTGCCAGGGATGGGGCAGCCACAGCTTCTCTGGGCACCCTGTGCCAGCACCTCAGCACCCTCACAGGGAAGAGCTTCTGCCTAAGAGCTCAGCTCAGTCTCCCCTCGGGCAGGTTAAAGCCATTCCCCTTGTCCTGTCCCTACAGGCCCTTGGCCAAAGCCCCTCTCCAGGTTTCCCATAGGCCCTTTAGGAACTGGAGCTGCTCTAAGGTCTCCCCTTCAGGAGCCTTCTCTTCTCTAGGCTGAACAAACCCAGGTCTCTCAGCCTGGCTCCAGAGCAGAGGTGTTCCATTGTACCTGCGTTCACTTTGGCCAGTTGCATCAGCTTAACATGATGTGATTCTGCTGATTGTAGGATTATGGGATTTTTAGGTTTTGTTTTGAATCTGTAACTTCACTGAAACCAGGGTGCATTTGCAGAATATCTGTGCTGGCACAGTACATGTTTCATGAGAAACTAGATGTCGTCACCTCTGGGAATAACATTGCTCCTCAGGAGAAAAGGCAAATGCTGGTGACTTGACATTTCAGCTATTCATGAATCATTTGTTGCTGTAAATCCACCATAGTTTTAATTTGCTAACACTTTTGTTTTGCTAACACAGAAGCATGATCTGGCAGGGTAGTTTTTAACTCTGCTGGAAAGCATATGCACTGCTTTGTATTTGGGATGGAGAGGCCAGGAAGAGTTTGCTTTGCCCAGCATCAAGAATTGCTTTACTTGTAAGTAATTGAAGAAACAGGTTTCATTTTTATCTATAGGGAACAAAAAGGAAAGGTAATAAAAGAAAGCCTCCAAACTCGAGGGTTGGGAGGGAGGTGGGCAGGAATCTGATGTCCATTAAAGTTGCAGCATCAGAAAAACTTGTTCATAGATTGTTTTTGTCAATACATCTAAAATTGTCATTTCTTGCTTTTTCTGTGGATCACTTCAATCTTAGAATAGCTTGGGTTAGAAGGGATTTTCAAAGCTTATCTAGTCTAAGCCCCTGCAATGAGTAGGGACATCAACTAGGTCAGGTTGCCCAGAACCATATCCAGCTTGTTCTTGAATGTCTCTAGGGATGATGCATCCACCACCTCTGTGGGCAGTCTGTGCCTGTGTTTTACCAACCTCATCATAGAGAACTTTTACTTGCATCCAGCCTGAACCTCCCCTCTTTTAGTTTAAAATTGTCACCCCTCATCCTATTGCAACAGGCCCTGCTAAACAGTAACTCCTATCTTTTAAGAAAGGCCCCTTTTAAGAATTGAAAGACTGCAATAAGGTCCTCCTGGAGTCTTCTTATCTCCAGGCTGAAGAACCCCAACTCTCTCAGCCATTTCTCATAGAAGGGATGCTCCACCCCTCTGATCATTTCTGTGGCCTTCTCTGTACCCTCTCCAAGAGGTCCATGTCCTTCCTGTGCTGAGCACTCCAGAGCTGGAAGCAGGACTGCAGGTGGGATCTCCTAAGAGCAGAGTAGAGGGGCAGAATCCCCCCCTTTGACCTTCTGGCCATGATCCTTTGGATGTAGTCCAAGATATGACTAGCCTTCTGGGCTGCAAGCAGACACTGATGGCTTATGTCCAGTCCTTCATCCACCAGTACCCCCAAGCCCTTCTCTTTAGGGCTACTCTCAATCACTTCATCTGCTAGCCTGGATTGATATGGAAGGCAGCCTCAACCCAGGTGTAGGACTTTGTACTTGGCCTTGTAAATTATTCATTACTTTTGGTGCAAAATGAGTGTCAATTTGTCACATTTTTTAAGTATTTACATGTGGTAAGAATACATGGGTAGTAAAAGTTTCATTATATTGTGGACTGTTATCGTTTTACTTTAACGCGCACCATGTTTTTGGCTGTGTTAGCCAGGCATTTTGCTCCCATTGAGCAATCTCACTTAAAGGAAAAAAGCAAGTGGGAGTTTGGGGTTTTGGTGCTGATTCAATTTTACTGGAATAAGACTTAGGGGTAAAATAGATATAAGCAATGACAACGAAAGGAAGTCATTGAAAAAGGGGCATAAGTCCTACTGCTGATGAGAAGCAGATACTCATCACTGAGCAAACTGGCAGCTGAATGAAATGAGGAGCCTGTACTGGGAGGCAGAGCTATCTGAATTCATGTTTAAACTTTAAAAGTCTTTTAACAGCTGTTACCCAGTTTCTTGAGAAATTGCCTTAGCAACTGAATGTGAGTTACTGAATACTGCGACAGCTTCTATATCCATACAGAGACTTTCCTTATAATGCTCCTTCACCTCTCCAGCACAGCACTTTGACTTGAGGAAAACTTACTTTTTATGAATATTTATAGCCTGTTCTTTTAAAAGAAGTTTTATTGATTTTTGACTACTGCTCCCACAGAACTTGGATGAAAAGAAATGACTGAAAAGAGATCAGCTTCTGTCTCATCAATTCTTGAATATTCCACGTTTTATTAATGTCAGTCTAGGGTTTCTTGTTGTTATTCATAGTTGGAAAAAGAAAATTATTAGAAATTCAGAGGGTTTTTTTAATATAATATTTTTCAGGCTTGAGCCAGAACATTATAACCTTTGAAATAATATATTGACATTGCTGTGACACAGAATTAAGAGTTAGTGCTGAAAATCAGAATTCTGAATGCTAGATTCCGGATAATACTAAAGGGAGTGCTGTGCTAAGCAATGATTTTAAATAAACAGCAGTAGAATCATAGAATAGTTAGGGTTGGAAAGGACCGTAAGATCCTTTAGCTCCTGCCATGGCCAGGGACACCTCGCACTATACCATATCACTCAAGACTCCATCCAGCCTGGCTCTGAACACTGCCAGGGATGGAGCATTTACCACTTCCTTGGGCAGCCCATTCCAGCACGTCACCAACTTCTTCCTTATATTACTTTGGCACTAATGGGCAGGTATGTATATAAATGCTGATCTCCTGACCTGAAGTGGCAATCCCAAGGGAAAAACCATCTTAACTACTCGAAATTCAGCAAGGTACCTTTCATAAAGATTTCATCAGATAGTCCCACAAGGCCTGGAAAAAGCATATTTTGATCTCTTAAAAATCCACTTCACATTCAGTATCAAAACACATGTATTCTCTTTGAAAGGGTAGTCACTGTAATTGAGCTGCTTAGTCAGGGTGGATGTGAACCTGCGGCAGTGCTGCCACCAGTTACACAGAGCATCTGGTGGCTGAAGCCAAGGGCATGGAGCTGTTTCACCCGGTTCTGGCCTCATGGGATTCAGCAGCCGGGAGCTGATCCTTTCCTCTGAGCCTCTACAATCTTCTTAGTACCAAGTTTCTCTAATCCATTTTCATGTAATTAAGGGTGTGCATGTTCACCAAATTATTAATCTTTCAGTATTGAATTGTGTCATCAGTTGACCACATATCCAACCCTACAGCCAGGAGCAGTTTCTCATCTCTCAAAATATGACATTGTTTTGCTATAATTTTCATGTTGCTTGCTGTCTGATGAATGATGTCTTGTGTAATCTGAAGCGTGTCAAAAACAATGGGAAAACATTTACTGGTATTTGAATTTACATTTTCTTGTTTGGAAAGAAAATGCTTCAAACCTTCCCCAGACCTTTCAATCCCACTCAAGCTATTTGATATAAATGAATCATAAGTGGTGGCACTCTCTTCCAGTCAATTTTGCAAGTAAAATTTAGTCTTAGAACTCTCAAAAGCACCTATAATCTCTCGCATGAGAAATACTTAATTGTAGCCAGCTTGTTTCAGCAGATGCCCTGCTTTGTCTAGGAATTCTCTGTGAAAAACATTGATTTGGAGTCTTTATTCTTCAAACTCCACTTTGAAAGTGTGGATCTAAAAGACCTTTCTGAAAGACTGAGATACTGGTTAACTAAAAAGCAAAGGGATCTTTTTCTCTGCTTAAAACAGGGATTTTCTTAATTATTAAGCTTCTTTTTTATGAAGGTTTGAATGCAAAGAACCTCATCTGAACAGGAATGTCTTATCAATTGCAGGAAATATTCTAGCATTTCAAACTTTTCCACATTTGCAATAGAACCTATTGTTTGCCATGGACCACCCACCCAAAAAAAAACACTTCAAACATATGTTGTTTTGCTCAAAAGTAGTACTATATATGTAGCTATAAAAGTTACTAATTTCTACTTGATAGCAAATCCACTTCAAATGAGTAAGTTACTTTCATCCTCAAACATGTCAGAGAAAAGGACATGAAAATAAAACAAAATAATCCTATACAGTGTTATTTTCTGGTTTGCGTGCATGGTTTTGTTTGGTTGTTTTCATTTAGCATATCCTTTCTTCTGTCTATTGCTGACCAAAGGGACTGAGCTTCTCTTTGTATCCAATTTTCATCTTGAAGGCTCTAAGGGTTCTGGACACGAAACCATGCAATATGTTATTTTGTCGAACAGAACAATTAGTTACAACCTACCTAAAATCTGTGGTTTTATTCTTAATTCACTCAGGGGTTACTGCAAATTCCTTCCAAAATGTATTTCTTGTTCACAGCTGCTGTCAGAGACAATGTATTTTGAATGCACAAAGCCCTTTGGGCAGTACAAGCGTGCTAAGCATTTAGCAGCCCATGAAAGGGATTTGGTGGCACTAGGAGGTAAATTATGCTCCTGGTAATGAAAGTGAAGTGGGGAAGGCATTTTGGAGAAGTACAGGCAGAAAGTGGCCTTGAGTGAAACTGATCTCATTGTGCAGATTAGGTTTTCATGCTTCATTCATTGCAGATAGCGCTGGTTTAAAAGTCTTTGAGGGAAATTTGCTGAGAAATTTAGCAAGTTTAAATCTAGTGCTTTCTTCATGTCCATGTTCAGAACCAGGTGTATTGGTTGTAACAAAGAACCAACTGGTTCTATCCACTTAGCAGAAGTAGAGGAAGAGAAAAACTTCATGGGGCTAGAAGGTGTGAAGAGTACTGGAGGTACTGAGGCTGCCTTTACAATTAGTGTGCACCATCCCCTCTAGGCAAGCAGCTCAGAGGGAGGGAAGTGCAATAGAGAGCATGGTGTGATGGAGCTGATGCCTTTAAGGCTTCTCGGTGAGCAAGACTGTCATAGCCAGACTTTATGCCAGCCTCTGGAGCAGAAGTGGGAACGCTGAAGTGAACATGCTATGCCTTTGAGCTGCTGCAGTGGTGCCAGGAATTCCTGCCCTGCAGGTGGAAAAGAGCTGTGTGGTTTGCAGGGATAGGTGGTGGCATTCCTGTGTCCATGTGCTACTCTCCAAACACAGTGCCTGAAACAAAGTTTTCCTTGGGTTAAAATCAGAATTCCCCTATTTTTTTAAAAAGAAAGCAGTAATACTCTTCTGAGATAAACCCCTCGGCAATTACATCAACCATATGAAATGTAAATGTTTCCTCTCCCATTTCATACATGATGGATTAGTTTTTCGCTGGAGAAACCAAGATTAGGAGGTAAGGACAATTTGTGTAACTTGGGAAGTAGGCTGTGGTGTACAGCAGCAGACTGTTATAAAACATGACACTGTAGGAAGTATGACTAATATGTAACGGAAAGCCCTTGGTAGATCAGTTCACTTAAGTACGTGTCCTGTTATGAGAGTGCCTTGGTTTGTTACGTGTGGTGAGCATGTGAACAGAGAGAAACTACTACCTGCTGGAGAGGGATTATTTTATCCAGTGATGTGACATCTTTTTGTAAAGTACAATTAATAATACAAAACCTTTGTTGCTTATGGAAGAGAATTCTTCATTTTCCAGGCTGTAAAGCAAGAATTTGTGAGTGTAGAAGTAAGGTACCATCCTTTTCCTGAGCCAAGATGATACTGATTTAGGGAGGAGAATATATAGAGCTGAACATGAACTTCATGTCCTCATAGCAATCAGCAGCAGATGAGAAGTATGCTGCGGCAGCAGTTGTCTCTGTAATAGCTGTGGGATGCATGGAGAATGCCAATTTGCTTTATGAAGCTAACTGGGCAAAACTGCCTGGTTGGCGTGGGCTTCATGTATTTTGTCACCATTAAGAGGCACCGCTTTGAAGTGAATACAGTTCTTTGCAAAAACAAAAGAGGGGGGAGAGCAATTCCCAAATCCCCTAGTATGAGTCTTATAAACCTGGTGTATCCAAACTCCTGATTCTGAATTGCATTAGGACCCCTCAGGAATTACACCCTGGAACTATTCAAGCTCCTGCTGATGCATAAACAGGCATGTTTACATAAACAGAGGAGCTTGTATCTGTTTGTCCCTTTTTGGTTGGTGATGAGCTAATTTTATTTGAAAACTCAAGGGTCTTTTCTGCTTGGTGCGTGAAGGGACAGAGAAAACTCAGTGGAGCTGAAATTCCTGAATTATAATGGTCAGTAATTTTAGGCCTGGGTTAGAGAAGGATGCTAGGTTGGGCTAAAGACACTCTGACGTTTTTCCAGTTGCCAGAGTCAGGCTTTCTTTTCGTTGTATTAGGGCAGGGAAAACTTAAATTTGGAGGACTCCACAACCTGTAAGTGATGATATTTCCTCTAATCTTGTTCTTTTTGTTTAATTTGTCAGTGTTCATTAGTCATTATTTGGGAAAAATGAGTATCAACTTCTTTATTTTTTGTAATCTAACTGAACTCTATCAACATTGCATTTATTGCTTAAACAACTGTTATCAGGAAACTGATGTTGAGGCAAAAGATATAGGAGTAAAATATGTTCTCAATGTGATTCATTATTATTTTAATGCAATTGAGTGAGGAGCAGCTTCTGTCTCCTCTGTACTGAAAGGAAGGAGTTTTGAAAACAAGGCTTTGATGTAGTTTGCCTACAGAATAGCAGAACCAAAAATTGAGATTGTTAATTTTCTTTCTGAAATTTCTATTAAACCAACATGCTCAAAAGAGTTTAATACAAATACTTAAATACCGAAGATCATCATTGAATGTGCTCTATATTATAGAAGCTTACAGTCACATTGTGCAAAAATACTAAGGTATTTTGAAAAGAAAAAGCCATTGCAAGCTCTCAATGGAAATGATAAAGTTTGTCCATCAGCTTTTTCACAGGAAAACTTGGGTTTCATTGAATGATTTTTGTGTAAATGAGAAGCACCTTATGCAAAATTTAAGACACTAAACCAAATTTCTCTATTACTTGTTAAAATATTTTGCTTTTCATTTGCAGTTATTTTTCTACTCAAAAAGCTTTTGTTTAATTTCTCCATGGAAAATAAACCTTTTTCTGACAACTTCTCCATTTGACTGCAGAAAGGTGAAACAGTGTCAAAAGCACTGGTGTGTTACTACTACTGCTCCTTCAAAGCACGAGTGATCCTTTGTGGGAGGAAAACTTTGGAATTAAAATGGAGCAGTGATGCTCATGAAATTTGTGGGGTTTTGCCTATGTGACCTTGGTAAAATCATTACTATACCCATCCTGGGAGATGTGTATCACAGATGCTGGGGCCTGTGCTCTTTGTATTTCAGTTTCTCCATCTTAAATGGACCAGCAGCAATTGAGGTATCACAGGCATATCAAGCCAGTGAATATAAAATGATTTTACGCTTTCAAATGGACAGAGCTGTAAACTGTTTCTCTAAGCTTTGTTTGGGACACTGAAAGAACCAAAGCCTTTAATAATGAAGACTCTGAGCAGTCCTGCTCAGCCTAGAAATCCCTGTTATGAGGGTTTTTTTTCAGGCTGCTTCTCTTTGAAACAGAGCACTTCTGAAGGAAAATTATATCTTGTTTACCAGTACTGCAGCCTTCCAATTACAAGTCCAGTAATAGACATCTCCAGGTAGCAGGGGCTAAGGCAGAGCTTAACCAATTGGTATTAATTACATGTAGTGGATGAGAAAAGCTGTCCTTTCTTAAACAAAACTCCCTGAGTTCTCCACAGTACACAACATACAAGTTGGTGAATTGTGCAGCAGTTTAATTTTAGCTCAGAGAGGACCGTATGACCTACACTTTCATTTCATTTTTCACCATGTTTGCTGTGCCGTATGGTTAACCTAATAGGACCTATTTTTTAACACTTATGTTCCTACAGAATGTTTAAAATGTGTAATGTAATATATGTAACTTCTTAAACATCTCGAGTTGTTTGTAATTTAGGCTTTGGAAACATCTCCCCATGCACACAAGGTGGAAAGATATTCTGTATCATCTATGCCTTACTGGGAATCCCTCTGTTTGGGTTTCTGTTGGCTGGTGTTGGAGATCAACTAGGGACAATCTTTGGAAAAGGAATTGCCAAAGTAGAAGACACCTTTGTTGTGAGTATGCTGCCTGCCTCATTTGTTCTTCGTGCTGCTTGTTGTTCTGAAGTTAACAAATGAAATTAAAAGTATGAAAACCAGGGTATAGCTGCTCTTTGTGACCAGATGCATAGCAAAAGGTAGGAAGAATTTTGCAAAGTCTGAACATGCTACTGAAGATCTCTGAGAGTTAGGTGAAGCCAAACATTTTCTACAAGAAGTGTAGTTGGGAAGAGGAAGAAGATCCAAAATACTTAGTTTGGTTTGCCCTTATAGTACTCCTAAGTTTGCTGTAGTTCTTGCCTTTAAAGTTTTTTCATGTAAGTCAATAGGAAATTGATGACTTGGGGAGATGGAATACAGGAACTGTAGGGGTAATGTGGAAATTGTTTCTTTAATTCACAGAAGGCATTCAGTGTTTTAGTCTAAAATCACAATTCTTAAAACCTCAGATGCCATCACTCTTAAGGAAAGCAGGCACCTACATTTTGAGATTTACAGGTTGTAGGTGACTAAAGCTTTGGGCATTCACAGAAGCAGGACAGCCGAAGTGGAACAGAGCGTGTTGGTGCCTCTCTGTGTGGTCTCCTCACTAGGCTGTAGGATACTCTACAGTTTAAGGTGTTTTCAGCCTCTGCTACTAAATTGCTTAACACAGCCTAGAGGTTAATGCTAATCTTCAATTATTCATGCAAAATGGCACAGCTTCAGTAGAGGCAGAGACCTGTCAAACCCACCAGAAGCTTGTGCAGATATTGATAAATCTCAGCCATAGCCTGTCCCTAACAGTCTTAAATGTCTTGAATTCTAGCAGAGGAACTTAATTCACTCAGTCTGTTTCACACAGAGAAAAGTTTATTAAGGTTGTATTTTACTAATGCAGTTATTAAAAATGTATTTACTGATATTTTTGAAGCATAGAATAAATGGCATAATGAAACTTAATAAAATTAATTATTTAGGTGTTTTATTACCTTCAATAAACTGTTTTAGGTTTAACTGTTACCTAATGTTCAAAAGGCATATGAAATACTATTTGTCTTTTGATATGTAGAATGTGTCATAACCAGTGAATACTTAAGAAGCAGCCTGACTTTGTAGTGGTTTGCAGCAGCATTGCAAGTGTTAGAAGGGTTGGTTTTCTGCAACAAGCCCTTATCTTGCATGCAGGACACCTTTACTATATAGAAAATATCTGCCATGGCTTCATTTTTGAAACAAATAAAACTGAAGCTGTGCTGGGCAGATCTATGCAATAAGTAAATAAAAGCTTGAAAAGGTTTTAAGAAAAGGGAGGTATTTTTGACTTTGAAACATCAATTTTAGTCCAGACATGGTACTGGTGAATAATACCCATTTCCATTGAGATTTGTCTAAAAAAAGCAAGAACATTTCATAAGAACATTTTAATTTTGTCCTTTCTGGCTTTTATAACCAAATTTTATTCTTTTGCTGAAAAGTACAAAATATTTGAGACCAATTTGTGTCTCTTTGCCTGTTTCTCATAGGGATAATTGTTTTTGTTTTCATAATGGATGTATTCCTACAACAAGAATGCCTCAAGACAAAAAGCAGCATCTTGCACACCTCTTGGCAGTATCTGAATGAGAACACTGATCTATATGTTGCAGTCAGCAACTCTCCCTTATTCTCTTTACTAGTTCTCCAAAAGAACTAAAAGGAAATGCTAATGGGTCAGAGCAGGGAATTTCATGTTGCCATAACCCAAACTCCTACTGTGATTTGGGTTACAAGAGCTGGATCTTGGTCATGGTGACTGTAAAAATCAGTTTCCATTGACACTAAAATACAAGAAAATATATATTATGAACAGTCTGATTTCATTCTTAGTCTCCTTTTGTGGAAGTTTCCAGTGTTGCGTGTTCCTTTGCTTCTTCTGCATTGAATCAACATGCTTTGAATGGATGGAAAACTTTTTGGGAAGAATGTCACATTGGCAGGGGCTGTCAAATGAGACTCTGCAGTGGTCTGTTCTAGCTTTTGTACAGATTAAAAGAGAAGTCATTAATAGCTTACACAACAGATAAAGGATTTGGCTTATTAAATCTCCAGGTAATCTGTACGTGGGGCCAGAACTAAAAGTTGAAAGGCAGAATCAGGATTCAAAATGATCTTGACAAGTTTAAAAAGCAGTCTGAATGTACAGGATTCAATTCAGGGAGGACAAATTCAGGTGAAGGAATAATAAAACATACAGTTGCATTTCAGAGAACAGTGGAAATGACCTGCTCCAGGTGGCCCTGCCTTGTCAGGGGGTTGGACTGGATGATCTCCAGAGGTCCCTCCCAATGCTAATGTTTCAGTGGTTCTGTGAAAAGTTCTGAGGACTGGGGGCTCATATGCTAACATGGGTTAATGTTGTACTGCTGTGAAATGATGATGCTTCCCAGCTAGAAGTAGAAATACAAGTGTAAATAAATAGGCAAAGGGAAGGGGGTTATATCTAGCTTTGAGTGCAACACATAATGAAACATGGATTATTTTGTTGGAGTCAGCAAATACCAATAAGAACAGATGGGTGAAGAAAGACTGAAATAAATGCATGCATTTGGGCTATAGAACATATGATTGAAAGAAAACACCTGTAAAAGTTTGCTGGAAAGAATAAAGTAGCAGTTGCTCTGTTTGCCTTGGATAAGACCATAAATAGTAGGCTTAAAATGAAGGAGATGAGATGCAGTGCAAGCATTAAGAAAACAGTTGAGCATGATCGCATGTTGCCTGGCCACTAGCGTGTCTACAGTGGCTTAGGTGGATTTGGTTTTTGTCTTGGGGCAAGTTTGGAAAAGGTGATCTCCTCACTTCCCTTCCCACTCTATTTTTCTGTGGTTCTATTTAGCCAATTACTAGATTAGAGGGAACCGTGCAGTTAAAAATTACTTGGTTTATTCTGTTATTTGTGGATGCCCAAAGGTAGAGATATTGCAGATGCAAGCACTGCTTGGAGCTCACACAAATATCTGTCCCCCTATCAAAACTTCAGCATGATCTACTGCTAACATTAATAAATGCTACACATGTAACTTGGCCAGATCACAAATGTGGCCACAATAAAGAGTCCAGCCCTGCTCTGCATTTCCCAATGCGACTGATTCCTAGGATAGTCATGTTTGTTTTGAAAACCCTGTCAAAATAAACCCCTACTTGATTTCCTTATTTGTTTGAGAACTATAACGCACTGTGCTCTTGAGCAGCTAGTGCTCATTGTGGGTATGTATGTACAGTGCTGATGTACTGTAGTTCAGTTTTACTAACGATGGGTTTCTTCTTTTTTCCCCTTCCCTTTCCAGAAATGGAATGTGAGTCAGACAAAGATTCGCATAATTTCAACAATAATATTCATACTGTTTGGCTGTGTGCTATTTGTTGCTCTTCCTGCAGTTATATTCAAGCACATAGAAGGCTGGAGCACACTAGATGCAATTTACTTTGTGGTTATCACTTTAACTACCATTGGATTTGGCGACTATGTTGCAGGTAAGATTTCCTTGTAACTCTTTATATTTTGCAGTTATGTTCTACTTTGCCATGTAATTTTGGGACAGATGCATCTCCCAGTTTTACCCTTTATCATTCCTGTGTCAGGGCACCTTAGAAGAGATGGCAGGATAGAGACAGGAGATGCCTGTTTCTGCATAATCCTTTTTCTTTTATTGTACTGTTAAGAGCTGGTGTGCTTGATTATTAGGAGGGGTTTTTGTTCTTACAAGTTGAGTGCAAGGGTTAATAAAGTATTTTAGTCTGCTGAATATATTTTTTTTTCCAGCTGGAGTTGCTTAAAATATCTTGCCCCGTGAAGTTACGTGTCACAGGTTTTGTGTACATCTCTTAGCTTCAAAGCGCTCTTCCAGCGCTCTGTTTCTGCCATTGAGATGTCTCTGTTGCTGTTGCATCCTGCTTCTGTGTTTTCTTTCTTTTGTTTTTTATGTACATGCTTGACCATATGTGTTTTGTAATCTAAGGTTTAGCATAACCCATAGATAACGAGTCCAACTTCCATAGTTCTGTTAACCTGGGTTGGATTGGTTGCAAATAACTCTAACAAACTGAGTTGAAAATGCTTGGGTCAGTTCTCTGCATCAACTTGTTTCATGAAAAGGTGTTTAGAGGTGTTAGAATAGGAGCTTCTCAGAATAGGATGAAGTATGTTGTGTGTGTTAATCCAAGTCATTGATGTGTTGAGGTGAGGATTAGAAATTCAGAGCATTATGCTTCGAGTCTGAGACTTGCTTTCTTCAGTCTGATTTCATGCATCTCCTGATGCAGCAGCATCATCATCTCTCTCTCATGAGATTTCACTCTCCCACCTCTGAACACTGTGCAAGGCAGTGAGAAAGCAGTGCTGGGCTGCTGTTAGTGAGCTATTCTGCTGGAGAAAGTGTTCCTAGTAGACATCCTCATGGTGTTGGCTCCTCCCATGTCCCACCTCACCTTAGCTGTTGTGTGAGTCCAAGTGCACCAAGGTGAGGGTCTTGTGCTGTGTAGCTCCTCCTAGTGATTTGGGGGCCTGCCTGAGGAATGTGGCTGGTCTTGTTGCTGGTAAAGTCCGACAGAGACCTCTGAAGGGTCTGAATTGTTTGGCATGTTCATAAGTGACCTGGGTAAAATGAGGGGAAACAAAGTTAGTGTTGAAGTTATGCAACCTGTTTAAAAATGAAAGGTGACATAAGAAGTTGCCAAAGAGTCTGACAGATCACAGAACTGGGCTGTAAAATGGCAAATTAAATGTGTTTGGACTTTTGCATAGGTTTTTATTATGTTTTCATATTTTGAATGTGTCTCGCTGATTTCTTCCTTCTCCTTTCCTGTTATTCTTATTTTTTTTTTTTGTATTATTATTTTGTCAGGAATTTGTGATTCTGGTAAGATTCGCACTAGCACAGAATAAAAAATTCATGCTGTTTCCAAGTCAAGAGTCTGGGTGGTTCAGAGTTTCATTCCTGAGGGGTGCATGTGTATCAGGGAATAAAAATAAGTGTTTAAAGGTTGTATTTACTGTAAAGCATTATGTGAAATGGCCCACTTGGCTCTAACTAGAACACTGAGTACATTGATCATTACTCTCATTATAATATATTTCCACAGAATTGTCTATTTGTAGACCACTTGATATCATAATTTGTTCCTACATCATGTCTAGGTTTGGGGTTTTTTTTTTTTTAACTTTAGTAGGAAATACTGTCTCTTTCTACAGAATATTCTTGAATTACACTGTTCTGTAGCCTTTTATGGTTCACTTATATATATTCATTATTTATTTACTTTAATCAAAGTTCCACTCTAAATGCATGATGTCGAAATGTCATTCATGTTTTCTATTTTCTGTTAGAGAAACATGCATAAGATGTACTATAATGTTACTATAATGTACTATAATATGTTATTGATTTGAAGTTTCCAGTGGGGGAATGAGATCAGTACTTGCAGGGTTGATACTGAAGAGAACAGGGTTAGCTGACTATCTATCCCTATCATAACTGGGAGGTTAACATTGCCACCGGACTGTATTTCGTCAGAGGTGAAGTTGACTTATAGTGTGTGGACTAACATAATCATTTCATGGCAGATGACTTGGGATTTTCCAAAAGGTTTATTTGTTTTCTTGTCATTCCAGTAATAATTGTCTAGTTAAATAAAAGTTACGAAAAATGGGTATTCATTGACTGTGCTTTGACTGTCAGCTTTCACAATGCATCAATGTGCATAAATACTGAGGTGTTTGAGAAAAACTGATGTTGCAAGTTCCCAATAGAGCTGATGAAATTTGTTTTAAGGGCTAGGCATCCTTTTTACTCTTGAGGAAGTATGCAGAATCTTTTGCACACTAACAAAGTAGTAAGTTATCTTTATGATTTCTGTGTTTCCTTGTTTTTCTCTTAGGCAAGCCATAACTTGGTCTAGACAGATGGACATAGACACTAAGGTCCAGTGTGAGGAGTCCCTGCCCATGGCAGGAGGGTTGGAACTGGATGATCTTAATGTCCTTTCCAAGCCAAACCATTCTATGATTCCATGATGATTCTATGATATGTTTGTGGTAGACTCAATCTAGAACTCTTTCCTTGAAGTTTAGGAAAGCCAAATGCCATAAACAGATGGAAACAAGCATGTAGAGTTAAGCCATGTAATGCTGTAGGAGAGGTTGTCATGATGGAATATGGGTATTGCATCTGAAGCTATGGCTCTAAAGTGAGGTGTTCTTGGTTTTGGTTTGTCACAATGAGCCATGCAGAAGACAGAATGATGCTTCAGTCTGCTTAGTTCCTAGATGGCAATGCAGCTAGAGAAAAAAATCACACTGGCATTGATTTATTCCCTTTTCAGATTCTCCCTGGACAGAAAGGCATATTTCTTCAATAATCTAGTGAAAATTGCCTTCTTACGCTGTGGATTAGTCAAATCTAAAGCAGAGTGGTGTGCAGTACTAACACTCCAGTTTGTAACTATAGCGAGTGAACTCTCTTAACAACAAAAATAAAACTTGGCAATTCTTGTAGCATATTGATCCTCATGGGATAGTTCATGATTATGTGCCAGTTTTGGCTCTAAGTGCCCTCAAAAATCAGAAATCCCTAAATATTTGAAAACTTCCACATATTCTGGTAATTTTTTTTTCCTGGGAACTGTCATCCCAGAGGAAAAAACAAGTTTGCAAGCCCTATGTACAACTGTCCCGGCTGTGATAATATATTTTTTTCTTTTAACCTCAGTACAATTCAGCTGAAGAGAAGCTCTGAGAACTTTTAGGAGGTGAAGGAAAGAGTGTTTCTGAATAGCTGTACTAAAAGGGAGCTAAGGAAGAACTTGGGATTCAGGAATGTAATGTTAGAAATTCTTGTAGAGTTCTCCAGAATTTTTCTGCAGGTTTCCTCTCATTTGCACTGGAGACCAAGTACTCTGTTCCCAGAAACTAGAATACTGAAACATCCCTTTTTGTGCTCAAAATCTCTCCGGAGCCTAAGGAGATTTCACCTGCAGTTTCCACCAGCAAGAGAAGCCTTAAGGCAAACATAAGACTGATTACTGAAGGTGCTGGCAGGGAGTGAAAGATAAAGAGGCCTTGTAGTGCGTGTTAAAGAAAATCTATGAACAGTATTCCAAAAAGCAAACATAACTTTTCTCTGTCTTATGAAATAGTTTGATTTTTCTAATATTTGGAGGGGTTGATTTTTATATTTGTAGGTAAATAAGTAATTTTTTGTGATTGGAGAAAGCTTATTCTTGTAGCTTTTTGCAAATAAGGGAAGTAAACTGTACTACAGCCTGCGCTCTCTTATGAAAACCAGGACATAGTCAAATGTCCCTTTTCTTGTTTTAAAGAGAAACCACTGACTTTAATATGACAGCAGGAAATGCAGCCAATATTATCAATATTCTGTGAAAAGGAAAACAGGTCTTTTTTTTTATCAAAAGTGTAATTTTTTTGAGTATAATAAAAGGTTTTATTGGGTACTAAAGTTAGCACTGAAGTATGTGTGTATATATATGTATAACATGAAGCTATACTGATCATACATGCAGATAAATCCTTTAACTGAAGTACAGATCAGAAGGTATAGTCAAATATTTCTAAGTGATTAAATCTAACAGGTTTGAAATCTAAATTTGGCGAGCTGTCCAAAACCTGACTGAATTTCATAGAAGTCCAAAATATAAAAAGCACATTAGCAGTCCGTTTCGCAGTGCAGCACAATGATAATAAACTGACCCTGCAATCAGCGCCATTCAGCAGATCACAGAAGTTTTCAGGTCTCACTTAAATAATATATTCTAATGCTTCACCTGATGGTTGTAGCAGCCCAGCTGATCTGCTCTCAATATGTGATATTACTATGTGATATTACTTACCAGGCAGAAAGACCTCTACAGGAAGAAATCGCTGTCATGCCAAGCAAAAGGTGTGTGCAGAGCATTCCATGAAAGCTGTGTGCTGTCCCACAGGCTTTGTATCCCTTTTTGGCATTTGGACGTGCTTTTTGCCTCCTTAGGACGTCATGTCCGTAACTGAGGCTGCCTGGTGTGAACCACACAGCCAGATTTAAGCCTAAGTCAGCGTACTGTCTTGCTTGATTTCTGTGCAGGACAGCATGTAAGGGGTGTTTTCTAGCTGTGGTTTGTATTCTGAAGCAGCTCTCCCTTTTCCACTGGGTAGCATCAAGTAACTCATATGGCCCACCTGAGTTGTACCTCCCAGACAGTGCAATGTTATCTTGCCCCAGGCATGCTGCTTTTCCAGGTCTGCATGAGCCAGCCTTTCTCTGTCCTTTTTTACAGTCCTCAGAGGTAATTCATTTCAGGCTTCAGGGCTGAACCTCTGTATTTCTCTGTCATGTGATTAATGTTTCTGGACTAAGCCTGTTGGCCAGGTTTGCCACCATGGGGATGATGGACAGCTACTAATTTTTCTCCAATTAAAACTGTGTTTGGATTTTAGCCTATCCCCATACCCAGGATAGATTGTACTGCTGATAAATAACAATGACATTTCGTGGTTTGAAGGACCAATTTCTGAATAACTCGGAAATTTGTGCTGGTATGGAATTCAGGTATTCCATGCCAATAGCACTTTCTGTTCTCTGCTTATACTTTTGAAGCAAAAATGCAAGCAGAACCAGACAATTTTGCACAAATAATTGCATGTTTCCCTTTCAAGTCAGCTGTAGAAAGAATGGGAGAGTGGCAATAAGAAAGAATTATTTACTTCCAATATACTTGGTTTATGTAAATAAATATATGCATTTATTTATTTATAAAAGCCATAGCCCTTACATGAGGTCCATAATCTGTCCTAGTGCACCCCCAAAATCTTCTCTAATGCCACTCTTCACTAAAACAGGGCTTTTCACCTCGGTAAGGAATATGTTTAGGCTACAGAACAACCTATGCCTTCCAAAATGTTGAAAATTCCAAATAAGTTCTTGTCCAGATGTAAGAAGGGGGTAGCAGCAGGATTACAGTACCCTGTGATGAAGATGGATGGAAAACCTTTGATTTCTCATACATTTTAAGTGACTTTGGATCAAATTTTTACCACAAATCGTGTTGGTGATAAACTATGGCTGCTCTTACCCTCTCAGATTCTTCATGATCTTCATGGAAGATTATGGCCATGAGAATTCTAGTTCAAGAGTAAGAGCACTCCAGTTGTGAGATATTTCTTCTTTATTGTGGTTGCGACCTCTTTTAGGTAGAGGTCAAACAAAGCTGGAAAAGTTTTGTCCCTTGGCCCACAAAATTGGTTTTGACCAACAACAAAATGCGACTTTTGACTTCTCAGCATTTTACTTCCCAAAGGGCTATGTAAAATAATGTTTTGCAAAAGAAAAATGATAGCATTAAGTAAAAAGTTATGCTATGAAAAATCTGTGCAAATGTATCATGCTCATATACTTTCTACAGTGTTAGCAGTAGAATTAAGATGAATCCTCATATGCTTCAGTGCACATACATTTATCTATACATACTCATAGCCAAATACATTCATACCCATTTATGTGAATTGTTAATCAGTAGTTAATGAGTTCCATTTACTTGAAATTCACTGTGTTGACTTTCGGTCATGCTTTCCTGCCAGTGAAATACTATTTAATGACATGGTTTAGTGTTGAGATGTCCCTGCCCATGGCAGGAGGGTTGGAACTAGATGATCTTAAGGTCCTTTCCAACCCTAATTATTCTATGATTCCTGGGTAACTGTGTTATAGCACTCCATGATGATTAAGCATCACAGAAGACAGTAGTTATCTCAGGGCAAACACCTTTATAGATGTCCTCTCTCTTCCTGGTAGTCTATTAAACTGAGATCTCACCTGAGGAGTCCTTGAAATTCAGAAACCCAACAGCTAATAAGGCTGTTAAGCCTTTATCCTAGAGGGTTATTGACTGTCCCTTTCTAACTAGGAAAGCAGAACTCCTTTGGGCATGGCTAGATGGAGCCCTCTCCTGGCCAGACAGTAAGGAAAACTCTTGAACGTGAGCGTGTCCTAACTCCTGCCCGGGTGATTAACCTTGCTGTAAACAAATTAGGTAGTAACTCTGAAGGCAGTGCTTCCTGCAGACTGGCAGAGATAGCTTCCAGTTTAGTAACTAAACAAACAAACAGCTTGAAACCAGCTGAGTGGATGTTTTATATGATACTTTCTTGCGCGTTGTAAGAACAGTTGGAGAAGGTGAACCACCAAGTGTGGTTCGTTATTAGCTGCGGATAGAGCAAACGCATGGTGGTAATCAACCATCCTTTCAGATGATGATCATCCCTAAAATCCTGTTTTACTGGTTTGACATGAGCTGGATGATATCAAGAAATAGCTTCATTTCTGATGCTTTTGTCATGGTCTCTGACAAACTCAACCTTTTGGTGTTTGACTGTCTTCTGCTCCAGACAGAGGTCTGTCTTCTACCTTATTTGTGACTGTACAGGTGTCAAAGTATTTCCATTTTTGCAATATGGATTCATCTCTTGGATAATTGAATGAACTGTTGCAGCTCAATGGATTTTATTGGTGAAAAGGCTTATTGATATGACAATAACAAATCTTCTGTCTGAGGGCTTCCATACAAAGCTACCCATCAATAAAATTCTATGTTATTTGAATGTAATCTCTGTGATTAGATAATAACAGCTAGGAAAAACATTACTGTTCATGAGAGTTAACCTTGTTACTGTAACAAGGTGACTGAAAATTTGCCCCAGAACCTCCTTGGACTCTTTCAGTACAGGATACAGAGATATAAAGCAACATATTAAGTACCTGTACAGAATACTTTAGCATGCCTGTAAAGGTTTTGCTGTACTTCGACTGTGGGCAGACGTGCACATCAAACTTCTACTCACAGCAACCTAAACTAGGAGCCTGATTTTATTTGTCATAACACAGCTGAATTGCAAGCTTAAGGCTTCTGCTTCATTGAACTGCAAGTTGTGAAATGTGAGTTATTGTGTTGTCAGGAGCTCCGGATGAACATAACTCTCTTGTGTGAAAATAAGGCATCTGTTCCCTATAGCTGTATTGTACCTGAAAGCTCCATTAGAGATATCTCAGAATTGCTTTTAGTTTAACACTGGAAGGAAGCAACTGGTGCTTATGGCAGTGGGATTCAAAAGAGCTGCCTTCAGCTGACATTTAATTTATCCACCTTTTCTTGAGTATGAGTTCAGCTCAAGTCCCTCCATCCTGGTTTCCCTCTCTGCAAAACACTTGGTAGTGCAGGTGCTAATTTTTACTAGGGCTAAAGGATTCATGTAAGTTTTAAGATGTTTCAAAGTCCTTGCAAAATCTGTTTTATCAGGATAGGAACTCACTACATATTCCAGAGCAATACTTAGAATTTGGTACAGTGTTTTTACTTGGAGCAGGTGGGAAGCGCTTTCATTCAAGTTGTCCTCAAGGACCTCTACCTTAAATAACGATGTATCAGAACTTGAATTGGTTTGTCTGTGCTCATTTTTATTTATTAGGTATGATTAGCAATCATTATCTAAAATTTGCATACTCCAAACTTTCTATTTTCAAGAGTATGAAATTAGATCATTGTTTATTCAAATTCAGCAGAATTTGTTACGAATTATTGTATGGATAAGAAAATAGGAGAAGCTTTAAGAAATATAGCTGGGTTTGCTCTTATGAGTATTAATTCTGCTTTAATTTTAATTGTATTGTTTTCCAGGGGGATCGGATATTGAGTACCTAGATTTTTATAAGCCAGTGGTGTGGTTCTGGATCCTTGTTGGCCTTGCCTACTTTGCAGCTGTCCTCAGCATGATTGGAGACTGGCTAAGAGTCATATCAAAAAAGACAAAGGAAGAGGTAAGAATATGTTGAAAGGGGAAGAAATGCTACTTTAGAAAACTTTGATTAGAATTCAGGTGAGCTTATAGCTGCTCTTGCTCTTAGAGGATAGGTCAAAGCTGTATATGTATAAAGCATAAGCTGCAGCTCAAGATGCAGCAAGCTTTGTAGGAGTCTCATCAGACATAGTGATTTTTACATGGCTGCATATAAAATCAGTTAAATTTATTATTAAGTGTATATGAACAATTGCACCTGACTTACAGGAAAAAAAATCTCTAAAAGGCTTGTTCTAGGCTGAGAATGTGGCCCTTAATTTCTGAGCTTGAAAGTAATTCTTTTTTGTTTCTATATGGCATGCAGGTATGTAAAGGAGAAATGCTAAATCACTAAATACTTACATACCTTTCATTATTTTATAGTGGTAAGAGAATAAATGTTCTATATCATGAAAGGTATTGGAATGAGTTATTTAAATGTGTCTGGGTGTGTTTTTCCATATCTTCAGTAGCATGTCTAGTTATTTGTAGTCAGGTGCATTGCTTGTAGTTCAAATATATTTTTACTTGTAAATGTGTATTTAACATTCTGCCAATGCTACGATATCTTACTTTAAATTTTGTCACTTAAGAAAATGCCCCAGTTCTGAAAATGTTAGAAGATAAATACAATTTTCTTTGATTGCAGCTGGCACAGTTCAGGTTTCACTGAAAGTCTGAGAAATAAATGGGTTTTGGTTTCAGCAACATAGTATTTCCTTCTAATATGCAAAATTACCTTGTTCAGGCTTGGCTTTGCTGCATTTCCTCAGACACCGGTGACAAGGTTTAGTTCTTAGCACTGCTTCCTAGAACTAACCTGGTCTTTAATCTCACTTTTCTCATACTCTTATCCTCACAACATCTTATCCAGAGATCTTACAGTCTTGACTATGGAATTGCACATAGCACACTGAAGGTTCATTCTTGTTTAATATTTCATTATCCCTGTTATAATGATGATAATACATTAAGAATGTTTGAAATTTATATCTTGCTTTTATTTTATAGTGCAGCTATTTCAATGTAGACTAACTTTGGAAAATATTTAGAAAAACATCAATTGAACAAATGCATGGATTCCTATAGCACGTTGAATACATTCCTATTTTATCAAGTAAAATGTCATTTGCTAGGTTATGCAGCACAGTGCTATGCCAAACTTCATTTTCTCAGGCACCAGGAATGTATGCCCTATTTCATCTTTCCATTCTTTCTCACCTTTGTAGCCTAAACAAGCATATTCATTTTGTCTGCAGAAAGGAAAACATCATTCTTTAGATATATCCAAATTGTCTTGGCTGATGCAGGTATTCGTGATTTTGCTGTATACACGTCTTCTATGTTAGGTTAAAGACAGACATAATCGGTAACATTTGTCCAAATAATCATATTACTGATGGCCAGAAATCACCCCCAATTCTTAACTGATTGTTCAGGCATGTCTAAGAATCCATACCAGAAAGAAAATGTTTTAGCAGTTTAAAAATGCTACAGTTCTGAAAATTAAGGAGACCAGTTTGAGAACTGAATTATGGCATAGCATAAGTTGTGTTTTAGTTAGAAAATAGGAACCATTATTTCTGTGTTCCATCTAATGATGCTTTGTTGGGAAAAAAAGTTCTATCAATATATTGCATTTTGTTACAAGATTGGCTGTGTATGAACAAAAGTGCTGTACAAATGTTCACTTTACAGACACTATTTTATGATACAAACTGACTGCTGCTTGTAGCTCATCCTTACTATCTGCCTTGGAAAAACTGAGTGAAGAAGCTGGGCGAGCTTAGTGGAAATGTAGTCATTAGGTCTCTTATGCCAGAAGAAACCAGAGGAGACTCTGAATTTCTTGCATTGTCTGCTTTTTCGGTTACAACTAAATTTATGATCTGTTCCAGCTTCTATGGATGAAGATTATAGCAGAGAAACCAAAGTTCAAAGAGTAGAAATGAGTGCAATGGAAAAATCATAGCTCTAAATGTTTTTTTAACTGTCTTAAGGAAACATTCTGTCAGCCCTTGGGGAAATAGCTCATTACATCTAAAAATGAAATCAGAAACAATATCATATTGAAATCTACAGAGACGTGGAGGCTACGATGAAATCTGTAGGACTCTGAAAATGAAAATGATGTAATAAATTTCCCAGGAAATACAAGACGCTGAAAGCCTTAATTCATGAACCTTGCTTGTTGTGGATATCAACACCTGCAAGTAAAGATTTTGTGTAGGATTTGTATCATACCTTTCATGAAAAAGTAAAATAGTAGCCTACCATGTTTTAGATATGGGAGGGAACAGGTCATTCAACACCCACTTGTTGTGTTGGTTTCAGTGGTCCAAGACTTGAGGGCTGTTGTCATCTAAATCTGGTGAATTGTACCAGAGTGCAGGATGAAGATGGGGGTTACAATTGTTGAAGAGCCCCTCTCTCTACTTCCCTATGATAACAAGAACTGTGTATCAGTATCTCTTTTGATAGGCAGCTGTCAAAATCTTCTTTTTGCCTTTTACTATAGTCTGAAGTAAAAAATGGCCTCTCATAGCATATTTAGGATGTATATTGTGAAAGGAAACCTGTATTCCAGAAACTGGGCATGCTGATAATCAATATCACATAATATCTATAGTCCTGTTTACATTTTTTCTTAAGGTTGTTGCATTGTTCTTCAAAGCAGTTTACGTAAGACTGTAGGAATAATGCATGTCACTGTTTAACAAAATAAAGCATCTATTGTTTTCAGGATATTACCAGTAAAGTTTGCCATATGCAAGTGGAACAAAAAGAAACCAATCTGATCAGATATGCACTGATCCACAATAATGCTGTATTTGGATGCTAAAAATCCAGATAACTGGAATGACTGTCAGTTGCTCAGGTGGCTTTTGTCTCCTGAGAGTTTTGATGCCTTATAATGGGGAGGGAAGTGAAAGACAAGTAGAGTCAGAAGTGGGAGTTTTAGAAGGCTATGTCTGCTGCTGAAAGCAGTTCATACAGTAGGATAGATGAAGTGTCAGAAAGTCACTGGAACATGCTGTGTGCTGTAATCTTAAGTAGGTGATCTGCCTCTGAAGTTCAATTTCAGCTGTACTAGCTTGCCTTAAACTCTCTTCTCTTCATTATTCTCTAGACTCTGATTAGTCAGAGCACTTTTAAAGTCTTTTGATTTTAGCCTTTTTGAAAGGTAAAATTTCAGCAGGAATTTTTCCTTCCATATTTTTTTTCGGCATGCAGCAGTTTCTGTATTTGTGTTTCAGTGTTTCAAGCACAAATGCCTGTCCAACCAAGAATCCTAGTCATGTGGGCTGTAAACTTCAAATTTGCTTTGAAAATCAAATGCTTCTGTCTCTCGGCCCCACAATAGTCTCCTTAAGCTCTAGTCCAGACCCCATTCAAGTCAGTGGAGATGGGATTCATCTCCAGTGTAGATATCAACATCTGACCTACTCATCTACATTCCCTTTGTCATCAGTGGAAGGAAGTGAGTGTTTCTAGCGTGACCTATTTGGAAGAAAGTGATAGTTTCTAGCATGAATCATTTGATTTTTTTTTTTTTTTCTTAAGGTATCTACCATATGAATTGCATCCAGGAAGAGCCTGTTCTTTTTGCTGTGTACCAAAAATCTAAGTGACTTATGTTAGACATTGAGTTTGGACAAGTGATTTTTCATGCTGAGTGTCTGTCTTTTGAAAGGAACAGTATCAATCCAGCTTTAAAGGCCAAACCTAAAGTTTAATGAGAGAAAGCACATTCACTTCTCAAAGAAATTCTAGAGGCAATTGTTATCTTTTATATTTTATAAACAAATTTATAAAATACAGTTTTTATAAACAAATTTGTTTCTAAACAATTTGTTTAAATTTTTACAAACAAATTTGACTCATCTGAATCATCATTTAGTTTAATCTTGCCATCAGTGACAGAGTGTCACTTGTGTCTGTCAAAATAGAACTATGCTTGTCATGATGATGCTGTGGAGATTATCTCACCCTCTGTGATATTTGTTGTGTTTTCATTTTACTAGATTCAGGCTGAAGGTAATCACTCAGCATAAGGTCCCAACCTAAAAAGAACTTGAGTACATCTCTAATCCCCCAAGGAGGGACCCTAAATGTAGGCTGTATGCATGAAAAGATGAAACAAAGAGTGGACTCAAGTGAGAGTTTTACAAGGTTTTAGTGAGTTGAACTGGCAAGCAGGGAGTGTGATCAAGGAGGAGGAAGGATAAGTTCTTTCAGTGGTGGTGAGCTCTTAATCTGGCTTTTGCTGTCTTAAGAAACAAAGTCTTTTCACTTAGAAATCAAGTTGGTAAGAATAACTCTTCATCCTGGTGATCAGAGGCTTATTACAAAGGTGTGAGACAACTACTGATCCATTATGCATTGTTTTAAGTGAGATGGATTGGCTTCTGTTGAAGAAAACAATTGCTTGGGCTTTTCTTACAATAAATCAAAAACAACTGTTGTGCTTCCAAGAATTGTCTATCCACAAGTTGAATGGGTAGGTCAGACTGACTTGATGGATGCCTGTTCCTAGAAAGCATGAAAATATTTGTGGGGGACAGTCATGATGTGAAAACAACTGCATGTAAAGTCCTTTTGCAAGGCAACAGTTGATAGGGGTGGCACAATTCTAGGGTATGCAAGCAGAGGATAAATGCATTTCTGTAGGAATACTGCAGATGTTATTTAAAGTACATTAACAGAAAACAGACCCTAGATCTGTGGTCTAAACTTTGGAAAGAGTGCAAAGAGCTACAAAAATGGCGTGAGAGCTATCGGAAGAGAAACTCGCCTAGCATTAAGGAGGGTTTTTTTTGGTGCATCCAAGTACAGAAAAGTGTATTTGAGAAAGAATAGTCACATTCAGAAAATAAACACAGCCGTAGGTCTAACTAGTCAAATTTGACTAGTGAAAAAGCAAAACAAACAAAAAGAACCAACTCACTCCCGCAAAAACAAACCCAAATCCCCAAACAAACCCAAGAAACAAAAGATAGAAGTCCCTCCATAATGTCTCTGAGTCCAAGATGTATAAAGAGTGGTATGGGTGTAAGGAGAAGGTGGAAATGCCTGACCTGGTTTTGAAGTCGGTTTGATCCCTTCCCCTCTCAAGAGCATAAGTCATCCTGGTGGTATTCTGTCTTCCCCTAGCAACAGTCTGTAATACTGAGTTTCTGTACTGATCACTCTCTTACAAATACACTGTAATATGAAAGAACGTTCTGTGAGTCCCAGAGAAACTTATCTACTGCTAGCTTTTGACACTTTTGAGATGTCTTTCCTTGTAGCTTTCTGTACTTTGGACATGTGGTGGCTGCTCAACTTAAGATTCAATATGCTCCTGCAGACAGGTAACATCTGCACTGTTATCATTTTGGGGTGGTTTATATTTATATTTCTTATATTTAGGTAATGCCTCTTAGCTAGGTGTATTGAAGCTCTTTAGAGATGGCTGTTTTGTTATTAAATATCGAACACCAGGTCCTAAAATGATGCTAGTGTGGTGCTGATTACAATGGAGCCGTGCTGCCTTAAATGTACTTCCCTGAGCAGCATGCACACTGTGCTGGCTGAGGGCAAAGGGGTACTGTCAGTACCTCACCTCCCAGACCCTGTCTCTGGCCCTGCTTTCCCACCGGGCTCCCTCTTGCCTCACTGTGCAACTGGATGATTCAGGGGAGATGGAAATGCATCTACTGAGGGCTGATTGCAACAAGGTAGTGATGGTGAGAGCTATTGAATCTGCAAAAGTAAAACTGGAGCAAGTGACTTACACTTCATAGTAAGGTAAATTGATTAAAAGAGAGCGCAGTTACAGCAATGGCATTTCTTGGAGTTGATTATCCATGAGGATTCCCTGACTGTACATTATCATGGTTATCAGGATATCTTGATTTTTGGAGACAAGATGTTAATCAACCCTTTAGGTTGCTGTGACAAAGACATCTAATTTAACTCTGACAGAGTGATACTGAATCTGGAATCTGTTAATCTTCAGGATTAACATGTTAATCTTTGGGAAAACTTTCTTTTAAGCTATGCTCAGTTCTTGGTTAATGTTAGGAAAAGATGCCCAATACGTGTCAGTATGCACTGAGTGTGTATGCATTTGATTAATAGCTATCTTGTGGCCAAGTCCCCAGACAAAGCCAGCTCAGCAGAATACCCTTACATCTTTAACAAACTGTAGACAGTGAGGAAACTGCTTTGCAGTCATGGATAAAATGGACTGGAGAAACAGGAATAATTTCCTTTACAAGGGATGACTGCCGTAGTAAAATAAGTGTTGAACAACAAGTGGAGTTTTGATATTTCATACAAACATCATTCCAGTTATTCCATTAGAAAGTTAAGAAATAGTTTTTACTGGGACTTGACCATGTAGTTACAGTAGCCAACTCAGTACCAACTTGTTTCCTTTAGCATATCTTTATAAGCTCAAAAAGTCCAATGACTTGATGAAATAGTCATTGTCTTTTTCCTGTGGGAGAAGATTGAAACAGTCTTTCAACTGCCTGTGCCTTGGGTTGCATTACGCTTCTAGTACAATTCTTAATGTTTGCTTTTTCTGGCTGCAGCAAAGTCATTGGCTGGATAGTGCAGACAGAATACAGGCTGTTCTCCTGAATCAGCTTAGGCTCAGCTTTCAGTGAACTTAAATAGTTTCTTGTGATCAATACAGGTGGATGTCATTCGCACTCATCTAGTTGAGGGTTGCATGGCCCTCTGTGGTAGAAGAAACAACTAAATAGAACAGCTGATTTTTGAGAGGAAATTTGCCAGCCTCTTTCCCTTGCCTTTGGAAGTTATTAACAAGGCAGAATATTAGAGACTGAGATAATTAGGCTAATAACTTGTGTAAAGTATTGAGATACAGACATGCAGCTTTATGCAAAGAGGTGTCTGATGGGCCATATTCAGTAATAGTTCTGAGGAGGTACCTAACATAGGAGTGTTCATATTGTGAGGTACAATAAAATGAATGTGGTAACTGTTAGTATGTCTGGTTCTGGGTTTGTAGACAAGGTAAGATTTCTTTTATTGCTATTGTCTTTAATTTATAGGCTTCCTGGTTTTATTTTGTTGAATCAGACCATGATGAAGCAAAAGGGCCATTTCTGCGTCTGCCATCTGTCACATCTCCACAAAACATATTCTCACATCTGCCACTATAGATGTTCCTCCACAAAAAAAGTAATCACAATTCATGAACTCTCTGTATTGCCATTGGAGAATATGGTTTGTTTCATCCCAGGCATCAGGTGTGCTTATGGAAGTTATGTGGGTGAAACCAAATGATCATTGCTCACCAGAATGAACCCACAAACATTACTTATTACAGGACTGAATAACCCAATTTCCAGTGGGGGAGCACTGTTCCGAAAACATTTGACCACCATGGTTACAAAAATGCAACTGTCTATGTAATTGGAATGCTACAATTTCACAAAATAAAATCTTTTCCCTTCTAATATTTGCTTGAAAAAGAGGGATGTCAGGGGAACAAAAAATAAGAGGTTGCTTCCTGATTCATTTGTGCCGTTTGCTTTGAAATTAAGTCTGGTAGCTTAAAGACCTGGTGTAGATGAGTTCTGTGCTACAGTTCTGAGATCTTGACAGATGAAGGAATAAAAGGCAGTGGTTAAACACCTGGGAAAGCTCAGCAGAGTTATCTCATTAGTGCATGTGGTGTTTCTGTGTTGCATGTTGTTACTATTTTACCTTTAAAGACAAATCAGTCTTCTGTCTGAGGATTACAGCAGTGTGTTGTTACTATGTGTTTTGGATACTTATTAATAATGCTATAATTACAAAAATCATAGAATTAAAGAATGGTTTGACTTGGAAAGAACCTTAAGATCATACTGTTCCAACCCTGCCATTGGCAGAGATGCCTCACACTAGACCATGTTGCCCAATGCTCTGTCCTGCCTGGCCTCGAACACCACCAGGGATGGGGCATTTACCACTTCTGTGGGCAGCTTGTGCTAGGGCCTCAGCACCCTCACAGTAAAGAACTTCACCCTTGTCCTATTGCTACAGTCCCTGATGAAGAGTCCCTCTCCAGCATCCTTGTAGCCCCCTGCAGACACTGGAAGCTGCTCTGAGGTCTCCACATAGCTTCTCTTCTCCAGGCTGAACAGCCCCAAATACTTAAATTCCCATGCCAGTTATCCATTTTTATTTAGGTGGGTTATAAATGAAATTTCCTTAATGTACAGGGAATGCCCAGGCTTCAGTAAAAACATCTGTGAAACTTTTCTCTTCTACATTCCTGTCTTTTCTAGCCCCTGGATAACTGTTGTAGTGAACATAAATTTGTGGCCAGCAGTCGCTCAGGTGAGATGAGGTGGTGTATGCTTACCTGGAGCTGCAGGCAGTGGCAGATAGAAAAACCTACCCACGCAGGGAATCAACCCACTCAGAGCTGCATTGTTAAACCCATCAAGCCTCTCCCTGCCTGCATTTTTTATTGAGATTTTTAAGTGGGACTTGGAGAACAATTCCTCCCTGAATGCTGGATGAGTTTCTTGAAAGCTGGGACATAATGTTATGTACTCTACTCTGCTGCCTGGATAATGTGACATGTTCATGTTCTTTCTAGTTTCCTCTCCGAGTAGCATATCATAGAGAGGTTAATTGGAGATATTATTTTTAAGTATCAGAAAAAGTACGTTGGAGTGGTAAAATGAAGCTGTGAAACTTCGGAGAATGCATTAGAGATAAATGCTAGAAATTATATACTGAGGAACATGTAGAACATTAAGAATATCTGTAAGGAAGGTCACTTTTTTCCTTCCTAAAATGCGGTCAGATGGATATTTCCAGCTCATCCACTTACTTTTTTTTGGGGGGGCTTGCACTGATTTGGCCATCATAAAATGTATGAGCCCCGTATGCCAAAGGGAAACAGCATAAAGTACAGTTATGAAAGAAAGGTAAACATTAATTAGAAATGTTTTAATTTTCTTGCATAGTGTATCTAATGCTACGGTTTTTTCCCCTGATTTGGTACTTGGGGTTTGCTCCTCCTAAGTATACCATAACATTCATGTCATGTATTTGAGTTCCATCCAAGCAGGATATGTCTCTTCCCACTCTGTAAGTAGAGTAACCAGTTATACTGTAATATTGGGGTTTTCAGGAATCACCTGAAAGAAGAGAGTGAAACTAAGGTGAAGTTAGGCAAGTGTATATTCATTTTGGTCTAAGGACAACCTTCACTAGGCTTGTGGATTTTTTCTGTTTGATCACGGACGTGGCTTAATTCAAAGCCCAGATTACTCTTGTAAAGGTTGTGGCTACATGGCTTGTGCTGTCCAGACCACACTTAATAGGATGAGTGATCTTCCTGCATGGTGGGCAGTTTGATTTGTATAATTACTTGGACATTTGTATGGAGTCTCCAGAAAGATCCTCAGACTCCTGACAAGGATAAGGAATTAGAGTAAATGTACTGACCAATGGAGCAGCTGATTCAGTATCTTCAAATGTGGGTTTTGGCTGGTGGTTTTTTTGTTTGTTCATTTTTAACAGTAGCATCCTTTTAGACATACTTATATTCTGGGTTATGCTGCTGGCCTTTATTCAAGCATGGAGCTCAGCTAGAGTGAGAAATCTAAAACATGGTGTTGATGAAAATGAATAGAGAGGTTTTGTCTGATCAGTGATATTGGTTGAGAGCTGGTTTTAGGTCATTATTAATTTAGATGTGTTGCTCAGTGTGCATGTTTTTTGCTAGTTCTGTCAAATTCCATATGTCTGTCTTTAAATGATACTGGTGATAACTTGTGTGCACAGCCTGGGAACTGTTTGGTCATTCAGGAGGTTCATGCGGTGCTTTTTTTGACATATAGTTAGAAACAGACAACCCGCTCCCAAAAATCAAAAGTGACTTTAATAGAAATAAGTAGATATGCTTCAAAATTGTTCAGAGGCTATTCTTCATTATATCCTAATAGAGTAAATGTGACATTTCCACTACAGGGAGGCAGAAACACCTTAGCATAGACATTTAGAGATGCTACTAGAGATGACTCAGGGTATTTCAGACATCCCCTGAGCTGTCAGATATGATGCAGTGTATGGGATATCCAGGCCCATCTGCAGTGGTAGCTGGAGGCCAGACTGCCTCTGCTGAGCAAGGAATTGACTCAATATTTTTAGGGAAGTATTTTGTGGTGAAGTGTGCTGTGTGGAATATTTTATTGTGTTACCATTACTGTATTTCTTGGATTTGTCATTAAGACCCATCTTCCCTAGCTCTGTAAGGGTATTGCTGCTTAAATGCCAATAAAATTCCTAGCTCTTGATGTTCAAAGTACAATGGTAATAAGTTAAAGTTGATACTCCTTGTGAACTATGTCTAACAACTTTCAGTCTAATCTGGATTTTGATGTGGAGGAAGCCAATCATGGAATGGGGCTAGGGACTGCTTCCCCATTACTGGTGGCATTTCTATTCCCAGAAGGTTAGGCATGAGCATCATCACCAGATTAGTGCTGCTTGTTGTGTAGCTGAACCAAGTGCTATCACAGTGACATGTTTTTCCTATTACTTTTGAAATTCTTTGTGTCATTCAGCCTTATGTAAAGTACTTAGTTATCAATAATTTCTGTGACTAAGGCCTCATCCTCATGCCCCATTGCCCAAAATATGGCAGCTGCAGAGTCCACAGAGCTGTGTGCTGTAATGAGAAAGGAGAATGGGGGAACTGTAATCAGTTGTTACAATAGGAAGGTATGTTAAGATTATTCCCTTTGAGTAGCATGAGCAACTGGCATTTCGATCACTTTGAATAAGTCTTTTCGTGACTGTCAGGTCCCAGATGAAGAGGGTATGAAATGCATTATGATAAAATGTCATACCCTAAGGACAGAAAGAACCTGAACGTATACAGAAATGCCCCTATGGATAAAGGAGAGAGCAAATTATAAGAGCATGTTGCTTATGTATACTGGTTGTTAAAAACATTTTTTTTTCCTATAACCTTTTGTGCTTGAGCCCGTAAATGCTATGGAATTAGGAGTCTTATTCCGGAAAGATAACATTTTTGAGTGCATTTTGTTTCACACAAAAGCTAGGGGCAGAAAGCAGTAATCTGGGGCAGGCATAGTTCATGCAGCACTCAAATTCTAGTTTCTCATGCTGTGCCAATTACCTCTGTCTTACTACTAATGCATTTTCAGTTCTGCCTAGAAGTAGCACTACCTCTTTTTAGCACCATAGCTCTGGTCTACAGGTAAATACAGTTGAGTCCACCATGTTCATGTTCTACATCACCTTTAACTGGAATGTGAGCCCCTCTCCAAAGGCATATCTAATGATGTTCTTTAGCTGGCTGCATAAACTTGCTTCCCAAAGAAATCTAACTGGAATTTAGTCACCGCATATGCTAACAATTAGCAGGTTTAAAATCCTTCTGAATAACTTATGTGTGAAAGAGTTAAAATACAGCAGCTTGCCCTGTACAAGACAGATCCATCACCAGCAGTGAGGTGAGCTGAAGGGGGAATTCTGAGCTTATCCTAAGGGTTACATAGACTTGTTTTCATCAGGAGCATGGCCAACTGTTTTCCTTTTGCTGAGAAAACATGAGGGAAGTGTGAATTGAAACTACAAGTAAAAACAAGTTTTAAAAGCATATGGGGAGACAGTTCAAGATGCTTGTAGCTTCCAGTAAGTTGCTAAGACACAATTTTAAACTTGCCAGCCTGGTAACATCACTTGAATGTGAAAATATGCAATGCCAGAGATGTGTGCCAGAGCAAATTAACTGGTCTAGCAAATGCTTACACAGCTGGTGAGAGGTAAAAATGTGTAGGATGAAATAGGAACTCGTATACTGGCTCTTTGCTCCCTTGGACAGAAGCATGCATCATACAGGGGAAGTTCAGGTTAGATATAAGGAAGAAATTCTTTACTGTGAGGGTGCTGATGCGCTGGCACAGGGTGCCCAAGGAAGTTGTAAATGCTCCATCCCTGGCAATGTTCAAGGCCAGGTTGGACAGAGACTTGGGTGACATGTTTTAGTGTGAGGTGTCCCTGCCCAAGGCAGGGGGTTGGAACTGGATGATCTTAAGGTCCTGTCCAACTCTAACTGTTCTATGAGTCTATGACCCTGAGCAGCCTGCCTTTAGTAAAGCTTTGGAGAAGGACAAAGCTGCCCAAGGGTGTACACTGATACAGCTTATCATATTTTTATTACTTGTTTACTACAAAGAAAAATATTGGAGCAGCTGAAATGTTCCAACACTTACAGGTTTCATTATTTTCAGATCAGAAGTGCAGTGTGTCTGACCCTAATTGCACAATTTAAATAGTAATAATCATTCAGCTGGGCAAGTCTTCTGTGCATTAAGGATAATATCCTTGTTTTAGAAAATATATGTAATGGGTCTATATTAGTCATCTGTGTAACTCACTGAAGCTGAGACAAATATAATAAAAGGACCCCTGGGTAAAGAGGTTTTGTTTTGTTTCTGAAAGGGGAATTTTTTCCTGAAACCCTGTCACCTCTGGGTAGGCTGCTTATCTTTTACCATCACTATATTCCTATTTTGCACTCCACTGCAAAGCATAAATAAGCCCATTGGCCACTTTTCTCTGGTGGTTTGCACCCGTATTTCTCAGTTTCCTTTTTTTGTGTTGGTTTTCATTGATTTCTGTGCTCACCCAGTCCAAGCTTGCCTGCTAATGATTGAAATTCTGGACTGAGCCGTGCCAATTAGACTAATTTTTTAAGAGGGTTAATCCATCTGAAGTGCTTTGCTTTGGAACAGTCTATCTTCCCTGTGCTGTAACTTCCGACTATTAACTGCCTACAAAGCAGAGATTTGAAGATAATCAATCTCTTTGCTTTGCAGTTATAATGAGAGAACCTCAAATGGTGTCTCCTTTAGTTACGTAACTTAATATTGTAACAGGAGTTTGGTTGAAATATAAGAAAAAAAAAGAATTATAGGATCGCAGACTAGTTTGGGTTGAAAAGGACCTTAAGATCATCCAGTTTCAACCCCCTGGCATGGGCAGGGACGCCTCACATTAGACCAGGTTGTCCAAGTCTCTGTCCAACCTGACCTTGAGCCCTGCCAGGGATGGAGCATTTACAAATTCCTTGGGCAGCCTGTTCCAGTTTCTCACCAAAATACGAATAGCATATTAATTACAAGGCCACAGCTCACCTCAGATGATTGTATGGCTGAGCTGCCCAGTCTACCTCATACCATAGCCGAGTTAAAAGATAACCTGGGATTCCATGCCAGCAGCTGCCTTTCTCCCCTTCCTCAACCCTACCATCAGAGTTTGTGCTCATGGGATGCTCCAGCTTTCCTAGTACTAAAACATTGAAATGATGGGAAGAAATCTCACAGAGTAAAGATGATGGTAAAGTGAAAGTAGGTCAGCCTTTATAGAAAGGCAGTCAATGGAAGGATGTAGAGAACTAAGTAGGCAGCAAGGATCTACATACATATATGAAATTCTAGTGATGGCACAAACTGGTAGCTTGCAGCCAGTCTGACTGGAAACCTGCACATAGCAGGGGAAATACCTACCTCCAGTGTGTAATTGGTAACAGCTCCCTCCAAGTCCTACTCTGCAGTTGTCTTCAAGCTGCTGTTTACTAGGTCATTGCAGCGGAGTCAGTGGTAAAAGCAGACATGTTGCTGACATGACTGGAGCTGTTGCTGTATTGGTGCCATGTCTGAGCAAGCACAGAAAAGAAGGAATACAAGCAGCTGATGTTTTCCTTTAGAAAAGCTTTTCTGTCCAAATTTAGAAAAATCTTTGCCAGGTCTGTCTGGATCATTCCACATACAGTAAAAGTGCTCTTAAATAACCCTGCACCCTAGTAACAATACATAACACAACCCAGACTGCTGGGATTTCAGCTTCCCCTGACCAGCTGGGTACTGTGCAGCTGTCAGGGCTCTGTAGCTTTCCTGTATTGCTGACTGCCTATAATTAAAAGGAAGAAATATTAGCAGACAAGACTTTTATTGTGGTTTTGAGTTGTTGTTAACTCTTACCCGTGTGACATTTCTCTTTCAGTTGCTATCAGTAAACGAATGAGTTTGTGACATGAGAAATCTGTACGTGCAGCAGCAGCTCTTTGCCAGCCTAAAGCCACGTTGTGCTTTCACTGGGCTCCTGAGATTAAACAGTTTCTGAAGTCCTTGTAATGCTTCCTTTTGTTTTTTTCCTCACTTTTACCACAGGTAGGGGAATTCAGAGCCCACGCTGCAGAGTGGACAGCCAATGTCACTGCAGAGTTCAAAGAAACTCGAAGACGCCTGAGCGTGGAGATCTATGACAAGTTCCAGCGGGCTACCTCTATCAAGAGGAAGCTCTCTGCAGAACTCGCCGTCAACCACAACCAAGACCTGACTCCCTGTAAGAGAACCCTGTCGGTCAACCACCTCACCAGTGAGAAAGACATCTTGCCAGCTCTAACAAAGACGGACAACATTTACATGAATGGTTTGACGCCGCACTGTGCAGCAGAAGAAATAGCTGTCATTGAAAACATTAAGTAGCCATGACTTTGGATCCCAGCCCTTGAGAAGCTCTTGGCTGAGACTAGCCATATACCTTTTTTTTTTCCCCACCCTGTCAATGATCAATGCTAATAGCATTTTATGTGTGCATGAGTTTCACAGAAACTACAGTCCAGAGTTACCATCACATCTCTTCAAAGACAAAAAGAATGGCACTTCTGTTATCGAAAGATGCTGGAACAAACAACATCTTCTGCCTTTATCTGCCCAGACTGTTTATCACGTCTCTTAATGTGCCATACGGCCTCAAGAATGAATCACATTTGTTTATGGTAACAATGTAGCTTTGAGGGATCAGTCCTTAAAATTTCAGGGTCTACCTTACTGAGCCTAGGAATGGACCATTTCTGGACTACAACACATTTGTAAATGGCAAGAAATGCTTATGCAGCCTTTTACCTAAGAAATTTTTGTCAGTGCCTTATCTTTTGAAGAACCAGAACCTCTACAGTTCCTGTATGGTTTTTGTTTGTTAGGTTTTTTCATGAGAAATGTGTTCCATTTGAGCTTTCATTCTTCTTGAAATGATGGTGTTTTAAAAGGTGTCTGTTGTGAAGATACCAACCAGCATAAACGAATGCCAAAACTCAACAATCATCAAATGATGATCTTAGCTCTAAATTTAAAGGCACTGCAGTTTCAGAAATTGAAAACATGTCCCCCAGAAGCATTTTATTTTACTCAGGTCCAGCTGATACTTGTTCACACTGACTTGTAGAATTTGCAGGCCCTCTTTGGGTCTTGTCTATTTCAAGCAGTGTTCAGCAGTTGTCTTTGCGTCAGGTGTACCAAAAAACCCTGCATCTTATCTGTCATCTAATTACTTGATAGATGACACGAATAAATGAAAATTACTGCTTAGAGGAGAGGCTATTTAATTGCCGTATTCTAATAACCACATCCAGAAAACAATGCAGAAAAATACAGTGATTTTTCTAATAGGCATAAACCTATCTGCCAGATATTTGCTCCTTGAAAAGGATTCTTAACTTCAAGTCAAGTCACACGAGATGCCATACACTATTTTACCAAGGAATCCTGCTGGAAGTGCTTTCCTGAATGTCGCACTGTACAGTGGCTGCCTGTGATGGAGCTATGACTGACGTGGTATCACTGTGACTTTCTACATTTCAAATAGAGATGGCTCTGTATAGAAGTGCAGGCATGAAAAGGAGCTGATAAATAGCACAATCTGAATACTGATGATTGTTCAGACAGGATAGGCTGACAAGAACCAGATCTAAACCAGACTATGGGGGGGGTTCTATTGGTTTTAAGAAAACACTTTAATTTTGTATCTTCTGTTTTGCTTATAGGTGTACATGAGATTCAGAAGAAATGCAGGATGGAATGGATAACTTTGCATTTTTTTCTTATGTTAATCTATTGTAACCTGGCTGTACATAAAATGACTAGAACAGGCCTTAAAAGAATTATTAAGGTTCTGTGTAAATTAAAGAATGGGACTTTGCTGATTGGGCATGATTCAAGTGGCAAATATTACAGCATCTCTGACCATTAGATAACATGCAAGATATGAATGTTAATGTTTTTTGGATGCTTAGCTTGTTTTCTAATAAAATATAAGTTAATATGTAAATTCAGTCCATTAAGTGTAAATATCAGTCAATTAACACTTACAAAGAGTACGCTTTTAAAAACAAAGGAGATTCCATGACACAGCTTATAACAAAGATCCTTGTCTCCCCAGCACAGTGTTCTGAATGTCCACATGGCAAGGGTTTGTTTTGCCGTGTATAAACTGTGAATTGTAATGAAAAATAAAGTTTTTCATTAAAATAAGCTTTTTCCAAATCTCCTGCTTGCTACAACTGGAATGCTAAGAACTGATTTGTGAAACTGATTTTTTTTGTGCTTTCATTGGTTACAGCATATAATAGTTTCCCACCTGCTTTAATTTAAGCTGGTTTAGCAATAAAGTCTTGACTCACCAAGCACAAATTATTCTTTTTCTTGATATTAAAAACGATGCTCTTTGGTTGCGCTACCTGAAGTTGTGTTTCTTGCTGTTTTGTCTCAAAAGCTTGGCAGACTGCAGTTTCTTCTGTCATGCTACAGAACTGATGGCACTTGTTCCTTCTTTGCACTGAGGGAGATGCGGGGAGCTCTGACCTGCTGTCCTTAAAGTTGGCCTGGGGTTGCTTCTGCGCAAGTATGTGAATAAGCAGCTATAAAGGCAAAGCCTTTCATGCCAGAGCAGTGAATATTTTATGATGGCTTCTTTAATTGTGTCTGTGTGGTGATAAGAGGACTGATTTCTTACATTGCTCCAAATATGTCCCAGTGCCTTTTGGATCTGACTTTCAGAAACGGTTTGGTAATGCTTAATATTTATTGTCTGTAACACTTAGAGATGGGATACTTAGGTTAAATACTCACGATCGTTCTAGCCAGTTTGTTTCCAGTTACAAACCTATAAGAGTGAGTGTCTATGTGGTTTCTTCAAAGAAGCTTTGGGGCATTTCAGGACCTGCTAGAAACAGGTATGTTGGTTTGAGATCCTGTGTGACACTGTTTGAGGTATTAGCATGGACATCTGTGAAATCCTTTCGCTTATTTACCTTAACTTTGTATATGATCTTTGGGAAAAGAAGCCCTGTTAATTCATATAAAAAAAAAGTTAACTGGGGTTTTCCACATTTTTAATGTATGTAAATTAATTCTACTTTATCAAACTAGACTTGCCTGTTTGGAACAAAGCTTAACAAATAAAATCCTTTTATTTGTAAGCTTAATAAGTGAAGACTAAGAAAAAAAATGGTACAGTCCAGATGGTATAGGTAAGAGGAGTTATCATGATCTGACTGTGACTAGTACCATTGCGCTAATGGAAAATCTTTCAGTCTTCACATACAGTGATACTGCAATTGGTGACATGAATTTATAAACCTTGATGAACTCTATAAAACTCTATAAAGGATTTTCTTCCTGTATAAGCAGACTTTTATATTAAAAGCGTGTCTTTCCTGCCTCTGCAGATTTTTGTGTAGCTCATTTATCCCTTCCCAATATGGAACTACGAAGTCATGAATTGCAACTTGATGAAAATCCATTTGTAACCTCCTTTCTCTCAAATACATACGGGGACATCTCCAGACTGTTAGGCTGCTTGCTACTTATGCAGGTTTCTGAAAATGGCATTTCATTTTGGTAGAGGCTTGTTTGCTTTTGTCCTGCCAATCAAGCGCCATTTCAGAAGACACTGCCAAAACATGAGGCACAAGTTGTAGCACGTAAAAGACTGTAAAGGCACTTTTGTCACTTGACAAAATGATTTAGTACTCAGTCTTAAAGGAAACATCGCATTAATAAAATCTGTTGGAGAAGTAATTAGAGAACCTGTGTTTAGTATTGCCTGTTATAATCATGCCTTTTCTTGCAGTTTCTGTTATACCTGGCACAGTGTCTATTGGTCAAGTCTTTGATTATTTATTTATTTTTTTTTATAGCACTGCATGAGAGGTAGGGAAAGAATTTGGGAGCTGCGAAGGATTTGTTCCATGCCCCATTCTTCCCTGAGTACCAGGCCAAACGCTGACTGCGGCATCCTCAGTTCTGTAGGTCCTCTTTTCTGACGTTGAGGTGCTGCTGTTTGAGCTGCAAACAGCCTGGAAGGATCAATCCCAGAAGTTCATCAACATCCTTAACCATGCCTTCCTCTCTTTGCTTCTTCCTGAAAACTTTTCTGATAGAACAGGAGGAAAACTGGAAGGTAACACAGGAACCCGCAGAAGGGACCACCCTTGAACTGGAATGGCCTTTCCTTAGGTCACCAAGTAAGCTGTAAGACCAGGGTGGCAGATAAGATCAAATCTTATCTGTATATTTGTTTGGAGTTCTTGCTCCTCATGCATTTTTTTCTACTCTGATGACTTCTAACTAGGAATACAACATATTCTGTGGAAGAAGAAATGGAAGGCTGCTTTACTTCAACTCTACACGCACATCACAAGTTTACGTATGTATATAGCTATATTTCCTGGGAAGGAAATTTTCCTGTCAGAGGAACTACATATAGTGTCGAAATACAGCAGTAATATTTCTACTAAATTGCTGTGATACAGTTATGTGGTAATTAACTTTTCTTTCCTACCTTGCAGTACTTATTGAAAATTTAATATATTTCACAGGAGTTTGTCAGAGTTAAAGTAATTATTTTGTCATAAAACATGAATAAGACTTTTTGTGTGTGTTGCCCTGCAGATTCAAATGAACGGGAAAAATAGAGAAGATGCTGATTTTACTATAAGAGATAAAAAGCTGTTGAGCCACATGTATTAAAAAGCCTAGCTCTTTCATTTGAGCAACCATGCTCTGCTTTGCCAAATTATTGTTATAATTGCAAAAAGCCTATGTGAGGATCCATTTGCATAGGTATAGTATACTTAGAAAACTTGAACTTTTATGCCTTTGCTTATCAGGCTTTCCCAAACTTTCAGAGGAATATGCTCAATAAGCTTGTAAACAGGTACGTTGTTTATGGTAGAACAGCATCATTTTACTCTTTGTACATTCCAGCTGATACTGTAGCTTATACAGCTTTTTATTCTGGACCCAGATATGGTCTTTCACAGTAAGTGTATTTTAGCCTTGTTTGGCAACAAAGACCGGAGGGATGGGGAAGGAGAATTGAGAGAATGTAACTCCCATGGGTTGAGATAAGAACAGCCCAGTAACTAAGGTATAACACAAATCACTGCTGCTACCACCAGTGATAATAATGATAAGAGAAAATAACAAGAGAAGAGAATACAATACCACTGCCAAATGAGTTCTACCCCCCGCCAAAGAGAGCCTGTGCCCTCCCAGGTAACTCCCAGTTACCTCCCTGGGCATGACGCGCTGTGGTATGGAATACCTCTTTGGCTAGCTTGGATCAGGTGTCCTGTCTCTGCTTCCTCCCGGCCTCCCCTCGTCCCTGGCAGAGCATGAGGCTCAGAAAGTCCTTGGCCAGAATAAATATTACTTAGCAACAATTAAAAACAATCGGTGTTATCAACTCTCTGCCCAGGCTAGAAGTCAAAGCACAGCACTGCACCAGCTACTAAGGAGGAGAAAAACTGCTACTGGCGAACCCAGGACAACTGGATGACTAGAAATATGAATTTATTGGGAACATGAGAGAATACATTGGTATAGTTCCTGGTTTGTGTGAATTTTACATTTTTTCCAAAGATTCAGCATTCATGTCTTCAAGCACGCTCAAATAGATTGATAGAAAGTTTTCCTGAAGTTTTTTCCAAGATCACGGTTTTGCCCAAAGTTTCTCTGTTTTTTCTGTCACACACAGAATTTTTGGATAGTTGAGTGGTGAACCCAACAGGGTTATGTGAGTATTGAAATTAATAGTCTGAAAGGGGCAATTATAGTGCATCCCTGAAATGGGCGATCCCTTCAAGTCCACTAGGTCTGGTATTGACCATGATAAAGGAAAGTTCTACTTTAACTAATATAGCCATACTTTATAATATAATCCCTGTAGCATACAGAGCACTTAAAATAATTTCTCATATTTGCTTGTTCTATAGTAGAAGAATGGGAATTTTATAGATTTAAAGGCACTGTCTTGCACAACTTGGACAGAATAATAGCCCAAGAGTTGAATAATAGCCCAAGAGTTGCAGTCAAGGCCCTTCTGAACTACAGAGTGAAAAGCCACAAAGTCTGAATGCTTTTATAATTGAGAAAAACTTAATGCTTCGCAGCGAAAAGGAGGATGAAAGTTGGCTCCGCTGTGAAAAGTGAAAGTGGGAGTAACATGTCATGTACTATTGTGTGCTTTATAAAGTGGGGATGGAACAGGCACAAAGGCTTTTTCATTTCTCGATGTCCTTAGAGACAGTCAGAAGAAAGTCAAAGAGTAGCCTGCATTGTATCAGTGTATTCTTGTTCTTTTGCAATACTTTTGCAAGCTGTAAGTGTATTATACCTTTCTTGGGTGCTGGTTGGCACTATGATGGGATAGCTTGAAAGGGAAGACACCTTTTCTCTCACTCATACTGCACAGGTGGAGTAAGTAGAGCTGGCTTTGGCCTTTGTAGAAGAGGAGCAGCATTTGGGGAGTTCCACAGCCAAGTGCTAAATGGTATTCATTTTTTTTTTTTCCAATATGAAGCCCTTAAAACACTGTTTTATATAGAGAAAGGGTTTGGAAAAAATGGATTCCTATTTTCTCTCTCAAGACCAGAACAGAGACTGCAGCTTTGTTTGGTCATTGTAGCTGCTATGTTGCTTTTGAGCTTGGCTTGTCTTTTAACAAGCGAGACTGTAGCACAGAATTAGCATTAGAAGTGTCTCCTGTGACTGGCAGAACATTATACATCTGGGACTGTTTAGAGAACTTTATAGGATTAGGTTGAGCTTTTTTGACTATCTAAGTATCAAAATGCTTTGCAGAAGAGTGTTTTGGGATCCATGGTGATGAGCCGTATCCCCTTTGTTTTGGCTTGTTTTTCCTGATCAAAGAATCTTAACAGAATTCCTTTGATGTTTCCCCAGCTATAGCTGTATCGTAAGCAGTTTAACAGAGTAAAAATGCATTTTTCTAAACAAGAGGACTTTTCACTTCAGTGACTAAACACTGCACAGAGGCAAAGACTTATTTTGTTGTTTTGATTCCATGTGCAGCCTTCAAGGAATGGAGCACTTAACCAAGATTATTTTTTCATTACTCCTGTTGGTTTTTCTTTTAGATGTTCCTGTTCACAACCTCTCAGAGTCTCCCCTTGCACTGACTGCAGAAAGCCTGCTTATTCCAACCCAATCGAGACTTCAGCGTGAAGCCCATTGTGAGCGAAAGGAAAATCAGGCCAAGTGTGTTTACATTGTGTGTTGTTAATAACAGCCATAGCTTTTGGCTTTTGTGAAGCACTTGTCAGGCAAGGAATGCAAGGTACTTTGAAAGCAGGCATTAATTAAGGTTGACAACCTCCACCCTCTTCCCTTGTCATGAAGTTAGGAGTTTAGAACGTCAATGATTGCTTTTTAATCTCCCTTCCCAAACTGTGGCCTGACCCTCCAAGACCAATGTGTAGTGGCTGCTTGGTAACTTACGTGTTTGTGTAGGCACTATGAATATGATGCTCTAGTCTTTGATAGAATACTAGGATGAAGTTACCTGTAGACTTCCATTAACTGAAATGGGTTTTGAATTGGACTGATCTAAGAACTTGTCTGATTCCTGTGCAGAGATGCTGATGCTTTTATGTGGACTTAAGTCTTCCCTTGAACTGGCTTTTGAGCAGGATCTAGAGAAACTTTGATGCATGAACAATAGAGAGGAAATACGCATCTGTTTACAATAATGGAAGCTTTTAAGGTGTGGTGTCATTTATTAAGGTATCAATTTTGTATTCTTCCAGGTTTTCCACTTTTTCTCATTGTTCTGCTAGACTCACTCTTCTCTATGCTCACCAGCTGTTCATCCCTGTAAATCAGTTTGTTGAAGAACATGTAATTTAAAGCTTAATTTGGAAGCTTGCCCAGTGAAACATCAGCACATGGAGGTTCTGAAGTGTCTCTCAAGCTGCTAAAAGACCATATCCGGTAAGGGGTACGATTTTTCAAGTAGGGAATACATCTAGCCTCTTTTCACCTGTCTGGGGCAAAGGGGAGAGATACACATGACAAAACCAAGATTAAGAAAAGAGCAGTTGAAAGACGCAAAGAAGTCGCGTATGAACAGTGTGTTAGTATAGTGATTTGATTAAAGAAGGCGCTCCTTCCAATGTAAATACTCTGTTAAAAATTCTATGCATTTCCTGTTTCCTATTTGAGGCACCTGAAAAATCGGAGTTGATATTGAATTGTCAAGAATAGTAATGCTAACAGTGAAGGGTGAAGTCCCTATGGCTTATTTTCTGTCATTTATTGAGGAGTGAATTACAATTCCTAAAACCACATCTCTGTTCTCAGTGCACAGTGCCCTGTATTACTAAAATCATTTAGTTTCACAAATCTGATTATGCTCATACTATTGCTGAAATAAGACAGCAGTTATCTTGGCTAATAAAATTTCCAGCATGCATTAAGAAGATCAGAGAACATCAATGACTACAGCTGCTCCTATTTTTATGGCACAGATTGTCCATGGTTCTCCACAGCTAGACATGACTTAGTTACGTGTTTCTGATTATTAAACCTTATAATAACATAAGGCATGCTATACAATCAATTCTAATAAATTACTTTATTGCCAATATCTAGTAATTTCTGTTATTCTTATCTCAACTATTTTCAAAAGAAAAAATTGCCTAAGGCCAACTATGAGTGTTTTATGAGTTGACCAGTGTGACCTTCACAGGCAATGCATGAAAAGAGGTAGCCAGGGCCTTGAAGATCGTCAGCCATACTTGCCCATTATCATGTCTCACTAAGGAAAATGCTATTCACTAGCAGCTTATGGTGATAAAGGAGAGAAGTTCAAGAGGATGGTGATGGTACTGTCTACTTGCTAAAAACCTAGGGTTTGACTTATTAAATGAGAAGAGCAATATTCGACAAATACTTCTGATTCTTGGACTATCCCTCTGTAGCAATACAAGCTAGAAAAGTCTTAGAGAGGACAGATTCTCCTGCAACCTCTTTGTGAGCCAGCAAGTACAAAAGGTCACAGGGATGACACTGAAATGATGCTAACACTTGGCAACAACTCAAGCATTGCTGGCTCTGTAGAAGCTGGCTGAAATCACAAAAGCATGCTGTGAAAGGCCAGTAAATGCGGAGAGTCACTCGCTGAACTCGGGAATATGTACTCTGAACCATCAGACTGATGTTCATTTTATAGAAGACATTAAAGTGCAAAGCAATGGAAAAGAAATTACAAATTTGGTATGTAACAGGATTTACTGTGGAGCCCAGACCTCCTTATTTCAAGGTCAGAGAATTACCTTTAAATTAAAAAGAATCCCTTTCTGCTTCAGCATGTGTATAGAACTGAGAATGGAGAACAGGTAGGAATCCTCCTGGTGTTCACAAACCCACCTCAGTTTGTGATTTCACAGGCTCAAGGGCGAAGCACTGCTGTGCTCTCTCTCCCTGCATCCCTGCTGTTACGACCTTCAGTTCAGCAGCAAAGGTGTGATTATCAGCATCCGTTATTGTGGCATGTAGCCACTGAATTTAGATCCTAAATACTCTTTAAGCCATCAATCCTGTCTGAGGTCTAGAGATAATTGGATTCGGACCAGATTCTTAGATCCATATTCAAAGCAGATGATAACACTTGTGGCTATTATCCCATACCATCCCATACCCCTTGCCATGAGGAGCAACAATGACATCCGTATGTTAGGCACAGCAAAAGTGAACATTTGGAAAACAACTTATGAATGTTCACTACGGATAAAAGGTGAAAAAGCCCAGAGAATGCCTTTGAAAGCAGCTCAGCCTTCAACGTGTCAAAAAGTAGGACATCTAAATCAATGGATTTTGTTATAAGAAAAAATACTGAAGATTTCTTGTTCATTATTAGAACACTTCAGTTGGCTTTTGTGCTACGAAAAATTAACTAATTTCAGTGTGACAAGTTCAGTTGTGGGAGTTTTTTAATAGTTTTTATATAGGCTTGAAAATACATTACAAAACCATGTTTGGTCAAATTTGAGCAAAGTTGCAGGAAAATGGAGCAAGCTAATAGAAAACGGAAGGGAAATTATTTGCTATTCTTCTACGATGATGAAAAATTTGTTTCCATTGGTGCAAACTGGGGGGAGAAATACAAAACGAAGCAGGAGAAAGTTAATGCAATTTTAAAGTAAGCAATTTCTATGACAAAAGGAAGATTGTTTGTTTTCAGTATTCTGATTTCTTTTTCAGAATGGAATTGAAATGCCATCCCTTTGGAGCGATTTCTCAATAAGGGGCTACTTATATGAGTGAAGAATTGAAGTTCTAGGGATGGGGGGGGAAGGTTAGTGGGCTTTTTGTTTTGATTTAGCTTTTTGTTTTGATTTAGCTTTTTTAGCTCATTTTAAAAAGCTATTTCCTTTCATAAATAAAGTTTCCATCATATAGCAACATTTGGTGTGGAGAAGATCAAGGCAGAGAGCAGGCAGGTCTACTAAATGTTTTGCAACATAAATCGTAATGAAAACGTATTGAAATATTATTTGTTGGTTAGAAAGCTGCAGCAGTCAGGAATCGTGTTGAGGCTTGACCAATATTCATTTTACTGACCAGAGTGCATAATTTAAGAGCTCAAGTTCCCTGAGCAATTGCAGAATGAGGGATACAGAGTGGGATGTGCTGACCCTAGCAGGATCTTCCCTTCTATTCTGGAAGGTGTCTGAAAAAATGTGTTTTAGCTCTGAGAAGTCCTGGTTTTCACAGGTTATCGCTTGGTGGACACCTTCAGTGATTTCCAATTGGAAAATAACTCTAAAACTATCTGTATCCAAATGTAAAGGTGTCTGGTTTGCTTCTGTCTGGAACTAGTTGCTGAAGCTTTGACTTTCTGGAAGTATCAGGCTAGTTCTGGTCTTCATGCGTGGCTAGTTGTCGTCGTTTAAATCCAACAATGTGGGAGTTGCATTCTTTTCAATTCTCTTCTCCGTCCCTCCAGGAGCAGGGGGAGGGCAAGAAGGAGGGGGAGTGAGTGAACGAGGTTTGTGGTTGGGTTTAAACCACGCCACTCGTTAATGAAGTCCTGATAATAAAGCACTTTTCAGGCTTACTCCTTTTCCTTTAGAAGGTTTCTGCAATGCATCTGGACCTGATCTGCTGAGTGGATGTTCTTGCAAATTGCACAACTCTTTTAGCCTAAATTTAGCTGCATTCTGCAGCTCTGCATTACAATGGGCTCTCCAATTCATCTGGGAAGCAATTCTTCTCATACAACTCTTCACATTTCTGCCTGTTAGGCTATGATGATAAATAAATAATCCAACTTGCCTGCAGCTCTATTATGAGATCAAAGAGGAAGGGAAAGTGGAGTGCTAACAACAGACCATCCTCTACCTGAACAGGCTGAAATAATGGTTTGATATAAGGTGGAGCACCTTTTTGACTTATGGTGATGTGTCAAAGCTTCAGAATTTTGAAGGTTTAACATGAGCCCTTGAATATATTTCAGTGTATGTTTAGAAAGGAATTTTTGCCTTCATGAAAATCATGTTACTTAATCCTACATTAATACTGACACAATTTTGAAACAGCAAAAGCATGAATATATGTATTTCTCAAAGCATGCTAAAAGAGCAAAGAGTTTAGCCACTTGTTTAAGACTTAGTGTTAAAATAAGGCTGATTTCTTTGCTTAAGATGTAGTGCTTTCAATGTTTCATTCATTCTGGGTGTAAAATTTTCTGCTATGTTTGAATATAAGAAAAGCTTGATAAGGGAAATACTGATTTCAATGCCTTCTAATATAGCCTGTCTTTGGGAGATCCTGCTCCTTTGAAATAGGCTCTCTCTGAATAGCTGGGAAGCCAGTAAAGCATGCACTAAAGCATGAAGTTTAGGCTGTAACATTATCTCGCCAACTTCCTCTGTATTTCTGTGGTGAGCATCATCCTTTGAGCCATGCGCTTTTTACAAGGAGATGTCTGTGACTTGATATCAGCTTTTGGGATCTCTTAGGAGGATGCAGTGCTATTCTGTAAACTCGTATGGTGTGATATACCACTCTACCTCCATCTCAGCCACGCACAGCCTATTTTGAGACAGGAGAGATGGGAATACCAAATCCACTTTATTAATATCTTGAAGCTGGGACTAAAGCTCTAACAAATGTTACCCAGTTTCAGGGCATCATTACAGACCACAGTGATGCCTGATTAGTTCAGGACACAGTCTTACTCTGTGGGAGAAAGGATGTAAACTTAGTCACGTTGCTGTGTGGGTGCATGTTCACTGGGAACAAGGAAGATACCTCTAGCTAACACAAGACGACAAGCTCAGCTCAGTGGGCTATAGGCAAAAGGTGGTCTCCTGCTCATCTCCAACACCCTTAGCTACTCAACAGTGCCAGAAGGACAAGACAAAACAAATACAAAGCAGAGATTGATTTGGAGTGTGATTTTAACCCAGTTCCATATTTAAATGGCAACCAGAGAGCCCTGGAGAATCTGGTGGGAAATGTGGGCAGATTGAAATGCCTGTCTTCAGGAAACATCTTCCTTCCATTAAATGAGCAGGAGAATAAAAACATCTTCATAAAATTTTTAGAATTTGAATGAGATTAAAATAAGATCATACTGCCTTTGTAGCCGTTACAATGAAATCCAGAGCACTCCAAGAGAAAACTAAGGAAACAGGTCACACTAAAAGTGAGCTGGGCAAAAATAGGATGTTAGTAGTAATAACACGGGATTTCTCATATGGAGTTCACATTTACCTGTAGTAGGATTTGTACTTTGATGTATTTAGCGGCATTTTTAGATTATTGCTCTTAAAATATTTACATTGATTAAAAATCAGTGGGTCCAATACCACCCTTATTTCAGACGGTATGCAGAAAGTGCTCTCTTCATTACACTTGATCTGTATTTACAGGTGTACATTTGAGAATGACGTTGGGTCCCCCTACCTGGCAGGTAAGAAAGAAGTTAACTTCTATATAGAAGTTAATAGTATAATAAACCCAGATATTAGTGGGTAAAAGTACCTGTCAAAGATAACTGAAAGGCTTTAGCAGGTGTCTTAGCAGGGAGGCTGGGAGAAACCTGTGCCAGGCAAGGCTGAGGCACAAGTTGAAATGTGTATGTCACTTCTTTTCTGGGAAAGAAAAGAGCTTTTCTATCCAGAGTGATTGATTAGACTTCTTTATGTGGGCTTAAACGAAAAAGAGCTAAGATCTTTAGACAGATGGAGAATAACCATAATTGACATACCACCCAAAAAACTCTACTGTAACCTGAAAACAGCAGTAATAACAACACAAGAGGATGTGAAGTAAATGAGAGTTTTAATGTGATAAATCCGGGACCTTTAGCTATGTACTTACATATGCTGCTTTCAAATATCAACCCAGTGTCAGCAGTACAATTCCAAGTATGATTTGAGAAGCAATCTCAATAAAAGCAGCGTTATCCCATTTTCTGAGCCTTAGGCTAGCTGCTATTTCAAGTTCCAAGTGCCAAAGCTGACTGGTTAATCCTGGCAGAAGTACCACAATATATATCAGTGGAAATACTTTTTCCATTTCTGACCTCCTGTATCAGTGTGTAATAAAATTCATCAATTCCAGCTCTTAATGCTCATCTTTAGAGTGTAAGTAGAATAAAAGCAGGACCCAAGTGTAAATGAAGATAGTTCCTGTCAACATTCAAAATTAAGCTTTTTCAGTATAACAGTGATACGTTTGCATTGCGTCCCACGCCTGTGGTCTGTTGAGATAGTCAGAATGCTTTCCATCAGAGCAAAAAGGTAATGCTTATGATACATTTATATATTATATATGCTATGTAACAGATAAAAAATATTTTATAATATATTTTATGACATATTATATAATATATGATTATATATAATTATATACAATATTAATTATATAATACATAAAATATAACCCTGAATGTTACATAAGAGCAGGTTCAAAAAATGCAGTGTCAGAGATGAAGGCAAGGATACAGGAGAGAACAATACTGTCCATGAATCAAGCCTCAAAAGTCTGCAACACTTTAAAATGCATAGTTTATGTGTATATATATATAATATGTATTCTTTGCCTGGATGAATATTGAATACCTCTAGGAATAGACATTCTCAGTCTCTATGGACACTTTTTTCTTATGTCCATCTGGAATGCCTTCTGCTGCAGTGTTCAGAAATTGCCTCTCATTCTTTCTCTTTGTACCAAGAAGAAGACTTGATTAGAAGACTGTAGCAGAAGATAACAACTACAACTGGATCCCCTTTACACCTCTCTAAGGTTAAGTCAAGTCCAGATCATATAAAGATTTTGTTATATACTTATTCTGTCTATTGAATGCTATGTAAGCTTTCATGAGTTTATAAAATACACCTAACATTGCATACAATTTGTTCATATTACTAAACATGCTCGTATAAACTGGGTGCTGAAGACCACAGTTCTGTTAGATTAGATGTTCAGAGTGATTTTTACAATTTTCTTCTTTAAATTCTAAATCCCTGTCTCCAAGAAACATAACATAAAAAGGACTAACATCTTTTGAAAGTGTAGTATTTGCATTCAGAAATAAGTGATAAAATCATGCAATACAATCACTTGTGTTTTGACTTCAATTTAACTTGATTGCAGTTTTCTTTTAGTCCCATAGACTTTAATAGTTTCATTGGAAAAAATTGCCTCAAAATGGAAAACAATTGACAACTTTTCTTCCTCTCCTAATATAGTATATAAATGATATGTTAAGCACATACTTCGTTTAAATTGCTTGGGCTTCTCAATCCTGCACTGGCAAAAAGATCCAGCAGCCTGTGTTTTATACAGCCCTCTGATTTAGTAAATAGTCTGCTACAGCTAGTTGGCAGATGTCAACTAGAGGATGCCCAACACCACAAGGGTGTACCAGATGATGTGCTCAAATTAAGACTGGTCATATTCTGCTGTGTATGTGCCAGCCTATTGCTGAATCCCATGAGAGTCCTGGGAACAAAAATGTTGCCTCCCTCATTTGTTTTTTTCTATACTGTGTTCTTTCCTGTCCCTTTGCCTAGGGCAGCCTTGTGTGAATGATACAGCAGATGAAGGTCAATTAGTGAGCTCTAAGGCAAAAGGGCCGTGTTCAGTGCCATGGGAACAGAGAGGATGCATCCATGGGATGCCATGGGAATGCAATGTCACTGCCATTGTCCTAGACAGGTTGTAGCAGTGAGGGGAGGCTCTCCATTAGAAGAACCATGGCAGCATCACAGCCATGTTCAAAAGTGGGAGAAGGAGAACCTGGGGAACTACCAGTTGGTGAGTTCCTGGGAAGATCACAGAGCAAAATCTCATGGAAGTTATTTCTTCTAGAGAGAAGGTGACTGAGAACGGCCTGTGAGGATTTGCTAAGAGCAATTTTTTTCTTGCTAAACTTTATTGCTGTCTCTAATGAATTGACTGTTTCAGTGGATGAGGGGGAGCAGTGGGCATACTTTCATTTTAACAGTTTATAGCACGGTCTACTATGGTACTTTTATAGTCAGACTGGAGAATAGAGACTTGAATGGGTGAACTACAAGCTGAGTGTCAAACTTACTGGACTTTTGGCCTAGAAAAGTATTTGTCAACAGTAAAAAGCCAGCTGATGTCTGCCTTTCAGCAATATTATTTAGGTTTTAAGAGAGGTGGCAACAGTATCTTTGTTCCTGGATGATGGGGCAGTCAACTTTTGCAAGCTCACAGATGTCAACAAGCTGGGGAGCAGGGTAGGGAGATCTTCAGAACCTGGAGATGTTCAGAACTTGCATGGCCAAGGCTCTGAGCAGCCTGATTGAAGTCTCGAGTTAACACTGGTTTGAAGGAGAGTTGGATCAAATCTACAGAGGTCCCTCAGACCCTATCTCATGATTTTGCATATAGCATCTTGCAAGAAAAGCATTCTCTATATACACTTGTTAGGAAATACCCAACTTCATGGTAGGGACAGAGTTACACAAAGCTCTTCATCCACTGCAGCTGTGCTCCTAAGTGAGTGGGTATGCAAGATTAAGAATTTTAAGCGTGCTGCCTCTGTTGCTTATATGTGCAGAATCTTCTCATCTTTAGATTATTAAGCCTTTTTTTCCTCACTGAAATAATGAACCACAAAAGATGCCATTAATAATGCAACCTTCTAGAGTCCTAAATTTAGCAATGGTATGCCAAAATGATATTTTTAGCTATCAATCATTCTGTAGGCACAAATTTATCATACACACAGACTATTACACATAGGCTCTATTTGTCTCTGCAATATTTGTCTAATATAAGGGTGCCTCCTCTGTCATCTTTTCCTTCTCCATACTAAAATTTGCTCTTATTTCATGCCAACCTGGGCCATGGAGTTAGTAGAGAGAAGTTCAAAGTGATTACATGCAGCTTGTGCTAGTCTAGAAACTGAAAATCCTGAGGGGGTAAAGTTTTCCTTTACCCAAACAAGTGCGAGACGTCTTGGGGGGATATTTAAACACAGCATAACTGAAACTGGCACTCAAGGGGAACAGCCCTAAACAAGAAAAAATGAGAACAAGAACTTAGCCCAGGAAGAAACCTAACAAAGAAGTCTCTCTTGGCCAGTTACAGAGCGCTATTAATTGACAGAAAGTGTATAGAAACTAAGAGAGGTCCTGAGACACCCATGGGAAATGCTAAATAGAAAATCCAGCCCTTGTTCTGTAAGTTTATGAAGCAAGGACAGAAGCAAGAGGCCTCTATGAAATGGAGAGGGGAGGGATTTTTGGCCAGTTTTTTTGGTAACGTGAGGTTTCCTTTGGTTGCTGTATTTCTTCAACAGGTGAAACCTGGTTGAGGGGATCCTACCCTGCGTTTGAGCAGTATGGTGGAAGAACAGCATTTAGAAGCCTGTTTACATGGCTGGCAACACTCTTTAGTGACCACAGCTGTAGCCCAGAGCACCCTGAGGGGTTGGGCATGGCACATGCACAAGGTCAGGACAGGACATTGGATGTACTTCTGTGTCTGCCTAGGGCACGAGCGCCTGGAGGCTGCAGAAAGCAGTTTCCACAATTGATATGTGGCTAACTGAGATCAGAGGGAAGAGCTGGGAGCTCTTGTTCCCTCTTCTTCTGTTAAGTTCAGATAGCTGGCAGCCCTCTGGTTCTGTTAGATCCTGCAAGGAACTTCATTTGATTTCTAGGTGCAGGGATGAGGAATGGATGGCAAACAAGTTAGGTGGTGAAGCTACTTTGCTGACTAGATGTCAGCTTTGAAGTTGTTCACTAGCAGGAGGGCCCACACTATTGGTTACTGCAGCTCATCTGACAAAGACATCTGTTGTGCTTCGATGATTACTAATTAGGCATCCATACTTTGATTCATTTAGTGCTATTTCTGTTCTTTAATTCCTACAAGGATAAAAGAAGCTCTAAACCTGATTATTTTGTTTATAATGTAGTTACCACTAATGAACAGCTGCCAAAAAGACCTTTTTTTTTCTAGCTAATGCAGTAACAATTTGCCAATGGACAACAGTGCAAGTGGGCTGTCTGCCATGGAGCACTTTCTTAATTGAAAAACAAGTCTTCTTTTCCTTCTTCTGATCCTGCATAAATTGAGTTGAAAAGGCTGCAAGCTTATACGCAATATTGTGACTGATAATGTGACTCAGGAAAGGAGTCAGAGATCAGAGAATGGAACTTAAAATCATCTATGTGCTTTGTGCTTCCAACTTGCTTACAACCAAGAGCAAATGAGGTGATGAAGCAGCTCCTTGTAGGAATGAGTTTGCATAGTTTGATGCTTGGATATCCTCTCACAAAGGCACGTAAGTATGGTCCAGAGGAGTGGATGGATACTGAAGCCAAGATCAACCCAGAACCCTGCAAGCAGACACAGAGCTGTTGCTTAGTGCTTGGAGTCAGTTCAAAGCCAATCCTCCTGAGCCATCAACAGAGCATCTAAATTCTTATCCTTATATCCAAGTACAACTCGCAGGTATTTTGATGGGAAATCTTGGGCAGTAAGACACAGGTTTTTGTGTTACATATTAAATTGTAATTAAATTTAATCTGAAAAAGCAGTCTTCCCTATGACTGGACCTACTCGTAGGCCTGATTTCACATTTCCCAGAATTCCTGCCTGCTTATTCTACTGGAAACATGTCTCAATAACAACCCATAAGCAACCAGAGAAGAAATTGATTCCTTAGCAAAAAGCTCCTTCTGTTCTCTGTCCCTGTTCTGCTGTCACCGGTAAAAGAGGGGACAGCAGTGCTTTTGATGTACTTGCCGTAGAGAGAGGTTGCGGTGCTAGATCAGAGGCAATAAAAGAACACAAACCGAAGCCAACCCCTATGAGTTATTTGAACTCGATTAGCTTGACTCATGAAGTTTTTTGTCATGGTGTTTCTGATTTTAGTTAACTTTTGGAGAGGCGGCTGTTAACTGCATGTTGGCAGTACGTGTGCCCTACTCTCCTATTCTGCGTCTCTTTCCAGCCTCGCAGCGCACCACTTGCAGGTTTGTGATGGGAGATCTTGTGGGCAACTCCCAGCTGTTGCCTGTCCTTTGGCATTTAAGGTACAGAAATTGTGAGCTTTAGTCCATCAGAGTATCTGAGCACCATCGCAATGTCAAGACGAGGATTTTCGGAGGTTTTTGGTGGCTGGTTTGCTCCTGCCTTCTCTGGGAGCTCAGGAAATCTGGAATAACCTTCCTAGAACAAGCAGTGCAAGGAGTCAGATTTCTGTGAGAAACTACTAAGGAAGAGTACCTTGAAAGCAAGAAGTAGGGGTGGGGGTGGGTTGTATGAGTTTCTGATGGTTTAAATTCGTCTGTGCAAATATAGCAATGGTTAGATCAAGTGGTGTATCAGCAGGCAGGGAGATAGCAGAATGGGATCCGTGGTGACATCTGCTTCTGAACGGTGCTGAGTGCTGTTTATAAGGCATAAATATCAGCATATTAACAGCAGGACTCTTCTTTGCATGTAGGTCTTTTTAATAACGTCCAATATATGGCATTTTAAACTTTCTAATACTGTTCAAACAGTGGTCTACACATGCCTTCTGCTGGTTTAATGTTATAACACTTTGCATTTGTTGATTTACCATTCTGTCTTTTAAAGAACACAAAATACTTATCCGTGTTTGAAAGTTTAGCTCCAACAATCTAAAGAGCAAGTGCTCAGTAGCGCGTATTACCATCAGATGTAAATTATCATATGGTCCTTGAGAATCACGCAGTGAAGTCTCAGTGCAACCGGGAGCAGAAGCACTTTACTGGGAGCTTTTTGTATCTATCAATTACTTTCAAGGCAACGTAACAAGTTTCTCTCAGGCGGGCAGAGGAGGGTGCAGAACTGTGTTTCCTTTATTGCAGACACAGTCGGAGCTCACGCTTCACTGGAGAGTCCGGGCAGGAGAGGCTTCAAAATACCTCCTTGGCAGCAGAAGCTTTAGTCAGAACTTGTATCTAAGACAAGTGAGCAGGAGACGGATCAATAGGAGCCCCTGTTTCATTAGCACCCCTGCTCTACAGCTGTTTACTTTTCCTCTACAAGTTGCACAAAGGCTCATTTGCATCGTTGTTTTCTGGCAAGTCCTGACTTCTCTTTGACCTCATTTTATCTCTTCTTTTTGTATACTTCATAAAGGGTTCTTTCTCTGCCATCACTCACCCCAATTCCAAGTTATTTTCTAGTCTGTTGAAGAGCTTTTTACCTTGCAACTCATTGTATACCCAATTTTGGTTATGATTTGGTGTACATAAGCGGTTTATCTTCAGCATAAATTACTCAAAGTAGTTTCTAGTGCTTAAGAAAAGTTCCCTCGGAGAGGCAGAGCCAAAGTGGTAAGCAGCCTTGCAAAGCAGGCAGACATCAGGTACAGGTAAGACAAACGGCCTTGATTTTGTTCACAAGTTCCGTGGGACTTGAGAGAAGGTAGATTATCTCCTTTGGTTGAGGGTTCTCACTGATAGCAATAGGAGCGTTTTCCCTAAGTGAGGAATGAGTAAGGATTTGGAAGTGAGTATTTGTGCAGTTTATCAGCTTGGCCAGGAGGACACTCAGCATCATCCGCCCTACAGGCTTAAATTAGGAATTATGTGAGGCACAGGAAATATTTTTGTTCCATTTTTGCCGGCGATGCTTTTTAACAGCTATGACGTGTACATTGTATAGCTGCAAAGTGAGGCTAATAAAAGCAGCAGCAAGCAGGAAGCTGCTTTATTGTGCATACTCCAGAGATTCTTGGTGCTGAAATAAACTTGCTGAAAGCCTGCAAGGGCAGGAAAGCAGCGTTAGTGCCATTTGCCCTGGGGCCAGCATGTCTTCAAATACTTTTATAATCGCTTATACTGAACTGAATGGTTTGATGATTGTCTGTACTTTTCAATTCTTCTGGCTAACGAGGTCATGTATAAAGGTGCACTGTCAAACTCACAGGAAAATAGTTAAACCTGGAATATGAGCTGACCACTTCCATTCCTCATGCGCTAGGCGACATTTAGTATCGGTGAGGCTGTTGCTCAGACTAGAGGGGAAAAATTGCACGGTTTAGATTAAAAAAGTTCATAAGATATCGTTTGCAGCCTTGGGGTGACCGCTGCGTTACTAAAATAGCTCCGAATGTTTGATTTGATTAGTAGTCATTTGAATCCATCTGTCTAGCTTCTAAGGAAAAATGTAACCAAGTGCCAATAGGTAAACATAGACCGACAGCCAGTGATTGCTGAAATGCCCTGGCTACTGTTTGAAGATGTAAGAGTCTGTCACATCCTGGTAGTGAACTGAAGTGAAAATGGCTGAACAAGGAACTTATTCCAACAGAGTCAATGTTTTTCAGTAACCTTAGTGACTAGATATTCAAGGAACTAAAGTTTTGCACAAAGGACAGGAGCTCCTATTCGTTTCATGAGGTGAGTTCTGCTGCCTGGGCAATGAGAGTGGGCTGTTCCTTCCAGTTAATCGAGGCCTTCAACGTCCCGTTTGAAAGCTCTCCTGGACAGCCAAGGAAGTGATATGTCATGTAGTATAATAAAACCTGCCTTCCCAAGTGCACGGTATCACAGGTTACACAGAAAGGAACACAAATCATAAAAAGGTTTGAGTTGGAAGGGAACTTAAAGCTCATCCAGTTCCAACCCCTGCCATGGGCAGAGACACCTCGCACTTGACCAGGTTGCTCCAAGCCCCTGTGTCCAACCTGACCTCGAACACTGCCAGGGATGGGGCAGCCACAGCTTCTCTGGGCACCCTGTGCCTCACCACCCTCACAGTAAAGAACTTCTCCTCAGATCTAACCTGAACTTCCTCTGTTTCAGTTTTAACCCATTACTCCTTGTCCTATCGCTGCAGTCCCTGATGAAGAGCCCCTCTCCAGCATCCTTGTAGCCTCTTCAGACACTGGAAGCTGCTCTGAGGTCTCCATGCAGCTTCTCTTCTCCAGGCTGAACAGCCCCAATGTTCTCAGCCTGTCTTCATATACTCCAGTCCCTGATCATCCTCGTGGCCTCCTCTGGACTTGCTCCAACAGCTCTATACCCTTCTTATGTCGAGGACACCAGAACTGCACACAGTGCTGCAAGTGGGGTCTCACAAGAGCAGAGTAGAGGGGCAGGATCACCTCCATGGTATGCACAGAAGATTTCTTTTAAAAACCAAATAAATCTGGACAGCTCAGGCCCTTGAACGCGTGTTTACTCAATAAACATTCACACTGGATTAGAGCAGCAAGTATTTTGTTTCTTGTTCTTTCTTTCAGCTCTGTTTGTTGTTTTACTGCTCTCACAGAAACGAGTGCTCCGTGGGAAGGCATGCCTCGCATTTATGCTGACTTCACCCAGGAACCCTTACTGGCTCCTGTGTTTACCTCGCACGCAAGAAAACACATCCAGGTTTGAACTCTGTCACTTGCATTCTGCTAGAAAGACAAAAACAAGTCCCTTTGGCCCCCTCTGCCTCGGAGCTTTGGCTTATTTACGCTCTTGAGCCGCATGCAGTGTGTTTTCTGGAACACGTAGCCTGGTTATATCAATCATAAAACGCGCAGGAGGACAAGTGTAATGCTGTTTGCCTGCTTTACAGCTTGGGAATTGGTACCCGTGTGCTTGTCGCTCCACTTTCCTCTTGATCTTCTTTGTTCTGGGTTTTCTTGTGGTTTCGCTTGAGATTTGTTTCCTGATCCGCGGTTGCAAAAAGCAGCATGTGAGCAAGCAGGCTCACGGTTAAAGGATGTGCTTTTTCACACAGCAGATAACTTCACAGTGGAGCCCATTACCGTGGCATACTGGAGAGGTCTGTTCAAATGGATTCAAAAGATCACAGAGGGAATGTCCACTTGGGGCTATTAAACACGGCAACTTGATGTCGCCTTGTCTCAGAGGTCCCTATAGCTATATACTTCCCAAATTGTACGCAAGGTAGAATCTTTTGGTGTTTGCTTTTCCTTGGCTGCTTTTCTGACATCCATGGCTTGTTGCGAAAGACAAAATGTTAGGTCTGGATAAACCTCTGCTCTGTTCTAGTATGCCTCTTCCTACGGTGTAAGCTCTAATAGAGCTGATTCTGAACTACAGGAAGTCTTACCATTTTTTTCTTGTGTATTTTTAGTTAATCGTTCCCTATGGTCTGCATGGGACAGCTTCTAACCTACGCTGCTTTCTGTAAGTGCTGTCCTTGAATGCTCAGCTCCTGGGTCTAAGCTCAAGATTTTGCTAGTTGGAAAGAGCCTCGATCTTCGAGGCTTAGATTGAGGACAGACACTCAATCTAAGCAAGATAGAGGGATGCTCTGAGAGAGGGGACGAGCTGGGAGCCAAGTGTGATGCAGGTAAGGCAGTCACCCCAGGCACCAGGACACAGTTGGGGGTTGCTCTTCGGGTCTGCTGACAAGCCTGGACATGGTAAAGTAACAAATTAAATCCAGTGTCCACACAGGGATGCCAGGCAGGAGCGGCAGGAGATGGGGCTGATGACACGACTACAATGCAAGGCTGAAGTTCATCCAGGAAAACTGTTTGGCAAGGCAGGAAAGCAAAGGACAAGGCCAGGTATGGGTGCACTGACAACGTTCCTCAAGGACCTGAAGTTGAACAAGCCATAAGAAGCTGGGTGGGAGGAAGACCAAGGTGAGAGTGGTCATAATGGTCAAGGTCTACTGGTGGCCCAGGTTGCTTTACAGATTCAGTCCTTGGTGTCAGTTGTTTTATTGCCTTGTTGGGGGGTGCTTTTCTCTAATTGTCAGTGGGTTCTGAGTTGGAGAGATGCACGAATCTCCCAAGAATCAATGAAATAGATCACAGGCTGAGTGGAAGCCACAGGAGGTCTGCAGCACTCGGGACTTGCCATATTTTGGTAGCATCTCCAGTTAGTAGCATCTCATTAATCAGGAAAAGTTATCACACAGCATTAGGACAGCAGGCAGAAGGAAGTGTGCAACAACCAAATAATTTTAATCTCTGTGACTCTGAAATCAACACCTGCAGCAACAATAAGCAAATACCAACCACTACATGGGGAAAATAAAGCAAGGAATACTGTAATCAATACTGAGGGAATGTTTGAAGCCAAGTTCTACACTTCTGTTAGGGTGGTGAGGCACTGGAATCGGTTGCCCAAGGAGGTTGTGAGTGCTCCATCCCTGGCGGTGTTCAAGGCCAGGTTGGATGAAGCCTTGGGTGGGATGGTTTAGTGTGAGGTGTCCCTGCCCATGGCAGGGGGGTTGGAACTGGATGATCTTGAGGTCCTTTCCAACCCCAACTGTTCTATGATTCTTTGCAGTCAATGGATTTGCAGGCATGCATATTGGTGCAAATCAGTAAATTTAGCTTGTGTTTCAAAGCTAGAACATTTTGACGGAGATTTTAACAATCAACATGTAATAGAATAAGCCAGACTTCTTTTTAATGACCGGAATGGTTTGTACATCTGTTGTAAATCAGGAAAAACCCAACGTAAATAACGTCTTTCAGGTCTTCTACATGAGGACTGATCTTTTTTAACTAAAAACCCCCAAACAAGCCACCACAAACTTGCAATTTTTGCAAATCAAATTTGCAGTTTTCTGTGTTTCAAAGTCCCAGTAACTGTGTAACTGCTCGGAGTTACGTTTTAATTCATGAAGCATTTTTCACTGCATCCAGACCATTTAAATGCCTTGGTGCTTACCTATAACTATGAATTTGGTCCTATAGCATGGGTGTACCTTCTGAAGAGGGGGGTGGTGGTTTAAACACACAAGACTGGGACCACCCTGTGGAGCAGTTAACCTCAATAGCACTGCTTCTGCTTAAAGCGGATTAAAGGAAGAAGTGCTCCGATGTAGAACATGGAATTGTGTTTCTGAAGTTCATCCAGAAACTCTTTTGACTTCCTGGTCTGGAAATGCTGCAAATCTTCTGCCCCCATTTTGCAAGTGCTCTCTTTTTAGAAGGATTGACATGAAGCAGTGTTGGGCTTTCTGAAACCACTCAGCCAGAACTTCAGTTCTCATAATGCCTTTCTTGCATGCGAGGAAAGAAGGTGGAAGGAAGAAGAGGCATAGGAAGGGTGAATTTCATTCTTCATTCATTGTAATTCGTTGCCTAGGGACAACTTAGCAGGCAAGCTGCTTGATCCACTTTCCAGCATCAGTGAGGATTCACAAACACCATACTCTCTTGAGTATATTTCCTCCCAACTCCTCCTCTAACACTTTCCTGGAGCAGCGGTAGCAGGAGTGGGCTCATGGCTCATCAGTGCATTTAATTAAATATGACTTTGTGCTTATTTATGGCTACATAAATTTATTTGAGTTTTAGTCGAGATTTTATCGCTTTTGTTCATTTTTATCCCTCATTCAGTTTTTTTGTTGAGTTTCATTCACTTTATACCGACTTGTAGTCACTTTATTAACTTTTGTCTCTTTTCATTCACTTTTTAGTCACGTTTTTCAGGTTTTCGTTTCTATTTTTCCAACTTTTAATCACTTCTGTTCACATCTATTTGCTTTTACTCAAGTTTTTGTTCACTTCTATTCACTTTTTACCCAACTTCGTCAGGAAAACCTGTTTTCGATAACAGCTCATGAAGCAGAGAGAGGTTTAAAGCTTTGTTTGAATAAAGGGAGCTCCCCACCAGACACCTGAACCTGGTTCGGGGTTCTCCGTTGGCAGTCAGTATCCAAGTATGACACCTTCCCTGCCGGCAAAGTCCCTCCTCCTTTCTCCTTTGACTGGATCCATTCTACACCGCGTAAGTTACAGTTCCCAAGAGGCAGGTGAGTTCTGCAGGGCTGAACAAGCCGCCACGTTATTTACAGTGTCCTTTTCATAGAACCACAGGTCCTTTGTAGGACTCTGCCCATAGGACTCTGTCCATCAGTCCGAGTCAGTCAGTCTGAGTGACGGTGAGCCTGTGTGGGCCTGAATGTGAGACTTCAGTGGGAGTCGGAGCCATTCTGTGTTAGAATGAGCCTGCGTTGAGAGTGAGCCTGAGTGACAGGGCGTTTGCCTGTGGCTGAATGTCATTTCTGAGCGTGAGGCTGAGCCAGAGAGCTAAAAAGCCAGGCTGTTCCTCATCTGACAGCTTTTATTCCAGCTGGTGCTTTGTGGGAGGGGTCGTGGGTAGGGCCTGGGGTACATCAGGCACAGCCTCTGATTTGGGAGCTCACGTTGTAAAATAGACTTGGTCCGTATGAAACAACTGCACCAAACGTTGAAGCTTGTCCGAAGAGCTTATCTAATCAGAGCCGGAACTGCGCCTGCTCAAGCGAAAAGGTAACCAAAAGACCAGAAGGGCTGAAGTTCCAGTAGTCGGTCACTAGATGGCAGCAGAGACCGTGACATAATGCGCTTTAGCGCTCTAGCCTGTTCTTGGGCCGGGGGGCACATCCTAGCTAATTCTCCTGTATGTGTATGCATTCAGTGACAAAATGTAACCTATGTACTGACAGTCGATTACTGGCGAGCAGTTGCGAGGAGAAATGCCGGTGCAGCCCCAGCACTGTGGTAAGAGTACCGGCTGAGCAGCCTCACTGGCTGCCAAGTGTGGTTGTTCTCTGCTCCAGGGTTGCGAGTTCCGGGGGGGGGGGGGGGAGGTGGATTTTGGGTTGTTTTTCCTTGTTTTGTTCCCTTTCTCCCTTCCCGTTCCCTGGGGGGCAGAGGCGGCGGCCCCCGACGTGCGGTCGGGGCTGCGCGGTGCGGGTTTTGGTGACTGGGCACGGGGGCAGGACGGGGCGGGACCTGCGCGCTGCGGGTCGGGGCTGCGGGTCGGGGCTGCTCTCCCGCACCGCCACATCCCCCGCCCGCGTTCCCTGCCGCTGGGGCTGCTTTCGGTTGGCACTGGAAGGCAGCAGCCGGTGCGGCTGGGGTTCTGCAGACGCCGCGGCCCGCACGCACACAGCCCCATCCCCGGCAGCGGAGCAGGAATGCTGCCGGGAAACGGGGTGAAATGAAGGCCTAAGGTAAGGGAGAGCGGGAGGGAAGGACGGGGAGAGCGAGAACAGAGCCCGAGGGAGAAAGGGAAGAACACAAAAGGAACGGGGTGCGCGCGTGTTTCCTTACGCAGAAGCCTTCCCACCTGGAAGGGAGGGGGAAAGGAACGGGGGGGTGAGGGGCCGGAGGGAGATTGCTCTGGAGGGAGGGCGACAGATAGATAGATAGATAGATAGATAGATAGATAGATAGATAGATAGATAGATAGATAGATAGATAGATAGATAGATAGATAGAGATGGTAGATAGATGATAGATAGATGGATGGATAGATAGGATAGATAGATGATAGAGATGATAGATAGATGGATGGATAGATAGATAGGATAGATATGATAGATGATAGAGATGATAGATAGATGATAGATAGATGGATGGATAGATAGGATAGATGATAGAGATGATAGATGATGGATAGATAGATAGATAGGATAGATAGATATGATAGATGATAGAGATGATAGATGATGGATGGATAGATAGGATAGATAGATATGATAGATGATAGAGATGATGGATGGATAGATAGAGATGATAGATGATAGAGATGATAGATGATAGAGATGATAGATGATAGGTAACAGATGATAGGGATGATAGAGATGATAAATGATAGATGGGAGATGATAGAGATGACAGATGATAGATGATAGGTGATAGATGATAGGGATGATAGAGATGATAAATGATAGATGGTAGATAGATGTTAGACAGATGATAGATGATGGAGGTGATAGATAAAAATTTAATGAATGAAAATTTTATCATAAAATTTAAAACCCCCCACCCTGATTCAGTAAAAAGAAAGAAATGGATGAAGGAATAAAAGGATGAATTCATGAATAATTCACCAACTCGTTAACAAATGGATTGGGTGGACCTAAATGCGCTGGAGGAGGTAAGGCATGGGCTGATCCAGACTCTCTCTGGGTGACTTCTTGCACCACAAGTCCACCTTTTGAGACACATTTCTTTCCCTACACCCAGTCTGAACCTTCCAAGCTGCACTTTGTAGAGGTTTCCTTCTCTTTCCATTAGCAAGAAAACCTCCATCATCTCAGAAACCACCCTTCAAGTAGCTGTAGGCTGCTGCTATAGTGTTAATTCAGCAGGTGGAGTAAATATCCCTCAGTAAGGCCACCTCAAGGAGGCTTCTAGAGGAATGGGTGATGCCATCAGTATAGAGAACTTAGCACCATGGAGGAGCAGTGGGAAAAGCCAGTGGTCTGGATTGAGAACTTTTTGGCACGACCCAAGAGGAAAGGTGGTGTCCTTGGGTGCAAGGTACGCCATGCTCTGGGAATAGGGCACCTCATCTGCAACATTAACGCTGACACCACCTCAGCACCGCATTCACGCCTGCAAAAGGTGTACTCCAGATCCCTCCTAAGGGCAGTCAGAAGCCCATGCCGGCCTTTGCATTCACCACACCATTCTTCAGAACAAGCACAAACACCCAGACAACACCTTCAGTACTTTGATTCTGAATATTTGTTTTATTTTACTCTATTAGAAATTACAAAGAAACCCTCTCCAGGAGAGCAAGGAAAAAAAAAACCCAACCCTGAAATATTTCCAAGCAATTCTGTTCCATATAAACACAAGCAGAGTTACATATTTCATTCACATGCATGTACAAAAACATCTTCAGCAAAACATCCTTCACACATAACGTGTCCATTAGTCTGAGAATCAAGCTGAGAATCAAGCACCTAATCACACTGGCCTCACGTACCCTGTCCAATCTTATTTTCCCATTTTCTTTTTAGATTGTAAATTTAAGAAACAGGTCTCTTTTTTCTGCACAGCATTATGCACACTCAAATTAGCATGGATGGTCTTAGACTTAAATCACTGGGTGGCACAGGCTGCAGTACAGCTGTATACTAAAGTTGTTACGCTGCTGTTTATACAGGGGACTTTGTTGGGTACCAGACAGAACTCTTCAAAAGGAATAAAAAGGTATTGTTAGAGGGACAAAAGAGTATGACACACAGAGCTCTCTCAACTACAACCCTGTATGAATGATTCCCATGCAAAACACTTCAAAAGCCAAGTAATTCACAGATCTTGCTCTCCAAATTGATATCAAAGTTCTCACCAATTTCAACCAAAAATAATTCACTAAAGACATCGATGCTACTGGATCCGGACATGGCTGATACGCAATATTCCAATTTGCCATCCTCCCACCTTTGGAAAGAGAAGGGAAAGAGATGAAAGAACCAACAAAACTGCAGCCTCCTGAGGCAGGTGGATCAGCAGAGCGCTTTACCAGTTTGAGCAGTAGGAAACCACAACTGCCAGAGCACAGCTACATTCCAACCCACTGCATAATCTCACTGTGGCTTAAAATTTGGGCATTACCTGGTCAATGAAGTCCTCACTAGTTGCTCAAGGCTGCATTAGCACCTAGCAAAATCTGATTTGATTCACCAAAAGAGCATATTGTCTGCATCTGACTTTGTGCGCCAGGTTTGGAATTTCACTGTTTCACACATGATGACCACCACTGTAAATCCAAGCACTGTAAATGTTCAGAGGGGAAGGGCTCACCCAGAAGGTAACACTTCTACAGGTATAGGAAGAAACACAAATGTCAGGAACAACACAGCATAATGGCAGAAGAGGAGGTACAGATTTTACTCTGCCATCATTTTTAAACGTACAAGCGATGCCAATGCATTCCACATCTCTGCACAAACATGCACCCCCAAACACTTCTCTCTTACACTGTAACAACACAGCTGAAGCAAAGGAAGGTGTTTAAATATACTTGAAGCACTCCTGGCTTGTTGCAGAGTGTGTGTTAGAGTTAAATGGGTTGGAGAAAGTGATGTAAAATAACACACCTAAAAGTAAGAGAGAACATCTGGAAGTGAGCAGTATGAAGACAGTACTGAAGGCTGACACTCGGGAGGTGTAACCAAAGCCCCTGGAGAACACTAAATTTATATTTTTAGCCTACTTGAAGTCTTGCAAATGAGCAAGTGATGCTGGCAGCAGTCACTCTGTCCTCCAGCTACCGAGAATAGTGCAATGGACTTTGCATAGGGGCCCCAGCCTCAAGAATACTTGAATAAAACAGTTTGGGCCTTTCTCTGCAGGTACTTTGCCAATGATAGGTGCTCTCCCTCAGTATGAGACCAAGGGCCAAATTGGCCTAAACTTTGAGGCCCCAGCCTAACACATTCTGCGTGTTGAGAAGGCTGGGTCTGGTTTGGACAGATGGGCAGTCTGCTTTTAGCCCTGTACTACCATTTGAACAGCAAGCTCTGCGAAATGTATAGAAAAGAAGCAGCACCAAGCCAGCAGGAGGAAGTCTTTTCTGAATCCCATACAAAAAAAAGGCCAAAGCCAGGTCACTTAGCTGAGATACTGATGGTGTGGATGTCTTCAGCTGAGGCAGTCAAGTTGAAGTCACTTTATGGGCACACAAAGGGAAAACACACATTTCTAAAAACGCCATTCATCTGACCTGCTTTATACTTCAAGGCAGATGAACCGCAACCTAAGAATGACTATTTCTCTTCAGCTGCAAATGGGACCCAGAGGAACAGATTTAGATGCAGACAGGTAAAACTGAGCGAGAAAGTATCACCCCACGTCTTCCTTGTACCTGGGCAGTTGAATAGCACAGTTGTGCTGTTCTTCTTCATAGAATCATAGAATAGTTAGGGTTGGAAAGGACCTCAAGATCATCCAGTTCCAACCCCCCTGCCATGGACAAGGACACCTCACACTAAACCATCCCACACAAGGCTTCATCCAACCTGGCCTTGAACACCGCCAGGGATGGAGCACTCACAACCTCCCTGGGCAACCCATTCCAGTGTCTCACCACCCTCACAGGAAAGAATTTCCTCCTTATATCCAATCTAAACTTCCCCTGTTTAAGTTTTAACCCGTTACCCCTTGTCCTGTCAGTACAGTCCCTGATGAAGAGTCCCTCCCCAGCATCCCTATAGGCCCCCTTCAGGTACTGGAAGGCTGCTCTGAGGTCCCCACGCAGCCTTCTCTTCTCCAGGCTGAACAGCCCCAACTTCCTCAGCCTGTCTTCATACGGGAGGTGCTCCAGTCCCCTGATCATCCTCGTGGCCTCCTCTGGACTTGTTCCACCAGTTCCATGTCCTTTTTATGTTGAGGACACCAGAACTGCACACAATGCTCCAGGTGAGGTCTCACAAGAGCAGAGTAGAGGGGCAGGATCACCTCCTTCGACCTGCTGGTCACGCTCCTTTTGATGCAGCCCAGGATACGGTTGCTTTCTGGGCTACGAGCGCACACTGAAGCCGGCTCACGTTCATTTTCTCATCGACCAGCACCTCCAAGTCCTTCTCTGCAGGGCCGCTCTGAATCTCTTCTTTGCCCAGTCTGTAGCTGTGCCTGGGATTGCTCCGACCCAGGTGTAGGAAGAAGTTTTGCTTAAAACCAGTATTGTACAGGTCAGTCACATTTCAGTGTCCATCTAAGCATTCTCCAGCCAGCAACAGTCCTGCCAAAATGAAAGCAAAGCTCACAACTCTCACAAAACCCTCAATGATCACAGTGCCTTTCCTGAATAGTGACTAAATCCCAAGCACTTTTCTAAGAGGCAAATACTACTGGCTGAGAAAACAGGGACACTGAAGGTTGCCTAATGGTGACTCAAAGGGAATCAAAATTAAGATTTCCTGATACAATCGTATGCTCTTCTACCACTGACTAGGCTTCAGATAGCTGGAATTTACCTCCCAGGAGAAACCTTTAAAACTGTGATGGGCAATTTTAACTCTAGTGTCCATAAAAGCCTGTGGTCACACATTCTTATACAACATGGAGGAATTTCATGTTTGGCTTCTATAAAGTGGAAGAGAAATACAGTTAGGAAAAAAGATTAAGGCTAGGCATGTTATACACAACAAAAAATACTATGCCTGGAGCTCATTCTTTCAGAAGATAAACTTGCAATTGTAAGGACAAATGGGAGATTTGTTAAATCCCCCTCAAACACCCCAAGGGGTTACAGGTATAAAGCCAGTTTAAGTGGCTGTTTATTCTTGATTCATGTTCATTCTAGCTTTTTTGAGAGATACACCCATTGAATGAAGTTAAAGACCAAGCTGATCAAGTGAGGATTGTGCAGAACAAAAAAACTGCCATCAGTCAGCTGAGCCATAAAAGAAAGGAGCGAAACAGATTCTGTTTCAGACTAAGCTGTCAAGATACCAGCTTTGAATACAAAACCTCAGCCAGCCTGAAGCTGCTGGCCTCGAATCAATGAGAGCAAAGGAAAAGTTTACATTGCCAATATTGCCTCACACCAACAGTAAAAGCTGCTTCATTCTCTCCAGAAAACCACATCAACTTCTCTGACCAGACGATCATTAAATCAATCAGGGAAGAAGCTCTGATGGGCTTCTTTGTTAACAAGGAAGAATTAGTGGGGAACGTCAAGGTCTTGGCTGCAGCAGACATGGAATTGTGGCATTTAAAATCTTCAGTAACAAGAGAGAGTCCTGCACTTTTAGGACAACATATTTTGGTTTATTCAAGGAATGTCTTGGCAGGATCTCAGGAGAGACTGCCCTGGCCTTCCAAAGGGGCCCAAGTGTGCTGCCTTATCTTGAAAGACAGCTTTCTCAAAGCAGAACAGTCCTTTCTGATGAGCAGCAATCAAAGCAGGTATGATAGAAGGCCAGCACAGGTGACTAAGGAACTCCTGACTGAGCTCAAACACAAAGTAAAAAGTACACAGAAGTAGAAGTGAGGATGGGCTGGCCAGCAGGGATACAGAAACACAGGCTGAGTGTGCAGGGACAGTTAGAAAGGCCAAAGCTCAGAGTTGAAACTGGTATGAAATGTGCAGAAGGGCTTTTTTAAGTTCACTGGAAGCAAAAGAAAAGTTAAAGAAAAAGGGTTTACAACAACAAGGGTTTACAACAGTGCAGGCAATCTGGTGACAAAGGATGCTCTTTATACTTTGAGGCTGAGGTACTCAACACCTTTTTTTGCCTGTTTTGACTGATTTGGTCTGCCTTCAAGCCTGCCAGGTCCCTGGGTCTTCTAGCAGAGTATGTGGGAGTAAAGTATTAGCTACAATAGAGGAAGATCAGGTTAACAAGAACTTAAGCCAATTGGACATACCTAAATCCGTGGAACAAGACATCTGAAGGCACTGAAGGAGCTGGCTGACAGCACTGTGAGGCTACTCTACAGCATCTTTGCTAGGCCATCATAATCATCAGTGATATTCCCGAACCAGTGAAATACCCTGCTCTAGTTAGCTGTGCTTCAAGTAGGGGACTGGACTAGAAATGTCAAGAGGTCCCTTCAACCCAAAGTATTCAATGATTCTGTGATTTAGCACATCTCACCGCTATTTTCCACTCGTAACTTCGGGATTAATCTGTCAAAGCAAGTCTTGCCACCATCGAATGTACATACAGGGTGATCTTCAATCTCATGAGTCAAGAGGGAGTAGAGAAGCCAGCAAAGAGGGGAGCTAAAGAGCACCACGTGTCAAACCTCTCATAATAATTTTATGCAAGGTCCCTCATACATCAGGGCCAGCCCTGTTTATGAATCACAACCATCACAGTACTCCCTCAGTCTGTTTCAAGTCTATTACGTATCATCAAGACTAAATAAAAAGACTGTCTCTTTCACATCTTCTTCATCTTTTTCTTGCAGCGCTGGTTGAAGACAGGCGAGGATCCCATCAGACTGTCAGCAGAATGAGAACCGTAGCTGCTCTCAGAGCCATTGGGGCTCTGTGGCATCCCAGCTTCACTCATGCCTGACATTGGTTCCTCAAAGACATCACTGCCTAGGACCCCATGGCCATGCACATTAGCCTCCTCATTTTCCTGTGGCTCCATTTTCACCTGTGCCAAGTTCCAGAGTGGGGAAGCATTCACCTCAGCCCCTGGAGAAAGAAAAAGCACACAGTAGTAACTGAGTAAAAAGACAGATCACAAACAGCAGATGCAAGACAGCAGCACAGATAAAGAAGGAGCAAAAACAAAGCTACAGGTGAACTAAGCTGGAAGGAAAACAAACAAAACACACCAAGCAACAAGTGAAACAATAAATAAAAATTACATTGCTTTTGTGTTTTTTTTTTATAACCCAGTGATTGTTGCTCTAGAAAATACGATGCTGTCCTTTCATAGCAATTCTCCACATGGCTTTCTGCATGAGAAGAAACAACAACTTAAAGACTCCATATCACTCTCCAGGAGTGTCTCAGCAGCAATGAGTACACCAACAGCACATGGACTACACCCTGTATAAGCAGGACTTCGAGGCAGTCCAGAAGTCATTCACGATGATGAGGTCCTTGCAATGTCTGCAACCTCCTTTAACCTGTCAGACATACTGGACTTCCGCAGTGGAAGCGAAGTGAGGGCAGAGGCGCAGGTAGATGAGCTTCCAGCACTGAAATGCAGGGACATAAGAGCTGCAGTCAACCACTCAACTGCCTGCCTCCTTCTACTCAACACCCACAGGTCTCATCCCATCCTTCAGCAGAACAGAAGGAAATCTTCTTGGCTAAACCTTGCAGACCCCTCTGCTGAGAAGTAGCTCCTCTGGGCTACTTTGGACCAGTGTGCAATCTGAGTAGACTGTGGATTTTCTGTACAAGACTATGAAACCATACTTCTTGATAAAGGCAAATGTTCTTCTCCCCAAGAGCAGTTAATTATAGATTGCATTATTTCTGCTTATTTACAGTTTTAAGAGAGACAAAAAATCCTATTAAAAACAGACTAATTGGGCTCCTTGCTGAGATGGACATAAACAGCCCAGAACTGAACAAAGCTGGAAATCTTTTCACTTTTAAATCTGGTCCCTCTTGTGTGGGGTTAAATTCACATGGATAATAAACAACCCTTGGAAACCAGTTTAAATAAGTTTTCCAAACCTTGTGTCTCGAGGAGCTTCACTGCAGTTTGAAAACACAACCAAACCTCTTGCACTGAGCCCAACCTACTACTGTTCCCTATTATCAATATACTACTCCTCATTAATAGCAGTTACACAGAGAACAAATCCACCACCAGTGATTTGCACTCAGTGTTGTACTGGTGTACCACCAGTGTTTGTACGGAGAATTCTCCCTTATGAAGGCACCAGGAATCTTTTCCATAGCAGCTTAGCCCAAACCAGGGTTTAGGCGACCTTTGAGATAACACAGCCTACATTAGCTTAGCAGTTAGATAGCAAGCCAGAATGAAAGTACTTGCTGGTGTCCAGCTGCCTTAATGAAAAGTCCTTTTTATGTTAATTATAAGTAAATGTATTCCTCTCAACAGCAATGGACACATCATTAAAACACTCTCAGTTCCACAGAGTTGCAGCTCCAGCCTACACAATAATCAAAGACGCTCACAAAACCTGTGTCTTTCTTTCATCAATTGCTCTTCATTGCTCAGCCTTATTCCTTCCAGCTCTTATCAGCTGTCATTGAGAGTGTCACTAATGACTGAAAGTACTTAAGTATCAACACTGGTTATTTCACCTTCAAAGCACTTTAACTTCAACGTACTTTACGAATGAGATAATCCTCATGTTATCCTGCTGGGTGGAGGAACAAGGTCCCCAGGTTTGCCTTCATTTCCCTAACCACAATGAAATTAAACAGCTAGCCCACAGCTGCAACATCAGCTACAAACAGAAACACAAGCAGAACATGAACGCTGTACCAAGAGTTTTGTCCTCAGACACTGAAGCCTTGTTGCCCTCTCTGTGGGCCTCACAGTTGTATTTTTGAGATGGTGGTGTCCTAATTGCAGCAGCTTTTTTTTTGCTCCTCATGATATTAGGCTCTCCAGCCTACCCAGCTCTAGACTGGGATTCTCACAGCAACGAGATTTCCAAAGGCCCTTGTGAAGTGAAGGGGGATTTTCAGGGAGTAACAGAGCACTTGTCTTCTTAATTAGAAAACATCAATTCAGTATCAAAGAGGCATTCAGTATACAGCTAGCATGCTAACCTCTGGGTCTCAAGTGCTGATGCTAATACAAAGCTTTCCAGATGAATCACTCGCAACCCCAGATGGGCCATAGGAGTCTGCTGTTCCCTCTCCCACAAAAATGCAGCCACTTCACATTTCAGAGGTACTATGGAAAACAACATGAGCTTCCAGAAAAGCATCAGCTTTTTAGGACTCAGCAGAATGTGCTATTTGGAAAAAAACCCAACAACTAATGGACTCAGGGGTATACTCTAACCTCACTATATATGCTGCTTAGTTTAGAGTGAATAGGAGGCCAGGCTTCACTGTTTTTTAACCAGATTTTTAAGTGAAACAGCTATTACCACAGGGATTTCCAGAGTTCGGAAGGTTCTATACAAAATTCAGAAGTGGCTCTCTTTGGGAGAAGAATGTCTTCTCCATTTTCCACTTAGCACTACTAAATGGTGCACGGAGTAAAACTTGTATATGGACATCGGAAAGGCACAGCATAGCAGATTCTCCCATGCTGCCAGTGTGCTTCAGTGCCAACATCAAGCGATGACACTTTAAGGAAGAGTGCAGTCTCCACAGCCTCACTACTTCACTCACCATTTCACTCTCCCTGGCCTCAGCTAACTACAGCAAGCTTTGGGGTAAAGATGCTAGAATAGGAGAGACTCCCATGAGCCCATTCCTTGTAAGTCCCTTCTGAGCTTTGATAAAACAATGACTGTCACTACCAAGGTGGCTTCTGAATATGGAGGACTGCACCAAGTATCGTTAGTATTTCCATAATTCATTCAGTGCCTAAACTATATAGGGCCTTGAATTTACTTCAGTCACAAGGAACATGGCCTTCAACTTTTCAGTAACACAAATCTCTGGACAAGAATCCAAAACTATCCAGGAAAAAAGAAACCAAACAAAAAGGAAAAAAAATAATCCAGTAATCTCCTTACTAGAAATAAGGATAAACTCCAGTCTCTTGAATTAAAATGTATAAAACCAGAAGTTATTACTGTCTTTGTTACATTAGCCTGGAAAAAAACAACCCAGTACTGATATCTGCAGCAAATACCCTACTTCAAAAATCAACAATAAAGCCCTTGGGCCATCACTGTGGAAAAACAACCTACCTCACACCAGCAACAAAGCCAAGAACTTTGATAATCCCCTAAAAAGCAACACCATGAAAAGCATTTTGTGTTCTACAGGGTCCATGAATGGAGTAAATATTCAATAAATCCCAGCAACTGATACCTTTGATTCTTTGGGTTTGTACTTGGGAAGCATGTAAGAGTTTCCCTCCCATCCAAATGTTTTAGTAAAACCTCACAGTTTCTTCTTCCTCTCCCTCTTCTGCTCTTAAAAATGGAAACAAGATCACATGGAACTGCTGATGGACTGTTTCCAGGAGCAGCAAGTAACCCTTACCTGAAGTCTGTGGGGAAGCTTCTACTTCTAAGTTGGCAGAGAAGCGCTCACTTTGAGCTCCAAGGACTCCAACGGGCAAAGACTGGTCACCAGAAGCTAGATCTCCTTCCAGCTCCTCACTTATGGGGAAAGTAATATCACTAACAGGTTCCTCCTTAATCTTCACAGGCTTTGTGTCTTCTGCTGCCTTTTCAGGGTTGACAATCTTCTCATATTCTTCAGACAGCTGCTTGCTAACCTGTCAAAGATAAATGGGGGTGAAAAAGAAGCCAGAAAGGTCAGAGTGACTTCAGAGACTCTGAGGGCAATTACACTGCAGTGTGCTCTGTTCCCACATTATTAACACCTGACCTGAACGAACAAGTAAACAGGTTACCAGCTACACAGAAAAGACTTTCTTTTTGTCCCTTTAACAACACTTTCTGTTCTGTAACAAGGGAGGTTTAATCCATTAATACATCTGCAAACAAATATGAGCACCTTTATTTCAGACACAGATGATGAGGCCCAGAAATTTAAACAGAGGATGAAATAAAAGGAAAGTGTCTCAGTCTTACTCTTTGCTTTTACCTATAATACTGTCTCCACCCCCATCCAGGAACAAATTTACCCACGCATTAAAAAATAAGCAGCTTAGACACTCATCTGAGGCAAAGCCTGGGTATCTTCTGTCAGGTTCAAAGCAAAAAACTCATAAGTCTTCTCCAATGAGAGAAGTGAAACAAATACAGGAATAAGATTTAGCACAAGCCTGTACTTCTAGAAATTTAGTAACTGTAAGCAATTAATTAAAAATTTCAAATTTCATCTGCATCTAACTAATACTTGTTTATACCACTGAATCCCAACACTCAGCAAACTGTGCTCAGGAAAATCCCAAGGCTTTCTAACAGCAGAAGCAAGAAGGAAAAAGAACAGCAAAGCCTACTTCCCCCATCTAGATACACTTCCAAATAGAGACTGCTGTAGGCAGACTTCACAGTCCGTCACAAAATACACACTTACAGGTGTCTCTGATTTATACTGTCTCTGTAAGCCACAAGGTGCCAAACCCAGGAAAAGAAGGAGCACAAGGTAACTGCTCCAAGATGAGTCAACTGGCGCTCATCTCCTGAGACAACAAATTTGATGAGCAGGAGTAAAACTCCTACTTCAAATCTTTGCGTTTCTCTAAGTCCACAACAGGCAGTCTTACATCATTCAAATGAAATGCTTTAATTTCATAGAATACATGGACCAAGAGAAACTATACCCTTATTCTTACAACTTATGTGATACCTCTTACTCCAAGGAATTTAACAACTCCTTTGCTTCCTCCACAAAAGCACAGTCTTCTCTAGAGCTGAAAGTAGCACCTCTGTGACGACTCAGATCAGCACAATACTACCCTATACTCCTAAAGCTTAAGCAAGTCACCCCTTGCTGAAGCAAACACAAGCCACTGTACATCCTAGTAATTTTTGTTTGCTTGTTTTCTGAGATGGTAAGCAGCAAAATATCCCATTAAAGCAGAAAATTCAGTTAATCAGTCAGTCCTGATTCTACCTCTACTTGATGCCTTCCTCCGGGCCATTCAAGAGCTGTGTGTTAAGCTCCTCTTAAACCCACACAAACAGCCAGTAGAGCATTCTAAGCCTCAGAAGAGACACAAATAAGGGGCTCTGTCTTCCAGACAAAAAATGCCTTGATGACTCCCCTCCACATCCAAGAGGCTTCCTAATTGGATTGGCTCAGTAAGACCCTGGACTTGCTATAGGAATAAGCAATTGTACTGGGGGTACATTTCTTGGTGCTGTCAGGTGCCTACTGCTCTTCTCACCTGAAGCATGTAGCTGTGATAATCCTTAATGCGGTGTTGCCAGAACTTCTGCAGTGAGAGCACACTGCCAATGCCCACTTCGTGGAAGACCTGCTCCATGACATCAGGGAATGGGGTGTGCCCAAGGCGGGCTTCTCGATCCACTGCAAAGCGCAGTAGTTTGGTGAACTTCAAGCAGTACTCGTGGGCAATGTCTGTCAGGGTCTCCAGGACACTCTCATTGGCACACTCAAAGCCTGTGTGAGCCAGGATGGTGGCCATGGACTGGTAGAGAAGCTGTCGGCAGGAGGACCAACTCAGCTCAGTCACTGGCTCCCCTTTTCCTCTGAAAAACAGAACAGATAAAAATAGCACATCTCCAGAAACTGAAGGCAATGTATCAGTTGAAGAGATACTGTCAATAATAAAGCGATGTACAAAGGGAAAGCAGATTGTCTGGGGCTGTCTACAGCTTCTCCATCTGGAGAGCTCGACTTGAATTTCTACCAAATGGGGTGCAACAGGGCCACTTCAGAGCCATTTTCCCAAAACAGTAGAATAAAGAATAATATTGGAAAAACAAGACTACACCAGTCAGAGTGCATCAACGAGCACAGCACATTAACGCAAACAAGAAAGTCATCTCCTTTTGGAAAAGGGCTTCTTTCCACCTCAACCTAATCAAGTCTCTTCTAAAATATCTTTGCCGTGTCTACAGAAGGCTGCAAATGCATAAAAAGAAACTGCTCAATAGATGATGGCAAAATAACAGCAAAAATAAATTGTGTCCCAGCGGCACAATCCAGAAGACTAGATAGTCTGGGGGGTAAGCCAAAGTGCTCAGTCCATCAGGGGAAGTTATGTTCTGCCTGCTCCAATTATCACTGCTACAAACCTTTCATTGACATGTGCTCCCCTGCCTCTGTACAGACATTTCTTCACTACGAGCCCTTCTGCCATGAACTGCCTTTCCCTTGTAAGCTCCCAGTTTTGTGCACAGATTATCTTTCCATGCAAATGACACATCCCATGTGGTCAGGAACACAAATGAGAGAATGGCAGAGAAATCTGTTAAGAAACCAACCATGCACACACAAGGAAAAGCATCTGAGGAGGCACATAATGAATAGGTTAGGTTTCTTTTGAAGACGGATCCATGGTAATTGGAGGAAGGTGAACAGAGAAGGAAATGCTAACAGTCACACTGTAGTAAGAGCCTCCTGTTCAAATGGTAGTTTGAATGAACAGTCTACATAGTTCCTTACTCATTCTTCATCGGTAATACTTTAAGCTCACTGTCTGTTTCTATACCAACCAAAACCAAATGTTAATCTCTTTATCATGTATTCCAAGAACTGTAAGAGCAACAGCTGCAAATCAGCAAGCCCAGATGGTAATTCATCCAGGAATAGTAAAGGAATTCAAGGATGAAATAGCTGTGGTGGTCACCTCTTGTGCAGTTGCCTTGGCCCATGAGGACCAGAAGGCAGAAAATGTGGAAACATTTTAAGACATTCAGAAGAGATGTGAAGAGCTGCAAGCTGGGAAGCCTGAGATATTCTGGTGAGTCAGAGAAATTCCAAGAAATTATAAGAACAGAGTTAGAGGACATGTGGGTAAGCGTCCAGACAGCTTTTGTAAACATAAAGCCTGCTGTGTAAACCTACTAGAGTCCTCCAAATCCATCCACAAGCAAGTATGCGAAAGATTTCCACTGTAGATTCCAGGTCTTCCCTCGTGCATGTGTACCAGAATCAAGGTTTGTTTCAGCGTATTTATGAAAATGGAGGAAAGGAACAGTACTGTTAGTAAAACTGATGGTGGTACAGATTTGTGGGGATTGGAAAAATCAAAACAACTGGAAAATAGCAGTGAATTAGGTTCTGCCTCTTCCTCACCTCAGAAGGGACAAGGTGGTAGGGGCTACAGGGATGAGGAGACAGGACACAGGACACACAAAGAATGAATCTGGGGGATAGCAAAATAAAAGACAAGAGTGCAGGGTCAAAGGATGACAATGAATAACAAGGCAACAGAAAAGGACATGTCTGTATTAAAGAAACTTGTGATCATATTCAGGCTTGCCACTCTTATCTTTCTTTCTTCCTATGTCTAAATAGGTGCAAGCATTGCTTCTTCTCAAACCCAGGTTACCGCCAAAGAAAATGGAATTAAAATATGTATTCAGTGAAATACTGTAACTCTGACAATGGCACTTCAGGAGGCAGAATAAAAATAAGCACTTCCATGTTTTATCAAGGGGAAGAATGGCCTTTAATTTGTTTTTACACACTAAAAGCAAGCATTAGCAAACCATGTAACTATTTTTACTGCTATAACAGCACCTGCTGTTCTTAATGCACGTACGTGTCTTAAACCAGTTAAGAACAAACATGCAACAACAAACACGCAACAATAAACACAAAGCTTTCTTCCTGGAAAAGCATAAATGTGTTTGGTTTAGCAAGCACAAAATGAAATTCTACTCTACACTGCAACTCCTTAGAAATCCACTGTCAGCCACAAGACATCTCACTTCAAAATTGTCTATCCAGTTGTTACAATCTGGTCTTTAAACTCCCCCATGTGGCTGACTGCTAAATAGCATTTCTTGGACCCCAGAAACTCACAAGGGACAACAAAAAAAAACATAATAGCCCCCAAAACACGGACAGAGCCACAGAAAACAGAACTTAAAGCTGAAGGCACCAGGGAAAACAGAGCAGAGCACTGCTCAGGTCTACAAACTACAAGGCCAGAAAGAGTGGGAGTCACAGGGCTCAGACTTCATTCTCACACAATTGGGTTTCCTTTTACCCCTCCTGCCTAATTACTTTATTTCTTCCAAAGATAATGGTGTTCCTCCACAAACAGCACTAAAGAATCACCCTAGTGTTCAGAGACACTATGTTACCAAAAGCATCATCATGCAATAAAATGCATTTTATACAACCTCAGGCCATTAAAGATCTCTGTGGCATTTAACTGTAAGTTCTATTTCACTGGTGCACAGTCTCCCCATTTTAAAAACTAAAACATATTATCCTCTCATACATCATGTCCATTGATGACAACCCTTCAATCTAAGAATGGGAAGGTAAAGTAGCAAGGATTTATCCCTGAATTTAAATGCACGTAAACTACGTAAAGTATCGCAAGATCCTGCAAGAGATGCAACATGTCCTTGTGAATTTAGTGCTTGTCAGAAGGGTGGCAGTGCTATTTAGTCAAAGATTGGCTGCTGAGGTAGAAGCAATGCAACCTTCCTTTATATTTTGTCCAGCCCTTGGCTAGTAGGGTCAGTATCAGAAACAAGAATTCCCTTCGCCCATGCTCATCACCACCTCTGACCAGCATAACACCACGAAATGGGGTAAAATGTGATAGTTACTGCATCTCAGGTCCTTGGCTACTGAAATCTTACAAAAGCACATTTATTTTAAATAATGTGTATGTTATCCACACAGCAGAAAACTAAACCTTTCCTTTCTGAAGCCTGTTTCACACTTTAAATACAAGTGTTTGATCCTTCAGCCTAATGGAATTGATGTAGCTATATATATATATATGTTTAAAAACACTCAGCTTTCCTTCAGTCAAGAACTAATCCAAAGAAATACCAACACACCTGTAGAAATCACTCTCTGGGTCACTGTGCCTCAGCTGAAATGGCATTTTGGGGGTTTTGCTATCCAGAGGAAGCAGGTCATCAGGGAGAGGCGGAGAAGCTGGACAGGATGGCAGAGGTTCGTTGTCTTCAGCTTTTATACCCTCCGCTTGCTGCTGGTTCTGAGCCTGAGCCATGGCGATGAGGCTGCGCAGCCGCCTGTTGTGCTGGATGAGCTGGATGGTGTGAATGGTGAGGCTGCAGGGCTCCGAGGGGATGTCCAGCATGGTGGTGGGACGGGGTTTGTTCGCGGAGGGTTGGTGCAGTGGAGGATCCTGGACTTCCACTGTACGGAACTCACGTTGAAGCAGGTCAAAGGAGCTGCGGTTGGCCTGGTTAGATGAAACTGGAATCTCGCCCCAGTATCGCAGCATCTTTGCACGGGTCACTTATCAGCGCCCAGGAGAAGGCTACCGAACACTGTGGTACAGAGGAGCCTTGTCGCAAGGGAAAGCGCTAAGCTTTGGACAGCAATGGGAGCTGGGGTGACACCCTTGAATGAGGGCAACTACGACTGTCACGAAAGCTGCGCTCAGTGCCTCAAGACGCGCTGAGCAGGTTACATCGCTGCTGCTCCTGAGGGGGAAGAAAAAGAAACGCACCCGTGAGGCAGTAACTACTTACGTCTCTAGCAGGGGCCGCTGCGGCTCTACCCCCTGCGGGCCCTCCCTTGAGCAAAGGAACTCCGGAGGCCGCACTCGGTTCTCCCACCCTCAGTGCCTCCCTCCTTCGTCCCCACCGGGGCCCAGCCCCGGGGCCCCCAATACCCCTCGCCCCAGCCCGCTACCCCCGGCCTACCCACCCCGCTGGGCCGCCGAGCCGGAAGTGGGCCCTGGTCCTCCACCAGAAGCCGTTCCCCCGCCACCACCGCTCCGTCACCGCAGAAGGGAAACAGTCGCCCCACCGCTGCCTCTCTCCTTGTCTCACCCTCACGCTACCCCGGGCCGCAGCTGGGGCAGTGGCGCGACACCCTAGAGCCACTCGCTGCCCCCGGCACTGCAACCGCAGCGGTGCTCGTTTCCGGAGGACTCTATTTAGCGTCGGACCCGGGAAGATGGCGGAGGCCATGGAGCTGGAGGCGGCCGGGGACCCCCCCGCCTTCAAGCGGCCGAGCTGCCCGCTGCCCGCCGCACCCCGCGCCGCGGAGGCTGGGGAGCCGGGGCCCAGCCCGCCGCCCGCCCGCCCGGCCTCCGCGCCGCGCTACGAGGAGCCGCCGTGGGGCAGGCGCCCGCCGGACGGAGCCGGCTACGGGCTGGAGGTGCTGAAGGGCGGCGTGGTGCTGGGCTCGGTGCGGCTGGAGGGCGGCAGCTGGTTCCTGGTGGGCCGGCTGCCCGGCTGCGCCTTGGCGCTGGAGCACCCGTCGGTGTCGCGGCACCACGCCGTGCTGCAGTACCGCGGCGCTGGCTGCGCCCCCGATGAGCCCAACGCCGACGATGCCGCCGGCTTCTACGTGTACGACCTGGGCAGCACCCACGGCACCTTCCTCAACAAGACGCGGGTGCCGCCCCGCACCTACTGCCGGGTGCGGGTGGGCCACGGGCTCCGCTTCGGCGGCAGCTCCCGTCTCTTCTTCCTGCAGGTGAGTCGGGCCGCGGGGCGTGTGTCGGGTAACTCGGGAGGTAGAAGCTTCCCTGCATCGAGGTCTGAGATTTACTTGTCTCCGTCTCCCTGGAGCACTGGATGGGAAAGCCGCTTGCTGCCTTGCGAGGCGGTTTGGGTGCTTCGAAAGCAGCCGAGCTCTGCTACGGTGGTTGTATTGGGAAAAGTAGTCGGCTGTAAGTATCCGCTGCGAGCTCTGCAGTGAGGTTTGGGGCCGAAGGACAGAGCAGGGCATTGCAGCATCACTCTGGGCGGCTCTGCCGGTTGCTCTGCATGAGAACAGGGCTGGCAGCTTCTGCAGGCGTGCAGTGAGTGCAGAAGGCATTTCTCTCCGACAGGATGATGTGTTAGTGAAGTGAAACACTGTGTGAACAAGGGGAGCTTTCATTAGTAGAAATTTAGATGGCACTTGGTGTGCCCTGCACATATGTCAGAGGCTGCTTGTTACATTATTCCATATGGTATTGAGGGACATATTTACCTTCTGTCTTTAAAATACAGTTATATTTGAGATTGGTCTGACTGCAAGTACACTATAACACTCATCTCTTTTTTTCTCCCTTTTAGAAAAGGCATTAAGACTGATATGTTCGGTAATGCATGCTGTAACAAATGGTCTAATAATTCTACTTTTTGAGGAGCACTAATGATTTATGTTATTGTATGTAAACTGCATCTGTGTTGAAAATACTTCTTTATTTTTCTTTTAAAAACCATTTCTGCTAAGTTACTGTTTGTGACTTAGGGACCCAAGGAGGACCAGGAGTCTGAGTCAGAACTAACTGTGACTCAACTGAAGGCACTGCGCAAGCAGCAGCAAGCAAAGTTAGAAAAGACAATGTTGGGAGAGGACTCTGATGAAGAAGATGAAAAAGAGGAGAAAAGTGAGAGGAGTCAGAACAGTGATATGAGCTGCTCATGGGGAATGGGTAAGTGATGATGTGTAAATCAGCTGATACATCTTGGGAGGTCTTTAAGCCAGTTTTCAGGGAATACCAGGGTTGAAATTCCAGCTTTATGCCAGGCGTCCCAATTCAGTGGAAGTTCTTGGGTACACTGTAATCCTTTTAAATCCTTTTAAAAAGAAGAGAGCTGTGACAAGGCAAGCTTATATTTGGTGAGAAGTATGCCAGAGCTGTTTTAGATGCAGGGAGGAATTTGCCTATGCCTATAAAAGACCATGAAACTGAGAGTCTGGGTTTGTTCCTGTGATGGGGTCCACGCTTCTGCCCGAGAGGTGAAATTTAATTGCTTGAGACTTCTGTGCAGTAGAGGTGTCTTTAAATTTAAAGAAGCCCACATCTTAAAGCTAGATAAATTGTAATTAATGAGCTGTTCAGTCCAAAAGGAGTTGGTTTTTTGAATGGAAATATATAAGCACATAATCCTTTAATGTGCTGACACAGCAGTGATGTTCGTCTGCAAAACTGCATCTTATGATAGAATGAGTAATAGTAAAAATGAAGCTGTGGGGTTTTTTGGTTGGATGCAGAAATAATATTCAAGTTAAGGGAAATAATCTTAGGGTTACATAGCTGTTGCTTCTTTCAAACTAAGACAAGTTGAAATATACTGGTGATCTCTTTCTAACGTTTCACCATACTTTCGCACTTTCTATGTCTTGTAGGGGAGGATGCTGAGGAGGATGAGGTTGAAGAAAACCCTATTGCTGTTGATTTTCAGGATGTGCAAGATGCCTTTTATATGAAAGATCCTAGGAAGGCCTTACAGGGCTTTTTTGACAGGGAAGGTACTGTACTATTTTTCTAAGTTTAAAGTGAATTTCCTATTTACCAAAGTGTGACGTTTGTGCTCATGTTTGCCTTTGGGAATTAAGGTGTAGGAGCTGAACTTTTCTGTTACTTTGTGATCAAATTTTGAGTGGGGGTTGGTGGTGATTTGGGGTTTTTGTGTGGTTTTGTGTTTTGGTTGGTGGTTTGGGGTTGTTGTGTTTGTTTTTTTTTTTTTTTTGTTATTTTGTTCAATTTGGTTAATGTAATTTAATTAGTTTAATTTCATTAATTAAAACTTAGATCACCATTGTCTATCTGAGGCTTACTTAGTTACTAATTCCTAAACTGGGAATTGTAGTGAGAGTTGTATGCCTTTGGAGCAACACTGAAACCACAAACATGCTTTGAAGCTATGCAGAAAAATTCATACCCATCAAATTCCAGTCTGTTCTGTTTGGCAATGGTTGTGATTGTGAGATAGAATTGGAAAGTCTAACAAGACAAATGGCAATAATGAATTGCTCTGAACTTCTGATGGCTGCTAGTGATACTTACAGATGACTCACTTATTTGCTAAAGTGAAAAATTAATCTTCAAAATATCTGTGAATTCAGACTGAAAAATGCCATTCCTTCAATGTCATTTACTTGAATACATATAGAGACAAGATTGTTTTTTCTTTGAACTACACTGTGAAAAACAACCACATGAGCATAGTACCAACAGAAGATCCCATGGCAAATTCAAGCTTATAACAAGGGCAACTTACCTGTTTTTTAATTTTTTTTGTTTTTTTTTTTTTTTTTTTTTGTTTTTTTTTTAACCGTGACCTTCCTCTCTGCTGTAATGATTATTCTTGCTTATTTCAATTTTGGTTACTACATCAACTTTCTTTTTCTCTCTAGGAGAAGAGTTAGAATATGAATATGATGATCGTGGGCACAATAGCTGGCTATGCAGGATCAAGTATGTATATCTCCATTCACTTTCTCTAGAAATTCAGTAGAAGCTGAATTCACAAACAAAACCTGAAGGAGTTATTTGTCTTGTCACACTTGGCGAGGAGGCCAGCTGGAATTAGATACTGAGACAGAAGTTCATAGAATCATAGAACAGTTAGGGTTGGAAAGGACCTCAAGATCATCTAGTTCCAACCCCCCTGCCATGGGCAGGGACACCTTACACTAAACCATCCCACCCAAGGATTCATCCAACCTGGCCTTGAACACTGCCAGGGATGGAGCACTCACAACCTCCCTGGGCAACCCATTCCAGTGCCTCACCACCCTCACAGTAAAGAATTTCCTCCTTATATCCAATCTAAACTTCCCCTGTTTCAGTTTTAACCCGTTACCCTTTGTCCTGTCACTACAGTCCCTGATGAAGAGTCCCTCTCCAGCATCCCTATAGGCCCCCTTCAGGTACTGGAAGGCCGCTATGAGGTCCCCACGCAGCCTTCTCTTCTCCAGGCTGAACAGCCCCAACTTCAACAGCAAGTTCAAGGATCAGCGCCTAGTTTAGTGTCTGTGCTCCTTTCTGATCTGGCAGCATTTGATTTTCCTTAGAGATGAACATTGAGAAAGCAAGAGTTCAGGTTCATTCAGTTCCCCTTGTTTTGAGAAATACGTGAAATTGAAATATTAAAGAAGAAACTAGGAAACAATTATCTTTCATAATGGGGGAAAGAGAGAAAAAATCTTTCATTCTACTGTGTACCCCCTTTCAGTTATTTTATGGTCAATGAGAAACTGAATATGAGCCAGCAGTGTGCGCTCACAGCCCAGAAAGCCAACCATATCCTGGGCTGCATCAAAAGCAGCATGACCAGCAGGTCGAAGGAGGTGTTCCTGCCCCTCTGCTCTCGTGTGACCTCACCTGGAGTATTGTGTGCAGTTCTGGTGTCCTCAACATAAAAAGGACATGGAACTGCTGGAACAAGTCCAGAGGAGGGCCATGAGGATGATCAGGGGGCTGGAGCACCTCCCAGACAGGTTGAGAAAGTTGAGGCTGTTCAGCCTGGAGAAGAGAAGGCTGCGTGGAGACCTCATAGCAGCCTCCCAGTATCTGAAGGGGACCTATAGGGATGCTGGGGAAGGACTCTTCCATTAGGGACTGTAGTGGTAGAACAAGAGGTAATGGGTTCAAATTTAAATATGGGAAGTTTAGTTTAGATATAAGGAGGAAATTCTTTACTGTGAAGGTAGTGAGGCACTGGAATGGGTTGCCCAGGCAAGTTGTGAATGCTTCATCCCTGGCAGTGTTCAAGGCCAGGTTGGACAGAGCCTTGGGTGACGTGGTTTAGTGCGAGGTGTCCCTGCCCATGGCAGGGAGGTTGGAACTGAATGGTCTTAAGGTTCTTTCCAACCCAAACCAGTCTGTGATTCTGTAAGGCAGTTTTTGATTGGTTCCTGCGTGAGGCCACTAATGTAACTTTGTCATCAGAAGAGGGTGAGGTGAAAATTAAGTCAAGAAGGTAGGTTTCAAATGGATAGGAACAACACTGCAGTGACTGTACTGCTTAAGAAACCTTTCCTTCAGCATGGAAAGTATTTGTTAGTGGTTGCATGGATGCAAGGTATTGGTGCTTAAAATGATTCAGAGACTGATATTTAACTTTTTAACTTCTTATATTCCCAATGGAATGAATATAGGAAGAGTTATTGTTTGGACTAGTGAAATAAAAATGTACTTGTGTGCTTTAGGATATCTTGTGTTTTGGTTGGTACTATATGAAGTGAAAAGTGAAAAATACTTAACCCACCAAAAAAGACCAGATTAAAATGGAAAGAACAATGTCAATATGATAAATAATATATGTTTGTATCTGAGCTGTTCTCTGGTCTTTCAAACTGACAGATTGCCTGTGGATGATGCATCAGGGAAGCAGCTGGTGGCAGAGATTCTCCATTCAGGAAAGAAGAAGGAAGCAATGATACAGTGCGCCCTGGAAGCTTGCAGGCTACTCGATGCTCGGGGAGTACTAAGGCAAGAAGCAGGTGAGTAATGAGTCGAATGCTGTGATTGTTCTAAAAGCCCTAAATTAGGGATTCGCGACTGCTATCTTGAATTTATTGCTCAATGGTATACAAATCTTTGGCTTCTTGCCTTCTCCCTTCCCTTTCCCAGTATCCCGAAAAAGGAAATCAAAGAACTGGGAAGATGAGGATTTTTATGACAGTGATGATGACACCTTCCTTGATCGAACTGGTGCTGTAGAAAAGAAACGGCTGAACAGAATGAAAAAAGCTGGTAAAATAGAAGAAAAACCAGAGACTTATGACTCCCTGGTAAGAACTGTTATGATATGCCAGGCTTATTGTCTCATGCACATATTATTACTAAGAAAGAAAGATCAGGAAATAGGTTTGATTTTCTTCGATAAGTGGAACTCTGATATCATTTCAGACCTTTCACTCTCATTTAGCCAAGTTGCAATAAAATAGTGGGTTTTTTTTTATTGTGGACAGTATCTATGAATATCTTAAAGTACTGATTTGCTTATTGAAGAGGTAGCATGCTACCTTGCTTTTGCCTGTGTAGTATGGACTTCTTGATGAATCATGGCAGTGGGTGAATGAAATACCAGAGCAGGATACTTTTATAATAGTTTTAAAGCATCGGAAAATAATTGCAACCTTTCAGGCGCACGGGGCACGTCGTAAAGAATGGGATCATAGAGAAGGATCTCACTCTGCTTCAAAGAATAAGCATCCTGGACTGACAGGCATATGACAACTAAAAGCTATGCACAGACAATAGGGTGTGAGGGAACAGGGATAGAGAGGATTGGAGGATCACATGGGTGCAGTAACATTGGTGCAGAAGCATTACCGTATTTTCGTGTTTCAGACGGAAAATTGTTTGAACAGTGTGTGAAAGGATTTATAGTTGTTTAGGAACAATCTAGACTATATTTTTTTCAGCCCGGAAACTCTGGTCAAAGATCAGAAGTAGATAAATGGAGGTAATTTGGTAGAATATTTGAACAACTCTCAAAAGGGGATTTTAAGAAGATACAAAGATCTAAGCATGTTCTTTTCTAGGTCAAAAAGCTAAATGAAGTTGAAAATGAGCTTTCTGAGATAACAGAGAAGCTGAAGGCTTCAGGGAAAGGTAAGGCATGAAGTTTATTTGATCATAGTGCTTTTCATAAAGAGCAATAAGGAGATAAAAATGTATTTCATGGATTTCTGTCTTAAGGGCCATTTTATTAATGTCCACTTTTCACAAAGAGGGTGGGGAGATTTGCAGGTCACTGAGTTAGCTTACTAAGGATACTTAATACTCTTCAGCCAATAGTTTATGTACTGTGTGTGTATAGTCACTTGCTAATAAATGCAGCCTTGTCCAAAGCAAGCAGCATCTAAGCTAAGTTGAGGTGAGTGTACAAGTTCACGGGTGAGCACATTACTGGTTATCTGCCCATATTAGTGAAACTGACCCAATTTGAGCAACACTTTTTCTCACGAGTTCCAAAACTCTTTATAAGGGAAGACTAAGCAACTGGCAGAAAAGACAGTCTATTTTGTTTCACTTCTCTCATTGTAAATGTATCTTAGAAAGGAAAGGTGAGAGAAATAAAATGTGGAGTCAAAACAGAGTTTTTCAGAACTAATCACTGATGGACTGACTTGGTATCTCTCTCATTCACTGATGCAGCTGAATGAAAATCAGGTACATAGAGCTCTTCAGTCTCATCTTTGGTTACCCATTCAGAAGAAAATTATCAATAAGTTGATGGTGCAGTAAATAGCCCTATAACTGTATTCACTGAAATATAAAATATAATAACCATGGTTGATTCACCTCCCAGCAACATCAAATTTTACTTCAGTAGCGTAGAAAACAGTTGCAACAGATACTGAATGCTAACAGTAAACATCTAAGTTGAATTACGTGATCTTAGGCACTGTTGGTGGAATCAAGCAGAGAATTGTATTTGAAAGAAGGGGTGATCTGACTTACTGAAGATCACACCCTGATTGAAGCACCTAGATGGTTCTGCAGATAAAGAAGCAAACTGCACCTTTATTGTTCTGAATTACCTGACTAGACACTAAGCCATATCTTTTGAAATTTGGTGTTTAAATTAAACGATCATTCTGCTCAACTCCTGCCTGCTAGGAGCTTCAGGCTGTTATAAGTAAGTTTTCATTGATGTTTTTTGTCTTGGTTCATATAAATAAGTTGCAAGGAAGAGTATTTCTATGAGTTTCCTTTCTGACAAGTTTTGTCATCATTTATAATTGTGTGGAGGTGGATGCTATAACAATTTCTTGGGTTTTGAAGCCTCTTAATTCTGTATATATTTAAACAGTTACTGTCGTGGCTTTAATATACTTGCAAATCATAAACTGTGCTTTGTTCTAGATCAGAAACAGCCTTTCCAATTGAGTCCATTTGTAAACATAAGTCTCACTAGACTTTTCTGTAAACATTTGTCATGTAAAATTGCTTGAATGTGTACCTTTAACAAAACCATGCTATTTTATTGAGATTTAACATGTGCTGCTTTAAATACAAAGTGCTATTTAATTAGCTCAAGCTGGACTGAAAATAACTTACTGTTTGCGTAATTAGGCTTGTGCATATATACATAAATGCTTGTAATGCAGCAAATACCAGATTTGCCACTTTTCATATAACACTGAAGGGCAGGAGGACGCTGCCTGTCAAAAGGCTCATTCAAATTCTAGCAACAACATTTTTCTTTGTTTGCATTCAAGTTGTATTTGAACGCTATATAAAAACTTGTTTAAGCCCAAGGAAGGAGATTTCTGTGGGAATTTTGTTTGGTTACTTGAAATCCATGTGTTAGAATTCTGCAATCGTTTTTCTTCGTCATTAGAGCTTTAGTTTTCTCTCTTGAGTTTTAATTGCATAAATATGCACAGAATTACTAATACTTGAAATCAAGTGGAGTAGAAAGACTGTCACTATTCTTTTCCATGTACGAAGCAGTATTTTCTTATTAGAAAATCCAGTCAAAACAGAGGTAAATCTTGTGTGATTGGCCTAACATATGAAACTATTCTTGTATGCAGTCTGTCATGCAGGGTTGGGAGGCACCATCATGTGTTGATTCATTCTCAGCTTTGCAAATGTTATTACATAAACATTCCAGGAAAGTCAAAATGGAATTCCCCATGCAGTGGTGCGGCATTCTTTGTAGCTGTGTTTATTTTAGTCTGTGACTACAAAAAGAACCCATAAGCCACTTTCTTACGGACAGCAGGTCTTGCAGTGAGATTAATAACTTAAAGACACTCATAAAGAAGCATTCAATCTTAAGAGAGGCTTTGTTATGTAAGTGGATGAAAGTTTACTGTGAGGCTTTTGTTAGGAGAAGTGCTTTCATCTTTCCAGGGCTAATAACCTCTATTTTTTCACCATTCAACAGAAACTTGCAGAGAGGATAGTTTTTCCTATATACGGTATTCTCTAAAGGTAGGACTTGAGTACAGTTGTTGTCTCCCCACTCGTAACAATGCGTATCTGCCCTTTATCTTGCCTAGTCCAGTCCCAGCCAGCACCTCAAGATTCCTTGGATGAATTCATGACTGAAATAAAATCAGGATCTACCTTAGACAGTGTGGCACGAAAGAAGCTTCACTTGAGGTCCTTTGAACTGAAGAAAGAGCAACAGAGGCTGAAAGGGCTAGTAAAGCTTGTCAAGCCTGCAGAACTGCCTGAGCTGAAGCCCCAGTAAGTCTTGGCTAAAGTGTAAAACAATTGCTTTTACCATTGTTGTTATCCATGGGCAGTTGTGCGAATCCAGTAAATAGCTTTCCAAACACAAAGGTAGGACGGCCTTCCAACCTACCTGGCCAACCTACCACTTCAAAGAGACTCTGTGCCTTTTGGGTGTAGCAGCATTTGTGGTTGAGGCAGATGCACTGCAATACTGGAGTAAGATAAGCTCACAACGGGAGGATGAGAAGGGGAAAGGATTGGAATCGTGGTGTCAGCTTTCGTGTTTTTTTTCCCAACCTGCATCTAAAAGGAGGAGAGGAATTTTACAGGTATTATGTACAAGTTGAAAACCACTTTAATTCCATGAAACATACCTGGAAGTCAAGTGTAGTGGCTCTTCAAGTACTGCCTTGCAGAACTGCTGCAATTCAAGAGGGTGCTTGCTGGGTTCATCATTTGCTAGTGGCAGCTTAATTACAGGCTTAATCAGTTTGCTTAAATTGAGGTTTATCCTCCAAGTGTGTTTTTATATACGCATATGTATTATATACGTATGTAGGTATGTGCAGTTGAGGGAGTCTGTGATACAGGTTTTTTTCTCCTTATTTATTTTTTGCTTCCTGTTCCTTGGATGCTACAGGTGAGAGAGAAATTAAAGGGTTTTTATATATCCACTTCTAATTTGCAGATTGTTTTGTATTTGTAAATGTAAGACTGGGTTGCTACTACATGCACTCTTTTCCTCTGTATCTGTTTTTTTATTAGGAGTGGGAGTTACAGTCTGGAAGCAGAGAACAAGCCTAAAAAGATTACCTTGCCTCTGTTTGGTGCAATGAAAGGGGGGAGCAAATTCAAGCTGAAAACTGGAAGCCTAGGGGTAAGTTTGACTTGTAAGAGCAAGTCAGAGGCTGTTCTCAAGCTATGGAGACTGTAGGTGGCAACCGTGTCTTCTCACATGCAAGGAAACAGAATGGAGGTGCAGGCCTGTGGCAGTGGAAGGTGCACAGGGCAGCAAGCGGTGGCTGTTGGATGTTTACTGCGAGCAGTTGCCATTCTTTATCCTTGTACAGCCAGTCTCTTAGGCACAGCTGTGCTCAAAAGGCAATGAATTGAGTAGAGGCAGCCTGGGGACATCAGGCTGAACCACTGCTATACCTCAGCAGTTTTTCTTGGTCTTATGGCAAAGATCATATCCAAGATTGATTCTGTTTCCAGTGCCCTCTTACGAAAATATTGCGCTCCTTGTCTACGGACTGGACATATTTTTTCATCTTCCATCTCTACTAATAACTTTTCTTTAAAACCTAACTGCTCTTCATCCTGAGAGTGTTTCCTTACCTCCTGTCGCTGACAGTAATGTGTGTGCTTTCTTCTGTAATGAATATCTGTGGCATCCAGCTCCATTTATTGTAGCACTGAAGCACAACTCTTTCTCCCACAGAAGTTGCCTGTTAGGCGTCCAGAAGTCCCTGAAAGCTTGTTAAAAACAAAAGATGATGGACCAGAGGAGGAGGAAGAGGAGGAAGATGAAGAAATGGAGGAGAAGCAAGAAATAGATAAAATAAACAGTAAAGCATCAAACGTGGAAACAAAAATTACAGCAGAAGAAGAAACAGAAAAAGAAACTAATGCTCCTGATGGTTCTTCTTGCAATAACAAGAATCTAGAATCCCTTCAGGATGGTAAATCATTGGTTTTGTTTTTTTCCAGTAATTAAGCTAAGACTGTTGCTGCTGAATTTTTCAGAGCTCTATGAATCTCCTAGTGTCTTGAGTCACAGGTTCTCCAGCAGATTTCTTTTCCATAGATTTTTCCTACGAGTCCACACTCTGTGTGTCAACAGCTGAGTTTAACATGGTTCCAGTTGAAACTCCCTGTGGCAGGCAGTTCTCCATGCTTTTGGTGAAATAGAAGAAATCTCTTGCACTCAAAAGTCAAAAGTTTGATGAATGTCCTGGGTTCAGCTGTAACAGTTACTTTTCTCCTTCTTGGTAGCTGGTGCAGTGCTGAGTTTTGGCTTTGGTCCGAGAACAATGCTGATAACACACCAGTGTTTTAGTTGTTGCTAAGTAGCACTTAACTCTGATCAAAGACTTTTCAGTTTCCAATCCTCTGCCAGTGAGGAGGGGCACAAGAAGCTGGAAAGGAGCAGAGACAGGACAGCTGACCCAGACTATCCAAAGGGGTATTCCATACCATAGCAGTATCTAAACTGGGGGGAGTTACTCAGAAGGGCTACATCGCTGCTCAGGTCGGGCTGGTTATCGGTCAGTGGGTGGTGAGTGGTTGTGTTCTCTCCCCTTGTTATTTCCCTTACCGTTATTATTAGTAGTAGTTCTGGATTATACTTTAGTTATTGGACTGTTCTTATCTCAACCCGTGGGGTTTACACTCTTTTCAATTCTCCTCCTCATCCTGCCCGGAGAGGGGGAAAAAGAGGAGAGTGAGCAAGCGGCTGCACGTTGCTGGGTTACTGGCGGGGCTTACACCACGACAGTGAGTCCTGCGTTCATTAGATTGAGTGTCCATATGAAAACAACTGCACTGCATTGTTGGCAGGGAGAGTGGCTTAATAAGGAAAAAAACAAGAAAGTCTGTTAAAGCTTCAGATCTCTTTGTAAGGAGGAAAGATACTTTTAGAAGTGGCAGTGGAGAGGTATCTTCTTGTGTCTGTGTGGTTTACCGCCATTCCCTCCTTTTTTTATCAGCTTGATGCATTTGAAAACTCAGTACTGGTGTTTCTCAGTAAATGAGATGTTTAATGACAAACCTAACTTTTTGTCTTAATGCTGGACAAGTTACTGGCATGTTTTAATTGGTCACGAGTTTTTCTTTAGTATTGTATTGTGAGGGACTTGGTACATGAAGTAATTTGGAGAACTTTCAAGAGAAGTTATTCCTGTGACAAATGCAGCCAAGAGTTCCCTTTTGTACTTTGTCTCAGGGATGTCAGTGCTCTGCTCAGCGGAGTTACTGCAGACTGCTCATCTGGCTCTTTCTTTTTTCTTTTACAGGGGCTCCTTTTCTGCCTGAGCCAAAGGTACTAAGGAAAGAATCTCAGATGGGACCCTCACAAGAGAAATCTCAAGGTGAGCAATAGAGTTTAGGCTCTGTTGTACAGTAGCATGTTAGTTTAGAAACTGTCTAAAGGACTGAACTGTCTTCTGTCAGTAGAAGGAAACTAAGCTTAATCTAGAGTCTAAAAAAGTCTAGAATTGAAACAAAGGATTGTGTTTTGCTTGCGAAGTGGTAAGTGTATGGTGAAGACAGCTCATTTCAACCGTGTTTCAGTTCTCTGTGCTTTTCATAGTCATTAACTCGTTTGAGATCCTTCGTTTAAAGAAGAAAGAGGTATGAGAAGAAAAATTATTTTAATTTAGGAGCTTAAACATAATGCTCCCCACCCCCTGCCCTACTGTCTTGCAGTAGCTCTAAACACTAGGAAGGACAGAACTAACTTGTATAAAGTGACAAATCTATAACGTTAGCTAATAATCTATTAATGACCTAGGTGACCAGTCTATATGTACATGCACACAAGAAAGATCCCCAAAATGAAAACTGGTGTACTGAACATAGAGGAGATCTATATGAATATTCTGTTTTTTCATAACTGAGACTCTTCAGAATGTTATCCTGTCCTCATCGTCTCATCCATGGTCTTTACGCCACAAGAGTCTCAGTATTTCACAGCTCAAGTGGCAGAAGAGCAAGGCATGCTTCTATCTCTTCTGTATTCCACTCACAAGTTTGGGGGTTATTTTTTGGTTCGTTGATAAAAATGTATGTTGATCCTGGGCATTTCGTACTCTTTTCTTCAAAATCAATCCCTGCAGTGATTACACATAGAGAGTATCTCTAGAAAGGAAACATCTGCCGTTAACTGAAGTGTGTTATAGAGTACCAAATAGAGGACCTTATTGAACTGCATTCAGATAGGTGACTCACAGTGTATTAAGCATCTGTTAATAAACCTGTGAAAACCAAAAGGATGTTCAGCAGCCTGAGGTATTAATTTTGTTGCAGTGAGCTGTCTTGGATTTCCTTTTGTGCCAGATTTTTATGTAAGCTTCCTACGAGCTTATTTCTGATACTGTTTGTCGTTTTTGATGCGTTATAAACCAAATCTTTCTTCCCAGCATCTGAGGCAGTATGTAAGGAACCTGAGGAGACATCTGAGAAAGTTAAGAAAATCAACAGCTCAAGCAAGGTGAGTTACAACACCATGACTCCTGCAGTTTAGGAGTTTCAGGAAATCATTTAGTAGGCTGTTTTATAGTGAAATAGTAGCAGTTTGATTGAGTATAACTTAGTGGCAGTAGTGCTTTTCTGCTGATGAAAACCCAAACATAGAACCACATAGTGCTACTGGGCACAGATTTTGCAGTCCATAATGAGAAGGTAAAGCGTGGTATTTTTAACATGATAGAGGCTCTCAATTCAACCACAGATTTATTTATTTTCACCTTTTCACTTGGCAGTTAGCTTCTGCTGATTGCTGCTTCTCCTGTATCACAAGTACTGTATAACACAGGTGCTCTCTGGCCTTTGGAATGGCACTGCAAAACATTCCTTGGAGTGTAGCTTGGAAGCGTGTCTTGGCTGTCACAGACCATGCTGTACTAAAGTTGTAGCTAGTCTATATTGCTATTATTAAACCTCTTTTTTTCTGTAAGATGTGAAAAGAGATTAAGATTATTGAATTTTGCAACCAAATTATTACTAAATTTGAGTGGACGTACCAGGTAACGTTTCTCCTGTGCATGAGACTTGTATTAAAATGTAAAGTTTATGAGGCTTGCACATTTTGGGACACAGGCAATTGTTGCCTTCCTGGAGCTGGGAAGGAACTTCTTTGATAGCATGCTCTTAGCCTAATGATTATTGCGAGGTTCTTCCTTTTAGAGTGCATGCCACCCTTCTGCCGACTGCCATCAAAGAAGATTACTGTCCTTGGTGGGCCATGAATTCTGACCACTATGACAATTCATTTGTGGTGGGCACCTAATTTTAGCCCTGCACCACTTACTTAAAGAAACTTAGCTCCCTGCAGCCTGTGTGTACTAACTGCTGCCTTGTTAATCCTGGCAGAGGACCCAAGGATTGGGTAGGCACAGCCTTTAGAATTGTCCTTTGTTGCTGCCCTGTAAAGCACGTTGATAAAGAAAGGAAGAGTATATGTACACTGTTAAAGCCGAAGTTACACCATTTCTATGACTACGGAAGAACAAGGCAATGTCTCATGCTGAGATGGTCAAGTCAGCACCTCTCATCAGCAGAGAGTTCGCTGTAGCACTGAGCATTCTCCAAATGCCAGATGGCTTAGCTGTATTCTCTCTCCTGTCACAAAGCACTGTTTCCACATGCTGTCTACGGTTTTGGGCTCAGATCTTGCATGGAAAATATAAACCAGAAGTCAGCTTCCCCCCACCCCCCCCTTAACATTTGAGGAATAATTTTGAATCGTGTAAAACTGGAAAAACAATCTTAAAATGACTATTCCCAAGGTGTATTTGAAAACTTTGCAGTCTAATGTTTTGGAAAACATTAGTCTTCCAAAAGAACTGGTTTAGAGGTAAGTTTGGTGAAGGAGAGTTTTAGAGGTAATGAAAAATTGCTTCAGTTGCATAACTTCAGACTTGGTCGTGATACTACAGACTACTACAGTAGTGCTGCTATCAGTGCTGAGTAACTTGGCTGCATTTTGAGCTCTTAAGTCTTGCACTCAACAGTTGTACGAATTGTTTTGATAGCTGCCTGCGGTTGTTGAGCAAATGATGCTGATTTGGCAAAACCTGAAAATCTAGGGACAAAAAGACATTGCTGTGTCAACATTTGCATTGCAAATGACCTGTTTTGGTTTGCTTTAAACATTTGGTGATGCTGGTGAGACCTAGGGGAAAAAAAGGGGTTTCTCTTTTTATTAAAAACTAAGTTATCGTTATAGAATAGCTGAACTTTTCTATGCTCCAGTTTCAAAGTCACCTTAAACCCAAAGTTTTCAGTGGGGCTGTGCACTGAAGTCAGTAAAGCACTTCTTGAAAATCCTGTTCTAAGTCTTTTCCCCTGCCTAAAGAAATTCCCTGTTGAATGACACTACCAAACATTAGGATGATAAGATTAAACTGTCCCAAAATGGACAGTTGGCAGTGGTTCTGTTCTGAGGGGCAGACTGGACACGATGACCTCCAGAGGTCCCAGCTAACCAGTATTTCTATTACTCTGTGACTCTACTGGGAATAAACTGGATCTGTTTTAGCGTTTGATGTTTCTTCTTCCCTGTGTATCATAGCTTTCATCCCTGACTCTAGTAGAAATAGCCCTCACCTTTCAGTATTTGTCTCTGAATTAATGAGAGGTTTAGTGGCTGGGACACATTGCTGTAATGGTGCAGCACCTTAAATCTTTTTTGCTTTTGCAGGTAAAGCAACCACCGTTTTTTTCCTCGCAGTACCCAGATGATGACCCAGACTACTGCATATGGGTTCCTCCTGCAGGTATCAACCATTTCCTTACTCTTTTTAGTCTTATAACTCAAGAATCTAGCTAATAAGTAGTCCAGGTGTCCTTGTAACTTCTGGAGAAAAAGGTAACTCGGGAATACTTTAACCAGAACCTGATGTTTTCTGGCATTTTATGCCGCATATCTGCTGTATGGCCATGCAAGTCTTGCAGAGAAATACAGACAGTATCTGTAGTAGCTTCATCTCAATGGACAGATACACGTGAGGTTTGTTTCTGAGTTTTGTAACACCTGAGAGAGCTAACTCCAGTCACACAGAGTAATACAACGATCTAGTTGAAAGAGAAGCTCAGACCTTCACTACAGGTGGTCTGCAGCTATGTGAGTATTCTCAGTTTTCATAGAAGTCTGTGAAATCTGATAATCTTCTTTGCAAACGCTTTAAAAAATCATTGGAATACAGACTTCTGGGCCATGTGTTTTGGTGAGAATTCTTGGTAAGCCTTTGGTGAAGGCACTGACTAATAAATGCACGCATTGGATATGTTGAAGTTGAACAAATTCTTTTGCTTTAGTTGCAGAGTGTTTTGAGCCCAGTTGAGGTTATTCTTAAACAGGATATATATTTTTTCCAGTTTCTCCAAAATGGAAGGTTCATTTTCATGCATTGGGGTTTTCATAGCATGTTCAAAGCTCAGCTTTCATTTGGTAGATTCCTGACTATAAGGCTATTGCAGGCTTATAATATAGATAGGCTCCAAAAGGAGTAAGAAAAATGAGAATCAGTTTCACTGAAGAAAACTATAATCTGGTGAATCATCCTTCAGTGAAAAGACTGCTCTGCTCTGGCATAGGAATCCACTGGAACAAAACACCCGACTCAGTAATGTGGAGGTCTGATCTGGGATAGCCAGGCAAGCTGTGTCCATAAGAGGGAGCTCATTTCTCTGTCTCTGCCTCCTAATAATAAAACCTGTTTTCTAAGATGGCATAATGAGGGTACAAGGAAAAAATACATGATGTAATCTTGACATGATTAGTAAAATTAAGAGTGATACGTATAAATCAAAAGACGATTTCAATTGTAATATCCGGTCTGACTTTTTATCCTCTTTGTGGTTATCTGACTGCTGCTGCCTGGAGACTGTTTCATGCTTGGCTACACATTTATCTTGGGTAAGAGGGGGAAAATTAATTCAGCTTTTTCTCTTTGCCCATTAGGTCAAAGTGGTGATGGCAAGACTCATCTCAATGAAAAATACGGCTACTGAGCATCAAGTGCCCTAGAGTACGGCTGAGGCTTGAAGGATGGCTCTGTTTTGGACTCTTTCACTACATGTTAAGTGAGGGATAAAAGACTTGGCTTTTCAGAAGCTGTTCCAGATTCAAGGGCATTAGCAGCTGCTCTGGCTGCTGTTGGCTCTCCTGGTGTGTCCTCTTTTTGTCTTTTAAATGCTTTTTTAAAAGTAAAAGCCCACACATTCTTCTGCCTCATTCCTTTTATTTGGCTTCAACCTCTGGGCTCAGTTTGCCTTTTGTAAATAAAAGTATACAAGAAAAATACACCTCTGTATACTTAGAGGCTTGGTCAAATTTATTCCTGTTGGTTTTATGCAATTAAAATGAGAAACACTACTGGTATGCTGCTTTGGCTGCTGTTGTGATGGTAAACACAACCTAAAACTTGAGGCTTTGGGTTTGCTTTTGGTTTTTCCTATGGAAAAAAGGGTATTTTGAGAAGAAAATTGTTTTCATTTCTTCCTCCAATAGTTGGGGAAGTATTTGGTTAGGAGACAACTGGAAAGTGGGAGCATACAGTGGTTTTTATGCATATATGTATATATATATATAGTAGACATAGACACACACACAAGGTGTAGAAATGTCAAAAGAACTAAAGAGGCTGGCACTGCCTGTCTTATCAGAGGCTAACAGAAGAAATTATGGAAAGATACTATGAGCTGGAAAAGATCATAATGAAGCCTGTCTTTCTGTTGCAAAACAAGAGCAAAGCATCATCTTAATGCAATTTAAGGTATGCCTGCTCTTGATTTATCACAAATATTAATTTTGAATGTCCATATAATTAGGCTATGAAGTTCTATGTATTTATATATGTGCCTATTTAGTGTGTATATGCTATATATATTTAAAAAAATCATTTAAATATCCATAAAATGCAGATATGAATTGGATGACTCCAATTGTCCCAGAGCCTATGTTGTGGTAAAGGCACAGATCACACAGGACATCTGAGGGATAGTAAATCTCTAGACACAAACATACAGGGGCAAGGAAAGCTGGAGAAATGCTAGTGTTGCACTCCAGGGACACATACTTTGCCATGCTTCCATTGGACAAGGGCTGCATCCCTGTGGATAGATTGCAGGAGGGCATGTCAGAAGCTGTGGAGAAGGGATAACTGTACAGCTCTTCTGGTTCTTGAAGCTCACTCCGATTTTACCCTACAGGTAACATAAAGCAGTTTGGCAGCTTGGCATTTTGGGTGTTTTACTTTATATGCTCAAGCTGCAGAACCAGCATCTTTGCACCTATCATCCAACATATTTAGCTTTGCTTTTTGACAGCATCTGTGCCCCAGGTTGGGCAGCCTGATGCTCACTGCTTCTGGCAGAGACCTATCTGTACATAAGCCAAGGAGGTGTTGTCGCCCCTCTGTTCAAAATGCCAGCTTTCACAGGTTTCACAGACTCTCCAGAGCCTTGCTCCAGTGTGCAGCAGGCATCTGCAAGGACTTCTGTTCATCACCGTGGGTGCAGAGGGCCTGGCAGGTGTCAGACAAAGTGCAGCACAGGGAAGCAATAGTTTGCCAGTTATGCTCATGAGAAGCACAGGGAGAAGAGCCCACGAGGTGGGTACAGCTTTACTTTGATAGCAGAATCAGAGCGATGTATTTCTTCATCGGGGGCTACTTTGTAGTACAGACAAATGGTATTTGTCCTGCTGCCAAAAAGCACATCTCTGGGGATGAGGGACTAGGCAATTTGGTCCTGGCTAAGACCATGAGCTTCCCCATCTGTTTCTTTTCATAAGGGCTCACTTGTGCCTCTGTAGAGATCTGATGGTAAATCCTTCTCTCTTCTGGTGGTCAATCTTTTGTTGCATTGTGTAATATGAATACCTAAAGGTGGTCCCAGCTGGTGGTTCCAGTCATTTTCATGGTAGCATTCAATAAAAGCAATGGGAAATAGCACCCATTATATTTGAAAGTTGTTATCATCCCGTTGAGGATCCCTTACCCATCCCAGAAGAATGTCTTCAGTTGCTTGCAGCCACGTAACTCATAACAGGGTTAAATCTTTTCCTTTTTGGCCAGGTACACATATTATTTGTCAAATATCTCTTTCTTCCACTGATAGCCATAAGTCGTCATGTGTGAGTGTGTGCAAGCAGGGGCTGCCATTTTAGGCAGAAAGAGATAGATAACACACAGTGATAAACCTTCACCTTTTCATCACTCTCTCATCCACTGGGCCATCACCATAACCTTATTTCTCCATGATCTGCAAGTCCTCAAAATTCTTACATCTCGCTGGCAATAGTAACCCTGTTCTCACTGCAAGCTGAAGATCTCCTGAGGGGCTGTGTATGTGTCAAGGGTTGGGGCTCTTTTCTTTAAGCACCATGATGCGCATCCTGTCATGATCCCGTTGTGGAGGAGGGCATACACAACTGGGATTTTCAGCAGCACTATAAAATGGAGGGAATAACTTTTGCAGCCCTTGGGGGAGCCTGCTTAATTTCACAGATAAAAAACATGGAGTCTATGAAAACCAAACCTAAATGCATGGCATTTTGACACCCTGGCTGATTAATTACACACGTTTTTCCTTCAGAAGCTGGCTGACAACTGAGCAGCCATCATAGCCTTTGGCATTAGAGAAGTGTAGCCCTGAAAGTTTGTGTCATCAAGCAGCTGACTAAAAGTCCACATGTGCCCTTAAGTGCCTGTTCTTCAGTTTTCCTCTCCACTCCTCCTTCATCCCACAGGGCATCTGGCACTAACTCCATGACAAAGCCATCATTTGGGCTGTGTGCCCAGTCTCCTCTATGTGTCCCATCTCATGGAGAAGAGATCCGTGCCCTGGAGATGGAGTTCTGATCATAGACAGGGAGCGCTGCTGCTGGCTGACATTACAGGCCTGTTTCCAGGCTCGATGTTTGAGATGCTTTTCCACATAGGTCTTCCATTTTCACACAAAATCAGAGCCAAACAATGTGGGTTTCCCAGACCTGCACAGCAGTCTGCAGCTGGGGCACCTTCTTGTGGCAGTGTTAGTTACACAGCAAGCAGAGACAGCTCTGAGTGTGATTAAAGCATGGATGGCAAAGCTCACCAAGGTTTCTTGCCCCAAATAGCTTTCCTGACCTCCCTAATGCCATAATGATGTTCACTGTGTCAGAGGAAGAAATAGGTCTTGGGATATTTAGGACTGTTGCTTGGCTAGAATCCCCAACATTATTTTTCTACTCAGGAGGATGATGAATATATTAACACATAGCATGTCTTCAAACAAGGGGATGCTGCTGAGCATGACCCTTCAGTGCTCAGACCACTCTTCTTCCATGGAGCTCTCTTGCTCTGCTTCAACAGTTCTGCATCAGTCAGACTCCTTGCCACAGTAAGCACTGTGAGACCTCCAGCAAAACAGAGATAACCATCACCGGTGAGGTTTAGCTCACTCATACAGCACCACTTTTTGTCTGTAACATTAGAACAAAGACAGGCTGCAGGCCCCTGTGCACCCTATTCTCAACAGACTGTAAGAGGAGCTGGACAGACCGTCTGATCGCATCTCAGCTTTCCCTGAAGGTACTGACTCAGTCTGAAACTTGTTTCTGAATCCATAGTGCTTCAATTACCAGTGGAAGACTCTACTTGGAGCTGTGCATGCAGACAGCCTTGGGGTAGAGCTGAGCAAAGGCACCAGGATCAAACATCTGGCGTAAGTCATCTGAAGATTGACCCTCACCCCAAACAGCGCTTTGGGAGCTTCTTGCCCCAATACCTTATCCAAACTAACAAACCTGTACTTTTCCACGTACTGCCTAGCCATGAGCCTCTGGAATGGCCATTCCCACTGCTCTGGGTGCCATTTGTTTTCCAGATGCCCCTGGATGATGCTTGGTGATTTCGACCCAGCACTGTTGCATCTTCTCTCCACTTCATTCAAAACCAAACATCAGAGCAAACAACCTCCAGATGGAGCTCCTGATGCACAGACATCACCGTACCTTAGGTCTCCCCTGACTTAAAGTAAGGAAGTTCAGCTCTGTCTGTGGATCTGGTCCCCAGAAGAATGCTTCCTCTTGCTTATCCAAGGAAAACCGAAGCTACATGTGACGCTCCTCTTTCAGGAATGGAAAGGAGCATTCATAAGGTCTTTTCAAAGCATTCAAAAGAGCGTAACACCTATTTGGTTACCTACTTGTCAGATTGGGTTCACAGCACTGTAGAAAGCTATAGGACACAGGGAGATATCATTAATAAGTTGAGTGTCCTGTAGCCCTCCCACAGACCTTGCTCCACCATTCAAGAAGGGATTGTTTAAAGCTGCTATTTCCTGTCACAGCACTCACGATTAGTTGGTATGTTCTTTGCAACATGTGTTTACCTCATTATCATACTTGCTTTCCATTGCTATGAAACTTCCACTTCTGTATTCACCTAATAAATACTCTTAAATTTATGGAGCATCAATGCCCAAAGGCCTGTAAGCACCTAATATTTGGGCAGCTGGCAGCAAGATATTTTCTTTTGCAGTTCAAGGCATAAAGCAATATCTATTTTCATACCTGCACAGCACCACATTCTGCTGTTCTGGGCCACAGGACCATGCATACGCACTCAGCATGGCTGTAGATGAGGTCGGTAGCTGGGGGTAGGTTTAGTTTTTACATTCTAAAAATGAAATGCTGTCTTAGGAGTTCTCAGTTTCATTATCAAAGTGAATGTGAGGTAAGATGTGAAAAACGTTCCCTAAGGAAATGTCTATAGATGATCTCGATTTGTTTAGTTATGCTTTTAAACTGGGGAAGTGTTTTGTTGGTTGTGCAGCTGTATGGATGTATATGCAGGTGTACGCGCGCTTTCAACCATGAATATATTGCTTTGTTTCTCTGCTTTGACCTGTTAAATAACTTGAAACTCAAGTTTGTGCTTTTGCTAGACACAGTCTGCTGAAGCTGCAGTCTTAGGGCATATGCTGAATACCTGTTTCAAATCCAGTTTCTTCTAGCACCAACAAATGAGACATGCAGGCTAAGAATAGTATATGACATGAACCCACCTGCAGGTGACTGCTCAAGGGAAGTCTGACTGAGATTAGGCTCATGGTCATCAGCTCCCCCAGGCTGGAGGCAAAAGGCATTGAGCCTCCCTTTTTGTATGGATTGTGTTTTTAACCCTGTACATAAAGATTTACTTGCTGAAGTCTTGACCGCATGGTCAGTATGCAACGTGTGCAGTACTTTGTCTGTATGGTCAGTATGCAACGTGTGCAGTACTTTGTCCATATGGTCAGCATGCAATGCGTGCAGTACTTTGTCCGTATGGTCAGCATGCAATGCGTGCAGTACTTTGTCCGTATGGTCAGTATGCAATGTGTGCAGTACTTTGTCCGTATGGTCAGTATGCAGTGTGCGCAGTACTTTGTATGGTCAGTATGCGATGTGTGCAGTACTTTGTCCGTATGGTCAGTATGCAACATGTGCAGTACTTTGGTTTAAATGCACCACATGGACTCTGACAAAAATTGATATTCATCCTAATGGCAAAAATCTTCATACATATGGAAATGTTTAGCAGCTGGTGTATGCAACACAGGGGCAGCAGCGTCTGCTCTGGAAGGGCAGTTCCAAAAGGGAGAGATTTACCCAGTGGCTTCTTACACTTTCTTCTGTTTGGGAAGCGATTATTTTCGTTTCATGCAGAAGCCAGGGACTAGCAGCCACCTTTTGAAGCCACCCTGTGACAATAGGTTTGGGCGATTTAAATTGATCTTGTATCTTTTCTCCCAGCAGACTTAGTTGGGTCTGTTGTGTGACCAGCCATAAATAACCACCTCACTCCCATTTACACATCTTCCAAGAAACAGCAAGGCAGCAACATTCCAATTGCTCTTACATGCTAGGGTAGTTATGATGGGGTCTGTGGTGGAAAGATGATTTACTTTCTGGTGTTGAAAGCACAGCTGTAAGCACACAGACCTTCTCTGTGCTTCCTCCTGACACAGCTCTCTTGGCCTCTCAGGTGTCTCACCGCAAAACAGATGAAACCATATTCTCTCTCCAAATTAGTAGATTTGCCTGAGAGCTGTTGTCTGCTCTTGCAGAGCAGTCAGGCAAGGGGACATGCCATGAAGTGCTGATGCTCTGTTTAGTTTCTCTTCTGCTGCTCAAAGCATATAGACAAGAACTAAACAGTTTAGGCTCAGGCCTTAGGAGAATCAACTGAGACTGCATCTTGACTCCCTCCCAACCTCTGACTTTCCTATGGCATTTACCTCTTGCTACCCAATTCACCCAGTAGTAAAATGTGGCTAATTTCACTGAAATGCAGTTGTACTCAATGAGAGAAACCTCGATCTCTTTGAAAGACGCTGCCACTACATCTAGGACCTTTGTAAAGGGCTATGTTAGCCAGGATTGAAAGGTGCCATTAAGCATCTCCTCCCCTTGAAGATGCAGCACTGTTTGGGGTGGCAAGGAGAGAGGGGAGGATGACAGGGTCTCTCTTGTATAGGAAAAGGCAGAATTCAAGCTGCGCTTGAAATGACTACAGAAAAGCTTTCTAGATGCTTGAATGGGCCAGTGAGAGATAGGAAATGGGCAGGAGATACAATTTTATTATGCCAAAAAAATTACCCTGATTAGCTCTTGTGGCACCTGGGTAATTAAAATCCTGTTTCAGATTAGCCCCAGGCTGTTCCCCAAAGACAAATGTAAAGATGTGCTCTTTTCAGAGTACAGAGTAATGGTTAGAGGTTACAGTATGATTGCTTTCATCTCATAAAATGAGAATGAGAAAAACCCTCTAAGATCCATTAGCGAGAGCACTGCCTGGGTAGTCCACAAGTACAGATAGCTTAATCTCTTTTATACTGTATCATAAATGGCTTTCGTGCCTGCGACCACTGGCCATATATTTCTCTCTAATCATCCTTCCACAGGCTAGATCATACCAGTTATGTTCTGGTCAGGGGCAGAATGACTGTGAAATCTGGAGTGGCTTCCCCAGCAAGAGCATGGCCTCATAGTCAAGCAGCTTCCTCATTTTTGCCTCTATGTGCTGGGAGGTAATTGGGCTTCATTCTTCTTACGGCTATAAGCCCAAGACATATGCAGGTGTGCTCAAGGAAGTCCTGTATCCAGCGGCAGTTTATGATCGCTCTTCTCCAGTCTCATAGAGATGATCTGTGGTGGCTATATACAGCGAGAGATACAGAGTATCTACAAGCAATATTGTTATCATGTTTAAAAATGACATAAAATCTACAGCAAACCAGATTTCATTGTCGATCCTGCCTTCCCTCTATTTGGAATTTGCTGGAATGTGTCATGACCGTAGGGTTAACCCAAACTAGTAAAACTCTTTTAATAATGACTTCTCTTTGTCTCTACTAGCTGCAAAGACTTACTTAATGTTCTGTTGGTTTTTCTAACAAGCATCCAGTGTCAATGGGACGTCATTAGAAGGGGGTTTTTAAGCTACAGTTCTTGCTCCAATTTGTATTTTGTAATAGTCATGTTTAAAGAGGAAAGAAAAGTCATGTTCCAAGCCGTGAGGGGGGCATGTGTCTAAATAATACAAAGGAACTGGAGCTGTGCAACAGCAGGAGAAGGAAGAAAACGCCAGATCCTCTCCACAGCCACTCAGAGTTTAGTAGAAATAGGGATAGATTCACTGGGCCAAAGGGCCTGCTTAACTTATTATCTCTTGGATGCACAGGGGAAGACGCACAAGAAACAGAGTGTGTGTGTGTATGTCTACATAGAATCATAGAATAGTTAGGGTTGGAAAGGACCTTAAGATCATCCAGTTCCAATCCCTCCTGCCATGGGCAGGGACACCTCCCACTAAACCATGCCATGTGTGTATGTATATATCCACACATACATATATATGTCAGATTGGCCTCAGAAGTGCACAGTGGTAGGGCAGAGGCAACAGTGACAAGCTGCAGGAAGGATTATTCCAAGTACGTATTAGGAAACATTCTTCAGGCCTGGAAAGACTCAGCTCTCAACTGGACAAGGGCCTGAGCAATCTGACCTAGGCTGGGCTGGCTTTCAGGGAATTAAACATGATCACCTCCAGAAGTGTTTTCCAGCCTGAATTAATTCATATATATGGATATACATATATATGATTATACATATTGTACATACATAGGCAAAGATCATAGATGTACACATTTTTTAAATATATGAAGACACATATATGTATGTATGTGAAACACTCCTTCTTCACATCCCATGTGGAAAAGGGCCACTTCCTTAACCTGTTGCACTGTTGGCTAGTCTTTTCAGTGAAAAGAGAGACCTTTTGGACATCATCCTCCAGACACACTTGTTCCACGGTGTTACTCATGCAGCTTTCAATGCAGAACTCATTCCTTCTGAATTGAGTAGGGCTCCTGGCATGGGCCGTTCTCATGAAAGAGTTTCAAAATCTCAAAACTCAAGCTAGAGCAAGCATGCTACAAAACACATTTACACAAGCAGCTGCCAGATCTGTCTTGTTTGGAGTCTGATATTTGCCAAAGGATGAGGATGGTTGTTTTCGAACGGGAAGTTCAGATATTGGGGAAAATTCTGGCCTTTCTTCTGCAAGGAATGACAGCGTGAAATGAGTGCTGTGTGTGAGGGAGTGAACGGGCTGCTGTCTCTTAAACTCTGGTTTTAGTTCTTGCTTGGATCCTATTGCCTTTTGCATAGAAACGTGGTTTATTTCTACAATCCCTTCAGCCTAAAGCAATTTATAGGTCTTGTTCTTCCCCTTGTGAGTGGGTGGGAAGCTCTTATTTCAGAATCTTTTAAAAAACCAGACTCAATTTCACCCTCATAAATTTCATCTCCGACACACTTCCCCTTACTAAATAAGCAAATATTTTCCCTAAAACCAGTTTGGCTTATTCCTAGGTTGACCTTTTGTCAACAAAGCATGAAGATATTATCGTGGTTGGAAACACTTTTCTAAGGCCCATAAACCAGGCAAACAAAAAGGGGAGAGGGGAGGGGGGAAAGGCTGGGGCTTAAAAAACTCATTTTGGAAATGTCAACTGAGCAAGCAAACAGCATGAATTATGAAAAAGAGTGAAAGAGGCAGAGAAACAATGTGTGAACAGTGAAAGAGCCGGTAATTCACCATATACACAACAAATCCATCTGTTAAGCTGGGAAACAATATTTCGCTTAGTTCCACGGGGTTTTCCATGGCTGGGTTCAGACGGCACCGTCTCTAGAGTGCCTTGAGAAGATCCTCAGCTCCTGCCCTGCCACAAACAGCTTTGTCAGGAGGGACACCAGGGATGCACGGGGTCCCTCCTGATATCCCAACTGTGATTGCCAGCCTAGTAAGCAATTTCCATGTGCCCCAGGTGAGGAGGCAGCTTCTCCAAGGTGTCTGTCACCTTCCTCGGCCAGTGAAACTAAAGGTAAAGGCTGTTTGCTCTTCATTCCCCCAACAGGAATTATCCTGGCCAGGGATGTCGGTCCTGCTGCCTCCACTGGTCCCCAGAGGTCCCAGCACACAGGTTTGACCCATACAGTGGCGGGATGTCCCAAAGCAGCCGAGTGTCGTTGGAGGGCACAAGTTAGTCTCTGTCTGAGCTCTCCAAGTCCAAGCCCAGACAGGTGGTAAGTGAGGTGAGTGATTAGGTACAGCCTGTTCAAACAAGATGCTTCATAAACCTAAGTAAATATCATTCCAAAAGCTGAGAAGCACTGGTCCCATGACTTAGGCAGTTTTAGTGTCATGGAGTGGAAAAGCCTGGGGTAAGCACAGGAGAAATGGTTCACTTAGCTCCAGAGTGGCATAATTCCTGCTAGGGAAAGCTTGCTACTCATCATACTCATCTTCAGAAGCAGTGGGAAGGGATGATCTCTCTCAGTGACTTCTCTTGCAGGTGCTCTTTTGCAGCTGATTCAAACCCCTCTCATCATAGCAGCACTACTGAGACAAAGGGCAGCATGGATTGACAAGGATTTGGTGTTGGGGAACTGGGAAGGACATTACCCACCACCAGAAGTCCCTTCGCAGCTGGAAGCTGATAGAGCTTTTCCTTACCAACCACCGACAGACAGATCTTCTGGATCAACCAGCAGCTATTGACCCCTCCTTTTCCTTACGATAATGACTGGGATGAGTAAACCAAACAAGGCGGCTACTCCTTCTTGCTCCCATTTTCTCTTCCTTGCCTTAGACAAGCTGCATCCTAGGCTGGCCACTGTGCATTACCACCAGTGCTGTCATCAACTGCAAAATGACATAGAAGAGTTGGTGGAAGAACCAAATGGTGAGTGTATAATGCTGTGCTAAGGGACAAGATATCACAACAAATATACCCAGGGTCCAGCACAGGGCAGATAATGCCCATTAGCTGCTGTGGTCAGTGGAGTGCAGGTCTCTCTCTGTTTTGGTCTCCCTGTTACAGTTTGCTACGCTTTCACTGCCATCACAGACATTAGAGAGGAGGGAGAGATGAGAACACGGTTCTTAACAGATTTAGGGAAAGGCTGAAGCTATGAATCAAGCTCTTCAATGCGTTTCATCTCCTTCCCTTTTAGCATTTAGCAAGAAACCAAATGCATACACAGGAAATACAGAACAGATGCGCAAGCGCATCGCGGGACAAATAAACTAAGATGCAAGTAAGCAGGCAGGCAAGAGTAGTAATAAAGGGTAATTAGACCACACAGGCACCATCAACAAGGGGCTGGACCTCTAAATATTGCCAACACTCAAGAAGGCCACAGCAAAGTGAACTCTTCCATTTGTGGCAGTGGTGGTCTCAAGCCAGGACTTCAGCTATAAGTACTTGATGCACTGATGGCTGGACGGGTAGTGGTGCTCCTCAAGGATAAAGAATCGCTGAGGGACACAGGAGAGAATCTGACAGAACCCCCCTGGTTCCCTCTTTGGGGACAATTCTCTCTTTCCACAGCAACTAATCAAATGAGATAGAGCTTCAGGCAGGGACTGGAAAGCCATCATAACCAGCCATCATATCATAGCTGTTCTTGGGTTTGAGAGTGGTCAGCACCTTTCATCTCCCACCCTGTATACAGAAAGATGGGTGTTTTTATACTGGATCTATTGAGGTTGAGACATTCTTCCCTTGTCCCCAGAGCTCCATAAATCCTTACCCACAAGTGTCCCAGGGCACCAGCCCACAATGCTGTGCAAAACACAGTCTTGCAGCACCCACAGAAAAGTGGTACAGCCTTGTTGCAGAGGTCTGTGGGCCCCTTCAAAGGCCAGTAACAGCCCTTTGGTCCTGCAGAGTCTTGCATGGCAAGACAGAGTTTGGCTCTAAGCACCTGAATCACCTCAGGTCCATATGCTTATCATGCTCCCACCTTGCTCTCCCAGTTTCTGCCTTGCATGCATTAGACAGCATCTCTGCATGTGTTCTACTTTAACGTCTGCCCAGGTTTTCTGAATAAACTGAAGGCATCACACGACACAATCACAGCAGTGATTTGTACTCAGGTCCAAGTAAAAAGTGTCTTCATTCCTTTGCATTCCCCTGTCTTGATTATGTGCACAGGACTGTGAATGCAGAAAGGTTATGGTTTGTACTGCATTCTGCACCATTCGCTGAGCACCTTTGGATGCTGTGAGAACCGCCAGGACCCCAGGCTGTCAAGTACAGTGCTGCATGGGAGGAGAGATGACTGCCCTGCCATAAGAAAAACAGTGACAAGAACACTCTTGTGCCCAGCTGTTGGAAGGGCAGCTCTGCTTATCAAACTGTAGGAGCATTGGCCCTCTCGAGGCAGCAGCCCATGACGCTGCTTGGTGGTTGGACCATGCCTGCCCTCCATGCACAGCCCTCCAGGCAGCTCCTTCCCAGCCATGCTTGAGGACTGAGATGGTTTCTCTTTATCCAGACCCATTTGCAAAGTCTCCCAAAGGTGGTGTTTGACCAGGGCTTTTGCCCAAGGAGTGGGAGGTCCCTGCTCTGCTCCCCACCACCCTCTGCAGTGCCTCTGGGATCAAAAAGGGTCCAGACAGCGATGTCTCTGAGCCTGCTGAGTTAAGAGAACTGGCAAAAAGTACTAATGCGACCATCCCACCTCCCACTGCAGGAGGGAAGGGAGGGTTCTGCTCCTCCTGCCTCGCTTGCTCCAGAGAAGTGCACTCTCCTTTCTAGCTGGACCAAAGTATCTACTTAATATCTGAGTTAATTGCTGTATTCCCCAGATAGGGAAAGGTCAGGCACTTGGAATAAAAGCTCTCCACAAGGCCTCCCTCACAAGTTACAGATGACACAAACATGATGCTTCTTTCTTTTATCCCATTGTTCCTCCCCTGCCTCCTTTATCTATCATCTACCTCCCCTGGACCTTGCTTTTCAAGTCCTAGTGTTCTTTTCTCCTCATCCTCCCTGCTCTCCCCTCTCACTGTACATTGCACAGATCACTCGACTGCACTTGGCAGGAGCTGGGCTTCATTAGGTCTCTTTCGTTATCATGCTCATTCATGAGCATCCCATGCTGGAAGCACACTGCAGGCTGTCCTTCAGTGCTCAGGGCCTTTGGTGGGGTATTGGCATGAAGGTCTTCAAAGTCAACAGGAGCATGAGTACCTGCAGATGCTGGCCATTGTAAGCACAGCACTGTGTGCAGGCAGGAGGGAGGTGGTACTGTCCATTGCCAGAGGGCATTTTCCTTCATGTCCTCCAGCCTTTTGCTGGGGGATGTATTTATATTTAACTCCATGTTTCCAGGTCAAAAGAACCGTTGCCCCTTCCTGAAAACAGACCATCTTAATGCCGATGCATGTGGTCTCACAAATCGTTTCCCCACAGCAACAGCTGTTGAAGCTGTTTGCTGCAGTGTAGAGGATTTCCTGAGCAGCCTGCTCCAGTGAGTCTTGCTCTTTAATCACAGGACAACACGCGTGAAGGGGACCTGATGAGCTGTACCTAGTCCTTTGCTATCACAGGCAACTAGGCCATAAAATCCTCTGAAGAGACCTTTCCTTTACTCTGTGGTGGTATTCCTGGGAACGTTTGGTTAGCAAGAGTAATATTTATGTTAAGCATGAACCAGAATCAAACCTCAAGCACAGGTTTCAGTTCTTGTTTGGCATTTCCTGAGCCCCATCCCAACTATATATGAAATCTCTAAACCTTCAGGTTTGGTTTCACACTCTGTCTTACCTGTGCCTCCAACCAGGCTACCTGGATTTGCTGCAGTGTAGAAACAACAAGCTTGCATTTAGCTGTAAGACCCTGCCCAGGGTATCCCAGGTATCCCACTGAGTGGGTCCCAAAGTGCATGACAGGCTATGGAAAGGTTTCTAGGAACCACCTGGGGTCCTGCTGAGAAGCAGCCACCTCTGAACACATTGCAGCACTCATTGAATGGCTTTCAACAGTGTGAGAGCTTCATTTGTGAGACTCCTAAGGAGATTGCATCCAGTTATCATTGCAAAAGGGGGAATTTCAGACATGCACAATGAAATTATTCCCACTGGGAGCTGCCAAAAACAACAAGGGTGGCACCCCATTGCTGTGAAGAGGGGGAAAAAAAGGCTGTAGACTGTCATCTCCTGCTGTGTGTGGCCAGGACTTTGATGTCCCATCTCCTCTGAGCACAGCCCTTCCCCATGGCTTCCCCTCCACCAGCCTCCCAGGCTCCCCAGGTACTACAGGAGACCATCGACCAGACTGGAGGCAGAGGTGAGCCCCATCAAGCTGCACATGCTATTTGCCTGCCTGGTGTGGGAGCACAGATCTGTACTCAGGGATAGGCTACCAGCTTATTTTTGGAATATTATTATTATAATAATATATTATATATTTTATAATATATAATATATATTAATATAATGTTATGATTATGGAATATTATTATTTGGAATATATATTTTGGAAGGTCAAAACTTCATTTACAATGTATTACCAGCAAATGACTTAGATCCAGGCAGTCACTGAAGTAGTGAGTTCTCCTAGATTTAACTTGAGGTTGGTGTCTAAATGCTTCCGAGGATCTTTCTACACAACAAGGATAACGGCACCTCAGGTTTTCACACAGGTTTTGTGAGGACACAGAAACTCCACCTTGTGAGGTGGGCAGCACTGGCAGCACAGGTAGGTTATGTCTTAGGGGCACTGCCCTTTCTTTACCAGGAGCTCAGTACCACCATGCAGCCGCTGCCCTGCCATACAAAGGACTTCCCTGTTGACGTCCATAAGCCTCAAGTCTTCCTAGTTGGGTAGTCCTGCCTCAGTTATCTGAAGACAAAGCCATCCCTGGGTTGTCAGGCTGGAAAGCTCATCCATAGACTGTCCCAGGCTTCCCCACCACCCTCTGGGCTCTGCAAATGTCTTCTGGTGTCACCAGCGTTCTAAAAGACCTGGGAAGCAACACCTGGACCAGATCTAGGCTTCGTTAATCTCTAAAATGTCCTTTTTTCTCTAACCAAGCTCTTCTCCTCCCAGCATACAAAGTAAAGCAGCAAAGATCTCTGGGGGAGGCTGGGCCTGGAAGAGGCTCAAAAGAACTTAATCTCATTCTTCTGTGTATGTTTTTGCTTTGCATAATGTTCTGTACATGCTTTCTCTCCAGATGTCATCATCAGAGATGTCAGCAGCCAAGCTACGGGTGACAGAGCAGCTGGAGAGGTGGTGGGGCTGCCATGAGCATGGTGATCAGGAGGGGTGGGCATCCTGCACTAGGGCAGCATTACCCTCGCTCTCTCCTATGGCATCACCGCTGGCACTTGCAAGGCTATTCCTAGCACTGACTCTGCTGGTGTAAGACAGCCTGGTCCCCAGCTGTCAAGAGGAGCTGTGTCTCATCTGATCTCCCATAAGGAGGACAGCTCAAGCGAAACCACTGGATAGGTCTGACCAATGGCTGGAGTTGGGCACCATGGCCATGGCACAGTCCTGCCAGATGCCAAAACGCGGGAAGCATCCCGCTGACAAGAAGATGGACAGTGAAATGGTCAAAGCCACATTGATCAATCTTCAACGTCAGCTCTAGATTCCAGTAGTTGTTTTGATCTGTGCGTTAAATAATACCAGTGCTTTACTGAAAGTACATTTGGAGAGGTTTAACAGCAATTAAACTCATATGTATCTCTCGCATGGGAGCTTGGCTTCAGTGAATATGGTTCCAATAATCAAGTGGTATTTTGTTTACATGCTGTAATTATGATATTAAAATCTATACACAAACCTCAGTGGAGACAGCAATCTTTTAATGTGTACTGGGCTTTGCAATTGGCAGCAGGATGCAGAGGTAAAAGGTGACAAGGTGGATGTGACGTGAGTGCCCCGAAGATTAACCCATACCTCAAACACAGCTGAGTGGGGACCCTGACAACAAAGGCACAGCTTCCAGATCTTCAGCTGCAAGCTACTAGAAGGCTAGCTGAAATCCCTGAAAGACAAGCACTGGCAGGAGACCAGTTTGAGATGCTCTGTCACACAACAGGGTCACAGCATGGATGAAGTATTTAAACTCATAGCTGCTTGTAAGCTTCATACAACTAAGGCTCATATTTAGGATTAAGATAATGCTCCCCTCAAATGACAGGATGTAGGATCCTGAACCTTAGTCCTTTGAAATTGCCTACGGGACCCAAAAAGGGTTGCACTGAGAAATTTACCTTGTGGAGGAAAGCTTTTAGGAGAACCAGAGAAAACTTCAGAGGCCTGACAAAGACATTGTGATTCAGCATCTACTGCCATAAATCAAGCACAAGTGGCTTCAGTACCATTCCTGGTTTAAAAGCCTTCAGCACCTCACTTTCCCTCTCTGGATTTGTGTCTCCCACCTCATGGTTGCCTTCTCCACCTGCACTGTGAGCTTTAGGAGAAAGAAGCTCTGTTGATACCAGATGCTTGACCCAGAGATTTCACCTAGCGAGTCATAGCCAGTGCCCCAGTGAGGACGCAGCCAGGAGATAATCGGTAAGAGCTGGTGAGGAGAAGTACCTTGAGATGTTATGTGTTCCCTTAGTTCTGAATGTGGATAACCCTGTCCTGCCAGGGACACATCAGCCTCTCTGTGCCCATCACCTGGACACTGATGCTCAGGCTCTCTGGGCTGCACTGCATGATCAGCTGAGCAGGATCCAAATGGCTGCTCCTCCCTTTAATATCTGTGGCCACAAAGGAGAGTTCATTTCTTTGCCACATGAACTGATGACTTTCCTCCAAGCAGAGGAGTTGTGGGGAGGCAAACAGTCAGAGGCTGAGATGAAACGGTACCTCCAGTAATAAAAGTGAAGCAGATTTGCCTATAGTGAGTTTTCCTCTCTGAGAGCCATGCCTGGATAATCTCAGTTTCTACCTAAGAGATAGCAGAGCTGACACACTCCATGTGGCCACACACGAAAACACAGACATGACCCCTTGGCTCTTAGTAAAGGGGAGGAGGGGAAAGCACTAGCAAGGGAAAAGAAAACAATGAAACCCAAATTCATAGAGCAAACAAATGCAAGAGCTCCTATTTTTACCCAGTGATTTAAATGCCTGGCCCCCTTCTTATTTCTTCCATTTTTTAATCTACAATAAGTATCTCTGAACTTTGCTGAGACAATAAATCTGGGCCTCTTTGAAGACCTTGGGTGGCAGTGCAACAACAATACACTTTATAAACTAAACATCTTAGAGGTTCGTTTTCCTTTTGATCTGCAGCACGGTACCCCCACTGCATACGTATGCACACACCAACGCAAGCACACATCCTGCTGAACTCACCACGCTGAGGTCTATTGTTCCTCTGCCACCAGAAATGGACATAAGAGAGGTCATAGCTGGACGTAATACGCAATAACACCCTCGCAGAGACGCACAAGTGAGCAAAGGCTTCTTGGTAAAAGAACACCATAAAAGATGTGACCACTCCAAAGCCAGTGAAGAGCAGAGTTTAAGGTCACAGAGGAAGAATTAATTGTTCCATGGTAGGGGCAGGAAGTGGTTGTAAGGAATGTTAGAGTTTATTTTTAAAGCACAGTGAGAGAAAAGGAAAGAAACTTCATTGCACGATGTCTCTCTGGCACCCCGGGGACTACCAGCGGGGTCACATCCATGAGATCTACTATGCAGACTTCAGCCCCCTGAACTAGCAGCCTAAGTGAGGGCAACAGCTATTTATCATCCTTTGTGTGAGCCTGCTCTGGATGCTTTGTCTGTGGATTTCACTGACAATTGTTGACAGAGAAAAAACAACAAGGCACTGATCACTTCACCGCTCTAGCAGATGTGCATCTCGGTCCATGTGCCTCCTACAGCCATTGAGCTGAAGGGATGCAAAGCATTTATGAACTGCACATTACCCACCAGTCCATCACTCACCTGCTTCCCAAATAGAGCTCCCCTGGGCCAGCAGTATGGCTGTAGATTAGCAAGCAAGCATGATCTCTGAGCACAGCAATTTGGGGCACAGCTCAAAGAAAGAGTAAAATCTGGAGTGAGAGGAATGCATGGCCCATGTTCTATTTCCTGGTCATGGTGATGTGAAGTCCCCATCTCATCAGATCATCCTCCAGCACCCTACAGCAGTAGGATAGGGTGACTGATCCTACTGAGCCATGAAAGAGGTTGCCATGTCTGGTGACATCCTGGCCCTTCCCCTGAGGAATGTCAACCAAGTGCTGACCTGGATCGAACCCCTTTGACTTACATGAGCTGACAGGATCACAATAGGAGTGAGGAGGTCCACGAGCATATCATTTAAGCCACAAATAGGTCAGCTACAGCACTTGCTGCGTGATGTGCATTGTGGAGATTGAAGCACGGTGCTAAATCCTGGGGAACAGACAGAAGATTGATGCCTCTTGTTCTCACTCATTTTCTTGATAATCCAGCCTCTTGTTATCCTACCATTCTGCAAGCAACGATTCAAACTCCAGAATATCAACTTCTGCTGAAGGTAGAAATGCCTATGGAAAAGCTCACTCAAAGTGTGAGATGGGGTTAATTAAAGCAATGTTGTCTTCTTGAGCCTGGAGAGAGCTTGAAACAACAGCCCGGAGAGGTGAAAAAGCTTTCTTTCCACATTAAGTTTCTAATTCTGGGACAACAACTGATTTAAGTATCACTGTTTGACTTACTAGCATTTTATCAGCAATATCCTGCTTAGATGTCCATGCCAGGTCTTAAATAATCTCCTACACTTTTCCTGCTGCCATATTGCCTTTTGTTCTATTGCCTGCTTAATTGCCTTTTGCTCTGTAACAAGATCTTCAGTTTCTTCCCTGTGATTTTTAATGGAGATACAGTTTGATGATGCATCAGTCTAGTAGTGTGTCAAAACATGGACCCAGCCAAGGGAGTGAAGGAGGACAGGAGGGAGAGAGAAGGAATGATGCTCAAACTCCTCATTCTCCCCATACTTGCTGCCTGGGGAAGAGCTGCACCAAGCACATAGAGCCATGGGGACAGAAGAGCAGGGCAATAGCTGCAGCTTTCTGAATGAACAGCATCCTCCAACCCCTGCCCTCCAAAAAGCAAAGCCAAAACGGATCTGCCTGACACACATTAATTTCCTGGAGACGGCAGAGCGAGTTAAAAGCACATGCGAGTGCTCACCCGCAGCGCCCAAGCCCTGAAACCTGACCCGGAGCAAGCTGCGGCAGGCAAGGCTGACACAGGGGGATGCTGAAAGCTCTCCATCCCCGCAGGAGGTGGATGCGAACCATGCAGCCCCCTCCATGGTTCAAGCTGGCAAGCAGAGGGAAGCGCTGGTGTTTGGACAGATGCAGGCCTGTGTCACAGGCAGAAAGGCTGAGCGCAGCACTGCATCCCCTGCTGCCTGTTATGGGTCCATCCGTAATTATCCTCCAGGCTCCTTTTAGCCATCTCAAAAGGACTTGCTCTCCAGCTGCTTCTCAGGTCCTCATCACTCTACAACTCTAGTCCCACCGTAGTAACAGAGCAGACATCAGTGAGGAACACTGCGGTTTGACAGAGCATTAGCAAAAAGTGATTCAGGCCCTGGGTTGCCCTCTGATCCTTTGAAGAGGAGCTATAAAGAGCAAAGGCTTAAAGAAATACATTTCAGGCTTTTCCACCTTGCTTTCAGGGCCCCGAGAAGTGTCAGTCTCCAGGGTCCCAACACGGAATTTTGCATGTCACTTCTGACTCTCCCTGATCACACTTTGCTGCCCAGATGCCACCCCAGCACACCAAGCCATTGCACAGCAGTGGCTGGATGCCTCACAGCAAGGGCACAGTGCCCAGAAGCATAAAGCAGATGTCAAAGTATGGGTGGGCTTATAACACCAGACACACCTAAGGCCATTCCCAGGTCCTGGCTTTCATTCTTTGTGCTCAGGATCAGAGGAGCTCAGAAATTAGGGCTAGGAAATACCTTCAGGAGTTTGCAAGACAGTATCAGCTATCCCTACACTGCTCCTGACATGTTTGTCCAACTTCTTCTTTGAGACACCTCCGCTAATGGATTTCCACCCTCTTTTATGTGATCCATTAGCAAAGACGACCTAGGACATGCTTAACAGCTTGGGGAGGCAAGCAGTAAACACTGCAGTGACTGCTTTCTGGGCTGAGAGAAGGGGAGAAAGTTAAACGGGAGAAGGATGGGAAAGCTGAGAGGAGCCACAAAAAGTCTGCACAGATTTTGATTTGTGTCCCCTTCAAACCCCCAAGAGCTGCACAAAGCCTGATCCTCCTCCATCACATCTGGAGGCCCAAGAGGCTTCCAGATGGTCTACAAACGAAGAGTCAGAGCCATGTCAGCACCCCATGAGCTCACATCACCACCAGGAGGTGATGCGTGAGAGTGTGACTGTAAAACCCGAGTCTTTGTCACAAGCCAGGAGTAAGATCACGTTGGGAAGACGGTCACTGGCATGTGGCACCGCTCCCTCCCATTAAAGTAGCCTCTTTAGGTTGGCAGATGCTGGTGGTGCCAACTCCAGGGCCTTGACACCACAGCAGCTCTCTTGCAATTGGCTTGTTTCAGCTCCAAGCGGGTACAGCCCTGTAATAGCAGCACAACTCCACTCGCTGCACTTGGACATTACCACTACTGTTGATCTTGGCGTACTATTTATCCATCTTCCCAGCCATAAATTTCCTTCCTGGATTCCATGACTTGCTTTATGACCGCACTCTTTGAGCTGAGACTGCAAAGCCCTGGGGACGAGACCTTTGCCTCTGTGCTTTCTATTTAGAGCTTTGCAGCTTTACGACACTAACAGAAAGAGTAACTTCCCAGATGACTTTGCAGCCCAAGCTTGTTGAAATGCTACTTTTTGGCTACTTAGAAGGTCGCCCATAAGAGCACGGATAAATCTCACGCCCCAGCTACTACACATGGGGAGGAGGAGATCTTGACAGCTTGCTTCAAATATGACCTACAACAAACCATAAAGTCTTTCCCCTGTTCTCCCAAATGGATCAGCATGAGAGTCCACCCCAGAGGCTCATTACTTGGCCTCTGTTTCCCGAGTTTAAAGCCTTGAAGGAGGTGAGCAGTCCCCCTGTATTAACACCAGAGGCTCACAGATCTTTGCACCAAGCTCTGGGAGCTCAAGCAAGGCCAGGGTTCACACAGCATGCATTAACACCTGTCTGTCTGAGAGTCCCAGAGCTTGCCATGCTCCTGGCTCATGCTGATAGCCTCAGAAACAATCTGATGACAGCACAGTCCAGCATCAGCTGCCCAATGCTCCTGTCCCCCTCCCAGAGTCATTCCTTCCTGCCAGCTCTCTTGCTCTGGACCTCTTCAAGCAGTCTGCTGTGGGTGTCTTTTCATCGGGGTGAGTAAATCTGAACGATGCTTTCCATCCCTGCCTGCCTCAGCTCAGAGGAGTCCCTTGGGTGCACTATGAAAGGAGAGGCGCATCTCGGCTGGATTACGGGGCGGTGCAGTGGCTTTTAGAGCTACAGATTCCTGCATATGTTTCCTAGCAGGATGTATATACTTGCACATAAAGATGCGGAGAGACCTCAGGGTTGAGGGCCCTCATATAAATGAGTCCTTCTTGCTTGCCCCCTCTTTGGAGGGCACCTTGGTGGGCTGCGGTTGGTGGGAGATGCTCTTGGCTGCTGATAACCAGGTCTCCCACTGGGCAAGGAGTGTTGCTTCTTTCTGAGAACAGAGGCCAAACAGAGGGAGTCATTTGCACCATTGGGAAGTGGGTGTAACGCTGTGATTTACTGGCATATTACAGCCACATCGGCACTGACTTCGCACGGAGAAGGACAACTGTGAGGAAAACAAGGGAGGAGGCAACGAGACTCAGAGTAAATCCACAGAGATCAATAACGTTACATCAGATTTACGCTGGTTAGTAAACCAAAGGTTGCAGTCTGCTCCCCACAGCACTGGTTTATTACAGCTCCTGATTTCATACCACAGCCACTGAAACCAGGATCTGTCCCCTGAGGTTTGATAAATGACCTCTTTCTCTCGAAAAACCTCTTCTTTAGCTCTCCGTGAGTGGAGAAGAAGAGACAACGATGCATGGATGGAAAAGCAACAAGAAAAACTAAATCAGAACTAAAACACAGCAAGGCTCCAAAGAATTCACAGATGTCTCTCCTCTCCTTCCCCCCTCCCCTTCCCCGTGGTCAGCTGTAAATATTTATCTGGCAGGCTGCAGTGAAAGGCATGGCCCAAAACACTTCATCACCATTTCAGCGTGGCTGCCCTCCAGAGCACCCTGAACATGGGGGTCGGCGAGTTCTTTCCTGCAGCTTTGTTAGAGGAAGGTTCCTCTGTCCTTACGTGGGCACAGGAGTGCTTTCAGAAGCAATTCAGAACATCTCAAACACGGGCTGCCAGATGTGTTGGTTTTCTTCTGTTTTTCCTTCCTAGAGGGTCTGATTTTCCTTTTTTAAGCTGGAGGGAGGGATGTGGGTCAGCCCTGCCACCCCAACACCAGCAGCATGGTGCTGATTGCCAGACAGAAGTAGTGAAGGGGAGATGTGAAGTTGGACCGGATCAGTCAGGAGATTTGGGAAGCAAAGGAATCACTATATTTCTATAATTCACCCCAAAGTGTTGATGAGACACAACCCCACCTCCCCTGGCAAGGGTGGCTGTCTCGAGGGAGGAGCCCATCAGCTCCTATGGGGAGCTCAGCTCCACTCGGGACAAGTGGAAGCACTCCAGAGGCTGGCAATTTGAGGGGCTTTGGTTTTGAGGATGCCCAGCAAGAAACACCATTGGTGCCTAGGGCTGTGTTCAGAAACCAAGTCAAAACATTTCCAGCAACTGCACTTAGTGTGTATCTCCGTTTGCCAAGAGCAGCTCCCTCCTCCTATGGTTGTGGCTAAGGGAATGCATTGTGTGTTTAAAGGGGAAAAAACCCAAAGGCTTCCTTGGAAACTCTCAGCAAACACTTGGACACGTGTAGAGTGATGCCAGCCCAGAGAAGATAGGGACTAGCTCAGCTGGAGTCCTGTAGCTGAATGACAGCTGGATCTCCCTGGCTGGTGGTGTTTAGAGGTGCCAACACAGGGTATAGAACATTGCCTTCAGCTAGCACCAACGTGACACGCAGAATCCAAATATTCCATCCAAAATATTCCTCCTTTTTTTTTTTTTTTTCCTAACTTTTTCCTGCCCCTTCCTCCCTGTTCAAATCCAGAGCGGTGTCTAGGGCCCATAAATATTCCATAAAATTCATCTATTGACTTCCTTCAAAGAAGATATTCTGTTGAGCCTCTGCCAATGGCTCAGTCTACGCTCTGGTATGGAGGAGCTGGGAGAGGAGAAAGGAAGGACACGACCATAACAAGTCCACCCTCAGGGTCTCCTTATAGGTTCACTCCAGCCCCACAGCACCTCAGAGGCTGGAGCAGGTGAAGAGGCCCAGCCAATGCATGGTAGAGTCTTCCCTGAGAGAGGCACTGAGATGTCCAACCAAAACCTCTCTTGCTACTTCAATGAGCAGCTTATTGCCCCAGTCTCCAGCTGAAGCATGAAAGTAGTTTGTTTTTCCAGTTCTCTGCTATTTTCTGCAGGGAGCAGCACACTTTGGCAAAGCAGAGCCACGCCTGACATCATGTATTCTTACTGGCCTTCATCACACTGCAATTTACTGCCAATTAGCTGGTTCACCCCCTGATTATTTATTAGTCTGCCTCTATGCCTTCCTGGGCAATGAGATTCAGGTCGCTTCTTCCCTCCTTGCCAACGCTTCCAGTGGAAATGAGGCTTGGTCAGCACATCTGCAAACACACAGAGCTCCTTGAAAAGGCAAGTCCCCTCCTTGCAATGAACTCATTTAGAGCAAGGGATCAGTAACCACACACATGAACTGATCTGAGGTTAATCTATTGTCATATCAATGGCTCTTGCAATATTTAACACTCTCAGAGCCTCCTGCCTGTAAATGTATGAGAATCTCCTCTTCCTTCATAAAATAAACAGCCCTGTAACTCCCTCTCTGCAGTAATTATGGTGCCTTTGCAATTGCAATGCAAAGGGAAGCTGAAAATGTGGCCCAGCTGTATCCAAAGGTTTTAAAAACCCAAATAGAGGATAAGTAATCAGACCTCAAACTGCACAGTTTTTAAGCCAGTGGTGTGAGATGTGAGGCCTTACTTGGGATTTTGAAATCTCCAGGGCTGACAGTGCTGCAGCAGTTAATCGTGTGCACTGACACTGATCACAGCATTATTACCTGGATGCTCTGCGAGCAGCATCTCCTCTTAGGGCTGGCTTTCCCAAGAGGCTCTGTTTTCCTTTGACTAAAATGGGCTGTTGGCTTTTTATTGCATGTAGGGCACAGTACCGTGAGCAATTTCCAGTCTCCCTAGTCCTGTCTCCCTCTGAGCCCATGCCAGTGACTGCCCAGCATCACACCCCAAAATCCCTGATACTGGCAGGCCCACCTTTCCCCCTTGTAATGTACTAAATGACAACACACAGGGGCACCTGGGGAAAGACCACTTCTATGGCAAGGTGCACGGTGCCTCGGAAGAGCCAGGGAGAAGGTGAGGGAAGGCTTTGCATTACTGATACAACAGGGTCTGCCCTGGCAGTGCCAGGAACCAACCTTGAGCAGGACAGAGCAGAGCTGGTGCTTTGCATGCCCACGTGGCCATGACCCCATGGGGTTAATATGGCATTGAGTTTACCCAGCTGCCATTCCCATCATCTGCTCTGTAGTCAGTCCCCATGTCCCGCCAGCAGGCACTTGGGGTAGCTGGCTCCTCCATCAGCCCCGCTCCATCAGGGCAGCCAGTTATTGCTGCCTTCTTAGCACCGAGGCCGAGCATGGCAGGCATGGGGAGGGCATGGAGTGGGGGGATGAAATATTTTGAGCACTGCAACTGCTGCCGAGCTGACAGCAGCCAGCAAGAGCTGGGATATCCCACGATCCCTTCACCTTCCTATCAGTGGGAAGTGCCAGTCTGGCCCCCGGCTCCTGGCCAGCTCTCAAGGGGTGGGGATGTGGAAGGGACTTCCTAGGCCCAGATAGAGCTTCTCTGACTCAGACATCCAGCACGATGCTGTTTTGGCGATGCACTTTGCCCTCCTGCTTTATAAACCCTGCGGGAAAAGTGCCTCCTTTTCCTCCTGGCACTGCCAGCCCTGCTTTCAGCTGCAGGCACTGCTTCGCCACCTGCCTCTGAGCTGCAGATGCAGCTCACTCTTCCCTCTTGTCTTATTAAAGCTGTTTGCTTTTCCTGGGCAAGGGACCGGCTTGGTGACAAGCAGGAGATGATAAGGAAAGGTGAGAAGGAGCTGAGGCTCTGTGTAAAGCCCATAGACAGAGGTTGGCTGACACTGCTGCACCACAACTGCCCCTTGGCCAAGCCTGGGTGGTCAGAGCCTCCCTATCCCAGCACTGAGCCCATCCACAGATTGGGAAATTTGCAGCAAACACACTGTTTATGGACTAAGAACCTTGGGAGTTAGGGAAGGGCACCTTGCACCTTGGAGGGAAGACGATCCTTGCAGTGAGACCATCAAGACAGACCGTGGAGATGCAGGGCAAAGTCTCCACGCAACCAAGAGTTTCTCTAGGGACTGAAATGATTTGCTTCCTCTGCTCTGAGTTTCAGCTCCAAAGGGAGGATCTTTCCTCTGTGCAGATTTTTCCTATTCAGAAATAGCAGGAAAACTCAGTATTTTGGTGTGCGCAAGAAGTAAAATCCCATTTACCTTGAATCTTGCACCGTCTCCCAGAAACAACCACAAGGCTACAGTCTGTAGAGCACCACAGTAAAGAAAGCCCCAGAAAGACCACTGGAGATAGAAAGGGGAGGTGATTTAATATGAACCATACGTGCTGCTCAGGGGTTTCTGAGTAATCCAGCTTCTGCATGTCCTCGCTGCATTACAGAAATGATGCATTGTCTCCCCTTTTCTTGGCTTCATTGCAGGGAATGAATCTTCCCCGAGACCCTAATTGCTTCAAATGCTCTCTGCTCTATTTATGTTTGATTTTACCCAGTGGTTTCAAGCAGTACTGATCCTGAATGACTGTTGATCTAGGGCTGTACCCTGGCTAACATCCATTTTGAAGGAGCTGTGTGCAGGTCTGTTTGAATAACATTAGACAGGGCAGAGAGGACTTGACTCTTCAATTAAAGGCTTTAGAATGACCCAGTCAATACAGTGCTTTTCTTCACAGACACAGCCATGTGACCATGATGGCTTTAATTTCAGGCTAATGTGTATGTTTCCACTATCTTTGTGTCAATTCCTTGCCTTAGCTGCTCCCTGCCTCAGTTTCCTCCTCACAAACTGGCTGTAGCTCCTGTGCTTGGGCCAGCGTGCAGTCAAAACCTTAATACCACACCGTGCCCTATTAAAAAGAGATCTTTCCTACCCTGACTGGTGGAAAGATCTTCAGCAGCCACTACTGCCATCAGCCCTAGCATCCAGAGATCAGCAGAGAGGGGCAGCATCGCTTGCTGCTTCTGGGCAGAGCAGGAGGGGAACATGTGTACCCTTGTCTGAGCACATGGTGACCTGCTTCACAGGCAGGGCAAAGTGATGCCTTCTCTCTCTGCTCTCATGAGAACAGACACAGCTCAGTTTGTGTGGTGGTGGAGGACAGGAGGAGCATGTAAAGCAGACAGATGGCTACACAGCCAGACCGGTTATTACTGGAATAAATTGGGTAAATCACAGGCTAAGCAGTTGCTCTCCCTGTGGTAGGAGAGGATCTGACACTGTGATTGAAAATCAGCAGCACCTCAGAGGCAATCATGGCTGGGAAGCTTGCTGTGCTGGGAAGCTCCGCTCAACCGGGTGCTGCACTTGGACCCTGTTATTACTGCACTTTAAACCACAAGAACAAAATGTTTGGGACATGCTAATGACACCAGGAGAATCAGAAGCATTCTGATTTGGTAGTAATTGTTGTAATTATTTGCTACCAGAGCAGACAGGAATATAATATAATGAGTCTGATTATTTATCAGCATTCAACACAAGAAGAAAACAGTGCCGGTAAATAGCAGAGGGTTTATTTTGGGGAACTGTTTAAAGCTAAGAAAGGACAAAACATCTCTCTTCAAAACAGGGCCTGTGCAGGCTCTGCATTGAAGATCTGACAAAAGGCTTTCAGGATTCAAAACAGCTGTATATGGTTGAGGGTTTGCCCTATGTATTTGGCTTGGTCAGACTGCCAAGGCCAGGTTTGCTGAGCAGCCTTCCCTTAGGCAAGACCCTTGCCAACATCTTGCCAAATGTTACCCACTGGCAGTGAAATCGTCCAAGGTGGAACACCCTGGTTACCCTTTGTGGGAGAATCTGGCAACGATGCTTCAAACATTTCCAGGAGTGGCAATGTAGTTTTGTCTACATTAACACTTTAGTGCTGCTGAGATGAAAGGCTGAAACAAGATTGCCAAGGAAGGAAATGAGTATGACAAGAACTGTGAGTGAAAAGAAATTGCACTGAGACCCCAGTGCCAAAGCCTCTGGGCTGGTTCACTGCAGGGTCTTAGAGGAACCTCAAACCAGGAGAGGTGAAGAAATGGGAGGCCTGGAAAAATACATGGTTAGGTAGAGGAAAGGCATTCATGGAGGCCAGGGGGAAAGAGAAGTAGGCCCAGGTGGACAAACAGGAGAGCTATGGGCACACAAGGACAGGTCTCACACCAGCAATAAAGGGTACCAGTACGCCAGTGTGCTCCAAGGCTCCCCTACACAGAGGACACATGCTGGTTAGCCCACCCTGGGGCATCTGCAGGATGAGGCATGGCAAGAAGAGCAGAGCTCCTGGGGGACCCTTTGATAGGAAGCAACTTTCCTCCCATTGTGGATGGTGACCACTTTCCTCATCAAAGGGGCTTTGTTGTCTCCATTTATCTCCCCATTTGGCATCTCTCTTAAGGCACTTTCAGTTCCCCACTCCTCTGACCTTGGAGCTACAATGCTATGAACATGTCAGACAGGAACATGCAATCGATGCTGGCTAACCCACTAACTGACTGAGCTATTATTACAGCAGGCACTGATGTGAGCAGCCACAGAAAGGAAAACAGATTTTGGGGCTCCTCATGTGTCTGGGGCTATCTGCACATCCTGTCCCGGGTTAACTGAAAACATGTGGTCAAGGCTGCCAGGCTGGTGTGCAGCTACAGCCAGAGCTAGCTCTCAAGGCATCGGCATCTTCTATTTCCTTGTCCCCTTTCTTGAGTAAGCCCACTAAAATCTAGCTCAGGAAATGGTAAGATACCAACATGCTTAAATATCCTCCTTGTCACTGATGTTAATTCTGCAGAGCCCAGCTGTTTCAGCTGCACCCTTTTTGGCTAGCTCACTCCCACGTGAGGGTTACCACTTGCTAGAAGACACTTGTCCTTATTTTCCTCTGGTGTTCCTATATCCCAAAAATATACTACATGTGTAATATACATGTCATAAGCCTGAGACAGTGCTCAAACCAAACTCACTTTGTCGCTATGACACACAGACACTGTCCTGTGACCCGGTACAGACCTGACCCACTTCAGAAACCTAAGCTGTGCTCTTGCAACCAGACCCTGCATGCAGTAACCATGGATGCCTCAGGCTCAGCCTGGCTGTGGCAAGGTGATGGATACCGGGCAGCGTTGATGAACTGCAGTGAGAGCAGAGAGGCTGAGATGGGGCTGGCAGACAGCAACCTTCCCACCTCCTCACCTTCCTCAGCCAGAGGTGGCACTTGTGCAGGCAGTGTTTCCTGGGGAGCAGTTTTCGTTCTTTCTTTTCAGATGTGGAGCCATGTACATAGCGAGCAGCCTCCGCCTCCTGTGGTGCAGGGTTCCCCAGGGCAACCTCGCACTTGGTGCGGATCTGCTTCCAGTTGTTTGCTTTGAACCTGCCACCTGCTGCTTTTATTTGATGTCCCTGAAGTTCTTGTCTGATAAGGTACAGTGTACAATCACTCTCTATTTTGTAACCAGGACTCTTTGTTTTGAGTCACTGTTGTCTGGGTCCCTGCTTCTTTTTAATTCAATGGCAAAAGCTTCCAAGTGCCTCAAGGGCACAGATCAGGCATTTGCAATTTTTAATTCACTTTTCCTAAACATTACTGGTGTGATGCTTTGCTAAAGCCTGCCAGTTGCTACCACAAGTGGCTAAGACTGCAGAAAGAGCAAAGAAATACTCACTACCCTTGCCTTGGCACATGTAACCTATTTGTACACCCTCTGTGCATCGCCATCTGCAGACACCTGCAAACATACAGCCTCATTTATGTCCCTCCCCAGCACAAGCTCTTCTGCCCATGCCCGAGGATCCACCAGCAGCCACCCTGCCAGCCCCACACCTGCCTGCATGCATACTCATTGGCTCCACGACTTCCTTTCCACTTCAAATATAAACAACATGCTGAAAATGTAAATGCCATAACCATATAAACACCACTGTCAATGCATTCTGTATCTATATACACCCATGCGGTATCAGCACATACCCCATGCAACCCTAACGTGATACACACCCTTGAATGCATTCTTCCACCCCACGCCTTGCTACAACAGGCTAAGCAGCTTCAGAAGGAGCAAGGGAAAGCCCCAGTCTTTTTTCCCATGCAGATGGAAACGGGGTAGGTGCGTTTTCCAAGCATCATCGTGCTTTGTAGCACACAGACGGTGAGCGTGCCACATGTGGGCTTCACATCGGGCCCTGTCAAAGAAAGGCTCAGGAGAGCACAGGCTCCCTGCTCATGGGTGACTGCAGGAGTACAGAGATTTCTGCACAAATAAAACATATGGAGACATAAGTACCTATTACGTTTGTGCATATATGTATATACATCTGTATAAGAGGACGTTTGGACAACACATCAAGCAGTGCCAGTCTTGTAGACTGGTTGCAAAGGGACTTGCCAATCCCAGGGTACACATACAACTCACTTTGCCACTGCTGTGAGCTTGGATCCCCTCTGTTATTTTTATAAGCCCATAGCATTAACCTAATTAATTTGCTTTAATTGGAGAACATTATTAGCCTAAATGGTCCCACTTAAATCACAGAGAAGCCTTGGCCAAGCTCTTCAAACAGCCGCCTGTCCCCACTCACCCTCCTGCTGTTGGTTAACACAGCTGGGTTCAGCCCGGGCTGTGCCTTGGCACAGCAGTCCTCCTCTTCACAGGGCTTGTTTTCTGCTCTGGAGGGAAACACCTGCACAGCTCAAAGCGAGATCGACCCAGAGCAAAGATACCAGCTTAGTAGTTACAGGCTCCCTCACGGAGCCACCACCCAAACCTGGTGGGAGGAGAACAGTTATCCTGAGCCACCTCTGGCAGTTACACTGGTAACTACAGCTGAAAAGTACCCATAAAATCTTCACAAATACCACTAGCCTGCTATTGGCTTTAGAGATACCAAGGTTTATCGTCACATTTTACCACAAAATCTGCCCCCTTTTTGTCCTTAACATTAAGGGCTACCTGCAGGGACATAGAGAGGTGGCCATGACTGAACTTAACCCAAACATGCTGGGAACCCAGACTACAGCCCTGGGTGCAGCAGAGGAAGCTCACCCAGAGGACTGCACACCGCAAAGCTTTATGTCAGCTTTCTGCCACTCCCTGCTGAACCCAGGCTTTGGCACAATAGGGGCCCATACCTATGGTGTGGCTGATACAAGATCAGTGCATCCCTCTCTATGCATTGACAGACTTATGATCAAGCTTGACCTGGCAGAAGGCTGCGGATGATCAGTGTTTGTGGAGCCAAAGCAGTCACAGTGCTTCTGAATGGCCTCTAGGGCCCCAAAAGCAGGTGCTGAGCAGTGAGGATGGTTTGGAATAAACATCACATAGAAAGGTAATTCTGTAGAGGAGGTATAAGAGCAAAGGGCTTGGGAGAGCAGCGAGTCCACCTTATAACCCTTGCAAAATGGGCCAAGGCCAATTAACTTTGAACTGCAGCTGACAGAAAGGGGAGGAGGATTTCAAGAGATGGCAGGAAGCCTAGAGGAGATCAGAGCTTGGAGAGGAGGACGGAGGAGGCCTCCTGGGAACGAGTCTAAGTAGGACTGCTAAGGGAATTTAAGCTAGTATCTCTCAGGAGGCCTTGGAAAAGGGGACATAGGTAATAGCTTTGTGAAGTGCTGGCTAAGATACAGAGCTAGGATTGTGGGGGAGAGACAGGTATTAGCTCAAGGAGATAGGAAGGGGTGGGGAATGCACATTACAGGTACCTGAGATGGAGTTTTTGAAGCAAGATCCAGAGGAAGGTGATGGCTACAATCATGCCATTGAGGAGCACAAGTGCTCTGGCTGTAAGCAAAAGGGCTGCTGAGAATCTTGGCATAGAGATGCAAGATGTGCTGAGGCTAAAATTGCAAGCTGAAGACCAGCTGTGTGGTCACCCACCCTTCTGTTCTGGCAGGATGGAGACCTCCAGCCAGGTCACATTCAACCCCCGAGCAATAGGCAGGTCACTCAATAGCCAAAGCACCTTCTTGATGAGGGAAGCACTACTGAGAGCAAATCAATACAATCCTGTCAGGGCTAGACTCAAAGGAAGCAGCTGCACAGGGAGCTCCTCTTACATACAAAGAATTGGGTATTTGTGTTTTCAAAGCTCTTGCTAGCTGGTTGTTTCCATGCTCTTGCAGGTCTGAGATTTGGGAGTGCTTGGGACCGGCAGTGCTGTGTCATAGCTCACTCTTCTCCATCCTCTCCTATACCCCAGGCCCACAAACACCTAGATGGTAGCAAACAAGAGACCCACCAGAGGTGTTAATATAGCAGCTGTTACACTTTATTTCATTGCTTTTTAATCATTTTTCCAATTCAAAAAGACAAAAGTTACAAAAGTACTAAAAGGCATCGATATTGGCAGGACATCCCTGTGCTCCCACCCAGGGAAGGCAGCTTGCAGCACCCATGGGTTGGCAGAAACACAGCTCTGGGGCCAAGCACCTCAGCAGCTCTTGCTGAGCAAAGCTTGGGGCCACGCAGGGGCTGCTGCCCCAGCCATCTGCATGGGGAACGTGGCTCTTCAGACAGGGACCACATGTCCTGAGCACAGGCATTTGGTCTGAAGGGCCAATGCTTCTTGTCCTGCACTGATCAGGTTGATTGGCAGCAGTTAAAAAGCAGAGGTGTGCCATCCAAACAAGACAAGCAGAGTCTCTATAGGGGCAGGAGGATTCAGCAGAGGAATTGGCCTTTCTTGGAAAAAGGGACTTACTGCAGGGAGCCACGATGCTCTGCCAGAGGTACCTCACCAACAGAAGCAAGCACACCCTTGGAGGTGATGCTGGGGCGGTGGGTGGCCCAGCTGTGGTGGCCTGGAGCCAAAGAGCAGGCAGAGCTGGGTCAGCATCTGGACAGATGTTCCCTCACTGCCTTGCCCAGCTGCTCTGCCTGTCTGCGTGAGAGGTGGCTGGGGAGCGTGGAGGATAGAGATGGGGATTTGGGTCCCCAGGGCTCCACAGCCTTTGGGCTTTCCCCAGGGGTCTCAGTGAAAGGCCCAGAAAGCACCAGTCAATGCTGGTTCACTGTGTAGCCTCTTAGTGGCAGCCGGACTGACCATTGGTCTCATCCACAGAGTGGCATCAAAGACCTCCCCGCTGCAGCAGAGTTAAAAACAAATGTTTCACTCACAGTTGCTCCTCTTGATCCAAGCAAGAACTGCTCACTCCCCCCTGCATTCAGCAAGATAGAGGCTCAAGGTGGGGAGCACCTAGACAAAGAGGTTCCTCTCTCTGCCAAGTGCAGCAAGGGGGAATGCCTTGTTTCTCTGCCTCACCAAAAGAGGTGAAACCTTGTTCTATTAGCTGTTGCCTTGTGGCGCAGAACACATACATGCCTCAAGGACAGATCCCAATCAAATTCCAGTGGTAGTAAGGCCCAGCATGGTCCAGGCTGCCTTAGGACTGTATGGAGAAATGTCCCATAGCTTCACTCGAACTCCCCTCCTGTTTCTTCCACCACTAAGTGGCCACAAAACAGAGACCTCTTTCTTCCACTCTATGCTACATCTGGGAATATTTGTTCCACTGATATAAGTGTACCTGAATTTACTAGCCAGCATAACAGGGGAGTGGAAAGCTTGCTGGAGACATTAGATTTGGTTGAGTCTGGTGATAGCCATTACTTTTAGCATCATGCTAGGGCAGCAGGGTAATGCTGTGGAGAAGTACTGCATATTCCAGAACACAGCCTCAGCAGAGAGGAACCCAATAGCTCACAGTCACCCCCAAGCTGTTCTCCCTGATCATGCTGAGGACTGAGGGTGGGTGCTGTGTTTTTTCAGATGGCTGAACACAGACCTTCCATTCTAGAGTTTTACTCTACAAGTGGGAGGCTCATGCCTCTCATTTCAATCCCTTTTTAGATGATATCACTGAGTTGCCAGCAGACCAGCTGGAACTCACAGCTAGATGTGCCTGCTGCCTCTCCGCACCCCCCTCCAAGGGTCTTCCATTCAGAAGAGTTTGAAGTGAATGCAATTATAGCAATATCACAGAGGGATCTTCTTGCTTTGCAGGCAGCCCTGTATAGCCTCTGTCTCCAATCCTGAGGTCACTTCTGAGTGAGAGAACGATCAGGCCTATAGCAAAGCACTGTAGACACAGGCACTCTTGGGAAACTGCCTAGACTTGGTCCCCGCTGCCATATAGGCCATACTAGCCCCTGAACCCCTCAGAGATATCAACCACCACCATCCCCAGGTTTGACACTGCCTTGGTGGCTGCCCTTGCCAGTTTGTGGACCTGATTGATTTGTTTTGCCCTGAAAGACAAAATCTCTCCCTTTGCCACTATTCAAATATGGCATTGGTATGAAAACAGGCACTGCTGCAAAGCCATAGGCTTCCTGCTGCCAGAAAAGCTGTACTGCAAAGAAGGGTCAATGTCCTCTCCTTCTCCCACCCATCCCCTTGGGTATCACCACCTCCCCTTCTCCCTGCCAGGCAGGTGGCTGGATTATAGTTCCTGAGGTTTTTGGAGAAACTCCTTCAGTAGGCACATGACGGTTCTTCCACTGGAGCTATCGGGCTCAGCGGCTTCAAGGTGCTGAGGGAACGGAAGGCAAAGGTGGATGGATCATACACAAAGTGGGGTGGTGGGCAGCCTCCATTGATGCTCTGCCAGGGAATAAAAAGAGGGATTAAGTCAGTGCTCATGCAAGCTGTAAATGGTAAAATTCCTGCCTTGAGTGCTGGTCACATCCCTCTCTAGCACAATTGCACCTCCTTGAATGAGGTCACGCTTGTACTTGCAGCAAATGCAACAAAAGCAGCGCAGCTCTTTGCTTGTGTCCTTACTCTTACCCATTGAGAAAAAAGCATGCATATCCCACCTTCTCCAGAACTGAGATCCCTGGGATCCACATGCCTAGGACTCACTGCACCTGCAGCCAGTAAGTGAAATAGGATATCCATGATGCATGGCTCCAGACTCCAGAGTTCAATGAGGAGTGGCTGAGAAATTCTCAGAGGAAAATATCCCACCTGAAAGCCTTAAAGCTTTGTTTGTACCACTGTACCAGCCACCAAAAACCATTCTCTTCTCTTTTGCTCCCAGTGTTCAGAGCAGATCCAGAGTAAGGAGGCCAGAAATACCAGTGCACTCTCTGCAGTGCATGACAGAGAAATGTTGTTCTTCCCTAGGCTCTGCTGGGACCTGTGGATCCCAGAGGAATTAATAGCGCCAAAGAAGTGATTCTGCTCTGTTAAATAGGAAGAGTTTTCCTTCTGCTTCTTGGGAACTGTTTTGTTTCTTCTGTTCCGCAAGCACAAGCACCAGTGGGGCAGCTGCTTCACAGACACTCTTTGGCCAGGAGATGAGGTCTCACCGCTTTATGCGCCAGCAGAGTTTTTAATCATAATCCCATAGAGTTCTTTCCCCAGGGATAGGGGTGAGCTACTGTGAGTGCCACAGGCTGGGAAGTTCAGAAGCTTAGAAACTCATGCAGACGTCCAGCACCCTCATCTCACTTCCGTCACTGCTGGGAAGGGCTTTACCGTTGTTTTCATGGAGGTTAGATAAGAGATCTGAGCTGGGCTCTGGTGTTACGTGTCTCCCTGCTCCCTCTTCCAGACTTCTCCTAGCAAGACCCATGATTTCTCCTGCTCAGCCTGCACTAAGGGACTGCTCTTCAAGTAACAGAGCTTTTTAGGAACAATTGCCAGCTCTGCTGTCTCCTCTAAGACAGAGGTACATTTTGGCACTTCAAAGTCAGGTCTATCAGACAGCTGCAACCACAAAATGGCATGGCAAGGTGATGTTTTGATGCCACATGCTTCTGTCCCCGCTGGGTTTTCACTTGTCATCACAGCACAAACACACACAACTTTTCCCAGAAAGCTGATCAAACGGTCAGGCTTACCCAGTCATATCGAATTAGAGGGTGCTGTGGCAGTGTCCAAGCCAGGCCCTGGGTGCTGCAGTCACATGCAGCAGGATCTGGGAGCCTCTGCCTCTAGGATCTTGGTCATAGCTGGGCCCCATAAGCCCTTCATGTCAGAAAGGGCCTCTAAAAGCCAGTATGGGCAGCATGTTCCTGCCTAATTGGTACCTCCTCTGCCAATTAAGATGGGCACTTGAGAATGGAAAATGCCAACATGGTGCTTGGCCTCATCTGTGCCTGGATTTTCAGCCAGCAATCATGCCCTGCTGCATCCCCCTGACACCTTGGCCAGCAGCATAAGAAACAAGAGAGGCAGATTTAAGGGCCTTTACTCAATAGCCACCTGCTGTGGGGTTATATATGGTGTGTGCTCTGGCAAGCCTCAGAGCTGGAGAGTAACATAGCAACCCCTATTCAAAGCTAAGGGGCAGAATAAATCAGCACATTTGTCCTTCTCCAGAGCAGAGAACGTCCCCTGCCAGTGCCAAAACGGAATGGGAACAAAGAACCTGGCAGTCCCCTCCATTTTGAAATGCCAGACAGGATTAGGGAAGGCAGCTGAATCGGTTCATTTCTGGCACACAGCAGATGAAGAAGAGGCTGGGGAAAGATGGGTCCAGAGGAGAGGCAAAAAGTCATCCACAAAAGCCACCAGGCTTTGGATGGGAAGGTGCCCTGGGGTTTCTCTCTGGACCTTTTTCTGGGTCAATGTATGGGGCGAAGAGCTTTCCCAGGTACTGCAAGGAACACAGGCACAGAACAAAGGCTGAGGAGAAGGACAGGGATGTGAAAAGACATAGGAGGATGCAAAGATTCACAGTTGGTCAGGGAGCTGCAAGTAAGGCTCAAACTGCACCAATCCTGCCTCTTCATCATGAAACCTCTCAAGCAGCCACAAGATGATGTCTGACTTTCAACAGCACAGCTACCATAATGGCAGGGCGAGAAGAGCCCTGCAGGCAGTAACAGGAGGATGCAGTAATGCAACCACCTTAATTCATGGCAACACCAGGGCCAATCTGCAGTGATTTATAACCCTGAACAGTATGGGTCTGTCTTGCACCTACTCCGTGACTGATAGAGCAGCAACTCTGCTAGGAAGAGCGAGCACCGGCACCAAATCACTCCACAATCTTCTTGCAGAAGAGCATGTTTTCTTTGGAACCTTATCCTGCTCTAGGGATGACCAGACCTGATCTGGCTTAGTCCACGACACCATTTGGGATCACAGCATGTGGTGGTCTGGCTCTGATGGGTAGCACAAGGCAAAGCTCTGTAGATGTATTCCCAGAAAGAAGGCGGAGGGCTGGCTGCCAGAGAGGGAAACATGTTCCTCCCACCCTATCCCTTGCGCCAGCTGCCTCTCTGTAATGTGGGCAAGCGTCCTAGCGAGCCTGCTCTTCCCCTCGGGTGCCCAGTGCCAGCCTGGGATGCCTAGGATATTGCTCTGACTACAGAAGGCTGTTAAGAGTGGTTGCTGCCGCTGCAGCAGCTCCAGGGAGCTTGCTATAAACCTGCCTGACAGCCCCTGCTGAGCAACCCCAGACCAGCTCCTGCACTGGCTCCTCAGAGCGCAAACAGTCCCTGCTGACATTAAAGGCTGGTGCGTTCACTCTAATGGCATTCAGACAGCTGGGTAACTCGCACAAAATGGAGCCTAATATGGGCCCTGTGCTAATGGCAATCATTAACCAGAGCCCTCAGTTTGTTAGGCAATGTATTTACACAGCTGGAGAACGGCCTGAGACACGAGCACTCAGCTGCAGGCAGGAGGGTGCACACGCTCTGTCACACGTGCCCGTGCTCACTTGCACACGCTCACCTGCTCTCACACACCTCAGATTCTCCCCAGGACACAGGCACTTCCCTGGTCACTTGTCCACATCCCTCTGCGCACACACAGACCTTCCTGTGACTCAGAAATCAAAAGGAGAGCTCTCCCTGCTCATACAATTCTTCTCTGCTCACGTTGCAACTCAAGCCAAGGAGGGCTTGAACTCCACGGGCATCAGGGGACAGTCCAAGGCAGCACTGCTCATCACTTGCTTATACAACTGCCCGGAGCAGGGGGTAGTTTCAGTACCTGCAGACACCTGCGCTGCCTCATTGCATGCCTCATTTGAGTTAGAGGAGCTCCTAAGGGACCTAGCTTGGGTTACACTATGTGCAGCCCACCTTGGTCACGTACACTTGTCAGCATGCACACAGACACACACTTTTTCCTCCATATACACCCCCCTACATGCACACTCTTGCAAACCTGTCACCAGTTGCATTACCACCACTGAATACAGGTGGTAAATAAGCAGCCAGGCTTGAAGCGTATCTAAAGCACATTAACAAAGCAGCACAACAGACGATGGTACAGATAGCAACCGGATGCAGGTGCCTCAAAGAAGACCAGTGAGATTAAACACCACAGAAGAAATGCAGGATTTCAATCATATTAGCAGCCCTCAGAAAAGAGAAATGTGCAATTGCTTCATAAATCCATCTGTAACGTGATTGTACATATCAGCAAGGAAAAAGCACATAGGAATAAGATAAAACAGGTAAAGCATAAGCCTACTGAAACAAACACACATTCCTTCTAGAAACCCATCCCTTACCCCTGTGAAGTCTGGGAAAATATCCCAAATGCAGATTGTGAAACAACTTTATTTTGGACTCGTAATTCCACAGAAGTGAGGTTCTCCAGACAAAGCAGAAGCAAGCACAGCTCCAAGCATGCTTTCAGCTGTGGGAATGACAATCCCCACAGGAGGGGTAAATGAAGTTACCTAACACAACAATGTCTTAGAAGGGAGTGGTGTGCCAGGGGTGATACAAAACTAAGCCCTGCTTAATACTCTTTGGTCCTCTTTCATAAGAGCTCTAGTATCCTGGTGGGATTCAAAATCAGATCAGCTTGTGCACTCTGCCAACCCATCCCTTACTCAGGGCCAACCCAGCACAGGAGTCCCTTCTTTTTCCTACCCTTGGGCCCTGCTGATTGGGAAATGCTGTTGAGCTCTGTTTAAAGGATACTGCCTTCCAGTGGCGGATGCCTCTCAGTGGTGGGTGAATGAATGATCCCTTTGCAGTCTGCAGACTCACTTGTTAAAAGTCCTTTGGGATGAAAGGCACCATGTAATTGCAAGTTGTAAAGGCGCATCCGATTCCCACCACTGCCCTATGTGGAAAGGAATAAATTCCCAAAAGAGCCTTGGCAAAGACAGATGTCTGCCTGCTTGAGACAGTTGCCTTGCCCAGGAGTAGACAGAGCCAGAGGTAGTACAGATACTCAGGCAAGGCACAGAAAGAGTAAAGTCAGACTCCATACTGGAGCATTTATAGTTACACTGCTTTTAATTCCACTTTTCATTCTCCTTCCATTCACCCCTGCCAGGTGGTTAGAAAAGAAGCTGACAACACTTCAACTCTGATGTGTGAAACCATCAGCTGTGAGCAAGGGAAGGGGACCTTCATACTTGCTCCTAGCTATATTCCAAACATGGCCCTGACCGAGCCACTTCCTCAGTTTCTCCTGTCCTGGTTTCAGCTGGGATAGAGAAATGCTCTTTCTAGTAGCTGGTACAGTGCTGTTTTTTGGATTTAGTATGAGAGTAAGGGTGATAACACACGGCTTTTTAGTTGTTGCCAGGTAGTGTTTATATCAAATCAAGGATTTAGAGCTTCTCAAGCCCTGCCAGTGTGAAGGCTGGAGTGGCACAAGGAGTTGGGAGGGGACACAGCTGGGACAGCTGCCCCAGGGGATATTCCACACCGTATGATATCTGCTCAGCATATGAACTAGGGGGACGTTTGGAGTGATGGCATTTGTCCTCCCAAGTAACCGCTAGGTGTGATTAAGTCCCGCTCTTCTAGAGATGGCTGAACATCTGCCTGCTAATGGGAAGCGGTGAATGAATTCCTTGTTTTGCTTTGCTTCTGTGCGTGGCTTTTGCTTTACTTATTAAACTGTCTTCATCTCAATGCACAAGTTTTCTCACTTTTACCTTCCTGCTCCCACTGGCTGTGTGGCGCCTAGCTGCCAGCTGGGGTTAAACCCTGACAGTACACCACAGTCAGGCAGCCAGGATGAACTAATTACCATCTAGGTGTTGGGACCTTCGATGAGAGGTGATTTCCTTTGAATTACAGTCTTGCTTCAGGCAGTTTTCAAGAAATAGTGGCTGACAAGCAGGACCAGCTCCTCCAGTGGAGCAGCAATTCACATTTAACTGCTGCTTCATTAACTCCTGGAGGGCCTCTGACAATTTATTCCAGTCACAGACCTGGAGCAGCAAAAAGAGTAACTTTTCAAAGGCAAGCCCTTTTCCTCCTGGAAGTCTCTCCTCCACATCGAGGTTCATATACAGTTTAATTTCAGCTAAAAGATACAGCATAACAGAACTTCATTTCAAGACTATCCTCCCTTCTCTTCCAAGAAAAGAAAGGGTCAACTCCAAACACTGCTCTGATAAGGAAAACAAAACTCTGCAGTGAGCTTTGTTTCCCTGGGTTCTCCATTGCCCTTCCCTAAAAGGCTGAAAGGGCTGGCTTCCTCCATCAGCATATGGCTGCCCAATACCAACTTCCTTCTGTGCAACCACACTGCAGAGAGCAGTTCAGCAGTTTACAAACACATCGCTGCTCCTCTCTGAAAGGAAAGAAACCCCTTAAGAATCTACAAAACATCTGCACATCTGTGTGCAGAGTTGTCAGATGGCAACTACCACACCTAAGAGAGGTGCAACCAGACAGACATCATCAAACTTTTTTGGAAGGTGCTTCAAAGGACCTAGCAGATGCTTGCTGGTCACTTGCCCAAAAGCAGAAATAAGCCAGTTTCAGCTATGGGTCCCTGCTGGCACCAGTGAGCTAAGCCTTTCTTCTCCTCTCTCTTACACATCTTTGAGATGTGTCTTAGAGAAAGCTGTTTGCAAGCTCTGATTTGCCAGCCTGACAACCTGAAGGAAGGAGGCTGCATGTTGAAAAGAGACAGATGGGTCATTCAGAGGGGCAAGCTGTCAGTGGTCCCTGGCCAACCTGAGGAACTCACGCTCCAGGGTCCCAGTGAAGCTCATGCATTGAAGGCCACACAAATCTCTTATGAACAAGTGAATGAACCCACATGCCCCTACTAGTGAGCTGTGCCTTGTTCCCACTTTCTCTCCTTCTGATACAATGGCCTGTGCTTCCCTAAACACACCTGCAGCAGCTCCTGAACACACCACAAGGTCTGTGTGTGCCTGAGTGGGATGAAGAGTGGGCATGAGAGGAGCTCCAAGCACCCACAGACACACACAAGGCACAATCTGACCCTAAGTCAGAAGTCTGTACCTAAGTGACACTACATTTTCCTCTCCTCCTTCTCCACCTTCCCTTTCCCTCCCTGTGTGGCAGGAACATTGTCCCTCCAGAGAGATCACAGTCAACTGCCCTCACAGCCCTCCTCCCTTTAGGGTAGGAGCCCCAGCTACCATGCTTCTCACACCGCCAGCGCGTGGTGTGTCCTTGTGCATGTGCAGCTTCCAGTTTGGATGAGGCCAGGACAACCTGACTGCCTCTGGCCAGGCAGGCTGGCACAGAGCAGCACGCAGCTTTCAACTTAAAGGGAACCCAAATTAAAACGGCAAAGTGAGTATTAATTACCCTGGCATGAGCAGGCTGCAAACACATGCTGACACAGTGCGCTTGCCTCTGGACAAACCGCCCCCAAGTGCAGGAAGTAGGTGTATTAAGGGAGAGGTGTGTGGGAAAAGAGGATTACAGCTCTGGGGATTGGCAGAGGGAATGGGTGCCAGGTTCCCACAAACACGCGAACGAAGGGGAGCGGGGAGCAACTGCAGTGGGACTGGATGTGGTGGCAAAAGACATGCCTGATGTGCCATCTTGGACTCGAAGCTCTGCTGGAAAACAGTGGCAGAGCCACTGTGACCCTCTGCCATCCCCTACCATTCTCTCTCTGCTCTACTACCCAGGTGTGACCAAATCTGTCCCCCTCTCTGAGAAACATGCCTTGCCACTTCCCAGCCCCTTGCACCATGGTGCCGCCAGCCACAGCCACCACCAACACCCAGGGCTGCCCCAGCAGCAGCTGGTCACTGGGCTGCACCTCTGCCGTAAACTCCTTTCTACCCCTTCCTCACACCCCCCCTTCTTAAACCAGACCCACAACCCACATCTGACCACAAAGCAAGGACAGCGCTGAGAATAGGGATAGGAAGGATGTCAGCCTCCTGACTCACCAGCCACTCTCTACTTTCGTAATGCTGTCTGGATGATGGAGCTCTTGGTTATTCCACAACATCCCTTCAGCAAGCACTTACATGATACAATGGATGCAAGGGCACACATAGCAGGACTTTATGAAGAGCAGGCAGCAATAAAAATCCTTTAAGGAAGCAGAAGAAGAGACATGACAGTCCCTCTTCTGGCTGCTATGGACAGGTTGAAGGCTAGTTAGCCTTTGCCATGAAATCTAATGAAAGCAATGCTAAATAAAAGAACGTCTAGAGCCAGATGCTTGGGATTGTTTAGAACAGACAGAGGCATTCCCACCTTGGCTACACTGGATCCAGAGGAAAAGTCTTTTGTCAGGAATTATTCACACTAAGGGCTGAGGTTCTCCAGGGCCAGCTGTCCCTGCACAGAGACCCTCAGCAGGAGCAGGCAGCTCAGTGGCTGGGTTGGGAGCATGGGGGGATCTGGTTCCCCCAATAAGCTAATGGATATTCATACTCTCACTTAGCAGAGGACCTTCTCGATTGGGCTCAGTACACATGTGCCTATCAACAGGACACAGGAGCCCACTCAGGGAACTGGAATGTGAAAACCTCAGTGAGCAGCCTCTGCACAGCAAGTAACCCAAGGATGCGACTGGCAAGGAAGATGAGTCTCTCTCGTCGCTTCTAAAGGGCAGGTTTAGGTTTAGGCACACTAAAGACAACCAGGACAGTATGACAAACTGTTAGCTAGCTGCAGTTTGGGATCTCCGCTGCCTGAGATGTCAGAGCTGTTTGTACTGCGTGATAGGGTACGCATACAGACACAGCTCAAGGTATGTGGTTTGAAGATCAAAGTCCAGACCTCGGGTCTCCTCATGCTCTCTCTTTGGGCAAGTGCTGGTTTCTCAGTTTAACTCTGCCTCTGAGATGCTATATTTAGCAGTGTTTGCAAAGCACATTGGGAGCCTGTGACGGAAGGGGCAACATATGTGTGTGTATGTACACACAGTCTTCTGACTTTTTAGAAACCTTTACCTCATGCTGTGTGGCCAGAACGAGAGGTTTGCACCAGTACTGCTCTGTCACCTAGCCTGCCTTACATTTGTGAATGGCTCAGGTATCTGCCAAGAAGGCTTAGGCTGGCATATCTCCTGCTCAGCTCCAACCTGAAAAGGTCCCTTATTTTAGGGGAAGAAAACCTAGCATGTTTCTGCAGTGGCCTTTTAGGATGCAGATGCAAGAGATATAAGACAGGGAAGTCATTCCAGGGATCTGGCCTCTGTCCAAGCAGAAGGCGTTCTCAACATTGATAAGATCAAGGCAAGAGCACAAGAGGTTTATGTTCCGATTTAAAATTCTTATTTTGTTTTTACATAGCAGAAAACATCTCTCTGATCAGCCAGGTTATCAGATTGGCCTTGAAATCCTTACTCCCTCTCTGCTTGCTCCAACAAGAGCTCTTGAGATAACCAGGGGCTTGCCAGTTGGGTCTTCTACCCACCTGCTGCTGCTGAGATAAGCCCAGCTCCACTGATCCCATTGAGAGACTGCAGGTAGGAATTTGTGATGGAAGAACAAGAATAGGACTAGACGAATATCTTGTAAAAGGGCCTGGAGAACTGAAAACTTCTGGTATTACAGAAAGACATTGGAAGATGGGTCTCTGCATTCAGAGCTGGCTACAGCTGACCAAGTCTGGCCCAAAGCAGAGGCAGTTACCTGTGAGCACGAGCACATCCTTCCACAGTCATCCTTCCAGTGCTAAGGAAGTGTCTCCATGCAACACCCAGCTGAACCATGCAAACATGCTCTGGATGCTCAAATACACACACTCACACGCATGCTGTACCCCTCATCCACATCTAGAGCCTTGCTTCCAGTTACACACATTACACCAGCTGACCAGGTCTGTACACATGCGTTGCCCACCTCACTGTGCAGCACCCATGTAGGCTCATGCCAACCCCTCCCCTTGCAGTGACATGTGCTATGCTACACAGAATCACAGAATCCCAAGGGTTGGAAGGGACCTAAAAAGATCATCTAGTCCAACCCCCCTGCAAGAGCAGGGTAACCTACAGTACATCACACAGGAACTTGTCCAGGCGGGCCTTGAATATCTCCAGTGTAGGAGACTCCACAACCCCCCTGGGCAACCTGTTCCAGTGCTCTGTCACTCTTACAGTAAAGAAGTTCTTCCTGATGTTAACATGGAACTTCCTATGTTCCAGTTTACACCCATTGCCCCTTGTCCTATCACTGGATATCACTGAAAAAAGCCTAGCTCCATCATCCTGACACCCACCCTTTACATATTTGTAAACATTGATGAGGTCACCCCTCAGTCTCCTCTTTTGCAAGCTAAAGAGACCCAGCTCCCTCAGCCTCTCCACGTATCTACTATGTACAGATCCATACTTCATACACACACTGTCACCTCCAAATGATCTCTGCTGGAGGGGCTGATTCTCCTGTTCCATTACCCTTTACTGGGGGGGAACAGAAGCAAGATTTTTTTGAGCATTATTTTCTCTTCACTATAGGCCCTCCCCTTGCACAGCTGCTAGTCCTGAACACATTTCAACACAACTGCGCTGCTGGACATTTGGGAAGTTTATTAATCTCTCTGCCTCAATCTGTTTAAGTTCTTAGACTTGTCACATCACTGTCCTATCATCCCTCTTAAGAACTGCTGAATGAGAAGAAAGGTTGTAGCCTGACACCACCTGAGCTGCCCCTTGGGAAGCTGAAGGGAACAGTGATAAGGTGACACCTTAATGTTAAAACAGCACGTGGAAAAGCAAAACCCCACCTCACTACCATATGAAACGCTGTCCTCAGCCAGGACAGGACAAAAATGCTTCATTGATGTTACTAGCAGGTCACCACCATCATCATCCTCACAAAGGAGGCAATAAGCATAATCCTTTCTCCTTCACTCTATCTGGCAGCAGAACTACAAGGAGAAAACAAGCATGTCTTAGTGGCTGGACTGAGATTTCCCTTCATATGACAAGAGCATAGCACCATCCTTCAGAGGTACTGACCTCTCTCAGCTACTTCCAGAGCTGAGGCACCTCAGCAAGGCATTCTGCCAGGGACCTGCTGCCTCCTAAGCTAGATATACTAAAGTGGGCACTTGCAATCACTTTAAAAATTGAAGCAAAAATGGTCCTTTACCTAATGACTCTGCCACCACGCCAGACCACCAAGAGACAGTGAAGTATCATATGCTATTGTCATGGAAACCACGAGCACCTCAGGTATAGAGATGCACTGTCACAGCTTGGCAAGGTTGGCCAGAGAAGCATGGATTCTGTGCCATCTGTCAGAACGGTGTGCTCTCAGTTTCTGCTGTTTATTTTAGTGTGAGCTGACATGGGCTCAGCAGGGAGCAAAGGGATAATTCTGCCTCTCAGATTCTCCAGGGACACAAGAGTAGCTGCAATAATGAGCTCAAGGTGTCAGAGGAAACCGTGCCACTGAGGCATCACTGGAACCTCAGGGACTGAGGGACTGACACCAAGCAGCATTGCAAATAGCTACAAGTCCAGGGACACCCAGGAAAAATAGTGGAAGGACATGAACAGGCATAAAGGAAGGTGATAAACAAGTTGCACTAAAACACTGCAGCAGGATTAGACTGTCAGTAGGTCTGAAGGATAGGCATAGTACAGGGAGAGCTCACAGGCAGAGGAGGAGACAGCTCTAGTTAAAACAATCCAAGCAGGAGCACAAGAGATGATAACAGATCAGGATTAATTGTGCAATCAGAAGTATCAGGTCATTGTGGGGTTGCTGAAAGACAGGACTGAAGTGCCCTGGCAGGAGGCATGTAAGGGGGTTGGAGAAACACTGTCCAGCTCTGCACAAGGTTCTAGCCAGGCCAGCCTGCTCCTCCTCCTGCCAAATACCAAATCCACCAACAAAGCAATGATGGATAGGGGCACTCAACAGTATGCCCATAAACAGAAGCACTTCTGGGTGCACAAAGGCATCAGTCCCATTTCCTGCCGGACAAGGCATAAACCCTGAAGGATCCTGGTCTGTCATTCATCCCTCCTGCAAGACTATAATTAATGCAATGAAAGTAGCAGTTTTATCACAAAGGATACCTGTTTTCTTCATCCTGACCTGTTTTTGCCTGTGTATCACAAACATGGGGAGCATCAGATGCAGCTCAGTGGACTAAGGCACTTGTTTTGGCTGCAGCGTGCAAGGTCACAGACACATCTCCCACAGCACTATCCAGTACTGACCAAAAGAATGCCAAGGTACCCATGGAAGAGACAGGCTGGCTGAAAAGTCAGGGTATAGGATGCTAGAGACAGAGACTCAGAGGTGCAGGCAGCATAAATTACAAGCAGGAGAGTTGGGCAGACCTAGCCCTGCCAGGCATGCATGTGCTCAAGAACAGGAGATGCTCAGACACTGCAGTGCCAGCCCAGCTACAAAGCCACCCAAGCAATCTAGCCTTCTCGTGTGCCAACATTCAGTCCCACATGCCATGCAGTCCTGCAGGTATAGTCCATTTTCTGCAGCTGCCTACTCAGTACCTCTCACCCCTACCAAACACCACTTGTTACTTCAGATTAGCACTTCCCTCAGCCAAGAAGGAACCAAATGACACCTTACAGGATAGTTATGCATAGCTGTATGCACATACATATGTGCAATACATAGCTGTATTCACAGCAGGGAATGTAGAGTTTCACTCCAAGAAAGCTTTGAGCCCACAGCCTCCAAAATGGAAAAGCCAATGTATTATTAGCCTCATCAGCACCTAATTACAACTAGTAGCTTTTGTTATGCAGCTGATCAAGCCACAGGAAACCTCCAGAAATGATCTTCTGGGTACAGATGTTCACAAAGAATCACCACATTCAGATATATGTGGAAAGATGCAGGAACTGGACCAGAAATGGGCAACTTACACGAATTTTAATTACTCTAGTCTTCGTTCCACAATTCTTCTTAAGCAGCATCTTCTGAAAGAGAATTAGAATCAAGGGATTAGTAGAAGTAGCACGAGGGAACAGAAAGAGGGAGGTTGCAGGGAGTCTCTTTTCATCAACATTTAATTAGCAAACAAGATAGACAGATGGATGGGTAGGTGAGATATGGAAGGCTAAGAATTACTAGAGGTGGCCTGAGACTGTCTCACCCAAACTGCACAGTCCATTGGCAGTGACTGATACCCTGGGATCTGAAAGAACATACAAGAAATTCCAAGGAGAAAGAGACGGAACAACTTCCTAAAAGGAAGTTTCTTCTGTCCATTAGCGGTTAGACTTTGCCCTGAAGCAGCTGAATTTATCTTCCTTTCATGGAGAATAGTGTATTTAATGTAAATGTGGATGTTCTCATTATTTAATAGCTATTTTCATTATGTCTGTTTATTTAGAATTAAAAAACAAGGTAAAAAGCACCTGCCCACAGACCTAAATCCCCTTGCTATACACTGCAAGGGCCATTAAAGTTGCTGTAACACGTGAACTGCACAACTTAGCAAACAGGATATCCTTAAACCAGCAATTACTGTGTGTAACTACAGAAACAAACAGGTGAATTACAGCTTTATCCCAGTTCTGAAGCACTGCTTTGAAAGTTGGCAAGTGAATAAAATCATTCCTTCCCCTCAAAAAACCTCCAAAAAGTGACTCCAAGTGCAAAACCAAAGCTTTTCCCATAAATAATACTTCAACTACATTTTTATGACAAAAAGCTTGGTGATGGAGGCACATCAGGAAGAAGCTTCCCCATCAGCTTTTGAAATAAATAATAGATTTTGCTAGCTCCTGCCTGTTTTCAAAGAATCAGGTTGTAAAACACCATTAAGATCACAGAGCCCAACCATTACCCCAGGACTAGCAATCCCACCACTAAACCATGTCACTAAGGGCAAACTGATCTCCCTCATGGCTGCCTCTCATGACCTCCAGTCACAGCCACCACAGTGGGATAAAATGTGTGAGACAAAGTAGGGTCCAGCAATCAGTCTGGAGTCCTGATTCTCAGTTTTCAAGCCCCATCCTTGAGGGGACGAGCACTGTTACAGTAGAACATATCCTGCTGCATCCCATTTGACTACCAGCTGCATGACTTTGGGCAAGACTCTCAAAGTTCTCTAAGCAAGGTTCTCTAAGCTCCTGTAAGATGAGCTTTACAATGGTACTTGGCTGAACCCTCACGGACGGAGCAAGGCTGTGACACCAAACTCCACAGTGCCTCAGTAGCACCACAGGATCCTCAGCTGAAAGGGGAAAAGTATCTTTAAACACAACCCTGTCAGCCATGGAGCAAGCAAACCACTTTCCAGTGCAGTCCAGAAGGATCCAGTGCCTAATGAGGTCCCATCCACAGATCCCCCAGTGACTCCATCACAGTGCAACAAAAGACATTATTTCCCAAGTATCAGTTAGCTGAGGCAGCAAGACCTTAAATTTACTCGCCCTGACCTTCTACTAAAATGCATAGGGAGGAAAAACAGAGACAGCAATTACAAGACAACAACTAAGACTGTCAGAAAAGTCTGAACTAGCCCATGGGTGAATGGATGGATGGATGGATGGATGGATGATGGATGGATGGATGGTCGGTCAACCGAGCAACTCTACCAAGAGGAATTCAAGTGCTCAGCTATATCCCAAACCCTGTATTTCTGGCAGAAAAATCAGGTGCACTTACAGCAGTGCTGTTGTGATGAGTTTTAACCATATGAAGATCTTACCACTATTTGCACTGTTGCTACAATGTGCAGCAAGAGCACGATGCCCTACATAACAATTTTTGTTAGTTAATAGAGGTCTTTGGTGTGCCTCTTGATGGGCTTAGAAGTAAAATGCAGACATGACATCGTCTCATCTACAGGCGGTAAAACTGGAGCATAAGCCTCAGAGGAAAGTCTCTGGAACTGCTGGATTTTCCTACTTCCATTTAAACTGCAAGTGGAGCAAGACCATTTGTGCTGTACTCTTCCAACTTCACTGCAAGATCCCAAGAACTCCATAACAGACAAAACAGAGGGGGGGCAGACAGCGAGCAAGCCAGCCACATGATCCTGCAGCTGAAAATGAATAAACAGAAGGCCAGTTATCAAATGTTATTCTATTTAATCAAATTGCTTCCACCTCACTTGCAGCCACACACTCGCTGCACCCAGCACAGTAAAGCCATGCTTTACAAAAAGTAAGTTGAGCATCTTTGTGTGGTTTTCCATCCCTCGGTTTTCCCTTTCCTTGCCAAACCTGAGTGCAGACTTTCAGTCGGGGAAGCTAAAATGCAGTGCTGCCTAGCAACAACCAGGGACTTTCCACGGCAGCAGCCTCTCCTCATCCTCCCTCTGGAGACCTCCACGTCACGAGTCAGCCAGGAGATGCAGCAACTCATTAACTCCTATTTACACAGATACAGGGTAGAGCTGAAATAACATTTATTTGGTTACATGACTTGCAGTAGCCTAAAAGCAGGAGAAATGGCCTGTAAGAAAGGTGACACGTTCAGTTTAGTAATTATGTGATTGTTCCTAACTACTAAGCCAATCTGGAAGTGCAGTTTTGTTTCCGAGTTAGTTTTTGGGAGCTATGACAAGGACAAGAGCAGAGATTTGCTGAAGGTCATAGAGAAAGTAGCAGAGTTGAGAATAAACTGTAGGGTTTGGTTTCTGAGATTCTTTCTTCCACCTGCAGAAAAGGAAATGGAAGAAGAGGCAGCATCTGTGTTCAGCTTTTAATTTCAATTAAAAAGGCCCTCCTGTTGATCTCTGACAGAACTTCTGGCATCAGAGCTGAAGCCTACAGATTGGGAGCACCGTTATTTGCACAAAGGAAAGTTTGTTTTATGATCCTCTACTTAAAAAGAGGAAATGACATGACTAAGGAAACGTGGAAAGTCTTTTTGAGGGCACAAGAGTTATGTCTCTCTCTAAAAATAAGACTAAATTGGAACGATTTGGGTTAAACTCCCAGGAAACAGCAGAATCCGGTCAGCCTAAAAACCCTCCCATCAGTCTCACCTCCTGTTACACAAATACTTTCTGTTTATAAACCCCGTGACTGTGCTCTGGATTCAAAAGAAAGTTGCAGGGACTGGAAACGATCACTTGGAGAGTTACATATTTACTGAGTAAGATGTGGTAACGAACCCCTGAACAGGCACGTGTGGCTTTGCTGCACATCGCTGCCTCATCAAAATACCACATTAAGAGCAGAGATGAACCACCACCCCTGCTTCCCTCACAGCACAGCTCTCTAGTCCAGCCTTGCTTTAGCAGAGATCTCTGATTAAGCTCCAAGTCCTCTAACACTAACTTAAGCAGTAATGAACTAACCCCATTAACTAATGAACTAATACCCTAACTAAGGGTGTTAAGTCCTGCACACAGGTATTTGCTTATGTACACAAGCTCCTGTACCCAGATCTAGACTGGGTTATCTGCATTATCTAGATGATTGTAACAGATACTAACAAAATACAGGTATTCTTAATACAAGGTCATTCTAGGAATAGCGAAACTCTCAAGAGGGATGAATCTATGTCACCCTACTGCAGTTCAAAACTAAGTATGTACCACTGTGCCAATGAATGGCTTAAAGACGGGCATCACAGCTAAATATTAGAATATTTAAGAGTTTGAACAATCTCTTAAGTCAGTGTACAATGGAAAGTATCAGCTTATATGTTAATAAACACCTTTCATCTTACATCTGCTTTTTATGTGCACAGTTTTAGAATGATTTCATTTTCGCTACCTCCATAGGACAAAGCAGCAGCTCTTCTGTCTACTAGTGGGTGGATTATTATTGTTATTTATTATCTGGTTGTAGTTTTAAGCCCAAGAGCTGGATGCTGTTTAACTACTACCATTTCTTTCAGAACAGTTTAGTCTCTTTCATGCAAGAGAGCACAGGAACTCTCAGTTCAACTTAACCCGTTTAATTTACAACAAATCAGGGCACTTCATCAAATGGTCCATACTGATACACAATCAGCTTTGCTTTGATTGAATAATTTTGCACGTATTTTCACTTGCTTAATGAAAAAGATTTCAAAAGTGAAGAATTTGTTTCAGTAACTGTGCTGCCACTTGACTCAAAGACCAGACTTCCAGAAGAACATCAAGCAGGCCAGAAGTTTGCCTTTCATTAGTTTTCCTGAGACCCTCCACAGCACTTTGAAGATACCCATGTGTCCGTCACTTGTTGGCATCTTAAAGCTCTTGACAGAATACAAAGGTTAAAGCAGACCAAGTTTTAAGAAGTCTCTTCAGCTGCATAACTCGTTTTACTTCCACGCTGTTAACCCTACCAGTCTGCTTCCCAGTTGTCTGGAGTCTTCCAGAAACAAGGCAGACCAAGCTTGAATCTCTATCACAGAAAATACATACATAGGAACAGACTGATGAGGCTTCTTTGTTCAGAAAGAACTAAAAGAAACATTGCGACATGAGTAGAAACTGTGCTCTAAGTCATAGCAGAAGGCTGATGAGAAGGAGAAACCATGCCCAGTGATGCGATGACCATAAAGAGAAGAAAAAATGACAGCAAGGCAGTGAAGCAGCTCAATGGCCCAACAAGCAGAGGGCTTAAAGGCCCTCGACATGATGCCTCTTGCGAGGGGGAAATGAAGAAGACACTAATGCAGAGGCAATGCCAATGTGTGAGCTCCAGCCCAATGCCACTCCTGGTGCACTCACAGAGCTGGCCAGGGGAGCACAGCCCCATGGCCCTTCTCTCCTTGGAAGGCACTGGAGAGCAAGGAGCCCGCCCGACTTCTTTCCCTACTGGCCCCTAGAGCCCGGTTTGGGCCAGGAGACACAGCCTTCCCCACCAGCCTGCTGCTGAACACGGCCTGTCCCAGCCCACCGCTGCTGAGGCAGGGAGAGCACACGGAGGGTTAAGGCGCAGGGCAGCAGTGCAGCTGCGGGCAGTGGGCAGATGAGGTCAGGGCACCGCACAGAGTGGCTATTGTGCAGCACGCTGCGGCTGCAGGCTTCCGCTTCACCGAGGCCCACCTCCGTCCCACCGCGTGGCATGGGGTGGATGGCCCAGGGGTCCACAGGGGCAGGAGGCTCACAGCTGCTGGACACCAGAGAAAGGTGACACACACATGCAAGCAAAGCAGCAGCACCCACATGGTACCGAGTGGAGCATTTTAGCAGGGCCCTTTTTGCAGCACAGGATGAATTAAAAGAAGGAGATTATCTCCAAAGGCAATGCTCCCACAAGCGAGGCCCTAGCCAGAGCTCAGTGGGGATGCTGAAGTTATCAGTCCCTCCCTGACACAACAGCACCAATGCCTTTGGGCTTAAACATCAGAGCCCAGTGCTCTCTGCTTTCGCAGATGTCTCCTATCCAGGAGCTCAGTGCTCTATGCCCATGCGGCACAGCACAAGGGAGCCAGACCACAGCTCCCGTCCTTCTGCCAACATGGAGATGGGTGCTCTGCAAGGGGGAAAGCTGGCTCTGCCCTCCCAATCGGTTTAGGAGGATAACAAGGAAAAAACCTTTTAAATCTATTTTGTAGGTTGATTTTGGACTGGATCTTGAAATTCCTTGGCACTGAGCAGTGCTGCTAGGGCACTGGCATCACCTTTTAGCTCTGCAGTACAAAAACTGTATGGAAGAAGAAGGTCACGGGCTCCTCCTTACTGCTGGAAAGCTGAGGCAACTCCAGCTGACCTTACCCCCCAGCCAGGCTCAGGCTCACAGGCACACATGACTATAATCAGCAGAGAAACAAGAGGGGCAGGCCTTCCCAGCTCCTACATGAGCACAGCGCCATGGGGGCTGCATTTCACCCACAGCCTTAAATCACAGTTATCATCTGTCGGTCTGCAAACTGCTCCACCAGAAGTTTGACAGCCTCACAGCACTTGAAAATACAGGCTAATTCAAGTGCTTTGGCCAAGAGGCTCCTCCCAGGAAAACAAACTCCAGCATCCAAAGCCTGTAAGTTGTGGTAATGCTGTGGATATCCTGAAAAGCTTTTGAGTTCCTTAGAAAGTTCTTTCATATTCAGTTGAATTAGTCATTAAAGCTTCTTTTGCAACATTTACCCTCAATCTGCCTTCAAAACATCAGTAATTTTGGTCTTTCAACACTGTCATAAAGGACCCCATCTCTAACTGACACAGGAGCCCCAGTTTTTCAGGCAGAACCTCTGCCAGCAAGTGGCACGAATCCATGGCCTCCGTATAGTGCAAATAGTGACCACTTAGCATCTCTGGACAGGACAGCAGAGGGAATGCTGGCTGATTACTAAAGTGATCACTGAGAACAAATTCAAACTAGAAGCGAAACAAAAAAGCCAGACAAGGCCTTACAAAACAGCGTACTGCAGGGACCTGCCTGAGATCACACACGGCAAATGGTAGACCATGAAAGCGACAATAAATTAACTTCTGTGGTTATCAAAATCCTTTCTAATCACAGTGTCACTCATCACCTTATTTTGTATGCTACTAGGAGTGGTTCAGCTGTCACTGCTTAAGAGAAATGGGTGAAAGCCTACAGCAAACCCAAAATGGCCCTGAACCAGGGGTGAGTCTTACCTGGCAGAACAGCAAGTCTATCCCACAGGTGATTGCTCTCTAAAGCAGCACAACCCACTTGCAGTGCCCACTACAAGAGAGTGTGAGCCCAAGCCTGGCCAGGAAGGTCTGCCACCTGGCAGGGCATCTGAATTCCCACCACTCCCAGGGAGCAGGAAGCAGATAAGGTTATTAAATTACAGGCTGCTTTTTGAAGTTCTCACTGACTATTACACTACTGCCAGAGCTAATGCAAACACAGCTACCAATTTACACAGTTATGGTCTAAGCAAACAGACTGTCCAGGTGACTGGTTTTCTACTGCTCCTCTGTCACCTTTGTGGCATATGGTCTCCAGATATGCTCTGGATCTGTACAGAAGCCCTGTCCCCCTAGGCACAGATAAGAGGCCAGATTTGCCCTGGCACTTTTACCACTAGCCCTTTGATTTGAATTTGGGGATGGAGGAAGTGAACACTCTGCATGGTGCATCTCTGCCTCAGCAGCCGTTTCCCCTGCTGGTTTGCCTGGCAGGGTCTGAGTCTGCTGGTCTGCGGGGTACATCAGATGGTTCATCTATTCACCCCTCGCCAGCCCCAAATCCCTCACTGGTTTTCTTTGAGGCCTGGAAAGAATGCAAAGCTCCATTTGTGTAGCAAGCAGACATGACCAAAACCTCCAGCACCTGTGGAGTAACACAAATACAAAGAAGGAGCAAGATTCATTAATTCCCTATCACTCAGCTGCACTTTGCCAAAGTTATCAAAGTTCAAATGCTGGGCTTGCCCCTCCTGCTCACTAAAGCCTGGCAATGGAGGAGGGAGGGGTGTGAAGGAACAGAAGGGTCTAGTTTCACAGCTGGCAGGCATGGTAGCAGCTCTTGAGGAAAAGCTTACAAGGCTTTTAATTCAGGGTTGCCAACGTGACTGTTTCCTCGCTTCGTTCCTGGCCTTGGTAGCAAAGCTGTCCACAGGGAACACCCAGTCTGGTCTACCGTATCATCTTATGTCTCTGTAGTGTATGTCACTTGTGCAGCTCCAGCTTGTGACTGTTAACTGAAGCCTTGGCTCGGATGCGAGTCCAAAGCCCTCCCTCCCCATGGACTTTCACCATAGGCAGAGGAAGGGCAGAAGGCACATTGCTGCTTGCAGCTTTATCCTGTTCCCCTTGACAGCACATGGGAAATGCTGCTTAAATGCTGTCCCTGAGCACACCAAGAAAGGATTAAGACATTAGTGGAAGTCAGGCAATAGAGTAAACAGTTTCCTCCAAGCAGGAAGACAAGAGAGGGCTCTCAAAGTCACACAGCTGAGTTACAAGAAAAAGAATTCAAATCAATGAAAGGTACAGGCTCTTGTCAGCTGTGACATTACAGGGACACAGAGAGGAAGAGAATCCACAGATGGCTGCACACAGGCACTACAAGGAGGAGGGCCAGGTTACCTGTACACCATCCGCTAACTGAAAAACCTACAAGACACTCCAAAGGCTCTCTGCAAGCCACAGGTTCTGGTGCATACCAGCCAGAAACTGAACAGCTTAGGCACCTGGGAAACCACATTTCCAGAAGGAGACTCCATGCTTGCACAGGTTCAGCCTGGCAGAGGAAAGAATAGCTGTACGCAGAGAAGGTAAAAGAAAAAGGTCAAAAATCTTTCAAGTCTAGGTTTTTAAGCCAATTTCTTCATGGTTTTGAGCCAACGTGAATGTTTTAGATGTTGATATCATGTATTTATGTTTTAAGTATAAATTCTTGGCCTGGAATGCCTGTTTGTGAGCCCAAAAGCCTGCTCTAAAGAGTATAGGCATAAAAGGGACTTTTCAGGAAGTAGAAACCCCACACTGTACCTGCCTAATCCATCACAGTAACTGTACAATAGAGATCAGTGGGTTGGTCTGGGGAGAATCTGGAATATGCACCTTTTTAGCAGATTCTTAGCTAGATGGTTGGTCTTAACGGAGCTTACCAAAAATAGGGCAACATGGGGTATACTCATTGGACTCAAGGAAGGAAGGACTTTTCAGTGGCATGGCAGGCAGGCATGGCCTGTCCTTCACAATAGAAACCTCAAAACATGACTGAATCACCTCCCACCCTCTCTCCAGCTGAGTGCCAGAGACACTACCCTATGGGAACCCCTGCCTTGGGTTCAGCTGGTGCTGCTGGGAGCACTCACAAAGGCAGCTTTCAGCAGAACACACCCAAGGTCACATCTTCAGATGAGAACTTGGATGTGTGGACAGTGGAGAAGCTCTGAAGAAAAGTGAAATGCAAGCTGCCTGCGTAAAGAGCTCTGGGAAGCCAAAACGAGCCTTGTCAAACAAACAAACATCCTGAGCCATGGAGCTTGCTCAGGCTCCACAAAGCCTGAACACAGGGCACAGAGTCCCACTCTTTCTCCCAAGACACACACATGTACACGTCATGTCTGCACAGCCCCACAGCATATTTCAGCACCTCTCCTTTCATATGATGCTATTTGTGAGATCTCATTTGTTTTCATGGGCACATGAAAATAATTTTACATAAACAAGTAATGTATTAGAAATTGCATGCCAGAAGATTATTAACACGCCTGAGAGACCATTTGTTTGTCTTCAGATAGATGTCCATGAAGTGGATTTGTAGGTTGAAGCTCAGAGCTTCTGATGAGGTTTGATCACCAGCTTTAAAAGGGCTGACCTAGGCCTGTACCCATGCGAACAGCTTGCAAGGATTTCAGAGGCACCAGTATCCCCCACCTGGTACTCTGTCCTTCCTCTTAAGTAGGTATATGATCCCCTTCAGCACTGGAGATCAGCACTTGTGGATTCCAATACCCTATTGCATCCTCTTTGTTCACATCCTCATGGTAGCATGTGACTCCAGATGGCCCAGAAGCTGGTCCAGGGAAGCCTCCCCTGTGCAAGACACAAAACAATCCAGCAAACTGTGCTTTCTCTGGTCACTTCAGCACACTCAGCTTCAGCATCTCCTCTTGTCCATGGGTGCCAGTACAGGATACACATCTCACTCCTGCAATGTTTTGAACCTTCTCTATGTGAGAGCAGTGATGAACCAGCTCAGAGCCAGAAGCAGGCCACCACCTCCCCAGCCCCTGTTAGCAGAGCATGGCAACCCTTATAGCTGTGCCCAAAGCACTAATTGGAGAACTGCTGACCTCTTGTATTGTTTTCAGTTGTGCGCATCAGGATCCACTTTCCAAATCATTGGAAATATGCCTTCAACTCAAATGCCTGTAAGATCCACATCACAGCCTGTATAACACATGTCAATGCTCATAATACGTGCATCAATTTTAACACACAAATACATTTGTTGTTTCCTTTTCTCCGTTCAGGATTTTGGCTCATCTGATGCTTACAAAGCAGTCATGTCCTAGGACCAAGAGGACTCATTCACCCACAACACTGGAGAATAACAAAATGTCAGGTCATCTCATTGAAAGAAGAAAGAGTCCAAAGAGAGACCTGAATGTCTCAAGGCCAAGGTCATTAAGATCCTCTGTGCACATAAAAGTTGATAATCAAAGCAAACATTGATACCACATTTATATGAATAGTTTTGAGGTAGTTTGCATGATTTGGGTGGTTGCATCTGGAAAGCAAACAAACCAGTGTCCCAACTCAGTACAGTTTTATACAGTGGACCAAGCATAGGCAAGTCTCACAGTTGCAGCAGTAGTTACCACTGCTTTACACTTCAAACCCTACCAGCAGCCATTATGAGATAGCAATCTGATTTGTTTCAGCTTCTTGTGGTTTACTGTTGCACTAATCCTTAGGGTCTTCCTATAGGCTGTTTAAGCACAACTGCCCATAGTGATAGCCTGCAAAATGCAGACAGGAAGAATTAGCACAAAAATGCCTTTCCATACTTATTCTTCTCAAGTCTGGCTGCTACATTGCCTGTATGATGAAAGAAAAGATACAAGAACACTACAAAAATGTCTACTAGAACTCCCTCTGCTCAAAACACATGCCTTCAAATCACGTTTTCCAACAGCACCACTTCCACTGCTCATAATTACACTCCTACCTCTAACAATACTTAGAGCTGGCCATGTTATTCAGAGGATGACATGAAATTCTATTGAGCTGAAGACGAGCTAAGAGCTTGATTTGATGATACACCAGATTCAGAACCACAATAAAAACTCAATATAGTGTCTTATTACCTCAATATAGTGTCTTATCACCTGGCCAGGTACAGCATGTTCTTGTGTGAGGTTTGCCCGTCTTTCTTGCACATATGGGAAACAATGGCAGTAACAGACTTTCCTGAGCAAACCCAAGGCATTCCCTATGGTGGCTTCCCCAGCTGCAGACCACATGGCCTGTAACATAACAGCTAATGGGTTTAACAGCAGCGAGAAAACCAGACACGTGACTGGCTCCATTTTAAAGATATTCCTACCTATACCAGGAACTGCACAGATCCACAGGCTTCGCAGCTTGGAAAAGGATGTGTTAAACTGTACTTTGTTTCTTAATCATGTATTATGCCCACACCCTATCACACCAGAGCCTAGAGGATGTCTGATGAGCCTCTGAAGAGATATGCAAGATAATAGAGAGGTTCCTGAAATCTCCATAGGTAGGCAAAAATACCGTCAAAAAGGAACATGCTTACAATAAGATTGCAAAGTAACTTGCAAAGTGATTCAGGGTTTTATCCTTTGTGTAACCTACTTTTTCCATAATCAAAGGCATGAAGGTGAAATTATAGCTTACAAGGATATGCCAGGGTCTTGAAACACAAGCACATTCTTAGATTTAGAAATACAGTTTGCCTAGAGTAGATATGACCACAGACTTCATTTATATTAAGTTCCTAACACTCTAGAGGATCCTCAGTGTTGTGAATTCATTCCTATGGAAATTGCTTTCTATGAACAAGCAAAGTCCAACAGGAGATTGAAAAGATTATTTTCAATAAGGAAAACCAGCAAACTTAATAGGGCTTCTCTTAAGTATCTTGATTTGTGCTTTCTTTTAATGTACCTGGAGCCTCCAGGACACCTATGCTTTTGAAGCCTTGAATTCAGAAAAGAACATAATTATATGTTTGTGCCTTGGAGAGGAAAGGTTCACCTCTGACATACCGGGCATCTCAAAACCAACTGCAGCTCAGCAAGAAGTGTGTGTCTGGCAACAGAGCTCTGGAGAAGGGCAGGGAGGTTTAGAAGAGAATCTGCTCTGGTTTAATTCAGTCTCCATCTACATGTGGATGGAGATGGATAGAGGCCTCTATTGAGTGCCTCCTCCTGCGAGATGAGCTGTGGACCAATGCCCAAAACTCCCATTGACATCAACAGGCTGAAAGGGAGCGTGAGCAGAGCCCAGCAGTGCGGTTCTCATGTGAGCCAACAATGGAGAGGCTATTCAGAGCTAAGGCAGAAAATCAGAGCTAAACCCCAGCCCATGCCAAGGACAGCTGTGTTGTTGACAGCCAGGCTGGCTATTCTACTATGCCAAAGCTTGTCCAAAAAGAGTATTTCCTAGAGTGTTTACTCTAGTTGTAGGCTTAGCCTTAAAAGCTCGGCCAGTTTCTGCCTCTTGAACAGCAATGGCTGCTGTATTTCCATGTGTCAGACTTACCCTGGGACAAGCTGCTTGCTTTCAGTGTGCCATGGCAGACCCGGAGCACAAATGCCTGCCATTAATAGTTAATGCGCACCATCACAGGACCGCCCTGTTTCTGTTGATTCCAAACCCACACTACCACATCCCTCCTTCCTTCTCACTCACACAGGCAGTGCCCCAGGGGAGACTGCAGGGTGGAAAGCACACCTCTCAAGCACCGGTGCCAAGCCGTGCTGGATGAGGACAGTGTCCTGCTTCAGAGATACTAGGCTAAGCAGTGCCGGTGGAAAACAAAGGGAAAAACAAGCTCTTACTTTCCGTTCCTTGATACCATTGTAGTGCTTTGAACAAGCCTCTTACTATCTGATTTTCAAGCAGCCGCAGCCCCTGTTGTCTTATGGGTGCTGACTTTTAAGAGACTGGTCATTTGCGTAAGTGCTCAAGGTGGGAATGCAACACTTAGTCGTGGTGGTAGGGTAGGAACAAGAGAAAAAACCTAACCTACCTCTTGTGCTCATTTCAGTTTCTTAATCAATGTAACAGCAAGAAAAGCGACCGAAAACTGCCATCAGGCACTTTCTGGACTACATGAGGAATAACCAGCTTGGTTCTAAATAGCAATTTACCCTCTCTAGTCTCCTCAAGCTCACCTCACCGCTCCTCTGAAGAGGTAAACGTAAGGCTTTCTCCTTTTCAGAGGTTGCTAGCATAAGCAAAAGATGTAACTTCATCCGCAAACCAAATACAACATGGGCAGTGGCAGCATATGGTGAAGCCACCTGCAAACTCCTTTTCTCCCCAGGCAAGGATGAGATATTTGTATCACAATGAGCCACATGCTGCAGGAGGAGTAGGAAACGAGAGGTATCAACAGCCACATGGGGACCCAACCCAGGCTGCACTTCTAGTCCAGACACACCAAGGCTGTCTGAGGACAATCCAGCCCTATTCCAGAAGAAAGCACTATAGAGAAGGTTCTGGCCTTCATTTCCAAGCAACATCTACTAACTGGTCTTGCTGGAAAGTACAAACAGGTTACAGCAAAACTTCTTAATCTGCCAGGCCCTCAAGGCTACTTGGGCTGAATTGAGACAGTGGGGAAGAAAATGTGCCGGCATTATCCTTCTGCACTGTACTGTGTCAAAACAAGAAGCAAAACACCCTTTGGAAAACCTTATTTAAAAAGCATCCACAACAGCCACCTCCCAAGAGAAAGAAGAGGAAAACGCTGCAAGATGGACACAATTGGGTATCCAACCCAGCACCCGCTCTGTGACTGCCATTCACTCCACCTGCAGTTAGGATCTCTAGGGTTTGCTGAGTGATGATTTGTGTGGCCTGCCACCAGCCAACCATGAACCACTTCAGGAAATACGGGGGGACTGGGCTTTCCTTCTACTTGTTCAGCAGACATTATTCTCTGTGGTTCTCTGAGAGAAAAAGGGATAGAGGTCAAGACCCCAGCCCTGTCCATCCATACGCAGATATTCTGGCAGCCACTTTCAGGTGGCAACATTCTCCCCTACCACCCCCAAATTTACTCCCTCCAGGCCTACCTACCCCTCAGTCACACCAGGAGTTCAAGCCTCACACAGTATCACCACCCTCACTCGGGACTTGCTCCCTAAATCACATCTCAAGGACGCATGCCAGTGGTGCCCATATGCCCATTTGATCTCCTCTCTCTGGTCTGCAGCCAAAGAATTGGCTTTAGCCTAATACCTTCTTACCAAGCTTTAGAGCTTAGAGAAAAAAGGACAGCAGGATTGGGAAGGTAGCCAGCAAGCTTGCCAATCTAAATGATAAGCCATCGGCTTTAACTTTAGGCTCACAATTTACTGCCACTGGTGCCAGGGTACTATTATTGTCCCTTTGGGAATCTTAATACAACAAAATTACTTTCTCTCGCTCTGTCTCTACCCATTCTTGATCTTGTCTTCCCCACAGCTCTTTTCTTGCCTTCAACACGTACTTTTCCAAACTTCAGCCACATCTAATTTCCTTCCCTAATGTTCCTTTTCCTTCACCCAAGCTCTTTGGTGCACTCTAAATCGCTCTGACCAACCTAATCCCCACTCTGATGATTCAAAGCAGCACCTCAAGGAACCAGGCTTCAGAGGTTTCAGCAGATGTTCAGACTGCTGGCTTACGCTTAGAGACAGCCCAAATGGTACTTAGGTCTCATGGTAGCTATATTCACCAACATGCAAGCTCCTAGGAAAAGAAGGCAAAGTTACATGGCCAGATACCCAGAGACAGATAAATATTTCCAGAAAGAAGCACACAGAGTAGCTCACTTGTCCATCTCCCCCTTGAACTGATGCCCCTTTGCATGTGTTACAAGACCAGGTGAAAAATGCACTCAGGCAAAACGGGGAAGGAAGGGATTAAGGGACAAGAGCTGAAGTGTTTGGCACTAGGAACAGACAAGCCAACACACTGCCATAGGGCTAACACAATGATAGAAGAGGTCCAAGGAGAGATGCATGATCAGAATGAAGGTTCGCAAGTTGCACACCTGAAAGGTGAACACAGCATCAACAGATGTCATGGGGTGAGGCCACACCTGGAGTGCTGGGTCCAGCTCTGGACAGGAGAGATGCGGAGCTACTGGACAAAGTCCAAAAGAGGACCACAAAGATGATTAAGGGACTGAAGCATCTCTCCTATGAGGAGTGGCTTAGAGAGCTTGGATTGTTCTTGTATTGTGCACCAATATCTGAAGGGAGGATGGAGCCTGTGCTTTTCAGTGGTGCCCAGGACCAGGGGCAATGGGCACAAGCTGAAACACAGGAAGAGGTTCCCTCTGAATGTCAGGAAACACGATTACTGTGAGGGTAACTAAGCTCTGGCACAAGTTGCCCAGGGAAGTTATGGAGTCTCCATCCTTGGAAATACTCAAAAGCTGTCTGGATGCAGTCCTAGACCACTGGCTGTAGGTGACCATCCTTGAGCACAGCAGTTGGACAGGATAATCTCCAGAGGCCCCTTCCAACCTCAACCATTCTGTGAGAATGCTCTAACCTCTGTCATACTCACTGATGCCAAGAGTTTAGGAATAGGATTACATTATCCTATCTGCTTTGCCCTTGGCATTTACAGCCTGGCACCGTGGCAGCAGGTGAACCTTACTGTCAGTGAAGTGAAAACATAGTCAGCCCAATTACCTCCTTCAGGAAAGAAGAGAAAATCATTACCCTTTCTAGGAAGCAGCTAGGCCAAGTTCTACATGGGTTACTGCTCTCTGATGCTCTGATTCATCCAGCCCAGCAGCATGCAGGCACTTCCACTACGGCATGTTTTTGCCTGGATTAGATAACCATCCAGGGAACACTTAGGGAACACAGAGAAAGAGGTATCTGCTGCCTGGCAGAGTCATAATCACCCCCTCGGGGCAGGGTGGGGTTCCTCATGCCTTCCCTTGTTATTGAGTCTCTCTACCTTCCAGACAGCACCCTTCCTTCCCACTCCCCCCTCTCCACCACTGTCAAACTAGGAGTGCCTTAATCAGCAAACCAGACATCAGCCGGGTGGCACTGAGCCAGAGTCCTTGTAGCAAACATCAAGCCAGAAGAGAACATCAACTCAGCTCCTCCAAATGTGCGAAGAACAAGACACCTCTACCAATGCCCCATTGCACACTCATGTGGTCTATGCCTAGAGTCCCAGAGCTACATCCCGGCTGGGAAGTAGCCTGGACCACCAGTCATTTTCAGCTCCAGACTTTCTCATGCTCGGATTGCCTTGCAGCAGCCAGGCACAGCCTTTGTTTTGCTGGCTGCTTTGGTGCCAAATGCTGGTAGGGGTGAGATGGACAGGAGCTTCTGTGCTGGAGGAACAGCTGGTGTAGAATATTTCTGGGGGTGACAAATACAAGCAAAATTGCAGGAGGTTACCAGAAGCAGGACTTCTCATTCTGTAATGGTGCAATCAGCTTCTGCAACAGTTTCCTTATTGCATTGCTTCAGCAAGCACTCTGCTGCACCCTGGGACAAAGAGCTGCTATGGCCCAGTTTCTCACAACTGGGAGAGACAAGTTCTGGCATGGGGCTGCTTGGGAAATGGTGTAAGCCATTAACACTAAGCACAAGCCCCTCAGGTCCACTCAGTCCCTCTGGAGAGTGAGGCTTAGGGTAGAGACAGCACCAGCACCGGGGTTTCCAGCTCCCCATCGGCACAGAGGCAGGTTCAGACAAGCAAACAGATGATAACAATCTTCAGGAGCTGACAAGGCCTGGATTCAAATGGGAGGCCAAGAGGTGAAAAGGACTCAGGAGCTCACACGTTCTCTATCTGGAAGCTATTTGTCAAGTCCTGGAGAGACAGACAAGGGCAAAGCCCAGCTGTGGTAAAGATATGGGAATCTCACCCTGGAGTCATTAGCAGCCCAAAGGCCTGACCTCAGTGAGCCAAGGGTCATACACTGGTCCTTGGTCATGGGTGTTGAGTGCTGCCCTGCAGCCTCGGTGCAACCACTATTGGCCCCAAGAAAGCTTCCAAGTGACAATCACCCTACCAGGCCCAATACAACCAAAGTAGCAGCAATCAAACATTCAGCAGAAGCATTGCTGGGCTTGGTATTACACAGCTAAGCCCAGATCAGAGCTCACACTGTATTAAGGCCACTTTCAGTGTCAGGCCAAGATGGACTCCCACTTACCTGTTGTGCACTGCAACTATCCACCCACCAAAGGGGTGCAGTGCCCGCAGTGAGAAATCCAAATGTTAGCACAGGATGCATTTTTCTCTTCTGTGATAGCCTTTTTCACCCTAGCACCTCAAAGCACTTTAAATAATGCATTAAGCCTCCATAAGACAAGAGTATTGATATTATCTAATCATGCATGCAGGCAAACCATAGCAGGAAGGTTTCACAACTTGCTCAGAACTACTAGTGACTTTGTAGTGTAACTGGAAATACACCCTTGTAGTCAAACTCCCTGCCTCGTACTTTAAAACAATGCTTTCCTTACTAGCCACCTACCCACACATAAATGAGGACAATTTGGATTGCTCATCATGCCAACCCAAAGCTGCTGTCCTCCAAGAGAGATATCTTATGTTCTCTCTCCCTGAAACACTACACTCTGGCTTCTCAAGCTGCTGAAAGATTTCAAAGGAGCTCCAGGCAGTCCCACTAAACAGCACTGGAGGAAGGACCCTTTACTTCCTCTCCATTTACACAATGTGCCAAGACCAGTTAGTCTCATGTGCTGGGAATAAGTTCAGCAACTCCATGGAGTCTTTGTGACACCCTGGACTTCCTTACACCTTAGCCAACCCTTGCATCCCTCCATGCCTTCACCTCAAGGATGTCCCTGCTCTCCTTGACCTTATGCTCTCAGCATTGCTGTAAAAGCCAGGTCTGTCAAAGGTAACAGGGTGGAAGCAACCACAGGCTTTCTAGGACACACACCGTCTTCATTCAACAGCAAGTGGATGGCAGCAGGGCCTGCATGTAATGACATTGCTGTCCAAGGACCATAATCAAGGGGTGTCTGGAGAGGTCATTCACTGCTGTGGCATGGGTGTCTGCATGGCCTGGCACCTCACCAGAAAAGGACTTTTTAGGCCTGCTCCTGTGCAGCCTTCCCTGCTGAGGGAGGCTGAACTGAAATGCCCAGATAATAGAGATTTCCATCTGCCCACAGGCCATGAAGGCAGAAGCATAGCAATTCCCTAACACCTTAAATGTGCTCAGATTACCCCTAACCCACTTGGTCTCTCCCACACTTCCTAGAATCAGAGAATGGTTTGGGTAGGAAGGGACCTTAAAGCTCATCCAGTTCCAACCCCCTGCCATGGACACCTTCCACTAGGCCAGGTTGCTCCAAGCCCCATCCAACGTGGCCTTGAACACTGCCAGGGATGGGGCAGCCACAGCTTCCCCGGACAACCCTGTGCCAGTGTCTCGACACCCTAATATTGAAGATTTTTCCCCAAATATCTAATCTAAATCTACCCTCTGGCAGTTTAAAACCATTCCCCCTTTTCCTATGGGATCTCCCCAGAGCCTTCTCTTCTCCAGGCTGAATGAGCCCAGCTCTCTCAGCTGGTCTTCATAGGAGAGGTACTCCAGCCCTGTGAGCATCTTTGTGGCCCTTCTTTGGACACAATCCAACAGGGCCAAGTCCCTCTTGTGGTGTTGCCCACAGAGCTGAATGCAGTACTGCAGGCGGGTCTCACAAGAGCAGAGGGGGAGAATCATCTCCCTCAAACTGCTAGCCACGCTCCTTTTGATGCAGGCCAGAATACAGTTGGCTTCCTGGGCTGCAAGCACATACTGCCAGCTCCTGTGGAGCTTTTTATCAATGAACATCCCCAAGACATCCCACAGAGCTGCTCTCTGGCCTAATTTTCCATCACCATCCAACATAAACAGGATTTGATGCAAAGGCAAAGCACTCAACATCTCTTCTTCAACCCTTGAGTGACCCATACCCCATCACGCACCCAAAAGTGCTGTTCTGCCTTAGAACACATTTGCTTCTGGTACAAATTAATCTTGCCTGATCCTCTTTGTCATCTGTCAGCTCCACAAAGCTGCAGGAATGGAAAGTAAGAGCCCAGATGAAGCCTTACAGTAGCCAGTTTAATATTGTCATTCCTCACTTAAATTGCTTACCTGACTGAAAAACACATGATGCCAAGTGCTGCCCAGGTGGTTAAGACCAGTTTTGTTGGAGAATGAAAACAGATCAAGAAACACCTTGGTCTCATTTTACAGGTGGGGAATAGAGGTATGGAATAAGACTTGCCCGAGGATTTGTGGCAGAACTCAAACCCCAGATTTTCAGATCATTCTCATGAGAAATAAGATTGCTGAGTTCAGCTAAGCTGATGGGAATCCAAATGTCAGAATATGGAACCTACAACACAATTCTATTGCCATTTTTGTAGCAGAAACAAGTACAGGTAGCAAGTAAGAAGTCATCATAAAGCTTCAAGATTTACTGGTTGACAAGTAACCAACTGGAACTATAAAAATGATGCAAATGATGACACACTGTTTCAATATTCAGGCTACATCTTGCTTTGCATGTGTTATGTCCCTGCTGTCCCCCACCAAAGTACACTCTTAAATTAAAGCCACTAGGTGAACATCCTCTTTTTATCACAGGGATTCCACAACCTACAAGTGTAAAAGTACTTTAAAAACCACACAACTCCAGTCCAGCTTCCAACATCTTTTGCAGAACTCTTTGCCTCAATTGAGAAGTGTGGAGAGCAGATAGACCAGGGAGCAAATTGTTCTCACAAGGTTGCCCAGAGAAACAACAACAGTTCAAAAAGCTTACTTCATTATACCCTAACCTTCACCAACATACTGCTGAGAAGAACTGAAGGCAGAGTAGGTAGATGTTATGCCTGGGATCCAAATGAGAGCAAGCACCTGCTCTAAAGGAACATTTCTGCATTTACTCACATGCACTCCAAAAGAACAGGCAGCTGGGCACCAGCTCACCAGCTTTTCTCTCATCTCATTAGGATGTGAGACTAATTAAAGTCTGTCAGTATCAGTAGAAGATTTGGGTGATGTGAAATGCAAGACTGGGCCTTTTGAATGTTCTGTGAGCAGAAACTTGGCTAGAAGAGCAAAGAGGCAGTGATGAAAACTGTACTGAAACCACAAGTCCCTGAATTATGTATTCATGAGATGTATGCTGCCAGCAGGACTGAGAACAAGCAGCAATGTAATGGGGAAATGGAGGAGTCTAACTTGCATACATCTTGGAAAATATAGTCCTTTCTTTCAGTGGGTTCATCTTGTAGGCTTAAAGGGAGTATTGTTAGTGAGGTTAAAACTAGTACATCCTACCAACCAGAGGCTGTAAAATTCTTCCCTAGCAAGAGGAAATTCAGAATTAAGATTAACTGTCTTTAACTTCCTGCAGTTTACCAGGCTCAGCAGATGCCTGCAGGTACCCTTTCAAACAGTTTTTCTACACCAGTGCAAGAAAAATAAGTAATCAAGAGGGAGCTGGAACACTAACTCTGCAGTAATGCCTTGTGGAAACGAGATGCCAGATGGGCACTGTACAGGGCAGCCCAGCACACCAGTACCAGGTGCACTCCATTTCCCAGCCACTACAGAAATAAGGCAGCCTCCTGGCATTTACACACCTTAACCCCAGGCCCCTACACAGGTCCTGCAAAACCAAGAGTAACTGCATCTAGAGCAAGCTGTAATCCTTTGTAAAGTGTTAAAAAGGTGGAAAGTACTGGATTACATTGCTGTGAAACTCCTAGGAGGCATAGAGAGACTCAGCTCCAAGGAGATCAACAAGTGTGGAAATACCTATCATCATCAAGTCTACAACCACTTTCATCACAAAGGTGTCTCCTTATACACCCCTGAGCAATTCATTTCTTTTGGAGTAACTGGTATGGGTCAGATCATGGCAGCAGGGTAACTTGACACAAGTCAACTCCAGCAATTTTGTTCCTGCATCGTGTGATCAACTGGACAGTAAGGATGTCGCCTTCCTAATGGGGGTTGCCTTCCTAATGGGGGTTGCCTTCCTAATGGGGGTTGCCTTCCTAATGGGGGTTGCCTTCCTAATGGGGGTTGCAAGAGAACAGCCCAACTGTAGTAAGAGCCACTCAAGTAGCAGCAGCTACTTGAGTATCTACACTTTGGTATCTACACTTAGGCCTAGCGTACCCTAGACAGACAGCAGAAGTAGGCTTAAAGAGGGTATTCGCAAGAAGACCTATTCACAAGAAGCAGCCCTATGAATTTACTGAACCCTGCCCCAGTAACTCATTTATGTCTTTCCTTACATCACCTTCTCTCAAGTGATGCTGCCTTCCTCTTACAAAGTTCTTACCTGTTGCATTTTTTCCAGGTCAAGGCTGGGCCTGCTGACCTTATCCCCATACCCTTGTCGATGTCTCTTACAAGGCATGACTTGCTCAAGGCCTGCCCCAACACTTGTGAAGATTAAAGGTCTGGAGGCTGTGCTCCGCACCAAGGGCTGGAGTCTCTTGGGAGGGGAGGCACTGAAGAGCACAGGGCTGGGGCTGGCGTGCAGGCCATCGGCGGGCTCTGCCACAGGCCGGAAGGACATGGCGCACAGGTTCTTCACTTCATCGTCGCTGGAGGAGGTGTTGTTGCTGTCACTGCAGCAGGCAAGCCTGCTCACCTGCGACCACTTCCGCTTCTCAGCCGCAAACTCCCGGTGGATGCGCTCAAGCTCCTCTTCTGAGCTGTGGCGGTCAAGGCTGGCGTGGAGGAGGGCACGAACCTTGCAGCATTGGTTCTCCTGGTTCTGGAGCTGGTTGGTGGCCAGAGGGGTCAGGGTACAATTCCGTCTTCTCTCTGGTGGGAAGAGAAAAGAGAGTAGTTGCAAAGCATTTCTGTGTCCCATGCCCTGGGCCTGCCTTTTCCTGACCTGTGCTTTTTACCTTCTCCCAGGTAAACTGAGCTGTTTTCCTCCCTTTTCTTCCCCAGAAGACACCCACTCTGGCTGAATGCTTCCCTTTGGAAGTTTCCAGACTTCTGCTTAGACTAGACTGCTAGACATCCCCTCACAAACTGTCACTTGGAAGTCTAGTTGCAGAGCAAGAATGTGGATTTGCTGCCCACCTCATCTCCTGGATGAGGAACTTGCTTCCAACTAAAACCATTAAGTTCTAATGACCAGTTCTCAGGGCAAAGGAGGCAAGTAAGTTATATTATTCTAAGCATCATATCTGTGGCTCAAATAACAGAGATCTGGTTTCTGGGGGTGAAAGTCCTCTTTCTATTACAAGGCTTGTCATACAAGAAAGCCTGCCTTCAGCCATAAGCTGGGCACACTTTACCTGTTCTACTGAGCTCTTTCTATGTTAAGCATATGGGGCAGGGATTTTAATTTTGATAGGACATCTCCTGTGGGTCAGGAATTTTACTTCTGCCTTAGCATAAGAACCCACTTGAATTTGGCTAAACAACAATAAAACACAGGGTACACACAAATGGCAGAGACTTAGCACAGCTCAACAGATGCTCTAAGCTGCTTTCTACCAGATTCAGAAACAGCAGCAGAGCACGTGTCTATCCTCTGTCAATAGGGCTGCCTAATACCAACAGTACAGCAGGAACAGAGCAAGCTAAGTAGAAAATGAGCCCAGGGGAATGAGGTAAGTAAAGGTCAGAACTCAAGGAAAAGGAAACCTAGAACAAAGATGATGCAGGTGCACAAGAATGGAACAGAAGATGAATTTTTAGTCCCAGTTCTGCCACTGGCTCAGTTGTAAATCTTTGCTGCCCCATCTCTGCAGCACTGATGCTTTAACACATCTACCTCTGGTAAGAAAAGTGTGACTGCAGTTTCTGATAACACCAGCTTCTACCTGTGAGGTCCAAAAGACTACAGGGTGACTGATTCAATGTATTTGGTTGTGGTACACTGAGGACAGAGAAGGAGATACTTCCAAGAACATGAGCACATCCCTTTACCTCTGTCAATCTGAGCAAGTTCCTGGTTCTCTCCCTCAGAGTCATCGCTGTCCTCATCACTTTGGGGGTAGGAGATCTAGGGGGCAAAGAGAAATAAAAGGCTTCATCATGAACACTGAATATTGCCCTGCTGCTGCCCAAGCAGCTTCTCCCACCCTCCCACTCTCATATCCTGCAGGCATCACCCCACCTAACCGCACACACTCAGCCATACCACCTCCCTATTTACACATCCTCATCTCCCACCTCAAACTCCCATCATATCCTCTTTACTTGCACCAACACAGAACACACAACCCACTGCTATTTCCACCTTACTGCACCGCCAGCTCTTTCCCAAGCACAACGAACATGCCCTGCCCTGAGCTTGCTAGGCATGCAGCTTGTAACCATCATGGCCTACCACATCCACATCACGTGGACAACTGCATCTCCAAAACCCACCGCCGAAATAAAGACACATCCTGTCAACAGCGCTATCATCTTGCAAGGTACCCACAAATGGAAGTGGTATGTTAACTTCAGCCATCCTATGCATGTACCCACACTTCCCCCCGACAGCAGACACTATGCTGTCCCTGCCAGCACAGAATCTTACAGTCCCACTGGACACCTGTAAATGCTCTTAGAGTAATGATAATTCACATATTCTGTCTATCAGGAATTTTCAGGAACATTTGCTCTGGGTAATCCAATGGACTTCTCCAAACAACTTATTGTATACCCAAATACCCAATTAAAGTGTGTTCTAACACTGGACAAACTTGGTAGTTGCCTCTTGAGAAGGGTTGGGATATCTGAAACCAAGCTTTTGTAGGTCAGATAGATCCCATTGCTGCAGTCTCCTGTGTAGAGGAAACTCTACCTTAGCATGCGTCTCTGGCAGCGGCCAAAAGCAAGTAAGTCAAAGGAAAATGCAATACTTCAAAAGAAACCTTTATAGAGACAGTTCTGGAATAACATGATCACTACAAGAGCAGTTTCATCATTCCTTACAGCTTTTTATTCAGAGTAACAAGCATTCCCATCAGTCTGAGCCAAGTCTCACAGGCTACTCACCCACAACAGAACTCAGTGACAACAGGTTTCAAAAGGTTAAATGCTGTGTTTCCTTTTTAAAAAGGCCTGATGTGCTGTGCTTGACTTTTATAGATAAAGCAGCATGCAGCCATCACACTGATGGGGACCTGTTTTGCCTCCACCACTGTTCTAGGGAAGCATCCTTGGAGTGTTTCAGCCTCTCGGAGACCCAGAAGAGCAACTACACTTCACTAGGTGCCTACAAAAGACACATAACAGCTGGTGCAGAGAAACAGGAACAGGGGAGAAATTCTGACTGACACAGCTAGCAAGTCAACACATCTACTTTGTGATCGTCACAATATGACTGTGTTTGTAGATTCTGTTCCCCCCCCAAGCCTATTGCCACCTTTTTTCTCCTCCTTTTCTAAAGCTACCTTTTGCCCTTCTCTGTTTACATTGCTCTTTAAGAAATCAGAACTATTTTCCTTCCTAGCTAGTCTTCAAACTACTTTCCCAACTGTTAAATGATGAATGAATGGTGAAAGTGGCACAGCTTTACCCCCATTGCTGATATTCCTGAAGTAAACGCAGGGCGTTGTTTTTCCCACTGCAGCCACAGTTTTCTTGTATGCGTTCACACGCACGTGTCATTTAAGAAAGGCAGCTGGCACTGAGGAACACTGCCAAGTTAACAGACCTCTGCTTGTCCCCAGAACAGGTATAATACCTTGTTTGTGCCACAGCAGTTCATAGAGGGGACAGCTGACACTGAGGTGCCATTGTGCTAGCTGCTGTACAGACAGACAGCAGGGTCCTGTCTTCCTTACAAAAGCCAAGGCTCCAATTCTAACCCGAGAGGTACTGACCTTGCTCTGTGGCTCATTCCTACATAAAACCCTTTCATTTGGATGTGGCAGGGCTTTCAGTGAAGTTTAACAGCTCTGCCTGGGAAACCTATCAGCCATTTTTTTGTACCATGTAAATGTCAATACATGGCATGGCCCTGCTTCAAAAAAGAGGCAATGACATCTAGCACATGCAGGTCAGAGAGCTACGGCACAACATCACTGGCTTGAGATGCTTGACATAGGAGTTGGATTTGAGTCAATGATTGACACTTTGAAGGTCTTGGTGTCTATTGGTCCTGGGCTTCCAAAATACTCACTCTTCCCTGTAGAAGTGCAATCTTGCTGGCCTATTGTCTCATAGGGATAACTCCCCTCTGTTAAGTGTTCACCAGTCCCACAGGCAGCCTAACACTAATCCCCCGTGAGTTGCCTCGACCGCTTCTCTGGAGGCTTTGTTCAGAGCACCTGTGAGAGAAATCTCTTTCAAACAAGAACATACTGGGTCTGTGGATTTGGTCTCATAGTAGATCCCAAAGAAATGTAAGTGGTGGGACAACATGAAAGGCTTCATGGAGAAAAGGGGATCCTACAGACTTGCATCCTGACACTAGTCACGGAAATGTAAGCTCCAGCTCTTTAACCAGCTACAGTTTTTACAAGTAACATATCAAGTGCTTTTCAGAATGAAGACAATCAGAGACACCTATGGAGTCACTCTTCCCGACACCTACCTTTTGGAAGAATATACCAGTAGCCCATTTCTCTACACAGCCAGACTTGTGTTCTCCCATTATTCCCACTGGTGTCATCATACCCTTGTTCTAGACCATACCCTTGTTCTAGACCATACCCTCAAAAATTAGAGTATTTCCATGATGTACATCACAGGCTAACCATAAAAAGTGTTAAAACCCAGCAATTGTGCATTTTGTGCATGACAGATGCTAAGTCTCAGAAGTCACATTGCCTCTTATGTCCCATGATCTGTACTGGCTTTCAGGCTGCCTCGCATCTCTTATTGTGTGTGTGTTACATGCAAATACCCTCCTCCTCCGTCTTTGCATCTTCCAATCAGAAACATCACCATTTTCTTCCCATTTGTCATTTAGCAAGGTCTTCTGTTTTAGTATTGTTACATTCTATTAGTAAACCCTCCCACAAATTACATGCTAGCTGTGGGAACTGAAGTCTCCCAAGCTCCTGTGTATGAGACCCTAACTCCCATGCTCCCTAACAGAGAGCCATCACTCATGGCAGACTAACTCATCGCTCATGAATCTTGCAGAGTTGCTATTTTACACATGAAACTCCTTGCCATAATACACCACACGGATGAAGACTAATGGAAGTTGAAAAAAGAAAGATTTTCTCTCTGCATGGATAACAAGAATTCCTAGAAATGATAAAGATATAAGGACTCAAAGACTAATGCTTCAACTACTTGGAAATTAATGCTCTCTCCCTTGACTTTTCCAAGGCTTTCACACTTTTCTCTTTTCAAAAGCATTGCACTAAACACAGCAGGACTGTGTTCAGGTCTCCAGCCTCCCTTGCATAGTCCCTGTCTTATATTAGCCACAGCTTTACTTTCATCCAAGGAAGCACAGCCTTGTTTTCCTCACAAACTCAGAATTGTGGCACTGCTACAGCAGAAAACTCGATCTCCTCCTACCAGGTCACGGCTTCAGTCACAGCACACAAGTCTTAGAACTGTTTGTATTGAAAAGACACCTCTTGTTATCATCTCATCCAAGTCCCTGATCAACTAGAATAGGTTGCCCAGGACCGTGCCCAGTACACTCTGTACCTTAACACACAAAATTGAAAAGAAGAATCTCTCCAGTTCACAGAGATCTGTGAATGTCTAAAAGCCATGGCAAAAAAAAAAAAGCCAGAAAAAGGACAGGTGCCCATCCATCCTCCAGGCTTTCTTCAGGAAATGCATCAGATCCAAAGGTCAAAGGCAGCGGCCTCCTGTTGATGAGGTTCTCAATCTTACACCTGAGTTCTTCAGCTCCAGCACCAGACATGCCTTCTGCCAGGCTAAGGACTACTGTGACAAATGGAAACATGGACAAATTTCCTTACAGATTTGATTTTGTAGTCTCCAGCAAGGAAAGATGGGCTTGTACAGAATAACCACATGGCATTTAAGAGGAACTAAGCGTCAAGCTTATAACTTTGAGGGACATTTAACATAAAAGAAATTAGCAGATACAAGAAAAAGCTAGAGACAGAGAAACATCTCTTTCTCACCACACTGCTGTTTTTCAACTGAGTAATGATAAGTAGCTGCAGCCAGAATTGTCCAGGTCCTAAAGAGTCCCATCACCCTTGAAGTCTGAAGTCCCAAAATACACCAGACAACAACACACACACCCCACCCCCCCGGGTAAATTGGAGTCCCTCCTGGCTTTGCTTACAGAAAAAAAATTAACCTGCTATCACAGGATCAAAAGTAACTGCATTAAGAATCATCTGGGCGCTTACAAAAGAGAAGGGAATCTCACAGGCAGAATAAATCTCGCCCAACAGACTTCACTTAATGTCTGTATTGTCCTAAAACCATAAACACCAACAATGTGGTTTGGTGCAGTGGAGGGCGTTTGCCTAAGGAGCAGATAAGACAAAGATACAATTGACCACAGGCAACCCCTCATTCCCAGTTTGAATCAAGAATACACATAGGCTGGAGGGCATGTTCCCAATCTCCCTCTGGGAGGGAGAGAATTTACCTCCAGCCAGGTGGCTTCCCCAGCAGAGGTGAATATTACCTGTGCTGCCACATACAAGGCTGTGTGACACAAGCTCATTCACTTCAGCCCTGCTACTCCAGGGAGTCTCTGCAACTGAATAAAGCCCCTTCCAAGAGCTCTGCAAAGAGACTTTGGTGAGTTGGTCCCACTCACTGGGTCCTGGCACAAAAGCACAAAGGGATGATGAGCTTACCAATGACTACTGGTATCTCTGCTGTGGGGAGCCAATTTCCATTTCTTCAGATTAGAGAAATGAAACCAGTGATCACTTACATCGTCCCTGCCACACAGCCTTCGGAACAGCTGCTAGAGACATGGGCATCCTAAAGCACAGGGCTCTGCTCCTGGCTCTTCTCCATCCCCACTGCTTTGGCTTTAGTAAAAGCATTTACTAGATTTCCCTTGTGTTATTTTTCCAGGTCAACAATCACTGCAGTTGCTATGGGACACTGCCTCATCTTCAACAAGGGAGGTGCCAGCCTCCCAAGTATAAGAAACATTCAGTTAAACAAGTGAGAAACAGGAGTGATGAGACATCGAAAGGCAGTTTTGAGCCATGGAACAACATGAGGAAGAAGGAAAGAATGAGTCAAACAGACCTCCAAATTAACATCTAATTCCTCTCACAAGTTCTTCTTTAACTTCTATTTTAGAGATATTACAGGGACAATTTATGTTAGTAAAACAAGCTGTAATGCCTGCTCTTTCCTCAAGAACAGTTAGAGATTTAGTTCGGTCTTCAAATATCCGTGAGATATGACTACCCAGACCAGATATGGGTTTTACATCTGGGGTCCTTCAACAGCTAAACTTCCAGCCAGAACAGTCTTTGGAAATGCTTTCTAAAGTCTTTCTTTCCATTGTTACTATTATTTTCCTTTTTAATTTTCATAGCAGCTCTGCCTTCCAACACCTTTCCCCATTTCCTTGCAAATGGCTACAGTTCAAACCCCCGGTTCATAACCTGTCCTGCTTGATAGAGCAGCTGTCTGGATGAGTCCTGAAAGCAGAACAAGCCAGTGGGACACAGCACCCCAAGGTCCTCGTTTTCCAGGCTTGCTCCATGCTGAAAACAGCAAAATTCATGTTTTTGTCGGAATGCTGCACGTTTAGTCAGACACATCAGCTTCTGCATGGGCCCAGAGTCTGCTTAACCATCAGTGGTCTCAGATTTGAGAAGCAGAGGGTCACTCCAGGTAGCAGAGCCCACAATGTGTTAACAATGTAAATGTCATTTCTGTTGAATGCTTGCCTTACACAAACACAGGCAAACATGGGGAGTGGCAACAATCAGGGTGCAAGTGGTGGGAGTCATTAAGCAGAGAACACAGAAACTGAGCCTCTGTTCTGAGGAACAATTGCTGAACTTGATTTCCAGAAGCACAGGTTTCAGTTGGATTACCTAGACCTTGAGAGGAAAGCACTATGCTTGCACACAACAGTGAGGACATGCGCGATGGGCTGGCGGAGGTGCATGTGTGATCCTCTTACTGTTTTAAATCCTCTTCGTCATGCTTCTGCAATTCCACGAACAAACGGGTGTTCTGAGCGTAGTTTGCATGGCAAGATTATGTTTAGCTACTGTCTACAGCTCCTGCAAAGAAGTGATAACTGTGGCCAAACCTGACTAGAAGTACAGAGGCAACAAGGGCACTGGCTTAGGCTTGGGAATCCTCACTTGCAAGTGGAGTGCAGAAGAAGACTCAATGCAAAGGCAACTGCAGCGGGGCTCGCTCCAGCGCTGTGAAACAGGCCAAACCCACAGAGCAAGCGGGGCTTCTTGCACTCTCTCATCTGCCCCATATCAGTTCTTCTGCATCAGACCTCCTCTTCTAGACCTCCCCTTGCTCTTCCCAGGGCAAAGCTGAGGTGAGACTAAAGATGAACACACAAAGGGCTTCCACAAAGTAAAAAATAATAAATTAAAGCACACACACAAACCCAAACAACCAGCAAGTCCCAATGCTTCAACATCACTCCAGAGCAGTATGGTATACAGCACCAATAATCCTCTGGTGCATGAACATGTGGACTACAGAGTCAACCAGAAACAACCGACATTTGATGTTCTCTGATCCCAGGGAACTGAATGCAGCTGATGCTTACAGCCAACACTTCTATATCCACCCTGGCTCTGTTCTCAAAAGCTCTGGGCAAATACTGTTAGAAGAGCAAAACCAAAATCATCCTTTTTAATTCCACTCAAGATAAACATCCAAAAGACAGTGTTTGCAAAGAGACTAGAACAGACTTGGTTCTACACAGCAGAGATTCTCGGAACAGTAACATTCACCTGTTAACTTACTCATCCTATGCAGGGAGATAGCATTTAACATACATTCAGAAAGGAATTAGCAAGAAAAACAGTGTAAAATGTTGGGAAGCACCCATCGGAAAGAAGCAGTGACCTACAAAACAGTTGTGCTGCAAAGAGATCCCTTTGCAAAGGAGGTCAACTGTTCTGACAGCTCACAGCATGGAGCCCTGGCATTCCCCTGGCTCGAAGTGCGTTACTCAGCAGTGTTGACACCACAAAGCACAGCAGTCCAGAAAGACAAGAAGGAGCCTGAAGGATTAAAGACCTTCATTATGGGGCCTCATCCAACCTGCATTAAGATACAGCAGCTTAGCTCCATCTGTAATTTATAGCCCATTTGCTGCTGAACCTCAGCTCCAAACACAGTCAGATTAAAAGCAGCACTATTTGTCACAGGCTGACAACCCTCGCAAACATAAGGGGAAGACAGTACAAGGGACACCTAGAACTGGACAGGCACCTATAGCATAGCTAATTTTATCTGTAACGCACGTTCTGAGAGGGGAGAATGGGAGATGGATGCTCACCAGTGGCAACCATTCCTGCTTTGGCCATAGGGATTTAAATACACACCCTCCCCACTGGCATAACTCAGTTATTACACTGCTGTGATGAGAAGTGATGCCTTCGCACAGACCAGCTTCTCTGATGGTTCACAGCAAGATCCCAGCACTGCATGGGTCCCCTCCACCAGGGTGGTAGAGCTGGCAACAGCTGCCATAAACAGCACATCTGGTAATGGTTGTTCCATTCCCTTCTCAAATGGCCCAGAAAGGGCAACTGCCATTGCCCCGAGATACCTCATTAGCTGAGGAGAAGCTGTCGGTGTTGGGAGACCTCACTCAACACTCACCTCTGCTCAGCCACAGAGAACTACATTAGCCAGATTTGCAAACACAAGGAACAATGCCTTACAGTCAGGCTGGAAAATGCATTTGGAGCACATGAGACATTTCAGGCTTCTCCTCCTCTAAAAATCACACATTAACCCTTCTGAGTACAAGCAGACATGAGCTGTTTCATCTCTATGGATTGACACCAAACTTGCACTTTAGCATGGAGCAAGGCAGTAATGCAGGATAACCCATCAAGAGCAGATCTTTGAATCATCCCATCAAGCATCTTTTAAAGTAAGAGAACTATATAAGAGCTTGCAGTAGCTCTTGCAGCACCAAATCCTCTCTCTGTGGGATTCCAAGTGGTTCGTAGTTAGGAGAGTCCGGCCAAAGTGGTGGTGTCTTCATCCTGCACGTGAGGGATGGGCTAGAGATGAGTGACACAAAGAAAGAATTTGAATGTTTACTGTCTCCTCCATGAAATTAAATTAGCAAAGAGGTAGGGCCTAAACAAACAGTGGTGATCCTTCAGCAACACGTAGTTAATGGTGTGATATGTTTTGCCACAAGATGCTCTGGATGCAAACATTTGGTGGGGGGAAGTAGACAGGTTTAAGTAAAAGAAGTTCATTGAGCTACTAATACACAGACAGCAGCTCTTCCTGAGAAGTCCCACAGACCAAAATATGTGCTGTTCTCGTGGTCTCCCCTAGGTGCCCACTTCTGGTGCCTGCAGGAGATAGAATACCAAGGGAAACAGACTGTATGGGTTTACGACAGAATGAATGCTCTCAAGCCCCATTCATGCAAGCAGGCCACGCAGCACATACATCTACTTGCAATGTCACAACAAGGGAATGAACGCAAAACCCAACAGTGTTCTTGCAGATCAACTCACCAGCTTGAGCCCGTGCCCAAGCACCACGAAAATCAACACCCCAATGTACCATTTCAGGAACATGAAAGGAAAAGTTGCATTGCAGAATACCACTGAGGGGTTTCCCAAGAATGACTTGTTCTGTCCAAGCCAGGATAAAGGGTTTCTATGAACAAAAATATATACACGGAAGCTGCTGATTTTTTAAGCCTCTAGATGATTTCACTGCACATGCTCCACACCAAATAGCACTGCTCTCCCCTGTTAAAGGGCCTTTGGCCAAAGAACTTTTATTTCTTTGGAATAACCAAGTCCTAAGAATAGAAATTAAAAAAAGGAACCCCCACACAAACCAGTCTGGCTGCAGACAACTGTCTGGAACAACCACTTGGCTTGTGCGTAGCAACTGGGTGACAGGATATGGAAGGATTATTTTGTATTTTCCCAGCTTACATCCACAGACACACTCTCAGCACACTGGAGGATGGATCTAGACGCCTGTCTGGCACCTTTCCGCAAGATGGGAAATTCCCTCTTCGACCAAAGAAAAGTTTCTTCTCATCTTATGCCCATATAGAGCTTGGCAGATTGTGGCCTCTGATGCCAAGAAGGACATCAGTTAAAAAATAGCCTGCACCATGGAAACAATGTGAGCCCAATAGGAAGGAGAAAAATAAGACAGATTTGTGGACAAAATGAGTGTGAGGGGATGGGATCTGTATGCCATCAGCAACTTGTATTCTGTGATCAGCTTGCAATCAGTGGCTGAAAACCAGGGATGTAGCCTGGTCAATCAATCAGCTAACCAAGACCAGTCAATAGTTTGCTCCCTAGAAGTGTCAGAAACCAAGGTCTGCCTACTCTCATTGTGGACATTAATGAATATTAAGGTATTTGGGAGTACTTCATGCAGGCATCTCCTGTCCTTTCAGAAACTCAAACTCAGATAAGGACCTGCCTTGCAGTCAGGCAACAAACCTCAGGTCAACCCATCCCTGAAATAGTACACATGACTAATAAAGACCTCCTTAGGCTACCTAGGCTTAGGCACTAGTTGCCTCTTTTCCTCAGAAGGCACTTCTAGTTGTGAACTCTTAGGTCTTCTCATATGGGCTGATGCTGGAACAAGGGCCAAAAGCTGATCCCAGGCAAAGCTGTAAAGGGCTTTCCTTAGGTGAGTTTGCTGGCTACAACGACCAACCCACCCATGTTGTCATGCCAGTCCCACACAAGGCAGCTCATCTCAGGAAGCCAATCCATAGCCTCACAGTCTATCATGCTTGAGGGACACCTCCCCAGGTTTCACCACATCTAGCTGACAGCCCTCATTTAGAAGGTGCGTGCCAGTGGGACACAAGCACTGACTTCTGTTCCCAGCACCACAGCTCAAACCTTGGCAAGCTGAAAGGGCTCTGCAGCAGGACTTCATCTCTACAGTGAGCCTGGATGGTGAGCCAAGAGTGCTGGGGGAGGAGAGGGTTGAAAACAAAGACTGCCTACACCAGCTGCTTGCAAGGCTGATAGTCACATAACCTTACTTAGGCTCTTAGCTGCTGCCATGCTAACCCACAACAACTAAGGAAGACCCAGGATCTGGATTACTGTATGTGCAGCTATGTGACAGCTTTGATGTAAACCTTCCAAGCAAAATACTTTCCTACATCCAGCTCCACCAGGAAGCTTTCCTAAGTGTCCACAGTATTTCACACTCCATAAAGGCTAGACTAGAGAGGCAACCAGGTGAGCTCTTCACATGATGTAGTTTGTTGCAGCATTCCCATTCTGCTAGGGCTGTCTCAGAGAAAACAGCAGACATTCACCTGGCCAAGGACTTGGTATACTGCAGTAACTAAAGAGGAGGCAGAGAGACTTCTTACCATGCAAGATCGACTCCCACTGACTCAGCCAGCTCCTGAGATGCTCCAGCCTCAAAATGCCTGTCCTATAACAACGATTCATAATGCTGTATGTATTGAGGTACATGTGGAGGCCGGGTCGTTGTTCAAGCAGACCAGTCCATGGCAGGGATAATGAGTCCAAAAAGCAAGAACACAGCAAGAGAGGGGAGAAATGCCCAGAGGCACCCAGTTGGTCTGGAAGAAGCCTTTTTTGAACTGTGCTTCACCTGTGTGCCATGTTCCCACAGCTTGGGCAGGCCTGTGTCCAGAGTAGGATGCAGACAGCTCTGCAAGGTCACACTGGGCCATATGTCCTTTACACTGACTTTTAGGCCTGGGTCAGAGCAGAGTTTGCACCACACAGGGAATGCTTTCTGTGCAGATAAAGGTCAGGACTAATTGGCTTTTCTCTAAATCCTTGCCTGGGTGTTCATGCTGAGTAGTTGTGGGTGGTACTGGTGCTTTTCAAAAACAGCTTAGCTGGCTTACTCTGCTGGTCAACGATGGCAAGAGGACAAACAGGCTCTGCCCACAACCACATACAACAGTTACTGCAGAGAAAACAGCCCTGAGTGCACAGATACCTGTGATGCTGGTTGCTAGGAGGAGTTGGGTCACCAGGCAACCCGAATCCCACTGAACGGGAGAACAGGGGCTACAGATAAATGCATGGGGGTAGGAGAGGTTGGCACTGCCTACGCTGCGGGTGGTAGTGTATTTCTCACTGAAAAGGGAATACAGCCCCTGATTCCCATTCTGAGGCATCCCAACAACACTTCTGTAGCCCCAGCATGCTTGAGAAACAGCCGGAGGAGCTGGCCAGACTGGCCCTGCTACCCACCACTCCTCAGAGATGTCCTCAGTGGATGCAAGCCTTGCCTTTTACTTTAAAAAAGGTGAACTCACTGTTCTGCAAGACAGAATTAAAGTAAGTTATGACCTGCGTCTGCTTTCTATTTTTGCTTGAGCTATAAGCTGCTTTCCTGCTCAGGAAAACTTCTAGCATCCCAAATAGTGCAACATAAATTCAGGAGTTATAAGACAGTGCATGACAGCAGGAAATTAAGCACAAAGTCCAGCAAAGCAAAATGGATTTATCTGTTTAACTTCACGCAAAAGTTCAATACACAGTATTACCTTTTCAGAATTCATTTTGCGTTCAAGTAAAAATCAAGAATTTAGAAATACAAGAAAAACTAATGATATTTCTTCATTACACTGGTGAGTAGGTTGTTCTTCTTTTAATTTAGCCCATATTTTCCTATCAGTCAGAGAGGAGGCAGCTGAGGGGATGTCCACTGAACTATCCCAACATCAGTGAACTGCCCATTATGCTGTATTTGCAATACCTGCAATTTGTCTAAAGTCCAGCTCTCTGGAATTAAGTCATTACAGGAGTTTATCAGCACTGGATGTCAGCACAGGAGAGATGACAGCCCTTAAAGATTTAGACATTAGATGTCAAGTAGAAAGATTTGCAAACCTATTATTTTACAATGCCTCAGGCATAAATCTCAAAAACTCAAGGTTTCTGAATGGCTGGGATTGCCTGTTCTATCCTTTCCCTTGGCTAAGTGTCTACCACAGCATTTCTAATCCTTTAACATAATTCTAGTCAAAAATACCACAAGCCTAACTTTAGGCATATTCACAGATACTCCAATAGCCAAAACTGTACTTACACACATTTATGCAAGTGCTTGGGTCCCTCCTGAGTGAGAGCAAGATAAACCAGAAGGATCTAAGGTTACCAGGTGCTAATAGGAGGAAAAGCAAAGCTGGAGGAATGAACCTGCTTGGTGAGATGTGCTGAAAAACCCGTGAAGGAGACAAAACCTTCATACACCACAGGAGACAGACAAAGGTACATTTTCACTGCGCCAGGCTGTCTTCAGCAAGCCTGAAGAGCAGAGGCTAGCTGAGCACGTGACAAGCAATCAGCCCAAAGAAAGAAGGAAATTAATCTGTCCTCATTCATACAAAGCATGAGCCCTTACACAGATCTTTGAAAGCACACCCACTGTGCACCAATAATAATGACTCTACTTCACTCTTCTTTTGGTCTGAGGAGACAAAAACTTGAATCACGCACTCCTGGCTCTGCAGAATAACCAGCTGCCATCAGGACAGTGGCTCAAGTCACTGCCTGCAAGCCTGAGGTTCACTTTGCACAGCCAAACGAACCCCTTCATATAGGAAGGATCAGGATTATTCCCAGGCTGGCCACACTGGAGTCTCACAGCTGATTCCACACACAGGTGCCAGTAGAAAATAACCAACATGATTTGCTGGTCCCCAGTGCTGTGCACGCACACACGGGAGCTGCAAGGGCACGTGAAGAGAGCCGATACAGTGGCTTTGTTAGTGCCTCATCCACAGTTCCCTGGTGGAACGGACACCCATGTTCCATGTCACCCACAGTTCCCATGTCACCTGAACAGACTCACCTATGACTTCATTTCATTGATGAACATTAATGAAATGACAAACATGTCTGTCTTACCTCTGCCAAGGACAAAAAGGAACATGCCAAGCACATAAGGAATTTAACAACTTTTTTGGATTAGAACATCAATTGTATCACCTCCAAAGCTGTCTGTGTCGACAGCAAAGTTGGAATGGACTTGCCACCCTTAAAGTGCTCAGTTTCCTTCAGCTGCATGTTCCAGCCAGCTACTTTTTTAACACCCCACAATCCAAGTACTTCATTCTGATAACACCTAGGGCCACAAATTAAGGGCTTAGTTTGACTGGCAATGCACAGACTTGTTCCAATGAGATGCTCCCTACACTTCAGCTATTACGCAAATGTGCAAGGGCACAAGAGTTGAAGAGGGATTTGGAAGAAATACATTTGTGTGAGAAAACCCTAACCCAAGGTGCAGGGATTAATAAGACATTTCATTAGTAGAAAGCTTACTGTGTCAGTGGAGAATACTCCTAAGGACTCGGTACTCAACAGCAATACACTCTGAGCAAGTTTGCTGACTACATCAAGCTGTGTATTGCGGTCAACACAGAGCCACACAGAGGGACCTGGACAGGCCTGGCAGGAGAGGAGGGCCAGTGCAAACCTAATGAAGTTCAACAAGGCCAAGTACAAGATCCTGCATCCCAGCTGGGACAATGCCAAGCACAAAGGCTGGGAGGAGAATGTATTGAGAGCAGCCCTGAGGAGAAGGACCTGGGGGTGTTGGTCAATAAGAAAATTAATATGAGCCGGCTTCTGTGTGTGCTCACAGCCCAGAAACCAACTCTGTCCTGGGATGCATCAAGAGGAGTGTGATCAGCAGGTCAAGGGAGGTGATTCTCCCCCTGTACTTCACTCCTGTGAGACCTCACCTGCAGTATTGTGTTCAGCTCTGGGGGAAACAACACGAGGGATGTGGACCTGCTCGAGCAAGTGCAGCGGAGGCCACAAAGAAGATCAGATGGATGGAGCACCTCTCCTGTGGAAGCAGGTTGAGAGAGTTGGGGTTGTTCAGCCTGGAGAAGAGAAGGCTCTGGGGAGACCTTAGAGCAGCTTCCAGCAGCTAAAGGGGCCTACAAGACATCTGGAAAGGGACTTTCTACAAGGTCTTGTACAGATAGGACAAGGGGCAATGGCTTTAAACTGACAGAGGGGAGATTTAGATATTAGGAAGTTCTTCCCTGTGAGAGTGGAAAGACACTGGCACAGGTTGCCACAAGAAGCTGTGGCTGCTCCATCTCTGGCAGTGCCCAAGGCCACGCTGGACAGCAGCCTGGTCTAGTGGAAGGTGTCACTGCCCATGGTAGGGGCTTGGAACTAGATGGGCTTTAAGGTCCCTTCTAACTCAAACCATTCTATGACAACCATGCTTCAGCCACAGCAGCTGAAGGACTCTAAGCCAATTGGCTGGACTATGAACCATAACAGCTCAGGAGCAGACATGCTGCCACTTACAGTGGAACAGGTGCCCAGTGGGGAGGCAGGAAGGTCAGCAAGACCTGACTTCCAAGCGTTCAGATTAGAACCCTAACTAACACCCTTCCAGCCCAACCACCCCTACCACAAACTGATGGCAGCACTAACCCAACAGCAGGTGAAACACTGGTCTGTCAATCCCTCCCTTCCCATTATGGTGACTTCTGGTGAAAGGGCAATAAAAGAGACACTAACCTCAGCAACACCAGTCATCTTGAGTCAAAGCACTCTGAGCAGTGTTAGCTGTCAGCTGCCTAAAGGCCAACTTCAATAGGGAACAAAAAGAAGAAAAGTTCATTATATCAACACCCAAAGCTTGTGTATTTCCTTGATTCACTTACAGGAGGCAATGGCAGCCTCTCAGCTTCTCCAAGGAGGGGAAGACTAGGAAGACCAATCACAGCAACATTAAACCTGTTCAGCACACATGGTACCAAAGCGAGGCCCTTAGACTGGGCAGAAATTCCATCCTGAAAAGATTTCCAAAGCTTGGCTGACAATCCAAGGTTGGTCAAATCTCCCAAGCTTACAAGAATGAGTTGACAGTTTATCCAAGGACAGTCTCCTGGGACTTTGCCTAATGGTAATACTGTTGCAAGCTGGAAACAAAACAACAGCTTGCTTTTCCTTGAATTCGGGAACTTCCAACAAAGGTCATAAAGTAGAAAAGCAAATGGGTAATGAAGGAGAAGAGCAGTTAAGCACGCTGTTTTTAAAGCTCTGGAAGCTCTTGGTTTGGGTGGTGGATGCAGAGCAGTTTTTATTCTACCCAAATTAGATGCTCATTCTCCACTTACACTACTATAGACCTGATTTTATGCTCACACCTAACTAACTTTTCACTAGGTTTCAAGACAGCAAACTGAAGCTTTTAAATAATGCACATAACACGTGCCAGACAATATATAAAGCTGTAGAGACACAGACCAGCATGAGGAAGTTGAGAAGGCAGAAGTTGGGTCCATGCCTGGCAGCCTCATGTCATCTGAGGGCAAGAGAGGGAGATGGTCCAGGACACTTGGCCTTGTCAGAGGGTCCATGCAGTGAGCCATGGGAAGCTCCCACACCACTTGCTGCTTGTGACACCGACCCACTGTCCACACCTGCAAGGAGATCTGGCCCAATGCCTAAGATAGAGCACTGCATGGTGTTAATGTTAAGGAATTATAGATGCTGACACAAGGCTCCACCAAGACCAAGCAGCTGCACAAGATCCCCAAAGGCCCACAAAACACACATAAACCCAGAGTTTGAAAGTCTGGCTTTCTGCCCATACACATGTATACCAGCCATTGTACCACTCTCATGCTCTGTGCATCAGCCTTGCAAGAACCAGTGCAAGATTACACCTCTCTTCTCGACTGAGCCAGCAAAAATGCAGACAACCTGTTTGCAGCACAAACCCCCCACACCAGTATGGACAAAATGGCTGCAGATACCCACTCCTGCAGCCTCCAAGCATCCTTAGGGCTGTATATACCCCCAGAGCTCTTTCCAAAGATTCTCCTGGTTTCTCAACCTAAGGTTCCAAGAGACAAACAAGGCCCTGAAACACAGTGTTCAAGAGAAATCCCCCCCAGTCTCTGCAGAGATTCACTGCACTAAATAGGTCCACAGCCTAAAGCATTGACTTTATTTCTAAAAATAAAGTCTAATCCTGCCTCCAAGAACCATAGAATGTGCAATCCCCAAAGGAAGAAGTTCACGGACGCAGCAAACTTTGAGGAAGCATCAGCACTGTTTCTAACCAAGTTACCATCAGCCAGTCCAGTGAGTGCGCAGAAGTGCAGCCACACAGCAAGCCGCCCTGTGCAACACATACAAAAGACCACTAGAGCCTGGTATAGGAATCCCCAGCCCCCAACTCACGCAACGAGGGCTGCTACTTTTCCCAGATCCCTTCTTTGATTTGTGGCCAGACACTACACTTCCCACAGTACTGATGCCAACCCAGCGCAGCTCTGCTGATTACAGGGGGTATCCCTGAGTTCACAACGCTTCTGCCAAGTCAGGATCTGGTATTTTTTTGTAACTCACTCCTCATGACTCCATTTTATCCCATTGCATATGGCTCAAAAATTCCTCCTTGCATTTGGCAGGAAAGGCTTCGATATTCCTTATCCTGAATTTGTGATCCTCATTTTTCTTTCGAGCACTAAGAAAGGATGTAAGCAGAGTGTGGAAAGCCAGGGGTCAGTGCAGTGAGCCAGCCTGTAAACTCCAGCTCAGAATCTGTCCTTTAGGACCAGAGGAGAGAAATGCAAATAATGAGCCAAAAGGCATTTTAGGCAAACCATGTTTGCATAGTACCTGGCACAGTGGGGCTCTAGCCTGGCAAGGGCTGGGAGGTTGCACACATACAAAGGTAACTAGACAGACAGACAAATGCCTATGTAGTTAAACATGAACCCTGTTAAAAGTAAATACTTCTAAAGGACAAATACATCTACCTTTATCCACCTTTCTGTATTACCTATTGGATTGTGCAGAATAACCCTCAGAGCAAAGAAGCACGACTTCAGTATGTGGAACACAGCCTAGGCCAGCTCAATTAAGCACACTGGCTGAGAGGAAACTGGCCTGGCATAATAAACACTGCAAGTTACTAGCTTCCCAAAGCCCAGTTATTAGTTACCTGAAGGGTACAAAAAACAACAGTGACAAAACGGGCTGTTCTTACCTTTAGCTGAAAAGGTTGAATTTCGTTCAAACTCTGGTTCCTGAGCTTTTTGGTGAGGATTTTGAGCATGGTACAAATCCGAGGAGTCAAGAAAGGGTTAAGTATACGCGCACGCCTCTTACATCTGCCGAGCCGCCGCTGCTGCGCTCGGAGGAGCTCTGCAGAGCTCGCATCCAGCACCCCAGGTACACGGCGGCGGGGTGAGGCTCGGGACAGCCCGTTCCAGCTGTGCCCCTCTCTCTTCCGCACCGCACTCTGTCCTACAGCCCTCGGCGGTGGGAGGGAGAGGGAACCCCTTCTCAAAGCCTACAAATACACACCAAACTTCCTTCGCTTTTAGCCCCCTCCCCGGCTACGCTTCATAAAGGAGGGAGGTGCAGCGTGCTAAAGGGGACAGGCGGCATGGGGCGCAGCGCCTACTGCGGGCCGAGGCCCCGGGCTCCGCTCGCCCCAGGCGGGTCCCGCACCGCCCCGCACCGGCACCGCATCGCACCCCACTACCCCCGGGCGCCGCGCGCCCCCGCGCCCGCACCGCGACGCGCAACTTGTAACAAACGGCGCGGCAGCCGCGGAGCCCATTGGCAGCACGGGCAGGGACGGGGCGGGGCCTCCGCTTAAAGGGACCCCGCCGGCGTCACCGAGGTGGAGCTGGGGTAGGTCCTTAGGGGCGATGTAACGAGATAGGGAAAGAGCACCCATGGAATGCTGACTGCAGGATGGAGAGCGTCTTCCTGCAAGGAAAGGCCTCGGTTCGGCTCCAGTTGGCAAAGTAACTTTTCTTAAAGGCATACAGCCAGAAAACAGCTCTGCTCTTCAGACAGTGCCTTCCTAGAGGTGCCTGCAGTACCTCATCTGTTAAACCACACTGGCCCTGTAAATTCTGTATTCACACTGTGAATTGATTTCCTCCAGTTCACACCAAATTGAAATCACCATCCAGACTTATGTCTCTAAGCCACCATACACTATTCTAGGTACTTCTGGTTTCCTCATTGCAGGAATACAGAAAACCAGGGACAGCTCACATGAGCAGATCACTAGCTGAGCATCCTGCCGCCGACGGGGTAGAGTAAAACGCCAGGTGAAAGCAGAAATCCTCCCTGTAGATATGCAATAGTATACCTAATGTTAGGTAAGAACTACTCCTGATCCCTAACTGGTAATCACGGTATATCCCTAAGCCCAACATCTGAGAATCTCTTATTACAATGTTCTTACCCCAGTGGATGTCACTGTCTATAAAATCTCACCCATAAACCATCACAAACCATCACTTGCTGTGGCTGCTTTCCCATATCTGAGCTCTCCAGGTTCAAGCAATGGGACAGGCACACGTCAGGGCCCAGTTTTTTGTCTCAGGGCAGATGAAGCTGAAAAAGCTCCCTGGAACAGAGAAGAGCAGAACCTGCCATCGCTCTTGCATCACCTCACAGCCCTGTACACAAACTGTTACTGCCCCACTAAGGCACAGAGCAGCAGTGTGGTGCTCAGCTGCCTGACCTGCTCTGGGGCCAGTGCTGCTCAAGACAAGCAGCAAAAGCACGTGCCCATGGGGCACTTGTGATGTGAGAGAGACTACAACTGTAATTCCTTGTGTTAACTCTGCTCCTCCCACCTTTACCTGCATGTGTTCCAGCAGACACCTGCAGAGCAGCTATTTCTTTCTTGCTCTGTATTCCATATAAGCAGAATAGACAGGAAAACCGCCTTCAGTGTCTTGTCTCAAACTGCATAGCCATGAGCATCTCTGTGTTCCAGTAGGCTCAGGAGAAACTCACACTCTCAAGTTCCTCCCCAGCTAACCTTGTACCTCACACTGGTAAAGTACTGTGACCTCTCTCCTGCTCCACAAACGCAATGCCAGGAGGAACTGATTGACAGATCACAAGCTCTCCATTGGTTCACAACATCCAGCAGCAATTCTGAATGAGGCACAAGGACACACTGCTATAGCCAACAAGGAATTTAGCAAACCCTTGCAGAAAGCAGAGCTGCAATGTATTGCTACGACTCCTGTCTTGTGTGATCCCTGCCCCGAGGATGAAGCTTGACATGCTAGATGGTTTCCCAGTAGATGACAAGTCACACTGCTGCATCATACACTGGAAAGAAAGCTTCCTGAGAGGTCTAGATGTGCTGCTCCTCCGCACATGTACAGATTGCGGAACACTACCAAATAATTTCTATCAAAGGATAGCAACATACTTTCCAGGCATAAGTAACAGTATTATTCCCAAAGGAGAAAACTAAGACAGAGGAAGGTTACTTGACTTTCTAAAGGTCACTGAGGAAAGCCGTGGAAAATCCAAGAATAGAAGTGGTATCTCCTGGCCCCTAACCGCATGCTCCAGGCTGTAATCTAGCCTGTTACTAGATCGCACTGCTGGAGCTATGCGAAGTTCAGTGGTTTCACTGCCCAAGCATCTCATGTGATCACTTTGCTTTGGTTTTGGTTCCTGCGGGTTTCTCACCCCTGCAGTTTTGATCTGCCTACTGGGTTCAATCCAAATCTCAAACCTCGTCCAAGTTTCCTCTGGTCACATGATAAAAACCTGAAAAATACATTGCATAACATTGGGGTAAGCCCAGACCCCTGCTCCAGCATTGCTTGAAGGTCTCTTTAAATTCCTCGTGGCCACACCAGAAGCAGAAGGGAGGCAAGTGGCAAGTTTCCCCTGCAAGAGCACATGGCATTGCAGAGACAGGGAGAGGGCAGGGGGCTGTGAGCTGAGCCGGGATCCTCGTTCACTTCTGCAATACCTGCCTGTTGCTGCCATGGGGAAGAGATCCCTGGAGAACTGCCTCAGCTGATGGTGTGCCCCATCTTATTTTCCTTCCGAGGCATACCTCTGTGGGAATTCTGGCCAAACAGCATAATAAAGGAGACAGGCAGGAGGTGTGAAGACAGTGCAGCAAGGATTACTTTAATACACAGATTCCCCCTGAGCTGTATTTCTTGTGCTTGGAGGACAGTCTAATACCTTCTGCAGTTTATTCTGCCCAGGGTGTGCCATTAACACTGCAAGACACAAGAACAGGAATGTGTGTGGGCGCAGCAGGGCCCATTAGGCAGGCCTGGCCAAGCCTGCTCATAAGCAAAGAGACTATTTTCACCTTTTGAAGTCACCCGGGGCTCACCTTGCACAATGAACCCCCTTCGGCCCCTCTTTCCTTCACACTCTGCCGTAGCTGGATCACGCTGCATCTGTGCGGTCGTTGGTCTGAACATCCCGATGTTGGAGGCTGTTAAAAAGCCATCCAAGGCAGAGGTTCAAGTGCCATCTATTGGGGATCTCCCCTCATTACACCAAGGGAGGCAGAGGAGGGGATGGAAAATCCCTATCTGCCGGGACTCGCTTATGGCCCTGACTGGATGATGTCTGAGATAGACACTGGAGCTACAGCAAGTGCCAGGCACAGAAGCGGCATCTACCTGCCAAGGGCAACGCTAAAGAATAGCAAGGGAGAGGCAGGATGAAAGCTGAGCCTAAGGCTTGCTTTGGAGGGAGATGTGGGCCCAAAGCCTGCCATGCTTTGAATGGTCCCACAGAGCAGAGCCATCCACCAGCTGTCTCAGCCACAGTCCAGTGTATGTAGATAAAAGCAGAGGAGAAGGACAGTCCACAGAAACAATGATAATTGTTCCCAGAATAGTATGACTGGCAAAACAGGCAAAGGGCACTGAGCTCTGCCCCTGAGCCAGCTACTGATCACCTGTGGCAGGTACCGCTGGGCATCTCTCCTCCCAGTGAGGGAATTGCTGAGCCTGTAGGCTCCTTTGGGAGGGATCATCTCTGACTCTGCTTCTGTGCAATGCCAGCCCTTACATAGGCCGACCAATGCTGCATCCCCACCAACACAAACCAAAGGCACACCATGAACCAGCTGCAGGGGTGAAGCTGCAGTGCGCACGCATGATCTCAGAGCTTTGGCTGTGTGGTCTTAAAATTGGGAGTGTGGGGACAGTAGTTGGGAACCATCCCATGTGCAGTCACCAGGCAGCCCTTCACTAAGTCTATAGGCACCCATAGGGGAGAACTGGCCACTCTTATTTGAATGGCTACAAACTGTCACAGAAAAGAGCCAGCTGCTGTCACGCAAACACTTTGGACATGCAGGGAGCATCAGGAAAGGCTGGTCAGAGATGGCTGAGATTGACAACTGTCTGTTCTCTTTTAGATACATCTTTTAGGCACATCCGAGCAATGAACTGTTCAGTATACATGCTTTGCAGATACAGTTTTTGACTGCCACAAGAAGAGGAAAAGAACCAGAAAAGAAATTAAATACACAGGTGTTTGGCAGTTACTGATCCTTACTATTTGATAGAGAAACAATGTCCATGCCAGCACAGGCCATGTGACAGCAGTAAGGAAAAGAGATGATCCTCTTAACAGCATTGCTGGGCAGCCTCGTTTCTGTTATAACTCCCTTGCTGCCAATTCTCTCCCTGCAAATTGCTAGGGCCAATTGGAAAGTCAGCGTGTGGCTAATACACCAACAGCCAGGGAGAGCAGGATTACTATGGCTGTTTACACCATGCTCCTCTAACTGGTATATTTGTTCCTCTGCAAAGAGGCCTCTAAGGGGCCCCATGACACCCACTTGGTAATGAGCTGCTTGGACAGTGCCCACAGGGCCCACGGTTTAGCTTGGCCAACTGAAAGCTCCAGGGTCAGTGTAGCCTGGCTTCTCAGAATCACAAGCAAAGACAATAGATGATTCTTGCTTTAAATAGGTCCTTCCCTCTAACCCCTGGAGAAGAGGAATTATGTCATCTGGCTAAAGGATCTCTGACCTTCTTCTCTTCAAATACAGCCACTGTAACTCTCTTCCTTTTCAAACGCGTTCACGGCAACAGTCCTCAGCATAGGTCACACAGTGGTTCTGAGTCCTGCCATGTAGCTAGCCAGGAGTGCAGAGACAAAATAAACACCCTACCCCCACAGAGAGGGTCAACCAACTCATCAGCTGCCTTGGGATTGAGGCCTTTAGGTCAAAACCAAGAAACCTCAGTCTACAATGCTTACTTAGAAGGGCAGCATCAGAGAGAAAGGGCCCATGATCCTGCAAAAGCAGGGAACTTCTTAAGCAAAAGTGCTAGAAATGAGCACACACAGTCTCCACATGGGAAGGGAAAAATATTATTGTGGTTGCTAGTTTGATGGGGGGAAATTCCTTTCTGGAATTTCCTGGCTGCCCAGACAGCCTCTGGGCTTATCCCAAGTGTACAAATAAAATACAGCTTTCAACATCAAAGAGGTTTCCCAGTTCGTCTAGTTGGGCGCCATGTCTAGATCTGTATTTGTGAGTGGTTTCAGTGCTTCTAAGAAAAGTGCAAAAAGAGCCAGGTTAGCATCACCAGGGAAAGAAATTCTGGGAATGATTTCCAGGAGGCGCAAGTTTGAACTTGCTGCCTTGCAGCTCCTCCTTACCATGGGCCCAGTGCACGAGAGGAGAGCAACAGCCAGGTGTCACACATGCTGGGCCAGGCTGGAAGTCTCCTGGCCACAGTGCCTTGCTGCAAGCCTGGCCAGACCTCTCAAATTGCCATTAGCTGATCAGGAAACATCAGCCAGGCACTGGAGATGCTTCACAGGACTCCCATCAGCCTGCCTGTGCCCCAGCTCCAGTTCATCAGTGGGGAGGGAAGACAGTTCTGGGTCTGCTGAAGTCAGGGCATAAACCTGTGCTACTGAGCTGCTCAGAGAAGGCTGGGGACAGGAGCGTGTACTACCTGAGGCCTCTGCAGGAGTGACAGAAGATGAAGACCTTGGGCCCACTGTAGGAGAGGATCTGGTTCGAGACCATCTTCAAAATCTGAACGCACAGAAGTCCGTGGGACCTGATGGAATCCATCCGCGGGTCCTGAAGGAGCTGGCGAATGAAGCTGCTAAGCCACTGGCCATCGTATTTGAAAAATCATGGCAGTCAGGTGAAGTTCCCGACGACTGGAAAAAGGGAAATATAACCCCCATTTTCAAGAAGGGGAAAGTGGAAGACCCGGGGAATTACAGACCAGTCAGTCTCACCTCTGTGCCTGGCAAAATCTTGGAGCACATTCTCCTGGATGGCATGCTAAGGCACATGAAAAACAACAAGGTGCTTGGTAACAGCCAGCAGGGCTTCACTAAGGGGAAATCCTGCCTGACCAATTTGGTGGCCTTCTATGATGGGGCTACAGAATTGATGGATAAGGGTAAAGCAGTTGATGTCATCTACCTGGACTTGTGCAAAGCGTTTGACACTGTCCCACACGACATCCTTCTCTCTAAATTGGAAAGACATCAATTTGATGGATGGACCACTTAGTGGATAAAGAACTGGCTGACCTTGAGGTCCTTTCCAACCCTAACTATTCTATGATTCCATGATTCTATGACAGCACAGCAGAATCCTCAGAGAAAGGCTTGGAGGTAAAACATACAGCTCTTAAAATAACTGAAGAACTGAAAACGACTGAGGATTTGTGGCCACAAACCAGCTGAAAGCCAGTCAAAGGGTCCAAGCATCCAGTAAAACTGCGCTTTGATGAACAGGACAAGACAACTTGTCTTCATAAGCCTCTGCCTCAAAAGTGCAGATTGCCAGACTGGCCAAGGGAAGAGAGACCTTAGAAAATTTTGTAATGAGAATAAACCACAGGCATGTCTTGCTCCTGGCTTTCTGAACTCTGAATGCATGCTGTGTCTGTATATTCCCCCTCTTCCTCCCCTCTCCCAGTTTCTTCTAGAGGCCAAGGCCAAATGCTGAAGCTTTTATCAGTTTCTTACAACTAAGGACAGTTATTTGCAAGCTATCCACCAGAAATCCCAGTTGGAACAGCTCTCTAGGCAGCATGGCTGTGTAAACAAGGATGAAAATGGCCTTGGGAGGGAGGAAATGAGTTTGGCATCAGAAACCGCAAGCTTCGCATGCAGGCACGCTAGCACTAAAAATGGTCAAAAAGGGGGGCAAGAGAAGATGGGCTAAGACAAAGATCAGACAGAGGGTGAGGATGGGATATTACTGTGGAAGTCTTATGATACATCACTCCCTTATGCCTCTTTGTTCCCAGGGTAAAACACTTCAGCTAAAAGGTGTTGTCGGAACAGAAGCAGGATCTGGCAGGTCCATGAAGAGACGACAGCCACGGCCTGCTGCTTTCCGACAAACCTCCCTTATGGGGGGGCTGCCTAAAGGAAACCTTGTGGAAAGCCGTGTATTGCATCCGATACTTTCTGTTGCCTGTATTATATACATCCGTCCCCAGAGGGCACAAGAGACCACCACTTTGCCTCCCCACCGGCTCACTCTTTCCAGCTGAGAACTGACAAGAGAAGGCAGAATGGTCTGGAGGGGTTCTTGTTTTTTCCCCATCTTTGCCTCTGTGTCCTTCCTTCCTTCCTCATGCGCCGAGGCAGAACAGGGATAACTACATAGCAGCAAGGAGCTGCTTTATGTTGACAAGCACGCACGTAAGCGGGAAGTTACACTTTGTTAGCCAAAGGCCTGGGTGCCTCACGCACAGCCAGCCAGGTTGCTGATCGCAGGCGCTGCACTTCCCTTTGTCAGTGCTTAAGCCCAAGGACAGGGTAACCAGTCTCCCGGCCCTCAAAGGAGAACAAAAGTATGGCCCACACAACCTGACAGCGTTCAGAGGAGGCAATGTAGAAGCAAATTCTCTGGGTCTTAGTTTCCCCACCGCAGCCAGCATTCCTAGAGGTATTTATGAGTCATTTTCTGGAACCTGGTTTTGAAAAACCTCTTGTTTCTCAGCCAGATCCACTCAGCTGTATGCTGGCTCCTCTCTAGATGGGTAACGGGCCCAAATACACAGCATCAAATCCCCCCAATTAACCTGCTCATGCTACACAAAGAGGCACATACAGCAGGTGCGTGGGATTCAATCTCTGGGAGACCTGCACAGCTGTGTAGCAAATTGCAAGAAAAGCAGGACAGATTCAGCCTAAAGGATAAGCTGTTTATCTCATCACTCCCCAACCCTCCCCTTTTCTCCTTTGTAAACCCAAAGGATGACTTCTGAAGATCCAGGCAGATTTGCTGTATATATGGCAGACACACATCATGCCAGAAGATAAACAGGCTTTCAACATACTTCTGCCCAGTTTCTTGCTGCTGTCATCACCACACTGCATTAACATCACTACAGTATCAGAGTTGTCCCAACATCTATTTGCACATGTGGGCGGGATGGCTGGATACTTAAGTCACATATTGAATAGTAGAGTGGGAGTTCGACCAGAGCAACCAGGCTTGCACAGGTAAGAAGAGACATTCATTATGTCTGTGTTCATCTCAGCCCTGGCCTGTGCATTCTGATGCTAATGTGGTGGCTACCCTGACAGAAATGAAGCTCAAGTTACGGTAAGAGTCAGGCTAAGAGGATAATAGCCATAAAAATTTAGGAGAAACAGCTACGATTAGAAGAGCAGATAGGTCAGGAAAAGTACCCAACATGGAGCACTGTCATTAGCATCCTGACCAAAGGAATTTTGTTCCTTCACACCAATGCATCTTTGCTGCTGTCAGTCAGACACCTTTCTGTGCCATTCCTCAGAGGACATAGAGAGCTAAAATCTCAAGTGCATTCACGTAGTGGAAACTGGATAGCGCCGTTCCCAGGAGGTGTTGTACCACAGCGGTCAGGGTAACTGGACACACTTGCAGGGGTGTTCCCTTGCAGAATATAGTCAGTCCCTCCATAATTTCATATAGCAAAATTAGTGTAATCTTAAAATCTCCAGGTTTTACCTGAAGGAAAGGAAACTATTTTCTACAAAGCCTGATGAAAATTAGCCAGGCTTTGAAAAGCTACTGGTTTGTATGGTTTTATTTTTAACTCTTATGTTTTATGTGACTTTCTTCCTAAAAAAATATGTTAATTACACAGAGTTCACCATTGTTATATGCCACTGTCATGAAGGCAGCAATAATAAAACTGTGTAATTATACTTCACCTTCCACCAGGGGTATGTTATTTAGGGACAACAGGAAAGGGCCATTAACTGCAGAACCAAGGTGATACAAGATTTAAAGGATCAAGGCCCATGTCCACAAAACACACAAGGTACTATAAAATGGATCTTGGGAGAAATCAAGTATCTAAGTCCAGGCATGCAACCCTTAAAACCCTGCCTAATCCCTTGGGCTCCCAGACTATGTCTATACCAGTAAATTAAACGTGCCCAGGTCTGTTCTCTGGCACTGAGGGCCCTGGCACAGGATGGCTTGCACCCATAACATTAAACTCTTTTATCCTTCAAGCAAGGCATTTGGATCCAAGTGGTTGTTGGGAACGGCCCCTGGCCCACACTAACTCCCTCCCTCAGTCATGCCTGGGAATTGTTTGGAAGAGTGCTAACTGGCACAGCCCAAAACACATGGCAAGAATAAATTAATGGGAATCAGCTATTCATTTCTTAGATGATGGACTTGTAGTGCCCCAGGGCATTTGCCAATATAGATGTAACCCTAAAATCCTGTATGTGCACATATATTATCTATATACATACTTATATAATACCTCTTTATGTACATTTATGTAGACTATTATGCACTTATACCATATATAGTTACAAGCATCAAGCTTGGTCTGCATAGGAGGGATTCCTTGGCAGAAATGCAGTGGATAGGTGTTTATGTTGCTGGGTGACCAGCCACCAGCAGTCCTTACTTTAAAGGGTCTTCATTCCTCCCTTCCGGGTCAGCCTGGAATTTCTGCCTTCACAGACACTGCAGGTTTGTTCTGAATAACTGGAAATATTTGGGGGCAATCTTCACATCCATTTTCACAACTGGAGTGTGAATTCATCCATGCTTAGAGGTACTTGTCTGGAGACTGCCTTTGCTTTGGAGATTTGCTGTGCATCTCTAACACTGCCTCATGTCTATGCTGTACATGATCTGGCAGATCGCAGGAACAGTGTAAAGCCCAGGACTCTCCTGTGACTGAGCACCTCGTGTCCACCTTGTCAGAAGGGAGCCTGAATCTCCAGCTCTACCTGCTCCTCCTGGAAAACACTGCAGCCCTTCGGAGCTGGAAGCCGTTGCTCTGTCCTGCCTGCCTGATGTCAGTCACAGTGTCATTTTGCAGGGGCAAACAGGACACACAGGGATGACAGGATTGGCATGGCAATGGTGGGCCCGTTCCTATAGCACATATAGAACCTAGAGCATATCCCAAATTACAAGGCACACTTTGATTTCTCCTGGTAGCAATAGCTGGTTTTCCCTAAAACTGCTCCAGGCAAGTCACGTGGAGGCATATAATATTCATTTCCAGGCTTAGCTTTCAGACCATCCATCAAAAGGATAGCATCCTCTGTCCAGCCTTGTTTCAGCAGTGGAACATGAGCAGTAGCTTGACTACTACAGGAAAGAGCCTGAGCTACAACGGCAAAATCCGATGCTGTAGAAAAGGAAACTCTTTGTTCATATATAACCATGTCCCTATAAACTGTATCATGTCCTTGTTCATATAAAACAATATACTGTGAAACCTGTCGCTCCATGCAGTGGGTCTTCTGTGCTAGCCAGACAGCATGAGCTTGAAAAGCCTCTTCTGTGAGACCCTGCAGGTGACTTACCTGGTCCTTGAGCCATGCTGACACCTTTCAGTCAGCACTGGGTAAATACCAGGCACTATGAAGGCTGCGGAATAGCACCCTGCCAGCTGCAGTTAGTGCCTGATGGGTGCTGAGGGACCCGCAAAACAAAAGCCCAAGGCTTGTCTCCAAGCTGCCCCTGTGCGAGCAGGAGAGTGTGATGTCTTCACAGCTGAAGACCTGAGCTAAAAGCCAGAGCCATACGCGCTGTGACTGATGCCGCTGAGTCAAGAGGAAATGACCCACTCCTAGATAGCCCTGCAGGAACTGCTGCAGGGATACAGTCACACACATGTACGGCCGGGCAAGGCACGCCGTAACTGAAAGCATCTGCAGACTCGCTCTGCTACAGCGGACCGGCCAAGCCATGCCCGGCGAGGGGGGCTCGGGGAGCGGGGTGGGCCGGAGGTCCGCACAGCCTGCCCTGGCAGCAGCTCTCTGCTCACAGCCGGACAGGGGAGTCTTGCTCAGCCCTTAGCCCAGGCAGGGAGTCACATCCTCCCGTCCAAAACAAGACCTCGGGGGTCTTGTGGCCCCGCTGTCCGCGGTCCCTGCGGGCCGAGATCGCCGCCGGCCGCTTCCCCTCAGCGCTACCTCAGCGGCGCCGGCAGGGGGCAGCAGCGGCGCACGCACCGACGGCCGCCCGGCCGGTCGCGCTCAGCGTGCAACGGCCCTAACGGCCCGCGGGGCGCGGCCTCTGCCGCCCCGGGCACCACACGCGCCCTGAGGAACCCGGAGCCCCCCCAGCACCGTCACCGCCAAACGGGCCGCCTGAAGGAGCCCCTGTGCTCGGCTATAACACCACTGGTGCCTGGCTTACAGCGCTCAGCCACCCAAACCATCTCGGTCCCCTTCTCCCCTGCGGGAAGGGAGTACCCCGTGTGCCCTGTCACTGCAGTGAGCCCCCTCCTCGCTTCACCCCGAGGCCTCGGCCAAGAACGCTCGCATGGTTGCCTCCACACTCCCCTTCCTGAGCTTTCCTCACCCCGGTGCAATCCCTTCTTACAACAGCCGGAACATTGAAGCCAGTTGCAAGAGTGCGTGTGCGAGTCCCTGCCAAGATTTTCCCATTGTCACGGCTCGCTGAGTTCCTTCCCCTTCCTCCACCCACCGAATCCTGCTGGGTTACTGGAAACACCGCAGTCCTCATGTACCAGTGTCTTCAGGCCACCTATGGCAGAAAGGGATTTTTCCAGGAAAGGCACTTAATCACTGTCATTCCCAACTGCTTTGCCACTTGTAACTGCTTCTTCTCCCTTACTGAAGAGGGTGAAAACCTGTTTTGACAGCATAATCTCCTCGATAGGGCAGAAATAAAGAAATAAAACTTAATAATAGTAATCTAGGTGCATCTGTGTTCCCCAGGCTCCAGGACACAGCCAACCTGGTCCATACAAAACCCACTCCAGAGGCTAGCTCCATCACACCCACCTGTGCCGTGGCTGGAGCCTTCTGATAAGGTCACTATGTAGGCAGGCACTTCAGTTACCTGGGGTTAAAGTGACAATTGTACCTTTTTAGGGTTGCAACCTGAAGGAAAATAAGACTGATGGTTAACTAGAGGTGGAGAACACTCCATTAATGAAGGCAGTGAAGGCAGGACTATAAGGTTCTTGTTCTCTTTCTGAAGGCTGGATTATTCTGTCATTCTGCAAAATTAGCTTTTAAATGTTAATGTCTTACAGCATTTTAAATGCCTCAAACTGCAAAATGGAGGTAAATGCCTACTGCACAGAGGCAACATGAGGTTTATTTATATAAGCAACACTGGAAAGGTTCTTGGAAGTTGCCAGATAAGGTATGTCACAGAAGAGCAGAGAACAAAGTTAATATGGTCAATAGCTTCAGCATGAAGGAAGTAGCGTATATTTTTGTCTTTATGACACTGAGAAGTATAAGGAATAAACAGCCTCTTTTTACACTGTACGTTGCATTTGCTTGCTGGACATTCCCTGCTAGATACCTGATTTTCTTAGCTAGAACTCAGGACTCTCATGTTATTGTCACCAGACACAACCCTAAAGAGAGCGAAACACAAACAGAGAAACAACCAGAAGCTTTCTTGTACCATCAAAGATGTAGGAAAAGGAGCAAGGAAAGGTGGCAAGCCACAAAGTCTGCCCAACAGAGAGACCAAAACAGGGCAGAGAAGCATCAAAAGCAGCCACAGGCATCTGAAAGGAAAGCACAAGTGAGTGGGAGGGAGACAATGCAGTAACACAAAAATAAAGCCCCAGGCCCATTTGGGCACGTTCAGATTAAAGGGCAGGGGCCAGCCAGACTGACAACTGTCTTGGAGCTCTTCCCCAGGCAGCAAGGCACTGAGTGCTCTTTGTATGCAATAGGAAGGCTTTAGGCACTTCTGGTCATGCCAGCTCTCTTTATTACTTGTTCCTCAGTGAACTACTCATCCTCCCTCCATGACTTTCCCCCAGCAGCCTTACCTGAACCCTTTAGGCAAGGGCTGCTTTCCTCTGCCCACAGAGCAGCAGAACACAACATCCATCACACGCACCCCACCACTGCCTGCCCCACCAGGCCTACCAAGGTACAAAATCTGCCGGAGCAACTTACTAAGGACTTGCTTATTTTGGCCATTCTGAGGAGAAAAGCCACAGGGTTTTAGTCACAGCTCAGGTGCTCTTTTTACCAACAGACCCCCACTGAGCTAATGCACGAGACCCATTAGGTGATGCTGGCTAGCTGCACTGCATCTTCACTATCATGAAAGCACACAGCATGGTACTGCAATGGTAAAAACTTGAAAGACAGCTAGGAAATCTCCCTTCTCTCCATAACTCCAGCAGAGATATACACATGGGAATACCCTGACATGCTTTTAAATTCAGTTCTTGCCCCAAGGTTCAGAGCTTGCTGCATCCTAGTAGCACGTGCAGTATAACACAGCCCAGCAAAACCTGGGTGTGATATAGGTGGGCTCAAAGCCTCTACCCTGCCTAAACCTTTTATACAAGAAGTCATTCTCACAGCCCTACTCACCCCTAAGTAAATTCTGCTCCAGTTTTGGTATCCTCTGTGCACTGCTGGAATCTCAGGACTCTTTCTTGTCTGAGAAGACCTCACAGTATAAGAGCAGGCTCTGTGGTTGCCCTTTACTGCATTTGTGAGCCATGGAGAACCAGACTGGTAGGAGCCCCTTGATGCCACCCTGCTAGCTAGGAGAAGTACAGCAACTAAGAAAGATAAGATGATCTCATAGCACTTCAGGCTTTTTGTTACCTCCAGGTAGTTAGAGTTTGATCCAGCCCCATCCTCCTTGAAGAATCTCCAGCCAAACTGCCCACTGTTCTGTAGGAAGGACACTACCTGGTTCCCCCCCACAAGCTTGGCTCACCAAGTTGCTGGCAGAATGGTCCTGGTATGAAATGATGGGAAGACCCTGAGTATCAGATCTGTTGTTTCTCCCAGCTCAAAGATTAACTAGGGAAAGCTGGTGCCTTTCCTTTCTGAGGAGCTTGGCTTGACTCCAGAGAGATTAAAGAAGCTGAACTGGGAGGGGAGGATCCTGCCATTAATAAAGGACCAGGTGCAAGTGTGGGGAAGGAATCTATTCCATCATTAAGATATCCCCATTCCCTCTGGGAGGCCTCTGACCTGTAGTAAGGGTTCAATGTCATTCTTGAGGCAGGTCATTAAGCAGGAGGCTGGTGGAGGAAGTAATCTCTTCACTCTCTCCTTCCTGCTCCTGTCTCCATAGACATCTTGCACCATGAAACAGAAGTCCTTACCCATGCACAACCCTTACCTATTGCCAAGCGCTGGGAATGCTGTGCCTTCAGGGACCGTCACAAAAAGGTCACTGAGCTGCTGAAATCTGACAGCATCTCCATCACATCCAAACCATGGCAGCCAGCTTGTTCTCTGCACAGCCTTCCATAGCTACAATAAAAGTGGGCAGCCCAGCAGGTAATGCTTGCAACTCAGAGTAACTGAAATTGCATAGGGCCCAATTCCAACCCTGCTTTTGGGCAAATCTGGAAAAGACACCAGTTCTTCCTGCACCCAAGCGAAAAAAAACAGCCATCAGGCAGGAGGCTGGCTTGTCTGAATGAATTAATAGCTGTAAAACCACCTGAGTTCCACACAGGCCTGTCGAAGCCATTACTGGCAGTTTGGCTATTACCCCTCCCTTAGAAACAAAGGGCAAAAAGAGGCTACATCAGGCAACTGCAGAATGACCCAGCCTCAGAGAGAGATTCAACATCATGAAGGTGCCTAACAGTAACATTCATCCATCAGGATGATGTAGACTAGTTATGACCCAGGCAATCTGTAGTTTCATAGCCATCCTCTTAGCTCCTAAGGCTGAGAGCCTTAGAAGGTTGTAGCATCTAAATAACATCAGCTACCTGAAACCTAAATACTTTTGAAGAGCAGGACCTCAGGGTTAGCCTGCTAACCAAAGGAGCCTAACTTCATGCTGCTGGGAACACCAGTCTCGCCTGATACTTGCAAAGAGGCAGTTGAGGATTGAGAACCCACCCAGTTAAAGCAGTGTAGTATCTTGCTTCTTAATAGGGAGATATAATTGATGTTAATCTTTTGGGTGTGCTACTAAATATCCAGAGGGGATGTTTGTTTTTCAATTTCCCTCTTCCTTAATGGCAGGTTTTCCCTACCCTGCACAGTCAGTCACCCTGCAATTCAAAGCTATATTTTAGCCGCTTGATAGCTGTAGCATTTCAGTGCCTTTCACCTCAAGCTTCACCTCATCCATTATCCACTGCTCCTTTGTGGCGGAGTTTCTGAGCTGATCTCCTCCTGTTAAGCTACACAGGCTGTGAGTTCTGTGTCAACTTTTCCTCCAGCTGATCCATACCAGGTACCTGAAGGGGAAGTATCAAAGGAGAGGGAGCTCCTGCCTTGGGCAACTCGGGGAGACGCAAGCTGTTTTCCTGCACCACCAGAGACAGCAGAGATGTCCATCTCTGGCTGAAGAAGATGGATGAGACTGGGAGCCAGGGAAGAGTGAAAAAGGGAAAAGGGGAATAGAGAAGGAGGGGGACAGGATGGGTTGTCATGAGAAGGGCAGCAGGAAGCATAAGGCAGACGAAAGCTGGAGCAGAAGTAGGGAGAAACAGGGTTTGAAATAAAGGAGTGGGCTGATAGGCAGAGTGGGCATGGCTTAGAGTCATACATGAAGTTTAGCTAAGGGGCCAAATGTATGTGGAAGAGGGGAGATCATGTGGGAAAAGAAGGCAGCAGCAGTTGTGGATATGGATGGATATAGATAGATTCTTACACACCAACTCCTAGCTATGGAAGTAGTTTTGGAGTTGCTATACAGTGGGCCTTAGCAAGGGCCCAAAACAATCCAGTGGGTTTTTACAATGGGACTTGAGAAGTCTCTGACATGATGTCTAGAGAGGACATGTCTAAGATGTGACTGGAGAGAATGGAAATCTGCAACCTGGAGACTTCCTAGGCATAAGGGTTGGGAGGGTTGGGAGTAGTGGGTGAGTGAACAGCAGATGAAGGTGGCATTAGTGTGCAGAGAATATGAACAGATTGAAGGAAAAGTAGTGCTGCTACTGTTGTTCCTAGCCTCTTAGGCAACCATGTGCAAGTGCTCTAGATGAAGCTGGCTTTGCTGCAGGCTTTACAGTTAATGCCATTTTAATTTATGACATGTCACTAATGGAGAAAGATTTAACATGTATTTATTCAATGTCACTAAAAATACTCCAGCAGTTGCAGGGGGAAGAGGACACGGCTGATCAATGGGGGAGGGTAAGGAGGACCTGCACTTTCGTAAGGACTGAAGTGTGATGCTTACAAGTGGGATTTGGAAAGGCTCTCTCCCACTAACTGCCCAGTATCCTCTGCCATGAAAACCTGCTGTCAAGTGTCATGTCAAATCAGGGAGACTGGGCAGAGGCTGAGAGGGACCCTTCTCCTAAATGCAGCCTGATGGACAGACAGGAATTTCACTGCTATGGCAATGCCTGAACCTGGCAGGTTCTCACTAGAAGCAAATGCTGTTTGCCTGATAATGAAGGAAAGGGTTAATCTGATTTCAGTCCGGATGAGAATGTTCAGTGCAGGAGTCCCTTTGTCACTGGTAACACTGTGTTAGCCATGAGCAATCATCTGGCAGGTTTTAATCTGTCACAAAGTCTGCAGAAAGTGTGGGGCAGTAGGTCAGCTGTGGGGACAGCTGGGTGCATGATTTTCTTCCTCCTTCTTCCTGCAAAGCCAGGTCTCTGGTTCCTGTCCTGGGCTTCTCCCTTATCTCTACATAGGGAAGCTTGTCTCTACAGCAAGTGGTAGGGGTGGCAGAGTGCCTTCTCTCTTCTTGCCCTGGAGCTGGATGCAGCCTTGATGCACAGATGGTGAAGATGTACAGATCCGCCCCTACTTCCACACGGGAAGGTAGACAGCACACTGGGCAGGGGATTATGGCTCCCTGCGCTCCCTTGGTAAACCGGCCTGCCTTCCCTGCAATAACCAAGAGGATATAATGCTTCCTGGCCAGGAGTGACCATGATGTCCTGACTCCTTCAGAACATAACTGGGCTATAAAGTAACAGAAGGCTTCTTGCTCACAATATGCAGCTCTGTCCCTATGCTTGCTAATTAGAGATGGGCTCACATAAAATGCTAAGATTCAAGCCTCCATGGGCACCAAGGGAACTGGGATCCAGATTAGACAGTGCTTGGATGCTTTGGTGATTGGCACCTTAGAAATTACAGAGATAGAGCACAATGGAAATAGATGGGACTTTGTAGCTTTGACTCTTCTCTGCTAGTTATAATTATTTCAGATGATGTTTCACATCATATTCAAGCTCCTGTGCAGATAGCAGCAGCAGCAGAGAACAAGAGCTCTCAGCCACCTAGGAGAGGCTTATGTGGCTATGACAATGTTCAAACCCACTGGGCTCTGCCATGCTGCATTATTTAAGCCCAGTAACCAAATTTAGTAACCAACCCCTGAGGCACTGAGAGAAAAACACAGCTTCCAGAGCTCCTTCCCTGCAGTCCTGTCGCTCCCTCCCTTAAAGGAGCCACTGCTTTTCTCTTCCTCTCTCAGCCTTACCAGCCAGGCCTGATCTACCACAGTGCTCCCACAGGAGCAGTGAACTCCTTTGCACAGGCATAACGTGTGACCCAGGCACAAGCCATTCCACACAGTGTGAAGCCGTGGGAGTCGGGTGCAGAGTTACCACACAGGGAAAACAAGAGCTGTCTCAGCTCCAGCCCTTCAGGATGCATCAGGCTGATATTGCATCTGTGCAGTGAGGCGTGAGCTCAGGTATAGACAGACCAACCCTACAGCCAGCACAAAGCCTGTCTGGAGGACTGGCTGCTTCCCAGCTGTAGCTCCGTACTAGATACCCACGTGTGCTCAGGCTGCTAATGCTTCCCACTCTGCCCGGACCCGGCTCTCAGCTCTGAAGCTCCAGCTAAATCTGTGCATGAATGTGCCTGCTGGTAAAGTGTGTGGACAAAAGCAATTCTGGACATACGGGCAGGCTTAAACTTGTGCTTGGGTGAAGATCTCTCCTTGCCTCCCCTGCCCACCAAGCGCTGCAGCTGGAGGAAAGAAACGGACTCAGCTCTAGCTCTCACCAGCTCATGCCTTCCCTCATTGGCAGAGCTTTGTTGCTGCTCCACCATGTCACAGTGCCAAACACTGGCACTTGTTAACCAGTTTTTAAAAGGAATAAGACAAGGGGAGGCTTGGAGTCTTGGGCAGACCCTCTTCGCCAGCACCTCAGACTGTTGCATCATTTGGCTTGTGGTCAGTGAGAAGATGCTATGCCACAGCAGGCCCTTGTCTCCCCAGTAAGATGGGAGAGCCCAAGTCCATGTACGTGGCCAAGCTCTCTGGAGACATCTATGGGAAGGAGAGGTTGGGCAGAGTGAATATTTAACCAGCACTGTGTCAAATGCAAACACACATCCACTGTGGTGTTTGTCATCACCGGGCACTGATCTTGTACACACATTTAATGCAACTCAGCTTACCTCCCTGCTGATTCTGGCAGAGCTGGCTTGAAAGACCCAGAATTTACCTTGGCGTGTGAAGAGGTCATTTCAGTAAAGCCCAAGGTCAGCCTCAGGGAGCCATGAAATAGTGCTGAGACCTGCGGGTACCGTAGGTGACTCCCACCACCACCGCTATTAACTGCAAGGTGTGTCCGCTCCACAGCAGCAATCGGACGCCACAGCCTCTTAAAGCTGTCTGCTGTCTCTCAGATCCCTCCCTGGCCTCCTGCCCAGCGCCCCGGAGGCAGCGAGTCGGAGCCTGGTGTTTACAAACACAGCCTTTCAAACCCTGCCTGGAATGAGGAAAAGGAGCGAGCCCAGCTGAAGGGCCCTGGGAGGAGCACATCTCATAGGAACTCATCGGGAACATCTTCCCGAGCCACCTCTCTTGACCTAGATGAGCTATGGCTGAGCTGCCAGAACAAGGAACAACGACAAGCCAGCAGCAAAGGGGCTCCTGCCAGACTGGCCTTGCTCCAGCTGGGCCTCTGGTGGCTACCATGCCAGGGAGCATACAGCAAGACTGATCATAAAGGCGAGCTCTGCAAGGAAAGAAAGACTTCGGGGTGGCATGGATGGTATCAGCTAGTTGACAGGCCAAAACACCCCTGCCATCTTGTGCCATTCTCAGATGCCAAACTGTGGGTATTCAGGATTGATCGGGCTTCTAACTTCTTTGCTGTTGTTGTTTCTGCGATATCCTGCCTGACCAAACTCAGAGATGGGCTATTTATCACATACCTTGAATGCCATGACACATATAACCTATTGCACCAATGCCCCTGAGCTGCCCCTATGCCACAGCCATTTTGTCTGCAGACCTCAGGCTCCTTCCCAGTACTCGTATTGTTGTGGTGGCCACCAGAGCCGATACCAGCCTATGGTGGATGATCCCGACAAGCAGGCAACGCTCAGCAACAACTGAATTCTTGTCCCTCCCTGAGCCCTCATGCCCAGCCAGCTCTTTCCTCGCCACACAGACACCCACCACAGTGCCGCGGGTGGCAGCGAGGATGGCGGCGGTGGCCGTCATGTGGAGCTCGGCCCTTGGAGAGCTGTCCTCATCCAACGCACGGCACCAAACGCCTGTCGGTTCCAGGCTGGCTCCTGCTGCGCAGCGCAGGACAGGGCTGGGTTTCTGTGAAGCCAGGATACCCGAGTCCTTTCTGAGGTCTTGTCCCGAGGGGGAAGTTTCCCCAGCATGGTTGTTGTGGGAGAAGTTATTCCGCAGGAACCTCTAAAATCCCATGGGATGCAGTGTGCTGGAAAAACAGTCGGTTCGTTCCAGTGCGATCACTCCCCCCGCTCCCATGCGCTGGAAATCAGCTCGCTTGATTCAGCTGCAAGCTCTTTTGCGGGCCGTGGTTTGGCCTGCGAGAGGACAGCCGCCCAGCTCTGCAGGCTGGGGTGCCCTCCTCGCTGCTTCAAAGCAAACAGCAGAGCGTGCAAATGCGCAACGCCAGCGTGGATCCTGCTCTTGGGAAGGGAGGTGGCTCCTCAGCCTTCTCTAGGGACACACATGGAAACTGAGCTGTCGGGATAAAAATAATGGTCCTGGTGAGAGCACAGCAGCTGTGACTAACATCAATCCACTTGGCAAAGGGCTTCCCGCTCTCCGCCTCTCCCCTTCTCCGGGAACCTCGCAAAGGGCATAACTGGAATCCCCGTGTGGGGCAGGGGAGGATGAGGAACACGCAGACGCCCAGCCTGGGATTCCCTACAGCTATTGCTGGTTCCCGGCAGACGAGAGCCACGTGCAGCAGTCTCACAGGAAGGGAAAGGCGTGAGACTGTTTGTGTGCAATATATACAGGCGGGCTGGCTGAGGGCAGCCCGGGCCTCTGCTCTCTGCATGCAGCAGCAAGGCTCCCGGTTTCGCCAGCAGCCTGCCGCCGCGCAGCCTGCTCGCTTGTGCTAGCGGGAATGCATCCGCAGCAGCAAACATCCAGGCAGAGGAGATTTGCAGGATGGGCTGCTCGGCCGGGAGGGAAGGGGTGAGTGGGTGTGGAGAGGATAAACCTGTGATGCTCCTCAGTTGCGGTGCAGAAGCAGGCCTCAGATTTCCTACCCAGTAGAAACCTCCCATAGTAGAACTCTTACCAGTGCCCAGCCCCACAATCACGCAGGGGAAGTGCCACCACTGCTGGGTGCACAGGGCCCTTCTTGGTACTGCAGGCTCCGTTCTTCTGCCTTAGACTCCCTCAGGGCTGACCCGGTGGCAGCCAAAAGCCGCAGGAGACGCATGGATGCAGCAGAACCAGACAGACATGAGCTGCGCTCTGGCACAGGCAGGATGAAGCAGTTGCCTGGGAGAGAAATTACTGGGGGCATAGAAACATGCTGGTTGCCTTCACACAGAAGCAGGCTCAGGAGAGAAACCCACTGCAGAGCAGTTGAGCTCGGTCCTGTCTCCTCTACACCACAAAGCACGTGCCGCTCATGCTGTACCCTTCTCATCCCATGACTGCACAAGCCATGGCCCATCATTAGCAGCTTTCTTTCTCAGACAGACCATCCTCACAACAACGGTAACCTGAGTGGAACTGCACTTTCAAAGCAGTGTGCCCTGCAAGCCATGGTCCTAATATTGTTTGCATTGAAGTCCAAAAGATCAGCCCTTTTTGATCTTTCCCGGGCAGCCAATAACTAACCTCTGGAACCTGCCTGTTTACGAGACACGGACAGAAAATATCTAAAAGAGAGCGATAAAGAGGACGTGGGTGCAGGGGGAGGAGGGAGGCGGGGAGGGGGAGAGGAGGGATACGTGTGTCACAGCTTACCTCAGAGCCAGAATTAGAAGCTGGGTAAAAAAATAAAATCACAGCAGGAAATAATGTGTGGCTTAAAATAGCAACGTCAAATGGGAGCGAGAATGGGGAGTGGGTGGCATTTGAGGTTGCTGCTCTGTTCCTCCCTCAATGGCAGGGTGATTAATATGTCTACGCTACTTGTGTTTATGTAACAAAGGGCACTAAAGGCCAAAGCTGCATTTTCACTAACAAACACTGCAAGGGAGTCTGTGAAAAGCCGTCACCAAAAATCCATGCTCCAGCACTGCATGTTTCCACGCTTGGCACTGTGGCACAGAGACCTCTAAGGCTTTGAAGGCATTCTTCTGTCTTTCATGGCTCTCCATGGAAAGAGCCTGTTCCCAGAGCACACCTGTAAGTGTGGTCGGGTTGTCTCTGGCTGGAGGCTGTGTTCTAATAGCAGGCAAGGTACCACTGCGTGTTACTACACATTTTTGTGCTCATTCTCTGTATTTGCAGTGAATCATAGATCTCTGAGATGGGTCATGCAGTCCATTTCCTTGCCAATGTAGGACTGTTCCCAGCCATATACTTAATCCCTCACGTTTCTCTTGGGAGACAATGACTCAGACTGATCAGTCTTCTCTCTCCACACCTTGTACCCTGAGAACTGCATTAAAGACTGGCACTCACTCATGTGTTTTGGTAAGGAAAGGACATTTCTCTTGGGTGCATCAAGAAATAGTGAACCCACCACATCACTGTTCACAGATGATGCTGAAGTTACCTAGCAAAGAGGCCAAGGGAGGTATGGCACTTGTGTTTCGGACTGCTGTGATCTCCTCTGGACTAATAAGCAGAACAGGCCTGCTCTGAACTTGCAGACAAAAGAGACCTGGAAAGCATCCCAAGTGAGCCCCGTGGGGTGCAGGAAGCTCGGGTCTCAGTACCTCCCCTTCATCCAAAAGGCGGTGTGCTACTACAGGTCCCCCCTCCCACGTCTGGTCCACTCAGAGAGCGAAGGCAAGAGCAGAGACCTCCCTTCACCTGCACTCACAGCCTAAGCCTGCACCCCCTCACAGTCACCGCTCCTATCAAAATACCCGTTTGCAAATATCTGTACACACAAATAGCACAAGACCAAGTTTGTTGTGTGATAAAAACCTGCTGCACGGGCCTGATTCTGATACTCTCTGACATCAGCAGATATCTTTGACATAAGCTGCGCTATGCTGCTGTCAGAGGAAGGAGAATCTGGCCCAGATCTGATGCAAATCTTCCCACAGGCAGGCAGAGCAGCACGATTTGTTTAAACATGGTATGCTGGTGGTGCAGACACAGATCACTTCCAGCAACTCCATCAACATGTATAATATCCTGCTAGTTAAATCCAGCCGAGGTAAATATCTCCGCCATGTTATCCCTCCAAGCAAATATAGTACCTGTATGGAAGAAATTCCTTAGAACATTTCCTGTCTGGAGCTGAAGCTTGCCAGGGACTGAATTTCCTGTGAGGCTACAGTTGGGAATGCAAAGCAAAGAAGCTAACAAGAAAATGAGATGATATGTATTTGAACCTGCTCTACACAGATCCTCCTCAGCAAGCACATTCCCCCCCTCCCCCTTTAGATAAAAATGAAGCACTTTGATTTTCACATATCGCCTGGGTCATTTTTCATTAGTAATTTTTGGTTTTACCCCACTGCCTCCTTTCTGCCTCTCTTTTTCCAGCTGCAATTCCGTGACTTACACATCCTCAAAATGAGAGAGATTGTTTTTGCCAATAGCAAAGTGCTATGCATCCTTTCAACCATCTGGAAATGGATTTTTTATTCTTCCCGTCTCCCAACCGCACATGCACGTGCACACACACAACCAAGTCTTTGTCTCTTAGAATCACTTCCCGCACCGAAGCTGATGGCCATGAAAAGAATTCAATAAAAGAAGTTCCACAAGCATTAAGAGGCTGAGACAGAATAAACAGGCCGACTTCCTGGGCACTTGTTCTCGTCCAAACTGCCACCTCACGAGGAAGTGATGAATGCAATGGAGCATATGGTTCAGTGGTTAGAGATTAAGAGAGGTAGTTAAGGCTCCTGTGTTTTCATCCTGGCTTTGCTACAAATCTCCTTTGCCACTACCAGCAAGTTGCCTACCTGCCTAATGCCTAACCTGCCCCAGCTATAAATAGGGTTACAGATATTTTCTAATCCCTTGTGATGACCAGTGTGTTCGTGTTTGTAAAGTGAGCTGATCTCCAGAGATAAAAGAAGTAATCTAAAGTGAAAATTGCCATGGTAGCTATATGCTGAGACTAATAGAGTCAAGCAGGACAGTCTGGGAGCCAAAAACTAGACTTGATCATCTCTTGCCCAGAGGCAAATGTTAAGTGAGCTATGTCACCATGCTATCCAGATGACTGCAGGTCTGCAAGAGACAAAGAAGAGCCAGAGCCACACTGACTGGTACAAACATGCTTACGGTGTCCAGCTGAGAATGAGTAACAGCTGCTTGCTCATCATCCTGATTTCTGTCACTACTAGTGTTTCTGAACGCTCAAGTGTCCCAATGCTGTGACTCAGGGTTGTGAGTCATGGGGCTGCATGTCTCTACCGCGTGGAATCACTCACTTGCTCTCTCTGATGAGACTGCAGAAATCACAGATCATCTTGGGTCTCCTATCCTGGTAAGCCTTAAAAATATAGGCAGATATTTACAAACACATCCAGGCCAAAGTCTCCAATGACTGTCTCTCTGGGATTCATATTAAGAAATCAGTTTCACATAACACCCCCCCATCAAAAAAAATCTAGGAAAAGTAGAAGCATTTTTTTTTCTTCTGTGGACATTTAATTCCTATATCCCCAAAGCTGTCGTAAATCTGGAGTAAACAGGATGCAGTGCAGGTAGCATTCAACTTCTTGCTTCCCCTGCTTTTACCAGTCATGCATTTAGACCTGAAATGCTGACAGCAGGGCGACACAATGATTTTTGGCACCGCATCTGCCTCAGCCTTGTCCCAGCTCCCCAGCCTTCCTGGTGAGGAAGCTTTGATCTAGCAGCATTCTCCTCACCTCAGCGCTAGGCTGCAATTAGCTGCACACAGGGCTGCAGTGGGAGCCCTCTGTGAGCTGGCTGGCAAGACCTCTGAGAACACACCAGATACTCCCCAGGTATCATCAAGACCTGTGTTGACCACATACAATGCAGTGGACAATCTTCCCATCTGCAGACTGCAACAGCAACCGGCTGCGTGTTCTGGAGCTCACCTCCAGTTTGTATAAATTCCCTGTTGATACAGGTGCAGCTGAAATGGCCGCTGCTTCCTCTCGGGATGAGGGAGCATCACCTCAGCACTGAGGTGCAAAGCTCTGCGTGATCTCACCGGCTGGGAACCTCCTGTGCTGCCTGCCCATACAGCCCCTAATCAGCGGAGCGGAGGCCCCATGCTGACAAGAGTGGGATTGCCGATACTCTGCTAGTGGCAGCGTGGTTTGTGTTGGCAAAAGAGTGTTTCTGTTGGCATATGCCTCTTCCCTGAACTGATTAAGTCATGCCTGTTTTTGCAAGTATCTCTGCAGCAAGGTGTTTTGCTGGTGTAAAGATGTGGTAAAGAATCACTGTCCCTGCTCACAGCCAGTTCCCCGAAAAGCAGATAAAGAGCTACGATGGCAATCTCTCTGAGTGAGCTTTCAGTGTGCTGAGACAGGGTGAGTGCCCTTATATGTCTGAACTAATGCAGACAATCACCAAGATCCGTACTAGGAAAGCAAACACAATGCTCTGAGCACAGGGACTCCCGAGTGATAGGAAGTGACTTCAGCACACCAATTCCTCTGTTCCCGTAACTCTCTGTGGGTTTGCCAATAATCCTTATCGTCCTTGCTGAGAAAGGAGCGCCTTTGCTAACTGATTACATCCTCCTTTCCTTACCATGGTCAGCCAGTTGCTGCATGCCAGAAACAGCTGGTATGATTGAAAGATAAGCACATGTCTCAATGTATTTTCCTCTGTCTGCTGTAACCCATCCATCCCTGCAGCCGCTAGAAGGCGGTTCTAGAAAGGAGTGAAACAACACAGAGCAGTTTTGTTACCAGTACTGGTTTTCTAGAAACACGAATCCAGGGAATCTCAACCTTTCTCGTATTTCCATACAAAACACCGCAGGTCTCTGTGAAGGAAGGCAGGGTGGTCCCGAACTTCCACCTCTCAGCTAGCATCCATGCCCCGTACTGACGCAGGGTCAGGTCTAACAACACAACCGGAGACTAACCAAGAAATGTGCAGGAGCAGACTCTTTGAGGACAAGCATGAATGCTTTTGGTCTTTTATCCCATTTTGATTAAAGCTTTGTGCACCTGGAATTCAACATTTTTTGATAGCCTGCAGGCATTCTTCGAATGCAGTAGCACAGTTGAGTAATAAAATGCTTCAGGATCCTCTCTATTCCGAGTAAATCACCCTCTTTTAAGTAGCACATCCTAACAAAAGGCATGTCAGGCCAAATTTCTCTTCAATTTGAGTCACAGGAGTGACATCAGAGACGGAGTTAGCCCTGCTTGTTAAGTGACTCGAAGATGCCCAATTTTATTTTATGAGGTTTTGTTCTGTACTAGTTCCTGGAATCTGTTTTGTAGACACAGCCCTTCCCTTGCTGTTAGCTCACACCATGAGGTGGGCAGGGAATTTCACACAGCATCTTCTTTGACCTTTCTGGTACTGAGATGATTGCTGCTGCTGTTTTGGAGGCTTCTGAGAAGCTCCCACAAGGTTTTGTCCCCCTATCTCCTGAGCTGCATCTGCAGCATCCAACCACAGTCCCTCCGGAGGGCAGGCTGGCTCTCACAGTGACGACACCGCACTCTTAATTTGTTCCAGCCTGTTTCACACTGACATTTTAGCACTGACGTCACCAGCTGCTGAAATTTCATTGCTGCTGCTAAGAATAACAGCCCTTCTCTTCCCCCACCTTACTCCAAATAATTAGTTTAATACAGTAGGGATCAAGGCTTATCTTCTCTGACACAAATCAGGTTCTGGTGGTTAAAAGAAGTAGGAACAGAGCAGTGAAGATGCTTATGTGTTCTGTCAGCCTGGGACCAAAAAAAAACCCAACCTAGAGTGTATTGTTAGGTAGGTGGTAAGAGTGCTATAAAAAAATGAATGGGCGAAGTTCAGGCTGATTTAAGCCTCTCTTGCCATACATGCTTAGGCACAGCAAATTGCTTAAATAGCCTAGGCTACAGTCTGCCCCAGAAGTCCTTCATAAAGCCCCTTCCCAATTCTCCAAGGCTTAGTACCTTGAATATTTGCTTATACTGGTGCAGTGTGGGCATAAAATACTGCCAAATCCAGATTTCCCATTGAGTTTGGGGCCTGAACCAAATCCCATTGATTTCCGTGGGAGGATTTCTATTAACTTGAATGGGCATTGAATCAAACCTAAATTGGCAGTGCTCTGCAGCCATTTGGCATAGTGTAGTTGTCTGCATAAGGTGGAGAATTGGGTCCAAAGACACTAAGAAATGCTTTAATTAAGAGCTTTACCGAGGAGAGCGAGATTTTCCATCATTAATCTGATAAACTGAATTTGCTCTATACTTTTAATGGCAAAGGGTCAGGTTTTCAAGGATGCCTGGACTGAAGACGAAGCCGAGTGCTTATGGGGTTTTAAGAAATGTTTCAAGGCAAATCAGGCACTGAGGAGTCTTTCCAATCAACAGGTCTGTTCAGTTACTCACACCCTTTGAAAATCCTACTTGCATTTTGGGTAGCCTTATAAATCCAGTCATAAGAAACCTGTCCCCTGTGGCCCCTCCTCATAGAAGGAGACCGTCACCTCTGACAGATGCAGCCACTCATCCGCAGTCCCTCCTGGTCAGAGGTGACAAAGGCCTTTATGAACCAGACACACAGGGCCCTGGAAATGTTATTTCTAACCCCTGCTGGGGAAGTTGGTGGCTAGCACAGCTTCCGCTCCAGAAGCAGACCTGAACCTACACAGACCAGCATCCGGTCAGCAAGAAAAGTCTCAAAACTTCTTTGTTACCACTTCCCCATCAACTCTGAGGTCCGGCATAATTTCCTATGTTGCTGCTGACCCTCTCAGGCACCTTCCTCCAGTGCTTGATCTTCAGAAACAGCTGCATTCACTATCTCCGCATGTCCCTTTACTGCAGAACAAGGGAAGTTTTAGGAGCTGGCCCTTCTGCTGGATCCTTTGGCTACTTGGCTGGAGTATTTTGCCTAGTTATTATTTTGAATTTGGACTTGAGTGCTTGGCGTAGTCTTTTTCTGGAGAGCACAGAGAGATCGGTCACAAGACATGAAAGAGACATGTCTGCTCAGAAATCCCAGAGGACAAGGGAGGAAAGAGGAGCGCAGCACTGTCATGCTGGGACGCCTTCCCCTGAAGTGCAGCAAGGGAAGAGATCCAGAGAAGGTAGATGCTAGAGAGGGAAGGAAAGAGAAAGTGAAAGTACTGTTCAAGCCGAGCCTTGAAAATGAAGCAGAGGAGTGCGGAATGTCTCCTCCGACCCCTGGCAGCCATTCTTGTTCGGCCCAAATCAGTCAGCCAGGTCAAATGCTGCTAGGCCAAAGGAGCATATCTCCGAGCTGACGTGCCTCTCCCAGCAGACGTCAGGATGGGCTTGGCTGGAAGCCTGAGGGATTGCTGCGGCCACCTGATTTCCTCAACCCCCCGCGCTAACCTCTTCCTCCCCATGACTAACTGTGCTGCGCCTCCTCCCCCGTGGTCCCTCACCCCGTGCACTTTCATGCACGGAAGAAACTTGCACCACCTAATCCTGGGATGAGTACCAGGTAAAGCGAGAGGGGTGCATCAGGGAACACAACTCCTACAAACCAAGGGAGGGGAGAAAAACTCCAGCCTGGCACTGGCAGGCACTGAAACAGCTGCTTCTGATAAAAACCCCATCTCTGGGTTGGAAAACGTGCCCTAAAAAACACAGACTGAAGCTGACGAAAAGCTGTTTGCTACCAACAGTAAGGCCTCAGGTAAACTCATGCCCAGGCTGCGGAGTCAGCAGGCCAGGTGATACCAGAGCTGCTTCAGCTCCAAGCTTCGTGTCTTGGAGCCCCACTCTAAAGCCAAGCTGTGCCCAGAGGCATTCCTGGATGGAAGCAGGAATGGCACTGCCACACTGTGTACTTTTCATTTTCTTTTGCTGACATCCACAAAACTGCTCCCAGCTTTCGGCTGTGGCCCTCGTTCTGTTCCATACCAGTTTGCTGCTGGTGCTGCTCCACTGAGGACCAGTTTTGAGCCTCATCTTCCCCGGGGCGAGCAAGAGGGGGAATGGGCCTATGGTTTTATTTGGTGCTTACTCCAAAAAGAATCATCTAATTAAAAATCACTGGAAACCACATGCATTTGCAGAAATGGCTCCACTTCAGAGGAATCTCTCGAGGCAAATAAGTGAGTAATTCTTCAAGGGTTTAGACGTTTATGAAAATAGCCTCTATAGTTACACTCGCTCGGATAAAATTACAAGTGTTTCCAATCCTCATACTTTGGGTCATAAGTTGATCCTCAGCTGGGGGCCAGGGAGGAATTTCCTCCCAGAGGATATTATTGTTCTGCGAGGTTCTCAGGGGAGATTCACATCCTCCGGAGGATCTGGCAATAGCCACTGCATCGAAAAAAGACACTGCTCAGAACGAGCCTGTGCTCTGCTCTCCTCTGCCGAGCCCTGCCTGTCCTGGCTGTATGCATTTAACTAACCCTTCAGTAACGGCTCAACACCGGCCGAACGCCCCGGGCAGCCCCACCGGCGGAGAGCGGAAACGCGGACCCGCGCCCGGACGCTGCCGCACGTGGGAAGGGAGCCCGAGGGGTCGAAAGGCACACGGGTGTCCGCGGGGACCGCGCTCGGGAGGCGTCCGGAGCGGGACGGGTGCGGGACGGGTGCGGGACGGGTGCGGGGTGCGAGGCGCTGGCACAACCCCACTCATTCTGGTAAGCGCCGTGACTCAAAGCAACACCGCCCCGCCCCGCCCGCGGGCTCAGCCAATCACCGCCAGGAGATTTGCATACAGGCCCGGGCGGTTCTGGGCCCGCAGCAGGGTCCGCGGCCGGCTGCTGCCTCCGCTCCCCCTCCAGCAGCCGCTACGGGCACCGTGGCGGCTCCGCAGGGGAGCGGGCGGCAGGAGCGGCCCCCGGGCGAAGAGCCCCTCGCCCTGTCCTTGGGGTGACAATAGGAAGCGGCTTTATGTACGGAGAGTTTGCGGTTTGCAGATTGCCCGGATGACCCTCAGTGGTCTGGGGTGCAGGCTTCAAACCTGTAGCTGTCTAGCGACAGAGTGGTTCAATTCCACCTTTCGGGCGAGCCGCCAGAGACCCCGCGGCTCTAAGAACGCTTTTATGCCCCAGGGTCGGTCGGGTTCCAGCATCCGGCATAGCCCGAATGCGCACCCGGCAATCAAAAGGCCTCTTTCCCTGCAGCGTTATCCCTTGACACAGTGCAGGGAGACACTTGCCCCAAAGAACACCTCCTGGGGCACAACCGGGAGGTCCCAACCACTCATCCATCCGCCCATCTTCCACCGGGCTGGCAAACAAAGTGTTTTCCCTTTCCATTTGTTATTGCCATCCCCTCAGAGCACAGGACTGGACTGATGAAGTGGCAGTGTGCTGGCACAGCTGAGGGAAGAGAAATCACCCAGGGGAGCCTGGGTGAGATCTGGATTTTAATTGGATTCTGCTAAGCAGTTCTTTGTTATGGTGTCACGCATCCCACAAGAACAAAAAAGAAGTAAATAACAGAAGTCATTCTCTAGATCTGCTCCATATTGATGATAACCCATCTCCCACCCACACTACAACAAAGATGCTTCACTTCAGCAGCAAGCATGGGTGCTAATAATGTCACCCAGCCCCACAAAAAATAAAGGTTAGCGTGAAGCTAAAAACCATATTCTCCAAGCAGAAGGCATTTATTTTGTGATACCCTATTGCAATGACTCCAGCAGATGATTTGTGGAGCCTCTAGCTAGGATGAGACCCAACCACCCCCACTGCAGGGGAGAGGGAGGATTTGAAGGGCATTTCCTTGGCACCTCCTGGTCCCACAGGCAGGAAGGGTGATTCTGCCTGGTGAATCCCCCGGAGGGAAGGGAGGAATGCCGAGTGAAATACCGGGTCTCCGGTGTTCCTGGGTGCTTTCTGGGGTGTGCACTGCCATCCGGAGTTAAGTAGGTAAGCACCCCTGGGGAGGTAAGCTGGAATGACTGTGCTTCCTGTACATCAATGACTCACTCAGGAAAGCACCGGGAAGAGAAGGGAAGGGCAGTGAGGGCCCTGACACCCCTCCTGATGGCCACTGCTGCTTCCAGCCCACAGATCACCCCATTCAATCTGAGAGGAGCAGCCCTAGTGCCAGCAAGGCCTGCTCTCGGGAATACACTGCTCCATTATGGGAAATCTCAGGGGAAACCCCCTCTGTGGCTCAGTCCAGGGTTTTTACGGCCTTGTAGGGGACGTGCGTGCGCTCTCGCCAGCGCAGCAGGGAGTGCTCCAAGCCCCAGATGGCTATCTATGTGCTCCGTGCTGCTCCGTTTACCAGCCGGCCTCCTCTGCCCATAATGAACTTTCTATGTGGAATTTCTCTGCAGCCTCAGAAACTGGTATCTGCACCGCAGCTTGGCTGGGGGCTTTTGTTTGTGGCGGGGCGGGGAGAGCATTGGAAAGGCCTTTGCCCAGTAGTGGGCAGCTGAGAACGTTAACGTTGGATGTCAGTTACCAAGTCGAACATAATACGGCTCTTTCATGTGGTGTTTATAACTGAACATGCTGTTTTGTGTCAGCCTGGGGTTTTTTCTCTTCCAAGAAGTAGTTTTGGATTAAATTATGACAATTACATTCTTATATTCACCCCCCCTCGCCAACCCCCACCCTTGCCCTGCATGCACATAAACACAAATGGGAATTATGTGCTCTGAGCGCGATTTGAACTATACAGCCTGGGATCTGTGCCTGGCATTGAGTTCACTTTTTTCCCTCCAGAACAAAAAGGCCACATCCACTCTGCACTCTTTCATCGCCTTAGGATAAAGTAGGATGGTCAGATTGCTGGGGTGGGTGATACTGTCCCGCAGGGAGTTCATGGTGAAAACAGACTTTCAAGCTCATGAGACGGGAGGCTGGGGCACCGTGGCAGGGGAGGTTGTGGTAAGCAGCATGGGGGGCTAGGTTTGTGAAATCCAGTGTGAAACCCTACTCCGAGCTGCTTACACACCCCAGCTGGCTCACGTACCTGGGCAGTGCCTCATCTGCAGGCAGACAGCAGGAAGTGATCCCGTCCTTTGGGGCTGTGTGCCCTTTAGGATGTGGCTGAATGTAGGGAAACATGGGGTTTCATCAGGACAGGAGACACCACAAGGCTGCTCTTGCAGCCTTTAGCCGACACCGTAGGTGGGACAAGGCTCAGGAAACAGGGCACCCTCTATTTTGGTGCTATTCTTTAATCACTAGCTGGAGAAGAGCACCAGTGCGGATTCCCGTGTAGATGATCTGCCTGTAGGAGGGACATTTTGCACAATGCTACCCATGTCTTGCCTGAGTTGGCTTTGTTTGGAGTCACTCATTAGTCAGGCAAAGCTTTCAGCGTTTGAACCTGAATGTCACTTTCTTCCCTGACAAAGGGCCAAGCTAAGAGGAGCCAAAGGCTTCACCACTGGTTAGAAGGCAAGCCAGGGGTTACTCAGAGCCAAGACGCACGAGATCCTGGCTCCTCAGCAAACGTAATCTGCCTCCTGTTGTTTTCCCCATGGAGTCACGGCGGGGTGAGGAGGATGTGCTGGTGACAGATGGCTGACGCGACTCGCTAAGTGCTAAGGGTGACTGGGCTGTGACTCAGCAAGTGTTTGGTTTCAAGAGCTTGGGAGCATGTGCTTTTGTACTGGTAACGGTGGCCCTCGCTGGCTCTCCTGGAGGACTGGGCATGGGCTGTCATCTGAAGCCTGTGCCTGCCATCCTCCATGGGAGGAAAGCAGGCACACGTGGCCCATTGAAGCAGAAAGTTAAGCTCCTAATTACTGTTTACATTGGTAAAGGATAATGTTTGAGTGTGTATAAATGTATGACCTGCCAGTGGTGCTCAGGTGTCCTGCTGGCCTTCAGAAAGGAAACCATTCAATATCCTGGCCTAAAATAATGACCAACTTGCTTGGAGCGAGTAGGACTCGGAAAACTTCTTTTGCAGTAGAGTCACTAGAGGGGGACAAAGACCTAGTCTGGGTACACATCAGTCTACCAGCTCCCCTGGTGCAGCTGTGGGAGACACCTCGGAAAAGCAGAGATGGCCCTTGTCTACTCTAGACTTGAAGGTGTCCAAGTGCTGTGACAGCTTTCTGCATGCTGAGAACCAGCAATGCACTGGGGAAACAAAGCCACTCTGCTCCCCCAGAAGCAGGGTAGCGCATGCATGTTCATGGGTAGTTGAGCAGCCTTTATGTTGGCTCTTCCAGCATATCTCCCTACCTAGGGCAGCCTGTCCATGGCTGGCTGGAGTTTCCAAAGGCTAAATTCCAGTCATTGCACAGCACAAGACAGTGTCACCTGGGTGGACAGCCCAGACAATCATGTATGTTCACAGGCACATACCATTGTTCTCCTTTCTCTTATGAATGGGGGAGAGCTGAATTCTCAGGTCTGGATAGGTGCCAGGTGTTACTGTTATCTCTGTGTGTTAAAGACGCCATGGAAACACTGGAGGACTTGAACAGAGTGTACCTGAGTGCATCCCACACACGTGCAGGGAGTAGACAGAAGTGGCCATGGCAAGCAGTAAGGCAGCGTTTGCAGCTAACATATTGACCTGAAGGGCTTAAAAGCCACTACACATTCTCCCCTGGCAAAATGTCGACCAGAATGACTCATGCGAATGGATCGTGATACGCAGCCCTCAGCCCAGCCAGGCTGTGTGGGGAACCAAGACACTCCCATTTTCTCCCCTCCAGCATACTTCCCTGACCAGAGCCAGGACTGAGCCATTTTGGCTCTGACTGGAGCTGGTCAGAACATGTTTTTCTTTTCTTCTCTTTTCCCCTCCGTTACCCTTTGGAAAATGTTGACATTTTAGCAAAGGGCTGAAAACCCAAACACTGAATATTTTCCATTGGAAAGTGCTGGGGGGAAAGGGAGGAGAATAATCCCCAAAATGCCAACAATCAAATCTCTTTTGCTTTTAAGGCTTTTGGGTTTATGAGAGGGGGCACATTTGAAGGACAGTGAACACCTTCTATGAAAATATCTGTTCTCTCAAGCCCCATGTTTTTACTAGGCAAGTGTCCCAGCTGGCATCCTTTTCACTGGCGATGGTTTGGACATTCTCTACGTCTAATTTTGGAATCAACCTGAAGAAAGCTTAATTGATTTGATTGGAATATAACGCACAAATGATACTCCCACAGCACAACCGATACTCGCTTGGTATTCCCAGTACCAGGAGAATATATCCTGATATTCTCTCTTTGACAACAGTACTGTTTACACAAACATCTCAAGCAAGTCTCTGGAAACACTGCACTCCCAGAGCTCCAGCTGACTTGCCTCAGACCTCAGAGCACATTCCTGAAGGGAATCTACCTTTCACAAGATCACATTAAAGGCTGCGAAGGAAAAAATATGTACTGCGAGGCGCATTACCTGTAAATATTCCTTGAGTAATTGATAGCACAGAAACACTTACAAAGCATTTTGTTCTGATGTCTTCAGCTGATTTAGATTTCTGTCTGAATTGTAATGTGGACCTGGAACATCTGTTTCATCTCCTCTTTGCACATCACTCTGCTTTCCTGTAAGTTAAAAACAAAAAAGGGACGGTGTTAGCATAACAGAGCACACACATTTGTAGGAGATGAGTTCTGCCCTCAACCTTTTACTGAATGTGGCTAATAGCAGGTTGGAGTTTAAAAAAGGAAAGATCTGAAAACGGGCATGCCCTGCTCATACATAAATTCAGGCTGCAAGCTAGCAGAAGCTTTCAAAACAACAGCAGAAGGAAGTTCAGAATAGCCTCCAAAGAAGAACAACAGGAATAAAACCTGTTTGAACACATTTCTTTATCAGTTGTGGGATATGACAGCAGAGTAGATTCAACGACCCAGAGATCCCTTCTCATTTGTTGTGCCTCTTCCCCCATTTTTTTGCACACTGAAGTAGTTACTCTTTACATTTACTCTTTATATTCCCTCTGCTATAATCGAGCAATTGCACTGCTGCACTTTGTCCAGATTTAGCAGAGGTCTCTGTCCCCTGTCACCTGCAGGCCTTTCGGAACTAGCCACCTGTGGTTGAATTAAATCAGTGCCAAAGAAGAGGCATATTTGGCGCTATCAAATATCTGTGTTTCATTTCCTTTTCTGTTTAGGAACATCCCCCGTCATCATTAAAGCTTATAAAGCAGTGGGTTTAAAAAGATAATGGTGCAAAATCTCAATTTTAGACCTCAGCTGTATCAGCTGGGGTCAACTAAGTTTCATACTGATAAAAGGAAGAGGCACTAAATGTCTCTGGTAATGCGATGACAAGAAACACAGAGCTCCCAAGAACCTGCATTGGTGCTGTATGTCCTTGGTCATCATTTTTCAAGGTAAGTAACCAATTTTTCACTTGCAGAACTCTACTTCAGACTTAATAAAGTCAGAAGATCAAGAGCTTTCATCCCTCACCTTGGAAACACAACTGCATGCAAGAAGCCACAGCAGATACCCTAAAAGTAGCCATCCAGATGAAGAGCTGTAACTAGCCGTTGGAAACCCATACACACATAGCTGTGGTGTAGCTATATGATCTGCCAAAGGCTGAGCTGTCCTTGCTCCTGTCGGTGCTAAAGGGGCAGATGCAGAAACAAGGAGATTCCAAGTAGGAAGACAAAGGGTCAAATGAATCACCCAGTCCCTGTGTGAGATGTAACAACTGGGAGAGCAAACAAATTAAGCTAGGGCTTGTGACTGTTAACATTCAGGAAACATGTTCCACAAATCCAGCTTTCCAAGAAAAATCCGATTCTAGCTTCCTTCTGGTAATTTAAGGAAGCAACAATCTGTTCATACGACCCTCAGATCAGGCTGGCACAGGGACCAGATCTGTCAATAAACACTGAAGAACAGCCCTTGTGGGGCAGAGCAGTAGTACCCCCCACGCACCACTCTGCTCCCAACTGGGGCAAGGTGAGAGGCTATCCAGAGAGAGCACATGGACCTGGACATTTCCCTCTCCCTTGTGTTTCCTCAGCATTTGCCTATGTTGGATAGGGACGTTAGATGATGCGTCTTGCTTGTCCCCTTTAGTGTCCATTTACAGACCTGTTGTCCGTGAATTTGTCTGATCCCACTTCGAGCCTGCTGATGCTGTCTGCCTCAGTAGCCTGCTGAGCCAGCAGCTTCCAGAAGTTCTCTACTTCATGTGATGTAATTTCTTTAATCTGATTTAAACTTGTCTTCTCCCAGTTTCACCGAGTGCGGCCTGCTCTACTGTTGGCCACTAACAGCTCTGCATTCACCTCAGCCATCCTTGTTTTGTGAACGCAGTCCTTAATCACCAGAAAAATAGCCAAGAATTGCAATATTGGATTGCTCAGCTCACTTCCGTCCCCGTCGCTTGCTGACCTGCCCGGAGTGGTTCTGTGCCTGGAGCACTCTGGCTGTCACCAAACTCAGAGAGGAGCAAAATGACAGCAGAGGAAATGGAGCACCACTTCCTTCCAGTGCTCGAGTCCCTGCGCAGCTGCTCACAGGCGACGCAATGGGTCCGTTCCTGCGGTCCAGAGCTGGATGCTGATGGTCCTGTCCCCATCCTGGGGCTCTGCAGGTCCCTGCCCTGCAGGGGGCTGCAAAGCAGCGAGCAGGATTTGGGCAGGGTAGGCTGGCAGCCCCAGCGGGGGAGTCAGGGGCATCTTCCAAAGTGGCTTTAATTAATGAGCACATGTGCGGCGAGGAGAGTTACAGCATCCCACTCAAATTGTTGACTTGGAGCCGCTTCTGGAGACAGCCGTATTCTGCTCATTAGGAAAGAGCTTTTTTGCAATGCCCTTGGATTGGATGGCTCTTGGATTGCACCACGAGATCAAGTCCACGTACGGGCTGCCTGCCTTTCGGCTGCCAGCTCCAAGAGGGTTGTTTTTCTTGTCTTCTCATTCTCAAGGAGTGCTCAGCCAGATGGCCTGTTTTCGAATGCACTGTGCGTTGGTTGGATGTGTGTTTGGAGAGTCTGCCAGCTTCACGAGAAGGAAGAAAGAGCAAAAGAAAGGGAAAAAAGCGCCATTTGGTATCTATCTCTGGGACCCAGCCAGAGTTGAGGCTCTGTTTGAAGAAGGGGGGAGTCTTAAGAAAGAAACTCTAGACAAAATTAAAAGCTGGAAAAACTTTCAAGCTTGACAGACTGGGAGACTGAAGTTCTGTGCAACATCCATCCACTACCTGGCTCCCTTGCAAACATGGAGCAGACTCCTTCAAGATCAATAGTGAGAGCAAGCACAAGCACCGAGTATCTGCCTTGCTGTCCTCCCAGCGCACTTCACCTATGGGCTGGCATGTGGAGGGATGAACCACCCATTCTGCTCACCAAGGCTGGGTAACACTGCCTGTGGCCTCTGGGATTTTGCTCTCAGTTCACCGGCACGCAGCCTGAACACATCAGCCCAGAAAGAGGAGCCACAGTTGATCAGTATGAAACCATCATCACCACGGCCCAGCTCTCAAAGAAGCTAGCCTTAATTTTACTGCAGGCCAATGTCGTTTTCTTGCAGCCCCTCATGTTCACTTCCCAGAAATACCTTCTGTTGATTTGGGGCAGCAAATAAACACAGGCCAAACCAGAGCAACGGCTTTTTCCAGCACTCATTGGCAAATAATTTGAACCTGACGAGAAAAATCTGTGGTTGAAGGGAAGGGGGAAGTTTTGAAGTTTGGGTGGATTGTGCTTGGCTTTCTTTTTTAACTAGATGTCGTGTTGTGGTAAAAACACATTGTTCCAAGCAGCAGGAGGAGGTCTTGTTAAGCAGAGCCGGAGAAAGCCACGTTTGTAACCATCCCCGCTGGCTGTCACGCCACTGCGCCTTACAAGCAGACTTCAGTACTGAAACCATGGCACAAAGAGGATGGCGGTGCGGTGGGTGCCTGCAAACCCCCTGTTTCTGCTGGTTGCATCATATGATTTTCAGTGAAATGATGAGGATTCAGGGGCCCAGGGTGAACAGTGTGTCCACAGCAACACCGGCTGGGCTGTGGGTTACATGCTACACACAGCAGGGGCAAAGGGGCTCTTCTCACACAAGCTGTGGGTCACATATCTCAGGCAAGACCTGCTGGTCTCTGCAGCCTGTGGTAAGTACCTGCAGCCTTCCAGAACTTCCTGATGGGCACTGCACCATGTCCAGGATGGATTCAGTGTTCCTTTCACAGCAGCAGCAAAGAGCATTTGCAGTCCCCAGCATGTCAAGAGCAGGACCCTTCCCTGCACGCAGGGAAACATCAGCAGCTGGTGGCAAAATGGACTCTGACACTGAGACTTGGTGGTGCAGACGCTGCCCTGGAAGGGAAGGAGGATCTGACAGTTCAAGACAAGGACTACGGCATGCAAATACATTTCTTCATGGGTCAAAGGCTGCACAATGAGATCACCTCAATTCCACTCTGAACGGGTAAACTATTTACCGATTTTGGTAAATATTCTCAGCGTAAGAAACCCAGGCTGCAGTACCTACAGTCACAGCTAAAATCATTGTAAGGGGTTGGATTTTCTGCCTGCTGGAAAACAAGGTGGGAAAATCCAACAGGAAGTTGAACCAGGGCTTTTGAGGGCTCATTAAACCATCCAGGCAAGTGCCTGATTGTCACCAAGTGTGACGTCATGGAACTGGTAAAGGAAGGATTTCTGTCTTTAAGAGTACAGAAAATGCAGGGGTCCAGGAGCCATAAGACTGAGCTTTGCCAAAGAGGGATGAACTGCCTTAGGCTTGTTACTGCACCTCTTGGCACATGGAAATAGTAATTACCACAGCGTTCACATGAGAACTGTTGGGATGAGGTAGCTGCATGTTTTCAAAGGTCTTAGGTGCACTTTGGGTGAGAGATCAGCTGGAAACAAACTCACCCAAGGTGCATGGCTGTGTCAGACCCCAATACTAACGTGTTAGTTTTCATGTGCTTTATCTCATTGCTGTAGTGCTGCCTGACCCCTGGACCGGTGCACCTCTAGGACACACACAGTGGGCTTCAGGCAGGAGCTGACAGGCGAGTCTGAGAAAACCTTTTCCTCTAAGCTATCTGCTGGCTGTCATTACATAGCTAACATTGTTTAAGGAGGGGAAGCTACAGGGATTGCCCAAACATGGGAGTTTGGAAATGCACGTACTGTAAAGAACGGGGAGGCTTGCCTTCTAGCACCAGTCCTGGCTGCTCTGCCACCAGGCCTTGTGTATAACTATTTTAGCCAGTCAGTACCTGGATGGGAGATCTCTAGTATTCGGAAAGTCTCCTCTACCTAGCTAGGCAGAGGTCAGTACACACCTCAATATGGCATGTTGAGGTATTGTGTTGTCCATTATGAACAACAGTGAGTGTGGCTGCACCTGAGTTCAGTAGCACCCACTGAGATACTGTGGAGGATGGCTCTGATTAAGCTGCAGAGCAGCTCACTTAGGCACCATCCTCCTTCAATGCCTCAGGGCTTTGAGAGGGAGCTCCCCAACCCAGTTATAAAATGGCCAACAATCTCCTTTTCCTCCATGCGTGGCGTCTGTACCCAGAAGCCTTCAGAGCACATTCTTAACTTCAATCAAAAAGTAATGTTGCTACCAAGAAGAGATGATGGGGAGCACACAGAGCTTCTATTTCCCAGTTGCCAGGCAAAACTTTCTGCACTACATCTCCGAACAGGAGATGACACGACAGGCAGAGGACAGAGTTGGACATCAGTAGCAACAATGTGCTGATTGAAGCTGGAGAGCTGGTTTAAATTTAGACCCTAAATATACACAGAGTGGATGGTGCCTGAGAACCATACTGCTTACGTTGACAAGCCTATGCAGGCCAGGCAGGGAGCCAGTCCTGTTCTTCTGGAGTGTCTCACTCACATCCATTCTCAGTCCATGAGCTTCCCGTGATTTTATTGGTGGTCCATATCTCCTATAGACCATATGTTTGACATTAGTGGGGAAAGCAGAGGTCAGAAAGATTAGAACTCCTTTTGAAGTTAAGGGAAGGAAAATCTTTAGAGAATGACTTATGGCTGGAAGTAGCTCCATCATTCACATGCAGAGACCCATTTGACACATGACTGGAGCTGGATGTAAGGACAAAGATGGTTGCTTTAAGAAATCGTGGTCAAAGGTAAAATGAAAAACAACAGAGCACATGTTCAAGAAATCTAACTCTAAGACCCAAATTTACTTCAATGCCACACTGATTGGCTTTTAGTCTGTGACTGCACGGTAGTTCCCAGTCTGTTTTCAAAAAGCACATGCACATACACACACATACAAGTAAATACAAAATATGTAGCTGTTATTCACACATGATTTCTTGGCAGGCATTTTACCATGAGTTTAGCAAGGCTTAACACTATCTACCACAATATTCGTGTATTTCAGTTAGGATGTTATGGTCTGGATGGATGGACTAGCAGAAGGTAAAAAATTGGTTTAGACGGTCAGGCTCAGAGGGGAGTGGATGTGTGTTGTGCTCTACCTGCAGGTTGGTAACAAGTGGGGTACTGTCCCATTTAAACACCTTTAGCATTTGTCTGGATCAATGGAGTGCTTGTTCATCAAGTTTGGAGACAACATCAAACTAGCAGGGGGCAGTCGATATGCTTGAGTGCAGGGTTGCCATTGAGAGGACCCTGGGCAGCCTGGAAGAATGGACTAACAGGAACCTTATGAAATTCACCAAGGACACATGAAAGCCCTTCACCTGGGAAGGAAGAGCCCCTGCAGCAGTACAGGTTGAAACTGATGGGCAGATGAGCAGCTCTGCAAAAATGATTTGAGTATCCAGGCAGAAAGCAAGCCAAAGGCACTCTGGGCTGTATTAACAGAGTCACAGCCAGTAGGTCGACAGATTGACGGGTGTGTTTATCCCCTTTCCCTAGGTACTCAGATGGCAACTGCAAAACTGAACCCAATTTTGGACTCCCAATGCAAGAAAAACATTGACACATGGGACCAAGTTCAGCAGACAGCACCACGATGGTTAGGGGCCTGAGTCCTGTGAGGAGAGGCTGAGGGCAGCTGGGCTTGTTTGGTCTGGAAGACAAATGGCTTTGTAGGGGACAAACAATGGCCTGACAGCTCCTACATGGAGATTATCATGAAGATAGAGCCAGACTCTTCATGATAGTGCATAGTGGGAGGACAAGAGACAATGGACATAAATTAAAGACACTCAGGCTGGCAATAAGGAAAAGCATTTTCACCATGAAGACAGTCAAGCATTGTTCTCGTCTTATAGCTGACTTTCTCCTTCCTGTTCAGCCTGGAGAAGAGAAGGCTGCGTGGAGACCTCATAGCAACCTTCCAGTATCTGAAGGGGGGCTATAGGGATGCTGGGGAGGGACTCTTCATCAGGGACTGCAGTGACAGGACAAGGGGTAACGGGTTAAAACTGAAACAGGGGAAGTTTAGATTGGATCTAAGGAGGAAATTCTTTACTGTGAGGGTGGTGAGGCACTGGAATGGGTTGCCCAGGGAGGTTGTGAGTGCTCCATCCCTGGCGGTGTTCAAGGCCAGGTTGGACGAAGCCTTGGGTGGGATGGTTTAGTGTGAGGTGTCCCTGCCCATGGCAGGGCGGTTGGAACTGGATGATCTTGAGGTCCTTTCCAACCCAAACTATTCTGTGATTCTATTCTATGATTCTTTGAATAAGAGGTGAAACTAGAGACCTCCTAAAGTAATTTCTAACCTGAGCAATTCAGTGATTGTATGGTTTTGAAAGGTATGTGGGAGCCTGAATGTTATCCACTTCAGGAGCAAACACAGTACTATGTGAGATGATTGGCCAACCACTCTGCATGAGTAGAAACTACTCAATCAAAAGTCACAATGAACCATTTGCAAAAAGATCTGTTTGCATAAAACAATTCACTGACAGTTTTAGACTAACAAATAGTTGAGCAAAAGTCTGTTCTTCACAGCCTGACAAGGAACGCAATTTCAGTGAATTTATTACCCACTTGCACACCAGTTCTCCTTACTGCCCAGTAAACTGAAAGCTCTCTTCTCTCATTGAGGGCTGTCATCTCTACATGAAAAAGAATAAGAAGACCAAAACCCAAAGCAGCTAGAAATATTTCTTTGATTATTATTATGGCATCTTCAGACTGAAAACTCAGGTTGCTTCACTGTTGTTAATTAATTAAGCCTAGAAACACTTATGCCAGGAAGTTTGATATCATCACCCCTTTTTACAGATGGGGAAGAACAAGACATAAGATTCACTCGGGGCCACTCAGCGAATGAAGGGCCAAACCAGAAATAAAACCTGGGAATCCTGGCTCAGAGTCTTCTCTTACAATCTCTAGACAAAGCTTCTTTCCTGTAAAAATCCATCTAAGCTCTTCATAGAATAATGAGAGCCAATTTATTTCCTCACTTGTTAACAATGAAATCTGACAGGCTTTGTAGTCAGGATGCTGCAGCTCAGTTAGGGGACCAAGGCTCTTCCCCATGAGGGGAGGCCTGGAATGTCAGTCTTTAGGTGGCTTAGCAGGGGCATGGTTCCAACTGCCAGGTACTTGAACTCCTGCCCAAATCCCTGTGGCAAAGCTTTAGGGAAGAACTGGGATATAAATGACCAAAGTGACTTGCCAGAAATGTTAGAGAAGGATTTAGACAAATAGCAGCTGGTTTTGTAATGATAACGCTTTGCCCTTGCTGGCACTGAAGAGGTAATGAAAGAACATTTACCTGTCCCTGTATCAGGTTGGTTTCTCTTTTCTTTCTGTTTCATTTGCCTATGAACCACTTCAGAGAGCTGAAAAACCTCTGAGACACAGGCAAGTTCCCAGCAGCACTTCAGCTGTGCCCCTCAGTTCTGCCTTCTTCAGTTCCATCAGGTCCAGAGCACACAAAGTTCCTAAGGGCTTACAGCTCACGAGTAGTGACTTGCACTACCTTGGGATACATAGGAAGGTAATGAGTCACAGACTTCTCTACCTTCTCTGCCCAGGGCAAATGGCTCACCATCCTCTCTGTCATCACTTCTACAGTTTCTTCAGAGGCCAAGAAATGGAGTCATGAAGAGCTCCACAAGTGCTGACCATCCAATATTTTGAAACTAACGACTCTGAAGATTGCTCAGCACCTTTTAACCACAGGACATTACATTTGAAACTGCAGCATCCCAAACTAGGGGATGCATGTAACTGTGCCATACTTGCTCAGCATCACATGAAACAGGCTCTGGCAGAGGAGAGGCACACTCAAGATTTCCACATTAAAAACCCTGTACCTTTTCTGCTCTGATGTATTTTCTTTTTGCAAAGCAGTACAAGAAACACTATTCCCACAGAGCTTCTGGGGAAATCCCGCATGCCCTCTGCGTTGCTGCCTTCAGCTTTTGGCTATAGGAAAGCTTTCTGCAGGGTAGAGTTGAGGACGCTGATTATAAAGTACAGAAACCAGAAGAGGGGAGGGAGGGTCCATCTTTTACAATAAATCCTTGGGGAATATGGAAACTCATCCTCCCTGTCTCTTTAGTGTCATCTGCCCCATCTCTACCAAGTCTCCAAGCTCAGGTCCAGTAGGTGGCATGTTTGAATGGACTAAACATCTGGAACTAGTTTGTTATTTGTAGTCCCCTCCCTCAAAGCTCAATTTGTGGTTACACGTGGTTAACAAATCACTTCTTTGGTCCCAGATGTTTGCTGTGGCCCTTCCCTTTCCCTCGGGGGCATTTTTAGCCACTAGTACAGAGTGTGCATCACCTCCTGCAGTGAGGCAGACTGACAGAAAACAATGGCAGGAAAGCCATTGACTTAATATTTGGGGCCAAATCACCTAGCCTCTGCCTGCCCACATCCCTTGGTCCAGCATTGTCTTGGTGAGCTAGGAAGCAGAATTTCATATACACCTTCTCCCATAGGAGAAGTAAAAATGTGAAAGAGGTAGATGCAACCTTTCTAAGGTTGCAGACTCAGCCGAGATCTGGGGAGGGTGGTGGTAAAAAGAGGGAACAGAGAGAAAAGGGAAAGCACAGAGAAGAGCACTTGTGTCTGTCAAAGCAAAACTAAAAGGTCTGGGGAACAAAGGAGGCTGGCTTTGGCTTTGACTCAAGATCAAAGCCTGGAGGTTGCTGTAGTTTTCTGAACTTCTAGCTAAAAGTAGCAGAGAGAGGCTCCTGTTTTATAACGCTGATGGTACTGGGAGCTGCTTGCAAGGGTCCAAAACTGCAGAAAGAGAGTGAGACCCAAGGATGCGAGCCTTCCCATCACCCTGATTTTCACTTGGAGGGGAAGAGGTTGGTGGGATTCGAGTCTCATGTAACAGGGAAGACAATTTAGGTTATACTACCTCAGTGACTTCAGAAAGACCAAGAGCAAACAACCACAACTGCCTATCTGGTTGAAGAAGGGTCAGGGGAAGCTGCAGGATAGGGAAGGGGCTAATTCTTCACCAAGCTGTGTGTTCGATGGAAACATGCTTTGGCAAGAGAGGACAGTTCAGCTGAAGCCTAGAACATGAAAGTGAACAAGTGGCTTTCTAAGGAAAAGCTAAAGGAGAAGTTCCACAGCTTGTTTCCCTGTAGCAAATCACAGCAAGACATTGCAGCCGTAGAGAAGGGAGTCAGGTTAATTAAGAAGGGACTTGATACTCTGCTGAACTACAATTTGTGTAATTGTTGTATAGACAACTGTTTTCTTGAGGGTACCTACCTCTTTCAAATGTAGATGAGAATGGCTGAGGACATTCTCAAGAGGATAGCCTTCCATGGTGTTGAATCTTTGCCCAGAAGCCACACCACCCATCTATTCATTCACAAATGCCCCAGTCTGTCAATCACTTACCATGCAGCCTGGCCATTGAGATAAATCGCTGGGATTGATAGGTTAGGAAGCACTGGATATTGTAACTAGGATCAGCTGAAGCAACCACTTAAGAAGCTCCTTGGGGTGAGGGACATGCACCCATTTCAGGAGTTTCACAGTTCAGTACAGTTGACATTCAATTATTTCTCTCTCTGAATTTCTTGCATACCAAAGGATTCTGGCAAAGAAACAAGGAGAAGGGCTCAGCTAACCCAGGCGTAGCTGGTTTTTATGCCTCTTTGCATCCTGAGACATGGGAACACTTTTACACATTAGTGTGTTGGTGTCTCACTGTGGCTTGGCTGGGATCAATGGCAGATGGCATAGTGGCATGTCCAGCAGAAGGCCTAACAATACAAGAAAATGTCTTCTGTGGCCAGTGAAGCTGTGGCAGAGACCACTGCAGCTGTTCATGTTAACAACTCACAAATAATACAACCAACCATTAGGAAGGTTACTGTAAATTCATCAGGAAAATATTATTCAACCATCTGAAGAACGGCTTGACTAATGAAAAGGTTATTTATGAATAATTCCAGAAGGATGATAACACACTGGAAAAAGGACAGAGAAAAGATACTGGGTTGATTAAAGGGCTAGAAACCATGCCTTACAGTGCAAGACTCCAGGAGCTCAATCTGCTTGAACAAAGACCAGGTGAAGGGTTAATCTGGTCACAGTCTCTTAGTGCCAATATAAAAGCAGAGGTCTGATGAAGGAGGGCTGTTCAACCTGCCAGACAAATAGATAAAACAATGGTAGAGAAATGAAATTGGACAAATCCTGGCTAGAAGAGATCCCATGCTTTTTCAGAAGTGAGAGTCATTAAGCAGTCTAAGTAAGGCTTCTCATGGATTACTCCATTCACCAGCGATTTGTAAAGCAATAAAACCTCTCTGAAATCTCTATTTCCAAGAAAAAGCGAGTCCGTGTGATTCTGCAGCCTATGGTATTTAGGAGCTCAGGCTCATGATACCACTGGCTCCTTCTCACTTTGCAATCTCTGAACCAACTCAGAACTGGCAGCAGAAGGTGCTGAACACAGGGATACACCAATTGTGAGTGTTATTCAGCAAGGTTTAATTACTATGTTTGTAGTGACTGAGGAGATCAATGGAAAGACTCCTAGTGAAGACATCACCTTGAGGAAATCACTGTCGACAAGACACACCTTCTCTCCCTTTGTTCTTCAAAGAGCAAAATCCTCTATGCAGATGCATTTTGCCCCTTGCTGTGCCTCTTTCCCTTTGCCTTCCACCAGTGAAAGCAACTTAGCACTAACTCAGGATGAATTTGTGAGGTTTAACTCATTAATGATTGCACAGTGCTTTAGGAGCCTCATCTGGGAGACCCAGCCTGTTTGTGTGCGATCCCCTCAGACAAATGGAGGGAGGCACTTGCATCCTCCTATCTGGCAGCTACTGCAATAACAACTTCAAAAATAGATTTTGGCAGAGAATTCAAAACATTAAGTGTCCTAACTTTAAAGGCTAGAACAAGGATTAGACAAGGCTGCTTGATCTGGTAATTCACAGGGCAATCAGTAGTGCCTTCACTCATGACTGTATCATTCATTGAATAAAGAGAGCCACTGCCTGAACCATTCCCAGTTCCATGTAGCTTAAAGGAAAAAAAGCCACTCTTCTTGTGGCCAAAGGCGAAGTCACTCTTCGGATCACGGGATAATGCCATAAGGGTTTGCTGTGATTCCTTTTAAGAGAGGAGGTTTTCATATTGGTGAAAAAGGCAGTTCAAGTTCAGCCTCCACTCCATCAGCAGATTTCACCTCTAAAATCATAACAAAAGCTGCTAGGAGGGAAACAGGCCCACTGCTCAGCTGCCTTTCTTTGTGTATCTGCTTGAAACCAATCTTGCAGAAAGCTCTTAGCCTCTAGACTGAACACTAGTCGAGCTGAAATAAATATGAATCAACAACAGTTAGGATGCTCAAGAACAAACAGTTGGTAGTGTGGTAATGGAAGAGAAGAGAGGGAGTGGTGAAGGCAGAAGTCCATGTGTGTGGATTCCTTTGACAGTGGGTTTGCTTTGCCTAAGTATAATAATTCCTTGTACTTCTACAAAGCTTTCCTTCCAAAGACCTCCAAATTTCTTAGAGATAAAACTGTCCTTTATCTTAGAGCTGTCAAGCAGTACAAACAGGGAAATGTAACTGTCCTTATCTCAGAGGTACTGAGAGGTACAGAGAAAATTAACTACTTGAGACCACACAGAAGGACCGCCTATTGTAAGGCACTTAACTAAAAGACCTAAACTGTAGATCTCATGCCAACTACTGCTAATGGAATACAATTCCATCTGCTCTCTGGAATGGCTATAGCAGTTGATGAAACTTTAAGTATCTAAGGTTTGATAGGATGAGGTTAAGACCTCAGCCCAACATCTTAATGCTTTGTTTTAGCTGAAACTCCCTCCACAAAACTCACTGAAATCAGTGGGAAACCTCTCAAGGATGCCAATGAACTTAGAAGAAAGCCATACAGCTCAAGGTCCAGGCCTTGGTGGCTACCACTTTGTTTTGGGAACTTCAGCCTAAATTTCCAAAACAGTTCAGCTGCAGATACCAACCCACCACCAAGACTGTCCCGTTCAGCCTGATTGGGAATAGGTGTCATTCCCTGTAGGACAATCAGAGGCTGAGCAGATGCAGCATTTCCTTAGTGCCAATGTCTCTGAGCCATTTATATGAATCAATTGCACGTTTCCAAAGTGGCTGGAGCTCCGGCTGCAAATGCAGCGGAAGATGGTCTACCTGTGTGTGCTGCCCCACTGACCAGGATTTCTGGATAGCCACAGTCAGAGCGGAAAATCCATCATTCTGCTCAAGAACCTCGGCTACTCCTACCTAATTTCTGTTGATCAGTCAGTGAGTTATAGGCTCCTTCTGGAACAGGAGCAACCTCACAAGAAGCAAGGCAATGAACACAGCAGCAGAGCAGGCAGCTGCTCCATCCTCCTGTTAAGCAGAGATTGCAGAAGAGTTACGGAAGATTACACACCCCTTCCACTGCCAATCACAGTTGTTCCTCTTCTTGAAGTGAGCATTGATCAAAGGGCCTTTGCTCTTTGTTGCATTTCACACTGTTTGACCTTTCTGCTCAGGAGTTCTAAGAATGAGAAAATGAAGCCAAGATCGGCAACTGGTAGATTTGCTTAAAAAGGTTAAATGATAAATTGCATCTGACTGAGTGAACCCGGGAGGCCTACAGCAATTCAGCCTCTCTAAATCCTGGGATTTTATTGAAGGGGGTATAGCTGCATCTGATATGAACATATGCAGTAGGGAGACATGAATGCCCTATTTCTAAGCTTACTCTGGTATTACCAAAGCCCTTGGATACATAAGGGCATACTATCCATACAGCCTGGCACTCAGGAAGGACCACGGACTAACCTGCTGTCGCTCTCACTGCCACTCACAGCTGAGTGTGTTTAACCAAGGAATCATTCAGCTCCTTGTAAACAGAACTCATCACTGCTGTATCTGAGCATCTCCATGCAGGGCCAAAATCAGGACCTTCAAGGACTTGCTGGCAGAATTTGGTCACAGCAGCATTGCAGGAGTGCGCACCCAGGAGCATCACCTAGGCTCTCACAGAGCGTCTGACAGCTCATGATATCAGTGCTGCCTAACACCAGGAGATTTGGTGAGAAGAGGGAAGCCAGCTGCAAGGAGACACAGGCAGGCAGTGCCTTTTTAACTCTCTCAGTGAAGGGGACCTTCTTTGCTCTTTGCTCTGACAGTCTTTTCTCATATCATTCCTGGGAGGGACCACGCAGAGCCCACTCCTGGGGAAGAGCCACCCAAGCATTTATAGCAGCTGGAGATGTAAGATACTACTGTGGCTGGAGAATGCGTTAGGATTCTTGTCAAGGTACCAGTAAGTCACTGGTCTCAGTGTGCTGCTTTCTGAAGACAACGCAGAGCTGGGTCCTGACTTCACATCAAAAGAGGGGAAAAGGAACCACCAAAAAAGCCTCAACAGGGAATGTTTTCCATAGGGAAAGTGAGAAAAAAACCCACACCAATAAATAAATAAAAAAAGGAAATTGTCCACTGGGATGAAAATCTGAAACCCACTGAAACCCATAGACTTCTCTATGCAATTAACTTGATTTTTAAAAATAAAATAATAATAATTAAAAAGAAAAGTGAAAAATGTTTACTTTTTTCCTCACCTTTCCTTTCTCCCCTTCCACTTTTCTCCTGTGCCATCACTGAAAAGGGGGTAAGAGGAAAACTGACAATAAAGCCTGGGTCCCACAGGCTTCTGAGGAGAGTAATATGTTCTTTGTAGGAAGACTTTCAAAAAAGGTCCATGAGCAGCCCCACGTGTTGACATCAGACACGTTGAGCTCCCCCCTCTGTACTTCCTGTTCTTCGGGGAAATCCATTTGCCCCTGGGGTTAAATGCTTCAATTATTAATCTAGGTATATAATCAGGGCTGAATACAGCCACTATGTGAAGCATGACTGCTCTCTCATCAAACAACTGGGAATATTCACCAAAAGAGCAGAGAAGGTGTGACCTCTTCACATTCCCATTTAACTCTGTTCCTAATTAAATACCCTAAAGGCGAGTTGATCAGCATGAGACCTCCCATCGGACAGGGAAGTTGGTACAGAGGGGTTTTATTCTCCTTGCTTTCCAATTATTATTTCATGAAAAATACATCAGTTCTAAAACGTCTGGAATGGATCCTGAGCTACATATGGAAGCGGATGGTTTGCCAGTGCTGGATGCTACCATAACATGTACGTCACCATGCCTTTCTCAGTTGGTGACTAGTAGTTTGCAAAGTCTGGGTGAGCATGGAGTGATTTTACCAGACATGAGTGAGATGCTATGTAAAAGCAGTCGTATGGTGTTTGAGGTTTGTCTTTGTAACTGGCTCCAGCATTCAAATACACCTCCTCCCAAGCTGTTGTTTCCTACTCTGTACATAAATCTTCCATCCACTTAGCTTGAATTGTGTTTTTTTGCTATGAAAGACATTATAGATATGAGATGTGATTGCCTAGAGAGGGCAGGCAGATAATCTCAGTTGTAGAGTTATATTTTTCTGTGTTAGCTTTCCAGGTTTGCCCTTTAAAGATATGACAGTTGTATATAAGTGGAAGTAATTTAGCCCTGGAGGGGTGAAATTCTTTTTTAAGCTCTCCATGTAATCTTAATTTGTTATTGCAAAAAGATCTCTAACCAGGAGCAACTGGGTCCAATCTGATGCTGAATTATAAATAACTAGAAATCCTGGGGCAGTGCTCTGCAGTGCCAGAGCTGTTGCCAGATGCAGTTGGCGTCAGATGTACGTCTAACTCGAATGCATCTGCCCATATTTCACCCACAGGTATTGCAGACAGGAGGGGAGCTGTAGATGTGTCCTGCTGACTGTCCTGCAAGTGAAGCCTTCCAAACACCATGGTGCAGAGGGTCAGATGGGTTGGCACTCTACAAAACTAGTGGCCGTATTGATACAGAGTAGAAGACAGTCCCTGCCTAGAAGAGTTAAAAGGCTGCAACTGGTAACAGAGAAGTGCAATGACTGCCTCTGGTTGTTCAGCAGCTCAGAAAACCTTTGGAATTGATTTGGCTCTGCAGACACTTTAAAAACAAGTTTAATCCCTTTACACTAAATCATTCTGGTTTAGTGCTAGCATGAAATGTCCTGACCACCATTTTATATACAAGCATGAGGTCGCTACAGCCAATACTGGATTATGTACACTCTTCAATGGGAGTATCACCATTTCAAAGTGATGCAAGAGTGTTTTTGTACTGAGGAAGCAGTGAGATCTTGTTACCCAGAACTAGGTCATCAGAAGCTAGTGCAGGGCAGGGCTGGGAATATCAACCCACCAGCCTTCTCCCGCTTCATCTGGAGAATGGACTGAGTCACGTGAGAAAGCAAAACATTTGGGCAGGAATTTATCTAAGGTCAGGTGCTATGGATTGCATCTCCATCATGTTTACATATATGATTATTACGCAGCCATGCCCCTTGGATGCTCACTGAAGTTAGGCTAAATAGCAAGGCACCCTTAAAGAACTGGAGTAGAGTCATAGGACCTTTCGGGAATAACAACTAGTCTCTTACTGATCTTCACAGTTGGGAAGAGCGGTATTTCCTGTAGTGAGGTTAGGGCCTGTGTTGTAAGACTTGTGAGAAAAAGGATGGTGAATGTTTTTCTCTGGTTCCTTCAGGTAGGATAACTTCTGGTGAAAATATGTGATTCAGTCTAGCTTTGTTTTGTGGGAAGTTCAGGAATATCTTGGTCTATCTAATGGCATGGGAAAATAGCTTGTTCTTTGTCAGAGAAGGAATATTTCCAGCCAGCTAGCTGGAGCTAACTTTAATTGATTTGATCTAGCAGTATGACAGCACTGAAGGGTTTAATGTGGGCTAAAAGGTGACTGGAGTGTACATATACCTTCATTGATCAACAGATCCCTTACAACAGGCCACCTGTGAATGTTGTTACAGTCCTTATCTTGTTAACCTAATGGACTACCTCCCCTTTACAGAAGGGAGACTGTTTCTTCATATCTGGGAATGTGACGGGGCAAGGCCAGATGGACAGTGCTTATGAAATAGAAAGAGGAAAGACAACGTTTTTGCAGACTATGCAAAGGTCACAGCATACACATCGTGCGTCATCAGGACTTTAAAATTGCTTGTATGTATTTGAGTGAAATGGGTCTAGGGAGACCACAGCAGATGAAAAAACATTTAGGGAACTAGCCAGAGACAGTTAAGCAAGAGTCCAAGACTTTAAACAGATGTCTACACACGCTCCTGCCGAGCCTCATTTCTGGTACCTGTCCCTTTGTGATGGTTCCTATTTCAGGTTTTCATCCCAGGTCTAGCTCAGACCTGAGCTGGGCAGACAGAAATGGATGGAACGCTGCCCTGCTTAACGCCATTTTTCCTGCTGTCCCATCAGGTGCAAATGACTGACTGGCTTCAGAAGCAGAAATGCGTAGAAAAATGAGTGATGATGCATTCAGTGCTTGCAGTGATGAAGCCCTGGGGCTTTCTAAGCCTGGTGTTCTCAAATCAAACAGCCATCAAAGCACATGACACCGCAAATTTATGTCCTGCTCCTCCTTCCCAGCTCTCCGCCCTTCATAAAATCCATCAATATGCCTGCTCCAAATTCCCCAGAGACACGCTATTACCAGACATAGCCAGCCAGCCAGCCATCAGTTAGTGAGGTACAGCTCATAAGTAGCTCACTAAAGAGCCTGCCGGGATAAGGGAGGGAACTGCTGTGGGTGTATTGTTACAGCCCCATCATTTCCCAAAACACTGAATGGAGTAATAACTTGTTTATAATGATGCATGACATCAAGGCAATGCTACACAGCAGCACTTGAGAAACAGCTTTGAACCCTATGACTTTCTTCCAAGTGAGAAAATCTTTAGGGATGCCATGGGATGCAGAAAGCCCTATCCTTCTTCCTCCCTTCTGGTTCTCTAGAGAATTATTATTATTATTACTATCACTATTATTCTTAGTATTATTATTATTATTATTAAATGGACAGGACCACATCCACTTGCCATGCTTGAAACTGCCTATTTTATTTTCCTTTAGAGGTGATCACTCTGGCTTAAAGTTGGAGATATCCCCTTGCCAGGAAGTGATGGGAGTGATACACCAATTATTCCATATTAGATTTTTGACATAAAATGAACCATGTCCAGGCACTTGAGCTATTCCCCAATAGGAGGAAAAAATTCCATTCCCTATCTGTGTCGCACCATGTTCACATATTTATTCTGACATAACTATTCTCTCCCTTTTCCTTTATTTACCCTGGTTAAAGGTAACTGACCTTACAGGTTCACAGCTTTGATTTTGATACACTCTTTCTTTGCCACAGTACCACAGCTAAATCCCTTTGTGCTACATGGCAACCAATCCCTCCTTCCTTTGATAGTGCACTCGGTACGCTGCCTGGTTGGATTCCATGTTTCTCAGCAATAGAGAGCATTTGCTGACCAGCTAGCTCCTTGTATTTTCATGGTTTACACTGCAGCAAAAATAAAAGCAATCCAAATTATAGGGGGGTTGAGGGGGAGAGGGGCACAAGCCAAAACAAATGACAACTGCTCCTGTTCTCCTGAGATATCTGCTTCGGAGATGAAATCTAACGCATCTTCTATCCCATCCTCCCCCAGGCAGCTTCTTCCGAAGAAAGGAATAATGTCTCCAGCATCGGTGTAGGTGACTTACGTCTGGGGGACTAAAAAGTCTTTGGACTGAGCCCTGCAGATGACTTAAGCTGCTCTGTGTACAAAAGTCCATGCAGAGAAGGCAAAAGCCTAGTTTTGTTGCCCCAAAATGGAAGAAGGTTTAGAGGCTTGCTAAAAACAACTTTCAATCAGTTTTACACATGTAGACAATGCTGCCTTTAGTGTCCCATATGGTCCCAGCTGTTGGCATAAGCAATGACAATGACATTCATTTCTTTGCACGTATGTCCCATGCGAGTCCAATTTTTCAGCTGCCTGCTGATGGGAAGTGATATTCACCCAGAGAAAAGCTGTCCTTGAGGCCCACAGGATCCCAAATGCTGTGGAAAAAGTGTCAGTGGGGAGGATTAGTTGTACTATCACTTCCGGCTACTATCTAATTTTGTCTGTGTATCACTGATGCCGAACGTCATTCTTTTTACCATGAGAACCCCTCGACAAACAGGACTAAAAATAAAAAGCAAGAGCTCAGAGTTGGCACAAAGTGTGCTACATGGACTCCAATTTGTATAGCAGGAACTATAATCACTCTGAGACGTGCCCAAGCCCTCAGGCATCCCACGGGATTTCAGTCACTTGTTTACAAGGTGTTTTGATTTGCAGCTGTTTGACTACTGTGGCATTTCAAGAGGGGGCGGTTTGAAAGGATGTTGTTACTTTGGACGTTTGGATTGGGAAATGGGTATTGAAAAATCACACAAGAAAACAGGTGAGTGCTGTCTTTGTTCCTCCCCCCTTACATGTGAATGACGTCAGTGCTGGAGAAAGGAGCGCCGAGAACAGATCTGGAGACTGGCGCTTTGGAAGGGAATAAGCAGGGAACAGGTAAAGCTCTGAGAATGGAGCCATGCCCTAACCTACACCACCAGAGCTCCCCATATCTGATCTGAGGGGACTAAGTGCCGGAGGTAAGAAGGGAACCATCCAAGCCCATTGCTTTTCTGCCTTTTCTAACAAGGCAGCCAACAAATACATTGACACTGTGCCATGGACACCCTATGAACTGGGCTAAAGGCCATCACCAGCTCACTTCAAACAGGCCAGCAGCTAAAATGGATTTGGTCATTGGCTCAAAGTGATTTAGCTCTTTCCATCATTCCTGCTCTCCTGACCTGGACAGTACCTCTTTCAGAGCTGCATTAAGCTAATTCCCACTTTCTTCTGAGCCCTCTTGGGATAATGGATTCAGATACGCAGAAAGAATGTAAAAATCCACCTGCTATGTGGGATGAGTGATGTGCCCGTGAGTGTTTGTTTAACACTGTGGACAGCACGAACTCTACTAAGTTGTAACACGATGAGAAAGGAAAAGCAAGGGGAGAGGAGAAAATAGCCTGGCTGTTTTAAAACTATGTCCACCGAGCTGTGTGCGTTTTTGGCTTAGTTAGCTGTTTGCCTGTTTTTTTGTGGGAAACCAGGAAGGACACGTGGAGCTTTTCCCAGGCTTTAGTGTGTTATTCTCTTGTTTCCAGCATTGGGTTCTGTATGTGTTAACTGACAGTAACTCATGTAGAAAACAGAGTGCCAAGAGGATATTTACCTTGCAAACGTTTCATCTGCTGCCCCGCTCTCCTTCCCTGTGACTTTCTCAAGTGATGACTGATTTGAAGTGCCACACGCACTTGAAGAAGCATCACTCCTGCCAACCTTCGGCACAAGTGCCTTTGCCTGCCCAGTGTGTGCCAGCAACCTGACCGCACTGTCTTGGCAAGGAGCAGACATCTCCTCACTTCCTGGAGGTAAAAGAGGGCTCAGCCTAGAATGTAAAGCATAAAAATGGAAGGAATAAGTTAGGGTACAACATGACAAATTGTTGTTTTTCTAGCTGAATTAAAACCCACCCTATGTTTGATTCTGAGTGACACTGATCGGTTTCGCACCAGCAGCTTCTCCACTGGAGACATAAGTGACTTCTCTCTAAGCAAGCACCAGAATTATCTAGGCTGGCATTACAGTTCATCACACTCCTTGCTTTCTTTAGGCAAAGTTAAAAGAAAAATGTGCATTTGCATTGCACATGCCACCGAAGATCCCGAAGTACATGACTTATCCTAGCCCACACAGCAAATCTGTATCACAGTCATGGTTAGAAATCCCGACTCTCCCTCCTTTCCTCCAGCCAGGATGCCTTGTCCCCAAGGTTAGCTACGACTACAACCATCAGGGGCGTGCTACACTCTCACCACCATGCCATACGCACCAGTTTCAGCCTCCCTATTTTTCACCCATAGCTATGGAAAACTGTCTGCAGAAGAGGCTGCTAGAAAGGAAGCCGAAGATTGCTGAAGTCTATTCTAATCCACGGTGTCTATATTTATGCAGCCCTTGTCACAGCAGAGCAGAGAAAATGTCACTGGAACAGTTTCCTTTTTGCCAGCAGGCAAGAGGTTTAAAAAGAGGCAGTATAACCTCTATTTGATGATGTGTTTGTACAAATGTTTAACTTGCTATTTCATTTTAAGATCATCTTTAATGTTGATTTATATTCCTGGCAGTGAAGCCAGGAGGTTGGCAATCCCATTCCATTTCAGTCTGTTCTCTGACTGAGGCAATAACGCAGATCAAAGAGAAGAAGTCTTACAGCACTCACATTCTATCATCCTGACTGTTTTCAAGTTCTCACTCTGGTATTCATGGGCAGATTATGTAACTACTAGATTTATACTTCTGAAGGCCAAATAGTAAAGACTGAGCCGACGATGCATCATTAAGAGGAAGTATTTGGAAATGACTGGATTGAAACAAAGCGCAACATATCAAGTGAACACTTGACAGGAGCCGCGTGGCTTTCCTTGAGATGTCGTCTTGCTGCAGTCTTTTACAGGGTCAGCCACTTGTTTTTGTGCCACAGAACATCAAATTAACTGCATGTTATTAAACATCCCAAGTCCTGCTTTCCATCTAAATACGTCAGGCTGAAACTGTAATTGCCTTAGTAATCGCTAAATAGCCAAGGACTTGAACTCCATTGGTGTACCCACAGAGTTGTTATCCTTTAGAGGATAACAGCTTACAGTTCGTTTCCTAACAGCTCAGAAGAACATGAAAACTTGCCTGCGTGCCCCTTCGAGCCTCCCTGCCACGGGTTTTGCACAGTCTCTAATAATACTGATAGGCTTAGTTTCCTAATGCCTCAGGGACTTGACACCGCAGTAGCACTCCCTTTTGCACACAGGGAACAAAGACAGGTGGGGGTTAGCAGATGTGCTGAAGGATGACGGAACGGATTGAAAGCAGCCCCAAGAAGAAAGGCTTGGGGGGGTGTAGGTCCATAAGAAACTTAACATGAGCCGGCTTCAGTGTGCGCTCGCAGCCCAGAAACCAACCGTATCCTGGGCTGCATCAAAAGGAGTGTGACCAGCAGGGCGAAGGAGGTGATCCTGCCCCTCTGCTCTGCTCTTGTGAGACCTCACCTGGAGCATTGTGTGCAGTTCTGGTGTCCTCAACACAAGGGGGATGCTGCTCAAGTGAGTCCAGAAGAGGCCCAGAGAGCTGGAGCACCTCTGCTGGGAAGACAAGCTGAGAGCTGGGCTTGTTCGGCCTGGAGAAGGCTCCGTATGGGGCAGCAGCGCCAGTGCCTAAAAGGGCTAACAAGGAATCTGGAGAGGGACTTTTTACAAGGGCACGTAGTGACAGGACAAGGGGCTTTACACTAAAGGAGGGTAGGTTTACATTGGACAAGAGGAAGAGGTTCTCCCCTGTGAGGGTGCTGAGGCGCTGGCACAGGGTGCCCAGGGAAGCTGCGGCTGCCCCATCCCTGGCAGCGTTCAAGGCCAGGGCGCCGGAGCGAGCTGCTCCAGTGTGAGGTGTCCCTGCCCGGGGCAGGGGTTGGCGCCGGCCCCTTCCAACGCAGACCCTGCTGGGACTACTCTGTGGGGCTGACCCCATGGTGGCCCTCAGCACCAAGCAGTGGCGCGGGCCCCACAACCCCGGCCCAAGGGCCCGGCGCCCCGCCCAACCACCGCTCTGCGCCCCGGAACCGCTTCTCCGGGCGACCCGGAACTGGCGGTGGCGGCGGGGGGTGCGTGCGGCGGCCGGCGCTATGTTTGTCACGGCAGCGGCCTGTGAGTGGCGCGGGGGCAGCGCCGTGGGGGGAGCGGGGCCGCGGTGGGTCCCTGGGCTGCGAGCCGAGGGGGGGAGCAAGGGGAAGCGGAACCTGTGAGCCCTCGGTGCGGAGGTCGAGAAGCTCCAGCTCTCGAGTGGAGAAATGAGAAGTGGCGGGGGGGGGGGGGGGGGTGCGCTCCTGGTGTCTGGGTGAGGCTGGGGTGGGATGGGGTGGAGGAACGGTGCCGAGGGAGGCTGGCCAGAAGCTCGCGATGGCCTAAACAAGACCTGCATGGGCGGAATATAGATCAGCCTGTTCGAAGTTACTGTTTCGGTGGGGGTTTGTTTGGCGTTTGTGCTTGGATTTATGATTGCCTTAGGTTCAATTTGCTGACAGAAATAGGTGGTTCTGCCTATTTCATGCTATGTGGCGGGTTAGATCAGGGGAACCTCGTAGCAGCCTTCCAGTACCTGAAGGGGGCCTATAGGGATGCTGGGGAGGGACTCTTCGTCAGGGACTGCAGTGACAGGACAAGGGGTAATGGGTTAAAACTTAAACAAGGGAAGTTTGGATTGGATATAAGGAGGAAATTCTTTCCTGTTAGGGTGGTGAGGCACTGGAATGGGTTGCCCAGGGAGGTTGTGAGTGCTCCATCCCTGGCGGTGTTCAAGGCCAGGTTGGATGAAGCCTTGTGTGGGATGGTTTAGTGTGAGGTGTCCCTGCCCATGGCAGGGGGGTTGGAACTGGATGATCTTGAGGTCCTTTCCAACCCAAACTGTTCTATGATTCTATGATTCTAACAAAACACAGCCTTCCGAGAAGGTCACTGTTATCTGAGAACAGCTCTGGGCTGGTTCACTGTGCGGCCACATGATCTGTTGCACTGTGATTGGAGCCAGAGCAGGTGTAAGCAAGCAGAGACTGGGGCCGCAGCTCTCAGTGGCAGAGTTGTTTATATCATACCTGCCCTAACTGTTCATCCCCATAGTGAGTTCATACCCAGTACTGAAAGCATTTGGAGGCTGCAGCATCTGCACACCGCAAAGGTAGTGGTGGTGGAAGACAGAGCAGGCAACCGTGAGCACGTACACGGGAGGAAGAGTGCAAGGTTTGGGTGACAGCAAAGCTCTTTCACAACGTATCTGGGGCTATGGCAAAGGCAGGCAGTAGAAAACTCTTAATCTTTATATGTTGCATATACAGGAAACAAGATAAAATAACTGTTTTTCTTTTTATTATTCTTCCTCTTCTTCATGCTGAAAACAACCAGTGGCCAAGAGCAAATCTAAGTAAGTGTTTTCCTCATCAGATTTTGATTTCTGCTACCAGCCTATATCTTCAAGTGACTTGACAGAATATTAGGTACCTCTAGCGTTTTGTAATGTACCTGAGAGGACCGCAGTCCTTAAGTCTAGCTGCATCCTCTTGGTCCTTTGGCATGTATGTCTTTTCACAGGTAAGCGCAGAATGGTATGAACCTCCCTCAGGTTCTGGAATTGCAGCAAAGGCAGGTTTTGCCCTATGGGCTGTCTCATTTTGCACAGCTGTAATAGCCAAAGCACCCTGCACAGGGGAAACACGCGTCTGTGCTTTGTGATTAAAGAGGGGCTGTAAATTATCCCCATGACCTTCCTCTTGTTGACCTTACATATGTTTCAGTTGAGAAGGGCAAGCTGGGGTACAGCGTGGGTCTTTGGGCAGGTGCCATGAACCTTTCCCCTGGGCAGAGTGCAGGACACTTCCCGGCTATAGCATGTTTGTGTGTCTGTGTGTGAGCGGATGGGGTGCAGGCAGTGCTCTGGGCATCTTGATTTGCTCTGTACTCCAGCTCAGGATGTCTTTGTGTTTTACTGTTATCTGTTATTTGTGGAAACAAACACAGTGAAGCAGGATGTTTCTGTGAGGTGGAAAAACAGCTTTTAAAAACGGTGTTTCTCATGGTAATGTACTGATTTCCCCCACTCCCTTTTCTGTTTTCCCCCTGGTCTTCCTTTCTCTGTTCTTTGCATAGTCCCATCTATATTTCAGGAATATGTTATCTCCTTATAGTACCTATAAGATTAGGTTTTTTTGAACAAGGTGTGTATCGTTCAGAAAAGGGTTGGCCTCAAATCTGTGGTGCACAAGAATTTTAAGGCCTGGTTGTACAGATCCACTGATTTCCCCCGAAAGGGGAAACCACAAAGAGGGTTTGAGGAAGTGGGTGAGGTACAGGGGAAAGAGTCTGTATGGTTACTGTTGCTACAGTACTGCACAGGAGAGGATAGTAATTGGGGATAATCCCTAGACTGTCCTTGGTCAGTTGGTCTCCAGGAATCCAGCATTCTCTTTATTTTGATCTCTAGAGCGAATTAGATTGCAGAGCTAAAAAGGGAGAGCTCAAGGAAGTACACTGGTCAGAGCTGCACAAGTGGGGAAGAATGGATGTCTCTTCAAGGTTAATTTTGAGAGACCATTTTGTATTAAAAGCAGGAAAATCCAGGGAAATTAATTGAATGCTTACGTGCAGAGATGTATCCAACTTTACACTGCAGTGCAAGAGAAGGACACGATTTGCAGGCTGGTTAAAGGGTTTGACCTTTCTTTTGAAACTCCAGAAGCTGCCCCGTGTCTGGGAAGCTGTGCAGATCTCGGCATGCTTCCAGGCTGGAGGTGTGGTGTCTCCTCAGTCTCCTGGCTTGCCCTACTCCAGGGACACTGCAGCTGCTGCCAGTCAGCCCCACAGACCAAGAGCCCTCCAGTGGGGAAGGGGCTTCCTGGCACTGGGTTAACATCAAGCCCCGTATCTGTAGTGGGATGGGCCGTGCTGATGTGTCCCGCTTCTCCTTTTGCATGCCACTTGTTGCATCCTATCTGCTCGGGTTCTTCCCTGCATGTGGAAATGATATGCTGTGATACAGTGTCATCTGTAGCCCAAACATCTTCAACTACCATCATCCTTCCTCTGTTGCTATTCTCTTTTAAGTTATAATGACTCAGTTGTATGCTGATTCATTTTTCTTTTCCTTTTTTTCCCCTCCTTTTACTTTCCCCTTTTTTCACTTTTTCTTTTCCTTCTCTTTCCTTCTTTTCTGTTCCCTTTCTTTCACTTTCTCTCTTCACTGCTTTGTGGAGGAGCTACTTCTTTCTGGGCTTGTATTCTGTTCAGGAGTTACTTAAACTTGATGCTGGATCCTACAGGTTATAGTGGGCTCTATGTCTAAGTTTAGCATATAATACTGACACTCCTATCCAGAGCAACCATGAAATTGAAATGGAAGTATCTTAACGTGACTCTGCCAAGTTGTTTATGCTGAAAGCTTGTCCATGCCCTGGCAGAGGGGCAGGCCCTTGGTGGGGTTGGTGCACTGATACAAAGACATTCCTTGTGACTTTAGATACATCCTGGTGAGGATGAAAAGTGCGGCGGAGACGGGCTACTGTTTCAACGTCAGGAGACTCCGGCTGCAGGAGAAGCTGGTCCTGTACAAGTACGATCCCATTGGTAAGAGCTGGGGGAAGAAGTCAGCCTGCTTTGTATAAGCTTCTCGGACTGTGTAGGGCAAAAGGTTTGAATGTAACAGGATTTTTCCCATCTAAGCAGAATATGTCATAAGATGTTTCATACTGGGATGACTGTATGGTTGGTGTTCTTTATGACATTCCAGTGGGAAGTAAACATTACCCTCATTACAGATTGTGGCAGTGAAACAAAGTAATGACTTGCCTGACACATCAGAGCTTTGATGACAGCCATGCCACATGTCAGTGGCAAAGCAAAGTAACACAGGAGTTCTTTCATTCTGTTTCTTTGTGTGGTTTGATAGACTGTGCTACCTCCAACAAGCAGCCATGAAGTACGCCTCAATAGAAGTGTTCTTTTATGCTCCCATGGGTGCTCTAGACAATAAATTTTAACCATCACTTACATAATAGACTTTTGAAGAAATAAACACAAGTTCGTCCTTCTCCACAGATGATACTGCTGTCCAGATGACAGTTTGTGGGTTCTTTTGTAGATTTTCTCAGTTTAAGAATCCTATTTGTTGAGGGGTTATAGCACTTGCCAAGCTGCCTTTTGCTCACCCAGCTTTCTGAAAGAGGGCTGAGAGCTCAAGTTTCTGAGGGAGAAACGAGTCTGTACTCACTATTCAAAAGATGAATTTAATGCTAAAAAGCTTAATTTGGGGAAACTTAGAACTTAAACCAGAGCATGCTAGAAATAGCATGATGGAGTTAATGCGAGAAAGGCTTACTTAAATCTCTGGAACACAGAAGTGTATTAAGCAGCTCTAAGTAGATGACATAATGCATGGCCAGTAGTTACGTGGTTCAAGCTTATTTTTTGATTATGTTCTTGTTATCTGACTGGCCTTTTCATCCTGAGCTCTAACAGTACAGTACATGGCAGGTGACAGGAAACACCACAGAAGCAGCATGCTCTCATTAGAGCACTCACGCTGACAGAGGTTGTGGCTCCCCTTCTGAATTCCATGCAGAAGGGGAACTGGAGATCACTGGGATTATTTTGTTGACTAAGAAAAGTTGAAATTACTGCATCGAGACATTGTGCAAAGTGATCTTCCAGAAGCTTCTCAATCTGTAGGGAATACGAAGAGTAGGAGAGCTCAGGCTAAGTAGCGCTTCTGTTGTGGAACATGTAGTAGGTTGTTGAAGTACGAAATTGGAAGTAATTAAGAAAAAAAGCTCTGATCTTTGTAGCCGGTAGTAGAACACAAGTGAGAAATTGATGTGAGAAAGTGCTGCATGTGTGAAGGGAAGTAAATCCGAGTCTAGATACCAACTCACATCAGGAATATGTTAGGAAGCGTTTTCACTTGGCATGCATTTTCACCTTATGTTTTGTACTTCTCAGAAACCTGGGACCTCTGCAGAATGAAGCTTTTTAGTGAAGTAGTGGCAGTGGTGCCCAAGTTTCACTACCTCCTAACTGCAGCAACAGAATGTGTTACTAAGTTGCACTATTTCTTAAAATGAAACTTTTATGTGGAAGAAGAGATTTTGTTATTGTGTAGCTTTCACAGGAATTCATATAACGAAGTTCAGTTGGAACAGTGGTGCTGTTCGCGTGGCATTGTAAAGCTTTGCTTTCATTTATTTTGGGGGCTTTTTTTAAAGTAAGGCATTGACTATGCTGAACCTGCAGCTGAACTGACTTTGCCAACATATGCATCAGGCATTGGAGGCAGGGTCAGTCTGTGCCTCTCTGAGAGATCCACAGGACACTTAGTTACCATTTCAGTCAGTCTGTGAGACCACCTAGATCCAGCTCATCATCTGTAGTTGTTTGGGCTTTGAAGTTGAACAGTAGAAAGCAATAAGAACCTATTTTTGTCCCTCCACTGAGCAGCTGTGACTCAGAATAGTCACACAGAGCAGCTGTTGAATGTTTTCAGGCACTCAGATCTTGATACGTATTTCCATAGAGGTAAAATGGACCTCTTAGGAACTAAAAATTACACATGGTAAAGTGAAAGCACTACTAAAGCCCTTCAAGACCTGGTTAGCAGCAGCGCTGCACCAGTCGGTTGCTCCACACTCATTTAGGCAGTGAAGACAGCCGTAAGAAAGGCTCGTTGGATTGCATTTTAACACTTCAGGCTTCTTAACAGAGTCTTTTTTTCCCCTCTAGCAAAACAACGTGTCCTCTTCACAGAGAAGAGAAAAATCCGCTCTCTCTGAACAATGACCGGAGTTGATTTATGTGAGAGGAGAGATGGTATGGGGGGAGGATGGGGTGAATGCTGATTCCGAAATCCAGCAACATGGGCTGAAAAGAGAGGAAATGAACTGGGATCACCGTCTCCTGTGATTTGAAAGCCATTGTGAATAAAACAATGTAGAGAGAGAAAATTCTTAATGTCTGCACATAGATCATCACAGTAACATTTATTTATCTTTTGAGTTATTTTTACAGTACTCAATTAAAAAAAAATTAAATAGCAAATCCCATTGTGTTTTCCATTGTGAAAGAGGCTGTAATCTTCAAAGGAGCTATTGTTTTATGCGGCAATAAAAATTAACATTTTCCACAGCAGGAATTCAATGGCAGGATTACGAGTTTTTCTAACCTACCAGCCACAGATTCAACAGTAGTGACCACGAACTGGGCATTCCTTGGAGGGGAAGTTCTGCACCAGCACCTTCCTAGGAAAGGAATAAACAGTGGGAACCTGGTGAATTGAGATGAGCTTTTGGATAAGCTGTGACCACGGCTACAAGGGTTAGGTTATTGTCAGTCAGGTAAGCAGGATGGAGTTTTCTCTCCTGCGTGTTTGTCAAGCATGAAGAAAGCAGACAGTCAATGTAGTTCTGGGATGGTTTTGCAAGTTTTTCTTCTTTAGTTAGCTCACCTATTAGCTAACAGTGCTAGAAATGTTTTTCAAAGTCTACCTTAGTAGCACTCTCATCCTCTTTCCAGTCTGAGGGACCTTCCCCAGCCTGGCAGAGCACATGGGAGCAGATAGGGCAGGACCCAAGTGCTGGCCTGGGTGTCTGCAGCCCAGGACTGATGCTGTAGTTTCAAAGCTAATGCTCTGCTTCATGTGAACACTAGCCCCGTGGTTGTGTGTGGGCCTAGAGAGACCTGCTGCTGTGCTGTGTTCAGAAGACCCCATGCGCCCACCCCATCTTACTGCTCTAGAGCAGCAACGAACAGGATTCCTTAGGTAAAAAGCAAAAAGGCTTTCCTGGTCTTTCCAGGTGGCAGAGAAGAACCTCAGTGGTCAGGAGACTAATGTTGTCTGCGATAAGATAAAATCAGTACCTTGAGCTAAGGAATGTCAGTTAGAAGAGGTTCTGAGGCAAGTCCTTCCTATAAGGATATGAAGATTGTGCCCCTGCTGCCTGGACGCTCACTGATGCGATGTAGTTAGAATTCCTGACCATTTCCTCCATGGGTAACTTGGGATAGTAAACCAGGTAGAAGGCCAGTGCTCCCACAAAACTGTCTCCAGCTCCCTGGAATAAAATGACAAGTTTCAGTAACCTCAGAGAGGGAAACAATTCAGACACATTTACTGGAAAGACAAAAAGTTGCAGCACGGGTTGCAGGAGGCCGGAAATTGTTCAGGGGTTGAGTACTATTCACTTTTCTATGCCCAGGAAATTCTGCTGTGTTAAACTATTGATACCACCACACTATCCAAACCACGATCCTGTCTTTGTGCCCAGCTGTTGAGTCAAGGTATACACTATAATATGACTGAAAACAGAAAAAGAAAAGCAAGTGTGCCACAGTTCAGCAACGTGCTGTTCTAAACACTGCTTTTGAAACTTCCTGTTGTTGGAGTGTCCAATTTTGATTTCTCAACCTGAATGTTTCATTAAAGTTATTTTTCTCTCCTTTAACTTCTGTTTTTCATAAAGGTCAGTGGTAGAAGGGACAGAGAAAAGGGGGGAAAAAAAGAAGCCACGTGGCTTGTGGCATCTGTAAATTCCTGGTTGCAGAAAGATACATTTGGATGCCTCCAGAACTTGGCTGTTGCTCATTAAAAAGGTCCCACTCATGAAGGTCTGTGCTGTGTCTCTCACATAACCCACTCTTATTCCCGGGGCAAGCTTTGGCACCTGTGATGGTTTGCTGTAGGAGTGGAAGACAGTGAGGTTCTCCTGGCAGCTATGGCCCTCTCCAGCTATCCGTCCCTGGGCCACTTCTCCTAGCAGAGCTGTCCCATGCTCTGCCCACCCTGCATGATGAGCCCTGGGCAAACAGGGAGGACACCATGCCCTGGCTTGCTCTGAGGTACCACTAGTGCTGATCTGATCAGCAGAGAATGACAACTGTTTGCCTCCCAAGAGCTTTTGAATAATAACTGCTGTTTTGTGATGTTGACTGCTCTGTAGTGTCCCCAACAACTGGCAAAATGGTTCATTTTTAACTAGAGTTGCTCATTTCTGAGCAATTTCTGCTCATTTGAGCAGAAATTCATTGCTTAATGAGCAAGTCTGCTCATTTCTGAGGGACCACAGGGTCCCTTCCTCCTCCTCCCCTAAAACTGCCTTGATCTCTAAGGCCAGACTAGTAGCAATTCTTGTTGATACCATAAAACTGGTTCTAAGGTCCCCTTTTTTAAATCATACTTTATATCAGGAAAAGCATTACACTGAATGCACTGGTAATATCTTCTGCATTCAAAACCCAGCATATGGACTATCTCCCCTCAGGGGATTTGCCTCTGGAGTTGTAATAAATAGGCCCCGAGAGTCATGGGACAAGAGCAAAGGGCCTGGAAAAAGTTAGTTAAGATAGCTGAGCAAAGTTTGTAACTGGAACTTAATGTTAGGAAGTAGTTTTCCAACTCTGAGTTCTAGTGGTTCTCAGTGTTAAACTCCTACTTCCCCTAAAATGAGCTGCATGTAAGATCATTCCAGCTAAAAATCCCACCACTTCCACAGAAATCTGTCCGTAACGTTACAAGCAGCTGACAGGCAGAGCACTGTGGCAATGCAAAGGGACCCTACAAGGTTAAGCACAGGATACAGGCGCCCACACCATGCCTTGGCTCTCTTTGTCCAGCCCTTCCACAGCAGCTGTTTGCACTGGCGTTCCCAGCTGGGAAACTCCCTGCTTAACTCTCACTTAGCCTGGCATTTGGACTCTGTCTCCCATTGCCTTCCCAGTGGGACTCGATGGAGAGCGGCATCTGGCAAGTCAGAAGTTAACAGGGAAGCTGTACCCCCGGCAGGCAGCACCTGTTTCAACAGTTCTGTATTCCTGAACATACCAGGGGCAATCGAAGGCTTTTATCAACTTCTGCTGGGCCTTTGTCTCTCTCCTGGTTTCCAGAGTGCTCCCACAAAGGCAGGTGGAGCAGGAGCCGGTGAGGGCTAGTTAAGCATTGCCACTGCCTTTTGTCTGATGCATAATACAAGAATCTCTGGCCCATCTCACGAGTTTATAATCTAATCAGTGCATGATTAATTATTAAAGCTATTTTGGTGCTGCTGTTACAGACAAGTAGAATTTCAGGTCTGTTATGCTGTAGCTGTAGCAGGAAGAACTCATTTTTACATCAAATATTTCTCATACCGTGATCACTGGGTAATGGAAGTGGCCAAATACTATTTTCATGAGGAATACTCAGAATATCAGGTGTCAGATAGCAAAACCTATTACTCACAAGCAGCATCGAGCAGAATACTGGCTTGCTGATCTTTTTAAATGGAGGTAACTAAATACTGCCCCAATTATTTGCTGCACTGTTTGTTACTGGAGCAAGAAAAGACTAACTGCACATCTCCCAGGTCTTAGCATGGATCATGGCAAGAGGGAACGTAAGTGATTCTCCTTGCAATGTTACCGTGCCTCTTCACTTGTGGGTGATGCACTGACATTGTGAGGCAGCTGTAGATCTCCCTTTTGAAGAGGCTGGACAACATGAGGGGACTACAAAGGTGGAAAAGGGGTGAAGAGCAGATCTCCGTGCAGACTGGAAAAAGGCCCCCTAGATTTGTTTTTGCAAGAGAAAGGCTTATGGAATGATTGGGACAATATACAGAAGGATTTGATGCCTGTAAACCTTTGCTGAAATCCTTACTTCCCATACTGAAGGAGTCGGTATCTCTAAAGCTCAGCTACCGCAGACCCCAAGGGTATCATATGTTCAAGTTGCTGGTCAGTGAATGTTTTGTATGTGGGGTGTTTTCAGTATAGCTACTGCAGTGCAAACAGCAGCGTGCATCAGGGTGATGAGGCAGATACCCCGTTCAACCTCGCTTCTGGTCCATGCAGACATGACTGGCCAAACATGCCTTAAAAAGCAACAGCAGAACTGATTGAGCTGCAAGGTTAACTGCAGTAAGAACTATTTTCAGCTTACAGAAACAGACCTTCCCTCTGTGGTATTGTGGATTAAGCTACGCTGGGTTTGGTAGATTCAGAAAAGGTCAGTGCAGAGCAGAAGAAGGAATCGGCTCAGAGTAAAATCAAGATCATCCAGACTCTGGATTAGCAAATACTGATTTTACATTTACCTGTTTCAAAGTCTTCTATAAGCAAAAAAAAAAAACCCCACAACAACAAACAAGTCCTTTGCAAAAATAATGAATTATGAAAATGACCACTAAGGTGCATTTATTCTGCCCACTGACAAAATATAAACACAGGATATGTAATATTTCACATTCTTCAGCATTTGTCTTCCAGGAATTCTAAATCCATTGCAGATCTCGAGATAATCTTCATCTCCTTGAGTGCCTGGAGACAATTCCTTCCAGAAGTATAAAAATTTAACTTGTTTAACCTTTCCCTAATGCTTGTTTGCATGAAATAAAATAGAAAACTAGATCAGAAAAATAAGGCCTGATATGGTGTGGCTCGCTCTACAATGCGAATGTTACGGTTTTGACTAAGATTTATGGTTTTGAAAACCTATTTATACTCTGTGCCACTAGTCTGGAAGGTCCTTGTTTTCCTGTTTGTCTGGAAAAGGGCATTTTTGTGTGTTACAATCCAGCACTGATTGAGATTCTGTGCCTCTAGAGAAGAGAAAACCCACGAAAACACTTCTATTTATACCTTAGCTTTTGTTAGTCCTGATTTGTCAGAAGCTGGTTCACAACTTTAGTAGAACTATTTTTATACGATGCTGCCCTGAGGAGCTTTTTAAGGAAAGTGCTTTGTAAGTGGAAACTATATTGTTCAACAGACTTTCCAGCAACGAAAGCATTTTCAACCAATCATGCGCAGAATAATAGGATGCATTTCACTTATACAATGAGATATCTTGTTCACCAGAAAAACTGGAGGCCACGAGGCCAAAAGCACAGTTCACAGCGTTTGCAGCTGCTTTGTTCCAGAGCAGCCTCTTGCTCAGGCTTTGCTCTCCCTGCCTGTCCTCTTGGGCAAGAGTGATGGCAACCACATAAGAACAGGAGGGGGCTCTGGCTCATCGTGTTATTGCTGAACCACAGAAAACCCTCCTCAGCTGCTTTTTCAAGAAGTCACAGTCATAGAATCATAGAATGGTTTGGGTTGAAGGGACCTTAAAGATCGTCAAATTCCAACCCTCCTGCCACGGGCAGGGACACCTTCTACTAGATCAGTCTGCTCCAAGCCATGTCCAACCTGGCCTTGAACACTGACAGGGATGGAGCATCCACAGCTTCTCTGGGCACCCTGTGCCAGCGCCTCAGCACCCTCACAGTAAAGAATTTCTTCCTAATACCTATTCTAAATCTACCTTCTTTCGGTTTAATACCATTCCCTATATGCACTCTGTGTATTACAGGGATTCACTCCATTAAATACATTGTAAGAGCATGTTCCCAAGGAATGATGTGTTGTATAGCAGTAGAAGAGAAACGTTAGGCATGCCTGTAATGATAAATGCTTTGTCTAGTGAATAAATCAAAACATCAATCCAAAAGCTGTCAAAAACTGCATTATAATGTGGAATCAATGATACTGCTTGCAATGATGCTTCTAGTCTCATAAGAGCACTCATAGCAGTGCACAAATGCACGAACCCTGAGGATTACACTGATTTAGTGTAGTCTAAATGCACGGCAAGACAGAGATGCCCAACTGTGCTGAAGGAATTGGGCCTTGGAGAATTCCTGTTGTATTTATAGCACTCCACAACCATGTGATACTGGATTATGCTGAGGATGTTATCGCTTTGTGTCACATCTGCTCAACATTCCTTGCTGTTCTCTTGCCTACTCTGTACCCGAACTACAAATTAGCCCCACGTAACACAAAAATAGCTGCCAGTGAAGATGCTCACTATCCATTCCTTGTAAGCAAGGAAAGCCTATCTCCCTACAACAATCCCTGGCTTGTGTGTTGATGAAAGGTTACTAATGGAACCGGTGCAACATTTCCAGCCCTCAGGACATACTCGGACACTCTTGTGCCATGAGGGTCTATGTCTCAGCTAAGAGACAATTTCAGCTGAAATACTCAGGGAGTGAAATATCCCTCGGTAACTGTGTGGCGGGTGCCCACCAAAGCTGCTCTATCACTGCTCTCCTCAGCTGGCAGAGAAAATACAAGGAAAAGCTCATGGGTCAAAATAAGCACAGGGAGACATCACTTACCGATTGCCATCGTGGGCAAAATAGACTTGACTTGAGGAAAAGAGTTTAATTAATTACCAATCAAATCAGAGAAGGATAGTGAGAAATCAAACCAAATCTTACAAACAACTTCCCCCCACCCCTTCCTTCTTCCCAGGCTTAACTTTACTCCCAAATTCACTACATCCTCCCCTAAAGTGGTGCAGGATGACACAGGGAATGGGGTTGTGGTCAGTTCATCACATATTGCCTCTGCTGCTCCTTCGTCCCCAGGGAAGGATTCCTCACTCTGTTCCCCTGCTCCAGCATGGGCTCCTGTCTGCATAAGCCACAGCTCCTGCCAGAAGCCTGCTCCAGGATGGGCTTCCACAGGGTCACAGCCTCCTTCAGGCATCCCGTGCTCCGGTGTGGGGGCCTCCATGGGATGCAGGTGGAGATCTGCTCCACCGTGCACCTCCAGGGGCTGCAGGGGCAGAGCCTGCCTCACTATGGGCTGCACCATGGGCTGTGGGGAAACCTCTGCTCTGGAGCCTGGAGCACTTCCTCCCTCCTCCCGCACTACTCTTGGTGTCTGCAGATACTGGTGGGGCTGGGCATGCCTGTGCTCACAAGAGCAGACCTTTAGAGGTCACAAACTTCTAAACCATGAAATAGTTGAAAATCACAAAGAGATTTCCCACTAGCACTGTTATTCCTATATCTGTGCATGGAATTCTGAGCCAGAATGAAATGACGAAAAGTCCTTAACATGGAACTACCAAATTTTGCAATAAAACCCAAATAAACTTGGAACAAATAAGCAGGGCTCACCTTCCTAGGTCTAAGTTAGGCTTTTGGTGCAGACTAGAGAGCACTGTAAAGCTACTTGGGTTGAAGATAAAGGAGGAATACCCAGAGAAGCACTCTGCACGCTGTGCTCCAGACCTCTGGGGTCTCGATCCACAGCTGCATTACTATGCTTAATCTGTGCTCTGGTAATTGAGTGTTTCTGCAGTCTTGCCACAATGACAAGCTAGCACATGTTACCTTAAGCCGAAAGAAAATACAGAGAGAGAATCCATGGCAGTAGTGCTTGTCTGCTCCTTTCTTCTTCCCCTCTGTCTTCCCCAAAACATTGCCACTGCTTGATGTGGTCTGCATGCTCCAGACCAAGTCCTGGGGAGCTGTTGTGCTGCTGCCTCACCACATGCTCCTTCCTCCTAACCACGTGCAGAATGGCTGTATTTGGCCACTGTTTGACAACGGCTGGAGGTGTAAGCACATTTTAATTTGCATTCCCTGTAGGGTGACAATACACTCTTAACTAAGTGATTCAGACTGCAGTTTCGTAATAGGCTTAAGCCAATCCATGGTTATGTTATGGCTGAAAGGCTCAGTCCCCACTCATGTTTTTATCCTTGTCTCATGCTCCCACACCCTCCTCTACGAGCGCTCGTGAGGTCAAGCAGTGAAGCAGATCAGTTCTCTGATCCTTCTGAAGGCTAAGCCAGCCAACACTGACCAAGAAACATTAGCTTCCATGCAGATCAGCAAGCTGCTGTATTACCGCAATAGCTAGTCCAGTGCAAAGGAGAGAAAGGTTAGAAACACTCCTTTCAGGAGCAGCATGATCTTGGATCAGCTTAAGCCAACTGTGAAACCTCACCCTCAGTCAACACCAGGCAATTCATTAACTCAGTTGTGTATCCAAGACTTAATACTCTGGCTTCTCACTTGCACAGGGAGAGCTGCCTGTTCCACTCTTCCCCCTGTACCCTGTGGGCTTGGACCGGAGGAGTGAGGGAATGATCACGCTTCCTTTCTGTCTCTTTTCCAGGCTCTGTTCTGGGAAGCTGTGGGAAGGAGCAATCCCTGACTTCCTTGCATTTATATTGCATCGTCATACTTGCATAGCCATGCAGGGGAAAAATCTCTTGCTCACTTACTCAAGCTAAACGAGGGCAGCATGTCCTCTGGTCCTTCACATGTCTTGAGAACTTAGAGGTAACTCAACTACACCCACTGCAGACTATCAGTTGGGAAACATCAAAACCAAAGCACACCACAAAATGCTTCACATCAGCTGTCAGGAATTTTTAGCCACTTCCTGACAGATTTCCTGATGGTTCATTAACAGTGATTAATCAGCATGACCGTTAACCCCCTGCATTCCTGAGAGATTAATCTCGATACAAGGCCTCCTGCATGCATTTTGTTTCCTTTCTGAAACATCCTACTACATTAAGTTATTCACTGTTTCTAAAACGATCAGTGACAAGCATTACAGATGCATGAATTCCCCTATAAAGTTATCTGGTTCGTGGTGAATGTTGGAAATACAACATACAGCATTCACAACTCTGCAATTTTTAATTTGTATGTCATCTAAAACGCACAGCTGAAAGTATCTAGAGATCTGGCAATAACGCACAGTCCTGCTTTACATTCCAAGACCCCTGTACAGCATCTGTTTTGAAGGCAGGTAATAGCGCTCTCATTTCAGAGGACAGGAAATGAACCCAACTTAAGATCAAGGATGTTAAGAACACCCACTTCGAGACATCTGTGGGCTCAATCCAGAGCTCCTGATCTTGCAAGGACTTCAACGTGGGTCACACGGGCTACCCATCCTTTGAAAATGAGGCACAGCTTGGGAACCCCGAGACTGATGTGTACAAAACTACTAAGTGGACCTCCACGAGGTGCCACGTTTCTGCTGGATTCTCAGTCGGGATCAGAACAGGGGAGCTCCCACCTCGCTGTTTGCAAGGGAAGTACTGCAAGGTGGCTGCAAGGTGATGGCTTTCTCTTAGTGTACAGTGAAGAAATCGGGGAGGGAGCACGGGAGAGCTTCATTCTGCCAGGTAATAATATTCCAGTACGCCACTCAGCACCAGGGAAGAAAGTTATTGCGTGTTACAGACTAACCCCAGAAAGCCAACAAAGTATTCACCCACAGGGAACACTGTTTTCTGAATCATCGAAACAATTCAGTGTGCTGATGCTCGTATAAACTCCTTTCAACTCCAGACAGCATTAATGAGAGGTGACAAATTTATGTCTTTCTTACACAATGGAGTAAGAGCACTGAACCAGGAACTCTACACGCTGTTTGGAAAACAATGGATCCATGCTGCTGAACCTGTGAAATTCCCGTCAACCAAACAATTCACCGCTACTCTGATTCCTTTGCTACCGGAGTGATAAGATATTTTGGCAAGGAATATTTCAATGTAGGATACAAGTCGATGTAAATCTGCAGTTTAAACTTCAGTTAGCTTTTGCCTTGGTACGTGATTCTTCCCCCATTTCACATCTATGTTCTATGGCCTCCTTTCATCTGATCTGAGAGTTCGTCCCTCACAGAGAAACTCAAAGTCAGCAGAGGAAACCCTCCACACTTGGGTTTTTTGCTGGAGCGCGTATAGAAAACCTATGACATACAAAACACAGCACTGGAGAACTCTCGTCACTCTTCAGCTCAATACAAAACTCTCCAGTGGCACTCTTGCAAAGAACAGCTTATACACCAAGATGGGTCAACAACAGGGGAGCACGTAGATATCGCCACTGACAGAAACAAGATTTCAGCTGAACATGCTACAGGAGCTCTATCTACCTTTCCCAAAGCTTGAGCTTGCACAGAATCAGTTGTGGTTGAAGCTTGTCAGTAAATATATCAGCTGCTCAGAAGGTTGATTTGTACTTCTCAAACTGGTTTATCAAGCCTCAACAACACACAGCTAGTCTCCTACTCTAATCAAAAGCTTCACTTATCTCACTTCCTTGAGAAGTACTCTATTCCCTTCATTATTCATGTCACGCTCATGCCAACTTGTAATTTCTTCCTAACAAAGCTCATGCTTATGTGTTAATTCACAAATTTCATGTAATGAACATATGAAACTACAGCTGAAGCCCTGCCCAGAATACATCATGTTACGCTGATAGTACTCTGCAAATACTGGCAGGAGGTTTCCCTTCCAAACAATGAGCCAATGAGCTCCCCAACCAGGAGAGAACTGGCCAAATTGTCATGCCTGTGTCACCCAGTATCACATCAGGGCTTCAGGACCCCATAATCTAACAGCCAAGTCAGAAGGGGAAAACCTCTTTGCTGGGCAATTTCACTAACCACACATGGGTTTTTTTCCTCTCCGACTGAAAATGCCAAAAGACTCTTAGTGATCCCATCTAATCTGATGAGATGCACTCAGAATGACACAACTGCCATCTCGCCTGGAATTGATCAAAAAGCCATTCTTTTTTTGCACGAAAGCTCCATATGCTCGAGTGCCTCTTTCAAAAGTAACTAGGCTTTGTTGGCTGGCCACTGCTCCTGCCTACCTCAGAACTACATATCCTGGAGGGAAAAAGAAACCACCAGACTTCAGGAGTTGTTTTTTTTTTGTCTGAGCTCACTCTAGCATTGTCCTCTTGCCAGCTCCCTGCATTCTTTTTCCTACTGAGTTTGTCTAAACTTTTCGATGAGTGCTCGAGCTGTATCTCCTCTCTCTAGGTTCAGCCAGATGTGACCTACAAGCCAGAACTGCTGCTCTGCTCTAGAGTACTGTTCTCTGCTACCCACCCATTCTGCTGTCCTTGACCTGTGGTAGGGCAGATGTGCAGAAAACAGAGTTCCCACACCTCACTCATGGTCTTCAGCAGTAGGTGAGCACCAAGACACTGCAAGCACCAAAAGGCATTCTCTGTGGGATTCCCTGTAAAATGGATCTTTACAATGAACATACTGCATACTTAATGATTTCAGTAACAAAATCACAGACAGCAGCTATGAGGCACAAGGCTTTTCTTACCCTTTCCCTGTATTTCATAGAATCACAGAATGGCCAGGGTTGGAAGGGACCTTAAAGCCCACCTAGTTCCAACTCCCCCTCCATTGGCAGGGACACCTTCCACAAGACCAAGGTTGCTCAGTCCAAGCTGGCCTTGAACATTGCCAGGGATGGGGCAGCCACAGCTTCTCTGGGCACCCTGTGCCAGTGCCTCACTACTTTCATAGCGAAGAATTTGTGTCCATTTGTGCTTTGAAATGAATAAAACTATTTACTTATAGCCAGTAAATATTGTTGCCAGAATTTGGCATTTGGTTTTCTACAGTGGAGCTGTTCTAGAAGAGCTGGTTTTATACCTCTATGTCTATCTCTACACACACAGACATAAAACCCTGAGAAAAGTGACAAAATCATTTCACTCAACTGTAAACTCACTATTAAAGACATTTCTATAGTTACTGTCAGCAATCACCAAAACTCACGGCTTTAGCTTCCTTCCATTAGTCTAGCTTAAGCTGTAAAACATATTCTGTCCTTGGGACAGGCTACTAAAGATCTAAGTTCTTTACTCTTTAGAAGAAATAAAACTTCTGGCATTTTCTGTGGTTAGAATTTGCAAAAGCAAGAAGCCTGATTTCCCCACGATTCTCATTTCTCTGTTCTTGTTCTTTTGAAAACCTAATTATGCAATATCACCAATCCAGCACAAACCTTTCTGGTTTCTGTAGTGACCAGAATTGGCAATGTAATCTCTGTTGGGGGAAATCAGGTCTTAGTTCATTATCGACATTACTGTGATTGGGTAACTAAGCAGGCAAGGGGCACTGGAGCCAGGCTTGCCTTCTCTCTCACCATAGCCAGAACTCATGTACAAATTGAGCAGACTAGGCTACATTCCACAGTAGCCAGGATGATACCTGGTTCTGCAGAAACTAGCTTTAAAGAAGAAAAGGAGGCATAAGACATGTGTAAGCTAACCATAAACACAGGAGGTAAAAAATTCTGAGGAGTTTGGCCAAGAATATGCTGCACTATTACACAGCAGATCACATTTGCAGCTTCCTACGGCTCAGGCCAGAAAAAGATGCTTGGGAAGGTGACGCTCTGGATGTGCCAGAAGCGCCAGCTTCCACTAGCTATTTTTAACTGCAGGAATTTAATTAGAAAGGATGGCTGCACACAGTTGGTCTTCCTTCCTCTCCATCCTTTGTGCAGCTCAGATATCCTCGTGTGCTATACACCATTACAACTGACACTGTCTTGTATGCATGCTCTGGAGGCCCAATGTCTGCTCCGAGCACAGGGTGAGCCACATACCAGGACTGAACATCCTCTCGGAGGAGACCATGTGGTGGCTTCATTGTAAAGACAGGGGGAGAAGAGCAAATCACAAAAGGGATGCAGCATGTTCCACTGCAATGATTTTGATTTACGTTGCAAACCAGAGTTAGCCCAAGAGAAGCAATAAAAGGGCATTTCCTACTCTGCTCTCAACCTGTATAAATGTTACCACTGTTTCATTTACTAAAGCATCCTAGAAGTGAGACGGCACAAAGACAGCTTGAAGATATTTCTGAACTTATCTTCCCTGGACCTTATGAGAATATAATCTCAGGTCCAGCTGTTGGATGCTGTATTCTTCACTGGTTCTGGCCCCAAACAAAACAATTCAGTTGGTGCATAAATGCTGCCAGCGTCCCTACTTTTTCCTGTCCATGCCAAGCAAATGGGTTAACTTCTGAACTGGAACATTTCTCAGTACGACAATAGTGGAGCCAAAGCATGTGTACTTGTAGTATTATCTCCACAAATCCCTTACAGCCTCTTCAAGAAGCATCCAATGCAAAGCAACTCTGCATTACTATGCACTTTTTCATTTACACTGATATGTACAATGATGTCCAGTTCTGAAAATGTGACAGCTGATAGCCTGACAAAATTTTTCCTCCAGTCCTGACTCTGGTTCAAGAGAAGCACAGAGAAGAAGTTCTGGTTTTACCAAGGGAAGCAGGTTCACTTGCCACTGGCAAGCCAGTCCTGTGTGCTTTTGTTCCTCATCTGCAAAGCAGTGGTAAGAATAGTACTTTACCTTGTATTGTGAGTGTTGTGAGTACAGAGGCAGTAAATAATGTAAAGTGCTTAGCAACTTATGTAAACATATACAGAACAAAGATGTAGGACACAATGGGACAAAACATCATGAACTGATATGGATGGTGTGTAGCCAAACCAAACAGTTCTTGGTATCACTAAAGTAACTGGGACAGAAACTCAGATTTATGATGAAGTTTTTGTTGCCTGGCACTCTGCAACCTTAGAAGGGGCTTAAAAAATATAAATATTGGTTTTAATCTTCTTTTTTTTTTTCTACATCTTCACTAAGTACCCCCTTGTAATTTAATCCAGTTTGTGGCAAATGCTAATACTGCTTTGGGCCCACTTCTCCCTGTCAGCTCTATCTGTTAAATTATGCATTTCCATCTGGAAAGAAATTGTACAGGACTATAGGCTCTCTTCCACTTAAGAGTCAGGAATGGAAAGGGATTTAATTAGATGCTCCGTGGTTGAGAAAAGGACTAGCGCGAAGCCTGGGTGGTCTGTGGAATCTTCCACTGGAAAACAAGGCTGAAAATTGTTCTGTACAAGCCTGCTTCTGTTTGCTCGTTTTGTTTACATTGTTTGTTCTTACAGATTAAAATAGACAGTTACTAGGCAGATAAACAGTGTTTCCTTCCATGACAATGTTGTCTAGAAGTAAAGAGAGTAGCATGGGTCATTTTTTGGCTGCATGACCCCAACTCACCATGTAACTTGGAGGAGGGTATTTTTAGCTGGTGTTTCAGAGCACCTAATCGCTAACCTTTTTTGTTCCATTTCTCCTATCTGTGAAATGGGGATAGTATAGCTTTCTGCTCTCAAAGAGGAAAGAGGGCTTGATCTGCCATTTCTCAGCTGACTGCCAATGCAGAGAGACACATCTCATGCAGTCCCTCTCATTGCTGGCTGGATACCTGTACACACTTCAGCCACTGGCCAGTCCTTCAAAAACAGAAGTGTCTTTAGAAGGCCTGAATCAGAAGCAGAAACTTGTGATGAGCCAAACAATTCCCATCTACACTTAACCATGAGTCAACTCAAATGCAGTGATTTCAGTCATGTGCCCTTTCACAGTTCAGCTGAACTTAGAACATAATAGATGCAGCTTTAAATAGATTTACAGTGCAGATTGCTGATTGGAGTGTCTGGAAGATTAACTTATTCCTCATGGTTTTTCTGTTCCAAAATTCAATGGATCCCATATTTTCAAAAGAGGGAACGCAGAAGTCTAAGTCAGAAAGTGGGCTATGACTGGAACTACACTTATTTATTAACCTATTTTGGTTGTGTGTTAAAGAAAGGAAGCTATTATGCTGTCGGTTTGTGGGATGTTAATGGGAGCTCTGGGCATAATTACTCTGTGTTGGTGTGTGAATAAACCCTACTGATAGATAAGCTGTTTGCCCGATAGTAACTTTTTCTCTTTCCTTGAAGAAGAAAGGGAAGATAAGAAAAGAAAAAAGAGAAGAAAGAAGAAAGGAGAAAAGAGAAAAAAGAGGAAAAAAAGGGAAGAATATAAAATGAAGCAAAAAATAAAAATAAAATAGAAAAGAGAGAGAGAAAAAAAGAAAAAGAAAGAGGAAAAAAGAAAAAGAAAGAGGAAAAAAGAAAAAGAAAAAAGAAAAAATAAAAATAAAAATAAAAATAAAAATAAAAAGAAAAAGAAAAAGAAAAAGAAAAAGGAAAAGGAAAAGGAAGAAGAAGAGGAAAAATAAAAAATATGAAAAGGAAAAGAAAAAATAAAAATCAAAGAAAAAGCAAAAGTGAAAAAGACACGAAAAAATAAAAGAAAAAATAAGAAAAAGAGTAAGAAGAAAAAGAAGAAAAATAAAATCTTGCCCTTTGTGGTCACTTTACTCCTTGCTACATCCTTGGGTAGGAAAAGGTTAAACACTCAACAACATTTTTCTCTTCTTAGCAAGTTAGAGGACTGTACATCAGACACATTGTCTGCCAAATGCTTCATTTACTACCAGCTGCATTTTTACTTTGTTGAGAGATAGCCGAAATAAAATCACTGTTCTTTGTGGAAACGGCATGCTAAATAATGTACGGCTACAAGATTATTAAATAGCAAAGGCATTTGATAATATTAGAGTCAACCACAAGTCCCACTTCTGCTGATGCACAGAATTTTGAGTAATTAGTCATTGCACAGAGTGTTGTATTTATATCCCCTTGAGCTTCAGACGTTAGGCCACAAAGTCAGGAGACAAAGAATTGCTGTTATTAGGAGGACTGTTTTGGATTTATTTATATTCTAAGGCTTTATTTCAGTGTCCACTTCACTCCTCTGGCTCAGGCCTCCTCCAAACCAGAAGATACAGCTAAGTCAGAGAATTTTAGTGTAAACCATATTTTTACAGACAAGACCTCTTAATTTCAAGCAGAACTTCAATGAGTTTGCAAAGCCCCCAAAGAAGCACAACTGGCCTGAGGTTATATGACAAGCCTGGGAAAAAGGCCTCCCAGGTTCTGTTCTGATCTCTAACAGACTTCTCATGGTTTACATGCAATACATTAATAGCAGCTCCAATTTACGGATAGATGAATTGGGATACAAAGAGGACAAGTAACTCTCCCAAGGATTTACAGCAAGTCTTTTGCAGAGCCCTGGAACTCTTACTCAGTCCTTTGTTCAAATTGCTAAACCACACTGCCTTCTTTAGACCACAATTACTGCACAGGCCTGAATACTGTCACATATCTAAAATTATACAGCTATACACTTATATGAGGCTTTATTGAAATAAAGATTGTGTAACATCTTCAGAGTTCAATACAAAGCTGCACAGTGAGCACTCAATTGCTTAAAGACAGCCTTTTTAATTCTCTCCCATAGCAAAAGAGCCAGATGTAATATACTGCAATGAGAAATCAGAGGGAAACTTAGTAGGATTCGCACACAAAACATCTGATGACAAATTCATATTCTAGCAATGAGCCTTCATTTTGCAGAACTGACATGAAAAAACAGTGGTAACATTTATGATTGTGACAAATAGTATGTATCATCTGTCTCTGAGAATGTCATACAGAGTAAGACTCTATGGAATAAATCATACACTCATGTCAAATTTCAGGCATAACCGAGTGGATTAAGTTTTGAATTTGATCATGTCTCAAATGAGTTTCCTGTTTATAAGCATGGTTTATAAAGGCTATAAGGCTAAGGAGATCAACCTAAGCTGAGCTCCTCAGCTTCCCTCAGCAGGTTGTGTACTCTCTGTATTCAAAAAGCACAACCAGACAGGGAAAACGCTGGTAACGTGAGAAATGATACAGGAATTTAATGTTGTGCTTAGAAATACTGTGAAGTTAGCCATGCTGGGTTCTCCACGAGATTTAAAACAGAGACCGTGGACTTGTTTGGACTAGGGGCACCTCTGTGACAAGCGATTACAAATTTCCATTTAAACATTGTGTGCCCAAGTGTCTCTATTTGCCTTCACAGGGAATACATCCATGCCTAAGCCAGATATGCAGAAGCCTGATCTCCTGATTGCGAGTGTGCTAATGCAGGACTTTTGTGCACACAGCATTGGCATGTGTAAACCTTGAGGTCAAGTAAAAGCTGATGAAGAGAGCTTAAGCAGAGCAACTGTACTTAAAACTCCTGATGGGATGGAAATAAGAAAGTCACCCTAGCTGATGCAAGCATGTATGGATGCTATTCAGCATCTTGATTCAAACTGGGCTCTAGAGCAAACCAGAGGTTACAAAAACTAATCCTAGAGTACTTCCCTCCCCAGAGTGACCTCTGTGCTGCAACCTGGAAATGCGGATGCAGGGGGTGTCAGTGGGGCAGCTCTGGCTTGCTTGGTCAGCATTTTCCACTAGTACCTGCACATAGGAGAGATTCTGCCTATGCCAACCCTCCAATTGAAAGCATAGATCCTAGACAGGATATCCCACCTTCAGCTACAAGGAGCAATGACAGTAAAAGGCAAAGCCCCGAGTCCCGGGGTGCAGCCCCAGAGCCAGCAGACATGCTCCAGCCTGCCACAGCTTCTGGCCACCAGACTGACCCACGTCCCAGGAAGGCCTGGCATGGACAACCCATGGATAACCTGGAGCTCCAGACAGCCCAAGTGCCCCCACAAAGCCCACCTGCACATACCAAGCCCTAGGCAGTCCTCCACAGTACCTCAGGGGCATGACTTGGTCCCCAGCTGCCACCTGAAGCACTCGGCTCTGTTAGATCCTATAGTGCTCTTTTGCAAAATGGAAGGGAACTAATCTCACTGCTGGCCACATTCCAGCTTTGAGTAATTACTTTCTTCTGACAAATTTTCCTTGGCAGTTTGAATGGAATATAATTAGTAAATGTAAATAGATGTAAATAGTGCTGTAAATTACACTTTGCGTGACTGCAGAAGCAGAGGGGGAGAGTGAGGGTGAAGGGGCAAAAAGATCTGAACTTCATTCTCCACACCATAGACAGCAGTGTTGCCTTCCCTGCCATCAGACTGGGAATGCCTCTGCCAGAACGTTGTGCTCAGGGCTCGTGCAGCAGCAGATGCCACGATCCAGGATCATCATGTGGTTCATCACCCAGATCATCCACTTCACCTCAAGTACAGTTTTGACCTGGTGGTGTTCAGTCATGTCCCACAGCTGTGTTCTCAAGCAGCTGCTGCGTTCCACCTCAGCTGTGCTTCTGCTTCAGCAGCAGGCAAACAGCTTCACACACAGACACACTCAACTGCTAAATGTGTGTGCATGATATTATTGTTTTCTATGAAATAGTTATCAAATTTGTGAATGGTTTGTGAAACCTTCTGCTACCAACTGAAGAAGTGTCATAGAAGTGGAGTTATATAATTATCCTTCGCAGCTATTTTAATGCAGCCTCGTGTACTGGCTTCACCTAAAGTGGAAATAGCTTCTTCCAAAAATAAAACAAATGCATATATTTAACTTCACGCAGTCAACTGAATTTAAAAGCAACTATTTAAAGTAATGAAAACAGATTATAACGTACGCTTTTCTTATATTATCTACACATTAATACTTTTCTACATGTCAAATGTCTCTTACGTAGGTCATCTGCTTTAAATACAGATTGATATGGCTAGTAAGCTTCATCAGGTATTTCATATAGTAAATCTGAGGATGATTTTTCAATAATTCACCTATTTTTGTTTTCATCAAAATTTGCACGTAGAAAATAGCAGAAATTAGTAAAACAAAGGGAAAGTTTATTTTCTTAACAAAAGCTTGTTGCACTACTCAGCTATAACAGGAGAAACAGATGTTTCAGCTTTACAATACCACGTCTTGCAAAACATCCTTCTGAACGCCTATTCGTGCTCTACATGTTTTGGACTGCGTATGGAGAGCTCTGCTAACAGTCATGGGAAGCATTGCATACATTAGCAAAGGCCACATTAAGATAATTAGCGCTAAAAAAAAAATAAATCAACAAGCCTCTTTTTTTCCCCTTTATAGTATTGATTTAGTGTGGGTGAAAAATGCCAGATTTTCAATCTTGAAGATTCATGTTCCACCACAGAGCGGGAGATGGAGCCAGCTTTTCCCAGTGTTCTGCCAATAAACTCTGAGATTAACCATCTCAAGAGCTACGAGGAAGAGCCAGGCTCTATGGTCTAACAACCCTTAGTCTCTCTGATGAACCTATGAGCACGGAGAATGGGGAGCACCCAGTGTGGGACAGGGAACTCAAATTCTTAATCTTTGTGGCTGTACTTATGCAAGTATTTTCTTGTAAAAGATGTTCAGAATTGCTGTGGCTGGCAGAAAGGGCCAGGAGGCAGTGCTAAAGTTGCACTGCTGCACAGAGGACTCCAGGCAGTGGTAGCAGCTATGGGAAAAATTCTCCAGTGAAGGAAGTTCATTTTGTATCTCAAATGTGTATCTTCGAAGTGACACGCTCTGTTTTAATACAGACTGTTTTCCTAAGGGGTCTGCAGTGTTTCGCAAGTCCTGTGATGGGTTATACACACATTTAACTCTGTCTGGTGGTAACTTTACCTTCTGTGGATCCAAACAATGTCAATATGCACACAGGCTCATAACCAGATGTGATTGGACTATGGCAGCTTTAAAAATGACTCCCTGGTCCCTCGAGCAGCTGAAGTCAGGGCAGTTTAAGGTAGCAAGTTTTGTTTAGTATTAAATTACATGCTAAGAGCTTGCACATGAGCAGCTCTGAATACTCTGGGGGTAGATGGCTAACTTGCTAAGCCACCTAACAGCTTGAGTTTATTCTCCTGGGGAAGGACCCACTGCAGACATGCCTCCAAAGACTGTAACGTGTCCTACTAGGACGTTTAGTGTTTATCTCAGTAACAGTTATCCAGGTTAGTTGAGGATGTTTGGAAGGGTTGCTTTAAAACCACTTGCTTTCAGGCAAAGTGATAATCAGTCTAAGCACTGTACGACTTTTCTAATGGAAGGCCAACACATCTTTTTTCATTCAGGCTGCAAGAGTAAACCGAGCGCAGCTGTTTTACTGAAAACAACCCACTGGTATTTAAGCAGATTAACAAAATTAACTGTGAAAATCCTCTGCTATGTGAAAGCCAATAACCTGTTGGCCACAAGGAGGCAGGGCAAGGATTCAGTAAACTCAAAGAAATCGCTTCATTTAAAAAAAAAAAAAAAAAGAAAGAAAAAAAAGAGAAGAATTAAAAAAAAAAAAAAAAAAAAAAAAGAGGAGCATTAAATTAGTTCAGTCATGAATCTCTGAACTGCTAGGCAAGATAAAAAGCACTTTTCAGCCCCAGTGTGTGGTTTCAGTATTGCTGTTTTATTCCAAGAGCAGCAAATATCTTAAGATACCAAACAATAGCTGATCTGGCAGCAATTGTCTGCTTCTTTTGAAGAAGCAGATCACACATGTTTCTTCTTCATCACTTCTGTGTGATGTAAAGAAAAACTCTAATGCTAAGCTTTGATAGCAATAGTGGTTTTACCAACTCAGAGCAAGCCACACTGCCAGGTTCACAAGGTGTTGCTCCCAAGCTGATAAACCGTGCTTCTGGGCAGCTTTGGGAGCTCTGCCTTTTGCTCCCTTGGCACTTCTAATTCAGTGCTAAAAGCAAGCAGAGGCAACTTGGTGTCTCTAGTCCCCTACCAAGAACCTTATGCACAGTACAGTACAGCAATACTTCCTTAAACCAGAACTTAAGGACATTCCAAATTCAGCACTAACGCAAGGTCAAACTTCAAAATGACAAAGGGGCAAAAGAGGAAAATAAAGCCAAAGTATCCCTGTTTCAGAGTTAAATTGGAAAGGATTAAATTTAACAGTGAAACAGCCTTCCACAATATCAGCATATCACAGTCCAAATCTATGAGTGATCTTCTGTCTCAGATGAAGTGACTATGCTCCGAGCTCTGCCACTGCATGCTACTGAGCTAGGTAATTCCAGTCCCCTGTGCCTCTGTTTCCTCATCTTTTAAGCAGTTGCTTTCCTTCTTTGTGAAGCAGTATGAGGTCCATGGATAAAAAACATGCTACAAGAACTAGTTATTATTAATGCGATTCAGATACGGAATGCACCAGATGGCAAAATCTCCAGGATTTTAATGAACTATTGTAACAGAGCATATGTAATATGACGTTATTATAACAGGCATTTAAATGTATAGTTAGTACATACAACGTGACCTGCTCTGCTCTCAATAACTCCACTGGAGTTATTTTGGATTTATGTCAGATAATACTAGGAACACAAAATAGCCCCATATGTGCAATGTGGTAAGGTTTTCATAGCAATGCTATCTTAACTATTGCCTGTCCTGTTTTCATTTTTTGCTGGGGGTATTGCATTTAGACTGAAATGCCTCTGACCAAATATCCCTTACCTATCATCAGAAAATAGATGTCATGAAGCAGCAAGAACTTTGTTTTTTTCCCACTAAATTCTCTAAAAATTATGTCTTTGAGCACCTTATGCTAGGACCTGGTAAGCAATTCACACTTGTGTCAGAAGAGCCAAACATTCAGTTTCAGACTGTGAGGACAGTAGTAACTCCTTTCTCCCACAGCATTTGAGTTGTGGACAGCATGAGTTATATGGCTGGGCAAAGGTGAAAAAGCAGGACTGCAGCTCAAGCCACAGGCATCACACATTACAGTCAGAGACAGGTACTGACTTCAGTAAAGGAGGAACATGAAGATACTATCAGTATGTATAATAATTCTAGCTCATCTACAATACAGACTACAAAACTCAAGTGAACTGACATTTAATATATGAGAGGCTGGAAGCAAGGTATCAATTTCACATCATAAATTAGCCTTTGTGCTAGTGCCCAAAGATTTGGCTGATTACTCATTGCTTTCCCTTAGTGCTTAAGCAGTTTTTTCCAAAGCAAGACAGTTAAACCACAAAAACGTACCGTAGTGTCCATAGCCCTGACCTTCCCAGCAGGAACGTGCTTTGGAATGGGTTCTTCTACTGATATCATCATGCAGCCTTCTGCTCCAAGAGTAACAATTACGAGCTTACACCCTCTTTCTAACAGCATGCGTCCCACCTTTCCAGCATCTTCAAGGTTGCCAACTGGGATGCCCGTTAAAATTTCTGCCTGGAAAATAACCCACACAAATGAAAATCACAATCTGACAGAATTCACTTTTGGACAACATTTGCATTTGAGAACATTAGTATGATTTTAAAATGTGTGTTATAGGATGATCATGAAACCACTTCCTACACTGATATTCAGCTACGTCTTGCTCCTCATGTGAAATCACTGGGTACTTCAGGCACGGCACACTAAGAGAGTAGCCTAGGCAGAGACGCAGGAGGCATGGTTTCTGTTCCAGTTTCTATGACTTACCTGGCATGCAGCTCTTAATAAAATCACATTTCTCCCACGTGCCTCAGTTTCTTCATCTGTGAAATGAAGGCAAGGGCACAGCCTTGGCAAAAGCATTTTGTGCTCTAATGTGCAAAATGCTACGTGGCAACTCGGTCACTGTTGTTGGGAGATATTTAGCACCAAGTGAGAAACTTTTAAAATTCTCTTTTAAATTCTCAGTGTTCAGCTAAGGGAAAGCATGAGGGAAAAACTCTTCAAGAGGAAAAAAAATAATTCTCAACTTTGACCACCCTGCTCACTTTAGTATATATTTTTAGATAAAAATACCCAAAAGTAATCTGGAGCCTGCTGTGGGCAAAGGCCCATTGCAAGATTATTATATATTTGTGTTACGGCCATGTCCATAGGCCTCTGTCAAAACTAAGACTCTTCTGTGTTGGCTCTGTGCAAACACAGATAAACTCTTTTTCTAACAGATGGTGACCTTAAGTCAGCTTCTCCCAGCTGGCTCTTAAAATTGATCTCTTCTAGTTCCACCCAACAAAGAGCAAATTTTCCCCAAAATTTGCAATGAAGACTCCAGAATCAAGCATCCTTTTCACCACTTCATACATCTTCTTGAAGGCATAGCACTGTCAACTGTCATGTACTTTTTCTTTTGGCAGGGAAGAGAACAAGAATGAAACAGCAAGGAAGGGAAGAGAAAATACAGTGGCATAATACAGTATGCCTTCGACTGTAAATAAAGAGACATATTCTATTTTGCTGTCTTTACTACATCTTGTCCTGCTTGACTGAGGAGAGGGAAGTCCTCCTTTATCTTGCACTACAAGGCTGCTGCTGGATCTGAAAAATGCAGTCTGAAGTATTTTTAGTTAACTGCCTAGTAACTGGGCATAGCTTCCACTCTCTTAGGGTTACTTTCAGTGGTAAACTTACTTTGGAAGCTATTCACCCGCTCCTCTTCCTAACCTCTGCTACACTGGCTTCTTGGGAAGCCAAGTTGGCTTCTTGGGGAACAGCCGCTGAAATATTTCAAAGTACCTTCCTCTGCATTACTGACACTTGAATTCAGCACACATACTTCTTGATATAACGGCCTATAAACTATAGTGATTAAACAACTGCTCCACGGAGCACGGGCCATGCCTGTAGTAAAGAGAGGGAGGGCAGACAGCTGGGGACAGGAACTACTACAGCCATCCCCGAGTAAACCGCCCCCAGCTGTGAGTCAGCACCCGCTGCTTGCCACTGTCATTTCCTGTGTTTCAGCCTGACCCACGAGAGAGCAGCCACCCTTAGGCTCTGAAGGGCCAGATTATGCCAACGCACTCCCTAGAGTTTGTAGTATCAGTAGCAGAGTACTTACTGGTTTTAACTGTCAAACTTACAGGACCAAGTTCTCAGTCCCTACTTAGACAAACGCATAAATGGTTTCAGGCATTGCCGAGCTGATCGCTGCAAGGCAGAATCTGGTGTGGCACAAACCTTGGTGGGTAAATCCGTGCAGTGCAGGGGCAAGGTGTGGTTAATGCGCACATGCAACTTAAAACTACTTTTTTTAACCTCACTTTTAATCCCAACAAGGATATAGTAAGCTTTAAATCCTAAGACAGCATGTAGACCCATCAAATTTTCTTTAGCATGTCACCATGCTACTTAAACACCTCTTGCAGTACAAACTATTGAAGCAAATGGAACCTATTTTAAACAGCTCATAAAAGCATTTTCAAAGAGGAAACTTTGTTTCAAATAGTATCTCACAAAAACTTTTGAATGTATCTTCTTGCAAGGTTTGCAAGGAGCCAGTACTCCAATAATGGCTTTGGAGAAACTAAGAACAGAAAATAAATAGTATTTTCAGATACATACACTCTATTCTCATATTTAAGTGTCTAAAGAGTCTGTGCCTTTTCATGATTTTTAAGCTCTCTGGAGCTTAGACTATGCATTCCTGTATCCAGAACACCTAGCACATCATGTTACAGGAATAAAAATGGATTAACACAGATCCTTGACTAAAACTGGCTAACTGAATTTCCAATGTACTTTATGAGGGGCAATAATTCCAAACATTTTGCCTAATGTGGCAAAGTCTCCAGGACAAAAACGGATTCGGTTTTGGTAGAGAAACAGTACATCTAATTTGGGTTTATTTACTTTGTATTGACACTTTCCATGAGCAAGGTAAATGAAGTATTTAAATATAATATTATTCCTAATGAAGCACATATGTTGTATGCCCTCTTTGTGCTTGCTGAGCCCCAGGTCAACAGGACTTTTTTGCTTAGGTAGTAAAAGAACTGTTCTGGGACTGATATGTGCAAGTTTTTGCACAAATCTTTCTTTTCATCTTTACACTGCTTGTATCAATAAACAAAATTATTTTGAACAGACAGAGTCTGTATAAAAGTAGATCTTCAACTGCTCAAAACCTATCATCTAACTCATCTACAGCAGGATGGTAACACTAAAAAACACTGGAACAAGCTGGAAGAGCCATAAAAGCAGCAGAAGCCAGACAGATTCTGTGCCAATAATTAGAGATTGCGGTAAATGTCAACTGATGTTAAATACTGTGGTGAGTTTCTAAGTTCCTCCCTTCAGTAGAATCTTATTTAAAAAACAAACTGTGGTACAATTGAAGGAAATAACTAATGGTTATGTAAAGAAAAAATTGAATAACAATACTAAAAGCCCAATGTGGACATTTGCCATAGCACTGTACAAAAGAGCAGCAAATTGAGAATTTTATTTTTCTGCAGCTAGTCCCATAAAACTCCTCACTTCAATGGACCTATTAAAGGAAGAGGACATTCCACAAAACTGCTGTCAGAATAAACCTGCGATGGGTATTACATAAATAATCTACACAGAATTCTCTTCATTTTGTTTACAAAAGTGGAAGAGAAATTTAACTGAAGCTTTTCATTTAACCGATATGAAGGTTCTTGGCAATAATTCTCACTAATCTTAGTTAGCTCTCATGCCTCTTTAGACTGTAGCCTAGTCACAGTAAGTTAACACAAACCAGCACTGCTACGGTAAATAATGGTCCTACTTTTTCCCTTCCACTCCAGCCCACATGATCCATTCTCTTGTGCCAGCACAGCCGTTTGTGTGGCCAGGAAACGAATTGCAAGGCAGATTTGTGTTAAAATTGATGCCACCCCAATCCCATACTACCCCCAAAAGCCAATCTAAAACAATTAATTCTTTCAACAGCAGTACTAGTTTACCCTGGTTATAAGTGAGAATGAAACTGTGATAGGAACCTTTGCCGAGTGTTCCTAGCTGTTGTGTGTTTGGGGCAGCCTCTGGCTTACACAGCCACTTTCAGGAAGATGTCCTGGATCCTCTCCTTGGCATTTGCAAGACCAGATCTGCACCATGGTATCTATTTTGGGGATCTCTGGCACAAGCGAGACACTGACATGCTACAGCATACTACAGCGGAAGGCTGTCAAGATACTCAGAGTGCCAAAGACCAGGACATACAAGAAGAGGCTGGGAGAAGTGGGCTTGTTCAGCCTTAAGAACACAAGGCTAAGAGGGATATAATTGCTGTCTATGGCAATTTAATGGGTGGATATCGAGAAAATGAAGCCAGAGTCTTCTTGAAGGGATGGGACTAGAGACAACAGGCACAAGCTGGAACATGGGAAATTCCAGTACTAGGACAAGCTTTCTCACCACAAGGGTGATGAAGCATTGGAACAGGTGCCCAGAGGTCATGCAATCTCCATCCTTGGAGATTCAGAACTTGACTGGACCTGAGCAATCTGACCTAAATTGGCCATGCTTCACCAGGGTGTTGGACTACAGTGCTCCAGAGGTCTGTTCCCAGCTTCTATGATCCTCAGCAAATAAAAACTGGTGAAATAACAAGAAGTGTTAATTCTTTGGGGAGCAGTCTATCACTTGGACTGCTTTCTGTGCACCTCGCACAATAACAGCTTTGCAAATGCTGCCAGGTACTGCTGGAACAGAAATAATAATAATACAGAAACGGTGCCAGTTCTAAGGCTAACCCATCTAAAATTACATATGATAACTTAAAATATTTTTGATTTAAAACGTTTAAACACAGTAAGCCAGTTGGCTACAAACTTGGCTTGTACCTTAGAAGATTTCTTTGAGAATGACAGCACAAGAACTCCATCTCATTAATTCTAACACATGCGAACAGTCCCAAAGAGGCAGTGAGATAGATCTGGTGTAAAAGCAATTGCAAGATCAGGCCACAAGCCAAGCTAGTTCCAGTTGTTTCAAATTATAAAATTTTTACATACATACAGGCAGAAATACTTATCGTGCTAGAATAATTAAAAACTGATTGAAATGAATTGGCTTGAAGCTATTCCCTCCCCTCCCCAAAGTAACATCTTTCATTTTAGACTAAATATGGGAAATTTCATCGTTTCCAGCAACTGATAAAATGAGGCTTAGAACAAAGTTGGAATTAAAATATACTGTGAAGCGCTGGCAACTTCTGCTTTATGGTGTAATAGCAGCCTTCCATTACTTGAAACAGAAAAAGCAAATTCAAGAGACATTCTGAAATATTTTAATTCTAAAGGACTTACTTTTGTTTTGACTACTAGACTTATCAATCATTTTTCTTAAGGAAGACTATCCCTAGGATTAATGTCGCTATATTAATAAGCAGTATCTTAAATGTCCTAATCCATGACTCTAAAACAGTTTTATGAACTTGATAGCCCCCTAGTCTTGTAAAGGGCAATACTGTCTCTTGATTTTGGACATACTACCACGAATTTCCATTCTTAATATTTCTTCCAAAAATTATCTAGCCTCTAGCAATAGACAACACCGCTTAAAAAGAAACAATAGGATGGTATCTATTTTAACATGCTATTTTTTACACCCCTTGCAGCTTTCTTTAACAAAATTAGCCATTAACCTACGTTTAGTTGTACTGCTTTCTACCACTGATGCCCCAAAGTAGTCTGTTAGCATTTAATCAAATCTTTGCTAGGCCTTTCTCATTTAGATCAGAAGTCTGATACCCATTCTACAACAGGGAGAAAGCAGTTCCCAGTTTTGCATTAAAAATAGCTTGACAAACTAAGTCATTTGCTGTAACCATTTAGAAGTTTTCCTTCTCCTGAAGCACTCCTCAGTATTCTTTGAACAGAGAGGCAGCTGTTCTTCAAAACGGTCAGGACCAAGCTGAAATCGCTGATGTGCAATATATTTTGGTTCCCAACCTGCAGGGCTATGTAATTGCACGCACACACTAAGTAAGAAAAACAACACATGAACTGTATTGACATTGTGGTTGTGCCTAGAGCCATACTGCAGCAAGGCAGCACACAAATACGTGGGGGGAAAATGGTAAGCATTCCAAAGGGCTCATCTTGTATAGGGTTGTCTGTTTCTCAACATTTGTGGATGACTGAAAAGAACAACCATTGGTTTTCACTACAGTGACATTGGATACATTTATTTTTCATTAGAAGAATTAAGGGAATTGAGAACTAGCACATTCCTGCACAAACCTCAGGGATTAGGCTGCGCTACATCTGGGAATTAACAAACTAGTCTCAACAAGTTTGATCTTCCTGGGAAAAGATAAAACTGAACTACAGGCTAAGCAAAGAAAGAACTGATAACCTTGCAAGATTTGTTCTGAGTTTTTTTGTTCATGAACCACATAAAAAGAAAGTAATGTCAGACATAGAAAAAAATTATTATTGCAACAAGCAAGAGTGAAAAGAACAGCTTGTGAAGAGCCTTCTAGACAAACTAATGGTAGATAATGCACAGATAGTATAATTTTGTTTGCTTCTCTCTAGCACATAAATCCATAAGAACAAGCTGTGCTGTTATACCAGATACCGCATGTGATTTCATTAAATCCTAAAGCATAAATCCTAAAGCATTTAATGAAGGATAAAGTGCAATGCTGTGCCTGATGCCTGCATGTTTGGGACCCAGCATCCCATAGCTGGCTGAGACTATAGCTGACATTTTTAAACCTTTATTGTGTGACAAAGGCATTGCAGATCAAACCTCCTGACCTTCGTGGCAGTAAATAACAGGAACTTCTCCCACAGTAATAGTTCAGCTAATCACAAGGACTACCCCATTTTTCTCATTTTTAACAATGCAAACACTGCACATAGTGTATGAAGTGTCCAGCTAAGTGTTCTGTTCTCCAGCTAACATAAACTCCTCTTAGCAAACACATGCACATAATATACACAAACCACAGGATTTTATCATTTAAAGGTATTTCTTGGTGAACAAGAAAGAAAAGGACATTTTGGTAAAACTGTGAGATAAATACTTGTAACTTTAAGTGATTAAACCAAAACTTGCAATTAAAAAAAAGAAAAAAAAAATCAGTGTAAATTTAATCTATATATCTGTTCATATATATATATATATGTGTGTGTGTTTAAAAGTATATCTGTGTTTTAGAAGCAGCTGAACTGGAATGCTCATCTTTAAATCCAAGATGATTTATTAACTATTTAAAAGATCTAGTAACAATAAAGCAGAAGTATACCATTTTTATTCTGGTGGTACCTAAAAATCCCCCCCCCCCCAAAAAAAAAGATCCCAAAAGGGGGTATGGCTGGAGCATAAATAGAACTTCAGCTACGAGGAAGTTATTTGAAACTTAGAAATACCAAGTAGGAGAGGCAATGGAGCTGGAACACAGCATCAGGAAGACATTTTTAAGTGGCATGTTCAATAAATTTGACCATAGAGACTAATGATTAAAAGAAAATCCATAAGATAAGAATAGCCATAATGGCTCAGAGCAAAGAGCAAAGTTCCATCTTACCCAATTGCTCTTTTCTGACTGTGACTGCTAGTAGGTACTGAGGGAAATGAAAAAAATATGTACAAAAAGATCTTTTCCCAGTATATGTTCTGCATCACCAAAGTCCTGGGTTCTTCCTGATGTCAGAAGATAAAGGAAATGCATATGTGGTTCATTGAATGGAAGAAGTCTTAACCATTAGAATTATCTTTAAGATCGGTAGAATTAACATTGCTTTTAAGTGTCATACAGAGATGCGACTGGTAACCTTTATTTGAGTATGTAAACATTTATCTCTCTATCAAGCTTCTCAAGTGAATATATTAAAGGGATCTGAAATTAAAGAAAGTCATGAAAGAAAACAGAAAACAGATGGCATATGAATATATAACAATTACTAAAGCCCCAACTTTCAAACTTGTGACATAAGAAAAACAAATGCTTCATTCTTCCTCTTTTCTCAGCAAAAAGAAAGGAACAATGGCAATAGTTCATCCCTGAAAATCGATTCAGTAACAAATCAGATGCACAGAGAAGATGAAATCAAACATACTTGATTATTACAGTCATGCTTATGTGATTGATTTCATTGCAAAGTATGAAAATGTTACTGCTAAAAGCAAAGGTATTTATGTGCCATTCTTGTTCTCAGAATATGCTGTAGGAGTCCCGCATTGGATCAGTACTCCCATATGGCTGGCAGGAACTTCCAGGTCTACCATTTCCACACATTCAGAAGAGAGAAGCCTCCTCAACGGTAGAGAGTGTATTTCTATGCCTGACTGTGCCTACAGTGATCCCAGCTATCTTCAAATGTTAATTACTTTTTAAAAGAAAATAGCAGAAAAGAATGCAAACTGTACCACCAGCTCTGCAGGAAAGGCAGAGGAGCGAGCAGGGATCTATTATAATTATACACCTGTATTTCTTGTTCTCCAAATAGAATTAATTTTCTTTTCTCCATGTGGTCGTAATAATAATACACTCTGGCTCCAGCAAGCTGAACTTCTCGAAGAATGTCTCTTTCAAGACTGTCCTCTAGCAATAAAGTATAACAAAGGGAAAACTTTAACATGTGTGTTGCAAAGAGCAAGGAGACAAAAGTCAGGAATAGACAAGTAACGGAAAACAAAGTTTTGCTTCTAACATATGGGGGATAAGTTTTTGCAGGGAGAAAAAAGGAACTAGTGACATTATGAAAAAAGCAAACAACGAATGACATTTACTAAACTGGTGGGAGAGCATGGGTGTTCTGAGCCCAAAACGTTAGCTAATCCAGGGGCATAGTCCAGGCACAAGTGTTTCCTGAAAGCATGAAGAAAACACCATATGGGTGTCCTGCAAGTCCTCTGAACAAGAATAAATACTTTTGCCTTAGCATTCTTTTCATTACAGCTAAGTGAGTCCTGATAGCTGCTGGTCTGAGCCACAAATGCTATCACTGCCAGTTACACTGGGAACTTTGCCTTTTGGAGACCTGAGAAGCTGTGGCACCCATCTCCCACCTCGCTATTTTGCTAACTCCTGAATGCTCTGGGGTATCTGAACTGGGCAGGCACATACTGAAACATCCCAGAACAAAATTCAGATGCCCATTTGGGTTACTTAGATTGACGCTTAAATGCTAGACTTAAGAACTGAGAACTTCTGATATGGTTTGTGATGGGTTTTAGAAGAACTTTCAGAAGAGGGCAATTGAGTCTTGAAGAACTTGCTCTGATAGACATTGTCATCAGACAAAAATCCTGTAAATAAGGAGGGCCGAGCTTTTATCTTAGCTCTTGCCCCTTATCTCCACAATGAACAAGGTAACATGTTCATTGCAGAAATCATGTTTGCTGGAGATATCTTTAACTATGATCAAGGCATGGCTTCTATCCACTGGGTTACTTCTCCCACATTCCTGTTTATATAAAGAAAGGGTGAGGGGAAGGAACACAGCATGCATAATGTTAATAAATAGGAAATTTAAACAAAGGCCTTCTGAGATGAGCTTAATTTGTCTCTTGTGTGACAAAACTAATTTCCTTTGGTAGAAATAACACACTTGAATTAGAAAAGGGGGAGAAAGGAGGGCAAAAAAAAAAAAAAAGGAAGATGGAAAACACAGTTGAAGGGTCAGAGAAACAGATTCACTGACAACAGATCTGACAGGAAAAGGCATATGAAGCTACTATTTGCCATCAAGTGCAGCATGTGTGCATCACCTCCTGGCAAGTGAGTTTAAAACTGTCAGAACACTATGGCTAGCACATTCCTGCTAATCATATCAAGGGACCGCAGACAAGGACAACGATCTATCTAAATATTTACCGCTCGGTGAAAACGTTTTAAAAGTCTCCTTTTATGGATTTGTTTTAAGGACATAACCTTCCCACTGCACATGATTTAATTTTGAGTGCAATCTAAAGGTATTCTAGAATACTCCTCTCTGCTTGTTAAGCCACGCGGCAAACTTGTTGCCTCCTAAATCCTATGCGAGAGGAGCATGCCTCAGTTTTCCTGCTCCCTATGATGCATTTCTGAGAAGAGAATGCCTCTGAAATTTTATTGCTCAGTGCTCCTTCTTTAACGTGACATATGACCATTACCTCAGTTTCATTGCAGCAGAAGATATCGGAATGGGTATAAAATTGTGGATCTAGGTCAGCAAGGGCTGGAGCTGGATTAAATAAAGTCTTTACTGGAAAAAAAAAAGAAAAAAAAGAAAGAAAAAGTCTAAATCTCTGGTGGTTTAGATTCATAAGCCATCACCTGAAACCCCACTGAGTTTAATTCACAGCCCCCAGTGCTTATTATTAACATACAAACGAGTCTCGGTTCCTGTAACCTCATTTTATAGAAATGCTAGAAGTTTTGTTTACTTTATTAAAGTTCCTTCTGATTTATGTGCAGGCACCTGTCATGATGGGAACAAGACAGAAAAGTAACAGAAAAAACAACCAAGAAATGACTAACTAAAAAAGGGGGAAAAGCATTAGCCAGCAATGCGATTTGTTTAACTGATGATGCTTCTTCCAAGATTTTAGTAAGTGTAGTTCTAGAGTTTTTTCAGTGTTGTTACCTGCGTTCTGTACATGAAGCAACAGGGGTATGGAGTAATGAAGGGCATGTCCAGACAAGGAGTTAAACGTGCTTCTGAATGTGTTACCTAACTTGTTCAAACTGCCACATTATAAAACTGTAGTGTAGACGAGGCATTGTATGTTTTTAATATGCTATCTGGCAGAGCTAGACCTAAACTTAACACGTGGTAGAATATGTTAGTTAACCGAACTTTAAACTGTAGCCTAAGGCCCTGTGTAACAGCAGAAAAGGTTTGTCATGAGGACAGTGACTTACTCACTGCTAGCACAGGAGATCTTCAGACTTGGTTTCTCACTTTGCCAATTTCATGATTAATACTTCTGTGTCTTAGCCACAAGGCCATCATTTTTATACAGAGCACACTCTCTCACATTAGAAATATTCTTTATAGTAAGTGATCAGATCTTCCAGATTGAATGCCTGTGTTTTCAGACTAAGTTTTAGACCCTAAGCTATAGCACATAATATTCAGACTATTCGGAATCACAGTTAATGCCCTAGAAGAGAAAGATGCACAGAGACCTGTGACACTTGAGTACTGATGACTTCAGAAGATGAGCTTTCTGATTAACACTCTGAGAGTTTTAGCCTTTGACTGTACAACTTTATCGTGTTTCTCTACCTGCCTTGGTAAAATGAGCATTAAAGTGACAAAGACATTTATTCAGACGTCAGAAAATGCAAGGATTAGGATTTCCAATGAAATTTTAATTTGGCTCCCCTATATTATTACAATACAGTATGTATTATAATAAACTCTTTAATTATATGATCACATACCACTGAAAAACAGCATGTGATCACATAATTAAAGACTGCAACATAATACATATGCAGAAAGGATACAAATTAAGGTTTCACATGCAACCTTAACTCTTGCATTTCCTATTCTCTGAATTGCAACCCTAACAAAGTTTTTTAAGACACAAATATTTAAGGTATACCTTCCTAGGTAAGACAAACAAACAGCACATATTGGAAAACAAACTCTGCCATGTGGTATCATACCAAACGTATACATGGGTCAGGAGCAGCACTGGAAGTGTTCCAACTTGGGTTTTAAGTAATACAGGTGCATCATGAATAGTGTGTAATACATTACTATGAGTTTGCTCCCATATTTAATATCTGCTGAGCCTGGGGGAGATAGAGGATCCAGGAAATTCTCTTTCAGGCTGTGAAGATGCGCATAGCTTGTGAACAGGGAAATCTGTTCGGTCTCCCTGAGGAACACCAAATTGTTTTTTGCCCAGTTCTTTCTCATCCTTTGCCAAGAATCCATACTCCTCACCTAGCTTCCATTCTTGATGCTTCCTTACATAAGCACAATGCAATACTAACCTTTTTCACTCAACTTGTATCACATAATAGCTCTTTATGCCCCTTCTCCTATGTCTTCTTTTTCTCCTCTTCCGATACCCACAGCCTACTCCCTACCTCCATATTCCAATTTCTATTCAAATTCAACAAATCCTATTATCTATTCCAATTTTGTTCCCCTTTCAGTTTCTCTCTTCCTTCATCCTCTGCCACCCCCAAAATCAAGCAAATCCCTCCTACACTTCTCTTTGAAACCTACTCTTCGTCCCCAGCATTCCTGTCCAGCTTTCTCTCTTCTGTATTCAAATCAAGGAAGCTCCTGCTCTGCACTTCCTTGGCCTGCAAGAGATCTTCAGTAGTATAAAAGAAGTTACTTAAAACCAGATTCAGGAACTACACTGAAAGTCATCCTGCCCAAAGGGACAACTGCTTGCATGGACAGACTCTCATGGGAAGCTAGCTGTGAAGTTCTAACAAGTCTATGTGGAAAGTAGTTATTTCTCAAAGGCAGATGATACAGTAAAAATCATGCAGATTTCCATGCTATTGTAAAGGCTTTTCTTTGAAAGAAAGCTCCTTTGCTATCAAGACTTATGTAAATTTTAAGGTAGGCAGTATTCATAACTTAAAAGGGGGTAGCCCTTTTAGCCGCTGTGCTTTGGCAGAAATTACAAGGAGTTTAACCACAGAAAAACAACTGATCTGAAAAATCACAGCCCGAGATTAAAAAGGTGAAGCACCTGAAAAATAGATCCTTTACTTACAGGTGGCACAGAACCTTAATAACTGGGGTTGCTTCCAGCCCATTCTTCACTACAGTATTAATAGGCTGGACATTATCAGTCATCTTTTATAGAATCCTTCATTACAGAAGCCCCAAAACTGCTTTATAGACTTACATACACACTAACATTTTGTCCATCAATGAAGTGGTTCTCTTCTTGGAAAAATCAGCAGCTTCACAACATGTGGCCATTAAAGACCTAGAATTTTCCTGTCAGATTTCCACTACAATTTATACAAACTTCATATCATTATTCACAATTAACCTTTTTTCCTTCCCTTTCCCTTCCCTTTCCCTTTCCTTTCCTTTCCTTTCCTTTCCTTTCCTTTCCTTTCCTTTCCTTTCCTTTCCTTTCCTTTCCTTTCCTTTCCTTTCCTTTCCTTTCCTTTCCTTTCCTTTCCTTTCCTTTCCTTTCCTTTCCTTTCCTTTCCTTTCCTTTCCTTTCCTTTCCTTTCCTTTCCTTTCCTCTCCCCTCCTTGACATCTCTATATCTTTAATAATCTGTGCCACAATGAGAGGATATCAGAACATGAAATGTCCCTCTCTAGCTTACAGATCCAGGTGATGCTGAAGAGAAGCCGAGGGTTCCTGCCAGTGTGTCCACATTCTTTCTCCATCTTACTGCATTTTTTCCAGTAAGAATGAAGACAAATAAGCAAAAAAAAAAAAAAAAAAAAAGCCCCTTGAAACAGAGGTTTGAGGCATCTGGGTTTGCATCTGTTTTAAACAAAAATAGTCTAGTGCACTTCTTAAGATGCAGTACTGCATTATACATGAGGGTATTGCAGGCTAAAAGAAGGAAAATTGCAGGAACAATTTACAGTTGGCTAAGGATAGATTTTTACAGTGCTACAAACTCAGCTGTTTACTTCGATGTGACTGCACATGACATTTGAACATGTGTAGCCTACTGCTTTAAAGCAGAAGCAACCAAAGCTTTCTGCATACGAGAGCTGCACAGTGGTAGCTGATTGACAGCACAGAACTACAGCTGGCCTTCAGTTAACTACTATCTTTTCTCGATATATTGTGCTGTCTACAGATGCTGAATGCTTGCATGTCAGTTCCATGTATCAGGTTTGGATTTTTTATTTTAATTGCCTTAAGAAAACACCCCCCTCTTCTGTCACAGACTGGCATTTTGCCATATGAGGGTGACAAAAGTGTGAAGCATCTTACCAGAGCTATGCATAGAGTTAGAAGTAAACAAAATAAGTCACGGATATTGACTCGTGACTCAACTATAGTCCATGAACCACTAGGTTAAGAATGCCTTTATCCATTTTCTTAAAACATAATGAAAAAATATAGTAAGCTCTTTTCCCCCCCTTATATCTCAAGCATTTCAGGTGCTACTCAGTTTTCTGAAGATTTTGTCTAGATTTGCATGAACCCGGCTTTGATATTTCAAACAGAAGTCAAAGTAATTTTTCCCCATGCACAGTTCTGTTTATAGAGTTTATAACTATTACCACCTCAGTTTCAGAGCCACTCTCCTCCAGCCTCGCATCTGGTTCCATCTCTGACCTGCATCTCTATCCCCTCCCAGTCTTACCTTCTCGATAGACATGAACAACATACTTTTCATCTCATACAGATGTCTCACTAGCACAATTATTTACTTAGTGTTCAAACACTGTGGTAACTGTGCTTGAGTAACTGAAAGCATTACAGGCACTTAAACAAAAAAGCCATCGTGTTGGTGGTGAAAACTCATCCTGTTCAAGCAAAATGACAGTTGTCATCTACATATATACTACACTGAAGAACAAGCACCTACATTTTAAAGTACAGCTCAGTAACAATTTACTAATGATTTCACAGACCATAACTGTCTGTTTAATGGCAACATGTCAAGTCACACTCTAAGAATGTTGGTTAAGAAGAAAAAGCTTTAAAGATGTTTACTTCTATGCAGAAAACCACAGCCATACCTACTGCTATGCTGGGAGAACAAGGGCATAAGCCTGGTTTTGAGGTCATTTCATTCACTTCATTGTGTGAAGGACTTCACTGACTTGCATTCATTATCCTTGTTCTGCTCTGGAACAATACCAGAGTCAGGCCAATAGTTCCTGACCTAACAAGATAATACTGTATTTCTTCACAGCATGAAAATCAGAGGAAAAGCAGCACCAAACACATACAGGTTGATTATAAGGGTATGGGTCGATTTGCCATGCAAGGTAAAGAGTGCAAAGTTTAAAACCTGAACTCAGTTTTCATTGGTGTAGCATGGATTTGTTGGCTATTGTTTCATTTCTAAATAAAACCAGTATGACAGAAACCAGAATAGACCTCAAGATCTTTACTTAGAAAGCACGATAAAGGATATTTTTCATGCCACACAAATGAGGGAGACAGAATGGCTTATGTTAAATTACCTCCACTGGCGCGTGCCATTTTCAGAACTTCAAGAGAAACAGCAGGGGTTATTTCTAGCTGGCAAACAACCACTTTGGCTTTACAGATGACATCAGAAGCCCTCTTCAGATCTTCAGAATTTAAAAGCAGGTTGGCTCCTGGGACTATGACAACAACATTCTGTCCTAAAGAGAAGATATTGTGTTTTTTATCTTAACATTTGCAATAAAGTATGTAAAACAATTCCCCGCTTTTCTACAATAAATTTCAGATGAGTGTTTCAATTTACTTTCCAAAAAATCTGCATTAAAGATGTATGCATTGCTGACATTTTCAAGTGTTGGATACTTTTAAGACTCAGCTGGACAGAGTGCTGGGCCATCTTGTCTAGACTGTTTTTGCAAAGAAATGTTGGACCAGATGATCCTTGAGGTCCCTTCCAACCTCGTATTCTGTGATTCTATGACACAACTGAAGATTTCAGAAGATAATCAAAAAGATCATCAGACTAATGAACGATACAACACACAACAAATGCAGTATATATTCCATTGGGAAAAGTCACATATGAGCTTTCCCCAGACTTATTTTGGTGTTTTCTATGAATTCTAAAGATTCACTGTACATTCACTGTACTAGTCACAGTGGAGATGGGGGACATATCCTAAGGCTGATATTTTATAGAATCCTAGAATGGTTTGGGTTGGAAGGGACATTAAAGATCACCTATTTCCAACCCCCTGCCATGGGCAGGGACACCTTCCACTAGACCAGGTTGCTCAAAGCCCTGTCCAATCTGGCCTTGTTTTGTCTCGCTCTTTTAGTCAACAGTTTGTCAGCACTACTTTATGTTTGAAAAATAGCCCCCAAGTTCTTTCTTATTCAATCCAGCTTCATTTCCCTCCTCAAGAAAGCAGAACAAAGCTATTACTTCTTGCGCACATAGCTGCCCTATCGCATTTTACACACCTCATCAGTACAGAGCACCAGGAAAGCAGGGGACACAAGTGATGGGGCAATTTGCATTCTCCTAAAATATGCCAGTAGCACTTGGAAAAGCATCAATGTGATTATTGAGTTCATGCGCCAAAAAATGCCATAAACATTTTAAATTTTCCCATCAGCTGGGAACAGAAGACTATTTCCCACAGCTATGAAAATGATGCACGCTCTTTAGATTTCAGAGCAGCAGGCTTGCTCCATTCACCTGTGACACTTCAAGTCAGGGCCCCTAACTATCATCAAAACCAGAAGCAGCTAGTCACAAAACCCTAGAAAGGTAAAATGTCTGTGTCTAAGGAAAGCTTTATCAGGAGTGAGTAAAGAAGGTGGGTGACACATTCTGCTGCAATTAGAGCTGGCCAGCAGAAGGGTCTAAGCAAAACTACAGGTGCGGAAGCACAGCAGTATCTCAAAGCACGTGAAAGATCCTTTTAACACTCGTAGTTTGTTTTACAGTTAGGTGAGGAGGGTCATTTACGTAGATTCCGAATATTCTTTTGTTTTCCTTCAGACATGCAAGTTGCCTTCTTTTATTGCAGTTTCTTTCTTTCATTGTTCTTTTTAATCTCTGTTACAACACCCAGAGACCTTCAGGCATAAGAGCCTTCAAATTAAAATTTATTGTTAATCACTCAGGTATTAAATTCAATAAGTCAGTTGTTCCTTGATTTACAGGCTCAGCCCGCCCCCGCTGAAGATTCCTTTAAGGACTGCCAATCATTAAAGGCTACCAATTCTGTAATGAACTGAATTACTCTGTAAATAAATATTTATGTTTTTAAATACATTATTTTTGTTGAATGCGACTTCAAAGTCCTTTGCATGAGAAATGTGCAAAGCTTGTCTCCGTAAATATGTTCTGAAAAGAAAGCAGGACAATGGAAAGAATAATATAGTGATCTCAGAGGGAGGGGCCCAAGCTTTCCAAAGCAATTCTGCTGTCAATGGTTTGGTACAGAACAGCTGCATATGAAAAGCAAAACCTCAGCATTTAAAGCCAACGCCCTGCTTTTCAACAGACAATGATGGGCATCTGGGATAAAAAAAAAAGAAAAAGAAACAGCCTTCTGCAACAAGTAAATGCTACCAAAGATACCTGAACCCTGTAAAGGGAACATTCAAAGGCAAGTTGAACCTTATTTTGAAAGCTTACAGGGTGCAGCAGTGCAAACAGTAAAAGGCAGGAAATCAGTGGACAAAACCACATTTCATTTCTGCCTGAACTCTGTGCTACCTAGAATCTCAGACTATCCACATGTCTTGCTGCATTATCTTGCTGAACTATTTAGCTGTACTGACATGTATATTATTATTAGACTTTAGAGCTAATGGCCCAAGGCAATAAGGAAGGCTGTTTGCTTAAACCCATATGTACAAATTCAAGGTAGACCATGCTGCACTGGAGCACAGTCAGAAGCTTTTCTTTGCAACTACAGAAGGTCAGAGACTTAAAGTCTGCTTTCAAACCTGCCAGGGAAATGCAGCACCTACTGCGGTACAACAGTCCGGATGGGCTTCACCCAAGCTGGAGGGAAGTAGCTACATTCTGTTCTTAGCTACATATACCACACTAGCTGTGAACGACAGCACCCACCACAAGCTTACACCAGTGTGCATGAAAGCAGAATCTGGACCCATGCACTCATAATTAATACCAGAATTTCGTATTACCAGCAACCATTTTGTTGAAAGCAATTAGTTCTTGCCAGGGAAATCAGATGGGAAATTGGCACCAGGGACAACCGAGTTAAAGACAGATGGCAAAGAGGGGTGGGATTCATCTTGTCCAACATTGACTAATTTTTAAAGTTTAAGAGAAAAATTCTACATTCTAGGAAATTCTAAGAAAACTGATTTCTAAAAAATAGCCTTCTAAGTTCCTTCAACTCAAGTATTTTCTGAGTTTTTATAATCCTACATATCTCAGATATCTGGTTGATGAGGAGATAAGCTACTGTCCAGAAATGCCTATGTACTTCTGTTAACTCTAGGGGAAGCCTTAAGCCATACACCTCATTTTGAAGCAGCTCAAGCGAGGTTAAATGTTACCCACATTAAGAATGAAAAAAATATACTCACTGCATTGCCTTTAATTCTAAAAGATCTTTACTTAGACTAAAAATTCGCACTTTTAATGGGAGCATCTATATAATTTTAAGTTTTGCAGACATCAGCTGGAATATTAAGGGCCACATTCACAGTTGCTATAAGCTAGAATAGCTAAATGAAGCTGATAAGCTTGTGGAAGCTTACACCAGATGGGGATTGGGTCCAATCAATACTTTAAACAGTGTGAATGCTGTCCCCAGTTGGGCTTCTAAACCTGCTACTGTCACTTCTTAGAAAGGTGGGTAACCCAAGCTAGATTTTTCTTACAAGTGACATTTTATAGATGCCACTAGATGAGAAGTGCCAGCGGAAAAATCAAAGCCAAACCATATACAACGCAGTGCAATAACCATCACTTTTTAATATGGATGGTGAGCTAAAAGCTGTCTGTAGTGTTTAGAACTCCCCAAAATCTCCAACAATGTAATTATAACAATAGCTGTGGAGCTTCTGCATAATAATAAGTAAATAAATAAATAAAGGTGATATTGGTGACCAGAAAATAATGCTACGTGAAAAATGTTTGCTGCCAAATCACACAGTTCATGAATATGAGGGCAAGTTCTGGGTGTGTCACGGTATCATAATTCTTATGCAATTACTTGGTAGAAGCATTGTGCAGTCTCCTACACAAAACTTTAAGTTCATGAGGAATGCCAATACATAGTTATGCTATAAAAAATCAGGTGACATTTCTTCATAACCCTGAAGGTTCCAAACAAAGATTTTCTCTTTGGAAAGTATAATTCAAACAAGCTGGCATATGTACTCTACATTTGCCCTGTTTATTTAGCCTTATCTCAATATACATTTTGAATAGGTTTATACTGGTAGTGCTTTGGTATTGAAGGTACACTAACCTACAAAATAATGCCTATTTACCACTCATGAATCATTAATAACTTTACTGTAAAGTCAGCACAATGCCTATCTCAAGTGAGGGTTATCTCACAGTGTCCTGTGTAGGTGGGCTCTAAGTTCTAACTTGTAATAATCAAGAACACGTTAATCATGACTCGTCAACCTCTGTTGCCCCTCCATTTAATTTTTGCTATGAACATTGAAGTTGTCAGACCAGTCCAAACTATTGGTCCAGCCAGGCCAGCTTAAAGGCACTGTCAACACTCAGTACTAGATATATATACAAAGTGCAACAAACTTCAGAGGTGATCATGTAGAATATTACCCATAAAGAGGTTTTTTTCCCTGTAAGTGTATGTAAAAGTGCAACACACATCTTCTTACCACTTAATAGCACACTGTTAGCAGAAGGTGTGCTAAGTGACAGAGCTAGTGGAAAGGTGGCAGGCTGAAAGGGGAAACAAAAGCTGGGGTTCAAAGTGATGTGATGCACTTCAAAGAGAATGTGTTAAGAAAAGCAGCCAGATGTACCGGCTTTTCTCCTTAAGACAGAAAGTACAGGTTCAAAGTGTACAGGGTCCTGGTAAACTGAACTTGTGTTTAGTCAAAATCTATCTGAATAGGCAATCGCACATAAGAGAACAACTGAAAGGAACACAAGGTTCCAGAAAGATTTCTGCACAGAATTCTGTGACCAGTCCAGAGGGAACCTTTGCAGTGTCTCTGGGCTGCATATTTTCCACTGCAGCATTATAATCTCGTTATACATCTCTCCATCATTTTGCATTAAAGCAGTAATTCAACCTCTCTTTTATTGATATATTGCCTTGTCCCAGAATATAACACAACTTTGAGAATATCAGATGTGCCTGATAACTGCCAAATTTTTAGTACTTTGCAATTACAATAATGGGTGAGTTATAGCTGTGCAACTCAGTAACCAGCAAAAAGCTTCCCAGAAATTGAGCAGCACTGGCTAGACAGATGCAGGTAACATCAGGGAAAGTTTATTTCAGAGCTTCCTCCGAGTCTGCTCTCTACGGCTTTCTTTTCCTCTGTATTCACTCATCCATCATTGCCTGCTCCCTCTACTTGAGTATCTCCCATACTCCTGCCTGTGATTTTATTCAGTTGATTGAAGTTGGCATTTTTCTCATGTATCAGTACTTGTAAAGAACCGGTAAGCTGTAAGTGTGGATTAGGCGTGTGAAAATACAGCAATTAAAACTTGGCGATTTAAAGAGATGATACCTATGGTTTTTTATTTGTCCTTCATTGTCTTAACACAAAACACCACCACCACCCCCAACTTCAAATGCTTCCCTTTTAGGTACAATTTGAATTAGCACAAACTGCTTCACATCAGTGTGGTGTTTCAGCTATGCCAGCACAACTACTGCGGTAAAACATACATGCGTAGACAAGCCCTCTGAAAAGTGCTGTAAAACCTGTTTAAGTCAAATCAGCCAGGTTTCTACAGGGGAAAAAAAAAAAAGAAGAAGAAAAAGATGTCTCTTGCAACAGCAAAGCACAATACTATTGCTATTTTATTGCAATTTACGCAATTCAAGGACCAGATGGTTTTAGAGAGAAGCTACAACCAGAACCATTACCAATTCTGTGCATGCGTTTGCTTTGTAGTATACTTCTGACCAGGTTTGCTCTTCTACTAGATTTTAAATGAAATCTGAGGCCAGTGGTAACTTAATTAAGGATTTTTTTCAGTTTCTCAAAGAAACTACATGACATTTTGCATTATTCATCTTACTATGTGAATCACAAGACTGTCACAGACCCTTTGACAGTAACGTGTAAGACAGCCTACTGTGAACTTGTGCCACTGAACAGTCAGTTTCCATTCCTGATGTTTATGAAGGTTTTAGATCCACAAGATGGTTTTGTTCATTAGCCTCCAGAAAGATTCATGGTGTTATAATTCTAAGAGGTCATCCTCTGTTCATTCAAGTTTAGATCACATCTATCTTAGCTATGCATGTGGATCTGGAAGTAGTCAGACTGCTTCTTGCTCAGCTATTCTGTACAGCAAACCTTGTGCAAATCATGGTTACATGTACAGAACAGTGAGGCCTGGGAGCATGCTACTTTTTTCTCACAGTCTCTCCTATTTACAATGGCAAGAGTAGTGACTCTATGCAGCGTAAGAGAGACCTTCATAAGAGTTACTGTGGTAATTAATCTGGCGATGTAAACCAAGAGAAGGGGGTGGAAATAAGAGGCAGGTATCCAGTTTATTCCATGTATTAGAGCTACCTTATTTCTGAATTAGAGCTGTCATGCAAGACTTTGATTAATCTTACTTACAGAAAATTAAACTGACATCTCCAACTAATTTGCCTAATTTTCTGAATGTTCCTGTGTAGACTTGCCTTAAGTCACAGTTCCTTCCCAGGTCTGCTCTTGGAGTGAACAGTCATGTTTCCTTTCCCATTTTGAGCTGTAGCCCAATGTACTACCATCAGGTTACAAAGCTTGTTAAATCAACGTGTAGCTAAACTATGGTAACTGTTCAAATGAAAGCTTTTAGCTGAACTTAAAGTAAATTAATCCATCCAATCAAACTTAAATTGTTAGGTTTGCGCAACCATTATCAGTCTCCTGAGCTCTACATTTTGATCGAGATACACGTACTTCTCCTAAGAGCTCTCAACAGCACAACTTGCTTGAGGAAAAGATAGAAAGTTTTCAGAGGAAAATTTAGCAATCTTGAAGAAGAATATGAAAACAAGACAAATTTTCTTTTCTTCTTCCCCTGCAATATGACAGCAAAGGCACAGACTAAGGAAAATCAACATAGAAAAAACAGATATGCCATTTCACAATTCATCACTGCAGATGTAACTTGGGATCAAGACCTGTGGTAATATTACAAGATCAACATAAATATTTCTACTTATACTAAGGACAATTCCTTTTCCTGATTCAAGGCCTGATGACTCAGTGTGCTGACGAAGGAAACCCCTTTCCCACAGGACACGAGGAAATGGAAATGGCCTCAAGTTGCACCAGGGAAGGAAGGTTTAGATTGCACACTAGGAAAAATTTCTTCACCAAAAAGGTTGTCAAGAGTTGGAAAGGGCTGAAACAGGGAAGTGGCTGAATCGCCATCCCTGGAGGTATTTAAAAGACCTGTAGATGTGGTGCTCAGGGATACGGTTTAGTGGTGGACTTGGCAGTGCTAGGTGAACTGTTAGACTCAATGACCCTAAAGGTCTTTTTCAACCTAAATTATTCAATGATTCTACAGTAAAAGTGGAAAAAGGAGAGCTTTAACCTTCTGCTACACCACGTGCTCCGGCCAATGTAAAATTAGACAGATCAGCTGGCTGACTAAATTATGGCAATCACCCTGTTAATCTAAGTATTTGAATTCTGCCACTTTTAGGCACCTCATCCTACGACATCATCTGAAATAGAAGGAAGTTCCACAAAGTATGAATAAAATCTTGAAAAAATTGAAGATGTAGAAAAAAGTAATTCCACAATTAACAGTGATAAGGCAAAGGTTTCTTTTATGGCTGTAGAGGTAGAACACAGAGGACAATTCAGAGTAGAAATATGTACCTTCACTGTTGACAATTACTGAAGCAGTTCCAGTAGCAGCATCTGCAGTCTGACCTACAAATGCTAAGAAAGGGAAAAGTTACAGCATGCATTAGTTCAATACATTACTTTCAACCAATAGCATGTGATGGAGTTTAATTGAATTAAATCTAAAATGAACCCATAACCTCCAGTAATTTAAAAATGCTAATTACTCTTTCATGTGCAACAATGCCAGAGAAGCTAACAACAACAAAAAGTGTTAATTTACACCCACAAAACAGAAATGCGAGTCCAACATTCTTTAATTTGGCTACATCTCTGCTTTAGAAAAAGAACGTTATTTATACAGCCTTCTCAGGCATTCTACTCCTACGTGGAAGTACTTCTTTTATCCAACGAAACAAAAGAGTCAAGGCTGGAGAAAACAAAAATATTAAAACAACACAGCATTTAATTCTGTGTAGATTTGCATTTCAGCAGTAATATTAACATGTGCTATAAAAGCAGTGGTGAAGCTATGTTTCCTCTTTGGATTATTATTAATCTAAATTAACCAGAAGTGAGGCTGGCAGCACTGTCTGTTACAAAGATTGTTCCATGTTTACTACTATAAGAACCTGTGTTCAGCAGTCAGCAAATTGGTCAAATATTAAACAGTGGTACAAAACTTTCTATGACAGGTGGAGGGTTTTTTTAGGGAGAACTGTAATAGAAAACTGTCAAAATAAGTTGAGTTGTTTCTCCCTCAAAAAACAACCCCTGTATTTGAGAAAAATCTACTATTTGAGGCAAATTCTGGTGACCTTCTTTTTAAGAAGCACTCGTGTTCTAACATTTTAGAACGTGGACTTGATGCTAGGCAGAAGTTCGCTTCTTTCTTAAGATGTGCCTTTTGCAGCCAATTTAGAAAACTGCTCGAATTTGAACAAGGCTGAAAAAACACATAACATTATGCTCATTCAGGTTTGCTAAAGTATTCCAGGTACTTGCCTTGGAGGTACCCTTATCTAGCTCAGAGTTACAGGGCTCAGAGCAGAACTTTCTTTGCTTCTCTTCACCATGAGTTAGGTTTGCACACTAGCATTGAAAACTTGTGCCTTCTGTGCTCTCAGTGCTCTTCCTTCAGGAAATAAGCAGCATGAGCTGCAAGCTGCCCAGTTTACATCAGTAAAGGTCTAAATGGTCTGAGCAGCACTGGTAGCTGACTGTTGTGGAAATTGTGGAAGACAAGAAGACTGGGAAAAGAAAATTGAGAAATGGTTTGAAATTGGAAAGAAAAGGGGTAAATACATTAGGAAACAGAAAAGTGATGCAAAGAAGACATACCACAGGAACCCAGGATATGAAATTTGGCAGAACTGGCATTACAGCAAGGATTTTTATCCAGTAGCTGGTATCTTTATGTATAACAACAGGGATAGGCTAGACAAGAATGAAACTGAGATGGAAAGACAGTGACTGAAATAAGACAGTCCTAAGCAGAAAGGCCTGTGCACATTGAATCACCCTTGCCTACAAATCCAGGAATGCAAGCTGGCATCCTGGACCAGCATCACCAGCACTACATCCTATCTTCCTGTAGGGCGGATAAACATAAGGGGTGACTAACACCATTCTGAGATATTTTTAACTCAATCAGCAGAAATTGGTAACTTGGACCTAAAACTTCCAACCCTTCAGTTGATCTAGCTAGGTATCAGTGAAGTGCAACATGATGGAATTTCTGGGGTTTTTTTTCCCTTTATGATTTTTTTCTTTTGCTGCTATAAAGACTATTTAAAAATGTATGTTAAGTTTGCAAGAGCAATCACTTAAATCAGAAAACACAATATTTAAGGTTCCTTGTGGAATATACATTTTCATTAAGTGCTATGCATTATAATAGCTTTATTTACATGACCAAAGTCTTTATTCATGAGGTAGGCATGCTTTAGAGAGATTTATGACTGTACATTAACAGACATTATTTTTATGGTATCCTTGCTTGGTTTCTTGCGTAAGTTGAAAGACACATAATGAATAAACCTGTATATACACTGGTGAAATATTTAGATGCTGTACTGATAAGCCTAATAAAAAAGCCCACAAAATACTGATAGTTCTGTCTTTAAAGCAGGATCTGAATGCAGTAAATGAAGCTTGTGGCTGAACATTAAGCAGAAACGATAAACAGAATATCGAATTGCCACTTAATGATTGCATCTGCCCATCCTTGTCCACCCTGAAGGAGACGAGTCATGCAGACAAAAATGTGATCATGTAGTCCAGCAGCACACAGTAATACATTTACATAAGAGAAAGAATTAGGCTTACGAAGATACAAAGATATCTAGAATACTGTGAATGTTTAATTTTTCCTTTTCTCCGAAAGCTTTTAACATTGATTTTTGTGTGTATGTGTGTTAACAAATATCAGTTGCAGTCTCTAAAATGACTGCATGTGTCATTTCACAGAAGAGAGGTGAGATGCACTGAGTTGACAAATGCATTTCCACTCTGTCTTTCTGTTCCCAACATGAAATTCAGAATGAATAATCAGACTGGAGTTTTCAATTTCTCACAGGCATTACAATCATTAATGCCAGCCTAAACAATCGTATATCTCCAAGATATCTTCAGGTGAATTCCACTGATGTAATCAGCTGAGATTTAGAGGTAATAACACTGTATTTTATTTTTTGTGGTACAGCTGATTTCAGAAGTCCCCATATTCTCACTCATTCCTTCCTGCCAGTGGTGTCAAAATAATTATTCATAGTTCTGAATGGCAAAACACATCAAATAAGGCAATAAAATAAGAAACCCTCCACTGCCAGTTTTTAAAGCTTAAAAAGCATACGTAAGGTTTCTTTAAAATAAAATTTTACCTGTGGAAATACCATTCTTCTTCAAATTTTCAACGTAATCATTGCCAAAGGAATCCTTCCCAACCTATACAAAAGACAAAAGGGTAGGTTTTCACTACAGAAAGGTGAGAGGATAGATAGATCATCTTTACACAACAGAATCCTCTACTGTAATCTGAATGTAATACTTTCTGTTTTGCAGCACTTTGCCTTATTAACAAACAAATAATAACCTAATAAATAATAATAAAAATGTATTAATAGTATTAATGAGCAATAGGAATAGTGTTCTGCAGTTTCCCCTCCTGTATTACAAAACTGCCCTGTACAACAATGTTGCTATATTAAGGCTTTATGCTCTTAATACCACCTGGCACTGGAGCTTTCTGGGGATTGTAAAATCTGGAAGAATACTGAATCATTCAGCTTCAAATTGAAAGCATTTATAGTAACTCCCATGTCCTTTTTAATTGCAGTTCATGTTTTGAATTTTCTACCTCAAGTTTCCTCAGTGGAAAAATATCAAACTGTCCTTATAGGACAAAAAGGGATGATAAATATGGCATTGATGATTTCTGTAATTCTCGGCACTAAACGTACTGTTTACAAATTTAACCTTTTTTGTTTGCTTTATCCAGCAAGAGCAGATTACGTTGAGTTGGGAAGTCAAGCTATGCTCTATTGTTTTTCTAACAGCAAATTAAAGAGCTTGTAATTTCAGCTCCACTAATCCTTTTAGCTGAACAGAATTCTGCTTGCTGGTTATTCAGACTGACAAATTTTTTTTGGTAACATTACACAAGCTGAACAAAGGAGATGAGGTATGTGAAGAAAAAAAATGGTGTAACTTGCCTAATGTCAAAATAACAATTAAAATATATTTAGAAAGCCAACATAGTTTTAATTTCACTACTTTTAGGTTATGTCTTCAGCATGCACAGCGTGTGCTCCCACTTCCAAGGTTAAGTTTTGTATCTGAGTGGTATCAAAGGCTGACCAGTACTACAGGAAGTATTTTTGCATGAGAAAACATCTTTCAGATTAGAAGCTAAATCAAGATCCTGGTCACAGTCTAAACAGCAAAGGAATTACATGGGAAGCCCTAACTAATGACCCACCTTCTCACAAAACAGCTGTAAACAGCTAATGGTATATTTGAGTTACTGGAAGCACAGAGCAGTTGCCCCTATTGCCTGCTATTAGAAATTAATCTATTCATGAGCTCAGTACTTTAGAAAGCTCAGAGAAGACCTGAGTGCTAGCTAGTGATCACAACAATCAAACCTTGAGATTCAGAATTCTGTAATTTAAAGTGTCATGGATGGATGATCCTTCCCCCACATGTCCTATTGCACAACCATGTTTTGAAACATACTTTCATTTCCTACAATCTCTATAAGGGATTTTTCTAAAGTATTATTAGGGGTGGTCCTGATCTTTTACCAGATGAGGATGGGAATTTAAGTCAAAACAGTCTAAGCAGACAGAACATTCCTCTAGCATATGGAAAAAAAAATCCAACGAACAACATTTCTGTGGGTCACTGTGTTATTCATTGTTTGCACATTAGAGTATTTCTGTATCTCTGACTACTCCCAGTTTGCCAGACAGGGCGGGTTGTCAGAAGCTGCATCTTCTGACTGCTTCAGGCTGGATGACTGCAACCATCTGTGATTTCAACCTGAGCTGTGCTCACCTCTGCAGCCTAACAGCTGTACTACCAGAATGCATTCTGCCTGATGGTATCACCTTCTCCCTGCCTTGCTGCTACAGAGCTTCTACAACAAATCTTAGGATTTGCTCAGTTATTTCAGCAACAAAATATTTCATAACAATTTTCCAAAAGCTCAACTGAAACTTCCTTCCTTCATTTCTGGGTCCTACATAACTGACAGACAGGCATCCCGTATTGTTCAACTGTCATAACAACTGAGATCAGCCGTGGTACTTTTGCTCACAGCAAGACACTGCAGTGCTGGAGGGATGCCCTTGAAGGGGTCTCCATGGAGGTCCTTTTCCTCTGGAAACTTTTTTCCATGTTAGTTCATCAGTATCTAACCCAGTTAATCCTAGCGTGTTTGAAGGGCTTATCTTTCCATTCAGGCTTTACCCCCAAGGAAGAGAGAGTATTGGGCATCAGACTCATTTTAGATTAAAGGCATATTTACTGACCATGTCAAATTATGTAACATTGTTTTAAATATTTTCTGCTTTTGCACAGTCCTTGCTAGATGGACTATTGGATAAACAGAAAAAATAAATGTCTTGGTCTGTTGACCACAGAACATTGTATGTGCTGAAATAGCATTTCTTCTTTCTTGAGTCCTTAACAACAAGCTGTTTGTACAAGCATTATGGTCACATAGTTTGCATATTAGAACAAGTGGAATTACATCAGTATTTTTCAGTCTGCTTTCTTCCTGCTCACCATCATGTTTTCCATGTGGAGCTAAGGGACCTGGCTGGCATCACAGAAGCTAAAATTCTAGCAGCTGAGAGAATCAAATTCCTCTGTACCTGAAAATTAATTGCAATAAAATCATGTACCTCTTAGCAACTGGTTGTTTAATCTGTTCTATATGCTCTTTTTTCTTCATTAGGGAATTAAACAAGTACTAAAGAGTAGTATAAGACAGTAATACAAAAGGAAAAAACAATTGATGTCATCCATCATATTCTGGGCTGCATCTGAATATAGCTATGTTCTTACAACGAACAGAATAAATAAAGTATTCTTACAAAAAAGTGCTTACAGAACTTGAACTTAAATTTGGCTTACAGAGCATTTAAAAAGAGAAGACTACATAGCATGGTAATACAGCTCTTCCTATTTCTAAGTAGGAATCAAATGCAGCTGGTGTTTAAGTAGAATTTAGTATGTGCAGTATCAGGCTAGTGACATCGACGTCCAGTGAGGAGGATTCTAAATTGTTTGTCAGAAGTAAACCAGGACTTTTTTCAGTATGCGCAATGTGTTTCAGATCAACATCCCTCCACCATCTGATTTTTTTGGTAATGGCCACTATAAAAACAAACAAACAAAACACCCCAAAACACCCCCCCCCAAAAAAAAACAAAACAAAACAAAACAAAACAAAAAAAACCCCAAAAAACAAAAAAACAAAAAATGTTTGGGACTTAGGAATTTCTCAAGACCACTGTGCATTTTTCAGTACTGCAGCAGGGTTCTTGCATGAACAACGAGCAGTTAATTTATTTGCTTACTTCCTTTAGTTCCCTGATAGTAATCCTTTACTTTTCTCTGAACAACTGGCTTTGTCTGTTTGAAGTAGCAAGTTTTCCATCAATATGTTGTTTTACTGTACTGAGCAAATTGAGGAGGGGAGTTCCAGACTGATACTGTGATACATACTGATAACCCAGAGCAACGGTGGCCACTTGCAGAGACATCCAGGCAGACCACTATTTGCATTTCCATTACTCAAACTCAGTACTTGATTTTACATTAAAATTCACAGCATTCTGTGGCATCTCTAGTCTTAACTGTAAGTCATTCTAAAACTCCCTCTTCTCTCAAACCCTCACCAGACAGTCACTGGCTCTCTCTTGTGTTTTAAAGCTCTGAAGTATGAAGAGTTCCTTGTCATTTGATCTGAGATGTCTGCTGCTACTCTTGCTGAGGACATCCTCGGTCTAAATTACAGCCCTTGTAAGAGGATGCCACACTCCAGCACAATATCCCTCTAGTATTAACACCAATTTTATTCTGTGAACTTCAGAATGTAGAAGGCATTGTTGCACTTGTACTGGATAATAGGTGCTCTGAATTATGATCAAAACAAGCATATTACTGAGCACTGTGTGTGTGTGCGGGGAAATCTGGCTTTAAGAACCACTGAATACTTATGATGACTTGTTAAAGTAAAGATAATCTAATTGTAATGGCTCATTACTGCCTGACTCTTCTTAGTTTACTCAGCAAGAAACCTTATAGGTTTCCCATTGACCTCTGCAGATATAAGACTCTACTGCCATGGGATGAGACTATTCTGGGAGGTTTCAAGTGCATAATTAATTCAGAAAGTAAATATTGACTGGTAAAATCTAGAAAAAATACAAAATGCTAATACGGATATTAACAGTCAATCTCTGCCACTTCTTTGCTCCAACAAATACACATCAGAATGAAAGAAAGAAGACTGGGTTTTACTGAAATAACATAAATATGATTTTGGAAAGTAATTAGAAATTATAGTAACTGCTAAATTTTATTAGGAATGCAAATGTTTCCAGAAACATGTATGCACTGAGCAAAGGCTAGACCATTAAAAAATAAAACAAAATTCACACTTTCAGTGGAAAAAAACCCTGCTAACATTTAGCAGGAAATGTTAGCAGGGAATTCATTGCCAGTTCATCTTGTTCTTGAATCTGATCGTTATTGAATGCAAAGAAGATCAAATATACACAATATTACAGAAGCACAAACATTGCCAACATATAAAGTACATTGTAGAACAACTAGTGATAATGACAGACAGAAATTATTGCAAGTGTAATTTAGACTTATAGCTATCATTCTTTAGCTTAAAGATTGGATTGGAAAACCAGTGAGAAAGGTTTCTTTGAGATGTTTCCAGTATTTCTCAAAAAATCACTGACAGACAATGATCCAAAAAATTTAGCATCCTCTCCAGCTATGGCAAGAACAAAGCATGCCCAGTCAATTTGAAGTTTCATTTACAGTTGGCACAGAATGGACAATAAGGCTACAGAGAAATAAAATTTGATCTTAACTTTGATAATGATCACCCCAAACTTATAATGTTTAATGACAAAAACGAAATAAAATCATTGTAAGAATATAGCATCTGTCAAGCTGAATCAGCCCGACCGTCTGCGAGCCAGCCTCTAAAACTGCTGCATATTAGATGTTTCAGAAATGTGGGCAAAAAAATCCCATAGCATGCAAAGGTGCTAGGATTTGGATGTGAACATCTCATCCTAATCCCAAGTAATGAGATAATGATTCAACCCTTGAAGCACAAAGTTTTGCATTGCTTCTCAAAGTTGTTACTGGCTTGTCAGTGTCCGGTTTTTAATCACTTACAAAGTAAATTTCAGATTGACTGTAGCGCCTAGCACCTGAATGTCATCGAAGAAGCCCTGACTTTGCAACAGTGGTGAACATAAAAAGGAGAGGCTAATCAAGATTACTAGAATTTCGAACACCTCAGACTCTCTCCCATTCTCTTTTCCATAGTGCATCAATCTTAAGTTTCGCAATCCTTCTTTATATGCAATTTCTGCCAGATCTCTAGCCAACTAGTCTTTGGTTCTGGCAGTGTTTTTAGAACAGCCTCCTCCACGCTTAAATTTATAGCTGAAGTAAGGAAAAGAAAAGAGAATTAGAGAGGGATTAAAACAAAAAAGAAAACCCCAAACCACGAGAAACTTTTCTGTAAATCACCTAAAGGTTTACTGGAATTTGCATAAACATTTAGTTCAGCTGTAATCCAAGAGCATGTCGGTGCTTACCTTGCAGATCAGTGAGGTCTTGGCCCCAAGTCGAGCAGACTGGACACACTGGTTGGCTCCTTTCCCACCAAAACCAATGAAAAACTTATGTCCAAGGACAGTTTCTCCAGCTCTTGGCAATCGTGTAGTAAGGCTATTCCAATTTAAAGCAATATTTACATGCATTAGTGACTGAAAATAACAAGCATCTTCAAAATAAGAGTTACATTCTTATAATCCTGAATGGTCCAACAGCCAGCCAGTAAGACCAAAAAAGACTCAAAAGACCTTTTAGGGTCTCTAGTCCACACCCCACCAGTTTAAGTTTATTCCTTATAGGCCACCCAGTCAAGCTTCTTGTTTATTACTCAAGAGAGGTACTGCATTTCTTTTGTTCATGTTTCTACAGGAAAAGAAGCACTTGAACCCTGCCTGGGATTCCCCAGTGCTAACTCGATACAGATAAATAATAAATCTATAGTATCACTGCTCATGTTGTTTTACTGTAACATTCAGTTCAAGCTTACATATTGTTCATTTAATTTCATTACATCTAATTATACCTTCTTGAACCACCCTCAGTAATTTTTCACTCTGTTGGTATTCACACCCCTCCAAAGTGTAGATTGGTATCAAAACCTTCCTCCCCTCTGCTGTCACTCAGGAGCACTGTACGTATTTAACTTTTCCCTTTGTGAAGTTTTTCTCTCACAAATCAAGCTTTACAACTTCTTAGCATATTTTTTTTCTTGAATGCAGTCCAATTGCGTTTACATCCTTCTGGGGATGGGTGCCCAGAATCAGATGCACTAATACAAGCGGAGACCCATCAGGAGTGTGCTCTGGTTTAATTCCCATTTTGGAAAAGAGAAAACAAAACTGTAATTCTGTTAACCCCACCAGATGCTTTGCTATCTCCAGCAGAAGTAGAAAGGAAGAAAAAAGACACCACCGAGACTATGTGGAGGAATTTCTCTGAATTACACAGAATCAACCAGGTTGGAAAAGACCTTCAAGATCATCAAGTCCAACCATTACCCCAGCACTGCCAAGACCACCACTAAACCATGTCGTTACGGGATGCGAAAGGCTAGCTTACTTTTGCCACTTTCATTAAAACATGTAACACAAAACTGTTTACTGCAGTTGGATTACCAAAATTTCTGCCTTCTCAAGCCATACATTCCAGGCACAAAGTTTAAAAATGTAATTCTTTCTATCTCTTAAGCTACAAACAAACTCACAACACGTGTGGAGGGAGGGCTTCCTATCTATCATGTGCTAGTGACCTGTTCAGTGACAGTTCAGACAGGTTTCCAAAAGTCTGCAGGAAAGGAAAGTGGGGAAGGGGAATCTGAAAGAACACAGAGGAATGTGCCCTAATGAGGAAGAGACTAACTTCAATTCTGTTTGTTAATTTATAACATTATTTTACCCCAAAATCTTCCCACAGCTTCAAAGTTGCCAGCCCTCCAGTTCTGAAAAAAAGTGACGTGCTTCTGCACTAGCAAATCACTACAGCGTGCTCTTTGAAAAGGATATGAAGAATATGTGTAATTACTTTCTGAGTTTATGCTGCACCTTCTGAGGCATACTGGAGTTCACAAAATCTTCTGAATTAATGACAATGCACAACCTGATCTACTGAAAATTCACAGGAAAAAAAGGAAACAATTTTCCCTACTGATTTTCCATTTCAGCACCCATCAATCCAAAGGCTTAGGATCATTAGGAAATCAAGAAAACCTAAAATTAAACTAGCAAACCCAAACAAGTCCTGAACTCCCAGAAATTAAGATTTTTCCTTTGAAGGAGATGTAACGGGTCTGCGCTTCATCAGTTACAGTTTCTGGAGAGATGCAGTCTCTAAGAAAGGATGCTCACTAACAGAGCACCCCAGATTTTAGTGTGAGGGTACGGTGCGCAGCCAGCAGGTTTATTTCATGTGGGTGACCACAAAGCAACCCCAGAAGGCTCACACACACAGCTAATGGCACTCACTTTGTTTCAAGAGAGGCAGAGCTAGGATCATTCTGTTGGGAAATGCTTAAACCATTTTAAATAAAAATACAACATTTTAGAAGCATACTTATAGGTACCTTATACATGGAAAGGATTGCTAGGTTAAAACTACCCACAGCAACATCTGGCAGGTTGCTTACAACAGTGAGTAACTGTAAGGTTTCAGGGAATAAGGTGTAATGAGTGCATATAAGTAATGTTTATTCATGGCAACATCTATAATTTATCACTATTTTAGCCATTGGAAGATAAAGCAGTGAGGGTTGTGAACCAGAGAATGAAGGTCACAAAACTCAGCTGAGGAACCTCCTCTTCAGCTAGTGCCAGGGTACTCCATGCACACTTCTAACATCATGTACATTTAGTAAAGAGTAGTTGTTTCACCCAGGCTTGGTAAGAAACAGTATAGTAGCTTTTGTATAATTGCTTTCATCCACAGATCTCACTGCACTTTAAAAAGCAGAACAAAAACATTATTCCTACTTTTTGGGCATGAAATTTAGGCAAATCATTTTGCCTTTTTGTGCCTTGGGTCAGCCAAGAAGCCAGTTGCAAAATCAAAAATAGAGATCAGCTCAATTCACTAGCTCATGCTGTCTTCTCATTTAAATTCTGCAGTCTGAAAATGGTATCAAGTCTCAATTCATTTTCCTTCCTTAGGGTGCTTTTCAGAGATTATAGCTTATTCTATATAGAATTTGTTTCCACAAAAAGCTAATATATTTTTAGACAAAAATTAACGATTGCGACATCCCAGCAGACAGCTGCTAATAGCGCTGTGCTGAGTTCATAAGCATTCTCAAGAAGTACTTTCAACCATATATATTCTTGTTTTAACAGTAACCAGACCATGACTTAACTCTTGTCTCAGTTATGTTGGCATCAACATGCAACTCCAATGGAAGCATCATAATTGAACTGGTGAAAAAACTGGCTTGGTGAGATGAGAATCTCGGCCCCAGTGTTACAAGCAGCATGGCACAACAACTGCCTGTGGGAATGAAACGGCTTGTTGAAGATGGGGAGATGACCTTTTTTATTGTTTTGATGGCAAGGTACAAGGCAAAGGGCAAAGGATCAAGTTGGAACAGTGACTTATAATTAGGCAATTTTAAAAATAGGCTAACAGACTAGGCAAGACCAGGCAGCAGGCCCCTGTAGCTGACTGTAAACAAACCCTCACCTTATTACATTTCAGGCATGACCGTCAATCCTTTTAGACCAATTCTCCAATTCTTCATTTCAGAAGCCTATTTTTATTTCCCATATTAAACAAATTTAGAGTATTGATCTATTCGTCAGGGACTGTAGTGACAGGACAAGGGGTAACGGGTTAAAACTTAAACAGGGGAAGTTTAGATTGGATCTAAGGAGGAAATTCTTTCCTGTGAGGGTGGTGAGACACTGGAATGGGTTGCCCAGGGAGGTTGTGAGTGCTCCATTCCTGGCAGTGTTCAAGGCCAGGTTGGATGAAGCCTTGGGTGGGGTGGTTTAGTGTGAGGTGTCCCTGCCCATGGCAGGGGGGTTGGAACTAGATGATCTTGAGGTCCTTTCCAACCCTAACTGTTCTATGATTCTATGATTCTGTGCATAAGCCTGGAGCCTTCACTTTCACTGCAACTGGTGTTCCAGATTCTTATTTTTTACTAATGTAATGCTATTCTCTTGTCATTTTTTTGTGCAACTCTACTAACTTTTGATTCACATCAGAGAATGTTAATGAGCATTTCGGGCTTCTGTTATGAGCAGGCAATGATGAGTAATCTGTATGATTAAGGAACCCTATAAATTCTTGGCTTATTAATGGTGCCACAAATACTACTCAAAATAGCCTAAAAATGATGAAACAGCTAATGTTACTCCAAAACTAGGCTAAATTAGTTAATTAGAAAAACTGTCACACAGGCTTTCAGAACTGTTACAAGAATGTTTTGTAAAGCCATTTACAACTTTGACGTCATTTGAAAACACTGACCTGTTAAACCTAATATAAATTGCTATCAAACAGACTGCTCTTTGCTTATGTGATAAATTCTGCTCAGCCTTGAGAGAATAAATGGCTCAAAGGATATTGGGCTCTTATGCCTTATGAACAACCAGAAACGAAACTTGAAAACCCCCAACACTTATTGATGTGAAATAAAATGATTATATAATGTTTTGCAAACTGTGCACCACACTACTGAGCCATATTTATAGAGGAAAGTTCAGACCGAAGCACCCTGAAATACTTACAAAGGAAGGAACAGAATCACTCAGAATTTCAACTGAGATTTTACAGCACGGTATTTAAATGTAATGCACACAGCAATGCTGCCCTAATTTGTTCAGGGGAAATGAAAAATCTTACAGCAACTTATGTTTCAGAGGTTTGGGATGAATAAAAGCACATACATTAGAATTTCACCACTGTAGCAAATTCAACCCTCTTCCAGTAAGTGTGTGCCATAAGTTCCCTTAGAGGCTATTCCTGAGTAGCATTTGTATTTTTAGACAGACAACCCTTTGGAAAGATGGCATTAGAAATAGAACAGAGAACCTTTACTACGGTGTTGAAGCACTGAATCAGAGGTGAATGTGTAACTTACTGAGTCATTAATGCCACTCTCACTGGTATTCTGGGTTTTCTTGTAAAGTTCCCATCTAAGCAGTGACCAGATCATATTCAGAGATAGAAAATCTGAAGAAGAAAGAAGTGGAAAGGAAGAGATGTATACCTGCAGCATTTGCATAAACTAATCCTGAAATTAGTCATGGTTTGCTTCAGATTCTTGACACCTAATCAGTGTGTGTTCACTGTTTTCAACACATGAAAGTGCTATAAAGATGTACTTTTATTATCTTAAGCTGACATAAACCCCCCCCCCCCCCAGCAGCATTTTTGTGCTGTTTCTCTTGCATTGCTTTTATTGCTCACAGAGCTTCCTAATTCAAACTATTTTTTTTGCTCATAGGATAGTTTTAATTTGGATCACCAAATTGGTCCAACTTAGTGCACAGCAGCAAGGGTGGACCAGAACTGCAGAACTGAGGAGAAGGCATCAGTGCACCCATACTGCGCTAAGCCCGTGTTGAAACTTTGACTTGACACTACTTTGTATGTTGAAAACACTGAATACCATGTAACTAAGGCTTAATGAAGTAGTCCAATATATCATTAAACACATTGAAGAAAAGCATAAAGTATCAGTATGTTCCTGAGAAATCACATGTGCACGAGAAAGGAAAATAGACAAGTACATAAATATTTTTCTTAAAAAAAAAAAAAAGAAAACAATATTCTCGTTGGGCAACCGAGAAAAGAGAAATTGTAGGTTATCTGAGGTGACTGCCATTTATATGGTACCAGGAGAAACATTCAGACTTGTGTTTTTATTCCTGAAGAAGGGTGAAGATAATCATGGGTATCAAAATGGTAGCGGAAATGCCGCATTCAAAAGTGTCTTAAGGAAAAGGAATATAATGGTAAAGGTGTAGAATTTAGCTTTGATTCTGCTCTGTTTGAATCACTGAACAAAACTGACTCTTTCTGCCCTCTTGGGAATTTCCTAGAATGGGGAAAATCCCTGTGAGATTAGAGTAGGTGTAACTAGCCACTGTCTAGTACATACAATTTACTGGGCTTTCATGATTCTCAGAACTGAACAAATATCAATGAGGGAACAGTTCTTGCCTCTAACTAAGAATATTAGTACAATATTGTGGTGAAAAAAAATCTTAGACCTCTTTTGAATCTGGCTTAATATTTTGGTTTAGCCTTGGTCTGTTTTGTCTGGCGTAATTTCTAAAGGTTTGAACATGTGCTATGAGAAAATATCCATAACACGGAGACAAAAAGACCACAATTCTTTTCAAAATCTGATGTTCTTGGCTCATTGATGCTTTCATCCCTTTTAAAAATCCACTAAAACATCTTATTGGAAGGTAGAAAATGTCCAAGATTTATCAAGAGCCCACCTCAGGAACTGAGTTAACTACAGCTTGGTTTAAGTATGGGGCTATTCAGTTCTAGGTTCTTAGATCTTCAGTGACTGAAAAAAAGTGTTACAAGACAATTAGAAATCATAGAAATTCTCTATTGTTTTCTTCCTCCTATGTCCCTGAACATGGCAAGTTTTTCTTCAAAAAATAAAATAATTAACTTTTCATACAATTCAAATAATTGGTCATTGCTTGGCTGGGCTTTCTCTCTAGCCTCCAGTAAAGAACAGTGTAAAAACACTACCCAATCAGGTACCAGGAAAAAATAATTGATATTTAAAGAGTGGTCCCTTCTCAGGACAGTGCTGAAGCACAGGGTGAGATGAGCACCTTTACCCCATCATCCATTCAGAGTTGGTTTTTTAAACCTGTTTGATTTTGCATGCTAAAAAGTTTGTTACCACAACACAAACAAGCGAATGATGAATTGGTGCAGAGCAGCAGGAATCTTTTCGATCAATTTTGCCACCAGCAAAAATATGTATTTTATGAAACACAAATATATACATATTTTAAAAGACAAACTGTTTTGTACATCTCATTACTGAATGGATAAACAAGTGAACTGAAACAAATGGTGAAAATTTCCAACAAGGGAGAAAATTAAATGGACGTCTGCAACTACAGGCAGGAGCACCACAGTAGTCGCTGTCTTCTTAGATATGCAATCACCACCTCAATTTAAAAGGACCGAAATCTGTAACATGTAGAATGAGAACAGATGTCCACAGCTCTTTGAGACTGAACGTTTCTGTTGACCCTATGCACAGAAACAAATTTTATGCTCCTAGATATTAAAAGATGAAATAAACAAGAAGGCATCCAAATGAATGTCCTGAAGCATTTATGATAGCTCACTGCACTGAACCTGAGTGAAACAACAGTATCACCAAGAGATCAAAATTCCTAAATTATGGTAGGAGTATGAAACCTTCAGCGCAAAGAAATTATTGATTTGACAAATTGCCATAAGTAAAAAGCTTTCTCACGGAAAATCAAACCTCTAACATTTCCTCACATCACCAGCAGTTAAATTCTAGGAAAAGGTGGGCACAATTCATCATCTATAGAATGTTTAATTCTAAACTCGAACCTCTAAAGAGATTAAAAAAACACAAACAAATATGAATCTATCTTCAGATATTTAAGTCTCACCAAACATTCCATCACTCTTACCAAACATCTGCTTTGTATTTAAGAAAGATTGTGGAAATTTTCAGAATTGCTACTCTCTAACTTTATTTGCCTCCCACGTTGTTCTTCATTGATGTCTCTCGATTACATTATTTTTGGAACTGCAGTTACATAATTATTTTCAAGGCAATCTGATGGCAATATTAGAACAGACTGTCGCTGAAACATGCTGTGCTCACCCAGTGCTGAAGAAGGCTGCCTATGGTTTCTATGCCAAACAGAACATTGTATCATGATGCAGTACCAGGGCTAAAGCAGAAAAACCAACACAAAACAAAGCAACTTTTGCGACCAAGCAAAGAGTGATCTTCATATGCCTGAGGACAGACTAAGATTAAAGAGACGTACATAGAATCATAGAACAGTTAGGGTTCGATGAAGATTAATCTTTACCTCTTAAAGAAAGGATTTATCAGGCAACAAAAAACAAAGTGGAAATAGTATGGTTGAGTGGATAGGCTACAGGGTCCTTGTTCATGTCATCATGATTTTTCATATACTGGTAAATCAACAAAGTAATCTGTGCTTCTGCTTTACTATCATGAAGAAAATAGGGCACCTACTGACCCCTCCACAACTCTCATCATCAGTCTTTTCCAGGTAAAATACAAAGAAGGACCTCACTCCCCCTTAACTATTGGCATTTTTCACACAAGCATATTGTGCTTTATAAACTGCAAGATTAAGAGTGATAATCATAGATGTGTTCTCACTACATGTCATCAAAACAAAGTACAGTCCTGTCCAAACACTAATAATTTTCTTCAGTAACATGTTGCTCTAAAAGTTTGCACCCAGGACAATAATTTTGACAAGTACATTTTTCATCAAGTTGGTAACTACAGCGCTTCCTACAGAATCCATATGGGTCACAAATGTAAAGTATAACCCAAATAATACTTTACTGATACTTACTCAATGTATCACAGATAGTGAAGGTAATCAACATATCTAAGCTTAGTATGAGGACAGGATGGAATGGAATAGACTAGACTAGTCTGAACTAGACTAGAATAGAATAGTTCAATTGGAAAGGACCTACAGTCATCATGCAGTCCAACTGCCTGACCACTTTAGGGTTAAATTTCCAGCGTCTTCACTAGACAAGTTTTCACTTTGAAAATATCCTACCCTTGATTCACTGATTTAAAAACCGAAACAACTTTATCTAAATTCAAACTAATTATGAAGGTATCTACTAAAATCTTGGATTACAGTAACATTCAGGTTTGTGGGGCAAAGATGAGAACGTGCAGGGGGATGCCTGGGCTTTGCTGGCCAAGGTTAACTCTGCTGTGACAGGTAGGAATCTCCTCTAGATAGGTACCTTCATCTTTTTCACGATCTAAGCTCTTTTGGAAAAGGTAGATCCCTGAATACTAAAAGAGGTGCAATTCTGTATAACGCTGCCTTGTGATGCTTGCTGATGGACAACTCCCAAATGCCCATTAATGCCCAGAATTTAATGTGTAACAGGGAATGAAAACTGAAGAAAAATCTGCCCCTTTTTGCTGCCTCTATATAGAGTACTACAAGCTCCAGCAAAACCACCAACTGTTTTTTCCCCACAGGTCATATCTTACTTTGTTCTTTCGAGGGGTGGGAGGGTGAGAAAGGTAAGAAAACTACATTTAGAAAAGATTGAACAATAACAACAAGATATTCCCAATGAATAAAACTAACAGATTCAGACAGAAGAAGACAGGCATATTCACTCTTATTACAGCTGAAAACCTGGAAAGTGTCTGTCTTTCCACGCGAGTTCTGAACATGATCTGCCTATCCTTTATTTTCAGCTCTGACCAAATATGTTTTTTTTCTCTTTCTGCTGTTTATACTATTGGGGTTTATGCATTTTGTATAAACAGGTATCTGAAAAATGACAGGAAGTACAGTAAGTGATGGATGGAATAAACTAGTGAAAGAGAGTTATGACTCTGGAAGCAGAAGTTATTTGAAAGATGAGAGGCAAGAAAAGGGCAATACAGAAAAGAACTTCACTGTAACAATGTGATGTAGAAAGACAACAAGAAGAGGTGAAGACAAATAAGGGGTAATCACAGATGGTTCAGGGATGACATGCTATTGATCTAGTACAGGAAAAAAGGAAAAAAAATGCACTGAAGTCAGAAATGGAAAGAAGAAATAATGAAACTCAGAAGAGAGCACATGACCGATATATTCGGGAACATTACCACCTTCTTATTTTATAATTAGTTGTCACAAAGATCAACCTGTTCTATAAAGCTGCACCCACTTATGCAACATCCTAGTGAAAAATAATCTTGTATTTTTCTTCAGGCTCAAAGTATATGATACTAGGCTTGAAAGGAACCAGGATGCCAGCATCAAATAACCTACTGCAGCTTGATATAGGGGCTAACAAGTGAAGCCACATAAAACAAGCAAACAAAACCTTCCTGGTAGACTCCTATGGAAAGAACAGCTCAGACAGCTCCTAGAGGCAACACGATATATATGCCTGCCCAGAGTGTTTTTACACAAATTTGTTACGATCGACTCTGGATGATTTTTATTGCAGCTTTTGATTTGTGCCAGAAGCTCTTTACTGTCAGGAGTACTAAAATTCACCCAAAAATATTTATGTCTAGAAATGCATCAAGGAAAATGGTTATTTCCATTAACAGTACAGCCAGCAAATAACTCACTCCCAAGACAGAACAGAACTATTACTCATATCATTCTGTGGCTCATAAAGGGGGAGAAACTACAATATTCTCAGTGTTGAGTGTTAAAATATAGTTCCTAACAACTGTTTATTGTTAGAAATACTTTCAAAGGAGTTCCTTTAGAGAATTTCCTCTTTGGCTGTTGTGAATCTGGTATGTCAAATACCTCTAGACTGAAAAGGCAAGAGATGTTTTATTCTAAACAGTCAAACAGAATTTCCAGTAATAGCAGGGATGACAACCAAAACAGTAAAACCCCATGGGAGTTATATGGTAAAAGAGTATTCACTGGGGCTAGAAAATACAGATACATTCATAACACAACATGCTTTTCAATCTTCATCACTGGGATACAGAAGAAGCCCAAGGAATACCCTGAAGTACTGACAATGCCAATGACCAGTATACTGCTGGTTTTCATGCTATTTACTTGGAACTGCCCAGATGCCAAAGAACCTGACAGAAAGCAAATGGCAACAGTTGTGATACCTGTAAAGTGGGATGTTTTAGCATGAAGCAATGGCCATATGCTGAAGTGTATTGCTGAGATAAAATTGTATCTTTCCGTAGCAGAAATTGACACACTACCCCTTACTCCTGATGCTGATATTGGACAATTGGTAAATAAGCTTTTATGCCAATAGCCTCTCCCCTGATGATAATGTTAGTACTTCCTGACTTCTCATTTTCTTCAGAGGTATCACTCTGGATTTTCCAGAGACAGATAAAGCCTCAGCAGGAATGCAAAATTACAGGGAAACTGCACACTCAGGAAGTTGCTGTAACATCACTTGAATGTATGCTCAGCAAACATGGGCCAGGCCTGTTACGGCAGGAGTGATCCCAGTGTCCAGACAGTGATTCTGTCTGTCTTCAGTTCCGTTCCAGCCTGGTTTCATTTCCATGAATGCTGTCAATGAGAAAAGGAACTTCTTTCTACTGTAGTCACTAATATGGTAATGATTTCAGAAAGAACCTTTTCAGGTCCTAGACTTTCTGTGGACTTGGACACATGCAAGTCTTGTATGCATACAGGACACACCATTTTGAGGTATTTTTCTTTCCTAATATTCTGATTTTTTTAAACAAATATTTATTTGAAGGGATGAAATAAATTGTGTTCTGGATCCACCATTTTCATCTTGCAGAATTAGCAACTGATCTAACACCAGACAATAAGTTTTAAATGAATGAATTTTCTTCTGCCATCACAGTGTTGAAACTGGTCTCTGCTGTCACCAACCCCTGAGAAAGCATGTACATACTCATGAAGGTTCAACAAGGAGATCCAACTCCTGATAGCTGGCAAACAGGGCAGCCATTAAAAAGATGAAAAGTCTGATAACCTCGTGGTTTGATTTTTGTGGGTAGTGCATAATAGCTTACTGACCTCCAAAGGGGAAAATGCCAGTCTAATGAGACTAGACAATTGTGATTCTTTAAGTCATGCATTTAAAAAGCTCTGGATAACAAAACAATAAGGAATATGATGGTGTTTCAGACAAGTGTTCTTTGCCAGACAAGAGAACACAAGATGGAGTAGCTGATTTTCTTCTCCCATTAGGAAAATATACCCCCAGAAACTTATCACCTGCTACGATCAAAATGTTTCTGGATTCATTTACTCCATTACCCAAGTGAACTCTCTAGAGAATTAAGCAATAGTTTCCCAGCCTCATATGGACTAAACCTAAAAGCTTGGTAAACATTAGTTTTATCTCACAAACCATAATTTTTAATTGCTAACACACATAGGAAAGGCATAATCCTCCACTGATGATATCATAGTCTACTGCCATGGAAATGACTGCAGAATCATAAACACAGGTTTAAGATGACCTCACTTTCATAGGAAAGAGGAAAATTTCACTGGAATGTGAATGACATTGGGAATAAGCACACACAGATCCTACAGAGTGAAAAAACTCTCTTACTAGTCAGTCAAAATATGGAAGATGAAGACACCAGCTAGATGTGCAACTGAACGGCGAAGGGGTTGTCCTGTCCAAACACCGTATTACTACCTATGAGTCTTTGAACAAAGAGAGCTTTCTTAACTACTGTCAGGGCTCCCCTCCATAAATTCACCATACCAGACAGGAGTGAAATCCCTGCCCTGACAGGCTTACAGTTTAACCACAAGAACATGAACAAAGTATGGCTATAAGACTACAGTGTAGGATCACAGAACAACATCGTAGCTGGAATGCTTCCTAGAATGAGTAAGTACTTCAGAAGTGGGAGGAAAAGAACTATACAGTCTCTTCAAGCACACAAAATAACATGAAGTCAGACGCAAATGCAGAAGTACGATCTTAGTGCAGCAAGTGCTAAGTATTCTGGCTTTGGCTCAGGAAAATACATATATTTAACCTTCAGCTCTGAAGCACTCTAAAAGGCGTCAAACAACTCAAAGATTGGAAGTTCAAATTTCTGTGTAAGCTTTGTGTTGCCGTGAGCTGGGAATGTTGAGCACTGTGCAGGACCCCAAGTTGAGATGAGACAAGAAGCTTGAGCTGAGAACAGGGAGTGGAGAAATGTAGTAGGTGATAATGATCTCACTTAAGTAGAACCTTTCATCTTGAAGGATCTCAAAGCAGTTTACAAACTTAGACCAGACACTGCAGCTGGTAGAAACAGAAGCAGACAGCTGGGAACTCATTCATGGGAGGGAGGAGGTAACAGAGGACTTACTGGGTACCATATCTTCCAAAATGCTGGTGCTGGGAGAAGATGGCAAGACTACAACAGAGCTTTTCCCTGAACCTTGCCATGCAGCCATGTGAGAAAGCTGCAGAAAGTAAGCAGAGAGCCAGAGCTGGCACAGAGTAGCAGAAAAACCTCTGGATAGCCGAGGAGCTGTCACTGTTAGGATTGTAGTTTCCCTGCCTTTTATCTCAACCTCAATTCCATACACTCTTCACACTTTCTGCAGTAAAACCTTATGTCTTTCTTATGTATGCCCTTTCCTATTTTTATCCTTTTTAATATATTTCTCCTATTTCTCTTCACCTTTTTCCTATCTTCTTACAAAGCAAACTGCCCTTCTACTCCTGCAACACCAAAATGTTTTCCAAATGCATAGCAGGACAAACAGTGCTAGTCTTGGTTACTGGGAAGCCAAAGAAATTATTTCAGCTATGGCACTCATGTAGTACAGGCCTGACTGTAGTACCAGAAGGGCTATTCTTTAGTTCAAAAGCACTACTAAATACATGTTATTAAAACTGAACTAGATAAACAAGTCTAAAAAACAAGAGTCATATTAGTTATTGCTGAAATGGAATTGCTTCCTGAAGGAAAGACAGCGCCTAATTAAAGTACACAGTAGCTTAGGACACAAAATGAAGACACCAAATGAAAGGGCAGGGAGGATTCAATTAAATAGAATTCAGAAACCAACTTTCGTTGTGCTTCATTTAAAAGACATTGTGTGACCAGTTTCACATTCATATTTCTCAAGACTTTTAAAACTTCCATATTTCCATTTAGGAAAGGGAGAAAAAAAGTTTTTCATGGATAACAGCCAAAGACAAGTGCGGAGCAGGTGTTCCAGCAACACCAGTCCTTCTCAGAGAAGACCACAGCATCCTCTGTTGCATAAACAGCAGTTTCTTTCAGAAAGTGCCAGCTGGGATCAATGGCATGCTGTTTCTTGCTTTCATAACCTTGGTTGCAAATACAGCTCTTTTAATGGGTTAAAAAAGCCTTTAGTGGACTTGCCCTAATTATTTTGTGTCAATTTAAGAACACCCAACCAGACATTTTCTCTCCTTTTTCCCTCTTCAATATTTTGTTACTTTTTGTTGGAGGAATTTTGCTGGAAGCTTTTTAAGTTTGGAGTAGAACACCAAATATTTTTAACGCAACTAGAACTGAGTCTCATCCTAAAATAAACTGATCACTCATTTTGTGATCAAACTTGATTTAATGGAGGGACAACAATTTAATGAGATTACAGCAGTGAAAAGCTTCTTTTGACATGAATGGACTTGTGTCAGGCCCACATCAAATGAGCAGTGCCTGGGCCACTATAGATATTTGAAAGCTGTATACAAACAGAACTCAATTTTCTTACTGAATTCCATTACTGAGGATTTAATCTACTTGATTTTTATCCCATTTTTCTTTTTGGGCCCCTGAGATACAGCTTTCTGCCTGTCAGGCAATAGAAGGCAAAGGGGAGTTTCTCTAACCTGTGTTTAGGTCCTCTAAAATCAGGGCAGAACAACAAAACACTTAGCCTGTGCATCTTTCATCTACCATACACCCAAACTTTGTTAGGTCAGAGAAGAAGACAAGGGAATAGTACTGCCTCTGAAATCAAGCCCAGATTTTTCACTATTACATAAATGAAACGATTCACAGATGACACATTTTCTCATGCCTTGATGCCTTTCTCTGGATCCAAAAGATTAATTTCCTCAACTGGACTAAGCTTGTATTCCTTCACAGTTGTGCTTTCCCATGCTGCTGGCAATGGCAGATTGACTAGAATAAGGAGTGGCTGCTGCAGGGGAAGCATTATAGATAAAAACAAACACACAAATGGATTTGAAGGATTCTAGAGCACTTTGCTGCTAGGAGAAGCTGAAGAGCATAAAAAAAGAAGACAGTAAAGCAAGAAAAAAACATTAAAACTTGGTGACTATGCATGCACGAGAAATGGTGGAAATGAGAACACACGTGAAAGACCTGAAAACAAAGCAAAGAAGAAAATGAAGTCACATGTGAGGCTTTGCTTTGCTCACTCGAAAGAAGCATGAGAAAATTCCTTTCCATATTCCCAGAAAAGAAGCCTGAAATTATTGCCCCAAACATTGCATTTTGAAAAAAGAAAGTATAGACATAGCTTTGGATCATGGACATTTCCAATGAACCATTTACTTCAGCTGACAATGACCAAAACTAGAGACTTAAGAGGAAGATGTAGAATCTCACAAACGGAGATACCTTTGCCATTTTCCATAGGCAAAGACTGTGCCCAGACAGCGAAGACTTGATGTGTCCATCAGACTGCTCTGGGATGTTAGTTCTGGATGTGCATTTGTCACCACTGCTGTGTCTTTGCTCTCTTGCTAAATGCTTTCAGTCAATCAGTCTAATACTTGTAATAACTCTTAACAACAGTTGTTACAACAGGGGACTGGAAGCATTTCTTTCAGTTACACTCCCTGCAGGGTATGAAGCAACCTAAGGGAAGGAAAGAGCTACACAGAAAACTAAGACTTCAAATTTTGAACATCCTAACAAACACAGTTTTACAGTATTCGGCCTGTGGTCTCATTCCCTTGAGTTAAACTGAAAAACTGTTGTTGTTGTGACTATCCAAACACTGTTTTTCCATTTACATTTTGTTCTTTGCTTCTGCTGTTTTCAATTGCCATGCCAAAGTTTCTCCTGTTTATTCTAATTGTTTTAGTATGTCTGACTCTCATTGGTTTATATGTTTAGTCTTGTCCTGATTTAATATGAATTAAAATGCCAATGCCACGACCAGTCTGCAAATATGAGTCAGAGCAGAAACTATTTAAATAATACTATGGATGGTACCCGTCTGGTTTGGTATCTAGATCATATAGAATAAAGCTGTTTTTGTTTTCTACTACTATTGCCTGCTATTCCCAATGAAGTGTTGATTGTGATTTTGACCACAAATATGTTTTGTTCCTGGTCCTATTAGCCAAAAGAGTGTGGTTTACTGCATGTATGTACGTGAGGTTGTTTTGATTATACTAAATTCACTTTAGAAAACCCACATTCTGCCACTGCAGTGCTACAGGACAATGAGAAAAGAATTTCCAATGAGAACAGTATTTTAAAAGCAAACCACTGGGCCCCTTCCCTTTAAATGAATTTTAAGGCACACTACCCTTTCTTCTGAATTTGATTATTACATCTGAATACTGCCTTCCACAGAAGGCCCCTGTCCTTTCCCATCTCAGTCATTACATAAGACAGAGTAAATTTCAACTTGTACATTTCCAATTCACACCAAAGTTATGCTTTTTTAAATCATTAGTTTACTGCATTGAGGAAAAACATTAGGTGCTAACTGTTTTTTTTAATTATTTATTTAGTGGTGAATCTGGCTACCACATGGCCAATGGCAGCTTGAAGCTTATCTTTCTGATTCTTGGTACCTCTGTGGACATGGGAATATTTTCCATTTTGTGTCTGCCACTCTGAGCTTCTAGCTTTCCAGACAGAGGGGCAAGGCAGAGGGGCTTCATATTTTATCAGTTCAAGTTATAATAGAGCACTGTCAAGCTCTGGCAGAGTCTCAGTTAATATGACTGTCTTCTAGAAAAGACAGCCTTGTGTCAAGTGGTGAATATGCCTATCAAACACAATGCATCCTGAATTCCTTTGCATGACTTTTTCCTAATTTAGTTTACTCAGTCTCCTCCAAACAAGTGATAGTTGGGCATCTAACATGCTGTCCATGTCTTTTACAAGCTGAAACATTAGCATTAATGACAGACAAACTAGCAAAAACCTGATACGCTTTCATCCTGGTTGAAATGAACCTGAAATGAACCGGCTTTAAACCTAGAATATGGAACCCCCTCTAAATCCCAGACATAAAGACTGGGCATCAACCCTAATCCTAATCAGTCAGTTTTTACCATATTTGATAAAGATGGCTTATCATTCCCTGTTTCATAGCTTTTCTCTCCACCCAGGCGCATCCCAGCCAACAGTTTAGTACTTCCCAGTAATTTTACCAGGATTTTGTAACACAGGATACATTTAAACTATGTGTACATGGGGACTACATGGAGATTTAAGTAAGATTAAACTCTTGTCAGCTAAATTTAAATGCACTCTTTGTCTTCAGTGCCTGAAGTCCTGTGCTACTAACACAAAGAATGAGGGAATGAGGCTGTCCCCTCTTTTTCAGCGGAAGCAAATCAGCTTATCACTAATAAAAAGCCCTTCACTGCTCCTTAAAGTAGAGACTAATAACAGTGAGTCAGATATATTCTTGTGATAGCATTTGTACAATTTAAGAAACCCTCCCAGCTGATTGAAAAGTGAAATGGCGTTTCTCCAACCACTTAATCTCAGTGTAACAGCATCTGTGGCTACAACCCATGGTTTAATCTCTGGTTACAGTACGGCCAGTTAATATGGCTTCAAATAAATGACTGTGTTTCTATCATATCAAACTTGCAGCCCAAAAAGAGGGGAGTTTTGGGTTTTTTTAAGTGTTAGAAAAAAAAGCCAAGAAAGCCCAAAGCTGTGGCTGTCAGCAGTGCTTAACCTGGTAGACAATTTCTTGATGATTTTTTTCCCCGCATTTCAGAGAGACAGGAAAAGGAACGTCTTGTCATGTTTTGTATTTTAATATAACGTCACACGCATCTGATAGCTCATTCACACATAACGTCAAGATCTGTTCTACAAGATCTTACTGCGACTTACAAGACAATTACTCTCCTTGGAAAGCTGCCAGTATGTTCTGCACATTACATAAAACATTAAATCTTTCTGACACAGGTTCTATGATTATTTCAAGGGTTTTCACTGTTTCTGCTACACACGTCTATGCCTATACTGTACTTACTCCTCAACATATTCTTCTAATCATCTATTCTACACTTTCTTGACCCACAGGCTTTGATGCAATTGCCTGGTGATAGAGGAATTGAGTTTTTTATTGCAGAATTCCCAGCAGGAGAAGCTGATGGAGTCCAGATACATATACTTTTAAATCCTATTTTAACTAAGACTGCATATGTAGTTTAAAACCAGATGTGTTTAAAATTGTGCAAATCAAAGACTGATTTGCAAGTTTACTGGGGCTGACAAGGTCAACCAGTGTAGGTTAGTATTTTGCATCGTTTTTAGTATCTTGCGTCGTTGCCAGCTCTTGCAATTTTGCTTGAATTTGTTGATACTTAGTATTAACTATAAAAGGCTGGAACTAAGAGCTTTCATGAAGTTCTGTACTTTAATCTTACAACGAAGTTTCCAAACCTTACTTGTGTAAAAAAAATAGAGAATGAGTACCTAATTATAAATGCAAAATGCCCAGAAAAATGAATAAAAAGGAATTAGAACATTCCTTTAAAAAAAGGTTTCTTAATTTAAAAACAAGCTTTGGTGTGCAGAGGTGCTAGATTTTTGAGGGTTTCCCATTTCCACTTCTTACTCTGTTTGGATATGAGTAGCTTGGGAAGCCTCCTCCCTCTCTCCTTTCAAAAGGTCACATAAAATGTTGTCTTCAAGCAATCAACATACAACCTACTTTTTCATGGAGCTAATTTCAGTTTCATTGCATACTTTCTCGCTTTTCTAGTGGAGACAAGTGCTTTGAACAGCAAACGTGTTACAGCTGACCAGCTTTATTTACTTTCATGAAATCGTTTCAAACTCCTCCGTTGATTAAGAGTATCAGAGTTCACAATTCCCCATGCGGGATCACTACGAAATGCCGCTTTCCTGGCAAGACTAACGCCGACCCACCTAGCACAGCTGAAAACACAAACCTAAGTCTCTCTTCTCCCTACAGTTGCAGACAGCCGATCAAAGCTCCAGCAGACAACACGTTCGAACTTCTCCCCGTTCCCACAGTCTTCTTTCAAAGCAGTATTCGCAGTGCTGACATCACCGGGCCCAGCCGCCCCCACGGCTGCTCCGCTCCTTCCCCCCTGCCCTGCCGCTACCAGCTCCCTCTGCCCAGGGCAGACAGCTCCTCGTCGCCGCTCCAAGTGGCGACCCCACGACTCCGGTCCTGGCCTGGAGGGAGACAAGACGCCCGCTGTCCCCGGCCTCAGAGTGTGTGTGTGTGGGGCACCCGGGCCCGGTCCGCTCTCGGGAGGCGCAGGGAGCCGCTGCTCTGCCCCGGGCCCTGTGACCTCGGGGACCGGACCCGTGTCGGGGCCTGCCGGAGCCCCCGCGGGTACTAACCTGACCAGGTCGGTCATACAGGATCCCACCACCACCACCTCAGCGGCCATGGCGCCGGGAGAACGGGGTATCACCGGGCCCCGCTGCCCGGGCCTTGGACCCCGGACCCTGCACCCGACCTTCGCGCTAGGCCCCGCCACCGCCGTGGCGGCGGCTTCACCCGTTGCCACGGGCAACGGTTGGGGGAGCGGCCGGCCCGCAGGGACCTTCGGTCTGGAAGGGTGCCCGTGGCGAACGCCTGCCGGCGAGGTCTCCCCCTCCTCTCCTCCCCTTCTCCCTCGCCCCACTCCGGCTGCACGGCCCCGCAGCCTCACGCCTGCACGGCGGGACAGTCCGCACAGGCACCGCGACAGCCGCCAATAGCGGGGCCGGTGAAGACCCCTCCGGCCCGAGGAGCGGCGGTGGCGGGGAGGGGGGCGGAGGCGCGCATGCCGCGCGGAGGGGCGGGAGCGCGCACGCCCGGTGCGGGCGGACGGGACGGGCGCGTACTCGCAGCCGTTGCTAAGCGGTTGCTTTCCGGCCGCCGTAGGTATGGCGGGGCCCGGGCAGGGCCGGGGACGGGCGGGCGGGAGCAGCGCCCCTGCCGGCCCCGGGGGAGTGGCGCGGCGGGCGGCAGGCCAGGCACGCAGGCGGGCTGGCTGGCTGGCTTTCGCCCCGGCGCCCGCCTCCTCCGCCAGCCCCGGAGCGGCTGCAGGCCGGCTCTTAAGGAGCTGGCCAGGAGGCGGCCCGGGGGCCGGTGTATCCCGGGGTCACGGCTGGCCGAAGCCCGGTTCTCTCCCGGGCGCCGCCGCCATGCCGGGATGGAGCGGGGCGGCACACCGTGGCTCCGGGGGTGGGCCCGCTTTCCTCACCGGGGGGCGGTGGGGCGGCGGGCGCGCCCGGGTGGAGCGGAGGAGCGGGGCTGCAGGGTCAGCGCCGTGCGCGGCCTCTGTGCCAGGGCTGAGGGAGCCTGGGGTTACCCGGGGCTCTGCAGGCCCGCGGTGCTGCTCCCGTCGCGGGCTGGCAGGCTTGGCTGCCTTCGGCCACGGCGGGAGGAGGCGAAGGTGGTCGTGAGTTCCCTGGTTTCTCTGCACCCAGACACCCGTTGCACCCTCGAGGTGAAAACCACAGGCCCAGCCTGCCGGCAGCCGAACGAGAGGGTTGGTCTGGAAGGGTTCCCTCGCTCTTTAAGGCTCCTCCGTCACAATATTCACCTTTTCCTTGCTTCACGTAATGCCCGTAATGCTGTTATCGGTGGTGGGGTGCAGAGTATCTTGCATCTGGACACTCTCTGGTGCCCAAAGCAGTGCCTGGAATTTTAGGGTTGCTGTGAAGCATATGGTACATTTGCCCGAATGCAAAGGATTCACTATTAGTTTGTTTACTTCTTTCAAATGGCTTGTATTCAGAGGGAAGCAGTCTAGTGGATTTTGTTTTCGTTAACTCCCTTGAGTTTGTTTGCGTTCTGTTTCAAGTGCTGTGGGAAAATTAAGCTGGGAAAAAGAAGTGACAACTGAAACTTGCGAAAGCAGCCCTAATTGCGTTAGAGGTTGTAAAGACCTCTGTTTACAAAATAAATTGGTGAGCTTAGTTGGTAGTGACCCTGTATATCTGGCTTGTTATGTAGAAGGTATTGTGGACCTTAAAGAAATGATGCAATAAAACTAGGAAAAATGCCCAGTGGTCACTGGCATCTTGTTTTGACAATATCTGCGTATTTTATTAACAAAATGATAAGGAATCTCATCCTGCAGTTCATTTTGGAAGGTGCAGCTGTTGATCAGATCATCAGCTTGGATCACTGTGTGTATCTCTTAACGCCTCACAATTCTGTCCTCGTAACATGGTCCCCTTAACGTGTCATTATCAGAACTGATTCTGAGAGGCCTGTGTATACCTTTGAGATTGTTGATAGCTTGGTTTTCAGCATGTTTTTAATGATTAGGAAGTTCTTGCTTTCTTCAGTCTAGCTGCCTCTCTGCTTGAGATGACTCTTCCCAGCTGTGGAGCTAGCAAACTGAAACATGTGCTCTGTTTTAGCCACTCTTGTGCAAAGAAATTCTTCAGTGAGACACTGCCACAGGGTGCCCAGAGAACCTGTGGCTGCCCTGTGCCTGGCAGTGTTCAAGGCCACGTTGGATGTGGCTTGGAGCAGCCTGGCCTAGGAAAGGTTTCCTTAGGGGTTGAAACTAGATGAGCTTTAAGGTCCTTTCCACCTGAAACCATTCCATGATTAGTTTAAACTCATGTTTTATTACTGGTTCAATCTAAACCATTGGACTTTGCGCTGAGAGAGGTCAAGTATAGGCTTGTGGTCTCTCAGTTTCTCTGGGGAAGAATAAAGGCGAGCAAGCAGTAATTTTTTGTAGAAAAGTAACAAACAGGAGGTAGCATCTTAAATTGCTGTGGATGTTTGCTAAGTGAACTTAAGTAGTTGCCTCTTGTCAATTACAGCAAATCAAACGTGTGGAGAGTGTGTTATGTGTTAGGACGTGGATATTTAATCTTCAGCTTTTTGTCTACCGTAAAATGTAAGAACCAGAGTATTAAAGATAATTGTAATTTTTAGGAAGTCTTAGTTTATTAGTCTTTTTGTTTGCCTTAGAGTGTCTGGCCTTTGCTTTGTTCAAATACATTCCAACTAGCTAGGATAAATACTCTTTTCTTGAACATTGCTTCACACTCCTTCAGTCGGAATGACTTTCATGAGAACAAAATGTGTAACTTTAATGTTGCTACCAGTTCCAGGGAGTTACCAGTTTGTGGAATATCCCTTAGTTACCAACTAATACTTGTAAACGGAGTGTTAGAAACAACAGCAAATTGCAACTGTTGCCATGAGTTGTTCACACTCTCTTTATAGAACACTTATTAGTACAGCAGCCCATATGGGGCATTTTGCAAGGAAGTAAATACAGTATGTATTGGTGGTTTTCAATTAAGTGGATGTTTCTAAAAGATATTTGTTAATGGTCAGAATTTAAGTATGAGCTCCTCTAACCCACTTGTCAGTGGCATGTTTATGTTACCTTGAGTCATTTATGGCTTTGTTTTCTCAAGCTATCAAGTTCAGTTAATTTTCAGTTGACACTCTCTGCCTAAGAATATGCTTGAATATGATAACTTAGCGTTTTAACAGGTTACCCTTCTTTTCTCCCATTTCTCTTACAACAGTTCGTTGTCCACATACTATAGCCTTTTGGGGGTACAATGAGTTAAAATGTGTGTATGTTAAGTTTCTGCATTTCAGCTAAGAGGTAGCATGTTCTTGAAGTGTGCTAACTTAGTGGACTAACAGATATGGCATAAGGTCACGCAATTGCAAGCACTTCTTTAAAAAGGCGTGCTTAAAATGTGCACACATCAGCTTCCTGATCTGTTTTGTGAATGAAGATGCCTTTCAAAGAGTATGGCGATACCACGGAAAGAAAAGCAGTGTTAGCTTTTAAAAGGCATTGTGAAATGCTGTAAATAGCTACCTAATGGAAGTAATGTGAAAGTAATACTGATTAAGGTTAGAAAAGTGGTATTAGAAATTACAGATGAGAATGCGAAGAGACAATCAAACCATTGCAATTGGTAATGTAAGTGCCATTGATTTTGGTGGAAGCAGAACAGCTGTGGCTTGTCAATTACAGGCTCCTGATGGAAACACTCATGAGAAGGGCCAGGCTGTGAAGTGTCAGAGTGGCCATCAGTTTTATTTCTCTTTCTTGTAGGGATAGGGTCTTAATTAAAGGAGCCTAGGACATATGTCTGTTTTTATCTTGATGTTGAATAAATGGGCTTCATTGAATGTTGCAGAGGTAGGAGGAAAAGAATTAGCTGTGTTTATTTTTTTCTTTATAAAGCTGTGCACACTTCAGTTACTCTACATTCCCAATCCTTTGCATGCATAGATTTTTTCCTGTCCGTGTTTGCAGAGTGCATGTGATTTTACATCAAATAAGTAGGATATTTTCTGATTTTATTTCCCCTTTACCATCCTTGTGCAGCTCAAGACAAAAGGAAAGAGGAACATACTAAAATGTCACCTGAAGTAGCCTTGAACAGAATTTCTCCAGCACTCTCACCCTTTATTTCCAGTGTGGTCAGAAATGGAAAAGTAGGACTGGATGCTACCAATTGTTTACGGATTACAGACTTGAAATCTGGGTAAGTGATCCTCATCCGAAAAGAATATCCAGCCCCTTACAGTTGTCTTTCTAGGACTGAGTTTTATGAGGTTCATGTGTGTTTAAGCATTTCCAATATATCAAGCTGACATCCTAGCTACATTATTTTTTGTCTTACTACCATTTTGTAGTTTGGGAGACATAATTTGTCATATTGTTGGCAATAATACTCCTGTTAAAACACTTCCATTGCTGCCACTTGATAGTGCCGGTTTTCAGCAGCAAGATAAACACTTTTTCTTGTTGTTTATCACTTGCTTACTTGATCTTTTCTGTGAATTAAAAACTTGAGGATAAATCTGTGACCTTGCCTTTAGTCAGGAATATGCTAAATAAGAAAAAAATGTTTATGACTCCCTCAAGATCAGTACATCAATTGGCTAAGGGCCAAGTGCTTGAAATGGGCCAAGCTACTCCTTAGTTTTAATTTTGGGAGGGTTCACGATAGTTTTCATATAGCAGTAAAGTACATGATCCACATGTACAAAGGGACTTTGGTGTGTAACCTCTGTGAATAATACATGGGGAAAGTGAAGTGCTTACAGTTTACTTTAGGTATTGGGCAGAGTGTGGAGGCACCTAAGGTCACTGATAAAAGAATACTTGAAATGGGGTGTGTTGGAAATGGCATCGTTCTTTTAGAGTTAGGCATCTAATGGCATCCCTGATTCAGGTGTTTGATACTGGACTTCAGAGCCTGAAATTGGTTTAACTTACGGTGTCTAAATCATGGCTTATGTACAAACTGCTGCTTTGTGTGTGATTTTGAATGGTAGTGTAACCCATCTTGAGAACCACCACAAATCACTGTTGTTTAAAATTTAGTTCTGCTGAAAACTTTGTTTAATATGCTTCTGTAGGCTGCATGTTTCTGGGAGTTACAGTGCCTTTTCAGGAAGGAGGGGTGAATTCTAGAGTTAGTTTGAAAGGAACCACTTCTTCCCTGTAAGGCCCTGTGACAGATTTATGTAGTCTGAGAAGCTATAACTTTGTTGCTACTGATCTCTGGTTTGGCATTTAGGCTTGCAAATTATCTGAGATAGGCTGAGCGTCTATGCATCAGCTGCTGTCCTTTCATGCAAGACTTTGCTTTCTCTTGAACTATGCTCCCATCTCAGCCTTCCTAGAGGACATCTTCTGTTTTTCCTATTGAATCTGAGAATGAAAAATAAGAGAAAAAACACAGTAGTCTGGTGGTGAAGGTGTCAGCTTGTTAGGAGGTAGATAAGGGTTTTGCTGTCTGCCCAATGAATGCTTATGCTGCCTATCTTTAAAAGAACAGATTAAAATAATATGAAGTGATATTTTCCAGCTGACTCTTTTCAGAGGTATTTAGAATAAAGCGTCTGAAGTTTTCAGCCAGTGATCTTACCAAGATGATCTTGAATTTACTTTGATAAATCCTGAATGTTTTCCAGGGGTTTATTCTTTGGAAAGCTAAAACCTGTCCTAGCAGCACCTGTTACCCAAACCCAAGGATTCAAATTGTGTATTAACTGTGTTGAACATGGTGTCTACAACGCAAATACAACACCTGACAGAGGTTGGACTGTATATTGTTAAAGGCATAGGCTCAGCTAGATGTAAGTGCTAGCAATTTATTTATTTATTTATTTATTTATTTATTTATTTATTCTTGTGCTGGAGCATAAAGAATGAAGTTCATTTCTATGTTGAGGGTTTTTTTTATGGCTTGAGGTTATTAGGAGCTGGAGTTGAGATAATTAAGATCCTGTATTTAGTTGAGAATAATTTTTTAAGGTGATTTTATTTTGGGGGGGTACAAGTAAGTTTTATAAAAGCTGTATTGTAAATGGGATTTATTAGCAATTGCTTGAAACTTGTTTAAAATGTAAATTTCATACAGGTGTTTTTTTACAAAAGGTTTTGTTTTTGTCTTACAAATAAATAATTGCTACTTTATTTATAGTAGGAAAACTCTGGCTTTATGCATTGGTGTGTAAATACAAAGTTCCTTGTCATTTATGCTTTATAGGTAAACAGCGTAAAATCATTCAACATAAGACAGATGGAATTGCAGAGGAGTCCCTTCCGTAACTCAAGATCTCATTCAGTGGTCTTTAACCTTTGATACAGGAGCCTTTGGGACTCCGTGGACTGTTTTTGAGAGGCCTGTATCAGTTGATAAATAAAAAAATCCTCAACCCACCATATTGTCAGGAGATGAGAATTTGTTGCTGCTTCTTAAGGAAGAGAGCCCAAAAATGGATTGAAAACCATTGCTCTGCTCTCCTCCCTATCCTCATATTTCGGGACTATTCAAACCCTGGTATACGGAACAAATAGCAGGCAGAGGTAAATGCAGGCAATATCCACATGAAGAAATGGAAGTATAAGCACGTAGAGGTTGGATGTAAGCAAGAGGAAAATGAGAACCTTTGCTAGAGAAATAGAGATGAGGTTCAGGACTTTAATTGCAAAAGCCCCTTCAGTTTCAATGGGGCAGAATCAGGCTTTAAACAGTGGAACAGGAAGGTGAGGAAGAGGTACTAGATGAATGTCTGATGTTAAATAAAAAGAAGTTATTGCTCTCAAATGAATATGACCATTTATAAGAAGTATCAGTTCAGAAACTTTGCTTTCGAATAGTGATTGCACAGTTATTGACACATGAAAAGGGCTGTAGACACATCTCTTCCATAGTCTAGACTGTTATTACAAAATGTGTGAGTATTTTATACTATAACTGGTGTGTTGTGTGGAAGATTTTGAAGCCTAAAATAAATTAGATTTTACTATAACCTCTAAGATGTTAAAATACTTGAAGTAATCATCTTAATAACTGTTAACTCCAATAACAGAATGATCTGGAAGCTTCTGGGACAAGGGGAAGAGCTGCATGGCTGTTCCATTGTCATGTACCACACTGTTACTCTGATAGAAAGTTAGTGGTTACTGTAGTTACCCCATTTTCCTGAGGAACTGGTGCTTTACAGTTATAGCAATGCAAAATGTACAAACTGAAGATCCATCCATTCTCATTTCTTAGGATTTTGAAATGAGCTGTGATTTAAAAGAGAATAATGGTAACATACTGAATACAGTGATATCTCTAAGGCCTTGCCCATTCAGAGCCTTTGTTTTGACATTCTCTACTCGAAAGTGGAAAGAATTTCGCTTTCAATTCATCAGTGCAAGATCAAGTTCCAGGTTTATTAGTCTGTCATGTCAGTTGGTTTTGATTTGTAAATGGCAAACATGTTAAGCCTTTAATTATTTGAAAAGTCAATCCATATGTCAGATGGTTTTAGTAAGGAACTTATTTTGCACTTATTTGAACTTACTGCTAAGATTGACTACTTAGGTTTGTTGTGTTTTATAAACTGTATTAAAGAGCTGATGGTAGATTAGAAGTATGAAGTATGATGATATGTTAATTTGCTTTGCTTGGTAGTGTAGGAGGGAAATATGTCATAGTAAAGAAATCCTATTGTTTTGCAGTCTTTGAGTATGTAAATGTTTTATAATGATATGTTATGGTTCCATAATGTCTGTGTGTTTTACAAACTTATTAGACAGTACCAGTCTCATCAGACACTTAAATACATTTACATCTATGAGCAGGACCTTCAGGAACAAGTCCTGTTTATAGAAATTATACGGCCACTGCTGGTATAGAAATTATACGGCCACTGCTGGTGTAAGAGTGAGTTAGGGTTAGGGCTTAACCTAACCCTAACCCTGGGTACCCCTGAACTGAGCTCAGCAATATGGCATGACAGGAAAGAAGGCAAATCTTCAATGGAAATAGTGATAAAAAGTTAGGTGGCTAATTCTGCAGTGCCGTTACCTTCTTGTGAAAAGGGCTCCAGAGTGAACAAACCAGAACCTGAGCGTTGGGTCACATCTAAAATACAGCACCGTTAGCAGCATTGATTCTGGTGATAAGAAAACCCTGGCGGCATCTCTGTTTCATTAATAAAAGACATTCTTTGAGATGACAGAGTGGATCAAAGCATTTTTAACTCCTGCATAGCTTATTACCTCGTTCTAGACTCAAAGAAAATACTGCTGCCAGTTGACTCAATGCCACATATTGTATCATGCAGTAAATCTCAAGTAGTGTCTCTCTGAAATAATGACCCATCTTAATTAGATATTAAAATCTACTCATAACCGACTGACTTGTGGCTAAGGCATTTTTCTTAGCATTTATGCATATAATCATGGGAAAGATGTTGAAGTGATTATTAGGTAGATTTAGAAATAGAGGGCATTTGCCTGTGTGAAGGGTGTTTAATTATTGTATAATGTAGAATCCAATTATTTAAGAGGCTGCTGCTTTTCCTGTGGTGTATTGCAATAGTGAAAAACATATTTGTGGTGGTCATTGCCTTTGAGAACTCTTTTTTTTGGGGGGGGGGGGGGTGCGGCAAGTGTTTGGTTTATTTTGTCTTTTCCCCTACAGCTGCTCATCAGGGCCCATGCTTGATCCCCAAATTATGCTGCAAGGCTATTCTTACCCAACAAACTTTGCTTTGTTTTTGAAATTACTTTGATGTGTTGCACCAGCCAGAATTTCAAAATGAATACAGTGATTTAAAGCTGCGTATATGAAGATTTTATTTTATTTTTTCGAAGATACCCACTCATAGCGAGATTTTAAATTTCATACTTGTGTGGTTCACCTTTTTCCATATTTATGAGGAGATTAATTGTGGAATTTTGATGTAACTGGTTTGTAGTAAACCGTGTTGGTATTCTGTTCTTTGCTCTTGTCTGATTTGCTATTGATTTCTGCATCTTTACTTGATATTGAGCTGTGCTTACAATCAGTGTGTTCCTAAAAGAAATCTATGTGAAGAGTGGTCAAAAGAATCTAGTAGATTCTGAAGTAATGTTTAACATACAAATATATTATCAAGCTGTAATAAGCTATTTATAACTTTATTGCCCTGTTTCCTAGTGAGCAGTGATGATTTACTTTTTTGTGTTATCAAGTAGACTGCAATATGGTTTGGTATTTCCCTTTCTTTTGGGCATTTCCCTTTTCAAAGTAAATATGCATTTTTTGTGCATATTTCATGAAATCATATTGGTTTTGGCTGTGAAATACTATTACAATACTGTACTGGTTATTTAAAGCTTCTGCTTGATCTCTTGATTATTTTAAACTGAAAGAGTCAACTTCAGTTACTTGATAAAAGTTCACATTCCATCAGTTACATTGGTATTTATAGAGGGTTTTTTTAACATGCATTCTGTTTATGTATGAAGTTTAATGAGTCTGACTCTTCTGAACACAATTGCTATGAAAAGCTGTTTTAAAACCTGATAATGTTCTGAGTGTAATGTATACTTGAAAGGATTGGCAGTTTCTGGGTGAGGTATGGTGTTACGAGTCTTTTACTATTATATTGGATAAGTCATAAACTATTACTTTTGCACAGAGTAGGTAATTTCTGATAACAAATACATTTCTTTGCTACAGAGAACTTTATTACTTGATGTCAAGCAAAGTTTAACAGGCTGAAGTTCTGATGGGACCATGTTGAGAGAGTTATCACTGTGGAGGAGCACTTGGAACTTCAAACAGCAATTTTTCTGTGCTGGTCCAAAAAAGGCGATCCCCAGGATTGCTCTTTCCTGCATTTACTTCTGAATGTTGAAAAAACAAAGACAAATGTCTGTCTGATAAAGATCTAAGTGTTATATGCGTTCATTTCATAATGGTTTTGCAAATACTCTTCACAGAGTTTAGCTTTTTTTTAATACTAATTTTCAACAAGGTGCTTAATGTTGTTCAGGAAAAAGGTGTGTTTGTCAGTTTCAAGTGCTATGAGTAAGGAAAGTATTCTAAATAGTAAAAGTAGTATTAGGTAATTGTGTTAACTTAGGCTCTAGTTTGAAAAACTACATAGGTTTTCCCAGAATTTGTTCAATTTAAATACTGCACAGTATGTATTTGCTGGTATTTTTAGTCTGGGACAATGAGTGATGAGTGACTTGCTCTTCTTTGACCTTGAAAAAGACTGCATGTAATGTCTACCAGTTTTATGCTTTAATAAAATTGAGAAGAAACTATTTGATGCTGGTGCTGTTTCTTTTATGATTTGTTTAAAGAGAGTTTCACATGATGTAGTACTGATATATGTGCCAAATACAGTTGGAAAGATTATTTTAGCAAGGTATGTGATTGTACATTGGTAATTCATTGATCACCTCTTGAAAGCCAGGGCTTGCATTAATATATTGTATGTCTCTGTCCAGCACTTTCTGCTATTGGAACAGACATTTGTCTTATTTCTTTGCATTGTGCATCATTGCAGGAGAAAAATTCCGAAGACTTTATCTTTTGTTGTAAAGATAGCTAAAAATCATTTGGTACGTGGTCTGATTTCTTTGTAACGTTTGTTTAATGTGAGCTGGATAGATCTCTTGAATACTATAGATTTTGGATGTATATTACATTTGACAAGAAGCTGAGAACAACTGGCTTTTAATTATTTATTCAGAGAAGAATGTATTCCTGGATAGGTGGTTGGTAAATTCTTCCAGCCTTACCTATGCGATTATACTTCATGTATGCCTGACACTCTCATACGCATGTACACATACATGGCATAACATTAAATAGCTGGTATACACTTGTAATGAAGCTGAAGCAAAAGACTGATTTTGTTTGTTTGTTTTATCTTGTTTGTTGCAGTCATTATCTGATGAGTTTAGGGTCTTTAAAAGCATAAGAGGTGATCAGAGGCTCTGTCTTGACAGACCTGTATACAACGGTGAAGACAGCTGATTCTGCCATGTTTATTTTACAGCCAACAGAAATCAGTGGGAATATTTCTGTAAATTGCTCCTGTGAGTCAGTGATAGTAAAAGAAGCAAATTATTAAATTTTGAAAACAGAATCTGTACACAATCATTCGCTAACTGGGAGAAATAAAAAACTGTGCAGGCCTTTCCTTATGATGTTATTGATCACTATGTAAACCTGTGTCATTGTCGTAAGTCTCTTCTGCTGATGCTTAAGCTGATATCTCTCCATTGGTGCCTTTTTAAATGCACCCTTGTAAGTGCTTTGGGATCTCTCAAACCATCAGTCGTAGCACTGTTGTGAGTGGTGGAGAAGTTTTTCTGGCTGTTCAGGTAACTTTGTCCAGCAGTGAATTTGTCCTATAGGTTTAATATCTTAAATTCAACTGGAAATTGAATAAACACACCATTGCAGTGCTTTGCTTGAGCTATTTTAATCTGTTTCTTGAGATACGTAGCTTAGGCATTTACTTGGCACTGCACAATGTAGACGTACCTTGAAGCAGCTATTGTCTAGCAGAAAGTGAGCATCTGAAAAGAATACTTTGAGCTGTATCTGTAAGTGAACAATTTTGTTTGCTCTTGAAATTGATGTTTTATTGAACATAGTGAATTCAGTCCTTGAGGTAAAGGTAATTCATAGAAAAGTAAAAGTTGTTGAAAGGGAACAGTCTTGTTTTGTCTTTCCTGAGAGAAGGGAATTGGTATTTCTGAGGCAAACCACTCCACAGTGTAGGCCACAGGTTCTTTTCTTTGTAATCTGTGGTATATGGCTGAAAGAACAAAATTAGACCACTGGGATGAGGGTTGTTGTGTTTGTTTTTTTTTTTTTTTTGCTTTGTTTTTTTACTGTAAGGTAAAGTGAAAAAAAAAACCACCCCAATGGGATTGAGTTAAAGAAAACTGCAGAATTCTGTTATGGAAAAGAGGCCAAAAAAAAAAAAGAAAGCCAAATATCAACCCCTCTAAAACAGTATTTTCCTTAAAACCCAAAACAAAACCCCAGATCCCTGTGCATCACTGCAGTACTATTTGTAAACCGAAACTGGGACAGAGTACCTGTTGCTGTTTTGGATGGTCAGTTCTTTGTTCAGTAGAAACACTTGTTGGGATTATTCTTGTTTGTAGTGAGAGTTACCAGTGATCTTTCAAAATGTCTCCCACTTTACATTATTTGTGTGAAATAAATTGCTTAGAAAATAAGAGACTTGATGGCTCCTACAGCCAGTGTTGGGAGCAATGCTAAATGACTTACTAAAGGTATGTTTATAATAGCTTAGCTTTTGTGACTTGCTGTATGAATATGCTCTTTCTGGGAACACTGAAAGGATCTGAAACTGCAGGTGGTAGACTATAATTTCATTCTTGGTGAAGAATGGTTCTCTTCTAGAGTGATCTAAAAGTAAAAATGTTCCTTATCTGGTGCTTTTCTTTTTCTTTCTTCAGAAATTGAATTCACATTAGAGAGCAGTAGAGGTAGAGCATGAGAGATTATTAGATGCTAATTCGTTACCAAGTAATACATAATCAAATGGCAGTTGTGAAAATATGAAGCAGAACTTTAAATCTGCCAGGAGGGGAAAGAGATGAAGTGAATCTAAAGGACGCATTTGCCACTCCCTCATGTGTTCTCTAAAACGTTGCTTATGAGTTTCAAGGATTTGAGGTGCAGCTGGGTTTACCTTACAATGAAGTAGTCCCTTTTCCCTTGCCTGAATGGGTGATGGAAAGGCAGTTTATGATACTGCAAATTCACTAAAACTTGGGTGTGCATTATGAGTGTTATCCCATTGCAATTGTCTTATTTCTGTTAGTTTTTTCCAATCACTCGTTCATTAAAATTTCCATCTTCTGTTTCTATTTTATTATTCTGGGGAGCAAGTGTGCCCTGTGTAGTTCGTAAAGAGTTACAGGCAATTACCAGACTATAAAAGATCTTGCTTACAAAGGTGATCAGTTGGATTATAAAAGATGTTTGAAAATCATGTTTGTAAAGCAGGTTTTGTTGTAAATTTTCTTTTGTCAGTTGATTGTAAGTTGTATCATAATTAGCTCCCTGAGACCCAATAATAATGAGCTCCCACCCTAAACTATGGGGATTTTACAAGTGGAAACCTTTGAAATGGACTATTCTTTGGAGATTTTCAAGTACGCCTTAAAGTATATAAGATGTGGTGCTGGTTAGCAACTCTGTCTTAATGCTCCTTTTTGTAGTGGCTCTTTCCAGCCTGTCCTTCGGTGGCTGGAAAAGAGCTCTTCTAAATCCAGCTTTCCTAGGCTAAATGAACAGATAGTTTGTGATGCTAAAAAAATATCACAATCATGCAGGTTTTGTATATGCTTTCTTTTAATGTAGAAGTTCTCTGAGAATATATACACGTGTGCTTCCTCTGTTTCCCTCCCAGAGACTGGGCTGAATGCCTGCTTCCAGCAGATGTAGCCATACTTTGGGAAACTGTGGGATATCTGCCACAAGACCAGGGCAGATGTGAAGGAAATTTGTAGTTCCAGAAGCAGGCCTAGAGCTCTCCCCACCTGCAACATCTGCTTTGGCAAGCTCTCACCCATATCATGTAAATCTACACTTTCTGTTAACATTCGGCTACTGTATTTGTTTTACTAATGACAGTAGTCATTGGATGCTTTTGCGTAGTGCTTCTGGTGAAAGCAGGTTGCTGGCAGCTGAATCAATCTTAGTTGTTTGAACTTTACTTTTTAAGAAACACTACTCTGCCTGTGGGTACAGAAGGGAAGCAAGGCATTGTTTTCCTAGGGTGTTCTGCCTAGTATCCCACCCCTTTTCTGAAAGTTCCAGTTAATACGATGAACATACAAGAAAACAAATGCATACATAGAGTAAGATCAGCACTGAGAGAAGATGAAGGTTTTGTTGGGAATATAGTTGACATATGTGGAGACACCTTGGAATTTCCCAGTTCAGAACTATGTCTTGAAATGCTGTTACAATATCTGCATTAACAGGATTTATGAACAGTATCATCATCAGTATTACAATACCAAAAGTACTCTCTATATCGTTTAATTTTCTACTAGGTTTACTAGGTTTAAAGAAACCAGCTAGATTGCAAATGAATTTTATGAGGTTTTTTATCTGATGGAAAGTTCCTTGGAATAATTGTCAGTGGGCTTTCAGATTTTAGTATTTTAATTAAAATATGTAACTAAGTAGTGATCATTCTAATTGTAACTGGGTTTTTATTTGCCGAAAGCAGTGGTGTGTGTCTTTGTTTTTGAAGTGCAAGTCCTTCTGTCTCATATGTGTAATGCATATGTTTGTACGAAGAAGGGGAACTGAAGATGAATATTGGTTGACTAGACCATCTTTCCCATTTCAAATTTGGCCTGATTGACAGAATTTTGGTCGCATCTGTCAGTTTTCAGTAGCAGCTGCTCAGTACTCTTGTGTATTTGCAGGCCTCTAGGAACCTGTAAAGCTTTGTGCGCTGTTGCACGGAGCTGCAGTGTGATGCAGGTTTTCACTGTCAGTGTCAGCTGTAAAAATGTCACTTTTGCCATTTTTCTGTTTCTTGATCCTTGCAAAAAAATCCCTATCACCTGCTGGCCTTCCTTCCACTCTCCTCCCCCCTCCATACACTTTAATTATTCTTAATGCCTCTGTAGATGACTTACCCATCTGTTGTGAATTCTGCAATTAATTCTTAATTAAACGGGGTAAAATAATGTCTTCAAGGAACACTGGAGCAGATTTCCATCTACAAAAATGGGAATGAAAAAGAATCTAGAGGCTGTTGTACTTGAGTTTAACATTGAGTTTTTCTTAGCAGATACCACATAAGAGCTTTGGGTGGAGTTTTGAGTTTGCTGCTTCTCACTAGTAACAAGGGATTTACTTGTCTTTGTCTCTGAATTATATTTGACTCTTGCTGACAGAACCTTCAGCCTCTAAACCCCTGACTGAATTGCCTCATCATTACAAAAATAATCCACATTTTCTTCTTTAGCCTTTTGTGTTGTGAAAGGAACTTGACCTCCTTTTCCCCCTAGCAGTATCTTTGTGTGACACACATAAGAACAATTAGAAATGTATTCTAGGTACTCTGGAGATGGGAAGGGTTGGGAATACAGCCAATGGTCAGAATGTACTTTGTGGTGTTGCTCTTTTTATTTGTGTGTGGGTTTTTTTAGCAGTGGTCTCCATCAGGGTATCTCTGATGCTGTGTGACACTTTCTTGGCTTTTTACATCAGCAGCCTGGTGAACAAAAACGTTGTCTATTATCCAAAAAGTACTGATCCTCAAGAACAGCAAATGCAGCAGACTAAGCATCATGAGATTAAAGAAGCCTTTGCATTTCTTGCTGTTTGGTTTAGGCAGTCTCAGTATTAAGCTCCTGAAATTATAGGGGTTATGGGTTGGGGTTTTTTAAGTCTTTGGATAGACTAACCACTTATCTCCAGACTTTAAGGATTAAGGTGGTAAACGCTTGGGTTCTTGTTCCGTTGTGACCCTTCAGCCGGCACAGAACTTGTTTTTTGCTAAGATCTTAACAGAGGCCAAATAATTTAAGGCTGCTTGTCTTGGAAATACTTTCAAGTGGTGGTTGTAGATGACTGGTTGATAGAAAGACCATATTGAAATCTACCACAGTCTTCCTTATTGTCAAATATTGCAGTCCTCCTGTCAAATATCAAAGTGACTCAGGTGGGAAAGGTTTTGTTCGTTTGGTTGGTTGATTTTTAACTTAAGCAAAACAGAAGAAGAGTTAATTTAAGAGAATTGTCAATTGTAAATGCACTGGTAGAAGAGAAAACCATGATGTTAAGCTCACCTACAGCTGGCTTTCCAGAGGCTTTTTGAATACTCTGGGAAGAAGGATTGATTCTGCAAAAAAATACCTTCTGCCACAACTGTTGTTATAGGCTGATGCCTTATTCCAAGCAGCAAAACTGAGTAACTTTCCTGATATTTTTATTCCTTTATTTATTTATTTCCCTCTTGGATAATCTTTCCTGTTTCCTTTTGTGGCTGGTAAAGAATTCTGAACATTTCTAACTAAGCATCTGGTGCTGACGATGACCTTTTATTTGAATAAGAACTCGTTTAATTTATGTGTGTTTTATTTACTGTGAAGGAAACCTTTCCCAACAGGTCACAGGCAATTCCAACTGTAAGATGCATCAAATGCTGAATGAAGGAATGTTCTACTTTTCTTCTACTTGGAATACATATTTCATAAGAATGTAATGTATCTCAGCTTGCTTAATCTGCTATATTTGCTCAAGGAATTTAGCTAAAATCTGCTGAGAAAGGGAAGAGTTTATATTCAGCTATGGTTTCTTGCGTACTCAGTTTCATCGACTAGATTCCAAATGTAGATCTCAGTACAACTCCTGAACAAGGCAGTATGGCTTTAAGCAGTACCTTCAAGGATATTCCTTCATCCTGGAAACTTGTCAAGTGAATGATTCTTTGATGTTTTAATAGGGAAACCATTGTGGGAGATCTTGTGGTATGGCATTAATCATGTTACGAAGATTAATGCCTATCACTGCTCTGAGCATCAGAGTGTTAATTCTTGCTTCCATGGCTTTGCTATGTAAAATGTTGACTATTTAGATGAAGATATGCAAATTAGTATAATACTTTTCTGTGAATGAAGAGGGAGATAGCACATCATTCATCATGAGATGGAGTCAGCTTCTGAAATTAATATTCAACATGAGGTATTACTGTTCTATCTGTCAATTTCCTGTGAAAAAAGGACAACAGATAATGTTTAACAGACCTTGTTAAAAGTAATTCCATTTCACCATGACTTTTTTTGTGGGCCACATTAATTAAAAGGATCAGCAAATGTAAAATCTTATACTTTGGAGGAGAGAGAGGTCATGCTTCTGGGTTGGGTGCGTTTGTAATTATAAGAGGTTCTGTGTATTAAGGAAATTCAAGCAGATGTCCATAGCCAGGCCATTATCTGTGGCTATCTGTTGAAATAAGGTCACATATAGATTGGTAGATATACCAAAGTTTTGATTTGCCTTATAAGTTTTGTTCTTTTACTGCTTATACTAAAATGTAGCTGCCTTCTCTCAAACGGATGCATGTAAGGTTTGTGCTTGGTTGCTCAGCCTGTCACAGTTATTGAAGCCTCTTGCACAGCCTAGCCAGAGTAATCTGGGAAAGAACGAAGGAAAGACTGTGAATACTGTCACTTTCTACCACTTCTATACCAGTAAAATTAAAAACATCTCTAGTGGAGTTCAGTAATCTAGGTAAAGTACTTAGTATTGCTTTTAGGGACATTTGCCATTAAATCAGGCTTTTATTTTGATGTTATAGAATATTCTACTTTCCCTAAGTATTTCCAAATGGCCCATTGTACTAAAAGTAAAAACTGTAGGGTATTTGCAGGATCAGAAAGTTTTTTGTCTGCTAAGAAGCTAACAACAAAGTTATTTTGATGGTATTTGAGAAATGCGTCTCAGACTGTGACCTATGATACCTTGAAAGAATCTTCCATTAAATATTAACGGATGCTGCAGAGATAGTTTTGAACCCGCAAAGGAGTTTTTTGTTTCACTTTTTTTGTGTGCTTCCTAGAATTGGCCTTACACATGATGTTAGCCTTAGAAATTACTTGAAATTAGATAATACTTTCATATCTATGGCTGTTAAACTAATCGACAGCCATTAAAGCACTATACTGATGGGCACTCCTGTTTTGCTGTTCTCACCTACTAAAAAAAAAAGGCATCTTTGAAAAAATATATTCTTTTGTTGTTTCTGTTGCACTAAAGCTTCAGTCTTTCATATTCTCAAACTGATGTTACTCCCAGTGATAATGGTGGTGCTTTACGATTCTGGCTAAGCCTTACCTAGATGTAATTCATAAAGAAGTAATTCAGACTATTAAATCTAAACATTTTCCAGCCCTGGTCCTGTCATCCAGCATGCTGCATTCCCTTTTGTGTAGCATTGTTGGCCTGTTTTATAAACAGCATCCCTTTTCCATCATCAGTCTTTCAATGAAATGTGAGGTAGTATTATACCAGAAAAAACCCAGTGAGTTCATTCTTCCTAGGTGGAGCAAGATGTGAACTAATCTGTTTTGAAACTTGCTTTCCAGTCAGCTCTGCACACATCTAATATTAGTTGTATGTATATTGTTTCTCTAAATCATTTGCATGGTGCTCTCACAAGACATTTCTGAAGTGAAGATAGGGCATTGTTGCTTCCCTTTTATTTGCAAGGACAGTGTTCTAATTTCTGTAATGATACTGAAAGAAATGTAGTGTATTGTTGGATCAGTGTAGGCTATTAATTGCATCTGTGTTAGATTCTAGGTGTCCATAAGTGATTTCCTTATGTTTTCTAGTATTTTTTGTCAAAACTTCATCTAAGTTAATTGATCCAGAGTTGGTTGCTTCTTTTTGATGAAACTGAATGTGGGCAGAAATCTGGTTAAGTAGTAAATGTAGCTCACTGAATAAAAACAGTCTCAAATTTTCTGCCTGTGGTGTCCTTAACTCGCAAGTGTCAAGAGAAGAGAGTGTAGAGCCAGTGTCTGAGAAAAATGGCTCTCTAAAGCATTTAGAGTATGCTGATGAGAATTAGCATTGCCCTGTTTGCTGTGATGCCTCTTCTGAGGTAAAGCAGAGCTGCAGGAGTTGTGTTTCTGCCTGATAAGGTAGGATGAAAGATTTTACTTTTTCGCTTACTCATCTTTTATCCTTTAGCGTGTGTATGGCCCAGTAAACCTATCTCATTATATTGTCAGTGGTTTGTATTAGAGCTCTACCAGTGGTCCAATATATAAGCTTAGTCAAGTTATTTTACCTTTGTCTACCTTGTTTCCACTCTTTCGTCCAGAGTTGGCCAGTATAGCTTTGAGCTTTAAGTGGCTTGCAACAAGCCTAGCGCTAGTGCTGGGGCCATAAACATACAAGGCTAGCAAGAAGACTTCTGGGTTATCGGGATCCCTGGATAGCGATGTACTGCTGAGGGCTTCCAGTATTTTTGCTACTGGGACCTGTCATGCCTACAAGCCCATAGTGGTGACAGCTCCAGGGCCCATTCCTGTTGGTGAAACAATTTGTGTTGCTGTTTCTCCTTTTGCAGCTGAGATTTTTGGTGCTTTTGTTATGCAAAGGTTTTTGCACATAATTTAAAAGCTTGTGAAAAAGCTGATCATTTCTGACCTAGATGCTGAACAGTTTTTCAGTGACTTTTGTGTTCATAAAATACTCGCTCATCAGTGTAAGGCCCAACTGCTGTTGTGATGCTCTGGATAAACAGGAGCTATGCAATAATCACAGATCATGAACATACGTGCTCAGTTGTCACAGCCTCAAATACCTGATGCTGAAACTTGCTCACCTGGAGAGTTATTGTGAGACTTTTCCACAAGGGAAAAATTAAAGCTTAGTGTAGGTAAAAGTGACTGAACATTTGTGTATTAAGACTAAGATTTATGTGGATGACAGGGACAGAGGGCATGTAACCCATGTAACCATGGTACTGTGGCACAGACAGAGTTGTGACCTGCAAAATTGTATACAAAGTAGAGAATTTGGTGGCCTTGACTAATTCATGTAGAGTCATATATGATTCTAATAACACTCTTGAACCAATTGTGTATGTATTTTCTGTGTTAAAATGGGAAAAAAAAAGATAGTTGGCACAGATTCTAAAGTTTCTTATGCTGTTATGAGAACTGCTGGTCAAACGAGGGTGGGCCTCCTGCATCTTTCCCATCTTTTCTTCTTTTCTAGAATCCTAGGGATGAGTATTTCTAGTATTCTCAACATCTTTATTATGTCAGTAGTTTTTACCCTGTAGAATAATGTCAGCATTTGCATCTGTAACTGCTTAGCACATTCTTTTCTTATCTTTGTTTTTAGCTGTACATCCTTGACCCCTGGACCTAGCTGTGATCGGTTTAAGCTACATATCCCTTATGCTGGAGAAACACTCAAATGTAAGTTAAAAACTATTGCTATTGCATCTTGGCTTTTCTTTCAATGTTGTATATCATACTAAGTTTTCCAGTGTGTCTAACTTATGAGTTTTGAGATACCTGTGTGTGTTGTTTTTTTCTTAAAGCTTCAGCTCTAAGAATATGCGACTGTAAGAACACCTAATTTTTAACATATGTTTACAGCCTTCCTTGATGCTACAAATTGGAAAACATGAATCCTGAAAGCCAAAAGTCACCTCCCAGTATTTCTAATAAAATGTCATGACTAAGACAATCCCATGACCATTTTTAGACTCACTTCTGATTTGTATATGCTTTGTGTTGTTTCCTTTTACGAAGAATTCCTTATTAAGCTCCAATAAAAGTAGTTGGTCTGATCTTTTATTAGGTGTCTCTAAACTGTAACTGCTATAATTGACCAAATTAGAGAAATGTGACTTTTTTTTCCTGATTTAGTGGTGTGGTTAAATCCTCCTTACCCTCGGAGGCTCTGTAGATAGCTGGCTCATTTGTCCACTCTTCTATTAGTTTGTTTTATTTCAAAGGATTAGGATAAAATTTGCTTTTTTATCTTTTTAGAAGGTAAAAACCAGTTTTCTAAACACTTGAGTTGTTGAAAAATGGTAATGTTGTGCTGTTTTTATCTCTTAACAACAGAAATATGAGAAGGGATGAGGAATTTTCAGATAAAGTAAAATTTAAAGTTTGGTGATTTTAGATTTAGGGCAGCTCTGGTGAAACCACATCTGTAGTACTGTGTCCAGTTCAGGTCTATCTAGTGCCAGAAATGCATGGACATAATGGAATAAGTCCAGCAAAAGACCACAACAATGGCTGAGGGACTGGAGCCTCTGATGTACAAGGAAGAGGCCAAGAGAGCTGAAGCTTCTCAAGAAGAGAAGGTTCAGGGCAAATCTTTTCAGTGTGTATCAATACCTGATGGGGGGAAATGGAGAAGATGGTGCCAGGCTCTTCTCAGTGGTGCTCACTCTAGGGAAATGGTCACAAATTGAAATACAGAAAATTCTATTTAAATGTAATAAAAACCCCCTCATTTTGTGAGGGTGGTCAATAAGAGGAACACAGTGTGTTCAGAGCTTGTGTAGCTTGTATTTCTCCATTCTTGGAAATACTCAAAATGTAGCTGGATGTGGTCCTTATCAATCTGCTCTTGGTGACACTGCTCTGGGCTGAGGGATTGGACTAAGCAGTCTGTAGAGATGCTGTCCAAGCTCAGCTACCTTGTGGAGTCTGTGGAAAATAATGCTGTCTGGAGGCGCATGTACTTAGTGTGAACAGAAATGGTAAACACTTCAAACACTGCTTTGATAGAATCCGCTTAGACTGCATCATACATATGCTAGAGCTCTCCAAGACATTTAAATAAGTTGTATTCCTTCTGTAGTAGTTTTTCTTGTCATTATGTAGCACGCTAAAAGCCCTTCTTTATGAATAGAAATCAACACAATTAAACTTCTTATCACTAGAAGTACTTTAAAGCTTCTATTTGGCACTTACAAAGAAAGTTGACTTTCCCAGAAGGTGGTCTAGAAGTTTGCTCATGTGTTTGAGAGGGGAGCTAGGCTCGTGTATCAGTCTACTCTGACTTTTTTATCTATTCTAAAAGTATGAAATCATGGCTCAAGAGGCTTTACTAATCATTCCCAAGAGACAAAAACAAAATATTAAGTCCTAGCTATCAATTATTCAAAGAAAAGAAGGATACAGCTGTGCATTTATGCAGAATATTTGGTAAGTAATCACAGAATCACAGAATCCCAAGGGTTGGAAGGGACCTAAAAAGATCATCTAGTCCAACCCCCCTGCAAGAGCAGGGTAACCTACAGTACAAAGCCAACGACCCTCCCATGCAGATAGTTTTTGTCTTTATTTAAACTTCTGTTTAAAAAAATGTGATACTGTGTAGCAGACTCAACCTGTTGAGTCTTCATGTGTCCTGCAGTGTGTGGTCGATTCTGCACGAGGCTTGTTTGATGACAACAATCAAGATGCGGTGAAAAGAGGCTTCATTGGATGATACTGCTTTAGAGAATAGTATTTTATTTTCTGTGGGACTGTAGTAACTCTTATTTATCACCATACAGTGCCTTACTAGTACGTTCTGAAAGCTTTACATCTTTACTTAAGTAGAGGCTATAATTGTTCCAGATTCATAAAGGAAAATTAGTAGATTAAAATGCCGGTATGCAAGGACATAGGAATACGGACTATACGAACATAATAAATGACTGTAGCCAGTTAGAATACTTAGAAATACGATTACGGACGATGCCTTAAATATTGAGGAACCAGCTGCTTACCCCCCCGCCCCAGTTCTTTTATTTTGTACATCATATAAGCAATTAAAAATAACAATCGTTCAGTCTCACAGCATGTGGAATAAATAGTGATGTGAGCAGATTCGAGGAAGCTGTAATAATTTTGTGTTTAGATCTGTAATGTTGGCAAGGGAAGACGGCCATGGTGTGCAACCAGAGATTTGTAGATACTTTGTTGTAGGCTGTTGCTAGATATGTTATCTTTCAAAGGCAGAATATTTCTGCAAAGGAAAGTTGCGAAATTCTGCCAGAATAAAAAGATTGGCTGAAAATACTCAAGATCACCAATGTACGGTCTTTATTATGTGGTACCAAATACAGGCTCAAGTGTGTAGTTCCTTTGTGGTTTGTCTTACATCCTCTTTGCAACAGATCAGATCTTTGCATATCATCAATCATAACCGCTGCCACTGCACAAATACCCTAATATGAATCCTAGTGTGTCGAAAACTGTTGGTTTGCTACTTTAGGGAAGTATAACTGCATAGTCACAGTCCTCATTTGTGAAAGACCAGAAAATTCACTGTTTCTTGAAAAAGGAGAAAGTACTTGCAGGCAAGGCAGTGGCTGACTACCTATAGTGTAAAACAATTGTTTTATCAGCTTTGGTAAGATCTTGTAAACATCTTGTGAGTTAACAATGGCTTGTTCATAACAAATACGTTTTCCGGAGATCCAGCTAGTTACCTAATAGGGTTTTTTTTTTCAGATGTCATGTTTCACCTTACTCTTGCATGTATTTCGAGCTGCTGGAATATTATTCAGCTCCACCTAGGAAGCTTGGAGACCTTGGAGATAACCACAATTTTATACTGGAGGGAAAACTATGTCAATGTGTGTTGTTAGGGGGCTTATAAGGATGCTGAGGAGGGACTCTTCGTTAGGGACTGTAGTGACAGGACAAGGGGTAACGGGTTCAAACTTAAACAGGGGAAGATTAGATTGGATGTAAGGAAGAAGCTCTTTACTGTGAGGGTGGTGAGGCCTGGAATGGGTTGCCAAAGGAAGTTGTAAATGCTCCATCCCTGGTGGTATTCAAGGCCAGGTTGGACAGAGCCTTGGGTGACATGGTTTAGTGTGAGGTGTCCCTGCCCGTGGCAGGGGGGTTGGAACTTGATGATCTTAAGGTCCTTTCCAACACTAACTATTTTATGATTCTATGATAAATTAGTTTGTCATACCATAAATCTTGTGTTTTCATGGCCAGAATGGTTAGAAAATTTGAGCCTACGCTTGCTTGACTGTCAATTAAAATCTGAGGCAGACATTGTTTTATTAGTTCATCCAGCACTTAATGCTATTTTGTTAAACTCAGTGCTTTCCTTTATATTTGCATTTTTCACATCTCGTAATGTTTGACTCCAAGAAGACTGTCTGTAATATCCAGTAAGAGGTTGAATCTGTGTTCCAAAGATAAAACTTACTTTAAGTGGCATGCAGAGCTGTCCTTTATTGCTAACTGGACAGCAGTATCTGCTGAGTAAAGTTTGGTATTCTTTCTGGAGCAGTACTTGTGTATTTTCAGGTGAAGTGTTTTGTAACTCTTGCAGATATTTTGGTTTTGCTTGCTACACCGTCAAGGCAGATGCCGCAGTGGAAACTGTCAGGCTAAGCAGAGTTCTAAGCTGTAATGGTCTTTATTGAATACTATTAATAATTAAAATATACCATTAAGAATCAGTTCCTTGGTCATTGCGATTTTCTTCCAGTGAACCTTGGAATCTCTTGATTTTGTTTTTCCTTTGTCACTCAAGCTTTCACTGCTTCTTGCTGATGAGAGGCTGACTCTTGGTAGTATTTTGGTTTTGTGTAGGTTTTTTTTGCCTATGCTCTTCAGATTTTCTTTTTCAGGCACTGGTGCCTCCCTCCCTCTCTTTCTGTCCTTCAGTGCTGTCATCTGGAATTTCACAGTGATTAAACAATGTGTTGCCCTTGCAATGCTACTGTTCTCTGTGGCCTCTTGAACTCTAGTATTTGAATCTTCTGTCTGATTTTCACTGTTTTTTCTGTGAGCGGATTACAGCTCTGGGTCCTACTGGCACCACTTTGATTTCCTTGATCTCAAAGAACATTTCCTTTGTCTCATTTAAAGCTTGGATTTTCCTTTTTTGCTTCTGATTTCTATTTTTTACTGTCTTACTCATTTTAGTTACAGGTCTTAGAGGAGGAAATCACAGTTTTGCTGCCTAAGTGGTCTAAGAATATAGCTCGTAATGTACTCTACAGAATTTCATCTGCCTTTATTCCTGTGATGGACAGCAACACCACAGCAAAAATAGAATTACTCCTGTATCTTCTCCCAGTAGTAATTTTGTATTTACCAAAGCTGTGTTGTCATTCCAGGAACTGTATCTTTCTTGCCAGCCAATTAATAATGGGCTTTTTAGATAGTCTATTACTATATTTGACTTCAGGCCTCTAGAGCAAAAATCTTTATAGTGGGATCCAGTGACAAGTCAGCAGGTCTGCATTTAGTTCATTTAAATCCTGTCCTGCTGACAACACTGACCTGATGTCTTGGTTGCAGATTGTAGTGAATAACTGATTATTTTTGTACCTGCAAAGACAGTTAACAATGGCTGGTTTAGGTAAGAATTAAGAATTATTTTATCGAGGGGATTGATCAGTGGTTTTTGTCCACAACTTGTGTGGCTATTAGAAGAGATATGTTAGCATTCTGCATAGATGAATAATATGATTCTACTTACTGTCTTTTCCTTTTCAACGAAAGCAGTTTCTTAATTTTTCCCCAAACTGACTCTACACAGAGGATTGGCCCCTTGCTTCAGCACTCTTCCTTACCATCCGTGAGTGCATTTCATGATCAGGTAGCATTCATGGTTTTTATTTGCTTCTTAAAAGCCAAATGGGTCAATCTCCTTCGTATGATGAATTCCATTCAGACTGGTCTTATTCCAGGCTGCAGTGGGCACATATGTTTATTCTCCATACTTAGTGCTGACTTAGACATTCTTGTGTCAGTAAAAGCTGAAGAATACTGACGTGCTCTCAAAGGTAGAGTTTAGGAAGTTAACTGGTACATTGTTTCCTAATTTTGCTGCCTTCAGGGGTGTTAATGCAATGGCACCCCATCTTTCAGTACTACCAAATATACGGTATGGTTAACAAAAAGAAAGAAGAATATCTCAAAAAGGAAGTTTTCAGGAGAGGAAAAACTGTATATAGGAGAGGCCAGTGGAAAGCAACTATAAGAAGTATCTCTGAGAGTTACACCTGTCTTGCTTCAAGTCAATCCTTACTACTTTGTTAGGATTGCTTATGTGTTTTGATAGATGAGAGAAGAACAGTGTGTGTGTGTTTTAAAGAAGTTATAGATTTAAATATGATTTTTTTTTGACCATTGGGAGCATATTATCTTTTCTTTTGAAATTCTGTAATGTAAAATATTTCAAAATATAATGTTGTTTGCCTGAGGAGATAAAAGGAGGAGAAAGTAATATTTTTGGATAATGAAAAGAGAAAGATCTACCATACATCCCTTTTCTTCTAAATTTATCTTTGAGCCCATGGCTTTAACTTTATTAAAGTAATTTTAAATTCTGTAGTAGTATTTAATTGGAAATGTAATTCCACTGAAGTAATTATTGGCTAGTATATCTATAGAAATGAGAGAAATGCAATCTAAGTGTGAAGGTTTTGCTTCCTTTGTTCTAATAGTGGGATGGTCATGGTCAGTAGCCCTGAGAACACCACTGTCAAGGGAAGAACAGTTGAAACATGAGGATCTGCATACTCGTGGGCTGGAGATGCAAGAGAAAAGGGTATTTGTTTCATTTAGGTGAGAGGGGGAGAGAATACAGGGGGTTTTGCTGGTTTTGCTTTCCAAATTAAAATGGTAGCCATTCTCAGACTCTTTAAGCGCCATAATTTTGCAAATGGCTTTATTGGTTGAAAATGTTATGATTTCACCGCAGCACAGTTATATTGAAGGAAGGTAAACCACTGGTAAACCGTGCAATTCTCCAACCAAATCTGTAATTGTAAATTGCTAAAAAAAATGTATATTTCTACTAGGTAAGGACAAACTGGTAGCTTGCGATTCAAGATATTGAACAACTTCTATTTTGTAAGCCCAATGCGGAGACTAGTGTTAGCATTAATGTGAAGTAAAACCAGATTTGCTGTTGCCTTGGGCATTGGTTTTGGTTAAATACCTTGTATTTGACTGTAAAGAAGCATTTTTTAATTTATGTGTCATACTCCTGCCAAGCAAACTGTTAACTGCAGTTTTAATTTCTCTGGTTTGTGGAATTTAACAAGAATAAAATTCAGATTTAGGATTGTTTCCCTTTAGTCTTTAGTCTGATTTTGAATGGTGTATTTTTGTGGAGCATATATAACTTAAGAAAATACCTCATGCTCATAGTTGTGAGTAGAGCAAACTCATTCCTTAGTACCCAAGCTTCTGAGAGTCAGAGGTGTTACTTTTTCTGTCCTAGTAGGGTAAAATAAGCAAGACCTATGAGAAACTGCGTGGAAGAGGAGAGCATGGAAAAGAAAAGATAAGAGAGGCCAGGGATTATGTGGGTGAATGTCCAACATGGCTCAGAAAAAGGATCTTTTTTCTTTCCTCTTAGCAACTAGATGAATGCTTTTGGATTCATGGTGTAAGTGAGACTTACTAGAATAAGATTTGACCAAGAGGATGCATTTTTCCTTTTTAAGTCAGTGGAAGCTAAGGTTAGATCTTGAGTAGTAAGCTGCAGTATTTAACTGCCAGAATGAAAACCACTGACGATCGAAAGCACAGCTTTTTTCTAACTGTTTACATTGAAGTGGAAATGCCATTTTGTTCCGAACTTTGCCTTTAATGTCACCCAGCCTGTGTGAGGTTTGATTGTAGCAGAATAAATTAGGGTTTACATTTGGATAAAAACCTATGGTACTGTAGGAAGAGGGTGTTGTGTTTCTGATTTAGTTAGAAAATGAGGGCAACAGCATGGTTTGATTGGTTCCATGGGGTTGTAAAATGTTCTGAGTATGTCTCAGTGCTAGTGTTTTGTTATTGTATGATCAACAGGCACTGAAATAATAGTTTTGCTTATTTTGAAACCTGGAGAACCCTTCAGCCATGTACTGTGTAGCGTTTTGGACTATGACTATACTATAGGGAAAAATAATCTTGAGATACACATGGGTTTCAAAATTACTTTTACTAAAGGGACTTGGGAATTTGGATTTGAGGCATGTTTATCCTAGGCCAGTAGAAGCAATTACAGCAATTATAAGTAACAGTAACAGAAAATATCACAGTGTTAATTTTGACTCTGGATTCTGATCCTTGTACTGAGTAGCTCTGTGATGGCAGTAGATCGTGAAAGCTTCTTAAACCAAAATACCTGCGTAGTTAGTCATTCACTGTGAATAAGGAGTGATATACCACTTGGTAGGAGAAGGGGTGTGACAGAAAGTAATAAAGAACTATGGGCATGTAAAAGAGGTAGTAGATTGGTTTGACCAGCTGCAACCGTGATGTGCCTAACTTCAGCATGACCATGCATCACACCTGAGTGGTCAGAGAGGGTCCTGTCCTTAGCTATTGGTCCTGGTTCCACAGCAGGAATCACTGCATGGATCTGCAGCTGTCCTAAACGTCAAATTGTGAAAGTTTACCCCTTAGCATTTTAAACTAATAATGCCAATTTCAGTTTACTGTCATACTGCAGCACTGCATATGATGATGTACTGGGAGCTGCTGTGAATTCACTTCATGCTGTAGAACTGAAAACACTGGGGGGAAGCAAGTTTGTACCTGCTTGAACTTTCACATTGCACCTACTGTCGCAGCTTTGCTGAAGTTCACCTGTTACTGTGGAGCTTGCAGACTTGAATACGGTTTATGGCAGCCTCACTACTCTTAGAAGAGTCTTGGAGCCACCTCATGATCTAAGGCTCTATAACAGCTTTTCACTAATCAAATATGGAGTTATAACATGAAAAATATGCAGTTATTTTGATCCTTTTTTTGTTCTGAGCAGCCTTTTGTAGTGTCTGTGTAGTCGGAGTGCAGCTCCTGGTGAGCAGAGCTGTAGTTATGTGCACTGTTTCATCAACTCTGTTAAAACAGGAATGCAGAGAATGAAAAGCATGCAACTGGCAGCTGCAGTACAAAAAGTGTGTGTTAAATGAGTTACTTAGCATCACGTAAGAACATGGTAAGACCACAGATACAGTTCTTCCCTTCAGAGTAGGACTGGGTTACCTAACTCACAGGCCAAGCTTTTTCATTGTGCTGTGTTCCGAGTTATACCTAACTGTCCTGGTTCGAGCCTGTTTATCTAAGCAAAGATCAAAGATGGTATAAAGGTGCCATCTCCTTCAACACATAACCTCAAGAGTTGCCTGCTCTGGATGTAGAAATTGGTGAGGTTGCTGCAAGGAGTGATACACAACTTTTTAACTGTAGTAAATATGAAGAAAAGGATTGAGTTTTGGTGGCATAGGAACTATCCAGTCTAATAAATGTCAACTTTTCTTAATCCTTTGTTGCTGTCTTAAGCTATAGGCAATCTAGTAATTATTTTCTCTTGCTTAATATAGGTGCATTTCTTATTGCAAGTTTATGCAGTATCCTCTAGGATTTGTGCCTGTTTTGTTCTTCTTTGAAATGAAATGAAAGATTGATTTCTGTTGACTGTGTTGGGTGTTTTAACTGGCAGACTTCTGTTATTTGCCGTGTCCCATACTTACATGTGCTCCTGACAGTTGTGAAAGGAAGAAGTGCTTACAGGATAAACCTACCCTGTGTTCTACTGAGTCCCGTGATCAGTGAGTTCATGATTTAGAGTGATACTGTAGAGCATACCTACCGCAGCCTGGCTGTTGGCTTCTTGGTGGTGAGCCCTTGGTGGTGAGCCCTTATCCTCTGCAAATTAGTCTTTACAGCATCCTTGCTTCCAGCAAGAGCCAAGAGAAGTTTACAAAATATTAGCAGTTTAAACTGTCACGTTGAATGTCTTGTTTACGTACTGACTTCTTTCTTCTAATGCTTGCTACCTCACAAATATGCTTTATGTAAAAGGTCAGAGTTATGTTGTCATATCTTCATAAAGAGGAAAGAATGATCATGGGTGGGTTTTTTAAGACCTCACATGCAGATGACCACCTCAACCTTTATGAACTCTGAAGTATGTTTACTAGTGAAATAATACAACCCATATTTCATTGCACTATCACATCAGTAATTGTGTATCTTGTGACACTGGCAAGATGAGAACTCAGTGCCAAGCTGTGATGAAGTTTTATGGTTTTAGTTAATTTTAGTCTTTCCATTTAGATGCATAATACTGCATTTCTTTTGGCCTGAATTTGGATAGTTGGAATAGTTCCTATTGAACTGCATGTTCTTCCTTCTAAGAGTTGGGGGTGGCAAGGAGACTGAGGAGTAAGTGCTACTAAGTTTTGAAAGCTTCAGTATTTTGAAAACTCCAGTCTTAGTAGTTTGCATTTGACTTGAACTTAATATGCCAAGCGCAGCAATCTAAATGTAGCACTTCTTAAAAACAAGATTGCTTTTCTAAGTTGATGGTTTGAGGCAACCCTCGGTAGTGTTTGAATTGCCATTTGAGATATGAAGCAATAATGTATTTCATGTTTCATTGCTTGCAGAGGAGGAAGAAGCTGTGTCTCAGGAATTTGACTTCATCCCCCAAAACATCTGATGCTTATCTTGCATGTGAAGTTTTGTAAAATATACGGACATATACATGAAATATATTTAATGTCGCTATCAAATTTTGTATTAAAATGTGTATCATATGTACAATATTTTATGTATTTATAAGCACATAAAAATGCAAACAATGTTTTCCTTTATTACTTTTCAGGGGATATAATTTTCAATGCTCACTATCCTGACCTGCCACCAGATTTTATCTTTGGAGAGGATGCTGAATTTTTGCCAGATCCTTCTGCCTTGCATGTGAGTACTTCACTGTTTGAGAGCCTTATACCATGCAAGGAGACTTGGCTTTTTTAAAATAGCTTCAGCAGTAGGAATTTTCTAACAATGCAGAATAAAGAGAAAAACTCACCTTTGTTCTCACTGTTATGTGAGTATAAACACTTTGTCTTCTAATGTAATTTAAAGTTGAATTCATAAATGTGGGTTGTTTTTTTTTATAAGTATGCTAATCAAGATGACATTTACAATAACTATTCAGAGTATCTTTAAGAAGATGTCTGTTTAATATTTGCCCATCTTAAAAGGTCTGTCTCATCAGAAAGGATTATCAATTGTGTCTTTAAAAAGCATTTAGAAAGTAGCATAATTGTGTGTAGTGATGTTGATTTCTGTTTTCCTGTGAGGAAGGGTAGAGCCAGGTTGCATGTTGTTGGAACCACTGCATCAAAGAAAGGTAGCTGCTCATATGTGTTAGTGTTACCATCAAGACAAAGAAATGCCCTTCTAAAAGGTGGGAGGGTCGGGAATTAGCAATAAAATATTTTTATGCAGTCTTTTTACTGTGGAAAAGAAGTATCACAACCTGAAACTAAGCTTTTGTTGCCTATTCAAAATTAGCCACAAGTAGTAAAGCCTTGTTTGAAAAATCATAGAATCACAGAATGGTTTGGGTTGGAAGGGGCCTTAAAGCTCCTCCAGTTCCAACCTTCCTGCCACGAGCAGGGGCACCTTCCAGTGGACCAGGTTGCTCAAAGCCACGTCCAACCTTGTCTGATAAGAAGCTATTAATGCTTTTAAAATACTTTACCTTAATATGGCTTTAGTAACTTCTGAGAAGGAATTTTGAAACCCAGAGTGTTTTTCTCTTTTACTCTTCCCCTCTCTTTGGGCTCTGTTCTGATGCCTTTGCATATCTGAAGCCTTGTTTCTGAGTTGACAGTATCATTTGTCAATAGGATTTGGGCACATTTGCTTTTTCCAGTAAGTCTGCGGTGCTTGTAGTTATGTTCCAGAGTTTAGTGGCTGTGTCAGAAAAGTATGCCTTAATTCCTGCTTGGTCATTTCCTCTGGACTTTCAGCGTTTATTAGAAAATTGACCAAAAATCAATTGACACTTTAAATATTTCATTTTATAAGGTGCCTGTAAGGGTATATGGGAGTCACTGGCACGAACATGCAGCTGGGAATTGTTCCTTAATTGAACTTCTCCTGGTGTAGGGCCTTGCTAGGCTCTTTGCATAGTCCTCTCCTGCAGGCTCTTGTGTTTTATGAGCATGACTCCAGAGCTCCACAAAGCAAGTTGGAGGCTGTCACGCTGTACTGTTCAGTGCTGGGGTATACGTGTTGTGGTGGATGAACACAAAGCAGTGGCCACAGAGTTGAACACGTCCTTCACATGCGATGTGACAGATGTGTTCTTTTTTGGTGTTAGCTTTATTCACTTCACAGAAAGTTATATTAAGAAGCTACACAATCTTAAAATAATGAGTTTTAATAATTATTTTTAGCTTGCCTAGCAGAATTTTTAAAAGGTGAATGTCTTCTATTCCCAGTCACTTTGCTGTTAAGCTTGCAGGGTCTTTTGGGAAGCAGGCAGGCTGCTGCTGAGGAGTTATTTGTTAGTCATTTATAGGAAAGGTTTTTCTTTATATGATAAATCTAGAATTATTTTTACACTCTTTTATTTACTGCTTCTCCTATTCTCCCCTTTTTATGTTTTGTTTTTTCACAGTCTTACAACTTCCTGACAAGTATTCATTCTAACAACCACTTTCTACACTTCATGTTAAAGGAAGAGGAGCACTTTTTAATGTACTGAAAAGCTGAAATTAATAACAAATAGAAACCGAGATATTAAATAAAGACAATTTGTGGCATCTTGCAGAAATGCTATTCAGATGGAGAAGCTTTCTGGGAGTGATATGGTGCCATATTTCTCATGTGAAAAGAAGTCATTAGCAAGGATAAAAACTTCTTTAGCTTTCTTCCTTTCTTTCCTACATTATTCATTAATGATGCTCCTTTTGGGAGTGTTGTTTTTCTCCTGCCTAAGCACAGATCAGACTGCCCATCCTCTTTGTTGAATAGCATCTTGAAGAGCCATTTGCTCCTTGATAGGTGATGATATATGAACCAGCCTATTTTAAAATTAATTAAAAAGAAACCAAAAAGGAAATTTGCAAGTCAACAGCATTCTTTTGGTCATTATACCTTGCTATAGTATTCACTGTGTAAATGTAACCTTTTTTGATAAGGTTCTTGGTCATTCTTTTGCAGTCCATCCTGATATTATCGCAGTGCATTATCTCTACCTTGCAGCTGTGGTCTATATGGAGTATTTTTGCTTTTGCATTTGCCTTTTAGTGTTCAACATGGTTTGCAGAGTTTTTCTTCAGAATGTTACAGTAACAGTTATGCTAAATATTTGAATAAGTCCTTTTTTCCACAAATCTCAGAGCTGTTTAATGAAGATAATTTTAATTGAATTCTAAGATATTAACAGGATTCTTTTGTGCGTTACTATGTCTTTCTACTAAATATAAATAAAAATAGATTAGCATCTTGAATGTGATTTAATGCTCTTAATCTTGAGCAATCTTCCGATACTTTTGATGCAATGGTTCCTGGCAATCAAAGCAAAATCTGCCATGCACAAAAGCATGTAGATGGCATTAAATGAGGAGTGCAGTGTCTAAGTAATATGTACAGCTGGATCTGTGGGAATTCTGATGTTGAGCCTTCCTGCACTGCTCTCATCTGCCTGAATGTCTTGTCTGCCAAGCAGAAGTCATCAGACTCTTACATGCCTTGAGTCAGGCATTATGCTTAGCTTGAAATGAGAACCAGGTACTCCAGATTCCTCAAGCTTATGTGGCTTTAATAGAGGCTGTCAGCAGAGCTCCCTGAAGACATTTGAATGGCTGTGCTGCAGATGGCTTCAGTCATTCCTTCAGTTTCCATGGCCATGGGCAGACCTTCGAGTTAGGTTTTCACCAAGCATGCTAACAGGTGTTCAGTTAAGCAGCTTATAGGCAGACAGCTAAAACAAGATTCCATAAATACTGCATTTTAAAAAGTAGATGCTGTAGGTGAAGACTTCATACTATGGTTTGTTTCTGTGGGGTTTTTTTCCTGAAGAATTCCTAAATAGTTGGGCCAGTGTTTCCGCACTGGGGTGATACATTGAGTGCTCCTGTGTTAATAAGGAGAGCTAATCAACTGCTTTGTTAAATTGGTATTGCAATCACAGAATCAAGTTGAAAATGCTAATTGAAACTCAGTTTTGCTTCTATGTCTTGCACAAATATTAGAAGTCACTTCAGTTTGAAACTCCTGTTGAATCTCAAGTTTAGCACTGCAAAATATATGCTTGTTTAAATGCCTTACCAGAAGTACTTACCCTGCTGGTCACAGGGTCTGATGGGTCTGCATTCTGATCTTACTCTAGAAAGATGTAGACATCGAGGAACAACTTAACAGAGGGGCAACTGTTCCTTATATTTTGGGTTGGTTTTTTTTTAATAATACAGTTTCAATTACAGTCAGAGGGCTAAATTCTTCAGGTTGATGATGCTATTCACACTAGAAACAGACTTGTTTATTTTTTAATTTTCATTAAAAAGGTACTCAGCTGTTGCATGCATTCGATACTTGTGTATAGTATGCATAAATAAGATCAGCTTCTCTCAATGTAAATAAAAAGCTTCTTCCCTGCTCTAGTGTTTATTCATTTTGGACAACAAGTATTAGAGATGTATTTTAAAAACAACCTATGATTCACTCGGTTCTGATTAAAAATTCAGTTGGCACAAAACAAGATTAGTGATTGTGTGCGGATGAGATTAATTTGGAGCTCATTACAATGACGCCAGTTTGAGTAACAAGAATTGTTTGTTATGTTAGCCTAGTTGATTGTTAATGTGAGCCAGTTAATAACTGGAGTGCCTATGCAAAATGTTAACCCCAGTTTTCCAGTGATTTTGAAATATATTCTGTTTGGCAAAGAGGAGACAATAGCAGTACATGCAAGCTAACTGTCAGTTTGAGGATTTGGGTTTCTTAGCATCCTACTTCAGGTCTCCAGTTAGTCTTCCCAGAATTATTGTGCCCACCCATTGATATTAAAAAGGCTCCATTAGCCTCATTGAGCACGGAGGCAAGAGGACATTAGCATTTCCTGAAGCTTAGTAAGTGCTGAATGAGGTCCTTGTGGGATAGCCTATATGGGAATACTTAGTGTTAGTGACATGCATTGGTGTGGGAGAGGGAGGAGGGCACTGCCATCACAGAACTTCAGAGAATGGGCCACTGCTATTCTCGTGCCCATGCATAGTATTGGGAGGATCGTTTCCCTTTGTCTAATTGTTATTACTGACTGCACATTTCAGTCGCTGTAGAGTTGATTCAGCTAATTGTGCACATTGAATGAGTTGGCTGTCATGCTCTATATCTTCTGTAAAACAATGTTTATTTTAAGTTCTTGTATTTGTAGTTATTAGACTCCATATTTATCATTTGGCTATATGATGACTGTCATGAAGGCTGTATTGCTTTCTATAGCTGTGTTCAGAATCTTAATCATTATTACTGTCAACTTGCTGATTTAGCTTTTAATGAGTAGCGTAGAGATCCTTTAAATATCTCCCTATTCCGTAACTATTGTTCATTTACTATCAGGTGCATGAGACTGATGTTTAACAGCATCAATTGTTCCTATGCTCACAGTAACTACAAAAAAGCCCAAATACCCCTTATGTTAGCTAATGACATTTGAACTATTTTGTTCTAAAAAGCCTGTTGTAATATTGGCAAAGACGCAGGTGTTACGTGTTCTAGTATGAAAGCCCCACATAAGAGCAATGAGCACGATTGTTTTCAGAGTATGACATTAAACTTTAAAATCATGCAACGGGTTCTCTTTGTCTGGGAAATGTGTGGGTAAGTTCAAATTATTTTGGATTACTGTCACTTCTGCTTGCTTTATTTGGTATGGCAGCAGCAAATTTCATTCTTGGACCTCTAACCTGTTACACTTGTACTGAAAGCCTTAAATTACTTTGTTTTCAGTTGAACTTGGGGAATTTAAGTGAAACAGAATGTGGGATTGGATCCTGCATCTTTTTAGACTTTTTTTTTTCTTGTTTTAAACTTCTTTATATTCCTAATTTTTGTGTTCACTTTTTAGTCATGTCCTGGCTTTCTATGTCAAGATGTGTTTTGATGATTTATAATCCAGTGCTATTTGCTGTTTGATTTTCTAAAACAAATGTGAGTTCTGAAAACTGTTTATTCCTGTCCTTCTATGTCGATCCTACCCATTTTTATGTATTGGGGATGTATGTGTGCATATATGTACACATATACATGGTAAATGCGTATGGTTGCTGATGTTTGTGTTTTATGAATAGGCAGTGGTAACAGAGCCACGTTTTATACCATCAGAAGAGTAATTTAACTCAGGAACTTTCCCAGCAAGAGGACCTTTTGGCCAATATTGTTGGCTTTTATGGTATACGTTTTTGTCCATGTTTTCAAACCATAGAGTTATTGCTCTTTAAGCCAGACCTGAAAGGATCTAATTTTGGGTGTATTTTGGTCTAGGTTTGATGTCTGAGCTCCATGCAGTTCCCCCAGGCAATCCTCATTTTTTCATCCTTGATGCAGCTAACAAGGGCTGTCACAAACCAGGCATAGGCTTTCTGCCTTTTATTTTTGCTGTGCTTGTACCTGGTTTAAAATCCCCAAATATTTGGCTGGGAATTGTCTCCTGGGGTGGCCTGGTCAGCTTGACTATAACCTGTGTGAGGCCAGAATCCAGGAAGTCCTTTTGAGAAGTCATACGGTGCCGAGAGTGAGGGTTAGGATAGTCTGTGTAGCTGTGTGGTACAGTTCAGCAGAAGGAATTCAAGACAATGACAGAAAACAAGGTTTTCCTATCATCTTTCTATTTACTCTTCCTTCAAGGCCTTTCTATAATGGGAAATTACTCTTTTTTTCTCCTTGTTTTAGTGTTCTGAATGTCTCTTCTAACTTTTCCGTTTTATTTGCCCTCTTAGTCCAAAATGTCTATATTTACAGGGCTGAGAGGGAGTTAGCTACATTGTATTACTTTGCGATTTTATATTCATCTAAATCGTTGTATATATTTACCTTACTTTTGTTTTCCAAGCTCTCCGCATTTCCTAGCACAGTTTACAAACCTTGGCTTTCTGTCTCAAAGTGTAAGCAGAAGAGAATATGCTGAGATCCGTAGTTCTGCTTTAGTTAATCACAGCATTTTGGCTGGACTTTTCCCCTAGGAAATCCAGAAGTTGGGGAAAAGGTCCACTGTTTGTAGGGAAGAAAATACCTGATAAGCCAGGTAGTTTTGCCTTTCTTGTTCTAATCTTGCTAGCATAGAATGCAAAATTAATGCCATTAGTTCTCTGAAGGGCTCAGTGGGGAAACAGTTCCTTTCATTTTGTGGCACAAGCTTTTCTGATAATGCAGTTCCTCCCTAAAATGTGGAAAATCTCAAATATTAGCTTTTAAAATATAGTATTTCAGTTCAGGAAATGCTAGTTTCAGGAGAACATTAGGAATGTGTATGGATCATTTGACTGAAGGATGGCAAATTGGGAGAAAATATTTTTCTGCCATACTAACTGACGTGCGTAAGATGAGAGACTTAATGATTGTAGACTAGCAAAATAGGGAAAAAAACATTTAATGACTTTCCATTCATGGTGTATATTACTTTAAAAAAAGTAAAAGAGTTTATTTTCATTTGTCACATGAGTCTGACCATCTTTCTCAAGGTCACAGAGTTAGGTGATCCGGAAGGTTGGACCAGAATAACAGATGCTTAAATCTTACTGTAAAGGCTGAAAAAGATGTTTAGGCTTACATTTCTTTCAAGCTTATGTCTGTTTAGCTTATACCTGAGCCCAGAGTTCTGGCCTCATGAGTTCCTGGATTCTCTCTTGAATTCATGTTGAATTACTCTTGATTACTCAATGAATTAACTAATTTCTTAGGTGGGCAAAAGTTGCTGCTGAGCTTGAGTTGCTCCTCTAAATGTAAAATGAATAGCAGATCCTGAAGACCTGGTAGGTGATGAAGGAACACTTAATATACGTAGGTATTAGTCTTAGCTGAGAGCTGCCATATGGGCACTTACAAAATCATCACTCATCTCTTAATTCTTTCATGGCAGGAGGGATCATGGGCTCATCTTTGCTCTTCTCTGATCCCTGGAGACTGAAAGGCTAGTGGTGGGACAAGCTTGCTTCTAATTCTGGGTGTGAGGGGGAGCTGAGCAGGCTGTCAGTGAGCTGGTGCACAAGCTGAAGCTTAGGCTAGTGCCTAAACTTATACTCCCTATACAGCTGAAGCTGTGCTAGGTAGCTTTGCCAATACATGTTCTTCTTATGCTTTTCAGCAAGGTACCCGTGCATGACTGAAATCTGAGTACATTTCAAACTTCATGGTGGTTTTTTTTCTTTAACCTCTTTTTATTTAATTTGTGCTTTATTTAATTTACTCATCCAGTTAGGTACTCTCTATTTCCATCTTCCTGGTGTTCCTTCCAGTTCTTCAGGGGTTTTGACTGTGTTTATGTGCAAACTCTTTAAGAGTGCTAGGCAATCCATCTCACTATGGAACTTAATCCAGATGTTTCCAGATTTCCTCTGGAAGCGCATTTCAACATTTGAAGGTCCTCCAGACCACTTACTCTACAGGCTGTGATATAATACCCCATCAGAGATAGGCAATCTGTATTAGTACCTTGTACTAATGTCTCTTGCCTTAAGGGTAAGTGAAGTCTGTCAATATGAACAAGAGAAAAATTGAAGTTGTGAACTGTGTAGTTAATGTTAGATAACAAATGGGGGGGGACACACAGTATGGCCTCAAATATTCTTTAAGGGAGAGTTGAAGTCATTGAATCTGCAGTTATTCTTGTAGGCAATGACTGTTGGGTCTGTGACTTGCTTCCTCCCAACATCAGTTGCTTATGTTGCTCAGTATTTTCACAAGGGCAACTTGCAACTGATGAAGACAAAGCAAAAGCTCCTCTTTTGGCTTATGTTTTTTACCAGTTTTCAGAGACTTTGACCAATTAAGAGACTTTTCACCATTTCGCATTTAAGGAGCTATGCATAGCAACTCTTCCACTGCCTGATTTAAAGGCATCTAAATCTAGTGCTATCTATTCCAATATGATCACTGTGTATTAACTGTTACTCCTTTTCTGTAGGAACACTTAAAGGGATTTCTAGACTTTGTGAAGATAGTTTTAGAAAGTGCTCGGAAGAAGCTGCAGAACTTGCTCAGATTTTCTCAGTGTATTACATTGCCATTATTAACACTGTGAATGTCTTTCTCTCCAGCAAGTCTTTCTTTTGTGGCCACTCAGGTTGATCTAGTAATGCCCTAGTCTCCTTCACTGTCTCTTCCCCTTATATTCAATAGGCATCAGTTTTTCCCCCAAGAAGCACAACTTTCTCTGTTATCACTAATGGTTGCCCGAGGAAGCAACAAGATTGAGCAAACAAAAGACTCTTCAGGCAGATGGTGTCATGTTGGAGGTGAAATTGTGGTAAGAGTGAAAGACTTGCTGTTTAAAAAGGGGCTCTTGAGGTGAAGTGTTAACATTGAGACAGTGGTCTGTTCTCTGGATCACTGAGGGTCTGAAGAGTTGGAGCCTGTTCACACTACCATCAGTGCATGACGAGTAAATCTTTAGATAGAAGATGCCCATGCATATGTATTGTCTTGAAATGAATCTTCATGCTTTGTTCCTTTTACTTGCCATGTCTCGTTAAATGTGTACGCCTCTGGTAATCGACTCCCAAGGGAGAAAAATGTTGTGTACTCACATGGATTAACTAATGATTAGTTCATTGGATTCCCTATCCGAGGAATTATTTTATACGTGCTGAGGGAATTAAGAAATTCCTTCTTGGAACAGATAAAGGTACCATCTGCTTTCCAAGAGAGGTGTGCTGGGAGGTCTGGAAAGGAGCAAAACTTGCTCTAATCCCTTAGCAAAGTAGGGCAAGAAATTCTTCTGCGTGCCAAGTCTTTAGGAGATTAATTAGATAGCATTGTACTCTCTTTGACAGTAGGCAGTTGTAGCTTTTAAGGGTCTGATTAATCTGTAAGAGAGCTCTGTGGGAGAAACAGGCAGACTTTTTTAAGGAAGAGTGCACAACTTAAAAATGCTCTCCTGGGCTTAGCTTCACAGTTTCTGCATCTCCATAGCACCCTTAGCAAAGATCAGCTCTATCTTAACTGCTCCTACAGCAGGGCATAGGAGTAATCTGTAGTAACCTTTGGAAGTTCAGTTTGCTCCTTTTTGCCTCTCCTTTTGGAGAGACAAAGTGATGCACATATTCTAGGTGAATACAGAGGAGTGTCTTCCATGTGTCAGATTTGCTGGGGTTTATTTTAGAGTTGCTTTTGGTATGGGATCATCAATCAAGAATCACACTGTGTGTCCAGTGGAAGAAAAGAGGGAAGATAATTTTATACAAAATGTAAGGTGCTTTCCAAAAGCAGAATTCGTTTCTTAATGCATTTTTTTTCCTGCTCTGCATTTTCATGCTAGTTTAAGGCCTTCAGGTATTTGAGATTAGAGCTAAGCATTTATAAGCTGCTGTAATTTCTGCATCCAGTTTTCATGGCCCCTCACTAAAACTTAAAAAATAAAGTAAATTTTGATTATCCCAAGCTTTGCTTTATGCAAAGCTTTTAATATCTTCTTTTACAACTTTTTAATATCTTTATAACTTTTTATCTGTTATACACAAGAGCTCGTAGAGCACACAGGGTCTGTAAGTTTTTCGGTTGTATTTGCTATGACAGAAACGCTCCTGAGTTGAACTGTTTTTATGAAATGTTAAGTTTTGATGTTTGCTTGTGCCCAAAAATGATCATTTTTCAGCAGATCACTCCAGAAAGTTGTTCCAGTGGTGCTTTGGGGGAGGGGGATTCGAAGAACCTGTGAAAATAAGATGACAAGTAGATGGCATGTAGGTTTACAGTGATTGATTTGAAGCTGCAGCCTGTAGGATGTTTAAGTGCTGGCTGCTAAGAAACTGAAGCCTTTGAAGTTGTTCTAACACTCCAGCCCTGCAAATACTGTGAAAAATATCTGTTGATAGAAAGATGTGAGCATATGGCAGATAATGATCCTGTGCCTTTCTCTGTGAGCAATTTCCCGTGGTGGCCCAGGAAGATTATAGCGAAGTAGGAACTGAAACCAGGTATCCCGGTTTCTAGACTAATGCCGTACCCTCTGGACCTCTACGTATCTCCTCTGTATTTATGCGGAGCTCAAGTGCTAATGTCAGTGTGATCTTTCCTCTTTCAGGTAGAAACTCCCTTTGGTACTGATTTTAAGCCACTGCAGAGCGCAAGTTGCGTGCGTGTAGTGTGCAGGGATATAAACAAAATGCAAATCTGTACTTGCATTATTCTTTATGATAATTCTGGATGAAAGATCCGTAGAGATGCATTACCACTGTTACGGGCTCGGGAGGTTTTGTTTACCGATTTCTTTCTCATGGAAGTTAATTTCTTGCTTAGAAATATAAAAGTACACTAACTTAAAATAAGATCTTGGTGTTGTTTCCTGTAGTATAGCCAGGAAAAACAGTTACAATCTGTCTTCTTTAAAATCACATTCCTGGAAGATATTCTGGCAACCTGGATATTTAAACACATTTTCAAAGAAAAACAACTTCAGATCAATTAGAAATTATCGTATTTTCTTTCTGATAGCGTAGAATTATACTTCACTGCAGACGTTGCCTGGAGTTATGAAATAAGCAATAACCTGTGAAGGAGGCTATGAGTTAGCTGCTCATGGAACATGAGGTGCATTATGTTCTAAAAAAGGAGGAATAGGTAATCACAGACACTGAGTGGTTCGCATAGGTTCTCAGCTAGATTTTTGGAAGGATAAAGGAAAGATTGCAAAGCACAAAATGTTCCAGAACAAAATTTAAATGTGGTTTCTTTGCCAGAAGTTGAGTAGTATGGCTACTTTGGAAAGCTGGAGTCTGCATGTTTCTGCTAGTGGGCCTGAGAAGCTGCTTTGTGTGTGTGTGTAGGGGGGTTCACTTGCCTCACCTCTAAGAAGATCTCAATGGAACTGATACTATCTGCCTGCAAATTTTCTTTGTCTCTTCTTGAAATCCAGTTGGTGTCACTGCTAGTCATTTAAATGAGTTACTGTTGAAATGGCTTCATTTTCACTGTGGGTGGCCTTACAATATCTTTGCCTCTTTATACACACTCTTAAGTGTATTCGTTTTCTCAGAACCTTGTTTGTGTTTTATGGCCTAAACCCTTTCTGAGTCAAACTGCTTACTTGCTATGGAACCAACTGCTGTCGGGAGACAGGATCAAAAGCCGGAGAAATTGAAGATTGACTTTGCACCCCAACAAAATCTATGGGGTTATACTTCTTGGTGCAACTTAATGCTCTTTGGTGACAGATCTTCTGAACAGATCTCCTGAATCAGTTTGCCTATTTCTAGCGTAGACATACTTTCATGGATGCCTACTGTCAACTAGGTATGAATATTGTTTTTATATTGCCACACAGCATGAGGTGGAGGGCAGAGTTAGTGGACATACATGCTATTGGTTAATTACTCTAAGGTCTAGAGCTTTCATTTTCTCAAAGATCTTATCCTGAAGCATAGACCAATAAAGAAAAAGGTTGTGATAGCCAGGGAAGCTTCCACCACAAAAGAATACTCAGCTTCCTTAGGTTGAATTGCTTACTCACAGATAGGTAAGTAATTATTGGCCATCTTCTGTATGATAGTAGCTACAACTTGTGGGCATCGATGCTTTGTCATATGGAAGTTCTTGTTCCATTACATTTTCAGTTCATTCCCTAATGGGGAAAATGGGGATTAGCCAGTCGTCACTGATGACATTACTGGGCTTTTGTAATGCAACAAAATACATAGTCATCTTATGATGCCACTAAACTGTACAATATATGATTTATATGTATATATGCATACCAAAATACATAGTCATCTTCTGATGCAGTATGACCAAGCCAAAAGCCAGTTAAAAGCTTGAAATTAAGATCTGAAGATCTTAGTTTTTTGGAATTATGGAAAGACATGAGAGCAGTGTCTAGACAGAAGAGAACTGTTTAACTGAGCCTCCATGCATGTGCTCAGAGATGACAGGTATGTTCTATGATAAGCTGAAAAAATTATAGCAATAAAAATGGTCATAACCAATCTGAGATGTGAATATAAGCCTTCATATGAGACAAGCATGAATGCAGGTCTAGTTGAAGATGCACAGTCTGAGTTGATTCATACTTGTATATTGTTGTACAGTGGGCCACTTTCAGTCTAGCTGGCTAACTTACGAGAAACTTGGAGAGTTTGCACTGCAGAGTTCACTTACAGATATCTATTGGCAAACAAGACAAGGAATCGGATCCAACTCTGTATTTCTTTATTGTAAATGCTTTAGTGATTGTTCTGTAAAATTTGATTAACTCTCTGGAAAGTCTGCAGAAATCTCATTTCAAATTAGAAAAGATTTATTGAGTGAAATACCTAACTTAAAACCCCAGTCAGTATGGTCATTTTGTAATATAAAATTCATTTAAATTGGAATTTTGTAGTAATTTCAGATTTAAAAAAACCCTGTCTTTTTGGCATGCATGACATTCTGGTACAATGATGTGAATGTATAAATTTTGTCAGCGACAAAATGGAAGGTCATATTGAGAAGAGCAGAAGGCGATTTTGACAGAAGCCACAGAAAGCAACAAGTCTTTAGCTGTGTACATATTTGCTGGTTATTTCTTTAATTAGATTTTTTGTACCTGCCAGGCTTCAGCAGTCTGACTGCAGAAAATGAGGTTATGTTTGTTCCAGGGTTTTTCTGAACCCTCATGATTTTGAGGTTGCATTCAGAGCATGATTCTTACGCAAGATTTGAGTTTTGTGGCAAAACTTGGATCCATGGAGCACAGAAATACTGGAACCTCACTTTGTTCTTCTAATGTTTAAAGTGTTTTAAAATACTGTTTCTTTAAAAAGCTGCATTGGCTAGGGTTGGAATACAGCCTTTAGGCAAACAGTCAGAACATAAGCGCACAGGCTACCCTTCTTTTCGCTTCAAAGCCTTTAGATTAAGATTTTGCTGAATATAATGCTGCATGGCTAAACAAAATTTTATTTAGAAGATCCTTTATCTCTAAAGAAGGAGGTCAACTTGCTGTTGCAGAGTCACTACTCATCGACTGAAGCGACAAATCCTTGTGTGTTCTCAGAAGAATCATTATAATGCTGAAATTGTAGAGCTTAAGACATTCTGCAAGAGATCACATCAAATTCTGCTGTAGTTAGGTTTCAACAGCGTATGTTACAGGTAGCTGCTTACTTTGGTTTCAAAAATAGAAGAAAGATTAAAGAAGGTACAGTTTGAGAGAACCATGTAACATGGATTTTGACATACTGTTGAAACTGGATCACAATAAAATGGTTTGAAAGTGTTTTCAGGTGAATAATGATGAGGGCAAATAAGCAGCACTTACATATGTCAGAATTTTGTCATACATAAGTATGTCATTGTATTCAGAAGGGTTTGTGTTAAAATTTAGAAGATTTGATCTTCTGAAAAGACCAGCACTTCTGCAAAGTTAACAAAATGGGCAGAAGTGCGATGGCTAACTGCCAGACAAGAAGCACTACAGTAATATAATTCAAAAGTTCCAAATGAATGTTTATTTAAATGAGAATTTGTGTTACAGAGAATTTGTTTAACCATTGTATATTTACGCTTTCATCAGCGAGAATCTGTTGTAATTGATGTATGCACTGGGTGGGTAGTTGAGTTTTTCTCCAGGTGATTTATTTTTATAGCCAGTTTGTACTTGGTTTGAATATTTACTGAATGAAAGGTATTTAGTAAGGATCCTACAGTCAAATAATTCATTTTAATTCATGTAGCTTTAAGGCAATACAGCATAAAGCCAGTTTTCACGCAGTGTTCTTGAATTCTTTGAAGAGAACGGTACTCTCGCTCTATGCTGGACAGATGACAATGGATTTCCTCTTGCTCAGTTTTTTTCTTGTTCTGTAGTGTAATGTTATTTAAAAAACAAAAGGTTCGGTTGCATTTAGGTCAGTTATTAAAATATTGCTGGTCATTTCCTTTGACAGAACATTTCTATTGTGTTATACCAATGACATTAGGAGGAAAGGTTATTCCCACTTGTCTGGCTGATATCAATACATACTGGCATATTACATCCTCTGGCTTTCTGGAAATGCTTTATTTCAGCAGCAGCTTGGGAACAGGAAATTTAAGGTTATACTCTGTCTGGCTTTAGACTGCTTGATACAAAATGTGTTTCCTAGAAGACGCTGTCTACCTGACAAATTCTGTAGAATTGGATAAGTTTAAATGGGTCAAGATGGGATTAGACTTTTACAAGCTGTAGATGCAGACAAGGTAGAACAAGGCTTTTAGTCTCTTGGTAGTATGTATTTGAGGAACTTAGATGAATCGCATTATCATCTCAGCCATTCAACAATTACTCCAGAATGTAGTTTACTTTTTAAGATACGGAAGTGATAATACTCTCATTTTATAAGTGTTCTTACTGTCTAGAAGGAAAAAAAGCAACCAACCCCAAACCAGTGCTTCTACTTCAAGCCATCAACAAATGTAAAGTCTGTGACGCTGTAGTAGCTTCTAAGGACAGAGGTTTAAGGAGTACAGGTTATTCCTGTAACTGTTCATTCGTCCATGTAAAACAAAGCGCGTTGTGATCAGCAGTTATGCCCTGTTGAGCTTTTTAAACTGAGCCTATCAGTCTCGGGTGATTCTGTAAATTACGTAGATATCAAGTCCTTTTCAAATCTGTACTCAGGGGTAGGTGTTCCCCTAAGTGCTGCATCTGCATTCTAAGATCATAAGGTTTTCTTTTTAGCAAAGCAAAAACAGTGCCTGTGTTTCTGAAGAGTGGGATCACCACCTTCCAGAACTTGTTTCCCCCAACTATTTTCATGTGACAGAAATGTATGTTTTTCATCGTAATCAGAAATGAGTGATGAGTAGACAGTTAATGCAGCACTACCAGCCACAGTCATACAAATATCATGAATCGTGTTGCTGAAAGTCATGACCTGGTTTTCTTCCAAAGCATGATATAAATTTTGCATTTAATATTATGGTTTAGCTTTGTCACAAAGCTTACATGTGCATACATGCCTTTAGTATCAGTATGGAAGGGGGAGTCCTTGTCTTTCTATTGCTGTAGACAATTTTGGTCTCTGTTTTTTTCTAATTCAACAGAATTTAGCTTCTTGGAATCCTTCAAACCCTGAATGTCTCCTCCTTGTTGTGAAAGAGCTTGTGCAGCAGTACCACCAATTCCAGTGCAGCCGATTACGTGAGAGCTCTCGTCTCATGTTCGAATATCAAACTTTACTTGAAGAGCCCCAGTATGGAGAAAACATGGAAATCTATGCTGGCAAGAAAAACAACTGGGTAAGCTATTAAGAATATTTCTGCCAAAGTGCTTTTAGTGACACTTTCATTTTAATAAATACAGCTCTTACCTTGCTAAACTTGAGTTGTTTCTGTGAATCTCCATGCCTTGTTTCAAATGGAGAAAACTTCTATTTGACTTCAGCTCACTTTCTGTGTTCTTGTTTTGTACGTTGCTGTCATTCCACTACCTTGGTTGAACCAGATTTCCAGGTGAGTAACTGTTTATCAACCTGGTGTTATGTTAGTTCATCTGAGTTACAGATGAAAACTATGAGAACTGTTTGAATGGCCTGTGCAGTATTTACAGGGCACAGTATGGTGTTATTTGAAATCTTCTGAGTTAGCTCTGAAGATTTGAGAAGCAGAATAACAGTGTCGGTATGATGCGCTGTCCTAATCGGCTTGCTTAGAGGTAGGATGTATTAGGGTGTGTGCCATATTACACTTGAGTTGCTGCAGCTGTCTGTGTCCCTCTGGCATTTGTTTAAGCTGAGTTGTTTCAGGAACCTAAACTGGAGAGGAAAAAAACCCCAAACACCAAAATTTCTGCAGAAGGACAGTAAGAGGTGACATGAGGTAAGGGTAGTGACCTTGTACAGCCATGTCTTTGTACAACAGTTAGACATTAAATGGGCTTATCTGTTTCCTGAAGTTGCATCCTTTGCCTTAGGAAATGTGCCGTGCTGCATAGAAATGCTTCATGTGTACCATCTCATCCTCCTAAAATGAGGCTATTGGCAGTGTAGACATTTTGGTTTGCGGGTGTTTTATTTTTTAAGGTTTTTTAAATGGATCTCTGCCTCAGAATAAGCTTTACAAAAATCAGGGTTTTTTTGCATTGGTAATATATATTTATCATGGGAAGTTTGGAGTCAGATATATCAGGAAATAGTTGTGTTTATGCTGAACACGTACCCCTCTTACTTTCATCAGTAGCATACTCTCAGGATATACTGGCCTTCAGAAGCAGCATCTTCTAAAATAGAAAACCGATGAGAATTCAGCATTCCTGTTATCAGGGCTGAAATTCAGCTTTATGTCACTTTAATCATCCTTAAGTTACAGGTGACACAAGGATGTTTACAACTCTCAGTACTGTTTTTCTTTTCTTAGACAAGTCATATAGGCTTTTTATTTTAAGCCAAGTAAAATTTTATCAGAGAATTTCTGATTTCTTATGTTCGTAGATCAGAATATTTCATTAATTTGTTCTTAAATGTTGTTCTCTATAGCTCCCATCACAAACAACTTGCCACATCTGTAAATATCATCAGGCTGGTTTATTGAAATGCAGAAGCCTTTCTGAACTGTATTGAGATTTTATCACAGTTTTTGGCAGCTGTCAAAATTCCGCTCAAGACTGTAGAAAACTATGGGTGTTTTCCTTTTTTTTTTTTCAATAGGAAAGGAGCATCTACTTGAATCTTTTAAGTCTTTCCTCAGTCTTTGTTTGGTGACTGAATAAACAGTTTATTTTTTTCACATTTGAAATGCTGTCTTAGTTAAAAATATTCCCATAAAATAAATCTTAAATACATTTTGGGATAAATCCTTTAAATCACTGCAGAGCTATTTGAGGTTTCTGTAGTGTGTGCTTTGTTTTCAGAGTTCATGTTCTCCATCAAGAAAGACTGAGAGCCTTGTTTGAAGATTCTATGAACCTGGTACATACATGACAGTGGCTTGTTTATGAGCGTCCTAAAACTCAAAACCATGAAACTACCTTGTGTTCTTTTTCCCGTCCTTTACAACTGTTTTGCTAGTCTTGATTATCAGGGCAACAGGAGTGTTTATGTGAAAAATAAGATAAGCTGCATGTTACCTCCTTTTCCGGGAAGTCATTGAATTTCATGTTATTGCTGTCTCTCAGGGATTAATAGTAGCTCACCAGGCTCATGAAGTTATCATCTATGAGTGAACCTTGCACAGTGTTATGAAAGCAGTCATTATAAGTGCATGAGTTAAAAAGCTCTGAAGAGGAGGCCTCAATTCAGTGCTGTGTCCCAAAATGGAACAGAAATTTTCTCTTACGCATTCATTCCAGAATCTCCAATTTTGTGAAGTGTCTCCAAGATCTATGACAAATAGGCAAACCATGATCTTAAGGTCCTTTCCAACCCTAATTTTCTGTGATTCTATGATTATCTAGCTCAGCATCTTCATGTTGGCAGACTACTGACTGATACAGATGCCCATTAACTCTATAATCTCTTAGTGCTGTGGCCAAAAATTCATTTGACTCTACCTGATGGCTGTGACCAGGTGGTTGGATTTGGGTAGGCGAGCACCACGGACAGGGACTGCTCCCTGCCCCTCCAGACCACTTTGAAAAGTAATGCTCTGCAAAATAATCATGGTTGAACGACACAAAGATCTAGTCTGTGAGTCCTTATTTACTCCCATGTCTTGAAGCAGCTGATGCTTTGATCAGAGGCCATTCTTCTGTTCAGTGGCAATCCCTGTTCATCAGACTTGGTATGTTACCAGGATTTTATGGCCAATGTCCTGTGGCATTTTTTGGAAGCTAAATCCAGACAAGAAGCACTGTCTATAATATCAGTTTCACTCTGAATATAAAGCAAGTGCCCTGGCTGTCATCAGAGCAGTCTTTGTGTTATACATGCACAAGAAGGCGGTGATTTTTCTGCATGCATAAATAATACAGCTTCAGAAATTTGGCATCTATCCTCACAAGTAGTATCATCAGGAAAAGTCTGGCTTTAATATATGTTCACTTTTTGTTGCATAGTTCATATGTTCAGGAAACAGTGCAGTAGTACATATGTGTTACAGTGGGAGATGCTGCATGTTCGTACACCTTTGATTTGTCCATTTGCCTGTTAAAATGAAGTCCTGTTTTAAAAATTGTATGTCATCATGTAACTAAGTAAGGGGTGTGTGCAAAAACAGGGCAGTGTGAACAATGAAAACAAGTTTTGCTACCTTGTGTCAAGATATCCCAATTTGCTATACTGAACTATGCAGTTAATGTTAAATGCTTTTTGTATGACTAATTCAATGTGACAGATATAACTGCTATATGGCTATTTGATTGAATTAAAAAATAGAGATGAACAAAAAATTAATATAGCGGAAACCAGGCAGGGGTTTGTTTTTCAAAAAGAGCCAACTTCATTGCTTCATAACCAGGTGGACAAAGTCTGGTTTTCGGGAAGTGTATGTAACAGAAAGGAAATCCTTTCCACTTCCTTTGCATACGCTTTATGCATAAATAAAGAGCAATGTGTAGGGGATGCTTGGCAAATTCTTAGTAAACTGTTGTCTAGGTGTTAAGAGTCACATAATTCTGAAAAATGAATTATAAAACCTGCTACTTCAGTTCTTTCCTCTATGTTTATTCAGAGGACGCTTGCGGCACAGTGTCACATTAGTCATTCCGAATTCACTTGGGAAGATGCCTCTGTCTCGTGTATATGCTCTTTTAAATTTGTCAGGTTTTTAGCTTTGTTTTCAGACTGTTTGCATGTCTTGCCAGGCCTTTGTCCGGAAATGAGTACAGCCAAGACAGGTCTCTATTTAGGGCCTAACAAACTATAGTCTGATTTTTGTCATGCACATTGTTGTATTCTGACTACCTTTTGATGTTGACTTACTGGCAGTGATGTTTTATGGTTTTTAAGGTGTTTTCTCCTAACAGCTGTGAAATCTGTAAATTATTTTCTCCATCTTCAGTAATTCCAGTAAGAAATGTTCTAAATGTAAACCCTTCTGCTTGGTGTGAACGCTCACATTTTTCTAGTTACTATTTCATACTCTGAACATTCAGTTTGCAGTTCTGTCTTAGACACCAGGTCTCATTCGTGTTACCTTTTTTCCACAGACTGGAGAATTCTCAGCTCGCTTCCTCTTGAAGTTGCCTGTAGATTTCAGTAACATTCCTACATACCTGCTCAAGGTAAAGTTAATGTCTAAGTTGACACTATTTGTGAGAGAGTATGAGTTCTGGAAATGTTCTTAGTAAGAATTTTGGATTTCTTGCCCTCCTCCTTTCCAAGACTTTGAAAGTCCACCATTTCTAAACCCGATTGGTTTATCTTTTGGAAAGGTGATGTTAGGACATACTGGTTTTTCGCATGCCGTTTTACCAGGTAGTAGATATACACCTCTCACTGTAAAGGACCTTGCAGTATTTGGGTTGTTGTTGAAGATGCTGTGCAATGCAAATGTTCTGGGTTTTTAGACAATATGGTAAGCAGCAAACTCTTGACTAAATCCAAGGTATTATCTTGGGGAGCAAATTTAAATATTTGCAGATAAACTCTTTTATATTAGTCTATGGAATTTCATCTTATATAAGTTTTTTTTTTTTTTCTAATGAGCAGTCCCAATTGTACCAGTAGTCTTAATAGTAGAAGCAGAGTAGCAAACTAAAAATGCCATTTCTTAACAGGGAATGAAAGCAAGTACTGGTGACAAGAATTGAGGGTTTTAATGTTTACCTTATTTCTGAACACTAATTTGACCAGATACTTTAGAAAGTAGGACTATAGAGTATTGATTTGAGTTGGAAAAAAGTATTTTTACCAAAAAAAACCCCAAACCCAACAAACAAACCCAAAACAAACTTGTGACAGACTACCAGCATGGAATAATTTGAAATGGGTGGTCTTCACAGCAGGGGACAGTCATTCTTTCAAGCCATTGCTGTGGAAGCCCATTTCAAAGTCAGTGTTACTATGTTCAGTGAACGCAGTGAAAGATCTGGGTTGTCACTGTAATCATTACTGTCAGAATGAAGTGCTGAACTGCTACTGCAGACGAGGTTTGAGTTACCTGATATTACCAACACCCATCTTTCCTTTAAACTGCGCGTCTGCCTCTTAATCATCTTTTTACTTTTAAATACTTGGGAAGAACAGATACTTAATGTTGAGTAACTAATGTGTTAAGGTGAAAACGTCAGTGTGGATCCCATTACTTCCTCTTCATCTTATTGTTACAACAGTCTTCAACTATTGTTAGATCACAATTGCAGTTTCTCCAAATAAGATGTTTCAAGCTTAGAACCATGAAAGTAAAAGCAGGCATAGCTATGATCTGACTGAAATTTGCCATTGTAGTCTGAGATTGGTATCCTGTGATCTGTTTGCTTTCTGTAGACTGCTGTTTAGGTAATGAGCTGCTCCTAACTTTCCCCAAAACATCCAGATATTTTCAGTTTGTTCTGTGTTCATCAGGATGTTCTCCTCTCACTTGATGGGAACGTTTCCAGTCAGATGTAAGATGGTTGGCAAAGGCCTTTTCAGGAAGGGTGGTGTTGAGAAACAGGGCGCAGCTGCAGCTCACCTGGACTGCAGGGTAGCTGTGATTTGCTTCTGAAAGACTGTGGTAACAGAAAGACTAAGAACATCTAATGCAAACCATGGAGTTCTGGCAAGAGCAGACAGCAAGTGCCTTATTTTCCAGGAACATTTTTAAATTGGGTGGGAATTTCAGGAGAAGTACATACCCAGGACTGTCTTAATACCTCTGTTCAGTCTCTGAGGACTCTGTGTAACTTGGAGGTTGGAACTGGTGTATGAATTAATGTAGTATGTAAGACCCTTGTGGTAGAAACAGATACTACTTTTGATTCTAAAGGGTAACATTTTAATGCATGGCAACATACTCCTCTTTAATGTAATGCAATGTTCACTGAATATCTTCCACCTTCTCTAAACAGCGTTGGTATACTGTGGATAAACCATCAGTGCTCCACAACTGCTGCGTGGAGCGTTGTTCGCCCTGAGTACTGAATGATTCATTAGTCTGAAGGAAAATGTGTATTTTTTTTGCCTGCATATGTAGATAGTGTGATGTGAAGAGGCATGCACAGAAGTAGTAGCAGAATCAGTTTCCAAGACTTTCTTTATTTTCACATTTCTAATACCTTAATGTCTAAGATTTGGGGGTTTAAAATTAATGTATTTTTGTATATAGCAGCCTTATAACAGCTGATCCTTCTTCATGGACAATGTACTGATGAAATCCTTAGGTTTCTTATACAGACTTCTACTAGGCAAGCAGATATATTAACTGTCTGTGGTAGGAGAGTGATATGTAGTCTGAGTATCCGCAGGAGAAGAAATGTTGTTTTATTCCAGTAGTGTTTGATGACAACAGAAGAATGGTTTGACTCAGGCTCCAGCATGAATTATGACAGTGCGTGCTCTGCAGCAGGCATGGATCTTTTACCCTTGTTGCATTTAGCTCCTTATATTCTGACATTATCAGCCATACAAATGTCATCTCTTAAGACAACAATATAAAGGCAGGTAGAGTTGGAACTACTCTGTTGTGGCTGAAATAATTATTCTCTGACTGCTCCAGATTTATAAAGCTATTAAAAAAAATTAAGCTATGTCTTTTTTTTCTTTTTTTCTGATGAGACTTTTGACATAAATAGATCTTTGATTTGTTGCAATAAAATAGGAGTTGATTTTCCATCATGCCTGCCAGTTGGCTTCAGTGCTACCTCCTGGATTATGGTACATGATAGAACGTCTATTGACTGATGCAGTGGAAATAATTGTTAATGTATTACCCTGAAAGGTGGAGGAGCAGTCAGTAATAGAAGGCTGTTAGTGTATTAACAGCTTAATGTTTAACTGCAGAATTTAATGTGTTTGAATTATGTTCTAGTCTGTAGCCAGCCTTACAGCTTCTCTGTGATAATTTGCAAAGTTCAAACCTGCGTTGTACTTTCTCTATCTTCTTTTTTGATGTTTAACTAATACTACTTGTATTAAAAGCTGGTGAAATATTTAAAGACCATCATTTTTGCCTCATCAATTACTCCTAGGACCCCAATGATTTGTAACTCTCTTCTGAAATTTTTATTGATGGCAGTAGGTAATAAACCTTGAAGTAGTTTGAGACACCGGCTTGATTCTGCAGTTATTTCAAGAATTAAAATTTAATGAATATGAATTTGCCCTAGAAAACAATGCAGAAATGGATAAAAAGGTCCACATTAAATTCAAAACCTTTGTATTAAAGTACACCTCTGTAAAAGAAAAAATAACGAATGGGTGTCTTTTCCCAAATGCGCTTTTTCAGTGTAAATCAACATTTTCTTTCTGAACAGTTCTTTAGCGTGGAAAAGAAAGAATTACACTTTTTTTTTTTTTTTTTTTTGCAAATGTGAAGCAATGTGCCAAGAATACTCAGGAAAAAAGATTTATCTGCTGCAGGTGGTATTATGTTTCCAAATGCAGAACTGAAGAACTTTTTACTAGAACTTCAGAATTCAGAGGAAGAGATAGCATGTTTTGCATTGCTCTTTTAACCATGCTTGCTCTTCTTTACGTGCTCAGCTATTTTCCTTAACATGCATACACTTGAACTGAATTTTGAATTTAGTACAGTGAATACCTTTAAAATGACCTGGTTGAATCTGCCCCTCCTGTATAATAACCCAACTAGTCCTATGCCTTAAATTGTTATTCTTTATAGGGAAAGAATACTCTCACCACCATCAGTGCAAATTTGACAGAGTAAGATCTTCTGATTCTGGAGTGTATTCTCAAGAACTCCAAAGATTTTGTAACACTTACAGACTGTCCTGACAGCTTACATCCTTAAACCTGAATACTGGCAAGCTACACAAGGCTTTCCAGCCACACATTTGGTTCAAATTCTTTTCTGTTGGTTGCAATATTTTTAATTTTTGCCACTGTTTCATAAATGGAAACGTTCACTGTACATCCAAGTTTCAAGAGTCAGTTCTAGTTCACACTTGGGCCTCTTTACAGGTATTATGTGTGCCACAGCAATAATGGAGCTAATAGACTTAGTATCTAAAATACCTCATCCAAATCTTGTTTCATTCTTTGCGGTTTTGGTCAGCTACAGGGCCATGTGTTATAATAATGATAATTCATTCAAAATCTCCAGCTGAGTAATATACAAATTATACTGGGTTATGTGACTCTAGTATGAGTGAACTTTAGCATATGTTGCTGGTGATGCTGTTGAAAGCAAGACATTTAGGTGTTTTTCTTTTATTTCCATGGGGTTTTGAGGTTTTTGGCTAAGAAAGATTTTCTGTGATTACTACCACCTTCCTGTATGTAATTTTTAAATATTCATTTCCTATTAAGTATCTGCTTGTTGTGCCCTGGTGAATAGCTAGTATCTGGACCAATTTATCTATGATGCTGTGAGCAGCAGGCTTCCAATGATTTTTTTTTTTTTTTTTAATATTCAAGAGTAAAGGAAATACAGAAAGCAGACCTAATTGCTTTTTGTAGAAGATTTTCTTTTTTATAATCTTTAAAGCTATTTTTCATGAGTTTTTTTTGTGATGACCATTTTATTTAGTGCGTATCTTTTAGAACTGAAACAAATAAGAGACGTTGTCTAGACACATTGCCAGGGGCCAAACAGTTGTGTGTAAGACTGTCAGTGGAAAAGGTTTATCAAGTCCAAATTGAAAGATAACAACATATTTGTGTTTTTCCTTACTGTGATTTCATCATTTGGAAGTCTGTTAAAAGACTTCAGTGCAACCTTTGTTTATGACGTAGACCAGATTCCAAGTACTGTGAAAAGATTGCAGTACTTGTGTGTGTATGAGTAATCAGCTATAGTAGAGAATAAACAGAAGTTAAGTCATAGTATTCAGGGTCAAATGAGATATATATTTTTTTTCCCCAGGCCGGTTTCTTTACTATTGTGATTTAGCAGTTGGATTTATTTGACAGCTTTTAAGGTTCGTGCTAAATTACTCTAAATACCAAAACACAAACATGCTTGTATAAAAAGTAGTACTTCAGCTGTTTAATTAAAAAAATGAGCTAAATATTCTGAAAAAGTATCTTTTCCTTTGAAATTCATTTGATTTTGTTGCTGGCTGGCCAACTAAAACCTAATGTGTGGTGTCTTAAGGTCACAAAGTCAATGGCAGGAAGGAACTGGAGTCCAGATCTGACTTGATCCTTTTACACAACACTGGGCAGCTACGTCCCAAAAGAGCATAAAGCATTTTGCCGTTAGATACTATTTGACTGTCTTCCCATAACGTATGTATGTCTTCTGTATTGGGTAGAATCACGGACCTGTACATCACATGAAACTTATCATTTCTATGGTGCCAGCTGTCATTTTACGTTCGTTACAAATAGGAAGACTGGCAATATATAAGGCGTGTAGGTAATTCTGAAATAACCTGTAGTTCTAATAACTCTGAATACTTTGACCATGCTTTCCATAGACGTCTTCTAATACATTGCTGTCAATCTTATGCTACTTAACTTTATGCCTCTGTCACAAAGTCTTAATTTCCTGATTGTATTCCATAATGTATTTCTGATCTTGAGATGTATTACAGGCATTTGGAGCCAATAGTTGAAGGTTTAAAACTAGACAGAGGTATGATATTCATTATATTACTTATTGTAGCAGCATCAAATTACTTAAACAGAATATCAGATTGTCAAAGATTGTCTAAGTTTCTTCTGTTAATAGTTTAAATGTAAACCTTATAACATGCAATTATAATGAGCCATTGAGATTTTAGATTAGAAGTGGGTCTGTCAAGTCAGTACTGGCAGAGTTCAAAACAGAAGTTTGTAGTAGCTGAAGCCAGTAAGTTGTACGATCCAGGGGCCATGAAAATAAATATATCTGTGTGTAAGACATTTATCAAGAAGAGTTGGCATTGGTAGTTGTCTCTAAGAATCTTTCCTTTTAGCCTGTGCACAGAAATCTGTGGTTTACTTTTGCTGTCTGCATATTTCATCAAAAAGTACTAAATGAATTGCCATCAAGGAAGTGTTCCTCTCCCTCGATATGCTGGCCAGTGTCAGAGTAGCAGCCTCTTGCCAGAAGCATGGAAACTCCAAGCAGGGAAGGTGGCATAATGAGTGAGGCCAAAACTAAAGAGAAAACCAAAACCGTTTCATGTCATGAAATGCTTCTGGCAGTTTAGGAAATTGTAGAGTCAGAAAAACAGTGATTCTTTTGGTGATAAAATATTTTAAACGTAAGATCTGTCAGCTGAAAAGGTTTGGGGGTTTTGGTTTGCTATTTATTTATTATTTTCTTTTAATTTAGCAAGATATTTTAGGTGTCACTGTAGGTGGAAGTGTAAGATCTTAACGTATTCCACTGCATTGTGCTTCTTGGCTAGTCTTACTGCTGCAGTCTCATTATTACTCATACAGGGTTTTGCAGAATAAGTCAGGCCTCTTGCTTTGTTACAGAATCTACTCATTCTGGCACTGGAGAGTTAAGAGTAAAGTGTTACTGCTATAATTTAGTGAAGCTCCAGAAATACCTATAGAAACTACAGATCGATTAGTCATTCTTTCATTATTTTATTCTACTATCTTCTGCCCACAACCCAAGGGAAGCAAAGCCCTATAAAAATACAGTATATAATGAGAACATGTTATATTTGAATTTTGTAAACTGATCATTTCCCTTCATTCTCAGTGAATTATATTAGTACAAGTTATCCACAACCACATGATTTGTCTGCAGTAACTAGTCACTAAAACCACATAAAACATGTTAGTGTCAGGAGTACCTTAAGGTCCGTATGCTGAAAGGCAAAAGCAGTTTTTTAAAATCAGCTTTTTCTGTAATTTATTGGAAGAGTTTGTTAATAAGATCTGTCAACTGGAACAGCTCATTCTGCACAGCTGATGATTTTTATATGTTATGTTTATATGTTATGATTTTTATATGTATATGTTTAATGTGAATCATAATCTCCAATCAGCTGTATTTCTGATGACAGTTATAGTCAAACATTTTATTTTCATAGTGCAATAGTAAAGGGCTGCCACATCTACTGATGAATTAGAGCATTTGTCTTGATTTCTGTGAATTTTTCTCTAATTCGATAGAACTAATTTCCTGTTCTGAGATGAGCAGAAATAGGGGGTTTCCATTAATTTTCTAAAAAAAAAAAATAAAAAAAGAAATAATAAAAAAAAATAGAAGGAAAAACGAGTTAAAAAGAACAGCTTTTGAAATTTAAAAGCCTTTTTTGCATCTGGTGGGAATGTTTATGGACAAGTTATGTTGCGTGACTTGGTTCAGATTTACTGCCTTGTTAGGGCTTGTAATTTGTACTATTGCTTTATATTTGCATTCTACGTATTGCATAGGAAGAATGGAATTCAATAGCCATAAAAATAATTGCAGGTTATTACATAATGATGGTGCTTGTTTTATCTTTCGTGGTCCACCCATAGTATGTAGGCCAAGCATTGTACAGCGGTCTTAAACTGGGAAGAGGATCTTGGACCTATTTTTAAAAAACCTTTTCTTTCCTTCCCCATTGCTATTTCTTCCTGAAAGGAAAAATATTTGAGAAGTTGTTGAGCATAAAATATGAGTATAGCAATAATCTGTAAAATTCATTAACCAGGAACTATGCATTTAGAAATACAGAAGTACATAAAGCACGATGGTAGGATTTAAAGCAGGATATTTCAGTGCTGAGCCCACAACTTCTTTCTACTGTTAGGTTTCTTTCTTAGTCTTCAGATCAGGGCTTAAGTCCAGCAGCTTATATTTTGAGGTTTTCAAGTCGACTTTGTGTACGAAAGTGCCAGTTACTTACTGTTACAGTGATTGCTTTGGTTTAGTGTTTGGGGTTTTTTGTTCTGGCTTTCAGATTATTAGATTATGTTTATCTGAAGAAATAGTACTAACACGAATGTACGTCTGTATAATGATTTCATATGATTCTTACTCATTCTTGTTTGGGTTCTGTTACTTGTGCTGGTAACTTTCTGTTAAATCCACAAAATCCTTTGATGGTTGTCAATCTAAAAACAGGATTTTTTGTTTGGTTGGGTTTGAAGGAGTGGGGTTTGTTCATTTGGGGTGTTTTTTTTTTTTTATGTACCTAAAAAAATACTGCTCTCTTTTATGTGATTCTTAGGTCTCAAGGTTTAATAAAAAGTATTAAAAAAGGGGAAAAACATTAAAGCTTTACTGTTGAATCAGTTACTCTCAGCAGTAAACATTCTGAGGTTGGGGGATCCATCGCAATCATTTCTGCCTAACTGATACTGACAATGTCATTGATCATAATATCACCAAACATAAGAAAAAGAAAACATCTAGGCTGTTCTGCTGTATTCCCACCATGTTACCAAAAGAATGCTCAGCATTTTCTCCATTAATTGCTAGCAAATAATGTGCTACATTTCTATCAAGACTTATATTTCTATAGTAGCTTCCATTTAGGAAAGTAGTTGCTTGTTTACGTAAGGTGCATTTTGGTATTTTCTGCTTTAGGAGACTTTAGATGGAGGAGGGTAAAGGAAAGTCTGCTTTGTCCAGCAGCATCTCCGTGAAACAGTGAAAGAATAAATAAAACTTAGACCTGTTGACTCGCTATTTCTGTTTTAGTGGTTTAAGTGTTCATGCTAGAACTTGTATGTCTTTTATGTGCTGGGACCTGTAATCATTGCAAACAGCACGTCCATGGGAGAGATGGGGCACTGAGGAGGAGCATTAATTTGGCTTCAGTGGATGCAGTTAGGTGCAACCCTTAAGTCTTAACAGGTTACGAGTACATCAGAAGTTGGGCAAAAAAATGTCTGTGAATTAAATGTTGTCTTTCAGTTACGTAATGAACTGTCTGGAGTGCACATACAATATTGAAGTATCCCCACATAATATAGATAGGAAGTACTTATGCTGAGGGAAAACAGTGAAAATAGTTAAACTAATAATGTTGCTCGCACTCAGCCCTTCTTTGGCATTTTAATATATTTTAAAATATATCTAACCGTGTTTATATATAAAATATCCTGTATTTTACTTAAAAACTTTCCTGGTCTAGAAAAATGTTAAACAAATATGACTGATGTCTTGACTAAAACTGATGACTGACTGACGGTATGTAAATAACCAGCTACTTATTTGCAAGAACCCTGAGGACAATGTGTTGGTTAACAAAGAATAAACACGCTCATTCCAAATTGTTATTTTCGTTGTTTAGCATTTATAATGCGTGTCCTAGATAAAATCATTAATTCTATCTCATTTCACTTAGACTCGTGACTTTTTCTAAGTAATAAATCTTACTTAATTTCCATCTTACTTTTGCTAAGTGATCAGATTAGCTCTTGGAATGTAGGTCAAATTATATGCAAGTTACCCTTTAGACATTGTATATAGGTATTGTCACTTTTTATCTACATAGGCTAGATGAAAACAGTAGCTGAGCATCTTACAAGTTCTTATTTAGTGTATTGTTCACAGTAGTTGTGACATGAAAAAACACCAGTTTTTTTAGACAGGACTAGAAGCATTTAGGGGTGAGGTGTATATAAACTTACAGTGGAGTGCTGAGCCCTGAGCAGAGAGCTTGTCCAAGGCTTTAATCAGAATGGTGTTTTTCCTCTCCCCTCTCTTTCTGTAGCATTCACAGTTCATCACAGTTACAATGAGCAGTCATTCAGGTCCAATATATTTTGTCACATTTTACTTGAAAGAAAAGCAAGTTACTTCTATCAACAGGGAGAGTTGTATGACTTGAGTTGTTGGAGGCTTTTCTTGTAGGCCATTTTTCCGCTGATAAAGATTATGTTGTCCTTCCGTAACTGTTCTTGGGTGTCTTAAGTAAGTGCCTGTTGATTTTAGGTATTATGGACCCCTCTTAACATTTGGATGATTACTTGTAAGATGCTACATTGACTCATATAAGTCACTTTTTCCACTGGAAAACTTTATGCCCCCAAACTATATAGTTAAACAATAACTCTCTCTAGCATTAAAAAGAATGGTGCTCAGAATTCCAGCAGTTGGTCCAAGCAATAAAAAGCATTTGATTTCCATTTCTGAAAGGAATGTGATGCTCCCTGCATTGCCAGTGACTTCAGTGGCAATAAACTCATTCCAAGTACATAATATTTCTCAGGATCAGGTTCTTGTTAGTGTGTTGTAGAGCCCAATGAAATGGAGTATAGCTCTGGTGATGCTTAGAACTCATATGATACCTTCCTTCCAAAGCTCACAGACCCTAGCTTTGTTCTGCATGAAAGAAAAGTATTGTAACTGTTTCATTAAAATTTCATTTAAAATTAAAAATAAGAAATTAAAAAAAAAAAAAGAAATGCAAATAAATGCCAGCAAGGTATGGAGTACATGAAATCTGGCTTGCTGTCTGCTTGATAACCCTCTCAGGGTGAGAAATATCTAAACTAGGATACAAGTTTAATTTGCTATTCTTTACATTGTGCTTCATCTTTCTTTACAAATGGAACATTCAACTTTCTAGGTAGACTGTGGTTCTTTGTATATCCATTTTGGTTCATGCATATTGTGTATTTTGACAGTGTATATAAAAGGCTATGAAAATGGCAGTAGTTTCTTCTACTACTATTACTACTTCTACTTCTATTACTTTGTGTAATTAACCTTGACTGCACAAGAACTAGTGAACAGAAGAGCTGTTTGTCTTGCATTAAAAATTCATTTTAACGTGGCAACTCAAGCTGCTTTTACAAGTTTCAATATTTATATTTTTTTAATGTAAAATCAAGAAATCCTGAGACTTTATTTCGAGATGTGGAAATTAATAGGTGGATGCTGGGTAATGGAAAAGACTTACTTAGAGCAGGCAGTGTATCTGGATTAGTGGCCAGGATTTGTGCAACTTGTTTGCTAGAAATGAAGGGCTGTGGTGCTAATAATACAACACTTCAGGACTGCATGGCTTATGAGCTCTAGTAAACCAAGGGAGATGTTGGAACGAAATTACCAGAGGAATTCTTCTGGTCGCAATAGCAAACGTTTCATGAGAAGCTGTGCAACTGAATTTGCAATAAACAAGACTGGCATTTTAGGACGGAGTTCTTGCAGCATCGGTTTTACTGTGTGGCAGCAATGTAATAACTAAAATATTCTCCTTTTTTTTTTTATGTTTACCACATTGCCAGTTCCTTTTTGAAAAGATGTGGGATCAAATTGCAGCCCAGTTTACAGGCCTTCAGGCAATGATAGTATCGGGTTTAGGAGACTATACCTGTTAAAGCAACTTGGAGGCATGTATTATCTTTGACTCATGGAAAGCAACACTGTTGTATGCAGAATTATTTTTCCTTGGCTTCTTATTTATAAAGTTTGTGAATATAAGTGGATAAATTTACCCTTCCTAGAAAACTGGTATAGAAAGCTTTATGCCAGTGATACCAAAATATTATCACTGTTATCAAAAGGTAAGTAACTGTGTAAAGATTAACTTTATATTCATATAATGCTGCAACAGTAAATAAAAAAGAAAAAATAGCACTAAAAAGGAAATTTAATAGCAAAGAACTGAGAATCATTGGAAGCCTTGTAAGAAAAGAAGATCTATATAAGATTGGAAAAAATGCAGTCTGTTAGGTTTGGAGGGATGCATTCCCAGGAAGTTTGGACAATTATATTGGTAATCTGTATAAGTAGGATGTAAAAAAAAAATTGCCATGCAGTTCAGCAAGACAAAAGGTGAGTTTGTGCTTAGTAGGACTGCTCTTATGGAGCAAGGTGATGTGTGTGCAGTTTTCTGGCACACACAGAGGTAGAATTGAAGACTTTAATTAAACCAGCCAGCTTTGTGAGCAGTAGAAATAGTGAAGCTTCACTTTGTACAGGTTTAATCCCTTATCTCCTTGAATCTCTATGCTGTGCCATTATGGTTTCCCCATGTGTCTCACACAGTAATTTATGAAATGAAAAGATGAGAAGTGTTTTCACTGGTTGCCCCCCAGTTGCTACCATTTATAGCAAGCTGTCTTTACCTTTTGCAGTATTAGGTGGGGTAATCGGTTGTCTGTGTCCGTGTCTCACTACTGATCTTCATATAGCTTCTGTGGACTTTGTTATTTTTGAGACTAAGAACAGGTTGTTGAAAAGAGGGAGCAGGGCTTAGAGGCATCTGAAAGTGTGCTCGCTATATGCACTAAGCTTGAAAGCAAACTAAAAGGGAGAGAAATCATTACAATGTGTGTACTTTAGGAAGAAAAACTTGTTGACACTTCAGTTTTCCATCATCCGAGAAGTTTTAGAACAGTTTTGCTTGAGTGGGATGAATGCCGAAGTAGAACGTTTGCACTTGGTTAGCACTGAGACATTTGGTTGAATTTGTTTGTAAACTCATTCCTGCAACCTAATCCTCTATCAGTATTGTTTAAATCGAATTGGGAATGCCCATCTAAGTGATTTTACAGTTAAAAAATGAATCTTTAGTCAAGAGAACAATGCAGGAAGGTTTGTGGTAGGTCAAGGTGCGACTGGTATTCTCTTCCACCAAGTTCATCACTGTTACTGTGAAGAAAAATCTCTCCTTTCACATGAGCTAAGAGAATCAATAGTAAGTTTTCAATGTGAAGACTGCTTAACAGCTCATTTAATGTGCCAAATCCATTTTAGGGCCGGACAGTAAAAGCAAGACTGAGTTTGTAGAGAAAGATGAATAATCTGTGCATTACCATATTAAGATAATTTTGGAAGGTACTATCAATTTTAAGTTATTGACAGCGATACAAAACACATTGCTTTTTAAATCTCGGAGAAAGAGTGGAAACAAGTCTTATCTGTTCATCTTTGTTTCATTTTGGATTCTTTAAAATACAATGAAAAAGATTCTTATTGAGATTAATATTTTGGAAGCTTACTGCATGTAAACTTTTAAAATCACTAGTTGGAAACTTTCACAGTATTGTCTCCAGATATGTGGTTGTTTCTTCTGTGCGTGAGTGCATTCAGATCCTTACAAAACTGTTACGAAAAGAGGTATTTGAAAGTGCTCAGTTTATTATTTTTAAGTAAACAATTCTTTTGGGGCTATTTACTTTTTTTTATGCAGCTGTTCATTGCAAACCAGCTTCTAACACACTGAAAGCTAGACAAACACACAGCAAGGCATTTATCAATGCTGATAGAGAAAGGAATATTCAAAACTTGACAAAAATACCTTGGCAGTGTCCTGTTAAGTAATCATCTGCAAATATATTAATTCCATTCTTTTAATGGCTCCTTTCTTGATTAATCAGTGACCTTATTCTCCTAAATATATCTGTCAGGACATGTCTTCCTAACAAATCTATTCAGCCTGGAGCATGTAAAGCATCATCCTCATCTTCAAACTGTGTTAAGTCAAGAAAGTATTGTGGTAATGTGGGCATCGCTTGTCCAAGAACATTAAGAGCCTTGGTCAGGATCTTTTTAACCATAAAAGGATGTGTGTTATGCTTTCTTGTTTGGTATAAGTTGGAAGGGAGTGAAAAAAACTACAGAAGGAATTTTTATTACAGAGAAGTATTTCCCTCCAAAGAGTACACGGAGGAATACCGTGTCTGAAAAAAGATTTCATTGGCAGGGGAAGGAGTAGTCTGAACTACATATTGTTGCTGATAAAAGTTTTAGTTGTAGATGAATAATGTATTTAAAATTCAAATTTAACAGTAGAAACAGTTTTTAGACACCTCCTTACTTTTTTATCTGCATAAATCTTTCTCTGGGTACTAGGCCAGATTCCTCTCCCCAGACTGTTATCAATCACAGGTGATTAGAAGCTTACCTGTAAAATGAAGAAGTAGTAAATGAGCTTGGCATTGTGTGTTTCCAGGGATTTGCATATGAAGAGAAGAGTTTTTCAGAGCAATTCCTGCCTGGTGGTGTGCAAAAGTAATTGTTAGCAAAATGTTTGTTTATTGTTCTTCGGTATGTTTTGTATTTCTTTCGGGAATGATGAAGAAATTCCTGGGCGTTGATATTATTTATGGTGGGGAAAAGGATACATTTTATGATTTCGCAATCTTAAAAGAAGTTCAGAAGCAAATACCTACTTTAACGCTCTTCAGTTTGCAACCCATTTTTAAGAGTATGTTTCCTTTTTAAGTTTCGCAGCATTGATACAGTTCCTAGTTTCAAGCTCATCTTTAGTGACCGAAACTGTTGAGCATAATAAGAGGGAAGTACGCTCCCTTTTGTTTCCATGGATGATATATAGATTGGTATATTACACATAAGTATGCAACACATGCCACTGGAGAGACTTTGAAAGTTTCTGAGATTCTATAAAACCCAAAGCATACTAATATCTTTAAGGCTTCTGTTGCAGGGGGAGTGTCAGTGTCTTCTCTTTTAGTATCTCACGATGATGAAACTGTGTCAATATGAAGGACTGAAGGAGCACAAATTTATTATTCTGCCTTGATTTCCACAGAGGTTCTTAAACAGGTTCAGTGTGATGCTGAAAGGACAAGTCACATAATCTCCTGTTTTCATACTTCAAATAAGCGAGGGGGAAGGACTGTAAAACTCCTTAGTGACATACCCTTTCACACTGATGCAGTGTTTTGTTTCTTTATTGCAGTCTTAAATTTCTTTCCATTACAAATGATTGGTTCTCAGCTATTCCGGTGGTTTAGAAGCATTTATGTGCTGAAAAGGCAGGTAGAAATCTTTTCAGTAGGGGGGTGCGTGTGTGTCTAATATGTGCTTGCAATTTCAGAGCAGTGAAAGGATTCCTGAGAGTGTTTTGGTTTTGTTTTGGGGTTTTTTGTATTTATTTTCTGTGAAGGACTGGAGGAATGAGACTAAAGTTTAATTATTTCTGCTGTATTTTTCCCTCCATGTGTTTTGTAGACAGTTATACGTGTTGCAAATATGAGATATAAAATGTAGATTTCAATCAATGAAATAACACCTACAAAGCTATATATTTATAGAGAAGTACACAGCATGGAATGTATATTGCCATGTAACTTTTTGGAATAATGATACGGCTTCACTGAGTTTTCCTTCTCATCTTTTCTTACACAAATACTGGAAATAATAGTACAGTTAATCAGGGTAACTGGTTATTCAGTAATGAGAATCAAGTCACTTGGATGTGGAAACAATGGATCCTGACATACTCAAATATAATAAAAAGCAGTTGATCTCTAGCTTTAAACCAGTGTTTTGTCTGAAGTGGAGAGCAAGCGTTTACATCACGGTTGGTGGTTTTTCCCTGCTTTGCAAAGAAATATTCATTACACTTCATATTGTGGGAAAGGACTAGCTAGTAGATTCATTTCCCTGTGCTTGTGTTAGAAGAAAAGAAGAGGTTTATGATCCTGGAAAGTGATCAAGGCAAGAAGTATTATGACTCCTGTTATGAAACCAGTTGCATGCAGTTTTTTGAAAACAAATATTTCAGATGCTTTTATGGAAAGGCCGGTTTAATGGCCCATTTGGTGGATTTGGGGCCAGTCAAGAGACAACTGGGTTTTTTATTCCACAAGGTGTATTCTGCCCTCATTGAAGTCAATAGGAACATGATCACAGAACTATGTTCATAAACATAGATTTTCAAACCATCTGAAATATGACGGATAATTATATGGCATTATAAATAAAGGCTTCTTTGTGTTATGTGCTTGTTCTGTGTTTCAGAGGGATAAATACATACAAGAATTGTGGGTGTGTCAAAGCAGCAAAACTGGTTCAGACAGGTAAAAGCATTTGAAGTGGTGTCTTTTTTGCACCATTAATAGTTCAGAGTTTGTCTCAATATTTCTCCATCAATATTATGAATCCTGTTTTCAGGGATTTATTGCTCCTATTAAAAACATCAGGCTGAAATTTGGTTCAGCAGATGAATTACTCTTTCATTCTTTTTCTATTAAAAGAATTTTGTGCTGTCAGTGATAGCTGTCTGATACTGGAAATGCTTCTGCAACTTGAGTTTTTTTTCACGTTCACAAAGCAGTCGTTAGTAGTTAAACGAATTAAGATTAATAGGCTTTCTTTCTGCTGCATTGATGGAGAACTTTGCAGTCAGGATCTAAAAGGTCAGAAATACTGATTTAAGGACTGGAACATCACTGATAAGGTGTATCAGTCTCCGTGTTTTAAAACTGGGAAACTGGTTTATGAAGTTTGGCTACAGTCGTGTAGTGATAGATCGGAAATAGGTTCTGGTAGTTGTGATTTTGAAGGCATGAACTATCAAATACAGTAACTACTTTATGTGCTAATTTAGTTGTGGCTGTCAACCTAAATTTAATCTGATGTTTGTTCAGAGGGGGGCACAAGCTGTTCTGTGTGCTAATCTTTGTCCATTTGAGTATTTGTTTATCATGGTTGAACTTTACACGATTTAAGGAGCTGTCATTCAGTAAAAGTTTTAAAATCTTCGAGTAATATCCTTTGATACAGCAGTGCTGGAGAGAGAGGAAATGAGCAATTTTATTAATTTCAACCAAACTGAAAAGGCTGGAAGTAATTGCTTTGAACACTACGTTTTGCTTTAGTCATAGGATATCTTTTAAATGCTTTTTCAATCCATTTTAATTATCGTTGGAATCGCTATAAGCAGCTTAAAATGTGTGTATGTGTGAATTTAGGATTACAAGTGTTTTGCATGATAAGTACTTTGCAAATGCTTTTGTGCTGCTTTATTTAAAAAACTATATAATGTCAGTTCAATATGTTAAAGTCAAGGAGAAGAAAGTGGAAATTATATTATAATCTATCCATGTGAGCACTGGCGTGCATCAAGTTCACTTAACATTAAAATTAAGTAGACTTTCAGTGGTGAGACTTCATTGTTCTGCTTGCTTTGATTTCATTGGCAAATAAATATTCAGACCTTTAGATGTAAACAGCAACTCGAACTGTTGTGGTGTCAGGCTGATCAAACCAAACCTGAATTTAGGAATGGCCTCCGTTCTTTATGTCTTCCCCTAACTACCCTATGCATGATTAGGCACTCTGTGAAAGAAACTTAATAAATAAGTTTTATTACACCAACTATCAGTTCACAAGCATTGGTGTTCCCAGTACTGCATTGCCTGTTACCAGTGTCTGGATTGCTGGCATCAATAGCATCTGCTCTGGTAAGATTGCAAAACCAGTCACGATTACTTCTGCAATAACCATGTTTTCTCAACACTGAGCTCAATCCTTGCTCTTCTAAAGACAGTGGCTTTTATCATCTTCCTTACCTGCTGCGAATTGTGCTGGAACCTGCTAAGCCCCCACTGCATCACTGGGAGTAAGACCGTCCGTCTATGTGGTTCATTTACTTCTTGAGTAGAAAGCATAATAAATAAGGAATCTTGGCCTTCAGAAGTAGTATTGGAGGGTATCTTAGAATCCTAGAATGGTTTGGGTTTTAAGGGGCTTTAAAGATCATTGAGTTCCAACCCCTCTGCCACAGACAGGGACACCTTCCGCTAGATCAGGTTGCTCAAAGCCCTGTCCAGCCTGGCCCCTGTCCAACCTGGTCCCAACTGCCAGGCATGGGACATTAACAGCTTTCATGGGCAACCTGTTCCAGTGCCTCACCACTCTCACCGTAAAGAGTTTCTTTTTTGTATCCGACCTAACTCCGCTGTTTAAGTTGGTCATACCTACAGCTTTCTTTGCAACATCCTTGGAATTTCTGTATGCCTGGAGAAGCTCTACAATGGCCAAGACCTGTTTTATTTTCAGATTGTACATTCAGAACTAAATCAAGTGCTGTCTTTGAGACAGAACGATAAAGCAGATCAGTCTTATTCATGCCTATCTTATCATTGGTACCGGTGTCAGAAGTTTGTTATCTCTCTTTTCGAGTGGCATTTTTGTTCGTTTTTGATTTGTTGTTTGGGTTTTTTTTTCTTAATTAATGAGGGTAATTTAGTTTTCTCAGTATCACAGCTGGGTACCCTCAGACCATGCATCGTTATGTTTCCAGGTGCTGAAGTATGGAAGATATTGAAGTTTCCTTATTATAAAACCAACCCCCCCAAAAAAAAACCAAAACCCCCCCAAACAAAAAAAAAGTTAGGTCTTGATAAAATATGGCAGACAGAAGGTTTTCACCAATTCAAAATACATGAAATGGCATCATTTCTAACATAAATGAAATTGAAGATCAGTATTTACTTTATTGGCGATCTCCTCTAACACGGGATTTTGTAAAAGTTGGCAAATATCTACTTAACTTCTTTGCTAGAATAATAATGGTGTCTTAGTTCTGGTGAGATTTGTAACATCCTAAATTTGTATAATTAAATCCAACTTTAAGTGGGAATTAGTGCAAAGATATATATTCACAAACTGCCTAAGGCTTATAAAAACAAATTAGTCCAGTCTATGAGCAGACACCAGGTAACTACAACATTGCTACGGTTGCTCTGGTTACTGCAGCTACGTTTGTACCAGCACCTGTTCAAAGCTCAAGCTTTTGATTCCATTACCTAAGTTTCCTGGAGAATTACAGCCAAGAAAAAGGATCTCCTATTAGACTTTGCATTAACAATAGTTTTACTATGTTAGATTAAAGAACAGTGTTTTTAGGTCACTGGGAATGTACATATTCTTCTAAGAATAAATCTTTTTAGCTGAAAGAACTGATCATGAGCATCACAGATTGCAAGAAAAATATTTATAAGAGCCGGTGCATTATCTAGTTAATCTACTTATCTAGTAGGTTGTGGTCCCATTCATTGCCCTGGATAATGCATTTTACCTATTATTTCTTTAATGAACATACGATCGAACAAGAATGACACCACTTCATATTTCATAGGAAATTCATGGAAATTTTAAGGACTGTAACTAGAAATGATCCCCTGTAGTGTGAAGACTCAACAAAGTATTTCCTCTTTCAAAACATAATACAGTATCTGCGATCTTCAAAGGAAACACGTGTTTCTGTGTTCTTGCCAATTAGTCCACCCGTGGTTTTTGTGTAGTCAAGTGAGCAGCTCACGTAGAGGGGCATTTAGACAAAGGTCTCTTCCCGTAAGCGGAGTGAAATGGAAGCATTTTTCAGAATTGAAGAATGCAGTATATAGTTCATGTTAACAGACGGTGCACTTGAAATACTTTATTTGAACTGAAACAAAGAGGAGACAGTTGTTTATGAAAGGTGATTTAAAGTGTAGCACCTTTGCTACAGTGCGGTAGTTTTAAGTGTGTATGTTTTAAGTGTGTGGGTGTTCACCAACCTAAGTATGAAGTTAAGTTTTTGGTAGCATCGTCTTAATTTTCTTCAGCAGGCACTAAGAAAAGACCTCACCTGCTTTGTTCAAGGAGTACATTATAACCTGGTTAAAGTTAGGAATGTCTGTGCCACTCTTTCTCATTTCTTCTCCCATTAACAGCTGTCCAGTTTTTCTGTTTCCAAAAATAATTTCAAACAAGGAAAAATAATAATCTAAGGTCTGATCACTCCCCCAGGAGGACTGCCATTTTTACAGACTTTGAACCTCTTTACAGTTCAAACTTACCTCCTGTTTTGTTTTCAATCTTCCTATAAATCAAGACATTTTGTCTGAAACTGTTTTTTTCAGGTAGCGAATGGATGTCTCTTTATGGGGAGCTGTACAGACATTTTACTGTCGGTCTTTAGCCTCCACTTTCTATGCTTACTGAACCTTAAGTACAGCTTATGGACTTGCTGCAAGTACATGCCATACTCATCTCGGACATATATCGGCTTGTACAACACAAACTTCCATTTTTCTTTCTCAAGTGTGGCTTTTCAATTGGAAATATCAGCCTCTAGAAGGAATGGGGTACTGCTGCCATCCTCTGAAGACAATTCCGTGAATGAATGTTTCATACAGTTTTATGTCAAGGGTTTACCTACCATATTTGAGAATTTCATAAAGAACACAATGTTTGTCTGACTGTAATTGTAGCTTGGTTTCCTAAGGAAACGAGGTATCAGTGATTATGTTGTCTTGAGTGGGTCTGTTCTCCCCTTTTCTCAAATAACTGTACCTCGCATATCAGTATGTTCCAGAGTGAAACTGGCTCTGGAAATAAATGCCCTTCAGTTAGTTCCTTCTCTTGTTCTAAGATAATTTGCTGTGAGAGCTATAGAAAATGAGTTAATTACAATACAAAGCAAGCAAATATTAGGGAAAAAAAATGGGATGTTTATTTTTGTCTCTGGACTTTCCTGGTATCTTTATACATCTGCCTTCCAGATAGTAAAGACTTATAAAAGGGACTGCTCCTCTTTTAACAATAGAGCATCAAACACGTGGTTGCCACAAAACCAGTTATTACAGTGCAACTAATAATTATAGTAATCTTGTGAAGATTAAAGTTTTAATGTAAAGCATCTTGGAAACCAATTTCAAAGATACGAAAATACCTGCAGAGAATATTTCTTAATGTGGGAACACTCTATCCTTGATTAATGCAGTGGGGTTTAAACTGCTCTCAGAATGAATGAAATAAAAGTTTTGGGGGAAGAAAATACAAACAAAGCTGTAGGTGTTGACTAGACCTAGTGGAAAAGGATATCTCTTCTATATTTATTAAAAACAAACAACAGACAACCTCTTACCCTAAGCACATCTATGTGGACACAGGGTAGTTTTAAGACAAACTAGTGTCAAGTAAGTGTAGTTGTTCTGAGTAAAAGCCAAGACAGATGTGTTCAAGTGACCAGCTTGTATTTCAGGCTGAAGGGACTCAAGCAACTGAAACTTCTGTTCCCAGAAAGATCATCTATACCTTGGAAATAAAAAAAATATTAAAAAAACAACTTGCCAACCAACCAACTAAATGTTTACAAAGCCCTTCAGTTAGTTTAGGATAGTGAGGAATTGAAAGTGGAGGAAGGCAAAGGGAAATGGCATTATTTCTTTACCGAGCATTCAGAAAGTATTGAAAATTTCTCTTTTATCTAAGTATATATATTGCCATTGATGAAAGTGGGAGTGTTAAAGCCCAGCTTGGAAATCAGTTTCAGGAGTAAGCCTGCTTGAGAACTGGAAGACTCTGGAAGTTTTCATACTGATTGATTTAGAGTATAGGGGTTACAAAGCACTCACAGGGAGCCAGGACAGTGGTTATCTCCAAAGAATATTTAACACTTTCTGTTTAATATTACTCGAAGAGACTTGGATACCTGTCAAGAGCAACGAAGGCTTGATCTAAACAGAGCTTTCTGGGCATTGCTGTGGTGCCAGGAAGTAGAGGGAGTAGGAGTACCTGTGGCAGACCAAGTGGTAAACGATGCGGTATGGAGAGGGAAGGTCTTGAGTTTCATAGTTAATGGGAAGTCTGTGTTCATGACATGAGTAACAGGGCTGAAAGGTCAGAACTTGCAAGACTCTAGTATGGATCCCAAATGAAGCAGCAAAAAAAGGAGAGGATAGAAAGATCTTCACTTCTGTTTCATTTAAGCTGTTTACTATAGTGTCTATCTAGTAACTAGAGCATAACTTCTGTTAGAAGAACCTGTATAAAGTCATGTGTATGTGCACCTGCATATGCCATGGGTTTATCTAAGGAGCTTGTTATCATGATGATAACATTGTAGAAAGGAATGTGAAGATAAATAAATTGGCATATCATTTCTTTAAATAGCTTTTAACATACTCTACTGTGGGGCACTTTGCCATGGGTTGCAGTTAGTGCTATTTTTTAATTGCTGGACACCAATTTAACCAAAATACTGTAAATTTTATTACGACAAATAGCTATACCTTTGGAAGTATCGCCCAGTAGAACTAAAACTGAGGGTCCTTTCCCAGTGTGTGCAACTCGATGGAGCTCTAGTTAGAATGTAGCATGAAACCAGTCTGATTTAAGTTTGTATTTCTTGTTAGACTGATCCTTTTTTTGGATTTACTGTTTTCAGTGATGCGAGGATTGCAGTAACATTTATGGGATTTAAAGCCTAAGTAAGTACTGAGTGTAAGCACAAATTTAATTTTTTTAAATAAATCATTAAATTGACAATTTGTTCTTGCTTTTACAAATATCAATAAAAATGCAGATAGATTTTTTCTTTTGAAGTCAGGTCAGTTACGATTTTCACTTAAACACGAGTTGTTACATTGCTAATGAACTACACATAACAGAGACATATGGCTGTCACTTTGCTAGCAGACTTTTTAGTTTAATCCCATGGCTATATAATCTGTGTAACTGTGAAGTTAATACAAAGGAAGGTCCGGTCTCTGCATAGCTGTAAAGTAAAAGTTAAGATGGTGCTGGATTTCACTGTCAATGCCTAACAGTTCCTTTAATTGTGATGACAAAATATTCATCTGCTCCATGGATAGCTCCTAAATGTTTCTGTTGAACTACACAGCCTGTGTCTGTTACTAAGTTCACAGTTTTAATTGGTAAGTTTTCATTTTCTGTTATGCAAGAACTTAAATTACAGTTGTTTCTGGGATTCTCCATGTGGAGATGTTTCATTGTATGCTATTTCAATTATGACGCTACAAAGAGTCAGAGTCTCCTGTTAGGTTTTAAAGAGAACATATTGCCGCTAGTTAGTGGGTTTGCTTAATGTATTCGGTTTTAATTAGAGTGGACTTTCAGACAGCTTTATCTCATGGCTAGAACTTGAGCAATGTTTATGGTTAAAGCAGTGATTCTCGACCATTTTGTTTGAACCTAGATCAATATCTATCTTAAAATGTTTTCATCAACCCTTCTCGTTTCTCTAGTGTTTTTTCTCTGCTTCCAAAGAAGTGGAAAAGTAGAAAATTATGTGTTGGGTGGGGCAGAACATGCGTGTAGAGGGTTTTGTTCTGTGACTACCATGGATGTGCAGTGTACAAAGTGAAAACAGGGGACCAAAATTTCAATTGTTCTTCATATTCAGAACATAGCAAGATAGGATAGGCTTCTGAAATTGTGTTTGGACAGTAGACGATGACACACATTTTATTTCCAGAAAAATACCGTGAAGTAAAAAAGAGGAATTTTGCACGAGATACCAAGATGGTAAAGGCAATTTTACATAGGCTTGCAAAAAGCAAGTTGCTGATGGTGGAAAGATTAATTAGAAAAACTGACCTGAATTTAGCCGTTTTAGAGAATTCCCAGAATGCATCCAACTTGAATGTTTCCTCTCCCTTGATCCTTAAAATGCTATTGGCTGTGATTTTATCACTGATAAACACAACTGTTTTCTGAGTGGCTTGTTAGTGGAAAAGGCTCGATGGTGTCAGACTTGCAGCTTGCTAATGTACATGGGAGTTTAAATATTGCTCTTTAACACCACTAATTTTAATATGGGGTTTTTTTAGGATGGCATCTGAAGTATTGACTTCTCAGGGTTTTTTTAGCTGGCAGCTACATTGGTGTTCTTATGCTATTTTATTTTTAAAGCAATTTCCGAATCTGCACTTTTATTAAGCTCTTTTTAAAATTCTTAATATTTTGTCCCCAAAGAACTCTCACAGTGGGTCCCCCTATAGGTGTGCATATATGACACAAACGAAGGGCTACATTCTTTTGAAACTGATGCCTGAAGGGGAACTGAGGTCCATGAAGAAGTGGCAAGTAAAGGAGTTACCATTGTCTGTCAGTCCACGCTAACTGTTTATAAAAGCAGGAAGGAACCCAGTTGAACCCCATCAGTTATGAAGTTTGAACAGCAAAATTGCTTTGTTTTGTGATGGATGCAGTAATGAAACAGGTAGGGGAAAAGATCTGGTGATCTTTTCTGAGTCACCAGGGAAATCTCAGTGCTAGAATCAGTCTTTGATCTGGAAATACGTGATGTATTATTCTAGCAACTACCACTTTAATTTATTTGGACCACATCAGAGCTGGACACCCTGTGTTTCAGGCACTGTCTTGGGCGAGGTAAATAACAATAGAAGAGTCAACCTTAACCTGAGCAATATGCTGAGGTACAGGAGTTACTGTCTCACTCTATAGGCTCCAGAGACCTTTCTTGACACAGAATGTGATTTACTTATGTATAGAACAAAGACTATCCATGTGAATTTTTCCTCACATTGTTCATCTGATTTATATGCTTGTTACTGAAGTGAACTCTGAAAGACCAATGTCTCAATCATTTTTGAGTAATGCAGCTTTTATGTCGTTCTTTCTGCTTTTTCCACGTGTAGCAGGATCCACCTTCACAAAAATGCAAGAAAAAAGTTGTGTTTTTCTTCTTTGTGACATCTATACCCATATACACGTATGTGCATGACTGCGCCAAGTATGTTGTTTGTTGGAATGATGAGTGTTTGTAAATAGAACTGAATGGGATAAGATGCTCTGACTTTCATGTTCTTTGTACAAAGCCAAAAATGCCCCACAGACAAACACTCTTTTACGATCCTGTAGACATAAATGTAATAATGGGACAAAAGGGTAATAGAATTCTCTGGAAAAGAAATGTAAATATTGTACTCTTGAAATGGAAGTGCATAATAACAGTTTGTAAATCAAAAGTGCTGTAGACTTCAGTAAGAAACATTCCTCCTGTTTTTGGGAAACAGTAGTTGACATAGCTATTCCCAGCAATTAATAGTTTTAATATTGGTATCTTTTATAAAACAAAATGTCTCATATTTTTAAATCAGGTCAGCAGTGCTAAGCTGCAATGTTGAGAGACCACTGAGCAAGTGTAACTTTGCTTGTTTTCCCCTTACACTTTGATTATTCACTTTTTCATCTGTGAAATCTTGTTGGTACTTCCTGGTTCACTGAAGATACATCTCAGGATATGGCTTTACTCTGGCGTTCATGTTGTGACCCATGTAATCTATAGTATTTCTGATTCTGCAGAGATATTCACTGAACCAGGAACGTATAAGAATATGTGGAGAGTGGAGGGAAAAGCTTTTATAGAAGTTGGATTGATTTAAGAAATAAACGTTGGTGTTGACTTCCAACTTCAACATGGTTACAGAAATACTCATCACTGGTGTCTTTCTTTAACTGTATTTTAACTTTTACTCTTTTTTTCTTCTTGTGTGATTTATTAATTGTATCAGTGAGCCATTTCATTAACTTAAAAAACCCCCTTTCATTAGTGTTATGCTGTCGTTCTAAGACTTAGCTTTGTACCTAGTGTCCTTACTTGCCCAAATGTATTGCAGTATTCCCAAAGAATTATTAAAATGAGACTCTTCTTCAGCCCTGTATACTAATCTGTTTGTTTTGTCAACTTATATATATAAAATATAAATACCTATGTATGAAAAAGCTATATTTGTTAATTAGAAAGTTGACTTTGCAGGAAAATGATTTCATTTTTAACTGTATTAATGATCTGTTTGCACTTTAGTTAAGTACTTGGGCATTTATTAGATCTTGGTTTTCACTGGAAATAGAATGACTGCTCTTTGGCCTCTGCAATGACATGAATATTTTTAAAGAGATGGGAAATCAGTAAAATGGGGGAGAAGAATGTGAATATTACTTTCTGATTAAATTACAGCCCAGTCATCTGAAGAGATGGTTGGAGAGATTCGAGTCTCAGTGGAATCCTCGTGAAGGTTTTGAGTTCTAAGTGGCGTGAGTCTCTATCTCAAAAAGCAAGTTAAAACCAGGGCTTACAGTAAGAAATGGATCATACTGCATGTTGAGGAAGCAGCTCGATAGCTTTGGGAGATTTTTAGAGAAAGAAACTACATGAAGGTGACCTGCCCTAAGTCATCTAAATGGGAAGTATTTTGTGTTTTCTTTTTATTTCTGTTTACTTGTTTCTGAGAGCATTGAAAGTGGGCTTTTACATTCGGCAAAATTATAAATGCACTTTACATTGTTTCCAGGAGCTAAGACTGTATATATACATACACAAGAAGGTTGTCTCATGATCTTTGAACATCAGCATCCTTGAACACTGGGTTTTGAGCTATATTTTTATTTCCTAGTACAGTTCTTGTCAGTATTTGAAGTGTAAAAAGTAGATAGCATTGCAGAATTAAGTGTGAAGTAAATGTCCTTGTGACTGTTGTCAGCAAGGAAATACCATGGCACGTGGCAAAGTAATACAGAGTCTGAGCCCTTACAGAAGTCATAGAATTGATTATATTACTGCATCGTAATCTTAATTGTTCTCAAATGAAAATTTTAAGTAGTGAACATCTAAAACACTGGTGAAGAGGAGTCCTCCATGCACTAAATATGCATACAGCGATGTAAAAGCATACAACTGAATGTAGTGCTTGCCTGGAATCAGTGTGTCTGTCACTTTGTTGGTAGAAGAAATAAGATTTTGATTTTCAATAATTGCTTTTGTGCTGGTTGGTTTAAAAAGGAAAAGTTGTTTATCAAGGCATGGCAACATTGGCTTGGTCTGACTGGATGCAGCTGCTGCTCACTGGTTAAGAATGGGCAGGGTGCCCTCTATGAAAAACTAAGCTTTGGACTCTCTGAACACTCTGTTCATCCCATTATCAGCCGGTGATGGCAGAGGCAGCTGTTTCTGTCAACCTCCAGGTGTTTTGCCTGAAGTTTTAGGAAAGATGTGGTGGTGTTGGCATCCCTTTCCTGCCTACAAAACTTCATTAGAATAAGGGGGTGTGTTCAGGTTAACCTACTTTTTTAATGGTAAAACTGTAGTGTTTTATTATAACTTATCTGCTTAGAAATTAGAAGTGAAACAAAAATTAAGCACTCTTGTATAGTGTTGAATAAATCGAGATCCTAGGAAACAAAAGCACTCTTTCCTGAATGCATGGGAAAAGGTCTGAGATTACCTTCCAGAAGTGTAGATTTCTCCCTATTTTGTGTTATCTTTATTCTAGTTGGTTTGCAGATTCATTCCTAACTATGTAAATGTAGTTTATTAATCTTATTTTAATATGAGCATGACACCTGATATTGGAGTAGGTAGAGCGAATACTTATGTTTCATAGAACAAACTGAAGTTTAAGATCACAAGCATCTTATAAATCAGTCTCTTCTAAAAATATAAAATATACCCTACTGTAGTGTCATTAAAACATACGCAATAAATGCAGTCGTTTGGTGAGGACTTAGGTTCAGTCAGTAGAATGGTATGGTCCTTGCTTGCAAATGCATTTTGTATTTCTTGTATATAAAAATGATTATGTAGAAACATTTTAGCTCACTCGAAATTAGTTCAGAAATACTAATTTTAGACTGCACCCAGTATAAAGCTTAGACGGTGCTGCACAGGAATTGTTTCCAGTTTGAGTCCCAAACTTAACCAAAACACGATTTTGACCCTTGAAGAAATCTGCCTTATTTTCTGAGATTGTGTTTTTCAGGCCTAAGGATGCAGTTGTGGTGAACGTATTGCCACAACTTTATCTGGTGTCAAAATGAATTCATTTTTATCCATTGAAATTACATTAATCTTGAAAGTTGTGTGTCTAGTATGTATCTTTGTGGACAAGAATGTTATTCTTTCTTTTTAACCATTTGTTTTTTCTTACGCTTTTCCTAGCAGCATTCTTTACCGAATGGAGATGGTCAATCATATCGTGAAAGTAGTGGTAAATTACCATGACAAAAGAAAATGGTGCAGGCAAAACAGATTTGTTTTAGGGAATCACAATATATTTATGTGTAAAAGTCTGAAAACAAAGCAAAACAAAAAATGGCAATGAAAAAAACCCTGGGATGTTACTCGCACTTAAAGAAAATACTGCTTGTTCTCATATTCGCTTATCAATGCCCAGTGCTATACGTGGAGGTCTTGCTGTTACTTTTTGATGCTTAGTAGATACTAATTTAACAGATAGATTAGTAGATTACTTAGAAGTTAGTAGATACTAATTTAGTTCTGTTTTAATGAAGAAAACTCAGTACATTGTCCTAGAAGCTCACTCTTCAGCTTCTGCAAAGTTGTTCCTACACTACTATTTTCATGTAACTTTTACACTGGGTTCAAATGTGCTCTCTGCCCCTACTGAACAAGGCAAGCGTTTTGCTGCATTACCTTGGGAGAATGGCTGCATTTGGAACACTTTGATGCCATGGGCAGTGCATGCAAGGTAACTGCCTTTGTTTTCATGAAAGATCCTATTTAAAGAATCAGCACTCCTTGATCAGACCTGGTGGGTTTCCTGGAAGACAGGAGAAAGAATTTCCTGGAATAATCGCATATTCTCCCTGGAGTGAAGCAGATTTCTCAGTCTCATTTGCCACATTCCTTTGCCTGCTTTCCCTTAGTGTGTTTTTGTTATATTTTAAAAAAACATTAGATATAGAAAAAGGTTGGGAGAACATGTAACTGCTTGTGTCAAAGCTGGCTGCTGACACTGCTATGCTAAGCATACAAGTTGCTTGTGCTTTGACAGTTGTTTTTCCTGTGGTTGCACGCTGTCATTTGGAGGGAAAAGGCTGAACTTTGCTAACTGGTGTGATGCAAGTAGCCCATTCGTACCAATAAAGTGAATAAGTGTTTTCTTCTCTGATGCAGTTCACGTTTCAGTTTCAACAAATTCTGTTGCTTGCTTCTCTGATCAGTTGTTAGTATGGTTTCATTACAGGTTTGTATCGCACACAATTACATGGGGTTAACTTTGACCCTGAGATAAATTACCTTTCGAATACATGTTGTTGTCATGCATTTCTCCTCTGGAGACCTTTTCCTCCAGAAGGGATCATGCAGTATAAATTTCACACTCCAGTGAAGCTGGCTGGATTGGTAGGGCTGAGTGGTACCAGTCTCAAGTGTCTTAACTGTTAAGACTCCACATATCATAAGCTGGATGCTAAGTTGAGCGCCTCCACAGTCCACTGTGCTCTCATCTGTATTCTACCTTTCTATTCCACCTTCTCCCAACATCCATCATGTAAGCTGTAAATTGTCTGAGTTGGAATGTGAATGGTTTGGATTGGAAGGGACCTTAAATCTCACCCAGTTCCAGCCCCCTGCCATGGGCAGGGACACTTTCCACTAGACCAGGCTTCTCAAAGTCCCATCCAACCCAGCCTTGGAACACATCCAGTAGGTTGAACAGTTTGTGTCCTCTTCCTTACCTCACTTTTATCCCCAAACCAGTTGCTTCTTGCATTTACTGTACTGACTTAACCCTAGCAGAAACCCTGTTCCCTTGTCTCGTTTCCTGCCACCCCCCAGGCCTGAAGCTGCTTGTCCTTCTCAAAGTATGACAATGCTTTTCCTGCGCATCCTTTCCTATCTTTTCTACCAAATTCTAAAGTTATTTTCTTCTCAGTTCCGACTTTACAGTTAACTGTGCTAAACTAGATACTGTGCTTCAACTGATTGCACACTTTCCTCCCAGCCTTAAGTCCCTTACTTTTCAAGTCTTCCACTTCCATGCAAAACCAGGTCCTTCCACTATGTGGGATATACCTGCAGTCACTTTCCACTTTGTACATTGATATTTGCTGCAGGAAATTGCGCTTGCATGCCAAATACAGAAATACCTCCTCTTGAAAGAGTATGCTAATCAAAGGTTGCAACGGATTCTTTGTTGATAGCTAAGAAAAGGTAATAACTGATTTTCCAGACTCTGCATCTTTAAGGAAAAGGAACTGCAATGTACAACTTGGTTGGACTCCAGGCACAAGAGGAAATGGGTTATAGCAGTTGTGACTGTGTAGAGCAGATGTTTTGGTTGGACTGGCTATCAACCATCTGACTCATAATAAATTGTCAGTTCCAGTAAATTCCCAGTTTTCAATTACAGTAGGTAGGATACAAGAAAACAATGCCGCTTGGATGTTGTATTTAAAGTGGTTTTGATGACAATTTTCATAAACTACTCATATGAACTCTGTGAAAAGATTAAGTATCTTGCAAAGGGAGCAGCTGTAAACATTGAAGCATACATTTGAATGTTATTTTGATTGATAGGAATAAAGACTAACAAATGGTTGTCTTAGACAGTGTTGATATAATTAGAAGCAAGATTCGAAGTTTTACTTTGGAGTCTTCAGATACCTAAAGTCTTTTCCTAAAGTTTTTTTGAGGGGAAAAAATTAATCTGAAATCACTTCAAACTGCGGTTTTCATCTGGTCTGTGCTGCTGTATTTTCACGTGGCCTCTTGTTCTTGAGCTTCAAACATACCCGCTTAATGAAGCTTTCACCTGCATTGGCTAAGGAGACCTAAGGGTAAATAAGACTAAGGTACCTGGTCTTTCTCTCTGGTTGGTTGTGAACACAAAGTTTTTGCTAGGTCTCTGCAATAGAAAAAAGAGTCTATGGGTTGAAAATCTTTAGGTTTGTTACTGTTTTGTTCCTTTCACACCACATTGCTTTACAGTGTGTATTTTGCATTTACACAGTACTTCGGAGGTTTAGTCAAGGATCGGTCCATGCTGTGCAAAGTATCCTGTAAATATAGGAAACCCCTTGCAGTTCTTGAGAAGGAAAACTGTTGATTTTTAGTGTAAAATGGTGCACCCAGGGTTGGGGTTTTTTTCCTGTTTGATTTGAATGCGCATTTTCTAAAATGAGGAAAAGATGATTTTTTTAAAAAGCACGTGGTAGAGAAATGCCAGAAAGGCACCATGAAAATCTGTGTTGGATCTTTTACACTGCAGTGTGTTAAAGAGGTTTTTTTTTTACTATCAAGCATGAGACTGTTGTGGAAGAACTAATAGGTGTGCATTATCCCATGCTCAACTACTGTTTTCAAGCATTTTTGCAAACATCCAGTTTTTAAACCTCAGAATTCCTGTGGCCCAGATTGCGTTCTCTGTTCAGTGGAAGTACGCTTTAATAATACCTTCTGTAGAGTCTTGTGTGGAAGTTCTGTGACCATAAAACAGTACTTTAATGTGGCAGCTCTAACCTTGGATGCTAATATTTATAGAAAATCACCATTCTTAATGTTCACAAAATCAGGTTTTCGTATTGAGAAAAAGTTTGTATTTAACTCCTCTAACATTGTGCTGTGAGTTAAATGCAAATTATGAGAAGGAGTATGGCTACTTAAATATTGTAAAATGCATCTTTAGTTCAGCAGTCTCTTTTTTTCCTAAAAGGAAATAATATTGCCAAAGCAATTGGATGTCACTCTCTCTTTTGAAGCCAGCTGAAAAATAAAAACAGAGGTGATATTTGCTTTTCTGCTCTATTTAAATCTGGCCTCTTCTTTGAGAGAAACACACTTGCAGAAGTGGGAAAGGGGAATGCACTGCCTGGGCAAAGTTTGAGAAGCATTAAAACAACCTTTGCCTTTGGACACTTTGGTGTAATGGTGAAAGGATCTCAGCATGTGTTCTGGGGAAATGTCATTGCCTGGTGATGTAAGGATTTGTCTCTGCACCTAGTCACTAACAGGTTTTGTAGAGATGACCCGGAGGGAAATCACTGAAGGAGTTAAGTTATGGCTGGCACAGACAACACAAAAAAGGTCTATTAGTTGTAAAGCTTTCCACAGTTTATCTGTAAGACATGTGGCTTTGGTTTAGTTTTATAAACGACAGTTGTAACAAACATACTAGGGTTGAATGCATTTCTAGCAAGCAGATTCTCGCATAAATGAAAGTAACAAGGTCTGAAAGGAATAAATATTATGGTGTCAGATAGAAGGGCCTTTGTCATAAATCTGTGTAAATCTGCAGCCACCTGAGCAATAAGGTCAAGCAGCTTCATGGTGTTACTGCATGGCATCTTTTAAACCCTACAGGAATGAAGTGTTTTGGGGGCTTTCATAAGTTACAGCTTTCATTTCTCGGAGTGGAAAATATGCATCCATTTGAATAGTGGTAATTATAGAAGAATGCCAGTTTCCTCACTCAAATTCGCATTGGGCAGTAGCTGCATGAACACAATGCAGTGCTGTGCTGGCAACAGTAGTTGCAGTAGTGTTTGTTGGGTGTTATTTCTGTCAAAACCCCAAAAAATCCCATCTCAGTTTTTTGTCCTTACTACACACATCAGTTTCAGCTTAACAAGCAAAGATACTGTGATGGTTTATGTTGTTGTACGGTGGGGTTTTTTCCCTGGCGTAAGTCTTCATACTAAAAAAAGCCACTAGTGGGTGTAGAAAATGCAATGTAATAATACCATATGGGTTAATAGCTGCTGTGGTGGTGTTCACCTAACATTTTTGGGGGGTTATTTTTTGTTTTCTTTTCCTTGTTTTGATTTTCTTTGATCAGTAAGCACCCAGGTGGTATTCTAGAAACCAGCCTTATGCGTGGTGTCAATCTGTGTATGCACGTCAATTAAGCACCAATACTACATGCAAGATTAAGTATGTTTGGCTTTGTCCATGCAGGTTGTAAGATGCACATGGGTTCTATTCTGTAAAAACAAACTGTGTAAAAATAATTGCAAACAAAAATAAGGTCTCAGAAGAACTGTATACGTATATGAGTCAATGTATTATATCATAGAATCATAGAATGGGTTGGAAGGCACCTCAAAGATTATCTAGTTCTAACCCTCTGCTATGGGTTAGGATGCCTTCCACTAGACCAGGTTGCTCAAAACCCTATTCAACCTGGCCTTGAACACTTTCAGGGATGCAGCTTTACTGGGCTGTCCAGTGCCTCACCACCCTAATAGTAAAGATTTTTTTCCTGATGTCTAATCTAAAACTACCCTCCTACATTTTAAAACTATTCCCTCTTGTTTTATCCCCACAAGCCCTTAAGAAAAGTCCCTCTCCAAATTCTTGTAGGCCCCCTTTAGGCACTGGAAGCTGCTCTAAGGTCTCCCCAGAGCCTTCTCTTCTGCAGGCTGAAGAACCCCAACTCTCTCAGCCTGTCTTCACAGGAGAGGTGCTCCAGCCCTCTGATTAGTGGCCAGTAAATTCCCAGTTTTCAATTACAGTAGGAAATACTGTACAGTAGGAGATACCTGGATCAGAGGTCTTTCCTGTACTGTACATCCAAAGCTGGATGCAGTACTCCAAGTGGGGTCTCACAAAAGCAGAGTAGAGGGGAAGAATCACCTCCCTCAACTTGCTGGTCCCACTCTTTTTGATGCAGTCCAGCATACAGCTGGCTTTCTGGGCTGCAAGTGCACATTGCCAGCTCATGTTGAGCTTCTCATCAGCAAAACAATTATATGTACTTGTCATCTCTTGAAGAATGCCCATTGAAATGAAATCTTTTTAATCATTAGCATTACTGCTTAATCTGTCTTAATAGTTCTTTTCATTTGACTGGCAATTAGCAAATTAATGGGAAATGACAATTAATGCCATATTCAGCTCCAGGAGTTAAAGCTCTTCCTAATTTAATTTTTTGTCTTGATGTCAGAAATATATGAAATACAGGGGAAAAGGTTGTAGGGGCTTGCACTCTTTGGGTATATTTATTGTTGTTTGTCTTGTTGAAAAAGATTTTGTCATTTGTGCTGGTTTTTCTACTTTAGATCTAGTATCACTTGGAAATGTAACACTGAAGGGAGTATTGTGGGTCGCAAGATCTTGTCCATAGCTGTTACAGGCAACCATGTCATATAATCCCATTCATAAACTGGTCATACCCCAACAGGACAGCAGCTAGTTTTCGTCCTCACCACTTTGTATGTGTTGCCCTGTAGCTGCAGGTTAAAACAGTGTTCTGATTTCCAGCCATAGTGTGCTCGTGACCATTTTATAGACATTTCTTTCAGCTGTCAGCAGTGAGCTGCACAGCAAGGCAGAATTTAAGAAAACACTGTCAGCTCCATCTCATTTTTCATCTAAGACAATTAAGCTTTTTTAAGACCCATTCTTCCCTGCAGCTTATCACTGAGTTCCTTGGCATGTTGTGTTCTGCACGTAATAGCTGGTATGCGGCTAGTCTCTCTGGACGTTAACAGTTTCAGTCCTGCCAAAGCTCCAAATGGCACAAGACTGTCTTCCTGAAACCGCTCAGCAGGCACTTTTGTTTTCTCCCCAGATAGGGCAAGGTCTCCTAACAATGTTTAAGTGGTTTGCATGTTCCTTCCTCCCAGCTGCTTGTGGGACAGAGCATACCAGGGCACACTGCACCATGTTGATCCTGCTTTGAGCACATATCTGCCGGGTTATCTATTTCCTCTCATATTTTTCCAAAACGGATAAAAACAAATGCGTCTTGGCGAGTTGCTATGTACGTATGCACAAACACATTAAAGGACTTCTTTGTGAGCAGCAAGTGACACACCGTTACTGCTGTCAATGAAGGTGACTGCACTGCTAACTCATTACTTTCTGACTAGAGGTCAAGAGCTTAAACTGTGTGTAACATAAATACACTTGTTCGCACTGTATATGATTTATGAATTGGAGAGATGTCAGGTTCTAACCAGAAACAATTTGTTCTAGCTGATCCCTAAACTGTAACTGATTGTTCTGATACAAAGAAAGCCTCAACTTTGAATGCATTAAGATTGACTGTTATGGTATTTAGCATGAATGTCCGGGTTTTTTTCTTACATTAGTTTTTATAGAGTATGCAGTCTTTGCTGAAAGTAATACATGTATTTAATTTGCAGGAAAGTTGGGGACGGTGACTTCTAGATACAAATTTCTGTTTGCAAAAATGATTTTCATCCACATGAGTTGAGTACAGCAGAAATCTTGGACCGTGTAATACTTTCAATAACAAATCTAAAATCTGTGGTCATAACTCAGTGATCTTATAACATTTAAGAGAAAACTTCGGCATTTCCATCAGATGTTAGTGTTAAACCAGGAATTCTTAAAAACGAAATCTGCATCTTTACTGAAATAGGAAGTTCAGCTGATTAAAGAAGAGGAGCTACACTACTGCACGCTTGCTAACACAGTAATTTTATTTTGATATATCAAAGGAAATTAAGCATGGCAAAATATCTTTTAAGTATTAATGTAGTAAGAAATAATACACTCGTAGTCTGTTTTTCAGTGGCTCCACTTTAGTTTCCTCAGCTAAGCGTCTCCTAAATAAATTGGTATTTGACTTACTAGTTGTTATCTGTAAGCTTGTAACTACTCAGTTTGTTATTTGCTATTTTATATTTATTATGTCTTGTATACAGGATGTGAATGAAGACCCTGGAGAAGATGTTGCACTTCTCTCTGTTAGTTTTGAGGATGCAGAAGCCACTCAGGTTTTTCCTAAGCTGTACCTCTCCCCGCGTATTGAACAGTGAGTGAGACTGTTTCTTCTCGAGGGTTTGTTCCACTTCATCTCTGAACTTATAATTTTTCCTGATATATATGATTAATGTCAGCTAGGTGATAACACACTGTTGCTTTAAATTGCTTAGAGTCATAGTGATGACCTCAAGTGTGTGTCTGGTGTAGAAATGACACATCTTTCAGCTAGTTCTGCATCTGTGGCTGGACCACATCTGAATGAGGAAAAGGCATCACTGGCTACATGTAATATCCTTGTAGCATCATGATCTATGAAAACTATGCTGTGTTGTAGCAGATATTTTGCGTGCCTGCTGGGGTACAGCACACTGATAGCCTCTTTTGTGGAGGAATCTTTTCTTTCTTTTGGAAAGATGTTATCTGTATGAATATAATACATTTGAATGAAGTATTGTGGAAGCTAAAGGGCTTTATTAACTGTGTTTTAGGATTTTGCAGCTTTAGTAAGTCATGTTTTTCAGGAGAATATCGGAATATTTCATTTAAAGATTGCTGAACATTACTGGTCTGTTTGCCAGTTGGCAAACAGATTTGTTGAGAAATGGATTTCTGCTCCTAAAATGGAAGAGCGAGGATTGGAAATCAGTCTGCTTTCATTGAATTTCTCTTCTTCCATTTCTGGAATTAAGAATATTTTAATACTTCTCCTTCCCCTCAGTATTTCAGTCTTGTAATGTCTGCTTCAAAAATGTCACTATGTTAGACTGTTCAGGTATACAACAGTCACACTAGCATTGTTTCAGTGATGCTTTGTTTTTATGGTTAAAACTGCAGTGACTTTCCTCTGAACCTGTGGTGACACTTCTGGGTAGAGAAGACAAGATGGGAAATACTGACTACCACAGTTCTATAATAACTCAGTGATAAAGCCTGTGTTGAGTGATGGAATGTGGTATCTTGTTATTTTGCTCAATGGGTCATTGGCCTTGATAACATGTTGGATGCGATTTAAAGAAAAACCAAAAGCCAGGATTTGATTTAGATAAAGATGTAAGATATTTAGATAAAGATTTTATTTAGATAAAGACTTCCCATGTATTTTATCTAAGAAAATGTAGGTTACACATCCGCATGCAATCACATGTATGATACATTTAGCAGCTGTTACCTCTTCATATTTTGTATCAATTCACTACTTTCTGTCAATATTAGTTGAGTGAATAACTGTAGTCAAACATGTAATTATCCTTCTGTGTTCCAAAGAATTCTGCTGGGCTGCAGTTAAGGAAATGGGCTGTCGCTAGTTTCCATTGTATTTTCAGATGTACTCAGGTATTGATTCTTAAGGTATTTCAGGCTACCTGGTTATGTCTCTCTAAATGACCCATTCGCTAATGAATACATTGCTTATTTTCCTGCTTTCAAAAGTATTTTAGAAAGGTGTTAACCTCTTGATACCAGGCAGAATAGCAATACACGAAGGAACATTTTGTCTTCCTCATTTTGTGTCGGTGCCCTGAAGAATATCTGATTTTAGAGGTGTGATGTAGAGCGATATAGCAGAAAGATATCTGGGTGGTGTTGGTACATATCTGACGTGTTTATGACTTTGTCATTTATAGCTTATGAGGAAGTTGGGGCTGTTCAGCCTGGAGAAGAGAAGGCTGCGTGGGGACCTAATACCAGCCTTCCAGTACCTGAAGGGGGCCTATAGGGATGCTGGGGAGGGACTCTTCATCAGGGACTGTAGTGACAGGACGAGGGGGAACGGGTTAAAACTGAAACAGGGGATGTTTAGACTGGATATAAGGAGGAAATTCTTTCCTGTTAGGGTGGTGAGGCACTGGAATGGGTTGCCCAGGGAGGTTGTGAGTGCTCCATCCCTGGCAGTGTTCAAGGCCAGGTTGGATGAAGCCTTGTGTGGGATGGTTTAGTGTGAGGTGTCCCTGCCCATGGCAGGGGGGTTGGAACTGGATGATCTTGAGGTCCTTTCCAGCCCTAACTATTCTATGATTCTATGATTCTGTGTTAGAATCATGCCAGTAAACCCTGGAGTTAGTTCCGTACCAGATCCTGTCCCATTATTAGTGTATCAGAGTTGAGATAATTCACTCGTCTAACTCAATTTGTCCTCATGTATTTGTAAGGTATTCACCACAGTATTCAGATACTGGTAACCTAAAATACCAGAGTTGCTTGCGAACTGTTGCACCTTCCTTTATTCTACTGGCTACTTCTTATGTGCCCTGAAAAAAATACATGGGTATGTTTCAGTGTTTGTTCAGTTGCACTTTACAACAAAGATGGAGCTGTCTCTTGTTCTTTTCCAAAACCAATCTCTGCTCTGTTTAGCAGGGGCTGACAGTTTAGATATTTGACTTTCCAATGTTTGGGAACTGAAGCAACAATGTGTACTACTTTATACTTTTTGCCAAAAGTACAAAAAGCCTCAAGGAGCCCTGAGGATTAGTTTAATGACTTGAGGCTGTGGCATGTTACATTTGAATTGTGTTCTGCTTATAAAAGGTCTTTCCTGCTGCTAACAGTAATTGCATCTACAAAAGCCGTGTAAGCAAATTACCAGTGTATTTTTTTGTGTAGCAGATTCTGAGGTGGAGTAAGTAGTAGTTGACAGTTCCCAACATAACATTCGCAAGTACTCAACAAAACAGGAAAAATACCAAATTCCCACAATTATTTTGCTAATACTAAACTCAGTTCACCTTAGGAAGAACAAGCAAACAGGAATAGCATTTTCCTGACGTATGAAAAAACATATTTGGATAGAAATGTTTCAGCTTTGTAGAGAAATAAGAGCAAAGGGCCCGTTTGTGTAACGTGAGTTATCTCCTGCTTTCCCAAGAGGTTTCGTTGCTTTTGTGTTTTACCATATAAACATGCATTCCCACATCGCTTTTTCTAAAAATGCAATACCCGCAGATCTTGTCAGCGAATTTGAGCCCTAGCAATATGAATACAGTGGGTTTGCTTCCAAGGGTTGTTGTAAAGCGTGTTTGCTCTATGGATGATAAGCATAATACTAGTAAGACTTTGACTGGTCTTTGACATAGATTCTGGAAGAAAGATCTGCAAAGTGAGGAAAATGTTCACTTTTTAATGGTTTGGGGCTAAGATGTTAGTACATCGGTTGGCTTGAAAAAGCTCACATATTAGAGCAGGAGGTAATAATGCAGTAGAGAAGTATTGTAGCTCATTCAAGGCAATATTGGTGTGGTGTCTAGCTGCAAGAGTGCTAAGTCCAGTTCTTATAGTCAAAAAACAACCCCATGCTTAGGGATGGGAAGCATTTGTGTTAGCTTATAAAAATCCCAGCAGTAATTATTCATAACTATACCTCATTTAATTCTTTAATTAAAATCTGCTAATTTAAAAATACTCCTTTAAATACTACTTGTTCAAAACACATTAACCACAATTTCTAGTTAATATTTCCTGAAGTTGAAATCAAACATTTAAAAAAGCTTTCATTTTATGATTTTAAGAATTCTTCTTTATTGCACTGCATCAATAAGCAGATAGATGCCAATAGCAGCCACTTCTAATGATTTCAGATGTTAGATTAAATTAAAATGAAATGTGGGGTATTTATGATGTGTTTTGTTTAAAAAGTACCATTATAACTGTAATGTCATAAAAACAAGTTCCTGCACACTTCTGGAGGAAGTGGCAAGATGGGAAAACCCCACAGACTGACCACCCAACTAGAGAAGACGGTGCTTGTCAGCATCCATAAGCATGTGTCCCCAGCTCGTCCTGCTCCTCCTCCGTCCTTGGGGCTGCAGGCTGTTCTTGACCCCAAGCTCATGGCTGCTGTGCTTTGGGGAGTGGGTCAGAGAGCTAAGCAGTGCCAGGACCTGCAGCCCCTCACTTGCTCATCCACCTGACCTCCTCCTGCTGCTGGGTAGGCATGGACATTCTGAGGCTGCTTCTGCATGACAGGGAGCTGCTGGGTTATTTACCCCTTATGTCTCTGTCGCATTTCTCTAAACCTGTCAGTAAAGAGCATCTTGATGACTCAAACTTTGTAGTGAAAGTATACTAGACATTCATATGGAAAGGAAATCTGTATTGAAAATATCCATCATATCTTTGGTTTCCATATGTTAAAAATCACTGGACTCCAAATCCAAGCAGTCAGGGCAAGATCGAACAGCTAATTTCTATATTAATGCTTAAAATGTGGGTCAGCATAGTACACAGCGATGTGGAGCAGAAGTTTTGTAGGTTGGGGGGTTTTAAGAAAAAATTCGCTGTATGCATTTTTCCCCTGTATGAGTTGTCCATGCTAAAGAAAATAAAAATGGGTTTGTCTTGCTTCCCATCTTACAAAAAGAAGATATCAGGGTAGGAACACTGTTAGTCAGTGAATGCTGTGTTCCTTGGATTCACAAAAATAATCTTGCAATAAACACTGTTGTCCTCGAGGGCTTTTTTCTGATAAATATGTGGACATGAATATGCTAAGAAAACCAGCTGTCAGTAGAACTTGTTTTGCTTAAATGGATCAGGCTCCATGCTTTGGGGACTGAAATGGTCGTATTTACTGGTCTGGGAGTTGTGCCAGAGGGTTCTTCGTGACTGAGGGTGGTATGCAGAGTTCGGTGACTGCGTTTAACCTTCTCTTGTGGGCAGGGGAGAATAACAAGAACCTGATCTGAACTCTTAGACTTTGAATGTTTCTGTATGTTTTTCACTGATGAAAGAAAAGTAGAACAGAAAATTAAACATGTATTTGCTTTAAGGTGTTTCTTATCTTTTACCTGTCCTTTCTGCTGGGAGCTGGGAGGAGGAAAACCACAGAATATTATCCATTTACTGCCAGGCACCACCTCTCACTATGTTTGAGGTATAGGGGTGCTGTGAAGGGCTTTGCCTTTAAAATTGGCATGCCATACTGCTGAGTGTACATCACTGGTTGAAGCCTGCTGTTTCAGAATGATTATGAATACACAGTCTTTAAATGAGTAGCCATGTTTAAACCTTTTTATATGTCTGTCTTTGTAGAAGGCAGAAGTAAGACGTTTTTCTGTTTGACATATTAAAATGTGCATATTCATCCGAGCTGATGATTTCAGTGGGATTGTTAGTAGGTAGCTAAGACAGCCCATGACTTCTTCAAATCCCAGGGCATCTTTGCCGACATGAGAAGCAGGAGTGATGGTTGCTTTTCAGGGCTTTCTCTTCCACTAAAAGCCTAGTTTGGTCATGGCTCTAAGCAATGCCTGGCCTGTGAGTCAGTGATAACTCCTGCCTGCTGTGTATGCCATGTCCGTGTCATCTAAGTCTTCTGAAGCTGTAGACAGTACAGGGCCAGTTTCTAGTCTAGCTCTGCTTTGCAGTTCTTCCTGTGTCCTAAAAATCATGTTTTGCTGTAGCCACCTTTTGATGGCTTGTTGACAGCTTCAGAAGAGATCAGGGTAGACTGGAATTGACAGTCAAAACAGATTGACATGCACTCCTGTCCTGAGTGTTCAGTGTACTGGCTGTTCCTTTCCTTTCTAAAACTGACAGAGAGCAATTACTGAAAATAGTTGTAGAAGAACTAAGATTATGTGTCCATCATCTAAATGGTGCTTTAATGCAAGATATGCTAATGCTGTCCTTAAACAGTTCAGTTAGTGAGATTTTTTTCGGATGGTTTCTTTCAGTTAAGAGACTAAGCAATTACACCTGATCACTTAGGTATGAAATACTTGAAGCAGTTTGGGACTGATGTTTGTTGCTAGGTAATGAGGTACCATTTCTCTGTATAGGAGAATAAGGGGCAGGTTTTGGTCTGACATACACTTTGTGGCAATCCGGAGCTCATCATTGCCTCGAGTCTCAGAGAAGAGTATTGAGTTGAATGTTGAGAAGGGTTTGTGCCTTGCTGGAGGGTTTGCCAGGTTTCCCTCAGAGAGTCAGCATGTATCTGTAAGGTTCTGTAACGTGATGGTAGAGGGTGTGTTTTCAGATGATATATCAAATACTTTAACCTTTAAAGGATTTTCTTGTATAGTAGAAAAATAGGTACAGAAAATTGAGTTAATAAGAAATTACAAAAGGAAATGGAAGCATGATTGGGAATAGCCCTTCCTCTACATGCTTCTAACTGGAGTGGAATGGTCTATAGAAATTTCAGTACTTTTAAGCAATTTGTTTCCTTAAGATAGAAATCTTTCCGTTACGGTGTTTTTTTTTTTTGCTTGTGTTCATATAGTTTATTTCAGGTTACCCTGATTAAACATACAAATCTGTTTCATGTTTTGTTGTCATATGCTGTGAGTATACCGTGTTTCATTGTGGTAACCCCTGTTTCAACACAGGCATTTTTAAGTACCACAGTAAAGCTGTGCTCTTCTAAAATATCCTCCTCAGCATTTTTACTGTGGCATTGCTGCATCTAGGTGTGTTTACCCTCCTACAAAGCATGATAATGAAGGAAAAAGGGAACAAAGTATTTCTTCTTTAGGATGTCAGACATTATTATAAGGGTATTCTCGATTCTTTACCGTTACCCATAAGTTTAGACATGTATCTTTGTACTGTGAGATTGTCTGAAACACTTCTCATTAGTCAAAACTAATTCTGGCAATGACTTCAAAACTTACTGTCATCACAGCTTCTAGCTAGGCCAGTGCATAGTACAGTTGAAATTAAATGTTCCCCTGCATTTGCAGTAGGGTTTTGGGGCTTTTTAGGTTGTTTTGGTTGTTCTGTGGGGTTTTTTTAAGTTATTTTCTTAATTGTGTTTACTTTGCTACTGAAATTCATTTCAGCTTTACAAAAACTCTTACTTTTCTTTTGATACATCTGTGGTTTTTGCTTTGCTGTTGACTGTGGTGTTCTTACAGTTGGCGGGGGGGGGGGGTTGGAAGGTATTTTTATTGCTATTCTGACATCCCTGGTGCAGTACTGAAATGCCTTTCTCAGATAGCTCCCCAAGACATTAGAGCACACACAGCATATTTCTTCTTCCTTTCCTGAAGTGTTTTTATAGAAGGAGGGAAGCCTGCTGAACAGAATCAATCCATGTTAGCACTGAACCGTGTCTGTTACAGGTGACAGGATTATTTTATTTTATACCTAAGAATTAATAGGAATAGTCTTGATTTCTTTTATGTATGACTTTTTGTTCTACAGAACTGTGCTGGCCAACTGTTGGGTGAGCTTGAATTTCTTGGAATGCTTCCCTTAAAATTAGTTAGGGAAATTTGACTAGAGAAATTTGAAACAAGTGTCATCTTGTTTTATTGCGTGGCTTGTGATATGGCAGTATTAGAGCAGGCAAGAGGGTCTGGTAACTGGAGATACGTGTAATCATAGACTTGTTTAGGTTGGAAAAGACCTTTACAATTGAGTCCCACTATTAACCCAGCACTGCGAAGTCCACCACTAAACTATGTCCTTATTGTGCTACATCTACATGTCTTTAAATAACTCCAGGCATGGTGACATAACAACTTTTCTGGGCAGCCTGTTCCAATGCTTGACCCTTCAGTGAAGAAATTTTTCCTTATATCCAGTCCACACCTCCCCTGGGGCAGCTTGGGGCCATTTCCTCTCTTCCTATCACTTGCTACTGGGAGAAGAGATCGACCCCCATCTCATTGCAACCTCCTTTCAAGCAGTTGTAGAGAATGGTAAGGTCCCCCCTGAGCCTTCTCTTCTCCAGACTAAACAACCCCAATTCTGTCAGCTGCTTCTCATAAGACTTGTTCTCCAGACCCTTTGCCAGCTTCATTGAACTTCCTTGGGCACACTCAAGCAGCTCAGTGGCTCTTCTACTCAGGGGCCGACACCTGAACACAGTATTTCAAGTGCTGAGTACAGGGGGATATCACTGCCTTAGCCCTGCTGGCCACACTACTATGATACAAGTCAGTTGGCCTTGCCTGCTGGGCACGAGCTGACTCATGCTCAGCATCCCTGAGTCTTTTTCCACCAAGCAGCTTTCCAGCCACTCTTCCCCAGGCCTGTAGCATTGCATAGGGTTGTTGCGGTCCAAATTCAGGACCTGGCACTCACCCTTTTTCAGCCTTATACAATTGGTCTTGCCATTGATCCAGCATGTCCACATCCTTCTGCAGAGCCTTCCTACCCTCAAACAGATCAACACTCCTGCCAAGCTTGGTGTTATCTGCAAACTTACCAAGAGTACACAGGATTCCCTCATCCAGATCATCAGTAAAGGTATCAAATAGAACTGGCCCCAACACTGAGCCATGGGAAACACCAGTTGTGACTGGCCACCAACTGGATTTAACTCTATTCACCACCACTCTTTGGGCTCAGCCACCCAGCTGGTTTTTTGCCTAGCAAACAGTACACCCATCTAAGCCATGAGCAGACAGTTTCTTCGGGTGAGTACTGTGGAAAGCAGTGCTAAAGGCTTTACTAAAGTCTAGGTAGATACATCCACAGCCTTTCCCTCATCCACTCAGCAGGTCACCTTGTCCTAGAAGGAGATCAGGTTAAAGGAGATCAGGTTAGCAGAGCAGGACCTGCCTTTCATAAAGCCATGCTGACTGTGCTTGATCACCTAGTTGTCCTTGTACATGCCACATGACTGCACTGAACGTGATCTGCTATATAACCTTTCCCAGTACCGAGGTCAGACTGACAGGCCTGTAGTTCCCTGTATCCTCCTTCCAGCCCTTGCTAGCTTCCAGTCAACAGAGACCTCCCCAGTTAGCCAGGACTGCTGATGATTGAAAATAGCAAGAGCAGGTAATGCAAAGTTTTCCTTTAAACTTCAAGCTGAGCTTTAGCTGTTCAACTGTATCCATTCTAGCTGGGTATTAATTACCAAAACTGACAAACAGTACTTAACAGTGAGTTAATTAGAATATGTCTTGGCAGCAAATACAGTGAGTATAGAAAGACACGTTTACCCAACAGTTATGAAAACTCAAATTTCCTAGAGTACACTTTGAACCTGCTTTTGTTGCTGCGTGGGTATTTTTCCCAGTTCTTGATGTAAATCCAAGCCCACCACTACAGAACATGGTATCTTTTAACACAGTACACTTTTCTCAAGCTGAGTTTTGCGTTTTTGGGATATGTGGCTTGCTTTCTGAATATGGTGACTAAGTCATTTGTTTTCAGAGAATTTCACTCTAATTGTGGTCTGCACATTATGGTGTTCTGTCTTCAGACTTTTACTATTTTATTATTTAAAACAGTTAACAAAAAGTCGGCTACTGTTCAATGCTTGCTCCCAGATGGTTACATTTAATTGGTACAAACCTCTGACCACTTGGAAGTGAAGAGTTAAGGATTTTCAGCTAAAATCTCTGAAAAATGTGGAATGTAGAATTCAAGTTGTGTGTGAAAGACCTTGGTTTTTATTGGCTCTGTTGTCTTCTTCTCCCCACTCAGGTTGGGGAGAGCTGGCAATACCCACTAGGTAGGGTATGTTCCAAGGAACTATGGGTACTAAGTACCCGTAGTATATACTAGGTACTATATATACTATACTATACACTAGGTACTACGTTCCTGTTGCTGGCGTTTCAGCAGGGAATGCAGTGGCACAAGGGATGTGCATTCAGGAGAATGGCAGAGGAACAGCTCTGCAGGGAATCTGATGGGCAGGAGGGAAACTGTAAGTGGAGGGGTCTTCTTGAGAGGAGCTTTAATACCTCCTTAATTATCTCTTGTAGGAAGATGCTATTTCCCCAAAATAAGTTGTGACTGATTTTTGCAACATGACTACTAGGTTTCTGGGGAATTCCTTTTCCCTAATTATTGTCAAGAATGTGATTCATTGAACTGCTGATTTCATTTAAGGCTTAAGAGGCAGGCACAGTCTGTCCTGCTACATCACTACACGACCTATTCAGCTCACGAGAATGCTAGTTGAATCCTCGTTTCCTTTCAGCACTTGCACATTGGACCTATCTGGAGAATATGTACAAAAGACACATTCTTAAATGTGATCATTCAACTTCTTGTTGCATGATCTGTTCCTAGATAATGAAGATTCCCTTCAGAAGTATTGAGAACTTATTTCCTAGAAGCTTTCCTTTAAAGAATCCCCTTAACAAATCACAAGGATTTGTTGAATTGCAAACCCAACACAGGCATCCTGTAACTATACTAAACTTCAGTTTTCTTTAAATGAAAGTACACATTGTGGGAAACTTAGAAAAGTCATTCTTTAATTGGAATGGTGTTGCTGTATTTTTTGGTTTGCTTATTGAAAAACATGTAAGCTGACTTTTGTGGAAAGATCAGAAACAGCCGAAAACATAATTGTGCAGAGCAGGGCTTCATGTCCCATATATTTTTCCATCTAACATTCCTTTAGGACCATAACTTCTTGAAGATTAGCAGGACCTGATTAATCTGCAACCTGGAAGAAGCACACAGAGGTAGTCTGAGTTGGCCTAAGAGCCACCTTGCATCCAAGGAACCGAATACTCCTTTTATGTTAAAAGAGCCTTGGGTTTTTTTTCTGTTTTGGGTTTTGTTTTTTTAATCAAGAAGAAACATTCTTGTACCTGAAATATTTTTTTGTGCTTCAACTGAATAGATCAGTGAATTATTCTGTTGTGTTATATCATAGAGTCACAGAAGGTTTGGGTTGGAAAGGGCTTCCTCCTCTGGACTTCTTACAGCAGTTCTATATCCTTCGTATGGTTAGGACACCAGAACTGCACTCGGTGCTGCAAGTGGGGTCTCACGAGAGCAGAGTAGAGGGGCAGGATCACCTCCTTCCACCTGCTGGTCACACTCCTTTTGATGCAGCCCAGGATACGGTTGGCTTTCTGGGCTGCGAGCGCACACTGAAGCAGCTCATCTTGGTTGATGAGAAACTCAACACCCTCAAGCCCTTTTCCGCAGGGCTGCTTCAAATCTCTTCTCTGCCCAGTCTGTAGCTGTGCCTGGGATTGCTCCGACCCAGGTGTAGGACCTTGCACTTGGCATGGTTGAATTTCATGAGGCTGGCTTTGGCCCACCCGTCAAGCGTGTCAAGGTCCCTCTGGATGGCATCCCTTCCCTCCAGCGTATCAACTGGACCACACAGCTTGGTGTCATCAGCAGACTTGCTGAGGGCGCACTCAATCCCACTGTCCGTGTCACTGACAGCCACCTTGTTGTTTTTCCATGTGCCATAACATGGTTTCCAGGAGAATCTGCTCCAAGATTTTGCCAGGCACAGAGGTGAGGCTGACTGGTCTGTAATTCCCCGGGTCTTCCATTTTCCCCTTCTTGAAAATGACTTTTTCCAGTCGTCGGGAACTTCACCTGACTGCCATGATTTGAGTTGTTACAGGCTACAGCTGAACTATGGGGCTGACCTCTGAGGTTTGCACTCTGGTCAAATTCATAACTGGTGTCAGGAGAAGACCTGAATGTTTAGCATCCTACTTCCCACCCTGATTTACTTTGGAAGAAACCCTGAGCACTTGGTTATGGAGGAGCTCGTGTGCTCCAACAGGCACACGATCTGGATGATTGAGAGCCAGAACTCTGGTGTACCTTGTGAGGCACGCCTGCTGTACTTCGTTTTCTGGGTTTGTGGGGTTTTGTTTGTATTTTTTGTGCAGTTACTGATATATCTAGCCAAGAAAATTCAGAAATGCTTATTTCAGACATACATTGAACATAAGTTGGGGTAGCAGTGTTTTGAAGTCCTTTCATTGCAGGGGCTTTATAAACCATTGCTGTCTTCCATGTTTTCTACATGTCTGTGTGTTGATAAAGAATATGATAGAATTTAAATCGCTGATCTCATGTGTGATATTTAGTATGCGCATGCCGTCTGTGTCAAACATCCCGTGGTTGAAGACAAGTTAAATTCGGCAAGAACTGAAACCCTAGAATACAAAAATATAGATTCTTTTTCATTGGATTTTAAAACTAAATTTCTTTGAGCTGGTTTCTGGCCAGAGGCCACTGAAAATACAGGAGGAGGAAACCAGCTATTTAACAACTTCAGTGGACAAAACTCTGTTAGTACCAAAGTTGCAGACACCACAGTGCAGTGGAAAAACCTGTACAAATAGAGCGAAACAATTCAGCTTGCAGATATTTGCTGTTGAAGCCAATAAAGGGGCTGTGCTCTTCTGTGTGGTTTAGTGATGTCAAGCACTACTTGCTGGAGGCAGCTGTGCTACTGCAATGCTTTCTTGACCTTAAATAGCCTATATGCTGGGTAATGCAAGCATTCAAATATAAATACAGGGCACATAAGGACAGAAGGAGGCCAGAAAAGCCATCTAGGCCCCTTCCCTCTCTTGAATTACTCAGTGTCTTCCTCAGTGTTCTTCTAGTCTGGTATTTGTCCAAGATACTTACAAAACCGTTCAGACTAATTGTTCCCTTGTGTTGCCTCAGTGCTGTTTATTCCATATGTTAAGTACTGCATGCAAAGCAATCCTCTTTAGCATGGCTGCTGCTTGCTTTCCTTTCCTTTTCCTTTCTTCGTGGTCGTCTTTGGTAGTAACCCAAACAGCTGTGCAACCTCTGTCCTGAGAGGTTGTGTGTACCTCAGCAGCAGCAGCCCACTGCTCTTCCCTAGCCCCCCTCTCTAGGGCAAGTAGGACTTTCTGGCACATTTTGTAGAGGTAATTCCTTCAGGTCAGGTTTTTGATTGATTTCCCAGATATTTTGGGGGGATTGTTTTTTTTTCCCTGTTCTACGCTATAATGGTAAGATGGTATGTAATGGTAGATGGCGTGTTTGTGTAATTGCATAGTGATCCTCTTAATTTGTTCCGTTGCTCAAAGATTTTCTGTGTTTCTTTTTTAGCTGTAATGAGGACTGTGTAACTCACTTCCTACCACCTCAAATCCTGTTGTTTTCAGTTGGTACTCATGTCTTTGTTCACTTACCTACCACTTAAGTTTCTCTTACTGCTTTTTTCTTTCTTTCTTTTTTCTCTCCTTCGCCCTTTAAGTTCCATCTCTCTTTGCTGGTTTTTGTGTTGTTTTCAGCTCTGCACACATCTCTGATAATGTGCTCCGTTTTCAAGAAACGAGCCTCTTTTTTTGCACGTCAGGTGTTTTTCCTGCAGTTGACATAGAAACTGCGAGGAGCTTTGAATGATGAGTGTAGATCATGACAAAGGAGGCCTTGCTGAAAGTTCATGCACAGTTTGATCAATGGAAATCTATACAGCTTTTTAATTGCCTGATGCACAGAATCAGTGCACATCCAGAACAGCCATTAGCATTGTCTAAGATTTCAGTGCCTTTGTTCTCTTTATTTTAAAACATTCTAACATTAATGGGCTTTTTAAAAAACACTTTAAAATGGTTTCTTACATTTCTTTTAACAGTATTGCTCTGTACGGTTAATTGCTTCCAGGTATAAAAGGAGTGAAAATTTAAGGATTTTTATGCAACAATGAAAGCAAAAAAAAAAGGAATCCATTATAGTTTTTTTTTTGGTCAAAACTCAGGTTACATACAATTGAACAACCTTTTCTCCCCTCTTTAACAGTATTCTATTTAGAGTACGTGCCTCAGCCGTAACAGGGGTTGTATTTCTCAGTACTATGAATTTCTTTACTGATTTTGTTTTTCTAGTATTACGTTAAAATTTTCGAGGTCAAATCAATTCATAAAATATATTGAGTTCCTTAACCTGTGATAGCTACAGTGATCTGTAGAAAATTCATTTGCGCCAAATAAGATTTCACATCAGAGTCCTAGAGCTCATTGCAGGAAAGGAACTCTGAGTCATCCAGCGCAGCTTCCTGCTTGGCATGGGAATACCGCCAGCACCAGCTCAGGTTTTGTGTAGCGGGGCCTTTGTCTGGCCATGTCTTGAACACTTCCCACAGTGTAGATCCTACAGCTTCCCTGAGGAACTGGCCTGCTGCTCTGCTACTCTCCATGGGGGAGGAGTTCTGAAAGAAGCTCCTGAAAGAAGTCCGAGCATCCCAAGACTTCGGTTGGCCCAGTCCTTGAGATCATAAAGGTCTGTCTGGATTGGGGCTGTGCAGTCTGTTGTAGCAGTATTACACAATGTCATTAACAGTATGCTGTTTATCATGGGGGGCATGGAAGCAAGGTACTCTTCACCCTTGAGCTTCCATTCTTCTATTTCAACTCGGAATCAGTAACAAGCTTTGTTGACACCATTGGCTTCCACCATAAATCAGGCTTTTTTAGTCATTCTCATCATGCTTCTCCAGCAATATGGAAGGGTGAGGTCTCAAGGATCTACTAGCGAGAGTTTGCTGTGGCTAGAGGTCATGATGAGCTGGTGTAAAGTTACATTACATTCTTATCTTGCTGCTAACACAGTAAAGGGATGGCATGAAGAGTGAAGGTATGAGTGTGCTGCCTTCCGGCAAGTATTGCCAATGCATGGTCCTTTGGGACTAGCTGGAACATAACATAATTCAGAGGAGTATAGGGCAGTATGGGGCCAGAAATCAAATAAGTTGGATCAGTTTATGGGTGGCGTTTATGCCTTGCCACGCCAAGGCAAATAATAAAGGAAAATCTCTTTTATTTCATCTCTTTAACTCTGTATACTGAAGGCTTCTAGACTCCTTTTCAATACACGAACACAAATTTGTATTTTCCTATCTTAAATTTCATATATTATAGCAAAATAAATTAAAAATAAAAAATTACCCTAAAATAGCAAACTAGTCCCAAGCAGTGAATGATCTTGGCAGAGCAACTGGCATTGTACCGCTGAGTACTTTCTACGTATAACTGAGCATACTTAAAATGCTGGGAAAAGAATAAATTTACCCTGATTTTGTCTGTTACACTAATGCTATGAAAGTTTAGTGTTCTGTTTTGGTTCATCTACCAATCTGTTGGGCATATTTAGTAGCTTAATGGTAAAGTCTATATGCAACCACCCCTGTTACATCAGACTGTGCAACTGAAAAACTGAAATGTTGTTTACTTTTCACCAAGGCAACTCCCTGGTTTTTGTCAGTTAATACCCAACAAGGTCCTACAGCTGACTCCCTTTAAAGTCAAGAATATAGAGGTGTTCAGGATTTATAGGCATACTGTGCTGAGGCCTTGTAGCAGCAGCATGTTTTATGTAACTGGCCTATTCAAGCACTCGGTTTGGGGTATTTTAATTTGGGGTTTCATTTTGGTTTGGGTTTGGTGGCATTTTTTCTCATTTTTATATGTATGTATATTCCTTTATTCTTTAGTTATCTTGGACAGGTCGTGTTTGCTGTGCGCGTGCGCAGTCCTGTAATACCTGGTGCTATGAAGTTATTTTCTTAGTCAGCAGAATGAAACTGAGAAGATTTGTGGAAAAGTCTTTGACAGCAAATAACCTCTCACTGTTCTTTGGGGGACTAAAGGAAAACTCACATTTCTGATGTGGTCAAATTGGGAACCATGGCTTGTGTTTAAAGTACAAGCACTTTATATTTCTTATTGTTGACAACAGGACATCCCTCAAATGTCTCCATTACAACTGCCAGCAGGGGATATTTTTATTAAATCTTTATGTGTTTTGTCCAGACTTGATTTGAAATATGCAAGGAATACAGCATACACAGTTTTTGCAGTGCTATTCCAGTGATAAAATATTTTACTGTTTTTAATCTGAATATCTGTCAATTTTTCACAGACTTTAATGTGTTTGTCTTCTTGGTGCCCTCCTGGGACAAGTTAGTACCAAGTATTGTCAGGATGTGGGACTGTATCCCTGCATGTCAGAAAGATTTCATGATTAAGAAACTAGAAGCAAATAGAGACCCCATTTGATAATCTCGGGCCATACCACAAATGTTGCTAGGCTTATAAATGTGGTCTTTCTTTTATAGTCACATCTTATACCTAAAATGTCTTCCTGCTTAATGATCATCCTTAATTATTGTCCTACCTTAGCTATGTAGTCTGTCTTGAGGCTATACTCATTTAGATGCACTGACACGTAATACAGGTTCCTCTAGCATCTCCACTGTTGTCATTTGAGTAGTGTGCTCTAAAGAAAATGACATAAAAAATTCAGTATGTAGAGAAGTACATTTCTTTCCAGCATGAAAAAGTCTTAATAATCGCCTTGACCCTTGCCAGAATATCTTAGTAGCATAGAGATAAATAGATATTGCAGTTGGCAAGCTGATTATAATTGTATGTTAAGGCATGCAGAAAAAGTCTTCTAATTCAGTCCTAAAAACCTGTAAAAATACTGGATTCTATTTTAAGAACGAATAGTAGGTAAATAGTGTTCCACCCAAAATCTGCCAATTGCAGATTGTGTTTGTGTTCTCTTGATTTTTATGGGGCTTTTTTCAGCTCTTTTGTTGTAGGAGGACATCTTGGCAGAGCTTCATGTATGTGGTTAACTTCTTGCTGAGCCACAAGCAAATAATACTGTACAGTTAAGCATTTCTTCCTGCATCACCAATTTCTATTCTCTTGGGCAACAGGAGTTCAAATCTGGGCAAAGATGACAGGCGTAAACCTGTCTGATTGGATTAATAGCATAGAAACTGTTGCTAGCCTCCATAGCAATATTTTAAAGTCGGTCTCGTGGTTAAGTTTCTCAACCTAGATTTTGATTTTATTATACCTGCACATAGATAGGTGAACAACTCTTGAGTCCTAAAGAACAAGAGGAGAATCTGCTTCCTGTCTTCAGGCTTGGCAGATATCAGTTCTTCTAAAGGAGGTCGGAAAGGGTACGTGGAAACCTGATGGGCAATGGTGATTCAGAGATATTACAGTATATTGACCATGGTGGACTTGTTTTAAAATACTGTGTCATTTTTGCTGGTGTGGCATTTTTAGTCTTCCAAACTGCCTTTTCTTGGAAATAAGAAGTAATTAGTTTGAGGAGGTACAAGTTTTCCATTCAGTGTGTTCATTCACACCTGGAATGGAGCTGTGAAGTAGAATCAGTTTAGCTTATCAATTGTATAATAAGGGAAAAAAGTCAGTTTGATAAATGTATTTAATCATAAAATCAGTGCTGCACAGGGAGAGTAATGTTTGTTGTTGTGTGTTGCTAGGGAGAATGACCGTAAATTGTCCCTTTATCATAACCTTGCAAAAGGCTCAAGTAGCGTATTTTGGGTAGTAGGATCTCTGTTTTGGGTTGTACCGTTAAACTGAATGCCTGGGGAAAATCCATCTGTAACTTAAGTTTCCTTTTCTATGCCTTTGTAGTTGTGCTGAAATAATAATAACAGCAAACAGGAGGGTGAAGTTGTATTATAGGAACGCATAGGGAAGGCAGTTCTGAAATCCGGGTGATGTTCAAGGACTTAGCTTATCGTAATTTCTTGTACCTACAACATGGCATAAATTCAACTTCCGTTCTCTTCAGAATGCTGCAGTAGGCCTTTACAAACTCAGCTTATAATTTTGTACATGCAATGTGAGACCTAAATCCTTAGGAAGGAAAAAGAAGAACATTTCTGGAAACAGACTTGGTCCTTTTGGAATTATTCCAGTGTCTGAGCAGTCTTGATACGGTACCTGCTGAAGAGACCTCAACCTTGATGAGGATAGCGGTCCCTCAAACTGATTTTGGAAATGTCACAGCCATGGCTGTTTTAAACTCTGGTTTATGTTGAAACTACCCAAAAAATTTGTTCAAGTATAGTACTTACTTGAATTAACTGTTGGAGAAGTATCTGTTTCTTTTGGGTAGCTTTTAGTACCATATGAAATAGGAAAAAAAGTATACGAAGTAACACAAAGGGGAGGCTCAGTTTGTTTAGGAAAAAACCCCAAACCAAACCCGGAAGTAAAGTTACAAATTAACTAAACCATAAACTGTATTTTATGACTGTATTTTCAATGTTCAAGTGTTCTCCTAATTTCTCCTGTGTCTCCTGTCCAGCTGTCTTTCCTTTCTCTCCTTCCCCTCCTTCCTTTTCTAGCCTTTCACCACCCAACTTCTCAAAGCTGCTACCCAGGGACGTTCCTAAATCTCTGTTTTCTCTGTCACTTTGTTTGAGCAGCTTATTCCTCTTGTCTTGCCAGGCCTTGCCCAGAAATCCCTTCCTTGTTCTTTTAGCCAATAGAAATTCATTTTGAAAGCGTAATTATTTTTTCCCCAACTAGAAGCTTTTGCTCTTTTATTCTCCCTCTCCTCATTCCTTAGGAGTTGTTTTTGTTTCGTCTCCCCTTTAATGTATATTTACATTCAAGGAAAGATGAAAGCGCCTGGTCCTGAAGATCATTCAGTAGAATTGAGCAGTCTTTGGGATTGCATGGTAGACAGATGGTAGAGTGCTGGATTTTCAAGGCAAAGCATGAAATTTAAAATGAAAAGATTGTATCTTTGGGATCTTGAAGCATCTACCCAGAGTTTTACGCGTGATAAATAATAGTTTGTAGTCAGCCATTCTCCAGACTTCCCTTTTACATGTACTGCATTTTTAGTTCTTCCTGCGAAGTAGAAAAATCAGACCATGTATTGGACAGAAATTCCAGCCTTTTTCCAGCATTTGGCTGGAGGAGCTACAATTAGTTATTTTTAGTCCTGACCAAGTTTGCATAAATGTTCTTCACGTTGACACTAATTAGACCCTGAATAAATACATGGTTCCACGAAGGATAGATCTTTTTTCCAAGTCCTGACTATGGCTTTAGATAGATCACTTTCCAAAGTAGGTCTCCAAAGACAGAGGAGTTTGGAGCAGGTGTTGCACAAGCTATAGGAGTGTTTGATATGTGATGGTCTGGGTGTCTTCTACCACAATTAATACATGGAATTTGAAGTCACTCACTAGGCAGTAAATCTGTGCATTTCAGAAAATACATTTTACTGTATTGTCGAGTTGAAAGATAGAAGTCAGGTGTTCTCCCAGCCAGTTCTTTCATGCTCTGAGAATATTTTGGACACAAATTACATTGGAAATTTATGGGTATGCTAAATGAGTTGGTAACAGCTGCGTGTTACTGGTTTGCCAGACTTGGAGAATAGGAAGCGATGAGTTAGTTACGAGGAATAATCTAGCTATTAGATTATTAGAATATTTTATGATGTATATAACCGTGACATCCACTCTTTTTAGTAATGCTATTGCAATCACAAATTTTTAACCGAAAAGCTACTGTCAGGTCAGTCAGAACGGAGATGCAAATCGTTTGTGTTTCCTTTATAAGTGCGTCTTTGGTTGTGTAGCTCAGGTGCTGCAAACAGGCAACCTAGTTTTTCAGGGAACTTGTCTCTCATGAAAGAATGAGGTGTATTCTTCTCTGCCACTTCTGCTTCTCTTGAACAGCCCGGGATTTCATGGTGAGTGCAAATCCGCCTTGGATGGTGCCTTGCCTCTGTTTTACATGAGTCTTCAGATTTCTCTCTAATGGAAACTTAAATTGCCACACACACACCCCTTGGTATTATTATTTTCCTGAGGTTGTTTGTGCTTAAATATTCAACTTATATTCTTCCACAGTAGGAAATTTTCGGTAACTTAATGCTGGGGCTTTTGCAGTGTCTTAACTAGATGGCATTAGTTTCCTAACCTTTTACAGTGTTCAAGGATAGCAGCGAGTTAGTAAGGAAGGGAAGGCTGGGAAATATATTAACTATTGGTTTTTATCTGATTTTAATGTAGCAAAGAAGTGGAATACCTACTGGGAAGTGGGTTGGTTGTCTTTTAATTCCTTGTAGACACATCTTTAGTCTGATAGTCTCTTCCATGCTATAGTTCTGACACATCTTGTTTGAACTCCCAGTGAAATAGCCAAAGTCTGACTTTGTAGCTACTGAATTTACCTCCTGTGCATAGGGAGGATTTATGTGAGCATTTATCCTGAGTTTGGAGGGTTGATATGGAGATGCTTTTGTTGTTGCTGTCCTATGGAGAACTGTTTCATGTACTGTGGATTTCAGTACTGAACTGTGCTAAGTTGCAGAACTTCAAATAAATTGGCCTGTCTAGTTGTACTTGATAATATTTTTACTTCAAGTTCTCATGAATAAAAATACCCCGAGTATCAACTCAAGTTTGCATTATAACTCTCCCAAAGAGCACACAAAGAAGAACGTTACATCAAGTAAAACATTTGTAGCTCTGTTCGCTCCCTCTCTCCCCACCTCCCAGAGAAGGTTAAATAGAACTAGCTGTATCTCTCATCACCCACATCTCTACTATACACTGCAGTGGCTTGAAAACAAAGAGCACGCAAACAGGCAGCAGCACTGGCTAATGACAGAATCTGTACATGTAAGAGGCCTTAGCAGTGATGTTTGTGATTGCTGTAAGACCTTTAATCACAACTGCAGCATTGCCTGTACTTCACTAGTGTGTAAGTGCATCCCTAAATCACCTCTGTGTTTGGGGATGTGATTTGCTCGCCCTCCTCTCTCGGGATCTGGCAGCCAGCCATACCTGTATGCAGCAATATCGCTGTACACAGGAATTTGCTGGTGGTGTCTTTAGGCCTGTTGTGTCCTCATTTGACTCCACCTACTCTGAGAAGTTTGACATAGTCTGTTTCCCAAAGTACACAGTGTTTGGGGTTTGGTTGTTTTGTTCATACTGTTTCATCCCCACAGAGGAATGGAGACATTTTGTAACCTTGACTCTCAGCTTACTTCCTTCACTCTCCTCTTAAAAATCACAGTAACTGTTAGCGTTTGAAATACTCTTTCAAACAAGCACATGCCATCCAAATCATGGTGGTATGTGAAATGTAATGTTAGGCAACTGTTGATATTGTCAGAGGGATTGTATGTTAAGCTGGGGTGGGGAAGCTAGCACAGTACATTTTGCAGAGCTGTGCATTTTTAAAAGCATCATCATGACCTCTGGCATATCACTTGTACTTGCAGAAGAGGGCAGGGTCCTATACCTTCAGGTGGGGTGCTTTTCCAGATGTTCCACCCACCCTGGGTTCATGTCAGACAAGTCAGGTCGATGTTACAGAGCTATTGAGGTATTCAGAGGAGGATCTGTATTTCAGCGTTTCATTCTTTTTATCAAATCTAGTGCTCTTTGAAGGTATACCACCTTTCATTCTGCTCATCACAAAATTAGTTACTTTAAAACCTTCCTTGGGGGAAAATATAGCTGTTCTAAAGTTCTGCCTTCCCCTCCAACCCCCAAGAGTTCAGGCTAAATTTACAACTACTTTCATTGCATTTTTAAGCAAACCCCATCATTTAAATGATTAGCATTTGTTTTAATCATATGATACTGTGACAATCCTTTTCATTTTTTGTTAATAGAGATATGTTTGTGATTATTTATCACTGTAAACGACCTTGCATCTAAATATGTTGCCCAACTAGAAAATCACATGCATGTGCAAAATCCATGATATTTTCCTGTTGGTTTTGAACCTTGCTCCTGTTTGCTTGTGTAATGCTGACCACTACACTTGTAGTGGAAGAGACAGCAACTAGACAATGCTTATTCACATTTTCCACATCACTCATCATGTTATGGTTCTCAGTCATACTCCTGCCCTCGTTGCCTTCTTTCCAGACTGAGTCGTCCTGCAGACAACTATCTATTTCTTTCCTCACAATCCCATACTTCTTTTTGGTTTGGCTTTTTATTTGGTGCTGAGCTGATATTTTAACTGAACTGTCAGTCAAAACCCCAGGATCAGCTGAATGTACAGCTTGGTGTCCATCACTTTCTATTTTCAGTTAGGTTTGTTTTATCCATGTGCATCACTTCCTATTCATCTGTGTTAAATCTCCCATTTCTTGCTATTACCCAGTTCTTCTGCAAAGCATGTTTATTACTTTTCATGGTTGAAACTTGACTACCCTCCATAAATGTCATCACTGGATTGCCCCCTGGCAGGTCACCTGTTTGCCAGGTCCTTTATGAACATTTTGAACAACCCAAATCACTACTGACACTCCCCCATCACTCGCCGTGGCCTTAACTCCCCTGTTAGAGCTAGTTATGTACTCATACTTCTCAGTGACTCTTTGCAAAGAGCTGCAGTAAGCGTGTGAGGCAGGACTAGCCTTAACTTGGAGGGAATCAGTAGAGCTCTTATATAGTGCGTTATGCATGCCTGTGTGCTGGGAGAGAGGTTCTGAAATGAGGAATTACCCATTTAGGCTAATTATCCATTCACTTAAAACTTCGGGAAACCCCTGCAGGAACAAAAGCCAGCTTTTATCATGTATTTGTTGTTTCCATGGCCACCTCCTTTAACTTGGTTTTTGTTGAGTGGAAAACCTTATCTTTGCAGGGCTTAAAAGCCCTGGTGGTGATTCTCCGGATACAGGTTGCTCTAAGGGTACTGTTTCTTAATGTTAAATTTCCAGTGAGTTTTCCCTTGTGGTGCCTGACATCAGTGTGAGAGAGAGCACAGTGCTTGAGGTGACCTTCATTGACTCCAACAAGGAGCAACCAGTCTTTAAGCATCCTTATGAGAAACTAAAGGAAAATTTAAGGGAACAAAATTAAAAGAAAATAAGTAATAAAGCTACATTCAGGAATATCCTGTGCGCTCATCAAAATGGAACCAGTTTAAAGTCCAGAGACCTGTTGTAGCAGTTCATATACACGTGAACAGCAGCATTTCTGCTTTGTGCGGGAGGGGGTTCTGTTCTGCAAGAGCTAACAGAATCACAGAATCACAGAATCCCAAGGGTTGGAAGGGACCTAAAAAGATCATCTAGTCCAACCCCCCTGCAAGAGCAGGGTAACCTACAGTACATCACACAGGAACTTGTCCAGGCGGGCCTTGAATATCTCCAGTGTAGGAGACTCCACAACCCCCCTGGGCAACCTGTTCCAGTGCTCTGTCACTCTTACAGTAAAGAAGTTCTTCCTGATGTTAACGTGGAACTTCCTATGCTCCAGTTTACACCCATTGCCCCTTGTCCTATCACTGGATATCACTGAAAAAAAGCCTAGCTCCATCATCCTGACACCTACCCTTTACTATCTTTGTGTAACAGGCAATTGTTTTACAGTAAATCAATAGCAAATCAAACGGTGAGTAGCTTTTACTAGTCAGTGTTGCTACACAGAACTCTGAGAGCTGGTTCCATTGTGGGGGTTTTTTACCTCTTAAGTGTATAGAACAGAAGAATCTGCTCAAGGTTTTCCAGAAATTAAGTGGTGCAGATAAAAAAGAACAGCAAGGAATGTAAGAGTCTCTCTTTGTATAATGTTTTTAGATAGCATTGGGGTTGGATAATACACGAGGAGAACTGGCTCCTGGAAAAACAAGGCACATGCATTTTGTATTATTTTTTTACATTCAAACTGGAGGGGATGGGCAGAGTGCAAAATCCTTTTCTAACTTAAGAAATGGTGGTAAAACATTGATATTTTCCACTGTACCTAGTGAATGTAAGCCAAGATATCGTCACCTTCTAGGTATTTTGATCATCCTTTTCCCTGTGTTGATTCATTCACCTTCTTTGCCCACCAACTGAGCAAGGATAGTAAACTTCCTGTGAAACTACCAGAACTCTCCAGAGGTTTTTCTGTAACACAGGCTGCCAGCTGGGGAAAAAGGAAGGGGGGGAAAAAAAGGGTAAAACTGGCTGACGGATGCCTTTAAGTTTTACAGTGTGGGTACTGCCCATGGAGAGACTCATAAATACTTGACATGTCCGAAAGTCAACGATAAAGCCTAATAGATTCCTGCTCTGGAGCTTCAGGGAAAAAAATGGTCATATCTCTAAACTTAGACTAAAAGGAGTTTGCCAGATATTTTCAGCGGTATTAAGCAACTCCTGCTTTCCAGTAAAGCTGGAAGCTGGGAGCACGAAGAACCTTTGAAATTTGCTGCAGTTGGAAATTGCCTCATGTTTTCCATTATAAATATTTTTCTTTTGTTTCTTTTATTTAGAAATTTGTCAGTTGCAGACTGAAGGTTTTCCATATGAGATAACTGCTCCAAATGAGGACCGGTTTGAAGCTTCTTTAGGATTAGGCGTATCTGCCTTAACGATTCAGATTTCCCTCCCTCAGAGGCATCCATATTTCTTCTGTGACAGTTATACCCTCCTCTGGCAGGTTTACAGAACTTTGTATGAACTTATTCTTTTGACTATGCACCTGTGTGCCCTAATGGTAAAGATTACTGGTATTATATTAGCAGTCCTGGGGTTGTGGTTAAGAAGGCATTTGTAGAAGCTCTCACAACAGTGGTTTTGACAAATGATTTGCCTAATGGGATGAAGTTTCCTATGCTTGTTCTTATTCAGGAAGCATCTGAAGGAAAACTGTTCATCTCTCCGAATTGTACGTGCAATGTGAATTCAATCAGTTATTTGTCACTTTTTTATTGAAGCTTTCAGGTTAATCAGTGAGGTTGCTTTTGGGGGGGTGAGGTTTTTTGGGAATTGCTGTAGTTTTCCGCATAGGCTGAGGGTGAGGTCTTGGCTCTGTTCCGGCTGGTGAGCTCTGCCAAGCACTTCAGTGGCGTCACAATTCCTCCTTAGATACTTTGTGTGGTGGGAAGCCATGGTTATTTTTTAATCTGGCTTCCTAAGAAAATGAACTTTTGTTTCCTATAAAATGAGGTCATACTGTCTGTGCATGGAGGTGTCTGTGTTTTCTGCCCTACAAACTTCCTTGAGCCTGCTGGCAAATGTCAGGAATGTGTGGCAGGAGGGTAGAAGTCTTGAAAATGCAAAGTTCCTGTGGTTACATGAATATAACCACTTATAAGAATCAGATTCTGTTACTGCTACCTGAAAGAAAGGCTGAAGCCCCTGCACAAGTGTATCCTGTGAACAGAGAGTCAATCTGGGAAAAATAGATGATGAATATACTAATCCTAGGAAGAGCTTCAGTGAGAATTCATGCCTTACAAAACATCACGGGGGAAAAAAAAACCCAACCTCCTCTTCAGTCCAGATTTGTATCCTGAATATATTCTCTGATGTATTACGAGGAATGAACACCATTTGAAGCTTTTTCTTTGGCAAAGACATTTAAGACATCTTTCCTGTGTGGTTTCTCCGATCTTTAATAAAGAGCAAACTCATGCTGTGCTGTGGCTTTAAAACAACTCGGCTACAAAGTCAATCCAATGCAGTATAGAAGTCCATTGGAAACCAAACTTTGTAACTGTGCTATCTGTGAACTTCCTTGTTATTTTTGCTGTGAATAGTCCCGATATAAGCAAATACAGATAGGTAAACATTGACTGGCAGGTATTCAGGAATAAATAAATACAGAGATTACATCCATGGAATATTACACCCAATGTTTACACACATAAAGCTCATGCAATATAAAGAAGTAACTCATCAACCTTTAGTAGCTCATGTCCATATTGGTATGGTATTAACGTCGGTAACTGTGTGTTGCTGTAGCACATGTGCAGAAGAGGACCAAATTAATGTTCATATGGGAACTAAAAATTTGAAACTGTGATTCTTTTGGGGTTTTGGAAAAAGGAAGAAAAGGTGTTATTTGACTTACTGTTATGCATTTTGTATATGAACGTGTGTATGAGGTTCATACAGATGGAAGTGCTTGTGTGGGTAAAGGCAATATCTCATTTTCTTGCCAAATCCAAATAGACTTTCAGATAAGGATTTACACGTTCAAGGTTATAATAACTGAAATCTGTATATAGTGCATTGTATCCAGTATATGGAAATGCCAAGTTTGAACCAGTGTACTTAAAGAAAAAAGCAGGAATAGAAGCAATTATTTGATTTGCTGTCCTTCCTGACATCAGAATTAGATAACCTCTTCGCACTATTGCTTTCTTTATCAGCATGAAAATAGGTTTAATGAATCCAAATCCCATGGTTAAAAGCACATTTTTATTTTTAAATAAAGTGGATAAGAATTTACCTACGTGAAAGAGGATTAAGTCTTTCCTTCCCTCATTTGCATTACCAAACAGCTGCTCTTTTAAAACCCTATGGTTGATTCGTGATCGGAAGTGAAATTGGACATGTGTAGTATCCGGGAACTGCATCCTCACCCTGGGCTCTTGGTGAGAGATGGAACGCCTGAAAGAGGGAGATGAATAAGATTTCTCCAGTGTCAGTGTAACCCCTGCAATTTTTAAGGAAAATTAAAATTGACCATTAGCCAAATAAACAGAAACTATAGTAGTAGTTATTAAAGGCAAGGCCTCAAGGCATTTGGAAGAAGGAAACCCAATGAACAGAGGCTATATACAGGAAAGTTTAGATTTAAATTCAGAACTGTATTTTATTTTTTGTTCTTGTAGGGCCAGTTTATTTTCTTTTTTCCTCCAACTTTGCAGCAGACCTAAAATCTTCATAAAGTAACACATTCATTATAATTCACTTAAAAACATCCAATGATGGCCTGTATGTTAAGACAGGAAACAGAAGAGAGAGCAAAAAGCTCTTTCTGAGAACTTAAGTGTTTGCACCAAAATAATAACCTAAGCATGTCGAAGCCCCGGATCAGCTATTTCTGCCCTTGGGGTTAGCAGGTGAGGTAGAATTCTGGAATACTATTTATGGATTTAAATAATACTGAAGGCTTCAGTTTTTACGTTCTTTAGTCAAACTCAGAAATAGCTTTTTTGAGTGACAGACCTTCACAATAAAAGAAGCTTGCGAAGTTTCTAGGTCCAACATAATGTGCTTCTGCAATTACAGGTAGATGGTGTAGACAGTGAGCAATGTCCTTCTTAAATTTTGTGAAGTGAGAAAATGGGTAACCTGCCTTAGCAGTTAGTATCCAAGGGATTTGGCTGACACTGTGATGTTATTAGCTGATGGAAAGACGACTTTGGATGAACTGAAATGACTTAATGGTAAAATTCACCTTGAAAGATGCTGAGGACCTCCTTGAGAAATGCTGGTCATATTCAGCCATTTCCTCTTGATTTATCCCGGAAACTATTGGCAGAATTGGGTTAAAATGCAGAACTTGTCTCTTCCAGTGCAGTGTAGTGATTTGACATTAAAGTGGAAGATCATAGACTTTAAGCATGCACATGTGAAAGAGAGATCTTGAAGAGAAAACACTTCTATGTTGTACATTTTAAATATATTACTGTAGCTTATTTGGTACTTACGGCGATTTATCAAATGGCATTAACACAACTTTGAATGCTGAAGGTTGCCAGTCATGTTGTGCAGTGACAGGGATGGAGGTGGTGAGAAAAATCAAACTGTTTGGTAGCACTGCTGAAAGACTTTAAAGAAATCAAACTTTAAAGAACTTCAAAGAAATAGAAGTACAGGATATCCAAACATATGTGTGGATAACACAGAAGATTCCAACACCATGCTAATGTTTATTGCGGGTAGAAACAGCCAAATGCAATTAGAATGCAAACATTCTCAGCCAAAAAATAGAGTATTTTTCAATAAGTCATTGATAGGTTAAGCTAGATGAAATATTAAGACCACATGCTGTTATTTAGCCTTACAAGGTAATTATAACAGCTTCCTACTCATGGGCACACATGGGACAGTGCTAGCAGCCACTTCACTTATGATTTAATTAATGAAAAAATAATGCCCTATATATTGTATAATGAGTGAAAAGTTGCTAAATCACTGAATTGGTTTGAATGAAGGAAGAGTCCTGTTATAATTCATTCACATGTCAAGTCGATTAAAAGCTGATATATTTGGGAGGTCTTTGTATACAATGCAGAAGTTTGTCATTTTTTTTTTTTAAAGGAGAAAGTTATATTCTCTTTTGGAAGAACTTTATATAAGAACACAAAAATACTGGCAAAACATCGTAATCTTCATCAGATTGAATGATTGGCATCCTATAATGTAACAATACAACTAATTACAATATATATAACTAATTACAATAATATAACTAATAATATACATAAATATATAACTAATATAACTAATAATATACAATAATATAACTAATTACAATATAACTAATAATAATACTAAGTTAGGTGTCAGAAGTTTGGAGTACAGGAGTGAACAAAGCATGAATATAATGGGATATGTTGCATGATTTATCTTGATAAGTAAATCTCTATGGACTGGTGGTAGATCTTTGACATGGAAATAAGCCACCATTACCAGAAAGGTTTCTTTGAAGTAGTTCTCATCTCTTGTAGATTTTCATTTTAGTTCATCAGATGTTCTCATTCAATTACTTGGTTTATGGTTTTTAGCTGTCCTTTTAGAGTGTATCCATAGTGCTATTGGTTTTACAATGTCTGATGCATTTAGTACCAAATACAAAAATTAGTGCTTTTGGGTTTTGAACAGGTAGATGAAAGAACTAGTTGGGAAAGAAAACAGAAATTGCTTTCTAATACTTTAAAAGTGAAAGAGCAGGAAAGCAAGGTTCATGCTATTTCGTATTTTAACCCATTCCTTCATTATTATTAAAAACTTCTCTGAGGTGCTTGAGGCTGTGTAACTTTTTTTTAAATGTATGTATAGGACTCAAGAGCCTTAGGATAATTTCCAAAAAGAAAAGACTTAACTTAGGAAGGTGTTGATGTAGAATCCGAATATCTTCAGTCTTTTTAAAAGACGGGATGTAAATGATTTAGAGGCTGACAAGCTCTCTGAAAATGACATTCTTCAACTAAAAAGGCTGGTTTATCAAAGCATCTGATGCTTATTTGTGAATACATCTACAACAGATACTGTTTAGGCCACTCCGTTATCTAAGCACTCAACTTGCAAATGCACTCAAGCCCTTAAACATTAAGTAAGATGAATCAAACCCTTACAAAATGATAAGCTATCCTAACATAAAGTTGGAATTTCTGTCTTTTGGTGGCCATGTAAGTATTTGCAGTTTCTAAGGGAAAAAGGGCCTGCGTTGAAGGAGGTTTACAGGATGCACATGCATGCTTTTGTCTCAGGCCTGACTGATGTCTATGTGCACTATAGGCATTTGTAATCTCTTCTGGGAAAAGGGGAATCTTTGTGGAAAGGATTTTTGCTCTAGTCTCTGTCTCGCAGCATGTGCTGTAATGAAACTGCTCCATGGACAAAATGCAGGCAGCATCCAGGAATACTTGTATTAACCTTTCTATCAACTAAGCACTGCTCTAAGTTGAAAATCACAACACTTCCAGTTTCTTGTGCATGTACGGGGTCCCTGCTTTGATTTTAACACAGTGAAGACCTGTGGTTTTATTTTCTGCCTTGCCTTTTTTGCTTTAAATGTGGACCTTTGTCTGCCTTGTTACAGAAGGAAGCTTTGTTACCTCTGATGTAAACCAGGGTTTCAGAGTGCCAATATTTTCTTCTGAGAACTGTTCCCAGTCTTCGACCTGCCAGAGGCTGCCTTTGTGCAAAACTCTGCTTCCCTCTCTTTTGAAGATAATATATTAGGATGAATATTGAATTATTTGTGTTATAGAATCAACTAGGTTGGAAAATACCTTCAAGAGCATCAAGTCCAACCTATGATCTTGAGGTCCTTTCCAACCCTAACTATTCTATGATTCTATGTTCACAGGAGCAAAACACACACACATGCCTGTGGTAGATTCTGAAAGGGGCTGTAAAAAACATCTGAACAGATTCATATCATCTTGTTAAATGAGTAAGGGTTTAACGTGGTTCTTGTTAGCTTGTCTAACCACAGTGGCTGTATTTACATGAAAAGCGTATGTTCTATTGCCTTGCGTCCACATGTGAACGTATTTGGCTTACATAAAACCTGAGCTCCCTAGGCCTCTTGGAGCATTTAGCAGGAACACCAGACCAGACTAGTAGCATTCCACATCATTTGTGAACATAAGATAAAGCCATTTGCAAGATCTGAGCAAGAATGCCCCTTAATCATACTGCGTATGCATGGAAATCAGTGTCAGAAGCCAGATGTATGAAAGAAAAGCACTTTTCTAACTTTCTGCCTCCCTTGGGCATTCTTATCAATGACCTAAATGCTCAACTTCAGATCCAGAAGATTTCCACCATTTCATTTCTGCATTTTTTTTTTCTGCAGGATTTCTAATCCTTTCAATACTTTACATTTTTTGTCCTTCATGTAAGCTAAGCACATGCGATGCTGATGATGCAGGGGACAGGATGTTTCTTAAACAAAATGTTTCTGCAGATAGAAGAGATCCTCAAATGAAGATTACTGTCTGACCTAAGGAGAATGGAAAAAATTTTATGATGTGGAAGAGGTCTACAACACCGCTCTATTTTAGCACAGAGGGAAAAAATAGCATGCTTACAAAATGACTGGAAGCAGTAGGCATTAAGCAATATCAGGAAAAGATTAACAATAACAGATAATTACTGTAATTTGACTAGTAGATTAGGGAACATAAATAAAATAAAGAACAATATAAGCAAGTGCAATTATAAAGTACAAAAGGCTGCGAGTTATAGGAAATGACTGTTGTTCTTCAGAAATAGGTGAAAACAGTAGGCAAGGAAGGCAATGGAGTTGTACAGGTTTTGGAGACTAATTTTGCTGCTTTATGATAAAGACACTGCTGGTTAGCTCGGCTTAGTACAAGTATTAGAAAATTACCTGCTATGAGAGCAGTCATAATATAGTAATCTGCATGTTATTGGATGCATGCCGAAAGAAATTACAGGTATATAAGGCATATGTTTGTAAATATAACTGATACCATCTTAGAACAGTCATTCATTTGTTACCCACTTTATTGATGGATAATAAGAAAAAAATCATATGGATTTGTGATAATATTCTGTTCAATAGGATTGTGTGAGAGATCTCCATCACTAAAGCAGAGGGGATTATCTTAAGTGATGACAAGCACTGTGTAAAACACTGCCCAGGCTTCAATGCAGAAGAATTTCCAGTGATTCTCGCTGTAAATAAACCCTCAATTATTTCATTAATTTATTGAGTCCTTCTGTTTCGGAGGAGAAAATACTGCTCACAGCATACCAGATCTCTAGTCTTGTTTCTCCTGCTTATGCAAAAGTTTCTAATTCCCAGCTCCTATCTTCATGCTATATGTAAGCCATTTTTAGTTCCTTTGAGGCACCTTTTCAAGTCAATACGTTTTTCCCTCGAAGAAGAGCCAATGCCCAGTGTTGTTTTGCTTGCTACTTAGAAGACCCTCAATATATTCACAGTTAAGGTGGTTGTAAATAAATGTGCAAAACAATTAATGCCATTAAAGGCATGCTTCTGAAGAGCAGAAAACTGAAATGTACATTTTCAGGTTCAACTTCTTCTCCTTCACAGCCCATGTGAAGGAGAAATGGGGATAGTGCATCAGTTTAAAGAAGTCCCTGGTTTTGCGTTGGCATCTCAAATCAATGCAGGATGAAGAAGTGTTGCAATTAGGTTACAGTTCACTCTTTCTTCAGCCAAAATCTTGTTCTCCCTCAGCTGTGACAAGTCCCCAGCCTGTTTCACATATGCTCGTCTTCTTGAGATCCATACAGAAGACAATTGCTGCAGGTTAAGCTACATAGTCTTTCTCTTGGCATCTTAAATAATTTCTTTAATCTCTACTTACTGCTTTTTTAACTTCTTTGGAAGTAAAAACAGAATAGGATGGCATAGTGGTCTCTTTCTTATCTGCCCATGTTGCTTATCTGACCTGTACCTTTTTCTGCCAAGATTCCTTTGAGAAATAAGCAAAATATTTTGGAAATATATATTTCTCCATTGTACTGTGTAAGTCTTAAGTCTCCTTGCTGCAGCCCGTATTCTTCCTCCCCTGTTGTTCAGTGCCTGCTTTCCAGTTCCTTGCTGTGCTTTGTAGTGTGAAATAGTGGATTGCAAAACTACTTTGGGACAAGAACCATGCTCTCCTGTTTAAACTGTGATGCATCTGGCAACTTGTTCAGATCTTGTTATAACTATTTACCTCAAATAATGCTGTGCTGATGGAAAATTAATATTACTAAGTAATACATTGTGAGGGGAGAAGATGGGGAATATGACACACTAAAACTGTGGGGCTTGGCTCATAAAAAGTGTCTCTAAAGTCAGTTCTTACATTATTTGCTATGGATTCCTATTACTATCTGCCCCAAATGACTGAGTACATTACATTTGTGATACACCTTGCTACTGGGTTTTTGGGGGGGGAGGCTTGTGGGGGGATAAATGTGGTAAGTTGCAACACAGAAGTGGTATTTCTCAGATTTTTTGAGCCTTATAAGGAAGAATCACACTCTTTTTATAGCCTGTGAAACTTTCATTTTCTCTTTTTGAGCCTCTTCACGCAGTATTATGAAGAATCATTCTATATTTTAAGTATAAGGGGGTTTTCAGTGCTGTGAATCAGTTTGAAGTACATTTCTCTTACACTTTTCACTTTGATTTTAAATTGTCTGAAGGAATAAGTGACCAAAATTTCTTTACTGTGCAGTGTTTTACAGAGTAATATTATTGGCACTGGCTAAGTTAACCTGTATTTTAAACCGCTGCACACATTGAAGCTTTGCTGATAATTTCTGTTGCACTTGCTTGGACTTTTGCAGAAGTTTATAGCTTGGAATACGGTGAAGGTATGATGTCCCCAGAGTAAATACTAGTGTTCTCAGACTTTTGTACTATGAAATAGCAGTAAGTAAAGCTTTATACTGCAAGAGTATCTCTTCTTTCTCCTTCCAGTTCTACGTCTTGCCAGAGAAGGTAAGAAATGTATTCTAGTTTAATTATAGGGCTAGCTATCTATTCATCTCACGCTTTTTGTTTGGTTTATTTTTCCCTTGAGGAGGAGTAGAATCCTGAGACAGAGCTCCTATCCTCATCTTTCAATATTGGATCACCTGAGCTATGGTTGGTGTGTAAGTCTGTTAGGTTAAAGTCTGCTAAACCCCAGAATTTATACAGTTGTGTAAATCTTTCCTTGATGCAGCCACTTTGTCTAAAATGAGAAATACATTATAGAAAACTCTTTTTTTGACAATTTTACCTGCAGCAGAATACTGAATTTGGAATAACCCAAACAAAGCAGCATTCATTAGCACTTAAGGATGACTTCATCCCACAGCTTTTATACTACTCTTTGAGTGTTATTAAATCACAGTGTACCTCAGTGTAAGAATCTGGACATTATTGGTGGGCAAGCAGAAAAGAAGACTGGTTGCAATAACTTGCTAGAACATACGAAGTCAGCAGAAGAGTTGCAAATAAGGCTCAGAAAGTCTGACTTGCACTTTTCTGCAGTCTGTGAAACTAAAATACATTTGGGGTTTACTATTTGCTTTTTACAGTGATTATTTCATATTGTTTGTAGTTACTAATCAGAAGGAGCTCAGAGGAATTTACCCTGAACCTCTAGTAGGTCAAGGAAAGAATATACAGTATTATCCTTTCAGCTCTAGTGGCCAAATTTTCAGTCTGACCGGCTTTCTTCAAATAAGTAGACTTGGCATAGTTTTCTCTCGGTCTACTTGTGACTGATTTTTTTTTTTCTCTACATTCAACAGTGCAGCTACCTCAAATTTCAGCTAAGTTTCTAAGAAACTAAGCTAATAAACAGCTAAGTTTCTCTTAGCTGAAAACATCAATTTCCTTTTTAGCGATATTGAAATAGAAATAACTGTAAGTAAAAATTATTCTTTTAAAATAGAATGGAAACTTTTTGGACACACTTTAGCTTGGAGCAGATTTGAGTGGACAAGCAGTATGTTAATTATGTTTTTTTAAATGGAGTGTTACTAGAAAGGGGGAAAAACACTGTCATAAACTTAGACTGACCAATTTTTGAGTAACAAGAGCGATGTTCAGTTCTTTTACCATTAATCTCTCCATTGCTGATGGAAGCACTAGCCCAAGGCTTCTGCAAGCACCACGTTGCTCATGTGATAAGGGAGGATTTGGTTACAGTCGAGCAAGTCTGAAAAATGGTAAACTGACAGCAAATCTGGGCTCATGGTTGGGGAGGCAGCTTTTGTGGTCACGTGCTTTTATTTGATGTGGTTCCTTGTGTCTCCTGTGCCAAATGGTGTAATGTACTAAAGTGATGAAGCTGCAAAAGGGGGGGAAAAAAAGGCAACTATTTACTTCAGCAACAAAGGAGAAAGGGAATGGGGAAGGAGATCAAAGCCCATAGCATGAGGCTCGAAACAGGAAAAAAGAGCAAAAAGAAGGGAATTTCTTTCCACGTGCTTCAGGCTACTCTTGCTTATAGTCATTGTGAGTAATAAACCCTTTAAATGCTTGTGTCGGTCTGCAGTGTGCTTCAGTTTCAAAATAAGGCAGGTGAGAACTTAGAGTTAAGGAGGGTGTATCCTGGTAAAAGCAAAGGCTACAGTCTATAAAGTCTGTAGTCTACTTTCCATCACTAGTACGTAGATCTGGACATGTTTTAACATCGGCCACGCTGAGAGAAAAGCTCTTAGTTATTTTAAACCAGTATAAAAAGTCTTTCCATGCAGAGGCAAGTTTCTTGTTTATTTACATTTTCAAAGCTAGACAAATCTTCAACTGTATCATTCACAGTCATTGAAATTGTTATTTCCCTATTTCTTTGCAGAAAGAATACATTGGATTAGGAACATTTCTTGGTGCAATCAGTATAATTTACCATTTTCTTTTGATGTAAAGCTCCTTAATGCTACATTCACACTGTATTCAGGGATAAATACCATTCTTCTTCCAGTGCTGGACCTCCTTCCCAAATACATGTTTTTCATTCTTTCCTCCCTTGGAGCAAAAGTACGTTTTGGGAGATGGGGAATGCTAACAGATAAGGCAAAAAAAGAGCAAAATATTACATAGACAGTATTACCCATGTACAGGTGCCGAACTCTGGTACCGTAGCCTGTGTTAGCACATAATGTTTACTTATTTATAAACTGTGGTATTTTTATTCTTGTGGGACCCTGCAAGAAGTGGTGGGTGTCTAAAATAGTCCTCATTCTCCAGAGTCAGCTAAAAAGTTTCCCAGCAATCTAGAGAAACCTCCATTTTTGTGCTCTGAGCAAGGCGGAAGCAAAATGGATTGCATGGAAGAGATGGGGTGAATATAAAGAGTTTAGGGACTAGTCAGGCCCAAGAGAGCACGGGGAGAGTTGCAGGGAAGAGGTAGGTTAGGGATGGGAGTAGGAGCATCTGCCTTCATGCCTCCAAGTCTGCCTTGCCAAGCCACCTAGTCTTCTGAGCGTGGGACTCGGAAACGCCCTGCTTCTTCTCTACTGAAGTGATGTTTTTAAGGAAGGGGAGATAACTGGTTCTTTACACATAAATACCCAAGAACAAAACCAGTCACTTCTGTAAACCTGTGAATTAATGCTAAGGCTTTTTTTTCTTTTAAGAATCGTTTCTTGAGAAAGACATTTTAATGTAATTATAAGCTATCAAGAAATGGGAAATGACTTTTCATTTTGTATGTGGGTCTGAATAAATAGATCCATTGAGAAACAGACAGAGCAAGTCTCTTGGAATGCACCAGTCAACAGCACAAATGTAAACATACTCCAGCTACACTCTCCGCACTTGTATTTCAGCACGTCTCAGAACAGAACTGCTGTTAATGCAGGCTGACTGCTGCTCTTGTTGAATTCAGTGGTGAGTTCCTGACAAAGTCCAGTTTAATTCACAGACCATGGACCAGAACCACATTGTGTCTGACACTCTGGAAACTCAGGAAAGCAAAAGAGTCTCTGGTCTGTCTTAAAGTGAGGTGTATGAAGTTGGTTTGCAGCTGAGTAGGTTGAGGATGACAGCAAGGGAATAAAATGCTGAGGACAACAGATCTTTGTCTCTGTGTTCCAATGTGTTCATACAACCTTATCTCCTAGATAAAGTAGACCTACCACATATTTATCCTCATCTGGTACCAGTCCTGATGAAACAGAATCCACTAAGACTGTTGCTCTGTGAATGCAGGTAACGGCAGAAAGCCAGTAGCAGAATCTGTTAGAATCTTAGCCTTTAAAAACTACCAGGTTGCTGGAAAAAACACTGTGTAAAACTCAAACACAATTCATTTGATTGTGCTGAAACTGGACTTATCCTGGCAGCTGTAGGGGAGCAGTATCAGTTAAGCCATGGTTAAAAATAAAATACCTTCTTCATCATATATCGATTTTTTGTTAGGGTTTTGGGGTTTGGTTTTGTTGTTGTTGTCTTGATAAATGAATGTCACCAAACCTGATCGTGTGATGTTATAGTTGTCTTTATTCCAAAGTATAAAAATGTGGTTTGCTTGTAGGGGGTGTATAATAGTGATATCAATGAGGAAAGCTTAATCACAAATGGACGTATGTAAGATCTGTGCTCCAAGAGTCCTAACTATCTGGAAAACAGGCCTGATGTGCAGGAATCTCTAGCTTCTGCTGGTGAAATCTCTTGCCAAATAGAACGTCCTTGACTATAAAAAGCTGCTTATGGCATTCTTTGTCTTATGCATTTTTGATTGGGGTTTGTAACAAGCAGCATTAGATACTGAGTTGCATGCTGAAATTCCCTTGGCTAATTTTCTCCATTTCACGTATTTCATTGCTTCTTTTACAGATCCGTCTTATGTGACATTTAAGTCACTTCTTCCTTCACCTGCAGGTTTATTACAGGTCAAAGGAATTACTGTAGCCTCTTGTCCTGTCTCATGATTGGGAGGTACTTCAAATATGTTGCTCTTGCATGACAGAGGCATAGAACAGCATAGTCAAATCAAACTCTTGAGCCATAACTTCCTTATGTGTTTAAAAATAAAAGTTAAATATAAGTTTCATTAGGCAAATGTACCTTAATTACTGAATGTTTATAGAACATTTTGTGATGGTCAGAGGCAAGGTCCTGGGCAAATGCAGTATTTTATTAAAATATTTAATAAGCAGATTCTCTGACCCAGTAGAGGGAACAAAGATGCCTGGCCTCTCTTAATTTTCCCTACCCATAATTATTTCTACAGAACATAAATTACATATTGTACAGCTTTATTCTGTTTTCAGAGGATAATTACGCTAGAATTTCCAGCCTTCTTGCTGTGGAGGGACCTCTTTCTCAGAAACCACACCTTGTAGCAGTCTGTTTTTCATTTGAGAAGGGTTGAATTCCCATCTTTGTCAACAAGTTTTTTACGGATTCACTACTTTCAAAAGATGGATACAGGTAAAATGGGAAGCTCTTATTCACAAATCATAGACCTCATAGCAGCCTTCCAGTATCTGAAGGGGGCTATAAGGTTGCTGGGGAGGGACTCTTCATTAGGGACTGTAGTTATAGGACAAGGGGTAATGAGTTCAAACTTAAACAGGGGAAGTTTAGATTGGATATAAGGAAAAAGTTCTTTACTGTGAGGGTGGTGAGGCACTGGAATGGGTTGCCCAGGGAAGTTCTGAATGCTCCATCCCTGGCGGTGTTCAAGGCCAGGTTGGACAGAGCCTTGGGTGACATGGTTTAGTGTGAGGTGTCCCTGCCCATGGCACGGGGGTTAGAACTGGATGATCTTAAGGTCCTATTCAACCCTAACTATTCTATGATTCTGTGATTCTATGTTTCAGTCTGGAAGTTGTATTGGAAGCTGATGATATAGGAGGGGAAGGGTTTTTTTGCATGTGAAATCTGTTCGCGATTACTTCTAATTTCATGCCTGCTACTGTAATCGTGAGAGGAGCCTGTAATTCTTGTTGTAGTCATCTGAACGTCTTCAGCGGTATCTCCATGCTGAGGGGTAACTTGGGCTTGATTGCAAATGAGACAAGGCAGAATGCAAAACGGGCAGTACGATTTGCTCTGTGTATAAGATCGGAGGCTTTTATGGATATATTTACATAAGCATCTAAGGAGTTTAATAAACTGAAAGACAGGGTCTTAAAGGAAGGTTCACAACCCCCTTGGAACAAACCAGGAGGGACGAGTTCTTCATTCTCCAATGCTGAAGACTGATGGACCCACTATACTTTCAATTTCCTAAGAGCAAACTACTGTTTCAGAAATGTTCCAGCTTAGTAATAATCTCCTAGTCACGCTTCACCGTTTCACTGTTTTTAACATCCACAAGTAGCAAAATTATATTCCCTTGTGAGTAATTTCAGTAAGGGGGTAAGCAGCAAGGAAACTGAATTCTGGGGGGTTTAAATCCCACTGAAGTCTTTCTTCTCCTGGCAAAGTTTGTTTGTGTTTTTATGTAGCTGTGCTGTGCTCAAGGCTTTTTTTATTTTTTTTTTTCCATCATTGCATATGCAAAATCCAGACCTGCAGAACTGTTCCATGTGGTGAGCAGTCTGCTGAACCCAGACTGTTTTGCCTGAGTAGCAGATTTCCATATACCTCATTATGAGTTTGGGTTTTTTGATTTAATGTAGGCTCCGTTCCTTCAAAGGGGTGTACGACTGTAGACCTTTATACCTACCAAAGTGATATCTTATCAAGCACAGTGGAAAACACAGGGGCAGGTCCCACTGGAGAATAAGAGCCTTGTTTTGCAGAGAACTTTCTTTCCAGCCTGTTTAATCCTTCGTGGAAACAGCGTGTAAACAGGAGTCCAAAGTAACTTAGCTTTTGAAGCTTTTTAATTGTACCCAACAAGGTTCTGGATGTTTTGTGAATGATGTAAGCCACGGTGTGTAATGCAAATTTATACCCCTTTTGATTGGTAAAAGACTATAAGAAGGATTTAGTCATTACTGCTAAAATAAAGTAGTATGGACTTCAGCTGGTTGTTGCCTTATGCAAACTCATTTAAATAAAAAGTGCTAGGTCTTTCCACACCAAAGAAGTCACTATCCTCAGCAATAGCAGGCATGCTTCAGTCTTCCATCCTATGATAAAGGCAATTGATTAAGGTGCCTAAATATACCTCTGAAGTTATCTTACTTCTGTGAATTCCTACCATTCAGATTTCCAGTCTGTGTATGGACAGAGTTAATGCCTTTGTTCTTATTATATCCTTCTGGGGATGAACAAAATCATAAAACAATGGAGGCTGGAGAGGACCTCTGGATATTACCTGGTCAAGCCCCTCCTTGGAGCAGGGCTAGCTTATATCAGCGAACACATGGGCAGCTGCTCAGCTGAGCACCTCTGATGACAGAGATGCCCCAGCCTTTCTGGGCCTACCTTCCAGTATTTGGTTACTGTCATTGGGAAAACATTTTTCCTAATAGCTAACCAGAACTTCCTTTGTTGCAACATGTCTGCATTGCCTTTCATCCTGTCACTGTGCACTTAATAGAAGACTGGCTCTGTTTTTCTATATTTTTCCATTAGATGACTGAAGGCATCAATATGCCTTCAATAACAATATGCCTTCAACTTCTCACTTCAATATCACCCCCCTCTTCCTCCTCAGTGTTCTCTTAAGACTGAACAAACCCACTTCTTTCAGCATCCCCCCCTTACATCGTGTACCTAATAATCTTTTTTCCCCCTTGATCTAAGTACATTAACATCTGTGTTGTATTGGAAGGCCCAAAATTGGAGTAAATGGCATAACTGACATTGCATATGCCAACCTATTACTTCTCAGTCCTAATTATTTTGCTTTGTGTAGCTGTTTTGACTGAAGGTGCCTTTTTGAGTAATTCAAGACTCAGAGTCTCTCCTGCCATGTTAACAAGATATCTTAACTACAGTGGTCCACATCTTATTGATGAGGGCTAAGAAACAGAACTGTTTAAAATGGAAAAAGCTATTTCCTGAGAGAATGCTTTGCATTAGTGATCCTCTTGATTAAAGTAGTTTAATTACAGTAGGTCATGGTATAACCTGCTTTTATAGATGGTATCACTCAATACTTTTTATATCACCACAGCATAAAATCCACTTGCTCATTAAGGCCCTCTGACTAGGGAAAGAGGGCAGTGTAGAAATCACTTTCAAATCCCAGGACTATACATGTAATCTAGTGTTCTATTAACTTCTATTCCTAGTGCACTTGGAGGATCATCTGCCCTTCACATCCCAGCCTTTCCTGGTGGAGGTTGTCTTATTGACTATGTACCCCAAGTATGCCAGCTGCTAACAAACAAGGTAAGTTAGTAAAGAGAACTCAATTATCCTTTCCCTTGTGCGCTGTGTTGTACTGTATTGCAGTAACAAGCTATAGCATCATTTCTATAGACATAGTTTTTCTTCTGCCAGGTCCAAGCACGCTACACTTAAGGTGAACTGCTACACAAGGTGTATCTTCTTGATAAGAGCTGAGCACCTGAGAAGAGTGTTAAATACAATGACTCTTTTAAGTAAAAAAAGCTTGTTTGGGATCAGATTCTGGAGTGGGATTTTCTTCCCACTTCCCATATTAAGATTTAGGACAAAATGTTACTGTATCGTACAACAACTGTAGGATATTATTTCATTACTGGATACAGATGTAATTTACATATTATTTTTCCAGTTGGAAGTTCTCATGCCATAGTCATCATTGTAGGTTTTGAGTACTTTCAGTGATTTTCTTCTCATCTCTTTCATCCAGATGAACTGAATCAGCAGTCTGTTTGGGGTGTTTATACAGCAACAACTGTTTAAGGTTGCTGAAAAGGTTGCCTTCTGGTTAGCTTGCTCTTTAAACAAAAACGAGTGACTATAGTGTTTTGAAAGCTTCTCCGTTATTTAAGTGTAATCTTCAAAAGAAAGCTTAGGTGCCAACATCTAGGAATCTGTGTATTACAGACCTCCTATTGTATATTATTTTTACCTTCAATTGTCCAAATGAGGAAAATAATTTTATCCTTTAGCAAAAGTTCTTCAAAATGCGTTTCCGTCATTCTGTTGGAGTCTGTCTTTAGAGTTGTTTTTGTTGTGGCTTTCTGTTCAAATTACTTTCTGGTTTTAAAATCGGCAAGTACACAGGACTGCTTTTATCCTTTCTTAAACAAAGTCACTTAAGCAAACTTATCGTATGTTTTCCTTTTCCCAAAATAACATTTCAGATGCTACACAAAACCTTCAAAACCATTGCAGTTTTTTATCAAACGCAAGAAGTCTTCAATTTATAAATAAAATGTAAGTTTAAGGGGTACAGGATAGCTCTCAGCAATGATTGTAGCAAAGCCTTTTCAAAAAATTTGAGACAGCATTTGCCAGCCAAGGAATTCTGATATTACCATAGGCAAGAAAAATATTCTTCCTCTTCTTTTCATGTTCAGTGGGGAAAAAGGGTTCTTAAAATGTTAGTTTTCATTCTGGACGACAAAGGTATTTATATAGGGAATCACATATGGAACCATACTGTAAACACTCAAAATAAACAGTTGTAAACCAGATGCTTTTGCAGCCTGACAACACGTGCATTGTTTCTGTTATGGGTCAGACCCTGTTCATGCTGTTCTGCTAAGTAATCCCATTCAGATCAATAAGAAAACATAACATGGTGCGAGGAGAATTTTGCCTGAAGTCTTCCAAGTTTAGCATTGTTGGGTTTTGCCAGGATGGAAGCCTTTCAAAACCCAGAATGCCTCAGAAATTGATGCTCGCAGTTGAGTAGGTGGCTCCCTGAGTCAGCATGAAACCACTGAGAGAGCTTAGTGTTAAGAAGATTTTGTTGGAGGTGCAGTCTCCAGAAAACACCCAAGATCAGTTGTGAAATACTTTTCTTTTCTTTTATAACCAGAATGTTATTTTGACACTGAACCGACTCTCAGTTCAGGTAATTATGATTTGCTTATCGTGGGTTCCTGCTCAAACTTCAGCAAGGCAAGGCCACGCATTGCTTTTCTTCACTCTTCATCTCGTGCCGTTAAACAGTGCTTCAGTATGCTGTGAAATGCTAAGGTTCACTCAGAAGTGAGTGAAGAGATTTCTTTGTACAAGAAGAGATTTTCTGTGTGCAAGATCCAGTGTTTGTTTTAAAGGCATTTTAGGATTCTTTAGGGAAATCATGCAAGCTAAATGTAGGATTCAGAGCTGCCACCATGACAGACATAAATTTTCCTTTACGAGGAATATATGACAAATTGGGACCATTGGCTTTTTTTATCTTTGTATAGCTCTGGATTTGTTTGTCTCTTTTCTTCCTTAAGGTACAATATGTTATTCAGGGATACCATAAGAGAAGAGAGTATATTGCAGCTTTCCTGAGCCACTTTGGAACGTAAGTTTTCTTTTGATACATTATTTTCTGTAGCATGGGGAAAAGAGTTGGTTTTTGCACATGGTCTTTGGTTGTGTTACTGCTCTCCACTGGATTAGATGGAATCTGGTCATTTTTCACAGAATGATATGTGTAGATTGTCCCTCTGTGGCAGCGCTGGGATGAAGTTCAGCGTTACTTCTGTGCCAGTTGCCGATCTGATGTTACTAGAAAATAGCTGGTGATGGGAAAAGGACAGTCGGGGTTTTCTCCTTGTGCAAAAGAAATGTGCTCATTTCTGAATAAATGACTGGAGGGGTCTTACAGTAATAGGCAGTCACTGAGGCGGGAGGACGGGGAAGTGGGTACAGTTACAAGCCTTGCAGAAGCCAGAAACCACTGCTTGGCAGGAAGGCAGGACTGGGAGACCAGCTGCTTCCACTGCCGAGCAGGATCTTGTTTCGAGAGAGAAAGGGCTGTCAGGTCATGTTGAATTCCCTCTGCTCAAAGGGCCTGGCATGACAACATATTAGCTTCACAAATCAACTAACCAGGCGCGCCTTGGCACCATGAAGGGTAGGCACGTTGGTTTCCCACTGAAATCCTGACTCAAGCGAGAGTCCAGGAGCCTATCCAAGAGTGACTGCCTGACCAGCAGTGCTTCATTTCACTGTGAGGAGGGGGTTTCTGCTTCCAAGTGGTGATGCCAAATGACAGGAATATTCGGGAGCCCATCAGCTCTCAGGTCTCTCAAGTGAAGGTAGGAAGACAAGTGGCTTCTAGTATGCACCCAAATTTTGTACAACTATAGATAGGTAACAATGACTTGAACTGGACGTATGAATAGGCACGATGTATGAGTTGATGCAAGCTCACTCCTTATTAAAACGAGATACTTCCTTTTCCCCTGAGAAAACTACAGTATAGAAGTGGGCCAGGTATGCCTATGAATTTATTTCACTCATAAAGTGGTTCATGAGTCCTAATACTGCTTGAGGCTGTTAGAGAATACCAACTCTGGGTGGCTGAAACTTTTATTCCATCTGCTGAGCGAGTCTTCTGTATTTAATTTTTCATATGGTCTTGTGCTTTGCTTTCTTTATATTTATCCATTTGAATTTTCAGATCTGAACTCTTCTCAGCCTGCACGTTTTCAATGTTGCTGTCACCTACTACAGAGTTACGGAATTATCTTAATCTGAGTAACATACAGGGAATTTGTGCGTGTAGTTTTTATCAATTTAGTGTTGCAGATGTGTTAGCAGCTCTCCTTTCATTCTAAAGCGTGTTTATATAAACTGAATACGACCTTTCTCTGGGTAGGAAGCTCCAGGAATACAGTAAGTAAATTATTAAGATGAAAAATGTAATCGAATTTTCATTCAGCCAGCAAATTAGAAGTTAATAAATAAATAAAATCCTGGAAGTTTCTGAAACAAACATAGAAACAAATCAATCCCTGTAATACAGAATTTACATATTTATCATCCAGTATTAGAATGAATGGTAGATAAAAATTACGTTCATTTTTTTGTTTGGATTTTTTGTTGGTAGTGGCGTGGTGGAATATGATGCAGAAGGCTTCACAAAACTTACCCTGCTGCTGATGTGGAAAGACTTTTGCTTTCTTGTTCACAGTGAGTAACGCTTTGCCTCAGGTGTAAATGTCTATCGTGAAGATGCAAGTTCATAAACAAAAAAATACAATTACAGGAAACGGTTTAAAAGTTTTAGCTATATTTGTGCGTTGCTGAATGTATTTTTGATGTGACCACGACACTTTGAAAACATAAAATCCTGATTGTATTTGGAGAAGGAGAGAGGATCCACATCAGTAGCGTGCTGCCTGCTTTGCAGAATGCCAGAAGCATTATGGGAAGGTTTTCTGGTAATTTGACTCAAGATTAAGTTCACAGTTGTACATGCCTAAAATCTCCTGTAATTGTCAGGCATTGATGCATTGATAGTGGTAGTAAAGACACTTTAAGTGTAAGGAAAAATCTATTCAATGAGAAATAACACTATACTGTCATTATGAACCAGAAGTTATTCCTAGATTGGAACTGTGTAGGCAAAACTGTCTAGCAGTTTGCTACAGTATGTAGCTGGATTTCCTGTAATTTGAAGTTTTTAAATCAAGATCATATTACTTTAAAAAGACATTCTTAATTAAATAAATATGTAAAAACTAATTCATGTAAAAATTAGTACATGTGGTTTTGTTACTGCCTTGTACATGTTACCTTAAATAGGAGTTATTACTTTTCCTATGGTAAGGTGAAATTCGCAGCTATCAAAGAGGTTTTGGTTTGGGGAAATCCAGTCATTCTACCCTTTATTTTTGATTGTTACACTTCTCATCTCTGTTTAAAATAATTACAGTGCAATCTGGGCAGCAGCAACATTAGTGCTTGTTTAACACTCTAGCACTGGAATATTTCAGAGTATGTAATTTTTGACTGGGGATATGATGTGGCAAACTATGATGTCTTAATGACATCACAGAAACTTGTCCCAGAGTTTTTAAAGCAGGAAGTGGGGGTTGTGATTGTTCAGAGAAGTCCTTTTCCCTGTGTTGTATTGGAGGTCATAAAAAAATGGTCTCACTGATCCACTTGGTTTTATCACCTAAGATTTCCAGACAGTGCTGACCATAAGAGGTCTAGAAAACTCAAACCTGAAATTAAGAAACTTCCATCACGTTAGTATGATTTACATTGTGGGGGGAAAAAAAGAAATAAAACTGACCCTTCCTGAAAAATTGTCCTTATTACGTCTTTACTGACTCTTCAGCTGAGAATTGGTCACTGAGTGATTGTCTTCTATAGGATGATGCTTTTTTATGTACAGCCTTCTTGAAGACTTCCTACCTTTCCTACTCCCCAGTCTGTTTGGCCTAATTTTATTGGTGTTAAAATTCCTGTGGATTTGATTCTTTGCTATGGGATAATGTAACTGAGTAGATGTTGAATCAGTTAGATTTCAAGGGAATCAAAATTCAAATATCTATTAAATAACAGAGTAGGTTTTAACTGTGTAATATTCAGAGTATCCAATTTAAATGGCATGGAAGCTACAATTATAACTGAATACTTTATCACTATGTATTAACCCTGTGGCCTTAGAAATCATACATTGGCTTAGCTATGTAAGCCATTGCATCACTCGCTTGTTGAACAACTCACTGCAAAAACATTTATGTTCCATGCACTGAAGGATATTGCAATGAAAGGACCGAAACCTGCACTTCATTTCCTGAGTGAAGTAATGTAGGCTTTCATCTCTAAACCACTGACATAACTATGTATATTATGGTGAATATTTAGCAAGCGTCTAATAAAATGTCTGGGAGAGATAGCTGTAAGTTGAAAACTGTTCCACTTTATGTATTTACTGTAGTATGTAGAGAAGGTATTCAGAGCAGAATAAATAGGTCAGTATACAGCAAGCACTGTGGCAAATCAGCTGAAAGGAACCATAGTAAATTTTACTGGCATCTGAATTTTGGTTAAGATTTTAGGTTTAATTGAGATTGTGAGGTATGTAAGCCCTAACAGGAGTTGTGTTTCCTTTAAAAGATGCATTCAAGGATTTCAAAAATAACTTTTTTTGGTGACTGTATTCAAAGTTACAAACTTGTCTGGAAACGAGGAAGAAGTAAAATGAAATTGTTCAGGGTAGTTTTGTTGAGTATACTGAGTTAAAAATAAGAGGAGAGAAACAGTAAAGTACTTCTGGATTTAAAAGCCCAATAACCTCAAAACAGTTTCACTTGCTAAAAAGAACTGATTTGTGCTGTAGTTACAGAATGAAGAGCAAAGTCTACCCGCTCTATGTTAAAAAACAGAAGAGCTACCTAATTGCAAACTTAATCATTAATGTACTTGCTGAAGTTGTATTAGATCAAAGAGTAGTCAAAGGAACTCTTGCTTTAGTGGTTTAGTTTTAAGAATTAATCAGGTGCTTTCAAATATATGACAGAAGAAATGAACATTCAGAGAAGTTCATGCATCCATACAGAAGAGGAAATCATTAATCAGGTTTACTGCTTTTGATATTGATACTGGTTTTGAGTGAGTCTCAGTACGAAGCTTTGTAAGTAAACTTCAATAAGCTGCTGATTTGTTTCTCATTTCTAAATCACCTATGATTAGTTTTTGGAGATATTTTTTCTTTATATTCTTGTTCCCGCAGACATTCTGTATGTTTATACCATGTATAAATGTAAACACAACTAACTATGCATTATTAGCCTTATGGAATGGATACAAGAGTAGGACTCCAAAGCAATCTGTGTATAAGCTTTTCAAAGATTGTATTTTATGTGACGAGATTTTTAGGCTATTAGCACAAAGGACATTGACAGAAGTTGGGCCAGTTGCAGTAGCAAATGAAACGCTGTGTGCGTTAGTGGTTTGCTTGCTTAAAACATCTTGAACAGGACAGATGCTAGCTAAAAAGGTTTTGTTTCATTAAGCAATATTTCGAGGGATAGAGAATGTTGGAAGTTGCCAGCATTTGTAACCTAAGTTTGTGGAGGATCTCAGACTTGGTGAAGCTGAAGCTGGTGGGAGCACTTGCTACCACTGACCTTGGCTTAACTGTAGGGGGTTTCAGGCTCTTTGTTGGGTAATGCCAGTGACCCACAAGGTCCAAAGTGCTGGTCGTGTAAAAGCTAAAGTTTAATTATTGAGCTTTCTGTCTATGGAAGTGCCAATTGAAATAGCTTTTGTCCACCCTCTTACCGTCTGTGCAGTTATGTGGTTACCTTTGTCAGAGAATAGATCAGAAATAGGCAATACGTCAACAAGAAGGAGTTGTTTACACAGGAGAGAGAAGGAAGCAAGGGGCCTAGAGAATTATTTGGGTAATAGAATTTTATACCAATGAGTGTCAGGCTTTGGGCAGACACCCACTTCTGGATTCAGGGCTTTTTTGGTGGAAGTCATCAGTATCAGCTTCTGATGCGTTCCTGTTCAATACTGCTATCTGCACGTTTGTCAGCAAAGCAGTTTGTGCCCCTGCAGTCGGCTTGCATCATTTGAATTGAGGGCTTGATCTAAACAGTGGATGTTCGCTCACATAAACCTTTGTTGGATCTGGATGAGCACATCCATCCACAGTCTCAGAAAACAGCCTGGAAAATAAAGACACAAGCAAAGAATTTTTGGTAGCCGTGGTTGTCAGATGGGGTTTGGAAGAAGGGGAAGGGGGGAAATAGGACAATTTGGGGAAAGAGCATTAGTATCTGGGAAGACAAGTTTACACTGCTATGAAAAGAGAGTACAGTTTGTTCTAGAAGTGTTCAGAGAGGAACATTTGCCTGCTCACTGCAAATAAAATTGCATTGAAGAAGTAATTCACTCCACCAGTTCCCTCTCCAAGCAGAAATATCTCAGTAGGCTTTGTGTATTGTTTCAATAATTCAGTAGAACAACAATAATCCTTAGAATGTAGGTAAATGTGAATTTTTTAAGCACCTGGTATAGTTTAAGATGTTACCTTTCCTTTAAAGGAGATTACCCCAGCTCTGGAAAGTCAGCTGAACACAGTTAATGAGCATTTGTCAGCCCCTTCATCTATTCCTCCACCAGCTGTTCAAATAAACAAGTTAGATGTTGTAAATGGCTAGCAAGGAGGTTTGGTAAAGTCTTAAATGGAAGATTTTTCCTAGATGAACATGTGTCTGATTGCTTAGTGTTTGCTACTTGGTATTAGGAGTACGAACGTGTGAAGGCAGAAGTATTTTCTTCAGCTAAGATTGTATTTAGTGTTCTTCTTTAGATTGCTTCTGCAGATTCCTCTTTGAAAAGTCACGTGCCTCTCGCTAATTCCGTGGGCAGAGAGATAAACAGATTCATAGAATCATAGAATCATAGAACAGTTTGGGTTGGAAAGGACCTCAAGATCATCCAGTTCCAACCCCCTGCCATGGGCAGGGACACCTCACACTAAACCATCCCACCCAAGGCTTCATCCAACCTGGCCTTGAACACTGCCAGGGATGGAGCACTCACAACCTCCCTGGGCAACCCATTCCAGTGCCTCACCACCCTAACAGGAAAGAATTTCCTCCTTATCTCCAATCTAAACTTCCCCTGTTCAAGTTTGAACCCGTTACCCCTTGTCCTGTCACTACAGTCCCTGACAAAGAGTCCCTCCCCAGCATCCCTATAGGCCCCCTTCAGGTACTGGAAGGCTGCTCTGAGGTCTCCACGCAGCCTTCCCTTCTCCAGGCTGAACAGACCCAATTTTCTCAGCCTATCTTCATACAGGAGGTGCTCCAGCCCCTGATCATCCTCGTGGCCTCCTCTGGACTTGTTCCAACAGTTCCATGTCCTTTTTATGTTGAGAAATTATTTCTTAAATATTTTTATTACCCAAGCAATTTGAACCTAGAACATGAGACTGTTTCATGTTTTTCCTGTAAATATTTCAGTAAACCTGTGTCTGCCATAGAGCAGTTTTGGCCATAGAGCCCTCTGTTATATAGGAGCTATAGATCTTGTTAAGTGTAAACATGAGGAATAGCTAGTGTTTGTTGTTTTGATATGGTATTTAATGCAGTTGGATATGTTCAGTGATTCCTGTGTGCTACTAGAGTATGAATAACCATTTGAGTGGGGTTGGTAGCTTTGGGGATGTGTATTTTTCAGTTTTCTGTCATGTAAGACCCAGTCGCAAACCTTTTGGAAGCTGAAAAGAGGTTCACCTTCAAGAGTATCTCATCTTCATCAACATCAGTGTCTCGCAGTGATTACAATTAACACTTAAAGTTCCAGGGAAAATGAAATCTTTGGAGGAAACGAAGATTTTGTTCTTTGCTTCATGGAAATTATTCTCATTATGAAAGAGAAGTCTCTTCAACAAACAGTATGGAAAAATAAATTGCTGTCTGCCCAAATCGTTCCCTAAAAAAGAGCCAGTTGTTGAGTGGAATATTTGTAGAACCATAGAATCATAGAATAGTTAGGGTTGGAAAGGACCTTAAGATCATCCAGTTCCAATCCCCCTGCCATGGGCAGAGACACCTCACACTAAACCATCCCACCCAAGGCTTTGTCCAACCTGGCCTTGAACACTGCCAGGGATGGAGCACTCACAACTTCCCTGGGCAGCCTATTCCAGTGCCTCACCACCCTCACAGTAAAGAACTTCCTTATATCCAGTTTAAACTTCCCCTGTTTAAATTTGAGCCCATTGCCCCTTGTTATATTAGATTGCTTGGGTGAGCTTTTATCTAATGAGGTGTTTTGGCTTCCTTACACAGTGCTTTTATTTTATTATTCTATTTTATTATTATTTCATTGTTCCTTAAATGAAAATAGGAATTTATCACTCTCTGAGGGACGAGGAAAAAGAGAACTCATGACAGGGTGCGTAACAAGGTATAGGAGAATGGGGCAATGTCTGGTAGTGTCAGGAGAGCAGGGTAGTTCAGCAGAAATGTTAAGCATAACAAAATAGTATGAGAAGAACCATATTGATCAAAAGAGTCTGCAAAGATTGTTATAAGGGTGTCATTTTGTTCTTAAATGAGTAACTAGAGATTAATAAAGCCCCAGTGATGTAAAGTTGGCTGGCAGAAGTCAAAAACCATTTGGATCTTATGGTTGGGAGTTATTTTTTGACTGTTTAGCAAGCAGGTAAGTGTCTCTCGTGAGGTGGTCTTTTCCTCTGACTCTCCCAGTAGTCTTAGTTTGTACCATGTGTTTCTTTGAATATGATCTTGAAAGTTCCTGGGCACATGTCAGTGTGCCTGCAGCAGCGCATACCCTGAGCAGTTGGGGTCTCTTCAGCACTTTGTACATTGTTTTAATCACCGCAGAACAAGGCACTCTCTGACATTTCCTGTGTAGTGAGCTGTGTATCGCTTAACCGAAGTCAATGAAAGCTGCAGACATTGCAGTGCTGTGGATCAGGCAGCGTGGTGGAGAAGTAGCTTGAGTCATAGGCACACGGTTCAGCACTTAACCAGGCATAGGCAGGGTCTAATCCCAGGACAGAACTGCAGCATTTGGAAAATACATTAGCTTTTTGCTGAGCATTTTTCTCTGTTGCATATTTTTCTCCTTTATTTCTAAGGAACACTGCCAACTAGATTTAGTTTGCATTTTCTGTTGTAAACTGATAATTTTATTTTTGTCAATAAGAGTATATTAAACAATATATATTCTTTGAATCCATCGTGGATATTTACTTGTACATGAGCTGAGTGAGATTTTCCTTATTTAGATATTCATAATGGATGCAAGTGAACCTGAGAAGGGAGGTTTTCTATTCCTGTTTTTCTGTTTCTGTGTGTTCATTTCGTAACGATGTCACTCAGTATAAACTAGTCCTAGGTTTGTATTCATAATTCCGCTCAAAAAGGGAGAATGGACACCAGGCAATTCATAAAACTTGGTATGAACAGCAGTAAACAGGAAACAACTGTTGTGATGGGAATTAGGTTTTACAAGGATTTTATGATGGCCTGACGTGGGTGGACTGGCAAACTATTTTCAAGTGTCACTTTGCTGTGGATTTTAACTGTATAATTTCAGAGAAACACATATATTTGCCATTCATTTAAAACCGTAGTACAGCTGTAGACATTAATTGATGTTCTTCCAGGAACTACGAGCACTGTAGCAAATGGGCTGAAAGGCTTTGTGATAACTTCTAAAATTGCACTTTTCAGAATAGCCAACTTGTTGCTTTTCCTTATCTAATAGATATATCTAGAGTAGTGCTGTGTGCCCGAGTAAGTGACAGATAGCTAATAAATTCTCAGAAAAGATGCCTGAGATAGGGAAGCGATACAATCCTATTTTATCCACTCGAGTTTTGAAAAAAAACATAATAGGGTCACAGGATGTCACTGACGGAGTTGGGACTTGACTGCAGATTGTGGTACTTCTTCTTGCTCTATGTCTTGTGACTACACATTTTGATGTCGTCTTACGTGGCATTCGCAGATAGCCTTTCTCTAAGGTGAGAAATACATTAAAGGTGTGAGATACAGCAAGTTGGAAATTGCCCGCAGTAGCAAGTAGAAAGCAAATATTTTGTTTTCAGTCTGGAAAGGAGATTATGAGCATGGATCAGTCCTGGGTTCAATACGGGCACTGCTTTCAGGAAAAAACAGGATGATACAGAACACCGCAGGAATTTCTAGAAATAAGAGCTGCATCGAGAGATTTTCTGAATTCTTTTTCCCTATCTCCCTCCTCTTTCCACCAAATGACAATCAGTTTGTCACCAAAGTAAACTTTTTCTAACGGTCCATATATAACACAGCAATGGCACACAAATACAACAGCTGCATGCCTTTTATGGAATATGAAAATATGATTTATTTTTTAAGAATAAGAATTACAGCTTGGTTTAGAGGTGGAATTGGTCACAAAGATACTTAAACGTTGAAATGATGGAAGGAGGGAGGGGGTGCTTAAGCTTCTTTTCTGTTTCCTTTGTCACCAGTTCCCCTGCCCCATTCAACATCAGTCCCTCATTTTCACTAGTCTCCCTTTTTGCTGTTGCTGCTCCTGTAACAGCCCATGTTGTTGTCCTTCGTGCCCCTTGCCAGATTCATTCCAGGTGAACTTTGACATTCCCAACCTGATCTCTGCTTGCTAAGAGAGTGTCCACATCTCATGTGCTTCCTTTTTATATTTGATTTCCTTTTTGTATTTGAGGTTTCTTCTGTGTCAGAAGCATCTTGTTCATCCATGTAGGCCTCTTGCTACTATTGCTTCACTTTCTGCTCATTAAGGTGGACCATTCTTGTGTTTGGAGGAGGTGATCATGGACCCCTCTCCTCTCCAGGACCATTATCCCATAGGATTCTTCAATGGGAGGAGCAAGATCCCCGAACAGACCAAAGTTTGCTCCCTGGATCTTAGGGCTGTGATCCTCCTATTTGTCTTCACCCTTGAATGGAATATTCACAAGAGAGCACCAAAAAATGGCTGGTAGTCTAGAAAGAATGGCTTACTAAGAGTACATCCCACAAGTTAATTCTTTAGGTCATGAAAAGGTGATAGAAGGTTAAGCCTTTCGATCTGTGAAAGGCGGCTTCAAGAGCAGAAGTGATAAATGGTGTTATTCAGGAGCGGGAAGAAGCAATGGCCGTATATTGCAGTAAATAGTTTTCCATTTAGCTTTAAAAATATCTGGAGTGTCATAGCTGGCTAGTTGGGTCAGGCAGGATTACATTCTGTTGTGATTTGAAAACCATAAGCTTGCATGGAGCAGAGCGTAAAAGAACGGAAGAGCATGTGTGTCGGCAAAGGGTCCTCTTGACCTGCAGGATAATGTCACGCTGATCACAGATGACGATGAAATAAATCAATTTATGTTCAAATCCCAGGCAGCATTTAAAACAAGAAAAAGAACTTGTTTGAAAACCTCGTAAGCTTAATAAAGTGTCAGTGAGAGAAGCTAATGTTTTTACACAGCTGCTTTTTGGGTGAAAACATGCTTTAGAATTCTTTCTGTGCTGCTGAAAGTAATGTAAAACTTCCTAGTGTTTAGCACTGTCTCTCTATTAAGAAAGCAGAGGACAAGTTTTTGCCTTTTCTCCACCTGTTACATGCAGTGGTCACCAGCCTGCGACAAGAAGAGGCACAGCTTGCTCTTTATGCCTGTAACGACTGCAACTGTGTTTAAAGTATAAGCTTCAAGCAATTGAGATGGATAAGAGACAGCTTTTAGTAGCATCAATCTCATCAGCACTTAGAGAAGTTACTATAGAAACTGTTACAGCAGAAACAATAAAAGGAAATAAAAACGGAAGGGGGAGGGAATGAAGATCTTTGAGAATGTGAAGTAAAAATAAAGCAAAATCGATGTCAGTAGCTGTAGCTTGTAAGGTAAAAATAAGAAGCCGTTTTCTCAATTAAAAACAATCCTGGTTGCAGGAATTGGAGAAGGAAAAGAGCTGTAAGGCCATTATGCCCTTCCTCTGGGCTCGATGTACGATTAGGATTGATTCTGTGGCATGTTTTTAGGAGGTAGTCCAGTCTTGCTGTGAAAGTCTGAAGAAGTATGACATAGTTGAGATGGGTGATGACACCCCAAAACAAGAAGACATTATAAAGCAGTTTTGGAGTTAAGCTGCAACACTTCTTCATGGTCTTTGCATAGCTGGAAACTGAAGAATATCTTCATTTGATCTGTTATTAGTTCCTCTTCAAGACTAAACACAGAATTATATACTCTGCCTGCAGCACATGGCTGTAACTTAAGGAATTTAAGCTATTTTTTGGCACATTTTTTTAAATGCCGTTTTGCATGAAAGCTGAGGTACTTAACAAGAAAAATGCAGGTTATGATGAAGACCTGGAGCCACAGGATATTTTTACAACAGTATCACCTGCCTACATTAAAAGCAAATTAAAACAATAATAATCATAAACCTGGTTGCCATTGGTGCCTAGACTATATTGTTATTCCTATTATCAGTGGAATAAGAACCACAAAGTAGATACAGCAGTGTCATGCAGTCCTCTTCAAATAAAACTGGGTTACATACTTTGTATTAAAAGAAATAAAAGAAAACTAAGTCATAGATTTATTCTAGTCTCATTGACATCCACAAGTAAGCAAATCTGCTCTCTGTAATGTGTTGGAATAATTTACTGTTTCCATTCTTCAGAAAAAGTAGTGGCCTTTGCAGAGAGGGACCTGGGCTTCTTGATGGACATCAGGTTGTCCATGAGCCAGTAGAAATGTGCTCTTGTGGCCAAGAATGCCACTGGTATCCTGGGCTGCATTAGGAAGAGCATTGCCAGCAGGTCAAGGGATGTGATCCTCCCTCTCTACTCAGCCCTGGTGAGGCCCCATCTGGAGGACTGGGCTCCCCAGTAAAGAGAGACACGGAGCTCCTGGATCGAGTCCAGTGAAGGGCTACTAGAATGATTAAGGGTCTGGAGAATCTCCCATATGAGGAAGGGCTGAGGGAGCTGGGCCCGTTCAACCTGGAAAAGAGAAGATTAAAACAGGAAGTTCTACCTGAACATAAGGAAGAACTACTTTATTTGGAGGTATTTTGTATATAAATTATCTTACTCTTTTACTCTACAAGTGTTAACTTTGCTGATGGGGTGGGTATTTCCTGTAGCAAAGGCAGACTTAATTATTTCAAAACCAGCTGTGATTACCAGCACACCCAAAGTGCCTCATTTTGAAATGTTGATTTCAAAACAGCATCTTCCTGCAGAGAACCTGTTTTTCTCCAGAAGGGATGTTAGCCCTAATAATATTGAACAAATCCAAATTCCTATGACTACGCTCTGTTAACCTAAAGTCCCACAGTCATGCCATTGATATGTTATTTGTCATCTTGCTCTCTCATTCTTGCAAGACTACATCACCACGCACCAAAGCAGGATAGCTGTGGCATTTAGTAATTCTGTGTGTTTAGAGCCAAACTCGCCCTTTCAGTTTTTGCCAGTAATGGCCTTTAGCCACATGAGAGTCGAGGAAGGGTTCACTAGGCAAAATAGCCTGAAATCCTACCCTGCAGAGATTCGTACTAGCCACTCAGTCCCCAAAATACTTGTGGCTGAATCCGTTCAGGTTTCTGAGCAGGTAGAGCGATCAATATGATTCCTGAAAGGCCTTCTGTACTGGAATTTCTGTGTAAAAACTGAAGATTGCTGGTTTTCCTTGAAGATAGATGAAGATTTTTCATCCATCATCCAGGCTGTCTGGAACAGCTTTCCCATAGGAGAAGTTATGTCAGAAAATCTAGACATTTTCTTTCTAAAACAGAGCTTGATAGATGTGTCAGGATCATTATATATAATATGTTGTCTGTGTTATCCCCAAGTTGCATTGTAAATTCACATGAGTCTTATCCACGTGAACACATCATGAAAACTGGAGAGCTCTGAGTTCAAGGAACTTTTCATTTTGAGGCAGTGCGTTCGAATCCACAAGTTGTTTTTCCCAGCACTGTGAGCTCAGTTGTAAGTAAAGCAGAGAAAATGGGAGATTCAGTGAACCAAAAAAAGAACAAGGAAAAAGATGAAGAATATATACTAATAAGAAACAGTTCTGAAGTCTGGAATATGTGTTTCCTGTTTCCATTAGTTTGCTTCATCAGAAGTACTTGAATGCACAGGCAGTCCTGGCCAAAGCTGGATGATACGTGAAGGGTGGGAAGGAGTAGAAGGAGTTGTGTTTTGGCTATATAAAAGATAGTCTACTATTAAATCTCAGAAGAATTGGGTTCTACGCGCATCAGTACACATGTTGACTGTCCTTTTGCTGTTCTGTTGTTCCTGATCTGGAATCCCTAGGTAGCCTCTCAACTTGTGAAGATGCTGGGAAACAATTTTTAGACTATATTAATATTTTTTAAATATTCAATATATTTGATTTATCATCATCTGTTATGATAGTTAGAATCATCTCATTGAAAAGCTCCTGAAGAAATGAATACATATTTAACCAGAGCAAGGCTTTGGTGTTGTGCATCAAATAAATGCAGAGGAGTAAAGTCTGACAGGTGGGGCAAACCAGAACAGTGTCTCATTTGGCCATCTCTGTCCATCCTAGGCACAGAACTAGAAAGAATACTCAGTGTGTTACCTTGTGTTTGAAGGCTGCTCCGTAAAGCAAGCAGAGATTGAATTAAGGTTATGCAGGCCGTGAAAACTTCTAGAAGGAGAAATCTCACCAGTAAAATAACCAGATCAGCTAGTGTTTATGGGGGCATAGCAAATGATAGGTGCAGTAAACTGCAGCAGATTCAAGCATCCAGAAGGTTAATAAGATAACCAGTATAGTATCACCCAAGCATTAAAATGGTGCGTAAGAGTCAGTGAGTAAATGTTGACTTCTGTGAAAACAAATACCTAGATTTACCCAGTGCCATCCAAAGAACAAATAAACCTTTTCTCTAGAACAGGGGAACAGTCTATGGAAAAGTTTGGAAATATTACCATCTAAGTACATTGAAATATTTGTATGGTCAGCATGCATTTCAACCCTGGGTTTGTTTTCCCTTCTCTTCTCTCCGGTACTTAAAGGCAGGGAGGGGAGCACTGTGGTAACCCTGCCTTTTTCTTCCGAGCATTTTTTCCTTCAGAAACCCTGTGGCAGCACTGGTGTATGCTTTTGCATGGCTTTGCTTTTATCCCTTCCGCATTTCATACCCTCTTTAAAAAGCTATAAAACTAGATGCTAAAGATATTGTTTTGAAGTTAATAAGACTGTCAAAATCAACTCTGTGGTTGTTGACAGAAGCTTAAACGTGTAACCTGTTCCAGATCTCAGATGGTTGTTCTTTAAGAAAATGAACAATTAAACCTTACTAATTCGTTGCACAGATTTTTAGTTATTAATGAATCAGGATTTTGGCTTTAAGATAACTGTGTTTTGAATATATGTATGCATTAAATGCTAAGTCAAGAGAAGCAAATTTATGTGTTACTTCTCGGTAGTTTCTTACGTTTCAAAAAGAGAGCAACTTCAACTATTTATAAACTGTAATTAAGTTTCTTTACAACATGACTCATTCTCAACAAGCAAGTCCTTTTTCTTTTGCTTTCTTATGAACTGTGTGGGAAAATTAGGGTTCAATCACCAAAGAATTTACTCAATGCTTAATTACCCAAAGCAGCCCTCCAAGTTCTGCTCATGTAGAGCTTTCATAAAGATGTGATTTTCCCCACATTATGCCTTTCTAAAACTTGACTTTTAAAAAATGATCTGTAAATTGTAACACAAGAGAAAGCAGTATTTTACTATGGTATTGGCTTCTTTCTCCAGTCTGCTTCTTTGAGCTCCTCTTATGTTAACAGTGTGATGCTTAGAAAAGCCAAAGTAAGAAATCATCAGGATTAAATTACTTTGGGCATGGAACTAAATTGGAAACCTTTACTTTCCTGCATGAGCTAATTGTTTAAATTTTCCAAAGGAAATGTTTCTATTTCTGTGAGAGAAGGGGTAAATGGGACTTCCTCTGACATAACTTTCATTTTAAATCTGGGTTTGACAGCAAGATTTTTACCTTCATAACCAAATATTACTTCTTAACTGCATGACTTGTATAAGCCTGCGAGTTGCAGTGACTCACTTACGTAGATGAAGTTATTTTTAGGGAGATAATTTGCACTGTTTTAAAGAGAGGAAAAAAAGGAGAGAGAGTCCTACTAAAAGCTAGATACCTCATTATAGTTTACAGAGCTCGTGAACCCAGCATCCAAGCAAAAGATGACTAAGCAAGGGGTCTATTGGTACTTTCAGGAATTTACAGACATGAGTCATCTGCTTATTTTCTGCAGACATATCACCAGGGTACTTTATGAGTCAGCTGTTATTTGGAAATAGTACTTTTATTCAACGTGAACACATTTTTTTTCAGTTCTCAGGTAACTAGCATGCCAAACCGAAGCAGGCTCTCATAGTTTGCCTCATTCAGGTGCTGATTTACAAAAGTAGTGCATTGTTTTTAGCTGTTGATACGTTTTTCATGCCAAAGTGTAAATGTTGTCTGGGATGTAATTACGATAACACTTCCTTTGCCACCTTATCTATTGCATGAAGGGAGATCTGATTTGATATTAATGCACAGATTGAGAGTCAGATTGCCTATACTACCGAGTAAAAAGAAACATTTTCTATATCAACCTGCATGACTGTGAGCAGAATGTGACCTTTTATCACCTTGCTGGTGTTCACTACCAGTGGTATTTATTTTTCATGTGCAGTAAAATGTTGCACCCCAAATCCAGGCATTCTGTGCCCTCACAGTGTCAATGGATGGGCACCCACTGCGACGGAAGTGAGTTCTTGCCTTCCCTTCCTACTGCTGAAATAATAGCTGGCTACCTTGAGATATGTATAACACTTTACAGCTCAAGGCTGTTTCCTGTTTACTGGTCTTTTAGGTGTGGTTGTGTTCCAGAATTAGGGACAGGTTTTTTTACTTGGTCTGGACTCATCTCACACCTTGTATTAAGGAAACACTTGGGTTAGAAAAATGGGAGTGGGGCAGTTTGGGGTGATACTGCTGTTGGTCAGATGTGGGATGCACAATTATAAATCTCATTTGGTTATCTGATTTAACAGTTTCTATTGTAAGCTATTCCTGAAAATTCCTAGATAGGTTTTGCTTAATAGAAGAAGAAAATGTTTTCTGTCGTATTTTGGTGGTACCTTTGTTGAAAGAATATCTTTGTGAAAGAAAGGCTTCTTGTAACAAATGGAAGCATCTCTGTAGTGAAAGCCATATCTTGATTATCCATTTAAACGGTGTTTCTAGTGCTAGATGCTTTCTCCTAGATGCAAACCTGTAGCTTTGGGTAACAGGAAGAAAACTGCTATGTCTTCCACCTGTTATGTATACAGAGGTTTTCAAGGGAAAGTTAATGGAAGTTAGGAAGGAATTCGCAAGTAAAAATTGTAAGGACTAAACTATTACTCAAGTGTCTTGCTACGGTTTGTTATTCCTTTCGCACAGTGACAGAGTACACAAGTATGCAGAGTAGTTTTCTGTTAAGGAGTTGGTACTTAAGGCAAAAGATGCTCTAGAGGAGCAGAATTGAAACACTCAGAGCAGTAGAAGTATATTTATAACATTAAAATGGAGAGCCTGTTTTCTTGCTTCATGCTCTTTTTCCATGGTGAAGTCCTTCACAGGCTGCAGCCCGCACATAACATCTGCAAGGGGAGGAGACAACTTGCTGATAAATGGCCCTGATACACCAATGTTTTTCATGATTGTTATTTAATAATCGTGTTATAAAGAGGAATTTGACAGAGCAATCATTGAATCTAACCTTTGCTACAGCAGTGATCTGCCCTCAAATTAGCAGAACTCTGCCCATGTCGTTACCGCTTAAGTATCTGCTGGAAGCTGCTGTGTGAGCTGAGTCACCAGAACTCCGGGAGTGAGCACGTGTAGCTCAGACTGGGTCATGAACTGAGCAAACACTGTTGTCCACAGTGATCTGTTGTATTTTGAGACTACAGCTGAGTCTCAGTGTTCAAACACATTCAGTTTTGTGTCCTTCGTGGCTACAAATGGTTTTCCTCATAGAGCTTGGAGGGTAATTTAGGAGAAAGGAAGCTGTGCTGTGTCCGATGTACATCCATGTATTTCAGGTGTGATTAGAAGAAACTAAAAAGTTAAGACTAACAGGATGACAGCATGGTATTTGGAAAAATAAAACCTGGCTTACACCGATGGCTCAGTCTGTGAGCAGAGATTTCAGAGGAAGTGCTGGAATCTCTGCTCCGTGAAGTATTTAAAAGTGGAAAATACAGCACATTACCAAGTGTATTGGAGGGGAGATCCTGTTGTGTCTGAGGATGGTCTTAGTCCTGTAATGTTCCTTTCACTTCAAATTCTGTTTGCACTGATTTTGCCACCTGCTTTGATTCCTACTTCAGCTGTTACAACCTGTTTATTAACTTGGGAGTCTTTCCTTCTCTTGAAAAAGGACCGTGAAGTGACAAAGAGAATACCAAGAACCCAAGCTAATATGAATTAATTATAATCTTATTAATTGATTTGACTCATCGCTACACCAATAGGAAATTATGTAAGATTTACAGGGAGGTACTATTCCATTGCAGTGCTCTTTCATCGTGCAGAATTAAAGAACCGGGATTTGAAAGATAACAAAAAGTGAAGTTGTAGGTGCTTTATAAATGAAGTCTGCCCCTTTAAAAGAAATGCACATTTTTGTTGATTTTGGTGTTAGATTAGCCATTTAATGTAAATAATTCGAGTATGTTGTCATGAATCAGTTTAACTGCAGATTTCTGAAGCTGAAGTAAAATTAGAGCAAGAAAATCTGAACTATAAATCCAGCAATTAAAAGATTAAGAAACAGCTTCTGACTATATTATTAACTGTTGCAGACTGTTGTTCTGCTGGACCTGGCTGATCATGAGACAGTGATAAGCAAAGGGAACTAAGAGGTTCTGATTTTTATTTTTAGCGAGGTATTTTGGGTATTAGTGACTTTGCAGTGTGTTTTTGGTTTTGTGGGTTGGTTTTTTTGTCTAGCAGATGACAGCACGTTGAGATCTTTTCCAACTCATGTGACTGAATGTTTCTACATCCTTTATTAAATCATTTAACCGCTTTAGGTCTCAGATAGCTGTAAAATGAGAATGATGTTGTCCATGGGGGCACCAAAATGAATTGGCTAAAGCAGATGAAGTGGAATCTCTTTCTTGAATGGAAAGCACAAACAGAAAGTATTTTGTGAATTTTCAAAAGGGAAAATTTCACTGTAAAGGAAAATAACTGTGTTATTTTTTTCGATAACAAAATAATCACGGTGTAAACATTATGATTAACATAGAAATACTCTAGCTAAACGTTATTTAATTATGTACGTTACAGAAGCGTTTTGATAAAGCAAAGTGTCCCATACAGTGATGTGTTGGAAACATTACTTATAAGAAACACAGAAGTGTATTTTAATTATCAATCCTTTTCTCTCACCTTTAAATCAATAGAAAGGAATTCTGTATTCCCAATTTAAAAAAAAAAAAAAAAAAAGGAAAAAAAATGCAATGGTGAATTTTTGTGACTATTTTTTTTCTTTTCCTTTTTGTGTTTCAGTTGACCTTCCCCTATACTTTCCTCGAGATCAACCAACCCTAACATTTCAGTCCGTCTACCACTTCACTAACAGTGGCCAGCTCTATTCCCAGGCCCAGAAGAATTACCCTTACAGCCCCCGCTGGGATGGCAATGAAATGGCCAAGAGAGCAAAGTAAGTCTGATTGCTGTTTCCTATTAAGTATTCCATGTGTTGCATGGTTTTCTGCCAGTAGAAGTTTAGTGGATTTAACTGTACATTACAAAAGCTGAACTTGTTTTTGTTCTCTGATAGTTCTAGCATTCCCATATATGAGTATAGACAGCTACTTTATTAATCATGCATATTACATTAGTGCCAGAGGACTGATCAAAAGAAGACTCTTTCTGCTAGGCATTGTATGGGCACAGAGTGGTGACAGTCTCTGCTCCCAAGAGCTTCCAGGGTAAGCAGACAAGATAGCCCCCAGCAGGAGTAATCTGCATGGTAGCAGTGAGGCAAGGTAACTGCATGATTTTGTGTGGGTGTTGGGGCGACCCTGAAGGGAAGCATGTGAGATGGAGAGAGCAAGGAAGAAAAACAGGAAAGGTATGGAATTAGGCTGTAATAAAAAGACAGAGAAGAACGGGAGGAGATAGAGCAAACCACCTATCTGGCGTAGGAGGCAGTCCTATTAGAACATGAGAAAGTTATCTGAAAGTGTGACTATCTCTTTCTTTACTGCTTTTTCTGTCGGCTAGAAACAGAGAATCTCTGACTCCTTCCTCTTTGGTTTTTCTGCAAGCCTTTGTTTCAGGCCAGGGAGACACTACTTCAGTCTGAGCATCTCCTTTAGTTAAAGATGACAGTAGAGCCTCCCCAGAGCGGCTCTATTGCAAGGGCAAGCTGCCATGGGCAGTGGTGCCCCTTTCATATACTAGGTAAGAGGAGCAATATGGGCAACAGCCTTGCTGCATTATTTCCATTTTCCAAAGTGTAAAAATGTTAAAACAGCAAGAGATTTAAACAGGCTGGTTATCAGTTATTCAGCATGTAAAGGCATCAAACCGCATAAATAACAAGGCATATTGGGATGAGTGTTCTGAATGACAATCAGAAGATTAAATTAAATTAGCAAGGATGCGTAAATAAGAGTCAAATGAAAATTGTTCAAGCTGAGTAAATCAAATGAATGGCATGGGCAGAGACTGTAATTTGGAAATGATGGAAGTGAACAACAATTGACTGAAGCATTTGCAGATTTAATACATTTAAATTTTATGGAGAACATCAAGTAACATTTGATTCTGGATTTTGATCCGTTGTAATAGGGTTTTTTCCCTAGTATTTGGTTTTGCTGCCATACTGTTGAGGAGAGCCATTTTTTGATCAATGTGATTTTGATTTTGTGGACTCATTTCTTTTCTCTAGCAGAATATTATGAGTATTTTGTTAAAAAAAAAAAAAAAAACAAAACTGGAAGCATTGCTGTGGCTTGTTTTATAACTGTACTACAAAATGCACTTCTGCAGCTGGAAGCTTACAAGTACCTATGTGCTGTCTGCTAAGTGCATTCATTTCTGAGTGGGTGTCTATAAGTGGACTTCTCTGTCCTGCACTTGAAACTCAGAAGTATGGTAACAGTTCCTTTAAAAAGCACTAAGTATGTACACTTACTATCACATGTGGATTTGTGAGGTTATTCACTCTTCTCTTTGAGCCTTCGCATTTAAGTTTTACACTGGATACGTAATATGAGAAAGATGATGAGAAGCGGGGGAAGAAAGTATGCTGCAGTGTCTGAAATAACTATCATTGAGCTGCAGAGACAGAGAAGCCGCTCTAGTTAAAAGCGCTTTGCTTGCAGGAACAAGTAGTGATTCCTCAGTAGGTACCATAAATAAATCTGTATCAAGAAAAGTATGATGTTACAATACGTGTGAGCATATTTTAAGATAGGTTTCTAACACAATTGAGCACCTTATGTAAACAGTGCCTAAAATATTTGCTAGGGCTGCTTAGAATAGTGTCTTTCAACACATCCAAATAATTTTTCATTCTATTTTTACCATAGCCACATTATGGGCCAAGAATATAGGAATATATATAGACAAGTATATGGGAACATATATACGGAAGTATTCTAATTAAATATATTACTTCAAGCACCACGTCAAAACATCCCAAATAAAAACAGAAAAGGAGGATATATGATTTAGCCTCCAGAAACAATGTAATTCTGCTCAGCTGAAGTGAATTTAACCCTGGGCAAATCAGAGACAACTTGTTTGCGTTTCTAAATACTGTCCATTAGGTTTTGCTTTTATGTAGGTTTTTTTCCCTCTTAGCCAAATGGTCTCCCAAGTACTTGGCATCCTTTGGGACAAAATAGCTCTGTTTATCTTTCTGGCCCTACTGTTCTAGGGCCACAGGATCTCCCACTTGACATTCTGCTATCTGACCACATTCTCTGCCCTTGTTCTGAGACACTTGACGGATCAGTCTGCATCTTCCTCACTGTAGCTTAAGATACCTTCAAGGATGGCTTTTACTTGCTTTTGCACCAAGTGGGTTCATTAGCTGTCTAGTCATATACTGAATGAAGAATGTATACCACATTGCTCATAGGTATAGAAGCACCACCAGCTTTGAAATTACACCAGTCAGCAATTTCCTTGTCCTCAATTTTGGCAAGCCCTGCGTCTGTTTTCAGCAACTCAACACAGTCTGCTTATTCATAGGCAGAGCTGTCATAAGTTCATGCCAAGGAGACTTTGACTCTGTGCCCAGCTTCTCCCAGGGTTGTTGGGGTTTTTTCCCAACCAGGTGAGCCCATCTAATGCCTTCAACTCAGGGCTAAACTTGAAAGTCTTGGTATCCTTGCTTATCTTTGTGGCCCCCAGCAGAGGCAGGCATCTCTTTTGAAGTTGGGACTTCACCCTTTGCTGTAGCCTTGAGACAATCAGTAGTAACTGTAAGTAGGAGCAAAATTACTCCCCTAAAATGCATATATATAGAAGTAGATTGTATGCATTCACACTTAGACCTAGATTTAAGAGGTAAGTTCTCAAATGAGAGTATCAGTTTAGGAGGAACTTCTTCATTCACAGGAAAAGCTGCTCATGTTCTTGATGGAAAAATTGGACCAATTTATGCCTGTCTGATAAAGTCCATGAAATCGAGTTTCTCTTTCTCTGTGTCCTTTTGAGCAGCTTTTAAAATCACCTGGCTCCTTTGAGGCCCAGTGACTTAGATTCCTCACTGAGATAGCATCTGGTAACTGAAGCTTGCTATTGTCTTAGCCCAGGGATTGCCCTCTGGCTTGATTTAATTCTAAGGGACAAATCAAGGCCTGATTAAACAGTGTGATTCCAAATGCCTCCAGATTGCTCCTTTCTCAGCTAAATGCAAAATTTTAACCTGTTCCTCCAGCCAGGAACAGGGAAGCCAAAAATACTACCAGTTTCTTACAAGCTGCTGAGATGCTGTTTCCTCTCAGTTCACATCTCAAGCTTTGCCTGTCTTAGGTAATTTATTTATCTATCTGTGGCCTCCTGTGTAAGCAGCTTCTCCAAAAGATATGGTCCTAAAATACAATAGCAAGCCTAAGAAAATACAGTAAATTCTGGAAAGTTAGCAGTCTTGTTTGTGGTGTACGTGTGAAGTAAAACATCTCTGCGTGGTTTCCATGGGAAAGCTCTCTTGTTTTTCGCTTAAATAAGCATTCAAGTGTACATAAATGGATTCTTTAATGAACATGCAGACTCCAAGCCTGGGATTTTATGAAGGAATACAGTAAATAAAGCTTGTTTGTTTATACAAATTCAGTTCAGTTCTTAGATGCCCGATTTCTCTCTGACCCAGTGCTGCTCTGTAGACGTGGGTTATACTCAGGGCAAGTTAAGACTCAGTTTACTCTTTTATCCTACATAAATCCTCCTGCTCCTCATTAAAAATAGCAGGAGAATGGAAAACTGGTATCACAATAAAAAGTTGTTCTGAGGGTTCATATTCTTTCTTTCAAGGGGGCTGATAAAGCTGGTTTCTGGGTAAGTGTTGTTCATGGCCGCTCACTGGTGTTTGCTGGATGTGGTGTTCATTTTACATATCCTTCAGGGCTCTGCAAGAGTGAAAGCTTAAAAGGGCTCTTAGTGCTCAACTGTATATTGGCTGTTGCTCTGCCATAAGGTCTTAAGATTATGTGCAGACACATCTTGTGTGAGCTACATGTGTATCACCAGCGTTGCTGCAGCTATGGTTTATGGTCAGCATAAGCATGCTATGATTAGGAAGTGTCAGGCTGGTGCTGTATCATTTTCAGCCTCATCAGTACCTGTTCCTTGAGTATCATCAAACTGGAAGACGGGTATCATGTGAAGATGCTAGTTGCTATTTGGCTGAAGTGGTTGCTTTAAGCTCTTATGTTCCCTGGCAAGGAAAGAAAATGCCTTTTTTTTTTTTTTTGTCTAATAAAAGGATATTTGGGGAAAAAAGAAAGGAGAGTGGGACACAGTTGTTGTGTTGCTGTTAAGACAAACTCAGCTGTAATATGTCAAACACTTGCTCTTGTATTCAGTAAATTTTGAGTGCCCTAGTGATTTTTTAATTTTATTTTGACATTAACCAGTTTTTCAACTCCTACATTTTTTTATTAAGTCAAAATTCTTTCCCATTTTAGGCAGAATATCTATTACCACATTTGAAATTCTCTTAAAGCAACAGGTTTCTCTATTTCCATGAAACCTTTGTTTTCCCTCTATACTACTTTGAATCTCACTATATAGTTTACATGTAAACATCGCACGTTTTTTATAATTGTCTTTCCTTGATAGGTGTAATTAAGGTAATAAATCGTCATTATTTGGTTTGTATTTCAGTATTTTCCTGCTTATACATAAAAGTAGCAAATTGTATTTGCATGTATTACGTGATTTTCATGCACATTAGGTGTCTTTAAAGAGCAGATTTCCAAAAACTAACTTGCTTGCATTTGCATGTACTCACTGACAAAGCTTTTCTCGTGACTGTCTTTGCCTCTGTTGTGCATTACCTTAAACTTAAAAAGAAATTTAGGAGAAATTTTAGAGTAAGGAGCAGAAGCAGAAGACGTAGGAGCATCACCCTCCCGTAGCCATGTGTGCGTGTGTGAAGAGCGTTTGCAAGGCTCAGAGGATGGTTTTGGAGAAGAGCAGCAGGGTAGGTACAAACTAAGGGCTGAGGTGCTGAGCTAGGTCGCTTGTTTAGCTCACTGGTCTTCAATAGTTGCATATCGGAAACTGAACAAAAGTGATTTCCTTGCCTGAAGCAAGGCTGACGCTTTGTTGCCGCTGGTGGGCTCTTTCTCAGAACACAAAAGGGCCAATACGCTGTGACAGCCGTAACAAGAAAAGATGTGGCGACCAGCCGTGTGAAGCTTACAAAGGAGTTAATTTGATTTTATAGACGGTTAAATCAAACCTGATTTTCTGTGGGCGTGTCAGCTGACCAGAATTATATGTGAAAAGTAGAAAGGCAAATAGAAAAAAAACATGATGTTTTGTTAAAATACTCAGGGATTGCATTTGTCCTGGTAGCGTGTTCTGCGGCTGATTTATCGGCAGACCTTAATAACAAAACAGTTTTGATTGTAACATATAATAGGCAAAGTAGATACAGCTTTTCATTAGAATTTTCCCTAGCTATTAGTTCATTTTACATTGTTCCTCTGCATACACTGCACAGTACAGTGCATACACGTGATAGTCGCACTTCTTGAGTCATATTTTTCACATACTTTTCTTTAAATGTCTCCTTGGATAATTATGTCTGACTCTTGAGTTATGGTATGTTAGTTTCTGACAGGTGCCTGCCAGGGATCTTCAGTGCTGTCATGCATTATGTGGATTTCAGCCAAGACAGAAGGGCCTGGATATTTGTTTCTGGTCACTTCTCATTAAAGCTTTGACTGTGGGAAAAGAAAAGCAGCTATTTAAAGACAAGGAGTGTAACTGCTATAGGAAATGCATAGAAATAAATCTGTTAGAAAACTAGTTTTTCTGTGTTTTTATATAGACATCATATATATGTGTGAACTGTACATATGTGCATTCCGATATATAGTAAATATTCTTTCAGCAAAAAAAAGGATCCTCTTATATATTGATAAGAGAAATGCACAGAAGAGATAGGAAGAGTTGGCTTGGTATAAGTGTAATATAATAGCACTTTGCTGGAAGACAACTGCTTTGTAGGAATTAAAGGCTGGAATTTCACGTAGGTGGTTCTTAGATTACCATGGTTAGGTGGTGATCCAGAAATACTATGATAATCTGTCTGATTTGGCTTCATTAGAGAACTCCATTATGTATTTATAAAGCTGATAGATCTATATTAGAGCATGGAATTATAGTTAGGAACTGATGCAAAAAAAATGTCTTCCACTGCTTGAGAGAAAACAGTAGAGAGAAATATGTGGTTTTGGAAGGAGCTGAAGTTTAACAGCCCAGATAAATACTGATGCTTGATCAACTGCAAAATAAACAGCCAAGTAAAAATAGGAGGTGGGCTCCATGGGCTTCTCTTTAGGGTAATATCCATAATTACTCCGATAAATACAAAGAATTATCATAACTAGGTCAAACTCAACACTTATTTAACCCTCTATCATGGCTCTGTTAATAAGTCGTAGCTAGTACCTGCGGAAGAGTGTGGCAGAGCATGTAGTCGTATTCTCATGGCATGTTCTACCATCTTCAAGGAATTGTATATCCAGGATTGGTACTGTTTCTGTTGGTTTCTGTTCAATAGCTCTACCTAGCTTTCCTCCTGGTTGATTGCTTTTTGAACCCACATCATAACATCACAAAGTTCTATGGCAAGGGATTGCACAGAAAATGTGTGGTGTGAAGGACAAGCTTTGTTGGCTTTTTGCATTCCTGCCTCCTGCTAGCTCCAGTTGTTACACTCTAGCTCTTGTATGAAAAGGCAGCAAATTAATCCACTGGTCCCCTTCATAACCTTTGTGATTTTATGAACCTCTTCGTGTCTCTTCTATCACCTTTTCTCCTGCTCTGCACAGTCCTTCTGCCAGAACCATTTGTATTTATGAATGCCCTTGTCCTGCTTCTTTATCCCTGTACTATTTCTTTCACATTCTTTCTGAGATGGGGAACTGCATGTTACTCATGTACAGTCACTGTGCATTTATATGGTGAATATATCATATGGACATTTTAACAGATACTGTCAGGTTTGTTCTTTATTCCGGTTCTAATAACATCTGATTTGGTTTTCCACATATGGCTGAAGGTTACACCGACATTTTAGCACAAAGATCTCCTTACTATCTGTTTTTCAGAGCCTGCATTTTTTGTGTATGTAAAATTAAGTCTTTTTCCTCGCATATCTCCCTTTCATGTTTGTCAATATTGACTTTTCATCTGATATCTTATCTCCCAGTCTCCCTGTGCGGTTCAGAACCATCCGCAGTTCCTCATAATTCTGCCTCAGTTTTCCTTCTGTTACTGAATTGTTAGCATTAGCAAACCTTGCCATCTCATCTTGTGCTCATTTTTGCAGATCATGTAGGAATATGTTGAACAGCACAGGTCAAAACACCCATTTCTGTGCAGTTCTCAGGTGACTTCACCCTAATAGTACTCATCACTCATTCCTATCTTTTTTTCCTTATCTTGACCTGCTGTTTATCCACTCATGGGTCTTTTCTCCTGCTGTGGTAATTCAGTTTTTTAAAAGCCTTTGAAAAAGCTTCCCAAATGCCTGTAGGAAAGTTGAGCAGTGTGTGTCACTTGGATCTTTCTTGTCCACATGGTTTTGGTATGTTAAGAAAATAAGACATTTATGAAGCAGAAGTTTGATTCCTATCCAATATATCGTATTTACTTGAGTCCACCAATGCCGGCCTTTTTATACATGTATGGTTTCTTACAGCAGGCTCTACCAATTTGGAATGTAGAGATTTACTCATGGCAACATGGGATTTACTGGTCCACGGTTCCCTCTACCCTCCCAGAACTTTTTTACACTGACATCACACTTCTCTGGTACCAAGCTCTTCTAAGCAGGAGGTTACAAGCTATTTAAGAGTTTAACTTTCTCACGCTTGAGTGTCTCTAGAGCTCAGGTGTGAATATAATATGGGCCTGCTGATTTGCTTGTGTGTGTTTTGTTGGTTTGTTCGTTAACTTTTTGGCTGACATTTCGGTGTGAATCAGATCTTTTGGTACATCCCTTATAAAGCAGGGCTCTGGTACAGCAGCTTCTTTAAGTGCCTCCACAGTGAACTTGGATACAAAATCCTTTCAGTTATTCTTGGTGACTTTATTTCTTCTGAGCATTCTTTGTACTTTTTGACTGGCTTTTGTGCTGTTCGACAAGTTATTTGGAGGGCCACAGCTAGTTTGTTCCTCATTCATTTTTGACCTGCATTTCTGCTTTTACCTGTAAGTGTCAAGGTTTGTTTCTGTCTTTTCTGCATTTGGAGAGGTCTGACTTTTTAAGACTTTCCTCTTATTCCTAGTAGCAAACATACATCTTTTAAAGAGCAAAGAGAAATAACGTCTTTAATACGTTTGATGTAATCACAGGTATGTGGCATCTCATCCCTTTCCTTCTGACTGGTTTTTCCTAATGAATAGCCAAGGAGGTTTCTTTTATGTTTTGGTATGTTGCCTTCGGCCCCTGTTGATAAGCAATCTGGCAAAGGAAAGCGGATGGCATGATGAAATCAGTACTTTCACCTGCAAGCAAACTTTGTTTTCAGGGATGCTGGTTGTCAGACTCGTTATGGATGCATCCGTGGTGTAACCCTTCATTTCTGCCTCTGAAGTACAATTAGGGGATTCAATAATCTCTTAAAGATCATTCAAATTCTATTATTACTTCTGCGATCTGCTCTCTTCTTGAATCTCTACACTTGTCTTTCTTTGCAAGCTTCACTCCTGAATGTGGTTTTGCCCAGTCTTTTCTTCTTTTCTTTACTTCTTACATGGTCCCTGCTTTCCCCCCCTCCTTATTTCATCACATTCTTCACCTGACCTTTTATGCTTAAAAGAGATTTCTAGTTGCATCTTGTCTGGCATTGACTCTCTCCTTCAAATCTACTAAATAATTTGCTAGATAATTGCTCTCCAACAATAGAGTTCAGCATGTATTTATGTAGCCTAGGTAGAAGGAAATAGTGTCTTGAATAAACAGTCTCTCTTTAAAAAGTTAACCTTTACCTGGAGTGGAAAAATATGGCTATGGCACTTCAGCAAATAGGAAAAATAGAGCAGGCGTGTCACACCGTAGCTCATAGGATTGGAAATTTCCTACGAATTAGCACTGTATTTAAAAAGGCTATATGAAGATTGACTTTTTCCATGATGGTCTTGGAATTTCGTTCTCATGATCCACTGGTAAGGAAGTGGAGTGACCGTGCTGTGATAGAGATATTCCAGGGCCCCCTTCATAGATACCCGCTACCCCAGCACTGAGTAATCCCCAGGGGGAAAATGGAAGTTAAGAAAGCAGAAGCAAAATTTGCTATGATCTAAGACCACAAGCCTTCATCTGACTGAAGCAAGTCTATTTATGTATGTTGTGGAGAAGGTAAAGGAAGTGAAGGGTTTATCTCTTGAACTGGCAAGAAGAAGGCATTGATAAAACTGTTTCAAAACGAGAGGTTCGTTTAGCTGTGTGTGCTTTGGGACACATAGAGCCACTGTGACTGTATCTGTGCAGTGCACCTTTGTCAGTTCCCAAATATCTGTATTAAAAACCTGAGAGAATAAATCCCAGCGTCTTGATTTCCAGATGATTCAGAAAGGTCGCTTGCATAATTATTGGCCTTGGTCTATATGCACTGGTTATGTCCAGTGGCTGTAATTTTGCCTGTAATGTAATGTAAGGTCTATGCGCTTGGGAGCACTTATATTCTTGGAATCAAATTTGACCCTACTTGTGCTGATACTTTAAAATAAGCATTAACTGCCAGCCTACATAATGATCTACAGTCCTGGCTCCACAGCAGTTCCCTAACAACTCCCTTCCTTTACATTTTGCCTTTGGTCAGGTTGTTATATTTATGGTGTTTCATGATTTGAACAGATTGTTAAGATTCATTTTGCTTTATGCGAAGTTGGGCAGCAAAATCATCTCAATTTTTACAGCAGAGCTGTGTTGACTTCTTGACTTCATTTATAAAATCAATTGATACCATATTTTATTGGAACAGACACACAAATACGTAACCAAATGAAAATGCTTCGTTTGAGTAAAGCCACCTGTTACTTCTGCAGTCAGCAAACTGATTAAAAACGTGTTTAAATATAGCCATTTTTGTACCTTTCTGTGTGACATGAATCAGAAATGGTAATAAATCCAACAGCTTCTGGAGGAAGGAGGTATTGTTAGTAAAATACAGAATACAGCTTTTGGACATGAGTGAATTTTAATGTTTTAACTTCAGATGTGTACTTAGTTTCAGTAGTTCTACCACTATTTCCTGTTATGGTTTTGGTAGCACATTTTGTTTTGCTTGTATCACTGGAGACAATTTTGTCATGTAATACAATGAACTGAGCTGAAGGCAGCAGTGTTTCTTACAAACTTGCATTTTAATGGCTGCCCACTGCAGACCTCCAGCTCACTTGATGCTTGATTACTGTCCTGTCCGTCAGCCTGGCTGCACAATCAGTGCCGTATGTAGACTGGCAGGTAGAAATGAGCGTAGGAAGTTTACTAAGCTCCTTGTAGGTTAATCACAGCAAAAGGAATTAGAGAGAGAGAAATATTAGAAGAGGAAGAGAGATTGGGATGAATTTGTTTGGCGCCTGGAATAAAAAATTGCTAGCAGCATAATGGCATCGTGCGCTGCTTTGTACATTTGTGTGTTTAGCCAGTTACAGTAGCAGTAATTTAAGAACTATTGTCTTGCTGTTGTATAAACACTTCAGATGCTTGCTTGGCATTGCCAGTTTTGGAGATGTATAAAATGAAGAACTGTGTAGACATTGTGTTTCACATAAAAGCAAAATATTTGCTATAGATAAAGCTGCCTAGTAAGGAAATTATAAACCACATCCCAGAGAGCATACCATCAAGAAGCTTAGTTTAGAAACACGAGTACGTGCCAAGTATCATTATGTATATTTGGAGCGATAAAGAAATCCTGGAAGGTACCTTTATCATTCTGCTGCTGTGCTTGGATAAGTTTTAGTGATGTTTGGATTCAAACGGTGGTTTAGAAGTGCTGCTGCTTCCCGAATGCCTAGCGCATGCCATAATAGTTCTGATCTTCATTCACTCTCCTGAGCCTTTGCCACTTGGCACCCAGTCATGTTGTGGGCCTGCCTGATTCCAGCTATGCAACCAAAAGTTAGAGTGCTGAGAACTATTTGTCACTTCAGTCATCGTAATATCTTAGATCTGGAGAGAATTAGAATTTGGTTTAGCAGTCATTTTCTCCTAATGGAGGTGTCTTAAAATAACTAGTGTAGAATTCATCTCCTGTTACCCTGTATTTATTCCAAAGCAGGAGACTGGGTTATTCTGCTCTGCCCTGAGTGTTCATGTATCTTTAGCCTGTTGAGGAATGTTGTAGAAGTGCCTGTGGATAAATAGACAACATAGTTTGCCCAGTGGAAATATGTTGTTAATGCATTATATATAGTAAAAATAGCAAAGAGGTTTAAACGTCTTGTATCTGAATTTACAAGAAAAAAACTATGCCTTGGACGTTGGACTAAGGCCCATCAAAAGAATGGGCTTCCAGTAGATTTCCACACTTCTGTATTCAGCCCTTGTTAAATGCAAGGCATGGAGATGCAGGAGGGGAGGGTATAACCACCTCTTAAGGACCTAATGAGCACTCATATGGAATATGACCTAAATACATACCTGCTATTGGAATTAATGTAACAATTTTTTAATTTAAGATCCTTTGGTTAATTAGTCCTAATCATGTTGAATTACATAGCTCCTAACAAATGGAATTGAGAAAGAAAACAATTACATAAAAAAGAAAGGTTGGTGCCTTTGATTTTGTTCTGTTATAAACAATCAGCAAATCCTAGAGGCTGGAGAGATGGTAAATATCTTCTACACAGGAGATGAATTATTAGGGGTTCCATGAAGCAAACTCTTCCATGAAGCTGGCTCTGCCTGTGTAGTCACGGGAGGACAAATCCTCTTGTCTAGCACCCAAAAAGGATTGTTGTAGGTGTACAGTATTTTCAAAACAAGTTTTCATTGAGTCAAAACAAGTTGCAACAGGAACATAGAAGTACCAAAGGCACGGTACATACATGTATGTATGCTCCACGCAGAAAAGCTTTGTGCTTCAAAAAGTGATTAATTGGGTGGCGTTGATAAAGCCCTTTTATAATTCTATTATGGCTGTGCTGTTGAAATAATTTATATAACAAGATTTTATTGCACAATGTCAGCATAATAGTACTAGTCTGGGAGGAATAGGTCAAAGACCTCAAGAAGCCTCAGGCTGTCCTTTACTCTGACCTACGCCCTTCTTAGTTCATGTTTTCACCTAATTTAATTGGAAGAGGGGAGAACGTTGCTATTCTAGCCAATTTATTAAGATCAGTCGCCTCAGACTGGATTTTTTTCTGTCAGGATTCTGTGGATTGAAGAAACATGAATATACCTTGCAGCAGTTCCTTTAGGGTGCGAAAGGAAAGAAATATGGGATACAAATGATGCAAATCATAGAATGCTTTCTGTTCATCAAGTTTCAACCGCCCCTGGCATGGGCAGGGGCACCTTCCATTAGGCCACATTGCTCAAAGCCCTGTCCAGCCTGGCCTTGAACACTACCAGGGATGGGGCAGTCACAGTTTCTCTGGACGATCTGTTCCAATGTCTCACCATTCTTATAATGAAATCCTAGAGCTGCAACTCCTCTAAAAGAAATGGACAGTCGTTGGGGTAAATGCCTCAACAGTGATTCTCAGCTTCGCCTAATACAGCTGAAAAAGGTGCAATTCAATTCTCACCTCAGTCCTGATAAATAATAGCATTTGCAGGATAGTCAAACTCACTGGTGGACATTGCAAACAATAGAGGACTGCAGAGGAGGAGGGTGTCCTAGCTATAGATCATGCTCCAGAAGACTTGGAAAGGTTATGTAGAACTATTCAGAGATCCTGGCAACTACAGGAGTGCTTGCCCAAGTCAGATCTATTAGCTTGAAAAGGCTGAGGAAAAGAACACCACATTTCCCTGTATGCCTTGCCTACAGTAGGAGAAAAGGGATGTATTTATCAAATATAGTAGCTACAATGATTTTGAATACAATAAGGTTCTATAATTAGAGCCTAGTATTTTCAGAATTAAAACATACTCCTGGTAGCTACTAAAATATTTTCCAAGAATGAATTAGAATATTGAAATAACGGGTAGTATTTAAGAATAATGTTTGTCCTCAAAGCCAGTAGTAGGAAAAAATCCAAGTAGAATAACCTGAGTTTGCCTTCTGATGAGAAGAAACACAATATATGCACCTGATATGGTGGCAGAAAGTAATGACGACCCTTGTGTCTTTATGAAAAGATGAAGATTTTGGATCAAGGGCTTTCATTTGCCAGTAGGGAATATGCAGGGACAGAATACACTGTGCTGGTAGTAGACATGTTGCTATACAGCTAAGTCTGTACTTGATGTGGACCATCAGGATTACTTCATCCCCTTCCTTAAATCATCTTGTGATGGAAAAGGCACTTGAAACTCCCACATCTTGAGTTGAAACACATAAAACATAAGTGCAGATAAGGCTAGCATGGATGAATTTGAGATCAGGCTGCTGAAAAACTTGGCACTATTGAACCAAGGATTTTAAGGGGAATCTATTTTGTGAATGACTTAAGAAGATGATTCATTACCCCTTGATGAATGTCCTTGTCCCAGACAGGAAAAGCAGAAATCTCACTGGTATGGCATTTTGCGTGCTTTTTTCCTTGCGGAGTTTGAATGTTCTGCCCTGAGTTTCCAATGTGACAATTTTAAGAGAAATAGGAACACCTAGACAACCTTCTGACTTTATGACTCAATGAGCAGTAACTAGAAAGCCAGAGTATACTTGGTTGTAGCACCAGTCAAGCAAAAACGATAGCAGAAAACTGTTCACAAATACGTGTGAACTGGTGTTTGATGGGAGATCACAGCTACATAACTTAAAATCTTTGCAGATTTTCAGCGTAGGAATCGGAAGGCAGAAGTTATTATCAAATGGTCAATGCAGATTTTCTACCAATGACATTTTAAAAACCCAGCACTAATTTATACTGGGGGAAAAAAAAAAAACCAAAACCAAAACAATTTGAATGAAATTTCACAAAAGCGTGTGGTTTCTGAGTCAAGTATGTTTTAAGCACTGCAAACCCATACCCTAGGGTTTAAACATGTATGGGCTTCTGGAGACCTTGGACCACAGTGTTTTATATCACTAGAAAACACGTAAACAACAAGTAATCCAGTTCTGCCTTCTTTTAGATATTTACCATTTGCAATAGCAAGACGTTCTTTCCACTGGATAATAAGATGAAGGAGAGATAAGTGCTTCACTCTCAGCAGATGTCCTTGAATGTAGCACCTGAAATTCAGTGTACGATATCAAGTATATATAGCAGTTAGCTACAGCAAAATGTGTTGTTTTCTGGAGTGCTGAAGTAAAATTTCCATAGAAACCCCTTAACTTGCTACCTTGAACTTGGAAAATGACCATTTGAGGGAACAAACAAATAGGCAAAAAACAATAGATTCTTACAGTAAGGCACTCAAGAAAGAGTTTAGATGTGTGTCCGTATGAGTATGAAGATTGGCATCCACTCTAAGCTGAAAAGAAAGCAACTCTTTAAACACTATTTAAGATCTGAACCATTTGCAAGAGGGATGCAGAGCCATTGTACTCAACACTCATATAAAGGATATCTGTGGAGTTTGTACAAACCAGTTGTTCTGTATTTGAAGGAGCATTTTATGTGGCTCTTCTGAGCTTGGTGTAAGGTCAGTGTGGCACAGACCCGCCATGAACCTGGTAGAGTAAAGCAGGAGAAAGAAGGAACTCCATGTTTCTCAGAAAGGTGAAAAAGCATTGATTAAAACGTGATTTGTGCTGTATGGCACAGGCTAGAGAAACCATAGGTCAGGTTAGCTTTCTCCATCTTCAGCGTAATCCAGCAGGTACCCAAATTACTGAATTTTTTTAGTAACAGTTCTCTAGAGCTGCAAAGTGTATCTAGTGGATGTAACAATAATAATTTCAAAGCATCTCAGAGATACTTGAAAGGATCATGTAAAAATAGGGGTTTATGTGAATTCTTGTGGTGTAGCACAAATCAAAGTTGCTGAGGGTGTGTAAATCTGAGTAGGTTTATGTGATAGGGTGTGAGAAATTAAACTTTTTCCAAAGTTCATGTTTACATTTGCTTTTTCTCCGAGCCTGCATGTGCAGGATGCTGAAGTATGAGTGTTTCTGTTAATCTGAAACCTTTCTAAAAGGGATAATATTCCATGTGAAAAAGGTTCTTGCCATCCACTCTGTAGCAGTCTTTTGGAAAATTTTATATTTCTCTTATGCAATTTGTTGTGACAGAATATATCCATGTCATGGGCCTATCTGTGTGGAAATGTGTACACTTTGACCTCAGTTCCAGTTGTTTGATAGGTGAAACTTACTCAACCAGTAACTGGTGCTTGTTCTTTTCCTCCTTACTGGTAATCTCTGCAGAGGAGAAAAAAATGTCACAATTTCCATTTCCCAGGAAATCTGAATATTTTAACATATGGTTTTGTCCCAAATTTCAGATGAAAAGTTCTGAACGAAATTTTGCTTGGAATACATGGAAAAAAAAAAAATGCTATCAATGTGACACTGTAATGCATCTGCTAGCAGTAGCACAGTGCCTCCTGGGACAAGAAATTCTAGTGATTCATACCGTCATTCTTTCTTCATGGACTGGGTCCTTTGAAGAGACTACATTACCTGTTATGTTTATACTTATATTTCAGTCTCTTGTAATGCACCAGGGCCTTTTTGTGTGTGACTAGACACATTATCTCTGAAATGCTGGACCACACATCAGGAGGTTAATATTAAACTGATTGTTTAGGCTTAGTTCTACAAACCAGAACATCTCAGATGAAGCCAAACTGAAGCAGCTCATTCTCCTCTTTCTTTTCTTTAAGAAAGTTCAGTAGTGGTTCCACAGAAGTGCACACAAATGGGTAAAAATGTAATCTTCCTTTGGATTTCACGTGATTTTAATAAACTAATAATTCCAGCAAGTTCTAGTAGTGAATAATATCTTTGCTGCTTGGTCTACTCTTTAATATGTACTCAAAAAAGTCTTGTTACTTTTCTGCGCTAACACTTGCCATTCCCTCCCTGTCTGCAGTGTCCACTAATATTGAAGCAGTTTAACCTCCCTTCTCTTACTTCCCCATCTTTCCTCTTCAGTCTGTTAAATGTGCTGTAGCTGATACAGTCCTACCAAGTGTATTGTGCTTTTGGATCTTTTGGCAGGTTCCTTTTTGGTTCGGGGTGTGGGGAGTTAATTTATTTTTGGTGTGAGTGTGTGTGTGATGAACCATGATTACCCAAATGTGTTTTCCAAAATGTCTTTAATCTCAGATACCTCGGGTGTGTGGGAGAGGGGCAGAAATGGAGTTATATATCCTGGGTTAAACATGTGGTATTGCATCTGCTTCAGTCTGGACAAGACCGCAAATGATAAGGGCAAACTTAAGCCTGTACTTTAAAGTAGGAAAGAAAAAAGTAGGCATTTACAAATTACAAAGTCCTAATGGAATTTTTGTAGTGCATGGAGCATGGCCAAGAGGTTCATCTGAGCTACCAGGGAAATAACGTCCTCTTCAAAATAGTACATCTGATAGAACATAGGGAGGTGTTGGATTTAGTTTTGCAGCAAAGGATACAAGCTCTACTGTAGGAATCAGTGAAAAGAAAGGATGCAAATGTAGATAAAGATAGTGTGGGAGGGTGTATGTGGTATCAGAAGCATTCGTTCTGGAATTTGCCTAAGTCAATGCAATATAATGCAGTAAGTTTGGTTTTAATACAAAGCACAGAAATGCTGCAAAGGAGGTGTTTCAGGAAAGAAATAAATGTAGAAAAATACTTCTGCTTACAACCCATTTAATGATTAAGAATTTTTACAGTTTAGGAAGAGGGAAGTCTTAAGTAACATTTATCAAGTCAGTAAGAAGAGCATGTGCATGGAAGAGAGTCTGCAGAGACACTATCAAAGGGGAAGGAAGAAGCTACTTAAAATAAGCAAGCAGAGGAAATGTAGTTAAATGTTAAGACAGATAATGCAAGCAGAAATCAAAGGGTGATAGATCCTGGCATTGACAGTGTGCAAGTGACATTCCTTGAGCTAGCAAAATGACATAGGGCTGACCAGGACATACAGGGGCTGCAGTTCCAAAGGTGTGCTCTAAAAACACAAATACAGAAACATCATTCGAGTGTAAAGACCAGATGACAGGCCTGGCATACCTTCTTAGCTGGTTTATGCATGCATTTGTGCCAGGATGAACAATCACTTTTGTGGGCATGATTATGAGGGCCGCTTTCTGAACTTTGGTTCAATAAATCAAAGTGTAATCTGTAAACACACAGCACAAATCTGTGTATGCTATAAAATGTGTGTGCTGGTTGCCCTTTTCCTTTTCTGCACTCAGCTCCTCAGTGCAGAAATGCTTTTACTTTCCATTGCTCTTTTAACCTTTGGATGGCATCTTGTATGTGTTTACAGCTTCTGTGCAAAAGCTGACTGCAGCTCTGTGTTAATTAATTTGCCAGGCACAACTTCACAAAGAGATGGGAGTGTTCTCTTTTGTGATCTTGCAGCGTTTTTAGTTGTGAGGTACGGTTGGTGTTCAGTGATTGCCAAGCTTCTGCCCAAATTATGAAACGCGTATCATGGTTGCGAAGATGAGCAGCCTGTGTTTGCTTCAGGAGGTATACCAGCGGAGAGATCAGGAACATAATGAACATAACTGCAGCTATTCCCACTCTAGATTGTTTTGGTTTGGTGGGGGGAGAGGTTCTTTTGTTAGGGAGGACAGGAGGCAGTTCTCCTTATATATAAATTTATTAAGGCCAGTAATGTGAACGCAAAACAAAAAGTTGGGTTGTTTTTAAGGAGGAGAGAAAGTGAAAATTTGGTGCAGAAAGTAGTAGGCAGAGACCAAAGGCAGAATGATGAAGCAGCTTTTAATATAACTTGCAAATAAAGAGTATCATTGGGACACATAAAATATGCTTAGTACATGGTTGAGTATTTCAGAGCTATAAACTCGAAGGTACAGTTCATACTCTATTTTGGATACTTAGGATCAGCTCATTTTACGGATTTATGAGTCACTTGATTCTTAGTAAAGAAGATAGACTAAGATACAAAATATACAAAGCACATCCTAGTTTAGAGAATAATGTTCTAACTTTCAGTCTAAGAAAAGGAATTGCAGTTCACCCAAAGCGTTAGTATTTATTCACTAAGTCTTATGTAAACTACTGCCATCGACAGTGACTCTGCTTTGCGTCAAGGTTTCTGTAAGGAGACAGATAAACAGCTTATCTCCTACATGTATTCTTACTTCATGACTTTCCTGCTCCCTTGACTTGTCTGACTTTGGGCCTTTGGTACCCTATATGAAGCTTTCCTCAACATGGGAGGGGAAGAAAAAAACCCCAACTTTTTATCCCAGAACACCAATTGCATTGGAAAGTCCCAGTTATAAAATGTTGCAGATCGTGGCGTAGCCACACTTGTGTTTCTCATTTTTACAGCAATTCAGAGGTTTATTTTCCAGTGCATAATACAGTTTATCTCTGGAGCTTTGCATTGGGTAGAATATGGGTAGTCCATCAGGTTGTTCTGACAATGTCAAATTGCTGATGTTGACCACTTGGTTAGTGAGGAGGACACTGAAGAAAGAAGAACTGCTGGGTCTAGAAAGCTGAAGTGTACGGATCTACTGCGTTGTAAACACTTGTAAGAAAAACACGACTCATTTATGAGATCTAATACTGGACTGAGCATGATCACATTATGCTTCTCTGTTAAAACCCTATCTACATACGCACACATATTAAATTCCAAATTTACCCTTTCCTAACCATGCATTTTCTGTTTGTTTTTTTTTACTAGGGCATATTTCAAAACGTTTGTCCCTCAGTTCCAGGAGGCAGCATTTGCTAACGGGAAGCTTTAGGCAGCCTTGGGCACAGAGATGATACTGGACAGATCCTTCAGTCTGCGTGCGCAGCCCACAAGAAGAGTGCCTGGAAACGGGTTGGACTGTCTTGATGGGTGCTTTCTTGCCTCTGAAATTGTTTTGGTAGCTTCAGGTTTTGTCAGGTTTCTGAAACAAAAGACCTCACTAACATGCTTAAAACTGCATATTTGATATTTGGCCTGGCCCTTTGCCTCTGCCACCACCATTCCTCTATATATCTACTGGATTAAATTGAAAAGGGCGTGTTTTGATGTGATAACATATTTTTGTGCCAACAATGTCCTGTATGTTATGCCTTGTTTCCTTGTCTTCAGATAGTGTAAATTGGATATTTTCCCCCCACGGAATTACAGTGTAGTTTGTATATTTAGTTGCCATTTCCAGTTTATCCTAAGAAAATACAAAACTGCCGTACGTACCAGGAATGCCTAATGGACTGTACAGTGCCATGTTCTGCCTGGGAGATTTGTGTCTCGCTGTGGTTGTTACTCTCACAGGTATGGATATGAGTTGCACACTTCGATTCTCAGTGCCTTTCAAGTTGGTCTGATATTAATATGGCAAGGTATTGGAGGGTTTTGGGGGGGGGGGTAATATTTCAGTTGAAAGCTCGTGTTATATGAAATGTTGTGCTTTTATGCTTTGTTTATATTTCCAGTTGTACAATTTAAGTGTTTTTTTTTAATGAATTCCCCTTGCCATTATGAAAAAGTTCTACTTCTTTAGTACCGGTGTGCAAAGAACTAGTTGTATAAATCACTGTAACAAAATAAAGCTCTTTCATAGACCTGTAATTTTTCCAAGTAAGATAAATACTGCTGAGAAGCAAACTTTGAACAAAGGAATGAATGATGTCTTGGAAAATAACAGTAGAGCTGCAGGTATTTAGCTTAATGCTTAAGTTCAACATGTCTTCTCAGAAATGATTTTAAGTGTATATAACTGGAAACATTACCTCTCCTAGTTCTGAAATGCCAAATGCAAAATCCCACCTATTCATCCTTTCTTTCATGCTTGTGTCAGGCACACCAGTTGGGGCTAAAACTGTCACGATGTCACTTCCCAAATTAATTTGTAAATAGACCAGGGTACTTTCCAGTAAGGAATAAAATTAACAGTGCATGGAAAAAACACTGTTACTTCTGCTAAAATATAAGGAACTAAATGAATAGTATGCAGATGATACAGTGGCACTGGAAAACATTGAAATTATCCACTGTAGCACTACTGTCTGCTTATGTGATGAAATCTCATCAAATTACTTGATTGGCAGTATTCTCCTACCCTTTCTAAAACTTATTATTTTCCATTAAAATTAGTCCTTTCCAGGCTAACATCCACCTAGGAAATGCAGATGGGGTTTGAGCAGCGAAGCTTAATAATTAAGAATTATGCAAATAATTTGCCTCTAGAAGCTACAGGTATTTTTAGCTAGTTTATAGGCAAAAGTTTAGTTTCTGTTTAATACTGAATTTCTTGGCTGGAAATCAAGCTGCAAACAAAATCAGAAGCCTTATTGCAAGAGGAGGAGGCAAGTTCTGTCCTGGGGGTTGCAAACAGCTCCAAAGGTCTAAGCCTGAATTTCCTCTATTGGAGGCATTGCATTAGGCTTTTGCATGCAAACCAAGACTTAAAATCATGGTATCGTAGAATAGTTGGGGTTGGAAAGGACCTTAAGATCATCCAGTTCCAACCCCCCTGCCATGGGCAGGCACACCTCACACTAAACCATCTCACCCAAGGCTCTGTCCAGCCTGGCCTTGAACACCGCCAGGGATGGAGCATTCACAGCTTCCCTGGGCAACCCATTACAGTGCCTCACCAAACTTAAAGCAGACGTGGAGGGTTATGGTTGTATGTGAATAGCAACACCATAAGTGCACAGCCTTAAATGACTGAAGACACATTTTGTTCCGTATACCAGGATGATCCCACATCTGCATTTCTTCAGGTAAAAGTCAAAGCCACACACATGTTCAAGAATAAGCTAACTCTTGTTAGGGTGGGAGAAGGAGGATGGCTAATGTAAAACATTTGTTTTCGTAGTGTTCAAAACCTGATAGAGACCATCTCTAGCCATCTTCAAAAGGTAAAAAACAAACCTTCAAGTTTTGTAAAAGTATACGTTTTATATCCTCGTGTTTTGTTCAATGTTGGAGTGGTTGCTGCATGAACACAGTGTTCTTCAATGTTCTACTGTGATTCAAAGACTAGCAAATGTTATGAATGACAAAGTATTTCAAAAAGAGGTCCACTCTTCACAGTTAATATGAGTTTTCAACCAAAAATTCATCCTTCGTACATTTGGACAAAAGCCTGTTTTACTATTAAAGGACTAAGAGTTTTAGAAGTCGTGGAAGAAATACTTGGAGGATATAAAATGCCTAGACCAGCAGTTCCTTATGTTGAATGCAGTAGTTTCATCAACTTTTCACTGATATATATGGAAATGACCCAGTGGTTTCAGTCTAAATTTTTCATTATGTTGCAACAGGTAGTATTCTGGGGAGGGGAAGGGTAGAAATGGAACTGTTTGTGTTTAAGATGAAGTCTGCAAGCTTATCAATTTTTAGATTAGCAGAAAAGGTATTGTCCTTACACTCAATGAACATTTTCTTTATTTCAAAGCCACCATACACTCTGACCTGCAAAGTATTTTATGGAGCCCTTCCTGATGGTTCTCAGAAGAATGTAGGGGGGTGTTAGCACTACAAATGGGTGCTGGAAGGGAGGACATAGAAATGAGAGAAATCATCTCTCCAGAAGGAGGATTACCATATAAATATTACATCGAAAAAGAGAGGTAGTTTAATTTCATATCAAATCAAGCATTTGTTGAAGGCATTTAAATTACCCACAAAAGTTCTAATCTAGTAAGTTGGAGTTATTTCTATTATCTCCTTTTTTACGATATCCATTGTGGCTGCTTTAATGGCAATGAGGCTTTCCGCACTTTCTTTCCTGTTATGTGATATATGTAATTGAAAGGAGCAATCAGACCTAGGCTAGTTTCTTCAGGTTTTGAGAACCACAAAATACAAGAGGAAAATAGCAATGTTACAAACATCAAAAAGCCGAAGTTCTACTGTGTCATAATTTTGATTGAAAGAATGTAGTAAGTCTCTAGTTTCTAAGCCCCTTTAATGCATGATTGCCAAAGGTCCTTTACACTGCAAACTTAGTCATGCCTGTATTCATCTGCATACTTAATCCACTGTGCTAGAAGTAATACCAAATCTTTTGGATTCAAAGTTAGACTTTTGTGAACTTGCTGGAAAGACTGGTCAAACAGCTGGAAGAATAAATAAAAGTTAACTATATCATGTGTAGTTTGGCCTTCATTCATCTCCCTGTGTGCTGGTCATTGCTTTGTTGATTAGCATGTTAAATTTGCTGAATCAGCAGCGGTTTTGGTATTGTCATTGAACATCCTGCCATTCGTATGTAGAGTAGGCTTGAGTCAGTTTATGAGGAGAAATCATTGCTGGAATTAGCACAGATCTCCTACGCGTTGCTAGACCCTCACTAGGCATGTTTCTCTGTGTGCTTCCTTACTCTTATTCTGTCTGGCGCTTGTGGCAACAAGCGTCTTTGGTGATTCAGTCAGGAGACAAGATTTAGTAATAGTACCCTCAGTCTTACTTCAGGTGGGTTTACACAGAGACTTGTTACCTCTGAAAGAGGGGAATAGATCTGAATAGTCTCCACTGAGCAGTGCTCCCTCATACAAGTCAGGGCGTTTAGAAGAGGTCAAAACCCTGTTTAATAAGTAGTGAGTAGGGACTGCTGCTCAGGCCTCCTTCTATGGTGGTACCCATAACAACCAGAGAAGCAGCAGGCAGTAGAAACCCCTAGCAGTACGTGAGGGTCACCCCTGCAGGTCTAAATCCATTTCTAATGCCGTGCCTACGCAGCAGCAATACATGGAGATGAAGGGGTGAGTCCTCTGTCAGTGGAGAAGGGGAGTTTCTCACCTTTCCAGCTTTGTGAGAAAGGTGTGCTGCAGGGAGCTTTGGACACGGCTTCTGACCATGACTGCTAATTACAGGGTGCTGTCTCTGCCCTGTGAATCAAATGAAGTCTGTGACCAAACTGACAGCCAGTGAACGCTCTTCCCTTAAATGACTTATGTCTCTGTAATTGATGTATTGTAACGCTCATTAAACCTAAAGGTTACGCTTACTTCTTAAATGTTACTGAAAATCCCTTAAGTCATCTCCTTTTCTGTTTTTATTTCCAGGTGTCTGTAATGTACGAGGACAATTTTGTTTCATCCTTACTGCTATTTTTAGCAAGTTTGAGGTTTATGTTTTAACAAGGGAACAAGGTCTGTGCCAGCATCTTATGGGCCTACATTAAATGTAGAATTATTTGCCTTAAGAATAATCAGTAGAAACTGGGTTTTATTTATTAAGCCAAATATTGTGTTGCCCATAACAGAATAATTAGGGGGAAAGACTCTGTTGTTACCCAGAAGAGAGAGGATAATCATTCTGATAGAATTGGATACATATTTTACACCAAATTTCATTTCATTTGTTTCCAGGCATCAGTGGGGGAAAGTGTATTCTGCTTTTCTGAAGGAAACCTGCACCTGAATTAGCCGTTGATCAGGCTGTATCTTTTCCTGTTTGTACTTTAAAAAAACAATAGGGTTTGTCCCTATAGGCAAAGCCAGTAAAAGGCTGAACAAAGTCAGGTACATCATGTACCGCCGGTCAGGTACAGGGATTTTTCATATCTTTATTTCCTGATTTCTGTGGATTCAGAGAATAATTTCAAGCTTTGTGCTGGGCGAAGGTAAACAACGCAAATATCAGAAGCGCGCAAGTAATTTTAGCTAGCATGAAATGAAAGCGTAGCAGTTTAAATATTATTCTGCAGGAGCTCAAGGGTTCTGCCATATATTTCTAAGCGCGCCGCTTGAGAAGCCGTGGTGTGGAGGTGATTTTAGTGCTGCTTTTCCTATTCTGTTCCCTGTCTTAAATTTAAAAGCTCAGTTCGTGGTTCCAAGGCGCTGCACAAACACCATTTTGTTAAAATGGTAGTTACCAAGCAAAAAGGCAGGGGGGGAACTGGGATCAGCTGCTGAAAATAGGTCTTAAATCATCAAGAAATCAACAAAGGAAGCAAGGTTTGGCGGCTGCCCTGCCACTTGCTGAGTCTACAATATGGGCCTTCAAACGTGTCCCCAGCACAAATTAGAAGAAAATACAGGAGGTTTTTCTTGCAGGGCTAAAGAATAAACACAGTTTTAAACAACAGGAAGTAAAGCAAACGTTTAATTGCAGGCATGAAAAGCAAAATACATGCTACAAGTTTAACATTGTTTGTGCCTACAGCTCCCCGCGTTTCTCCTGTCACCAGAGAGGGTGAAGAATTAATGCCTCGTGCTGCAGCTGCCCGTGGTGAAAATTGATCCTTGGGGTGCTCCGTGTTTTCATCAAACTCTTACTTAAACTCTAATGATGCTTTTTCTATCCCTGAGGATGGCAACACGGTGCCAGGGAAAAGCGAATCTTATGCTATCAGGGGTTTCTGTTCTACTGCTGCTCCATTTCAAGCCCTTGATTTGGGTTGGGTGGGGCGAGCACTTTGTAAGCCGTCAAGCCTGCCAGCAAACAGGGTACATTTTATTTCCTTGCTGTTTATTTGAAACGATTCAAGCTGATTATAATGGGACATCATGTTTCCTTTATTCTGCTGTGCCATTCAGCCAAAGTTTGTTTGCTTGTTTAAAAATCAGAGCCATCAAGGTTATTTGTGTCTTTTGATGGGGATGTAGCACAGCTCAAGCTTGGAGCCCTGTGTTTCTTCTGTGAACTGCACGGTCAGCAGCAGCCCAAGCATCACGCACCCCTCCCAGCAAACCTCACTTCGACTCAGCCTGACAGGGTGACAACCAAGAGTGACAAAACCTGACCTTCTTTTGCTTGTCCTCAGAGGGCTACCTCAATGGCATCCATGGCTCAGTCACTCTATATAGCCTCCTCCACTACTTCCAAGAGATCCTGGCCATAGGAGGTAATGGGCTTTGGTCACTCTTCAGCTGAGGTTAGGTTCATTTCTGTACCCAACAGACAAGCAGTGCCAGAGGGGAATGCCATCCTGCTGCTGCTGAAGCCAGGCATTTCCTCTTAATGCCCTGATAGGAAAAGACAGCTGCAAAATCCAGCTGCAACTCAAGTATGGTCCTGCCAACTAAGAGTGATTTCTTGTGTGTTTTGGCCAACTGAACCGGCTCTTGATTCAGATGCCTTCATTCTGCCGGAGAGTGGATGCTGCAGAAAACTCTTCCTTGCATCACTGGCGTTAACATAGAGGTATGTAAAAAGTTCAATGGCCATCAGCAACCAGCTTCCTATATGAACTTTGCCATCCTTGTTACGAGAAGGGGAAGCAAAATGTCCAGATAAAAACCTGTTTCTTACATTTCTGACATGAGGAAGAAATTCTTTACAATGAGATCGGTAAAATACTGGCACAGGTGGCCCAGAGAGGTGGTGGATGTTCTGTCCCTAGAGACATTCAAGGCCAGGCTGGATGTGGTTCTGGGCAACCTGGTCTAGGGGAAGGTGTCCCTGCTCATTGCAAGGGGTTGGACTGGCTTTGAATGTCCCTTCCAACCCAAACTGTTCTGATTCCATTACTTATTTTGACGGTTATCATCGCTCTCTGATGAAAGAAATACTAGCATCTGTGTTTTCTAGCCTTTCTGCACTCATCCCCCTGTGCCTTGTATCCGGTAGGCACTGTGTCAGCATCTCTCTTTACCTCTGGACCATAGGGATGCCGTTAGCACCCTACGAACCAGGACCACACATGAACCACGAAAGAGGGACAGCATCTTCTGGTTTCAGCAAGAAAGAGGTGAGTTTGGGTGGATGAGTTTGTGCTGTAAGAATTGGGCTCGTGTGCTTCAGAGCACCCACAGCACTTGCAACCGAGAAGAAATAACAGCTTCTGTCTAATGGGGTCAGATAGCTAAATGTGGAGCAGTTTCCGCACGGTGGTGGCTGGTATAATTATACGCTGGGCCGTGGCGTGTCTGGTCCTAATAGCACCCGGGACTCTTGTGAGTGACTCAGCCGCTGCTTGAGGCTAATTATGGGCAGGTTGCATGAAAAAACCCCGCAACTTGATCCTGCCTTCCTCTCAGTGGATGGGTGTTCAGCACCAACAGGGATTGCTCATGCAAAGCTACATAAATGCCTGTTCATAAGGAAAAGGCTTTTCAAAGCAGGACTGCGAACAACACTCGGAGGTGCCTGGTTTGAGAGGGGGTGGTGTCTGTCAGGACATAGCTCAGTTGAATCCAGTTCCCTTTCCCTGGCATTAGCCTGTGCCAGGGTTCCAAAACTTCCAAAATTTGAGAGGTTCCAAAATAACCTAATTACTTGGTTTGTCATGCTGCTTGTGGTTGACAGGACTATTTCTTCGGCGTTTGTAATGGCCATTTTGTTGAATTTAGCTTCATTTTTATTATGGTGGTTTAGAAATGGATCACAGGCTTATTTGTCGCTTTAAAAACTGAACCTTGTATGGTGATATACTCTGTCAAGAGCTATAACGTACGAAGTGTTAGCTATCTTTTCTGCTTCAGAGAGACAGGCACAAGAAGCAGGTTGTATGCTTGCAGTCAGCTCAGAGAAGATTCTCAGAACGTGCTGGTGGTTACCAGCATCACCTAATGCATTATTTGTATAACCCCATCTTTGCTAAGAACAACTTACTGATTTTAAAGCATATATGGGAATGACATATATCAGAATGTATATCAGAAGTATATACCTGTGTCTAGTGTTACATGTACAGGATTAGAGGAGCTGCAAGAAGGTGTTGCAGTGAATTTGCAGGGAGTTTCATGACTCCTTCATGAGGCTCTGTTGGATTGTGTTTATGGGGAAGACTTTTATCTAAAATTCTTCCTCCAGAAGCAACACCATCAATAGCATGTATCTCCAGGGTACCAAGCCCAGGGCAGAGAGCGTTTCCACCAGGAGGACACAGTCCAGCAATGGAAGAGGTGCCCCTGGAGACGTATGAGACATTCCTGATCTAGCCACTGATGATAGTCCTGCTTCAAGCAAAAGGTTGGGCTAGAGGGCCTGCAGACATACCTCTCAGGCAACCTGGATGTGGTTCTATTAACTTTTTTAAAAGCCTGGGATACAGATCTGAGCAGAACGCGGTAATACCTGCCTTTAAAGATTGTTCAGAGGCAGCACCACATGAAAACAAAATAAAGAGCAGCAGTGGTGGTTTCAAAAGATCACTCTATCCATTTTCAGATCTTAGAAGCGCAAAGACAAATTCAGTGCTTTTACAGTCACTCGTGTTAGTAGGGGTGGCTGCAAAAACATGGCTAATGACAACACAGTGCTCTTAAGTAAATGCCTAGGCTAATTCTGAGCAGAGCAGCTTAACTACTTGAAGCACTATAGAGGTATTGCATCATCCCGTCATTTTTATGAAAGGTACCTTGATGTTGCCTTGAAGAAAAACCATGTTTGGATTTGAAAGTAGGCTGGGCATCTGGAGCCAATGCTCAATGTATACAAACAAGATGCTTCTTCAGGGAGGAGCCAGGGCTGGAAACTGGTCCAACGTGCATTGAACTCTAGCTGTTTGGAGTTGTTTAGACTGCTTAAAGAGCAGTTCACAAACAGGAAGGAGTTAAAACTGAGTGAAATGAGCTGTTTCATGAGCCCTTCTATCAGGGCAGACTGGCAATTGTAGCAAGAAGCCCTTTGAGGGCCAACCTGAGGGGCCCATTAGCAGGAAAGCCAGCTTTTATATCCTGACATCTTGCTATAGAAAAGTAAGAAATGGTTTGAGGTTTGTCTTTGCGCCTAGTCCTGCCACTCAAGATTAAATCTTGCAGACAAAACAAGCTGTTTGGGAGGCGGACCAAGAATGCCTTTACAGTGAAGAAAAATATAAACACTCAGCCAACTGTGATTAACTATTGAATGCAAAACACTCCCTGGGTTTTGTTTATTTGTAGACTGTAGAAAAAGCTCCCAAACGATGCCATGCATTCAGTGTGAAAACACTTCAGCCTCTGCAACCCACTGTTGCTGGAGGAAGGAAAGGATTTTGTCCAAGATGGTTTTGGGGGCTTTTTCTTTATATTTTCCTCCCAAATGCGTTGTTTATCTGGCTTTGCAAAGGCGATGTATCCAGCTTCCTCTCATTGTGCGTATTCCTGCCTCCAGCTGCTCACACCTGAGCTGGACTTTGGCTCCTTCGCCTCTCTGCCCACTGGGCAGGATGGGCTAAGAGTGCCTGGCTCAGCTGCAGTGCTGCCAGCAACACTGCCATGCATGGGATCCTGGTGTCCTTTGGATGCTGCCCAGATAAGCATGGAAAAATTGTCACTAAAACCAAAAAAGAGACCAAAAAAGTGTTCGTGAACAATTGCCTATTGCTCAAAGGCAGCTCTGGGCATCCCCAAGCTTTGAGGTGCCTGCTGGAATGATGGTGTACAAAGAGCCCTGGCCCTTTGCAGTGTGCTTCGTGTGTGTGCTTACCTGCTTGTGTAAGTGAAATGGTAACGTCCAAGTTCACAGCCAGTTTTAGAGTTCAAGGAAGGGAGAAAGAGCGGGTGCTGGCAACTGGGGTGGGAAGGGGCAGAGGCTCATTCACCACTGTGCTGCTGTCCCGTCTGGAACAACACTGCTGAGTGCAGTGAAATTACCCTGTCCTGGGAGGTCTGACTGCAAAGTATGTCTTGTAAATGTGCAGTAAATGTTTATATGGAGTTTTATTCTAGTTTTATAATCTAATTTAAATCAAGTGTGACGCCACTGGGGCCGCGCACAGTCTGGGTGCTGCGTTAGGGCTGTAAGGGCTAAAGGTGGAGGCAGGTACGTGGGATTGTGCAGGATTGCTTTTGAAGGTCAAGGAAATGCAGGAAGTAAGGAGTGTTAATTGGGAAAGAAAAGCAGGATTATTAAGACTCCTTTGGCTCCAGTCCCCTGAATTACAGGAGTCGACGCATTTGTATTTTGTCATTAACTTACTGGTGCATCTTTAGAGGCAGCACTGGACAGGCCTGTTGGGAATTCCTAACATTTAAAGCTGCACTTTCATCCCTCCGCTGTGCACACACATCTGAGCCCTCATATGGGCCATACAAGACTGTTTCCTCCTGTTTCAACGTTAGTTATCAAATGAGTGCAAATCGAAGCATGGGCTCTGCAGTCGTGTCTGCTGACTTAACAGCGCCATGCGCTCCATGACGAAGGCAGAATCAGGGCTCCTCGGTCCCAACTCCCCAAGCTGGGCCTTTACCACTGAAGCAGTACAACTGTAAAGGGGACAGTTAATGGCAGATTAGACAAAAGCAGCAAATGAGATTTGACACAAGCAGGCTCTTGTTTAGAAACCAGTTGACTTGTTGGGTTTTTGTTGGTTTAGGTTTCTTTCTTGAAGGACTGTTTAGCTTATTTCAGTGACAGTAAGTATAAAGTCACTCCTGGCTGCTCCCTGAACTTACAAGTAAGAGGCCTCTGCATTAACTCTTCTGCCATTTTCCTATGTTACTCTTTGAAAACAAAGCAGGATCCAAACCATGCTGCAGCAGTTTCTGTACGTGTAAAGAACAAAACTGATAGCATCTAATCAGCCTCTTTGCCAAGGCAAGACAGCAAGAAGTTCTTGCTTTATAACATTAAAAATGCTTTGTAGTTGTATAGGACTTTTCGTGTGAAGACATCAAAGCACATTACAGGTATTAATTAATTAGGTTTCACAACACCCTTGTGAAGTATTTGTGTCCATTTACAAACAAGGCACTGAGGCAAAAAGCAGGGATGTGGCTCGCCGGGGGTGGCATGGCTGCCTCACGGACTGGGCTGTGCCTGGTGTCGGTGTGAGGCTGGGAGATGGCTCCATCCTCATCCCGGGTCTCTCCTGCCGCATCCCAACCCCACTGCCTGGGAGCGGAGGTGATGGGAAGGGCAGCGCAGAGGCTCCCCGCTGCCCTCAAGCCAGTGTTTGAGCTCGGCCATGCAGCGGGACAAGCCCAGTACAGTGGCATAGGAGCAGGGCAAGGCAGAAGGCCATGCTCATCCTCATGCAGGCTCGGTGCTCTTCACCCCACGCCATCGCACGGCATAGCCGTGTCCTGAGTCACCGGCCTTTAAGACTATTGCCTAAAGCTGGGAGCCCGTTGACGCTGGCTGGGAGCAGGCAGTTTCCCCAGGAGCCCACCGGCCACGTTGCCGCCTGCCTTGGCTCACACCAGAGCCCAGCGCCAGCCCTGCTCTTCTTCCGGCTGATGCCAGGCATGCTCTGCGCCCATCTCCCAGTCGCCCTCAGGAATCAGCCCTGTGTAAGGCAGCAACCCATGGGAGTCTGGTCACGGAGGGGAGGAAGCTGCCACCATCACCCTCCCGTTGAGCAGCTGCGTGGTTGAGAGGAGCCGCTGTGCTGGCAGAGCTCCCGAGGATTTCCCCTCAGCGCCAAGCGAGGCATCTAATCCCAGGGGGAAAAGGGACGGCGCCCGTTGGCTCTACCACCCACAGCAGCGGAACCTCCCTGTGGAGCAGCACGAGTGTGCCCGGGAGAGACAGGTTCGGACGAAGGAAGTACGTGGGTCCGGTGCTGAGCATGAGCTTAAGACACGGCCAGGCTGGAAGCCGCTTTGCCAGCAGGAAAGGGTGGGGGAGCATTTGCATGCCACTGCTCCAGCAGCAAGGTATGCCTGCCTCTCAGGAAACTGCCCAGAGCCCTTTGATCAGCAGAGAGAATAATGGAAAAATCTGATTTAATAGAGGTCAAATTAACATAGATTCCATTGGCTGAATGGGGAAAATCTTAAAATAGAAGATGTTCCTTAAGAAAGCAAGAAAAAATCAGATTAAGACCAGATGAGCCTTGTCCAACTAAGAAGCATAAAATATTCTTCCCAGCATGTTGTGGTTATTTTGTAATAACCATGCATTACACTGATATGCCTGTGTAATTGCATACAGGGAGAACAGGAGTAGCATGCCGTATAAAATTGCCAGACACCATCAGCTACCATGAGGTAAAGCCTATTCATAGTGGTCCATGTTTCCCTTATCTGACATGTCAGTAATTCCCTTTCTTGTGTTGTTTTGCCTGAGTAACGTTATCAATTTTTCCTCAAGATTTGACCCCATAATGCTTCCTTGAGGAAGAGGGAAGTGTCCTTGAAGACCACCTCATTGTTTCATTCACTTCCCTTGAATCCTTAAAGCTCAACCTATGACAAACAGTTTGTAAATGAAAGATGCCGAATGACGTAGTCTCTGCTTCCAGTTCTCCTTGATCTCAGCCGAGTTTTTGATGTCCAAACTGAACTGAAATGTGGAAATTCCTCTACAGGCTGCATAACGATATATAAAAAAAGAGACAACAAACCCAGTTGGCCAAGGTACGATCTTCAGGCCCCAGTTCAAACGTAGCATTTAAGCACTTGCTTAACTTACTAATTGAAATCAATGGGATTTCAAGCACTTTGCTGAAATGGGAGATTCCGTGGACAACGTTTGTGCCAGTGCATTTGTAATACAGAAATCAAGTCGTGCCAGGTTTATTTTGGCTTCGGGTTTCTTCATGGTGGTGATTGACAAATCCACAGAATTGGACTAATACCAGAAAGGTGATGACTATAAGAGAAGCGATGACAAGAAACAATAAATCCTGAACTGGCAAACGCTTTTACTTGGGCAGACTGAAAACCTCTACGTAAGGGAACAAAGCGGTCCATTTATGCTGATAGATGCACTCTTTTCAGGAAGACCTCCAGTTAATCAGCAACTAATGTGCTCGGACAGCTAAAAATCTTGAAGCAAATCGTTTTACAAGTGGTGTAACTACTCTGAAGCTTTTGGAAACGGGCAGGTTTACATCACTCGATAGTCTAGTCATATAATCTTATAATCACTTTGAAAAGATTCATTTCCTGGAGAAAAAATTTCATGCCTTTGCATTGCAGGCAATAGGACAGAGCTCAGCATGGTAATGGATTTCGTGTCTGTTGCTGGAGGTTGTCCAAACCCACCCCACTAACCAATAAATCACTGCCTAATTGAAAAGATTCACAGAAACAGATTACAACATAGAGGATGGAACCAGTACGGTAAGAATTAGACTGACAGTGTCCATACGTAGGGTGTGGTGGTGATCTTACAGCTTGCCCCCACTTGCCCTTCTCACTCCTTTTCCTCCTCCTGCCACTCCTTGCTGCCTGATCGCTCCCTTCATCCTCGACACCGGCTCCAGTACATAGCCGGTCACATGGAGAGTGCGTTTGACTCCCTAACCCAGAGAGAAAAAGAAACAGCATTTTTCGGTTGAGTTAATTTTTCCTATTTTAATGACTTGACTCATTACAGTGCGAGCGAGGAGAGCATGACTGGGGAAAACCTCAGTCCTGCTGTGGACACGGGCAGTTATTCCGGCTTTAGCCACCTCATGATACCACACCTTGACTGTGCCGTGCAATTTCCACTTTACTGACACAGGGCAACATGGACAAGTTATTGCCGGTACATCAAAGAGCTGGAAAAAATTAATCAACAGCACCTCCGAGCTATTAGGCATAGGCTGTCGTTAGATAAAATCATAAATAATGAAATCCCGTAAGGATGTTGCACAACAAGCACTGAAGCAAAGCTCATAAACCTCTTCTTCGCTGCATTTGAGCGTTTTCCTTCCACAGAAGACATCGTTTTCTAAAAGTAATGTTTTTTGCACAGCAAACTCACGCTGGGCAGAGGCGGGAAGGGCCCCAGCCCTTGTGATGTCAGGATAAATATGTGGGAAGCCAATGCAGCAGAAAATCCAGCCAGAGGAATGTCTGGTGCAGAGCGAGTGGCGCAGGAGCGGGCTGGCTGCTGCTCCCACCCGCCACGGCTCCCGCGAGGTGTGAGCGAGTGCTCAGGCTCCGGCCATGGCCAATGTCAATGTGGGGTGGCCCCTTGGCTGTATAGGCTCAGCCTGAGGTTTGTCTCCTGCTCACCCATGCCCCGAGGGGATGCCATCCCAAAACGCGTGTTCCCCTCCCGAGGGTGCGCTGAGTGAACTGGATGGGCTTGTCTATCAGATGCAGAAGCAATTAGCCTGGGCTTTAATGAAGGATTTTAGCATCTGAGTGTAGAAAACCTTAACAAAAGACCTTTGCACTAGACTCTGCAAATTTGTTGTAAGCAACAAGTAACAAGAGCAGATTTAGAGATTAAGATAATAAAAAACATTGCATTCCCTTGCCCAAAAGCCTATAAATCAAGACTTTGGCTCTTCACTGCAGAAATGCTCTCAGATGTAATTGGAAACAGGCAGCACCAATCTGAAACACTTCATCGAGCTCGGTTTGCTTGGGTGAGGAGGTTTCCAGCGCCCCTCAAGAAGAGGCTCCCCCTTCCTAGTTAACAGGTTAGTAACATGAAACCCTGTACCACCACCCTGCCTGTCCATTTCATCTGAAGCTGACTAGGGATTCAGCAGCAATAAAACATGCACCCAAGGCATGTGCGTGAGGAGGTCCCTGTGGGCCCGCAACCATCTGCGCACTGAAGAGGCAGGGCAAGGCATAGGGCAGAGGCACATGGGTTAGCAGAGCCAGGAGCAGCTGGCTCTTTGCATGTGGAGGAAGAGGAAGGACTCCTCCAAGCCTACGGATCCTTCCCACCAAGTGCCTGGAGTAGGACACGTGGTGCCACCACCTTACAAATGGCATTATCACCCCACATGCAGCATACCCACGATGGTTTCCCTCCCAGGACACCACCCTTGGCTTTGCCCCACGGGGGCAGAAGGTCCTGACACCTCCATAATGCTGGAGGATCCACTCTGACAAAGAAGAGTCACCTATTCAGTTTCCTCATTCTGGGTAGCATTCATACCTCAGAGCCACAGCTATGGTGGTTCAGGTATCAAGCATGGTTTGAACTCAAAGGCCAAATAGCTGTCTAAAAGATACTTGCGCAGGAAAGCTGTGCTGCCATAAGGCAAATCATCATGGATATTCTTCAGCTGAGCTGCTATTGCTTTAGAAAGTGTTTAATTCAAACTGGAAAGGCTGCTTTTATCCAGAACCATCCAGAAGATGACCATAATGCTCTAGTTATATATCAGTAATAAACAGCAAAGCTTGCCATGAAGAGGGGAACGAGCGCAGCAAGTAGTTCTGCAGAGCACTGGTGCCAAGCCAGATCAAGGCAATAGAATTTATAGCCACTATTATCTGCATGAGGTATATTTATGACTCCACTCCCCATTGCTCTGATATCTTCAAATCTCTCAAGATTTGTATATTCATTCCCACAACATTCCTGTAGGTAAGGAATCTGCAAACAAGAAGCCCAGTACTGGAGCTTCTCCATGCAGCATGGAGCAGGTTTTGGAAGGTGGGGAAATCTAAGAGACCTTCAGCACTTACAGATACATCCATGAAACTTAACCAGATAATGTAATGTAAGTAGTTGGGCTATCTACAAGGTAAGTAGCTAAATTGCTTAGGGTTGGGCTGTTCAAGAGTTCAGACTAGATGATGACAGTGAGTCTTTATCACTTCAAAATATACCTGAACTTGCAACCTAAGCAACCCTGATCTAAGACTCCTTGATACAGGATGCTTAGAGGCATAGGAAAATGAAAGTGCTCCAAGCCCTGAGATTCATAATAGGAAGGAGAAATAATAAGCAAGTTTGTATACATGAATGTTTGATCATTTTAGGTTTAAAATAGACCTTAAATTTTGTCCCTAATTCTTCAACACCCGATTTATTATTCATTACTTTGAGAAACTACTGATCTCATTAAACAGCAGAAAGGGACTAACACAACACCTGGGATAAATGAAACAGCATTCCTTTTCTGTTGCTCAGCTTTCACATTGATATGGGGAGTCTATATTTTCATGTCATTTTGCCTACATCTTTTACTGTGACATCAATTGTATTGTATTCCGAAGTGAAAATAACTTCTCTTCTTCCTGTCCTTCAAACAGGGGAAGACACTCCTGAGCAGAGCAGGCAGACTTGGCCAGTTTTCAGGCTGAAGCTCTTCTCTTCAGGAGGGGTTGTGGCCACTGCAGCTGGGAATGGTTCCTCTTCTGTGCGGGTCCCTGGGGCCTCACGGGTGCTCTTGGACAAGCTTGGCCTCGGTTCACTGCTCTGTTCAATGACGATAATTATTCATTCTTACCTTGGTGAGCTTAATTAATACTCATAAAGCACTTTGAGATCCTTGGATGAAAGACTCTGTTGACAGACAAAATACTTTAATGGTGACTGTCAAATTAAGGTCCACTGAGCTTCCTCAGCAATTGAAAGGTTAATTAGCTTGTGCTAGGAGCCTGCCAGCCCCAGCAGAGACAGAATGCTGGGATGGAGGTGTCCATCCCTGTCCTCTCCTCACTGGGATAGCTTTGTTGAACGGAAGTCCTTCCCTATTCACATCTCACTGCTGGGAGGTAATGTCCTTACAGTACATATATACACACATCTTCCAAATGGTTGTGTTGAAACCGTTTCCCTCTTCCTGGGACCCCACATCCCAGCCGGCAGGGAGGCAGGCATCAAGCTTCCCCTGGCAGAGCTCAGGCAGGTAGGTTTCCCTGCACCCATGAGGGCTGTGAGCACCGCTCATCCCCTTGGCAAGCACTTGTCATCTGCTCCTGGAGGAGCCTGAGGCTGGCACTGGAGGCACAGGCAGGTGAATGAGCTCTTCAGTGCAAGAGGTGCTGCCCAGCTCACGGCAGGAAACCAGCTGTGTTTCCTGGGCAGGTCACGGCTTGGTAGGGCACAAGGGAGGAAGGCGCCTATGAGTAAACCCTGCATTCATTAGGCATAACGCAGTGCCTTGATATGAAAATAAGGGGAGCCTGCACCTCCCTTGGGGACCCCATCCTCAGGCACCACATGAGGAATCAGAAATGATTATTTTAGCAAGGGGGAGCTTTGGTTTTGGTTTTGGTCTTGGTCAGACACTGCAGCTGTATTCTCAAAGCTGAGACAATCAAAAGGCTGCGGCACAGTTTGCCTTTGCACACTTGGCCCTTCTGTGCACCGTCACAGCTTCAGGTGGGCAGCTCTTTGGGGTGGTGCCTGCAGACCCTGCTCGCTGTGGCTCACACATGGCCAGAACAGCTCACAAAAAGCACATCAGCTCCTGTATGGGCAGAACATCCCACCCCAGGTTCGCAGCATCGTGCTTGTGCTAGTTCAGCCCATGATGAGTCTGCAGAGGGGGGCAGTTGTTAAAACCTGGTGGTAGCTTGTGCGAAAAGGGGGTGTCCTTGCCAGCAAAACCAGGGAGAGCACCAAACCTGGGCTCCCCTGCGTCGCAGTGCATCTCTGTGTCAGCACCAGTGCCCGTCGCTGAAGCACCAGCAGCCTGACTGGGCAGTCCTGTGCCACTGCCCATGTGAAGGAGAAAAGAATGGCTGCATTTCCACTGGTGATGGTAGCTGCTTAGCTTCTGCATGGGTTTTCTGTTAGCCAGGATGGGGAGCTCTGCTTTGCTGGTGGTTTCCTTTCTGCGCTCTCTCTCGCAGTGCGCACCAACCCAGCCCCAAACCGCCTATGTCCTGCCCTCCTCTTGTTTCACTGCTTTCCTGTTGCAGAGAGGGTGCTCAGCTTTTGATGGGCTGATGTTGGCCTCAGCAGAGCACAGCACTCTGCTGGGTGAGCCCAGCCCTGGTGCCCTCCTTCCTCTGCACAGACCATGACCATTCCTGGCAATGGCTCCTCAGGTACCATTTTCTGCCTGAGCATCACAGCTCCAGCAATGATAGAGGCACCCTGCGTATTTCGACCCTTCTGCTCTCTGGAAGTATTTAAGGGCAGAAAGCACAAATCTCTGGTACTAAAAGCCCTGCTTTGTGGCCAGTCTTCACCTGGGAAAAATCCACAAGCAAAAGCAATCCCTCCTCTCTCTGGGTAGGAGATACTGCAGTTTGACTCATGGGATTTTAGACCACATCTCGTACGTGTATGTTTACCAAAAGGCAGCATCTTGTGCCCCAGCTAATTGCCTTTTGAAGCGGCCTGGGGGAGAGAGCATGAAGGTTTCTTAGAAGATTAAAAGTAGTAGTGAAAGTCACAGGGCCTTTTTCCTTTATACAATCGAAGCCAAATTTGAGTAATAACCCTTCTGATGTCTCTGGGGGGAGGAGATGTGACGTCTTGAGGTAAACCACACATCCCGTAACTACTACTGTGCCATCCGTGAGAGCTGCCTCGCCACAGAAGTGGCAGAACTGCTTTTCAGCAAAAGTCACCGCTGTTTTTTGGAGGGGAACGATTCCAGTCAGAGAAAGACCGGGCAGCGGGGAGGAAGAAAACCCGACCGCAATAAAGCAGCCATTGAACCTGAAAGGAAAAAGACGTCAGCATCTCCGGCAGGGGCTCTCCTCTTTTTCCTGGTATATCCGCGAACCATAATTATGTGGAAAGAAGTCGTGGGTGGGACCGGCTTACTGACAGGCTGAACCGTATGACCTAATGCCGTGACATTGTGAGGGAAGAGGGGTTGGCTCACCCACCTTGTGGGACCTGCAAACCCAGGGTGGCCGCCCACTTGTGTGTCTTCATTAGCCTTCCCCTCATTGATGGTGTGAGGAGGGTGTCCCTGCTCTGGCAGAGACTTGTTGACTGGGAGGCAGCCGGGTGATGGTGGTAATTCAGGAAGAGATCGTTAGGGATAGCAGAGGAAAGGTCTAAGGGCTATGGGAGCTGAGCTCTGTCCCATCTCCTTTCCAAGAGAGGCCTAAACAGGGATTGGAAGCCCAAGGAAAGGGCAATTTGGAGCTCCTGAGCTCCTCGGGATTCAGAGGTGTGCCCAAGGAAAAGCTGGTGCTGAGAGCTGCAGCTGAAGGCTGTGGTTCTCCTGCTGTAAAATTTGTAATGGGTAGAGTTTGAGGTGAACGGTGCAGCGCGTTGAAACCCTAAAGGCCTCTGAGGTGGCCCTGCTGGGACACACAGGAAGGAAGCTGTGGCCAGAAGAAGGGACTTGGGCACCTTGGGGTGGAGCCTGGAGGCAGATGTGTGGCTGCTTCAGACCTCCCATGTTAAAATATCATAGCAAGGTAGCTGAGGAGAGCCCAGCTGAGGGAGAGACATAAGGAGAGCCTCTTAACCCCTTGCAAGGTCATGCTCCACCCCTCATCCGTTTAAACAGACATTGGCAGAACACTGAGGTGGCCAAGGGATGACTACAGGCAAGGTCTGAGGTGTAGACCTGTTTGTCTCCAAGCCTATGACGGAAATAGAAGTCTATCTGTAGCTGAGGACTGAGGTGTGCTCTCCAAGTTAAATAAGGATGTACAGCCCTAGAATGGCATGGAAAGCTATGGGTTAGATCTGTGCTGAGGAAGCACCTACCAGCACTGACTGCACTAGAGGTCTTTCAGGGCAGCATTTTGCTAATCATCTCTTCCAATCTACAAGCTTTGGTCCCTTCCCATCACTGTTCCCCAGAAAAACTAGGAGGGGAAAAATGTGCCTGCTCATCTCATTGATACAAATCCAATTGTCAGGATGGGACAGCGCTGGGATCGTCGCTTACCTAGCTCTAACATCTGGGATAACTGTATTTCTAACATCCCATCACCAAATGGTGTTTTCTGGCATCCCACCTCTCTCCCACCCGCAACCAGCGGGCACTGCAGGGACACGGGATCCCAGGTCAGCGCATCCCAGCAGCACCCATGCCAGGATGGACACGCCACTGGCAGTGCAGGGGCCCTTGTCCCAGGACCGCCTGGCAGTGGGGCTACCTGCAGTGCCAGCACAGCCATCCATGGTGTCTGATGTGTTAATGCCCGCGTTTACAGGCTCCCCCGAGCGAGAGAGCACAGGGATGTTTAGGTGGCTGAACCTCCTCCTGTTGTTTTAAGGGTTCTGGCAAACAGTCAAGAACAAAAGCTAAGACAGCCAGTTCCCGTTTGCAGGCACGTCCCTACATTTCAATGTGGCAAACCTTGTGATTTAGCAAGTGAGAGCCTTCTGCCCCAGGGCTGTTAAAAGCTGCTTTTTTAAAAGCGGGGGGGGAAAAAAAAAGAAAGAAGGAAAGAAAGAAGAAAACAAACCTGTCAAGACTTCCAAGAAAATGAGAAAAACACCAGCGTGGATGGGCTGCAGGACTGGGCCCAGGCTTCTGACTGTGCCTCCACGTAGGGAAACCTGCAGGCTGAGAGTCTGGCCCTTTGAAAGCTGCTGGGGGCTTTTGTTTGGTTGTTCGATAAGCTTGTACTTAAGCAGATAGGAACAAAATGCGAGTGGCTTTTGCTGCCTTCATGAATAATGAAGACCATTTGATGCTTTTCCCTCTAAAAGTGAGTACCCCCCTGGCTGAAGTGGAACATGTTGGCTCACGGGACAGTGTTCATCAGTGGAAAAGGACAAATTTAGTCAATCTAGTCTAATATTTTCCACTGCTGCAGGCTGTGGCTGGTGGGAGCCTGAACCTGAGAGGCTGTGCATCCGCCCCAGGACCAGCCCCTGGCATGGAAGGAGCAGGTTCTTGCATGCCAGGTCCCCATGGGCTCATAGGTAGGTATCTGTGCATACATGCGTGGACATGAATGTGTGTACACGTGTGTGCCCTCCATAGAAGAGCCAAAAGGTGTTTGCGGTGGGGCAGATCCCCTCTTGAGCTGGATCCAGAGACCAAGGGCTGCACCAGGGTGGCAAGGGACAGCCCCGGGAACCCAGCAGTGGTCCTAAGCTCCTTCAGAAGTATGCAGCCATCACCTGATGGGCTCCAGGATAGGTCCAAACCTCTGTGGTTGCTGCAGTTGCCAGCACAGGGTTACAAGCCCAAAGGCAATGTGCACAAGTTGTCACCACTCATGACATGAGGCATCCTTGCATGGGAGAAGAGCAACCTGCCACTTCTTTGGGGTACCAAATGCAGCAGAGATGTGACTGGTGGCAGTCTTGATGCCCTGACCCTCACAATGTCCCTACAAGCTGTCCTTGTAGGGACCTGCTGGCACTCTTGCCCACATAGCCGGTCTGCCTGTCTTCTTCCTGCAGCTGCTGGGTCCTCCTGCTCCCAGCCCCAGCCTCCGGCATCACAGCTTGTCGCAGCCTGCACTGTCACTGCTGTCCGAAAGGCAGCAGGGAGAGAGCAGGGGGGATCAGGCTACTTACTTATGGCTTCTTGGCTGTTCATTTGTGTGCAACCAGCAGTGGGGCTAGCCCTGCCAGTGAAGTAAAGAGTGTGCCCCTGGGTACCTGGCTGTGCATGTCAAGCCAGGCATCTTAAATGAGAAGCTATTGAAAAGACCAAAGAGCAGATAGTGTCCCTGGCCACACATAATGGTGTCGGTGGGAGAGCTCTGTGGCACAGCACCCAGCTGCAGAGCTGGTACCCAGAAAGCCAGGGAGCAGTGACATTCTTTGTTTTACAAATAGGTATTGCCTTTGGAAGCGGGATCAGTTGTAACATATTTATTGCGAGAATGAAAGACAAAAAGCAGAAGCCTCTGCCAAGAGCAAGTGAAATGGGCTTGCTTTTTAAAGAACTACCACAGGACCGATTACCTTTCCAAGTAATTAAACATTGTGAAAGGTTATTAACGTGCCGATAATAGACAGCTTTGCAAACTGCCAGCACAGTATGATCTGACAGAGGATGGCACAACGGCAAGGAGCAAGCCTGCTCTGCCTGCTGTCCTTTGCAGCCCCACGGTTTGGATGTGCCCGCAGGGACCCGCCAAGGGGCCCAAGGGTCCCAACACTTCCAGCTGTGCTGAATGCCTGCAAGGCTCACCCTTGCTGGTGGGGGGGCTGCGGGATTGCAGCTTCCTGCATGGGTTGGGTTGGATCATCTCACTCCAACCAGGGGCAAGGCAGCAGGTGCCTGCAGGCAGCCCAGGACCTGTCCGCGCTCGCCGCCCGATGTAGGTTAATGTGCATTAGTTCTCTTAAACCGACTCACATCCACAAACACCATCTCTTGTTGTGGCCCCAGTGGTATTTTAGTGCGTGTCACTAACCCCGCTATGGAAGCAGGCTTGCAGAGGGACGGGATGCGTTTGCCTGAAGCCACATGCGCGCAAACGGGGCCCAGGCTGAGCCTGCTGATCACTCCCACTGCTGTCCCATGCCCCTTCGCCAGCTCCTGAGGGTGCCCCTGCTCTGTTTACCTGGGCTTCAGCCTCACGCTTTGGGAGTGCTCCTCCAACACATCCCTATCTATAGCATTGCCTGCGGGCAGGGGCAGCCCTCACTGATCCCAGCTGCGGGGAAGCTCCCGCAAGCCCTAGGATCACATCCTAGCCAGAGGGACGGTAGGTGGGCAAACACTTGACCAGAGCAGCCACCTCCTAGTCCTTCCCTGAGACTCGAGGTGGAAAAGCTCTGCTTTTAACTCCTCTTTCTGTACTCAGCAGCAAGAGGAAGAAGGAGGAGGAAAGAAAAGTGCAGGCCGTGGTGGAAAGATTCAGTAACATCCTGGGGGAGAACATCCTTGTAACCCTCCTAAAGCTTGCCCAGCACTATAAAAGCTTGGTACATTTTCCTGGACTCAGTGTTTGTGTTGGCATGACACCATGCATTGCTTTGAAAGAACTTAAAGTGCCTTTGCATGTAGGCTGTGTGCAACCCGAGCTTCTAGGTCATCCTGCTGCTTTCAAAAGCCCTGTTCTGTATTCCTGAGCAAGCCAGCAGTTTATTATGGGAGGTGTTTAGACTGGGGCATTTAAGAAGTACTACATAATAGCAGTCTCCACCTCACGTCCCAGAGAATTTGGCTGGTATTGCTAGTACTTAAGTGTCATCAGGATAAATACAGAACTAAAACAAATCAGGGTAGTTTGTATTTTCCTGCTGTGACTCTTACAGGCTTTCCAGGGGCTTGGCAAAGAGCAAGGTACTTCCTCAGGCATGGATTGGGCTCTCCCTAAGCACAAATGGATAGGAGCAAGGTTTTCAAGATAAGCCCCCATGAAGTGAGTGGCCCCAGCTATAGAGTCCGGGCAGCCACACTTTGCAGCAAGACCAGTGGTTCAGCCTCCTGGTCCCACCAACAAGATGTCTGGGGCAGTGAGAAGCTGAGTGCCAGACACTCCATGCTACACAGCAGCTTATAACTGCAACCAGGAGGGAACCACCAGCATCACTGAGATCTGTGTCCACAAGTCCACAGGCTCCATCCCTGGCAGTGTTCAAGGCCAGGTTGGATGAAGCCTTGGGTGGGATGGTTTAGTGTGAGGTGTCCCTGCCCATGGCAGGGGGGTTGGAACTGGATGATCTTGAGGTCCTTTCCAACCCAAACTATTCCATGATTCTACAGGGACCTCAGCCCAGTGGGAATGCTACCATTCTGCTTCCCTGAGTGAAGCTGCACAGGTCTGGGTTTGGTTTCATGCACTGGCAGTCCTGTGCCATCCTTATGGGTGGGTTGCTGGGGTAGAGCCTGTCCTGGATGGCAAGAGAGGAAGAAGCCTTTCCCAGATGCTCAGATGGATCCTTGGTCCATTTTCAGTCCTAAATGCCCAATTTCTCAGAAAGCATCAGTGCTCCTAATGGATATTTCTTTGCCAGGGGTATCAAAGGACAACGTATCCCAGGAAGATGGAAAGATGCTCTAGACCACAAGGACACCCACTGGGACGGAGAAGAGCCGGGCCACACAGGGACAGCAGCCCAGCCTGCGAAGCCTCTCCCTCCCTCCAGGGTTTGCAGCAATGCACAGGTCGCTACCCTACAAGACAGAAAGGACACTTCACGGGTTCAGTCGGCAATTAACTTTACCTTTGCTTCTCAGCCGCCTGTTCTGCTCACTCCTAGTGAGCTGTGCTGAAGTCCCACCAGTGCCCCGAGCCATGTCTGCAGGCGCTGCGCTGATCAATATTACTTGCTGGAAAAAGTAAGTCTCACTTATCGGCCACACATTCCCCTGAGTGCTTGTGTCAAACCCTTCATGTCAGCTGAAGGGAGGCTCACCACCAGAAAGGTCAAACTGCCTCAACGAGATCTGAGCTCAGCCATTAACTCCTGTGTGTTTATCTGCCTCCTGCTATCAGGACTATCACTGTGTGCCACACACGCCCCTTCTCCTCCTCCTCCTCCTCCTCCTTGCTGCCATGCAGCCGGGGAGTACTTCTGAGGGGCTGAATCACTCAGGCAGGAACAATGAGCTGTCTGATAAGCTCGGCTGGGTGATCCACTTGGCCTGCACCAAGCGCTTTCTGACAGTTAAGGTCCAAAACTCTGCAGTTTTGAGAGGCTGTTCCCTCTCCTGCCAGCCCAGGCTGCGAGGGCATAGTACTCGGTGCTCCTCAGCAGCATGGCTGTGGGCCTGATCCTGATTGTGCCTGAGCAAGGGCACTTCAGGCAAAATGCTGTCATAGACTCATAGAATAGTTTGGGTTGGAAAGGACCTTCGAAGCCCATCTAGTCAAACCCCCCTGCAATGAGCAGGGACATCTTCAACTAGATCGGGTTGCCCAGAGCCACATCCAGCCTGGCCTTGAATATCTCCAGGGATGAGGCATCCATCACCTCTCTGGGCAACCTGTGCCAGTGTTTAACCTGCCCTCAGCATCTGTTCAGGTGAGCTATGGGGGTGCTAACAGGGGTGGGGGTTACTGCTCCTGAGGTAGGTTTTTGGTCCTTTCCACTGCTCTGACACAAGAAAATGTGTTTTTTTGAGGCCCTGCTCACAAAATACAGCAGGAGAATAGTCAAGTCCCTTACCAGGCTGGGCAATGGGAAAAGAGCTGGGTCCATGCTCTGCAGGGCAGTGCTCCCGTCCCCTAGAACACCTCCTGTTGCAGTGTCTGCCCAGGCCGTACCGGCAGCCCCGCTTGGGCTCTTATGGGGAAGCCCCCGGGCATCGGCATGGATGAGCTTCAGCGGGCCCTTTGGCTGCTGGGACCAGAGGTGGTGTCTCTGCAAGAGGCGGGAGCGGGGCAAGGCAGGCTCTCATGTTGCTGAGACAGGTTTGGAGCTGGGCAAACAAACACAGGTATCAAGATAAGACCGTTCATCTCGTGCCAAGAGATGCCTAGAGCTCGGCTCATGGGATCTCGGTTCCCATCTCTCACATCCCGTGTACTCTAGGGCTAGGAGAGAGCTCTCATCCCTAGGATGGTATCTCCTGGAGCTGTTTTCTGCTTCCCTACACCAGCAAAATGCCATAAAGTGTGCGTTGTGGTCACTTTTAATAAGCCCTTGGTCCCAATCCACCTTTTGCACCTGCTGCTCAGTGGGTTGGGAGGATCTTTAATCTGGAGCACTTTAAGAGGGCTGAAGCTGTTTCTGCTTTGAAGTAGCGTTTGGCTTTGTCGGCGTCTGGGATCTCTGCAGAGCTGACCCTGTGTGGAGCCAGCAGGACTGCTGGCTACAGCACTGCACCATGGCTGTGCAGCGATTTGGTGCCCACGCTGCTGCAGGACTGCCCTGCTGCCACCCTGCAGGCATCCCAAGACCTGAGCATCACCCAACCCTGCTCCAAAAGGAGGAACAGCGTCACGGCATCTGGCTTTATGCTGGGCTTTTATTGGCACTGGGATTGGGAAAGAGTTAAACGATGTCACCTCATCCCTCAGCAGCAGTGAGGGTGGCAGGATTAATGTCATTACCCCGGACTGGACATAAGGCAGCACCCACCCTGGCAGTCACCTGAGGTTTCAGTTGAGGGAGTGACTCCCTGCCCTAAAGATACAGCGCACTGGTTGCTGGAGGGAGGCCTGATGGCCACCCTTCTGAAAACAACAGGGTTATCAGCAGGAGAGAGGGCTCTGGCCCGACAGTAGTGGGTAGGAAAATTACTCTGCTTGGCGAAAGGTGTGTTTGCTGAACCACGTCCTGAAGCCCTTTGAAGGAGAAAACCTCCATTCTCCCTTGGATATGCTGCAGTACTTAATAAATAACTGTAATTAAGTGTGAGGTGGTAGCTTAAGAGCTCGTTCCCAGAAGTTAACATCAAAACGCTTGCTCTTAGCACTTAGAGAGACAATATGAAAGCAGACTTCACGCACGGATGAAAGTAGAGTAGTCAGAAAAGGCTGGAGAGCCCCAGAAAGGCATACACGGCTTCTTCAGGGAGCTCGAGGAAAAGGTCTTGGGAAGCAACAGCGCCGCTCCTGTAATAGAAGTCCCTTTTGATGAACGGTGACCGAGATAGCACCGGAGTGAGTTTTAAAACAGGAGATGGGAATCTGGTGGGGAGAAGAGGTGGGTGCCCTTTCCTGCCCCGCAGCAGGGACAACCACAGCACCTCTCAGCTTTCCTTCACTGCCAGCTGGCACGTTTAAGGTGAAGTGGCTACTGCAGGCTTCTTCCTATGAGATGTTTAAAGGGGTGTAAAAAAGAGGAAGGAGGAGAAAGAGGATGGTGGATGCAATGTATTTCTGATCAAAAACCAGTGATCCTGCCCTTAGGCATGTGTCATGGCGTGGTGCTGCTGGGAAGGCTGGAGAAAGAGGTCCTGACTGCAGGCTCTGCCACGTGCTTGCCAAGGGCCAAGTCTAAGCCACTGCAGAGTGCCCTTATCCTCTGCTCCTGTAAAAACATGGTGAAAAGCATTCCCAGGTCTGGGTTTCAGTCTCCTAATTGCTGCCGAAATCGAGAAGCACGAGGAGCCAAGGTCTCATTTGCCTTACAATGATCCTCTCCTGCCCTGGAACCTGGGCTGGTCTTAATTTGTCTATGGTTCAGGCAAGAATGGACTAGGCAGAGGTACATGTTATCTCTTGTTTTTTTGGAAGGAGGGAGCCTATTGCACAATGAAGCTTGGTCTGGATGCGGATTAAAAATGCATGTGTCTGGGGCACTGCAAGCCAGGCTAGTTTGAATTACTTTGACCCAAAAAAACAGAGAAGAATTAGAAAGGGCTGATATGGGAATGAGGAGGCTCCATGGGACTGATTACTTTGTTCTCTATGGGAGACAGGGACCACTTCTGTGCGTGTGAGCCCCTCTTGGCCAGAGGGGTTTTGCACTCCCAAGCCAAGAAGAAACTCTCACAAAGCCGACGTAAATACACAGTAGAATTTCAGCGTCGCACCTGGGGGCCATGGGTCAGGCACTGGTGGAGGGCAGGGTGGTGCTGGTCCAGCCATGGAAGAGAGGTTCTTCACCCCACAAGAGCTGAGGGTTTGGCCTCAGGTGTGCCTCCAGCTTCCTCCACTTCTTACAGGGCTTTTAACCAGAGGATTTACAAGTGTCAACTAATTGCATCCACATTAACTGCAGCCAAATATTAAAACAGCACTTGAATGTCATTTCAAACAAGCTGTTCCCAGACTAGGTCTCATGTAAATTTGGCAGGATGGCGTAGATGTGCCAAAATCACTTTGGAATAATGTCTGAAAATGCTTGTGCTTGAGCTGAGACATAGGAGCAGGTAGTTTAGGTTTAATGATGTGCTGGAGGAAAACTATAGAAACACTTCTAAAGAGGAGGCATGAGAAACCCCCTTTCTCTTCCACTCACAAAATGCCCCAGCACTAACACTCTAAAACACCCCTCTCCGCACACCCTGCTTCTGGCCGTCTCTCTCCTCTGGACCAAACACTTTTGCGTTCCTTGCTGCACGGTAGTGCGGGTCCTCCAAGCCCACCAGCCTACCTTCAAATGTGGTCGAAGCCGTGGCTGGTGGCCCCCAGTGACAGCAGCAGTTCCCAATGCCTGGTGAACCCCAGCATCTCTGCCCGAGGAGAGCTGACAGCACAGCCAAGGAGGGACCAGCCAAAACCCAACCCCTTTCATTAAGCTGCTTTATTACGATGCGTGTTTTCCCCTGTCTCTCTTCATCTCTTCACAACTTCAGCCGAGCTCCTCTCACATCCTGAATTAATTCTCTTTCCAGCGAAAGGAAGCACATGCAGATCACCTGCCTAATGTGCAACCCAAGGGGAAAAACACGGTACAGCCTTGTGGTGCCAGCTCAAGTGCATCTGCCCTCCCCAACCCTGTCCTCACCTCCCTTAAAGCCAGACGCTGTGTGAAACAGGTTGGCTGATTTGGAGGGAGAATTTCTCTTGCCTGGAAAATGAAGGTGCTGGAAAACAAACAGCGTCAGTGGGAGTTTTAGTCCCAGATGCCTGGCTCAGTGCTGAATAAAGACCTGGTGCTGAAGGCTCAGCACCAATGGGCTGCCTGGTTTCAGAGGTGCCCGAGGGCTCTGCGCCTGAGGCAGGTGCTCAGATGAGCTCCTGTGGGAAAATACTTTGTCCACAAGACAGCTTAAATGGGACTTTACAGCTTGAACCTAGGTGACTTCTCCTTCCCCACCAGCAGAAACGACTCAGGGCTGGGCAAATCCCCCAGAGAGGGTGAAATGGGACATTTTGGGTCTAAGAGCAGTGCTGTATAAAGCAGCATCCCCACTGGATTTGCCATGGGTCACCCCAGAGCCCCATTCTCTGTGCAGTGTCTCTGCTCTAATCCACTTCTGCCACCTTCCAGCCTGTGCTGGGCAGTGACCTGGTGATGCCATTGCCACCAGTGGCCGGCTGTGACTGACCTTCCCTGTGAGCTTCCACTGCAGCGAAGCCTTGGACTTCCACCTGCCCTGCCCATGACATACTCTGCTTTGGAGGCCTTGAGCGGCTCTGGGGCTGGGTCCTGGGAGGGTGCGGGGGTACACATCAGAAAACAAAAAGAAGTAGGAAGGTAAAACTGAAAAAATAAAAATGAGAGGGGAAAAGAAGAAAATATAAATAGGAATATTTAAAATAAAAATATTTAAAAATTAAATAGAAAATAATGATGAATATTTAAAATTAAGGAAAAAATAAACAATAAAAGAGAAAGGTAAATGTATATAAAAAGAAAAAGAATATAATTAAAAGTGAATAATGTTTTAAAAATTAAAATAAAGATGAAAAATTTAAATTGAAAATAAAAACATAAAAGTAGCAATATAAATAATTTAGACAATTGAAAGAAAACAAAAGAGGAGAAAAGAAGAAAAAAAGAAAAGAGGGAAGAAGAGAAAAGAGCAAAGATAAAGCAATTTCAAAAGTAAATAAAAAAATCGTAAGTAAAGATTAAAACAACAGCAAAACCAACACTAGGGTAACGCTGCTCTGAAAACCAGCCGAGCCCAGCGCTCGGCTCCTCGATGCGGTGAAGAAGCGGGCGGCGCACGGGGGTGCCGCTGGTTGCAGCCCCCTCCGGCAGCGGGTAGTGCAGGACGGACCCCATGTGTGTGTGTGTGTGTGTGTCCCCGAGGTTTGCTGCCCATAGCCCCCATCGCCCCCTGCCCCGCGGTGCGCCTGCCCCTTTAAATCCCGGCGCCGGAGCCAGGGAATCCCTCTCGCAGCGCGTCATCCGCAGCAAGGAAACCCGCGCTCGCGTCGTGCGACGCAAATGACCATTTTTGGCAACGTGCGACAACGGACGGGACCAAGTGGGGCGGGGGGAGGCGGGGCCTGACGGGAACACGGCTCCGCACCGCCCCCGCCGCCCCGCCCGGTCCCGCGCAATGCCCGCGGTGCACCGGGGCCGGGAGGGGCGGGCAAAGCGGCGGGGGCGGCGCGGCGGGCGCGGCGAGGGCGGGCTCCATCGCCATGTCCCCGTCCCGTCCGTCCGTCCCCCCCCCCGCGGCGGCGGCAGGTGGGAGGCTCCGCGCTGGCAAGGTGTGTCCGGTGCGCCGCGGGTTTGACGTGTGCGAGTGCACATGGTGCGGGGCGGCGGGCGGATAATAAGCGAGTGGGGCCGCGGCGATGCCATTGCTCTGAGTCACCGCGGCCGCGCACAGCTCCCGCTCCGGTAACCGGCGTGGGGCCCGCTTGAGTCACCCCGCGACGGGAAAAGGGGCGGCCGGTGCTGGCGGTGGTTGGTGGGGGAAAGGAGGAGGAAGGGGAGGGGGGGGGCGGAGGAGAACCGCTCCGCCCGTAGCCCCCGGGGCCGCGGCTGCTCTGCCGGCGGGGTGAGTCTCGCCGGGCAGCGCGGAGAGAGGACATCGCGCTGCCTGCGCGCTCCGCTGCCGCCGAGGCTGCCCGTCCCGTCGGCGCGTCCCTACTGCCCGCGCTTCTTTATTATTATTATTATTATTATCATCATCATCTTGATTTTCTTTTTTCTCTCTTTCCCCCCCCCATTTTTTAATTTTTTTTACCTTTTTTCCCCTTCTCCGAAGCCTTTTTTGCATCACTTTCCCCCCACTGTCCGCGGCGAGCGCTGACAGGCGAAAGGCAAGAGCCGCCGAAGAGGTCGGGAGGGAGAAGGGGGCGGGGAGACGGCGAGGGAGCGGCGGGTGTCGGTGCGGGAAGGCGGGGACGCGGCTCCCCCGGCCCGACCTCGGACCATGTACCAGGACTACCCCGGGAGCTTCGACACCTCCTCCAGAGGCAGCAGCGGCTCCCCGGGACACCCCGAGACCTACCCCAGCGGCGCAGCCCAGCAGGTAAGGCCGGGCGCTGCCCCTCTCCCTCGGGTCCCCCGGGGGCTGCCGCCAGCGCTCCGGGCACGGGAGTTCCCCGCCACACCCGGGGAGCGGCGCTTCCTCCGCGGGGAAGGCGAGGGCGCCCGGCGGAGAGGCGCCGGCCGCGGGGGCGCAGGCGGGGCTGGCGCGGGCTGCCCGCAGCCGTCGTCCTGTCCCGTCCCGTCCCGTCCCCGCCGGCGGAGCAGCGCCGCTTGCCTCCTTCCCCGCCTGCTCCGGAGCGGGCGCCGCGACGCTATCGGGAGGGACGCTGAGAGGAGCTCCCCGTCGGTCGGGGCTCGGGATGTCCGCTCCGAGCGGTGAGGAAGCGGCCGGCGGGGCTGCCCCGCCGCCCCGGACACGGTACAGCGTGGCCCGCGGGTGTCGGTGTGCCCCGCTGTCCGCGCCCCGCCGGGGTTAGCTCCCTAAAGGGCACTTGCCGGTATCGGCAGCACACGGGCGCATCTGTGTCTCTTTACCCTGGCTTTTGTTCTCGTCGGGAGCTTCGCCGTGCCCCGCTCGCCGCCCGTTCCCGGGCTGTGCCCTGGCTCGCTCGCAGCAGTTCAGGATGGCCTTTTCCGGGCTCCGGGAGCTGCCGCCGAGTTACTCTCAGGGCGCTGCCGCAGCCACCGTAGCGCCGGCAGTGTGGGGGGGGGACGGGACGGGATTCGGAGCGGGCTCCGGCTTCTCCAAGCGCCCGAAGCAGTCTCCCCGCTTCTCTCCCCCTAAACTTTGTCTCCGGGGCTGCTTTCCGCCTTGCGCACCGTGAGCACCAAAGGCTCTGCCGCTCCATCGGGAGCCCCAGCCGCCCTCTGCCTGGCGACGGCCTCTTCCCGAGCGAGACTTCCCGGGAGCCGGTGGAGCGTTCCCTGGCCCCGCTCCCCTCGCCGGCTCCCGTGGCCGGGCGGCGCTTAGGGAGCGGGAGATATTTCCTTATGGAAGCGGCGTGAGCTCACGGACCTAAAAGCCGAGTCGGGCGTTTTTTTGGTCTATTCCCCCCCACACCTTTTCGTTTCCTTAAGAAAACGTTTCGGAACGGCTTATATGCCTACATGTACTAAATCCACCACTTCTGGGGAAGGCATTACACAATCGGGCCGGTTATACAAACCTGGGTTATTTCATAACTTGTTTACATCAGCTGGCCCAGCCTCACTCTCTTTTTTTGCCTCTGAAAAGTCAGAGTCGGGCTGCCCCCCACCCTCCCTAATACTGTTATTTCATGTGGGGCTCGTATGAGCGACCTGGCAGCGGGAGCCCATCGCTGTCCTCGCATCAAGAAGTCATAAGATCATAAACGAAGAAGGTGGTGGGGGGGGAAAAACCCGTCCAGTCTTAAACTTTGCCAACCGTACCAGCCCGTGACATTCCTCACATAAAAGAAGTTTTACCAGAAATGACTCGCTGCCGCTCCCCGCCTGCTCCAAACGCATCTCGCTGGTGCCCTCTGCGGGCTGCGCACCGAGATTCCCAGCGGCTGCAGCGCGGCTCCGGTTTATCCCCCCTTTTACAGTAAATGCTAGGGCAAGGCTGTGGAGCGGGAAGGGGAGCTGAGAAGCTGGAAACGCCCGGTTAAGAAGCTGTGAATTCTCCGCTCTCCCTTTCCTCCCTTCGCTGGATTCAAGCACTTGCTGCGGGAGGCCGTGAAACTCCGGAGCCCCTTCATACTGAGCTAAGTGAGGTCTGACTCACAACTGGGGGTCCCCCGTTTCATTGTCGGGGGCTGCACGTCTTCCCCAGGCAGCTGGTGTGCTTGGCTTTTGATACAGGGGCCGGAGACCAGTTTCTAGGGTTACTATCTGAAACGGGGCTCTGAGCAGGACAGCGGCTTAGCGAGAGCATAAATGCTTTCTTTAAGAATCTGGGAGATTTCTCAAGGCTTGTGCGTCGTCTCTCCCTTGATCCCTACAGATGTTGTAGATTAGGATCAAATGTAAGCGTTGCCTTTACCCTAGCAGTCGGGCTGTTCTGCTGATTCTGGTCTTTGGAGATCTGCAGTTTTATCGCTGTAGAAAATATGCATTGTAGGAATTTTTTCTTTCGTGTCTTTATTTGTCTTCCTTTCCCAAAGCAAGAAAAGATGCATCAGTCACATGGATAACTGGAAACTGTGTCTCTGAGCCAAAACTTTGATGCTTTTTAATTATTTTTCCCATACAACGCAGCACTGGAACATTTTCCTTTTAAGTTGCGTGTCAAGCTATTTTCCTAATCACTGACTTGCCATGTGGTAAACATAGACTTTCATGGGAGGAGTTTGTGTACTCTTTCAGACCAGTCGACTTTCCCCTCTGATATCCCAGCAGTGTGTCCATTTTTCCTTCGAGGACATGTTCAACTTGGGAGAGCCACCAGGGCCCTTGTATTTATTATAGGATGTGTCCTGAACACCCTGTATTTTATAACTGAGTAGCTGTTAAACATCCTCGGGGTGGTTTTGTTGTTGGGTTTGGTCTTTTTCCATGGCCACCATACCTGTTTCTAGACCAGTTTCTGGTGCTACTCAGCACTTGCAGTTACAGAGGTAAGCGAAGGTCTGGAGGGGAGCAGAGATGCTGTGGGGTGTGGTATAGAAGCTCCTTGTTAAGATGGAGAAGGAAACCATGGAGCCAAAGCCTGAAATGTTCCCGTGCTCCTCCACTGTGACCTGCTAACTGAGCCTGCCCCTGGCAGGACTCACTGGAGACTCCCTGGCTATGGACTGGGGGAGGCTCCCATCCCACCACATATTTCTGAGGCAGAACAGAGACTGACCTCAGTTCTTGGCACTCCTAATAACAGGACTGTTTCTGCTTGCTGCTTAGTTGCTGGGGTTTGTTAATGATACCTTCATCTGCGTGTTGCTTGGGTCAGGAGGGGAGCAGTGGCTTGGTGGTTGAGCGTGTGCTGCGTGTGTAGCCCTGCAATCTGGCTATCGCCACATCTTTTCTGTAGTGCTGTGAATTCCTTGCAGATAAGGAAAACCAAGAGCCGGGCAGAGAGGTGCCTCCAGGAGCCTCTCCCGGATCAGGGGAGGAGAGCTGCGGGTGGCCTGGGCGAGGAAATGGCAGGAAGGGGTCTGGAAAGAAGAGAAATGGGGATGTGGGTGAGGGCAGGTGGTGCTGCCAGGGAGATTCAAGCTCTCTGAGGGGAGGAGGGATGAGGAGAGCAAAGCTGGGGCTGCAGCGTGGGGAAAGGTCTGGAGCTCCAAAGCAGGGAGGCCGGTGCTCAGTGGGGCTGTGCAGGGAATGCAGGGCCTGCCACTGAAGGCAGCTGTGTCCCAGGAGTCGGGGCTGATGGCCACTGGGCACAGCAGCCGGGGCAGCAGCATTTTAGCATAGCTAATCTAATCCAGTGCAGTGTCCTAGCAGGGAAAGACTGACCAGTCAGGAAGCAGTGCTTGTAACCCCCGCAGTAGCCTGCGTGCCCTTATCTGAAGACTCAGCCTGTCACAACAGCATGTCCCCCGAGTTGGTTATCGAGGGAAATACAGAACAAGGGTTTGGGAGAAATTGTTTGAAGATATTTTGAGGGACTGGAGAGGAAGCTGGTGACAGAGATGGAGCGCGACACAGGCAGGGGCTGCAGCCCCACTGGTCTCTTCCCCCAGTCTGCAAGCAAGGACTATGAATGGATACAAGCAAGCAATCAAGCCTGCGGAGGGATGTGGCTGGACTGAGCAGCTCCCCCTTGCTGTCCAGGAGGCCTCCACTGGTGTTAGAGTCCTAGGCTGAATACAGGACTGACTGCGAGCGGAGTAGTTGCTTCATCAATAACTGGGAGCCTGATCTTTCTGAAGGGCACTTGCATGTGGCTGATGTGGTGGTGGGTCTGACTCTCCTGACCTCTGATGGGAATTTTTAGGAGGTCGTTGGGTGTCAGAGGCAACGGTTGTTTGCTCTGGAATGCAAACGGCGTCTTCACATAACAGAGCACCAAAAGATCTCAGTTTTTCAGCCATAGCTTTCTAGTGTCCCTGCAAAGAAGACAGGACTCTTCTCTGCATTTTGGGTACAGGAGGGATGGTGGCACAGGTAGGCAAAAGGTCATTGTAGAAGCCACTTGTGGAGCTGGAAGCAGAACTTGCGTCCCTTGACTTGAGCACTTGTGGTTCAACCAGTCTCATACTTCCTCCCTTCTGGGAGCTTAAGGTCCTTTGTGTTATGGTTTTGGATGCACCAAGGCATCCTCTCCTGTGCCGTGTGGTCACAGCCTGCGCTGGGCAGAGCAAAGATGGGGATCCGCACCCTTAAGTTCCTTTGTAGTGTTGACAGTTTTCATCTCTGGGCCTCTGCAGTTAACTGGGAGAGGTCACAAAGATGGCATGTGCTCTGAAATGTGGGGTATGCTGAGGCTGTGTGGGGCTCAAGCTCCAGGTGCATCGCGCAGGTTCTGGTGGGGCTTTTTGCCAAGGTCTTGGTGCCAGTGTCATCCTGTCTGTGCAATTCCCCCGCCTGCTTAACTGGATTCACTCTGTCTTTCTCTCGTCCTTTCTTGCTAGATTTTGAGCTGTCAAATGCCACCTTACAGCTTTGATCAGTATTCAGACTGGATCTCCTGGTCTCGAGGCGTTGGCAGCTGGACTTATTGCAGCTAATACCGGCCCGAAATGCTGTAGCTATCAGAATGTGAAATACTATTTGCAGTAGCCTTGGTTTAACAAAGCACTTAAGGTGCTTGACTAGGCACACCCTGAAAAGGAAATCTGTGCTGAAGTGCTGTCCCTTATCTGGGACGCTTACCTGAGCTGAGGTCAGGCTGATGCAAGGGCTCTTGTTTCTCTGGGAAGCTGGTTTGTTGACCCAAGAATGTGCATTTTTATGTGGGATCATCTCAATGCTCACAAAATCAGTGGTACTGATGGCTGCTGGTCTTACAAGCCCTGTCCCTTGGACTGTGATTGCTGGAGCAAGGCTTGTCTGTCTGTAAAACCAAGTCTAACCATTGAAAGCCTCCTGAAGTTGCTCAGCACAGACAAAAGCATTCTTTCTCCCCTGCTTCCCCCTCCGGGGACAAGCAATTGTTTTCCTTGCAGTTTAGTGCCAGCATATTATCCAGATGGATTTACCTCTGTCTGAAACAAGGTGTACATGTATTTTGGAGGAGATCATTAGCTGCTGCCTCGGTTTTACTGCTGCCTTGTTTTGTCTAGACAGTGCAGAGAGCTGCAGGGAACTTGTCCGATCTGAATCCTAAGATCTATTTTATAGGCTGCTATTAAAATACATATCCTTGCACGTAACCATCCCGGGGCCGGGTTTCTCGCCCTGTGTGTGGCAAGCGCAGAACCACTGAATAAGAAGCAAGCTGCTGTTCTCGCCATACCCAAACCCGGTGTGGACCCAGCCCAGGTTTAGGGTAATCCTTTGGTAGGAGATGGCTTTGCTCTGCCTGGCAATGGCGTTTCAGAACTGAAGTTTCTCTTCCTTTTCTTTGGACTCCTCAATTCCCCTTTCGTTGCACACCGGAAGGAGCGGTGGGCACAGGCGGGAGGCACTGGTGGGGATGCTGCCCTGGGGGAAGGCTGGTGTAGGGGATGCTGAGGAGGTGTGGGGGGATGAGGAAGGGGGATGGGAGAGGGCAGGCTTGCTCCGGAGGGGAAGCACCTGAGCCCAGCACCTTCCTCAGGGGGCTGTGGTGAGCAGGGGCAACCTGGGATGCTGCAGAGGCACTGCAGCCTGTGCCTTTGCTTGAGGTGCTGTTTTGATCCTGGTTGGTGCTGCTCCTGAGGGCCTAGCTGGTTTCTGAGTAACCGTTTATGTTCTGCTTTCATTGATGGCTTCTTCTCTCTCTCTTTCCCTTTTCTCTCCTGCTTTTCCTCCTAGAAATTCCGAGTAGATATGCCAGGATCAGGCAGTGCTTTTATCCCTACGATCAACGCCATCACAACCAGCCAAGACCTGCAGTGGATGGTCCAGCCCACCGTCATCACCTCCATGTCAAGCCCTTACTCCCGTTCGCATCCCTACAGCCACCCACTGCCCCCACTGTCTTCAGTGGCCGGACACACAGCCCTTCAGCGACCTGGTGTCATCAAAACCATCGGGACCACCGTGGGCCGGAGACGGAGAGACGAGCAGGTAACCACGGCGCGGAGAGCAGCTGGGGGTGCCCCAAAACCACTTGGACAGAGATTCCCCATGTTCTCCCTTGGGATCTCCTGGCCCCATGCGGAGTGCTGAGGTCCGTCCCCCTTGCTGTGCAGGTGCTGGGGTTTCTCAGGGTGGCAGAGGGTGATTTAATTGCTGCTTCCTCGTAGTACAGTGAGATTTACTTGATCTCTGTCAAACGCTTCGCACCACTGGGCCGCGTTGCGGCTCGGTTTCCAAAGCAGGTGAAACTCTGAAGTTGAGCCCTGGGTTTCGGTTTGAGTGTCTCTGGCTCTGCAGGCTGAAGGAAACCTCTGAGCAAGCAGAGGAGCTTTCTCATAGGTCTTTTATAAATCTGACACCCAAATTACATCAGCTGGTAGTTTGTGTCTGCTCGGTGGCAGCTAGCACTGCTCTGGTCTCACTTTGGGTGATACCACCAGTACTAGCCAGCATCGTGCATAGAGGAACAGCTTCCTTAGAGCACCTTGGCTATAGTAGCAAGAACCTTCTGGATGTCTAAATCCACCTTCCCGCTATGAACATGCAAACAAACGCTTGATCTCTTTACGGTAGTGAGCTGGGGATCCCATAAGCAGAGGGTTTTCTGCTCCCAACTCAGCGGCATTTTCATAGCTGGGATGGGGTGGCTTGTACCAGTGCTGCTCTGTGCTGAGCCTCCCCTTGGGACGATGGATCCTGCTCTGGGACAGGGTGGTGGAGTAGATGCAGGCATCTTCTATAAATCCTTTCAGCCCTGTCAATCCCTTCTTACTAAGAAACAGCCTTCTCCAGGGCTGTCTGGTGAACAGTTATCCTCTGTGCTAGGCTGATTTCTTTAAAGAACAACAAAAACAACAGCCTGAATAACCTAGATCTCTCTGTGTTCCCAAGCAGCAGTTGTGTGGGTCGCTGCACAGAAGTGTAATGAGATGTGCCGCACACCCTCGGTGCACGAGCACACACCATTGCGTGAGGTCTGTTTCCAGCAAGACTCACCAGCCCTACTTTTACTTCCATGTCATCTGTTTTGACTCATTGTCTGGTTATTTTATGTGGAGTAGCTGTTTGCTGTAGACCTAAAAGGCAGGGAAGGGGTTAAAGTCACTTGTCCAGAGTAAGACAAGCCTCAGTTTGAGGAGCTGGGATGGATGCACTGAGGACTCATTTTTGGGAGGAAGGAAAGGCAGTCGTGCTGGTTCGGGGATGTGGCAGCCCTTTCCACCAGCCGGAGCTACCTCCCGGTTCACTGCGTGCAGGGCTGGTGTCCAAAGCCAGGGAAGCTCTCACGAGAACTGGGGCAATAATTAGCAACAACTAATTTGTTTGACAAATGCTGCCTCTGTGTTCACAAATTGGCCGTGAAGAGATCACCATATTCTCCGCTTTATTTGTTGTTCAGAGTTATTTGCTGAAGGATGCCTGCCAAGCAATTCCTGGCCTGTGGCTTGTTTGCAAGTCGTTCATTGTGGGTCATTCAAAGCCAAGTCCTTTTGATTAGACACGTGCTAAGGCAGTACCCGGGCGCTCTACCGTGGCTCTTTGGCTCAGGTTTCCGCTGTTGGTGCTCTGACCGCCACATCAGAGTGCCTTTTTGGAAAACACTGTGTAAAGCTTCGTGAAAAGAGCCTGTTTTGATGCATGTTTCTGCCAGTGAATGCACGTATTGGGCTTGGACAAGCTACAGATAACGCGTACAGCAGAGGCACAAATGGTGCCAAATCCAACTGCTTTCAAACAAATCCAGCGACCACTGACAGAACAGTCCTTTGTAGACCTGGTGTAACATTAAGCATGTCCAGATTAGGGGCTTGAGCCCCCTCTATGAGATATTTGCAAAGCCATGGCCTCCAAGAGAGATAATTTCTCCTGGGAGGAGAAATTTCAGTCCCAACATATTTCAATGAGGTCTGCGCTTCCAGAGCATGAAAGGGCCCTTGAAAACTGTACACAAAGGCCTCAAGTCAGTACAGAATCTGTGTGCATGCACAGCGCTTTGCTGTACTGCAGATACTGGTGTGCAAATACATTTTCACCCTGCACACATACAAGCTGGAAGGTGGAAAGGCAGAGCTGTAGCGGGGACAGCAGAGTTTGTAGGGGCTCCTTACTGCTGCTTGGAAGGGCACCCGGGGATAGAGCACAGTGATCTGCTGATGGAAAAGCTCTCAGGCCCAAAACCTGTGTCCTGAAGTCCTAGAAGTACTCGCATTGTTCGGTGCGCATCTCATGCTGTGTGCAGGTGAAATCACAGGCACAGACCCTGATAAAAAGAAAGCAGAACCAAGCGAAGTGAATGCCCAGAGGCTGAGGTAAGCCCCCTGGAACTGCAAAGATGAAAATTAGGGAAATAAAGGAAACTGAAATGAACCAGAATGAGGTTAGCATAAAACTAACACGAAAAAGAAAAACATGGTAAAAGGGTGAATGTCTCATTTGCAATTTTGACAGCCCCTGGAGATGCTGAAACTGAAAGCTTTCATGGGAAGGTTTTTCTTCCCGTTCTCCGCTGGCACTACGTGAGCTCTGACTCGTGCTTTGCAGGGTGCTCGTTTCACCGCTGTTGGCAGTCGCTGGGCTAGAGCCCTCGCTGCACACACCAGCCGGTGAGGCTGAAGTGCGGGGCAAGAGGTCAGTCCGCAGTGGAGGAGGGTGCGCAGCCAAGCGTGTGCCGTGAATTCCCATGGTGTGTGAGCCGAGCCATGCCAGCCCTCTTCACACGCTGCTCTACCAGCTCCCTGGCCTTGGCAGTGGTACAAGCCTATCTGCTGCTGCTGGGATTTACAAACCTCCTCTCAAACCCCAAAAGCTTGGCCTGACTTGACCAGATCTTGCAGGCTCCTGCTCACTTCCTCAGGTTTCACAAGTGCCGCCCGATGGGTTTCTATGGACTTGCTCCTGATTTACATCAGTGAGGATGTCGGGAAGCCCTTGGTATCACTGGAGTCTTGCCTGCTGATGCAAGGAGCACGGTGTGTTATCTCGCCGAGTGCTCGAAAATCTGAGGTCAGATTTTTGGGTGGTATAAATCATTGTTGCTTCATGGATTTCATGGGAGCTCTGCTGATTTTCCTGTCTCCCCCTTCCAGCTAACAACTATTTTTTGTGTGGGAAGCAGCAGATTATTTTCTTTCAAGAAAGAGGCACTTACAACATCGTGCTCTGGTTTTGCTTAATGTACCACCCAAGTTGTGAAACAATCAGAGCATCTTTTATCTGTTTGGCCTTGGTGCAGATTCACTGTCCTCTTACACAATCTTCCCCCTGCTCCCAACTCCATCTTCTCCTCACCCTTCTGCTAAGACCCAGTGCAGGCAGAGATACTGTGTGCTTTCATCTTCTGCTGACACTAGTGAAGAGGGGGAGTGCTCAGCATCCTGCTGGATCAGGCCTTTTTCCTTTGCGTTGCGGTTAAATCCTTGCAAACTTCAAGGAATGCCTTGCTCAGATCTGATTGTGGGTTTTCTTGGCACTTGCCTACAGCTGTCGCCTGAGGAAGAAGAGAAGCGAAGGATCCGGAGAGAGAGGAACAAGCTGGCAGCTGCTAAGTGTCGTAACAGGCGTCGGGAGCTAACAGAGAAACTCCAGGCGGTACGTGCTCTGCATACATTCCTCCTTCCTTGTCGCCTGCCCTTTGGACCAGCTCGAAGGGTACTGCTCTCCCTCAGCTAGCATGTTTAAGGAGGATGCAACAAAACACACACTACCTTCCCCTTCCAGGGCTGCCCAGTGACATTACTCCTACAACAGTGGTGGTGAGGGCTCAGACTCAGAGCTCAGGAGGCTAAATTCCCAAAATGTCCTAGGAGCTCCCTTCCCTCTAGCCTCCCAACTAGCATGAGTCTTCCTATCTCTGGCCTCCCCCTAAAAGTGGAAATAAAGATGCTGTATGCCTCAAAGCAGACTTTAAGGACAAAAGCACTGAAGATGGTAGGATCATCTGAAAGCAGTAGAAAAAGAAGCAGATGTTGTGTGCACCTGTCAAAGCTGCATCCTTTAGGCTAACCTTTCTTTAGTGGGGGTAGATGATTTCCTGCACTAAGGAAGCAAGAAAGGTCTAATGCCACAGGGGAAATAGCCAGTTAGGCTGGAGAATGTAGGAATGACCACAAAGAACTGTGGGGTGTGTAAGGGACTTGCTGAAGAGGAGGAGAGGACAGGTTGTGTTGAAGGAGGCTGGAAGGAAGGCTCTAGTGCTCCTGGTCAAGAACCATGCTGGGGCTGGTTTTATTCAGTGATCTTATTAAGAAGAACAGCAGTGAAAGCGTATCAGTGAAACATGCTGCTGACTCAAATTTGGGAGGTATTCCCAGTGTAGTGGAAGCAGGACATCCTGTAGGAAGAATCTGAGGATTGTCATGACCAAAGTAATAGAAGTGAGAGGAGTGCAAAGTGGGAGGTCATAACTTGAAGGACTGAGGACAAGTTATTTGTGAAATGGTGCGCTCCTCACACAGGAAGGTATTAATTGCTCACAGATTGACTATGACGATCAGTGTGACATGACCACAGGAAAGATAAATGTGTAAATCCTAGGATGCAGTCAGCGGAGATGAAAGTAGAGTGCAAGAGTCAGACCTAACCTGGAATATAGAACCATAGAATCATAGAATAGTCAGGGTTGTAAAGGACCTTAAGATCATCCAGTTCCAACCCCGGACACCTCATGCTAAAACATGCACTATATATAATATATTATATTATATATATGTAATATGCACTGTAGGAAAAAAAAAATGGAAACAGCTTAGAGACTTGTACACTACCTCTTGTTTAAGTGAAAAGAATATGACTTACCTAACACAAAAAACAACAGTGGGAGGATATCTGAGTCCTCTCTGCTATGCTGTCTGTCAGGCAGACAGCAAAGGAGAAGAGTGAAGTCGCAGGCTAAGAGCGGTAGAAGCTGGCCATGAGAAAATGAAGGTGAACACATGAGAAGACTATTTATAACCCTTATATTGGTGAAGTTTGGGAATAGCCTACTGGCAGACACATGAAACACAAGACACTCAGCTGGCAACGACCTGGTGCCTGCTTGGGTCACGAAGAGTCTAGGGGGTATCTGCCCATGCCAGGTGGGAACTAGACATGAAGTTCATGCTCCAGGTGAGGTGCAGTTTCAAAGCCTCTGGTATTTATTTATTCCTCTTTTGTCTGCAGGAAACTGAAGTGCTGGAGGAGGAAAAGTCAGTGCTGCAAAAGGAGATTGCTGAGCTCCAGAAGGAGAAGGAGAAGCTGGAGTTTATGCTGGTGGCTCACAGCCCTGTGTGTAAAATCAGCCCTGAGGAGCGTCGGAGCCCTCCATCCAGCAGCCTCCAGAGTGTTCGGACTGGAGCTAGCGGAGCAGTGGTGGTGAAGCAGGAGCCTGTGGAGGAAGAGATCCCTTCTTCCTCTTTGGTCCTTGACAAAGCCCAGAGGTCTGTCATTAAGCCCATCAGCATTGCTGGAGGTTTTTATGGGGAGGAGGCACTCAACACTCCCATCGTGGTGACCTCAACACCAGCCATCACTCCTGGCTCCTCCAACTTGGTGTTCACTTACCCCAACGTGTTGGATCAGGAGTCTCCTCTCTCGCCATCCGAGTCCTGCTCCAAAGCTCACCGGAGAAGCAGCAGCAGCGGTGACCAGTCCTCGGATTCCTTGAACTCTCCCACCTTGCTGGCGTTGTAATCCCCCTGCGGCCCCCCATTTTGCCAGTGTGTTACATCCCCCCCAGCACCATGGGGGGAGCCCCCCTCCGTGGGATTAGAGACAGGCACAGGATCGTTCAAGCACAAGGGCAGCAAGAGCAAGGATGGGGAAGTGCTGCAGCTCCAGGAAGGAGAATGAGGACCAACGCCAGCTCCCTGGAGGCAGGAAATGACAAGGGTGGGACTGATGCACCAGGACTGTTTGGAGAGGGTGACGTCCCCTCTGTAGGGACTGCCTATGGAAACCTTTTTATGGCTGTGGTGGACTTGGGGAGCACTCCTGGCCAGGACTGAAGGCGAGCTGCAGAAATTGCTGGTTGTCCCTTTCCTTTGTGAATGGATCTGATCGGTTGTGCTCTGTGCTTAGATCATTCTGGTTAGCTGATCTTACAACTTCTCTCTTTCGGTCTCTCCCTCTCTCTCTCTCTCTCTGTGCTTATCATTTTCAATGTTGTCGATCCCATGACATTTCATCCAGTTGCTTTGAACTCTAAAGGCTTGTTAGGATCTTTCCCCTTGGGACAGGCTGTGGGGAAGCACGTAGGGTTGCCCAGGCAGGGGGGATGGCTAGGAGGTCCAGGAATGAGAGAGGATGGGGGACATGAGGGGCTTGAGGGCTCAGCAGCAAGGGCAGAGCTCAGAACTCTGGCTTGGGGCACAGAGACAGCAGCAGCCTCATGCAGAAGCCTTTCTTCTTAAAAACGTAGATATATTTATCCCCTTGGGCTCCTCAAAACACAAGTTAGCATCTCAGGGCCAAAGTAGCGCCGGAAAAGCTGCTGGGCTGGTACTTACCAGTGTCTTTGGCAGGGTTTTACCCCAGTTTGGTGGATATCAGATCTGCTGCTTGTTGTTTACTTTTCCTGGGCTGCCTGCTGTCTAGGGAGTATTGCATCTTCCTCCCCATCCAGGCTCCTGACTCAGGCTGATCTCTTCCTGTTAGTAAATCCTCCCCTTGGCCATATTAGTAAAACATGCTACCGAAAAAGAGGTGGCACCATGTGCCTATAAATCTAGGATGGAGACTGGCAGTGGATAAGATGGTGAAACTACCTGTCTGTACCCTTGCTGACCTTTTCATTGTTGGGAAACAAAGCCAGTGCACATCCATCAGTTGATATTAGTGGGTGTTGTTTGCTCAGAGATTCCCAATTTCCGAGGTTGGAGGGAAGGCAGTGGTCCAACCTCCAGCACAGCACAGGCCACAAGGTGCTCCTGACCAGGCAGGAATGGCATGGTTGAAGTGGTGACCTATTTGAACTAGAACAGAGCTTCCAACAGCCTCTGGTTATGAATGACAAATGACAGCAGGGGAAAACAGGTTACTATTATTTGCACCTTGATCTTCGGCCTCTGAGTTTTTACATTGTAATTGATCTGGTTTTGTTGGGGTTGATTGGCCTGAAGACAAAACAAATCAGAGGGCTCTTCCCCCTAGCCCTGGGTCCTTGTCTTCTCCAACCTGTGGGCTTGGCTGCTACTACTAAGTGCTGACAGAGGGCACAAGCTCTCCAGCGCTGCTGTTCACTACTGAAAATAGTAATGTGTATAACCTATTCCTGCATGGAGCCAAGCTCAGTTCCTATCGATGTCAAACCATGACTATGTGCACACTAGGATTGCTCAGCTTGCCAGCTAAATCGCTTGAGGGATAGCTCTCTGGTCCTGCCTGTTGAAGCTGTGGTGGCAGCTATTTATTTTGGTGTGAGATTTTCTTGTCCTTTTATATATATATTTTTTTTAATCAACTGAACCCGGGATATTTCTTGGTCAGGCTGGACCTGAAGAAACGCAATATACAATTATAGGGCCAGTCCTGTGAGATGCTAAACTGCTGCAGTCCTCACCAACTCCACTGGGAATTAATAGGGTTCAGTCTCGTGGAACCAGACCTTTCCTCAGCAGGGTTGGTTTCCCTCAAACCCTGGCCACTGTCCATTCCATGAGTCATTTCAAAGGGACACTACTATGGCTCCAAAGGTAGGCTTTGGTTTTCTGTTATTACTATTATTTTCAAACACAGGTATTTACCAAACCTGCCAGAAACAGAAAAATATGAGTGATCTTTTTGCTTTCTAAAGCTGATTGGGATTTGGGCTTTATCCTTTAAACACTTCTATCATTATACCAGCGCTGGAGGTTTCAAATGAAGCTTGCACAGTAAGTAAAATTGATGAAGGAATTCTCTTGTCGTTACATGAACATCAGAACTTCCTTTTTAACAAAGTAGACCTGAAACTTCCCATAGTTAGCACAGAGGGTCCTGTTCTCATAGGGGTTTATGTAGATGACATCACTTTAGGTTGCTTGTTTGTGCTAGTCTGAATTGGGAATCTAAAACTGCTCAATAAAATGGCTCTGCATGTCATTTCCACCCATTTTTGAGCAGAATACAGCACTGACAAGTGGCGAATCCTAAAGTGATGCAGCTACTTTTGAGGCTAGCTGATCAGGATTGCTGTTCCTGGGAATTTAGGAGCATTCCTAGTAGGGGTTTCAGGAAGTCAGGTGCCTCCTCAAATCCAAATAAGCCCAACTCCTAGTGCAACAACAAAACCCTACCTTTTCATCACTGAATCATTGCCAGAAGGAACTAAGGCTCTGCAGCTGGCCCTTGCCCACTGCCTGCTGCCTTGGCATTGACCTTCTCAGGGACAGGATGGTCCCCTTTCCTGTCCTCTGATACTAATGGGAGCCACTTGAAACTGCCTGGAAAAGAGGATTATTTTCTACTATCTGTAAAAAGCCCTGAATACCTTGTGCCTGCCCATTTTGTCCCTTAAATCTCTCAGAGGATGTCTGTGTTGGGATCGCTGGTCTTCCTGCCTCTTCTGTATTTTGTGATCAGCCTTACTCTTGTTTAGTTTCTGGCAGACAGGTAAAACTTGAGCTCCTCTGCTGTTTTGGTCTGGCCCTGCATTCTTCTCTTCAGGTTTACTGGTGTGCTTTTTGGGGAAATTACTGTCTTCCTCATCCCCCAAATGGTATTTTCCACGAGTACCTTCGCTGCCTATTCCTAAATGTAGTCTTCACGTTCTGCATGTAATGGGGATGCGGGAGCTGTTATAACTAGTGTCTGACCAAGAGCTGTTTGAATCGATGGAAAAAGGCCCAGGGGATTGCAGCTGGTATTGGGTCAATCCCCTAGTGACTGGCCCAACGAAGCCTTTAACAACATCTTGAATTAATCAATGCCAAACTGGGAGGAGCAGTAGCAGCTGCACTGAAGGAAACATTCAGCTTCCAGGTGATGTTCGCCATTCCAGTTTTGCCCTTGTTCCTCCTTCCCCCTTCCTAGTTGTGGCATTGCCTTCATCCATTCCTTTCTCGTAGGCGTGGAGACAGGGTAAGACTCAAACTGCTTGTGGTGTGATGGGATTTGGGACCAACATGCTGGGGACAGTAGCTCTCTGTTGTGTTTTTATAATTATTATTTAAATGATCTATTTAGTTCATCTGAACCTTTTAATTTTGCTGCTTACTGTATGTAGGATCCACCTGGCCTTCATCCTAAATGAAAAGAAAAACAAAATGAAAGCAAACCTAAGACACCCCCCCCCCCCCCTCCTCCCTGGTATCTTATTTATTGGCAGGCAACCGTCTTGTGCCTGCTCCAGCAGATCTGCCCACCATTAATTTAACATCCTCCCAGCTCACATTCCTGCTGTTTGGTTGTTGCCTTCTTTTTTTGCCTTTTGTTGTTGGGGTTGTTTGTTGTTCCATTTCTTCATTCTAAAACAGACTTCTGAAATGTAAGAGATCTTCTTATCATGACACTTACAGGTTCATTTTCATTAGGAAGGCCAAGTCAAACATTTTAAGAGGTGGGGGGAACAATCTGCATTTTATTTCTTATTTATTTATCATGTTTACATCTTTTTTTTTTTTTTCTGTTCAAGACTTGGATATAATAAAGAAAGCATTAAAAATATTCCAATCTTCTTCTTTTTTTAGGTTAATAATTTTTTTCTTTAGATTCTTTAAATGAAAGATTCTGGGTTTTGTTGTCATCTGTATAAAATGTACAAAGAGATGTGTTTCTAAAGATGCATTATCATTCCTCTGTGAACAGTAGGTTGAGTTCAGGACGAATCTCAGAATACAAGATAATAATAAAATCCCATCCTGTTTTACTTAATTGTTCCCCTCCTATCCTGTATGATTAAAGGGTTATTCCACTTTCTTGTTTGTGGTTACTTGATATTAAAACCATATTAAAATGTGTAGAAAATAGGTATCCAATTGTTTTTGCTCAGTGAGAGAATAAACTGTTGTATATATCTTGATATACTGTGTAGTTCAAAGTAACATCTATAAGGGATAGTGCATCTTTATTAGGGCGATAAGTTACTAGTGTCACTAAAGTCTACTTTAAGATCCTCACATACAGAAAGGGCCTGATTCTGATTCCACTCTCCTGGGGGCACATTGAGAGCGTCAGTAGCATTTTGCTGCTGCAAAGCGGGTGTCAGAGGTGGAATCAAGCCTCGGTGATTAATAGGTGACCATGAGGATTACTGAAGGTTTGGGGGCACCATTATCTTTCTTTCATTTATTTTTTTTTTTGTTGCGTTTTCTTTTTTCCCTCTAAAGTTTTAGCTCATGGGGGCTTTGTTTGTTCGGGTTTTCTTGTTTGTCTGCAGTGAAATAGTTTCTGCCAAGCTGGTTCTTAGAGGTGACTGCTGAATTGGGACCCTTCTTCGCTTGTCGTGATCTTAATATCGTTCTTGCAGTCCTGGAGAATCAGCTCTCAGGCATTCTCTCTGGCGTTGTCTCTTTTCTGTTCTTGTTATTTTACCAAATTACAGGCCTACAGTATTTGCACTAAAACCAAAAGCTTGTTAGAGAAAGCTTGCTGCTATGAAAGAAAACACATTAAAATGGTTTTGCTTTTACAATTTTAACTGAGTAGCATTTTGTAGAATAAAATCAATTTAGACTGAAAAGCAAAAACGACTTTTCTTTTTTCCTCTGCACCTTCTTCGCCCCACACTCCTCTCTTTTCCTCCCGTTCCTCGGTGGTGTGATGTTCCCCCCCTTCTCCTTTGGTGCTCAGTTGTAATGATTGGCTGTATTGTTGACTATGCTGCTGAGAATTATGACACTTGTAAATCTTGTTTTAATGACATTGTGGACACTTTTTGTATAGCAAGAGCTAACTGGAGTTCTTCTCTCTCTGTTAATTGAAGTTATTAAAAAGCTCCCTTTGCCATGAACAATTAAAAGCTCGCATGTTCCTTCAATATGAACAAACGGGTACAGCATCGCCAGGTGCCCAGTTGCAGCAGGGCTCAGGGCTTCTTTCATGGAGAGCAGCTGCAATCCAGACATCTGTTAGCTGCAACAATGGTAAATGAGGCAGAGGCTAGCTGAGCAGACCACCTGGGCTAAAAGGCAAATAATGCATTAATCCTTTCATCTTGGCCTCAGAAAGGAAAGGGGTAGCGTGAGGGTTGGGTTAGGCAGTAAGGAGGCAGGTTAAGACTGGGATTCCCTTGCTCACCTGGGAAAAGCTGCAGTCCCTGGAGTGGAGAGAACCCGGATACACCAGGCTGAGAGTGGAGGGTGTCATATCCAACTTAAAAAAGAAACGGTGGTAGGGAGGAGATACTGGGTGAGTCATGGCTAGCAAAGCTGGTGCCAGGCCAAGCTGCTCCTTACTCATGGGTTTCCTTAAGTGTAATGTCTGCTGTGGCTTCCTGCTGTTCCTTGTCCCTCTTTTTTTTAAAAACCCTTCTTTTTTCTTTATTTCTTTTTTTTTGTTGTTGTTTTTGGTTTTTAACCCCTGCATCCTCCTAGTGCCATGGGGAAGGAGATGGGAGATACTGGAGTAAGTTCTGTGGCTGCTCTATGAAAGTATTCGTGAAGTCATAGGGAATGCTGAAGGTATCAGTCACCGGAGCAGGGTATACATGCACATGCCTGTGTGAAGTGAGCTCAGCAGTCAGGAATCCATGTTGTAGGAGCATTGACACAAAGTCAACATAGGAGGGTTTGGGTTGTAGAGCTGGAGACAGCCTTAGGGTGCCCCATGGGGTCAAGGATGATGCAGAGCATGAGGGGGAGCCTTTGGGAGGCTTTTTCTAAATGCACTTGTCCTCACAGGGCTAAAGGGAAAAAGCAGGTATTCGGGGGGGGGGGGGGGGGGGAGAATGGCAATTATAAGCAAATACACCAAAGGACCCAAGAGCATCATCGCTTAATATACATCTTAATGGGGCCTCGGGCATGCGGGAGTCCCCATCTGATCTCCTACTGCACACAAGCTTTCTCTAAGGGGAGTGCCTCCAGGATTTCCTGCCTCGCGAAGGGCTTTCCCATTACAGCAGCGCACAGAGGCATCCAGCCTCGATTTTTGTCAAACCGGCTCCTTTGGCAACGTATCCCCCCTCCCAAAACAAGCTAACAGGAGGATACGTTCTTGCTTGCCTCCTGCCAACCTGAAGTGTTCCCTAAGCTCCCGTTTGCTGACAGCGCCCTTCAAAAAGGCTTAAGGTTGCTTGTCTGCAAATGCTGGTTGCGAGGCTTAGGACTCCCACCTGATTTCCTCCCAGCACTGGAGGGTTGTAACTGCCTTTTATCATCATCAGCTTGCAGATGCTGGAATGTCCACAGCAATTACTCTAATTCAGGTTTTGAAGGATGAAACTACACAGCAGAGTGAACTGTTTCCCACCAGCCTTCTAGCAGTGGGAGGCCAAATTCCACCACATCGACATGGAACGTGTTTTTTTTCCCAACATCCTCGTCTTGGTTTAGATCTCCACTTCACACAGGGAAGTTCCCCTCCTTCTGAAACAGATAACCCTCCTTCCACCCTGCGATGCCCAGACCTTGCTCTCGTGCAAGGGAGGGATCTGTGTGTTACCGTGGGGCAGGTAGAGTCATGCTGGAAGAGAGATCACCCAGTCCTTTTGCAAAGCAAGGATGTGAGGGGCATCTGCACGGAAAACCCTTCAGTCGGGATCGGTATACATCCCAGTGTTCTTAGTGTGTACAAGAAGGCTCCTCGCTCTTTTGCCTGTCCCCTTCCCATGATGTGAAACTCACCTCCGGACATTCCTCCCAGTCTCATTTCTTAGTGAAGGACCAAGAAGTGGCTCACCTCGCTGGGCACCATGTGCGGGCAGCCTCGTCTTCCCACCTATTCAGTGGAGGGGAGCCCCTACCTGGGGAAGAAAAAGCCTAGAAGAGTGACCTTAATGTATCATGCCAGAAGCGGCAGTTTGTCAGACGAAGGCCTGCGGCGGTTATTTACCTTTGCTGCTTAAATTTTGGTCTAGAATCTGCAGGAGCAGCTACAGGAACACTGTAGAAGTTCTGCAGCCAATGGAAAGAATAAGCGTGTGCTAAACCTGAAGAAAGCTTAATGGCAAGCAGAGCTGGAGTGGGAGTGTGGGGGAAAGGAGAGCATCCAGAATGCTGGTTTGAAGTGATGTTTCCACTCTCATGTGGGAAGGATGTGACAGAGGAAAACTGTGACACAGTTATTGCATCAGATACCCCGAAGTGGAACAAATGATGTATGTTTATTTTAAAACACACATCACCTTATGGCCCTACTCCTACTGATGTCTGTGACCTGTGTCTATGACCTGACCCCCTGAAGTTTCTTGTCATCATAGCAAGCTCTTTAATTCAGTTGCAAGAGCCCGGTGTCTTATGCTCTGTCTCATGTGGCACAAGTGAGGTCCTCATTCAGCAGTGCTTGGCCAGTGTCAGCACAAGGAGCAATACCTATGGACTATCAACCTGGGTGGAAGTTGCTGGTACTCCCTCATAAGGCTGAGGTTTAAGAAGAAGGGGTTTTGTGTGTGTTCCAGTGTAGTGAGATCCAAGACACCGCAGGAAGATTCTTCGTGATGAAGAAAGGGCAAGGCTGGGAGGAGAAGTTGAGAGAGGTAGGATTGAGAAAAGAAGTCTCAGGGAGCATCCTACCAAGGTGTGCAAATACCTGATGGGGATTGGGAGCAGGGGAGATGCTGTCAGACTCTTCCCAATAGTCCCAAGTGACAGGATAAGAGGCAATGGTCACAAGATGCAGTAGAGGACATCTCTTTGTCGCTGTGAAGGTGGTCAAACACTGGCACAGGTCACCCAAGGAGTTCTGTGGAGTCTCCACCCTTGGAGACATTCAAAGCCTGACTGGGCATATCTCTGAGCAATCTACTTTAACTGACCCTGCTTGAGCAGAGGGGTGGATTAAACATTCTCCAGTGGTGCCTACCAACCTCAGTCACTCTGTGTTCTTCTTTTGATTCCACATAGCCCAGAAGGAGTATATTGCAAGCATATTTCTTTCCTCCTTGCAGTCCTATCCCATTTGAACTCCAGAATTCCTCTGTGTTAAATATCAGCTTTTTTTGATGCTGGCTATGCAAGGTCAAGCAGATAAGGACTAAGCTGGGAGGAAGATATCATGGCAGACAAGAATGTAAACTGTTCAGCCCGCCGCAGTGCGAGTCTCAGATTTCCCTTTTTATTCTGCATGCTCCATTCCACAGACTAGTGTGGGGGAAGAGAGGGAGACAGGACTTACATGGCCATGATCTAGAGCCTGCATCCCACAAATGACTGTACAGCTCTGCAAATCCACACGCAGTGCCAGGAACTGTTGCCCACTTGCCTTTCACAGGCTCTCCTACCATTTTTCTTCTCTTAGGCAGAAGTTGCTTTTCGAGTTCCCTGGAAAGATAAATATGGATCTACAGCTGGTGATCCTCATGGGTCAGGCACAATCCATCAACTGAGCACAGATGCACCCCATGACCTCCCCACCCCCTTTCTGTAGCCCTAATTGGGTCTCCAAGACTCAGGGAAATTCATCATTGGCTCCCAGTGATGACACACACTCATGCTGGTGGTTACTGATGTGAGTGGCCACAGCAGAAGATGACGCTGGTTTGGGGCAAAGGGAAGAAACAGGTCAGTTCTTTTCCTTTGGGTAGCTCAAGTTATTCAAGTACTGGATGCTCTAATTCACCTAATTCCTATTTCACTTGCTTACATCATAGTACTGCTCTGAAATGCACTTAGTTTTGAAACTGTTTATCTCATGTTCAGGAGAGTAGAGCAGCAGACACCAGCCTGTGGGCTTGAAAGAAAAGTTACATGCCAGAGGCCCATGAATTTCTCCAGTAATATAGGTGGAAAGAGGAGCTCATGATCCTTACACACCTAAGATCTCCCTGTGCTCTATCCAGGCACTGCCCTGCTCTGACCCCTCAAAGCCAGGGCTTAGGGCAGGGTGTCAGCACCAGCAGTGAGCAGCACCAGAGCCTCACACAGCAGCAGGCAGTCACTGTAGCCTTCGTTCTAGGCTGATGCTGACTTAGAGGGCTGCTATAGGTCATGGGGGTGATGGGAGACATCAGCTGCCTTTTGTAGCCTCCGATTGAACTTTGTCTTTATGAGCCACAAGGACCGCGATTAAATCTCTACTCTGAGAAATGTTCTGAGGCCATACTGGTATCTAATTACCTTCTCTACTTCTGGCAGCTTAGGAAATGAAGATCTGCTGTGACACTGTCTGTGGTGAAAGGGAGGGAATAGGAAAGGAGAGTGATGCCTTCAAAACATCACCTGCAGGTGCTTCCCATGACCTTGTGCATGCTTTTCTGTCAGCACCTGCAGCTGGGATGTGTACTCATTGTGGAGCAAGGCTCTTCCTTCCCTCTGCTCATGTCATCCTGGTGGAGGTGGGATTTTGCTGGAGCCACAGTTCCTCGTAGTCCTCCCCCAGGCGGGTGCAAAGGGAAGGTTGTGGTGTGGCTGCCCCATAGCAGGAGCTGCTCTTGGCAATTCAAGGTCCTCCAAGGCACACCTTGGCTGTAGGAGGTCCTTGGCTGTATGGACCTGACAGTCCTAGGGGGCTGGAAGAAAGACCTTCCTGGAGAATGGCTCTTAAGTGTATGCTTGGCAGGACAGGTCTATCATCCACCCATGTTGTTGGTCTGGTCCCTATTTTGTTTTTCTCTTCTCACTTGGCTCCAACTCCTAATTTCCCCGTGTAGCTGCTGCCATAGCTCTGCTCCTCAGGACCACTGCCTGCTCTACAGGCACATTTCCAGTAGTGGGGAAGGAGGAAGACTCCACCGCAGGGGTCTACGAAGAGCTGAATCTTGTGACCCGGTGCCACAGGGAAGAAAGCCATTGCTAATCCCTACTGTACAGCTGCTCCGCCTGCCCAGCAGGATCAATGGCGCCAGCTCAGCCCCATTATGTTGACTCTGAATCAGGGAGGAACGCCACGGAGCTGGGAGGAGAAGGCTCCTCCCTGTGTGGGGCACCGCTGCCTGCCTGGGACAACCTGGTCCCCCTTTGCCCTGACTTTGGAAGGGGTAGGGAAGAGCTCGGTGGTGCTTATGCCCACAGGCTAAGACCCTAGAGAGGTCCCTGCTGGGACAAGTGCCAGGTCACCAGCCCCAGGATGTGGGGCGAGCACGGCTGCCACGCAGCCTCCCTATGGAGGCCAACCAGTTCTGCTGGCAGGTAGAGGCAGGGGTGGATCTTGGAGCCGTTTCCAGGGAGCAGGCTGGCGCTGGGGAAAGCGGGGAGGCTGCAGCTGCCTCCTTGCCCCCACATTCACACAAGGTTTGGGGGTCCAGCATTTAGACAAGGGTCCCGGTGGGAATGCGCGCATCCATCCCCACGCTGCTCATGAAGACGAATGCGGACGGCTTTTCAGGCTATACCATTTAAGGAGTTCCTCAGCTTAGTGAACCTCAGCTGACCTCGGGGTATGCTGAGTTTCCAGCTCATCAGAGCAGCGTTTCAGCCGAAAGCACGCCACCCAAAACTTCCCTCCTTGCATCTGGGGGAGCAACGGGGGAGCTGTGGGAGGGTGGGTAGCAAATGGCACCAGGCAGAAGCAAAGCTGATTTCACCCAGGTGACCATTGGATGTAGCCAGGTCCCGTCCTAGGAAGGATGTTGCAGACCCACAGGACCAGCTTGAACGTGAAGCGGCTTTTGGCAGGCACTGGTGCGAGGGGGATGGGAAGGCGCCAGGCCCGCAGCACCACTGGGTGCTGCAAGTCGGGGCGCAGGAGCGTCGCCCCAGCAGTGCAGTGTTTACAAAGGTGAAAAACGTTAACAACATGCACTATGCTCCTCCTGTTGTTTCAACAAGATCAAGGTGTGTACAGGAGAGCGCGTGTGTATATACATGTGCGCACACACGCACTCGCTGCGGCTGGCGCGGGATGCTGCTCGGCGCAGGATTATTCCAGCCGGGCTGCAGTCAATACTGACAAATACAGTATAGGTCCTGTCTTGCCCACAGCAGAGAGGGAGCCGTGGCAGGCTCGATGCTTTCCTCCCTCTTGTGAAAGATCCAGGGTGTTTTCAGCAACACAGGGAGCTAAGGTCCCGACCGTGTTGGGTCTCGGTGGTTCACGGTCTTGCTGCTGCACCAAGTGAGCCGGGGGGAGTGATTCCAAAGCTGCAGTTCTCCCTCCACGCTCCGCGCGCTCCGTGTGCTGCATGAGACAGGGGTTCAGCGTAAGAAGGGAAAAAGAAAAGAAGAAGAAAAAAAAAAATAGCATGTGAGATCATATAATTAAAGATGGTATCAGAATGTCTAATTAGGATGACTGCGAGAACTTGGCTGGGAGACGCAGCCAAGAGCTGAGTTAGTGTGTTTGCCAGTCCAAAGCTCCTTAACAGTAATTAATCCTTAAATGTCCAATTGTTCAGAGTTCAAGGAAACACCTCCTACTACTGTACTTTGTGTTCCTGTTAAGCAAGGAGACACAGCAGGGCGTGTGCCCTTATTCTGTAAGAGCGACACGCCTAGGGGTGTTGTTAGGAACTAGACCGAAGGTTGAGTATAATTATTAACTACCTAAGAGTTCCCAGCATTGCACAATTACCCAGGCCGCCTTGCAGCCCTGCGCTTGCCCCTTTTGGGGTTTTGTTCTTTTAAAATAGAAACGCCGAGCTTTAGTGGTGCGTAGGGACAAATTATACCCAAGTGGATGTGCTCCCCTTCCGCTGTCCCTTCTGCCACTGAGCTGGGGTGATGTAGCAGAAGGGAGCGTATGTGCATGTATGCGTACTGTATGAAAGCCGGTGCTCTTCCTCGCTGAAACCCAGTAGGCTTATTTACATCACTTGCAAATTTGACCCAGAGATTTATCCTTTGTTTTGATGCTGTCAGCGACTCTCGCATTAACATAAAAGCCTTGGCTATTTACTCGTGTGGGGTTTTTCACGCTGTTTGCATTTTTGAGGTGGGTTGTGTTGGGGTTTTTTTCTTTGTGGATATTAACAGGGGGGAAACCCAAAGGCAAAAGACACAGGTTTGACACAGTAGGTGAATCAAACTGCTTGTCCTGCTACAGGTCCTCTGCCGCTGCCAGACTCTTGTCCGGGCAGTCACTGGGATGGTGGGCAGGGATGCTCCGCTGCAGGCAGGTGGGCTTGAGGAGCAGAGGCACTGCCTTCAGGAAAGCCCAGCTCAGCGGCCGCATCGCGTATCGCGCACAGACAGGAGGGAGTTCGGTGTCATTTCCTCAGGTGCAGCATCATCTCTTAAGTCTCGTTTCTATGTCTTTATCCTCTCCCGTCTTTTTTTAATTGACCCTCTCTGCCAGGCGTGGCGAGGGCCGGCTGGGAGCCGGGCGGCCAAAGTCGCTTCTGCAGGGGATCATTAACTCGGGCGTCAGCCAAGGCCATTGAGTGTTTATAAAGCTCAGACAATTAAACACGGTCGCAGCCCTGAAATGCTATAATTGGAAACCAGACTGTGACGATGTCCACCGAGAGGGCCCGGCTGCCCGGCTCCGAGGCGGGATGGGCGGCAGGGCTGGGCAGGGCTGTGCCGTCCCGCCAGCATGGCCGGGCATGGCCAGGGCTGCTCCGTGCAAACGCCCAGGCGGGAGAGTCCCTGCCCTGCTGAGCCTACATGTTCCGGTGTGAAAACAAAGGCTGGGGAGGGAAACGCAGGAGAAAAGGGACTTGCCCAGGGCCACCCAACAGCCAGGAGCTGGCCCTGGTCCATGGTGGTCCCTGTGCCAGCCTGGAGCTCTGACATTGCTCCTACAGGCATTTATCATGGGATGAAGACCCTCCCCTTGCCAGGACGCTGTTTTGGGATGGTGAAAGGGCTGGTCTTGTCCCGTGGCTGCCGTCTGGGGGTTTGGGAATGGCCATTAACCAAGTACTGAGCCACAGGCAGGCTTTGGGGTTGCAGCCGGTGGGGAGCTGCATGGCTGCGGCTCTTCCCAGTTTATAGGGTACACCTGCAACCTGACCTCCACTCGTAGCCAGTTCTGGGTACCACAGTACCAAATGCCGTCAACGCTTGCTCCCCACCAGTGATTGAACAGCCACCGGAGCTGCGTCAGGCAGCTGTTGGACTCGCCTTCCAAGGAGATCTATGTCTTCTGTAAAGATGCCGAGCACTAGACTGGGATCACCACAGCCCTGCTCTAAGCTCTACAACTGACTCACTGTTTCACCATGAGCATCACTTCACCTTTTTGTGACTCAGAATTTTCATCTATCAATTAGGGATTTATGAGGTTTAATTAAGGTCTGTGAAGCCCTTTGAGATCCTTGCTTGAAAGATGCTGTGCAGGCATAAAGTGGTGTACGCAACGAAGAAAACAACAGAAATTAAACGCTCCAGACGAGAGAGGAGAGAGGGCAGGTTTCCCACTGCTTGGTCTCCCAATTACATGATCCTTGTTTGGATGGCAACCTCACTTTAACCTGTGGACAAACGAACTTATTCACCCCTTCTTGCAGCAGACAGGCGATGACGTGCAGCAGCATCTTACTCATTAGTTAGCCTTCAGTCATCTTTCCAGAAGTATGAGCAAACAGGGAAGAGGGAAGGGGGAAGGGAGCGAGGGCGGGTGAGGAGTACGAATTCCAGAGAAAAGGGAAGTATCAGAAAGCAAGCTAGGATGTGCAAGGGCCTTTATCACTGCTGCTGAGATCTAGCTCTGCATAGTAACAAGCAGGAATAGATCTCATCTGTCCCTAGAGGTACGTGCCCCGGAGCAGGGAAGAGTTGATGAGTTACAGCACAGAGGAAGCAAGAGAGTCTTCTTATGCAAGGCCTCTATTTCAGTGTCAGAGAGGTGGTAGATTCAACTTGAAGGAGTCTGAGGAAAGTGTTTGAACCTAGCTAGGGTTGTTTTATCCATCTATTTAAAGGTTAAGGACTTACTTGCAGAAGTTGTTGAACACATACTTCTTTGGCAGCTCGTGCTTAATTAAGGCCTTCACTGAATGGGAATATACCCAAATTTGTTTAGGTGCTTGGTGGAGACCAGGTTGAAGGGGTGGGGGGTCTAACAGCAGCCATGAGACTAGCCAGACTGTGAAGGTCCCCAGGAGCTGCAGAAAGCAGTAATACATGGACAGCCTTGCCACGGTATTCATAAGGTCACGTTGACACGGGGTAGGAATGGGCAAAAAGGAAGTTCCATCTCCAATCTTTATTTTCTCCTTTGCTTGCTGTACAAACAGCCCTGTGGAAGCTGGCTCCAGCAGGTGTGGTCTGTGTATGCACTCCTGGGTGTGCCACTTTGTTGTGCTAAAAGGACCATTCCTCAACTGAAAGCAAGTTTCCAGGTTGTCAGTGACAGTCACATCAAAACTGGCGACCCCTCCCAACCCCCATCTGCATGCCTTCCCTCTTAGGTAAGAACAGAGATGCCTGTTGAGATGACACCCAAACTAGCCATGGGTTTGGTGTCTTTGTGCCTTTCTGACCTGGGACCCCTTTGCACATCTTTGTCAGGGAAAACTAATGCATGATAGTAATTGCTGCTGGCTAGAACAGCCCCCTGCTTTCAGGGCAGCCACCATAACTCTCCTCCTCTCTTCTGGAAAAAGCTCCCTGAGTCCCTGCAGCTCTCCTCAGTGTTTCTTAAGCTTATTGTTGGGCTGGTTGGGCTGCTCTGAACTCCATCTTCCTGAAAACGCTGCGCTGCTGCCCCAAATCTGGCACAAGGTTTAGCATCAGTGAGAGCTCTTTCGGGATAAAGCATAGTAATGACCTTCTGTGACACACTTATGACACTCCATTAACATATCCCAAAAGAAAGGTTTGTGTATTTTTTGTTGCAACAGCAGCATTCAGTTGACTCATTATATGATCCACTCTAATTCCTCCAGATCCTTTTGTGTAGTACTGCTGCTTAACCAATTATTCCAAGTCATTCATTTGTGCACTTAATTTCTCATTCCCAATCATAGTACTTTGCTGTGTTTTTATTGAATTTTATCCAGTTGATTCTGAGCAGCTTTTGCAATTTATTGAGATCACTTGAAATAATAACGTGCAGATTAATTGTTCAGAAAATCCTATGCACAGGCCCATGCCTGCACCCGTAGCCGGTTCCAGAGCCCAGCCTTTCCATCTTAAAAACAAAGGCCTCTAGCACTCGATGGCATTCTTGCAGCATTCAGCTGAAATGTCAGGATGAAGCTTGGCAAAGCTGTGAGTTTTGGAAGGCTCTTCCACTGGAGATATGGAATAAGAGCATCTGTTCAGCTGGCAGTGGCTTTTGGTCTCCAATCATCTAGCGTTTGCTTTGAATCACTAATAGTTTTTGCATTACTACTCATCTTCAAAGCATGCAGTCACTGAAAACACGCAAGCCTGAAATCGGCTTCTGCCTCTAAGGGAGGAGATGGAGCTGCTGTTGTGTGATGGTACACCCCGACCACCACGGCTCTCATCAAGAATCCCCCGGCCTGGCCTTCTCCTCCTAAGGACTGGAGCTACAGCTCCATTGCTATCACTTTTTTTCCCCTCTCCAGCCGAAAGGTCCGGATACCCCTCGTGTTCAGGAGTGAAAACGTAGGAATTTGGTGTCCTCTGGTGGCAACTGGGAGAGTTACAGTTGGCGAAGCGAGCGTGACCTTCCAAAGGCCAATGGTCGTTCAGGCCAACTGGCCGCACGCTCTGGGCAGAGCAGTGATATTCCTTCCCACCCTGCTCTGTAAATACTTCTAGTCCAGGCTAGCTTCTGTGGTTTCTGTATGCTCACCCCTCCTATTTATTTTATGCCTGGTTAGCCGCTCCCCTTTCTGGAGCTGTGACTTGGGGTTCAAGATTGACTTGATGGGGTTTGCTCTTTCTTCCCCTGTGCTTTCTTTAGCTCACAGAAGGAGCTTCTGTAGGCACCTCTTCACAGTTAGTGATGGCTTTAGCTGCATGCCCTTGCATGGCCCCTTAGTAAAATAGGTGTGCCTACGTCCAAAGACCTTTTAACCCACTTCTTTGAGCGCTTAATCTATCACCCTCAGGCTTGCCCCAGTGTGGCTCCACTCGCTGGGTGAAAGAACTGGTGAGCAAGAAGACACAGAGCACCTGGGCAGCCTGTGTTTGGCTCTTTTAGCCACAAAACAGGTGAGAGCAGCTCAGAGCATTTCATAGATGGTGAACACTAGGGTGGGAGGACTTTTGCCACAATTTGTGGTGTATAAAGTACGTAAAAGGAGCATGCCGAGCCGTAACCTCCAGGTGCTTCTGCTGGATATGGATGAAAACTGATCAACCTCAAGGACCTTGGAGGTTAAAAGCTTGTGTTTGGTGCGACTGCAGCCAGAGGAGTCAAACTTATGACAAAAAGCAGCCTTAACTCCTCTCCTCATTTCATTCACTATGCTACCACCAGTTAGCCTTTTTCAAGGGCAGCGCACGTATTAATGATACAGAAGGAATACAGCACAGCTGGGGCTAGCTCATTGAGGTCAAAGTGATATGCTCTCTGACATGTAGAGGCAGGCTGGGAGACAAACATCTGCAGGGGAGTGAGGTAAACGGAGTCTTTTGGGGTGTGGGCAGCTGGAGTGGCAAGGCTGGGACACCATGGCACCTAGACAGGCTGACCCCACGGAGTCTGCGTGTTGTACCTTCACGTGGGGAGAGCTTCAGAGAGCGCAGTCAAGAGCTGCCCACACAGCTGCTGCAATTACAGCACTGGCTGTAAACGGAGCCCCTTTGTGGCGTGCATACAAGCAGCAAAAAGCTGGCACTGCTCTGGGAGTTTTATAGCTTAATGGAAAAGAATGGGAGAAAGGGAATAGTAGTGCTTCCGTTTTACAGAAAGAACACAGCACTTTGAGACTTGGGCTGCAGTTCACAGAGGTATTTATCTAGGTGCCTGATTTCCATGCAAATCTTTCAGAATTAGCTACTTTGGATGCAAGCATCAGTGAGCTCACCCAGAGACTCACAGGAAGACAGCATATATTTCCTGGTCCCTACTTTAAAACTCCATCACTGTCTATCAGAGGCAGACAGACTGCTTCCCTTAGCTATCTGCCTTCCTGCCAGCGCTGCTCTCTCAAGGCTGTGGTAGCACTGGTGGACTCTCCCAAGACTGTGGCTTTAAACAGGGCTCTCCAGAAACGAGCATTATCTCCTGATCTGATAACTGAGGGGCCAGCTGAACATGAGGACAGGGGAAGTAACTGGTCCCCATCTTCTTCCTGCTTACAGACTCAAAACAAACCATCACGTTATAGAAAAGTCAGTAAAAAGTCTTTAGCAGGTGATCTTTAAACCTTGACTTCTGCTGTTGTCTGTTTGTTCAGAGCCCTCAGCTGGCTTGCAGCCCTTATGAGCTGGCCTACAGAAGGTTAACAACTAGTAGGAGAACCTGCTCCCTCCTTCCCACAATCCTGGGCCATTTGCCCTTGTGGAGCAGGGGGGATTTCTGCTTATGCCATGGTCTGCAGCTCACCTATATAAAAGGCCCCGAATATGCTAGAAAAGGCAGTGAGGAGCAGTTCCAGCTTTTGCTGTGAGCATGCATCATGGTTTTATGACAAGTAGTGAGACATGAGGGAGCTGTGCCAGCTGTCTGAGCTGCAAAGGCAGGCTAGGGTACCACCAGCCTCCCAGCAGTGCCAAGCACATCCTGTGGAGATGGACTTTGTGCTTTACTTTGGTGCCAGCCTCAGGTCAGTGGCTAAAGGGCTTGTGCCCTTGCCAAGCAATCAAACAGGGGGGGGGGGCGGGGGGGAATGCACCCTCCTGCAGTCACAAGGAAGAAATTCTCAGTTTCATTCACTTATTGTGAGGTTTCACTGTAATATTGCTGCCTTCATCTACTGCTGGGTGTTTGGAGGAGGCTGCTGCCTCATAGGCTCATCCAAAACATGGCTATAACTTCAGCAGTGACCTTCCTTATTTACTTGCTTATGGCCACATCTCAGGTCTCTGTAGCAGCTCGGCCAGTCCAAAGTACCCAAGCACCCAAGTGAAGAGTCCAGTGCTCCAGTCATGTGCCGAGCTTAGAAAAAACCATTACAGAAGTGTATCTGGGGCTTTGTGTTTGCACTTTCTTTACAGGCATTCCTTTTCGAAAGCCGTTTTACAAGCAATTTACATCCTCCTCGTCTGCAGCTCCAAAGCTTGGGGCGTTTTTAAGAAGGGCACCAAGTATTGCAAGGCTTTTCACCCACTTTCCATAAGTTGACCATATGCAGGGAGGTGCCTTCTAACTCCTGCCCTAAACGGCTAAATTAGCGTTTGGTTTCTTGTGTTCTTTTGAGTACTCGCATCCTCTCCAGCAGGTGGTAGCAGCCTCCTTCAAGCTGCGCAGCCCTCCCGCTTATTGCTGCGGCATTGCTGCCCGGTGATCCACGTCCCTGGCTGTCCTTGGCCTCGCTTGTCCCATCCTCATCTGCACGCCTGGGTTCTCCTGTGGAGGAAGATCTGCTGTTTAGGTACAGAGAGCGCACTCGCAGCGTGAAGCGCAGCAACAGGAGGCAGTGGCACAACAGCATGAGGAAATGAGAAATGTCTCGCAGTTGCATGTGATTTACTCCTGATGGTTTGACAGCACTGTCATGTGAAGGTCTTGTAGATAGAACAATACAATACATCCAGATTCAAGATCTAAAGCCTTGGGTAGGCAGTAGAATTGGCTGAAGCACTGACAGGTCACAGACAGGCTGCATCTTCAAATGAAACGGAGAATCAGTCTGCTTTGTATTTCCACTATGTCCTCTGTTATACCTGTGTAATAGGATAGTTTTGCACATACAATAACATGATCCTCTGTTATATGGCCTCTGCTTGTTAGATGCTGAGCGAGTTGCCTCCCTAACTTACTCAGTAAAAGGCTGTGCTCATGGTGGTAAACACCATCCGTTCAATTATGAGTGGTTGAGTGCTATGGGGTTTTGTGTCTGGGTTTTGTTTTTCCTTTTTTTAGTGTGCAGCCATTTACTCACTATTTGTATTTTAAAACACTGGCTCTATAGGTGAGGAGGCAGATAGGTTGTCAGAGTTTCTGGTGCTCAATATGCTGTATTAAGTAAAAGGAATGCAGGAAAGAGCTCTGTTTCAGTGAGCAGATAAGAAAAATCTTCAAGACAAGGTAGAAAAATCCCTTGGCTTTCCTGGCTGTAACTCCCATAGCAGGTATGAGAGGTAAAGCTCTAGGTTTATTATAAGCCACCGAAAAATGAAGCAATGGGCCAGGAAGTTTGGCTACTATGTCTGAATGCATATGTTTGAGTATCTGGGTGTTGCTTACTCTGAAGCTGAGACTGGGACCTGACTTTTGTTTTTGTGGTGTTTTGCACTGTTGAGCCGAGATGTATTAAACAGGTCCTTCTCTTGCACCAAGGCGCAGAACTTCTGCTCTTCACCACCAACTCCCATATAAAGCTCTTCTGTGCCAGTTGTGTTATGTTATGAGCCTTCTCCATCCAGGGCAGGTGCTACGAAGGCTCACACAATTCAAGCAGGGTTAGTTACAAGGCCCAGCTAAGTCCTTGTCCCACCTGAGCAGCAGCAGGGTGATCATTAGGTCATCAGCTATATGGCTGCGGTTCCCTAGGATGTTTAAACCACCATCAGCTGAGGGCTGTCTCATGGCCTGGAGCTCTCAGTGCCTTCTGTAGCTGCATCTAGCTTTGCTCTTATACTAATGCAAAAGCTTTAATTTGTCTCTGACACCTTCTACATCTAAGAGAAAATTCTCCCTTCTCTCTTTTGCAGGCTTCTTTGATCTTTGCTGCCACTTGCTATTTGCTGTTCAATCTAGGAGCTATTTTGATGCTTGAGTGGTGGGAAGGAGTGTTTACGGAAGATTTACAAGCCTTGTAGTTAATGCTGTTTTCTTTCTGGAGCGTGTCACAGTGTCTAAAGGCTAAACTCTGAGTCTTGGAGCTGTGGTTTATGGCAAATGTTATGAATTAATGCTATCTTCCTTCCTGTGTTTGGTTGGTGTACGATGAGGAAGACACTTTCTGGGATTTTAAACATGTTCAACTCATTAAGTCTGTTTCTCAGACTTGTTGATAGCGACAATTCTCTGTCAAGGAGTGAATCAGCCACAAGCCCTTTCATGTAATGACAAAACCCACCAAAGGTAAGTCCCATTCATGCTGATACTGTGCAGTGCCACTTTGACTGACAGGTGATAATAGCCCTGACCAGCCTCACCTGGGACCTTCCTCATCCTGCTTGTCTGCCTGGGAGCTCCATTTCACCTCAGCCCAGACAGGGGAGCTGTTGACTGGTGTGTCCTAACAGTGAGTAAGCTTCCAATTTTTCGTTACCTTACTGGTCAAAGGAGTCTGGGTGCTCAGCTGTGTTTCAGACTGTGAGATCCACAGGTGGAATGAGCTCATCCCTCCCAGACTTGAGCATTTTGCTGTGTCTGAGTTGAGCAGCCCCTTGCACTGGTGAGGTTTGTGGTATGTTTGTGCTGGCATGAGCTTGGAGACTCAGGGGGTGGAGGAATGCTTTCCCCTGTCTATGCAGATTCCTTCTTGCATGTCGCTGGACAAGAGCTGTTTGTGTCCAGAATTAGTATTGCATTCCTGGTTTTGAAAAGGAAAGTGGGCATAAGATCTGCTTCCAATGTGTTCCTTCCAAGAATGTCAGATTTTAGTCATGAAACAACAGGAAACCAAAATAAACACAGCCCTTTGAAGGATGGGTTAGACTGCCTGAGGTGGGTGTGTCGGTGGCATTTAAAGCTATTTATTCGAGCAGCCTCCCATTATTCATGTAGGAGCTTTATCTGGGTGTCAATGGGCTCTGGGGAGACCAGAGGGTACTCTGGTGTTTTGTGTGAGGGCAGCAGGCTGCTCTTCAGAGATCTGATCCTGTAATTAAGGCATAACAGTCTGAATGGGGAGTATCACATCACAGTGTAACCAGCATTTCTGCGTGCTCCCTGACCCTGCAAAAGTGCCCAGGCTACTGCAATAGCATTCTAGGAAGGGGTTTGGAGATCCCTTTGCAGAATGAGGGCACAGTTACTGATCCTGCTTGTCCACCAGTTCTCTGCCTTGGCAAATACTGGTAAGGCGTACCTCAGTGAAGGAAAACTCTCAGGAAGCACTGCCTGCATCCTATGGGCTGAAGCTGTGGAGGAGGTCTTTAACACGCCTGCTGCCAGGACTGGTGGTGCTTAATGGTTTGTGTTATTTCCCTCAACACCTCTCTGCTTCTCTCGCTATTGAGGAACTTCATGGTCTCAAGTGACACATCCCTTACTTTGTCTCACTTTAGGACAAGCTTTCACAGCACAAGGCAGACCTGTGCTGCTCTGCATCACAGTTTGCTGCTGCAATATGTGGAGGCTTACTCTCCTCGCTCAGGTCACATCCCTCCCATGCTCTTCTGTGCTGTGTCTGGTGCTGTTCATGACCCTCTGTCAGCCAGTCAGACTGAGGTGTTTGGAGTTACGGTGCATTAAATCAGCTTGGGAAATGAGCTGGAGCTAATGGAAGAGAGATGAGGCTGGCTGAAGGCAAGGAAGGAGCAGAGGCAGGGAAGGAAACAAGAGGAAGAGCACAGCCTTCCTCTTCATGTGGGTGTGAGCTGTTACATGGTTGGTTGCCCTTGTTGCCCCAGGAACAGAGGCTCCTTCCCTGCCTGGTAGAGACAAACTAATGCCAAATTAATGTGTTCTGTATTGACTGGAAGAGCTTTGACCCTGCTGGAAGCTGATTCACGTGATTGCTGTCCCTTAGGAAAGCAGCCAGTTCTCTCTGAGCAGGTGAGAGAAGCTGTGCCACCTCTGTATTCCTTTGACCCTTGGATGGGGCAGCTTATAAACGGAGATTGCATGTTTCTTTAAGTTGGATATCACTGTCACTTTGCTTTCCAAAGGTAAAGAGCCTAATAAGTTTTATGGCTGCTGAGTTATCAGCTTGTTAAAATATAAAGGAGGACAAAGAAGAGAATTTCTTTCTTCACAGCCTTAACGTCTAACAGAGAGCACTCCGGGATTATGAGTTCATAGAGGCACTTATCATGAAGCTATTGTTAGGCCTGTTGTTCCTTTCGTTGCTCTTCTCCAAAGGTAAGTTTTGAAAGGCCTTTGGATTTGAGTTACACAGTATTTAGGAACTTCTATTTTTAGGTGTTGCAAGGTGGGTGTATAGCAGGAGCCTTAGAAGCAGGATGAAGAAAATCTGTGAGTAAAACTGTGATCTTGTATGTAATTTTGGGTATGTTTGATCATTTTCAATAAAGATATATGCATTTGCACTGTTCTGGGGATGGACTGCATCTTAGGCAGGCATGAAGGCTTTCTGCTAAAAAAAACCCATCAAGTAATTAGACTAAAGGTGAGATCTGTCCCAAAATAATGCACAAAGTCAAGAAAGGGACAGAGGTTTTTCCGAAATTCATATTTACAATCACCAGCTTTTTGGTGGTACAAGCTTGTGTGAATGGGTTAGGCAGCATCCTGGTACTGAAGGCATCGTTGTGCAGATTCCGGCAAGTTTCAGGGTAGCGGGAAGTCTTTTTTTCTCTGTACTGGGTCTGTGAAGTCCATGTTTGGTTCCAGAAGCCAGTTTTATAGGTGCTCTGGGACTAAAAATGTTGTGTATATTTTGGCCTACTTGGCTCTGTGCTTCAGCTTTCTGAATGCAAAGAAGCAATGATAGTGATAATGCTTTAACTTACAAATAGGTAAGTATCTTCAGAGGCTTGTAAGGTGCTCTGATAAATAGCTAACTGTTAGGAGGTTTTGATTCCTAAAATAAACAGCAGAAATGGTCTCAGCTGAGCCTTTTAATTTAAAGGAAAAGAAGCATGGTGACTACAGTTCTGTGAAAATTTGGTTGAGGGAAAATATGTCGATTGAGAGCAGCCCATAAGAATTATTGGCTGAAAGAGGTTAACTGCAAGAGCAAGGGAGGGGGGGAGTAGAACCTTTCTCTCAAATCTGGGAAAAATTGCCAGAAAAATAATTCACCTTTTTCTTGGGATGTTGAGAAAATGAAAAATACAAACTAGAATTATCGAATGGTAAAGTAAGGCAGTAACTATAACAATGGGAGCAGCAGGAGTTGAAGGAATCATCCTATGGGAAGCCTAAATCCAAAGCAAATTGAGAAAACTAAAGAAGTTAAAATTTAATCAGCCGAGCCAAAAAATGAATCTGAGGGGAAACAATGAATTGTTTTTGAAGGAATAACACCTAATAAATCCTTTTTTAAATACATCTGAGGCAGGGAGCCTGTAGGGGTGGCCGATGTGTAAAAGAAAGCTGAAGCCCAACAGAAAAACTAATTTCTTCTTTGGTGTCTCTGCACCTAGCTTAAAAACAACCTTGCACTTGGAGCTGTTCAGCATGGGACAAGTGGGGAAAGGGTCAAATCCTTTAAGTAATTGATAACAAATGGCAAAACTGCCAAGATTAGATGATATCCACCCAAGGGGATGAGCCAAGCAGAAATAGTAACCTGTCCGTTGTATTAACTGTGGTGCAAACTAGTTCTTGAATCAGTATGGTGTTGGGAATGGCAGATGGCAAATGGGAAACCAGTTTTTATAGTGGGCTCTGTTTTAGGGGGATCTGGAGAGCTGCAGAGGTAGTTGTACAAAAGCAGCAAGGTTGTCCTCTGCACTAAACAAATTGGTGACAGCAGTGTAAAGAACTGAGTGAACTGACTTGGGGTAAATATATAAGAGGGGACCTTCCCTGTGGATGAAGAAAATCCATGACAATGGGCATATGCCAATGGATTAATTCTTCAGCTGGGTTGTGTTTGTATTTCCACAAATCCTTTTGAGCAAGAGCTCTTAAGGAAGCCAACTCTCATGGTCTAAGAGTGAGGACACCTTTGTGTGCCCCTGGTTAAAAGCTGGCGACTGAGCAATCAGATTGCAGATTCAATCTGTGAGAAGAGGGGAGAGTGAACCTGCAAAAGCTGCACTGGGACGTGGGCTCTCCATGTATTCAGAAATGATCTGAATGCTGGTTGGCTGATGTAAAACTATATAGGATGCTCAGAATGAAAACTTAAAAGTAATACATACAGGGAAAACTTACTCTAGCTATGTGTACACCATGGTGAACTCTAAATCACATACTGCTTGGTCTCAGAACATAGCTGTCTGAAGACATCAGCTCAGTGTTAGAAACAGAGACAAACAATTTCAGGAGTCAGGGAAAGAACAGGATAGGAAAACACTTCTGCTGCTGTGTATGGGTCCATACTTCATCTTGACAGCTGTCTGCATGAGGGAAAGCTAGGAGGAGGATAGAGGGGAAGAGTGCTCAGACTTATGAAACAACTTCCACATGAGATCAAACAGACTCACTTCAGCTTGGAAGAAGGATGGATAGGTGTACGATAAAGATATACGCACGTATGTTAAATGGTGAATTTTGTGGAAACGGGGAAATGACAACTCTTTACAAGAACAAAGAAATAGATCAAATTATTAACAAATGAGATTACTTTTTTTGAACTCTACTAAATTTTGAAGCACCTTTGCCACCGGTCTTGGGGAAAGCGAAAAAGAGCAAAAAAGACAGGAAAACAAACAGGCAAATTCATGAAAGGAAGGGCTCAGGGAGTTCTCTAGCAGTAATTGCTTTCTGAGGGACATGGTGTAGCACTGATAGTTGAAAGAATAAAGCATGGAAGTATAAATGTATTATTCTTTCTTTAAGCATCTGCATCTGGATGTTGTCAGAGGCAGAATCTTATATTGGATGGGACCTTCATTCTGACACAGTACAGCCGTTCTTAAATGTTTGAAATATTAAGGGATTGTTCCCTGCCCTCCAAGACTCCCTCTAGCCCTGGATGCTGGGATTGAACCCTCTTTTTCCCTTGATACAACCTGTGGATCTATTCTCAAATACAGTTGAAACTAAAGTTCTCAAAGACGCTGAGTTTCTGCAACAGATTTGCACGATGCAGGCCAGTCTCTCATTGTACATGTCTCCAGTATCTCAAACAGAAGAGCTGGGGTTCTGCTTACTGTCCTGAGTAAAGCATCATCTAGAAACATGGACTGAACAAACACAGATTTTAAATGACAGCCAGCAACAAGTGTCCCAAATTACTATCAAGTACAGTAAAAGGAATATAAATTTGCAAATGGCTCATGCCTGAAACACAAGTGGGGAAAACCCCCAAATATATGGAAGTTGCTGACAGTTACTAAAGGTAACTGTAGTGTGACTCATGAGACAGGCTGAGGTGGACATGGGGAGCAGTAGTGGCCTTCTTCTACCATGCTGATCTCTGTGTGCACTGGTATCCTCGTCCTGCTTGGGCCAGGCATGCCACCTCCTTGCAGCATGAGTGCTGCCAGCTGCCCTATGCACAAGCATATCTCACGTGCTGCGCTGAGCTGACTCTGCGTTTTTCTCTTGGCAAAGAAAGACGTACAAGCAGAAGTATGCAGCAAGACAAAACGTTCCAGAACTAGCTCCTGGGTACTAAAGGGCAACTATTCCAAGCACAGCAAGACTTGTTACGAGACTTGCTGGATGCTGATGGCTTCAGTGTGGCACAGGTAGGGACACAGCTGTGAGCATGCTTTGAAGTTCAGCTGAGGATCCAGACCCAGACTTCATGGTTACCTTTGTGGAGATTTTTAGGATAAACCAAAATATATGTGTATAAGTCCAAGTGTATACTCAAGGAAAGAGAATAATGTCTGCTGAAATAGCCTGTGGAGCCAGAAGTCAGGTCTGTAGCTATTTAATCTGTCAACACTCTCAGAGAAGAAACTACAGATGTTTCTGTACCGCTACGGCAAACTCACAACAGTGTGATGTTGCTGCCTGAATGTGGAAGATGAAGATTAATGTGAATTGCTCTTTCTAAGGAGTTCCACCTCGTACATGTCCAAATGTCTTTAACTTTAGGCAGAATAAGACTACATTGATATACGGAATGTACTGAAGAGGAAAACAGGTAGAAAAGGCCTGCGAAGGATGAGGTTGGTTGAGGAGATCCAGAAGCAATCCACCACCTGTGTGTATGACTTCACTGCATTCCACTGATTTCAACAGATCTCACCTGCTTATAATAACTAAAAGCTTATTCTAGTATAACAAAACTAAGAAAATACATTTGTTGGGATGAGCCTCACCTCTGGAAAGTAGGGCGGAGGAGCAAGGTTCCTCTTCTCAAGATTCTGTGCTTTTAGGTATATTAAATCTACTGAACTGTTTTTTATTTAAGAAAAAGGCAGTACAGCTAACTCTTTTAATGTTTTTAAGGTAACGCAGATCATCCGGAAGAATGGGGGAAACTGAAGGTAAAGTATGAGTATGGCTCTTTTTTTCCCTTTATTCAGTACCTGTCATCACCTCTCTAGCTGTTGCTTCCTCTGAGGCAGGCAGAAGAATCAAAGGTACAGCTTGGCGCTCTAAACTGTTTAATTCTGCAAAGGATAAATGCTAAGCATATGATTCAGCAATGTAATACTGCAGCTGCAAGATTAAGGTACCTGATCAGGAAATCAAGGTTTCTCAGAGCAACATTTGGTATTAGGTTGCATATCCTGTAGGTAAGTAGTTTGTGGTTAGCACTTGTTCCTAGATACTCTGTTGCTCTTTTAGAAACACAAGGTTTAACTCTTCCATGTGCTGAAATAGTGCAAAGTGTGTGCACCATTAAATTCCTTCAACTGGGGGCTAAGGGGGTGTGTGGGGACTGTGGTGGTCCTTGTTGCAATGTAGATTTTGCCATTACATAGCAGTGATGGTCACCTAGCCAAGTATGGTCATAGTGACAAGGGAAGCCCTAGCCAAGCCACCTCAGGGAGGTTGTCTTTCATCTGTCTTTAAAGTACTAGATGTTGGGCCATATCTGTGGTCACATAGATGTCATTCATCTGGATTTATGCAAGGCATTTGACACTGTCCCCCACAACATCCTTGTCTCTGTAACTGGAGAGGCACGGATTAAACAGATGGACCACTTGGTGAATGAGGGATTGATACTGGGACTGGTGCTGTTCAACATTTTTGTCAGTGACATGGGCAGCTGGATCGATGAACCTTGGAGACAGGCTGAGAGAGTTGGGGTTGTTCAGCCTGGAGAAGAGAAGGCTCTGGGGAGACCTTAGAGCAGCTTCCAGCAGCTAAAAAGGCCTACAGGAAATCTGGAGAGGGACTTTTTACAAGGGCTTGTAGGGATGGGACAAGGGGCAATGGCTTTAAACTGACAGAGGGGAGATTTAGATAAGGTATTAGGACAAAATTCTTTATTGTGAGGTTGCCACTGGCACAGGTTGCCCAGAGAAGCTGTGGCTGCCCTATCCCTGGCAGTGTTCAAGGCCAGACTGGATGGGACTTGAAGCAACCTGGTCTAGTGGAAGGTGTCCCTGCCCATGGCAGGGGGTGGAACTGGATGAGCTTTAAGGTCTCTTTTAACCCAAACCATTCTATGATTAATGTTCCTAGTTGTACTGAGATGTCTCTCATGCTGGGTGAAAAACATCACTCACATTCTTGTCCCAAAAGCAACTGTTTTCCCCCACCTCTTTAGTATTTTCATGATCACCTGGAAATTTTGCCGGTTGTCATGGAGCAAGAATTGGTTCATTCTGCCTTTCCTGTTGCATACTGGAGATGAGGCTTTTTGTTGTGTCCATTGGGCGTCCCTTGGCATGTGAAGATGCATGCGGTAGCTGTCCTTATGACACCTTTCAGGTTAAACGCTCAGCATTTACAGCAATGGATGTACCAGTTTATACTCAGCACATTTAATCATTTGCTTAGGCCAAGTTCTGGGTTAATCGGTAAAAAAGCTGTGGTGGTGTGGTTTTTTTTTTTTTGTTTGTGTGGTTGGTTGGTTTTTGTTCTTTAAAATTGTTAAATGAGTAAGAGCTTGGTAGTGTGTAAAAATGGAGCCCATGGGACCCTTTCTTTCGCAGATTTCCTTGTTAGATCTAAACAATCAACCCTATTTCTTTATGTCAAAGGCTATAAGAAACTTCCAGCTTTCATGTGAGCAGGTGATGTTACCCGAGACCCCTGCATCTTCAGGTTTGTGTTTGATGTTATCCTTGTAGAGGCTTTCCCTCCCAAAATCATTTGAGAATGGGCTGGGGGAGAAATCAGCTGTTTGAGGGGATGCATATATGTGGGATGTGAGGTATAAGTGTAGGTAGATTCTACCATTTCCATAGTTATTGTTCTAATCATAATTGCTTTTCTACCTTAGTTTCTTCAGCTGCTAATTGAGGATGCTACTATTACTTCAGTTATTCACAGCAGTGTTCTGTGATCTCTTCTTGCTTGATGGTTGAGCATTTCAGTGCACCTAAGTACCCAAAGTATTTATTGAACACCTGAGTAAAGTTTCTCATCCTCTCTGACTGATTTAAAACTGCCAGTGGAAACAATCGGTATAGACTAAAGTTTAATTAATTTTATTGTTTTAATATACTGGTGAATGTAATTTTCTGTTAAGATTACAGCTCTTTTTTAATCTGATGTCTTTCACTTTTCTGCAGTTCATACTCTGAGGCTAGCTGACATTAAAACAGTCACTGCAATAGGAAGTTTGCAAAGAGTAAGTACAAGCGGGAAGTGTGCTAAACATGACCCATTTCCTTCCCTATGATGGTGAAGTGAGCTGATGATGTAGTTTGGGGTCACAGTTAGGGCATTCAGGACTTGAATCTTTCCACAATCTTCAAAGGCTTCTGGTGAAAAAGGACTGGAAATACCTGCTGTTCAGTGTTTCAGTATAACCTGAGACTAAAAATAGCCAGCTGACTTCGTGCAGGAGGAAATGTGATCACAGTGCTCTTGCAGAGAGCCATAATATTTGATTAGCGTGCTTGGATTTTCCTAACGATGAGCATAACAGATCAATTGACTGGAAGAAGAAGATGGGAAAATTCGGACTGGAAAAAAAGTATAATTTTGCTGATCACCAGTAGAACAAATTATCAAGAATTGCTGTAGATTTTCCATCCTGTTGAAACGCTTTCCATAGAAACTGGTTTCCTATCTAGAAGGCAGAAGGTCTATAAGAACCACAAAGATGTATTTCTGATGCATAAATCAGTGGGTAAAGTTCTTCTGCCTGTTCTAATACAGTCAGATGTGGTTGATCTTTACTTACCTTAACAGTTGGAAATGAATATCAGAAATAGATCTGAGGCCCAATTAAAAGCGTCTAACCACAGCTGTCAGTCTTTAGAGAACTATAGAAATGCACAATGGGCAAAAATCTGTAGCCATTGCAAGTCTACAGCTGCAAAGAAGTGGGGGAGATTCTGCTTTATCACAAAACAACTTTCAGATTTGAGGTGGTATTCATCAAGACCTCATACTTTTCCTTGGGATGAAAGCTTCCTATTAGAAATTCAGCACTCCTTGTGAGTACCTCTCTGAAAGGAAATAATTGTCTTAACTGCAGAGGCGCAGATGCATGGTCCTTTAGAGCAAGGATTTGGTCTTTTTTGCACTAATGTCTTTGTTGGTTGTAGATGGTGCCATAGAAAAACATATAAATGGTCTTCTTTTAAGGAATGTCTACTTCCCTAGAGCAAACATTTCTGTCACTGTCTTCTTCACAGGCCATCTGGAATCATTGATGTTCCTCTGGTGTGTTCAGGGTTTTTTTAATAGACACCATATTGGCTGAGTACCATCCGTGTAAATTGGCTAAATGACTTCTGGTAATGTCCCTTGTTGAAAAGGACTAGATCCTGAGAAATTTAGTTTAGAGCAGCATTTCATTTGACTGAATTTGTGTTCAGCTAGACAAATTGAATTTTAAGCCATGTGTAATACATTCATTAATGAAAGTAGTGACTAAGAAAGGATTACTAGGCTATGAAAATACAGTGTAATAAGGAAGCTCTAGAAAATAAGTGTGTGAGTAACTACAACACAATGGAGAAGACTATGTAGAAAAATTGCTCCATATACAGAAGTGGATTATGGTAGGGGTATGTACACATGTAGCGTACGTAGAGTTAGTTTACCCTTTGCTTAATGCTATTCTTCTTGCTTGCTTGTTCACAGACACCAGGATCTGGTGTACATCATGAGGATTTACTCCAAAGGTAACAATCATTTGTTAGCGTTGACAAGTGTCATGATACTAATTTGTACAGTATCACAGTGCAGGAATTGCACCCAAGCAAAATTATTATTGTTTTCTAGAGAGGAGGAGAAAGCCTATGTAAGATATAAAGCATTTTAAGATGCCGGATCCTTCTCAATCCTTAGTTAACAGAAATCCTTTCTAGTTTGCAAGATACAGAACTACCTTAGGGTTGCAATAACCTACATGATGAATCCTAAGTAGTGAATATCATCATCCACTAGTCAGAGACCAGAAGGCAGGGATTTATTATAGCAAAGAAAGCACCCAGGAGTCCTGATACTCTGTCCTCTGCTTGAATTATTCCCAGTGCTTCATGGACAAGCTTTACCCCATTTTCGTCTTTCATGCCCCCTTAGAAGATGTAGATCAACGAGTGAATATATGATGCAAGTCTGTGTAGCTCTTTTGTGTCACAGCATTCCAGATGAGGATTTGGCCCTGCACGGATGAACTTTAAAAGACTAATTTTCTCAAACAGCTGCAAAAACATCTGTGCCCACTTGTATGTGGGTGCCCACTTGTATGTGGGTGCCCACTTGTATGTGGGTGCCCACAGAAAGGTCCCTGCATTACTTGTGCCTATGCATAAGCACAATTACTGCAAAGTTTATAGTGTAGAGACACAAAACTTGTGATCGAACGCTGTGTTCTTAGTCAGCAGTAGCTGATGACACGATGTTTTGGAGAAAGAAAGTCCCCATTCTTAATTTCAGCAGCTGCAGTGAGCACCCATTCTGAGCTGTAGTGTAGCTAATAAGAAATCGAGGCTGTGCTGTAATATGGTTTTTTTTCTTTGAGAAATGGAATAACAGCAACTTCCTGTTTTCTCTTCCTTTTCTATAGCACAGGAAGGAGCCTCCTCGAAGTGAGCGTGGAAACTTTAGCAGGTGCGTCTTGCTGCCGCACCGAAAATGGAGCCAGTTGATTGAACAGCTTGCTGACAGGGGTGTAAGGGAAGCCTAAGGGACAATGTACTTGGGGCACATGAGTACAGTCAGGCTGGGTTATCTCTGCTGGCTTTAAAGAGGCTCTCTGGGTACAAAAACAGCAGTGAAGAAGGGGTGCTGCAGCGTGCTGCAAGAATCTTACATGAACAGCAGGGATTTTTTGGGCTGCTGCTACTACTCATGCCGCAGTTTCTGCTGGTGTGTGCCTGCTGTCCATGCTAGCCCAGAGAAATCTTGTGTGGGTTTGCCTGTCCAGCATTCTTCCTGCTGCCATGTGTTCAGGATTTACACTGGAGCTGCCATAAATGCACCACATAAATGAATTATTCATCCATCAGCTGGTTTTAGCTGGCTCTGAAGGCAGCCTGGACTTGCAGAAGGGTGTTGCAGGTAAAACCTTCAGGTCCACTGAAATGTTAATTTACGATAGCTCAAGGATTCTCCTTTCAAAACCTGCTTCTCAGTTTCTTCACATCACCTCCATTCCCCTTTGAAAGGGATTTAAACCTGTCAGCTCAGCACTGCAGGAGGCTGTCTCCAGGTAGACCTTTCCAGTACCTTCATACCTAGAGCTGCCTGTATTTAAAACCACCTACACCACTTGCGGCTGACATGAGAGATGGGGGATGGAGGTTTCTGACTGACCTGAGTCTGGAGGCAAACTCGGGCTCCAAACCTGCACTTCAGAAGGTGAGGAGCAAAACCATCAAGAAGAGTTGCAGAGGGGCCTTGATGCCTACCAAGAGATCCTCAGGCTTTATATTTTCTGGCTGGTTTAGTTCTGTTGTGTTTATAGTGAAATGGCAGAGTAACAGTCCCTTGTGGGCAGAAATCACCTAACCCGTGTATGTCTTTCAGCTCTCGTTCGCAGTTTTAATCCCTCAGTCCTACACCAGTCTCCTCTGCTTGGCACAAAGGGAGCGATACCAGACAGTCAAGCCACGTGAGTCTGAGGGTGTTTCACTGGGCGGTTGATTTGCAGCTGGCAAAGGGTAGGATGGGAGCCTTTTACACTGCAGCAGTTCACTGGACACCCAATATATTCAGTGGTGGCAGAGGCTACACAGACACTCCAGAGGCAGAGCCTCCCACTGTGGCTCAATTGTCACCTTTCAGAGGCAGAAGGAACAAAGCCCACTGTGCAATTTGGGGTCTGGATAATCTAACTTAAAGGTCTCCATCTTTATAGCTGTAAAACAATTCTTTTGGATCAGATAGAATTAGAGATGTGCCTACCAAGCCGTGTCTGCTGTTTTCATCTAAGTGCACATGTCTGAAAGTGAGATGCCTGAATATGAGCTAATTACTCCAGGCTCTCTGTGTAGCACAGACAGGTGCCTAATCTTAACACATTTAGGAGAGAAAAGATTAGTCCCACCTGAAGTTTCAAATGTTGCTCGATTTAATGGTAAAAAGCAGCCAAAGCTTTACATTTAACGATGCTTTCATAGTTTCTGTTTTCCTTTCTGCTTTTCAGAGACCTCCTGCATCAAGCTGAAGAAATAGTGAAGCTCATGAAAGAGAATCAGGTTTGTTTAAAGCACAGGACAATTCAGAGAGTTTGGTGTTGAAGCAGGAAAAAGGGAGAAATGTGATTAAATACTCTAACAGCACTCAAAAGTCTCTTCAAAATAGAAAATGGCATTTCTTGAGGTTAATGGACTTTGGTCTTTCTATAGTAAATAAGAATCAGTTTTGTACCTTTCAATTAAAGAGTTTTGTTCTTGAAAGTATCCACCTGGTTTATGATTGTCAGTCGCTGAAGAGCTTGGTAGGGAAGCCAATATGTTTGGTTCCTTTTGATCAAGGATGTGAGACCTCTGCTAGCTACACTCTCTAATGGTGCCAGTGCTTCTGAGAAGTCAACACCCAAACCCAATTCTCAGTATTCATCTCTTCAGTTTCCTCTTGATCTTTTAGGGTCATATTTTCCAGAAAGACAGAAAAGACCTAGATATGCTTTGGCTGGTGTCAGTGATTGACGCTGGTGAGACCTTGAATTATTACTCATGGCTGAGTGCTTTGTAAATCCCATCCTGCAATTTTATGCATTCTGTTTTCTTTTATTCTTAACCCTGAGGCACTTAATTCTGTAAAATGGCCTTGATATAATGGGAAAACGTAATTGGCAAGGAGATTCTGCTGTTGCCTCCTTGCTCTACAGGAGCCCGTTGGACTGTTTGTACATGGACTTGGCATACATTTGGGGAACTGAGTGGTTCGAACCCAAGCTCTTTAGGATTGGCGAGAACTGCCTAATAAACAGCTGAGCAGGGCTCTGGCGCTCAGATTTTTGCTCCAGTCTTCATCCCACTAGTGTGACCCAGTCTCAGCACTTCAGGAATGTTAACCCTGTCAGCAAGCTGTGACACTGATAGAAAGAAGCAGCATTAAGCTCTGTGCTAAGTTGTGTATGCTCAGCTTCTCAAATAGACTCCCTGATGGCAGAAGGAATTTCTGGCTCTCTCCTGACATTTTTATAGTTGACAGCTTTAATTGCAGCATTTGCTGTCTCCTCTAGGGAAGAGTGGGATGGCTTGTCAAGTGGAAGGGATCAGGACCACCAGGGTCGGGCCATGGACTACTGCTTGGTCTTCCTGATTTAAAGCCATAATAAATCTTCTGTGAGAAAGGAAAATATCAAACAGGTCTCTTATTGTCCTATTCCTTCAATGTCTTTATTTTTTCCTCCCAGATGATGGACTTCCAAAATGACTGGAAACTGATCACAATTTTTTTTAGTGCTGAATGTTCTTCCTGTGCCTCCACACAACTGGTAAGCTTTTAATGGGGTGGTTTAGCAGTCAAGGCAGGTGATTAAGACATTTCCCCCAGGTCTGCTCTCTTCCACAGAGAACCAAAAGAGTAGCTACTTTTGGGATGATGGAATTAAAATCCAGTGATTTCAGCTCCCTGCACATAGAATCACAGAATAGTTAGGGTTAGAAATTACCTTAAGATCGTCTAGTTCCAACCCCCCTGCCATGGGCAGGGATGCCTCACACTGGACCATCGTTGCCCAAGGCTCTGTCCAGCCTGACCTTGAACGCTGCCTGGGATGATGTGCTTTGTATTTGTAAACATCTGCATTTAATTTGTAATCTCAAGTCTGAGATGCCTTAGGAGAACAACTCTTACCTGCCTTCAAGTCTATAGATGCTTTTCATCCCCACCCGTGTAGTTTTTAATATGTTGTCTAATTATAGGCAATTAAATTGCAAAATTGGTTGCATGCTTTTTTCTTAGTGCTAACTAAGGTTGAATACAGAATATAGTGGTCATTGGTAACCTTTCAGTACACAGTTCAACACATAGGGTTTGTGACTTTGGGCAGATTGATAACTTTGGTTTTTCTACAGTTTTGATGACATTTCTTATTTCATTTACAGAAGAACTGTATATTGGACAACCTGGAAGAACTTAAAACTGTCTTGGATTTTTTTTATAAAAAGGTAAGGTTTATTCATCAACCTTGAATACCTGGATCCTTTGCTTTTTTATTTTTCCAGTCCTTGCTGGACTAGGGCTTGTACCACTGGTGTAAAACACCAGCTTCTTTGACTCCAGTCCACTGGCTCCATTCATTGTCACTAAGTGTTTTACAAGAACAGATGGGTAACAGCTTCATTTTGCAATACAAGCTGATGTGCCATTCACTGTTGGGGATGTGTGTGTGTGTGTAAAGTTATTTCTATGAAAAATGGAGTATATCTGTCTAGGTCTGAAAGCCATTCATGTTTAATGGGTCTGTTTGTGAAAAGAATGGATAGCTAATTATTGGATGTGTAGAGCTACCTAGGCAGTGTACAGGCTGCTAACTAGGTGATGGCTTTAACGGAGCAGGGAAAGCACCCATTAAAACTATGTTTAATAGATTTTTTTTTTTTCCTATTATGTGCTCATTTTAAGATCTCTGCATTTTGAAAGGTTTTCAAGCTGGGAGAGTTAGGAATTATCTGCTTATCTGGAAGGATTTCTAGGAAATGCTCTGTGTTTTAGTCTACCAATGAATAGTAGACTAAATACAGATATATCACTACTAAAGCAGACTATGAACTGTTTACATGAAGTATTTCAATAGCATTTTCCAAGAATTTTGTTTTGCTGGACTGAAGGCCTAAAGGGTACTCTAAACCTGCTGCAGTTTGATTGCATTAAGCCGCAGCCGCTCATTTCTCTGACTGATTTCAACAAATGTTGTGTATGGGTGAAGTTCCACCCGCATGTTCTCTCCAGATTCTCTCCACTGTTACATCCAGAGTCTGTTTATGTGCACTTGTAAAAGTGAAATATCATTATGTAAATGGAAAGCCGCTTTCTGCTTCAGGGAGAGGTGAGGTGGGACATGCGAGTGCTTGTGTTGTTATACAGGATGTTTCATCCCCAGCTTTGCATTGGTATGTTGCCACAAAAATGGTAATTCCTAGACCATCTGAGTCCAGTTAAATTGGCTGGTGGCCACTTTAGTTGTGTAAAATGGATTGCTGGGTCTCGGTCAAGAAGTCATGCTCACAAGTTATTTGTGAATGACGTGTAACAGTGTTCTAGGTGGCAAGCATAGGAGTAGGGCTCAGAATGGAAGTGTTAAAGATGTAGATCATTGATTTTACGCAGGCAGAATCTAGGGCCAGAGGTAATACATGTGAAGCTGTAGGTGTAATTTGTCATTATCGCTACTTGCTGATCTTCAATTGTAAATACAATGTGATTAATTATTACTTTGCTACTGCAGGTTCCCAGGGCCTTTGTAAATCTAGTGGACTCCACTCAGCTTACAACTTCATCTCTTGCATGCCATGATTACAGTCATATCAGGTAATAGAGGTTTCCTTAAGTTCTTGACACTGCTTCCTGCTAGTACTCAGGCACATAGCTATGTATGCGTATTGACTTTATAACTGAGGTAGAGTCTTCTGAACAGTTTTTCTGCCCTTAATACAGAAGTATAATAAAGATTTTCTGTTTCCACTTTGTTTCTGACAGTCTCTCTCTGCAAGGCATATTTTTACCAGGTGCTTTAATCCTGCCGAGCCTGATAATGTATGTTTAAAAATTGGGTCAGAATTGAGGGTGGGAAGAGAAAACCTTGGTGCTGTACAATCTCCATTCAGCAACAGCCAAAGCATTGGTGTGTTGTCAACAGTTTTAGCCACAAATCCAAAAGCCACAGCACCATATGGGCTGCTGTGAAGAAAGTTAACTCCATCCCAGACAGACCCAGTACTGTCTGTGATTATGGTCACAAGTCTGCACAATCTATCTGCCCCCGGCTCTTTAGTCAGTGCTACTTCTGCCCTGTAACTCTTGAGTCAAAAATTTTAAAGGCTCTTTAAAAGTTTGGGAATCAATGTTCACAAAACTGACAATTGGTCTAAGCACATTGTCAGGTTATGTGAAAACTACTGCTAGGGTGTGGTAGGATGGTGAACATCCAATCTGTTAGTTCCTTATGGTAACTGCATGCTTAGATGGTTTCATCCATCTTCCTTTCTCAGTACCTTGTAACAAAAGTGTGAGTAGCTTATGCCCCAATTTAGTATAGAATAGGAGCATGCACATGGACCGTTATGATGGAGTAGTTTACAGCTGATGAGATTACACTCCACCTTACTCCACAGTAATTTTTTTCTTGTGCCTGTGGCATAAAATACCATATGTACTAATATAGTCATTCTGAAGTGTTTCACAAGCTTTGCATGTATGCAACCCAGGATACATTCCGTCAATCAAGGAATGGGTCTGGCTGCTGTGTAACCATGTGCTTAGCAACGAGTATAAGCAGAATTCAAGCTTTCCTTGTCGAGAGTGACTGCGTGCAGCATTCTAGCTTATTTCTCCTGAACTAAGGGGGAAAATGTGAGACAGGTAGATAAGAGGTAGAAAAGATAGATTTAGGAATATGGGCCTTGCCATATGTTGAAGGTCTTAAAAATAGAATTAAATAGATCTAATCTTTTTTCCTCTGAGCAGTTTTTATATTTCCTTTTCAACTTCAGGCATTTTGATTTCTCACTGTCAGCATGGTCTTATAGCTGTGTTTATCTGCTGGAACAGTTCTACCAGTTTGCAAGCCTTGTACTTCATGGTCTGGTAAACTCCTGGATTCATCTGTGCCTCAGGCCCAGATTGTCTCCCAGATAAAGGGCTTGGCATTTGGTTATCAAGACTTCATTTCAAACTGCACTTTGAGCAAAAGCATAAGCAAGTGCCAAAAGATGAGATTTCAGGAGTTCAAGAGGACAACAGTGGTTGATATTCCCAGTCCCATATCAGTACCTAATTTTAAGCATTGAAGCCTGCGACATAATAGGGTTTTAAAGTTCCTTTCTTTATTATTTTATTACTAACTTACTCACAAAAAGGTGTTGTCAGTCCCTGCAGGTGGCAGGGGTTTGGAACTAGATGATCTTTAAGGTCCCTTCCAACCCAAGCCATTCCATGATTCCAAACCATCTAAGCAATTTCAACTGAGTATATCTTTGCTGGATATTATTCTTAGATGTATCCTATTTGTTCCTGTCTACAGCCTTGGGAGGTCTGGTTTTCCAGCTAGCTGCAGAAATATCTCACGTGCACATCTCACCTTGCAGGTTAGAAATCTGGCTGAGACTGGTTAGCTGCCTGACAGTGCCAGGCTATCCTTTAGCATATATAAGCTTTTACAACATTGAGCTTCCATTCACATTTCTAAATGAAGGTCTTGTGGCTGTTACTAAGGCAAAAGTTCATGTGGAGGTGCTTTGAGTGTGTTCAGTTTTCCTATGTGACTACAGAGAGGGAAATGTTTGAAACGTACTGCTGCTGCTATTTTAAGCCTGAGCATGCTGCTAGTTTGTAAGACCCTGTGCTAATCCAAGTCTGGTGTATTTGTCATCTGAATAGGTTTCCAAATGAAGAAGTAATTCAAAGCTCTGGATTTAGAAATATAGATTATTCTATGTTTATATAAAAAAATTAGGATGTTCCGTGTTTATCAGAGGTTCATAATGTCTTTCATGTTTTTTATTCATTTCTGCAGCATTCCAGGCAGGAATCAGTGCAATTGTGTTGGTGAACACTCCCCATTAGATGAGAACATATTGAGGTGGTCCTATTATGTATGTATGGCATCTTCTATGCTGTTTGGTTCTCATATTGCTAGACATGTCTATTCTTTTTCCAGATTGGTCTGAAGTGAGGAGTTAAGGGAGGAATAGTAGTGAGGAAGTTGAGTAACAGCCTTTTTACTACAAGTCTACAGCAATCCTGACCCTGTTTCTTAAATCAGGAATATTGGAGACAAGTTCTCTCTATACCTGACTGATCTTAGTATCTATTGAAGTTTCTAATGACTATATAGCTTTTTGGCAACCTAGGATTTGTCATATCCCATCAAAGAAATGATCCATCTTGTCCAGTAACCTGCCACATGGTTTAGAAAAGGGAAACCTTCTGTTAAGACTGATAGAGCTGGCTGGAATTCCTTTTAAAAATGACAGGGAAGCAATAAGCATGACATTTCATCGCCTTGCTAAGCCTCCTGCTCTTTCAGATTATAGTATATTAGTGTAGCTTTCTCATAGCTACAAGGAGCTTCCAATTATTGTTTAAAAAGATTTCGTTAAAATACTGTCTTTGTTCTGGATTACACAATTTTATTACTGTGGTTTACTAGAAATGGGGATAGTCTTTAAGCCGTGGCAAATTGCACACATATTACACTCTCTACCTGATAATACTTATCTGGTTAAATGTTTGTTTATTCAGGATGCTTGGGAAAAACTGCTGGAGTCCGAGAGGTTTGATCAAAAGGATGACTTCACTGTCGTTCTTCAGCCTTCTCTCCAAGAAAGGAATCTGCTGTTTAGACCAGTGAGTAAACTTGAGTTGCTCCATTCTTTCTAGCTTGTATCTGCTGAGATTCAGAGCACTATTCAGCTGCCTCTTCCCTGTCTAGGCTGTGTGTAATGCTAGAAGACAAGGGTAGCCAGGCACATGCAGAACACACCTCAGGATCAGACCACAGGGGTCCTGAGGGCAGAATTTGCTTCAAACAGCACCAGTCAGAGATCTTGTGCTTTTGAATGCACTATTCCTGGAGAAATCAAGTCGTGACACCTCTGTAGATTAGGTCACGAGTGTCGGGAAGTTGTCAGTGCTGATAGTTTTTCTGTATCTTTGTAGTCATCAGCATATTCATCCCTGATTACGCTCATGTGTGTTTGACAGCAAAGGCAAAAAGTGGGTAACAAGAACTATTTAAAAATGGGCGTGTGTGTGGGGAGGAAGGTTAAGTTATGGCATAGGTAAATTCTTTATTTCTTCTGCTTTGACACCTGCAGGCCACCATGTATAATCTTCCAAACTCTTCCAACAGTCACTTTCATTTAAAAACACGCATGATCTGTTAACACAAGTTCTGCCTGCTTCCACTTTTTAAATGCGTGTGTTAGCTATAGGAAGCGTTGTTTATTCCAAATCATTTATGTGATCACATCTGTGTGTTTCCCTCATCACCTGTATGTCACTGTATGTCGCTTTGTTGTTGCTCTGGTTGTCTTGTCATGATGATGTGCAGTTCCCTCACTGCTGCCTTACAGTGGTAGGTGCAGCAGTTGTTTCCAAGACCACCATTTGTTCTGTCTTAATGCACCAGTAGTAACTGAGATCAGCAACAAGTGGCTTAATGAGAGTACCAGATATGTGGATATGAATATTATTTTATGGCTTGAGACTTTTTCTGTGGAATATTTCATCTTTCCATACTCTTAAGTGTTTTCTAATGCTCAAAATGCTTTCTCTTTCAGGGCAGGGATGCTTTCATTACCACTTCAAAGACACAAGTGGAAACTCTGGAAGAAGTTTATACCATCATGGCTTTGGGTCTCTGGAACAACATGGTGAGTAGTACCACAGACACTGTTGCTTACTGGACTTAGTATGGATGCCTGGTAGCAGCTCCACATTAGCCAGGCTTTGAGTAGCGAATAGGCAGGGGAACAGAGAATATAGGAAAGAAACACCCCATGAGTGCTATCCTCAGCTTCAGGGAGACTGATCGAATAACACTAAACGCCTTACGCCCCCATGACAAATCTCCTGCTGTTCTGTGGCTGCTACTTACTATGAAGAGCTTTTTGGAAAGGTTTCCAAAGCAGCCCTTTGGGAAGTTTCATGGAGTAAATGAGCTGTGACAAACCCTTCTTTTGCTAGTTTAACTGCTGTGACAGGGCAGCACAGTGACAAGTGAGGCTCATTCTAACCTGAAATTACAGTGATAATACTCTTTTATATACTCTGTCATGTATCCTTTCCACTGCCTTTACTAACAAGTCTCTTAACATTGCCTCCTTCTTAACCATCATGCCTCAGCTGCTGTTGTTTATAGCAAAAAGGTGATAGAAAGCCTTGAGGAACTCCTGTTACCTCCTCAAGAGCTGGGTGTCCTACCCAGCTGAGGAAAGCAAGTAAACAGTGCCTTCTAATGGGTGGGAGAGGGTGTCTGAAAGGACCAGGGGCTCTCCATCTATCCACTCGACCTTGAAACCAATAACCACATCTGTAGGAGGCTGTTTCTTTTGCCCACTTGAGCTGCTGAAACACAGCACTTCTGTGTGTCGCTGAGTGGATGTGTAGACAGCTGCAGGGGTTTGCATTTTAAAATGGATGGTGGGGGCAAGTGAAGAAACAGGAGCTGCTTTTCAATAAGACTAGGACAAAAAAGCAAGCGCATCATTTTGGGTTCACCAGAGCCATTTAAGTTAGACTGAAGATATAAGACTTTTCTTGCTTGTGTTGCAGTCTGGGTGTTAATAAGACTTTCATTTGAGAGCACTTACTATTCCTGCGTCTGTCCAAATTACCTTAAGGATGAAGAAAAAAAGTCTGTACTGCAACTGCCTTTTAGTGAACCACATTTAAAAATACATCCATGCAGACTGGCATGTTCTTGTTTCGTTTGTTGCTAAGTCTGGCAGTAGTAATGCTACCGTAGCCTTGATCATTCAAAGAAGCAGGATTTTCAGGAGAAGCTGTTATTCAACCCAATAATATTGCTAGAAAAAATCAGTCACTTTCATAAAAGATCATAGACTGGTTTGGGTGGGAATTGACTTTAAATTTCATCTAGTTTCAACCCCCTGCCGCAGACAATGACACCTTCCACTTGACCAGGTTACTCCAAGCCCCATCCAACCTGGCCTTGAACACTGCCAGGGATAGGGCAGCCACAGCTTCTCTGGGCAAACTGGGCCAGTGTCTCACCAACCTCACAGTAAAGAATTTCTTCTTAATATCTTATCTAAATCTCCCCTCTTTCAGTTTAAAGCTATTGCCTTTTGTGCTATCCCTACATGTCCTTGTAAAATGTTCCTCTCCAGAAAGGTCTCCCTGGAGCCTTCTCCAGGCTGAACAACCCCAGCTCTCTCAGCCTGTCTTCATAGGAAGGGTGTTCCAGCCCTTTGATAGTCTTTGTGGCCTCCTCTGGACTTGCCCAAGCAGGCCCACATCACTCTTGTTTTGGGGCTCCAGAGCTATACACAGGACTTCAGGTGTGGTCTCATAAGAGTGGAGTAGAGGGGAAGAATCATCTCCTCTGACCTTCTGGTCACGCTCCTGTGTCTGTGCTTGGGATTGCCCCAACGCAGTTGCAGGACCTTGCACTTGGCCTTGTTGAAGTTCATGAAGTTCATACAGGCCAACTTCTAAAGCCTGTAAGGTCCCTTTGGATGGCATCTCTTACCTGCAGCATGTCAGCTGCGCCGCACAGCTTGGTGTCATCGGCAGACTTGCTGAGGATGCACTCAATCCCACTGTCCGTGTCATCAACAAAGATGCTGAACAGCACCTGTCCCAGTACTGACCCCTGAGGACCACCACTTGTCACTGGTGTCCACTGGGACATTGAGCTGCTGACCACAACTCTCTGAGTTTGACCATCCAGCCAATTCCTTACCCACAGAGCGGTCCACTTGTCAAATCCACGCCTCCCCAGTTTAAAGACAAGGATGCCATGCAGGACAGTGTCAAATGCTTTGCACAAGTCCAGTTAGATGAGGTCAGTCACTCTTCCCTTGTTCACCATTGTAATCCCATTGTAGAAGGCCACCAAATTCATCAGGCGTTATTTGTCCTTTGTGAAGCCATGTTGGCTGTCACCAGTCACCTCCTTGTTTTCTATGTGCCTTAACGTAGTTTCCCCAAGGATCTGCTCCATGACCTTGCAGAGCATTGAGGTGAGATTTTATCTTTTAGTTAAAGTTAGTAGGAATTTGGTTAGTTAGTAGGAGCCAAAGAGTTAAAAATTGATCAGCTGTTGAAGCTTTAACCTTGAAATAACCATGCTGCATTCAGATATCTCCTTTGCTGTTATCTGTGACATTCCTCATGATGATGCCAAAGTTCCTACATCCATTCTTCTATCATAAAACAGATGTAGTAAGATACACATTGGATTTTTTTTTATCTTTGTTTTGCCTTAGTCTCACTTGGCAATCAGTTTTGCTAGTCGAATGAGCAAAGCAAACACTCAGGCTCAGATTCCTTAAGTGTGAATTTAACATCGTCTCTGGTTCTGGCAGTTCCCTGTAAAGAAACCGAGTTACCTTATCTGCCCATGCCTCAGTGTCACCATCAGTGTTGGAGATATTTACCTGGATCGTAAAATTACCATCACCTAAGCACGATTTGTAAGACACAAGAAAGCAGTGGCATATCCCCTTCAGATAATAAATTGAAACCAGTTTGGAGCAAGCCATACAAAGTATGGACATACAATTTGTTGTGAAAAGTGGCACTTTACATCTGCTTAGCATGTTTTTTTGCATCAGCAAATTATTGAAATTGAGGGCTGAATAAGTTTTACGCAGAAAATGAATGCTTCTGACTGGAGAGGGAGCACAGTGCCACCAGTTTGCCAGCCTATTTTGTACCTTTCCAGCAGGAGTTGCTGGGGGACAACTGAACCAAATTCGTTGGATTCTGAGATCCATCTAACTGTGGCAATAGATCAACCTGAACTAATGCATTTTCTAGGGCTTACCGAAGCTGACCTCCAGCTTTGAGTAATGTCCTTTTTTTAATCAGAGTTCATGTATTTCTATGGGCTTTGCCATAGTCTATACTATATACTATATATATATACTATAGACTATATATTTTTTTTCCAAGTCTATACTATATCTATTCTTTTTCCCCCTATGGCCTCTTACTGTCCATCTTTTTAGATTTCAGTTTATGCAGAATCCAATACTAGGCATCTTGAATATTCTTTACGTGGAGTGTCATCCTCAGTGTGAAACAGGAATACTGCCTCCTCCAAATCCAGGCTCTGTATCACGGGAGAGGGCCAGGATTTGTCTTCTGAAGTTTAATAACTCATGCAGACATGGTCAGCTCAGCACTGATTCCTCTTTCTTGGCCTCTCAAATTCTGACACTTATTTTGCAACACATTCCTCCTGTCCTTTCAGATTATACTTTATTTGCATCTTCTGCTAGCAAAAGAATCTTCCTCTCTACCTCTGCGTTTTTATGTCCCAAACCTATTTCTGCATAGACTTTATTTTGCCTCTTGGGCACTGTTCTTGAGAATCTTGTTCTTTGGTGCGTTGCCACTATTCTTGCCACTTTAAATGCTAGGACCATTTTGTTGGCACAGCAGAGGTGAAAAACTGTGAGCAAAATAAAGTGGCACTTTCAAAGATGACTGCATTAGGGCTGGACAGCATTCTGGCACATCTACTGTAGGTCATGCTTTGCCTGCAAATGTTGGACCAGATGATGCTTGAGGTCTCTTCCAACCTGGTATTCTATGGTTGATTCTATGATTCCCCTCTGTTTTTCTGCCTTCTCTTTGATTTGTGAAGTTCTCTTAATGCAGCTGGCAATCACCCGAGAGCCACCTCTCTGGGCTGGTTCTTTGTCTCCCTGTGATGGTGTTCTGCCACGCTGCAAAAGCAGGTGACATGAAAGATGCTTTCAGTGTAAAAAGCACTGGCAGGTGTCCTTACCTGGTAAAGGTCCCTCTAGTTCTGCTGGGAAGTCCAGCTAATGGTTCATGCTGACTTGCTTTAAATGCAAAACCAACCCACCCACAATGCAGTATTTTGGAATTGATAGGAAATCAAGATCAAGACTTGCCAAGCAGCAAACACAGCGGAATGAGGTGCCTTTGGAGAATTTCCCTCCTCCTCCTCCTGTCTGCCAGGCTGCCCTTACCTTGTTCTGAGGCCTGGGACAAGCCTTTTTCTTGAAATGATTACCTGCTTATTGGCCAAAGGGCAAAACCTTGAAAACCTAGTGGCAATTGGCAGCAGGACTGCCACTTCATTCTGACTGAGAATTAGCTGAGCTAGCAAGTGCTAAGGACTTGTCCTAGGCACGGCTGGATGTTTTACCGTAACATTACTAGCTAGCTAGGAGCAAATCAATTCTCAGGCTGAGCACATCACAGAACAGTCAGCTAAATGACATTGAGTAGCTAAATGACATTGGGTAGCTAGGAAAAGCCGAGAGAAGTTGGTTGTTTACTTGGACAGCCTTGAATATCTGCTATGGAGCCTGGTTGATTAATTTTGGCAGTTGCCTACGATTTTATTTCTGGAAATACATCCAGGAGCAGAGCTTTCATGTGTGTTAAGAATTTAGTCAAGAAGCTCTTGCTTTTGTGTTTGGCGTTCTTTTGTGTAACAGAAGCCTCATCCCACAACCAAGATGGAAACCGAAACTGGGCAAGAACCTGAATGGGAACAGTGCTGCAGGAAGCTGCCTGTGCCCCTCTTCTGCATTCAGGGGTTTGTACTGACTTAGAAACTGCTAGAGCACCAGAACAGACTTGCACCCTAATTTTAATTTCCCTGCATGACCAATGTGCTAGAATTCAGGGAATATTTTGGGTGACCACAATACAGACTTGGTGCCCAGTTTCCTGAGCAGGACCTTGCAGCATTACTGCATTGGAGCTGTGTGTCTTTGCTGGGAGAACAGTGTCTCTGAGCCATCTGGAATTAGTTGCCTCCTGGGGAAATTCATTCTCATCATCCAACTCCCAACGACATACAAGTGTCTGATACTTGTCTGAAATTCATTCCTAGCTAAGAAACACCACTGTTGTCCCATGTCCTGTGGGATGGTGCTGCGCTGGAAGCAAAATGCATTCTTTTAAGCATGTCATTAAATAGCTATGCTGTTTTGTCCTAGGAGGATAGGAAAGCACCAGCTCCCAGTGTATCTCTTCTCTGAGCTTCATTATTTTGTGTGTTTCAGCAACATTCCTTTTATTCCTATGTCTCTCAAAAAACCACAGTTTCTTCAAAGGCTTCTTTTGAAGAATATCAACTCTATAAACCTCTGTTTCTCTGAATTTTCCCATTATCTTCATTGATGGAACAACCAGACCAGAATATAACATCCCTGCTCAGAATGTACTGGTGACATTAAGCCTGCTATTGTTGAATTTTCTAGTCCCTTCAATACTGTTTCTTTAGCCTGCTGCTTCTGGCAGCTGCTGCTGCTGGTGCAAGCTGAGCAGACGTTCACTGAGGAATCTAAACCAGTGGCCAGCTCCTTTGGGTGTGATTGCTATTTAATTAGCATCCAGCCGTGATTCTTTGTGCTGTCAGTATTGAACCATTCCATAATTTTTCATTAGCAACAATCCCCTCTCCATCTTGTTAGAAGGCAGCCAACAAATACAAATATTATCAACCCTTTATGCAGAGTTAGTCACCTTTTGATGTTGTCTAAGGCATATGAAAATGTAGATAAGGTGGGATAAATTAGCAAGCTTTTCATTGCATGGGCTACAGTGACCATAGGGTTGGTCTGTGACTATATGTCACATATGTGTTATACCCCATGTTTCCTGACTTTGCTGCAAAATGAGCTTGCAGCAGCAGTACTTAAAGGTAGCGCTCCTGAGACAGAGGGAAAGAAGGTAGTGCAACATGAATGTATCACCAAACGGAAGACTTTTAGTTTTGTATTAGGGATTTTGTACTTTCTGCTTCTGAGGTACAGCAATGTGGACTTACCCAAGCTTTCAGTGTATAATCTTGAGTCTAAACTTCATTTTCCAAGCAGTTTCAGTAAAACTGTATTTACTTCAGGTTTTCGATCTACTCGAAGTTGCTTTTCCTCCCACTCAAAATCTTCTGTGTTTCTTCATACTCTCCTATGAAAACTCTAAACTCCCAAGCGTGCCTTTCTTAAGCATTTGTGAGCATGGTTTCAGTGCCTGCGAGAAGACAAAAAATGTAGTGGATAAGTCCTGGGAGGATGGGCAGGCTGCTGTTGTTACCCGGCAGCTGAGCTGTGGCAACCCACCCTTTGCTTTGTCATACCCAGCCCAGGTGGGAAGTAAAACTGGCTTGCAAATGGCAATAAAGTTTAAGCTGCGTACCATAAGGCAGGGGGAGGTGGAACTAATCATGAGGATGGTTTAAGCTTTGCTTATCTAGAGCTTGTCTACAGTTACTATGGTTGAGCTGATAAACAGCAACTTAACTGCAAGTAGCTGAATATTGTTGTATCAGATCTGTGCCTAGTGGGGAAAAACACTTACAGGATCGGCATTCCCAAGAGCAGAGTTAATGGGTGGATGGTTGTTTTAATTATGATGGGATGACAGTCTAATCATGTGAGAGGCCTTGTTTTCAATTCCTTGCTTTGTAGGTATTCATGTGGTATGTTATACATAAATAAATATTTATAATAAGCAAAACAAGTTTTAAACATATACATGGACATGCTGGAAAAACTCCAGGCACTACAGCCTTTGGGTTGCTGCTGCTCTCCCTTCCTTCCCCCACCTCCCACACACACAGTGTGTGCAATTCCTCTGTTCTCTCCTTTTCCAGATGGAGCCAGTTGGACAGAAGCAACCTTATGGTGTCACAAAAACGTTTCAGGTTCAGTGTCCGTCTCAGGTAAAAGGGTTTCCTTATTGCTCTGAGCTTTTATTTACTCCTTGGAGAATGTCCAAGTTTCCAAATAGTGGTGTCATCTTCTGAAACTGTCAGGAACATGCACTTGGCCACGGCATTGCACTGTTAAAAATTCAGTGTTCTTAACGTTCATTGACACGGAGTCTTCTTTTTAGGGTTTTATCTTTATGAAATAAATAACTTTTGAGAAAATCTAGTTCAATCATCTTACTACGTCAGGTTTTTTATTCCAAATATAACCAGCTAACGTGAATTTGTTAATTGCAGATCAGAGGTGTGTCAGCAATAAAACTAAGTCTGTGTATTTTGATATAATTTGGCTTTTCTGTGATTTGACTCTGTCTGCTGTCAGGTTTAACGATTTTGGCCCCTGGAGCTGTCAGTAGCGCAGTAATATCTTCAGGCTCCGAACATCTTTGGTTCGAAGAACAGGTTCTTGAATGCTTTTGCATTTAAGCTTTGACTTCAGTAATTTGATAGTGATAAAATACTACCGGCACCCAAAGGCCTCACTGAGCAGCAATTAAAACATCAAAGAAATTCAATTATCTGTTTTGTTTGATGTTAGGTTTAAGGCAAGAGGTGGTGCTGCGCCTAGAGCATACCAGGGATTAATTTTCAGGTCTAACCTGGTTTACTTCAGTAGCGCAGTGTCATCCAAAAATTAATACTGTAAAGATTTTCTCCTCTTGGAAAATCTAGCCAGAAGGGGATTGTGTTTCCACTAGCATTTCCACTCTCTTCACTCTGCAGGAAAATCCATATTTGTTCACATACAGAAACAGTAACTACTCATCCTCCCCGGAGACGTTAAACACCAAAGAAACATCTCAGGTATAGTAGGACTGTTTGTTTGCGTCATATGGACTGAGTGTATTCCAGGGAGTAGGGCACGCGGGTGAGAGTGTGTTGTAGCCTGATTAAACAACGCTACCTGGGAAGACTAAATACAGAACTCCAGCTCTTTATTTCCATGCTTGACTAAGTAGATGTTTAATAGCACATTTTCCCCTTGATGGGTTTTGTAGAGTGTGATTTAAGGTAAATGTGTTCAGCCAGCCTAAAGTGCATCTTACCTTCACAGTTAAGGATCTTTGTTAAACATCTGGATAACAGTGTTAATTTCCCTGGGTTAAGCAGGGAGAGAATATGGGGCCATTTAGTCCTACCGTGGAGGAAACTAGATCAGATCAGTCTCACACCACTGTGGGAGTCTGAATTCGTCTCGTTTACACCATAGTGAAAATGAAGAACAATGGAATTTTCAGTTTTCTTTTTTTTGTGAGATGGCTGTGAATGAGGTGTGTGGAGATCAACAGCCATGCTCCTTTCTTTTTTGTCATGGTACTCTGATTCTGAGCAGAACTTGGTGCTCCCAAGCAGCTACCAAGGGAGGTGACAATGCTCATTTTCATGTCCCAGAACATAGTGTCTAGACTACATCTGCACTCAAAATGGCCTGTATATCATTGGAATAGTAATGCACGTTTCTCTTCTCATTTTAATGTTACCATCTGTTTTGTTAGTGACTTAGGGTGTATATACCTCTGCATGCGGCGATGGTACCTACCACCCTGATTTTTAGTAGTAGCTATGGTGTAGGAGGTGAGAAGCAACACTGCGTTATGTTTGTGGGTTTTGGGTTTTGATTGGTTTTATGAAAAAACATAAAACCAAAATGAAGCAATGGGACAAGACACACAAGTATCTTTTCCCTAGGCAAGTTAGTCTACCTGAAGAGTTCTGTAGAGACATCTGGAACAAACACGTCCTTGAGTCTTATGCAGTGGTCTGCTGTGTGGTGTACTGGTGGTCAGCTTTCACTAACAGTAGACCTTGGGGATGTGTCCGTTAGTAGACTGCAATCCAAAAGAGCCAGAAGGGCAAATCCCTGGCTGCACACAGAGAGATGTGGAGAAGGCAGGCTCACAGTCTGCTGACAAAGGTACAGTTTAGTGCTGGTGCATTCCAGGGACATTCAAACACTTTCTCACAAAGAGACGTGAGCTCCCCTCACTTGGAGTATGGGAGTACAGAACTGATGCCCAGGTGAACACAGCCATGGCACAGAGTCTGAAATAACTGGCCCTACAGGTAGGCAACAACTGCATTGCACTGAAACGGCCATGCGACTTCTGAGCAGTCCGAGCTTGTGTCTGCCTTCAAAGGGCACTTGTAGGCATGGCCTGAAGACAGGGTGAGCTGGGTAGAGCTATACAAAGCATGTGGGACATTTGTTAATCTAATGCTCTGAGACATAAATCACTTATCACGACCACAGTATAGTGAGTCTGATGTGAAGCCCTGACGTGTGCTCTGTCTTTGCAGGAGAGAACATATGGAACAAATATTCCCTGTTTAGACCAGGGTCCGTCTGATACAGTTCCAGTCTCAGGTATGCCTCTACGATTTGTATTGTAGAGCTACTTCATTTAATGTTAGAAAGGGAAGAGGAACTGGGTTCAGTTAGGAAAGGTACACTTTTACTTGAAGCAGTGCACGCTATTGACTGTGGCTTTGTTCTTTTTTGGAACAACGTAAATAGTTGTTAAGTGCAAGACGCACATTCTCCCTCAAGGATGGTGAAAGCTTGTGCAACTGCACCTTTTGTGTACAAGCAAAATGACAGTGGAAAAGACAGGAGGTAGCTGGGTTCATGCTTCAGTTCAGGGGTGGAAAAACTGTATGTATGGAATGGGGGCTTTTGTCAGTCTGGGGTGCAAAAAGCCACATGGAATTTTGTCACCAGGTGGGACTTGTTTTCCCTCAGAAGCTGTGATTGTCCCTAAATTTTCACCTTGTGTTAGCACAGAGGCTGTGCCTGCTTTTTAGTCATTTTCAAGAGTTAAAAGGTATTTCAGTAAGCACAGATGCGAGACTGAAATCTTACTGCCTCCCTTGCCGCTGTAGCTAGTACCTGCCTATAGTACCAAGAATCATTTTTGATTTGATGCCTTTCATGCCTGCAATTCTGAGCTGATGCTGTCATGAATGCTAAAATACTGTCTCTGCAATGCTAACCAACACAATTTGAAGTTTTCTGTCTTTCCTCTTACACTACCTTTATTTTTCATGTGTTAGTTCATAACTTGAGGCCAGCAGACATTCGGGTGATTGCTGCCCTGGGAGATTCTCTCACAGTAAGTAAAGGTCCCTGGGTAACCATCATTAAGTAACGAAAAAGCATTTCTGAATTTCTAACACGAGAAATAGAATGCCTGCAGTTACACCCTATTGAGCTAAACACATTTGTCACGTATTTTCTACACTCCACCTTGACTGACTGGTGACGAGACTAACGAGAGATCACGAGACCAATCTGAGTGCACAGTTCCCATTTAAAGTCCACAAGAGCGTCACACAAGGAAGAGCCGCAAGAACAGATTGTGCAGCAGCAAACCCAGCCTGCTGGAGTGGACTTGCAACAATTGATTTCTTTATTGGTTTTAGGCAGCTCCCAAGGTATTGGCTTTCAAAGCCATCAGTAAGCAGCATAAATAGGAAACCAAATCTGCAGATAATTGTGTGTATGTGTGTGTATATATGATAAATCTGTATATATGATAATAAAGCCTATAAAGCCATGTCCATTTATAATAACTAAATACTGAATTAAAATCACAATATAACATCAGATGTGTCAAATGTAACTTATCTTGAGAACTTTTTTTAACACTGTTCCTGCAACTCTGTAAACTCATTACCTGTAAATGGGCTGTGATCCTTCAATCAGTGACGACTGTTCCACTGCTCATACCATAGTTCATGTTTCTCCTGTATTCTGTGCTGATTATCGCATTAAACCCTTGTAGTCTTCTTTCTTAGGGAAACTGGGGGAGGGAAGAAATAAAATCACTGTAGCACTTTTTAATATGAGGAGCATTATAACAAATTATTCACTCAGAACCACTGCTATCTTATTTATTCTTCATGTAAATTCAGGATATGAATATTTTGAACATTCTCAACCATTTTTTCCCCGCTTAATCTAATGAAGAAGTTGATAGACAAGGGTGATTCACTGGCTCAGAGTTAAAATACCCTCAGCCCTTGATCCTCTTGAGAACAAGGATCTGGTTTATTTTGGGAACATGACGTAGCTTGCTTCGTTAATGTACTCTTCAATTATTTTCACTAAGATCAGTCAGAGAACTAGTTACTGTAGCAGTATTTATTTTCTGAAGGTGAACTCCTCTTCTGCTTCCAGGCAGCTAATGGGGCAGCATCCAGACCTCATGATGTCCTGGATGTCCTGACTCAATACCGAGGTCTTTCTTGGAGGTGAGTCCCAAGAATTTCCACCACCTCAGCCCATCCCAGAGGGAAGGGAATCCATTTTCTTGGGTTTTGATAGATATAGTTGTTTTTGTGGCAAATGGGGGCTTGTGGAGAGTGAATTTGACTTTAAGTTTTGCATGGAGGCACATGGTTGAGTACTACTCATGATAAAGAAAATATTCAAACTAGTGGCTATGTAGAGTACGATGTAGCATGGCTGGAATAGACCTAGATACTCGGATGAAATAGGGCCCTTGTTAAGATGGTCTCTTTTCCTCTCATGGTTTAGCTAATGCGAAGGAGGCTTGTAGATCTCAGCACCATTGTATCACTTGTGTATTCTGTGTTTCTCTCCCTGCTCTTTCTGTAGCCTGTCTGCTCTTCCACAACGTGGCCCACACCACCCATTTGCCACATTTAAAATCAGTGGTCTACAAGAAGTCAGAACAGGGTCTTTTTTTGCTGTTGCTGTTTCATATGCAGTACCTATTTCCTTCACCCTTTTCTAGTATCGCTTACATCATACAGAACAATTAATCAGTACAGAATTTTACATATGCAGGATTTTATTAGACATGTCAAAAAGCCACCCTGAAGAAAGGCAATCATATTCACTTGTTATTCTGCAACTATATGATTTAATACCAAACCTGTTAGGCTGATTTTCTGTTCATCATTTCTTAAGGCAGCTCCAATAAGTTTAAACAGGTACTAGAGCACTTCAAAGTATTCTATTCCAGATTAAAGAGATACTGTAGAGGTGTTCAACTTTTTGCATTTTGATCTTCGACAATAATCTACTGACAATTTGGAGGAAAAAGTATCCTAACATTTTCTACAGCATGAAGGAGAGTAAAGAGCACACAGACATATGGTGAATTTTAGCAGTCTAGTAGTATTCTTCCAGTTGAGCGAAATGGGGAGGCGAAAGGTATTGAGTTACTTAGCGCTTTGAAATACATGCTTTTAGAACTTGTTGTTATGGATACGAAGGGTTTGTTAACTAAAAATGGCAGTAATAAATATTTTAATAGGGACAACAATAGCAAAGATGGCAGCTTTTCAAAATTCTCATTTCTTTCAGCTAGGTTTGAACATCTGCCAAACCACGCGAGAATTGAAAGGGCAGCTAGCTAGTACAGGGCTTTTAATTATGATTATTATGGTTATGACAGAGTCTCTGATTTCGTGACCCCTTTGGTATGCACGCAAACAGCTTGCTTTGATTTAGTACAACCACCACAAAATGTGCTATGTACATGTGTAGAAACCCCAAAAGGGGGAGCTCTCTTACTTAGTCCACTGCCTTACCAAGCCCATCATATCTTGGAATACTTTTTTCTTGTTCTTTCTTTTTAACAGTGTTGGAGGAAATGAAAACATAAGCACAGTCACGACACTAGCAAGTAAGTGCCTTTTCCCATAAACTTGATAAATATCTGGAGCTGTTTATCAAAACAGCTGTTGTTATAAAAGAAGACATAAAGAAAGATTCAAAATTAATAGCATAACAGAACCAATCCGTTTGTTTTCAATGCCCACTGCTGAGTAAAAGTTGTATAACAACCAGGCTGCAATTTTCTGTGCATGGCTTAACTATGTATTTTGTAATTAGAAGGGGTTTGGTTGTTTCAGTGTTCTTCTGTTGCTTATAGTTCTGTCCAAAATGTGTTGGGGATAGATGAATCAAAGATCTCAGATCATAGCCTAAAGAAACTATTTTAACTGCATGGGAAAGTTGTTTTAGGCAGGAGAAGAATCACATTACAAGATCAGATTTTACATGCTTTTTAGAGGTCAGGGCATCAGATCTGGGTGTTTGCAAGGCTGGTTTGTAACCTAAGATGTAGAAGGGAATCTTGGGTCTTTGGAGTTAATACATCTGGGGAGATCAGGCTAAAGGATTTGATTCCAGCCTATCTGCAGTTAGAGTATGATGGCATGGGAGCATCCTGCCTGAGTGTAGGGTTACTTAGCCTCGCTTACCAGGCAAAATAGCATTGCTAGCCAGGATGATCACGTAAGGTCATGAGATATATGAATTCATGAAATTCAGAAATCTTGAAGGCAAGGAAATAGTTGCATGATAATGAAACTCCACATTTATTATGCTTAAAGGTTAATTTTTTGATAGGATCTCTCAAAGCTTTTTAATAGTCTTTTACTAAGATTTAATCTTTATAACCTCATTCACTACCTGCTGCAGTAAGCAACATTTCAGGGTGCTGTCTTTTTCTGCAGATATTCTTCGTGAGTTCAACCCATCCTTGATAGGGTATTCCACTGGCACTGGAAGGGAGACTACAGATAACGCTGCACTCAACCAAGCTGTGGCAGGGGATTGTGCTGAGTAAGAAGAAAACCCTTTAAATTTTAACAGAAAGTAATTTTTCTTTAAAACTCAGGTCTAACTAAAAAAGGGCCCATAACCTGGACTTTGTCAGGAGCATAATAAAAGGCTGCTAGGCAGACCCAAAAATACTTCATTAGCCCAACTCTAGCGCGAAGGCCAAGAAATGAGGTTGTTTCCAACCTATGCCAAATTAGCAGCAGAAAGCAATGCTTTCTCTAGTATCCTCAGTCAAGAAGCCCAAAGTACTTTACAAGCACTACTCAAAACGCTTCACATCTGTATTGTGAGGCAGAGAAAAATATCCCCGTTTCACAGGAGGTATATTCAAAGCCTCTTGTCAAGAGTTTGTGTAGAGGAACTAAGAGGAAATTGTGGATTGCTTACGGTCACTCTGTGGTAGAGCTGGGAATTAAGTAGGGACCACTATGCTCAGTCTTCAGTGAAAGTCATATAATGTATTCTTCACCCAGAAGCACTTCTTATAAGACATCTCAGTGGCTTGAGGCCATGTAATAACATTGATACATGCATGGGTGCTTCACTGATACGTGTACCAGTAGCATCTGCCTGAAGCTGGAAAGGAACAAAGTGCATTTATTTTGTGGTGGCACAGTGAATTTTCTGTATAGCTTGTAAAAGGGTAACTATGCAGCATTCGCAAAGTGGTCGAGTGCCTGTAGGATGCTACTAATTTTCTCTTCTTTTTTTCCACCACTGTCTCAAAATATAGCCTTTTTTGGGTATCATAGCTTTCATCCAACGAAAACTGGACTTTCCCAGGTTTTTTTACCCATTATGTGAGGGATGTCCATTCATCAGCTTTCCTCTTTGCCTTGCTCTCTATGCAGGATTCTGTTTTCATTTTTATTATTTGATTTGTTAGGACTTCATTTTCTGTTATTTTTAGGGATGTTCCTGCGCAGGTTAGAAGACTGGTGGACCGCATGAAGAATGATACTGTGAGTTTAACATGTCGTTAAGATCTTTAGAATGAAGTTACTTTGGCAGCATTAGTTTCTGACAGATGCCAACAGTGGATGCCGAACATGAAAGCTACAGCAGTGTACAGTGTAATATTCCCCAGTGCGGGGTGAGTCAGCGCAGAATAATCCATAGCTTTGTCTTAAATGACACCATGTGATAGCTACTATCAAACCCAGATAATTGTAATCTTCTTATCATTTTTATGACAAGTGGCTTGTAAATTCCCTGCTGTCATTTCCCCTCCCAACCTATGTCACCGTGTAAGGTGACAGAACGTCACTTCTGTCAGGATTTGCCTCTGGTACTATTAATTATCTTGCAAGCGCATGGGTTTTCCAGCAATAATGATACATGCTAGGGTGTTGAGGGAAAGCTTTTTAAGTGGGGAATCATGGGGAGTGAACATGTGAAATGAGGAAAAGACTCATTTTCTTAGAAACAATGTCATCCCTTCTTAAGTCATCAGCTGATTTTTGACTTACACATTTGTTGTTAGGAATTAGTCAATTTGCGTTCTGTAAAGCACGCATTAGGCTGAGGATCGCTTGCATGTTTTTCACCTCAACTGGTGTTTTGAATGTTTGCTATTTGTAATTTGACAAATGTGCTACGCAGTCAGTGACCTGTTACATTATTTGTGCATTTGGAAAGCGGCCAAAAGGCCTTCAAGATAACTCTGTGTGCGTGTCTGGTATAAGTACTCTGGTAAATATTCATACTGGCAAAAATATTTGCAGTACCTTCTTTTTTGGTTCACTTTCTCATAAGCAAGATTCCACTCTGATGTCTCTGAAATGAGAGTAAAAGGATTAGCAGCTAACAATGAAGCAGTTGGAGGGTTTTAATTCAAACCATTCAAGGCTTTTAAGTACTACTATACTTATTGTGTCCTATCTATTGCCTTGTAAACACCACACAACACAAATGAATGCAAATACCTTTTATTTAACTAATGAACTTCTTTCTGACTAGAAAGCCCGTTCATATTACAGATCATGTAAAGATCTTTGGTTTAAGAGCTCCTTTTTTTTCCCCTCTTTTTAAAGGACCTGGTTAGTGAGGGAGGAAAAGAAATTTTCCCTTCTCTTGATTTAGATAAGTACATTTTGAGACCAGCCTACTGAACAGTGTGTTTACTAGTTGGAATATGTTGCCTTCTGTCTCTGAAGATAGATGTTTTTAAACCACTCGAGGCTGATGTACTATTGCTGCTTTTCTTAGTGGTGTTTTGCACTGGAATTGAAGTGTTAAGATACTGAGTACAACATCTACTGCATTGTACTGAGCAGATCTGAACCATTCCTCAAAGCTAAGAAGATGTGTTTACTATAGTGCAATTACCCTGCATTAGCTATCCCTCTACAAAATCCTTTCAGAGGAAAAAGTGCTATTTTTTACTGTTATTCTTAGAGTTAATATTGCCCCTCTATTCTTTGCAGTTTGTCTCACAGCAAGGCTGAAACATATCCCCCTCCAGGGTTTTCCAGCAAGATAGCTGCATTATTTATAACACAGTAAAAGATATACCATCATTTCTGCAATGAAGATATATTCTTAGAACTGCAGGAAAAGTCCCTCAATGTATACACAGGATATTCTTAAGAAAAGCATCCAGATGGATTTTGGGCAATAGTTTTTGGAAGCAAACAATTTTGCATGGTGCTACTGATATTGTAAACCTTACTAAGAGTGCAGCAGTTTCTACATCTTCAGTCATGACTACAAATTCATTTTGTTGTGGATGCAGACAGAACTGCATCCGGGTACCCTGAGAAATGTTAAACTTGTGTTGATGTATGTTGCCTGCCACTCTCCCTTTTTTCTTCTTTTTATTGTTTATTAATAACTCTCATTCTATCTCCTTCTGTGTGCAGAGAATAAACTTTCAGACTGACTGGAAGCTCATAACACTTTTCATAGGAGGAAATGACCTATGCAAATTCTGCAGGAACCCAGTAAGTCTCCTGCTGCCTACAGTGTGACGTGAGCCAGCCTGGGCAAAGGGTCTTTATGCATTGCATTGGGCGAGAGGTCAGAACTCAGTGGTTGAGACCAAAATAAGCTAGGTCTTATTTGCACAGCTCTGGAATGTAACTATACTGAGACCTTCAGGTTGTTCAACCTGATATTATGATAAATGAAGTGATATCTTTAGAATAAGTTACATAATTGTCCCTACTTTGTTTTGCCATTAACTATGATAGCTTTCTGTTATCTACTTACTTTGCCACCTGTAGATAAAAGGTCAAGGGTTTTTGCTCTTCTTTGCCCTCTGCACGGTCACACTTTGAAGTCTTACTTGGTGTTCTCTTACCAGTTTTGGTGCTGTGGGAATGGTTCTACCCACAGCTCATGCTGATGTAATTATATATAATATAGCATATATTGTATAGGTGTATGATATATATACATACATATTGTATGTAGCCTTTGTTATGTGTGAGTACAGAGGGGGTGAAAAGCTGTGGCAAACTCTTCACTTGGTGAGGAGTGTTCCTGACCCAGACACGAAATGGCAGTTGCACATGCTTGTGGGTGGCAAGGAGGTAGCACGTCTGCATCCAAAGATCAAAGTGATTCTTCACTTATGCTGTACAGCTACAAACAGTGCCAGCCACAATGTGTTTGGTGAGCTGTGATTTAGGGAATGAATAAGGGAACTGAGCTGTCTGGTTTTGTAGAGTAGGCCAGTGGGGCTCTCAATGAACTTCTGCTTGAAATTAAATCAAAGAGAATTAAGGCTGAAAATAAGGCAGGCGTTTCTCATAGGGAAGCTTATTTGATTGTTGAATAGTTCCATAAGTGAAGAAATAAAAGTTGGATTACATGAGACAATTAAATTAGAGGGTTTAAGCCACTCAAATGGAACGGGGAAATTTTGCTGCTGAGAGGCAAGTATATAAAGTGATTTAATTTCCAGATAAACGCCTAAGCTTTGCAGTTATTATTTGTGGCAGGGATATGAGAGGCGTGTTGGTAATATTGCATACAGTAGAAACAAACTTACTTTTACACAAACTGATCTCTCCCAAAGCTGGTTCCTGTTGGTACCCATGCGTTTAAGACCAAACCAAGCAAGGCTGGGGATGGAGGATATTGTGATGTCTGATAGTGCCCCCTGAATTTGCTCCCTTACTGATATCCAGCAGCCACTAGATTTTTTTCTTGTGAGACAGCTGTGATGGGAAAGAAGAAAAGCAGAGACAGGACAGGTTTGCCTAAGACTCTGTTGCTCTTGACCTCAGAGTCAGAAACGTGAATGCTGCTGTGAGGGACTGTAGCCCAGTCAGTGTTGGGCATGCTTGAATAAACCAGTAACAAAATTCAACCCTCTTGCTCCAACAGGTACGCTATTCTCCTGAAAACTACACCTACAATATACAAGTATCTTTGGACATACTTCACAGAGAGGTAAAACAAACTTTTCTAGTATATGGGAGTGGGGATCGTGTTCTGTTTGTAAAGCAGTCACTGGTTATTGATTGAGAACTGAGTTCCTTGCTTTCATCCGCAGAGCACTGCTGTATGCAGAGGTGCTTGCTTGCAGGAAAATCTTCGTGAGAGGCAGAAAGGGCTAAAGAAGTATGTTATCAAAAGCAAAAGGATGTGCTCAGTTCTAGCTGATGTGCTGCAGAAAAATGATGTAAAATGCATTGCTACGAATTCGAACAAACCTGTGGTATTCAGTGGCTGGGAGACACTTTACTCATTCATTATGCTGCAAATAAGTACATTTTTGTGGTCATTGAGAGATTCTGATATTCCAGATGAGGGTGAGGATGATGAGTACTTGAGTGTCTGAGCCAATCTGAGACCTTTCTAAAGTCATCATTTTCAAGTGACCATTCATCAGCATCTAAAATAGAACCAGGCAGCGCAGACAGGGGCTGTAATTTAGTATTGTACATGTGGGGGATTAATTATTGAGAAACTACTTGGAACACCTCTGTTATAAATAATGCAAGCTGCATGAATCAGCAGGCTGCTACCTGAGGTCTGCTGTGGCTGTGTAAGGGCCAAGATGGCACTCTGTGCTCGGGGTGATGACTGCAGGTTTGCTTGTTCTCTTGGCAGGTTCCACGGGCATTTGTGAACCTGGTGACAGTACTTTACATAGTAAGCCTCCGGGAGCTGCACACATCAAACAATACGTGCCCGAAGCTGCTTATGAGGTTTGAAGATGATTTATGTTACAGCTCTCACTGTTGCTCACAGAAGGCTGCAAGGTCTTCTTGGGCAACCCTTTTGCTTAAAGGGAAAAGGTTCTAGTATTTCAGACCACTAAAAACCTTCCTCTGTGTACGCACATGTACCCACACGTTGATTTCAACGCAGCATTTAGAAATACCTGTCTGTCACTGTCTCTGTATCTGATGAGCCCTGCTGTTACCACTTTTCTGTGGAGGTGCCATTGCAATGATTCATCACTTAGACTGCAAGGGAGTCCAAGACGGAGCAGAAAGAGCTCAGCTGTGTTCTTTTTGGGTAAAGACAGAAGATACTGAGACACAGGGTTTTCGTCATTGATCACTTTAAACTATCTTTATTTACAGATTTACCTTTCTGCAGTCTTAAAACTCTCTCTCATGCTTCTGTAGTTTCTGATCTCTGTAGTCTCACTGCTGATTATTAGTTTTATGGTTAATTAGTCTCTCAAGTAGATGTCTGGGGTGCTTAATCACGTTGTGTGTTGCCTGGTGGCTCAACAGTCCTCCCAGGTCAGAGAGAATCTGCCACTGGTCTCTGCTCTTCTGGACAGACAGGCAGAACAACCTTGTTCTGTGAATGCAGGCAGCCACCGAAGGAGGTTTTACAGGAGGAACATAGACGCAACCCTCTTACTCTGATTTAAGGGCTCTCTGGTGGCTCTCAGTGGAAAATTAGCTTTTCAACTTAGAGTGCTTCTGATAATCAGTTGTAGGTTTTCTTTTTAACAAAGGTTACTGGCTAGAGCACACATATATCTCAAGACCCTAATCATTAAGCAGTGATAGTGGACCCTTTAAGATTAGATTATCTCAAGATACCTTTAACCTTTTCCCTTCATTTCAGGTGCTGTGTTGAATTTAACATTTGCTTCTATGGCAGCAAGCTAAGCTTACAGGGTACTAAGCAGATCCTAAAATGATTAATGTTATGTTACTGAGTTGAAGGACCTGAAGAAAGCTTTTGGTCTTGAAAGATTGTCTCCCTTTTCTTGCTGAGAGCAGCAAATCATCTAAAAAGAGGTTACATCTCAGCTAATTTTGCATTTCTTATGTTACTGAAACACATTTGAAAACACAGTCTAGGTTAGTATTGCCTGTCATATAGAAGTACTATAGAAATAAAACATTGTTTTATTACGTGCTCTCCATTAAGACAAACTTGGAGGTGATAGGGGTCTTTGTATACTTTGTATGTATCAACTGCATCTCTATAGGAGGTATTTCTCTAAGAGTTCTCTCAGGGATGATTTGCTCTGATCATACAACAGGATATTTAAAAGCAGTCCTTTTTCTCGTTTGGATTTATCAAGTAATAATTAGGCATACCCAGGACGAGGAAGCATCAGGAAAAAAATCGTGTGCTTGAAGGATCAAGATTTCAGAGAAGGATAAATGTGGGCAACGTGAGTGCACAGAAACTTAGAATGGCCCTGGATGGCATGGCTTTTGAAGGACGGAGATTCCAGCATCAGTCTTGGCATCTCTTTTGGTGCTCCGCCATCCTTCATGTGACACATCCTCTAACTTGTGACCCTCTCAGTTGATTAGGAATCAATTTGTGGGAACTCTGTCTTGAGGGACGCTTGCTGAAGAAAACCACATTGTGCAGGAGTACTTATGAGCGGGTGTTGTGGTGGGTTGCTTCTGTGGCGCTTGGCAGGAATACGAACAAGAAAGCTTGTCAAAATAAAGACGGGGAAATCACTTGCCAATTACCATCGCAGGCGGAACAGACTTGATTTGGGGAACGTAGCTGAATTTATTGTCCGTTACCGTAAGTGTTACTGATTCTGGTATTGGGAAACAGACAAACAAAAAAGTTAAACAGTTGAAGCACATATCCTCCTTCATTCCAGGCTCAAGTTCACTCCAGGCACTTCTCCCTCCCTCCTTGTTACTGCTACATGCTACCCTCAGTCTCTTCAGTGAGGCATGGGTGGCACAGGGTCTGGACACAGAGCTCTCTCTTTGCTGCTTCTTCCTTCTCACATGTCCCATGCTCTGGCATATGTGCCTGCTGTGGTGTGGGCTCACCCACAGGCTGCGGTCCCTCCAGGATGGATGCTTGCTCTGCCAGCGAGCACCTCCTCCTTAGCCCACTGTTGCTCTCTCCTCTTCTTCCTCTCTAGAGTTTTCTGCCCTTTCGTACACAGGTTTTGGCAGAGGCACCACCACCTTGGCTGACAGGCCCAGCTGTGCCCTGTGTTTGGTTCACTGAAGCTGTCTAGAACTGCCTGCATCCAGTGCAGGCAGCCCTGGCCTCTCTGTACAGAGGTTCACTCTTGCTGCCAAAACATCGCCATGGGCATCCAGTGTGATTTGCTTGCATAGAGGTTTTTCCTTACTTTATCCTCATGAATTTATGCTTAATAAATGTGTTTCTGCTCAAGAATCAGGGCTGTGGAGAAACTTGGAGGTGAGAGCTAATGCTGCCATTGAGCAGCCTTTGAGAGAAATTCCCCTCCAAGAAGCTTTTAACCCTGCAGCTTGTCATCTCAAAAATGGTGATAAAATGAGCAGCAGACTTCAGCACCATGCTCTCATCCCACAGGCTCGAATGCCCTTGTGTTTTAAACCCAGAGGACAACTCCGATGAGTTCAAGATGTTGGTCTACTTTAACAGAAGGTATCAGGTAAGACATGTGGCGTTTGTTACAGGTTTAATGTCACCCTCCCGTTGATCAAATAATCACAGAAAAGCTAATACTTGGAGATGGGGGACAGTTTCCACTCATTTTACTGACATGTTTGTAGTTGTGATTAAAACAAAAGAAGGGTGAGAGGGAGATGGGAGCAGGCTCAGCATCTTTCCAACTCCGTTTCACTAAAGCAGGAAAACAGGCAAGAGGAAAGATTATTCAAGAGCCAAAGAAAGTAGAGTACCTCAGAGAGCCCACAGTTTTTTTGATCACTTATCTTCTTGAAGGTCAGATTAAGTCAAAGAACGTGATAACTCAGGAACAAACTTCGGGCATGGGACGTCAGCCAAATCAAAGATGCTTCGGAGGTTCTGGAAGAACATCTTTTTGACAGCAAATCCAATTGCTGGTGTCAGTCAGGCACCCATCCCCAGGCTGCCTCTGCAAAGAAGCCTGGGATGCGTGTCTTAAAAACGGCTGTGTTGGCTGCCTTGTGTGAGCTGGAAACCACAGCCGTGTCTGGGTTTCTGCGTTAGGGAGGGGAAAGCCTTGGCTGAGGTGTAAATGGACGGAGGGACTCAATAAGCTCAATAAGTTCCTTCAAAAGAAGGAACAGTGACGACTTTTCTTTGACTCTTTAGGAGAGAACACGCCAGTTAGTGGAGAGTGGAAGGTATGACACTACAGATGATTTCACAGTGGTCATGCAGCCGTTTTCAGTGAATATTGACATGCCAAAAACACAGGTAAAAACAACCAAAACACCTACCCCTACATTAAATCCTGGTGTGATTCCAGTTGAAAATTGTCTTGGCTTTAAGTGTGACCAGCAGTTTTCTAGACTAATATTTATTTATATGCAGTTTATATATATATTTATATGAATCTTAACTCAAGATTCAGTAGAGTTAACATCTAAAATTGCAGAAAATGCTTATGGAATAACTAGTAGATAATGGGCAACAGGAATGCCGACCTTGAAGACATGATCTGGGACACTGAGTGCATGCCACAGCGATCAGACAACCATGCAGTAGATACTTAACTCAAAATCTTCAGCAGGGAGCACTTCCTCTGCCTTCTCTATACATCACAAACCCCTTCCAGTGCTTTGTTATAATGACTTTTAGTATGTGCTTCAGAAGACGATACTGTATGAATCTCAGGAGAAATAAAGAATACAATCAATATCTGTGCCCAGGTATTCCATACATACAGTCATAGTGGTTTGTATTCCTTATTACTTTGGAAATCCTATATTAGAAGATTTCAAAGGCTTCTTAGTTCTGAATGACTAGTGTTCTCTGGACCTGTTTAATTCTCTTGGCTTCAGAGACCTTTGCAGCTACTTGAGTTTGAAGTTAGCTGCAGTATTTCTTTGGAAGAGAGAGGGGATAATGCACAGCCTGTTGCATATTTACTGCCTCTGTAACAGTACTCATCCTGTTCTCTAGGAGGGGTTGCCGGACAGTTCATACTTTGCCCCAGACTGTTTCCACTTCAGCCAGAAGACTCATTCCCAGGCTGCACGTGCTTTGTGGAACAACATGGTAAGGTTTCTAAAGGATGTATTGGTCATCCCTTTTCTGTTCCATCCTACCCTTGGCAGCAAAAAAGCCCTTCAGGGAGCTGGTAGCCCTACCTCTTCCAAACCCTTGATTGTGTTCACAAAGAGACTGATCATGTGAGAAAAGCTCACCTGGACTGTTAAACCAGTCATATCCAGCTAGTAAATCTCAGAGTATGTTAAGGCTGGGGGTGCTGAGGCTTCTTTCAGGGCGATGATTCCTGCCTGGCATGTTGATTATCAGACTGCATTCAGGGTGTATGTGTATTAGCCTCTTCAGCATGCTAAGAAGCAGTGCATGGAGGCAGCCATTAGCATGGGTGCAGTACACTGTGTTTGTCTTGCTGTGCTGCAGAGGTGGTTTCCAGTGGCTGGTAGCACAGCATTACTTGCTGCTCTCTGATACTTATTCGCTTTGCTTCTGTGCACCCCCATTTTTTCACAGGTGGAACCCTTAGGGGAGAAGACAAATAATCAGCAAATGGACCATGAGATTGTTTTCAAGTGTCCAACTGAGGTAAGTTTAAAAGGTGTCTGTGTTTTTGTGGAGGTGCTATAGGCAGCTGGGAGTCTGCGTGAGCCTTTACCAACTGCCTGGAGCACTGTGTCCATGAGGGGCAGCTGGCTCTTGCCCATGTATTTTGTGCCTCTCCCACTAGTAGCAATATGAGTGCTTCCCTGTTAGATGAAGGGAGGCAAGCTTGTCTTAGCAATAAGCTTCTTCACAGTCACACATCATGATTGGCAAAAACATGAGGGAAGGGTGTTGGGCCTACCTAGTCAAGGTCATCAGTTATCCACACTGAATAACAGAGCTTCAGTGGAGAAACAGAGTCAGCATAGCTTTGCAGAGGTCACTGGGACTACCTTGCTGTAAGACCACAAGCTTCTTGTTAATCACGCACAGCAGGGTCCTAAGCATATTCTGTGAGTTCTGGCTGTGTAAAAATATTTACATTGTTATTGTAGGCATTTTAAAAATGCCTTTTTTGGGGGATGTGGTTGTTTGTTTGTTTGGGTTTTCATTTGCATCAAGATGCTAATCGTCTACAGACATCTGAGAACTGAAAGCTGGGAAATGGAAATCTACATAGATTCTTCCGGTGTTTTGCATTGACTGAGATTGTCCTGTTTTGTAGGCTGAGCCATTCCTGAGGACATATAAGAACAGTAATTACACATACCCGAACCAAACTCCAGTAAGTGTCAACTGTGTCATCATAATTCCCACACTGCCACATCTGTTTCTGTATGGTAGCCAGATGAGTCATGATCTGCACTGCAGGTGAAATCAGTCTTTGTTCAAAGGGGCTTGGGAGACTGACTGCATGGCATGGAACAGGAAAGCAGCCCCAGAATTAAACAAAAGACATCCAGAAACACCTATAAGAACACATGCTCAGACAGCAAGGTTATCAGTGCAGGATGATACCCTAGTCTGAGCAATACAAAACATGACTATTGAATGAGCAACCAAGACCTGCCTGGTTAATTACATGCTAAAGAGGTTCTGGTTTATCCACTTGGCCTCTACTAGGAAGATCTTAGTTACTACTGACTGTATTTGCTAGTCAAATGCTATTCAGCTTTATTCTTCTCTCTAGAATTATGGAAGCCAGCTGCTATGCGAGGACAGGTCTCCATCCTCCCCTCCTGCGACTTCAGGTAGTCTTGCCTGTTTTATGTTAAGAGGCTGAATAACCTTCAACTGTCCTTCAAGATGAGTTTTCATTTCTGCTGCAATGACTGCTGGACTGTGAAAAATACCGCTCAGAAAAGATGTCATGTTTCTCAGTAGCTGCTTAATAGATACCGCGCCATACTGTCACGCAAGGTAGCATTCTGATTAAGTAGCTCCACTTACTGCCAGTGGAGAACTTCAAAATATCCCATGCTAAAGTCCAAATCTGGGCACTGACATAGCCTGTAAGTGATACCACCTAAATCTTGGGGAAGGAAACTGGAAATACAGCTTCATGCATGTTAGTCTAAGACACAGCAGTATTCAGTTTTTCTAATAACTTCTTGTTGTCTTCTTCTTCTCCACCTTTTTAGAGCTTTCCTGTTCCTGCTTTGTCTAAACTGAGCTGTTTTACTTTCAGCTTGGTGCTGGATATTGTTTGCAACTTACTGTTTGCTCCTTGCTCTTCTGTCTTTTCACTGGCGATGTTAACCGCTGATATGCTGTGCAATACGCGTACGCTACTGCTACAACCACATGAGATGAACTGGAGAGGCCTCCTGTTTTATCACCTGGGTATTGCAGAAAACATGTCTGAGCATCAGAATGCACGATGGCATGTTTCACACACACAGTGGTAAAAAAGAATTGCTATTTGCTATCCAGGTTCAACTGTCTCTCTCTTCCCTTTGCAGTGCATTCCCTAAAGCCAGCTGATGTGAAAATTATAGCAGCCCTTGGGGATTCTTTGACGGTAAGAAGATAGCATTTTTACTGTTCTCTTGGTAAAACTGCAAACATGTGCCTGCTCCGGTAGAGAGGAAATAGCTGTTGTACCTAGAAGCAAAGATCCATTCATTCGTGGATGATAATAGATCTAGCAGTTAGAACAAGAAAGAAGGTGTCAGTTCTCCAGCACTCTGTTCCCCCCACGCACTTATTCACATGCTTTTGAACTCAGGCAAAACACAGGCAAAGAGGTGCCTAAATATCTTTCTGATTTGCAGACAGAAGAGATCAGATGCTGTTGAAATTAATGGGACACAGCACCAGCCTTAGGTTACTGTGTTTTTTGAAGCTTTTCTGAATAGAACCAGGCTGGTGAACCTCTTCCTTTCCCTCTGTCCTTTCAGGAGCAGAGTGTGACTAAGGGATGTTGGATAGTAGCATTTTATTTAATGAGATAAGGATGCACAAGCATAAGAGCCCTCTAACTTTATCAATTTAAGAAGATGTTCAGTCTTGTGTGTGTGTGTGTGCCTGTTTTAACTCATAGCTAACTTCTTTATCAAGATGTAGCTCTTGATGGCAATGATTATCTTAGGCAGTCTAGAAGAAACATGTCTCAAGGTCCAGACATTGTATATTCCAATTACGCCCTTCTGCCTGCTGTTTTCATATCGGTCAAAGACTGAATCTCTACATCCAGCTCAAAGGAAACACTGGGCAGAAAGACATAATTGGAACATAGGTTTCTCTGAATCTGAGCCTTAACAACAACGATATTGTGTGTACAAACCATGAAGCCTTTACAACTCTCTGGCAGGCATGTTGCTAAAACTCCTACACACTGGAGGCTGCTGAAATAAATAGAAGCTTTTACATGCAAACTTGCAATATTGACAAATATTCTGTATATAGCTGTGGTTGCCACATTATAATATCCAGGATCCTGCAGGTGTTTCTGCTTCTAAGTATGCTCTGTAGGAGCTGAGAATAGAGCTTTCATTGAGAGTGCAGTGGTGCATTGCTGTATCCGAGCTGCACTTGATCTGTGCACAGTCATTCTGAACACCAGCCTTCCATTAATCCAAGAGAGTTTATACATGGAAGAAAATGTAGTATTGCTGTTTAATCTGAGGTAGTAGCAAACAGTCTACCTGGTCTTGTGCTATACTACGCCATACTCAAATTTAGTATGGAACTATAGTATCACAGCTGTCAGGCACTCTGCTTCTGAATTCTTGGTGGTATTTTAGGAGGGATGTAGTTGCTAGCTTGCCTCTTTCTTTAGCATAAATGTAGAGTGCCTTCCTCCTAGCTATAGTACTGCTACAAGACTCTATTTAGCAAAATGCTTTTCAAATTGGTGTAAAGATATCACAGGGCTTGCTTCTGAGATACGTTTGTTTTCTCTGTTGAGTTCATATAGTCTTTCTTATCGTTAGCCAGAAAGTTTATAGGTATGTTTGAGGCGCTTTCATCATTCTTGACTAATGCAACCATAAAGAAGTTATTCAGCTCTTCTAGACCCATGAGAAAAAAACCTTTTGTTCCCCAGCTCCATCATTTATTTTGTGTCACCTACAATAAGTTGCTTGTAAATAATTATAAAAGGTATTGATGCCTTCTTCAGAAGGAAGGCTTTAGAAAGCCAGATGCTTTCTAAAGCTTTTGAAGGGATGCCTTCAAAAGTAAATGAAATTATAATGTATGACTATTGCATTAGTAATTGTGCTTTAATTTCATTTGGTTAATGAAAACTAATGTGTAGGCTGGTACAGGAATTGCCTCAGATAGTCTCCTGGATTTGAGCACTGAATATCGGGGACTGTCTTGGAGGTAAGTCTTCATTCAAAGTGATGAGGAGAGATGCATTCTCTCCTGTAAAGAATACTATTCCTTTCCACACATTTGGGGTCTTTCAGCTGTCAGAAATTTGAAAGAAACAAAAATAAGTTGCTTTTTGGGCTACATTTCTTGTGAAATATGTACCAAGATCCAGGATTTGTCATAAAGCTGCCTTCACAGAAAATGTTTTAAGCAATGGATTTTAAGCTAGCCTTGTGACTTCTCTCATGCTTTCATCTTTGGCTGCTTGTGACTGTATTTTTATGGTGGGATGGCAAGTTGTAAATCTGCAAAGCTGGAGAAAAATCACTGGTAGAAACAAGTCATAACTTGCTGCTTTTGGGACTTCTCAATGTTTGCTATTTGAAAGCTTTCTGTAGCACCACAGAAAATGTTTTTTTTAACTGGAGAACTCTTACCACATGCAGCACACACTTGTGAAAGACTAAATTTGTTTGGTGTGATGATGTAGCTCAGTTGACATTGACTTCAGCAGCTCTGTGCTGCCCTAATACCCCTCCATAAGCCAGAGCGTGGCCTCAGTGTGCCCCACCAATTTGGAAAGCTTGAGCGAACATCAATGTGCAGGATGCAGGAGCTGAGAATGAGGAGCTGCTGTTGCAGCTCTCTTGCCTCCCATGGGCTGGCTGTTTGGTACAGCCTTGAGTGGCTTCACAAGGCTGGAACTGGTCTCAAAGCTGACCTTCTAATCTGCAGTACTTTAGGACTCATCCATTCGAGTATATAGCTGTCTCAGGCATTTTCTGCCATTTCATGATTGACTATACCCTTGTACAGCTGCAAGACCATTAAATCCTTCTGGCAAGCATCTTTACCACTGAAACCTCAGCCATTTTCCCCAATAGCACTTCCACTTCTGTCTTTTCCATGTAATCCAATATATTGATAGTTACCAAATTAATCACCCTTCCCTTTTCCTCATGATGTGTGGTAGGTTTTCACTTTGGTTATTGTCTCTGTCCAGCTGAGAGATGAGTGATTAGGATTTCTCTTTCCCGTTTCAGTATTGGAGGAGATGCATCATTGGAGAACATGACAACTCTACCTAGTAAGTAAATGCTTTTCTAGCTCTAATTGGCAAGGTTGGAGAGAGGGAGAGGGCTAATTGATGATGTGTTTTCAGAGTATCTCAAAGCTGTATTAGAGTAATTAACAAGAACTACTTTTCAAAGGAACAGTATCATAGGACTAATGAATTAAAAGCTGGCTTCATCAGTGAAGCTGAGAAGCATCTAGAAATTCCCTTAGTTTCTTTTCCCCCTCCCTTCTCGACTGCTTGGCGAGTGTTATTTGAATCTCTATAAAAGCTTGCTATGCCTGTGCTTGTGATGCAATTAACATTTGCATTTAATAAATAACCCATCACAGCTTTTTCCAAAAGGAGATGTTTGCATAGAGTAGACCTCTTTGGTAAATATAGCTGACTACTCATACATGTAACCTGAAGGGAATAATTTTAGCTTTCTCTTCACTGAAACATGCAACTTCTTGTAGCTCAGTCTATTGTTACTGTAAAGCCACTCGAGAGTCAGTTTGGATCAGCTTTAATAATAAACTTCTATTTGGCGAGGGACAGCAAACTGTCCTTCTGTGTGTTGCCCATTATCATAAGCAGAATGTAACAAGAATATAATCAGAATAAGCAATTAATGGATTCACTGGATGCTATTACATTTGACAGAGCCTTTATTTGAAATGTGGTTAAATTCAGCCTTTGAGATTATAGTTTACAATGCAACCATTTTCACTCTCAGCTGTGAATTACTCTATTCACTTCTTTTTGTAAGCTACTATGGAGGTAATGGAAAACAAGATGGTATTTCATCAGAGCCACGCATCTGAGGCTTTCATCTTCATATTTGTCAGTAGTAAGAGATTTTGCACAGCCATGATGCAGACCCAGATCCCCTGGCTGAAAATGAGCTCCTGCTGGGTTGAAACCCCCTTCAGGTTTGCTTCACAAAGCCACCATTATATGGCTGAGGGTCTTATTTTAGGCTTTAACCTCCACAACGTGAGCTATTACCACACACAGCAGCTCTCAATTCTGCTCATCGTATCCACCGGTGACAGTGCAGGGCACAGCAAGCTCAGGGCTGTCTGCATCACTGCCAGCTGGTGGTCCTTCCTGCCACTGTTTGGTGGATGCATCTATAGGACTGGAGGCTGCAGCAGCTGTGGCAGTGCTGTCAGAGAGCAGAACTGTAGCAGTGCTGGTGTGTGCGAGCCCCTGAGGCAGGCAGAAGGTGTAATAACTTTCCCTTCGTTGCTATCTTTCTTTTTCAGACATCTTTCGAGAGTTCAATGTTACAATTGTGGGCTATTCAACTGGTACGGGGAGTGCGAATGAGTCGAATGCATTCCTTAACCAGGCAGTTCCTGGAGCAGAGGCTGAGTATGTAGCTTCTTGTTTAACATATGCAGGTGATGGATGCTTCATCTAATTGACTTTCAACTGTCTCATGTGCTGTCACAACTTGCTCTGAAGAGCAAGCAAAACCAGTCTAGTTAGGGTTTAAATTCGCTCAAAAACCTGTTAAATGTATGGGCTTATTTCATAGCTGAACATTCAAATGAAGATAACAGTCCTGGTTATGAAATTCATGATCAAGAAGCTGGGAGAAACTAGTGATGGTGGTTTCTACTCTTCCTCCTGAACACCTATTCCTTTATCTATTTATCTGTCAATAAATCTCTGAGATTATGGATGCTTTCAGAAAGTGAGCACGTAGTGAAATGTTAAAGAGATAATAGGAGAAAAAGTAGATGAAATCTTTCTTAATTCTAGCCTCAGGTTTCTGAATAAGCAAGCAGGAGTGGACGAGAGAGAGTAAAAAGAACAGCCACAGTCTTGAATCTGAAGAGTTAGTAATGGTCATATATGGGGTTTGGTGCATTGCAGACCTGATGCAGTTGCAACCAGTTCTGTCAATATAATAGGGATTGTAATGCCTTGCAGTCATTTGAATTTGGCTTCTTGCTTATAGTCATACCTGGGAGGCTGCATGAGTTGAGCTTTGCTATACTTCTTATCCTAGAAATCCCTGGCTTCTTACTGAAAGAGTCAGTGCTGTTTAATTAACAAAACAGATGGCTGCTGGAATTCGGTCATAGTTTGGGCACAGGTTCTGGCAGACCATGCCTGGATTTGACATTGTTAGTTGGTATTACCCAGACCTTATTTTGGTTCTTTAAAGAAAAAAAGTCCCTCTTACTTCCCAAAGAGGTCTTGGAGGTGAAGCTCAGAAGCTAAGTGAGGTGTTTGAGTTTGTTATATCAAAGCAAAGATTGTAAGGATTTATTGGGTATTTTTATTGCTCTCCTGCAGGCCTTGAGTAATCCTGAGTCGTACCAGCAATCTCAGTAAATGCTTTTATTTACTGAGAGACAGTCTGCTAGGTGCCCTGATATATCCGACAGCTGCCCATACCTGAGAGAAGGCTTTTTATTTCCTAGTGATGACTCAGTGTATCTGTGTGTCAGTGAAACGTGCAAGGATTATGGCTCTGATTCAGCCACCAAGGAGAATTTATTAGTATACTTCTAAATGCAGCTTTTATCCAGACTAGTTTCAGCTTTTGCTTGTTATAGGGAAGAATAAGGTAGGTTCCTGGTTTGTATTTTGTGTCAGTTAAACCCTAAAGAGGCTTTTTTGAATGGTAGAAAGACTTGAAACAGGATATACAACCTCTTAAGTCACCCATAAAACTTCAAGCAGCTTGTATCAGTAGCAACCAAGATGTTAGCGTTAGCTGAATGAAACGACCTGATGCATGTTAGTCTAATGAAAAATTGTCTACTTCATCTATACCAATTAGTCTTCTCTCTTCCCATGCGAGCAGCTGGACTTGATAAACATGATGAAGTGGAGCTATCTGTGTTCTGCAGCCATACTTTGTAACCATCCAGCAAGGAGATGCAGACAACAACTGTCCCAGATTTCTGCTAGTCTTCTGTTGTTTCTCTCTCTTGTGACTCTCTGTAGAAAGGTGTGCAAAAGTAAAGTCCTGTAAACTACTTCGCTAATGTCCCTTCACTAATATCCTTGAACTTTGAGTTGCTTCTTTTGGGGTTTTGTTTTGTCACGTCTGTCTGTTTGTCTATTTTGTTCTGTTTGGGCTCTTGGTGCACCTGAGAAGATGAATGCATCCTAGTTGAACACTGAAATGTATTCAAACCTAAGGAACTGTTTCTCCTGCTTTAGGTATTTGGTCCTGGAGCGATGATGCAATCCAGCATTTATTCTTCGTCAGCCAAATATATTAATTTTAATCTGATTCAAAGGGGAAAAAGAGCCCACCGGTTAATGCTGGTACTTCAGAACTGTTCTGTGGCCTCTCTTGGTTTTGGGTACCAATCTGGAAAGTGCTTTCCAGAAGTACTGGAACCTTTCTAAAATCAAGTGGTTCTGCACCCTTACCAGTCTTTGGAAACCAGCTGTAAGGGTGTCTTAAAATGAAATCACTGGCTGCTTTGTGTTAACTTGATGGCAGTGTAGCAATGCAGGTCTCATTCAGCAGGATCTGAATCAGATCTAAGCCTATCTGCATTCATTGCCAAAGTGCTTACGTACATGCTGGAGTTAAGGATAGATCTGAAGCATGTTGCTGAAGCAGAGCCTGGCTGAGATCTCCAATTTCACGTGGAAAAAAAGGAGGTTGAGAATTTAGAACTGAGAGTAGAGAACAGGTGATAATAACTGAAAATATCTGTATTTCCCATTAGCAAACTATTTCTGTTGATCACGATCTATATTTGGTGGAAAGTGCAGCTCAGGGATGGGTGATTGCTGGCACTGCTTCATTCATGTCAGATCTTACTGACTGCATTGGTTCAGGATGCTCCACTGTTTCAGTGACTGCATGAGAAAATGGAGGTGTTGCAGACAGTCAGCTCAGTGTTTTCCTCTGGATCAACATTCAAGTTGATGCCCTAGCTTAGGGGTTTCCATAGTAAGAACAGAAGAAAACTGTGACCACTTGTGGTTTGTCATAGCTTTAGGATGTAAATAAGTAGGTTATGACATTGGACAAGGGTAACAGTGAACAGAACGATTACATGCCTACAGTGTCTGTGTCACAAGTAGATGTATGACAGGGTTCATTGCCCAGTAAATACTCTTATGTTAGTGTTAGACCAGTATTCAGTTGGAGAAGGGTGGTGACAGAGATCTCCTGTTCCTCCAGTAAACATGGTATTGCAATGGAGAGCTAAGCTCTGGTTGCCATACAGAACAAGTGTCATGCTTATTAATGTCAGCTGAAATGCTTCCAGAAACGATAGACAGCCAGTGGAGTGTTTCTAACAAGAGCCTGGAGGGAGATGCAGCTCATACCATAGTACAAAGCTGCCTGGAAGGTGGAAGCTTTCCAATCACATTCTCTTTTCTATGCACATTTGAGGATCAGCGTGTCAGGGCAGTCAAACAAGGCTGAAACGTTCAATCTGAGTAACTCAAAATTCATGGAAGTTTATATATATATATATACACACATAGATATTAATGTATATGTGTGTGTATATACACAAAAAGAGAGAGAGGGAGTGCTCACTTGGCTATTGGAAAACAGCAAGGCTGTCATCTTAACCTGCCTGAATAATCTGGAAAGTTTCTTTGGTTTTTACTTACCCTGAAAGGCAGTGTGCACAGAGATGCTTTACATAACTGAAAATGAAGTACTGACTCCGGGTGCAGGCTACAGAAATGAGGGAGGTGTGCACAGCGAACTCGGAAACACTTCAGCTTTGCAGGGGGATGAGGTGTGGTTTATGCACAAATTTTGCTCAAGTGATCAGTTAAATACAGGGACTTGGGATTCCCTTGTTTTACTCCAGGGGGAATAGACTGATGGCCACCTAGCTCTGAACAGGCCACCTCATCTGCTTACAAACATGTTTCTGTGTCTGGCTTTTCATAGAATCATGGAATAGTTAGGGTTGGAAAGGACCTCAAGATCATCCAGTTCCAACCCCCCTGCCATGGGCAGGGACACCTCACACTAAACCATCCCACACAAGGCTCTGTCCAACCTGGCCTTGAACACTGCCAGGGATGGAGCACTCACAAACCCCCCTGGGCAACCCATTCCAGTGCCTCACCACCCTAACAGGAAAGAATTTCCTCCTTATATCCAATCTAAACTTCCCCTGTTTCAGTTTGAACCCGTTACCCCTTGTCCTGTCACTACAGTCCCTAATGAAGAGTCCCTCCCCAGCATCCCTATAGCTCCCCTTCAGATACTGGAAGGCTGCTATGAGGTCTCCACACAGCCTTCTCTTCTCCAGGCTGAACAGCCCCAACTTCCTCAGCCTGTCTTCATACGGGAGGTGCTCCAGTCCCCTGATCATCCTCGTGGCCTCCTCTGGACTTGTTCCAGCAGTTCCATGTCCTTTTTATGTTGAGGACACCAGAACTGCACACAATGCTCCAGGTGAGGTCTCACAAGAGCAGAGTAGAGGGGCAGGATCACCTCCTTCGACCTGGTGGTCACACTCCTTTTGATCCTTTTTCAGCTGGTTTAGGTGCTAAGCACTGTAAAAGCAGCTAAACTTACGGTTCCAGATTGATTATTGAATTTGAGAAAAATCAGGATTCAAGTCCAATTTGATATCGATTTTCCACAAATATATGAATTTGTGATTTGGTCACAGCAACATGAGTATTGTACTGTCTTCTCACTCAACCCTTGTAATATCTGACAATTTGATTTAAGATGTTTGGAGAGCTTTAATATTGAGCTTTCCATACAGGTGCTTCTTTCACTCACAAGTTGTCTTCTCCACAGGCACTTACCAGCCCAAGCAAGAAATCTTCTGAGACTAATGCAAACTGATCCTGTAAGTTGCCTGGGACTGCTTTAATCTTACAGCATGAAAAGAAACAGGTGTTGCTTCACACAATACATCCACCTGCAGTGATACCGTGTGCATATCTAAAAGTCAAGGAAATTCAGGCCTGTTATTTTCTTCCTTATTGCACAGAGAATTGACTTCGGTGCTGACTGGAAGCTGATAACAGTACATATCGGAGGCAATGACCTGTGCAACTATTGCAAGGATCCTGTGAGTAGTAAACTGGGTAACTGGAAGTGTGGTGGGATTGTGATGTGAATGTAGAAACACTTCAAAGGAAATCCACGGATCCTTAGACCCTTCACAGAGATAACATGAGTTATATATGTGTTGCTGTATGTTTTGATGGGGGCTGCTGCTGACAGTGCCCTGATATAAAACCAGTTACAGCATCAGATGGTTTTGTTTTCTCTGCCTTACTCCAAGGTAAGAATCACTGTCTTTGCCCTAGAATCACTTACCTTTGTCAAGGTAAGAATCATGGTCTTGTGACCATGGGCAAACAATGGAAGAAAAGCTTCACTCCTCTGATGTGGTAACTGTTCTACTGCTGGCACAGCCTCATTAAGACATCCAAGAAAGAACTGTACTGCTTTGAACTACCGCTACTCCAATCCTACAGGAGTCATTACCCCATAACTCGCAGTGTAGGGTGAGTTGTGTATGAGGGTGAGGTGAGGTGTGTATTAGGGAAGTTGCACAGTGCCCAATATCATTCGAATTTAATGCTTCTCTGGATTGTGGAGAAGCCTTTAGGGATGCCGTAAGGGGATTATGTGAGTTGAGTGGGCAGGTGGCAAGGAGAGGCCACCTTTCTCTGCCAGCTTTTACTCTCTTGCCTTTAAAATGCTAAATTCTTGTGAGCTTTTTCAATTCTCCTGTACCCCCTTGTGCTTGAGATATTTGCTGCTCCTGCAGGAGCCTCACTAGGCATCTTCGCTGCTGCCGCCAAGTTTTATAGCTTTATTTATAGCTATGACCTTGATTAGCAATGATTTCACCTCATTTTATGAGAGCTTATCAGCTGGCTCTGAGCACACCTATGGCTGCTTGGTTTATGCTGTTCAGCATGCATTCAGATTGGGTTCCTTCCTGCATCTTTACATGAAGGACCCAGTGGATTTGAGTTAAATATACTGCTGCTCAACAAGGTTTATTTTAAACCTAAAATTTCACCCAGACTGTCTACATTTTGGATTAATTGATATGCTTAAAATACCTGGTCTCTAGAAAGAAGCAAGAGCAGTCAACCAACCACAGTGTTGTGTGCCAGAAAAGAAAGTGAATTAACGTGATTCTCCAGCCTCCCAACCCAAATGCCTTGTGTCTCCACTTAGCAGTAATCTCTTGTGTTTCTCTCAGGATCACTACTCAGCTGTGAATTTCACCAGGAGGATTCAAGAAACTCTTGATATTCTGCATGAGCAGGCAAGTGCTGTGAAACTAATTGTCCTTGCATTCTAGCTTGTACTGGTACATGACTGACCGGTGCTAGCTCTTCTGTCTGTTTGCTTTTGTTGTGTTGTTTCCCATTCTGGCACCAAACGTATTCCATCGGCTTCTACAAAAGCATTTCCTTTTGTCTTGTCAATCTGAGAGTAGTGAGATGCAGTCTGAAATGGCAGACAGTAGTACTGGGCCATGGGGTTGGAGAAGGATCAAAAACTGAGTTTGGGGGGGAAATTGTTGCTTCCTCCCCCTTTATTTTTTTTTTTTCCTTCAGCAATTGAGAAAGTAAAAACAAAAAAAAAAAAAAACAAAAAAAAAAACCAACCAAACAAAAAAAAAAACCACAGGAAAAAAAGACAGAGAGAAAGGGAAGAGAGAGTCAAATGACTGGACTTTAGGGTAAAATAAATGCAGCATGGGCTGCGTAATCAGTTGCTTCTAAGCTAAAGTCTAACTTACCTTTCAGGTTCCGAAAGCTTTAGTGAGTCTGGTTGAAGTGATGGACCTCCACCCTCTGAGACAGATGTTTGTGGATACTCAAGTTCCGTGCCCCACTTACATGGCAGAGTAAGACTTGTTTGACTTCCTTTTGTACCTGAGCTTACTGTCCATGGTGAGAAAACATGTTCTTATTCCACACTTCTCTCCTCATTTGAACTGATGATCAAAGGTAGCACTACAGTCCTGAAGACATTCCATGCAGTGAGGACATCATCCTGCCTGATGGCATTGCCTTCTCTTGGCTTTGACCTAAGTGTTGTCAGAGAATCCGTGTATTTTGCCCATGTCCAGAGCTGGAAGGTTTCCTGTGGTACACAATATACACCTCCTCAAGGGTTCCTCAAGGTGGGGTTGAAGTCCACAAGCATTTGGATTTTCAGGCCTTTTACAGAATGTGAAGTATTTGCAGAGCAGACAGGTTTCTCCTGTTATAGAGGCTTTATTGCAATGGGTAATTAGCATTCGTTGCTGACCCTCCAGACAGGGACAAATTCTGTGTTTTGGCAATGCAAAAGGAATTGTTGATTGGAAAGGTACCAGCTCAGAGATAATGCAGCCAGTAAATTTCAAAGATCTATTTTCTAGCTTCAGAGGGACTGGCATGTTCCTTTGTCAAGCTGCAGGACCTTTGGATGCCAAGGTGTAATGAAGGGAACAAACTATCACAAAGTAAAGTACGGTGTACTTTACTTTGATATACCTGGGAGTAAAATCAAACTGATTTAGAGTAGCACCATTCACACGAGGCAGAACATAAGACTAAGGGTTGAAATGATGAACAACAGCAAGGATGATAAGCCATTTCCACAGAAACACAACTGTACAGGTTTCCTTATTACTCCCATGTCATGAGGATGTTGGGTGGCAAAGGGGGACTTCTGCGTTCTCAGAACTCCAATTCTCTCTGTTCCTGTTTTCTCCTCTAACCTCTCCCGCAGTTATCTGTGCAGTTGTGTTCTCACAGAAGAAGAAAACTCACAAAATTTATCAATGGTGAAGGAAGCCACCAGAGATTACCAGGTATGTTTATCAAGAGTTGGTGCAGTAACTCGATTTCCAGTTGAGGCGAGCTCTTGATTACAAAGCAACACATTATAGCAGTATTTTACCCATATGGGCCCTATGAGCTAAGGAGAAGGTAATTTGATGCTACCCAAAACACCATATGACCAAAAGCAGCAGAAAAGCTCTTTAGAAGAACTCTGTTTCCTAGTACAGATGGATAGGTGGGAGTTTAGTTACCAAAATCCTGTTCCCGACAGTATTGTTGCAGTATTGTGTTCCAGCCTTCTCAGCCACTTTGCAAGCCACGTCTTCCAACGTCTGTGGCTATTTCGGTTAACAAGTAAAACCTCCTTTTAATCCATGGGCTTTCAGAAAACAAACCAAACCCACAGTTATGATGCAGAGATGCCGATGGATTATCGGTGATGGCTTTTTGTTTCTTGTAGCTTGGAATTCGGAGGCTGTTGGAGTCTGGCAGATACGACACTCATGAAAATTTCACAGTGGTCATCCAGCCTTTCCTCCGAAATCCCAAGATTTCTCTCGGTCAGGTACAGTCTAAAGAGACTTCTGCATGCAAAGGACTAAGTGTGCATATCTAACCTATAGAGAACACTTTCATCTTGTTCTGTGCTTTTCTTATTAAAACTGGTTGCTTTCTGGTATAGTACATCAGATTTCTTCATATACTCGGCAGTTCTTTGTTTTACATATTATGCAGTATATGTAATATGAATTATTGTTTGGGAAAAGGAATCAAAACCTGAATGAAGAGGTTGGTTCTCAAGGGTACAGAGATATTTTTCTTTCTTGAGCATACAACATGATTAATAAAAGCCAGAGGTACAAAGTTACACTTTTTAAAGCAGCACTGCTGCATTGCTCACTGGAGACATCTTTATGTCCCATAACTCATTATTCTGTGTCCGACAGAAAAAGAAGTTTACATACGATCTAGTGGAAGTAGCAGTTTTATGTAGTGAGCCCTTTTTCCTGTCACTGGCAGTTATATTTCAGTTCCTTGAGTTGTAAGTCTCAGTGATCCACAAAGGAAGAAAATGACCCAAACCTTCTCTGAAACTGAAACTCCACTTGCAGATTTTCACATGCCTCTGCACTTCCTCATCTCACCTGGAACTAAGAGTAGATGGGGCAAAATATTGAGCTGAGATTGCTCTGTAATAACTGAACTGGTCCTGAAACTGTCAGCAACAGCCAGGGACAAGTATGAAAAGTTCCGATGCTGCTATAAACAAATCTGGAAAACACGTGGAAACCTTCACAGGGTAACCAGACAGGGATTTGGGGGTTTTGGTGAAGCTGGTTCCTGTGAAGTCATCCCCAGTTGTTTTGGTACTGAGATAGGGAACACAGAAATGAAAACAGAAGCAGCATCAAAATATTTCTGAACATTTCATAGTCTCACAAGCCTTAGTTCAGATTTCTATGAAGTTCAGGATGCTGTTTTCTATTTTTCTTCTCTCACACAACATTCAGATGTTCCTGGACTGAAAACTCTACCTCTAAACATGGCAAAAGACATAGATGCAAATTTCGGTAGCAATCTTCTAATAAGCGAGCCTAAACACACTGCATCAAAACCTGCTCAAGATTTGAGGAAGAGCTACTCTGACCAAATAATCTTATTTCAGTCATCTGTGACCTAAACTCCTCATCTCAGTACTCACACAAAAGCCAAGATACTAAAATGTCCAAACTCCATTTCCTTCAGATGCTCCAGTGTCTATATCAAAGTAAAGCTTTGCTCAGAGAAGAGGCTAAACATGAAATTAAGAATGGTGGGTTTTCTATCTCTGGATGGATCTGCTCTTGGAGGCACATGAGCATCTCTAGTTAGGTGTTTCTGGTAGCTCATGGACCTGCTGAAGTACACTGTGTATCACCAGGTGATCGTGAGACATTCTGTATCGGATCAGAAAGAAAAAGTAGCATGAACCTCTCATTACTGGCTCTGATTTGGCCTCAGCAACCCCAGGTTGGAGCAGTGTGGATTCTTCTGCACTCAGATGTCCTTTATGCTTTCATTTGTAGGATGGGCATCCAGACGTCTCCTACTTTGCACCTGACTGCTTCCATCCAAGCCAGAAAGGCCATGCTCAGCTTGCCAAGGCTCTCTGGAATGCACTGGTAAGGTGACAGGCTCTGCATATAATGTGGTCTTTACCTAGACCTTACTACCATTGAAATAATCTCTGTAATAAACATTGCAATGAAAGCCTGGATAGTGCTGGACATTCGTGTTTGTTTCTTAACTAGTCACATACCCTCCATATTTGATGCTGCTCTCAGCCTAGAATCTCTTGCTTCTGAAAGTGTGTGGGGAGGAGAGGGGTGCTGTAGGTGATTGATTACAGCTGAGAGACTTCAAGTCTACTTCACCCATTGTCATGAAAAGCAGGGTAGCATTCAGTAAGGGTGATGTTTCTACGGGCTGCTCTGGGAAACCACCAAATAAAGAACTGTAACTGCAAACGTCAATTCAAAATGGATTACTTAGAAGTTTGTTTTAAATCCATGTGTTGTGAATGTCTCATTAGGAATTAAAGTGGCTTTAATTCAGTTTTTTAGTTTTACTACCTTTGGAAGTGAGTAAAACTTAATGAAAATGAATCGTTAAAGATTGCTTAAGCAAACGCATTTTACTTAGCGTTGCAGTGAAGTGCAGTACGCAGTTGGAGGCATCTCGGATCCTGGATGGTAACTTTTATATACTTTGGGATAATGTCTTAGCAGCTGGCACGATTGCTTGCAATCATCCCGCAGTACCTCTAACTAAATTTGGTTCAATCTTCTCTGCATAAACAGCCTCTTGTTGGAGATGCCATCATCCAGCTTAGTGATAAAAATTGAGGGACTCTTAGCCTCTTGTCTTTTATGCAAGAGAAAAGAGTTTATGACCTTGCCTCCTGGCTAAATTCCAAGGTACTTCATGTGCCTGCCAAAATCCTCCAGGAGTTTAAACTGATCCAGTGTAGCTTTCTACTTCCCATTTTAAGCTTCTTTCTAGAGTTGTTCTGTTGTTATGCAGTTGCCATGTTCTTTTTGAGAAGCAGATGCATTTCAGCCTTGGGTAAATCAAGGTCTGTAAATACAGGCAGTTTTATATAAATTTGAAAGCTATATCGAGGTTCTTTTAAATTAAACTTGTTATGCAAATGTAAGATGAGCCAACATGGTTACAAAATGGGGTTTTCGTTGTCTTCCTTTCTAGTTACAACCTGTACACCAGAAAGCTGACTCGTTTGATTTCATGGAGGACATTGTCCTCGACTGTCCAACTCAGGTAAATATACCCACGTTGTGGAAGCTGGGCATCGGGAGGCTGTGTGTGCCTGTAGCTGCTGCAGAGAGCAGGGGTCTGGGATGTCTGGAACAAGTTTACTGGAAACTTTGGTTCTCTGCTTAGCTGTGAGTTAGCAGGTGCTCTCATATACCTGCTCTGGTGTCCCTCAGCCTTTTACTGTGCCATGAATACTGATTGACAACACGCTGGTTAGTATGGGTTTAGTTGTAGCAGGGGTTCTGTTTTGCTGTGAAGTACAGAGGCAGGTCAAACAGCAAATAATAGAATATGTCGCGTTGACTTTCCCATCGGAATCAACCCCTGTATCTGTTATCTCTTGAACTAGTGCCAGGTTGGATTTCCTGGCCTGATCCGTAACAGGGATACTTCAGACTCTTTGGAAGCTGCTTCTGCAGTTATAAAACAAGCTGCTGAACTTGCAGTACAGTTGCTAGGTATCAGCACGTGGAAATAACCACTGCAGTCAGCAATAATTGTCTCCCTCTCCTCAGCAGTTTCAACAAGGAGGCCAAAGGACTGAACAGATCAGAGAGCCGAGTTGTTATCTCAAGTCACAGAGGAGGATTTTGTCCATATCACATCCATCCTGCCAAAAAAGGAAGATCTGAGAGTTATTAACTGGCATGTTTCAAAAGTCCTCAGATTCACTTAAATTGATCCTATTTAATTTTACCAAGTATTCCTTCCAGGCAGCTTAAATTAACTTAGCAACTTCTTCAGTGCCAAATAATGTGGATTTTCTACTTCTTTCCCTTCATCTACTCCTATTCAGAAGTAGGCACATAAAAGTTTAGTAGCTCTTGCAAAGAATACATGGCCGTTGTTTTCAGAAATGGTAAGCCCCCCAGTGCTTTGAGAAAGTCACTGATGGAAGTGCCAGTAGCTTTTCCTGCACAGAAAGCTCTGTGGCAATGATACAAAGGAATAAATAAACTGTTTCCAGGGGATTTCACCGCCTGTGTTACGGAAGGGAGTAATGGATTATTTCAGATTCTGACACACACAGATTCCATTTGTTGTTCCCACAGTTTCTCACTGCAGGTTTAAAGTTCTATCTGCTTTAAGCAGTCATGGCCATCACAATGCCAGGTGTGCCAGATTGTAAGGGCCCAGCAAGCCAAGGAAAGTAATTTGTATTGAGACAACTTAAAGTTAGGGTAAAACCCTGCGAATAACAGAGTAGTGGGTCTTCTGATCAAATATGTTAGTGCTTTACCTCCTCAAGCAGCCACTGGAATGGCTCTTAATTGAGATATCCCAGTGAAATTTTTTAGCCTATACAATGTGCATGTCTTCCTGAATGTGTGTTGCATTGGTAGGGAACAAAAATAACCATGCAATTTATACAGTCTCTCTCAGAGAGAAGTGATGTTTCAGTAATCAGTCTTTTCATTTCCCCTCTGCTGTCAGGTTTCTCTAGACTTCACATCAGTATCTTTTAAAAGGATTAAATATCTAATAAAATCTAAGAAATTCCTGAAAGATTAGGAGAGGAAAATGTTAAATTGCAATCAGGACCCGGTATATGTCATCTCTACCATAGGGTGCTGAACATGAATCTTACTTCTGAATTTTAAGAAAGGAACATGGTTTCAAAATCCAGATCTCCATTTTGCAGCTTATGTATTTACTTTCTCAGTTGCCTGATATCACTTGCTGTGGTCTGTGCCATGTGCTTATTGCCTGTTTTCTCTTATGTATTGCTCTTTCTCCAGGACAAACCATTCCTGGCAACATACAAGAATAGCAACTACACATATCTACCTGTGGAGCCCACTGATGAGCCAATAGAGGTAATTGTTGCATCTTTTGCTGCATTTTCTCTGACGCATGCAAAGCTGTATCTGTTCACACATCAGCCTGAATGTATAGATGAGATAAACTACTACCGGTTTTTAGAAAGAGAAGTCTGTCTTGCACTGCATTTTTTTTTCCCTCTGTAAACAAATGTTAAACTCTTCCTAAAAGCGAAACAAAAAGAATTGTATGAATTAGTGCAATTGCATCAAAACTGTGTTCAACAGTAGAGTACCTGGGTTGCATCATTGAGATAGCAAGTTCCTCACAGTAGCGAGAAGATAACGTATAACCCTGAGCCCCCAAATGATCTGAGGAAGGTTTCCATATTCTCTTCTTGAGCCACTGTACTTCCATGCACTAAGGGAAGCTTAACCTGTAGAGGGCAGTCACCTTTACATATTGGATATGTGGTTCGATGCAAAGGTGATAAGAATCCATTTTCAAAGAGATTCATTTTCCACAGTGACTGAGCAACTACCACAGGGCTGATTAAAGGAACTGCTGAAACAAACTTGGTGTAGTATGTGAAGAAATGGGGCAGTTAATTGCTCTTGACAAGCGGCTGCAGGCATGCAAAGTGTGGTTGGAGATGACTGTCAAAATGGGCTGGGCTACTTCAATATACTGGGGGTCCTCCTCCTTAGCTAAATGATGAAAATATCTATGTGCCTTGAGCGTTACAGAAAGCAACAGCTGGTTTTGCTTTAGCAAGCACAGTCTGCAATACTGAAATGGGATTTTTATCTGTAAAGCCAGAGTTATACTTTTAACGGGTAATCTTGTACTTCCACTGAATCTCATCAGCAATAGCTTTTAAAGTGATAGGGCAAAGGAAAGAAACAGTAGAGAGAGTAAAGGAACAGTTCTCTCTTTGATCCGAAAATAACTCCGGCTATCCTTTCTACCCTCTGCAACCAGCCTTTAGCTAGATGGCTGATAGTAGAGCCATCTTCTTTTATGAGAAAAGATGAATTTGTCTTGATGATTTTAACACTAAGTATGCTTTCCGAAGAACACTGCTCCATGTAGTTTTTCTCTCAATGTTACGATAGTGAAATTGCAGAATAGTTAGGGTTGGAAGAGACCTCAGGATAACGTTGGTCCAACCTCCTGCTCCAAGCAGGGCCTGCTTTTGCATCAGCATAAGCAACTCTTTGCTCTTGCAGGCACTGCCCATTACAACAATAACAGTGTTGCTCACTACCGAAAAGTGTGGGCGGAACATTCATCAGCTGTCTCTGCTGGTGAACCAAGATGTTCTGCAATGCATGGTTCACTCAATTTCCTCAACTGGTGGAATAAACATAATAGCTCTGATATCACCTACAAATATAGCGTAGAATGGTTTAGATTGGAAGGGACCTTAAAGATCATATAGTTCCAACCCCCTTGGCATGGCAAAGTGCAATTATTTAGAGGTTAATAGCTGTCTTTACGGAAACTTTTGAAGTTTCGAACCTTTTCACATTTTATATTGAGTGAAAACAAGCCCTTTTTGAAAGTTTCTAGGAAAAGAGTAGTTTTCTAGCAAGGTACATGGGAAAAATACAATGTAATAAGTCAGTATTATAGATTTGCAGAGGATTTTGTTATTGATTTTTGTTTTGTTTGTTGGTACGTCTTTAGAGATGGAAAACCTGGAGACCCCACTTTCTAGGTCATGCACAAAATCTCCAGGCTGTAGAGGAGAGGAAGAAAATAATCCTCCTTAGGAAATTTTGTCATAAGCAATATTTCTCAATTAAATACTTCATCTTTGGAAAGGTTTTATGCTTTGGTTAGAAAATTTCATCAAAAGTAATTAATGTTTTGACAGTATTCAACAAAGAGGAGGAAAGGACTGTTGGGCTATGTAGGTACCAAACTTGGATCTGTGTCTTAATTTAGTTTTGTCCTTTGCTGTACAATTAAACCATATAAGAATTCCATATCATCAAGGTGAACCAATTTTGTAACTTGCCATTGCAGAACTGGGGCAGTGACCTGCTGTGTTCCGAACAGGCTTTATCCAGTCGTGTCCCAACATCAGGTGAGAAAGAACTTGTAAGCTAAAATCGCAAAGAGGAGAGATTCCACCTTTTGTTTTTAAAAACAGTAAGATCTAGAAATTGCCCATCCTAGATGGGAAGCAAACAGTGAAAGCCGATACATTTAGCAGCAAAGAAAGTCTGTCTTGCCATACGCAGTAAATTCTGCATCACAGCAGATGTGCTCTCTGTGGATAAATACAATCACATTTATCATTGTCATGGTTTAACCCAGCCGGCAATTAAGCACCACACAGCCACTCACTCACTTCCCCGCAGTGGGATGGGGAGCGAATCAAAAGAGTAAAAGTGACAAAATTTGTGGGTTGAGTTATAGACACTTGCAAAAGCCACACAGACAAAAGCGAAGCAGCCCATCCTCCTCGCTGGTGGGGTGGTGTGAGATGCAGAAAAGGCCTTGACTCAGTGTAAGCACTGCTCAGCAGTGACAAAAGCATCCCTGTGTTATCAGCACTGTTTCCAACACAAATCCAAAACACAGCCCCATACCAGCTACTACGAACACAATTAACTCTACCCTAGCCAAAACCAGCACAGTCATATATACATGTATCATGTACAGCAACACGGCAAATTAATATTGCATATAGGTTAGTGGCTCAGCAAGTTTGACCAATCTGATCTATGACCCAAACCTGAAAACCGATTGAAAGAGATGGAATGTACGCACCCCAAAACGTATCTGATCTGTTTTCATTTTTTTCCTAAGATGTTTTAAGTTCCATCTATTTCTGTGTTAGTTGAGTAAACTGTTGCAAGCAAAGGCGAGAAGTTATGCCTCTTGCTTAGCTGACACAGAATTTGAGGCTTGTTTTCCCTGGAAAACTGTAAAAATACTGTTGGATTGGAACAAGACACTTGCAACTTTATTCTGTTATACTGGGTTTTGTCTCAATTGTCAATAATCCTGATTTTTTTCCTCCTACTTTTTAGTACATGAGCTACAACCTGCTGATATCAAAGTCATAGGAGCACTGGGAGATTCCCTGACTGTGAGTACTGCTGTATTCCCATATTTAGAATGAGAAGAGAAATTGTCAGATTTCTACCTAGATGTGATCATGTCAGGCACCATCAGACAGAAATCAAATTGCTTTGGCTTGGCAAAGCAAAATCCCTCTGCCTGTGTCCCTTTGCAAAGGAATAACCCGAAGGGATATGAGTGACACTGGCAATTGTGTAATCCAGTAATAAATAATTCAGGCTAGAACAGAAATGGGATCACATTCTCTATTCCGCACAGTTTATTCAAGTGTTTCTGCAAGGGGAACTGTCTGCCTTATAGGAACAGTCTTTTCTGACATTAAACCAAGAGCAAGCAATTGACACTTTTCATTAACTGAGAGATCTTGATGAAAATTCCAGTGGAAATACCTGATTGCAGAATAAAGTGCTTCTCACTCAAGATGAGTCTGATATGCCTGTATCTCAGACTTCTGATTGCAGATGCTGCATCCTGGCTTAGGCATCTTCCAGTTAAAACTCTGATATGTACCAAGAAATGCAAACGGAAAAGAGTAGGCACTGCAAAGAGAAGCCCCAGGAAAGAATAGCAGGGAATACTGCAGACCTGCGTCAAAGTTTTCTGAGGAAAAGTTCCAGAATTACCCAGCACTACAGAATTGTTCTGGCATGGGATGAAAGCAAACGTTCATGTCAACAGTTCCCATGAAATTTAACTCCTGAGCTAAACCAGTGCTCATTCTAGCAGCTTCAGCCCCTGTTGAGTTCAGAGGGAGCTGGAGGTACCAAAGCCCTTAAATGATCAGGCTTATCTGCAGGCAGGTGTGCACGTCTTCATCTCCTCACTAGCTCCGAAACTGATTTTACTTGACCTGATGTAATCCTGGCTTTCCTCCCCACTGCTGAGCTTTGAGCTTTCCTTAGAAGACCTTAGTAATGACCCTGCAATCTCCCTCCTACCCATTGCTATGACTGTCAAAATTAATTGCTTGATTTCCTCCCCCACATCTAGTGCTATAGATGTGCTCTAGCGCACATCTCTTCTTTTTTACAGTTTAATTCTTTTAGTACGTGAAATGTCTCAGAGACCCCTACTCATAAGGGACAGACGAATGCTCGAGCTCCCCGTCTCAAGAGCTGGGCAAGACAGTTTTTCATACTGCTGTTAATTCATCCAGTTTCTATTAGTTTCTGTTGCCACAGCAAAGCGTAACTGGGCTTTTTGATAAGGGATTAATTGAGGGTAGGAGGAGGGCAGAAAGCATGGCAGACTGTTTCCCTTATGCGTGTACACACACACCTACCCCTCAAGTACAAAGTGCCATACAGCCAGCAGCAGTGCAGGCTTTGTACTGCCTAACCATCCCTGGCACAGCTGACTGCCCCAGCTAAGATCTGTTGTGGTCCACTAAGACATTGATTTTTCCTCCTGGTATTTCCCACAAGAGCCCTGAATGCAGTCAGTGTTCATGGATGATCAGGGACTGGAGCACCATCCGTATGAAGATAGGCTGAGGAAGTTGGGGCTGTTCAGCCTGGAGAAGAGAAGGCTGCGTGGGGACCTCATAGCAGCCTTCCAGTACCTGAAGGGGGCCTGTAGGGATGCTGGGGAGGGACTCTTTGTCAGGGACTGCAGTGACAGGACAAGGGGTAACGGGTTAAACCTTAAACAGGGGAAGTTAAGATTGGATATAAGGAGGAAATTCTTTCCTGTTAGGGTGGTGAGGCACTGGAATGGGTTGCCCAGGGAACTTGTGAGTGCTCCATCCTTGGCAGTGTTCAAGGCCAGGTTGGATGAAGCCTTGGATGGGATGGTTTAGTGTGAGGTGTCCTTGCCCATGGTGGGGGGGTTGGAACTGGATGATCTTGAGGTCCTTTCCAACCCTAACTATTCTATGATACCACTGCTTTTTGAAGAATAGAAAATGAAGTGAAACCACGAAGAAACTATAAAGCTGCAGAAGCAATTTTCACGACTGCTGTCCTGAATGTGAGTGAGGGTGCTGACCTTGCTAGAGATCTGTCCTAGTCCTGTCAGCTCCTTGATTCCTCACAGCTTTGTTCCGATGTCTTATTTGTTTTTGAAAGGTTAAAGTTCACACTGCAGGAAAGCTGCTCTCAGTCCAGATGCACTTGGAGATTAATGAAATGTTCAGGAATTTAGTCATGTCACCGGCTGGAACGCATCTGTCTGACTTCCTAGCACCAATGCACAGTGAAAGCAATAGCTATGCCAACATGCTTATCTGTATTGGCAAAAAACCACCCCTGCTACACCTCATCGGGTCTGTGTGTTGGATGGGCAGACTGGGTCTGGCAGAGGAAAAGTAGATTTTGCACCAAAGATTTGTTTTCTTGGCAGATTAAAAAGCAGCTCCTCTGCTGATTTATTTACAGCTGAAACTGGCTGGGAATTTTTAATCAGTGTTTGGGGTTTTTTTCCCCTGGATTATTAACTCTCTCAAAATCAGCTTTCTTCAGGAAATGCCAGGATGAAGCATTTCCCATCAGAAAAATCCAAACAAATACAAAGCTGTTGGTTTTAATCTGGGTCCCACTGGATCACTAAAACAATATTAGAGTAGTAGTTCTAAAGCTCATGTCCTTGACCTTACGGTCTGATGCATTCTGTCTGGATGTTCCATGGTCTGCTGTTTAGATGAGCTGCTTTTGGAAATGTGAAGGCCTTGAATTTGAAGCACAGAACATGCAGAGCAATGAGAAGCCCTTGAATCTGAAGCACACAACATGCAGGTCTGCTCAGAGGCCAGTGTGTGGTGCTGAGTAAGGACATGGACCATTTATGCTAAAACTGGGATATTGCAGAAGGTTGGCTGGATGCAGAGTAAAGTGACCAAAATGCTTCTGCACTTTGAATTCACGATGTCTGTCTTACCTAATCTTGCAGCATTTTTTTCTCCTATTTTATACATTATTCTTTCCATCCTTTCCAGACCGCACAAGGAGCCAAAGCATCTGACCTACGAACAGACTGGAGGGGACTTTCCTGGAGGTGAAAATGCTCAGTCTTCCCTTTTGCTTTTTCATCCACAGGCACCGTTAAAAGTGTGGGTCACCCCGCTGTGTAGTTACATACTTAAGCATGTAAATGCAGGAGTGGGATGTTGAGAGCTTGGTTAGGGACTGGAGGAGTCAGGACTGGAAGAGAAAGGCAGTGATTCTTGGGGGGGGGGGGGGTCTGTTTGTTTTTGTTTGCTGTGCGGATTTTGTTGCTTTTTTTAACCAGACCTGATTGCTACAAGCAGGGTCTGGTGTGTCTGGTGGTACTGGGTTATTACATACCTGCAGGAGGGGCTGTCCAAAGTGGTATAAGAATGTATTGGCTCTGCACGCAGATAAGTTTTTGGTGGTAGAGGCAGCAGTTCTTCTCCTAATCAGCATTGCAGAAACTGCAGATGGATGGTTAGTGAGTGTTTAATGCAGTCTCTCTTCTGTGCGTAACTGCGCACAAGTTCAGCTTCAGCAAGGTCACATGGACCAACTTTGGTGAGGGAATACGCCTTTCAGTGACGGGCATCCCAGCACGTCCTGATGACAAATCAGTTCTCTCAGTTTGCTCTATTCCCAGTCTGGAAGTTTCCCTCTTAGCTGATTCCCTGCTTGATGTAATGTGAAATTTCCTTTCAGTACTTTCCCTGAATTCTTGTGGTTTATCTCCTTAGTCCTCTTTGAAGTTAGTCTTTTATTTTCCCCTTCCTGGGCTGCTAGAGCAACATATGGTGGCAATAAGACAGATGGTTGCAGGATTAATCCTACTTGGTGATTTTGTTCTTTCCCTTTGTAGCATTGGAGGTGATGGCACCCTGGAGACAGAGACTACTTTACCCAGTGAGTATCCTGGAAAATCAATGTGAGAAAAGCAAAAGGCAAGTATTACTCTGAAAGTACTCTAAGTGGATGCTAGGGAACATCTGGAAATGGTCATGCTTTCCTTGCAGACGGTGGGGAATGCCCATCTATTGTGGATTTGAGCAGTTCATGTGAGTCATAGCTGAAACCCAGATTGACTTGACATGTTGTAAAGTAGCTGTAGATTCAGCCCCTCCACATCACAGGATCTCCATGTGATTGTATCATCCTTCTGACTGAAATGATTAGGAGTAAATGTGCTGAAGGTGATTGAAGTAGCAGACCTGCTCCTCCTTTGTTTCATTTTCTGCTTTTCAGTGACTGACTGAAAAGGATGTGGGCAAATGAAGGGTATGAAACAACTAGTGGTCCATCTAGCTAGGGTTGTTGACAAGGCTGTGGTTCCTCCTGACAGTTTCGAGTTGCTACATTGCACTGGAAAAAAAACACCTAAAAATCCTATACATTTCTTGTCTTATGTTCTCTGTATTCAGTCCTGTAGTTTCCATAGAAACTATTAAGGGGTCAGTGTGACTGTAAATTGGAAGGGACTCTGTTCGCAATGGTTTGTCTATTTTCATGTGATCCAAGCTGTTGGAGCAGTTTGACAATACCTGACATTGTTGGTAATAAAATCTGATATGCTTTGTCTTGTACCACACACATTGCGGTGCTTAAGGAGAAATAGAAGGTGCATTTCACTTATGCAGTATGAATGAAACTCTCTGAAGAGGTTTCAGACAGCGCTACAGGTATGGTAACAATAACATCATGCTTCCCTGCTGAGGGTTTTGGTGAAATCTAGAAATGTGACTAAAATTTACTCTTCTGAAATAAACAGAATTATCTTGATGGGTATCCAGATGAGTGGAGTTAGAGGGCCATATTCAGAGCATCTGCTCCTGGTACATGAAGTAAAGTAACCACGATTACTGGCACTCAAATTCAATACCCATGAGTTGCATGAGACGTGCATCTCCTGGGCTGCCAGGCCCTGACTCCTCAAGGCCATGGAGAGAAATAGTTGCAGTGTGAAGTTTGGACAGTAGAGTCTCCAAAGCAGCTCTGTAAGGTCATAGTGAACAAAGGGGAAACCCAGGTCCGTATTCCTACCGCTGGATTGCTTGTGCTTCTGAGGGAGGCAACGCTACCGGTTGTACCGCGCATGGGTGAACCTTGTGGTTTTTCTTTTGAAGATATCCTGAAAAAATTCAACCCGGATCTCTTTGGCTTTTCCACTGGCAGCTCCGCGGATACAGCCGGATTCAACGTTGCACAGAGAGGTGCCACAGCACGGTAAGCACAGTCACAGCCGAGAGAGGGCAAAGCGGAGAGCACTGATGGACACCCAGGCTCTCTCTGAAGTGCAGGTTAAGGCTGGGTGGGTACTGATTACCTGCTCGCACTGTGCATGTCTCTGTGACCTGATGTTCTTCATTGGGTTTTTTGAATTATTTCATAAAATTCAGTATTTGGGGGATTTATTTTTATCTCTAAATTAGAAATGGAGAAAAAAACTTACTTTCTTGATTTGACTTCCGCCCAGGACTTCTAAGCCAATGCCTTAGTTACGCTTTGAATTCTACCAGTACCTTTTTCTCCCCAGCCTTCAGTACGCAGCTCCCTGATTCTGTATCAGGCCATATCTGTAATGAGGAAAAAAACCCCATGAGAATCTCTCATTTATTCCTTGATTTCTGGGAAATGTGCCTCAAGCTAACAAATAAAAACCCACTGCGCCCCTAAAGGCATTAAGAACTATCTGTGTTTGCAGTGCAAAGAAAAAGAACAGAATGAGCACCTGGAAATTAAAAGTCTCTTCTTTAAGAAAAACTCTACTGTAGTCTGTTAAGAACCAAAATGTGTAAGGGCATGTACTGTGTGCAGTGTGCTTGCTTTATGGATACTCATGGAATTTGTTTCCAGGACTTTCTATGACACCTGTAACAGTAAATTCACTGCAAAAGAGTTTCAGGATAGCCTGTGTAGCTACTCAATACCTCATGGGTGCGCTGAGCAAAGACTGAGGGCAATCAGTATGGTTCTGGGAGTCCAAATACTGTAACTGCATCTGTGTGGGTGCTGAAGGGAGGCAGGGCTTATCAACTCAAGCACAGTCTTATTCTAGTGTACCAGGAGCTCGGGTTTCCTGCTGGGGTCCCAGCATGGTTTGTGCTTCAGCCCATGGACATTGCATCCTGCCCAGAGCTGGGCTGGGACTGGCAGTTCCACAGCGTAAGCAATGTCTTCCAGTCATAAGGCAAGCTGTAGGAGTTTAAGGTCAGGTCAGGAAGGGCGGTTAGGTGCCCAGCTTCTGTGTAAGCATCAAACTCCCGCACCAGGTTCCAAAGAGAGTTATGCAAATAAATGTCTCTGTGCATCTGGGCATTAGTGGCTTTCTCCAAACAAAACGCACTTAAGCCAACTCTGAGATGGGAAGAATTCATACCAGTTGCCTGCCACTTGGCAGTCATCCTAGCTGAAGCCCTTTCAGATCGTATTATTCACTTGTGCAACTGCTGCTGATCTCTGTCTTATGTTTGCTCATCCTTTCGAGGTATTGCTTCCCTTGCATTGATTTCTGCTGATCCTAATATTCCCTGAAATGAGGAGTGGGAGGTTAGGAAGATGATGGGTGCTTAAAGCATGCACCTAAAATGCTTCTGTTCTCTCTCTAGCAATATGTCAGCCCAAGCACGTGAATTGGTGGAGCTAATGAGAAGCAGCTCAGTAAGTAGAACTTGGGCCACCCCTCAGTGCTCTCATGGTCTCCGGGACATGACTTTATTTGATGGGATGCTTGAGCAGTGATGGAACAAAAGTCAGTGTCCTTGTCTCTGGTGTGCTTTCCAAGATGAATGTGCCAGGGATTAGCCTTTAGGAGATGATAGGAACCTATAGAAATCCATGTAGGTAGGTGGAAACATACAAGGCAGAGAATAATGTAGGATGCAGTGTAGCCAGGAGGGTAGCGAGAAAAGGAGAAATCTGAAGGTTATGGGAAGATCACAGGACTGCTTCAGTTGAGCAGCACCATTCGAAGTGGAAGTCGTACAGGCTGGGTGTAAAATAGCTGCAGCAGGCACCTGGTGACCAACATGAACAGCACTATTCACTCTTGGGTCTGGGAAATGGCAATTTTGGGAAGGGGAACCACTGAAGTCTTCCTAGGAGAATAGGCCCTCTGGCTCTGAGCAGGCAAGTGATTGATCAGTGGCCAGAAACCTCGGGGTTGGGTGAATTCCTATCACCCCACAATTAGTAGGGAGGGAATGTAGCACTGAGGGACAGACCGCTGTGCCAGTTCCACTGAGGGCTACAGAGGGCACTATTAGGATGATTCCCTTTCAGCTCAATGGCTGCTGATGCAGTTTGTGGCGAGTGGGGGGGAAGGATATCTGGGAGAAAACCAAGGCCGCCCTGTTCCAAGTGTTGGCTGAATTTGAGCAGATGACTGTCTGGGTGTGAGCTGCTGGTGCAGGGAGAGCACCCTGCGAGGGAATGGGAGTGCCTGGTGCTCCTTGGCTCAGGCTGAATGGGAAAGGAAGGTACTGAATAAGCAGGATTTGTCAAAGCATGTGTCTCTCTGCGCCAGCGCTCTTGACGGATGCTGCATGCTCACCCCACTGTCAGTTATTCCATGTTACCGATTGTTTGGCAGGGTGAAGGGAGCTGGCGTGGCTCTTCAATAAAATAGTATGTGGCTCTAGAGCTTGGTTTTATCCACTGCTTTTTGTTCATCTTTAAAAAAGGGGGGGGGGGGGAGTCCCTGCCACGCTTTGCCTCTCCATGAAAGGCTTTCGGAGCAAAGTGCTGGTTAAGGAGCAGAATTCAGACCCGTGGGTGATTCCCAGGCCCTCCCTCTATTTGTGGGATCCTTTCGCAGATGTTTGTTATGTAAATGCACTACCCTAAAAATAGTTGCCTTTGATTCCTTTCTTTGTACTGAATGTTACAAAATGTTTTGATGAGATCCAGCTCTCAGCAGCGCCTATTGTTAGCTTGCGGTGACGTGGATGCTGCAGCTGCCCTTATATGAGCTCAGTGAAGTCACCAGCCTCCTGGACTCTTCTATTTTAATCCAGCTGTCTGCTCCCTGGGGCACCCCTCGCCCCTCCAGCCCGTGGGGTGATACTTGCCCAGCTGGCAGGGATCCCCAGCAGCTCCGGTTCCACAGCTCCATGAGTCACTCCAGCATCCACTCCCACAGCGCTCCATCCCCATGGCTGGCAAATCTCCCCTGGCCATCCCTGTCCTGAAGCTAACATTCCTTTAGGGACACTTGCTGCCACAGACACGTTTCCATGCTTGGCTACCTGGACAGATCTCATCTGCTGAAGGGAATTTCCTTACAAAAGCCAAGGTGAATTGCAGTTGGACTAGCAAATAGTTCATGTTTTCCCCCTGGAGAGATGCTTTCCTTTTGCCAGCTGAATTCAGCATCTCCTTTCTCTGTGCTGCCCCACTGTCTGTAGCCATTTGTGAATGTGACCTCTGCATGCCTAAGCAACGGATGCTGCAATCTGTTTATTTTATGTGCCACTAGAAAATTAACTTCAAGGAAGACTGGAAGCTGATCACTGTCCTTGTTGGAGGCAACGACTTATGCCAGTACTGCTTGGACAAGGTTTGTAACTCTGAATTAGGCATGCTCATCCAGGCACTTGGCAAGTGACCAACCCTGGATATATAACCTTTCTCCTGCTCTTAGCGAGCCAAAGTTCCTCTTTGTTTAAAAAGCACTTAGAAGTCCTGTTCCTTTCATCTGTATTGTATCAGAAACAAGTGCACAGCTTTTAATACTGGAGCATTGCAGCTCTGGAGTCGTATTATTTAAAAACCAGCAGCCTGCCCCATACTGAACAAAGCACCAAGGACAAACTGAAGAGCTCTCCCAGCTTAACTGGACAAGCTGTGTAGTGTTTTAGGCATGTTTTTATGGGGACACAAGCGAGGTTTTATGTTGGAAAGAGTCTCCATGCAGTAGTCACTGGGGATGCCCGATTCTGGCTTCAGAATGACACCAGAAGAAACAACATCAGTGTGTATTGAAGATGTTTTTTATCCAGCTGTCAGTGGTCATCCCCTCTGAAAAGGTCCCTGTGATGCAGACTGGGGGTCTGGACCACAGCTTGTTGAAATGACTGCGGCTGTTCCCTCAGGTTTGCTCTTTGTTGTTGTTTCTCGGAGGCTGCTGCCTGGAGCCTTTGCCCCCCCAGCTCCACCTCTATAACTACAGTCACAAAGCAGTTTTGCCTGTGGGTTTTCTGGGGCCTCCATAGCAATTTCCCCAGACTGGCAGAGCAATAAAAAGGTATCACTGTTCATAAGGCAGACTAGGCTGGTCTGGATCCCATAAAAGACAATATCAAATCCAAAAGTGTGATTTATGTAGGCATTCATCAGGCAAAGACTCTGCCAAGAGTTATTATATACCTTGGGATTTTCTACAGAGGTTAAGAGACTATATTAGTGACATAGAAACACAAACACTGTATAACCTGGGTCGATGTGGCAATAAACCTCTTGATCTGAAAATATACCTGCCAACAAAGGCTTAAGGAAACATTGCATCAGTATATCTTCTCATGGGCTGCCTTGCAACTGCAGAATGTGTGGGCTCCTTTGTTCAGGTTCAGAACAATTAAACTTCTTAGTTCCTCAAAGAAGACTGATCCTTATTTATGTGTTTGTTGTAACTACACAGGAAACCTTTTCAGTGCAAAAGTACGTAAAGCACCTTCAGGACACTCTGGATATTTTCTATGAGGAGGTAAGCTTTAAAGATACCATAGCAAGCTACGTTCCTGGCGAGCACACCGATGTTTTTCTCACCACTTATAGACTGTCAGTGATCATGTTTCATACAAGGTCATATTCCAAACAGCTGGAGTCAGACTCAGCGCTGCATTTCAACAACTGTGTTAGGAAATGTCTTGAGAAAGTGGGCTGCAGTTTCAGGAGAACCGTGTGCGTTTCACAGTGTTTTTGCTGAGGACCGAGCATATCATGACCCTGTGGCCAGTTCTGACAGCTAAACACGGTTTCATTTACCCTAGAGAAAACGGAAATGCCCAAGGGACTGCGGCAGCATTTCAGTTAGTTTGTACAAGCTGCTGGGATGTTTTTGGCTGACATCCACCATATGTCTCCCTCCTCCTATACATCGTCCTTGCACATGCCACTGGTTGCAGTTTGCTCCGACTCCCTGACCTATGGATGGCACTTCTTCCTCACTTTGTAGTGGTATCAAGTTCTGTGATTTGGTATGATCTGGTTCTTATAATCCCTGCAGCTCCCAAGGGTCTTTGTCAACATGGTGGAGATGCTAGAGATTTCTGGACTGCGTCAGATTGCAGCAAGCTCTTCGACGTGCGCTTTGATAACAAAGTGAGTGAGCAAAATGGGTCTTTGCCTTTAAAGGGTTATTTTCTTGGATCGCTCTAAATTGCTTCTTCAGTAGGCATCCTCACCGAGCTTTCCAAGCTACTTGCATTGCAGCCTTTACCTGATACACTAGTTCCCATCAACTTCCTATTACTTCTTCCAATACTTCAGCTAAAAGGCACGCGCCTGCAGATAGCAGAGTTATCAGTTTTCTCCCCGGCTCTAAGGCAGCATGTCACAGCACAAGTCACCATAGAAGTGGTGTATTGCTGAACTTCAAAGCCTTTTTTGTTCAGCCTTTCACTGGTCAGCAGCGTAGGCTGACATCCCTGATGCCTCTGCCTGTATTCAGTGCTGCATCACCTATGGTGCAGGCTGGGCTGCATACAGCAGAGTGCACCATCAGGAACTGCTTTTCACACCTAATGAAGGAGGAAAAAAAGTCCTAACTCAAAGAAGGTTGGGGGACTTGTTTTAGACAGCAACAGACACTTTACAGGAGTCAGCATGGACATGAAGAGGCTCTTTATTCTAGCAGAGAAAGGTATAACAAATACAGTGGTTGGAAGCTGATGCCTAATGAATTCAAATGAAGTTCGGCACAGATTTTTAATACTAGAAGTGATTAACTACTGGAACACATTAGAAGGGAAAATAACGGCTTGATGTCTTCATGTTCATTCCAAGCACATTCTAAGAGGATGCATTTCAGTGAAGCACAAGTTATTGCCTCTCAATATGGGAGTAACAGAATAAAATACAGTGGTCTAAGGAGTCAGACTACATGAACAATTTGTCTTTTCTATCTTTAAACCCTCAGGTATATGTGGGGTTTTTTCCATTCTAGCACATGGTTTCCTGCTGATGTGTGGCATACTGAACCCTAGCTAGCCTTGAGCACCTATCCTGAGCTTTGTGAAACAGACACACATTGCTGAAGAGTTGCATAGGCTATTCCAGATTGGCTTTTAATTCTAGCATTTCTTTCACCGAAGGAACATTTGCCCATGTGTCTTAAACCCTGAGGAAAATTCTTCTGAGCTACAAGAAATTAAGAGAGTTAACAGGGATTTTCAGGTAATACCTCGATTCTGTAACTGGCCACCTTCACTTCTTTATATTGCTTCCCTTACTGCCCTAATTCTCATGCATATCCATCCTCAGCAGCACAGAGGGGTAACTGGGAAGCAGCCTGGCTACAGTCTACCCTACCCAGCTAAGCACTTAGCAGCAGGGAAAGTCTTTCTACACTGCCTTATGATTTGACCTTGATTCAGTTTCCAGATGCTGTTTCAACAGCTGGAAAGGATGATGATGGCTATCATGTTGATGTGGTTGTTATGAATCCAGTGAGTGGCTCACATGAATTCACGTTGCTGCAAGGGTGACAAATTACCTTGCATCAGTAGTTTTGTGGTAACTTAGCAGAAGAAATAAACTAAACCAACCTGATATTCCTTTCATTCGCCATAGGCTGAAAGCATGCACATGGATAGCTTACCATGGATCAGCTTGCTATCTAAGAGTAACCTATCATAGCCTTGGGCATAAGATTCACTCAAAATTAACAAAGGCTATAAATAGCTACTGGAACAGAAAGTTTTTCCATCATTATTCCTGTGAATACAGGATTCACTGTATCAGATCACATTATGTTCTCCAGCCTTCCACTCTGGCTCTGGCAGTGGGTGCTGTCCAATGAATCTCAAAACAGTGCTCAAAAACCCATCTCAAAACACTTCTATAAACCTACTAGAGAGGACATTTCCATTTAACTAAGGAAGCTGGATTAGGAATGCTTTGAGATATGACCAAGAGCATCAGAGTTTATACCCATAAAGGGGCAAGTAACAATGAGATATTTTTATCTGTTTGAATGTCCTTGGCCATAGTTTTCAAAAGCGGTAGGTAACTTTTCAATGCTTAAGTTTTGCTTTACTTCAAGCTCACCTTTCTGAAGAATCAAGAATCCTTCGGCTTCAAGTTGGCATTCTGAACCCATTCATCACTTCTAAAAGTTTTGGCCTAATTCCTTTTAATTCTTTGTAAATCTCAATCTCATTGTGACTGTGCGGCACTGATTTCTATAAGCTATGAATGGCTTTCTTTTCACGAAGCAACTTTACATTTCAAATTATCCTAACTTTTGTGCATTTTCCTCGTGAAAATCTCTCCATGAACCAAGCTATTTTCTTAGCCGTTTCCTGGACTGCTTTTAAAGCTGGCTTTACACTAACAATTTATGGCTTCCCACATTGAAAGAATGCACGCTTTTGATAGCTGATAAATATTAGAAGAACCTCATGTTTCCAATCATTAAACTCTGCACAGGCTGAAGCCTTGCAGCTGGTCAACAGCGGTCGGTACGAAGAGCGTGAGGACTTTGCAGTTGTCATGCAGCCATTTTTCCGAAACACGTTGTTGCCCCTGGATGGCGTGAGTCCTGTTCTGATTTCCCATTATGCAAGCACCAGTATCTTGATTTCTCTAAGTCGGTAAGATTGATTCCACCAGGACTGTGTTTTCCTCTCTTTGCACAGTCTAGCAGCACAGGGTGCAACCTGCAGTAAGTGACAAAGGGGAAAACAGGAAAGACTCTGCTGCCTGTGAATCAAAAAGGCTTTAGGAAACATTCATAGTGTCATACATTAAACCTAAGCACCCTCTGGCTTCCTCTAACTGCGTGTTGCTTCCCCCATTGGGGGATTGGTTGGCATTCATGTAACTTTTGTCTGATCTACGTGACGGAATATGTTCAGGTTTCCTTCACACAGGGACCAGAACGTGCATGCCTGGTTCATCCCAGCCTGGAAACAGGAATCAGCCTTTGAAGCCAAACAGTGATTCTCCTTTCCTCCATCCTTAGCATTACATACACAGTGTAGCTAGGGATACAAATATTCGTCATGATTCCTGGTCAAAGCCACCCAATTCTGCATAACCATGATCCCTTTGTCATATCATCCCCATTTTGTTCTGGCAGCCTTCAGAGTTCAAAGAATGGTCACCATGCAGACAGTGATAAGGCAAATTCTCTCTAAGACAGATATTTGCTACAACCGGATAAGACCACATTTTTTAATGTTGCCTGAAATCCAGCACAAATTTCAACACCTGAAAGGCTGTAAATTTGAGTTATAGAAGTTTCGCAGGCAAGAGTAAGCAGTTTTCTGTCAGTTCTGTACGAGGTGGAGCGTGGATCAACGGCAGTGTCCATGTACAAGCTGTGACTCTTGGCTTAACAAGGAGTTTAAGTAAGTGTGTTATGCAAACTGCTGTGTGAAGCTGAGCAGGCTGCATTGCACAGAAGGTCTCAAGATGAGTGCACAGTTAGGAGTACCTGCGTTTATTTGCAGTGCCAAAATACAATCATATTGTTTTTCGGAAGATACCAAAACTGTGAAGTGGGAATGCCAAGTACAGTACACTATTAGATCTATTATGTCAGATCTCAAAGGTTGAAACGTGCTGAGAAACACGTTTTTGTTTTTATCACAGGACAGCAAGCCAGATATGAGTTTCTTTGCTGCAGACTGCCTTCATTTCAGTGGAAGAGGTTATGCTGAGATGGCTATAGCTCTCTGGAATAATATGGTAAGAGGTTACAACCTAGATCCCCATGTGTTGGTGGTAGCAATCCCTCCAAATGATCATGAGAAAGGTGTCTGAAACAAGACAATAAGCAAGAAATAAAACTGAGATCATAACAAGAGGGGGCTGTTCAACTCTGAGACCCTTTTCACTCTGCATTGCCCAGGAACACAATCCAAAGTGATCATGGTGCATAAAACAGTGTAAGCCTTAGCTCATTCAAAATGAGTAATCCTGTGATTTCTTATTGCATTTAACTCATTGCATTTTTCATTATGTTAATGTAATGAGAAATCCTCTTCTGATTTGGTAAATAACTTGTATTAAAGCAATAAAACCCAGCCTAGTTAAGCATTCAGTCCTGTAGGCTGCCTGAAAACGTCTCTTGAATGAGCTTGCCCTTCTTGGGTGAATTCTGTTAGATTTATTAGAAATGTGATTGAATTTTTGCTACCATTCATAGTGTGGACATGTTATACCACCCACTTTAGTGTCTGAGGCAATTCTAGTAGAGTCACTGAAGCTAATGTGGGGCCGAAATCACACCTATGATGCCTCTGCTTGCAGTCATATCCCTTCTGTCATTTTGGGGGAAATGATAGCTTTTGAGTAATGCTGTGGGAGTGTGCAAGAGGCATGTGCTAGACTTGATAACTCCAAGGTCACAGTCGCTTTCAGAACCATGATGCTTCCTATGATGGAAGGAAGACTATGCCGTTTTCATGCCACAGCAACACTTCCTCCTCTTGTCTCAAAAACACCAGTACCCAAATATATTGTGTGAGCAGAAATCCTGTACCCTGGTTTGTACAAGAAACAAGCGTAAATGGAGGGGAATTTCTTTTCCATATATGTTAAAGTCTGAACAAGATAAGAAGCTTACAGGATACTCCAAAATGAGCTTGAGCACCAGGACTGGGCAATGCAGGGCAGAAATCTGTGCAGCTGCCAAGTATAGCATATGAGCGTTAGGCCCAGGGTTATAAAAAGCAGTAGATGCACAGTGCACGTACATGCTCTGAGTAATTGATTTGTGCGTGCACAGCAAATCTGCCTGGTTTCCATCAGGCTTCCCTGTCTGGGACTCCAGATGACAGCAGGCTGGTAGGCTTCACTGTGCTTCACAGCTCAAACAGGGCTAATGGTGGCCCAGAAACCCCAGGCAAATGGAGAAAACATTCAAATTGAGCACGGCTGCAGGTTTCAAGAGGAAAAAGAGACAATAACTGGACATATGGTAGCCTTAAACTGGGTTTCTGTTGCCACATGGCGTTCCTGTTAGCCGTTACTCATTTCTGAATCACCATCAGTCCTTTTAATATGCCACTGGAGTTTTATTCTGTCCAGACTGTCACTCATTTCCTACGTGTGTAAGGTTATAGACACAAAGGTTTCTGCAGGGATCAGGTTCTTAGTGATGCTGACTATTTCCTTCCACACAGATCTGCCAGTCTGTGTCAACTGAAGATTTTACTGGTTTAGATCTAGTCCATGTAACACATCCCTGCTTTTCACTCTCAGTCCATGTACGGCGAGGCCGTGCAAGCTTTTACTGTAAGGCTGTATTGTTTCCCTGTTCCCTGAAAAGCTCAGCAGGCTGTAGGCTTATGGCCAAATGACATGGATTCTTGTCAGCGCACATAAAGGGCCAGACTCTGCCTGGCCACTGCGTGGGTATGCAGGGATAGGGATGGCTGAAGGAGCCTCTCCCTCACCATAATGTTCTTTGCACTTTTGTGCAAAGCAAAGCAAAGCAAAGCACGCTCCTGCTCTCTGAAGTCAGAAGATTCTGTAGTCTTGAGGAGCCGTCACTGGTCCCAAATCCCTCTCATCAGCTCTCTGGCCCAGCAGAAGCGCACATGGACAGTGTACTCAGCCTGTTTGCCACATGCTGTTGATAGCTGTGTGTTTCTTCCAGAAGCTGTCCTGTGAGCTTATGGACTTGGGGGTTCTGTCACCTTCTAAATTCACATGCTAATGCTCCAGAGGAACAGATTGGATAGAGATGGAGCAAGCATGGCTGGCTACAGAACTTTGCACCTTATCGTCCTTTGTCTGGGCTCTGTGCCAGACTCCTTACCAAGTGCCCTGGCACGGGAAGTATTACAATTATCTACAAATAACCAGTCGTATGGCAGACAGAATGCTGCAGGCTGCGAGCCCCACATCTTATAAATAACCACATCAGAATCCGAGCTGTTCCCTCTAGGATGCATCAAAACTACCAAATTCAGTCTTCACGACATTAGCTGCGGGTAAGGTCAAGTGATTAGGATTCCATATGAGTTCAGCAGGACCCCATGACAATCAGCAAAACCTGGCATTCTGTTTTGCTTGTCATCTTCTCTCCCTTTGTTAGCTTTCTTCCCTTCCCTAGGCACATTTTTCCATGGTTCATCACATTTTGACGTGGTTCATCTCGCTCTTTTTATTTTTCAGTCTCTACTTCATTATTTTTCTTTATTTTTTTTCTTTAACTGAACTATAAACTTTTTCCAGTGTTTCCATATGAGAGTCCTATGAATTGTGATGGGCTTGTTGTGGTGTTGTTTCTCTCCAGTGTACAGCTGACGTTTCAATCACTTGAGAACAGTAAATGCACGTATGGACAACAGCAGAAGCAACAGCACTCCTCTGTGCTGTACTCCCAGAAGTGCTGGATGACAGCTCTGCGGTCTCCATGGGCCAGTCCTGAAGTCATTACTTCAGGCATGTCCATACACATTTGTAAACTCTTAGTTAACATGACTGAGCAAGCCTCTACTTGTTAGCTTAGCTATGGTAACCAGTGGTATGTGCACTCCTAGCCAACCACAAATGCTATGCCATCAGCCTGGATATATTTTGTGTTCAGTTTGAAATGGACTTAGGGTGAGCCTATGGTCACTTGTAACTTAGCTGACAACTGATAATATAAAAGGCTTTATTTAGCTCAATTCTTGCAATCTCACGAACTTAACTGCAGCAAAAACTCTCAGGGAATTTCTTGTCTGAGCAAATACTGCCCAGGTTGGCACCATCTCACCCTGTCCCTGTAACTCCGTCGTTTCTGAAGTCGCTTCCATCACCGTGACACCTAAGCATCTTTCTTTCTGTAACGTGTTAAGTAACGTGACTAACATCTGTCATGTGGGTTTGGTTTTTATCCTTTGTGGTTTATACTGTCGTTTGAGATGTGTACGTGGGAGAACTGGGTGTACAGTGAACCACTTTGTTCTACCAGAACGTGTGGTATTCAGAGTTACTTTCTCAGCAGAAAGGGAGGAAAGGCTTCTCCTGGCCCTTGTTTTCAAGAGGATTTTTCTGCAGAGAGGACATCAGCTTCTCAATGTCTTCAGTTCATGAGTGATAAAACGTTTGGAAACTGTTCTGTGGTGCTCCTCCCACCACCCTTCCGCATTGCTGCAAGCACCAGAAGATTGGATGAAAAGCTGTAACCACCCAAGTCAGGAGAGTCTGAGGAGGCAAAGTAGCATCATTATTTTTACTATTGCTTTTTTTTCTTCAGCTGGAGCCAGCTACTGGAAAGCAGACTTACAACAACTTCACCTATGACAGATCAAAACTCAAGTGTCCAAGCCCAGTAAGTAAAGGCCAAGGTGTCTATACTCTTCACGGATGACTTTGATTTTTCTCCTTTCTTATTGGTAAAGCTCTTTAAAAAGAGTATCTTTGTGAAGGCTTTATATAGCTAAAATATGCTACGCAGAAAACCTAGGTAAGATTTAACGGAAAGAAAAAATTATCCTCATTGCAGTAGAAAACTTTTGTCATTTAAGCCAGTTTTCACTAATTTATATGGCCATCCGTGGCAAACCAGTTTGGAAATGATGCCATCACTCCCATTTCTGAGCCGGCTCCTTTTTTTGCTCTAGGAACGTTCAGGCAATAGGGCAGGAAAGATTTGACCTAAGATAGACAAAAAGTAGAAAGAGCTGATAGTCTGTCTAAAGAGCAACAATTCCTCTCTGGGAAGGGGCATATTGTCTGAATGCTGCCTGGGGGGTGGTCTGTGGTCAGTAAAACCTTTGCTCTCCCTTTGTAGGAGAAACCCTTTCTATCCACTCTGAGAAACAGTGGGTTCAGAAGTGCAGACCTCAACTTGGGTAAGACAGAACCTTCAGTCCCCTACTGGGCTGTCATTGTGGCTGCAGTAGCTGGAGTCCTGGCGGGTTCTTTGCTCATCTGGATCGTGCTGAGAAGAAGAGTAAAGAGGTACCAAGATGGGAGTGACACAGAAAAGAACACGAAAATGACGCCTCTGTAACGCAAGTGGAACAAACATCTTTCTCTGCTGAGGCTGCTCTCTGGTGTGGTGCAGAAAGCCATAGAATAAGAAAACCCGGTTGGATATGAATGAAGCTTCTCGGTTATCCAGGGATTTTGAGGCCCAGTAATCTTGACCAGAAATGTACTGTAAAGTTAGCCTCCGCACATCAGCCAAGTGGAGGGTGAAGTTCAAAGTGTTAAAGCTTTTCGTTCTGGGATGCAACTCTCCATTTCATGAATATTACTCAGGATGTCAATTTCTTGCACGAAGCGAGAAAACTTGTTCATGCATCTCGGCACCTTAATTGTGCATCTGCTCTTCATACATATAAAACTGCACATAGAACACTAGATACAAGTTCACGATTGTGACCTGGTATTCCCCAGTAGCAAGGTGAGATAAAAAAGTTTCCATTTCACATGTTAGATTCCGGTAGGTGCTAAGGTGATTCTACACGGGCAAGTACAATACCATGGAAACATCTTTAAGCCAACTTCTGAGCAACCTGGACCATCCATGTGGTATCCCTGGGCAGCACAGCTAGAATAACTGCATTCTCTCCACTGCCTCGGGCTCCAGGCTCTGCCCATCTGGGATTGGAGGTGGAGCTGGGCCATGCACATCGCTTCTCCCCTGGGGCTGAGGAGCCCAGAGGCAGTGCTGTACCCTCCTGCCCAACACTGTGTGGCGGCTGGTTCCAGAATGACTCTTCCTGTGAAGAAGGAATTCCTCTGTAGCATGCAGTAAGGGGTCTAAGCACAAACGAGGTACCTGATTGGCAAATTAGCCTGGCTTAACCCTTCTCATAGGGCCTGTGGTGTGTTCAGGTCTCCCAGGCTGGACAACCCATGGCTGTTCTCCAAGGAAGAATTCGCAAGGTTCCTTTAAAAATCCCCATCAGGAGTGCACAGATCTTTCCTGGGAATTATCCAGTTCTTGTTGTATATTTGCAGGCCAATTCATGCAGTCTGCTAGTACAGAAGATACTTCACAGGTTCCATGCGCTCATGTTTTCCAGCACCTTTCTTATTTCCTATGTCAAATACTTTGCCTTTTGATTTTGTTGAAGCCAAAGTGTGGTTTGTACTGGCGTAATTTCTGTGAGGTGTACTACGTTTCTGCTCCAGAAATGTAAATGAGAAGAAAATTAAAGTATTTTGGAGAAGAAACTGGTCTGAGGTTCCTAAATCTGCTCACAGAGAGCAGTGAGAATGCACACAGAAGGCATTCTCCTTTTTCCATTTCATCGCTCTCATTGTCCTTGCTAAGATAAAAAGAGGTGGATAAAGTACAAGCTGTACTTACAAATCAGGTTTCAGGGCTGTAGCTCCACTCGCCTCTCCTTTGATCTGCTCTCAAAGGCTGGGCTATTACAGACAGGACTTTTATTTGCCTAAATCTCATGCACAGATGCGTCTCTAGGAGCTCTACATGCAGCCCCAAATAGGGATATATTTGGAATGTGAAACAGAAGCACCTGCATCTTGCTTTGGTGCGGTGCAGGCTGCTCTTCCTGTCCCTGTCTTCACTGTGGGTCATTAACTATCTACCTGATAACCCAACTGCTGGTATTTATTTGGCTCAGTAAATGGAAGCATACACAGCCTCAAACCTGCAATGCAGGAGGTAAGATTTACCGTATTCCAGTCCATTCCACGGCACGTTCACCTCAGACACATTGGGAAATACAAGCGTGGCAGCCTGAGCAAATATCCCAGTGGATCATGAAGGCTACAACCTCCTCTTACCCCTAAATATTGTTCTTGTGAGTCCTCTTCCCTCCTGGGAGCTTGGATAGCCTTTGCTCTTGGCTTGAGGAGTTAAGAGTTCTCTGCAGAACCTTTTATCAGTATTAGGTATTTCAAAGGAAACTCAAAACAGTAGCCCAGTGCTGATTTACCTTTCTAAATCATGTGTGCCTGCAGGAGGTGGGGTGGGGGTCCTAAAGCTTAAGTTAGAGCTACAGCGTACTGCAGTTTCTCACATCAGGTTTGTCCTGCCTAGAGATGGGCACAGTGCATGCTGGGTTTCACGCTGGTGCCCCTGATAGAACAGCTAAACATCCCTTTTCCTCACTTAGCTAGATTTTGCTCTGAGCTTCTGAAAGCCAAACCATAGGAGGTGCAGCCAGCTGGGAGCTAGGATGCCTCTTAGCCCTTCCACCATCCCGAAGGATTATGGGGAGGAAATAATTCTTGTGCACGAGTGACTCTGCTTTGGACTGCAGATCCTCAGTTCCCTGTGGCATTCCGCTCTGTAAGGAATGCTATGTTTACTAATGCCTTGGGGAACTAAGAAACCATCGAGCTCAAGTTATGCTGGCTCTGTACCTCTTCTCCAACAGGAGACTTTTCCCCTAGTTTCTGTAGCTGTGGTGTAGCTCTAAAGCGCTACTTAAGCAGGAGCAGATAGGAGCTGGAGCAGACACTGGCGGGCTTCTTATTTAGTCTAAGAAAGTATCTTTTGGCACCTTTTTGGCGTAGAACAAAGTATGTGATGAACAGCATTGACATTTAAAAAACACATCAAGGATCATGCAGCTGCTCCACAAGCAAAATTATTTCCTTGAAGATATTACTGCTGAGCATTCCCTCTGTGCTCATTAAGCGGAGGTAACATTAAGCTGGAGCGAATGACAAATGATTAGGTCTGGATCTTAGTCTGGCTGCATTTGGTGACACATTAAATCAGAAAGTAATCTGTGCATTCTGTTTGTCAGTTGTCCATTCCCCCATGTCCGTGCCCTTGGTTTCAAATACCTTTATGGCATTTTCTCTCAGTGGACTGCTGAGTAATCCCAGAGTGCCTACAAAAGAAAGAAGGATTAGGAGGAGCTTTAAATCTCTAAGGAAAAATAAATGAAACGGCCAAAATCCTGGTCACCTTAGCCTAGGATTCTGCTTTGGCGAAGGGTGGTCTCACCCACCACTGAAAATCACCTCTTCCGTGTAAAGTGATTTCCTAACGTTCTAAGAAAACAGGCTTTATGAATTCTTTCTCTGGAGAAGAGCTACTGCTCAGCCCATGTGAGCAGTCTCTGTCCAAAGGGCCTCTGTGGATACTGGCCTTGCTGCCCAGCTCAGGTAGTTGTGAAAGGCACTGGGAATATGGGTTATGCTGTTGCGTGGTCTTGAGAAGTAATCTGTTCTTCAAACAGGGAAGAAATGGAGCCTGACAAGTGTTGGCAAACTTTGTCTACAGCTCCAGCAGCAGCTGAGCTCAGGTTCTGCTCTCCTTTGTGGCTGCTGTTGGACCTCCCTCTCGTCATGGTGCAGCGTGTGCATTTTGCTGTGTAAGGCCAAATGGCACACAAGAGTTTCCTCTAAGGTGAGTTCACCCCAAAGCCCAGTTTAGGTGCTGAGTAAACCTAGGGAAGAGAGGGGAAATGCAGGAAAACATCTGCACGGAATAATGCTGTATGGCTTTGGAGATTGCTAAATGCTTCCTCCCACCAGCTTCTAGATGGCGAGATAGAGAGATACTGATGACAAATGATGGTCACCATTAATAGATGGTCAGTATGTTTTAGATCGGGGCATCTGGGCAAGGATTTTGTTACTTTGAGGGGTATGTAGCTAAAATGTTGAGGTGAAACAACCCCATCACAAAGGGAGGGGTATGGAAAAGCCGTGGATTTTTACAACTCTGCCTTTGTGTGATTCATTTTCCCTGAGGTATTTAACAAATTTGGTATTGGAGGACCTCAGGTTTCCAATACTTGCTTTTTTTCACTCTTTTTTTTTTTTAGAAGGAAGGTATCTGGGATTTGGGGAAAAGCAAGACAAAATTTTACCCATAAAGTAGTTCACAAATACTTAAATGAAACAAGTTTTCTGGATATCGTAGATCTCTGAGCACAGCAGAGGAGATGATCCTGAGAACTTGTGTTAGAAGTATTTCTGTCCTGGGTACAGTTTGCTCATCCAGCAACCTGAGAAGCATTTCTAGGTCTGTATCCTGAAAAGGGATTGGTGGAAGAGGGAAAAGAGGCTGGCACGTTTCAACTTGGCACATGCCGAGCCTATTCCATGTAACTGTCAGCAACCCTCCTTACCACCACTTAGCTCCTGTGGACACCAGATATTACGATATCTTTTGACTATCAAATTCCTTTCTGAGTTCAGTAGATTTCTCTTATGCGTTCCGAAACCCAACACTGTTAACACACACCTGACTGAGGAAGGGATCATTATTAATTTTAGCTGCTTCTGATGAATGTCCTAGTGCAAAGCAAAGGTTGTTCTGTTTCTGACCATTGGGGAGAACAGTGACCCAAGGGAAAAGACAGAAAGCCCAGGGTTTGAGCCATTTTAGACAACAAATCCAACAAAACACAGGAGAACTGAATAAAGGGGTTGTTGGGACTACTCGCTGCTATAGGCTGGAAGAAGTTCCCCTGTGTCTTTCCATTTCTGTGACCCATGTAACAGTCACTCATAGCACAGTCATAATTAGATTAAGTTATGTGGGTTTTACTCATAAAATGGCATTCACTGAACTGTATGGGTTTCCCTTCAGCAGGATTTGTAGAAGTCAGGTATGGAAACGTGCTTGTGCTCCATGTTGGATGGGGTATGGGATCTGTATTTCAGTGGTAGGGTGCTTGCAGTTTCCCAGCCTTCTGCTTCCGTACAAGAAGGATTTAACAATCACTCTGGACTAGTGCTCTGCGGGAATATGCTTCAGTGAGGGGCAGCCTGGAATTCCTACCACTGATCCATGGGCTGACCCTGCAGTGAGTTATTTCAGCTGGAGGCACCAGCTGCTTCCAAACATCTAAGAGTGCTTTCTCATCAGTGTAAAATGATTATGGCTATGAAGAAGGAAAGTGACCTGATACTTTCAAGTGTCTGCGTCGTAACCATCATGGGTTATTTTAAAATCCCTTTTACTGTTAAAAATAGCCACAAAAAAAACCCTTTTGGCTACCAATTGTGTTGCTTAGGTGACTGGAAGCGCCACCTGAGGGCCCGATGGATTTAGGCTGCGATGGAGATAATCCCCAAATTAAAACTGAGGGCTGCTCAGCAGTGGTTCAGTTTAACAACTGGGACCCTCAGAAAGCTCACCCATCTGCACATACAGCCTTTACAGCCTGGAGTGCAGCAGCTCCTTAGCAGCCCACAGCAAACCGGAGTGATTATGTGGATCATGTAATATCCCTCAGGATTGCTCCCTGACCCCCTGGGGATGTAAGGCACTGACACATCTAGGTTATGAATGCCAGTCAGCCTCAGGAGCAGGACAGACAGTGAGATGTTCACCATAGGCAAGAAGGGAACACCACTGGAAAGATACAAAAGCAGAATTTCAGGTATCTGAATGCTTTTAAAGTCTGAAAACAGAGCAGACCATGTATTCTGAAGAAATGACATGGGACTTTGTGACCGTGTAATACTTAACAGGATTAGCCATCAGCATTCCATCACTGTGTCACCTACATAAGCTTTTTGAGCGCCTGGGCTGAAAATGACACAGATGCCTCTCAGCCTTTGGCATAACATTTATCTGTCATGTACTTGTTTTGTGGCATGAGCTGACCTTTTCCTGCTGCAGCAGGAACAACCTGAACATCCTCTTCACCCTTTCCCTACCTGAGACATCTTTTTGGTATGGCTGCCAGAAACCTCTGGTGCAAGGTAAGTAAGCAAGCCAGCCTGGCAATTAGGGCATTCCCCTGGCTGTTACCTATTCACCAACAGAATACTCAATGCCTTTGTGAAGCATCATCTAAAGCATTTTAGAAATATTTATGAGGGCAATTTGTGCGTCCTAACATTCCTCTGAGATAGTCTTATTACCCCCCCCACTAAAGATGATGAAATTTATGCGCAGAGAAGTGATGTGCCCTGGGCTACCTGATGAGTCAGTGGCTGAGCAGGAGATTAAACGCAGAAGTCCTGGCTCCACAGACACAGCCCAATTGTGTAACCACTACACAACTTATCACTCAATCGCTAACATAGTTAGACTGGTAGCTGTGCCAACTTTACGCCTGTTTTCCCCCTTAGCTTGAATGCAAATGCAGCAAAACATTGGCAGTGTGTTTGAGCGGGGAGAGTGCAGTGGGGAGTAGCAAGCTCTGCGGTGTGCAGGTCACTGGTCAGGATCATATCTGCCCTGATGCTCCATTTCCACACAGGGGCACTGGGTGCCGGGAAGTGCTTTGGCAAAGGCCCAGGCTGGGATTAGGACAGGGTGGGGAGTGGAGAGGAGAGAGAAATTCACTGCTCTCCCATCGTGCTCCCACTTGCATCACCCACACCCAGTAATTAGCTCAGCGGGTTCCACCTCCAGCCTGCAAGATGCTCACCTAGCTCTGAGGGGATCCTTGCTCATTGCCTACAGTAGGAAGGGTCAGGACTGCGGATCTCGGATCTGTTTACCTGGTGAAGTTATGTCCTTTAGAACAGGAAAAAAAAATCCTACTGAGAATTAATTGTTGCTGAAATGGATTTTTTTCCCTCACATCACTGGCCTGTTTGTCTTTCATTATTTTACTTGGTGGAAGAGAAGTGATGGGGAAAAGTGGACCTGAAGTGAAATTTTTCATTTCAGAATGTTATTTCAAAGACACTCCGGCTATTTCAAAGACTATTTAGTTCAGAATATTCAGAACTGCAGGATGTCTGCCTTTTGACTTATTTTCCAGCTCAAAGCATATAGTTGAAAAATAGTACTGATTTGGAACCTCTTAATTTTTGTATACTGGCATCCTTTTTTATTTGAAATGGGAACCAACTGAACCATCAGCATGCCTGGGAAGAAAGAAAAGTTGTTTCTTCTGAATAGTTCCAGTAAATTCAAAGTTATTTCAGTGCTCAAGAGGCAGCTTCACTGCAGAGCTAACTCCTGCATTGATCAGCATGAACTGTTTGTATCAGGTAACTGTGCCAGCTATGGCAGTGACCACAGACCAAACCCAAGCCGTCATCTGCACTGCTTGACAGTACCAGTGTGTAGCTCTGAAACCAATCTATCAGCAGCCAGCTTCAGTAAGAAACTCTGCGGTGTAATCGCTGTAGCAGTTGCTGCATGTGTGTGACCATATTGATTGGATAAGCCTTTCCCACTGACTCCAAGAGCAGCCCAGAATCTTAAACCAGAACAAATAAAACAGGAGGAAATAAAAAAGAGTAAAGGTATTTTTCCACACGAGGCTGCTTCCCATCAGGCATCATGTCCGCCAGGATGCTCGCAGCTCACACCTTCAACAGAATGCTCTGCTTGACCTAGCTGGCAGTGCCATTGCTGGAAGGAGACAAAGGGTCATGGAAAGGGGGAGCATGCAGCACTCCCTGTGCTGCTCCATCCCAGGGAAGGGAAACCTGCGCCAGTAGGCCCTGCTTATCCTTTAACCTGCAAACAGTACCATGGAGCTGGGGAACTGCTCTTGGGCATCTTCCCATCAGACCATTTTTAGCAGAAACCTGTGGCTTACTCAAGTGTCTTTTTTGGCTCTTGAACCGTTGTGACTTTATGCAAAAGCAGTTGTGAGCTGGAATGAATCCTCTTGATGGGAAACAGGGCTGCCTCTGTAAATTAGATAACGCTATTTACCAGTATGTTCTCCTTTGGTTCTCCTTGGAGCTGCCCCAACTGACTGTTTGCTATGACAATCTAATTATAACTTAGTTTGGCCACGAGCACCAGCTGCCTTCGGTTTCTTCTATCTCGTTGAACTGGGCAAGCAAAAGTTAGGTGCTTCAGAGCCTGCTCCCTGCCTGAAACTGAGGGAATTCAGACATGTATTAGAAAGGCATTAGCCTGTCCTTTTCTCTCTTTTTTTCCACTGGAGCCCATCCAGATGGAGCACAAACAAGGAGAGGATAAATGCGAAGTGTTCTGCCACCCTGAAAGCACGCGCTGATGTCAGCTTTCATGAACTGGCACTTTAATCATCGCATGGGGAATGTTTCTCTCTGCAGCCTCCCTTTGAATTTCTCAGTGCACCAACATTAGCATTTATGGCAAGGAAGATTTATTTTCTTTGCTGGTTAAGAGAGTAGTAAATTTGGAATGCTTTTCACAAGCTGCCAGACGGAGAGCCCTGGAGATCCGAAATCCTGTAGGCTCGGACTAGGTGCGTCAAGGGCAGCAAAAGGGCAAGCTTCTTGCTTTACGTATCTCTACTTGCATTAACGGCTAAGCTGAAAAGCAAGGGGCTTGTCCAGTCAGCATACACAGAGAAGTTACTAGCTTCTCCTGCGTAAAATGCTCTGAAGAGGAAAAACAGCACAGACATGAGAGACAGATGAATGAGGGACCTCCAAAGGTCTTTTTTGAGGCATGTAAGTTAAATTCTTCAGAATTAAGCACTGAAAGTTGGCATTCTCATTTTCTTCTCATGTGTCAGACCTCAAAGAAGCACCTTGCTCTCTTCCTCCACCCCAGTCTTCCTGGCTGGACAACGGGGAATTGGACCTTGACCCCTTCTCACAAGAGCTGGGGGTAATGAATTCACCACACTGTGTAAGAGCGTTTTGAGCCCCGTGAAGAGGAGCTCTGTGTAAGCGCCTTGCATTTGCTTTCATCTAACTTTCTGCTGGGGTATAGCCTAGGCTACTCCCCTGCATCTACTACTGCCTAGTTGTATTTTCCTTTATGCCCTTCACACATGAGGGAGCATGTGTGAAGCAAGAGTAGGATGCAGCCATCCTTTCCTGGCTGATCGCCATAGGTGTGCCCAGAGGTGAAATTCTCCCCCTGGCACAGTGGCCATCGTAACTCATGAGCGGGGGCAGATCTCAGTGGAACAATTTAACTCAAGATTTGGGTCTTCATGGTGTGGGGAGATTATCTAACTCTATACATTGAGATGTGCTGGAGAGGGGGGAAAGATGACAGATAGTAATGATGCTAGCAGGCTGCTGTCAATATAGATGCAGTCAGCTGGTCCCATCAGCTGCTTTCATTAGACTGCCGGCTTCACAATAAAGTAGTTTCCTAATTATAGCCTTCGCTTCACTCTCTGTACTGTACAGTCCTGCGTCATCTGGTGCTGCTGCTTCCTTCATGCTTGCTGGAGCAGACTGCAGCACGGAGCTGTCTCAGCGTTAAGGCCCCACTCGCCTGTGTAATTAAAAAGGAGGATTAGAGATGGATTTGTGGCAGCTACATTCTTACTCTGTAACTCCTGCACGTTGTGGCTGTTGCTTCTTTGAGGCCTTAGGTGGCTAAAGACTTGCAGGCATTTAAAACACACACATCCATATATATATACATATGTATAAACACATATATGTGTATATATATCCCATATATGCATTTCCCAGGTATTTGAAAACTTCTGTAGTGGTATGTTTGAAACACAAAGAGATAGGGAGCAAGCGTAAAGATCATCATTAAAGATTTAGCTAGGATATACTTTTCCTCCCAGGTCCACCTCTCACACACAAAAAAAAACACATGAAAAATACACCTATTCCTTCCTACCATGCACTCAGCCACCGTATTTTACTTCCTTATCTTTTAAGAGCAGATACTCCCTCCTCCTTACCTCTCTCTCAAGAAAACTCAATTTTCTATAGTAGAGCAGCCTGCAGCTATCGGCTCGACTCAGGCCATTGCACATCATGAGCTGTCTGCTGGAATACCTGAGAGTTTGGAGTGTGTTTAATAATTAGTTTGATGTGCTTTTTTTTATTTACCTTTTTTTCAGTGGTAGCGCTCGGTTCACGGCTTTTAAACTTTCAAGGCTGGAAATATTTTTTCCTTTTAAATGAGAATAGCAATTTCAGTGTAATTACAGAGCTGCAGGAGCAAGGGCTGTGGAAAACAGCACCAAATATTGTGAAATTCATGATGCAATCATCACAGCGTTCCTGACGTCAGTGCACAATTTGACTTGCTAATACTGGAACCCTGGGTTTGTTTTCCTGGGCTCTCTCAACCTGCCTCTTGCCAGCCGTTTTAAAATCCAAAGTTGTTCAAAATGACCACTCTGCTCCTAATCTAAGATCTTTATATTGTCCGCTGCTCACAAGAAGAGATCTGACGGCAGAGCTCTTCCTGCAGTTCTTCCAGCATAGGCTCAACTGGTACTCACTATCTGCCTTCTGCTCTCCTTTATTAGCTCCCAGGGTGAAAGAAACCACGTTTAGTGACCTCGTTCTTTTGTCATCATAAATACATTATAAATAGGTTTTGCTGATAGAATGTGATATATTTTTTTCAACACACCCTTGTTGGATATTAGATTGATAGATTAGAATTGGACAGAATTATACTGATTAGAATTGGACAGAAAAACAATAACCAACTACAGCCAATGCAGGCCAATAAAAAGCCCCACAGTTCCACAGAAATTCGTGATTTGCGCATTTTGGACAGTGGTGAAATGTTCTGTTTCCACTATTGGGGGCCTTTTAGAATAAAAACATGTCCTTTTTCCATGTGAAATGTTTGTTTTCATACCAACATAAAAACTCCCCAGGCAGGTTAAAAAAAATCCTTCTGCATTACAATCAATCCTAAACTATTCTTTTTCAGGGTTTTGCAATATTCAGATTGCATTCCTGTGTGAAAAAAAAAACATTTCAAACTCAGCATTCACAGAGGAGAGGTCTTGTCTTCTAGCCAGTCTATCGGTGGCAAGTATTCCTGGTAAACTGGAGCTATTTGGCTCAGAGCTGGTAACGGCAGTACTGGGTACAATAATACCACTCTGGTGATGGCAGAAGACCTGATGCAATTAAGACATTTGCAGTGTTATGGCTCTCCCCCGCTACTTAAGCTCTTCAGATCAAAGGTTGCCGGAAAGTGGGTTCCTGCTGCTCCTACTGCTGCAGTGCGCGCTTGCCACTTCCATGGGATCTGCAGCTTGGGGAGCTTAGGTGGTTTCTTCACTTTTTTCTGCAGTACTAAGTAACCTCAGAAACACTTGATGACTCCATTGCAGCAAGCTGTTACTGTATAAACAGTTATTTAAAATACTGTGTCCTGAAATATCCACCTCATGGTCTGGGGAAATAGTCATATATTACTGCTCTGTGACACCATATAATCAAGGGGACTGCCTGGCCGGTGCCTTCTGGAGTCATGTGGATCTTAACAGTCATCACTAGAAAGCAGTGGAGAAGCAACTGTCAGCATTTCTGACCCTCGCTGGCTCCTGCTGGGTAGCTGATCCTCCAGGATGATCTCATGCAATCATTCTAAGCCTACCGTGCCCATTTTATTGGCATTTATGTGCTGGCAACTTTTATTTCCAAGAGCTATAGCAGCTATTCAAGCGGAGCTGCAGACTAGCTGATGACTCACCCAGCTGAAGCTGGATTCAGATCTCTCCTAACCCGTTCCCAGAAATGAATGTCTGAAACCTCTGCATCCACCCTGCTGTCTGCCTCATTTGTGTTTTGCGCCTTAGGAGAGAAATCTTTGTTCCCTTCTCCTTTCTTGACTCTGTTTTTCTGGATGAAAGAAAACACGTGGAAGAATGGGACCAAGCAGAAGTCACTCGCGCTGTACGTGCAGCGGTATGCATACCCCCGGCACCTGTTTGTCCTCCCTATTTTTGGCCCTACAAAATGCCAGGAATTCTTCATCAAAGGGTTTTTCATCAGCTATCTCCTGAGAGCAGCCGAGATGGCCATCTGTCCATCCGGAGGGAGGAGAAAGCTGGGCATGGTGCTTTCCTTTGCACTGCAGGCCTCTCGCTGTTCCCTGATCTGTGGCCAGAGCTCCTTTTGAAGGTGTCCCCAGTTTCTTCTTTGATCTGGGCCACAGCATGCAGGCTGCTGCTCAAGTTCTGCTCTGAGACTTTCCATATGACACATTGACCTACATACCTGTCCTTGCCGGTAATGGGTCGTATCCTGGCTTATCTGGCCCTGCCTTTCCAAGGGTAGTAATAAAGGAGAAACCTCTAATTATGTGGTGGTCTCCACCCACTGGTCCCCAGGTGAAATGTGCTGCTCTCCTCCATTCTTGTTTGTGTATTTTTGAATAAGAACTAGCTAACCTAAAGGATTTCCATCCAGGCATCTCTGTGGAATCTGAACATCTTAATCTGTCCGCAATCTTAACTAATTGCATTTGTTTGTAGAGGAAAGCTGCCTGTGGTTTGACTTTCTGCAGAGCAGCGAAAAAACCCAAACCAAACCAAAAAAGGTGTGTGTGGGGGGGCAAACAGATAGAACCAAATTACAGTAATGAAGAAAAAGCAAACTGCATCACAGCTTACACTGCTGTATAATAGGTATAAATATTGCTTGAATATGCAGTGGAGGTTTTGCATAAGCAAATCAGTGGCCTACATGGTGCTTAATATTCCTCTGCCCTTGTAGGTTAGTTATGCAGGGGACATTCCTGCAACGAGTCCCACTAACATGTCTCATTTCAGCTTCTGGTACCATTGCTCTAGCAAAACTCAGAATGTAAAATGCAGCTTCTCTTGAGAATGGCTTGTAAGTGCTGCTTTACTTCTGCAGCCATCAGTGATGAATTAGTAAATGCAAATAAAAACATGAGTACCCAGGGAAACCCAAACTCAAGAGGTTAAATAACTCATTTTAGACTGAAGAGTCACAATCAGGTTAACAATATATACACCCACTGGCTGCTGAGGTACTGTCCCTATCACACTGTTAGCATAGCAGTGCTGCCTGCTGCTATCCCTGTGTCCTAGGGTACCGGACATCTGCTCCAGCTGCATAAATTATGTTTAGATGACCAAAAAGCCAGTAGTTTGCCCAAGAAACTTGCACCCCTGCAAGCACTCTCACACTGCCTGAAGTGCCATCACATCAGGAATGAATGCTGCTCATGGCTCATTTAGCAGGGTCTGTAGTTCACATACGTTTTGTGTTTGGTGCTTCAGACTTCCTCCTGGCTGGAGGCAAGCAGAGGGAGCTCAGCTGTGCCCAATTATGGTCAGAGACACATGGAGGGTAGAGCTTAAAAGCAGTGCAAGGGGTCAGATGTTCACTGTGGCTCGGAGATGGGGCTGTATTTCTGTGCTTTGTTCTGTTTTATTTATTATCTTTTTTACCATTCCTGAAATTTTTGAGGCTGATTCCAGCTTACTCCGTATCAGTTCTGTACTAATGTTGTTCCACTGAACCTTGATTTTATGAAGGTAAGGGTACTGTGAGGCCTGCTCACTGTAAAACAACAGGTCAACCTGGGCTTGTTTCCTATTGCTTTTGTCCATCCCTGTGATGGGCACCAGAGGAAGGGGCTGAGCCTGAGCATAAGCCAAGCCTTGCGGAGCATCAGAGGCTACTTGAATCCATGAGATTTAGGTGAGGGCTATGCTGATACCATTTTTTTCTGAGCTTTTTTTAGGAGTATGGAAGAACACTGGTCTTTAAATGAATCTGTTTAATGCATTTAGGACCTCTGTGATTGATGGTGTCTATAAATACCATTCAAGCAATAGCAATAGGACATCTAACATACCATTTTCAGCAGGCTGTGAGCCAGGCTTGCTGCCTTGCTCCTACAGCAGTTTCCCTTGGCTGCAAAGGGACACTCTGGATGACATGTCCTTGGCACTGGGGATGTGTGCTTGGGGGGGGCTCCTCAATGCCACCCCCCTTGATTTTTGGCAGAGGGGTTATCACTGGGAAAGAGAGGCACATAGGGCTACCAGGGATTGCATCAGGGGATTTCTGTGCTTGGAGAATAACCTCAGGGTCCCCAAGCCCTGGGTCAGCATGGGGCAATGCCTGTTTCCTCATGGGAAGAGGAGGAGCTAACCCAGAGGACAGCACAGGCAGACGGGGCAAGTGGCTCCAGGCAAATAGTTACGGGTAGCACAAAATAGGGCAGGGGGAGGGAAGAGCTGAATTTTTCCCTTCTGTCATTCTGCACCTATTTCTCAGGCATATCTGTGATGTTATTTCTAATATGAATGCTTTTCCTTGGGGGGAGGGGAAGCATTTTATAGGAATCTGATTATGTGTTTCTATATTTAAGAAGGGAGATTTGGGGTTTTTGATGCTAAAGTAGAAAAAAAAAAGTGGTTTACTGTATTAACATTTGCAAGTACTTACCATAATCTAGTGATTAAAGCACTCTTTTACTGGTACGCTTGTAAATCGCACACTCCCACTGCAGAATGGCTCCTGTGGCATTCTGCCAATTAACCTTTGCAGGCTTTGATCTTGGTTTGACTTTAGAAGTTCAGGCTGCTCCCCAGCTTCTTTGGTGGCTGTTGTTAACAAAACAGTTGCTGTCTGAAATAAACAGTGCTTAGGGTACGTGCTTCAGGTCCCTGAGCACATGCAATATTGATGTCTTGTGGATCATAGAAAAAGACTGACTCATTAGTGAAAAGGTACTAAATAAACATCCTCAGAGAAAGCAAACAAACTCGGCCATTATAAAGGCTATTTTTCAGCCTGATCTGCGCTAGCAGATGCTTAGGAAATGTGGGTTTAGTGAACTGGTGAGGAGAGGGGAGCCCTGTTATGTTCACCTACTCTGCCTCCTGTCCTGCCTTTCCTGGGTACTGGGAGCAGAGCTGTGGGACAGACAGTAAGGATGGAGTTTGCAGGGAATCCTCTGGCCTAGAATGTGGCAACAAGCAGCCAGCAAGCACAGACTGTCTGCAAAGCACTGCAGCCACAATTGCTGCTGCATGCATGAGTCCATCCTCATTCCTCCTGGGTTCACATCCAAGACCTGCCTTTGGCTTACCCCCTCTCTTCATGTTTAAGTGTACAACATATGGCATTTACCTTTCCCCCTCCCTCCCATAGGTAGTATCCCTGCAGTCAAGGAACAAGTAAACACTGGTTGAGACCAAAAATAGTTTAAGATATAAACTGTACCACAAGCATTGAGTATTCTTAAATAGGTTAGATATAGGTTTTGCAGGCCATGTGACATTTATTATTTATAACTAATGAATATGTGACAGTTGAGAAATATGGAAGAGAATTTGCTCTCTGTGTTCAGGGTCTCTCAGTTCACATGAGTCAGCCTCAGTCTGAAGTCTAAAAAAGGTCACTTTGCAATCTGTAAGTAGCTTTAAAGCCTTCATGGGCCTTAAAGCATCAGGCTTAGCCAGCAGGGAAAAAATCTCCTGGAGCAAGGTAGCTCCACAGGCAGAGAGCTGGAAACTGGGAAGAGCTGATAAGTCTGCCATCTCCTGCTCTTGAGGCAGGTAAAGCAGGAAGAGCAGAAGGTTTTCTAGAGGCAGAGCACGTGTCTGATTTGTCACAGCTTCAGCTCATAATTCTCACGTTTATCTATTCCAGACTCTTCTCCAAATGACCAAATGCAAAACTTGACATTGCCTTGTCAAGACGTATGAAACAGTCAGAATGGTGAGTACTCCTGTCTCCACAGAACATCGTATTCTCTCGTTTCCTGTCTGTTCTGTCATTGTGGCCTACATATTCCACCAGTAAGCCACCAGCACCTGTCTTCTGCTGCTTCTCACTAGATCCACATCAGCCAAAAACCTGCCACAGAATTAGCACATTTCTTTAAGTTCAGGTTTTCTTTCCATCCAAACCTCCAATACCCACCCATGAAGGTGAGAGCCTAGCTGTCTCCAGTCACACAGCCCATGCTGGAAATGTGTTCAGAAGCTGGTCCCTGCTTATTTGACATAGCTACTTTTGCTCATTCATTTCCTAGTACTTAATTTTCCCTCAAGTGGCGTTTCCCCCCATGATGCCTTACATGTATGAGAAAACCTGGGATAAAATTCCACCTTGCCACCTTCCTCCTGACTGCCTTCCTCTAAATGCCTCATCAGGTTGCAAAGCTGGTGCCATGTGTCAGCACTGGACTGTGACTAATGTTTGTTTTCTTGCACAATAGTATACTTGTCTTATTACCTAACTTCAACCTTCCTGCCATCTTCTTCACTTCCTATTCTCCCATTTATTTTGTGCATCCATTCCAAGTGATTAGATCTTAGAAGCAGGAATTGCTAGTCTGGTTTCCTCAGGAAATTAGGTGATCATGCTCTGTACATCCTCAGATAACTGTTGAATACACCAGTTGATTTAATTTGGTTGATGGAGACTTGGCTCAAAGCTAATTGGATTACTGAAGTTTTGTGCAAGTAGGCAGCTAGCTGGAGCAGAGAGAAGCCCTGAAGTCACATGGCAGAAAGAAAGGTAGCAGATGAACTTACGTCTTAGTAGATACCAAACAACTCATGAGGGAGATACACTAGTTAATTGTTAAAAAAAGCACCTCAGATTGTACCCATGAATGACCACAAGAAAAAGAACCCATAAGGAACCTGGACTTTTCCAGTGTTTGTTGAATTACTTGCTTTTTTTTATGTTGTTTGTATTGTGACTGGGACAATAGCTTTACAGCCCTGAGGAGGACTTTTTGTGTGTCGCTACAGACCAGAGAAAAAATAACAGTAATAATAGCAATAAAGGCTGAATGTACTAAAGAATGTTTCCTACCCATGAAGCTATTTTCAGGGCAGCACCTTTCTGTAAATCTGCTGGCTTTGGCACTTTTCCATAGTTTTCTCTCTGCAGCCTTGTAAAAGTCTTGTTTGGTGTTAATACACTAATTTTGTGTCTGTTTAACCTCAAATGGCGGCACAACAGGGCTCAAAAGGGTATTTGGGCTTTTGTTGTTCCTGCTAGGAATGAAAGGCAACTCTTGTGCTGTATCACCAGGGTCCATCAAACTGACGTAGTGCAGTTGGGGTTTAGCCATCTTCTCAGGCTGTTCACTGTCCTGGTCTGTGACTCTCAGGAGATGGAATCACCAAAGGGCTATCTGACATCTGAAGGGCACAAAATCTTACCCCAGTATGTTGGGGAGTTTTTGCCAGCAGCATATCCTCAGCCTGTGTCCACCCCACTCCTCTTCCAGGGACAGCCTTATAAGTAGCCAGATGACATGCAGGTATATGTAAGCCCCAAGAAATCAAGTGGTTTGCAAATGGCAAGTGGCAGATATAAACCTAGCTCAAGGTTTCCAGCTCCTGAGTGATTACGAAGGTGGTAAGTACAGTACTAAAATCAGCGTCAAGTTTTGAGTGGTGACATGTTCCTGCCCAGAAGTGGGCAAAAAGGAGGATTTAACCATAGACCAATTCTACTTTTTTTCTGCAAAAAAGGCACTTTTCCACTATAAGGCAATTAAAAAAAAAAAAAAAAAACAAAACCCAAACCCAAAATTAAAGCCATAGAAAGGCTTGTGCAGCAGTCTAGCTGCCATGTTTCATGCAGTAGTACTGTGTTACAGAGATAAACATCGGTGCTTAGCTTACAGATTGTCTCTACACCTGGAAGGCTGTTATAGAGAAAGGTTTAATAATTAATTGCTATTTCTTTGAGACAATGCACCCAGGATCTCTTATTGAGCATACTGGACACCAGATAAAGGAGGCATAGGCAATAGAGGCAAAAGCATTAGAAAAGATAAAAAGACTGAGATCAAATATCATTATTCCTCATGTCATGGTGGCAATGGAGCTATATTCACCTGATCCTACAAGGAGGATTGTTCTGCCTGGCAAAGGTTCAAAGTACTTGAGGTCAAAATACTTATATTTCAAAGTTGCTTTTAAATAAATGACTCTCCATGGCTGGCGGCAGACAAGATGGGAGCAGATCAATTCCTTGATGCTACTGTGTTGGGCTTATACCATGTCACCCTGAACAGAAGGGGATATAGAGGGGTTGTATTATAATCAGAAAAATATTGTACCTAGAAATGGTGCTGAAAGGTTCCGACAGGATGTTTTCTGTATGTACTATATATTTTTCTCATCTATATTTAGCATTATATTTTTCTATGAAAGCTATAAGCCTAATGAAATTTAGTGCTACAACGAAGTGAGTAACACGAAAATATTATTCTGCTGGGCTCTTTAGTGACCATGACCCAAACTATAAACATGGGCCATATTCTGGTGGTGGAGGTGCACTAGCATTGATTTCTGTCTGTGTCTAAGACACTTTTCCACAACATTTGTCACCACTTCACACTTCTGTTGGCCTGTGTGTTACGACGGGGGTACCAAGAAGAAAGGTAACATCTGTGTGCACTCATGTATTGGGGCTGAAGATAGAGAGCTGGGTGAAGGTGGTAGGCAGGAGGGGAGGCAAAGCCAGGCCTGAGGTATGCAAAACCAGAAGTGGACTTGACTTGGGTTGGGCAAGTGGTGTATTTCAAGGCGCAGTGGGCGAAAGTGTCAGATGTGCATGTAGGGAAGGAAAGACCCCAAACATATGAGCTCCATCTTTCTCTAATGCTCATATTTCTTAAACCAGTGTGAACACATGAGGGATTTCAGCCACAGGGATATTAATGAAGCACAGCTTTAATTTAAACCAGAGTGCAGGTACCAGCACCAGGAGCAAACATCATCTGCTAAAATGGTTGAATAGATACATAGCAGCTGATGGCACAGAGCTGCATATTCTGGTAGCAGTGCTGCTTTGCAAACTTCACTACAGGGCATAATCTTAGCATAAAAGCTTATTTGACCAAATATATATGTTTACTGATGTGAACAGTCTGATCTTAATGTAATCAATGAAATGAGCAAAATTATGAACACACTTTAGATATCTACAAGGACAGGACTAACTGCTGGTACCTGCTGTGCTATGAGTTTAGGCACATCAGTGTGTTTTGTTATTGAGTGAAGCCCACTGACATCCTGGGCAAAACACAAAGCCTATTTTCCCTATGTTTTTTATTGCTGAATTGGATCTTGATTTCAGTGAGTCAGATAATGTTCTTTGGTAAACTTGTCAGCTCAGATGCTTTTGAAAAATGTGTTTCTTTATGGATTGTAGCTGGGTCTCTTCTTTGATAAGCACAGTGCAGAAATTGAAATACTAATATTGGATCTGGGCAGTTAAACTACTTTTGCAGATGTGTCTGCTGTTGGGCACATTTTCCCGGTGCTGCTGTTAAAGGAAGGAACTCCTGAGCTGGAAGAGGGGTTTAACAGAGGAAATTATTTGGGATGGCCCTTGTTTCTGTAAGATAGCAGTTACTGAGGAAAAGCGCTGTTGGCAAGCTTCCTCTTAGTTTATGGCCAGAACCTCAACATAGAAGTTATCCTAGGCCCACTGAAGTTACTTTTGTACTAGCTGAATTTCTTATCCTGTACTTTATAATAATTTTTGGTAGCTTTCATCTGTTAATCTGCCATGGAAAACCAGCCTAAGCTGAAGCACAGCGTTTATCAACCCAGTCTGTAAATCTCTCCTCCATAAGACATTTGAAGTAATTCTTTCTCTCTGGCACAGAGACTTTAGAATACATGATGGCAAGCTGTATGTGAAGAACCAGTAGGAGCAACAGTGAGGTGTGTTTGTGGAGATGGAGTTGCTCTCTTGATTGTGAAAAGCAGCAAATAGCTCCTGTGACTCCACAATGTCTGGGGTTTTAAGCAAGTGCTGGAACATGCAATTGTGATACCACAATTGGCTCGTAAAGATTGAACTCATTTCAATTTTGGTTCCATCTCTGATGAAACAGCTTTTTCTTATCTCCTTCTTGACTATAATTGCTGGCACTCTTGCCATCCAGTACTGCTCCAGCACTGGTGATAACATTCAGCATTTTCAGAGTACTTTACACAATTCCAGTGTTGGAAAAACATTAAGTCATTAAAACTTCCAGTATTTCTGTAATGAGAGCAGCCATTCTTCACTTTAAGGGCAGGAATAAGGGAGGATGAAGAGTTTAAGTGATCTAACCATGGCAAAGTTAGGATGGTGCTATTGATTTCTGCATATCCTCTAAAGAGTCCTGAAAATTAAATTCTTTATTCACTCAGCTGAATAGCCTTGGGCTTTTTCTTACAGCACTGATGTGGATTTAAATCTAATGAGTAGTGGGATTCCAAATTTCTGGCACTGACCTTTTTTTTTTTTTCCTTCAAAAGTCTTTGACATTAATTGGAAAAAAATTTAAGGCTGTTGAGTTTTCATGGAGTAGTAAAATCCGTATCACAAGGAGTTATGGGGTTCTGCACATCAGTGTTTATAAAGCATGCCATTGCCTTGTAGGAGAAGCTGCTCAGCGGTGTAGCCACTTCCCCACTGGGTCACACAGTGTGCATGCTGTGCCAAGTAGCGCTAACAGCAGAAGGGGAGTACAGTCCTCCTAGGTGCTGGCAAACCTACCCCTGTAAACAGAGCTTTGTGGATGGAGGGCTTAGGACAAAACACACCCTAGCATTCATTCATGGCTCTGCTCACGAGTCTAAGAACCTTCCTTATCTCTTGCATTTTCACTTGGTTCCTTGCAATTGCTGTAGTGGTGGAGCAGTGCCTTAAGTTGCAGAGCAATTGCATGCCCTGATATGTTTCGAGAGTTATACCCCCTTCCATGCAAGATCATGGCTTGGTATCATGTTTCTTTGAGAGATGGCTTATTCATAGGTGCTAAACTCAAATGCTGGATTGGGTTTTCTGTCTTGTCACTCACATGACAGCAGCCATTGGCATTCAATTTTGCATCTCCCTTATTGAGATCACAGTTGCCCTGAGTAGACTGCTCTTTGCATTGCAGAAAAACTGCAAACTACAACAACAACAAAAAAAAAAAAACAAACCCAAAACTCAAAAGTGTGGTCCCACTTCCAAACCAGTACCACCTTGTCCAGCTCCACATCCTGATGTCTTCTGTGAAACTTGAAATTTTGATTGCCACTCCAAGTTCATTTATATTTTGCATCAAGGCCTGTGCAATAATTCACTTTTTACTGCATTTGCCACTGACAAGAATGGATCATCTTTAGAATTTTATTTCCTCTGTGGAGTTTTCTAGAAGCTGGAAACTTGGTAATTAATTTTATTGGGACAATAAATTATAAAGGAAGGACTATGTCATTCTTCAACAATGCTTCTTCCAGAGATGACAGAGTAATAAACTGCAGGCATACAGCAAGTTCCTAAATGTAATCAGTTGACTTGGTGCTGGGTGGATGGAATAAGAGCAGTGCTGATGGGCTCACTCACTCAAGTCTCATGGAAGCTTTACCACTGCCTTAAGTCAGCGTTGGGTGACCTACTTTTGACAGATGGTTGAACCTAAAAGCTCGCATTGAAAAAAGTTTGTTTTGATGAGGTCAGCTACTCTCTGTGTTGTTGACAAAGATCTCTCCTCAAGTATCTTATTTTAGGGTTTGTACCATAGTAGGATTTGTCTTGCTGGATTCAGCCATAAGTCACTTAATGTTTGAGGCTTCAAAGCAAATGAGAAAAAGAAGGAAAGAAGGAAAAAAAGAGATGGCACATTAAGTCCTATACCATAGAATGCAGGAGATTTAGATTAGACATTACGAAGAAACTCTTCATTATGAGGGTGTGATGAGGTACTGGCACAGGTTGCCCAGAGAAGCTGTGGCTGCCCCATCCCTGGCAGTGTTCAAGGCCAGGTTGGACACAGGGGCTTGGAGCAAGCTGCACCAGTGGAAGGGGTCCCTGCCCATAGCAGGGGGGTTGGAACTGGATGAGCTTTAAGGTCATTGCAACCCAAACCATTCTATGATCTATACTGAACTTCTGCTTACATTGTACCATTTAACCTGGTAATTCCTGTATGGGACCAACCAACCTGTGACTGAAGAAGTGTGTCTTTTTAGAAACTTCATTAATCCCGATTTAATCATTCCACATCTCTGAGAACTCTGGAAAAAATCTTTGGAAAGCCATTCACCTGATTTTCCTAAATGTAACCAGGAGATAATTGATCTGCCCAAGGTGGTGGTAGGAGTTGCCAACTAAGGCCACGGAACAGAACTGGGTGCGTGAGCTCCCAGCCCATGCTGTCAATATAAGAAATCCTTCCACTCCAACATCCCTAGGATGTTCTCAATCAAATTGAAATACACCATTTGTCATTCCAAAACCACTGGCTGGTAGTTTCATCAAGTGCCCGTGTATTTAATGCTCTGCTGTGTGGTCTCTTGCTGTTTTGGGCTGCATTTTGAGGGGAAAAGATGCTCCTCAGAAAACCAACAGTCAATATAAGACTAGGGTTCAGAAACACTGGAATATTTTTTTTACTCTCATCTGTATGAGGAACAATTAAAAAGCTGAGCTGCAGTCTTTAACAGGAGGCATTCTGGACCTGAGAAGGCAGAGGACATGGCTGCTAGCTTCTAGGCATGACTCCCTGACTTCCACTGTTCACAGAGTTAACTGACATAGGGCGTACTGAATGCAGATGGAAAAAAAAAAAAAAAAAAAAACAAAACCAAACAAACAAAAAACCCCCAAAAAAACCCCAAAACAACAAATGAACAAAAAAAAAAAACCAAACAAACAAACAAAAAAAAAAACCAAACTAACAAATAAATGAACAAAAAACCACCCAAAACACCAAACCGAAAAAAAGCCACCAGAGATCTTAGTGCTCTTGCTCTTATTCAGGTAAATTCCCACTGATTATCATGCAGAGGCAGCATAATTTAGGTCATCACCCCTGCTTTTTAAACAAACATGTAAACACATGCATGCACACACTATTCTGTCCTTTTAGGGACCATAATGTGTTCTTAAGAATCTGGGCCACAGGTTTTGAAGAGAAAATCTGCTTAGTGGTCCAGAGATTTATAAAGCTGCTAGCAAGCATAAAGAGAGATATGGCACAACAGATGTGCAGACACAGTTAGGAGGAACTATTGCAGACATGAGAATCATTTGTCGCTGACCCATGTTCCCCTGTTTAGTTGACCCACTTGCAGTATGCCCTTTGTAGGGTATTTGCAGTTGTGGGGTTTTGCTTTTCTGGCCATGTACTAGAGAATCCTACTTTAAGTGTGTTGTCATTGGGGAGGGAAGGAATCATGTTCCATTAGGGCTTATGGGGGCTGGGTGAATTTATTCTGAAGTCCAGGTTCGAGGTAACAAGGGTTACAAGGTGAAGATCTTTGATACCAGAGCCAATAAGAAAAGGAAGGGTGAATGAAAGTAAGAGAGAATAACTGAAGTCCCGATATATGTATTATAATCTTAGTTTGAGAACCACTGAGCTGGAGCTTCCCCGAAGCCCTGCTGGGGAGGTCTCCTTGGCAGGGCTACTGAAGCAGCCATCGCATTACAGTTGTGGGCACTCAATTTCGCTGAGACTCAAGCAATTTTGGTGTCTAATGATAGGTAAAGTATTTTAGTACTCGTTAATTCTGTAGGGGAAAAAATAAACAACACAAAACTTAATTTGGGATTTTGGTCTAGAATAGTCCACCATCTAATATACATGGGCAGGGTTCTTCAGTGTTTTAACCTCACTGTTTGCCACATTGAAAATGCCTCTTATTTCTTTATCTTCAGATCAATAATACTGGCACAGTCTCCTAACAACCTTGAGAGTTTGCTGCAGAGAAACAACTTCTGAGTCATTCTTCCTCCTTGTTTGCTTCTTTGTGGTTACTCATTAGGTTAAATCAGGAGAGAAAAACTTTTTTCCTTACTGAAAGTTGAATGGGCTTTGATGAGCCATCAATGTAATGCTTTCAAAGTACTAGGGGTGAGTACCCATGTGGGCCAAGGGACTGTGAGGTGTATGATCATAATATAGTGATCACTACTCAAAAAGTAAATATTCTTAAAAGTGAGCCATCATACAGAATCCATGTATTCCTATAAAATAACACTAAATCAGTCACATCAGGTTCTACAAAATGTTTTTTTTCAGTGACAGATTCCAGGGAAAATAAGGAATTCACTGTATTTCTGTGATCATAATTTTTGCATAAAGGAGCAAGTTATTTATTGTTTTGTAAATCTGTCCATGTAACAGCAGTGAAAACCTATGTTTGGAGGAACATAGCTTTCTAAATGCCTAAAAAGATGAGCTGGCATGCTAGCTCTGACAAGGGCAGAGCATTAGTTCTTTCCTGTTAGGGTGGTGAGGCCCTGGAATGGGTTGCCCAAGGAAGCTGTGAATGCTCCATCCCTGGCGGTGTGCAAGGCCAGGCTGGAGAGAGCCTTGGGTGGCATGGTTTAGTGTGAGGTGTCCCTGACCACGGCAGGGGGGTTGGAACTGGATGATCTTAAGGTCCCTTCCAACCCTAACTATTCTATGATTCACTCTTCTTTGGAAATAGACCAAATGATAAAGTTTTGTTGTTCTTCCATCTGAAGAAGCAAAATATGGCACAAAGACTGTGAAGCAAGTATGTTTAAAAATTTAACAAACTGCAAACGTATTATAGGGTTTGATGCAATGTGCACTGAAGTCCATGGACAGGAATGGTTTCTCAAACACAACATGAATGGGAGAGAAGGAAAAACAGTGGAGAGCATCAGGAAAACAAGAACAAAGTTAAAAAACAGAATGAAGTGACAGGCTAGTCAGAATTCTGTCACTGTCTATCTCCCTCTTTAATCCCCACTTTGCTTCTCCTGTGGCCTGCCCCTCTAACACTCTCCTCACAGGACTGTAGGCCCTTCACTCATGTTGTGCTGCAAAATCTTTCCTTTGTCCTCCTCATTGCGGATTCAGTCGTGGCTCAGAAACAGAGACTGCCGACCACAACATCTTTCTCCAGGGGTTCAGAACTAATCTTAACACGATCTGTTGGCACCAAAGAAATTAACTTCTTTTGAATGGGACTGGATAAAAAAACATTAATGTGAACGCTTATCTGATAAAGTACCTTTTCTGTTTATGGAATTATCCTTCAAGCCTTTGCATGTTCTTGATTTGCCTTTCTTCCAAGCTGAAATTCAACCCAGGCAAAATTTACTTTCTCCTCCATGATGATCATCAAACTTTTACTTGAGTGAACTTTCTTCCTCGAAGCTCAAGTCTGCTCTGTGTTTTCGGCAATTTAATTTGCAGCTTCAGTTGAAAGCACCAGATCTTTTTAAATTACACAAAGCAAATACTTGCTCCACTGTGAAGCCAGAGTCACTAATGAGTATGGAATTGCTCAGTGATGAGATGGCTGTTTGCAAGAGAAAATGCTATTTGGAAAAGTTGCGTGTTACTTGGATAAATCCCCCATCGGGAGGCTAAGCTGCTTGAAAAGTAGGATAGTCAGCAATAGAGAAGCTTCTGGGAGGTGTGATCAGGCACATTATTTAACATTGAAGTCAGTAGATCAGTAAGTTCCTGCACCTCTCCCGCAAATAAATATTTCTTTGCTGAAAAAATACCATGTAAATTATGAGAAACTCTTTACCACTGTGGCTAGGATGAGACACTTTGCAGGTTTATTTTATATGCTTTATGTGTTAAAGGCTCTAGACAGGTGAAAAGATGTGTGCTACCACATTAATATGAAATAGTGATGGCAACTGCAGAGATGGAAAAGCATCTTGATTAAAGATACCAAAGGCAAATGTGGGGCTGTTTAAAATGCTGACTTGTGCTGTTCGGGTTGATCACAGCGCAGTCCATAAGCCAGCCTTGAGCCATGAGACACATCAGGTCTGTTATCATCCCATGCTCTCTGTGTGGAGATGCAAAATACCCCGTTTGCACAGGCTCTTCTCCCAGCTTGTCTTTGGGTGCCCCACAGCACTGTGGCTCTGCCAGCTGCCTGCTTCAGAGGTGCGCTGCAAGCAGGGAGCTTGGCCTGCAGCCCCAGTCATGCGGGTTTCGTGTCCCATCTGCTCATGCACAATGGAGCAGACCTGGACCACTGGGGTATTACGGCATCCAGAAATTAAGGGCAGGGAAACATGGAGTTTTCTTCATGTTTGGATGAGTTTGGGTTTTTTAAATCTGTTGTTCAGACATTCACTAAACATTCATAAAGCCCATACTCTCCAAATTATTTACTATTACTTTTCAATTATAGTAACCCCCTGTTGCTTTGTCATATGGGAAATAAACAACTGCTTTGACTAACTAAATCTTGAATCAGGTTGGAGAAGGTTTTAATTAGTTAATGTCATTAATCACAGTCTGTTGGTGCTGTTCAATGTACCGTGGAGCAATAGAAATGGCTGCTATTACGCAATGAGGCTGCAACTGTGCTTCTTCAATATTGCTAGTAAAGGTATTCTCTGTGTGTCTCGTAATGTGCAAGGACAGGTGTACTTTTTCTTAGGTTTTTGTCTTGTATATTAATGGTATTAAACTCTATCATTTGCTGGGGACACATACCTTACACTAGCAGGAGAACAGGTTATGTGATTTATAGAGGCAAGCTACAAGTTTGCAGTGAAATGGGAGTTCAGTGAGTACTGTGTTACATCCTGTTTGTATCTACCAAAGATTGGGGAGGCCAGAAATATCAGAATTTGAGACTGGGTTAATGAATGCATGCACCAAAAAGAAAAAAAAAAAAAAAAAAAAAAAAAGAAAGAAAAGAAAAAGAAAGAAAAGAAAGATTAAAAGCACTTTTCCAGCAAAGAAATGCCATAAAGCACTTAAAATAAAATCTAAACCTATCTGGTTTGCCCCTATGTGCTGTAAAATTAATGTGGAAGCTTAAAATCTGATATAGTAAGAGGGGAAAAAATCCAAGGAATTCATTTGAGAAGCATATTTTCTAACATTATAAGATGGAACAACCTAGAGTAGTCATATTTAATAAATATATGTAGTGCTCATAAAACTCTTCAGGCTGACATCAGTGTATGTAAACCCTGTTGCGCTGACTCTCCTGCAGCATAAGTGATGGTAATTACTCTGAAATCAATGACCCAAACTCTGACAATTTGGACTGGCTGCAGGTCTGCCTGTACTCATTTTTCATATGGTACGTACAGATTGGGCAATAGCGAGACTGGCTTCTCATGCAGGGCAATTGCTTCCCCACCCTGATCAAAAGGGATTATTCCCAGATCAGAGTTGAAAGAGATAATTAATCTCATACATTGTTCAGCCTTGGGTCCTTGTATAGTGGTCAGCAGTTCATGAAAAGCCTGTGTTTTTTCACCACCTTTCCTCCCCTTGGCTGCCAGGCAACAACTTTGTCACTACTCACCTGGGCTAGGCTCATGCCATAGCCTGGAGGTAAAGGATACGCAAGCACCAATGAGTCTTTTGAATTGCCTAGTTCCCACTTCTTCACCTAAGTCATACTTTTTAAGGCTATTTACCAAAATTGCACAAAGCATTCTTTGAAGAAGAAAGTTTCTTCTTTTCATGGGCATCATTATTTATGTCTTCTCTTTGAAAATTGCAGGTGCATTATATAACTGCTATGGGTGTTATTTATTATTATCTCTACTGGGAAATCAGTTGGTGCTGCAGAGGATAACAACAAACACTTGGAGCAAAGAGGAGATGATATTCTCCTGCGGTGATAGTGATGACACTGATAGATGGTAAATAGATGGTCAAAGAAAACTTTACTGTTAGCCTAGCAGGATTGACCTTAAACAGCTATGTAGGCTTATAAATATTGTGATTTCAGACTGACACCAAAGCAAAAGTAATGGGTGCAGTACACATGCGGGTTGCATGCCAGCATTAAAATTGCATTTGCGTCACTCTTCTTTGTTTTCAGAAAAATGCTCTTGGGTCTTCTTGCTTGAGTTGTGAAGCAGTAATTTTGTTGTTTTAATATGAGCCTCTGTGGCCTGAAGTGAAATAGCAGCCACTAGTCCTTTACTGGTTTTGTGAACAAAAAACCAATACAATGATATATCAACATGTCTGGTCTCTGCAAACCTCAGCCACTGCAACTACTGTGTATCCCATGATCAAAAGCACATGCCAAGGCTCCACTGCAGACCTGGTCCCTGGTTTGTCCTTTAAGTTCCTCCTTTTCGTAGCTTTCAGTGCTGGTTGCAGTGATCTCTCAAAGGATTATTTTCCTGTAAAGTCCTACAGAGGTCACAGTAACATGACAGACTCTGCAAGGGACTGTAAAAACACATCATGAGCAATGATACATAAATGGGATGAGGTGCAAACCCTATATGTGGCAAGGAGGTATCCCCTGGTATTATCTGTAACAAGGGTACAATGCCCTGATTTAATTCCAGCTTGGGTAATTACATTGTCTAGTCACATTTGCTCGCGGTATCACCAGGCCATAGTGTTCTTCAGCTACTCCTTTGGCTGTTGCTAACAAACTGTTCAGCTACCACACTGTTAGCTAGTCCTTAAACACCATCATGGACATTCTCAAAATCTGTAAAATAGGCAGAGCTGATTGAGCAGGTCCACATCACACTGCAGAATCAGTTGTATCTCAGCGATAAATGACGTTTCTCCTTTATTTAGTATAGGCCTAAAGCTACTTTGAATTTGGTAACAAACTGTGACTGATTCCAGGATAAACCTGGTTCCATTGCTTCATTAGAAGATGAACTTCATGCTTGCAGTGAGTGATAATTGCACTGTATCTGTAAGATAGTAATGTTTTTCCATGTGATCTCACAAGTAACCTCCTCTCACTTCTTCAGGTCCTAGCCTTGCCAATAATAAAAACTTGTGTCGTTTCCTGAAGGGCTGCATTTGCATTTTTGAGGAAACCTAGCAACACTCATGCGGAAGAAAAACAATTAAAATGCAGCAGACTATTAGAAACGCAAGACTGAATTACAGTCTGATGGGGAAAACTAATCTAAGTGTGCCTAATGACATCCTTTAGAAATTGATACTTGGCTAAGAAGATATATTATTGCCATTTGTATTGATAATCCACTATGTTAATGCTTGCAAATACTTTAAATTATTCCCAAAATTTTAGGGAGTCTGTATCTAGAGATCCAGCAGGGTATTCATCAAAGTGGCAGGCATTTCTTTCTCGCTGGTATCTTAGCTATGTTTGCAGTTCATGGCATCAAAACCAAACAAACATGAAAAATCTGAAAGGAAAAATTACTCTTAATACATTTAACTGAGATGACAACCAAAGTAATGTACATTGGAAGAAACATGTCAGCAAAGCTAGTGAAAAATAAGCTGAAATAAGAGTAAATTTCACCCTGGCCCTATTAATATATGATGTAGTTTAAGGCAAGTTAAAGGGTCCCTGTTCAACCACAGCTATGCAAAAACCAAATGAGATTATACCACACTGGATACATGGTTTAGCTAACACAATCCTGAATGGGAATTTACTTTGTCTCTGCTGACTATTTAGTTGTGGTCATCACATTCTGACAAATCTACCTTGGTTTTCCATAACTCTATTAAAGCACAGTAACATCTGGCTGGGCAGACAAGGTTTAAGATTTCAGTTTGCACTTGAAGGCTTTATGCTGTGTAGGGTGATTTATGTGACATAACTACTTCAACAAAAACCCTAGCGTAGACACAATTATACCAGCAAAAATGGTGGGTTTGATGTTATGGCTTATATTGCTTGCCAAACTGGAATGCATTTTGCAGGCACTCCAATTATGTAGGAGGAGTTTACTGGCATAACTACACCAGCATGACAAAGCTTCCAAGTGTAAACAGGAGCTGGGTGCTTATTTAAGTCAGTATGTCTTCTAATCACTTAACAAAGTATAATTTGTCTTCCAAAGCCTCCCCTTCCCCAGCCACACACTGGGTCTGACTCACCCAATTTAGAAGTCAGCAGCAGGACACCCATTGGAGAGGGAAGGATCAGGCCTTCTCCTTTAGAGAGACTGCACTGATGCAATTCACCCACTAGCAGAGGGTGGTGTAACGAGGAAAGCAATGCCCTGGAAAGTATGAAAACAAGCAAAAAATTAGTCCTTGTCCTACTTTTACTGACACATTCGTATGACTTCTCTCACACTTCCTCATGTAACTCGTGCCAGCTCTAACCTCCTTACTAATCAGTGTATGGGTGCTGCTGGGACAAAAAGATTTAAGGAAACAGTGTGAGATGCTAACTGGGCAGCAGGTACACCACGCTCTGCACAGAGCAGCTTGTCCTTCACAGTGTGATGCTGTGTGAGGAAGATTTACCAACTTGAGTTGAGTTTGGCTCATTCTTCCACCTCACAGCACAGATGTACCTACTAAGGCTGAGCAGAAGGTCAAATGTAAAAGATTACAGCAGTTGGGCAGTACTGTACCTGCCTGTTCTACTTCTGTCTGCTGCCATTGCTATTTTAATGAACTTTGTATTCACCCCTTCCACTCTCCTGCCAAAAAAATCCAAGTCAGACAAGGGAAAACACTTTGGTTTTGTATTTTGTACTTTCTCTTGTATTTGGGTTGAAAGGGAAGGAGGAAGGAGTGAGAAAACTGTAAGATCATGTTCCAGAAATATTTTGGAAATCCACAGGCTTAATGAGAGAAAAGAACTAAATGCATGAATGTTGTCACTAGCAAGTTATCTGAAGCCTGGAAGGGAAAATGCTTTTAAAATCTTTAAAGTAAATGATCGTGCCAAGACACAGATAGTCAACACTTGAGGCAAAAGGTGTTTAATTAGAGTAGGAAAAGTCTTTGTTCTAAGTAATTAAAGGTAAAATTCCAGCGCAGATGAGAGAAATCCAAACTCCTTAAATATTTGACAGCTTTAAAGAGAAATCTGCAAGGATTCAGAGATAAACCCACATAAGGAGAGGCAGAGGATGAGGCTGGATTGCCTGCTTATACAGCTTTACTGAGGTGTTGCAAGGGCTGAGAAGTAGGCCCCTGCCCATGTGGGCTAATTGAAAGCACTTGAGGCAGGTGTTCAGACTTTCCCTGCAACCAAGGAATAAAACAAGAATCTTCCAAAGAGTGATGAGAAATCCCACATGCTTTAATCTTACAGGTTTTCAGTCTGAGAAAGATACACCTTCTGACAGTGTCCTCTCAGGTTTGTGTAAATTCAGTAAATAAATTTCAGGAAAATCCCAGGTAGCTGCAGTCTGTAGGTAGTACATGGAGAGGTGTACAGAAAGCCACTTAGGCTCATGGGGTCCAATCCCCCCAGCTCAGAACAGGGACAGCTTCAGTCAGATACCCATCACCTTGCTGAATTCTTGTCCTGCTCAGGAGGCTGGGGGGCTTGTTCCTTTTGCATGCTGGTTATCACCTCCTCTCCTTAGCTAAATATTTAGCAGGAGGACTTTTTAAAACAAAGCTGTGGTGGTGATGGCCTATCAGCTAAAGAGTACACCCAGGAAATGGGATTTGGGCTCAAGATATCTGACGCTCCCCAGGGAATGCTGTAATCCCCAACTGATGGCATGGTCTGAGAAAGAGGGAAACGTTTCCTCCTGCTACTGAAGTTAACCTTGGCTTGGCTTGGCTAAGCTGTGGGGCTTAGACAAGAGGTCAGGGCAATGTGCTGTGCAGTAGGGCACCTAAACTTTGGTTCTTACTCTCAGAGCCGTTACTAGATTTTATATTAGATGGCATCTTCTTTATATAGAACGCAAATAATCCTGGTATCAGGGACAAGCAATACAGGTAAGGGAAGATTTTGTTCATGGAACCTCATGAAACAGAGATGTTGACGTATCAGCACTGCCCATTCTGAGCTACCCCTGGACATGCTTAGAAACAGGACTGCAAGAACATGGAGGATGTAATGAATTTGAGATTTACCAGTCAAAAACTTCACTCAGAGGCTGCTGATAGGGTGACTGTGGACATCACAGTTGTGGAATCTGGCATTTCCAGAAGGAACTATGTATGACTGAGACACCTACCTATTTTTGGAGGTCTAACTGTAACTATATACACACTAAAGTGACTGCTTTACATGACAAAAAGATTTTTATGATAAATCTCCATCTCCTAGGTGAAAGAAAACTGGTAAAATCCTCAGTGTGCTATCAGCTGAAAATGTTCTTTTTTCTTTTCCATTTGTTCCGGGTACAACAAAGTCAGGTATTAGTAGTATAATCTTTCAATTCCAATTGTTTCCAGTAAAAACCATATTTCACGACAAGTTTTGCTGTATGAGAGACATGAATAAGCTTTGAATAATTTGGATTCTACTACAATTTTAATAGCATTTTCCAGTTTAGTGCTTTCTCCCTTCTCTGTAATGGTTGGCATTATAAGTTCATAAGATTTCCCAGCAAGAGGATTTCGTACCGCCCAAAGCTTTCCTATGGAGACACTCATCAATATTCGCAACCATTTTTGGAATTATGACACAATTATACAGCTACCAAGTGTACTGTATTTCTCTTCATTAGCAAGCTTACTGATGTTCACTGAAATTTATTTATTGCATTTATCCCCATATGAGAAGACACTGTCAAAAGGTGTATCCTTTCTGAGGGCTGTCCAAGACTGAAAACCTTTAAGATTACAGTCCAACTTTTGACCAGCATATACAAACAGGCTCATAATCATCTGCACAAAAGCCTATGCCATTTCCTAGCTAGCATACTTTAAAAAGGCTTGCCACAAGTGGAAGTACCATTGCATGGGATTATGCAGAGCAAGCTAATAATTTAAAGTAGGTCCCAAAGGTATGGAAAACACACATATGATTACCAGGAATCTTTCCTTCCTGGTGGAATAGGAGAGAAAACAGAAGAGCCAATTTCTACTTTAGCAAACAGAAAGTAAGCTTGCTGCTGTCAGAATAAAAAGACAAAAGGCATGTGCCTAACATGTACTGTGTACAGGCAGAAGTGTCCCACCCCTGCTGTGTTAAACACAGGCAAGGTTCTTAGGGAAAGTAAGGTGGTCTTGTCAGTTTGTTGTTTGGTGAGGTGATTGTTTGGTGTTTTGGGTTGTTTTGGGGTTTTTTTCTAACTACATCAGCACTCTCTTTTCCTGTCTTTCTATATGTATCTCAGTATCTTCTTGTTCCCTGAATCAGACAGCTCCAGACTCAGTGTTTTGGTTTCTGGGGGTCTCATTCAATGACCTGACTGCCTCTGCCTTAGGTACAGGCTTTCTGGGGGATCCCTAGAGCGGCAGAGGACCGTAGTGCCTGTCATCCCTTTGGCTTTGGGCCTCACACAAAATGCAGCTTTGTCCTTTTGCTCTGCCTCTGTGAAAGTCACGGAAGTGTTTATAAAAAAATGTTTTCTCTTTCACTTGTGAGAGAGCCTCAGTAGCTGAGCTGAAATTGCCTGGATGTTCTAAACTTATAAGCATCATCCCACCAGAGATGTGTTCTTGAATGTTAAATTTAGGCTAATTGGAGGCATATCCTTTAATTTAGCAAGCTGAGGTTACTAATACAGATCAAGAGCTAAAAATTAACAGTGGAGCTGATGTATGCTAAATGCCTAAGTGATATCTTAACCTATAATTATACAAGTTCTGTTAATAGTGAATAATTCAAATCTTCAGGGATTTCAATAGTCTAATGGGCTGTAGTTATTCCCAATTTACATTATGGTTGCTAGGTTTCATTAAAATGAGAAAAAAGCTGTATAGCGTAGCAGAAGAAAATTGGTGTTTGAAGTTATCACCCAGGAACCAAAATATGAAATTTAAATTAGAAGGTGTCCAAGCAACACAATGACACCAAAGCCAAGCACTGATAATGAAAGTAGGAAGAGAGGGAGTTTGCAGAGAATATTAAAGGAAGACAGCACTACTAGCAACATGCTCCGTAACTACGATACCTTAAAATCTGCACTACTGCCGTATGTAAGGAGTCCAAAACATATCACAAACCTCATTAAGGCTCGCAATGCTCTTCTGAATTATTTAAATTTCGTTATCGCTGATTTGCAGATGGCAGGCTGAGGCACATAAAGCTCATCTGAAGTTCTGCAATGACTCAGTAGCATGCAAGAGGAGCAGCTCAGGGCTGCAGCCTCTCCCCTAGCCTTCTGCCAGGTACAGCTGCACCACACCATCAGCTCTGGGAGGCTCTTCAGCCAGTCCCCCTCCATGGTTTGCCACTGCTAGTTTCATCCTCACACAGCGGTCATCAGTCTTCTCAGCTGAGCTGAGACATGCTGGGAGATGTGCTATACACCAGGTCACTCAAAGCAATGTGGGTTAAAGCTAGTGCTTTCCAGAGAGCCAGAGGGGGTTGTTATTCATCTGAACCACTGTAGACATCTGGTTTGCAGTGCAATCCCACAAACACGACAGCACAACTTCAGGGATGGCAAGTCACAGCGGGGAGGGACAGCGGGAGCTTGGAGAGAACGCCTTCAACTGGTGTTGAGACCACCAAGAAAGCATTGTGTAGCCAGCTCTGGTCATACATGTTTCCACAGACTTGGGATATGCTTTTGGGGGGCCACAGTATACATCCCCTAGTTTACTTATTACTGAGTGATCAAAAACATGTACAACAGCTAATGGCCTCCTCTTAGCCAAGCCCACCCAGGCTTTCAGAGTAAGTCTAGGATTTGCTGACTTGAGGCTTAAACCTGTCAGTGTGACCCATTGCTACTAGTCTACGATGATGTGGTCTCTCCCAACTCCTACTCTTCTGAGCCATAATGTATGCAGATGAACTATTTTTGGAACAATGAGGATAAATTAGATTACCTGACAGGTAATAAAAATACCACAGAAGTTAATAGAGATGAGCAGGATGTGTTTCCTTGACTTGTATCAAATTGTATCTGACACATTTTGGTATCTAAATTTGACTTTACATTTCCTTTCAATTCTTCTGGAGCATACTTTGGATATAGACAGTATCTTCTTATGAGCAGACTAACAACTAAAATGTTGTTTTGTTCCTAAAGATTAGTGATTTCTTCCATGTTTTGTTAGTGATTCATGTTACTTTATCTAAATTCAGGCTCAAATTCCTCACATTTCAGGTTTAGAATCTAAGTTAAGTATCTGAATTTCTCTAAAAAGGCAGAGAATACCGTGGGGTGGGTTTGCTTGTTTGTTTTAATTTAAATACCTTGAAGCCTTGTAGTCTGAATGCTAGCGAATGCCCCAGGAGACGAAGAGTTGTAACTAAATAGTTCTTTCTTTATAAAATAACAATTCCCAATAACTCCTTTTTATTCTTTTCTGAATCAAAGTAACCTCTTACATCTCACTGTGAAATACATGTATCCATTTTGTAAGCTATTGCTAAATATCTCTAATTTACATAACAAGCAACAGCCAAACTCCATGTACATTGTGTTAGTTGTTATTATTACTCTTATGCAATTACATAATGGAGAAACAGCAAATTCAAACTCTTAAAGTGCTGATCATGAAGTATATTAAATTATAGCATTGCCTCCACTGCAGGGGAGGCGTGTCCAGTGGCACACCCTCCATCATGCAGACGATAGGATAAGCCAGAGCACAACACAGCTTCTCTTCTGGAAACTGAAGGAGACACCCAAGACCCAAGGAGACTTCTTCAGATTTCTGTTGTGTCCCGCAACCAGGATGTACTTCAGGGTTCACAGGTGTAGGACTTAAAGGCAGGACCTAGTGATTCACAGGAAATATGCATTTCACTAAGTGATCCAGAAAGCAGATGTGCTTCTGTGGGCAGGTTCACTCTGAAATTCCAAGTAAAAAGAAATCCTTCCCAAGCCTACTTTTACACACAGCAGATGAGGATTCAGCAGGGTTGGATTTGGCTCAGGAATATGTGCTGCAGTCACCAGTGACCACAAGGCCTAAAGTCCTCATAGCCTTGCTCTGCAAGCTATGAGTAATCTTGAGCAAACCACATCAGCCTCCCAGCAGTTCAACAAAACAGCATACCTATAAAAATTGCTTAGGTTAATTACTGAGTGATTGAAAACCACTTTCAGATTGGTAGAAAATAGGTGCCTTGTTACTACAGAGTTATGTTAAGCAATAACAACATAAATCAATAAAAATCACCAAATAAGCATCTTCAGACATTTTAACACCCATTGCAAATGCCATTAGCAAGAGGTTTGAGGGCTGTTCACAAATCTCTTCAGTGTGAATATTATAAATTCCCCATAGAGCACTCAGATGCGCCAGCAACAGCAATGCATGTTGCACACACCGCAATCCTGTCCCTGTGCTATTAACAGTAATGGTTTCACATTTAAAAATTGTGTCCTGGGAATACGGCTGAGGACACAACACACTACAAATGCTTTAGCAAGTAAAGAGACATGTGGATGGTCACAGCATGAAGGAGACCAGACTGTGACTCACTGCATAACCCGAAGGAACTAACTTACCTTCTCATCTTTACCATAATCCTCTGTAAGAAATGTGTATCAAAATTTAATTCCTCCATGGACTGTTATGCAGTCTGATTAATAATATTTAGACAGCACTTGGAGATCCTTAGATAAAGGTTGTTGGGTTTTTTTTTTGTCAGCCTATTATTACTAAAACCTTCATAACTTTCATATCTTGTGTTGGGTCCCTGAGTTTAAAGAAGTTCTTTCTAATGCTCTGCACGCATTTTGTGAAACTCTGGCTGCTGGTGTCAAATGCCAGCATATTCACAAGGCATAAACCATCTGGTTTTGCTGAAACTAAATATTCCCGTGTTTACTTAGGAAAATTGACGCAGATACTTTCAGTTCTCGCAGCTGTTCCTTCCTGGGAAACAGGAGAAGAACATTTTTCTCTCCAAAGAAGAGAAATAGTAAGCTTGATTGATATTCCCAAACTGCAGATCCCGCAGGCCCAAATTATTTGCCTTGTTTTCCCCAGAAGTCCTTCCCCCTTCCTTGCTTGGGGAATAATGCCACAGCAGGTGTTGTGTATTTCTGATGGTTTTTGGATAGTAAGAGAGGCTGCCAGGGGAACTGAGATTGTATCATATGCTAATGAATATAATTTTAAAAAACCCCAAAACCTCCTCACACTTTCAAATAGTTCTGACACAGAGAGATGAAGTAATCTGTGATACCTACCACTGGGTACGCCTCACCTTGTCCTTGTTTTGCATGCAGCTCCCGGGAGGCTCTCCCATGCCTTCAAGGCAGGGCTTACCTTGTCCAAGCTAGCTGGAAGCTATCAGGATAGGGCTGAGGCAGCTGCTCTTTTCAAAATAAGACATTCAAGTCACACTTACCATGTTGAAATTTATTCTGCTTTTCTTTCTTAACTATTTCAGCACTGGTTCTTGACATCAACAATCTGTTTTCTTTTTTTCAATATCAGAGAAAATAAGGGAACATTTAGACCTGCCCTGACTTTAAAGTATGCATAAAAAACAATGATGACATAAGTGCATTCACAGGAATTTAAGATATCAATCTACAAAAAAATCTTGTTCTTCAAAAAGTATTACCAAAGCTTTGATGGTTATAGCAGACGTATTTGTGTATTAGCCAAACATTTCATAATGTGTTTCAAATATTTCAGTTATGTCTCTTCACACATATTATTATTCCCATTTTATAAATGTGGGTATTAAAACCAAGAGCTCACCAAAGTTGCCCAGGTAATGATGAGCACATGTATGACAAGAATCTGGGGAGGCTAAATCTGACTTACCTATTAGCCCTTTGAAGTGGAAAGAGTAAGTGTAAAATGTATGCAGAATATTTACAGTATGATACCTTAATAATATCCTGCCTCTGTGATCGGATTAATAATTAACTATTTCTACAAACTGTAGTGGCTACATTGAGAGAGAGGGACCAGCTCTATTGCTGAATGATTGAGGCATTCAGTCAATATAGATCCAGACTCAAATGACTGCTCCAGTGGATATTTAATTATCTATACAAAGTGTTGCAATTCCAAACAGTGGTACCAAGAGACCAGCCATGGATACAGCAGTTCAGAGAAGAGTTTTTCACATCCTAGGTACTCTCCCCCAAACCCAAACCACTGGCTAGTCTGGGATTCTCTGCCTCCTCCTCTAATTTCTCCAGGTAGTTGAGAAAGCTCAGTGTAGAAGAGTAATTACTTTTATTGATTTAAAAACCAAAACTTTAAGGGATATAACAAAATGTACTCTTTACCCAGCTTTAGTGCAAACACTGAGAAACAAAAGAGCATCATAAAGTTCTATGGAATGGAATCTGGTTTTCTGCACCTATCTCTGAATCTAAAATTTGGGGACAAAATAGTGACAATATATCTGCAGTCTTTTCTTTGAGATTACCTCCATACAGGTAATTTAGCCATTTCTGACTAAAGAAACTATCCTAAGAAACAAACTATCCTACAAAAATACATTGCTGATTTGGATTACTAACTTCTGTTTCAAGTCGGAAACTGAAAAAGGTTGCTGAGGAGGCAGTGGTGGTTCAGCCAGAGCCACCCAGGGAGAATATGCTCCTAATTATATGCTGGAAGACTAACCACATGTCTCCTCCCAACTTTCTCCTTCCATCCACGTAACAGCTGCAGCCAGCCTTGAGTTACAGTTAGAAAGGGGATAGAGTACATTAGAAATGAGCTATAGTAATGGCTTAACACTGTAAAATATTGCCGTGTGCTGTCTAGCAGGTAACTGATGACAGACCTAGGAGGGCAACATAGCTAGGGCCGTGCCTGTTGAAAATTACAATGACATACTAAATAAAAGTATGCAGTCCACTGACTTTAAAAGTACAGTGAGTAGCAGAAGTGCTGGCTGTACCAACATAAGGTTACTAGGGAAGAGTAAGTAACATCAGAGATGCTAACAGCGTACTCTGTAGCTGGGGAAGCAGCTGTCTCAAATTCGCAGCAGGAGACTAAGTGAGAACTCACGTCTATGAGCCACAGTTTAGGGAATGGCATTAACATATAATTTTTTGCCACCTTCTTTGGAAATGTCTGTCCTTCAAATCTTACAAAGTCATCGGAAGGGCAGTGCAAATTAAAAGGACACTGTGAAATAGCATGTGGATAAAGAGAGGAAAGTTCACACACAGGGTATTTTCGGGTAAATGACACTAAGACCCAGTAGGGGAAATCGGAAGCAAAGCCATATTAAGGGACATAAGAGGAAATTGCAAAATAACTGAAAGGAAGTTTAGAAAGGAGAACTTTATTAATGAGAATTTGCCACAAGCATCAGTGACATGCAGCTCCTGCTGTGACTTGAATCACCAGTTAGGCATCTTTACTCTGTATCTGTATAATGGTATAATGCCAAAAATTACTGAACATCTCCCCTTGATCAAAGAAAATACGTTCAGTCCACATTAACTATTTTTTTCTGAAACACAGAAGACAATGGGCCTCATCCTCTGATCTTTTAGTTCTATTTACTGTACTGGGATTATGCCAACGTAAACTGCGGGACTGAGGGAGAAACTCACGTCCCCATTTCCCTGCTCAAGCTATGATGCAAGGGGGGGGGACAGACACACACCACACACTTCAAAGGGTTAGGCAGCACAGTGAGGTGACCATCCTCCCGTTTGACAACCCACGTCCAGCTGAGGCATTACTGTCACCCAGCTATGTTCCCACTACCAGGCCAATGGGGAAGGAAGGAATGCATGCTTTGGTGTGCGAGTTGGGATGCAGCTGTGACGGGAACCAGAGATACCCCATGGGGTGTCATACTTCTGATGTTGAGGACAGCACCAGGGGCTTTTCTCATTGTGTGACCCCAGCGTGACGCTATCTTTCAGAAAACTGAGAGAACATAGTAGTGAAATGGAGCAGAAACCAAGTTTCGTGTGCTCACCAGAGATCCTCAATAATGTAGTGACACAAGTTATACAGGTCAATGTGGGTTCAGATGTGATGTGGTAATGTAAATAAGGCACCGGCACAGAATCAACAAGGAAAGAAGTGAGATATTTTTTGCAGCTTGTTCTGTTTCATGGCATCTCTGCTTATTAAATTGTTTTGTTGTTATGATACACTGCTGAATTGTTTCTGGAACATGCTGCCATGCCTAGTAAAAACAGTTGTTACTGAATTATATGTTTTGCTCAGTGTATCAGGAAGTTACACTGTCTCCAGGAGCTTTAGAAGACATATTAATTGTATCTTTATGCCACAGTGAAAGATAAGTGCATATCCCCATTTTGTAGTCAACGCAGAATGTTCTGTGATAAGAGTGTCATTATGTCTGAACCTGATGTTGCGACGGCTTTAAAATAACCTTCAGGGCAGTTCGTCTGTGTGAAGTGAAACTGGGACAATTCCTAAAAGCTCAAGAGGGACTGTGGATTTATTAGTTTAGGCAGCAATGAAGTAGCTGTTATAAAGCAGATCCTTTTAAAAGCTTGAATAATTATTTTTTCTGGTTTACTAAAAAAAAAAATTTATATATATGTATCAAAAATTAGAATCATAGAATCACAGAACAGTTAGGGTTGGAAAGGACGTCAAGATCATCTAGTTCCAAACCCCCTGCCATGGGCAGGGACACCTCACACTAAACCAACCCACCCAAGGCTTCGTCCAACCTGGCCTTGAATACTGCCAGGGATGGAGCACTCACAACCTCCCTGGGCAACCCATTCCAGTGCCTCACCACCCTAACAGGAAAGAATTTCCTCCTTAGATCCAATCTAAACTTCCCCTGTTTAAGTTTGAACCCGTTACCCCTTGTCCTGTCACTACAGTCCCTGATGAAGAGTCTCTCCCCAGCATCCGTATAGGCCTCCCTCAGGTACTGGAAGGCTGCTGAGATCTCCACGCAGCCTTCTCTTCTCCAGGCTGAAAAGCTCCAACTTTCTTAGCCTGTCTTCATACGGGAGGTGCTCCAGTCCCCTGATCATCCTCGTGGCCCTCCTCTGCACTTGTTCCAACAGTTCCATGTCCTTTTTATGTTGAGGACACCAGAACTGCACACAATACTCCAGGTGAGGTCTCACAAGAGCAGAGTAGAGGGGCAGGATCACCTCCTTCAACCTGCTGGTCACGCTCCTTTTGATGTAGCCCAGGATACTGTTGGCTTTCTGGGCTGCGAGCGCACACTGCTGGCTCATGTTCATTTTCTCATTGACCAGCACCCCCAAGTCCTTCTCTGCAGGGCCGCTCTGAATCTCTTCTTTGCCCAACCTGTAGCTGTGCCTGGGATTGCTCCAACCCAGGTGTAGGACCTTGCACTTGTCATGGTTGAACTTCATCAGGTTGGCATCAGCCCACCTCACAAGCGTGTCAAGGTCCCTCTGGATGGCATCCCTTCCCTCCAACGTACCAACCGAACCACACAGCTTGGTGTCATCGGCAAACTTGCTGAGGGCGCACTCAATCCCACTGTCCATGTCAGCGATGAAGATGTTGAACAAGACCGGCCCCAACACCGATCCCTGAGGGACACCACTTGTTACCGGTCTCCAGCCGGACATCAAGCCACTAACCACAACTCTTTGTGTGCAGCCATCCAGCCAGTTCTTTATCCACCAAGTGGTCGATCCATCAAATTGATATCTCTCCAATTTAGAGAGAAGGATGTTGTGTGGGACAGTGTCAAACGCTTTGCACAAGTCCAGGTAGATGACATCAATTGCTCTACCCTTGTCCATCAGTTCTGTAGCCCCATCATAGAAGGCCACCAAATTGGTCAGGCAGGATTTCCCCTTAGTGAAGCCCTGCTGGCTGTTACCAAGCACCTTGTTGTTTTTCATGTGCCTTAGCATGCCTTCGTGGAGAATCTGCTCCAAGATTTTGCCAGGCACAGAGGTGAGACTGACTGCTCTGTAATTCCCCGGGTCTTCCACTTTCCCCTTCTTGAAAATGGGGGTTATATTTCCCTTTTTCCAGTCGTCGGGAACTTCACCTGACTGCCATGATTTTTCAAATATAATGGCCAGTGGCTTAGCAACTTCATTCGCCAGCTCCTTCAGGACCCACGGATGGATTTCATCAGGTCCTACGGACTTGTGCATGTTCAGATTTTTAAGATGGTCTCGAACCAGATCCTCTCCTACAGTGGGCCCAAGGTCTTCTAACAGTCCCTGCGTCTACCTTCTAAGACTTGGGTGGTGCGGTTGGAGCCTTTGCCAGTGAAGACTGAGGAAAAGAAGTCATTCAGAACCTCAGCCTTCTCCATATCCTATGTAGCCAGTTCTCCCGAGAGCATCCTCAGGGGGCCTATGTTGTCCCTAGTCTGGTTTTTGTTTGCTATTTACCTGTAAAATCCCTTCCTGTTATCCTTAACATCCCTAACCAAGTTTAATTCTAACTGGGCCTTAGCCTTCCTAACCTGGTCCCTAGCTTCTAAGTTTTACTTAGAAGTTCACTACCAGCAAAATTTCAAAAATAAGAAAGGATAACTGTATGTGCTTTCAGCAAGTTGCAGTTACATTTCCATATGACTGCCTGCAAATGAAGAAACAAAACCAATTTTCTGGTTTCTTCTTTCAGTGTATCAAGTAAAACTTCATTATCATTTTGCAGGTGTTTCAAAAGACAGTTCTTTACCAGACTGTCTGGACACCTAGCATTACCTGATGCCTACTCATTGCCCCACCTTGTTCCAATTCACTGACTCACAGAATGACAGAATCAGGTTGTAAAAGACCATTGAGATCACGGAGCTCAACCGTTGCCCCAGGACTATCAATCCCACCACTAAACCATGCCACTAAAGGCAAACTGATCTCCCTCATGGCTGCCTCTCATAACCTCCAGTCACAGCCACCCCTCACCTGCCCCCTCCTAGTGGCCCAAACTATAAAACTGCTGCCCCTATCCCTCATGGTTGGCCCTCCTCTCCCCTCATGATTTTCACTCGAGGTCGCTGCTGCTCTCCTATCATGCTCTTCCCTCATAATCTTCCCTCATGACTGCCCCCATTCTTCCCTTGCAATAACCCCTCACCCCTCACGGCCGCATCTCCTGTCCCCTCACAATCGACCCCTCAGTATCAATGCTATCCCCTCATGATCTTCCTTCATGACTGCACCTCTTCTCTCCTCATGATCTTAACTCACAGCTGCCCCTGCTCTCCTACCATGATCTTCCTTCATGGCCGCCCCTGCTCTCCTACCATGATCTTCCTTCATGGCTGTCCCTGCTCTTCCCTTACAATAATCCCTCAGCCCTCATGGCTGCCTCTCCTGTCCCCTCACGATCCCCCCTCACAGTTGCCCCTGTTCTCCCCTCGTGATTTTCACTCATGACCACCCTGTTTCCCTATCGTGATTCTCTTTCATGGCCACCCCTTCTCTCCCCTCATGATCCCCTCTCATGGCTGCCCCTCCTCTCCCCCTCATGATCCCGCCTTATGATTGCCCCTGCTCTGAACTCTATTTCCTCATAGCCGCCCCTTCTCTCCCATCATGATCTTTCCTCACAGTCCCCCCTGCTCTCCCCCCACGATCCCCCATCATGGCCACCCTGCTCTCCCCTCACAATCCCTCCTCATGGCTGCCCCTCCTGTCCCCCCACGATTCCCCCTCATGGTTGCCCCTGCTCTCCCCTCACGATTTTCACTCATGCCCAACCCTGCTCTCCTTGAATGATCCTCTTTTATGGCCATCATTATTCTCCCCTCATGATTCCCCCCCATGACCGCCCCACGTCTCCTCTCATGATCTTCCCTCATGGCCTGTCCTCCCCTCATGATCCCCTCCCATGGCTGCCCCTACTCTTCCCTCAGGTTCCCCTTCATAGCTGCCCCTGCTCTCCCCTCACAATATTCAGTTATGGCCGCCTCTGCTCTCCCCTCACAATCCACCCTCATGAGCACCCCGCGTCTCCACTCATGATGTCCCTTCATGGCCACCCCTGCTCTCCCCTCATGATTCCCCCGTCGTGGACAACCCTGGTCTCCCCTCACAATCCCCCCTCACGGCTGTCCCTCCCCCCACGATCCCTCCTTATGGTTGCCCCTGCTCTCCTCTCACGATTTTCTCTCATGGCTGCCCCTCCTCTCCCATCACGATTTTCAGTCATGGCTGACCCTGTTCTCCTATCATGATCTTTCCTCATGACCACCCCACGTCTCTGCTCATGATCCCCCCTCATGGCTGCCCCTCCTCTCCCCTCATGTTGTGCCTGCATGTTTGCCTCTGCTCTCCCCTCACGATTTTCAGTCATGGCCGCCCCTCTTTTCCTATCGTAATCCTCTTTCACGACCACCCCTGCTCTCCCCTCATGATCTGCCCTCATGACCACCCCATGTCTCTGCTCACAATCCCCCCTCATGGCCACCCCTGCTCTCCCCTCATGATCACCCCTTATGGCTGCCCCTGCTCTTCCCTCACGATCCGCCCTTGCGGCTGCCCCTTCTCTCCCCGCAGGATCCCCTCTCATCATTGCCCCTGCGCTCCCCTCATGATTTTCACCCATGGCCGGCCCTCCTCTCCACCCCTCATGTTCTTCCTTCACGGCTGCCCCTGCTCTCCCCTCACGATCTTATTTCATGCCTACCCCTCCTCTCCCCTCACGATTTTCAGTCAAGGGGGACCATGCTCTCCTATCATGATTCTCTTCCACGGCCGCCCCTGCTCTCCCCTCATGAAAGATCATGGCTGCCCCATGTCTCCACTCATGATTTCCCCTCATGGCCGCCCCCGCTCTCCCCTCAGGATCCCCTCTCATGGCCCCTGCTCTCCCCTCACAATCTTCCCTCATGGCCGCCCCTTCTGTCCTCTCACAATCCCCCTTATGGCTGCCCCTCATCTGCCCCCTCGATCCCCCTTCATTTTTGCCCCTGCTCTCCCCTCACGATTTTCTCTCATGGCCGCCCCTGTTCTCCCCTCATAGAATCATATAGAATAGTTAGGGTTGGAAAAAACCTTAACACCATCCAGTTCCAACTCCCCCGGCATGGGCAGGGACACCTCACACTAAACCATCCCACACAAGGCTTCATCCAACCTGGCCTTGAACGCCGCCAGGGATGGAGCACTCACAACCTCCCTGGGCAACCCATTCCAGTGCCTCACCACCCTAACAGGAAAGAATTTCCTCCTTAGATCCAATCTAAACTTCCCCTGTTTAAGTTTGAACCCGTTACCCCTTGTCCTGTCACTGCAGTCCCTGACGAAGAGTCCCTCCCCAGCATCCTTATAGGTCTCCCTCAGGTACTGGAAGGCTGCTATGAGGTCTCCATGCAGCCTTCTCTTCTCCAGGCTGAACAGCCCCAACTTCCTCAGCCTGTCTTCATACGGGAGGTGCTCCAGTCCTGTGATCATCCTTGTGGCCCTCCTCTGGACTTGTTCCAACAGTTCCATGTCCTTTTTATGTTGAGGACACCAGAACTGCACACAATACTCCAGGTGAGGTCTCACAAGAGCAGAGGTAGAGGGGCAGGATCACCTCTTTCGACCTGCTGGTCACACTCCTTTTGATGCAGCCCAGGATACGGTTGGCTTTCTGGGCTGCGAGCGCACACTGCTGGCTCATGTTCATTTTCTCATTGACCAGCACAGAATCACAGAATCACAGAATCCCAAGGGTTGGAAGGGACCTCAAAAGATCATCTAGTCCAACCCCCCTGCAAGAGCAGGGTAACCTACAGTACATCACACAGGAACTTGTCCAGGCGGGCCTTGAATATCTCCAGTGTAGGAGACTCCACAACCCCTCTGGGCAACCTGTTCCAGTGCTCTGTCACTCTTACAGTAAAGAAGTTCTTCCTGATGTTAACGTGGAACTTCCTATGCTCCAGTTTACACCCATTGCCCCTTGTCCTATCACTGGATATCACTGAAAAAAGCCTAGCTCCATCATCCTGACACCTACCCTTTACATATTTGTAAACATTGATGAGGTCACCCCTCAGTCTCCTCTTCTCCAAGCTAAAGAGACCCAGCTCCCTCAGCCTCTCCTCATAAGGGAGATGTTCCACTCCCTTAATCATCTTTGTGGCTCTGTGTTGGACTCCTTCAAGCAATACCCTGTCCTTCCTGAACTGAGGGGCCCAGAACTGGACGCAATATTCCAGATGCGGCCTCACCAAGCCTGAGTACAGGGGGAGAAGAACCTCTCTTGACCTACTAACCACACCCTTTCTAATGCACCCTAAGATGCCATTTGCCTTCTTGGCCACAAGAGCACATTGCTGGCTCATGGTCATCCTCCTATCCACCAGGACCCCCAGGTCCCTTTCCCCTTCACTACTTTCCAACAGGTCACCCCCCAACCTGTACTGGTACATGGGGTTGTTCTTCCCCAGATGCAAGACTCTACACTTGCCCTTGTTGAATTTCATAAAGTTTCTCCTTGCCCAACTCTTCAGCCTGTCCAGGTCACGCTGAATGGCAGCACAGTCCTCTGGTGTGTCAGCCACTCCTCCCAGTTTTGTGACATCAGCGAACTTGCTGAGGGTGCACTCAGTTCCCTCATCCAGGTCATTGATGAAAATATTAAACAGCACCGGTCCCAGCACCGACCCCTGAGGAACTCCACTAGTCACAGACCTCCAGCTAGATTCTGCGCCATTGACCACAACTCTCTGCCTTCTTCCTTTCAACCAGTTCTCGATCCACCTCACTACTTGATCGTCAAGCCCACACTTCCTTAGCTTATCTATGAGAATGCTGTGGGAGACAGTATCAAATGCCTTACTGAAATCAAGAAAAACCACATCTACCACTCTACCATCATCCCTCCACCTAGTCACTTCCTCATAGAAGGCTGTAAGGTTGGTCAAACATGACTTCCCTCTCATAAAACCGTGTTGGCTGTTCTTAATGACCCCCTCATCCTTGATATACATAGAATAAGTTGTTCCATCACCTTTCCAGGGATGGAGGTAAGGCTGACCGGTCTATAATTACCCGGGTCCTCCTTTTTGCCCTTCTTATAGACTGGGGTGACATTTGCCATCCGCCAATCCTCAGTCACCTCTCCCGTCTCCCACGACTTACCAAAGATGATGCAGAGTGGCCTAGCAATGACCTCCGCCAGCTCCGGACTCATCGATTTACACCCCCAAGTCCTTCTCCACAGAGCCACTCTGAATCTCTTCTTTACCCAGTCTGTAGCTGTGCCTGGGATTCCTCCAACCCAGGTGTAGGACCTTGCACTTGTCACGGTTGTATTTCGTAAGGCTGGCATCAACCCACCTCACAAGCGTGTCAAGGTCCCTCTGGATGGCATCCATTCCCTCCAACGTATCAACCGGACCACACAGCTTGGTGTCATCGGCAAACTTGCTGAGGGCACACTCAATCCCACTGTCCATGTCAGCGATGAAAACGTTAAACAAGACCGGTCCCAACACCGATCCCTGACGGACACCACTCGATATTGGCTTCCAGCCAGACATTGAGCCATTGACCACAACTCTTTGTGTGCGGCCATCCAGCCAGTTCTTTATCCACCAAGTGTTCCATCCATCAAATTGATATCATGTTGTTCCTACATGGTTGCTTCTCTTCTCCTCTGACAATTTTCACTCATGGCTGCCCCTCTCTCCCCTCACTATTTTCATTCATGGCCGACACTCTTCTATCATAATACTCTTTCATGGCCATACCTGCTCTCCCCTCATAGCTGCCCCTCTTCTATCCCCAACCCAATCCGCTCTCATCATTGCCCCTGCTCTCCCCTCATGATTTTCACTCACGGCCGCCTCTTCTCTCCCATCATGATCTTTCCTCATGGCCCCCCCTGCTCCCTCCTCACGATCCCCACTCATGGCCACACCTCCTCTTCCCCCACGATTCCCTCTCATGGTTGCCCCTGCTCTCCCCTCGCGATTTTCTCTCACGGCTGCCCCTGCTCTGCCCTCATGTTGTGCCTGCATGGTTGCCCCTCCTCTCCCCTCACGATTTTCACTCATGGCTGCCCCTCCCCTCCCATCATGATTTTCAGTCATGGCTGACCCTGTTCTCCTGTCATGATCCTCCTTCATGGCTACCCCCTGCTCTCCCCTCATGATCTTCGTGACTGCCCCGCATCTCTGTTCATGATCTTTCCTCACGGCCCCCCCTGCTCTCCCCTCACGATCCCCCCTCATGGCCGCACCTCCTCTTCCCCCACGATCCCCCCTCATGGCCGCACCTCCTCTTCCCCCACGATCCCCCCCTCATGGTTGCCCCTGCTCTCCCCTCACGATTTTCTCTCATGGCTGCCCCTCCTTTCCCCTAACGATTTTCAGTCATGGCTGACCCTCTTCTTCTATCATGATCCTCTTTCATGCCCCTGCTCTCCCCTCATGACCACCCCACATCCCGCTCACGAACCCCCCTCATGGCTGCCCCTTCTCTCCCCCCCACGAAACCCCCTCATGGTTTTCAGTCATGGCTGCCCCTGCTCTCCCCTCATGTTGTGCCTGCATAGTTGCTTCTCCTCTCCCCTCACGATTTTCTCTCATGGCTTCCCCTCCTCTCATGATTTTCAGTCATGGCTGACCCTCTCCTGTCATGATCCTCCTTCATGGCTACCCCTGCTCTCCCCTCATGATCTTTGTGACTGCCCCACATCTCTGCTCATGATCTTCCCTCATGGCCACCCCTGCTCTCCCCTCATGATCCCCCCCCCCATGGCTGCCCCTTATCACCCCCAACAATCCCCCCTCATGGTTTCCCCTGCTGTCCCCTCACGATTTCTCTCATGGTTGCCCCTCTTCTCCCCTCACGATTTTCAGTCATGGCTGACCCTCTTCTTCTATCATGACCCTCTTTCATGGCCACCCCTGCTCTCCCCTCATGACCACCCCCCTCCCTGCTCATGATCCCCCCTCATGGCTGCCCCTTCTCTCCCCCCCACGAAACCCCCTCATGGTTTTCAGTCATGGCTGCCCCTGCTCTCCCCTGATGTTGTGCCTGCATAGTTGCTTCTCCTCTCCCCTCACGATTTTCACTCATGGCTGCCCCTGCTCTCCCCTCAGATTGTTCCCTCATGGTTGCTTCTTCTCTTCCCTCATGATTTCCATTCATGGCTGCCCCTTTTCTGCCCTCACGATTTTCAGTCATTGCTGACCCTCTTCTTCTATCATGATCCTCTTTCATTGCCACCGCTGCTCTCCCCTCCTGATCACCACACACATCCCTGCTCATGATCCCCCCTCATGGCTGCCTCCCCTCTCCCCCCCACGAAACCCCCTCATGGTTTTCAGTCATGGCTGCCCCTGCTCTCCCCTCATGTTGTGCCTCCATAGTTGCTTCTCCTCTCCCCTCACGATTTTCTCTCATGGCTGCTCTTGCTCTCCCCTCTTGTTGTGTCTTCGTAGTTGCTTCTGCTCTCCCCTCACAATTTTCACTCATGGCTGCCGCTCTTCTCCCCTCACAATTTCAGTCATGGCTGATCTTGCTCTGCTATCAGGATCCTCTTTCATGGCCACCCCAGCTCTCCCCTCATGACCACCCGCACATCCCTGCTCATGATCCCCCCTCATGGCTGCCCCTTCTCTCCCCCCCCACGAAACCCCCTCACGGTTTTCAGTCATGGCTGCCCCTGCTCTCCCCTCATGTTGTGCCTGTATAGTTGCTTCTCCTCTCCCCTCACGATTTTCTCTCATGGCTGCCCCTCCCCTCACTATTTTCACTCATGGCTGACACTCTTCTATCATGATCCTCTTTCATGGCCATATTTGCTCTCCCCCTCATAGCTGCCCCTCTTCTAACTCCAATCCAATCCCCTCTCATCATTGCCCCTGCTCTCCCCTCATGATTTTCACTCATGGCCGCCTCTTCTTGCCCATCATGATCTTTCCTCATGGCCCCCCCTGCTCCCTCCTCACGATCCCCCCTCATGGCCGCACCTCCTCTTCCCCCATGATTCCCTCTCATGGTTGCCCCTGCTCTCCCCTCGCGTTTTTCTCTCATGGCTGCCCCTCCTCTCCCCTCACGATTTTCAGTCATGGCTGACCCTCTTCTTCTATCATGACCCTCTTTCATGGCCACCGCTGCTCTCCCCTCATGACCACCCCCTCCCTGGCTCATGATCCCCCCTCATGGCTGCCCCTTCTCTCCCCCCCCACGAAACCCCCTCATGGTTTTCAGTCATGGCTCCCCTGCTCTCCCCTCATGATCTTCGTGACAGCCCCATATCTCTGCTCATGATCTTTCCTCATGGCCACCCCTGCTCTCCCCTCATGATCCCCCCCCCCCCCCAAATGGCTGCCCCTTATACCCCCCACAATCCCCCCTCATGGTTTCCCCTGCTGTTCCCTCACGATTTTCTCTCATGGTTGCCCCTCTTCTCCCCTCACGATTTTCAGTCATGGCTGACCCTCTTCTTCTATCATGACCCTCTTTCATGGCCACCCCTGCTCTCCCCTCATGACCACCCCACATCTCTGCTCACGAACCCCCCTCATGGCTGCCCCTTCTCTCCCCCCCACGAAACCCCCTCATGGTTTTCAGTCATGGCTGCCCCTGCTCTCCCCTCATGTTGTGCCTGCATAGTTGCTTCTCCTCTCCCCTCACGATTTTCTCTCATGGCTGCCCCTGCTCTCCCCTCAGGTTGTTCCCTCATGGTTGCTTCTCCTCTTCCCTCATGATTTCCATTCATGGCTGCCCCTCTTCTCCCCTCACGATTTTCAGTCATTGCTGACCCTCTTCTTCTATCATGATCCTCTTTCATTGCCACCGCTGCTCTCCCCTCCTGATCACCACACATCTCTGCTCATGATCCCCCCTCATGGCTGCCCCTTCTCTCCCCGCCATGAAACCCCCTCATGGTTTTCAGTCATGGCTGCCCCTGCTCTCCCCTCATGTTGTGCCTCCATAGTTGCTTCTCCTCTCCCCTCACGATTTTCTCTCATGGCTGCTCTTGCTCTCCCCTCTTGTTGTGTCTTCGTAGTTGCTTCTGCTCTCCCCTCACAATTTTCATTCATGGCTGCCGCTCTTCTCCCCTCACAATTTCAGTCATGGCTGATCTTGCTCTGCTATCAGGATCCTCTTTCATGGCCACCCCTCCTCTCCCCTCATGATCTTTCCTCATGACCACCCCACCCCACATCTCTGCTCATGATGTCCCCTCATGGCCACCCCTGCTCTCCCCCCACAATCCCCTCTCATGGCTACCCCTGCTCTCCCCTAAGGATCCTTCCTCACTGGGGCTGTTCAGCCTGGACAATAGAAGGCTTCTTGGAGACTTCATTGCAGCCTTCCAGTACCTGAAGGGGGCCTATAGGGATGCTGGAGAGGGACTGTTCTTCAGGGGCTGTAGTGACAGGACAAGGGGTAACGGGTTAAAACTGCAACAGGGGAAGTTTAGATTGATTTAAGGAGGAAGTTCTTTACTGTGAGGGTGGTGAAGCACTGGAATGGGTTGCCCAGGGAGGTTGTGAGTGCTCCATCACTGGCAGTGTCCAAGGCCAGGTTGGACAGAGCCTTGGGTGGGATGGTTTAGTGTGAGGTGTCCCTGCCCATGGCAGGGGGGTTGGAACTGGATGATCTTGAGGTCCTTTCCAACCCTAACTATTCCATGGGTACCCCTGCTCTCCCCTCATGATATCCTTTCATGACTGCCCCACATCTCTGCTCATGATCTTCCCTCATGGCCACCCCTGCTTTCCCCTCATGATCCCCCCTCATGGCTGTCCCTCGTCACCCCCCACGATTCCCCCTCATGGTTGCCCCTGCTCACGATTTTCACTCATGACTGCCCCTCCTCTCCCCTCACGAGTTTCAGTCATGGCTGATCCTCCTCTCCCCTCACGATTTTCAATCATGGCTGACCCTCCTCTCGTATCAGGATCCTCTTTCATGGCCGCCGCTGCTCTCCCCTCACGATCCCGTCTCATGGCTGCCCCTGCTCTACCCTCATAATCTTCCCTCATGGCTGCCCCTTCTCTTTCCTCAAGATCCCTCCTGATGGGTGCCCCTCCTCTCCCCCCACGGTCCCCCCGATGGCTGCCCCTCCTCTCCCCCCACAGTCCCACCTCATGGCTGCCCCCTCTCTCCCCTTATGATCTTTCCTCATGGCCGCCCCTGCTCTCCCCCCATGATGCCCTCTCATGGCTGCCTCTCCTCTCATGATCCCCCCTCCTAATTGCCCCTGTTCTCCCCTCATAATCTTCTCTCGTGGCCACCCTTCTCTTCCCCCATGATCTTTCCTCATGGCCGCCCCTCCTATCCCCTCATGATCTTCCCTCATGGCTGCACCTCTTCTCCCCCGCCCCGATCCCGCCTGATGGCTGCCCCTTCTCCCCCCTCATGATCTTTCCTCATGGCGGCCCCTGCTCTCTCTCTTCATGATCTTTCCCGGCTGCCGCTCCTCTCCCTTCAGAATCCCCCCTCACGCCTGCCCCTGCTCTCCCCTCATGATCATGGCCACCCCCATCTCCTCTTCACAATCTTCCTTCACCCCTCGTATCAGCCCTTCTCCCCCTCCCACCAACCCATGTCCTTGATTGCCTTTGTGTGTTTTTTTTTTTTTGTTTTTTTTTTTTGGCTTTTTTTTTCCCTCTCATTTTCTGCTCAAGAGGTTAAAATAAAAAAAGAAGGGTTTGAAATTATTTAAGGAAATGGGATTTTGCTGGCTTGTACAGACCGATGGAAAACCTCAAGAGTTCCAGCTCACAGAGGCAAGTTTCTACATCGACATCTCTAGGCATATAAATAAGCTGCTGCCTTGTTTTTGTTCTTTCTGGAACGTCTGCACTTTGCTGTTTTGTCTACATGTGTTTTGTCTGCTGTCCCAGTTCACAAACATTTTCACCACCTCCATTTTGGAAGTTCTCTGTCCGTCTGAGGCAAGCAGCCGCTGACGAAAGTATGCGAACTAACACGTCTTTAGAGAGCTCATCTTAAAAGAAGTTTCAGAAATCACCAAAAAAGTACTCTCAGCACGTCCGGCTGCACTGAAACATAAACCCCACGGGTTGGGAGCTTCTTCTGACAGCTGCGTTGGACGGCTATGAAAAGCACAACTTGCCATTCCAGTTCTGACAAGTATTTTCAATAAACTGAGCTTTCACAAGCGGTTTCGGCAGCAGAACGGGTGACACACAGGTTACACGCAGCCTACTGCGACTTATTTCCGTGCCTTTTGTCCCTAATTGATGGCTGCCAAAGTAACCTCTTCCTAAGGTAATGCTGCCACTTGCAGAAGAACGTGGCGCACCACGAGAAAGGCAGAGACTGCCCACGGACACGATGATGTCTTCGGAGCCGCTCTCCGAGCTACAGGACAGCCCGCAGCGGTACCCAGCCCTCACGACCGGGCGCTGCAGCCGTCGTTGACTGGAAAGGCTTCACGACCCTGCGCTCTGCGGGAGCTGGGGGTCTGGCCCTGGCTCGGATTCATAGCAAGTACAGGGCAGGACGCTCCGGCCCTGAAGCTCTGCTCTGCTCCTGAAGGCGCCCAGCAGCACCCGCTACCCAGCGCGCCTCAGACCCGCGGGGCAGGAGCGCGGGAGGGAGGGTGGCGCTCTACGCATGCGCCCCCAGAGCCCGCCAGCACCTCCGACGCCTGCGCCGTGCTCAGCGCGCGGGGCGGCAGAGCGGCGGCCGGGGTGAGGGGGGCGCATGCGCTGTGGCGGCCTCCGAGGCGGGGAGGAGGGGTGGCCGCTTCCCCCCATTTAGCTGTAAGGGAGCGGGTGCGGCGCTTTCGGCTGCCAGCGCGGGAGAAGGCGGGCGGGCGGGCGGGCAGCCGCAGGGGACTGTCGGAGGGGGTGGGGGGAGTCACTGCAGCCGCGGCCACCTCTCCCTGCTCCTCCTCCGTAAAGCGCCCTCCACCCCGCCCTCTCCCCGCCCGGGACCGAGTCTGGTGGCCACAAAATGGCGGATGGGGAGCTGAACGTGGACAGCCTCATCACCCGGCTGCTGGAAGGTGAGTGAGGCGCCGGCGGCCCCGTCTGTCTGCAGCCCCGCGCCGCGCGGAGAGTGAGAGCGCACCGCTGCCTTCTGCCGGGCTCCCCCGCGGGAGACGGAGCTGCCGGCGGGGTGGGAGGACGCGGGTGGGGCGGGCGCGACCCGCGCTGCTGCTGCTGCTGCTGCTGGGGGAGCAGCGGCACCGTGTCCTCCGCGCCGCCGGGTCCGGGGTGGCAGGCGGGAGCGGGGGTGCGCGGCTCGGCGTTGCCCCGGCCTGGCCCTGCGGAGCCCCTCGGAGGAAGGAGGGGCGCATTCGAGCGTCCTGTCGGCGCTGGTGTGTGCGGGGGTCCCTCCTCCCCGTCTAGGTGTAGTGGTTACCTTCCTATTTTAACGATAAAGCGCCTGAGTTTCCTTCTTCCCTTTCCACCCTGCTGCAGCTGCCTGGCTGAGGGGCGAACTGAAGAAAGCTCGCTAGCTGAGCTATGGGAGGCATTATGCCTTCCTCCGGTTGGGTTAGTCGCAGTCGTCCGTGTTTAAAATTGTTGTCTGGAGCTGCGTTATGTATGGAGTTGTATGTACGTGAGCGTCACTGGAAGCAGAGGGATTTAGTGCCCTGACATTCCTCCGTCTGCCTACGGGGCAGTCTCCAAAAGTGGTTTTAATGGATGGCAGATAAAAGCTATGAAGGATTTTGTGTGTATTAGTGAGCCTTGCCTTTAAGGAGAAAACTTACTCCTTGCTTTCGCAGAAGCTGGGGAGCTACTGATAGCATTTTCTTTTTAAGTAATGTCTTGAATGCATAGTCTTTTTAGGCTCCTTTTCCCATTATCTTTAGTTCACATTCAGCAAATACCTGGCACGTTGGATATGAGAGTGTATGCGTGGGTATGCACTGTTCAGTTACTCAGTTGCTGTATTCCTTGAATAGTTGGATCACTTTGCAGAAGGCTTAGAGAAAGGAATTTATGGAATATGTACAGTTTTGGATGTGAAACAAGTTTTGTAAGTCTGAAAGTTTTGTTCAGCTGAGTTACTACAAAGCAGAGTTTTTAGGGCTTTGAGGATTTTTTTTTTAGTTGTTGCTATCTGTACTTTTTAGAAACTTAATTATGAACAATAAAGTCAATGTTTTAGAGCACATAAAAGCTTTGGGCACTTGTGCTCGTATTTATGATTTAAGGTATGCAGTTTAGTATGGTATGAAGAAACCTGCAGGTATCATCAGCTGTAGTTTATCTTTGATCACTGATACAGATAAACCTCCCCTTTTCTGGATGTTGAAACCCAGATTAGTAGGTAGGTTTTTAAGACCAACCAAATAATAACCTAGTAAACATTGACTTAATAATGCTGTTTTTTTGAGGGATATCATGTATGTGTGTAGTTGATGGGTTTTTGAGACACACTTTAAAAACCATTTGCAAGATACTTTTTGCTCATTGGTGTAGTTACTTAAATACAGATTGCTTCAAGAAGACGGGTTCTGCACTGTTTTGATATGCAACTTGTTGGATTATTGTGCTACCTATTATCTTACATATTACTCTGCTTATATAATTTATTTTTTTTTTTAAGTAAGGCTTTTAAAATGTGTGTTCCATACCTTTTATATACTCCATAAACACTTGTGTTGCAACTGTCTAGCTTTTGGGGCTATGTTTAAGTGCCTTGCGCCTGAGCAATCTGATCTGCGCTTTGAATTCCATAGTACTTTTAAGCTTTAGAAATATCTACTTGCAACTTCTGAGCCCAGCTTTGCTTATAATTTTTCATCTCTTGTTTCCAAGTCTGTTTCTTCCTCTGAGCAGAGATTAGGAAGTTTCTTAGGGGAAATTGAGTATCTTTCTCTGCTTGTCAGCTACTAACAGTAGTAGGAGTGTACAACATCTTGTATCTGAAAGGGAATAGATTCTTACAGGTTTTATTTGTGGGGGAAAAAAAACCCAAACCAACAAAAACCAGCTATTAAAAGAATGCTTTGTATGTGAATTATTTTTGCTTCCATTTAACATCTTTCATTTGTTCTGCTAGCTTACAGTATTTTAAGCTGTGGTTCAAATAGCAGTGTTTCACAATGAAGGGTTTTTTTGTACAATTGGCAGCTCACATTCTGGAGCTCATGCTGTTGCTTAGCTGACCTGTTCTGGTAAAGTGAGTATGAATGCCTCCCCATGCTGCTTGTGCAGAAAAATTGCTGTTGGCTCTCATCTCTGAAGTAATTAGTTTAGAGCTTGTTTTTTGGGTCCATATTCCACACTTTGACATAAAGGATATGGGAACATGGCTTTTGAGCTGTTAAAACGCACATTGAAATAATAAAAAGACACCTTTATGAAACGTTATGCAGTACCTGTCTAGGCCTTTTGGTTACTTTAAGTGAAATGGATGGCTTTAAGTTTGAATAGCAGTTTACAATTGTGTCTCAGTGACTGCTGCCATTTGAAAGGGTAGCAAATATATATTAAAAGCCACAGCAACAGGAAACATGCTGTTGCTGGACTGCTGGCTAGTGACACCTGTTTCTAGGCTGTGATATTAGCTGTCTTGAGTTCTTGCTCATACTTAATTAGGTTAGTCTAACTGTTTTTACCTTTGTTGCTTAAGAGTATGTTTGGGGGGGGGCGGTGTTGGGTTATATGACACATTAACTCACCTTTTGATTGAAATTACCTCAGATCATCTTACCCTCTGTATGTCGTGGTTTTGTTTTTTGTTTGGGGCTTTTTCTTTTTTTCTTCTGCAGTAGCATTATGAGATGGCCCATATCTAGGCTGCTTGGGGGAATTCATTAGGAAGTTTTTCCCAGCCTTCAACACAGGTACTTGTAGTCCTACCCTGAACTTCAGTGATCTTTTGAGTGCTGGAAGCCAGTGATTAACTCTTAAGTTAAACTGGGAAGACTCAACTGAACTATAGTGTAATGTATGGGGATGGTCTTCCAGGACATTAACTTTTAATATCCATGTTATTTTGCATATACTAATTTCTTATCCTCTTTATTAATTGGATAGGTGGTGAATTTAGGAATGATAAGAGCAATGTTTTGAATTGGTTTTGTCTTGCAATAAAAATAGTACTTGGTAACTAGCTAGTGATGCTCTGTAAGTTCTCTTTGGAGGGAAGTAAAGCTTAAAGTGTATACTGTATGTATAGTGTCTAAACTTAGCAATGCTTTCTTTTATTTCTTCTACCTCCAGACTTTCAGTTCTTTTTTCCTTACTAGAAGAGTGAGGGAGATGCTAGTGCTCTTAGATGTAGCCTGACTGATCTTGGAGATACTTCAAGCTTTAATATAAGATTTCTGTCAATAAATCACTCATAAGTGAATCTGCAGAGATTTGTAGGTCATGTAAACACAAAATTCCATAGCTTTGCTACAACATTTTGGACTGATATGTGACCATGACAGCGAATAAGCCAAATCAGTTGTCAGACTGTTTCCTTCTTGTACTGGCGTGCAGAACTGGACTCATGGATCAGTTAGTTATGCTATGTTACGCAAATGATAGCCTCATTTTTGCTTCAGTGTGCAGACTTTTTTTGTGGTTTTTTTTTTTTTTTTGGTGGGGTGGGGGGAGGGGTTTGGTTTTTTGGTGGTTTGTTTTTTTTTTTGTTGGGTTTTGGGGGGGGGTGTTGTGTTTTTTTTTTTGTTTGGTTTGGTTGGTTTTTTGTTTCCTACCTTCCTGGCTATGCCATCTGGTGGATAGATTTTTTTTATTATTTTTTTTTTCCCAGTCCATTCTAGCTGTGGACAGCATAGGAATATTACACATATGTGAAACTCATGAGTGTAGCAGATGTGACATATGGTCATCTGTTCCAACCCCACCTCCCAGCAATGAACAGGGACACCTTCAACTAGATCAGGTTGCTCAGAGACCCATCCAGCCTGACTTTGAATGTTTCTAAGGATGGGGCATCCGTCACCTCTCTGGGCAACCTGTTCCAGTGTTTCACCACTCTCATAGTGAAAAATTTCTTCCTTACATCTAGTCTAAATCTCCCCTCTTCTAGGTTAATACCATTACCCCTTGTCCTATTGCAGCAGGTCCTACTAAACAGTCTGTCCCAATCTTTCTTGTAAGCCCCCTTTAAGTATTCATAGGTCTCAATAATGTCTCCTGGGAGCCTTCTCTTCAGGATGAGCAGAGAAGTTTTTCTTCTTTCAACACAGTTTTTAGTCTCTGAAGCTGAAATCGCTGCTTCTGTTATGTTGTGTTTTGCCCCATGTAGGTTCATCATGATCCCTCTGGTGGGAAGTGCCCTTAAATTTGCAGAAATGGTGAGCTAAATGGATGCATGAGTTTTACATTTAAGCCAGGCTGTAAGCCAACTTAAACTTTGGTGATGTGTGGAAAAACTCCCTCTGTATCAAAGCAAGGTTGCTGGTATAGGTGTGACCTTACTTGTAAAGAGTGCTGTGGATGATGCTAAGTTAAGACTGACATATTTTTGTCTGAGTGTTGGGCTTTGTGTTTCTTTGCTGTTTGTGTCTCTTAAAATTTCTGGATGTAAGGCAGATCAGCTGGACTAGACTTTCTGCACCTTCAAATATGTAAGTGTCTGTCTTATTAAGCACTGAGGAGTTTACAGTATGAAAGAGAGGATGTTCTTGGAGAAACCCAGACATACGGCAGCCTTAAATACAAGCTTTGTTTCTGTGAAGACTATAGCTGTACAAAAACCCCTTACCTTGCTTAGGCAAGAAACCTTGCTTGCCTAAATCTAGCTAACTGAACATGGATCTGCTCTAAAACAGTATTATTTTTGGTGATGCTGGGAGGTCTACCAGTTCTGACAGTACTGATCCACTAAGAAAACTGTGAAGTGTTTATCCAGTATGAGTTGTCAGACTTTCAGTAGACATGGAGGATGGTTGTTGCTTCAGTGTTCAGCTTGGTGTGATTTTTTTTCAATTGTCTTAAAAGCTGGTTGTGTGGTGTTCTTATGTCATTCGATGTCTTCTAAGAAAGCTGTGACCTTAACTTTCTTCTGATTTCAGCGGTCTTTCAGGTTGTGATAAAGATAGAAATTTGAATATTATTCATTTTTTCAAGTGGATTTTGGATTTTAAATGCTTATGAAACAATTGAGATTTTTCTCACTAATTTTAAATGCTGTAGAGCTACTGGCCTGATTTATTATGGCCAGTAATGGATTTCTTGTTTTGTTAGTATCTTAATTAAAATATCCAGCCAGCCTGTTGGTGTGTTATGATATAGTAGTAGTACTTGCAGTTCCACAGGCTTCATAACTGATACTGAAGAGAAGCAGTTGTAGAAAAGGAAAATAAACCTTAATGATCTGTTGCAAAACAACATAAGGAAACCATGGAGGTGAACCTTGAATGAACAAGGGTTATTACCTGTTTTGGTGTGAAATCACTGTGTAATTTTCTATTAGAAAAATAGGGAGAACTTATTTAGGAGTTTCTTGCAAATAATGCATTTTTGAAATAGTCTTTAGAGACAGAAAGACAATAGGCATTTTTCATCTGTTTCTAGGAGGGCAGGTATTGTATTAAGCAGGGACAAGGGATAGAAGAACGATATTTGTTTTGGGGTTTGTACAGCAGTGCAGATATCAGCCAGTTCATCTTTAGGTTTATAAGTGCATGATGAATAGTTGGCTTGAAAAATGGCTGTGGAGGCCAAGAGCCCAGTGTTAGGTGGTGTGTGCTGGTGTTTCTTTATTCTGTCTGACTCTTCTCACACTTGAAGGCTACATGATTCAGTAACTGTTTCATTTAGGTATTACACAGCACCCTTGTTGCTTGAGTCATTCAGTGTTTTGCTCAGGGTACAGCTAAACTGTAGCGTAAAGGGAGGAAAAAACTGGCCTTTTTATTTAATGTAGAAAAGGTTATTTTTAATATTTGATAGTTGCAATTAAATGTTCATTAGAGGCCACCAAATGTAGCTATGTCACTTCTTGGAAAAGGAAGAAAATCCCCACCACCATATATGGTTTAGAACTGCAGAGTCAGTCCTGCTGTGTTTGGCTAGTACTGCTCAGTAAGGTCAGATGCTGTACGCGGTGAAGGAAGCAGGGCCTGGTGTATAGCAGATCTACACTTAACTGCAACCTAAAGTGCATCTAATGTGTCTGGTTCATGATTTAAACATGGAAAGGAGCACATTTACTGCCTTCTCTTACGGTTTTTTGATTTGTCTTAGTACCTCTTAGTTTCACAGCACCATTTTCTGCAGTTTGGTTTTTGGGTTTTGGTTTTTTTTTTGTTTTAACACCAAGCTTGATAAAAAGCTTTTGTCTGTATATCGTGAATAACCATATTGCTTAAATACCTGAGACATTAAAGAGGTGCAAAAGTCATGTTAAACACCACGGGTTTTTTTATTACAATTGAAGTAACTTACCTCCTTGGCACTTCTCAGGAGTTGAGTAACTTTGTAATTTGCATCTGTCTTCCTTGAATTTTAGGGATTTCATTAGCACTGCTTTAGAGGAAAAGGAGGTCAAACTTTGAGAAATAAGCTGAAATTCTTTGTTCCATGAAACTTTTATGCTAGCTTAGCCTTCCAAGTGGACTAGAACAGGAATTGCTACTGCTTCATGTAATACTTCATAGTGAGAGGCTTCTACCTTGTACATGGCTAGTTGTGTGAGTTTTAGGCCCAAGTGTAATTAAACAAATAGTAAATACAGACCGATAAAAAGCATTATGGTTACACCATTTGCTTACAGAAAGTAGTAACTCATGATCTTGTCCTTCAGCCTTGAATTCAGCAGTTCTTGGAACTGTGCATGATATAGAATGACTGAGACCCATTAGTTGGTTTATGGAACACTGGTGTAAGGAAGCAGGTCCACAGAAAGCAAATACAGTGGGTGAAGGTGGTGTAGGGACATGTAGGTGTTTTGATGGGTTTGTTTGGGTATCCCCTGAGGCAACTTCACATACTAGTTTCTAGTGAGGCTCTGTCTCCATGAGTGCTAATTCTAAGAATGTAGATTCAGATTTGGGTAGAAGAGCATCGCTTCACTGTTCAGTACTATTCCTGGTTAGAAATTAAAGGCTTGGGTGGTCTCTTACTCTGCAGTGAATTTGTGTTTATGTACTGCTAAAATGAATTCACAAGCAATTGTTGCGTTTTTCAGCAGAATACCTAATATCAAGGACATCCAGTGAAGGCAAATTTATTAAGATTTTAATATTACTATGATACATAAGCACAGTTCTTCATCAAAAACCTCCCTAGAAGGCTGATTCATCTATTTTTAGTGGAGATTTTGAGTAAAGTACCATAGGAAAGGTGCAGGGCTTTGCTGTGTGCACCATGTAGAGGAGCTGCATATTCAGCAATAGGCTTTTGTGGAATTGAGCAAAGCTGTGGCAGGGCTTCATTTATATTATTATTGTCTGCCAGAATAACACATGAATGAGAGTCATTCTAAGATCAGTTCTGTTACACCAGTTCTGAAACTTTGAAAAATTGTGTTGCTGGCTTAACTCGGTGTTTTGCTGCAAGATAGGGAGAGCTGCTTCTGGATGACAGCTGAACAATTTAAATTACAAAGTGTTTTGAGTGCACAAAATACTTATACTCAAAGTTTTGCTTTCCAAATTGAGAGGCGCTTCGAAAATCCGATGTAGGATTCCTGACTTAAAGCCATGAAAATATGTTACTTGGATTTTAAAAATGCTGAGAGCAGATAGCTTCAGAATGCTGTTTCCAAAAACAGTGTAAGGACTGTTTGTTTGTTTCCAAGTCATAGGTAATGCCCCCTTTGGCTTCCAAATCTGTTCTGCTCCTACTATTGAGAAATGGTTCAGGATCCATCAAGTGCTCCAAAGTACTTTGAAGTGCAAGAAATAAATAGTTAAATGTCATAGTTGTTAATCACCAATCATTAAACATTCCACAGAATGTTAGGGGGAGTGTAAGCTTGTGGGATTTGCGTATATGCAATTTGTAAAATTGCATGCTTGCAGTCTTGTGTTGTAGTTTGGGGTTTTTTTTAGATATACTCTGGCAAAATAGATGTCTAAAGCCATCATTTCAGAAGTGAGCTTGGCTGGAACTACAGTGAAAAGAAGCAGAACCAGCTGCTTATTCCTTCACTCGTCCTAGCCCAAGTTCACAGTGGATGTATTCTCCAGCTTGGGGGACTATCTAGGTTACATTTCTGTTTTGCTATGTCCTTGTACTAAAAAGAGAAGATCAGTTCATGGATGCAGTTTACTGTGTGGCCACGTAAATGCATATGCCTGCAAAACAGCAGAGTGTAGGAAAAGGAGGTTGCTTCTTCGCAATAATACTGATCTCATTTTTTTGAGTCTTAGAAGTCTGTCTGGGTTTTAATGTTATGCTAAAACCGTGAGTCTTTTGTCCAGTAATCAGCACAAGCATGGTATTGGAGAACACAGGATAAATGCTTAGGACAGCTGTGCATACCATAACTGACTCAGTAATTGAAGAAACTTCTATTAGTGATGCCACGAATAAGGAGCTTGGTTGCTTGGAGTGAGAGGCACAGCAGAAACAAGCGTGACAGAAAAGGTTAAATGTATTTTCTCCAGTTCATGAGAGGATATGGCAAAAAGTGATGCTTGCAGAACTTCCAACAGCCAGTTCTCGACCCACTTCACTTAATGTTACTTATTTTCTTTCTCTCTGGTACAGTTTTACGTAATCTGCTACTCTCTGGCATGAATTTGGAAGGATTGAAAAAATACAGTTATTTTTGCTGAATTTCTTTTCTTTGCTGTTGCTGTGCAACTCATGTTTGGGATTACTAATTGCTGTTAATAGACTTGATAATGTTGTTTATCAAAGGTTGTGTAAATGCAGACGCCATTTTAATATCGATTAGAGCAGCGTTTAGATTGCTATTACTGTTGAGCTAAAATAATAGCCTGATAGTACAATGCATAAAGTTGCTTTTAATTCTCTTTATTCCCTGCTACGTCACTCTGCTTTAAGCTCCTTGCAGCAAAGGCTTCTTACGGCATAGAACTATGCATGTATGATTGTGTATTACAACAGGAATTGCTGTCCCAACTGAAGACCTTTATGTAAATCAAAGCTTGTTTAGAGCATCTTAAAGAGAATTAATTTACATTTATTGTTGAGATGCTGTTTCTGCTTCGGGTAAATGAGAACAATTGAAAATGATGTTTTTTCCCAGTGCTGTTAAAGGCTTGCAGCGAGTTACAGATGTTACAATGCATGCAGCTATGACTTGCATGTTTTAAGAATTATTAGCTATAGGAATTACATACGTGAGTCTGAGAAAGATCACATATGCTCTTGATCCCATTCTCATAACTTCCTCTTAAATCTGTTCTTGGCATTTGAAAAACTAAATGTGATGAGAGATGCTCTTGTGTACAATCCATACAGGGCTCAGCTGAGCCAAGGCAACTGGAGCAAAATTCTTGTGGTGGTGTAAGTGTAAGCTGGTGAAAGATGTGCTTAGTCTTGCTTGTGTACTTGTGCCGCAGCTGTGGCACAGCTGTTCCATGTGACTACTGGGGAACCTTTCAGTGCCTTTTAAATCCAGTACAGTTCTGAGGCTTCCAGGGTCGTGGTAGCTTCTCATTTTTCCAACATGTATTGCCCTTATTGATGATCAGGGATTGTGGGGAAAAAACCTTTTTTCATATCATTGATGATTACTCCTCGTGAAACCCCAGGCTTTGTACTATTTCACATGTAACTGAGGTCATGTGTTTGCTATGTGGAGCTGCTGACTGTTCAAATGGAAGTTGCCTTTGCAAAGTTGCAGTGGCCCACATTTGTATCCTACTTCTCAAGGGCTGGAAGTAACTGCAGTCATTAGGTGTCTGTTCTCTTCAGAGTGTGACACACTTGCCACAATTGTAGAAACTTCTCTTATCTGGAGAAAGCAGAGTGTGGTAACAAGTTACTGTCCTGTTTGTTGGTTTGTCTTTTAAGAGCTTGCAGCATTTAAGGCTGTACTGCAGAAAGAAGAGAACTAACATCAAGATGATGGATATACTGACTATGGCAGTTAATTTTGAAGTCAGGAGCTGCATGTTCACTGTGCCTTCTAATGCAAAAATCCAGCCTCAATCCTATAAAGCAAGTTTTCCAAGTTTAAACCTCCATGTGAGTTTCAGAGGGAGCTAAAGGCTTGTGTTCTAAGAAATAGTGATTAAATCGAAGTTATTTTAAGTGTTATCAGTGCTCTCCTTGAACTGTTGTCTCAATTTTAGGCTCTGTGCTTGGTCTGGTGCTACTTACAGTAGCACTAATATTGTGTATGGAGGGCTCTTGTGGGTTTGAGCTCTGAAACTGCAGTGGATGAGTGGATGTAAAAGGTGTGCAGTTGCGTCACTTGGTTTTCATCTATGTGAAATGGCTTCATTCTGGTGCTGTGAAACATGATGGTAGTTAATTACAGAGGAAGATTTCATTGCATATCAAAACGGGCTAAAAGAAATCGGTTTGTAGTGGAAAAATGGGACTGAAAAGATAGCTGTGCTGCATGCTGCTTCAGTTTGACCTTGATGTTTTAATTAACAATTGTTTCAGAATTATAGCCACTGGTATTTAGACTCTGCTCTTTCAGGTAGGAGTTCTATTGTGCATAGCAACAGTTTATTGTGCCTATCAAAATGAGTTTCTGGTCTCTGAAAGGGATCATTATAAGCTCCAGGAATGCAAATGTTTTAAAAGGTGGTGATTGGAGCATTTTGGTACCTCACAAATTGGATAGTCAGTCCTGTGCAAAACTGCAGGCCTGAGAAACTACTTTTTCTAACTAATAATAGCCACGGGGCTGAAGATGTATCTATAATCTTGGTAGATGTTTGAGATGTGATGAAAGCCTGTAGGCATCTATTGTTTTCTATTCACTTTGATGATGTCTCTCTGCCTTTGTGTTCTTCTAACAAGTAAGCCAGAATTTTAATGCATGAAAAACACCAACAAAAGTGTAACTAAGAAGCTGTTCAGCTGTTTGCTTTCTCAAGTGTAGCTGAAATCTTAATTAGCAAAAGGAATGTGACTTACCATATGGTAAATATCACCTGGTACTGATTCAGAGTTTCACTTATAGAAGTCCTGTGCCACAGCCTTATTCTTGTGGGATTCTTAATGAGCAAAGTATTTCCAGAATATGCTCACAGCAGACTATCCCTCCTGCAATTTTGGCACTCAGACTGGCTGTCCCAGGATCTGGTTTCACATCTCTTCCGTGATTGTGAAAACCGTTCTTCATTTCAGCCTCTTCGCATGTTCCTGTGGCTGCTTCCCAACCTCAGTTTAACAAGTATGTCTGGTGTTTATTAAAAATAAATGAAAATGCATAGCACAGTGTTGGAATGATCAGATGTGCAGTTACACAGGGAGAAGTATGCAGTGATAACCAGAGCAGAGCTTTTTGAGTTTGACACTTAGGACTGTAGTACAGGGTGACCTAGGACAAAATGTTTCCCCTCATATCCTTTTTTTTTCTGTTACATAATGCAGTTAATTATACTGATCTCCTCTCTAAAGTGTGTTTTCTGGAAGCTACATGAAAATAAAAAGGGGGTTATATTAATTGGAAAAAAAAAGTTGCAAGCTTACTTTTTTGTTTTGGAGAGGAGAAACCAGGAACTTACTTATGTGTGAAGAACTAGTTTTTGGTATTCTGTTCACAGATCTATCTTACTAGACTTCATGCTGCTGCAGATAGAATTTTTTAGTAGTAATATGTTACTATGTTTGCGTTTGTTGAAAGCATTTGGATTTGAACTTCTAAAGTTCTGTACCAGCTTCTCTTGTAGGTACTGCTGTGATTTAATGCTTCTGTCTAAAGCAGATGGCAGAACAGGATGTTCACCTGTTGTAGACACTGATACATTCTGGCTTATTTGAGCTCTGTAGTTTGGTTTATGCTGAGATGTGAGACTGACCTGGATCAGCCAAAGTGCAGACAAATTTGTTCTCTTTTGCTGCCTCATTAAAGACACATTAAAGCCTCTGACAGAGGAATCATATAGGTATTTGTTGAAAGAAGCAGCTGCATATAAACTTGCCAGAAGATGTTTATTGGAGTGCAATGACGTGAATGTTTTTGAAAACTTAGTGATAAATACAGGTCTGAGTACCTGACTTATTGGTATAGCAATTCAATTTAATTCTAATTAGAATGTCTTTGGACATAAAGGTTCCAGTAGCTCAAGAGCCATTACATATGAATGAAGGTTTCGTCAGACTTTCATGGGTTTTAGTGGTATGTTTCAAATACGGTAGTTGCAGCTGCCTGAAGTGTATACATGCCAGTGGTTTTTCTTTGTATTTAGCTAGCCCTGTTGAACTCAGCAGTCCTGAAGTAGTTCATTTTGGGCTAATGTAAAAGTGCTTTCAGGTTTTGAGTCTTAGGATTTTTTTTTTCCTATTATGAATATTCTGGCATAATGGGATTGTTAATTTAAACACATTTTGAAGTTGCTTTTATCCAAATATGGACAAAAGCGAGGCTTAAATAACTCTATTCTGAGAACCTGATTTAACAGGAATGCATACTGACCTTACAGCGCAGGTTACAGTAGCACAGAGATTAATTTTAAAATTCATTGGAATACGTAATTCCAACACAATTGGTAGATATGCTGGAGTGGGCTGCTGGCTTTTTGATAAGTACAGATTTTAAATACAGCTCATCTGCACTTACCTATTGCTGTGTGATAATTATCTTCAATTGTTATACTTCTCATTTCAGTACGAGGATGTCGCCCTGGGAAGATTGTTCAGATGACCGAAGCAGAAGTTCGGGGTTTGTGCATAAAGTCACGGGAAATATTTCTTAGCCAGCCTATTCTCCTGGAACTAGAGGCACCTCTGAAAATATGTGGTATGTAAACTTTGAGTGGTTTATGTAGGTGTTTTAATCTAGTTGTATGCTAAGTGGGTTGGAAGGATACTGAGAAAGGCAAGTGACCTTGACCTGGGTGATACAGATTAGAGTGAGGGCTTCACAATCTTAAGTGTAATTTTGAATTTAGATTGGATTAAGTCGAGAAAAGGCAGCTAACAGTTGGTATGTTACTGATACTATTTAGGAGCAAGTCCCATCAGCGGTAGAAGCTGCTTGTGCCCTTATCTACTGCAGATTCTGCAGCCTCTCCCTTGTACACTTCCCTAGGGTGTGCTTGCACAGAGCTGCTACTCCTTCAATCACTATTTCAAAAAGCAATTAGCTGCTTAAAATAAAACCCCAAATGTTTAGTGTTGCAGTTGCTCTTTTCAAAGTATAAGTAAAACAAAGATCTTTACATGTTTTAAAATTAAATGCTTAAAATACAGTGTTGAAGCATTGGTAGTCTTTCAATTGAAAAAATAAAACTGGATGCAGCCTATTAGTTTTAGTTACCATGTAGTAAATTACCTTTAGTGCAGGTTTTAACAAATACCATTCTTACTGTGAAATATTGATAAAACATGTGTTCTTTACCTCTAAACATTTCTAAGATGCTAGACTTCTTCAAAAGTACACTGCTGTTAATAGATACACAAACTTAAAAGTGTTACAAAAGCATTGTAAATACTGGCTGGTAATCATCCTTATTAACAGCAGACAGTCTTTGAAAGCATAAAATTTCTTGAATTAGGCTTTTTAAAGTGTCGTAGTATTAAAGCAGTCTTTGCATTTATTATTATTAACGTGCTGAAAGATGGATTAGCTTCTTCCCAGGCTTCCTCCTGGCAGACCTAATGTAGCAATGTTTCTTACATTAAGAGAGGATATTACCAATTAAAAAACAAACAAAAAAAAACAAAACACAAAACCCAAACAAACAAAACACAAAACCCCCCACTAATAGCAGCCTTCCAGTATCTGAAGGGGGCCTATAGGGATGCTGGGGAGGGACTCTTCATCAGGGACTGTAGTGACAGGACAAGGGGTAATGGGTTAAAACTTAAACAGGGGAAGTTTAGATTGGATCTAAGGAGGAAATTCTTTCCTGTTAGGGTGGTGAGGCACTGGAATGGGTTGCCCAGGGAGGTTGCGAGTGCTCCATCCCTGGCAGTGTTCAAGGCCAGGTTGGATGAAGCCTTGTGTGGGATGGTTTAGTGTGAGGTGTCCCTGCCCATGGCAGGGGGGTTGGAACTAGATGATCTTGAGGTCCTTTCCAACCGTAACTATTCTATGATTCTATAATGGCAGTCATTTTTAAATGACTAATTGCTTGGTAGGGTGGGGAGGAAAAACCAGACCAGCTTGCCTAATTTCACAAAGCTAAAGGTAAAATATAGCTTTCCCAAATTGTGTTTTGTTCTACACTGAAAAGACTACAGTAGTCTCACCGTATTCCTAGATAAAGAAAAAAATAATCAGATATTTAGATTGCACATAAGTCAAAGTATAATTTATCGTTTAAATTGAGACGGTAGAAAGGACTGTTAGGTGTACAATAATAGCGTAGCAAATGTACATTAAATAAGGCATTTGTTACGCTTAAGTTGGATTCTGAACACAGTGATACCACCAGGAAGTGTCAGGTGCATCTAAGTTTAATATTAGAACAATTGTCAACGATGTGTTTAGATAAAAGAAAGGCAATTGCTTTCACCAGAAGCAAAATATGCAGGTGCACTGCTTTGAAGTACTATTTTAGTGTGTTCAGGCAATGCCTGAGAAATCATTATAGGTTTGTCTTGTCTTGTAATTGAGTCAGTTCAAAATAAGCTGTTACATCTTGAATGGCTGTGTTTCACTGTAAGATGAAAGAAAATGTCCATTTTAAAATAGGCGTGGTTTTTACTGAAAGGCTTTGGTTCTGGTGGATTTCAATGCAACTTGTGCCCATATGAAGCTGTATTTTAAAATGACAAGTGCCTTGAATGGAATAATAAATGCTTTGCTCTATTTACAGAATTTTTTCTGTAAAATGTTCCTTTACCCTTTAAGTGTTTTGGTCCCTCTGGCTTGTGTGCAGCTGAAAAGTTCTAGGCAGTGAAAGCAATTATAATATTCTTTGTGTAATATGTTTACTTGGTAGTTAATTCTGGTGGTGGTAAAGTCCAAGGAGTGTATTGATAGTGTAGTTCTGGAGTGTTAGACTCGGTGTAGCAATGAAGAGTCATCAATGTTTTCTTTTGGCTGTGACCTGGAGATTTCTAAATACAAATTAGAACAGGAATCATTCTTGTTGCAACTTACGTGAACATTATTTTAGACAGTGAAACTTCAGGTTGTGTCTGGAATTGAGTAGCAGATAAGGCTAACCATTAGAAGGAAATTGGGAAGTGATTCCTAAGTGAGAAATAGCTAATGGAAGAATGCAGCCTAAAGGGGAAGTATTGCATTTCTCGTGGAAAAGTAGAGAGGAATAGGGCTGTGTACTCTTCTTACCATTGTATGCTTTAAGACTTGAACTGAAGAGTGTAAGGGTTTGGGAACCTTTTTCCTTTACGGAAAAAGTTTTAGGGAGGGGTGTATGTTGGGATTTTTGCTTTTTTAAGGCCACAGTAGTTCACATTCTACTGGAGAACAGCTGAGCTTAACAAAGTCAGGATTTTGCCACTGAACAAGCAGCAGAAGTGCTTAGTGTAACGGACCAGGAGGTACTAAATTTAAATAGCATACAGCCTGTACCGAAGGCTTTTTGCATAGCTTTTTTGCGTTCAGTCACTTTGCTAGTGAACTGTACAGTCAGCTGGAATACATCACATGTATTTTGCAAGTTACTGTAGAGCAGCAGCTTTGGTATCTTCTTGGACCTTACAGTCAGCTCACAGTTAACTTTGGCTAGTCTGATACGCTGTGGTGGTGTAGTTGCCACACAGAGCTCTTTCATTGTAAGCCTGTTAAATTTGGAAGCTGGCAGTATGCTGAGGAACATGAGTTATTTTTCCTAATATGGAATACCTGCAGGGATGAATATCTTGTAAGGGAATCAGTCTTGGAGTCTCTGTATTGTTTTTATATGAAGGATTGCATCAAAAGAGGAGTTAGCCCAAATGCTGGGGGGTGGGAATCTTAGTTACAGCAGTGTTATGGGAGGACAAGCAGCCTTTTGAGGAAGGGGTGCTCTGCCAGCACAGTGTTCAGTTTCTCACCGGCCTACTTGGATTCTTTACTGATCTGTTTTTGCAGTAAATAATGTGACTTATTTTTTTTTCTTAATGCACTGGCTTCCTGGCCATATATCTGCTTGATTAGAGGTTGTCTTTCTGACCTTATTTCAATTTGAACAAATTAAAGCTTGGTTAGAAAGCTTATGCTTAATTACGAAGACTTCTGCAGTTTTTGGTTTTCAGACTGGCTTCATAACTGAGATAGAAATTCCGCAAATTCTGTGGGATATTTACATTTAGCGAGTACTTTGTAATGTTAGCATGGCTCTCATTTTTCTGATACCTGTTGCCTGTATACAAAACAGTCTGTTTTTAAAAGAAATATTAATGCTCTTTTTAACATCAGTTAATAAAAAGTGATTAGCTGACTTAAGTTTTTGATTTGTGTATTCTTTATGTTGTGGCACTAACCCTTGGTAAACATTGTTGGTTTTTTTTGTTCAGGTGATATTCATGGTCAGTATACAGACTTGCTTCGATTATTTGAATATGGAGGATTCCCACCAGAAGCTAATTATCTTTTCCTTGGAGATTATGTAGACAGAGGCAAACAGTCTCTGGAAACAATTTGCTTATTACTGGCATATAAAATTAAGTACCCGGAAAACTTCTTTCTCCTAAGAGGAAATCATGAGTGTGCTAGCATCAATCGGATCTATGGATTCTATGATGAATGTAAGCAAAACCTATTTCTTTTGAAACACTGTATGAGACTAACACTGTGTTTTGGAGACACTTTCAGTAGTGGCTCTTGTATTGGAAGGATTTCAGTGTTCTATGAACCTGCTTTGAAACTTTCTAAAAGTACATTTCAAACAAAGGTTAAAGTCTCTAGAGAATTATTTGCTCTTCTGTTGTCCTTGAAATGCTGTTGCAGGAGATTGAAACCTAAGTACAGTAACAAAGCCTTGTGAAGACAGTTTGCTAACATTTTTGTTCAGGTCATGATACACATTTCAGGATGGCTTTGAGGAAGCAGCCTTCTCTTGCTAATGTCATACTCTGTTTTTGTAGGCAAACGGAGATTTAACATTAAGCTGTGGAAGACCTTCACAGACTGTTTTAACTGCCTGCCTATTGCAGCCATCGTGGATGAGAAGATCTTCTGTTGTCATGGAGGTAAGCTGATGACTGCTTTTAAAGGCTGTGTCTAACCTTATCTTTGAGTTAATGCTATAGGAAATGGAGTGTGGATGTGCATACCTGATATTTAGCTGGAGATGTTTAACCTTGTATTGTTCTGTAAAGGTCACTGTTATGCCTTGTGATTTTCTGTGCACCTGGCAGCAGACAGATGTCATTCTTACCTGATACACATGGCCCTCTGCCTCTGGGCAAGTACATCTGTAAGTATTCCCATCAATAGATCCCTCTCTGAAGGATGCTAAAATCTAGAATTCTTGCCTAATTTGCCAAGTCACTTGTTGCTGTTAGCATCTAATGGTGCCATTTTAGCTAATGTTGGCATCCCTGGCAGTGAAGTGAAATAACTTTTACAAGTAACTCCAGCTTCTATGGCCTTGGCTTCTTCAGCTGGTTTCACAAGGTGTTGGTGGAAGGGACCTCTTAGGTCACATTGTCTTTGAGCAGCAGGCTTGACTGACATTTGTTAATGCTATAGCAGTTTAACCAAGACTCTCTGAAACCTTTGCTGTTAAAATCTGTGTTCTATGGGCACCTGTCCCAGTGCTGCCCTGTTCTTGTAGTGAAAAAAGTGTTTGGGATCTGCTCAAAGTTTGTAACTTTTCTGAATGTTGGAACTTAACTGAGTGCCCTTGTTTGTAGAAGGGGATTTCCCATGTTTTTGTAGGCAGTGATGCTTACAGGTTTTCAGGGTCAAACAATTGACAAGAATTTCAAATAGTAGTAGGAGCCATCCTGCCTTTTTGCAGCTGGCTTTGCAACTGCTGCATTAACAAGCAACTTGATGCCTTGCACTGAGGGATCAGAGATGGTCTGGTAGGTGTCACACCTGCATTGTTGGTGTGATAATTAGAGCTCAGTGGAAGCGAGAGCTCTGTGGAAACCTCTAGTTTGGACATTTCCACTTGGAATTGGAAATAGTGTGCTCCCAAAATTCCTGAAACTCTTCTAGAGTTTGTGAGGTTGTATTGATGGCTGCCATCCTGCCAAAATCCTGTAAAAATGATCCTGACTTTTCTTACATGTTGTACTGAAAGCTTCTGCCTTCAGTGCTTGCTAGAATAAGCTGTCACTCTTATGCATAATATGCTCTGAGGTATTGTCATATCCCTGTAAATACAGAACTAATGCAGTGGTAGACAGTTGAATCAGCCAGTCTCCAGGTAGGAATGACATATTAAAGTACTTGTATTCTCACAGGTCATCTTTTCATCTCTCTCTTAATCACTGGTGTCTTTTTCTTGTTGTTGTTGTTGTCTTTTTGGTGGGGTATTTTTGTTTGTTTTTTTCTGTTTGTTTGTTTGTATTTTGGGGTTTTTTTGGTGGTTGGTTTTTTGGTGGGTTTTTTGTTTTGGTGGGTTTTTTCTTTCTTTTTTTTTTTTTTTAAGAACTGGTACCTAACTTATGAGCTATCTCTCATGATTTTAAGAATATGAGATTCAGTGTCACTTCTGCACTGAGATAGCAAATCATCAGTGGCTAAAACCGTGTAATAATTTTGCTTTCAAAAAAAGTTGAAGGAATTTTCTTTTACTGTTTTTGATATTTTTTTTTATTTGGGGAGCAGTAGAGAGTGAATGATAAAGCACTGTGATGTTGCAGACAAACCATTAAGCTTAGGTGGATGGTAGAAGGTTACCAAGGAAGTTTAGCAGGTAGAATGCTATGTTGTATTACGTTCTATAACAAAATTGATTGTTTTGTATGTATATGTACTTGAGACCTGAGTTGTGAGCAAGAAGTCTAGAAAGCTAATTTTCAAGAAAAAAAAAAGTAAAGCTTTATTATAAATGTATTGGGGTATTAACCTCTTGTGTAAACAAGTAGGAAAACTTCTATTTTGTGCCCAGTATGCTTTAAGGATCCTCTTATGAAAAGCAGTATTTTGTTGCTTTATTGAATACTAATTGTCCCTTCAACTTGTATAGGCTTAATCTGTAACTAAAATTACTATCACTCACAACTGGTCTGCAGCTGTGAAATGAAGTGATAACATTACTAAATGTGCTGTGTGCTCCTAATAAATGGAAGTGGACATGCAGCACACAAATCAGTTTTGCCCTTTTTCCGCTCTTTTTCCAATCCTATCCAAACTGCATTCCAGATCCCATGAAGTCATGGACTGTCAACGCCTTTTCATGATGTTACTACTATAATAAACACTGAGGCAGCAACACAAACCATGCAAGTCTGCTGGAGGTTGAAGCTAGCATGTAGATATAAGGTAGGTGCCTTTTTTACTATATTGCGCATTTTTGCATAGTTTATTTTAAAAATATTGTCCTCTGGGATATATAATAAAACTTTGCAAAACCGCATAACATAGTAAAACAAAAGGCACCTAACTTACCCCAGTAGGCTGAAATATAGCTTAAAATACTGAATCAGCCGTTTTTGCCTAGACCTTTCTGGGCATCTGCTCTTTTGAGTTCTCTATCTCATAGTGTGAGTCAAGCCTTTCTCTCCTGTCTCCAAATGGTCATGCTGCTGAAAGGATTTTTTCACTGTACCCTTCCCATCACCTCCCTCTCTCTTCCCTGTCTTTATGTGTTGCTCATACAAATCATTGTTTGGCCTTTTCTGAAGTCTGTCCTCTCAACTTACAACTTCTCTCCTTATCTTGCTTCATTAAAGCTTATTCCATAACCATTCCATACTTCTCCCTTTTGCTCCGCTTTATATTCCATACAGTATTGTCCTCTTACCTATGATACTACTCTATAGTTCTAATCTTAAGAGACCTTGTTATTACTTTCAAGTTTTATAAACTAAGTCCGTGTTGCAGTGTCATGTTTATGGAATACGCTGCTCATATCACACTGGATTTAAGCTGAGATGGGAGTCATGTTCAGTAGAATACTGGATTTATGTAATATTTTCAAGCTCTGGAATTCTGTTCTTGTGACATTAATGGCAGTGAAATGTCTGTTGAAGGTTAAGTGTACTTGACAATTTTATACAGTATCCAAGGAGACCTTCTGCATTACACTAAAAAAAGAAGTAGCCATCACTTTTACCAATTACACCTGATCAGGGAGCAGTTCAAATCTAGAGCCTGGATTTGCTGAGTCTGTCAGGAGTAATGACAGTTCATTTTCTGATTTCCCTTAGGGAAGGTGGGCTCTTACACTTCAAGAAGATAGTATACTGAAAGATACTTTTTCTGTGCTTAGCTGTCATCATGTGACAAGACAATTCAATTGTGTAATTTCCAGTTTCCTTTCAGTGCACAGTAGGTTGCAGCAATGACTGTAGTAGCAGCAGCTTGATAGTGAGCTTTAGCAGCCTGTGTTTGCATTCTTATTTCCTTCGTTGAATGCTGATCATCTACAACTTGTGTCTGTAAGTCTGAATTTGAGACATTAGCTATTTCTTTTTGTGCAAGGAAGGTTAGGAAGATGTTTGGGAGAAAACAACCTCCTGGGTGGTTACAAAAAGGCCTACAAACATGCTGGCAGTTTTGTGGGGCTTTGCTATATTGCACTGATGTAAAATAGCACAAAAAATAACAAGCTGCAGGGTCGAGATGTGGTTGTAATAATGTATTTTCTTTTAAAGAATTCTATATTTTGGGTGCAGCCTGAAACACTGAGAGCTGTAACCTCATGGAAAGTCATAAACTGGTTGCTTGTTTCACTTAGATAGTCCTTTACTATCTCGGGGTGTGGTGCTGAGTAGAATCAGAGTAGAATCCACATGCCTTAGTGCTAATGTGCTCTGCATGTAAATAGATCAGATCTGGGGAAGGGGAAGTGGTAGGTTGGTCAAAATTTAAAAGCTGATTATCTATTTGAATTTATATTATTATCCGTGTATTGTTGTGTGAGTAGATTGACTAAATCTACTTCGACATGCTGTTTGATGTAAGATTTGTGCCATCCTTCACAACCTCAAGGTAATATTGTGAAGACAGATTTAACAAGCTCATGAGGATAAAGGCTTTTATTATAAGACTGCTTCAACAACAAGAACAAAAACTTAAAATCTTAATACTTGGAAAAAAAAGTTCAAGTCTCTTTATCAAATGCATTGGGGTTGTTCAATGTGTGTAACATACACTTCTACTGCACAAACTCTGATGCCAGCTGAAATTATTTTACACAGTGACTCATTCCAATGGCAGATATTTTCTATGATGTTTGAAGCTCTGGACTGAGTATGGATATGGTTTGTTAATATGAAATATGTTTCATCACAAATTAGGCCTTCATGCTCTTTTTCCAAATTTGCAGCTTGCTTCATTTGGTTATTTTGGCCTAGTCATTTAAGTCACTTTAAGACCTCTATTTGAGAGCATGTTAAGGTGCTAGAATATCTCGTAGATTGTTTTTCATGCCTGTATGCCTCAAGTAGAAAAGCTGTAAAGTGTTTACGTAAACTGTTTGGAGGGTGGCTTTGGAGTCCCATGCTTTGACTGTTATTAATGTCAATATGGCAGAACTGTGCAGAAAGATCTGTGTCTTTGATAAATGATTTTTTTTTTAAAGTAATCGAGGTCCTATGGTTTTAGAAATGACTAAGCAGCTGAGCTATAGTAAATAATCACCACCTCTGTGCTCCTTACCTGTTGTAGTTGCACAGTCTAGTATTCACTTACAGCATCCAGTGACTGCTGCTCAGCTGATGTGTGGTAAAACACTGAAGGGATTTTCCTTTAGCTTTTATAAAGTAAGGTGGTTGTAAAGAATGTTATCTGCAGTCAGTATAATTGTGTTAAATAATGGGAATGCTATTCTTCAGTGGTTATTTCTAGTAAGCTCTTTGAGAGATTGTTCTTAACTGTAGAGTTCTGTGCTGTGTGGCTAAAAGCCACAGTTAAAATCCCTTGCTAATTTCATTTGTGTTATTCTCTGTTCTTCTGTTCAGGAACTTAAATGTCTTAAAGCAAACTGTCTTTTATTTCTATTACAGTGGAAACAATGGATGCTGTATGACTTTGAACCTCTAAATGTGTGTTCTCTGGAACTCTTTTTACAGGTAAAATATGTAGATAAGTCACTTGTTTTCTTGTACTTACAGGTCTGTCTCCAGATCTCCAGTCAATGGAACAGATCCGAAGAATTATGAGACCTACAGATGTTCCTGACACAGGTGAGTGACATGGAATTTACTGTAAATGGGTCTTAATGGATGAAACAGATTCAATCAATTTCACTAAAGGTAATGTGGTGACTTAAGGCAAACTCTGTTCCCAGTACAGTATTCCTTGATGTCTGTGTAGGGCATGAGTCTTGTTCCTCATAATGGCTGAGTTATCTGATCTGTTAGAGGCTATTGCTCATGTTTTCATAGCCAAGTAGGATACATTATTCAAGTTTGGATATGTTATCCACAACTTTGCCTTAAACTCCAAAAACTTAAAGATCAAATGAAACTAAACAGCTAGGCTTTCTTTCTTGCCTTAGTTAGGCTCACCCAAACCTTTTAGTTTGTCAAAGAATGTAGTTGTTTAAAGCTTGCTGAGTGTTACTTACAAGTGTTCAGGCTTCTCTCTACTTGGGGCATGTCTCCTTGCTCTATAAATTTGAAAAGTATAGCTCCTAATTCACCACAGATGAGATTTCAGTTGCCAGTGCTTTCTGTGTAATGTTGTTCTGAATGGTTTAATTAATCTTCCTCAATATCCCCTTCATTCCTGATTTTGTTACTAGTGGATTGGAAAGACTGACAGGCTGTACAATGGAATGTTTTTTGAAGTGTTGATTTCAACAGTGGTCTGAAATTAACTTTCAGAGGAGATAGCCCATCTAAATGCTTTTTTGAAGCACAAACTACAATTAGAGTTAAGCCTTGGAATAGACTAATTCTTCTTCCTGTAATGTTCCTCAGTACTGATGCATAGGAGTAACTTGGGGACTATATTAATGTGTCTGCTGTCCCTGTTAAACAGTAGCATTTCTGTGCAAGATGGTATATACACACTTGACACTGAGAAGCCTTACTAGAGTAGTGAGTGAGTGTTTCTGTAGTATAAATTACTACATTGTTCTTTTATGCTACTTATGCATTAAATGCATAACCAAGTAAATGTCAGTACAAATGAGTCAGTCTTTACAGTTATCAGAGCTCTGAGAAAAGGTACTTCTGTTCAACAGGCTAATACTACTGCTTGAGCCACCCCCACTTCAGGAATGCCCTTGCAGAATGTAGTTCTGGTTTCCATGGACACTCCACTAAAATCATATGTATTCTTAGTACCTCCTAAAAATAAGTGCAGAGATTAAAACAAAGAAAAAAAAAGGGGGGGGGGGAGAAAAAAGCTTTTTGATCCATGGAGTGGTTTGCAGGCTTAATTCTGCTTTCAGAAGAAATAGCTGGATACTTACCAGCAGGTAAAATGAAATATCCCCTCAGAGAGGTGTGCATATGGTATAGTGGCATAGAAGGTCTTGGCCTTCAGGACCTATTTAAGGCAACTGATATTACAGATTGAAGTAAGTCTTACGGAAAAATGAAAAACTGAAGTGGCCTCACTTCTGTGACAGTTTCAAGTCCTTAAAAGCTATCCCTTTGTGGACGGATGTCACTTGGTGAATGTGTTGATGCAGAAATTGTTGGTAGATGCTTGTGTGGCTTGTGCTGCAAAGATTATTTTATTATGATACCTTATTCTAGTCTGATGTAAAAAACATCTTTTCAACATAAATTTAAATACTTCTTATTTTGGTCGCATTTTTATGGAATTTGGAAGCTGTTCACTCAAATCTGATTCTGTATTCCAACTTAAATCACTTGCCTTTGTTAACAGTGTTAAGTATTTGCATTTTGTGAGGCCAGGGTTTAAATCATGTTTTGGTCAGTGTTGCCAACCATTTGCCTATTAGGAAATCAGCTCCCTCTTTTGTGTAACCTTGAATGTCTGGTATCAGCTGTGTTGTGGTATGCTCCTGGTCAGCCTAAGCTATTGCAATGGTGGTGCATGTTAAAATATAAACCTACTTGAGCAGCATAGTTTAGTTTAGACAAACCTGTGGCAGCATTCTGCTACACAGCTGCTGAAGATTATAGAACAGGTTTCTCTATTCCTGTGTATAACCCCTAAAGATTATTTGATCTGGGGGAGAGAATTAGAAAAGGAAGTGCTTTCTAAGCAGCTAAGACAAGCAGCTTCTGTCAGTTGTAGGAAATTCATAATAAACCATTAGGGATTGCAGTGTAACTGTTCTGTTTTGAAAAACGTGTTGTTCAGTATAGAACTAAATTTCAGTAAAGTAAGTTTTTTGTCATATGCTGTCTGTGTTCAGTAGTTTATTTCCAGCTATTGCATGCAAAATGCAGTTTTATTTGCTCTGTTCTTTGTCTGCTGAAAGGAAATAAAGTCAGCTTCTGCTAGAGAGGAGCTGTGACAGGCAGCGAAGACCATTTTAATAGCTGGATGTAAATACAAAATGGTCTAGTTAAACAGTAGGTTTCAGATATTAATTTTGCTTCATTACAACTTGTTATTTAAGAAATAGTGTCATAAGCATTTTGTGTAGCAAATAACCAAATGTAATTGTAAATCGAATCTTCTTGGTGTCAGATAAAGGAGCCTGCTGGCATCTTTCACGTTGTGAAACAGTGCCCCAAAGTATTTAAATGCCTGTAGGATAGTCATCACAGGCAAAGAATTTAATGGAAAACTATTAAATACGTTTTGAATGTTTTTTGTTTTGTGTTGTAGTTAAATTGGCCTGGTTCTTTCTCATGTGAAAACACTTTGAAAGTTCTTTGTATAAATGCATTGGAGTTAATACGGAGAATTTTTTTTTAGTACCCAGTTTTAACTCCAGATTTAGCTGACCTTATATTGGCAGCAGAAAAAAGATCTTGACCAGTGCTAAAATAGCAGAGGGGTTTATTGTTCTAATTTAGATTCCAGGCTGATTGGCATGAGGCTTTCAGAAAAGTCAACAGTATTCCAAGCAAACTGAAAGTGCTATCAGAATTCTGCCATGTTATATTTTGACTAAGTCTTGTCAGGTTCTTCTTGTATGGTAAGCAAGGGAAGAATCAAATCTGTTCCATGTTCAGAAGCTTGTGATACAAATTTATTTGCTGTATTAGTGACAGGGCTTGCATAGGATTTTAAAATACACTGCAGCTTTCCAAATAAGCTTTCTTGGTGAGCTGTGAAGTTGATGGTTACCTTCTAAAGTGAAGTGCTTCTACACACTGCAGTACTTATAAACTCCTCAAATATTTACTGTACACATGCAGACTATTACAATTAAATACTATTTCAAAGAACTATTTGTCTCTGACTCATTTCATCTCAAGTTACTGTCAATGGTGAGATGAGGAAAAAAATCTCCAGACTTACACAGTTCGTATCTTTTGTCTGAGTTGCAGCTTAAGTGTTGCTGAATTTGTTGCCAAGGCTTATTTGCTTTAGCAGAGCTGCTCTGGTAAATACAATAAAACTATTTTATATTATAGCATGATACCTCCTAAGACTACCATCTTCACTTGTGTTATCTTTCAAAGGCTTGCTGTGTGACCTACTGTGGTCTGACCCAGACAAAGATGTGCAAGGTTGGGGTGAAAATGATCGTGGGGTCTCTTTTACTTTTGGTGCTGATGTGGTCAGTAAATTTCTGAATCGTCACGATCTGGATTTGATCTGTCGAGCTCACCAGGTATGAATTATGCTGCTGTTGCTTCTTAAACCTTCTCGTTCTAGATTTTGTGTGTCCTTGCTGCTTGTCAGTAGAATATATTTGAAACTTCTTCATTGTGTTACTTCTAGGAAATGCATATCTTTCTCATAAAGGGGCTATAATCCTGTGTCCTTCTGTTGATTTATATGGAACTGCTTAATGTCAGTGAAGTAAAATGCTAACACTAGATTTTCACAGTGATGTCTGGTTTTCGTATTGTCTGTTCACTGTTTACAGTTAGTGTTGTACATGAATGTTAGAGGTAAAGCCCATGTTTAAAGTGGCAAAGTGAATTTGAGATTTACACTGAAGTTTCAGGGTTGTCCATTTCAGTAGTAGTCAGTTCTCTGGTAGTTTTGACTTAAATTATCTGCTTCACTTCATGGAAGTATTAAATGTGTTTTGAATGTTTCCACGAGCATGTCTGTGCATGAAAGATTTCACCATTACTTTCATTTTGGTTCCTCTGTTTGGAGTACTTTGACATACATTGTTTGAATTACTGAAATGTGCTGAAAGCAAGGTTATTTTTGCCATCATCAATATTTGTGTTTTTTTGCTGTTTTTATTAAGTTACTTTAAGCAAGTGTCCTAGTTAGGTGGACATCTAGTTAGATTGTTTCAATTTACTGTATAATATTCCAGTGTCATTATTTAGTCAATTTTGAAAGCTCTCTCCTTTTTTATTCTGTGTGACTTAGACTTGGGTATACTGTTGGAACCCTTGAATATTTCTCCTTGCAATTCTACTACTAAAAAATATTAAAGATTAGCCAGTGTATGGAATAGATATTAAGATTTATTAACTCTTGATTGAGATTCGTAGCAATTTTTTGTATTCATGTAGTCACTTCAGCTCTTCATATAAGGAGTATGACATCCTTTAAAAGACCATGTTGACTTGACTGGACCAAAGTGAGCAGTTGATGCACTGGTTTCAGTACATTAAAGTGATGCTTCTGTTTTGGGGAAGAGGGAACATCTTTAGCTGATGTGTCATACTCCTTGCAGTATTTTAAAGGTGAATTATGCTCTTAGAGAAAATATGGCAGAATCACTATACTTTTAGAGCATCAAAATTCTAAAAAAAGCTTGCACTTGACGTTTGTGTAGTCAATATCCATTATAAGTAAAACTTAACTGTTACAGTTGCAGTGAAGTTGTTAGCCACACCCTATGTGCTCTGAACTAATAGGTCAGACATTCAAATTCTGTGTATAAGCCATAAAATGCTGGGAATCTTTGACATGGCAATACATAATCAGACTTCAGGTATGAAAACACTGAACAAATTGCATATTTAACATTGGAAGTGTCACACGGGTTAAGGTACCAGATTTGGCATTCAGTGTCCAGATGAGACAAAATGACCGAAATACTAAGACGTACAATAGCTTTTTGATGAGTGCTTGCAGTCTCCTTAATATAAGTCCTGTTTTCCTCAGGACTGGCTTCTTTCTTCAAAATGTATCTTTTGTTTTTTTTTTTTAATAATGTGAACTTTATTGGTTTCTGTGGTGTTCACAGGTGGTTGAAGATGGATATGAATTCTTTGCTAAACGGCAGTTGGTCACCCTATTCTCAGCTCCAAATTACTGTGGAGAGTTTGACAATGCAGGGGGCATGATGAGCGTGGATGAAACTCTGATGTGTTCCTTTCAGGTATGATACATTTGTACGTGAAGTATTGCATTAGGTGTTGGGCTATACGGACTGAGTCAGCTCATCGTGGTTATGATTAGTCTAAGGTAACATACTTGAGCTGCAAAGAGGACTGCACAGCTCTCCATGATTAAAACTGCAAACCAACTGTTCTCCAGAGAACTATGTGGGATTTGTTGTTTTCCAAACTCCTGCATATTGAGTTACTCCCTCTATTTGGATGCTAATTTAAGAATTTAATTGGGTGATTCTTTTTAGTCACACCTAGTGATTAGACTACCTTAATTATGCCAACTAATGGACTAGTGGGGCCCTTCTAGTATGATTACTCTGACCAGGTATTAATCAGTATTCTTTCCTCGACACATTTTCGGCCCCTTTTCTTTCCCTTTCTCACCCCAATGTAGTAGTAGAACAAGAAGTATTTAGAAGTAGTATTTCTGTTCTATGTAGGATTCAGAAATTTGTAGGCTTGTGATGTAATTTCCTCCCCATCCATGTTCTTGCTCAATGAGACTTGGTTGGCTTAACAATATTTTAAATGTTCCTAGTTGTCACTGACTCAAAAGAACTTTTTTATTTTCTCCAAGATATTGAAACCGTCTGAAAAGAAAGCCAAGTACCAGTATGGTGGACTGAATTCTGGGCGTCCAGTCACTCCACCTCGCACAGCTAATCCACCGAAGAAGAGGTGAAGAAAGGAATAATGTAGAAACACCATCAGATCTGTCAAGGACAAAACTCCATATTACAGTATATAATGTGTGCACTGTAAAACCATCCAGCCATTTGACACCCTTTATGATGTCACACGTTTAACTTAAAGAGACGGGTAAAGGATCTTTATTAATTTTTTTTCTAGTAGAAAGATGTGCGACACTGTATTGTAACAAGTATAGCTCCAAGTCCTAATATCCAGCATAGAGTTAAAAAAAAAAAAATTAGGAAAAAACTATTGCAACTACATATTCACACTTACCACAGTTTTTGAAGTTGACCAACATCCCAGTTAAAACTTGATGTAATAGTTAAACCAGATGAGAGCATGATGTTCCATTTGTGTAATGTGGTCTTATTGTTGCTTGATTGCTTTTACTTTGGTTATTTTGTAGCTAGAATGATGCAAATATGGTATCTAGTCTTATTTCCTGGCTCTCTCTTTGAAATTGAAATAAGGAAGGGGCTGTTCAGAACAGCCATTGATCTCTTCTCCTCCCCCTAGTTCCCTATTGTTCATAATAATGATGCATAATAATAATGCTGCCCAAATGTGTGCCCCATTACACTGCAAAGTTTCTAGTATGGTAGTGATTAAAAGGCAAATTATGTCCAAAAAGCCCAGACTGGACAGCTTGACAGCCAGCATAGATTGAGACAGAAAACCCTGTCTTGACTTTTTAACTTAAACTGCCACACAATGAATTTGTGCACTACACTATTTTAAATTATTGACATTACACTGTGCTATGGCACTTCATTTAACTTAGGTAGGACAAAAATGGCATTGCCTATTAGTTGGTAACTTGATTATGTGGTACCTTGGCTTTAGTTTTATTAGCATGAAACACCTTTGGCATGCTTAGCTTCCAGGTAACTCCTTACCTGCATCAAAGTTCATCTTACATAGTTCCACAGAACATGAAGATCCTTATTTGCTAAGCCTTTGAAAGCTGACATTCTTTTTCATAAGAGGGTGTGTTTAAATGGATGTTCATCAACGGACAGTAGGCTAGCTGATGAGTGGTGAGCTGCAAATGCTGTGTAGGAATGTTCAACATGATTATAAGGCTTATGTCACTAAAGATTATATCCTTTGGATTTTCATGATCAAATTTCATATACTGTTGTATAGACTTCTGCTTTGTAGTGTACTATAGTAGCAATAATTTCTGTACATGATCAAGAGTTATGCAGTATTTCTTTCCAGTTCTCTCCTTTCTCAAAAGACTTAACATTGGCAAATGGCAAGATACAAAGAAGATAGAAAATTTATAGTAGGGTATATGAAAGGCACAGAATTGTGATGCTTTAGGATGCAATACTTATTGGACATAACTACAAAAGCTTTTATTGAATATTGTCAAATTTGTAAGATTCTTTGGGGGAAGGCTTCAGATTTATACCATTCTAAATGTGCATCAGTAGATGTAAAACTCTTGACTTCAGTATTGTCTTTGAAAATGTTAAATTGAGGATTCTGGTAACTTACGTTTTATGAACTGGCACATTATATAATGCAAGAGATATATTGATTTCTGACACGGTGAGCAAGTTCTTTAAAATGGATTTAAGTCTCTTTTCTAATTCCATTTTGTTTTAAATGCATATTTTAAATGTAGGTTTTTTTTCATTTAGTAAAAGTTGTCTAATTCATTTGAATGAAGTCTGACTGGTTATTTTAGCATACCTTACTGTTCCTCAAGAAGTGTGGAGTTTCATATTAAAAAAACCCAAACCCAAACTTTACAACATACGTATTTTATTGATTTATATTGGATTGGTCTGTGGTTTTGAACAGTGATTTGATTAACCTCACCTTGAAGCAAGCACCAGAGTTTCAGTATATAAAATAAAATGGAGAAGTAGATTCCTTCTGGTATTGCTCAAAGACATTTTGTTATTGAAGGTCAGTGATGAGAGTTGTGTAAATGAGAATACCATCAATTTGTGACAAGGTAATTGATTAAATGTATTCTGTAAACCTTGACAGGATAACTTCCTGCTCTGAGTCACTGCTTACTTGAGGTTTGGTTTTACAGGTTTTGAAAACGCTGGGTTTTACCAAGTGCAAGCCTCTATTATAAGAAGCATCATGTTACTAAATATCTGGATTAACACTTTTCCATTTTTCCTTAGTTTCTGGAACAGTGTCCTCTGTATCATGAATGTCCAGGTGTAAAACTATATGTTATGTGAGTGCCTAACACTCTCGCTTGTGTTACAGATGCTGTGTCAAAAGGAAAATAAAGTCTTCAGGCCTTCTTGTGTGTCCTAAAGAAATAGGAAGTTCTTAGTTTATTTTATAGCCCTAGAAAGCCAGATCTGATGGTGTTATTCTGAAGAATTGCTGGGTTTATATAGCAGCAATCACTTGCAAAGGGTTTGAGTGCTATTTTGACTTCTGGGGGGTTGGGATGTCTACTAACATCCATCATCATATTGGGGGGAAAATATGGTTTAATAATGTTATCACTGTAAATATTATTATTGCATACTACAAGTAAACCAGGAGGATCAGATACATAACAGAACTCTCCATACCACTTCAGCTGATGTTTGCCATGTTAATTTAGATCTTTAGTATTTTTACTATTTGTCCATTCTGGAAGAGGTAAAAAATGAAACCTGAATCTAACTATACTCAGAATTAACTCCTACTGTGGAAATCACTAGTGGTCTGCTTGCTAACAAATTTCCCTCTATGTAAATGTCTTGTCCATAAAAGTCTAAAATGCCACTGCATAGCACAGTGTTAATGCACTGGGAAGTTACAGGAGGATTCTCAAATGAGCTGTTACACCATTTCGGGGTATTTTTGTGTGTTCCCCCTACCCCTTTGAGGGTGGTATTTCTGATTTCAGAGCAGAGTATAATGTGGCGCATAACCTCTTGTCTTGCTGCTTTTTAGTTGGCAGGCATTTTGTGATTCTCAAACACTTGAGAAATGTGTGCTTTAATCTGATTGAAAATACTGTCTCAAGAAGTGCTTCTTGGGTCTCTTTTGTGTTGATTCATAGGAGATTCTTGGTTTTACATCATGGTTTTTTGAGGTGGTTTTTGTATGCTTCTTAGTGGTTAGTGATTTCTCTTCATGGAATATTCGTAATTGTTTGCTGCTTTAAAGAAGAAAATGTTTCATATAGTTGTGGTTATTATGCTACTGTAGGATCTTGAATACTGATCTGATCTAGTTACAAAAAATGCTGTAGAAATAGACTTACTGAAAATACTGTAAATGTCTTACACTACTGGATTGCGTTCGGTTGGCCATGTTTGGACACATACAAGTATATGTGGCTGCTGGAGTCCGAGTTCATCTTTTTGCATCTAGTTCATTGTGGAAGTGTGCAACTGTTAGGTGTCACCAAACTTCACCATCCTGTTATGAAGACAGTTTGTACTGTATCGTCTGTTCAGAGAGGAACAAATAGGTATGTGTGACATGGCTTGTAGTATCCCAGTGCAGTGCATTGCTGGGAAACTCTGATGGAAATTCTTCAGGTCTATGGAAGGAAGTTGTTTTTGTTGTCAATAGCCTACATCCTTTTTGTAAGATTGCTTGAAGGTAAAGATCCTCTTTGCTAAGTTTCTGCCAAAAGATGGTAGACGTATGAGCTGAGGAGCAGCAGCCTATATTTATATGAAGAAATGTTCCTGTCTGGCTTATCTTTTGGTAAACCCAAGAGGATATTGCCATTGTATGTGGAAGCTGTCAGATTAAGTGACTGGAGCTGTATGTGATTAGTTTGGGGTTGGCAAACATATTTTTTGCTGTGTAGTAATGAAAATATAAAAGAGACTACTGCTATCTAACATGGTTGAACTGAAGGGGACCTGAGATTCCATTTTGTGTAGCTGGAATTTTCAGAATCTGTAGATGACAAATATCCCATGTTTGGCCTTTGGTGTGAAGCTCAAACATTAACAGAAAAGGGTACCTACTCTGAGAAGGCTTATGTAGATAACAGTTGCAAAACCCTAGCTTTTAAGCAGATTCTGAATTTCTTCCTGGTAAACTGTCAATGGTTATATCAGTGGCTGGTGTTTCTGGAACTTTCCTTGCTGTCAGGTTTGTTGGAGAAGACACTTTATACAAACCTGACAGGTAGCATTACAGCTGAGCAGAGAGCAGAGGCAAAGTGATACTGTCAATATTGTATTGCTCTTGAACTTGCTTGAGTTGTAACTTGATGCGTGATTGGCATCCGTCTGCTTTGTAATGTACATGAGGATAAAAGTGAATATTTGGCTTCAGATTAACTGGTGAAAAGGCAAGGGCGAGAGAATGTCCCTTTACACTGAAGCAGAGATGATTACAGCACAGTCAGATGTCTCCATCTCTGAGTCCACATGGGCTAATAACATGCTTTAAAGAGCATTGTGTTAATCAAAACAGAATTGTGATGTTCACCTACACAGTCATTCTTGTCAATAAGGAACTCGGTCAGTAACAGGCTTAGGATATTTAGGTATATCCCTGGATGTCTTCTGCTTGCTTCTGCTAATTAGCAGTAGCAGCTTTCAAGATCACTCTCAGCACAGCTGTATACTTTTTTCCACCTGGATCATACATCGATCTTGCTTGATTTGTTCTAAGGTTTGATCAGGATTTTGATGACAGCATCTAACAAGATGGCAGCTCATGGGCTAATAGCAAAGTATTCTTCTCACTGAATGTCTCATGATTCAAGCTGAAGGAACCTCAGGCCATGTTGAACTGAACACTGGAATACCACATGACAGTAAGTCAGTGTTGGGACAGTAAATAAGTACTAAGATAAGATGCAAGTTTGGGTACTTCATGGTGCTATGGGTCTGGCAGGTTCTCATCTTCCATGGATTTTGTAACTGGTAGTGCCTGAGCATCTTGTAGAACCCTTGAGTTGTTGGGAAATGAGCAAAAGTCACTTGTGTATCTTAGAGTGCCTTTTCAAAATAAATAATAATCTCAATGTGTTACTTGGTAATAAGGACAAAACATCGTTGTTTCCTGATGTGCTGTTTTTGAACTCATTTAATCTCTGCACCTGTGTTCCAAGAAATAAGAATACAAAAACAGTTCAAAATAGCTGTTTGCTTCTTGAAACAGTCTGAATAGGTGGAGCTTTAAACAGTGTACACTTGCTGCATATGGCCTAGTCCATCCCTTTTCCTAGGTTCTGCTGCTGCCTTAAGTAACAGAATCTGCAGCTCAAGCTGCCTGTTTGGACTACTGCAGACTTAGTCCTACAAGCAAGCATATCAGAAAGCAGTTGCTAACTAGATCCAGCTGTTAGTACAGATCATCAAAAGCTATTCTGTATGTTCAAGTGGAGATGTAAGCTCTATGTTAAAGGTGAGAAAAGCTTCCAGGCAGAGCTTTAGAAACAAGCAGCACCACTTGAAAAATCCTTTGTAAATAGGATAGACATGCCCAGATGTTAAGTTTCAGTGTTAACCTGAGTTATTGTTAAGTGGAGGAAGTAAATCAAATAGGCAAGGTAACAGTTACTCTACTCTTACAGATAGCTGATATTCAAAAATAGTGTATTTCAGAGAGCAAAATCATTAAATTACTGGGTTTTCGCTTGGTAGAGTTGCCTGCTCGTGTTGCTCTAAAAGGTTTGAATCTTCAGGCTGCAAGAGAGAATGGTGTAGATGGATCCAATTAATTATTGAGAAGGTTTAGCCAGGAAAAAAGCTGGTATCTTGTGAACTGTTGCAGCTCCTGACATGAAGCAGAGGAGCGCACACCATTAATGAATGCAGGGGAAAACCTTGGCAAGTAAACATATTCCAATGTAATTTTTGTATCCAGTACTTTGAATTCTCAACAAACATACTGTGATGTGAACATATTTCACATTGCTGCCTCTGGCTCCTTCCTAGCAGCATTTGTACAGTTCTTCGTGTAAATCCCTCATTGTCTTGGTGAATTTCTGGTCGGGTATACATGAGTCATTTTCCACTAGCTACCACAGAGTATTTTATGTTTGTATTTCACGCTGGTATTCCTGAGTAGCTTCTTGCACTTTCCACAGATAGAATGTGTATCATTCTGTGAAGTGCTGGGAGAGGGAGCGTGTTACAAGAACTGCATATTAATGGCCATCTTAACTGCGCCTTAATTGCATCTAGCTTCCAGGAGGCTGGGTAGGAGGATGAGCTGTAAGACTTAATGCCCCGTTCTGTTGAAGTTGGTGATGGAGAGCACTATTCAATTTTTTCCTACTCAAGGCTCTTACCTAAAGGTACAACAACAAACAACTGAATACTAGGCTTAGAAGTTTTTGCCTTGCTTTTACCTAGAGTAGTAAGAAGATGTACTATTTTCCTTGGTGTATCTTGTGTATACTAGTGCTATACAAGAATTTAACACGAGTGATTAAGGAAAAACACCCAATCCAGTTGACGGTAACATTTTCTTCATGTTAGAATCGATGTGGCATCCGATGCCATCTAGTGGTAGAAGGCCAGTGGGTGAAAAGTTGTTACTGCAGACTTGGCATGTTTGTCCTGCACTTGTCTGATGTGGAAACCTTATCCCTTGATCAGTGCTGAAGTACATTCATGCTTCCTAATAACTCGGATCTTGCTGCATTGTAACTAGGCTTACCTCAACTAAATGTACAAATTTATTTCCCTTAAATTTGGCTGGCTTCTTGAGGCTTCTTAAAACTATATGAAGATTCTGAAGGAAAAAGAATCAAGAGCTGCCATGAAAAGCGTAAAAAAGTTGGGTTTTGTCTTAGGGCAAAGGTGTCCAGGTTTCTTTCTGACTCTGGAATCTTCTTTTCCCAAGTCTAAATAAGATGGGATTCTTTGTATAAATTTCCAGTGATTGGAGGTTGACTGGTGGAAAATATGTAAGACGTTCAGGTCTGGTATAAACCAATATAACTACATAGGGGGAGAAAATAAATGGTTCTGGTTTAGGTGTGGAGAGCTAATTGGGAGATGCTATCAGAATAGGGCTGATATTAAATTTCAATACCTTATCTATCCAAATATTACATAAGGTGTTGCTTTTAGTTAAGCAGTTCTTACTCTGCTCCACCCATGGGCTTGGTATCACAGGTTTATACTGTTGAAAACACCTGCAGAGTTTAAACCTGATTTGAGGGAATCATTTGATACTTAGCCAGCTTCCACTAGTCTAAAATGAATTGCTCTTGAAAAGCTGTATCTACACTAAGTGTGTTAGTTTGGAGCAACTACGTGGTTTTGAATTGAATCCTCCTGATTGTCCTCATGTACCTGGTTTGGATGGCAGAGCCCATACTGCTGTAGGCAGATTGGACATTTTGGTTTTGTTTCACACAAAATAAATTTGTTCCTAGTGTATGTCCATAGTGTCAACGATCCAGACTACGCTGTGGGCCATACCACTGTGAGGCCCCGCAGCACGGGTGGGTGACACGAGTGCACCGACAGAATGAAATCAAAATGAGAAGAGCTTATGTGACACTGAAGTGCTTCCCATGCTGTGTAAAGTCAAACTGGCATCTGCGCTTCTGACGTTGCCTGTCAAGAGTCACTGCGTTCTGTTACTCTACTGTTCCACCGTCTACCCAACATTTTTCTCTGTACCTTTTCCATTGTTTGTCGTAATTACCATTGCTCTGATTTTACTTTATTGTCTCTTTTCTGACTCATGCTTCTACCCAATGGTGGCAAGGTCTCTTCAGCTTCCCAGATGGTTCAATATGGTGATACTTTAGGCTGCAATGAGAGACTCATTTTCAGTCTGCCATGAGAGGGCTGAAATCTTCGGTGGCTGGATAACCTAGCAGCAGCAGCAGGAGGCTGTGCACCTCAGCAGTCACGTACTAGAACAGCAGCAACTGGGGTATGTGTACAGTTCAAGAAGGTGGAGGAAGTTGTACTGAAGAGCAGGGCAACAACCATATCTTGAGGCAGTACAGCCTCATCCCCTCCATAAATGCTGTAGGGTTAATGACACCACACACAACTCTATAAACAGTAGTGATGACAAATACTGGTTGAGGTTGTCAGTTTACTTGGAATGGAATGCAGTTACCTGCTGACTGCAGTAATGTGTTTTCCTTTCTGCATTCCAGCAAGCCTGAAAGGTTTCATGGCTGCCCTTCCTTAGGCCCAGAGAGCAGCAGTGTGAAGCTTGTCCTGGGGGAGATGTCTTGTATCACTGTGTGGTCACTTCAGGATCAGAGGCTTGGATGTCAGGTACAGAGCTGCTATTTCAGCAGGCAGTCTGTAGTCATGGATTGGTGCCCCCAGGGTGGCATCAGAGAAAGGATGTGTTGTCCTGCTTGCTGGCATGATTTTGTTCCATATATATAGCAGTCTAGTGGGAGGTAGGCTTGTGTCACAAGAATTTCAGGTGGTTGGTTACTAAGGGGAGGACGTGCTGCAAGGTGTGCTAATCACCACTGTGGCCTGAGGCAAAAGTGAGAAGGGTATTCCCTTCTCAAGGGAAAGCCTGAGACTTACTTAGACTTGGGAAAAGAAGATTCCAGAGTCAAAAAGAAGGAAAAGCCTGGAGGCAGCCGTGGTCAGAATTACCTAGAGCTTGTAGCTGACCTGAGAGCAGTTCTTGGGCAGCCTGCATGCCAGACTTAACTAAAGCTCAGGAGGAGCCTGTGGGAAGGTGGTGAGCAGACCAGTATCTTCAGCAGACGTTTGGTTTCTCTCCGGAGTTCCCACATTACGCTCTTTGGTAGTGACTCACAGGCCGAGTGCTGGAAAAAAGGAAAGCAAAGGTCAGCTTGACTCTTCTGGCAGCTTTCACTCACCTCCGGTCTTCAGATACCCTCTCTACTCGCATAGGTGAGCATGAGGTAATGTGGCATGGAAGCAGACTCCATACAGAGCACTTAACTAATGCTCTAGCGGCCACACTCTTTATCTGTTAGTCCTTAGTGGGCTATGTTGAACCCCTAAGAGAAGTTTGTACTGGCCCATTCATTCCTATCTCTTTCTGTATCCCTGAAGTTCCAGATCCCACTGGCTTCCCCAGGGCCCTGTTTTTTCATCCACACAGGATTATGGGCCACTTCTTGGGGAACAAATACAATTTGTACGCTTTTGCTGAGCCATTCCAGTTCAATTCAGGTGTTCTAACCACTCAGATTTTGGGGGTTGCACCTCAGATTCCTTCTGTGGCTTTCTAGGGTGCAGACTGAATCGTGTTAAAGCTGGAAGGGCGTGATAACTCTGGAAAGGGTGCTTCAGCAAAGTCTAGACTCAGAATAAATGGATACCTTCAGCTTTCTGCTGCATTATTGGGTCAGACATCTACAGTGGGATGAATAGCATGTATCTGGTTTCAGCTCTTATAGTAGTATCTGGTAGTGGAGAAAAAATAATAGCTTATGCCCTCAGGGCTCTGTGATGTTGACCTGAGGCTGTGGGGCAGGCTGGGAGAAGATGGAGATGCTCAGGTTTGTGGTGATAGGATTGAGCATACCTTGTTGGACACCTCTGGGAGTCATGCAGGAACTTGATTGTCAGGCATCAGTTAGTTCCCCTACGGTGCTGCATGTTTAATTTTTAGCAGGTAATGGAGAAATTTTAATGGCTTCTGTGTCTCCCTTAAAAATAAATACAATTGAGGACTAAAGTTTGTTTCTCAGTTATAAAAATGGCCAGGAGGGGGCATCAGTGTACTACAGAGAAGCGCTTGAGCCTCAAACTAGCACTTAAAGGAGACAAGTGCTTGCTTACTCAGTCACCCATGCCTGTACGAGGAGGCTTTGCTAGGTAGCTGAAGTGCAATATTTTTGTGTAACTCATCTAAACCACAAACTAATTATTTGCAGCCAATTATGGGGAGATTTTTTTTAACTGTGATTGCATGTGGTAGTTTTTGTACACAACTACTTGAACTGTATTTGGGTTGTTACCTATTAATGTAAGCAGGGGTTTTACAGAGGTCGTGGATCTCCTCAGTCACTGGTTTTAGTGTCCTGGTCTTCAAACTGAAGAAAACTGGGGTGGATGAAGCTTATAATATTAATGCTTTATAAATAAGAAATGTCTGCTCTATGCTGCAAATATAATGCTTTCCTATCTCCCTTTCATGGTAGTCTGTAATCCACAAGTATCCAAGCAATACATCTGCCCAACAGTCTTTTAAGGTAGATAAGTGTGATGGTAGAAAGCAAAAACACCAAAGGACTTCTTGACTATAGAGTGGTTGTGATGACTAGAGCGAAGATGTGAGAGTTCCTGTAGGCCTGCAGTCTGGGTTAGATTCCTTACCTGAAGACAGTAATTATGTGTCCTGTGTGCAATACCGGCAGCACTAGCCACCATTTCCTGATAAAGGGTTCTATTTTACTCTGGAACTTTTCCAAAGCTTTGGTTCTTCTTCCTTAGTCTTTTATTTTGATTTTTTTATAATTCTCTAACCTTTTCAAAGAATGAGCAATAAGAAAAAACTTTTTTTCCACCTATATCAGAGGTTTGTTGCTTTGTTGTCATATTTTTGCTGACCCACAGATAACACTTCTAAGCAGTAGCTGAAGAAGACACTGAATTCCTCCTTCACAATGGTGTTGTCATACTGACAGTATGTACTGGGCTGCTGCAGGACAGTAGCACTGACCTACGGCAGGGTTAATGTGCAGTGCTGTTGTTGGCTGCTCATCTTCCTATGCTGATTCCTACTACATGTCAGCCTCTTCTGTTTGTACTTTGATGCCTGCAGTTCTTAGAATCAGCTCGATGGAGGAAGAAATTGTGCTATTGTGAGGTGAAGAAAAAAATCATGATCCTTGCTCTGCTTTATTAATAGCACTTACCAGAGGATGGATGACCTGTGCTATGCTGGGATAACTTAGTGTCCTGCAGTGATCTTCCATGTGGTTTTGATAGATAATTTCTGCTAAGACTGGGGATGAAAGTATCTGTGCATTCTTCCTGCTGGAGCCATTTGTTAGTACTCTGTGGCTGCTTCTGCCTGTGGAAGATTCAATGTCAGCATTTTGTCAATGAGGTAGGGGTTGGATTTCTAGAACTTCACAAGAAGCTTCTTGCTGTTCCTCTAAAACTTCAAGTGACTAATCTTCTACAACCTAGTTTTGCATTTACTTTGCATACATCCCATTCTTTAGGAAAGCAGCATGTATACTTGAGTTAAATGACATTAACCTGTGATATTAAGTCATTTGTTCATGTAAGAGAGAGTGCACATTGCCATGTACAACTTAGTAGCAAAACAAGCACTTTCAAGTGGAGAGCATTGGAATGATACACATGCTTTCAAATAGGCATCTAGATTATACTGGAAAACAGCACAAAATTCTGCTCTGAAGTAATGCTTGGAAGTCAATTGTTTTCCTAAATTTCCCTATAGAAAAAGTGGTATGCTGTGGTTGGCGCTTAACCTCTTGTTTCAGTCAGGCTGATTTCTTTTGTTGCAGGAAAACTGTCCACACATGGCTTTAGCCTTAATATTTCCATGCTGGGAGTAATAAGTGTTGCAGGCCTGGTGGGAAATAAGCTGCTTATGTAGTTCCTTACCCACTTATGGTGGTCTTTATGTATCCACTTTCTCCAGCCTGAAAAGCTGCCTTTGTTACCTCTGCTCCATGTTTGTTAGTTCGTGGCCTCTGCTGACATCCCTTCTTGCAGGTAGGTGTGTGTATGTGTGTTATAGATACATTACACCTCCATCCCTGGCAGTGTTCAAGGCCAGGCTGGACAGAGCCTTGGGTGACCTGGTTTAGTGTGAGGTGTCCCTGCCCATGGCAGGGGGGTTGGAACTGGATGATCTTTAGGTCCTTTCCAACCCTAACTATTCCATGATTCTATTATCAAATGTATCTCCTGACTCCTTTCCTTGGAGTGGAAAACTGGGGTGGCCACCTTGAGAGCTGGTCAGCCCTGAGTCCCACTAGACACAAAAGCTCATTAAAAGCAAAGTTAAAAGCAGCAGTTTATTTGCCATAGCATAAAGGTAACTTACCCTGCTGAGGTGTTTACATGTCCTGTGCTGCTTTAGCAAGTGTTTTACTGGTATCCAGACTACCCATGTTAAGGCTTTTCAGCTGGAGGTGGTTATGATTGGTAGTACTGTTTTATAAATAGTACAACTCTCATAAACAACCCCAGAAACAAACATATCTTTGAAATGCATGGTGCTGCTGGCCAAAAGAGTAAGCAAAGTGGCCTTTCGTACGAAGAGGTAGAGATACGCCTTTACTCACTTAAATTTGAGCTGCAATAATTTAGGAAAATGGCATGTACAAGTTTCTGTTGCTGCCTAAAAATAATTCTTCAGCTGAGTTCTGTAATCCGTAGCACAGATATTGGTAGAATTTATGTAAGGTCTCTAATTCTGTTCTCCGCAAAGGAAGACTTCATCTGGCCAAATGCTGACCTACTAACAGTTAGTATTTCCCAAGAATTCAGTGTCTTTCGGTGTTGTTCACTTATATAAGAACATCTGGACAGAAAGAGCATGGCTGTTTTCAGTGGTAGGTCATCCTTATTTCAAAACCTCTTTTTCTTCCTCAGAGGATGATTTTCATAAGAACTATGGAGATGCTGCAGGGAGAAGATTGACCCACAAAACTAAACACCTATTTAGGTGTTTTAGTTAACGTACCCTGAACCTAGGGTGTTTCTAAACCTCCTTGACTTCTTCTTTGGAAGAGTTGAACTCTTCAGATGTTACCACTTCATGCTTCTGTTATAGCAGTTGGCACCCCATTTATGACGTGGGATAATGCGGGACTGTCAATTTGTTGTTTGGTTTGGTCTTTTTTTTTTTTTTTAAGAACTCCAAACTGTCATAGATTAGAACATTAGCTGCAGTCATGCACCATCTGTTGTTCCCTCTTGGACGTACAAGCATGTTCCTGAATATCCCCTGGGTCAATATCCCATGTATGATAGGCAGAGAGATTTAACTAGTTGTTGACAAAGTGTCAGTGTATTGATTGTACTTTTTCTAAAGCGAGTTGTATTAGAAGGAGACTTCCCTTTATCACATGCTGCTTTAACTCAAACTGTTACTGCTATAGCAAGTACTTCAGTGAAAAATCTGTAATTTGTCAGGCATATTAAATGTTCATTGATTTCAAATTCATTAAAGTTTCATGTAGGTACAGAATGTAGCTGTACCCACAATCTATATATTTCTGTAGCTGTTGACTTTATCGAAATGCTATTTCACTAATAAGAACAAACATTGTTCCATAAAAAGCAAGGAGCTTATGTTGATCCCTGTAATCACTTTTTAAGCAGATGGAACATACATGTCCAGCTTATTTCTGCAACCCCAGGCAGTGTAGTCTTGCAGTTATGAGGAATCAGTCTCACTTCCATGAAATGGAATGACATTAAAGATAAATCGTGAACTCTTCTTGATCCCTCCCACACGGCAAGAGTACCGTTGAAGGGACATGGAAAGCCTTGAAGAAGTAGCTAAATAGAAATGAATGCTGCATAAAATGCCCTGGGCACTGAAAAATGCTCATTTGCTATGTCAGCGATTCCCAGTGTGAAGCCTTCGGTGCTGCAATGGTTGTATTTTGAGGAAGGCAAGACTAGTGAGTCAGTTTTCTGGACAGAGTCCTGCATGGATCATTAACAAAAAAAGCCCAGGAGGGCAAAGGTTCCTTCTCACACTGTATGAAAGCCATTTACTTGGGCTCAGGGTATATCTACTACCGCACAGAGTCAACCTTTTATTGAACATAAGTCTCATTTGAAGCCTTGCCTGATTAATATCTGCAAACTGTCTATTGTTGGATCGCAGCACAACGCCTGTCGGGTCATGTATTAATTGAAGCATGACAAACAACTGTTTTCTCATGGATAATAGCAAGAAAGGAACAGTTTAAAGGGCTATGGTTGCTAATTTGGAACAAAACTAAAAGATAGGACCTGGATTCCTTTCTTTTGGCTTGCACTCTATCATCAGGATTTCTGAAAGCAGCTGGAACTTCTGCTAATGAGAAACAGGGTCTGGCTGGCTTCAGCTGAGATGTGTGCTGCCCTGTCTGTGCCAGCTGAGCCCTCATCCCCTGAGGAAGAGTTCCACCCTGTGGGAGGGCACAAGGTGGCTGTGCCTCCTGTCCTCCTCCTGGCTCTGCCAGAGCAAAACCCAACTCTCTATGGGAGTTCAGGAGACGATGCCCAGAACCTTTGCACTGTTTCATTGCCCTGGCAACAGCATCTTCTTTTCTGAGCTGCTTCTCTCCCACAGGTACTGTTGCAAACCCTAGGACTGCAGCTGCCTCTTTGTTCCTGTTGCCTTCCAGTGGTCCAGGTTTCCACTGATGCAAAACAGGAATAGGTTAGGCATAACATTACTAGTGAAAAGGTCAGTGTCCTTTTTCATATATTCACCCTCTATTGCTTTTGGTGACAAGGCATACCCAAAAGAACTAATACAACATAACCATGAAATAAAAAACTAACCTTACTACTAGTTGGTTCCTGTAACAGATATCCCTAGTACATAAATCTCTTCGGTTCAAGCACTCACCTCAGTCTGGTTGTCTTGGGTGTTCTGTCAAGTATTCACAAAAGAATGGCAGTAGCAAGTCCACGTAAAAGAAACCTTTTGCCCTCTCATTCTTGGTATAACTTTCTGTGCATTGCAATATCTTTCTTCTGCAGTGTGGAAAGGGTGCTTACAGATGTTGTCTCTAAATGGCTTTTTGACATCTGTGAAAGTGTGTCAAGGTTTGTGCTAAAAATAATGCAGCAGCTGTGTGATAGCTGTTGGCCCCATTCTCTGGCCCTCTCCAGTTTACTCATGTGGACACGTCCGTGAGTCCTGCAAGACTAATAAATACATCCAGCAGAATGGTGCATAATGTGACCTATGCAACCTGTTTAGTCATAAACTGCCTTTGAGTTGCAACTTGAATGAAGCCCTTGCCAGTGGCTCCCTCTCATTGTAGTCAACCCTGTTCTGCATCTAATGACCGTACAAGCTGAGTTCTAGGAAAGTTGCCCCAAAGCCTAAGCCCATCACAGACCTAAGAAATTGAATTCTCACACAAGCAGGCAACTCTCTTGTTGAGATAATTCTGTAAGGAAGAGGAAGAACTTTAACATAAACCTTCAAGTTGCTGGGCTGTTCCAGGGAGATGCTTTCGCGTGCTGAAGATGACATAAATGATACTGCTTCTTTGTTCCCTGTGATGCTTCTAGTAGAGAGCAGATCTGATTCATCTGCCTTTCACCCATCACAATATTGGGATTTTACAGTACTTCAACAATTATAGCCTTTTCCGCATATGGACTTTGCTTTTGCAGTCTGCAGACAATAGTAGCTATCAGTTAAGATGAATTTGTTTAATCAGACTAGCTTCTGGGAGAGGACAAGCCTTTCCTTTTACATGGATAATTAACCTCTATGAAATAATTTCTATGCCAAGAGGAACAGTACACAATTTAGGATTTGAAATGCTTTGCTGTGTATGTATTCTTTTCTAGTGGGTAAAACAGATGTTACAGAAAAGCTTTGTGCAAACATGAGAATTAACTGGAGATGAAAGAGAAAGCAGAACCATTCTATCATTTCACATGGTACTACTGTCCTGTGACTTGAGTACTGCTTTTAAAGCCAGTAGGTCTTGCTCATGTTAGGGTTCAGTTTGATTTTGCACTGTCTCTTGGTAGTTTTGCATTATTGAAAAGCAGTATAGAATGCTAGTAGAAATTAGCTTTTCAGATCAATTTATTGAATTGTGTTCTTCGGGTATATAAGGTAGAAGGAAGCTTTTACATGGATTAGCAGCCCTTAATCCATTTGAACACCAATTCAGTGGAGTACTGAAGTGTCTACTTGAAATAAGCACAGTAGTAGTTCCCTTTCAATCATTAGGACTATTTGCATACTGAACTTCACGGAAGCGTTCAAGCAGTTACCCAGATCAGGACCATAAACAGGGACTCTTTAACATGGCAGCAAAGTACATTAATGCCAGCTCTAATATTTCTTTAACTGTTTCGCACCTTTATCCTGTTAGTGCATGCTTTCTGCAGTCAGTCATTTGACATATACCTGGCTGATAGTTTCTCGAGAAGATTCCTGGTCCCTTAGGGTTTAGCAAAGCAGTGTTGCATCACATGCTTCACATGCCTTTTTTATTACAAAAAAAACCCAAAACTGGCTTTTTTCCAGTGTTCTTTGACTTCATCAAAATTACATGGTTGTAATTGGAAACAATGTGGCTTTTGACCTACTATTTCATTTCCCAAGTTTTGCCATTGGCTTTAATGTCATGTACGTACATTCTGTGACAGAGGTGCGGTAGGCTTTTCCATCTTGTGTATCACTAGCTAAGAATCAACCTCAAACAGGAACTGGAGGTTCTCCAAAGCTTATGACAGCTGTGTCCTATAGATGAGTGCCCCCAGTTCTTTCCACTATATTCTGAATACTTTTGATCTCACATTTGTGCAGTTGCCTGCAGGCTCTGTTTGCAGTTTCTTCCTAGGGTTTCCTATACTCAAATGCCTCATTAGTTACTGGTTTTCCTTTGATGAAAGTTGAATGCAGCCTTAAAAGTGAATGCCTCGGGCCACTTGAGAGCTGTAGTTGTGTCATCCTTTCTTTGAAGGTGTAGCGACTCATATAGGAAATGTGATCTAAAGTTCAGGGAGGGTGGTGGAAAGGTGAGGAATCTTGTTAGCCTTGTATGAGGGTGCAGATACGTGCAGGTGTGGATTTATCTGTAAGTCAGTAACTTGCCCATGCATAATCCACGTATTGCAGCCTTGACCATAGAATTATAATCTTCCTTAAATATAGCTGCTTGCAAAGGTATTGAAAAGGCTCTAAGAAGGAAATTGCAAGAGTAAAAGCTGATGTCCCAAACTGTTCACAGAAGAGGCTTTGAAATCCGTTGGAGTGATTTGAGTGGTGAATTTGTCTTCCTTCTAATGAGAAGTACTCATATCCAAGTGGCACTGAGAATCTCGGCCTCTATTTATATTTATATGTACTGTTTATATGTGTGACTTACATATGCAATCTTCCACACATGCATGTTGCCAAGCTAAAATTGCCATGTTACAGTAGTGTTCCCATCACTAACGTCCGTCTTCATTTTGGGGAGGGGGAAGAGCCAAACTGCATAGCTGCATCTTATTTACTGACCATAAATACATCCTATTTTCTATAGGAAGTGATTTTGTTTGCTTGAACAGTAGAGGCAAGCAAAGAAACAATATATCTTATCCAGAGTCAGTAAATTTAGTCTTGTTGGTGTCTGAGTAGTAAAGGGAGAGAATGCAGAAGAAAATGAATGGAAGAGAACTTTATTCAAGTCTTGCTATATGAGCCTGTAGCTCTGTCAAAGACTCCAGAAGTTACAAAGCTTTAAAGGAACATGAAGAGCTACTGGAAAAGAGCTGAAAGGAATTCTGTATATAGGGATCAGCATGTGAATAGACATCAGTATTACACAGTGACCAGCATGATTCTTTTATCTGTAACTTAAGTGATGTTGGTATCTGATTTGAAGATGAAATAGACCTACTCAGTAGGATGTTCCATCTGGATTACCTAACTGTTATGCTGCTAGGAAAGTGTGGTAGGTTTCTGGTGCTGCAGTGTTTGTGCAATGGGAAAGAGGCTCCAGGAAGCTTCACTGGGGCATTTTATGAGGGAGACTTACCAGTAATTTAGTAGTCTAAGTCAACATCTGGTAAGTCCTAGAGTAGAAGAAAAACCAAAAGACATTGCAGTCAAGTCTGTGACGATATATCCATCAGAACTGCGAACCATGAGCACATAATCCAAAATATATAGCATCATAAGTAAAATTACAAGCAGAAGTAATCAGCCTATGGTCTGTTTTCTGTGTGTGTACAAGAAGTATGTGTCCACTTCAAGAATTAAAAGAAGCAGCAAGAAAGCCTACTGTTTCTAGCTGTGTCGTTCCACTTACCATAGTTTCAATGCAGTCTGAGTGTAATGCATAATGTGCACATTAAGCTATCGTGCTCGGTGCTTCCTTCAGGGAAGTTCTATAAAGATGTTACAGCAGAGGGCAGTAGGAACCTACCTCTGCGTAAAGTTGTTGTGTATCACCAGCCTGCAAGCTTTTCTTCCCACTCCTCTTCCCTGCTCTAATGATATTCAAGGGCCAGATAAAGCATATAGAGGGGAGCTGCTGCCACGACTGTTGTTGTTGCACTTGTCGCAGCGAATTCAAGGGCTATGTTTGTAGATCTGTTTCTAGTCAGTGAACTGATTCTCCAGATTTGATGTATGCTGCAAAGAATCCAGGCCCAAGCTGAAGGCAGAAACTGGGCAATTTTTATCTCAATTTAGAATCCTGTAACAGTTGGTAGAAGGGAAGTGATGTGACAATCGATACAGCTCATCCTCAGGCATGTTTCCTGCTAGCTGCTGAAGTATCTTAATCTTCTTCTGGAAGGCTGTTCCTTAATTTCCCAGTACAATATATAGGGTCTGAAAACCAGAGCCTTTAAAAGTGTGTGCATTTAGAGAAGGAGAAAGCCGATGCTGCAAGGCTGCTTGAGCTGGGAACCTTGCAGATCCATACACCATGATGATGTCAACAGATTCCCCTCTGCGCATCTCTTCTCTTTAGTCTTCGCTCACCCTCAGCATCTTCTGCATTCACTTGGGTTCGGTTGCCACTGCCTCCTGTCAGTTCGAGTTAGTGTTCCAGCATTGCAAGCCACCTCAGCAGGTTTGGGATTTCCCTCCTACCCTGTTTTTACTTCCAGAAGGGGGGACATGCTCGTACACCCTCTTCTCAGGCTCAGTGGATTTGTGTCTCAGCAGCAGGCACAGTCATCTCTGAGCGTGGTACCAGTTCACAGCCGAGATCAGCAGAGGCTTTGAACTTGCTCCCTCCTTTAATTGGAAGTAGCCAGGTCTGATGAGCTTCCCAACAACATTGCAAAGCTCAGCATTCCCCCACCCCCAGCTTCTCCAGGCATGTGAGAGTGTAGGTGTGCAGGAAAGAGGGAGTTACCATTGTGAAGAACTGTTCAGGAAGAGTGGGGATTTACTCATTTCCTGGTTTACCGGTGAGGATCTGCCTTATGCATCGCTACACCTAGGGTGTATTTTTAACTTTTCCCTGGTAACTATAGCATACGTGCAGATGGACTTACTGAAAGATAGATAAAGCATACTATGGATTACACAGACGGTGCATAGGGATGCTAGGAATGTGCCTGGCTGTAGAAGTTCCTAGCTCTTGCAGTCGTTCACATTTTCCGAACTGAGACATTACCAGATAGTGTGGTTTCTTTTTTGTCTTTGTTTGCCTATATGCTTGTAAAGGATAGGTTGAAGGATAGGTTGAAATCAAGACTCACATAGCAGAGAAATTCATGAAGTGGGTTGCTTCGGAGGCCAGACCAGTCCCATCTTAAAAGACAAAGACCCCTCACTTCATGGCTTTTCAGAGCTATTCAAGAGTGAAAATACAAGCAATGAGAGGTGAGCTATAACTTCCAAAGATCTCTTATATTGTTCTTGCGCTGTTCTGTCTCTATAACTCAGACTAAGTCCACACCAGGTGAAGTCTCATTTTGGGTAGACAACTGTCTCATAAGGATAAACAGCAGGAAGTCTGCAGCTTGTCACATCATAGCATTGTCTTAACTCTAGCGTTGGGTTATTGCAACTATTGCATCTGTGTTCAGGTGAGCCCTTTGTGCCATGCTGGTGTGCTGCAGGGGACCACAGAATACTTGAACTTTTGCCTGCTTCTGAGAGCTGTGCCTAGGATGCTCTGATACAGGAAATGTCCGCTAGGTACCGCTTGGAGAACACACACAGCACAAAGCTAAATAGCCTTGAAAAATTCCTTTTAGAAACTGGTTTCGCTATGCATGGCTATAAAGATTGCTTTTACAAAACTATATCTAAAGGAGCCCCAAAAGCCCCCCCCTTCCCCCCAAAAAAGATCAAAAAACAAGCAACCTAAAACCCAATCTCAGATTGACCAAGAAAAAAATCAGTGAGGTGATTACAGCAGAGGAAGTTAGTTAATGACTTTTTCCCTGAAATACAATCATGTGGACAGATAAATATGTATTGAAAATATATTTAAGTCCAAATTTCAGTGCTTATACCTGAAGGGACAGCCAACGGTGTAAAATAGACCCGTGCAGTTTTAAGAAATCCATAAGTAGGCGCTTTGTGGTGTATTATCACAGATTCACCATGAAATGTGAAGAATGCAGCTTGAAAGGAGCGTCTGTTCTCAGCCCAGCCTCTTGGGCAGATGGGTGTCCAAAGGCTGTTTTCTTCTGTGGGCATCAGAAGACCGAATAATTCATCATGTAAAATGTCCCAGGATGGCGAAGACAAAAAGCATAGCTGAGAAGTTGCGCATTTAAATTTGAACTCCCTGTTTGTCAGTGTAGATCTTTGGTGTGAACGCTTGCACTGACTCTGTTCGTCTCTTTTTAGGGGAGAGCAGATCCAGTGAAACTCTGGGGGAAACGTTAACATTACTTTTATCTAGTCCAGAGCCCTGCATATGCTGTGTGGTCCCAGTGAGGGGACTCCTCTCCTATCAAGTCATGCTGCAGTGGTACCTTGCTTATGTTTGTGTGTTGCTTATTAACTGAAAAAGGTGAAAATAATCATCTTTTCAGTGATATCCAGTGATAGGACAAGGGGCAATGGGTGTAAACTGGAGCATAGGAAGTTCCACGTTAACATCAGGAAGAACTTCTTTACTGTAAGAGTGACAGAGCACTGGAATAGGTTGCCCAGGGGGGTTGTGGAGTCTCCTACACTGGAGATATTCAAGGCCCGCCTGGACAAGTTCCTGTGTGATGTACTGTAGGTTACCCTGCTCTTGCAGGGGGGTTGGACTAGATGATCTTTTGAGGTCCCTTCCAACCCTTGGGATTCTGTGATTCTGTGATCTGTTCAGAGGACAAGAGCAAAACGACTGAAGCAAAGCAGTGAAACTTTTCAAGCGCACAGGTTTGGTGTTGGAAGCTGCTGGTTGAGTAAACTGGAAGCATTTCACCGACTCGTTCTGTTTACAATTTCCAGGAAATCTTTTGAACCTTTCTTTTTTTAATTTGACAAACCAACAGCATCTCATTCCAACTCTAATTTCAGATGTTGGACACAATATGTGTTGGTACAAAGCACTTTGAAAGGCAATTTCAGTATTTGATTTTGCTTTCTTTTTAATTATTATTTTTCATTATAAAGCAAATTTGAACATTTTGACATCTTCCAGGGATGTCAGAAAAAAAGCTTCCGGGAAAGCTTATTTTGAAGCCAGTAGTGCCTGAGGTAGGTCAGTATCTCATGCAGATGTGAGGTCAGCACCTTACATAGTTGGGTGAAGGAGTTAGATTGCAGTAGTTAAGAGACAATAGAGAAGCAAATATCCACATTGAAGCTGTGTAGCCTGTTTTAACCTTGGTCAGACTTTAATGGATGGCTGCTTTCATGTGCCTACTTGTAGCTGAATCTGAACCTGGGGGCTGTTAGAAATGTTAAAATCCTAGTGGCCTTGGGACTCCATCATCCTTGGGTTTTTCCACATTATGGAAATTTTGAGGTTTGATCTGCTGTCACTGGTAGGGAAATTTGAGTCAAAGAGTTCAAAAAAGACAGGATTGATGTAAACACAAAGAAAAGACAACAGCAGAGCACCCAAATGTTGAGGACCAGATAATATGAGAGTGTTAGCTTCATTATACGTGCTTAGAAGACAGTAACCTAGAGGAAATACTCCTGTTGTCATAAAAGTGCTACATTACCTGATAGGTCTTCTGGTTTCCAGTGTCTGGGATCCATAGTCAGCCCTCTTCAGAGTTGTAGGTGATGAAAGAGGAAGGTAAAAGCAGAAGTGGTTACCTGGTTCCTCCACTTGAACACAAACTGAGAGGAATTTGGGCTCTGTATCTGCCTGCTTCATTGTCTGGGGGCTAAACAGCTAAGTAGTGCACTATGTGCCCTAGTTCATTCTCTGGTATGCTCCTAGCAGGTGCTGAAATGCCCATAAAGAGATCAGACTGTAATGTTCCCAGCTGGATTTGTGATGGCACGGTTGTGGCAGTGCCCATAAGGAAAACCACTGAGGCAGTGATTTGTCACGCAGGTCACTCAAATATCCTTACTAAGAAGCTTCAAGCACATGATTAAGAAAGAAGAAAGTAGCAGTACAATTGCTTCTTTATATTCCGCAGATGTTTCCCAAAGCAGTAAATTCTTAAGACCTACACTATGAGCTAATCTTCCCTGGAGTAACACCTTCTGCTATCTCAGAAGAGTTACGATTATTGCTATTGCACGAACACACAGATGTGCCAGGGATCGAGGGACTGTTTCAAGGTGTGCAGTATATAGAGCAAGAGGGGCCACCTGATGGTAATGGATTCAACCAGGAGGGAAAGGCAGATAGAGGGAAGCACTGCAGTATGCCGAGGCCATGTATTCTCTCAGCGGCCTTTGCTTAGCAGGCCTTACTCTGGAACACAGCATTCTCTTTGCCCTGCTTTCAAATTCTTAAAAAATCCTTTTAGAAGAAATTAGGCAGAGGTTAATAGTAGCTTTACTTCAAAATCTGCTTATGCTTTACATAACATAGAAGCCTGCCTGTCTAGGTTAGACGTCTGCTTAGTTCTGTGCCACCTCATATGAGCATAACAAGTAAGACTTGGTCTTAAACAATGGAAGGTCAACTGAATTCCAGTTAATCCATCTCTTTCAACTCACAGAAAAAAGGGGGGGGTGGAATCTGTGCAGTACAGAATGACACTCAAATGGTGCGCTTATCATGTAATTTCAGAGGTAAATTAGGTAAGTTTAGCCTGTTCATCCACAGTCTCTACTTTGGGATCGAGTACAGCTCATTGGGAACACTACTGTGGCCAGCAAACAGCATCTGGCAGATCTTGTAGCAGCTACAAGGAACACTTCAGCTCTTCCAGTGAGTGCAGCCAGCCACGATGGTATGTATAGATGATTCCTGGTGTTGGGGCGCTTTTTCCCCACAGCCCTTCTTTCAGCAGCTGGGTAAACGTCCATGGATTTGAGACCTGCATTGTAGCTGGGAATGAGTCAGCCTGGGTTTTGCCAGCATGCAGTTCTGCTGCCCGCGTTTGCATGCTGCTCTGACGCTGAGGTAAAACCTCCTACTCCTCCGAGATCAAATGGGGTGCTGAGCAAACACGGTCAGAGAGGGTTTTGGTAACACAAGTGCCTCTTTTAGTGCTTCCTGGGTCCCTTGGCACAGCACCACATCATGTATGTATGTGTCTGTAAGCCCAAAATGCATTAGCTTGCATAGCTGCCAAACTGCATGATGTAGTCAAACCTCCAGCTCCCCATTTTCACCTGTAGCTCACTTTCGTTATTGTTGCTTTTCAGATCTGTCTTTGCTCTTAGAGGAGTCACTGCAGCTTTGTTTCACGTAGAGAAAATGCTAGTTCGAATTCTTCTTGCTCAAGAAAGATCTAAGGTATCACTGAGTCAAGGGCTTTTTAGCCTGAATTCAGTAGACTTCAGGTGTGGTCTTATATTTGCTTGTGTTGTATTTTCTTTCTACTTTACCCATGCTTATATTACTTCCCTTGCATTATTTCATGGCCCTTGGTAGCACTTGAGGAAAGTTCCAGTTTAATACTGTACATGACTGTCATTAATGTGCCGATGACTCTGTCTTCCGTATCACTGAGGATGCTGAGAAAGATGCCTGGAGACATCACCCTCTTTTAATATTTCATGTTTATTCTTACTCTGTTTACAGTGTTTAGGGAGATCTTATTTTGCATGACCTGGCTTGCATCTGAGACGATTTGAATCAATTTTGAGAGGAAGCTCTGTGTAAATTATCTTCTATAATCTAACCCTGTATCTGAAGCTTCCTTTTTGTTTGTGGTTATGTCTAAAACGAAACAAACAGCAGCAACATCAGTAACAGAAATTAACCAAAGATTTGTGCTTTAGAGACCCAGGCAGCAGATTACTCTTACTTCTCATATGCTCTGTATGCCTATGGCTTGTTTTCTTTTGCCTCTTGGAATTTGTTCCTTCTCTTTTATTGGCAATAGATGCTGTCATTACTGCCACAGAGCAGAGCTCAGCGATTTTTCAAGGATGCTTTGTTATATTGCATTTTCTGTCCCAAGATGGAAGTCAAATGTGTTGGCAGAAATTTAGCAGAACCCATGAGACACTTCCTCATGAAGAAATAAGACGCAGCCAGACAGCTTAGCAAGGATGCTGGTAGCTGTGGCGGAGTTCAGTGCTCAGTGGGCACCAGGAGCCACTCACTGCCTTTCTTTGAGGTTTCCTTAGGTGCTGTACTTCCCGGCTGCCTGCACACGATTCAGCGCTTGTCCATATGAGGTATTTGGTATCTGAGTGCAGTAGGATGGCCATGGCTGGCAGCCAAACTCCCACCAGCTGCTCGCGCACTCCCCCTCCTCAACAGGAAGAGGAGAAAATGGGAAGAACAGGGATGAGAAAGCTTTAGGTTAGACATTAGGCAGAAGCTCTTCTCTGTGAGGGTGCTGAGGCGCTGGCACAGGGTGCCCAGAGCAGCTGTGGCTGCCCCATCCCTGGCAGTGCTCAAGACCAGGTTGGACACAGGGGCTTGGAGCAAGCTGCTCCAGTGGAAGGGGTCCCTGTCCGTGGCAGGGGTTGGAACTGGATGAGCTTTAAGGTCCCTTCCAACTCAAACCATTCTGTCATTCTATGATTATATATGCTGAGTTGAAGACAGGGAGATCGATTCCAGTTACCATTACAGGCAAAACAGACTAGACTTGGGGAAAATTGATATATTGCCAATTACTACATAAGTATTTAATTACTGATTTGGGTATTGGAAAGCAAAAAGACACACTTATTAGTGTTTATAGTATTTATCGGACACTGGCAGTGTCCAAGGCCAGGTTGGACAGAGCCTTGGGCAACATGGTCTAGGGTGAGGCGTCCATGCCCATGGCAGGGGGGATGGAGCTAGGTGATCTTAAGGTCCTTTTCCAACACAAACCATTCTATGTTTCTATGAACACTAAAACACTTACAGGAAACACCTTTCCTTCCCTCGTTCCTAGGCTCAACTTTACTCCTTCACTCCCAGCTCCTCTCTTTCCCCCTCCTTGTTTTCACCACAGCTTGTGTATGACCAGTCCCTTCATCAAGGCAATGGGGCTTACGGTTGGTACTCAGCAGCTCCTCTCTGCTGCTTCCTTCTTGTCACAATTCTCCACTCCGGTGCGAGTCCTCCCCAGTGAATGGATGCAGTGAATGTTGCTTTCCCAAATCATCAGCTAATAGCGGATTCAGTACTCCAAACACCATGGGATGGCCACAGTCTCCCTGCTACTGGGTCAAGTCTCCTACCTGCGGAGGCAGTGCACCCTGTGTTGGGTGCCATGCAGAGCAGTAGCATCAGGAGGATACCCCAGGATGCCCAGTGACTAGGAGGCCTGCACTGGCCCTTGTCTCAGTGTCCACTGCTGAGTGTGAAGGTGCTCAGCACTTTCCAGGATTAAGCTATCAATAATAAACCATTTTAAATATCTCAAAAGCAGTGCTGTGATGACAACCCAAGTAATTAATTGCATTACTTTTAATAGACCCTTCATATACTGCCAAGTCAGTGACATCTGTTGCAGTGTGGAAATACCTTCAGGGAGGAACATTTTTAATACGGTGATACCTCAAAAGGCAGGCCATAGATAGGCTGGAAATGGCTATGCAGCGGATGAAATGTTTTAGCAGACTGAGCTTTCCTGCTTATTGCTCAGCCAAAAAAATGACCATTCATACATTTACTGGTGGATGATTTAATTAGGACCTACTCCTAAAAGCACAAAACCTGTCTGCCTAAGATGCACTCTATACTTCTTGGAGAGGGCCGGGTTCTCCTGCACCTTATTTCTGCTTTGTATCAGTATTACGACCAATCATCTTAGCATAGTTATCTGTGGTACTCTATGATGAATCAAATCCAGGGAAGACTTCATCCTCAGCTGATGCAAACAGGCTTGCCCCGGAACAGTTAAGAGCACTAATTAACAGTAGCAGGGTACGTGGAGCTGGAGTTTTCATAGAAACACAAATTCACTTGCTGCTCTGGTTCTCTTGGGGGAAAATGCAGAAGAAGTTAATAAAATAGGGCTTGTTTATTGACCTTCTCTAATTTCTGTGTTCATAAAATAATCTTGTTTCTTAAGGAGTCATCTTTAGCTGAGATGCACTGTGTTCCCTGAAACACTTTGTGCAGGATTCATGAATCGAAGCTGGACAAACTGAATACCAGGGAATTCATTTCAGAGGATATGATCTCATAATCTCACTAAATATTCATCTCTGGAGATGGATAGATTTGGCCGGCGGCTGCAATCCTGGAGATAAGTGCATCCGTATATTTGAAGGAAATGGAACCTCTATAATGGAGGTATTTCCTGTTACATTTTCATGCTTGTGTCAAGACTCAGGGTTTGGATTAAAGGCCAGGCTTTTTTCTTGTTTTAGCGCTTGTACCTGGCCCACTCCTATTCAGTAGAGTCGATGTGGAAATGAACAGTGCCCTAACTTTATGATCCTGCTCCAGTGAATCTCGGGAGGACTGTCAGAAATGCAGCTTCTTAGGGTCTCTCTTCAAGCCTTCATGTCTCTCCCTGCATCACAAACTGTGCTGCAGTGGCAGTGCAGAGATGGTGGAATTGGCTTTAATGTCTCAAAGTAGAGGAATTGAAGTTGTTTGGTTGTTTATCTGGAAACAGTGAGCAGCCCCTTTGCTCTGTGCGACGGTGAATAACAGTGCTCCAGACATGGAGCGAGGGACAGTGTGCCACGCCAGGTGGAATTTTCTTATTGTTAAAATCATCACCACGTAGGCAACTTTTCCACTATTTCCAAAAGCAGCATGGAAGCAGGGGAGGGTTGTTCAGTGAGGTTGTTATCTCTGTGGCATGGAAATAGAGAGCTGGCAACAGCGTCTCAGTGACTGAAAATCTCCAAGGTAATTTCCAAGATTCACTGATAGCTTACATGGAAATCGGGCAAATAATTCTCCAGAAGAGCATTTCCCAGTTAATTCTTCTTCTCTGTGTTCTGTTTCCTCAGTAAATGACTGTTTTATTGCCAAAATTCAGTTATTTGGCTGCATTGTTTGTACAATCTTCCTTTACACATTATGTGCCTAAATTGCAGAGATTTCCAAAGGACTCATGATTTCCCCTGACATTAGCTAAACCTGCTGGAGTTCAATAGCCGAAAAAGAAGGCTTCCTATGTTCCTTTAAAGCAGCAAGTGAAAAACCTAGCCTCCGGTGTTTAAATACAGAGCCACGTCACACCAGCTCTGATGCAGTTAAGCATTCAGGAAGAAGGTGAGTAGGCAATGTCACTGCTTGGATTCCTCGGGGCTGTTTAAACATGCCTGTCTGCTTTGCTGAGCTGCAGCTAATGTCCCAGAAGCTCGGGTGAAACGAGTGCTTCAATGCTGATGGGCCAAACCACCTAAGCTTCAGCATCGTGTCATGCAGTGAGCTGGACCCTTCAGAGGAACAGGGGCTCAACCTTCATGCTGTTTTATTTACCCTGTATGAAGAGAGCAGATGTAAACTCACATGAGAAGGCAAATGGGCTTGCTAGGAAATACAGGACATCCATAGGGATTAGGACTGAAGATCTGCTAGTGAGGACTCTGTGAACGAAGGTGCTTTAAAAGGGTCTGAAAGCCTTAAGCTGGGCTTGTGGGTAGAAGTTCTGGAAAGAGACACTGGGGAACAGTGTGAAGTTGGGAGGTGCGGAGCCTGATGCTTTTGAAGCGATGGCGCATGAGGTCTGCTATAGGTGGGGGTTGCATAATGCTGCTCACAAGGAAGCTGATGCTGGTTTCCTTGCCAGGAAGGGGGTAAAAGGGATGAAGGAAGGGAAATTGAAATGTGAAGATTGACTGTTTTGTTGGGGTTTTTTTCTCTTGCCTTGACTTTGGTTCTTGAAGCTGCAGATCAACATTAAGTCACCTCAGCTGGGTCATCACCCTGTGATGAGAGAATCTGCTATCAATGAGCCTATGGCTAAGCCAAATAATGCCCTGCTTGAGGATAACTTGTCTCTACCCAGTGTAGTAGTAATAAGCTACTCTTTTACTAAGTCCTGTAGATACAGACCTTGCTCTGCACTCACTGCCACGTGAGCAATCCCACCATGTTAACATATCCACAGTTACGATAAGCTGAGTGGGAACAAAAGTACTTTTATGATCTGGTGAGGAAACGGCCCCCTCTGAAATGCTCATCTTCTGCTGAGCTGTTCTGTGCACTGCAAATTGCAACTGATTTCCAAAACTGGGAGAAGGAAGAGCAGCACCAGAAGGTGCTGCAAGAAGGCCTGTGCCAGGCACTGAATGTCAGCGTTCTCTTTCATGGGCACACCATGAGTGAGAAGTGTTGCCTGAGATTATAGAAAGAGATTCAGTAGGTATTAATAAAAGAAAAGGGGATAGTTAAACCCCTTTTTCCGTGATTTTTCACCTAGTACAAGCTTTATCATGTGAGCCCAGTATTTTTGCATGTTGCAGCTGAAATGCTGCAATTGTCCTTAGAGCAGATTAATGGGTGAAGAACAACAAAGGCGAGAAGGGAGAAGACTGTTGGTGCATCTGTCAAAGGTTAGCAAGGATTAGACTCTATGACACCAGACAGCACAGAGAGTTGACTGGTAAGAAGACCGTCTTCTCCTTTGCCTTCTGCCTGATTGCCCACTGGGTTAACTGGATATGCTTAAAGATTTTTGGTGCTGGCCACCAGTTTGTTGAACTCAACAAGTACTTCCCCATCCTGGTTGTGGAAGACTCAAGATAGGCTGAGGAAGTTGGGGCTGTTCAGCCTGGAGAAGAGAAGGCTGCGTGGGGACCTCATAGCAGCCTTCCAGTACCTGAAGGGGGCCTATAGGGATGCTGGGGAGGGACTCTTCGTCAGGGACTGTAGTGACAGGACAAGGGGTAACGGGTTAAAACTTAAACAGGGGAAGTTTAGATTGGATCTAAGGATGAAATTCTTTCCTGTTAGGGTGGTGAGGCACTGGAATGGGTTGCCCAGGGAGGTTGTGAGTGCTCCATCCCTGGCGGTGTTCAAGGCCAGGTTGGATGAAGCCTTGTGTGGGATGGTTTAGTGTGAGGTGTCCCTGCCCATGGCAGGGGGGTTGGAACTGGATGATCTTGAGGTCCTTTCCAAACCTAACTACTCTATGATTCTAAGATACAGAGCTCTTGTGTGAGCTGCAGGCATGATATCAATGAATGTTTCCATTTATTTCCACTTTGGCAGCTGTGGGCCTATGGGTTGTTCTGTAACTTATGTAATGGACCCAAGTATCAAAACCTCTCCCGAGAAAAATGCACCCAGTATAAAGCAGTTTTTAGTAGAAGTGCACAAGCTGGTTTTTGTAAGGGCTTATTTCAGTGCCCGTTGGAATCCATAGAAACGTTTCAACTGACTTTGGTGACTACTGATGAGAAGAAGTAGGCTGTTTCATGGAAAACCTGGAGGAGAATGGTGATGATGCTATATTAAGACTGTGAACAAAAGCCATTACTCTCACTGGCAGCAGTAAATGGGGGGAACGATTGTTTTTCTTAGTCTTTCTTGCAGAGAAAGGATATAAAGGTTAGGAAGAAAGAAAGGCCCCAGAGCAAAGAGAAACATGAGAATGAGTCAGAGCTTTCAGCAGGACCTGACTCTGGCTGCGGTTTTCATCTTTGTGCACAAAATAGCACACAGAACAACTGGTGAAATCAAGACTTGTATGCAGAATAACTGCAGTGGGTGAATTTGGTATGTACGATGGCTTAATTTCTTGATACGCAGAAGAAAATGTGACGAACTTCCAAAGAAACACAGTCAAGCTTGTTTCAGTACTGAGTGCTCTGTGGGAGTCGCAACACTGATTAAGTTGTAGCCTGTGGATTTCGAGGGCACATTTTCAAGTGTGGCAGTGAGAGCTGTCGATAATGAGGTTAAACGGCACATGGAAACCAGGTGATTTGAGGAAGCTGAACTACAGTGCTGCTTCCTGCACCATGATCTGTGCCCTGCTCAAAGGCCAGCTGGAATAAGCAGACCTAAGATAAAAACAGCAAGTGAAAGGCAGTCTTTCCTTGCTCTGATATAGAGCAGGAAAGCAAACTTTACCCTCCTCCCTTCAGTTTCTCCACAGTGGCACTGCTTCGGCAAGGAAGGTACATAGAAATCTGTTGGTAACATGAAGTTTTATTGCTGGGGTTTGCTGGTGTGGATTCTCTGTGTGCAGCGAGCTCCACATCTTTCCAGAGCCACAGTGAAGTCAGGAAGCTCTGTACATGTGTGGAGGTGTCCCGTGCAGAGATCTCCGTCACTGCAGGGGTTTAGACACTGTGTACATATAGGGGTTATTTGCTGCACAACAAGAAGGTTTGTGTTTGAATGTGCTTCAACAAAGACCTGAAAAAGAATGCCCTCAACTTTAATTGAAGAGGTGATTGCTAAGAAGAATGGGACTATGCTACTGCTTAGTATGCTTAGTGCTGCTTCTATGACTACTGCTTTTCTTGTGTGTTGCCTACTTAGTTGGCTTATCTCCAAAATCAGCTGATGCAGAGATAAATCTGCATTTTTTGAGAAAGCCATAGGTAATCCAAGTCATATACTTGGTTATGCATTCCCACTCCACTCAAATTCCTTTCTGAAGTGATGAACACACAAGGAATTTGAATGCACTGTGGAGGAATAAATGCTGCAGTAATTTAGAAGGGGGAAGAAAGCCCACGAGGCATGCTGAGCTGCTGTTTTCCAACTTGAGAGTTGGAGTTTTACTTCTCTTCTTCTGAAGCTCTTGTGTTGGCTTCCTCTCTTCCATTCCTATCTCTGCCTGTCAAAGGATGGGAAGAGCCCTGGTGAAAAGAGTACTCTATGGCTTTAAGTTCTATGCTATGGGTCGAAATGGGTCTTAGCTTCTGCTAAGGCTTTGCGCCAAGCGCCTCCTGTGCAAATTTCATTCATTAAGAAAATACAGCTTTGTTCTTCCGTTTGCTGCATATTAAGTTTGGGTAATGTTCGGTCCCAACTACCGTTTAGCTCGAAGGAAAGTTTTGTTTCTCATTAACGCCCACAACTTAATGAGTGTTTGCGGGTATATCATCTTTTATTTCCTCTTCGGCTTCATTTTAGCCCACCCGCATTAGACGACTTTGCCATTTCCCATGTTGAGCTCTTGTTGTTCTAAGAAACGCTGTGGTGTATGCATGTGGCATAGCAGGATGGTGTTGGCAGGCGCAGTCTCATGGGCAAAAAAACCCCAATTCCCTGCCTTTCTGTTAACCAGTATGATGTTTATCAGACAGATCTCTAAGTATTGTGTCTAGATTTTTCCTTGAGTAACTTTTATAGGCAGTAAAGAAAGTCCTTGTTCATCAATTCTGAGAGGCAGAAAATTCCAGGTAGGTCTTGGGGGGCTCTCTGCCATTAGTGAGCCAAGGACACTGCTCGGAAGTACACACCCCCATGTCGATAGTCAAATATTGTTTCAGTTTCTTCCTGATTGTCTATTCCAGAAGCCACTTCCCAACAGTTGAAGGTCAAAAAATGGAATGCAGTTGTTAGCCAAGACCCAAACTGAGAGAAACCAAAGGGTCTTTTGTGCAGGAAATGTGAATTACTGCGTGTTTCCTTCCCTAAGTACAAAGAATTATCTCTGTGACCCCAGTTGCATTACCCATTGTGGGGTGATATAAATAGTTCTTTCCAGCCAAAGCGAGGAGATGCTATAGCCTTCGGGGTAATGTAGGTAGGCAGGCCTCAGGCTGGCAGCAGGGGCACTTGAGCAGCACAGACAAAAGCTGGCTTTCAGAATTCACATGAGCAGCCTGTTTGTCTGCAGAAGCTGGTTTTTTTCTGAAGCACGTTTTGAAACACATCATTATAGTAAATGTAGGGCTCTAATAGTGGTGCTGAGCTGATAGTCCTGGAAACCAAAGCTCCCAGCTTACCCTGGCATGGGGCATGTAGCAGAAGTGGGTGCTTCACCATCCTGGTCCCCTCCCAGGAGGGGAGAGCATAGCTGCATCCCTGCTCCCAGTGGGTGCTAGTAATAGAGTATTGACTCACTGCCACTCAATTATCTCACATGCCCATGTTGCCCCGAACCCAAAGTACATTGCCTCTGCATTAATTGAAATGTAGCTTTCAGCAGCCCTTATAAATGTGCTCAACTGCAGTGTGAAAGCATTTGTTTCCAGTGGAGATCCTGATAACTAGTGAGATTCAGGAGTGGTGACTGACCTTTGATCATCGGCTTTCAGCTTGGCTTGCTGCCTTGCTGGGAGGAGGAAGGGAAAGTTCTGCCTTATAAAAGCCAACTTCATGTCAGTGTCTCCTGTTAACATTTAGTTTGCTTAGCTAAAACCACGCAGCTCTGAAGCTCTCTTCTTACTGCATTGCCTGGCTCCTTTTCCCAATGATACTCATAGGTCAGAAGTTATGTCTGTCTCCATATTTAAGCTGTATGAGACTTCCATTTTGATGGCTATTGCAGCTGCTGCATTTCCAAGTTTGCCCGTCTCCTAGCTTTCCCCTCATTTCACCTCAAAAACTGCCTTGGGATTTTCCTTAAGGCTGCTAAAGTCAGCTTCACCTCTTCCTTGGAACCTCCTTAGCCCTGCTGTTTAGGACAAAACCTCTTCTTGGATGCTGCCCAAGCGCTGCTCCGGCTGTCCTCCCCTGAGGGCTGGGAAGATAAGAGCGAGCAGTCCTGTGTGCTGCAGTCCTCGTAATTCCAAGAGCTCCAGGGCCCTGGTGCTTGCAGCTCCTTCGGGATTCGTTCCCATCCCCGCTGCCCCGGAGCTTTTTCCGACTGTTCTTCATGGCAGAGGGTCAACTGACACCTGTTCAAATCTAGGTTTTGGGTTGCCGCCTGCTATATGACCTGGTTCCTCCTGTGACTGGGGAGTAACTCATGCAACCCGAGCTTGGCTCTCCATGCTTTCCTCTGAAATTACTCTCATTTACCCTGATCACAATAAACCCCTTTAGCCCGTGTCATTGGTAATGTAGTTCACTGTTAGTGGGGACAACAGCAGATGGGTATCTTTGGCTTCCACCACACCCAAAAAGCAAACAAACAATAAAAGTTACTGGTAAAGCAAGCTTAAAAAAGGAAATGCAGGAAGGGGAGCAAAGGGGTCACACTGTTTAAGAGCAATGTAAACTGAACACACAAAACAAAAGCATCCCAGGGTGAAGGCTGAATGTGCAATGGCAGCTGCCCGCTTTGAACTGTGTTTTTTTCATGGTGCACTGCACCATTACACCATAGGTTAAATAACTACAGTGTAAGGTCAACGGCCCATTCAGGAGTGTGCTAATTCCATACTATGCCATTGTTTATAGGCAAGATTTAATGGAAATGGGCCTTGTCGGCATCAAGTCTTCTAGGCAAATTGTAGATAACTTTGATCTGCCTTGTTTCTGGCAATTTTCTTGTTGGAAAATTAGTCTTGTCTTTAAATACTAATAGTGTGTTATAGCGTGCTGTTATTTCTGTTGGTGTTCTCCTCCTCTGCTTTACTTTCATGTTTTCTGGTGTTTGACAAGGTCCATAACAAGTAGACGTGCAGAAAAGGGGGAAGGAGTAAATCTGTGAGTGGGTTGAACTCAGTTCTGGGACAAGTTTAGCAATGTAACCATTTTCCATTTTAGCAACTATTTTTGCTATCACCATTAATGGTGTGTTTCGAACCTGCTTTGTTGTAACAGGCCACAAGTCACTTTGGATTTTCCCCAGCCATGCATTCTTTGGAAATCTGCGTTGGCGTCTCCAGTTTTTCATAGACCGCTGTGATTTCCTGGAGAGCATCAAGTTTTGATCTATCTGGTGTGAGCTGATAGAATTCTACAGGCTTTAGCACTGCTGCTTGGTTTTTATAGTAGCATATTTAAGGGATAATTTGCATTGTACTCATGAGAAAAGGTCTGTAAAGGCTACCTGCCCGGGAAACACGCTGCCTTTGTGCTCTTCTGGATTTTGAAACCTGCCTTGGTTGTGAGTATTCCCATTAACAATCTGCAGTAGGAAACATTAGGGCAAGCATCTCCACCACATTCCTGTTGTTACCCCTGGAGGCTTGATGTGCCACAGCAATAGCCAGTGAGCTGTGAATCCAGGAGGTCCTGATTCTCAGAAAAGAGGACAATTGAAGGAGGATATTCAAGCTCTGGACTTAGAAGCATGTAAGTAATAGGTCAGTTTGCCTGCCAGAATCTGAACACCGTATTTGTGTATTCTGGTGAATTCATGCTTTAAATTTGGGCTGACACTAACATTGCTTGGTAGCCTACAACATTCCTCTATTGGGCTGAAACCCAGCCACGTGTCATCCTTGCCTGAGTTTCTGAGTGGAGGCTGGGGTCTGGCCCGGGTTTTGATCTCTTAAGTTATGGTGAGGCCGTGGGCTAAGAACCTGTTCTTTTTCAGCAGGGAAGCACATTTTGAAGGTCTGCAGCAAAAGAGCATTTAACAAGCGTGTGCTGGAATAGGCACCAACAGATTGTAAATTGCAAAGTGCAGTGTAATTGAATCTGATCTCTGGCTTTTACAGACTGTAGCAATTGGAAATTGCCTTTCTTTTAAATACGTGCCATTCCTGGGATGGCTCCTTCTTGAAACTGTGATCTGATAATTTTTAAAGACATCATAAGGTGAAGAAAGTAGTATATAGTCTCCTTGGTACTAGCGGAGAATGGCGAAGTAGAGACGTTAGGATGCTTCCTGCTGTGTCATTGGTATTAAACTAAGTCCTACACAGTAATTAACAGCTTAGCAAATATGAACTCAGTCCTTGAATAGCTACGGCCTGGAGCCCAAATATCAGTGCTCTGCCGCAGGTCAAAGCAGATGACCTACAGAAGGGCTGAGTGGAAGCGGTCCCGGTCTGCACTTGGCATCGGGAGGCAGAGCATGGCCAGCCCTGCAGGAATGCCTCCCAGCAGCTCCACACTGTCCTGGATGGACTCTCAACACTTTACTCGCAACCTTCCTCTGAACACCGTCAGTGGGTAAGCAGAACCCCCCCATCCCTGCAGGGTGTCTGAACGTTGTTTCTTCAGCCATAAAAATACAGTGATTTCCCTAATTTTTTATTCCTTTATGTCTAGGAGATCTAAAGGTAAGATTTGAACTGAAGGAAACAAAGTATAGCAGATGAAATCTGAACACTGTCTTTTGTAATGTTGCTGTTTAGGGTACAACGCTCTCCTCCTATCTCCCTTCACTGTCTCAAATATATTGTTTTATTATTTTTAATTTTTAAATGCAATGACAGATTTTTTTTTTTTTTGCCTAGATATTGATTAAAGATTGTGCAGAAAGCCACAAAGAGATTTGAGGCCTGGCATCTTTAATGAAGCACTCTAGTGGAGTGCCTATTTAGCTTTATCAGGAAGGTTAAGAGCTGATTTGCTTAATATAAAATACCCTCATGGTGAGACACTAGTGGTCACCAAGAAATGACTGAATGGCTCAAGAGAATGTATGGAGACTGGTGAAGTACATCTCAGCCATCTGGAACCTGGGGCTAAGCAAGCTCACACCAGAAATTTGGCTTACACTTTGAAAGGGTGCTATATTGCTAAGAGAAAACCTCTAAGGAGAGATTGTTCATATCCTCTTCTTTAAGACAAGACTTGAATAACTTTGCAGAAGCCAGGTACCTACTTAAATGGCTAGTTATTTGGTTCTATATGGGCTTACTGAGTTGAAATTAAAAGGGTGGTGATACATCAGAGGTTAGAAGGACTGATTGTAATGGACCATTCTTGTTTTGAACTCTCTGATCATAATAGACCAATTACTCACCTGCATGTGCCACATGAGTAGATACTCAAAACTGGGTCTAGGTCTAAGCCAACAGCCATGAATTCTAGAAAGTTCAGGATTTGATGGAGGGTAGGAACTTGTGTGGACCTTTTCCCACATCTACCTACCTTTTCTGAGAGGGAAAGAAACATTCACAGTGCCCTTGACAACGCTGGCTTGTCCTTGTCATCGCTGTTGGTGAGAAGGGGACATACCACCACTTCTCCTGTTGTTGTGCACAGTGAGTAATAGGAATTATCCTGATGACCAGGTGTTTGGAGGGTCATCATGGAAGAGGCAGACCAGCACCTACAGTCCCAAAGGCTGAGTCTCTTTTGTAGTGTCCAAGTAGCTCTAAGCTGCCCTCCACCTGCTCTGTCTGCCAGTCAAGACGACCACGTTCTCAACTTTCCCTTCCACGGGCAGGGAAGTACATGAGAATTTGGACTGTGAAGACAATTATTACCTGCAACTGCACGCTGCCAAGATGTGATTACAAGTTGGGTTTCAGTTTCACGCTTCTGATTCGCCGTAACTATTTGGACTGGCTATGGCATTTTGCTCAATGTTTCTCCTTCATGAAATCCATCCGCTGGTATCTTCTTACTTAAAAAACATATTTTGCATGCAAGTTCCCCAAATAGCCAATGCTTCCCCAAGTCCCACCTTTTTAAGGAGATATGGATTGAATAGCCATGTGTCCTGAGCAGTGGTGTTTGGGAGAGTGGGCATCCTGCGATCATTGGGAAGGAGATGGGATTAGGTACATATTGCCCATTGCTTGCATTATCTCAGTTGGAGCTTGGTGTGCAGACCTCTAGCAGTTGGGTGACTTAACTGAGGCACCTGAAATGAGAAACCACTTCTAATAGACACTGTATAAATAACATTAGTATGAGGGATTAAAGGAAGAGCACTGAAGGAATTTAAGGGCATGGGGTTGATGGCTCTCCTTATGACGCTCCTTCGAACCTGTGACCAAATCCCACTGTTTACCCTGCAGTATTACTTACTCTGCTGTGCCAAGGCAGTTGTCCGTTCTGGAAGAGGGAACAGTTTCACATATGTACCATATTTTAAGAATGATTGATTGGCTTCAAGGAATCAGAGCCTTAGTTTCACCTAGGTAATTTTGCTAGCTAATAAATACTCTTAGCACTAACCTCTTAATGACCACTCAAATATCACTTTTTCATGCTAATGTCAGGGCTGGGATCCTCTGTTCTCTGGTAAATGTAGAAGTGGCCTTGTTCCTCTTTCTAGGACATGACATGCTGCCTGCACATTTCTACCTCTGCTTTCACTGTCAGGCTTCACCTAGAAGGTACTGACGAATGATTGAATTTTGTGTTCTGAAGGTTCCCTCTAGCCATGTAGAACAGGTTCTGTTTGAAAGTGGTTTTCTTAATTTTTGTGTTAGCATTTAAGCCATAGACTTGTGCCAAATGCACTTGGATAAAACATATCTTTCATATAACTTCTGTGTTAAGAACCTTAAACCGGGTCTGTTTAACAGATGTTCAATGAACACGTTCTCTGCTGCTCCTGTGGTAGTGCAGTGTTGCGGTATTTCTGCAAGCAGTTGGGACCTGAGAAGTGGTTAGCAATGTGTGGAACACAAGTCAGGGGCTCTGCTGTGAATTCCTCTATGAATCTGTTATGTGATCCTGAGGAAGTCGTGCTGCCTGTCCATTCCTGCCTCTTCCCTGTGTCTCATCTGCTGACAGTACTCTGCTTAACATGTGTCCTTTGAAAGGTAGTAAAGATAGCATTTTAGGGTCCAAAACAGTAAATTTTTCAACTCATTTTATACTGATATCATTCCAGTGGGATTAAATAAGACATATAAAGAAGAATTTGGTCTTTACCTGCTGGTACCACACATCCTGAACCGGACTTCCAAAGGTATTATCTCCTGCACAAACAAGCCACAGGCATAAACCCTCATGCTTAACAGTGTGGTTTTGAAACCCCAGCTCACTGTGTGCAGGCGCTGTGTTAAATGCATCTTGTTCAACAATACCGAGCGCATTCAAGTTGACAATTGCAAATTCCCATGAGAACATAAAATGTTGCTTCTTGCAGAAGAAACTCACCACAAAACTCCCACATCCAATGCTGATAACAGACACTGAAGTTTTTCTTAGCCAGCCACTGACCAGTTCTGCTTGGCGAGGTAAATTGAAAGGACTGTTTACTTATAGCTCCCATTGACCTGCATGGTAGGAGGCAATGGTTTCATTTTGACTGACCACAGCATCCACCTTGTGCTGCAAAGCAGTAATTGTTTGAGTTGATAGAATTTCTCTCAGAGAATTCCACTGTGTGCAGCTTTAAATATCACATGTCGAGTGATTGAAAAAGATGCAAGTTTGCTTTCCCTCAAGTTTAATTACAGAAACCATTTAAATGCTTAGACCTCCCCAAGCACAGTCTTTCCTAATAACCTATAAAGATTCTGCTCCGTATCTATGCAACTATATATGTGTGTGTGTGTATTTATACATATATATTTGCATAAAGTGTTAATGCGAAACCCTATCTTCATTGTGTAATGCGACACAAAATGTGGCCATCAGCATACACGTATGACAGCAGGCTGTGTAGTGGAGGCAATGTACTGATAGCTGCCTTAGCTTTCCCTGTAAATCTGAGGAGGCATGCACTATATAAGCCTATATCTAGATAATCTATGCAGGCTCTACCACAGAAAATACCAAAAGCTTCATCTACAGAATGCAATTTACAGAGATTTCTATGGGAAGGAAGCATCTAAATAGCTTAGGAGCTCAGGAATCACATATATGGCAATTCTGAGATTGTTCAAATGGTGCTGTACTTGCTTCCTTTTGAAAAAGCGGCTGGATGATGCCTGTGCCTGCCTTTGGCAAACCACTATTCTGTTGAGCATTGCTGAGCATCCGGATGAGATCCAAAAGCAGAGCTCCCACTTCTCTAGGCTCTGCCATGCTGCAGCCAGTGATGGATTCTTCTGGCTGTGATATCTTCCGTTTTCTGATCAATGCTGTTCTACTGAGCAAAAAGAAATACAATATTCATAGGGAGGAAGAGAGAAAGCAAAGAGCTATGTCTCTATTTCCCAATGATGAGAGCATACAGGCAGGAATGCAGACACCTGGATCTTGGTCTCCTTTTCAATATGCTATGCATGACCCAGCATCTAACGGAGAAAAGGAAATCTCTTTTCAGAGACCAGATGCCATATTTAGAACCTAGCATCAAGTCCTATTTCTGTGCCAAGCAGCTCCTGCCTAGCTGAAGAAGCTATCTCGCTACTCCCACCTGTGGATCTTGTAGTGTGAAAATAGGTACAGATTTCTTTTAATGGTCTCTTTAAAGGAAAAAGCCATCTGCTGGGTCTCCTGGAAAGATTTTGATAGGTCAAATGTAATTTTCCATGTAGGATTTGGCCAAGACATATAAACTACTGTCTGCCAAATAGTGAAAGCTTTGGGGGCTTTAAGATGACCATTAAGTAGTATCTATAAACCTCTGTTTTTGTCTCAGATAAGTATCTGCCCATGCTGCTGCTATTACTTAGCAGCACTGCTGAGCACTGCCTCAGAAATGTTACTGTTCGCATCACCTCAAGTCAGCAGATTAGAGGAGAAGGAAAGCAAAGCTTCCTCTGTTTTATGCAGCTCATATACTATAAGCATTGCAAGGATAAATGTGGGGGACAGGAGGGTGTCAGCATTAAGTGTAGCTGTGAGCCTAAAGGCTGGACCCTGCTTCATTACACAGCGTCTTAGCCTTGCTCTGCCCTTCTACCCAACAACAGCCGCTTTGTTTCCTTTCACTGACAGTCAGACATCACAAATTCCCCCTCTCTAAAGCCATTAAGACAGAACCAGCACCACCCCAAGTGGTTTCAGAACTAACTGATTTAGATGCTGGAGTCTGCTGCAAAGCCAAAAATAACTCCCCGTTTCTTTCTCCTTCATTGGTGAAAGTAGGAGCGAAAGTGGCCAATGACAGAGACACAAGTCCCCCGTAGGCATCAGAGACAAATCTATTTCGTGGCAGGAAAGGAAAAATAATGCTCTTGAAAAATGCTTCTTTGCTCAGGCCAATAGACAGAAGCGCTGCATGCGATTCTGCTGAACCGATGGTATCACTTGAATGGCTCATGGACTACATAAAACGCATTACATAATTATACTTTTAAACACTGTCCCCAGCTGTGCTGATGCACATTAAAGCTGTGTTTACAATGGACTCTGCACATGTAATTATTTTGTGGCACTAGCTCCGTGCATTTCCTTGATGGATGCTCCGTGGTGCATAAAATTGTAGCTTTTATCATAGATTCTTGAATACATTCTTTGGCTGTTTCAGCTTTAAATACGCTGTTGTCCTCGCATGGGTGAACAGGACTGATGCCTGGAAAGGCTAAATTATAGCATCTGAGGGAACACCTTTAAGCCCTCTGGGAGCATCGGAGGGGGGACATGACGAGTGTTGAAGTCGAGGCACCTGGGTCACAGGAAGCACAGAGCGGCAGAGCTGGCTGCTCCTCAGGATGGAGCAATGGCTCCGCTCCTCTTTGGCCTGCACATGTTCATCCTGGCCTAATTAACACCGTATTGACCCAGCTGCTTTGCAGCCCAGGGAGGCGAGGTAATGCTTTATGCCTGTGCGAGGGAGGAGGCAAAGGGGCTGTGGTGCAGAGACAAATAGGACGTGGCTCGGACTGTCAGGATCAAAGAACAGCTTTGATTTATCTTCCATTCCTTTTGCATACAGCGAGCAAGCTCCAGGCATTTCACTGTGAGCTCTCCCTCGTCTGTTCTCCATCCAGTTGTGGAATACCTAACATTTCTTTATGCTAGCACGGTACTTGATGTGTAGGACCCAGCAAAGAGGACAGCGGGATATTTATCCTAGATGTGTTCCAGTATTCTTGTGTATTAATATCACTGTGAAAGCCTACATGCTGGAGGGATTTGTACATAACACAGCCCAAGAGTTTTGCCTGCCTGCCAAGCAATAACATTTGGAAATAAATAAAGACAAAAAGAAATACAATATCCTGAACAACAGCTTCAAAATGATGGAAAAGCAGCATCATGGGTAGCTTCCTTTTTTTTCTATACTATTGCTGCAGAGAACTGACTTTTATTGTCAGTAAGCGAAATGGCTTGGCATTTTACCACTCATCCCCGGCTAGACTTAGATACGAGACTCCACAAAGGAAATGCGGATTTCGTTGTGAGCCAGTTTTTAATGGCAGGTGTTTGGTTGGAAGTCAGGACCGCTTTCTGGTAGTAGCTTGAATTCCGTTGTTATCATTCCTTGCCCTTTTCAGTCCTGTGCTTGGTCGTGGGAGCTGGAAGCGTACGCTTCCCAAAGGGCAGTTGCACCATGTAAAGTAGTAATTGGGCTAATGCCAATAGTGACTGAATTATTCCAGAGTAAATGGCCCGACTGTTGGTAAACCAAGTTTTCCACCCTCACAACAATCTAGTCTTCTCCCACCATGGAAACCGTTCAGCTATGTATGTCCTTAACATTCCCTCTGCTTGGCATGTGAAGTTTACATACCAGCTTCTGGGCTGTTGATCCATTTTGCACCAAAGGGTCAGGCAATGGGAGAGCAATCTTTGGAGTGGAAAAAAATGTGGAACTGCAAAAGTTTATTGTCTGTTCGCTTGCACAGTCTGCCTTTCAGATAAACCACATCCCTGCAAGTGTACTGGTACCTGAAAGAGTCCTTGGATAACTTGCGCAGAAGCTGAACCACCAGAGAGGTGCTACTTCAGAAAAGCAAGCCCAAGAAGGTACCAGAAGCAGTGAAGAGGAAACACTTCTGGAGTAAGCACCCCACTGTATTGTTCTTATACTTGTCCATTATGTTTCTGTTTCTATGACAAGTAGTTATTTTATTAGAGATAATGTGGCTTCCACATAGGAAAAAAGGTACTTTTCTCACTAGGTAAGACATACTTCTGACTCACATACATATTATTCTCTAAAAGGGCTTATTTCTTTCTACTCCCTTACTCTAGAGAGCCCTGCTGAAAGTCTATCAGCCATCTAGGCCAAAATATGTTTCTCAAATATGTGATGATCTTATACAAATCAGCATAATTCCATGTGCTTTGATGGAGCTACGACTTCAGCCAGTGCAGGATCTAACTCCTCGGTATTTTATGTAACACAGATAAACCCCCAAATCCATGATCAAAGAAATACTTCTAGGTATAACACACTTGCATCAGTACTCTTCTACATTAGCTGCAGTCCCTTGCTGCAGCCACTTGTGCAAGACTTCTGTGTTTGTCTTTACAGTACATGGAGATGGGAGTTGCCTGTCTTTTGCAAAATGCTAGTGTTGCCTACAGCCTAGAGTAAGAATCCACAATCAAGTTAGTACAAATTCTGCAGTTCAACAGAACAAAACACGCCTCTTAAGTCTACTGTTTGAACCCTGACCTTTGCCTTTTTGTGTCTCTAAGTCACCAGAAGCTGCTGCTTCCAAAGCAAAATAATGCGTTGAGCAGTCAAAGTTCAATGTAGATGATGGCGTGGGTATAGGGGTTGAGGCATCATCTTTGTTGCAGTAGGTCCCTCTTGGAAATACTCAATAAAGACAGAAAGAAATGAGACCTATTTTACAGATTTTTTTATTTTGAGCTCTATAATTCCATTCTTGCTGTATTATTATCTGTGAGAAGCTTTTTCTTTTCTAATTCCATAAAGCTCTATCATTATATTATCTGAGGAGCTAAGTACTCAGATTATGTAAGCTGCACATAATAGGATGTCTGTAAAACTTTGCTGCTTACAGCCTTGCAAATGTCTACATTGCTCGTCTGCAGTGACTCAGCTGAAGATCTCCCACATGATCAAGGAGAATGCGTGGTGAGGTGGGATTTCCATCCCATCCATCTGACGGAGCGCAGCATGGTCCTCAGGTATGGCCTCAGCTCCAGCCTTGCTCTCCCCCCATGTCCCTGGATTTCTCTGAGCAACCTTTAACCGCTGATCAGCAGATGCTGGCTGTAGTTCCTGTCATGCGTTTCCGTTCTGCCCTTCTAGGAATGTTTACTTATGTTTTCAAAGCCATCCACCTTTCTGCACAGCAGGAGAATTCCTTCCTGTTGTACCAGATAGCAACCTCAATACGTACTTTCACATTCTGCTTCTTCTAGAGGATATTTTTGGCTCATAAGTGATGCTTTAAGAGTAATCCTACCGGTACTATTTTTATGATACGGTGCATTACTAACCATATGGCCAAGCACAGGACATGCAGCTACATGGCAAGGTTTACTGGCCAGTGGGATGAGAAGTATGTCTTTTGAATAGGTGCGTATTGAGGACAAAAAGTGTCCAACTTCAAAGCTTAGGACCTTCATTTCTTCTCTTGGTTCTTCCTTGGTTTTGAATAAGGTTCAGCATCATCTCCCTTAGAATCTCACTGCACTAATGTGGGCTCAGAGCAGCTGTTTTTACTCTGCCTTGCTTATGACAGTGAGGAGATAAAATGCAGGGGAGTAAATTCTGCCTGGCTGCTATAGGCTGCATCACACCACCACTGGTAGTTCTCTGAGAAGTGTTGCTGATAGCCAGATTTTATCTTGGTAGGGGTAAGAGCTCACGAAATGAGATGGCTCAAGGAACGACTAATGAAAGCTTGATGATGAAACTTCTGTCTCAGCCATGTCAGCTGTGACCAGAAATCAGCTTCAGGGGGTTATTTGACAGTCTAGGGTGAGTGAGGAGGTGCCTCGAGTCCAGCTTGGTTTAGGGATGCCTTCAATGTAAAATCCACTAACTCAGTTTGCACCAGTTAATGTCGGTGGGGAAAACCACAAATGGTGATGTGGCACAGTGGTGAGCTACGCTGCTACCCCTCAAGTGGCTTCTCGGGTTTAGAGCCGAGCCGTTTAATGGGGCAGATGCTATTGCTGTTACTTCACGTTTGTCTCTTTCGTGGATAAATCATTCCAGTCAGATGTATACACACAGCTGTGTTTTGTGTGTTCACGCAGAAACGCAGACTCCAGTTCTCTCAGGAACAGTCCCAGCTACTCAGCGGGGACTGTATCATCAATACGGGCATCATAATATTTCAGTGGGCCTCCTGTGTAAATGTCACGGGCAGTCCCCCTGCGTGACTCTGATTTACTACTCTACCATAATATCCTCCTTGGTCCCTGAGATTTACAATGCTTTACAGGTATCTTTGCTCTTTCTTTCGTGGCACCAGTAGACCCTGTACAATCCCAAACCATTAATTATGGGCTTAAGTCAATGAGGAGGTTTCACCTACTGTATTGACTTTGTAGCGCTCAATACAATTACCTACTTTTTACGCCAATGATCACGTCCTGCTTTCTGTAAATCAAACTCCAATTTCCCCATTCCTGCCATAAAGCCTTAATTCCCCCGAGGAAGAACAAACTCCACCTTTTGGGCAGGGTTGCAACTGAGGCAGGATGTGCTTCAAGGTGCAGGGGGCAGAAGAGAGATGTTTGCCAGTTTTCCTCTGGGCAGTCGGGAGGCAAGGTGGGAATCATGGCTCAGATAATGATTTTCTGTGTGGCCTTTTGTGAGCTCTTTCATGTTTCCACCTCTTTTTTGCTGAAACCTAAAATGGAGTTCAAAATCATCACTTCTCTAACACCTCCCCCTCCCCACACACACACAGAGTTGTGAGCTTTAATGTTTATCTTGGAGGCTTTGAACAGCATCATACATCCAGGGAGTGTCTATGGGTACGCAGACCCCAGAATGAGCTTCATAAAATCATCAGTGAAGAGAATGGCATTTATATTAATCTTAAATTTGGGATTGGAACAGAATATGTGGTTAAGAGACCTGCAAAACAAGCTTTTTTTTTCATTGACTTGAGCTGCTTTGCAGTTCTGTTTGTGTACGTGGAAGTGATGTGCAGTCTTTTTAAATGAGTCACAGGACTGGGAGAACAAAAATATTTGATGGTAACATATAGCAGCAAAACAATTACTCTTTTCCTTCTGACAAGCATGATAACCAGAATAGCGAGTTAGAGCTAGAGGTCTCGGCTGGTAGTTTCTTTCTGTGTAGCAGGGAGTTTAGATCTGCTTGCCAGGCAGTGAAACAGAACTGAAATGTCACAACAATAAAAAGACAACACTGGATCAAACAATAAAATCAAGCATGTCCGTTAGGATACAACTCTTTACACTTATGAAGGCTCTCCTGCTCGGCGAGCCCATGCAGTATTCTCACACATTGCAGCCCTGTCTAGCAGCTTCCTGTACCTTTATCCAGAGGAGACTCCTTTCCACCCTGCTTGCTGCATTGCACCACTGATTTAGTGAAGACATCATCCTCATAAGGATGCTCTTCTAACTCACCTCTGAAATCCGCTTGCTTCTCTCCTCTGACAATTAGGTTTAACTGTGCTGCAGCAATGTACTCATCCTTAGCAGGCTTTTTCAGTGAAAAAATGCATTAGCAAATTCCTTATTAGATAATCTATCAAATGAGGTCATACATAATTTTAGCAGTCTCATCTTGATTTATAGCATGATCGCAGCAAATCACGCATACAAAACCCAGCATGCTGGCTGTCAAAGTCAGGTATTTTGTACTCTCCTAAGATTCCCAGGCCGTCCCGGTGGCCTAGTGGTAGCATCCCCATTGCTTGCCCCTCAGACTCATCCCTCACCCCTCATTAGGACCAATGAGTGTCTGAGGCAAGAGTCTAAATCCTTGCTTCACGCTTCCTAACAATAATCCCTAATGGTGTTTATTCTGGAAGGCTTTCCATGCTCCCCTTAAGTAACACAGAGGCTCCCTGAAAGGGTAAGCTTTGGTATGGGGAAACTGGGTCTGCGGGGTGCTGATCTGCTCCCTGCCTCCCTTCTGTGTTCCCAAGGGAATGCACAGCTAGTTGGAGTGAATCATCAGGCAGCGCTGCGAAGGACTGTATCAGAGCCTGCTCCCCGGTCCAGGCTGCCTGGGCCGGCAGAGCCTTGGTGTCCTGCACCCACAGGCACTGGAGGAGGCAGTGCTCCATCTCCTACAGCCATCTGCACCGGGAAGCTGTGCCACCTGCCTCGCTACAAGCAGAAGCCATGGATTTCAGGGAAAACAGGAGGGAGCTTCAGGAACAAATGCTGCTTCTGAACTGCACTTTGCTCCCACTGCTCACTGCGCCCAGCATCTAGCCCCCGTGCTGCAAGTAAATTGCTCATGGGATCCAGAAGGGACATGATTCCTATCCCCCAGCTGCAAATGACATTTCCTCCACAGAGATTTATCTCTAACTACCACAGGGGGAGCTGCAATAAATTATCAAGTCTCGCTATTCTCTTCACCTGCTCTCACCTCACGTTGGTATTCCTGGGGTTTGAGAGTGGTGAGAGTACATGTCATCTGCGTGTCTCTGAGTAAGTTATGTCTCTCGCACTGAACCTATGGCCAAACCCGGTTCACAGAGAACAAAGTGGGACGGTGCAAGATGTGCTCCTAATCTGTAAAATAAAATCTAAGTGAAAATCCAAATGAAATCCTCTAGGAAATAGAAGATCACGGAGGCCTAACTATTGCTGCATGACAGCTTCCTGAAACACTTCATACCGAGGCCTCCATGTTGTCTTTGCAGGAATATTCCTAGAGTGAGAGGCTGGAAGAAGTCAAAGTCTCTTATCAAAATGAATAAGCAAAGGGCGTGCTTGCAGCGGATGGCACCGCTGTTCTACATGCCCCAAGGTAATTTTGCCTAATGCTACTGAATGAGTATTTGTATATGCATTATCTGTGATAAGCAAAATCTACTGTATCCTCACTTGACAAGCTGTGTGTGGCAGATTGCAGGAGGGCTTGGGGAAAGAAGTTAATGACCCAGAGTAAGAGTAGAGCATAGGGCTTCCCTCCGGAGCCCATCAGCCTGAAGAGCAATTGCACCTCCTCCCCGCAGCAGTACCAACAACCCTCTTCTCTCCTCTCCTTTTACCCCTGCCAGGAGTGGCTGCAGATGCAGCACAGAGGATGATGGTGAGCAGGGGGTTATTTATTCGGGGTACAAAAACAGGGTGCAAACTGGATGAGCGAAGGAGCGCCTGGGTCATGCCAGCCCTGCCGTGATGGACAGGGGTGAGTGGGAAGAGCTTGCCGCAGAAGGGGTGCGATGCCCCCATGTGCCTGCGGATGTGTGCCGAGGGAGGGCGGGCGGGGGGCTCCGCAGGCACCCCTGCAGACCCTGCAGCACCACCATGCACCGGGCAGCCTCTCGCTTGAGTCTGTGCTGCAGGGCTGGGGGCACAGCCCCACCTCCACCCTTTTCCTCCACAGGAGCCCTGGGGGCCACCCCTTGTGCTCCATGGGGTGATGGGGGCCCCCCCAGCAGCAAACAGCCCCGGGTTGGCCGCTCCTTCTCTAGACCTGCCTCTGCAGAGGTGCTCGCAGCCATTGGCACGGGCGCTGCGGAGCCGGTTGCCTGGCAGCAGCAACGCGTCCTCTTCCCCATGACAAACATCATCTCCATCGACCCAGACCACCTCCTGCTTCAGATGTCTGCCCGAGCTGGGGAGCGCAGCAAGGGAGCACACGGCTCACTGGAACGAGCCGAGAACGCCCCGCTTCATCACTCGGGGGATGCAGGGACCCCTTGCACCAAGCGGCTGCACCGCCGGTGAATTCATCCAATTGCACTGTAAGCAAAATGCTGTTGTGCTGGGCAATTCCGCCCGGGTGAGCACGAAGAGAACAAGCCCCCTTAAGAAGCACATGCTAATTAGAGTGCATGAATATTTAGCTTTCTGCAAAGCTGTCGGAGGGAAAGCACTGGTGAAGCTAAGCCCGAGGTCTGCCTTCCTGTGCCTGGGTCTTCAGCTCCTGCTGAAAACACGCTAAAGCGTTTGATGTGCCAAAAGAAGGCGAAGTGTTGTATCTGAGAGCTTCAGGTCCCTGCGGCTTATAAAACATGTGCAGCATGTTTATCTGCTCCCAGCTTGGCACTCAGCCTCCAAGCACACCGCTGCATCCTGCCGCTGTGCTGTAGTAACTCAGATGCTGAATATCACAGCGATCACAGGATTGTGAGTTTGAGAGACATAAAAATTACCAACTTCAGAGATATCCATCTTTCTTTAAAGAAAGAAAACCATTATGAGTCAGGCACATTACCCACCAGCAGCCTACTGAAGAGAGCTGTCTTCTGCAGGGACGTGGAGGATGCCTGATGAATGCAGCAAGGGCGAGGGCACAGGCTGGGAACGGAAGGGGAAAGCTAACTACATGCAACCACAGAGCGGCTGTGATCAGCATGTCATAGTGCCAGTGCTGTGCAGGGAGCACATGGGAGAAGGATACAGTGGACTCTGCCCAGGGGGCTGCGGTGTTATTTCAGGGATGTGGATTTGGGATGCTCAGGACCTGGAGAAGCCAGGTTTGATGGAAGTGCAAAGCGAGTGCTGAGCTCCCCACCGCCACAGCTGAACACTGCACTGCGAGATAGGGTGGGTATCCTATGCCAGGGTGCAGCCACTTGTAGAGATACAGGATTATGAGACCCTCTCTTCCTGTCTGCAGGAAGGCTGAAATCAGTGTGGCCTATCAGTTGTTTTCTCAGTCTACTCCCAAACAGCAGATTTGTCCCAGGAAGGCTCAAGCTACATAGAAGCAGGCTCACTGGGTGCAAAGGCAGCTCTCTGTCCTGACTGTGATTGCTTCACATGATGTGGGAATGAGCATCACACCCTCAAGGAGCTGCAGCTCCATCCTCTGCAACATGAGCATCAGCCCTCCCCACTTAGGCTGGTGGCAATGGCTCAGGGGAGCCAAAGACATGCGACAGGAAGGAATGCGGCAGTTTGCCCATTTCCAGGTGAAGAAGGAGATCTCTGGTGGGTGCTATGGCACAGCAGGCAGGGATAGAGCTGTGAGGGTGGGAGCAGGGTGGGGAGGAAGGGCTGCTATTTAATTGCCAGCCCCAGTTCTATCAGCAAATACGAGGACAAGCTGTTGCTGGTGTGGAAGGCAGCAGATGCCTAATTGGGAGATTCTCCCCTGCAAGAGCAAAATGATAAACTGTTTTTAACATCTTCGCCTAGAGCCGAGTGCTAGCTTCAGATACTACCCAGATATCCTGTGCAGAGGCACTTCGTGCCAGGAATGTGCTCTAGCGATAATCAAGAGAAAACTGTGCTTGAAGTGACATTTAAAAAATCATTATTATGGCCCATTGCTGTCAGTCACACATCCCAAAAGCTGATCTGGCTAACAGAGCTTTCCAAAGCATCTTCCGCTCAACATATCCCTGGGAAGCGATGCCATCTTTGTGTCACCCTGTCTCACCTTGCAACCGCCAGCACAGCCTATATACACACACCACTTTTCCCCTCTTCTTGGGGGAAAATAATGCTGTCTTCTGATTTCTCTCATGCTGCTTCAGCTGGTTTCATGCAGATCCTTGTCTCAGCAACCTGATAGGGAGCACAGGCCTTACCTTCCCACAGACAACTATGAAGCATCGCTGTCTCACCTCTTCTTGTGTGGAGCCCAGGCAGCAGCACCGGCTGTGCCCCATCACAGCTCAGTGCTCTGCAGGCAGAGGCAGCAGAGCTCGCCCGTGTCACATTAATATCAGGTGCTTGAAACCCTATATTGAAGGTGCCGGGTTGTTACCGGTGACTCATTATGGCATGTGCGTCTTGTCAGCTCCAGCTCTGGTCTGACAACAGGGGAGAGGGCAGAGTGTCTCTCAGCTGGGTCAGGTTTTCAGAGAGAACACTGGAAAGGACTTCAGCAGGAGAGAAAACTCTGATTAGCCTGTAAATCTGCTTATTGTTACTTATCAGTAAGTGCAAAACCCAGGGCATGTATCAGCTTGGTCTGCAATCAAGCGAATGCTCCACTTGAGGATAACAGCCCTTTCCTTGCTGATCTTTTTTTTTCTGCAGGCCACTAGATCTGTTTTTAAGGATTTTTGCTTGCTGAGTATACACGTGCTGTCTCTGCGCTGGTCCTTCATACTTCACTGTGGTTTGGGTGTTTTCGGTAATAAAAGGGCTGTAATGGGTTATCTGAAGGCTTTGTCTCCTAAAGCATTAAAATGTATTAAATCTACCTTCCCTTTACTGTCAGTCTTCAAAAGACTCTTATCCATGCAGTAGACGCCTATGCTGCAGCAGTCTGTCCTCCTTCTCCTCCTCTCCTTTCTCTCCCCATTTTGCTAGGATTCTCCTGCTAAAAATCACAGCTGTGACACACCAGCCCATCTCTCTCAAATCCCACTGATATCATGTGGGATTTGCCCTCGGCTTCCAATTAAATCTCCGTATCTCCGCCCTTCAAGGCCCTCCATAATGTTACTTTACCTTTAATCTTGTTCTTCCCCTCCTCCTCCTGCCTGTATTTTCCCAGTCATCCCTCCTTTCTGCTCATTTTGTCTTGTTCTTGGGTGGTTCAATCTTGCCATTTTCTTCACACTTCTCTGACACCTCAATTTATCTCCCATTTTCTATTAGCCAAATGTTTTTCCTCTTGTTCTGTCAATGCTGCCCTAAATCCTTATCTTTTTCTTCCTCGCTAGCACTAATACCTCACGTGCACTTACACAGTCACCTGAGCTGTTGTCCCATGTGGTTTTCCTGGAGTGCTTGCTCTTCACACCAGGAATCTGTGGTTCTCCAACAGTGCGCAGCCCACAGATACGAACACACACGGGTCTTTTGAAGAGCAGCCACCGCTGGTAAGTAACCATTCATTATTAATACTGTTGCTTATATGACACACAGAAAACTTTCTCAAGCTGGGTAAGGAGAGGAATCTTTTCTATGTTGATGTGAAGGCACACTTTGGACACTTTAGCCAGGGAAATACATAAAAATGCATCTTATTTAAACTTAAAATGACCTAAACTTTGTACAGGCAGCAAAGCCATTCGAGGCGCATAAATAGGAAGCAGGTTGTTAGAAGAGGTTTTGGGCGTCACTTTGCTGTACTGCCTGGCGCTATCACATCATCGCTGCCTGCATTCAAGTTGCCTTTAACATCTTTACATTCCTGCCCACGACAAACAATAGGGCCTAGTTCCCATAGAGCAGAGGAAATACAACAGCAAGTGCCTCACATCCATTTCTCAACTGTCATCAGATAGCTTTTATTCATGGCATAGCACAAGTGTCAGCCAACTGGCAAGGGCAGCCTGTATTAAAAATGTTGGGGATTATTCATGTCAACAGACACAAGGGAGCTTTTCTCAGCCAGTGGAGCTGCGCTAGCAGCGGTATGAAAATGCAGCAGGTTCTCTAGAGTAATCTCAAATCTGAATAACTTCAGAAGCAGGCCAACAGCTGGCTGTCACTTCCAAGCGCAATTGAAAACGCCGTGTAGCGCAATTAGACGCGAGCTGGGATAGGTGAGGGTTTAACAGCGTGGATGGCCGGAAAAAGGCTGTGCCATGAGGATGTTATGAAGGAAGACTGAGATGGGGTTCTTTGTAAAAAGCTGGGCTTGGAGGCGGTCTGCAGGTTGTGAGCTGGTGGTGGCTCCTCGAGTTTTGCTTCTCATTACACAGTTAGCCGATAGGCCCTTGGTCTGTTTGACTGCAGGCATTTACAGCGCTGTTTGGAGTATGATTTCCATTGGCCATGGACAAGGTGCAACTTAGAAACAGATTCATTCTTTCCCCTCGGAAAAGATTAAAAATATATATATCCCTGTTTAACTAAAAATATCTTATTAAATTTGTGAAAATATTAATAGAAAAGAGTAACAGGATGGACCCAAGCAGTACATTAAAAACATCAGGTAAATACCATAGAAAACAATGGAGGTTTCAGATGTCCCAGGTTAACTGTTAGGGGCAATCCCCCAACCAGCTATTTCAGTCCCATCAGATATGTCAGGATTTCAGTATTTGCGGAAGTCTGTTATATTCCCTCATCTTACATTTTTAAATTGTTGGTTTTAAAACATATGGCCTGCTTCTTTTCCCCCTCAGTTCTTTTCAGCTAGCTGAATCCTCGGAACTTGGTGATGTTATGAGGATATAAAACCAGGAGCAATTTAAGTGGAAAATAAAAAAAATTAAGGCTCATGCAAGTTATCATGAATAAGGTGACCTGATCTGCTCTGACACAGATCTATGTTCCACTTATGCTCTGGAAAACTTTGGATACTATATTTTCATCAAAACCTAATTTCTGTACAAATGTGTGATGCAGAAGAAACCCAGCCAGCAAAACCCTGGGATGTATCCCATGGCATCTCCATGACAACATATAGATGCACAGTCTGCTATATACATCATTATCAGGAGACTAACTGCTCCTAGATTTTCCCCACGTCGAGCTGAAAGGCAGGCGACCAACAGGGTAGCTGGCTGCAGAGGATGTTGCTGGGATTTAAATGTGGAAATGACAGCCTGTGATTCACACAGGGTAAAACGGAGGCAAATGGAGCAGCCTTGCTGAAGAGGTGAGCCTTATGCTACAGCTTCCTCTGCTGAGGCTGCCTGGTCAAGTAAAGGAATGGGCACTGGCAGGTCTCCACTGAGCCTAAAAAGTCACATGGGGGATCTTTGCAGGGTTCTTAAAGCCTTCCCCAAAGGCTGTTAGTGCAACCCTGAGATAAAAATGGAGGGTGGTTTGGGTTAATGAGTTATCCTGAGAGCTTTTGTTCTTCCTGCATGTGCAGAAGGAAAGGGAAAGTGATCCTGCCCTCTCTGCCCGGCGGAGAACTCTGAACTCTGTGGCTCACCATCCATTCCCCAGCAGTGTGTAGGAAACCAGGGTCAGCAGGCCAGGCCAGTGGCACGTGCAGCCAAGCCTTCTTCCACGTGGACATTCCATTCCTCACAGGCAAAGGATCAGACTAGGACCAAGAAAAGGAGCCTGCTATTCACAGTGTGTGTGTGTGGTTATCTCACCCTTCATAATCCCTAGTGTTTATTGCACTGGATTTAATTGCTCCGTAAGTTTCATGTTAAATCAAACCATAAATGTTGCTGTGCAGTTTACTTCCTTCCTTGGAGCAGCTGGGAGCAAGACCTTGGGTTGATGAGCACTCTCAGGGGGTCAGGAGACCGGTTCTTTCCTTCAGGCTGACCCCATACATCTGCAAATGCAGCGCCAGGGCTGCCTTGGCTCCTATGTGGACACTGGAGTTTCAGAAGCACGATAAGGATGCAGAGGCTGGGATAGCTGAACAGCGATAGATTCAGCAAATCCCCGCTCCTGGCTCCCTTCCTAACCTGCCCCTTCCTGAGCCCACCCCAGCATGGTGTGGTTTACATGACTCCATTGAAGGGTGAGCGGTGCCCGGGCACACGCGCGGCCGCTCTGCAAAGCAGCTGAAGTGCTGTAATTTCATACTCCAGCTGACGGTGCAGGAACATGTTCATCTGCCTGTCCCCCAGCGCAGACACGGTCCTGGCAGCTCTGGGTGCAGTCCATGGAGCTGAGTTAGTGTTTGCAGTGGTTAGGAAGCGTTACTACTGTAAACAGGGCTGTGTGCGTAACCGCCCGAGTAAAGCAAGGCCGGCCTTTCTGTACTTGTTTCTGACTTCTGGACTGGGGAAGTCATCTTCTGCACTCCAACACCCTTCTAAGGCACCTTACCTCCACTCTCTGCTGCTCAGCTTTCCTGTCTGAGAAACGGAGAGAACGATATTGACCCTCTTAGAGCACGCTCTTATTTATTTTATGAGATATGCTACATGAAAACAGACTGTTAGGTTTTGGTTGGCTATAAAACATCCTCGTCTTAACAGTGGGGCATGGTATGTTATCAGCCATAAAAAAATCCTACACTGATTATTAGCATTTAGGGATAGACCTTTGTTCTGCTTAGTTACTTATAATCTTTGGAGTGGTGTGGCCTGGGTTTGGTTTTTATTCTGCTGCTCTCTGTGTGTGTATGTATTGTATACATATGGTTGGCTTTTGCTTCTGTTAGGGTCAAAGATCACTTGGCTTAGCTTAACATACAGATGTCAGCATCAGCAGAGAGAATGGCCTGTGATCTGCCATTCAGCACATTTCCTCTGAACTATAAGCAACATTGGCTTGCTAACAGACAAGAAATTGAGTAAGAAACCACTGAACCAAAAAGGACAAAAAGGGCTATGATCCCCAAGAAATAATATGCGTTCAGTATATATTTTATGAATGTTTCATGCTGACAGCCAGAGCTCCTCCATTTGTTGCAGGTAGCCTTTTCCTTTACCATGATAACACGTATTTCCCTCAATGAGCTTCTGAAGAACAAAAGTTCCTTTTCTGTCCATAGTGCAGATGAAAGCTTTGTCTCCAGCCTGGATAGCACAGTGGAAGGATGGCAGTGTTGAGGAGTGCCCAAATTCATGGCAGACGGCATCTGGGCATGATGGAACCCAGGAGTTTTAGGTAGATTTCTATTTAACAGCATTTCTATTGCAGCGTCTAGCTACGCATGTCAGGAAGACAGACAAATAGCAACAATACCAGTTCAAAGTCAAGATAACAGCAGGAGCAGCAAAGTCAAGCCCCAGATAGTTCCCCATTGCCTGATACCTCTTGTTCTGAAGAGCAGTGTCTGGAAATGACAGCGGGGTGTACAAAGCAGAGAGGCACGGTCCTAGGCTGGATGATACTGGAGCCTTAGCTCTCTCTCTGCAGTCTCAAGGAACAGCAGAAGTGGTAGGTCAGCATTTACAACAAGGGTGATTGAGTTTCAGGTGTTTCTGAAGGGATTCAGTATATCCTGTGGGCATGGGCTGATATTCCTGACCGATGCCAACCATTCGCATAAGAACAGAATAATTAACTATTCTTTCACTTACAGATAACTGAAACAATTGGAGCTGGGCAGGGTCCCCATAAGTTTCTCTGGGAATATGAACAAAGCAGCAGGGTGGCTGAGCTAGGGGCTGATCTACACAGTAAGGTAGAGATCAACCTGAAGGCAGCAATTTCCTTGGGGGCAGAAGAGAGACAGAAAGAGGACAGAGGGCCAAGAGGGCTCCAGGTGTAGCTGGAGGAACCCCCAGCAGTTTGACCCCAAACAAAAGCCGAGAGAGGGATTTTGGGCATAGCACTTTCAAGCAAAAGACACTTGAAATTGCAAACAAAACTCCTCGCTTCTTGTTTGGCCTTTGTTTTAAGAGTTCAAGGACAAAGGGACTTGTACATTCAGTGTTAATCAAGAGCACTGATGTCAGGAATTACCCGACTCCATCAGCATTCTCATCCCAATGGAATCAACCCAAAATAACTCTGCCCCAAACTGATTGGGGCTGTGTAACTGATACGGGCTGAAAATAATACTGGTCTATGTATTTCTTAAGAAAAAGTTGTTCTTATTTTAAAGACTTTGGTAACAAATACATGGGAGAATTGAAGGCAGCAGAGTTGGATAGGCTATTATTCTCCAATCAACTCAATTTTTAAGCCTTACTTAAAGAATGCTAATTTTAAATGAGATATTCTTCTGATCATTCCTACAATTGAGGGATGTAAATTCACATTCATAATGAATGCTTTTTTTATATATATTTGATTGCAGTAATCCAAATGATCCTATTTGATATCAAGAACAGAGCTGGTGTCTATTTTTTGATAACTGCTTTGCATAGCACGCTCCATACGGTTAACATTTTTGGAGACTGATTTTCAAAGACACAGCTTTTGGTAGGGCAGTCCTGGTGGCTGGAACAGGCTTCTCCTGCAGACAGAGCTCAAAGTCACAAATCCCAGGTTCTTTGCATCTTGTCCTAGTAATCTTTTACTGCATTGTTCTAACCTCAAGCATCACCTGTTCGGACTGCAAAGATAAAGTTATGCTTGTTTTACCTGTCTCCTGTTTTTAGCTTTCATCTTACCCTGTTGTCAAAGCCGGCAGGTCTTATTCTGGTTCCCAGCCTTCCTATCCAGTTGTAGCTTTTCCAGCCTGAAAATAACCTTCTTCAGTCTTGTGAGGTACATTTAATCGGTTTCGCATCCTCAAGGTGATGAGTTTAAAACCCCATGGTCTTTGGAAAATGAAATGGAAACTTCAGTTCTCAGGACTGTGCATGTGAAAATCCTGGGAGGAAGATTTTGGAAGGCTTTTGACCCATGCAATTCTGCATGATAGAAATCCTTGGAACAATTTAGCCTTTGTATGGTAATCATATGAACTGAGAGTCAATGAGATCGTGTAAGAAATGCTATTCGTTTCCATGCGTAACATAAGTAATCATCATTATCAGCATTACAGAATAGGGAAGAAGACAAAAAGCAGATACTGTAGATACGTTGGTGATAACAGGTTGATCATAACCAGAATATCTTATGCATTCCATATGGTAATACGTAAATACTTCAGTTGAGCAGAGGTTTAGGTCATATGTCATTTTCTTAAGGCTCATAAAAAGATCAAGAATCAGATTTGCAGGAAAGCAGCAGAATTGAGTGTTGTGCAGATGGGAAGCAACACTCTCCCTTGTGACATCTTCAGGCATCCTGAGCTGAAAGTTACAGCTAGCCAGGTGTCAAATGGAACTGCAAGGCAACTGTGTACCTGCTACCCACTGGAGTGCTTTATTGTGTTAATTATTATCATTCAGACACTATGCTGCCTGCACATTGTAGATACTGAGACAATTTTAAGAAGACACAGTCAGAACTTCTCAGTGTAAGACCAGGAGCCAAACATTTCACCTCTAACAGGCTTGTTTCATGGCTTTGGACAAAATACCCACTCTCCCTTCATTCTCTCTGTAAACGAGGGCTAGGATTTGTGTCTCTGGGATGCTGTGAGATTAGTTTTTTCTTGTATGCATAAACTGTTTTGAAGGTGGAAAGGTCCAAGTCTCATTTCACAACAGCCTTGCAATTACAGCACAAATGGAGCAGACCCCATCTCTCCTCAGAAAGGGACAAACAGCTTGGAACTCTGCAAGTACTCTAGCCAGCTAGAACAAATACGATTTTGCAGTCCATTGATTTCCATTTACGATGCCAAGTTTTATTTGATTTATTTCTTGTTTTAATACCTATGTGCCATAACACCAACTTCCTTTTTTTTTGTTTTCCCTTTTAAATGAAGTGTCCCTGGCACGTGGTCCTTTAGCCTGGATAAGACAAAGGATCAGCAGGCAAAAAACCAGGGCTACTTAGGACAGTGTTGATGATGAAGCCCAAATTGTTTTCTCCTGATGTGAGAGAGCTTAGGATTTCTGAGCGTGCTGGACTACTATGCAGCTGCATGGACTATGTAGGGGGTCCCACACATACGTAGTTACAGCCAGAGTTAAATGTCTGCATCCTAGGTGTTGTTCCATGACTCTTAACAAATAATGGCAGCCAATGCAAGGATGTTACTTGGGAAAAAATCTGTCCTCCAGTGTGACTCTCCCTGCATTCCCCTAGCACTGTGTGGTGCTCAGCACAGTACTGCAAGCATCAAGCCAGAATCATCCTCGTGTTGAAAGGCTGACGCTGGGAGTGGGTCCTGGCTTGGGCTCCTTGCTGTGGAGCCTGGTTTGGGGCTGTTTCACCAACTGGACATGCACCCTTGCAGCTTCCCTTTAACTAGTGTATGGGTCACTGTCACTGACCGTGATTAAATAGTGCCTGCCACTACTGAATGAGTGGAGAGGTCTGAGGCTGATAATAGAAAATACGCACAATACCTAGGGGTTGCAAAGAGAATTTGACCTATTGGTGATCAAATATGGGGAAACTTGCACTGTCATTGCTCACGCTGAGTGGTGCTTATGGGTAAATGGAAGATTGGGCTGTCAGGCTGTCAGCTTCAATGAGCCCTAACTTCCCTCTGAAAGGGAGAGGGCCATTTTCCTAACAATGGCCCCAGCTCTTTCAGTCACAGCCAGTCAAGTCCAATGACATCAAATATTAATCTGGCACAGAACCTGGGCTGCCTGAGTACATTTTATAACTAACAGCTTATCAAATCCTCTGGACCTGATGACAATCGCTCCTTTGTTGTCACATCAGTCAGTCACTTTAACCCAGATTCTTGGTCAATTCAAAGGAAAGGAAATGGTGCTTCAGAGAACTGACTACTGCAAAATGAACAGAAGGAAGGCAGGGCTGAACCTCATCACAAAAGATCGCACCACACAATCAGGAGAACGCACAAAGAGCCTTAGATGACCTCGCAGCATAGGCTGTGTTGCTGTTTTGTGCACGGTTTCTGTGCAGGGCAGACCTCGAATCATCCCACATCTCATCTTTGGGCTCACAGTTCAGAGCCTTGGGCATAGCAGCATTTATATTCCTTTTATAACAGAATTTCTGTCTGTATAACAACATTTTCTAACACTGTGGAAGCAGGCAAACTTTGGAAATCATCTTTCCCAGTTGGAGCATGAAAAGGCAGGTCCAAAGCATTGGTCTGTTCCAGCTGTTGCCTGACCACAGCCTCCTATAATCTGTCAGGCAGATGTCACCTTCAGAGGGACTCTGTGTCAGGCAGCTCCTGCCTGCCTTTTCTCTAGCACCCAGAACCGGCATGATGCTTTAATCCACCTCTGATTTCTGCCTACTGAATGGGCAAGGCAAAAAGCAACTCTTAAGATGGTTAACAGAGGGCTGAGCATACAGGCATAGCACATTAACAAAACCACTACGATTAGTGGGGGGGGGGGGGGGAATGACAAAAATGAGAAGAATTTTGCCCTTTTCTGCACAAGACTAGTGAGAAAAAAGTGTAACTTGACCCTAAATTATTCACAGGAAGCAAAGAAATCTAGGCTAAGGAAAAATTCTTCCTAATAACTTGAACCAAAAGCCAAAGCACATTAACATATGAGGACTGGGAGATTCAGAGAAATAGCTGGAAGGAAATTGCATGCCTATAGTCTTGGAGGAGAGAATGTAAGAACTCAATTTAGTAATATACCTGGTGTGCCTCAGGAAAGGGATAGTTTTACGCTGCACTGGCACCACTTCTGACCTTATGTGCGGAGTAACTGGCTCAAGGAAGAGGAGAGGAATAAAAAGAGGCTTTTTAAACGTTCAGAGGAATTCTGCCATGGAGATCTTTTTTTCCCCAGAAGCTGTTTCTGAGTGGGCTGGAGTGGGAGAAAAGGATTGGGAGCCCAGCGTGATCGTTCTCTCTTGCAGAGTCAGTTATTCAGCGATGATTAGAGGCATATCCTACCCCAGCTACGGAAAACAGTGTACTTCAGGGTGTTCTCTCTGAGAGATCAGCATGCATGCTTTCGGGTGTCTCCCCAGTCCTTGGAAACCTGCTAAGAGCCTTTGGTATTTCCAAGGCTGGGTACAAGTATCTGAGTCTAAGCTGTTTATTTTTAAGAACAAAAAGTCAGCAAATAGAGAAAAAACAGACCCCAACATGTTGCTAAAGGATGTGTCAGAGAACTCATGATGTCGCACAAAAAGCTGCTTCTGTGGCAATGGAGTGCAAAATCCAAGTGCGTTGTGCTAAAGCTCAAAAGTAATCACTGGAAGGCTTGCTAATCTTGTGTCTGTCCTAGCGAGTGTTTGAACACGTCTGTGTGAGCACACATGCACGGGCCACCTTAGCTGCTGGTTCCCTTTGGGGCAGCTTCAGCTGCGAGGACAAAGGTAAAATAAGCACAGGGATGGGAAGCCCCTCTCAGTCCTTGGTATTTTCATTACAGGAGTTTGCAGCGTAGTAGTCAATGCAGCAGTTATTCTGCAAATGGAGAGCTCTGGTCTAGTGCTGTCAGTCTCACACCCACTGCTCGTGAACACCTACATTGCCTTTAAAAATAAAATTGTAAGAGCTCTGAATACAAATGTGCGAAAGTTTTACTATTTAAAGGGAGCTTCTGGAGAAACTATGTCAAACATGCAGCTCTTTCTAAAGCGCCACTGGCACCCAGGATTACTCATTCTGCAACCACTGCCTTCTGTGGCCAGCCAGGACGTGGATGAAGCTCACATCCCGCGTGGGGCAACCCCTTCTCCAAACCGCCCGCCTCCTGTCACACTCTGCTCCACTACTGCTTAGGCAAAAGCATTTCCCAAAGTTGGGAAAGGATTGGGAATCACATGTGCTTCCAGCTGGCAACCTCAGCGGTTGCCCTGAGTGATCAAGGCTGGTGGCCTGCGGATGAGCAGCGGGAGGTGGGGGAAGCACGCTCCCTGCCTCCAAGTGATGCTCCAGAAAAGGAGAAGCAACGGGAGGGAGAGCGCTGTCAGCAAATACCACCCACCCCGGCAGCGCAGCCTCCTGAAGCTCTGCTACCTTCAGACAAGTGTGGTTGTGGAGTATCATATGTTGGGAGGGTTGTGGAGGTGGAGGGCGAGCAGAGGGAGGGCAGGATGATGGAGGATGACAGCGCAGGCATTATGCTGGGTCTGTAGTCGCCTGTTCAGAGGTTCAGGTGTAGCCTCAGCTGTCCCTCCACTCAGCGTATGTTGGCCAGTTTTAGTGGGCATTTGCACAGTTCTCTGCCTGCTGAAGAAGTGAGATGCCTTCTCCTTTGCCATTACCGTTATTTAAGGGGTAAGCAGGGCATTTGAACAGGAATGAAGGCATCAATGCATTCAGGCATTCATGCTATCAGCTTTGTCAGGTAACCTGATGGTACGAATGGGATGTTCACCCAGTTGCAAGGCATTAAGTATTTCTGTTCTGACTTACATCAGCTCCAAGCTGTAGTCAGAAAGCAGCATTAACTGCTTACATCAAGACATGAAGCCAAATCCTAGCTTCATAAAACTCATATTGATTTCAGCAGCAACAGAAATCAGTCTCCCAGAGAGTGGTCAAGAGAAAGGAGTTAGATGGGAGTTTGCTATCACCTAACAGTGAAAGTTTAAGTTAAATTCACTCAAGTTTAGGGACATACTGAAATTCTGTGTGAATGTGCATATGGCATCGAAGCATGGCAGTTATGGCACTTGGAGACCTAGTGTTGGTAGCTACTGAAAGTGATTTCCAAACCTTCCTGCAGATACAAATGACTGTCTTGGAAGCCGAGGGACATGAACATTGTGGCTCCCAGCTGTGTATGACTGACAGTGTCCCGTCTATCTCATAGTGCTTAGCACTGATACTCAGTTTGCTTAATTACTCAACCAGACAGAGTATTAAATGGTGTCTCAGGATTCTTCATTACAATATATGCTTTCCAGTAATTACCTCGCTCGTTCTCTGATAGTAGTGGGGGTAAAAACCTCCCCCCAGGTACTTCCTGCCTGTAAGAGTACACACCTCTTAGTAACAGATTTTGTCCTTTAGCCTTTTCTTGTTTACAGCTGCATTTAGATTGGTATCAAGAAAATGTGCAGATCTCTATGAGTGCTCTTTAATGTACATTTTTCCCCTTACATTTAAGGAAACGCACGCCAACTATTTTCACTTCCTATTTGCTTTTTACTTCTCTGTAATTCCCCATTGTGACAACTTTCTAAATGCAGTTTCAGACTCTCTCCATTCTGCACATATATGAAATAAGTTCCATTGTGTTCCGTCCTGGCCCTAGGTTTTGCATTCATCATTGATCTGAACTGTTTCCTCTTAGGGTGCATAAGAAAACCTACAATTCAGAGGCCCGGCTGCTCTCCTGCGCTAATTCAAATCTTAGATTTATTATAATCTCCAACAGTAAATACTGTATCCATTTTTAGAGAATGATCCAATCTGCTTGTATTTCCTGATCTTTCTTCTCATTCCTTTGTTATGATATGCTTTTTGCCTCTTAATTGTTTCCATATGAAATGGCCTCAGTCAAAGCGGTTGCAATGAATAACGTCCATTTCAGAATGTCAGCATTTTGGTCACAGCAGATAACCATGAGCTGGTTACTCCCTGCATGCAGTAAAACTCCTTAAGGACAAGTCGTAAGTTCTACAGTCTTGTTAAGGGAAAAACAGTAAAGACCAAACACCACAGACAAAAGGCAACTTAGCAAATGTGATTTCGCATCCCAAGCCAATAATCTCGATCCCACTTTTGATTTCTGCATAGCCATAAAATTTTACTTTCAGTATAGCTGAATAGTATTAGGAATTAACTTGGCTTCTCTCCCGCGGACTGTGTTTAAAATGTCTTTTGTCAAATAACTTGGGGGGGAAGGGGGGTGCCTCCCTTTATGTGTTCAGTACTGAGGCTGCTTTATTGAAGTATAAATCTGGGCCCCTTCAAGGCAGAAAGCTCTGCTGGTTCTGCTGCATTTCCACAGCTCGATACAGGGCTGGATGCACTTATCTGAGAGGTGTGAAGGAGCATCCTGGAAGAGATGGAAGCTAAATATATTCTGCTACAAGAATTCTTCCATTCCTCTCTCCACCCCCAGATCCCAGAGACTACAATGGCTTATGCAGGGTTTTACATATGCAGCTAATGGTGGAGGGAGGAGAATTCCCACGGATAAAGAGCTTTAGCCCAGTACCAGCAGAGCACACAGCCTGAAATGATGCTGGGGTGGGTTTTGAGGGAAAGCACTCCCATCACTGCTTCCAAAGAGAGGCCCTACACAGTTATTTCAGGACAGGATCCTTGGCTATAAGGAGATCCTTCCCTACACCTTAGGGACAGACACCTGGACAAGGCGGAGAGGGGAGGGGATTTCATCTAGACCCCCTGTGCTTGGTGTTTCCTTTTGCTTAGCTCTACGGGGCTTCCCAGTTTGGGGAGTTTATTTTGTTTCCAAACACCCTTTGACACCCAGCTAGCTGTGTGCATCGCATGGCCTGAAAGTCTCAAGTGCTGCGCCCAGTCCTCCTGAGGCCATGTGCATGGTGGCATGCTTTCCGTCTCCTATGAGAGCATCACCTTCTTCATGTTTAAGGAGCCTGACTCCATAAAAGCACAAAAGAGCAAACAAGACTTTGCTCTCATTTGGCCCTGATTTTATGCTTATATAATTCCACTAATTTCATTTGCATGAGAACAGAAACAGATCCCCAGTCTTCTGGTAGAAATTATTTTACAAGGGCTGTTATCCAAACCAGAAGCCCGAGCAGGAGTCTGCTTCACGTGCACAAACCACAGCAGCAGAAGTGACAACGCCAAGTTGGTCGTTTTATTCCCACTCTACATTTTTATCCACATTTATGTATGTTGTATGTAGTGGGATGGGGGCAGAGGAGAACAACTGCGGAGCAGCCCTCCCTCTTCCAGACATGAAAGGTGGCTGGTTTTTATCTCCAGGTACACGAAAGGAAATGAAAGCCATTAGAAGGGATACCTCAGAGCTGTAAATGCTGAGGGGAAGAAATTACTAACGGTTTGACCGGTTTGTAAGTGAATTACTTATTTATGTAGCTCAATAGATTTAATATTAATCACAGATGAAAGACACAAACCTGCTTTGCAAACACACGCATGGCCTTCTCATTTACTCGAGAACGGGTCAAGTTAAAATTGCTTCTGGTATGGCCACAGATAATTGAGAAGGGAGAGCTGAAACGAGGAACAAATGAAAGCAAAGCAAATTGCTTCTAAAAGTTTCAAAGGAGCATGCTGTTGGGAGTGCTGTAAAAGATAACACCAAAGAGCCAGCTAAAAATCGTGGCTCAAGCTCATTTTTTTGCAAGCAATCATAAATCAGCAGCTTTGTGCTCGTCCGGGGGCACCGGACAAGCGAAAAAAGGTTGACCTCATCATCATGTGAAGTTTCCTATTCCTGTCCTAAGTTGTCATTGGTAAAAGCAGGCAGCAAGAATTCCAGTTGTAAACAGTGATGCGCTGCCAATGTTTCAGCAAGGGTAGCCCACATTTTTTCCTCTCCGCAGCTGTAAAGCAGCTTGTATGTAAGGGACTCAGTGGCTGCAGAGGAGAAGGCTGCACAGGAGAAAGCTTTGGACCAGCCCTTCCTTCATTTGCTTCTCTGGTGAAACATCAGTGCCCTTTCTTATGTATAACTAAAAAGGGAGATGCTGTGATTTGGAAAATGGACTTTGAGAGTCACAGGGTCTTGCTTCTGTGCAACTGCTCACAAATGGGAGCAAGAAGCCCTTATCCTCTCTTGCACCCATTTCAACTGCATAGCTTAAAGACACGTCTGCAGGTCCTGCACCCTCCTGATGCATTCTCAGAGCTCGTGACCCTTGTCCAGATCATCCTCCTGCGAGAGAGGCAGGACTCGTGCTTTTTGGGTGGCTGACCAAGGACCTTATGGGTGGCATTGCAGCCCTTACAGCAAGAAGGTATTCCTGAAACATGGGATGAAATCCAGTTCACCCCAACTGCTGTGGGTTAGACGTAGGTGCAGAGCTGAAGGACCTGATGCAGCAGAACAATCAGCTTCCTTCCAACACATCCGCCAAAGGCAGCAGGTATGTGCTTCAGCATGCAGCTCCCGCTCTTACTTGTGGGACAGCTCCCTCAAATTTAGTTTGAAAAACACAGATATTAGTGACTGGCTATCTCACTACTTGCCTGACAGTCTTCCTTGGCTCAAAAATGTCTTCAGAATGTACAGAATCAGGGAATGGTTTGGGTCTGAAGGGACCTTAAAGCTCATCCAGTTCCAATCCCTTGCCATGGACACCTTCCACTAGAGCAGCTTGCCCCAAGCCCCTGTATCCAGCCTGGCCTTGAACACTGCCAGCGATGGGGCATCCACAGCTTCTCTGGGCAGCTTGTGCCAGCGCCTCACCACCCTCATTGTGAAGTATACCACCCTTCCTCACTCACCCCCTCTGCCCTCAGCCCAGTCAATATTGTTATTTAAACAACCAAAGGATCTTTTCTAAACAATTGGAAAAAATTGTGCTTGGAAAACTGTCCAAATACCTATTTCCAAAGATAACTGAAACTGCTGTGGTCTCGGGGACACAACTGATGCATTCTGAAATAGGACTAAATGTTTATTTACATCAGAGAGCATGCTAGCTCTAGTCTACTGAGAAAATAATGGGCATTAAACCCTATGCAGCATACAGTCCACTGAATAAAAAGTAGATTATGTTTTAAAATGAGATTTGCGGTTTACTGATCTACTACAGTTTTAAAGCAAAGCAATTTGACGCTTAGGAAAAGAATAACTATTTTGGTAACTACTTCTTTTGATTTTAAAATTCTGTTAGGACTTATTTAAAATGTAATGAAAGATAATGAGAGGGGATGATAAATTACAGGAAGAGCGAAGGTGATGGTTTACTGTGTCTCATTGAAACGTGCCAATCTGAAGGCGGCTTGTCAGCTTCTTCACTGGGTCTTCTCTGTGTCGCTCAACCGACATAGGGAGGCTTTAGTATGGTCTTACCCAGCCAGCGGTGGATTTCCTCCAAGGCAGAGGATGTCCACAGAGGTAAGAAAGCTGCCCCGCTCCCTGTCCTACCTCCATCGCTCAGCGAGGAGCGGGCGGTTATAGAGGCAAAGAGATGCGGCCTGAGCAGAACAGGGTTGTGATACTTGCCTGCTCGAGCAGCTAGCACTAATTTGAGCAGCCCAAAGGTCACGACTATTTATGCAGATAAAAGGTCAATGGCAAGCTGGCAAGTGGCTGCAGGCTATCTTGGTACGCACGTCACCCAGAGCACCGGTACAGGCTTCTGATTCACAGTTTGTCTTTCTCCATGAACTTTCAGGCCAAGCTTTGGCTGGGAAGAAAAATCTCTGCCATGGGAGTTGACACACTTAGGAGCCAGATGCAGTTTCTGTGGCTCAGGCTCATCTGTAGCTAAATCAAACCTTTGAATCATTATTTATAAAAGACAGCCAAATTCTGAACTGTTTGCTCAGTATTTAGTCACCCCTTATGCGGATGAACTCCTCTGAAAGCATGCCTGGGTACAGATAGAGGAAAAAGTGAATAAGATGCTCAGGATGCCACCCACTGAAAGAAAGCCTGTGAAACGCCTACCAACCTCAACAGAGGTGAGGCTCTTCAGCTGGCCAGTATGTAGACAAAGACCACTTTAAACACTCAGGACCTTAGAGCACAAGACTAAATGACATGGTTCGTATTTCCAGAGCAGTTTTGGTTTAGGTGAAACAAAGTCTATTTGGCTGAAAAGAAGGAAGTACATATACCATGTTTAGTCAAGTGTCCCGTCAGATTCTATATTATATTTGAAACTTTATAGTTGGTAAGTGCTTCACCTCGAGTTCCTGCAGTTATCTGTCTGCCTGCTCTCATTTCAAACAAACTCCTTTTGCCTTCCATGATAAATCAGTCCCATAAGCCCCGGTTCCCAACAGGAAGTATGCAAAATATTTTGTGGTATTTCAGTCCCCCAAAAAAAGGTAATGGGAAAGCACCATTACGTTGCTTTCTTTGTCATCTCAGAGGTATTTGGCACTGCGCCCTAATTAAGGTTACAGCAGTAACTCTATTATAAGCACTGCTTTGCCACCCCCAGTAATTTTTTAATAGGAGTTAGCTATTATTCTGTTATTTGTTTGCTAGTAAAGAAAAAATATGTTAGGAAAGACATTTCCCATGTAGAAAGCCACCAAACCCAACTGTCTTTAGACCTGGAAAAGCACATTTTTCTTCCAGCCATCTCTTCCCACCAAAAGGGAGCATTACCAAGTTCCTCCTTGACCACTGTGTTCCTAGATCTCCACAGATGGGGAAGTTTAAACAGTTGCTTGGATGCATTTTGTCAAGTTTACTCATTCCATTATAGTTCACTCTATATTTTATGGCCTTGGCTTCGGGCAAACTGAAACCAACCCATAACAATGACATAGTCTGGTTGGTGAATAAGCATATTGTGTATGTGTTTTCCCACTGAAAATAGCAAAATCCTAAGCACTGCACATTTGCCAGTACTTTCTCAGTCATGTGGTGGTTCTCACGGATGAAGGCTTGTGGCCCACATGTACAAGTGCAAGTGACTCTTGAAGACTTTCCCTTACAGCCCATCAAAGGAAGGAGAAGGCTTTGCAGCATCTGAGGACCCTGGAACACAGGCTGCAGTTTCCTGGACTTTATGCTACTTCTTGTGAGTGTCACATTATTATTTCCAGTTCCTGGAAAACAGGACTGTACTACACATGATGACTGTGGGACTTCTGTTACCTTGGAGCAAATATGGTTTTTATGCTTTCCCTCCCATTGAGGTATTTTAGAAAATGAAATACAGAAAAAAACCAAGAGTTTGCTCATAATTACTGCTGAGGGCCATCAGTTCCTGTACTTCAAGAACACAGTTTAGAAAAGGGATCTCCTACTGCCCCTGCCCCGTCTGCTTTCTCATCTTCCAGAATGAGTGATACAAACACCTAGAGCTATGTTTTCCTCACAGGACTCCAGAAAATGCTGCAAATTTATGGGCAGTGTTCCATCAGAAACCCTCTTAAAATGGAAGCAGTTGTTTATCTCTTAAAACAAAACAAGACAAACCACAAAAAACAACCAAAGACTGAGAATCCCAGTGGTTTTCTATTCTTAATCCTAGTCTAGAGCCCATGATTAGATTTCACATCTTCCTCCAGCCTCTCTCAGTTTTATGGGAGTGCACCTATCTAATTTTTAGGACTCTCCCATCTTGTTTCATTTTAGTGAGTGGTCACAATGAAGTTAAAGACTCAGCTTTAGGTCACCCGAATCAGCTTTACTACATCTAGCCTTGAGCAGGGGAGCCACGTAATCCCCACAATAGAGCTCTGTATCCACTAACTCCAAACCTGAATGGCTTCTTGAGTGGGCCTGGCAGTTTGTAATAAGCACCACACTGCTAGAGCTGCCTTGTTAGCCCTATCCAAGCTACTTAAATGCCGATTTGGATATGCCTGCATCCTGCGCAGCACAGACACAGCTATGAAATGTAATATTCTGAAAGTATTTGATGCAGTCCTTTCTACCTGGGACATGGACTATGCAGTGCCCTTGTCTATGCACTTCCTACAGAAACCAAAGCAGTGGAAGACATACCCTGTCCTATTCCATAGGGAAAGAAGCGCCATCCCAGTGATTTACAGGCACTATGCACTATGTAGTCCAGGTGTGAGTGCTTGAGGGATAAGGCACAATGGACAGCGCAAGGCTTTCAACACGCAAGGAAAAGACGCAGCTATTCCCACAACCATGTTTGTATTAGAAGCACAGTCAACAAATCTCTCTATATTTTCCTCACTGGTGCTGCCATCCAGGTGAGGTGAAGGTAGCTGGATGAGCAGCCACCCCAATTCCTCCCAGTTCTCAGCATTCTGGGTTGTTTGATCAATAGATGCTCTCAGGATACCAGGTACACGGATGTCTCATTTAGCACCTTAAAATTTTGCACACAGCAAAGTTTTCCCTTTCCTGAGGGCTGGGTGGGCCTTCCAAGTACATTTGGGTGGCTAAATATTGATTTACACCCTAGTTTTATCCCCATAAAGTTGGGATTGGGGATAAAGGCCTTTCTCAGGGTGACAGGTTCCCTATTACAGACAAAGCTGAGAAAAATTAAGACCCTTATGCAAAACCCAGCTATGAGCTATTTCCTTTCTGTATGTAGCACTTAGTTAAATGCTAAATTTTAGTACTTGCTGTAAGTAGAGAACTTTTTTCTTCTTGCCTCAGAAATTCACTTACAAAATTTGCAATTAATTTCTAATTAGGTTGTTCAAATTATTATTATAATCTACACAGAAATGACATAGCAAAACTTGAGGAGGCAGCTATAGAGTTTTATACCATTGCAGAGCACGCTGTATACATCGGTCCGCACAATCCACTGAGGTATTATTAAAACAATAGGATAAACTGAGTTTACACAATATTAAATATACCGCATACAGTAACTGTGAAAATTGCTGGCATATACAGCTCATTTCATCTTGTAACTCACTGCTTTTCTAATTTGTTGTCCCAATCCTGAAACTGGACTTTTAGAAGGCTATGTTTCTGAGAGGCTGGGGGGGAGCAGAGCGCACAAAGGTTGACATATCTATTAAATTACATACCTGAGAGAGAAATTATCATGTTAAAAAGTCTGAGTTGGCAGAGCTATACTGGACCATTGCGACAGAGAAATTAGAGTCAATCCACATTATTGCTCTGTTAAAGTGTCAGAGTTGCAGCCCACAGCTGCGGGTGGTCATTTGATGTATTTCTCTGCCTCCCATGACACATGCAGGCTGCAGAGAGTGTCAGCTAGGCTGCTGGAAAGCAATCCTGCCTCTCTACGTCACCCAGACAGCGCCCTGGCCTCAATATACCTGAGAAGCTGCCATTTACCCACCTGAGATTGCTGACAACCTGTTTGTGAGAGGGGTGAATTCCCCCCTCTCCCATTAATTTCACTGGGGTGTTCACTTTAATGCTTAGTAATGCCGCTGTAAGTGTTGGTGTAATTTCACTGGTAGTGTAATTGCAAGTTAACTTCGTGGCTGATCTCTTCAACAGATGGAAGCAGGGTGGGGGTGGTGATGAAACCCACAGGAAATGGGTGCTGCTGGAGGAAAATGCAGATGGAAAAAAGGAGACACATAAGAACAGGGAAAGGGGAGAGAAGGAGCTCAAGGAACCAGGGGGCATGAGAAACATACAGCAGAGAGAGGATGCTCCGAATGACCACTTCTATCTTTAGAGAAAATGGAATGTAATTAAAAAGAATATGGAGAATTTAATATATTACAGAAACCCACTACCTTAATTGACATATACAGAAATAAACAATATGGTGGTCAGGTTCTCTGGGACCTAAAATTCTTGCATTCAAGTCCCTGCTCCTTGCCAAACCCGTAGGCCATAATTATGGAGCCTACATTTTATTTATGCTGTGGGCCTCATTTCCTACAGCCTCTGTGCTCCTGAGACAGCCAGTAACGAACTCCAGGTACAGGACTCAGGCAGAACACGCTGTCTCGGTACAGCCCTTCCACATAATTTCCATCAAACCTCTCAGGACCTGCCTCAAAGACATGTTTCTATACCTCATTCAACCAATTCCTTGAGCCTTGGCACCTGAGCAACCCAGGTTGTAAAGCTCTCTGTGATGCTGTGAGGATAAAGGATGGGTGCCAAGGAAAGGGCTTGGCAAACCAGGCCCACCACCAAGTATGTGTGGGTGTTCTGTTGCCAGGACCCAAGCAAACGTCTCCACAGGAGACGGCTTTGCTCCCCACAGATGCACCAGCACTCTGCTCCACTCCAGACTGGAGGGTGCGACATGCATGCACCCTGAGCGGTGCTATGCTGCTTTTATCCCAAATGTAGAGCAGGTGACACATTTTTTTGGTCAAGAACTTGTCTGCAGTGATTCACACTTCTGGAACTGTAAAGAAGCTGGGATCATCGGAGCAACCCTTAAAACTGAACTGATGGGGAGGAGTAAAACTGCTTGAAGCCATCTTGATGCTTCATTGATCTGCACTGAGCACAGCCTGGCCTTAGGTGGAGATTTGCTCCTAGTTCATATTGCAAGAGATGAGGAAGCGTGCATAGCAATAACCTCGGCATTTATTGCTTTCTCCAAAATGTAGTTTGTTCATCTAGGTATATATTACACACTGAACACATGTTATCAGAGTTTAAAAGACAATAGTTTAGATGTGCTTAATTTGTGGTCTATAAATACGCTTGAGCAGAACGGAGGCCTAAAAACCTAATGTGTCACGAAACAGTAACTACAGATTCCGAGGCTGAAGGCCAAATTTAAGTACACGGTGTTGTTTTCTGTATTCCTTATGGTCACAGAGTGAGGTAGAGAAGATGAGGCACTGGGCTTGATGAAGGGGTCTCTGATTATTTTACGGAACTAATAGGTCTTGTTCTGTTTCTTTCTTCCTTTGTTCCTGAATTCGGTGGACACAAGATTAGCTCAACACAGAGAGCAGGCCTGAGAATTTCAATTCATATTCAGAGGGAAGAAGTCGCATGTTCTTGTTAGGAGTTTGTGTGTGCCAGTCCCCTCCCAAGCACATCCTATTTATATGGCCTACAAACCAAAAAGGCTGCGAAGAGCAGAGATGAGTGAAACCTCCTTAGTGTGTAGTTAAGGGCCATTGCTCTAGTTTGTCTAGTGGTGAGTAGATACGTACAAAATGTTATTTAGGTACTACATAAATATCAACCAAGTGATTCTTGCAGTAGATACGGAAGCAGGTCATTTTTATGGTAACCTCACAGGTAATTTGTAGTGCAACTTAGGCCACAAAACTCAGACCTATCCCCCCCAGTTTAATAATGTATTTACAGTCCCAAAGTAAGCGTTGTGGGTTTCAGAGAGGACAGGTAGGCCTGCTTTCACTGAACTCAGCAACATCGCAGCTCTTTGCCCAATCCTCTGCTGGTTTTCAGCACACTATACGCCTTGGAAAATACAAGTTTGGAAATGTTGCCTGGAGCCATTCACCCAAATCCATTTTGGAGAACCCCCCGATAAGATGCATTTGGGCAAACGTGATTTCGGCTCAGAGACACTGTCCATCTGCTCCCGGGCACAAGCCCAGCCTGTGCGTGGCTCCCCACAGAGGATCCGTTCTATTAAACAATGCTACCAACGACGATGCATCTCCGGCCTGCGGCTCGAAGTGGGAGCTCTCCCGGCCGGCGCTGGATGCGGAGCGGGTCTCATCTGTAACCCTGCGGGGGAGGCTTTGCCGGAGGGCAGCCTTCTGCCACCGCGCTCCCGGCGATGTTCCTCAGGGGCGCTCCGGGCAGCACCGAACGCACCCAGGGCGGCTGCGGACGGAGGTGACGGAAGAAGGAGGCTGATGGAGGGGGGGAGCCCGCCCTGCTCCCCCTTTCCCTCCGCAAGCCCTCTGCGGCGACCGCCGCCGCTCCTCAGGCGCCCTGCCTGCCCGGCACACCCGGTGGCTGCCACTGCGGGCAGCGGGCACAGCGCGGTGGCCCCGGGGGCCGAGCCGAGCCGAGCCGAGCCGAGCCGAGCCGAGCCGAGCCGAGCCGAGCCGAGCCGAGCCCGGCCGGGCCGGGCCTCACGCACTGCGGGCGGGGGGAAGGGTAACCGCTTCGCAGCGCAGACTGTGCATGTCCAAGTGACGCATTGCAGGTACGAATCCACCAATCAGCGCCCTCCTTCTGGAGGCTCTGCACTCATCGGTATTTTTTTTCTAAGATCCTCTTCCGCCTGGAAAAATAGTTCCTCAGCCTGACCCCCCTGGCACATCCCCCCCACTCCCTCCCCATTTTACAAGCGCAGTCCCTCCCTTTCCCTCACTTTGCCCCTTCCTGCGCTGGGCCTGGGGGTTTGGGGGCAGAAAGAGGACGCGCTCGGGGTACAGGGGGGGGTCGTGCCCAGATGAGCGGGAACAGCCGGGACTTCTTTCTCAGCTCTGTTCCCCGCCGAGGAAAAGAGGAGGGGGGAGGGAGCGGCGCGGAGCGATCCGGGCGGGCTGTGAGGAGGTTTATGAGGCACTGCTGGCGGGCAGGCAGGGCTCAGTGTGAGGCGAGCCGTTGAGCGGGCTGGTCGCTCGTGTGCCCCGTGCAGCCGTTAGCTTCCACCACACCCCGCAGCCAGGCCGGGCCACCATGGTGAGTCCCTAGGCGCGGGGGCGCGGCAGGGCTTTGCGGGTGCTGGTCCGGAGTGTGTGTGGGGCAGGGGGATGCGAGTGCTTGTGGCTGAAGGGAAGGGGGGAAAGAGAGGGGTAAGTGGTTTGATCGGTGTGGGGCGAGGTTGCCTGTATAATGGGGGGTGAAGGCGTCCGTGGCTGCGGCCGTTGGGCGCAGCCCTGCAGTGCGAGTGGGCTGGGGCGGAGGGTCCCGCTCGGAGACGCCGTGTGCGTTGGGGGAAGCGGTGGTGGTGGTGGTGGTGGTGGCCGGATCCCGTCCGGGTCCCTGTCCCGCCCAGGGGCGTTGGTGCGGATTCAAAATTCAAACTGCCACTCGGTCCGAGCGCCATGACGCTTTGTCGGGGCGTGTGTCGGTTGGGGGGCGGGGGGGAGCGGCAGATAACGGTTCCTCCTGGGAGGAGATCCGCGAGGGGGGAAGAAGCCTGCCACGATGGCACCAGCTCCGCTTTCTTACCGCTTCCTCTTCCCCCCTTTCCCTCCCCTGGCTAGCCGGCGTGTGCGGCTGAATGGGGCTGGGGAGCCAGCGGCGCGGCACCGGCTGCTGCGGGCGCCTAAGATGTCTGGCTCGCTAGCGAGGTGTGTTGCGCCTGGTAATAATGCAATGCGGAGCCCTGCAGCTTCTGAGCAGCATGATGATGAGGGGCAGGCTGCCTCACTGCACCATCTCCCTCCTTGCTAGACCTGTTGTCAGCTTACGTTGGAGCCGCTTTCTCCTGCCGATTTCATGATAACGCCTTGCTGTCGGTGGCTCTGTTGAACAAGGAATTATGGGGATTTTTTTTAACAGTTTTGGCTTCCCGTTTTGGGCATTGCGGTCTTGGTCAATCACAGCTTATTTTTCTTAGCAATACGTTTGTTTAGGATTTTAATCGAGTGTCGAAATAAAATATGTTTTGTGGAATTGGAGAGTTGTTTCAAATTCGGTCTAACGGATATGAGTTTAGCGAGTTTTTTTAATTAAAACATGTGGATACTGAAACACGTACTGAAAGGAACAGTTCTGTCGCAAAAGCAACACCAATGTCCAATTGCTTAATCTCTGCATTAAGAGAAGATGCAGTTGAGTGGAATTGCCTTTTCATTCATTACATGGGAATGTATGTGTGTTTTAAAAGAATCAGATCACTGTCAACTTGCTGTGTGTAATGTGAGTGATGGGCGCTTAGAAATTAAGTATATCTTTTTTAAGTGCTCTCTCTGGGTAAAGAAATTAGGAGAACAGAATCCTGAATCTGTTCTTTTGCTTGAATTGTAAACCTGTACAACACACTGTAAAGGAAAAAAAAAAGTGAATCTAGCAGCAAAAGCCTCTTACTGCATGTAATCGTCATCTGTACAGAACCAAAAATGGAGTATCTTCAAGCAAGATCTATATAAAAAATGGGTGTGTCCAGGAGGCACAGTGACACTTTGACTGTGGTTATAGTTCATCTGAACAGACCAGACTGGCTAAACCTGTGAATATATGTTGTCCCATACTGCACATGCTAGATAAAGCAGGATGATTTGCTCCCAGAATAAGCTAACCTACTGTTTTAGCTCGTATATGCTAGTCTGTCTAGGTCTCATTCTTAAATTAACCTTGGAAGAACAGAACTATCTGTTCAGATCAGACACCTGTGAAATGTACCGAAATGCCATGTTTTGGAGGGAGACAGTGTTGTCTGTTCTGTGATGTGCTGATAGCTCTCTATCAGGCAGTTAGTCAGCTCTCTTGAGGATCTTCCAAACTGATTACAGCATAGCAGCTACGACTGTAATGGAACACTACCTCTAGAGGCTGCATGTGCCACTGAAACTGCTGCGGCACAACAGCTCCCCTTCTTTCCTAGCAGGCTAAGATTCTTTGTCAGGCCCTCAACACAATCCGGGGGTGGGGGGATGGGAGCCACTGCAGTGAAAATGAAAGTGCTGCAATATGAATTGGAGAATGCCATGTCAAAGCTATAATGGGTTTCCTGCCTTCACCAGAGGAGGTTTTCAGGTGGATCTTGACTGTAGTAAGGGGCATGTCAAAACTCTAGCATAGGGCACGTTCCAGTTATGATCTGTTTGTTTCTGAAGTTGGTTGCATCACTGGAGTTGTGCATACTGCCACACGTGTGGTGCATGAGTGTTCAGCTTAAGCTCAGGACAAAGAACTCCAGGAGTCCCCTCTAGAAGTCCCCAGTAGCATGGGTCTGGGCTGATAGCCCTCCACCTGAGTGGCATAGGAGGGAGTGATCTGGCAGCCTTGCTGGCTCCGCCTTTTACTGCTGTTGCGCAGCAGTCCCTGCAGAGCCTAGCACTGTAGAGTACAGATGGTGTTTGTTCAACCTTGCCCCACCTCCTAGCTTATCTTTCAACTGCCCTATACCTGTGGCTTCTAATAAGCAGTGTGTTCTCAAGCACTGTACCTCTTTAAAGGTATTAAGCTTAACCAAATTTATGGTTAGTGGCTATAGGATGTTTTAAGTTGCTGGAAGTTAGGAATTGTTCAGGAACATTTAACATCTTAAACACTGCTTAATGTCATGTCTCTATATAAAACAGTATGTGACTCAACTTGGTAACTCATAAGTATTGACCTAAGTAAACTTGGTTCTTGCTACTTAAATCTGATCTACAGCTTTCTGTGGATATAAATATCCTACAGAAATGTAGCACATCATTCTCTTCACTCAAGCAATAAAAATGTAAATAACATGCAAAGGTATGAGTGAGTCTGTGCTAATGATACACTCCAGATGAGCAAAAACCTGCTAGGCTTCTGTTAAGTGCCCAGCAGAATGCTTCTGCCTCAGACTAATGTTGAGTTAGTTATGTTCTCAGCACTGTTGCTACTGCCCTAGACTATCTCAGTTTTTGGGTTTTTTTGTTATTTTTAAAACTAGTATTGAACCTGTGTGGGAATACTTTCTACAGCTACTGAAATGGGGACAGGTGGAGTCTATAGCTGCAAATATCCATTGGCTGTTCTTTTAAGAAATTACTCGGTACTGTGGTCTTGATTCTTAGGTGAGTCACAGTCTGAGAAATCCCTGATGACAGCCTTTACCTTGCGCTGTTGCTGTACTGCATGTGTGGTACTGTGCAAGAATAGTTTAGCTCTTGTATGGTTTCTTGAGCAGCTTGATTCACTTCTATTTCAGGAAGAATAACCAGGAGCTGGTAATGTCGAAGTTGGTATGCAATATAGAAATGTAATTCAAATTGTAAAAAAAGCAGGTGGTGTATATACATTTTCTGGATTATTGCATTGGAAGATGGCTAATGTATATGGAGATGTTGGTGGGCACAGCTAATAACTGAAAACCTTTCTAGCTGTCAATATTGAAGTAATCCTAAAAAGGTGCTTCTTGAAGTGGTCACAACAGGAATGAAACTAAAAAAGTGGTGTTACACTTTGGCAGTAAGTGTATATTTTCTGTATTGTTTAAAGTGGTTGGTTTTGACTCTTCCATGGAGTGCTATGGGATAAAGAGCTCAAGGAGCTTCCTTGAAGAATATCTGTGGCCTGGTTACTGCAACTGAACTGAAGCTATCCAGAATTTGATGAATCTGCTAACTTGAAAGCCTAGGAAAAGTATTTCTACAGTTCTCAAACACCCGTGTTCTCTTTTAAGAGTGAAGTCCATCGTGGGTTTGGCCTCGAAGACTGAGGGTTGTGTGTTTTAGTGTGGGGTTTTTTTTTGTTGGTTTTTTTTTGGTTTTTTATTGCTGTCAAATCCAGTTGATTTAAAACTTTTCAGTGATGAAGCAAAATGAGGTATACACAAGGGGTTACCTAACTGATAAAGCAATTGCATGTCTTGCACCACTGAAGCTTTCTCTACTGATCCTATAAACTACCTGATGCTACTTCAGTCAGTAGATCTTTCTGAAGAAAGTCTAGACATCCATATGACAAATGCATTGAATTTACCAGTTTGGGCTTAAGCTGCTAGTACTGATTATATAGACTGGGTTTTTTATGGTCAGGTCTTGGACATGAAGCTTCATGTTAATCAAGGGATGATTTAATTTTAGAGAAGAGTACATCTTTCTAATTATGGCATTTTAACTTAGCAGAAGACAATAGTCAGCCTTGAATTTGGGATTTAGGGGTTACTGTCACACTACTTAATACTAAACGCTTTTGGTCTAAAAATGAGGTTTGCCAAAGTACAACTACCACTAGGCTGCTCTTAATGAGTTTAAAACTTGTATAGAGGGACATGGTGCCTTGAGTTCTTGCTAGTGTTGCTTGGTACACATGTTAATCTATTATTTGAGTGTATGAGATACTTCAGGGTCAGGAAATGAGGACAGGCTGCCAGTTCTTACTTGGCAAGCAAGCATGACTTTTGAGCTGTGCTCGTTAGAGCTATTTCAGAATGCTACAGATAAGTGCTGAAGAGCAGCTACCATATTCAGAATTCTGTGCCTTATTTTGCCTTGAACTTTTGCTACAACTATAATGATATTCTCTTTCCTTGCAGGCTGATCAACTGACAGAGGAGCAGATTGCAGGTGAGGTTTTTATATGCTGTGTTGCTACTCCTGCTTGACCTGGCACATCTCTTAATCCAGTGACAGTCTGTGTTACACAAGATATTTAGCTTTCTTAGGAACTGAGGAAGTATTGTGGAATATTTCCATTTGTCTCAAGTTTTAAAGGCCTGTCTACTGCAAACTGAAAGGGGTGGGGAGGAGTCTCTGGTGAAGACTTGTAATCTGGAGTGCTCTTCTAGCAGAAGGCAAAAATAATTTACTTTGCAGTCTCTGTCAGGCATGTTTCAGTGTGCCTGTTTCTGATGACAGCAGAGGCTGGCTTCTTGATATTCCATATTTGGAACTGCACTCTGTGCTTGGACGCAAGTGTTCTGTGCACTGTTCTAATGGTCTGGCACTTGATTTGAAATGCTTAAATAAATATGCATATCTTGCGTCTTAATATTTGCCCCATAACAATCATTTATATATTTGCACTGATAACTGTCTGCTAGTGGCTAAAATTTGATTGCTGTCTCCTACTCATGCAGGCTGCACAAACTAGTATCTGTCACTGCTCTCTCAAGACTGATCGCAATTTTAATTGATGTGACTTAAAGCTGGTAATGCAGAATTAGGCCTTGCCATGGACATTCAGAAACTTCAGGGGTTTTGACCTGACAAGTGTGTAGTGTTAATACTAGAAAGTGTTGGTGTGCATAACTGTCATGTGAAAAGATTTTAGAGGGTGTTAGGGTTCTGCTAATCTAATAGTACTAGGTCATGCATACAAATAACAGCCTCTAAGAGGTAGTGTTATTTAACTGGTGTAACTCTTGAAGACACGGTATTAAACAGAAGTGTCATAATGAGCTAGTTTGTTTTCAGCATAATTGCCAAATTTGAAGTGTAAGAACATTCTTTAGCTTTTAGACTTCACAAGCTTGCTTTAATTTGTAGGAGACTGATTATGGTTTTGTGGAAAGTCCTTAGTCTATTTACTTGTTGCCATGGTATTGTCTTAAGAGTAAACACAAGCCAAATCTAGTTCAACTCAAGATTTTTTTTTTGTGTGTGTGTGTGGAAGTGGCCTACATATCTTAAGGGGTTTGTGATCAGTTTAGTTAGAGCAGGCTTTATGAACTGTCACTGCTGTCTCTTCCGTAATGGTTCATTGTTTCAGTTTGTAACTGTAGATGCTTTATTAGTTGATGTAGCTGATTACGGAATATAAACCGGAAGCTTCTTAACACCACCTTGGGATTAGTGCAAATGTTAGCTATTAGTAATGATGGTACATTTTTCATAGCCAAAAGTGAGTATTAATAGGCTTGTCATACTGAAATAGAGGTTTTTCATCTGTGTGAAAAGAGTAGAACTTTGTATCCAGTGTAAAATGGACTGCTACTTTCAGTTTGACTGTAGTATTTCATGAAGTAAATGTGTCATCAGGTAAACCATATAAACCTCTGATATGAAGACATTAACTGGTTTGTTGGAGAACTGCCCTGAGTACTGCTTAGGAAGGGTTTGATTGCAGGTGTCCAAGCAGTCTGCTTAGTTCAGCTGTTGAAGGCCAGTGTCTTGTATGGGAAAACAATCATAGGTACAGATTGTGTTTTACAGAGACTGTAGTTTTACAAGCTTGAGCCCCCTTACCACTCCATTTCAACTAAGCTGAAGATACCTAGCTTTTGAGTTAAAGGTGGGTGCTACAATGTAGAGACAATACTTCTTAAACAATAGGCCAAAGTAATAAAAGCGGCTATTTCACAGAATCACAGAATCCCAAGGGTTGGAAGGGACCTAAAAAGATCATCTAGTCCAACCCCCCTGCCAAGAGCAGGGTAACCTACAGTACATCACACAGGAACTTGTCCAGGCGGGCCTTGAATATCTCCAGAGTAGGAGACTCCACAACCCCCCTGGGCAACCTGTTCCAGTGCTCTGTCACTCTTACAGTAAAGAAGTTCTTCCTGATGTTAACGTGGAACTTCCTAACAACCTCTGAAGACCAGAATTACAGCTGTTTAAGATTCCAGATGTTCTTATATCCTTTGGAATTCATTGGTCATATAGGACAGAAGGTCCTTGCCTTTATATAGGTAGGGATGAAATACTTCCCAGGTTTTGTTCATATGAAAGACTGGTTTTGAAAGCCTAGCGTCAATGCTAGCTGCAACCTCATCCAGTAAGAGTTAGTTGCCAAGTCAAATGGATATCCCTTCGGTTAAGTGTTGTATTAAAAAGCTGTATAGGTCAGAACCACTTGATGTGGGTGGCTGTGGGGGTGTGACTGTTAAGATGCTCTGTCCCAGAGCAGCTGGTCTAGTGAGCTATACTCCTTCCCCTAGATCTCAAAGGTCTAAATGGGCACTGAACAAGTAGGCCTATGTATGGTGTTTGTTCTTAGTGTGTTGTGGTTCTCAGTTGGGAATCTAACCGCAAGAGTGATTTAGAATTTATTTCATAGTAGAAATAGTCATATTCAAGTGTTGAGCTCCTGGTAGCTGTGAAGAAAACAATTGACATTCTCCTATAAAAGTTCCAGACATAGCTGGCTAAACTGTATGAGGGTGGGAATGGTAGTTCTGGTTCAATGAACATATTAGGTCACTGAAGACTGCAACTTCATCTGGAAAGGTGATGTGGTGCAGGCGCGCCTCAGAAGCTATTGTTAAATAGAACATTTTGAGCTAGGGTGTTAGAGGTCACATTCTGTTGGACCAGCCTTTCTTTTGTGGAGCCTAGAAGTAGTCTTTTCTCAGTGCAGTGCAATTCTCAGAAGGAAGGCTGAAGCTTTGTAAGCTGGCCTGGAGATGAGTGTTTTCTGCCAGCACTGTCCTTTGATTTCTGGCAAGTTAGCCTTATCTAGGATACAAGAGAATTTTCACTTGTAGCTTGCTATGAAAGAGTGTTGAATAGAGGGAGGATTTGCTTTAAATGCTGCATGGAGTGATAAGATGTTTAGGTGTGGGAGGTGTGACTTATAATCTTATGTTGCAGAAGCCAGAACTGAGTTGCTCACTAGGCTTAAGTGTTTCATAGCTGCCTCCACTGGCCATTGCTGTAAATCCTCCAAAGCTATGCTAGGTTGTTATAGTCTAAACTCTATCTGTATAGGTTGTTACTCCTTTGTTCTGATTACTGGAGGTGGTTCCTAGATGTAGTTTAAGAGGTATTCTAGTTGTGTTCATAACTCAATTCAGCATTTCAAACAGGAGTATGTTGTTGATCTTGACTTGCTTTACTTTTACTGTCTTTATGGTTATTTCTCAGCCTAATGCATCTTCATCTGCATGGCCCACATTGTAGAAAGCAAGTCTTTCAATTTTGCATAAAGGTTGCTACTTTTTCTAAGCAGGGTCATTGCAATACAGTGAAGTTGTTTTACTGACAGTTGATCTTCAAGTAGGATGAAGTGGTTAATAGCTGAACATTTAGAATTGTACTGTCTGACTCTGGATAAAGACTCAGTGCTCCCCTTCTGAGGTCCTTCTTCTGTGATAGACTACAAACTTTTCTACTAGGCTTGATCTGAAAGCCTTTTCCTTCTTGGTGTAAAGCTTTACTCCTGGTAAACCTATTTGTTGCCTGAGCTAACTGAAACTAATCCCAAAGACTGTTTGGAAGCTACTGTAGGCACAGGTTATAGCTGCCTGTTTGGGTAAGCCTGTTTCTGCTTTGTGGTTATACAATACTGGCTTGAAACTATTTAATCTGGTCCTGTGGTAGCCTTGCTCTGATTCTTATGTGCTAAACAGTGGGAGTTGGCTTTTGGAACACTTGAGTCTGTTAGATGTAGAAGAGTGGTTTGTTTTTTTTCCTGGATGGGACTCAACCATGGCTCTGGTATTATAGCTGCATTCATGAACTATAAAAAGCCTATTTTTGTAGTTGTGTTTTTAACACTTGCCAGCTTGTACTCACCTCGAGTGTTTCAGAGTACGAAATGGATGAAGTAGGACTTCATGTAGTTCATGTGAAAACACAGCTTTTACTGTGACTAATCCTGATCTGGGAAACCCACCATCTGGAAAGCTGGCTGCTTGAAAATTTGAAAAATTAATTCTTGGAAGTATTTTTGATGCAGGAGCACCCTTGAGCTAACAAGTTCTCCAGAGGCATGATCTCAGATAACTTGAAAGCTGTAAAAGGATTTGAACTGTACAAGAGAAACAGCTATGTTTTTCATGTTTAAGTTTTATATGAGCTATTCCAGTCCAGTGAGCAAGTTTAAGGTCTGTGGCCAAAGACAAACAGATGGCATGGATTAAAACCAACTCCTGTTTTTGGGCTGGACAATTAAACATGTTATGCTTGTATTAATATTGCTGGCTACAGTACAGCCGTTATAGGGGGTTAAGAGGTAGCATGGCAATGCGATTAAGCAGTCTTACAACAGTTTGACTAGTTCTGTGAAGGCTGTTTCAGAATACAGCAGGACTGATGTAATTTTCTAAGCAGCCTTTCAGAAACTAAGATGCCAGTGGCTTTCCTCCTTGATCAACTGACTGGAGTTGTGTACATACAGAGACTGAAAAACTGCAGAAGGCAACTGAGAGAGAAGGCCGGAAGAGAAGTTCCTTTGTAGCTAGCTATGGCTAAATGTCAATACTTATGGTACAGGTCCTACAGCTTCATGTAGTATATGTTGTTCAGGTTTCAGGCCCAGCAGAACTGAGTTATAATGAGAATTTGGTTTTAGCTGGGTCTGATTACAGCTTTTCCCATTGATTTGTCCTTATTAGTAATAGAAGTGCTAGTCACCTGTAGCAGTTGTACTGCTTTTCAGCTTTCTCAAAGTAATCTCGTGTTTCCTTGTGAGACAAACAGTTCCTACCAAGGATGTGGATCATTGTAGTTGTAGATAGCTATTCCTTTCAGCTTTGCATTAGGGATCCTTGTTTGAGAGGGATCTGAGTGCTTGTGAAATGGATGAACTTCCATCTTACTTTACTGGTTGATTAGACTGGCAGGTTGTTTTCCAGATGCTGGTGCTAAACCAGACTGAGCAGTATATTGAAATTTTTCTCAAGAGAATGACATCAAGTTCTGTAATTCACAACAATAAGCAGCAGGGGATTCTTACATGGTTAAATAAACTCAACCTTTCAAAGCTGAAGGGATTAACTCCTTTTTTTGTTGTACAGAATTCAAAGAAGCTTTTTCACTATTTGACAAGGATGGTGATGGTACTATAACTACAAAGGAGTTGGGGACAGTGATGAGATCGCTTGGTCAGAACCCCACAGAAGCAGAGCTACAGGATATGATCAATGAAGTAGATGCTGATGGTAAGATTTTACTAATAAATAATGGAGTGAAGTGTCTAAAACTTGCTTTTATTAACAAAGTAACTATCTTGCAGGCAATGGCACAATTGACTTTCCAGAGTTTCTGACAATGATGGCAAGAAAAATGAAGGATACAGATAGTGAAGAAGAAATTAGAGAAGCGTTCCGTGTGTTTGACAAGGTACTAAAACTTTTATCTTAAATATTTGTTGTGAAGACTCGGTGAGTTCTAAGGAGCTTCCTCACTGAATTGAGAGGTATCTGCAATCCTGTGATCTAGAACCTCTGGGTTACCTAAAAACCCTGGAGTTCAAGTCTACTCTGGTCACCTGAGGGTCAAAGGAGTCATCTTGATAGTGGGTGATACTATTAAGCAGCCACTTGCTATGATACTAAAATACTCTCAGAAGGATGGCAGGGAAATTGTTTAAATATTCTTAAAATTGTTCTCTTTCATAGTATCAACACTTCAATATCTAGTGCCCCAACTAGGTTGTTACATGTAAAAGTGGTTTTTGAAGGTCTTATGGCTTTGTGCTGTCTGCCATGAATCAGGTGAATGAGAAGTAGCCTGTGTTGTAAGAAATGGTGCTGGAAACAGTCAGTCACATGACTGAATAGGCATCTGTCACCTAAAAAGGCTGCAGAAGGTGCCAGTTGTTTTGTCAGTAACCTAAATATGCCTTGGATAGGACAGCCAGAGTAGAATGTATTGGATAAGTTGTTTTTAAAATGTCTTTTTAAGACTTAAGATCCTGAAAAATACTGAAGGTGTGCTTACAGCTTTTATTTGCTTTGTGCAGGTGCTAGTGTCTAAAGTTGTGTTAACTCCTTAATGTCCAACTTGCTCTGCAGTATTTTTAACTTACAGTTAAGTCGCTAGGCTATAGGCAAGTCTATTCCAGTCTTCCTTTTCTCCTCTCAGGATGGCAATGGTTACATTAGTGCTGCAGAACTCCGTCATGTGATGACAAATCTTGGAGAGAAGCTAACAGATGAAGAAGTTGATGAAATGATTAGGGAAGCAGACATTGATGGTGATGGTCAAGTAAACTATGAAGGTAAGGAGTTAACATTCTTTTTGTGTAGCGCTTTCAATGCTAGTGATTGTGTTGATGTGTTGATAGCCACACCAAATTTAAACAGGGCAGTGTTCGGATGAGGTCTTCTCAACACTTAGTGTTCCTTTAAGCTAATGTCTTTTAGTTTGTACATTTTGTACCTCTAAATAGCTTTAAGCTTGAGTGCATTAATACCTTTGTGCCAAAGGCAAAAAATAACTATTCAGCTGTGTAAGAAATAACTTTCTAAATCTAATGATGTCAAATGACCATTAGAATAAGGAAGCTAGCTGAGATGTTCATGTACTGTTTTGTTCACTAATGAGCATCGATTGAAATGTAGGAAGTCACTTATTTTTTCATTAATGCTCTTTAAAATTACCAATTCAAGGGGGAAGGCTCCTAAAATACACAGAAGACTTATTAAATGATTTCACACAAATTGGCTGCAGCATTTGCTCATTTCCATTTCCTCCTTTCTTCCTGGTATTGAAACTTGAATGAAGTCATGCAAGCAGGAGGAGTTCTGTTAGACAATTACTTGCAGCTCAGAAGGACTAGGCTTGGTTTCATTTTAACTTTCTGAACATCTTGCAGAAAGGAGCTGGGGTGTTTTCAGGCAGTGCATTTACTGTTCCTGAGGGGTAGGTGTGGTTTCCTTTGAAGGCCTTTTCTGGTGGTGGCCTCAGGATGAGTGCTCATCTGCAAGTGAAAGGCATTCTTATGAATAAGGCTGCTGCCTCATAACAGTACTTGCAGATAGACTGTTCAGAGGCTGGTATTAGAGAGGGCAGACATCCCTCTTCTTTCCAATTGCTCTTTTGAAACTTCAGCAACCAGTTAACTCCTCTTAGATCCGGGTTTCTTTTTGTTATTGTACCTAAAATTATGGTTCAGCAAGACAAGTGAAAAATCCTATTTTGCAGGATCTAACTTCCATTTTGCTGTGAATAAACAATGATTCAGTTGCTTAAAGCTGGCCAGGTGAGATAGGAACATTTGTGCTATTCTGCTTTGAAAAACAAAAAAATGGAAAGCTCTGCAGTGTCTTGGTTGTACACCTACTTAATTGATGGACACTTCAGCACAATTTCTACTGATCTTAGTCATGCTTAGGTATCTTGTCCCTGTCTGTAAGTCAGTGGGCAGGAGGACCCTGTAAAGTTTCCTTTTTTGGAAATAAGGCAGTTCTCCAGTTTGCTGAGGGACCAGCTCTTTTTGATAAAAGTGGAGGCATTTTGCCATTAAAACTAGGAGGAGTTTAAGATGTGATTGGTGGATAAAGGGTACTGTCTTGAAGATGCTCTTTTGAATATAACTGGAAGTGTAGTATTGAAAATGTTAGCACTAGTAAGGCAGGTCACTTCTCAGATCTTGCAGTTCAGATTTTTCTCTGAATAACTCATGCAATTCTTTCCTTTTGCAGAGTTTGTACAAATGATGACAGCGAAGTGAAGACGTTGTACAGAATGTGTTAAATTTCTTGTACAAAATTGTTTATTTGCCTTTTCTCTGTTTGTAACTTATCTGTAAAAGGTTTTTCCCTTACTGTCAAAAGAATATGCATGTATAGTAATTAGAAGGCCATTCCTCCATGTTTTTCTCCTTTATCTTACTGTCATTGTTCTGATTTTTTGGAAAATTGATCTAAGTAACAAATGTTGCATGTGGCTTACTCTGGATATTTAAGCCCTTCTGCACATCTGAAGTTAGATGGAGTTGGTTAACTGAGGGAACATCTGGGTTATCTGTTTTTAAAAAAAGTAGCTTTCTTTAGGAGATGTAGGTATGACTAGTGTTACAAGTTACATAAAGTAAGCTAGGGTTTACCATGCATTAGCAATTCCTTAGTTAAAGCAACATGCTGGTTCTATTTCTCCAGTGTATAAAGGAGCTTATTCCACTTTCTGTGAGGGAGGATAAGAACTCTTGCAGCTAACTGCAGGATAAAACCATGTGAATAGTATATATACATGTGGCTAATGCACTGTAAAAATCATTCTCCTAGCTTGCTTCACAGTAACTTGTTTGTGGCCATACCTGTAACATGTTGTTGAAATGTGGAGTCTTAACGTTGTGGACGATTGACAGTCAACAATATGAAACTTAAGTTGCACTAATGCAAAACGGGTGATTTATCCAGGTACTCGTACACAAGTTTTTTTTGTACTGCTGGTCCTGTACCAGAAAACATTTTCTCCTCTTGTTACTATGCTTTTTAAACTTTGTTTAGCCACTTATTTTAAAAAATCTGCTTCTGGCACGATTTGCCTCAAATCCATTCCAAGTTGTATATTTGTTTTCCAATAAAAAAATTACAATTTACCCATACTGTTTCAATGTATCCTTGAATTATTTACAGGAATTGTTCAATACCGTTGCTGCTCTGTGTTTCAGTATGTAGCAGTTTGGTTTGCTTATGCAAATGATTGGCTGTCTTAAAATAGCTTGGAAGGTGAAAACTTAGTCCTTAAACTCTGGCCCTTAATAGTATTGTTGACTTGAAGAAGCTTTCTTACTAGTAGTTTAAAATGTATTTTACAGTCTTGTGTGGAGCTTGGTGCTTCAATAAACTTACCGTAGTGACTGGCTATGCCCACTATCTGTAGACATTGTGAACTGGATGTTGACCTAGTTCAATAGTTGACCTAAAATTAAAATTCCTTGTTCAGACAACTAAACCTGTTTGCTTTCTTTTAATTATTTTGGAGTTTATTCCATGTCAGCTGCTACATGGGGGTAACATAGTCTCACACCTGGACTTTACTGAAACTGTCATGTCCAAGTTGCCATTCAGGATGCAGTCACTTCAAAGTACAGAAGGAAAACATTCTCTTACTGATAGCTAATATGCATGATTGCGCTTCTAGCACTGGTTTTTGTCAAGGTTTATTTTCAAGTAGAAAACAAGCCTGGTTTTAACCAAGGACAAATCCAAGATGCAAAAGAATGCCGGAGGCTGTTTGTGCCCCTTGCCTTCTAGTCCTGGTGAGAGCTGACTGGTGTTACATAGATGGCTATATGGTTATCTTGTCTGGGGATTCTGGTTGCCTTTCAGTAAAGTGTTGGCCCCTGCATCTGGTCACCCTCACTGGTCCCAGTGAGCAGTTACCTAATGCTTTAAAACTGTTTTAATAATCTGAGATATTTATAATTACAGTGAAGATGTAAAACTAGGACAGCTGATGAACCTGAATTCAGAAACACTTGATCAGATGCTTGTAATCATTAATCTCAAAGTCATGTTTGAATTGCCAGGATCAGAATTCCTTAGAATTGTTGCTTGTGCCCTGGCACTCTGATTCAGGAAGCTTACACAGTCTAAATATTCTAGCAGTTAGGGTCTGCCTTCTACAAAATGAGTGACCAGACATTTTCTGTCCAGTCTTCATCCTGTGGCCTTAGGAGCTAGTGGACAAGACACAGGTGCTTAAACTGGCACAGAATGAGAATTTTGTAGAACCATCAGAAGAACCACATGAAATCCTGAATTGCAGGACAATTGCAATTATGCAGGAGCATTGCAACCTCATTTTTAGAGGTAAGTAACACAGACAAGGATCTGACAAGAATTTGTATTTACCAATCTTGTGCCTTGAGTTTCAGTAGGCTGGGAATTGCACATAAACCCAGAGTCTTCTGCTTCAACTCAGTGTGCATGTGGAAGCATCTGTCTAGTGCAGAAAAGAGAAGGTCTTTTCCACTATGGAAGACTGCCTTGGCTGAGATAATTCCCTTTCATAAAAGGAATGAGTAAAGAATGGGTGACAAGGCCACCTTGACTTACTGCGTTTTAGCTGCTTACTGGTGATGGTGTCTAGTAGCAGGAAAAGCTGCTGGTTTTGTTTATGATGCTGTTAATTAAATGAAATGCCTGATGTCTAGGTTGATACTGAAATCTTGTAACTTTATTTACGTAATGTTTAACTGCAGAATGATAATTTTTTAGTATCATTCCAGTACTTCCTGCTGATGGAAGAATGTCTCCTGAGGTACAGTTGGTGAAGCAGTGTGGTGGAAGTTCATGACACCAGTCACTAAACTTGAACCTTTTGACTAAGGTCACTTGCAAGTGCTTTTGCTATTGTGAAATAGGTAGTCCTTGGGTCATTCTGAGTATGCAGGAGTACTTTGTAAGTTAGAGCTTCTGGTAGCTTGCTAAGATACAATCCCTCATTGTGTCTGTTAAATATGGTGGAGGTTCTTACTCTATCCAGTAATAGTAAGAACAAGTAGTACAACATTGCAGTAAAACACCTGGTGGTGCTGTCTTATTCTAAAATTGGGGGTGAGGTGGGAGATGTGCCTGAAGGCTGCTGTTACCTTAATTTATAGGCTATGGGGGAGATCCTGTTGATGTGTACAAAACCCTGATGGGAGGGAATGAAGACCGAGCCAGATTCATCATCTCAGTGGTGCCCACAGGCAGGATGGGGCAGTGGGCATGATAGAAAGATGATGTTCTATTTGGACAGAAGGAAAGACTTTTTTACTATGAGAGTGTTCAAACACAGGTTGTGGAGCCTGTGCAGATCCAGAACCTAGGTGAGGAAGTGCTGGGCAAGTAGTTTTAGATGGCCCTGCTTGGGTAGGGTGTTGGACTAAGTGATCTCAAGAGGTCCCTTCTGACCTAACTGACCTGTGAAGTGAAAGCATCCCTGCCAGCTTCTAGATGTGCTGCGGTGTGCAACCGTGTCTTCATGTGGTGGTCCTTCCCAGTGAAGGAAGATATGTAAGTCTACATTGAGCATCATAAATTTTGAAGTATGTCTCTTAACTTGACCTGTTAGTGTTGGATGTCACCAAGCAGGATTATAGAAGACGCTGTTGTACCTCAAGGCTGTGAGCTGTCCTGAAAATAATACTTATCTAATCACTTGTAACTGGAATTTTGGTGGGGGAATGTATCACTGGATGAGGAATAGTAGCTGGGTGGCCCCTTTCAGGAACTGTTTGGTAACATCCTGCAGCAAAATGATTGTATTCTTATTTATATCACTTATTATATGACTACACTGTGTTTCTTGGACAGAAACAATCCAGTTAAGAAGGAAGCTGTGTTGAACAGTTTGACTGTTGTGTAGGTAAGGGAAGCTTCCATAGTTCAGGATTGTCATTGCTGGCCGTTTCCAGTGGGAGTGGGTGAAAACACTAGGGAGGCTTCCAAAATTCTCCTTGATGCACTGAATTTAAAACCAGTTTTCCATTGAAGTCTTCATGTTGTAGTGGGTACTGAAGAAAGTTTCACTCTAATTCAGAACCAGTCTGTCAAAAGATAGACTTTTCAGTTAAAAATACTTAGTTTAGCAAAGAACTGTAAAAATGCATCTTGAAAAGCAATATTCCCCCCCCCCGCCAAGTCCAAGTGAGAAAAGTAGGTATTTGAGATGACTGTATATGACTACACTGGGGTTTTCTGGTCCAAGTATAAAAATAGGTCATGTTCAGCCGAAAGGGGCAACACTGAAAATCTTGGTTACTGCATAACTAATCTATGCTTAACACAACTTTGAAAAGGAGATAGACTCTTCATTCAGACAGAGGGAACTGATTTGGGAGCTTGTTGGAGTAAGTGTATTTTTTATATCAGCATTTCCTCAGTCACCTTTTTCCCTACTTACACCTACCTACACAGGCTTAACTGTTCTCACACTGCATCCGCTCCAGTGTCTGGTTTTGCAAAATGTTCTTCCTCTCTAAGAACAGTCACAGTTTGTCAGGTATCTGTTTACTCTGGTCTTGAAGAATTGAGTCTGGTATCTGTGTATTCACAGCTTTAAAAAATTGGATTTTTAGGGACTTACACTATGTTTACAAAGAAAAAAGTAAATATTGGGGTGGGGATGGGGACCTTAATTTTCTGGTGCCCCTAAGAGCAAGTCCGATGCCAAGTGGCAGTTTTGACTTGAAACTCATGCCTAGCTGCTCCTTAGGAAAATACTTCCGATGGCTTTTTTTAATATGACATATGGAGAAGATGGCATTTAGTTTAGTGTCTCTAAACTTGAGTCCTGAGATACTGTTTTGAGAAATTGCGGACAGATTTAGTCCAACTGGAATACCTTAAGGTGAGATTCATCAAAAGATGCAGAAGATATGGTGAAGGTCACTTAACAGGAACAGCCTAAAGATGGGGCATATTCACTGCAGAACTCTGGTTGGATGATACAATGCAGTAACTCCTACACTTCAGAACACTATGCAAAGTTTCAGTAGGCTATGGAAGAATGGCTCTGCATTTTACTAGATGCTTTGTGTATCAGAATCTGAGAATGGTTTGGGTTGGAAAGGACTTTAAGGATCATCCAGTTCCAACCCCTCAGGAAAGAAAAGGGGCAGGAGAAAGGATGAAAGAATACAGATCAGAAGGATAATGTGGGAGGAAAAGATGAGTTTGATGTAAGCATCCAATACTTGAAGCAAGACAAAGCCTGACACCATTCCTGGAATAATGCTGAGTCCCTAGGTCTGGAGCCCCTGCCTTGCTCCTGCAGGTTGGTCTCAAAAGGTGTCTGAGTTTGCTGGTAAGTTTCTAGTGCCCCTCCACAGCTAGGATAGAGTATTTAGATTGTTCCAACTGCATAATTCTAATTTTGCAGACAAGACCTTTGCGCAGGCATGTATGTGCTCGGAAGTTGAACTTCCTTATTGATAAACCAGTACTTCTGTTAGTAGTAAGGGACACTGATCAGCCAACAATAGTGGCTCTCTCTTAGCACCCCTCTTGGAGCCATTGCGATAGCCACCATCTTGTGCTGCTGGCTGGCTCCTTTCATGACAAGGCAACCTCACACGTATTCCTCTTCCTTCTGGGTCTGACAAGCCCCAAGTTCAGATCAATTGCTGCGTGTATCATTGCAGCAGTATGATCCTGGTCCTGGGGTACCTTCTGGAAAGGCACAGGCTTTCTGTCAGTCAGAAAAATGCCACTAATGGTCTTTGAGGGAAGGAATTTCTTCTGGTTTTCTGTAATGGCAGGATTGTAGAAAAGCTGTTTAGTTCTGGAGTGAGAGCTTTTGTACTTATTTTTTTCTTAAACTCAACTAAATGAGTTCTTTCACATAGCTGCAATAACTGATATTGAAATAAAAAGCAAAAAAAGATTCGTATCTCTTGCCCTGCCCCCAATCTGTTATTAATTGGGAAGAATTAAATTATTAGTAACCCCAGGCAGGCTGTGGGATTACTCAGTTCCCTCCCTTTCTAAAGTGTTCTAAAGCATCTGACTACCATAAACATATTATTCTCCTAAATATCCACTGTCTTTCTAATATTAACTGAACTTTGAAAGCCTTCAAAAGACCTCTGATGCTCCCTATGTCTAAAGTGTAATTGCTCTTTTGTTGCTGCCAGATCACTTACACAGAACAGGAATATCATGATTCAAGATCTATTCTAAAGGTCTGTGGTCAGTGTAGTCTTTGCATTGACTCAAAAGGCCTTGAATATGCTTAAAAGTAAAGCTGCTTAATGGATTAGAATGTGTGAAAACTTCCAGTAATTTGGAGTTGATTCACAAAGCTGTGTTATGTTAGATGATTTTTTCCCCTTTTTTAAGTTGGTAGAATTAAGATGGGCTTAATTCTGTTTTCAACTCTGAGAATAGTAGGCATTTTTTCCATGCAATTAATATTGGCATTTATTCATTCACATTACATTTGAAAAGGCTGCCAAGACAGTGCTAGGGGATTGTCTTCTATTGTCTTTCCCTATGAGGAAGCCATCCCACCAGGTAGGTTGACAGGCAAGTTTGCAAGATCACCTGAAAACAAGAGCAAATGAGCACTTTGAGCAATTCTTCCTGGTTTAATCATTTGTTATTCTACCAGTGGGACAAGATCTCTTCATTTCTTGAAATAGGCTGTGATGCCCAGGTTAAACAGGGAAGTTAAGCCTCTCTGCCAGTATTTCTATTCTCTTCCACCCTCATGTTGTAGCATCCTATCTGGATTTCAGCAGGCAGTGGCTTCACTAAAACCTTTGAAAATCCTTCTGTGGTTCTTTACTGGGTTTTGGAAGAAATGCTACCAAAAAATCTCATTTACTTCTGGCAGCTTTTTCTTTCCCTTGAATTTGCCTATGTTTTAACCTTCACTAAGGAAGCATTAGCTAGGGAGACATGTCTGGTGCCCTGAAGAGCTCTCCATGTGATCCAAGCTGGAGGTCTGTTGCAGAGTGGCCCAAACTGCTGTGCTGTAATTTCATCATTTATCTGGCATAAATTGGATTTGAGGGTGGGTTTTGTTGCCAAGGCTCTGCTGAAAAGAGGTATAAAATGCTTGTTTTATTAGAGAGTAATCTTCACTACGAAAGCAATGAAATCAGGGGAAATTATATGGGGGCAGAAAGTTTCATATTGATGGTCCTTGCTTTCTTGGCTGTTTCTATCTAAAGTCTGCCTGCCAGGTTAGCAGTTAAAAAGGAAGAAAACTCTCATTTACTTGTGAAGCAGATTGGAAGCATCTACATCAATCCCAAAACCTACCTTCTCATCTGCATCCGAGAGAAAAGCACCTCCTTGCAATCTGTGAAGAGTTGGCACGCCGCTATTGAGGTAACTTGCTGAATAGTCTTAAGCAAACTGGTGGTTTTCAGAGAACATCTGATGCAATTACATTTTATATCAGAAGCATGGGGAAAGTGCATCCAGTATTCACATGTATTTGTGTTTGTGTCTTCAGCCCTCACCCAGCCTTCTCTTCTGCACCTAGCCAAAGTAGGATGCTTTCACCAAAAGTGCTGATAGTTATATCCATTCAATGTTGGCATAGCAGGATGAAAGGAGTTGCGTAAATAGTATCTGCCACTTCAGCTGCCCTTTGTTTCCTCAAAGGGGAGAGGCAGAGACCCTACCTTGCCAATCATGCTGAAGGGCAAAATTTCACTGCTAGTATACCTCTGGGGAATGCTCTCGAGCCTTTCCAGATGAGAGGTTTCTCTTAGCTTGTAAACATGTCCTTAGCTCTGGGTAGATTAGCTATTTCAGTAATTTTCATCAGAATCTCCCCTCTCCTATTTCTAGTAATTTCACTGGTGAAATACTGGTATGTGCTTTCATCAGTCATTGACTTGTAGTTAAAATAAGGACAAATTGAAATGAGAGTTTACATTTCCAATATGTCTGCAGAGAATGAACTTCAGAAGGAACTCAACTCACATGCTTAAGCAGCCAATGCTAATATGAGGTAGTTAGGTAGTGTGAGATTTTCCTTGAGAAACCTGGCTCAGCTCAGTGAAGCCCACCCACAGTTTTAAAGAAGGGAGAGCATCTATCTAAACCAAAAGTTAGCATCTTGCTACCGAGTGCTTCTATGTACTTTCTTCCTACTTTTGTAGATTTGATAGGAGAAATAACATTCTTAAAGCACCATGAAGAAGTACCAGCACCTGATCTTTTAAAGACAAGGTAAGTGTTTCTTGAATATGTAGGAGAGAGAAACAATAGCTGTGACTTGCTTTCGGAATGTAAGTGGATGAAGGCTCTAGGGATCGCTGTTCTGTAGGTAATACATGACCTGTATTGTCTGCTTCACCTGAGCTTTAAAATATGTTCCTCAGAATATTTTGCTGCTGTGTTTTCACAGTTTTAATGTACAAGAAATATATTTTCTTGTTCCTCAGGCAGAATTTGATTAGTGTAGACAGCCACATTTCTACATACTCATCCTATTTCCTTAGTTCATACCACCAGTCTCCCCTTTGTGGGTGCAATGTAATAAACAGTTGGGATTGCAATCCCAATATAAACCTGCATATTCAACTTCTGAGTTTTTCTGTGAAAAGCATAGCTGCTGCTCCTTCCTCATCTTACTCTTATTTTGCTGTTCAGCATACAGAGCATGTAGGTTCAAGTGAACTCCAGCAATTCTGAACTGTTTTGGTCCACAGTCATCCTTGTAAAATAACTTCATCTTGCTAACAGAGCTGCTCTCATCTGCTCAAAAGTTGTCTTCTCTGTATCCTGTTGGGCAGTACTTTTGTCCTGAATCTCTGGGCTTGAGATAGCATGGGGAACAGGAGACTGTGTCTAGTATGATAGGTACCCAGCAACAAAGCTTTGCACCTCTTGAACAGAGCTTTTACCTCTTCAGGGAAGCTTAGAAGCCTGTTCAGGGCACCTGCAGAGAGCCTTGGAATATAGCCCGTGTAAACCTGTTGCCAGGCAGAAAACAGCTCTAGTTTAGATGCTTAATACTGCTCATGATACATGTATATTATAATTCATTCATGGGGAGGGCCCATTTTTTTTCTGCCCCAAAAGCAGATCCTAGCCAGGAAGCCCTGTTCCAGACTTACTTGATCTTTGGCACAGGAATCTCAGTGATGTGGGATGAAAAGTGGCACATGAACTTTAAACCATTCAGTCAAGTTACCCTGCAGGGATGACAGTCTCAAGCTCAAATTACCTTACTGAAGAGGTTTTTGGATTTTGCCACCTATATAAATATTTTTTTTTTCCTTGAAAATGTTATTTTTTAATCCTATTTTTTTCCTAAGCATCCTCTGCTATTCAGAGCATTTCTGTGAGATTATTCAATTACAACTAACACTGCGGAAAAGTGTTGAAGCCGCGGGTTTATGGGGAGCTGTGCTTAAACAAGATCAGAACCTTGAATGATACCTGTGCAAAACAATGTGCCATACTTGTGAGTCAGGTTCTACCTTCAGTTGCACCATACTGTTCTCTGTGGGGTGGGAGTATAAGAAGAATCAGCAGCTTGAAGGTCCTCTCATCCTCCTGTCTGTGCTGACTTTTCCTTCCAGGATATTAACGCTACAGCATGATGCTAAGTCCTCAGCTCTCTTTTGGCTCCCAGGTTTGTATGTAAGTAAATGAGATGAAAGTTACATTATAGAAAACTGATTTATGTATCCCGATATTGAAGCACACCTGTGACTGCCATTTATATGCTTCAACCAAAGGCCACTGAAGTCTTCTATTAATTTCAGTGGTATCTGGATCAAGCCCACGGTATCTTGGCCATCTGTGGGGTAGGTCCTGATACAACATATTTTTATGGATATGCCTGGTTCCATCCCCATTTAATAAAGCATTTAAGTGTGTGATTAACGTCAGTAAGATGTTGAAGCCTGTGCTGAAAGTCAAGCATGAGCTCAGCTGCATTTGCACTGGAGGCTATCCCCATTTAGTGTCTGGGAAGAAAAAAGGCTGCCTGCTTATGCAGACACACAGTCCTGGTAGATATCATTGTGGTTACAGATCTTTCAGGCTAGAGTTGTCTAAAATCCAGCCAGTTTGGGGAAAATATAACCCACTCTGGCTTGCTTGTGCTCAGTCATGTAAGCAAGTCCTCCATTTTACAGTAAATTGTTACACTCCCTGGGGGCATTCATAATGAAAAACAGCTATTTTTGAAGTAAAAACTGATAGAAACTATTGAAATAAAAACCCAACCCAGAAACAGTGACCACAGTGCCTAAACTCACCATAATTTCTTCTGTCTCAATGTCCAAGCAGTTTGTTTTGTTCTGCTACCAGGAGGTCCTCAAAACTGTACTTCATTCCAGTAAGTACTATGCAAATGAATATTTCCACTGATAAAATATGCATGGCCATCTGAAATGCAAAACGTACATAAATTGCCATGTGTTTTTGAAGCTGGATGTATGGCCTGAACACACGTGAAGTACTTCAGATCAGCTTAGCCCTCTGGACACCAGCTCAGCTGGGGTGATAAGGGGCTGCCTTGACCAGGCTCACTCTGATAGACTAGAGATACTGAAAAATGGGATCCAGTGACTCTCTGTGCTGCCTTAAGGAGTTACTTCCCCCAGCTGTTGGCTGATGGTCTTGTCTTGGAGGTTCCTCCCTTCCATGGCAAAACTAGCAGAACAGAATGTGTGCCCTGCTCAGGTGCTTTATTGCTGCAGTCCTTATCTATTGCTTATTGCACCTTACTGCAAACTGCAGGTGAAGCAAGATCAAAACTAAACCAATAGACTTTGTACTGAAGCTGTTGAGGCACTGACTATTTTATCTTCTTTTTACCTCATTGAGAGTGTTATATGGGGGTAGTAACTCTATTGCAGAAAGGTACAATATGCTCATCTCTTACCACATTAACAATCAACAGTAACTTCATCTAAATGGGTGCCTGAGATCCTGTTACTCTCATGACCATTTATTCCTATGCCTGTGTACTCTATAGCACACCAGCTTGTAAGCAGTTTGTGAAGAACTGCATTGCAGGAATTGTCTTTTTAATGGCAACGAGGCTGCTGCTCGTTGACACATCTGGTCATGGTCACAGGATTTTGGCCAAGATGTCTTCAGAAGGCTACTGCACCACTTCAGCTTGCTCTTTGTGACTAGTCAGTCTTGAAGGCCCTTTATGGTATGCAGAGTCAAAAGCAATGTATATTGCTGCTATTGCCAACCATCTTCTGAAAAATAGACAAGATAAAAAGCATTTATTTTAATTCCCTTGTAAGGGTTTAAAGAACTAACAGTATCTGCCAGATCTAGAAGGAGGTGTATTTTGGTGGTGTGGCTAAGACAGGTTCAGGTTGTAGATAAGCCAAAGTACGAATATTTCGGTAGCTGAAGGCAGGAGTGAGTGCATTGGATGCATATTATGTCTGTGTGGTAGAAAAAATGATTTGTAAAATTCCTCTCTTGCTTAAATTACAGTTCCATAAAATATCAAATGCCCTCAGCCCTTTCAGTATTGAGGCTGATCCCAGTCGCTTCAGTAGGAGCGCGACTTCTGTAGCCTCTGTCGCACAATTGCTGATTTACTGCAAGAGAGCAAACTCAAGGCCACTGCAGCTCCATTTTACTGTCACTCAAAATATTCTGGGTGTTGTTTATGAAAGTGCCAGCTATTGCTGCACAGGCAATACCAACCCTTGTAACTCTGAGCGAGCTACGCTTCCCATCTGAAGAGCCCTCTAGTCACACTGCTTGCAGCAGAACAACAAAAAAGCCAGTTCGATGTGTTCTCACTGAGGACCGCTCAAGACTCTGCCACTGGACTATTACAGAAGGGGCAATCGCTGAGTTGCTGAGATTCAAAAGCTGTTTTACCTGACTGAACTTGCTGAATCGGAAATGGGAGTGTTACTTTGGTCTAGTTCTTCCAGCAGAACTAGATGGTGGACCATGCTGAGCAGCTAGGAAACAGTAAAGTACCCAATCAGTACCACACCTCACAAACTGAACATCTGTCACGGCCTGAGTATGGCACCTTAAGGGCATCCCTCCATGATCTTCTCTGGGAAAGCTTGGGTTTTCTCTGCCCACATCCCAAGCAGGTGCAGGCTCCAGGCTGGAGAGAAGCCGAGCAGCCGTGTTAGGGTGGCGATAAGCATGAGTTAATGCTCCCAGCCTCCCAGCAGGATTACTGGATCAGGTTTGGCACTCTGCTGATGAGGACTACGCTCCTGACTCCACGCGGCTCATGTCCGGGAGACACGGCTCAGCAGAACCAGCGTGCAACAGGTAGGATCTGTGGGACAGACAGCCAAAATATTGCTTGACCCAAGTGTTTCACCTCCCACACCCCAGCGTGCTGTGGACTGTAAATCTGATTCCCAAGTACTTAATTCCCCTCATTCACTTGGTAGGGTTGATAGGCACCTAATTGAGTGTTGTGGATGGCAGCATTTGCTTTTACTTTGAGGTATGGCATTAGTAAGCGTTACAACATCCAATATGGACAAGGCTCTGAGTATATCTGTGTGTTATTTTGGATCTTCCCTAAAGAGCATCATTTGATTTTTTAAATCATATTTTATTAGGAAATGTGTTTAGGGGTCTATTAATCTAGCTGACACCCAAACCTGCAGCAATTTGTTACAACACCAGTAAATCTGGTGCTTTAATTATGGAATGCCAGCTCTTGCTCCTCTGTTGCGAAGCGAACGCAGAGTCATTGCTGGTTTCTATTTTTGCATGAAAATGATTCACAATGTAGAATGTACTGTACTACAAAAGGGATGGAAGAAAATAGTTCCATGATATATGTTGAGAGACAGAAGCAATGGCTTGCTGCTGTGATTCACGCTTGTACTGCCCAGGCATTCCAAAAATGGCTTTCTTCACAATTAGCCACAAAATCTGTAAGCCATAAAAGGAAAACCATTGGTCTAACAGCAAGTGATGCTGGCTGGCTGCTTGAAATGAAGGAAGGTGATAATTCACAGGGCAGGTGAAATGTCAAAACGTACTGGACATCAGCTGATTAACTCCATAACCAAGCAGCCCAAATGGGCAGTCTTTGCTCTTAAACTGAAAAGACTTACTGAGCTTCAAAGATCAATATGGTCCGACGAGAACCAATCACTGATGCTTATAAATAGCTTAATTATGGCATCAGTGCCCTGTGCGCAGCCCCTTGTTGAGGACAAGGGTACCTAAGGGATGGCTGAACTGCAGCCCTGCTCCTCCGGCGAGTTGAGGGGTTGCTGCCCACATACTCCCCATGGAACAGGCTTGGCAGAAGGAAGGCAGTGAGTAGGCTGAGCCCTGGCAGATTGCTCTTCCCCCAGCGCAGCTGAAAAGCAAAAACAACGCTGCAGAGAGCACTCAGCTGGATGTCAGCTGAAAGAGGAAAATGTGGGTGTTGCTTCCCTCAACACGTCTGCGGTTTTGGGAGCCCCTCGAGCTTGGCATAATCGGGTACATCTCAAGGACAACGTGCCCCTTCCAAGGCGTTTTATGAGATCTGAGGATCTCCTCTCTGTGACTGGAAGCTTGGAGGTGGGGTGAACTCCAGCTACAGCAGACAATGACCTTCTTATAACTTATAAGCAGAATATTTATTAACACGCGCTTCCAGGGAGCCTTTGACAGATACTTGGGAATGACTCCAGGAAAATACATACGCGCAAATATAAGTGCAGAAGCTCCTGCTGGAAAAGGCAATTTATTACAGCTGCTAATGTCCTTTTTTAAAACCAGAACCAGCAGCGATAATGCTTGTATACATTTTGCCCTCTGATTGCCAGGAATTCACGCCTAACTCAGCCATAGTCTTACCTGTATTTCTCACTGTTGATAGGTCTTTTTCCTTTTTGGGGCTGAATCTCTTTGCTGATCTCAAGGTACTGGTAATTTATAGATAGCTAATAGAAATGAACAAATTTGGGTTTCTTTTTATCCTGCCAAACAAATGATTTATGCTTTAGCTGCCACATTCATAGTTTCAGAAGGAAAGGGATCTTTAAGAAGTAAACCAAACATCAGTACCGTTCCTCAGCGTTTATTGGAAAGTATAGCAAAGGACTGTATTAATACAAATTGTCACGGGACAGACTTTGTCAGTTAAGTAAATACTAACCTTTGGTTTGAAAATCCTTTAGGATCTCATTAACTGTTCCGTGCCAGGTGGCCTATTGTTGTAGGAGAGCCTTTCTAAGTAAACATCAGCTCTTAAATGAGTTATACCTCCTGCTATTATACAATAGTTCGCAACAAATGATCTGCAACACCCTTTAGAACGGCACTTGCAGCCTTGGGATTTCAGCCCTGAATCTGGTGTGCTTTATTGACAGACCAGCTCTGCTTGGCTGCTGGTATGGAGAACAGCTTTACATTTACTGCTTATCTTGCTACATAACTGTTCTGTGCCAGAAATGTTCTTGTTTGACCTCAAGCTAACCACTAGTTATAAATGGCATCCATGCTCAGGGTTTTGATCATATACCCTAAGTAATCTCATAAGCAACTGCTCCCCTTCGAATCTTCATCATTATATTGATGATACAATCTGATGCACTAGTGCAGTGACGCTGTCAATGGGGACTACCTTTTCAATTTTGTAAATGTGCATTAACATCCTGTGAGTGGCTTAAACTACAGTTACAGTCAGGAAAAGGCTTTTGTAAAAGCAATGTCTCTGTGCTCTATGTTAATTCTGAATTATAAACATCGCAGAATATATAGACACGTCCTACTTTCCAGATGTATTTTTTATCTCGGTATTAACTGTCAGGAGAAAGGTCTATGCTGTTAACACTCATGTCTATTGCTAAGTGTCAGCTTCTGCTCATGTAAGAATACCTTTTTTGTCACTTCCATATTCCCAACATTCATTGTGGTTTCAACATTCAAAGTGGTTTTAACAGTGATGATCCTGGAGATCTGTGATTGTCAGGATTAAAGGCTCCCGCTTTGTTGTTTTTTTTGGGGTTGTTTTGATTTTGAGGTTTTCTTCCCTGGAGTCCTGACCATGAAGAAAAAGCCTTTCCGATCAATCACCTTTTCTTAACTAATCATCCCTAAGTCAAGTTTGCTAAGCTTACAAATAAGGGCCCCATCTTTTGTTAGCTGTTACTCAAGGAAGCCACAGCAGTTCTCGATTTAGCTCAGTGAGAAGATCACAGGCCTCCAAAACCAGTCTGGTTGTGCTTTTCCCTTTCCCCACTGTCAATCACTGAAAGCCTAACCAGGTCTCTGAAGCTGCCTTGTTTCAGGACAGCCTTGCAGTTGATGATGAGAGTCAGAACCAGCATGATCCCGGAGGTGCAGGCTGACACCATCCAGAAGGCTACTGGCTTCATCTTCTACCTTCAGCACCCTCTTCCCTTCTCCACAGTTATGACAAGTTATAGCTGTCATACTTGTGAGGTTTCTGCCTCAAGCACTTCTGCAAAGCTTTGAAGCTTGTCTTTGTAGTGCTCAGTCACTGCAGTGTTTGTTTCACCCCTGAGTGGCACATTGGCTTGTCGTGGTTTACATCTGTGACTGTCTTCCTTCAGTAGCTCTGCTGCTTACTTTCCCCAACACACCAGAAACTTGAGTTCAGCAGGAAACCTTCTTACTCTTCCTCATTCCAAAGGCAGAAAGTAATTTCTCTCCCCCGTGGCTTTGCCTGACCAATTGGTCTTTTATTTGATGAAGGAGAAAACATAAATAATTCCAGAACCATTCCCACCTGGCATAACAACATCCAGACAAATGGATTTGTTTATATTTCCCTCTGACCAGGATATTTGACTGTGCCAAGTGTATCTAGAAATGTCTCTTGCAGCATAGGAGCACCATAGCAAACCTTGCCACTTCTCTGGGCGGCTGCTGCCAACCTGTTTCTATCTGTGGCTATTGGGAGTGGTATTAAAGTGCTTGTACCTTCATTTTTATATCTCTTTTACAGCATACTTCATAGTTATTATGAACTATCAGCAACTGAATCCTTGTCCTAGCATAATAACCCGTCAATGAAGTGGTTGTACAATGGGAAGGGCAGTGCTTGTAATGACAGGGTGCGGCATGTGCTGGCTAGCTTGTAGGCTGGCACATGCTTTACCTACTACCACAGCCAGCTGAGGTCAAAATGCTTCAAGAGCCAAGAGAGATCTATTAATATAATTTTAAATACTGTGGCTAACATCCAGGTAAGGAGAGCCTCAAGAAGGTATCTTTAAAGAAGCAAAATGCTTTATTTCCCGTCTGTATTATAAAATCTAATCATCTGCTTTTATGGGTAGTCCTTTGAATGGTCACTGAGTCAGTGTCGTCTATCTGCTGTGCAAGTAATGGTAACTGTGCATGAGAGATCTGCCAAAACTCTGGTCTGTTTTCGAGAGCTGACTTTTCAGAATGCTTTTCATTCATAAGCCTTCTTTTCTTTGTCATCTGCCACCTGCACCCTGCTTTTCCCATATTGCTTTTTCTTCGTCCTCTTCTCTGCCTTGTCCATAGTATTGTTCTTAGCTTGATACTCATTTTTATTTCAAACATACCAACTTTGGTCTATCTGATCTCTTATTCTAAATAATGGACATGAGAAAAATGATGACAAAAAGCTAGGGAAAATCCTGCTGAATTTTAGGAAAGCAATCCAGTAAGCTTGCTTCTTGCATTTATTGTGTTTTGTATTTACTATTTGTCATAAAGTTGTTCTTTAGGATATGGGAGTCTGAGCTTTCCATCCTAAATGATAGTAGTATCTGATGGCATGATCAGATAATCAAACTGATGAAGGCTGTCTCTTTGTTAGCCTGCAAAGGAAAGACATGTAATAATTTTACTGTGCAACTCGTGGCATATCAGATTTAAATGGATATTACATGGTTCATGAATTGGCCTTAAATCATCTACAAGCTGCCAATGAGCATTTTCTCAACAGCTGATCTTTCATTTAGTTAATTACTTAATGCTCCATCCCTGGTGGTGTTCAAGGCCAGGTTGGATGAAGCCTTGGGTGGGATGGTTTAGTGTGAGGTGTCCTTGCCCATGGCAGGGGGGTTGGAACTGAGTGATCTTAAGGTCCTTTCCTACCCTAACGATTCTATGATTCTAAATGTCAAAATGTGATGGCTGAGCGAAATGTCCTGTTACCTGCACAAGCCCAAACTTCACAATCATTGTCTGTAGACAAACAAAAAGGAGCACTACATGAAAAAACATGAGATGTTATGACTGCACAAAAGCTTCATTTTTATGCCTGACTAAAGCTGACAATCAAAAATAAAGGAGGGGAGCAGGGAGAATTAATCAATATACATTACCCTACCTCATGGCTATGAATAGGCTTAGGTTGGACCACAGCTGTCAAAGACCAAGTTGGGTGATTTGTGATGGGTTTTGTTAGTCTTTTTTTTTCTGGAGATAAATTTGAAAGCCTTTTATGGAAGATTATAACTCAAAATTGGCTAGTGGGAGTTTCTGATGCTTTTTTAGTTGGGTGTTCCAAAATCCACTTGGTTTGTACAGCAAAATGTATGCTTTCGTTCAAGATGGGAGTCATAACCTAAAACTTCAGGAGAAGCAGGCACAGCTGTTATAATTGTCCCCTATTACCTACATCTGCTATGGCTATAAAGTCGTTATTTGGTTTTGGTTTGGAACAGGATTGACGATTGAATAATCTATTAAAAAATGTGGGCTCCAGCTCTCTTCCCAGTAAAAAAAAATTACATGGCTATTAGAAAGAAACATCTAAATACAAAGAAAGTGCATTACAGAATATGTTAGGGCTATTTTCGGTGTTCTTTCTCCCCACAGAGTTGTGATATATTTTCTTAATGGCTGAGATCAACTTCCAAATATAACTAGGAATGCCTTTTCTTTTGATTGCTTTGATTGCAGAAATCTCACGTTTGGCCTTAAAAATTGGATGGGAATGTGTAGACGCAAGTTTGGTTTATGGAGTAGTTTACTGCCTGTGTCTACAAACAAGTGGTGAGGATAGGACTTCAGTTTCGTGTCAGGAGGAACTCTCCTAAATACCGCTCCTAGTTAGCTCTCCACCAACCCTGAAATGGGTTGCCCAGGGAAGTTGTGAATGCTCCATCCATGGCAGTGTTCAAGGCCAGGTTGGACAGAGCCTTGTGTGGGATGGTTTAGTGTGAGGTGTCCCTGCCCATGGCACGGGGGTTGGAACTGGATGATCTTATGGTCCTTTCATAGAATCATAGAATAGTTAGGGTTGGAAAGGACCTCAACCAACCTGAACTGTTCTATGATTCTATATAACAGGAGATGCTGAAATAACGGGAGAATTTTATACCAGCATTTATCAAGTCTAATCAGAAATAACCTTTCTAATGTGACCAAAAGAAAAAGTGAGGCCGAAATCTGTTATATATGCAAAAGTACTTCAGCTCAACAGGATGAGTCTACATTTATTTGATACCTTGCATTTATTTCTGTGAATAAAGAGCAGGGATCAGAGTATCTCAAGAATGAAATACCTGTTTGTACCTCTGCTCTGGAAAAGGTAGATCTCATTTGTGCTTTAAAAGCCCGCTGGTTAAACAATTCTATAGAAATGAGCAGAAGAACCTCGCTGAGCCCCGCAGCAGCTCTGGCTGTTCAATGAACAAAGGCAGGAGGGCTGTGATAAATAAAGATGACAGACAGCGTTTTGCTCTAAGGATGGTAAAAGAATGTGCCAGCATTTCCTTGCTCTGGGGCTGTGCCTAACTCACAAAATGTGAGTAACATAATAATGGTCTATAGCCCCACCAGTCATTCACAACACCAAAGGGAGGAAACTGAGGTAAAGGCTTATTGTCCGCAGTGCTGTGAGCAGTCATGTTTTCCTTTGATTCTATATAAAAACAGGAGTTTATTTATCAGTCTTTTAGGCCTTTCCGCTCAATCTAACTTCTTTGCTTGTTGGAGGGAAGTATGGCCTGTCTTGGGAGTCCAGGTAAGATGTTTTCTTTTCCAATGCCCCGAGCGAGTGTTTCAACTGGTAACAAAGGAAATCTTCCTTTTTGTTGCTAATTATACCCAAGAAACCAGTTGCATTTACTGTCCATAAGTAGCAAGTTATTCTGCGCAATCTGAATGCAGTCTAAACAATGATGAAATATTTAGAAATGACTCGGTGGTGATGCACCAGCAGATACTGGAGTTCTCAGCTTCTTGTTTACATTACAGCATCCGTACGTAATGCCTGATAATGTATTTGCTGTGACGTTGGCATTATTATCTGCATCAGTTAAAATGAGTGTTAATTTAGAATCAACTGAGATTGGAATACTGTTCCACGGCATTGAATTATTCACAACAAGAAATGTTCCATTAATCAATCTAAGAGACTAAAGGATTTAGGGGGAAAACAAGAGTATTTAGGTACCTAGAGAGGCTAATGATGTTCTTGGGCTCTTTTTTTAAATCCTGGCATACACTGAGCTACTCACTGCTGAAGTTTCTTCTAAACACCCTCTTATTCTGGAACCAGTACTCATAAGAAGTTTCTTCCTTGGGCATTGGTTTCTTTTACAGCGCTTGCATCAGTAAAAAGCCATAAGTAGTATGGAGGGCTCAACAATTAAGATACTCTTTTAAAGAGCTAGTTGGGAATTAGAGACTTCTGAACTAAGAAATAACTGCCTCCTTTTACTTCTGGAAATGATAATTTGGCATATAGGCTGCAGAATGCTCTTTCTCGGTTACTTGCTCATTCTATGAGCTGCACTGAGGCTGTGCTGTATGTGCAGCACTCTGTAAAGCCAGGAAACTGAATGCGTGAAGCAAAAACTCTACCGGGGTCTGTGCTCATTCTTTGCTGCTTGACTGGGGCCATCTTGCAGTTTCTCAGAGCTGTTATTTTCTGTTTATTTAAAAGGATGGGATGGCAACAAACAAACTTTCAGTGTGTTGAGATGATTCACGTCACAGCTACTAGTGCTCAAAATAGTGAGCTACATACGTTAAAGAATACAATTGAAGGGCATTTACCTAACTCCAAATGGCTTTTGCTGTTGATGGGCAACGTAAGGTTCGTGATTCACCCACCACACTTATTCACTGTGGCTAATAACTGGAGAAGAGGAGCTTCCCACGGAAGCAGATGTGTAATGTTGACTTTAATAGATCCTTGACCAAGCCTACCCTTTTCCATGACATGAGGATTATCTCCTAATATCTCTGCCTCGTGATAACCCTGATGGCTTCATTGTGAATGAAACACGGGATATTATGAAAGCCTGACTCCACCAAAGATAGTGATGAAACACACATTGTGTGAGGTGAGGATATCACCTGCAAGGTCTCATTCTGCTCAGCTCTGGCAACTGAGAGATGAAGCTCACGGCACCAGCGTCTTGTGTCCTCACTCAGTGAACAGGGTGAAATGCTTGCCAGCCAAGCTGATACCAGTCTTGAATGCAAAGGGTACTTCATTATGTCTTTGAGTCTCAGATGCTTTCTGTTGGCTTACACAACCTGTCTCTTTCATACCTCAGGCTGAATCCTGCTTTCAACCAAGTATTTCCACCAAGTCAGTGGGAGCTCCAATCCCTGCTTCAATCCGGCAGGATAGGGTTGTGAAAGCAAATCTTGCAACCACTGCAGTGAGACATGCAGAAGAAGTGCCAAGTTCTGCCTAGCTGTGACTTTCCACTGTATAGTAAGGGAGGATGTGTATGCCCCTTGGGAGGGCTTACATTAATTTGGCAGAGCAAAACCCCCGGCGCAGGATTCCTGCTGCAGCTCGCTTGTTAGATAGGCCTTGCAGTGCTGTGACTCAGCTGGTTTTATTCGTGGCAGAACTGTAAATATCTGGGCTACCAGGCAGGAGCTACATGAGAAGCTTTGAGCTCAGCAGGCTTAGGAACCTGAAGCTGCTGCTGTGTTCAGGCACATAAGCCCCTGTGTAAATTTGATTCAGATTTTACTCCTAGCTGGGGTTGTTCATCCCCTCTGTGAATGAATCCATCTTATTTGGGTAGCCAGTATGGGTTTAGAGGACTAATAATAGACCCTCTCCCAGCCCCAGGTTAGGAAACCTTGACCTCAAGTTTTATTTAGGATGTAGGACTTTGCAAATCACAGCACAGTGTGTGTGTGTGTTTGTGAAATGCAACATCTGGTCTGTTTTCATAGCTTCTTTTCTAATGCATGCTGGCAAATCCATTTAACTAAGCTGTACAGAAACATCATCACTTCTGCTCAATTATAAATCTGTTGCATCTCATTTTGGTTTTTGAAAATGAATATGGATAAACAGACTTACCTCTAATCTATATTGATCTCTATCAAGTGATGAACAGATGATGAACTTAAACCATCCGGTTCTATGCTGTTCCCCATGCATTTCCCATCTGTACAGACATGGAAAGATGTTTACCGTAACTAAGACCAAACACTTCAAGTAAACGATTATTGTAGTAACTTTACCTTTTTTTCTTGTCTTTATTGTTTTTTAAAGACCAAACTCACACATGAGAAAATGTTGTTCCACACTGCCAAGGTCATTTGATGTCAGGATACAGAGCTGGTCATTTTGAATAATGGGTTGTGTTCTTCCTTTTAGCAAAATGCATGAAGGTGAGCATACTGCTTAACACCTGCGTGCTTGTTTCCTCACAAATGCGGACAATAGCTCTCTGCAATGGATCTGAGAACACTTTAAAGGCAACTGGCTTGTTTTTGTCCTGGTACTGTGTTAGTCAGAAGAAACAATCACTAATCTTCCCGGTCCATCACTAGATTGGGAAAGACACAACCAGAGTGCTGGAGAAGTGATAAAATTCAAACACAGTTACGAGACACAAAAAGGCAAATGACGCCCATCATAAACTGCAAAGGCTAAACCTTAATGCCTCAGGGGAAGAGCCTTGCTGGATTAGGTTTATAAATATCTTGAAATGGTACCTTGAAATTCCTGTCTCCAGGAAAGCATTTAGGGGATGAAGAACCCCTCATTAGGATAGTGGGGTTTCAGTTCCAGAGCAGGATGTGACCCGGCTGGCACTTGTGATTCCTGTAATCCATAACTCACACCTGCCTAGATCTGGGGAAAAAATATCTTTATTTCATCTTTCTACTCATCATCGCTTTTCTGATGCAACTTCTACATAAAGTTATCTGAACAGCAAGCAACTTGATTAACGCCATGACCATAGGGATATTCATCCAGAGATGATAAAACTCAGTGACAATGGGCTTAGGACTACTTAGCCAATTGTGAGAAGGAAATATGAACAAGGGCAAGACTGGTTTCAGTTTACCCAAGTGTAGGAACAATGAAGGCTTCCTTATCAGCTATGCCTTAAATTCTCACAGGTGTCATGATATTCAGGCTAGCCCTGGGGCCAATTAGCATGGGCTGTACCCTGCAGCTCTGAATGGCCCTTTGTTTGATGAATGTGATTCAGAAAACTACAAAGTGCAACACAAAGATTCTTTCTCCAGGGACAAGAATCATTGCAGTGCATTTATTTCTTCCTTGAAGAAGGAAATATATACACAGCTTTGCTTTCTTCTTAACTTCTGAAGCTGCAGGAGGTTGTTATCTTATTTCAGTGTCCTATTCCAATTACACTGTTTTATAATCCTATAAAATTCAAGCTAACATGAAAAATCCTTATATACCTATATAGACCTAGGAACGTTATATGTATAAGGCTTTGCACATTTAAAACAAAACAGTTTAAGAAGAAATCCAATGTCGTTTATTTGTGCTTGCTTACTTGCATTACTTTTCAGCCTGGATAATTACAATTAGGTGGTTTATGATTATTTCACATTGAATTTCACTCCAGGCTCCCTGTGCACAGCTCTTCAGTGGATCACTGGTTGCAAAACCTGTGGGGAGAAAGTTTATTTCTCTGTCGGAAGATGGAGTTTCTTTTGGATTTCTTTTGAAGTGTTGCTGCCTGCTGATGGGTCCTGGGTTTTTGCACAGACTCATTAACCTGTTGGCCCTTGTACTGTAATAGATGCCTTGGCAAACCCTGGATCTGGCTTGAAAATCCTTGTGAAGCCAAAGAATTAAATCCCGCACCCACCGAGTTCCAGGAGTGAGGAATGAGTAAAAGAACCTAAGTTTAAAAATATAAGTAGCTGAAGTACGAGATTGTGCTTAATGAGTCATCCAAGAGCCCAGGAATCCCAACCTGTTGCATTGTTCGCATACAGAGTGACTTGCTGTGCCCCCTTGGCACATAACGCGCCATGGTCCGGTCACTAATTCTGCACAGAAGGTGCCAAATGGGTGCTCGCTTCTTAAAATTAGTACACTCTTATCCTGGATCTCAAACTTAGCCCTTGATTTCGGGAGATTGGTGCCTGCACTTGGGCAACACGTTTCTTCCTTTGGTGTTTTGGCTTCCCTACCCATCTGGAGGGATAACAACACGATTTCTCACCTGGGATAACTGAGGAGGTAAGGTTGGGAGTAACTGCAAACAAAGAGCGAGTTACAGGCCATGAGTTTCAGGACAAGGAAAAGCATTCAGGGAAGGGGGGAAGCAACTGAAAAATTCCTTTACAAAAACCGGGCATCCCTCTGGCAGGACAAGTAGAGATAAACCTCACAACAAGAAACTGTGAAGGTTAATCAGAAAAGAAGGCTCTAAAGGTAAGGGGATGTTGTTGTTGATGGAAGAAGGTGCAAATACTGGAAGTTTTATTTTCTAGCCCGATTTTAGGATTATTTTAGGTCAAAGTATAATTGAAGGTATTGACTTCAGTGGGAATATTTGTGCTCAGAGAGAAGTGTGTGTTACATGTCTGTTGAGGAAGGGACTCTGGCAGGAGTGGTGCAGAGGGCAACGTTGCTCAAGTGCTCCTTCTCCAGCACTTGTTTCCTTCTGAAACTGGTTTCAGGCATGTGGGCTTGAGGAGAAACCAGTTCAACCATTTAAACTCAGCAATGGCCTTTCTTTCCATGTGCTGGATCTAACCATTTCAGAAATGCTTTCTAACCCAAGTTGTTTTCAGTTAGAGGTCAGCCTTGCAAGGTGTAAGGACCTTCTTTCCTGAGACTTGTAGGACTGAACATGTCATAGTGTTATAAAGTTCTCCTTTTTTAGTTACCTTTTGGTTTTTACTCGTTTTCTTGAAGCAGTCCTAACAATTCATAATGCATTTTTTCATAAGATGATGCAGTGGTCTGTGTTCCCACTTAGGTGAAATAATTAACTGGGCAAGTGAAATTAACTGTGCCAAGCTTCCTAAACCAGGATATATAAGCTCCCAAAGTATTTAAATCATCACTGTCGCTTTTGCTGAAATTTAATAATGTTACATCTATGGATTTCCTCTCTACGTGAGGCTGAGCAAAGTCTTGGAAAACCCTGCATTAACAGGGAGGGATTGGTAGGACAGGGTATGTCTTTGCTGATGGCAAGCGAAAGCAAGCAAGACCTTCCCAGAGGTGTTTTATTTATGTGGTTCCTGGTAATAATAGAATCATAGAATAGTTAAGGTTGGAAAGGACCTTAAGATCATCCAATTCCAACCTCCCTGCCATGGGCAGGGACACCTCACACTAAACCACCCCACCCAAGGCTTCATCCAACCTGGCCTTGAACACTGCCAGGGATGGAGCACTCACAACCTCCCTGGGCAACCCATTCCAGTGCCTCACCACCCTAACAGGAAAGAATTTCCTCCTTATATCCAATCTAAACTTCCCCTGTTTAAGTTTGAACCCGTTACCCCTTGTCCTGTCACTACAGTCCCTGACGAAGAGTCCCTCCCCAGCATCCCTATAGGCCCCCTTCAGATACTGGAAGCTGCTATGAGGTCTCCACGCAGCCTTCTCTGATCCTCAGGTAGGAAAAGCTTTTCACAACGTGCTGTGGCTGACGCTCACTCAGGAGATGCTGAACTGCTTTTGAGAGGCTGTAAAAAGTTCTGCTTTTCATTTGGTGGTTAAATCTCTCTGGTGGCTCTGGTGTCCTGTGTATGCCCACCTCATCCGCTGACTGGTGCTAGCGGTGCCTGTACTGGTGTACTGTGCTAGGAAATTGTCTGGCTGCTGAGATAATACCCCTTCTTGTCTCAGCTGATGCTTTGCATCCTTCTCTTCTCTTAGCAGTGGTGAAAATGACCTGTATCAGGCTGGTACTCCAGTGAAACAGCAAGAAAAGAAACTTGGATGCCGCAGTGTGGCATGTCCTTGGGCCGCCATCCGAAGGGTGGTGAGATGCCCTTGGGGCAGAAAGGTGAGTGTGGCCAGGGGCTGCGCTGTGAACAGCCATGGCATCACATCTGTATCACATCTCTGTCACATCTCTATCACAGCTTTCTTAAATCTTCTTACCCCTGAAGTTCCTCTCGGCTGGTGTGGTGCTTTCCATCTAGCCAGGAGTGCAGGTGAGTCCCCTGATACACCCAAGGGGAAAAGAAGGTTGTTGTGTGTTGTTTCATTTCCTTATGGAAAGACATGGCAGGAGGAGCGTGGAGCAGATGGGGGTACCTGCCTCCAAGGAGAGTAAGGACAAATGGAGAAACGCAGGGGTGGGAGAGTTTATGAACCCTTATCAGGCCTCATAAACCTCTCTTATTGAGACACATCAAAGCAGAACCTTTAGCATCTTCTGTTTTTGCTTGCTACAGGAAGACTTCAGAAGAGCTGGGGAATCCCTGAGCAGACTTGTCCCCAGCATCAGGTGGGACTGGTAAATGTTCCTGTCCCTGGGATGAACAATGCCTTTACAGCCTGTGGAATATCTGTAGTGGTGTTACTGGTCCTGGTAATCAGTAACGAAGGATATGAGATACAATAGAGTGGTTTACTGCACTTAAGCATATGGGAGCCTTTTTAGACACTGAAATGAATGTGGTCTAGGGCATATCAACTGGTTCTGCCTGTGCCCTGCTTGCCAGGTTTGCAGCACAAAGGGATAGGGCAAGGGAAGGCACTTGCTGCTGGGTTCTACATGCTTCTGGCAGTTCTGTGTCAGTATTAAGGAAACACAGTTTGTATTTCAGGCCCCCATTCTCTGTTGGCAAGCTCAGGAATTATCTGCTTAGGTTGTAAACACTGGGAGAAAGGCTCCTGTGGCTTTACAGCTCGTAGCTCAGAGGGAATCCAATCTCGGATCAGACTTTGGACTTTCTTGAAATCTGAATAGTTCTAAAGGTTGCTGCTCCTGTGGAGGTTGCAAGCAGCGTGCACCCAAAGGAAGGGGAGAGCTTAGGCAGCCATCTGCTTCTGTGTTGTGAGCACTTGTAGCATGCAGGTTGCCTGACACCAACCACAGTTTTTGTTAATCCCTGTAAGTAATAGATTGCTCTGTGCTCCATCTGAATGCTTGGGACAAAGTGCATGCAGCACAGTCTGATTACACCCACATGGTCTTCTAGGTATATAAATTATATGCCTTTCCTTAGCATCGGCAAGTGCAGAGGTTTCTTGATGTGCTTTTACTGCACCATGTCAGATCTGCCAACCAAGCTGCTGATGGGACAGGTCTGTCCAGGGAAACTTGTGCTCCTCATGCTAGTCCAGGAAAGGCACGAAGTCCAAATGGTGCAGTCAACCTGATCCTTGCTTGCAGCAGTGTTAGCTGGGTGAGGCCTCACTGCGGTCAGCAGTGTGCTACCACTGTGAAGCCAGGCAGAGGGGAGAGGAGACCCAAGCATAAACCCCCTGCCTGCTGCTTAGTGCAGCATCCAGCAGCCCGCTGCTGTCCTTTCTCCCAAGTGTCCTTGTGCTTGACTTAGTTTTCTAGGAAAGGTCCTAAGTAAGATCCCAGTTCCGAAGCCCTCCAACCACCCTGCTTGCCCCAGTGCGGAGAAGTCAGTAGTCTGCATGCTCGTGCCCTACCACCGACACTTCATCTATTGTCCACCAAAGACTTGTGTCAGGTTCAGGGCTAGCCTTTGCTCTCAGGTTACTGTGGAAGGATCTGATTTAATGAGTCTCTGAGAAGCGGTTACGCTGTCCTCTCCTTTCTGAACGGAAGGAAAAGACTGATGAATAACTCAACCCTGAAACCTGATCTGGTTTTTGCCACCCATTGTGTTTCTGCTGGTGTAACCCTGGGGTTCCCCTTTGAGTGGGTGACGTGGTTCTGCTGTTTCCTTATCTCCCCTTCGAAAACGAACCTTGTGGCCTGTGATATTGGATTTTCCACTGTGTGGTGGAAAAAACATCCTCTAATGGGTTTAAAATCAACAGGTATTTATATGAAACAGTAGCACTCAGTAGAAATGGTGCCTGTGAACGTGGTACATTCAACCTCCTTGTGTTGCTGTTTGTCTGAACATGACTCCCATTGTACTGGCACAGCTGTGTGGTAGGTAGCAGGGGATGCATGGCTGAGTTTTCTTTATAGATGCTTTCAAATATTTATCTGTAGGAGATAATGGCAGAGCTGTTTCCTCTTGTCGTCAGAATTTCAGAAAGGGTTTTAATTCCCCATGCTCCTCGTGCTTACACAGCCCTGACAAAAATGGGATGGTCCAGCTGGCACAGGACCCTTTCTTCCCCTCTGCCCCCAGCAGGGATGTACTCTGTTTTAGACTAGCAGCATACCAGGACAGTATCTACGTTTTGGAATCTCAGCTGAATCTGCTTTTCCGGGCTGCAGAGTACAATCAATGAGATCTAGCAAGGGCTCCTGCTCTTTCTCCTTTTCTGTGTTCCTCCATTCCCCCTTTTAACTGGTGAGAAAGTGAGTGAAGCTAGAGGATGTGCAACTCTGACTCCAATATGAGATGTGGGTGCCCAGCACACACCAGAACTGAGCACTGATTTCACTCTTGCCAGCATCGCCATTGATGTGAGCACATCTTAAGATAATACGGACCAAACTGCAGCTTCTAAGTGCTTACAACTTAGAAAGGGTCTCAAAAGAATCATTTTAAACCTGGATTAAAACCTTAAAAGCTGCTGCAAGTCTGATATATTGCTCAGTTTTAAGTCAGTGCTGAGATACCATTTACAATAGGGCTGTCCACAGGGACTGCCTTAACATGCTGCTTGTTGCTGTTTACTGCTTCATATTTCCTCCAGTCTGAAGGTCTTCCGTTCCTTTGCTGTAGCTCTGACCATGCATTAAGTGTTTTATTGTGTCTTAGGAAGTACCCAGCACTGCAGCAGCCAGAGCACCAGTGTGCCTGGCCTTTGAGATAATGATGGTGTGACAGGCTATGTGCTAATGAAGATAAGGATCGTGTAGGGTTGCTTTCTGCCTCCCCAAGCCCTTGGCACGATGATGTAAGCTCTTATAACTGTAAAATACAGTTCAGGAATGATTGTGAAACTAGGAGAAAACCCTATGCTGAACAACCTGCCGCCCTGCTTCTCACTCTGCCCTTCTTGCAAGGTGCTGTGATGCTGGCACACAGGGGACAGGGTGTGCGCAGTGAAACACAGCAACGTGCGTATTGCTGTGCTGCGATACGCCACACACGCAGCCCTGTTTTCATAGGGTGTGTGAGAGGAGGGGCTGCAGCTTCCTTACCTGCATGCCTGCACGCCGAAGCTGGGTGTTCCACAGCTGCCTCCCACCCTGTATTCAATGCACTTCACCCCTGCTCTAGGCAGGATCACAGATCCACAGCACAGTTTGGGTTGTAAGGGACTACCAAAGCTCATCCAGTCCAACCCCCTGCAATGGGCAGGGACACCTTCAACTGGATCAGGTTGCCCAGAACCACATCCAGCCTGGCCTTGAATATCTCCAGGGATGGTGCATCCACCACCTCTCTGTTCACCCTGTGCCAGTGTTTTACCACCCTCATTGTAAGGAATTTCTTCCTCACATCCAGCCTGAATCTCCCCTCTTTCGGTTTAAAACCATCACCTCTCACACTATTGCAACAGGCTCTGCTGAAAAGCCTTTCCCTACTGTTAGGAAACTGATTTTTCTCCCCTGAGCCCAGACATGAAGTAAAATTAATCTCTTCCTCTTTTGTAACAGAAACTCTGCAAAGGAAAGGATCCTTTAGCTGCAGAGAGCCACTGTGATCACTCCACAGGACACAATCGCCATACAGATGAGTGTTACATTTGAATGGTGGCTTATAGTGGTAAAGTACTGACGACTGGAAGGGAAACAAGTCCTCTAATGTAAGTGAGAGTGTAACCTTGGACTGCAGGCTGCAGTCCAGTTTGAGGTACAATGCTGGTGTTAAGCTTTGCCCTATTAACTGCTTGATAGAATAGGTGGGCTGGTAGGTATCAAGATGGTATCTAAAGCCATGGTTAAGATGGTGTGGGTTTTTTTTCCACAACAGGGCTCTTCATTAGTATGTGCACACATAGCAGCGTGTCAGGGGCACACCTAATGCTTGCTGGATCAACAGGTACGTTGCTCCTCTCCATGTGGGAGGAGCAGCCACACAGCTGCATCACACTGAGTCCTGCTGGGTGCTGGTCCCTCTGCCACCTACTTGGTATGCAAAGATACCTTTCTGCAGTGAAAAGGCTTTGATTCACCCAGGTCGAGATCGCTTTATTAGCACCGCAAAACCACTAAGAGCCTATACAGCTGATTGATAACCTCCTGCTCGGTTTGATCATCTACCGCATGTGTGATCCTAGCAGAGATAATGCGGAAAGGTGTGTTTATTGCTTTGCACTTAGCAGATATGGATATGCCTGTCTGTTTCACAAGCGTGTCCTTGGTTAAAGGCTGTTGCTAAGCAATAGTCTAAGATAAGGAATACATACAAATCCCCACATGCTCAGTTTTGGGTCTAGAGGCACTCGTAGTTGAGAGCTTTAGCAACATCCTGCTCTTGTCCAGAGCACCCAAAAGAAATGTTAATCTTTGCTAGACTGAACAGTATTAAATCGCAAGGTTCTGCAGTATGTCCCCCTCCTGCAGCCAGCTGCAGGGCAGAATAAACAGGTCAGAGGAGTAACCAGCTGTATTCCCCATCTGAGGGGACAAGGTACAGAGAAAAGACGACTCCTTCTACCCGTGCCTTTATTTATGGCACACTTTTGCACAGGGAGAGAGACAGAGCTTTCTGCTTTTTATCTTTCTGCTTCTGTGCATGCCATTTGTATGGTCCTGGTAGCTAGAAGACACTTTGGTAGCACATCTACCACCCACATTGCCTTGTGCCCATCAGCCAGTGCGTCACTTCACAAGCAGAGGGGAGCTCTCCAGTGGTGGTTCTCTGCTGCTTATGTCTTGTGGGTCACATCGCAGACTTGGCCTGATTTTTACCTGAAATTGGACCTACTGCATTCTCCACCTGCCCTATAGCTTTAAGTCATGCGGTTTCCACTTGTGCTCCCTGGGCAGTTTTCTCTGCTTTGCAGCCTGCCTTTGGTGGATCCGTACAACGCTGCAGGGGCAGGAGGCGAGCCCCATCCCTGCATCTCAGCAGAAGCCTCATGGAAAGCCTTCTTGTTTTCTGCTCTCCCCGTTTTCCCAGTGCATGTGAGGGAAAAGCTAGTAGCTGCAGGAGCTTGGCAGCAGCGGTGGGCTCGAGCTGAACTGACACGTTGGGTGCAAACGGAGTCATGAAGTATATGTGGCAGTGTGATGCATATTAAAGCGATTTGCAGGGTAATGTTTCCCTGACTGTATTCTTAGTAACAGAAAGCAGCGATCTTCCCACCTTAGCTGCAGGCACATTGCAACACCCACCAAAGAGGCTGTCAGAAGCTGGATGCAGTGCTGGCTCCAGAAGACCTCAAAGCCTGGGTTTACAAAGGCTTTACATGGCCAGCCTGTGCCCTGCAACTCTGCTCCGTGCTGTAAGCCCGCAAGCAAGCACATGCTGTCTCCTGCTCCTGGCTCTCAGTGGCATGTATAAAAACATGCCCAAGAAATGACTGCGTTCCCTCAGGAATAAGGAAGGACCAGCCTAGCTAAAATGAGAGGAGAAAGTTTTATATCCATGTAGTTACTAACTCTTTATTTGGGAAAGCAGACTGCTTGCCTGGTGCTTCTTGGACCTTTGGCGTAACACTAAAATGACCTTCGCACAAACCTTCTCCAGCTTCTTCCCAGAGGAAAAGACAGAAGTTTTAGTTTTCTTTCCATCAGCTCCTGCTTCAGAGCAGCGGCTTAAAAACTGGGCTGCAGCTGCCCTCCCTAGTGAGGCCACAAGTGAAGCAACTGCATATTGGCTGGGGAGATGTTAACCCCTTACTCCGCAGGGAGGGCCACTAAAACACCAGCTGGAGAGAGCTCTAGGAGCTTCCCAAATGTAGGTCCTAAAGCAAGCAAGGGGTCTTCCTTCTCTCCTGTTCTTTCCAGCCCTGAGAGCTCTGAAGCTCTGGCTGTGGGATTGCCTTCTCCTCTCTCCCAGTGTGCTAGCACAGAAGATGTGTGTTGGGGTGGGAGGAACTGGGAAGAAGGAAAAGCAGCTCTTTTCTTTTGGTGTATCTGCATGTGCTAGCACAGAAGATGTGTGTTGGGGTGGGAGGAACTGGGAAGAAGGAAAAGCAGCTCTTTTCTTTTGGTGTATCTGCATGGTTTCCCTGCTGCCAAACACTGGCAACATAATCTTCTGCCTGTGGCCTTGCTTTGTGAGCTTCCCTTCCACCGAATCACAGCGTGGTTGAGGTTTGAATGTGCATCTGCCCCCTGCTCACCAGGCAGCGGGCAATCAGAGCAGGTTGCTGTCTGATGGGATTTTGTGTCTTTCCATGGGCGTCCATTCCTCAGCCTCTATGGGAAATCCACTCCTGTGCTTGACCGCCCTCACCAAAATAAGTTAGGTTTCATGGAATTTCCATGGGGTTGCATGGAATTTCAATGGAGTTTCTGATATTTCACTACCACCATCAAATCCTCATCTGAGCCAGGCCAGGAGTTCCTGCTGTCAGGTATCTGCTCAGAGAAGGAAGCATTGTCTTCCTTCATGCGCCGTTTCTGGGATGCTACATTTGTTCCCATGTCAACCAGCTGCACTCATCTCTTCCAAGCTGAAGGAAGTGGCAAAAAACCAACCTCCTCTTGGTTTCCAATAGATCTGAAAGTCTGCTGAGGTGTTTCTTACAGATGTATGAAGTCGTAAGTGCAAAACCTAATTTGAAACACGAGCTCATCTGCTTAGTATGTACTTTACAGCCTCCAGTGACGGCGTTCTGGACCACCTTTGTACTTTGCTGCTGATGTGAATGAAAGCATCTTGAGGCTGTCCCCTACCTATTCTGTAAGTAACTTTTTAGCCTGATAAGAATACTGTTATCATACAGCCTCTAGAGCCCCAGAACACAAATACCTGGGCTGCTGTAGCAAACCTGGCGAGAGCTTTCCTGTATGTTGTCCTTGGAGGGTTTGATCATGGAGGTTCCTTTTGTCATACTAAATTTGACTAAATGGATCTCCAACTTTCCTGTCTCTACATCAAATGCTACATGTTCAGGAGCCTAGAATGGCATCTGCTGCCAGTCATGTTAACTGAGAGGAGCACAGGACACTGGAGCGTCTAGTTTCTCATCACTTACGGGATGGATAGAAGTATCTGTTGTACTGACTAGTCCATCAAATATGAATGATGCAGATAGGGTGGCTGTTTACACGCAGCCATCTATTTTAGTTAAATTGAGAAACACACACAGGGGAGCGTTTCAGCTTTGTGGATAGAAAACACTGGGAATGTTTTTGGTTGTGCCTTTTCCTTTCACCAGTGACAAATAGTGCTCAGGGCTGCCCAGGTTGTGGCTGGGAGAGGATGAGCTCTGCCTCTGGGATGAAGATCAGGATATTGTTAGCTAGCCAACCAAACCTCATGAAACCAAAGATGAGGTGCTTGTCCCCCATTATCATTCTGATTTTACCCGAATACTCATCTCTTTTGTACAGTGTTAACATAAGCATTTACAAAGCCTGTCCCTCTAGAGGATGACAGCAATTGTTTTGCTTAATGGTTAATGGCTTCCTCTCCCTCCGGACTCTGTGCCAGTGCATATTGTAATGAACAAGCTCTGGAAGAATATTACAGCCTCACTTCATCTATTAGGACACTTTACATAGAAATCTATTTTGCACTGCCATGAATTATATAAACACACAAATTAAAGATACATACGCAATAACCGCTCGCAGAGAGCATTGTCTGCAGCAAACTCATTAGGCGAATGAATTACTCTGTAGAAAATCACTTAACCTTTGTGGATTTCCTGGTACTGTGTTTATTAATGCCCTTGCTTTGTTTTGGAGTAATTTCTCTGTGTTATCTGAAAACATGCTCCAGGTCTGAAAATTAATGTACGACATTAAGGGTACCTCTGGACATACTAATTATAGAGAGAGCAGAATGAGAGGTCTCGTTCTGCTTTCCTGCATCCGTGGATGGAAGAGCCCAGATGTGTCTCCCTGTGCAAAGAATCAAATCAGAATCAAATGATACAGGGCTAAACTCCTTCAGAGAAGGAAAAGAAAAAAGGGCTTTGGTTTCCAAGGGCAAACGTTGATTACAAGCAGAAAGCTTGGCTGAATAGCCTTTCTCAGGGGTTGTCCACAGGGCTCGGTGGCTAATGTTTTGCTTTGGAAAATATTTCTCCAACAGCAAATGGAGATGAGGGGAAAATAGCAGACTAACTTTCTGGCAAAGGTCTCCTTTGGTTGGAAAAACAATGCTCCCACATGCACATGCTGCTGTCGGGAAGGCTGCTAGCAGGAACACGGCAACACTAGTAATTCTGCAAGTAGTAAAAACAGGATGCATCAGGAATAGCACGCTTGGGACAGAGGAACCCCCACAGAAACACCGCCGCAGGAAGCAGTGTGTGTGCAGAGACCTGCACCGGTTAGATATTTTCAGTGGCGAAGCATCACTGAAGCCGTGTATAGTATTTTTACAATAACAAAAGATAGTGATTAGTCACTGAAAACATGATGTGACCTCGGTAACCTGCATTCTGACTTGCCCTGTGCCAAGACGGCCTGTTGTGTTTGCTGGGAGAGCTGTGACTGGGGAGCTCGGGAGAAGCTGTTGCAGATGCATGTCAGGGTGACTCACTCACCATCTTGCTGCCGGCTGCGTGGATGTATGGGACTATGCAATGAAGGCAATGCAAAAGCCTGGTTCAGTAGGTTTCAAGTCCGTAGCCTTATTGCAGGGACATAGTAACGGAAATGAAAGCAGGCGGTGACTCTGAGTACTGGAGCAGACTGACATTACTTAAATCTGTTGTATTTGGGATTTGTGCGTTTGATTTTGCTGCTGTGGCACAGAGTTTCTTTTACGTTTGCTGGAAGAGTACATATTGCTGTATGCATGCTATGTCATGCTTGTGTCTTCTATAGCTGTAATTATAGCCCTGCAGAGCAAGTCAGTAGAGAGCAAAGGTTATTGACTTCCACTGATATGTTCCAGGTGATACTAATACAAATAGAATAAAACCTGGGCCTGGAGGGGAAAACTTCAGTGAAAGGCTGCATGGAATAATTGAACCTATCGTACAAGCCATGTCATACTGAAATGAATTGACAAGCAATATTAACCTGACTGAAACTCCTTACAGGTCTGAAGCCCTTGCACTGACTGAAAAGACTGGCATGGGGTGGGATGGGGGAGAGTGGTTCTGGGGACAAACATGCCCTAGCTGGCAGCATACCCGAGTCTTGCAATTACTTCACTATAGAGTAAGAAAAATTAAACCCAATTTTTGCTGCTTCTGCAGATCAGCATCATCTACTGCTTCCTCACTTGCATGTTGTAATTTGGTATGGAACAGTTGTGGCAGGGAAAGGAGGGCTGGATCCTGGGGGTTTGCAGATACTCCCTGTAAAGTAAGTAGAAGACCTAGAAGGGAGCAGGAGGAGGAATCAATGTGGTGGAGAGAGAAGGATCTGAATTCCTGCAGTCTTTGTGGTCTGGTATTTTACTTCCACCTTAGAAAAGGAGCAGCTAGTAAGAAACTGCTAATTTAGGTAGGTTATGGATCAACAGACTTCACTCTCTTACGAAATAAGTGATCAGTCCTATTTATTGCTGGAGGTTATAAGTTAACCCTGCATCGTGGGATTGTGAGATTTCTCAAGAGCAAATCAAAACGTTTCACACATGGGCTGAACAACTGAAGTATCTGGTCTGTAAAAGCTCCTGATCCAAACACCAATTTGCAAAGGCAGGTGAAGCAAGGTTACTTATTTCTGGTGGAGACTTACAAGAACATGGCTTGTATTTGGATTTTCCTCCTAGGAGAGGCAAGGAAAAGATGATACCGAAGTAGATTAGTGGTGTATTGTCCTGTTTTGTAAGAATGGCCAATGAGTTTTGGAACCGTCCTTTCTAGTGAAACCAGATCTGATTTTGAAACCAACTTCATTACCCTGGAGCTATATTACAATGGTTTGGAAGTTGAAACTGGAAAATAACTTCGTGTATCTGATCAGCATTATCTGATCACAAATGAGTATTATTTCCTAACTACAACTGTGGAATTCAACTCTTAAACAGAAAATGCTTCCTGGACACTGAACGTCTCTCTTTGTATTTTAGGTTTTGCATCATGAAGTTACAGGACCCACTGTATGTTCAGGAACGTTTCTATTTTCATAGTAGATTGGTAACAACACCTTTCTCCCATGTGGGATGACTGGAAGCACAGCTGCTCAGTTAGTGTTTTAGCTTTCCTGGTAATAGTTATCAGCATCAGTGAAAATGTACATACATGGATTCGAGTGAGTGGACAGGCTTTAATCCATCGATTAAACGTCCAGAGATAAAAGCTGAACATGTTTTTCAGCGCTGTAAGAAAGACAGCCATTAGTCTCTAACTTAATAGTGAATGGTGAGCCCACAGCGATGAATCCTCTAACTGCTCTTTTGCAAAACATGGATGCTCCTTGTTCTAACAGATGTTTTGGGGGGGGTGTTGTTTTCTCTGAAAGCTCTTCAACACGCACACATTCTCATCTCCCACTTCACTCTTCTAAACGCAATCATCTCTGTGCATGATTGACCTAAGTGATCACTATGGTTTCCAATTCAATTCAGGTCCCCAAAGAGGTCTTTTAATTAAGAAGCTCTAATAGAATCTCCGTGAAAACTTCCAAGTCCCCAGTCTTCAGGCTGTGAGCTACAGATCCCTGGAGTGTCCTATGGCCAACTAGTACGGGACCCTTTCCTTTTGGAAAGGTCATATCCTATGCAGAAGTTTGGGTTAGTAAATCTTACAGATGCCTACATCCCATGGAAAATGCCTATGGATCACATAAGGCTGCAAAAGCGCTGTAGTAGGCTGCTGTTGATCAGCGAGTAGTGACTGAGAGAGGGCGAGCTGCAAGCCGGAGCACACAGACATGTCTCGCTGTGAAGCTCTATCTACAGTTTGTATAAGGTACTTGCCTGGCCCCCACCACCACAGGGCAGGGGAGCTCTGCCCGTGCTGTAGTGCTCCGACTGCAGGGTTTTGCTGGTGCTTTGCTGTTTGGTAGCAAGACCCAAAATGTTTAAGAACTAAGTTTTACCTAGAGTGTGTCTGAGCCAGCCGCAGGCTTTAACCACCGCCACCTGAACTGCAGATGTGTACGTATGTGGGATTTCAAAAGTGCTCGGGGCTCGCCTGTAATCACTGAATCACGGAATGGTTTGGGTTGAGACCTTAAAGCTCATCCAGTTCCATCCCCTGCCATGCGCAGGGACCCCTTCCACTGGAGCAGCTTGCTCGAAGCTCCATCCAACCTGGCCTTGAGCACTGCCAGGGATGGGGCAGCCACAGCTTCTCTGGGCACCCGATGCCAGCGCCTCAGCACCCTCACAGGGAAGAATCCTTTCCCAATATCTAGCGTAAATCTATGTTCTTTCAGCTTAAACCCATTCCCCCTTGTCCTATCACTACAAGCCCTTGTAGGAAGTCAGTTTCCAGATTTCCTGTAGGCCCCTTTTAGGCACTGGAGCTGCTTTAAGGTCCCCCCCCCTTAAGAAGCCTTCTCTTCTCCAGGCTGATCCAGCCCAGCTCAGCCGGTGGGACAGCCCCACTGTGTGCGTACACAAGTGTGCAGAGCAGAGTGTGCTGATGTTCGCCCAACAGCTCGTACTCATCTCCAGGAAACAACCTGCGGTCGCCGCACTGCAGATGCAGTATTTGGTAAGTGTTGTGCAGAAGCACCTGAGAATGCTTTCACACTGAGAACTCCAGCATTAGCCATGTGTGAGAGCAAAAAGTGGGACTGGAAAACATTGCTAAACCTTTTCGAGTACGGTATTTGCTGGAAAGCAAAGTTCCAGCAAACTGGAGCCACTTGTAAACTGGAGATAACTTTGGTGAATAGTTCTTGGCTGGAAGACAAAAGGGAAAATTTAAGTGTTCTGGGTAGATTGTTTCAGGATTAAACATCTTGAATTGCTGTTTCAAAACGCTCTCCCTTCTGGCAATTCTCTCAGAACTTCTGGTCATATAAATCTGAGTTATTGAAGACACGACTTGAGGACTCCTGTCAGAACAATGTTCTGTTTAATTGGAAGTTTTTAAGCTCTTTGTTTAGTAGAAAATGTCTGAAGTTTCCCTTTGGAATGTAGCTTGAAACAAGTGCTCTTTTTTCCAGCTTATTGTATAGCCGGCTGAACAGAACTTCGCACGTAACCATGAGGAGATGGTGGGGAAACAGAGGAAATAAAGCTTTCGGTGTGGTAAGTCACCCCCTTGACACAGCAGCCTCCCGAGACCAGACCCGGACCACGTACAGAAGCGCCTGTACCTTTCCATACCTTGTAGTTGCACCAAGGCATGTCTAACGTGAGCCACTGTAGATTTATAGAAGTCGGATGTACTGCATTAATTCATGAGTGGAAACTTCCCTTAGCTCCATAGAAGCCTGAAAAGGGGGGTTGAAGGAGAACCGCACCATGCTGTGACTACGGCGTGGTGGTCACTGGTGGGAGGCAGACAATAGAAAGGAGCAAAACCCGAACCACAGTAATTTAACCAGTTCTGCACAGAAAACCACCCCTCTCTTGGCTCCTCCGCAGACTTGGTTTTCCATCTGGTGAAAAATGGGGATGAGCTACCTCCCTTGCTACCCTCTGAGAAACACTTCAATACCCTCCAAGGAGAGGTAAGAGCAGCATCATTGTAAGTGGGAAATGAATTGCTCTCTTGCTGGATTTAACAGCTTCCTGTTTTGGGAACCTGAGATACCATCTCACATTTCTGTTTGTTGTCAGGCTACAAGAAGAGACTCCAAGGCTGCAAAGCCTCTGGTGAGGCAGTGGTTCATTTGCTAATTGTCTCTGCCAGACAATGCCATTTACACTGAGCACAAAACCACCTCTAACCTCCACTGGCCAGAAAATCATTATACCCTTGAACTCCCATCCTTCAGAAACAGGACCCAGCGTTGCAAACAGGGGCTGCGTGTGTCAGCTCCTCTGACAGGTCAACAAAACACAGGAGTGCTTATTCCTGATTAATGTACAAACACCCCCGTTTCCAGACCTAATTACGGTATCGTAAGCAACTCCATTACGAAGAAGCTGTCTGATTTGTCACACGTAATGTAACGACTCTTTTGCTCCAAGGACCGCGCTGTCCTTTGGAAGGCGATGGGAGCTGGGCGCAGGATTTGCATCACTGTAAGCACACTGCGGAAGGGTCTGGCCCCCCTGCTCTCAGGCTGGGTTGGGGGCTTTGATTGTGGCATAGGGCAGAGGCAGCATTAAGGTCCAGAGAAGGCTTTGCAGTCAGGAGGCTGGAGAGGGGCTGTTCTGCGTTTGCTCTTACTGTCACAGATTGGGGTTTTTTGTATGTTTCTGTCAAAAGCTGGTGAAGCTGGGTTTTGCCTCTCTCAGAGCTTTTCAGTAGAGAAAATGTCTCCTATTTTAGAGTTTTCATTGCTCATTTGCTTTTTTAGGACATGTTACAATGCTTGCCATTATTGCTGTATAAATTTGAGATGCTCTGTCTGCCTGCTTCTCTTCCTCCATCAGCCAGATAATTACATCAGTTCTAAATGGGATCAGATGTGAAAATGGCATTCAGTTGGAATGACCTGTAAGGCTTCTGTCCTCCATAATTTAATACCTGCTTAACTTGGAACATGGAGGAAACCTTTGGATGTTGCTCTTCAGTTGGGGACGGTTTTGGCTGTGATATGCTGCTCTTTGTTTTGGAGACAACGCAGCAGAGGACACTGGCTTGACGGCCACAGCTCAGTTAAATGCCACAGTGACTGCTAATGGCAACAGAATAAGCCAGTGATACGTAGGTCTAATTTCCTAACACCAGTCTTTAAAGGTTACGTGTGTATTCTTTCTTTGTTCCAAAGACTGGTTCAGGCACATCCGACTGGGATGTGACACCTCTGGAGGGATGCTGTTAAAGACTGGCAACGTCAGCAATGCTGCTTTGGTGACTCCCCAAAAGCCTGACAGCCAGAGCCTGTGATGGAAGTGAGCACCTGAGCAGAACCAATGCTTCCCAGCTCTTCCCTTACTGTTTATGGCAGTATGTTTATGGCTAAATATCTGGGAATCACATGAGGCATGAATATACTGTATCTATCTGAGTTGGCTTTACCCATTTTGCGGCACAAAACCAGAAGTGGAGGTATGAATAAATTATTAAAAATTATATCGACTATATATTATTAAAAATCATTAAATTATTCCTAATGGCCTTTCAAGAATATCATGTTAGGATAACCACTGAAATATTACTTGGTTCTCTGCAAGGCAAGAACTGATCCTAAATTGAGTGGAGTACCCTAATGATCTGGAACTCCTTCCAGCGAAAAAGAGGGGTAAAAAGGCTTATTCTCTTCCCATTTAAATGGAAAGAGAATATTAAACCTCTGTGTGATGCAGAGAGGGTAGCAGGCAGGGCACTGTTAGGATGGAAGCAAAGATGAGCGGTCCCCGTCAGCAGGGACTCAGCAATGAAGTTCTCCAGTTTTCACTGGGATTCAGTGGTATTCCTCCGCTTGGTCTCCTGCACAGAGGGGCAGAGGCAGCCTTCTTCTTCCCTCCTCCCCTCCACCCACCCCACAGAAGCCCCACACCACTGTTTCACTTCTCTGTGGCATGGGAAGGGGGGGAAAGTCAGAGCTAGTGTTTCGTTTGCTTTAATTTCCGGTCTTTAAGGCTTTGTCCTAACAGCTGGAGGGGTTAATTCTGCTACTGCTGCAGCGGAACCTTGTTCTGCTTGAGTTCCACTGAACACATCACACACCAGTCACAGTTAGGAAGAAATTCTCTCCAGAAGGCCTCTCCTTCATCTCATCTGAGTATGAAACTAAGGGGCTGGCTTTTTAAGAAGGCCCTCTTGAAGCTCGCCCCACAGATTAATGTGCAAGTGCAAAGAATGCTCTGGAAGCTCTTCAATGGAGACAATTTATTTCCAACCAACCACAGGAGTACTGTTTGCAGCAAAAAGCTGATTTAATGGTGTTGTGGCCAAAAGAAGGTGAGTCCCTAAATTTAATGGCATAGTATTTGCATATTACCTCCCTGTTAAGAGTTTCTCACACTACCTTTGTTTATTTTTACTGGAAGAAGCACAAGAAAAGCACGATGCTCGCTTCAATCTCCACAAATCCAAACATTTGAAGCTGCGTTACTCCTCTTTCCTGGCTCTGTTCCTCCCTGAAAGCACGCCGCTTGCATGCTCACTCTCCTTTTTCCCATGAACTGCAGGGTGTAGGCCAAAATACCCTCTGCAACTGGTAACTTGCTAGGCACACTAGGTTCCAGTTAATACAACAAATGGTCATTTCATAATGCTTGAAGTATCTGTGGCATGAATATATTAAAAGTCCTGAAGTTGGCAGGAAATACAAGGAGCATTTTTTGTTTTCCACAGGGTCAGTTTTATTCATCTGCGGGAAACTTCTTACAATGACAAAGACAAGTTAAATTACACAGAAAACTGATTCCAACTGGATTAACAGCGTTCAAGTGGCAGGTAGGAAACACTTGGATGTGCAATGCTGAGCACTTCTGTGTGTAGCAGCTTGGGGAGGTTCTGGCCTGTATCATCACAGGCTGCATCACCGTGGTGTCATGTCCCTATCAGTGGTTTTAGCTTCAGACTGGTGTGCATTTCTGTGGGGAAGCTGTGAGGGTGCTGAGGCACTGGAATGGGTTGCCCAGGGAAGTTGCGAATGCTCCATCCCAAGCGTTCAAGGCTAAGTTGGACAGAGCCTTGGGTGGTATGGTTTAGTGTGAGATGTCCCTGCCTATGGCAGGGGGCTGGAACTGGATGATCTTAAGGTCCCTTCCAACCCGAACTATTCTGTGATTCTATGATTCCATGAAATGAACTGGACCTTTTAGCATCCAGTGCCTTGGGAACCTGCCTTGCTGGAGCTGAACCAGGTCATGAAAGGCAAGGTTGGAGGAACCATCATCCTGGCAGCTGCTGGGTCAGGGATTCTTCCTCCTCCCAACATCACCAACCCAATAGGTGTTTCAGCTTCTCATTTCTAACAGAACCACCCTCTAGCTGGCCATGCACTAATACCCTGCAGCACTGAACCACAACTTCCCAGCAGGGAGACCATCACCTGGAGCCAGCTCGAGTGAGGGGGTGCTGGTGGGCACCCAGACGGACACTGCAGTTGTCCCTTTGGGCATAAAGCAGCTCTCCTTAGCCACATAGAGCAGAGGCATCTCAGCTATACATGATCCTTGCGCAACTGTCAAATATGCCTGTAATACAATTCGGTCAGCGCCAGTTACCGCTGCAGCGCGGTGGCTCTGGCAAGCCTTGCTCTCCTAGGCTGAACTGTAACTATCAAATCTCTGTTGGTTTGGCTGAAAAAAGATCATGGCAGTGATGTCTTTTCACTAAAAAGGGCCGTTTCCCACTCTACTGTCGTTAAAGTGAAATACAAACTAGCCAAAGTCTGTCTTTACCAAAACTCTCTGAAAATGGAACATTTTTGGGGGATAAAGTAACTGTAATTCTAACTGCAGTAGTCAGTGCTGTGCCTACTTTGGTACCCAGCCAGTGAATTTTAAAGTAAACACCCTCCAGGACTGTTCTCCATTTGGATTTATTAGTCATTACCAAGAAAAGATAATTAGCACTTCTGAAGCATTGTGATATTCAGTAGCATGAACTGTTTCCCATAGAAACGGACCGCGGTACTTGTGCAGAGCAGGAATATGGCAGCTCCGTCGGACTCCCTGTACGGAACGAGTACACTGGTGGGCAGATCCTCAGCTGGAGGAAATGCTCATACTACCAGCAGCTCCAGTGGAGCTAATGACAGTTTATACGGGGTAAGGCAGGGAGAGGAGTTGCTCCCTGGCCTCATAAGCTTCCCTTTCTGTACCCGGGAGGCAGAGCCATTTTGGTTACAATAGACAAACCTTCTTGTTGGTCAAAGGCAACAGCAAACACTACTCCTCTACTGCACAACAGGAGAATAAGAAAGTAATTACTTTTCTTTTGTGTGCACAAAAAAGAAAATAGCCTTGTGGTGGAACAAGAGGAACCTGGGTGTAAACCAGCATCCTTAAGGCAACAATGCCTTTTTTCTCTTCCTCTTTCTAAACTGAGAAAACTCTGTTGGACTCAAGTCAGTGCTAAAACCTGCAGAACTGGTTTTTCACTTATTGTTCCCCTTCCTTCCATTGCTTACAATCATTGGTAATAATCATGTGAGGGATAGGATGTAAATCTTACGTTCTTAGTCTCAAACCCTAAGCATTAAGCATACCAGGCTCCCTGCTATACAAAGAAGTACTACCCACTGAGTTCAAGGAAGCAGGTGGTTAGATTTATTAGTGTTGCTGTTTAAACAAATACTACAATGCATAGGCTTGTCCAAAGCAGTTGTCCTTGTTTTTCTCTAACTGGAAGTATGACCAAAATCCGTGCCGAACAACAGAGGTAGCACGTAAGCTTGGGAAGGCCGCTGTTTTGGGGAGCACCAATAACAAATGTAGCTAGAGGATTTACCCTGAAATACTTGCAAGTCTGCAACAACCACTCTCTTGCGCTGTACAGAGCAGTTTAGGCCAATGCAACACCTCTCCAGCCAACAGGTACTTTGTATGCTCTGGGAAGCACGCAGCAGGTCTTGGGGTTGAGTACAGTATGGATCCAAAATACTTTGTCTGCAATTGATGTAGGGGCTGTGATGTGCTGTGCTGGTAAAAGGGTACCTTACCCGTGTTAATCCTATTGATGCTGATGGCATTTACTTGTGCGAGTATTCCTTGCCACACCTGAGTCAGAGGCTCTTGGGATTGCAATCCCAAAGTCAGTAATGCCTGTTAATACACACAAAAACCACGGGACCACCCTGCCAACATCCGACTGGCTGATGCTCTCAAAGTACTTGTGCACGTCTGCGCCTCTCCTAGCAGGATGACTGCTGTGGCAAGAACGATTATCGCCAAGGTGAAGCGATGGCAACAAATGCGATGGGCTGCTGGTTGTTTACCAGCTACAGTTGCAGAAGTAAATGGGTCTGTGAGTGTTTGCTTTTCAGCTGCTGCTGGGAAACAGGCACCCTCCTGCCAGGTCCCAGGCCAGCTACGTTACAGACCTCGTAACGCGGTTCCTTGGTTGCAGAGGTGGATGCATAGCTGGTACTCAAATAGCGCTCCGGATGCATAGCTTGTACTCAGATAGCTGTCCAGTACACAGAAGTTGCTATGGCAGTGCTTTACAGACATACATTGCACAAGAAAGCGGTGATGTCAGACCACACTGACTCCCCCACCCTGGGAACCACAACAAATACTGGAATATAATATCTATATATTTATATAGATATCTGCTTAAGTAATTGTCAGACTGCATCTCACTGTGAGCTGGGTTTAAAACACCTGGGTAGCAATTTTCCAACTATGCCAACAACAACATCTCTCCTTCCCCCTTTCCCACGTGTAGTGCAGAGCAAGCCGACCTCATAGCATCCTTCACAGTAAAATGAGTCTCTGCTGTGTCTTTCTGTCTTCATGAAACTCGTTTAATTCTGATACTTCAACACCTACTTCTTTCTCTGCTGCTGGTGCTGCTGCAAAGGAGAAATGTGGCCAGGAACACCATCTCCTTGGAAACCTGCCTCTGGCCTAAAAAGCCTGATTTGGTGCCTATGTGACGCTGGAAAACCAGAGCCCCTGAAAGGGCTGAGAACCTTTCACAGCAGTGGTGCTTTCACTCCAGACCCCTCAGCAGACAAATAAACTGGGCTATTGCAATGCTAAAACTTCAGAGGAAGCTTAGTTGGGAAAATTCAATGGGAAAAATGCAAGATATTGGCCAGGAAGTGCAAGAGGCTGCTGGGAGCAGCCTGAGGGCAGTGCGCTTCCCTCAGCTGGGGGCAGGAGCTCTGCGATGGTGTGGGCTGGGAGCAGCACACAGCACCCATCTCTCCATTACCCTGCACATTTCCATGTCATTGTAAACAACAGGACTTCGAGTCTGCTGCCAGAGCCTCGGGCTCTTTAAGAAATAACCCCATCCCATTTATTGCCTGAGGATGTTCTTATCTCCGGAATGAACTAGTTGCGGATCACAATACTGGGCAGAACTGCAGTACAAAGTGTGTTCGAGTGCAAACCTACTTATGAAGTAGTCACAAATCTTCTCTGGACAGAAACGGGCACAGAGCCCCAACCTTTTGTGTAGAAAAGTGCCTGCAGCTCCTTTCTGCACCATCTTCATCTTGGGACTGGTCTTGCTCTTGTGTGCCATGGCATGTAGAGCTCTACCTCAGTGCCAAGGCACAGCTAAGGAGCAGAGCTTAGCAGGGGGTATGCCAGCTGCGGCCCCGGCTGTGCCAGCATGGGGAGGCTGCGTGGGTTAGGGTTATCCACTCCTGCATCTGATACGACAGGCAAAATAATGCTGCCCTGCTGAAGGCTCAGCTCCTTACCTCCGATGTGAGATTTCTACAGACAATCAAAGATTTGGTTTTAAGAAACAAGCAATTCATACATACACACACTGCCTGCAGCATAACTTCCCTAAAAAGACTGCTGCTGTCTTTTGTATCGTGAAAAGATGGATATGAAAATGTTTTGTGCCAGGAATGGTAACGCAGTAGAGCACAGAGTTCAGTCACAATACACTGGTAATCACTATGTTCCTCACTCAAAGTGATGCAATAGGTGATTAATCAGCACAAAGCTCAGAATTCATAACTAGCTATTTCACGTAAGGCCTTTCAATAAATATGCAAGTGGAGATACATATAGGTTTTTAATACAGTTCGAGCGTGAACTGATTTGGTCTTTGGTCTTTCTGCTTTTGTGAATCATACTGCAATAGCAGCTTTTGAGAAAAAAAAAGTATTTTTAATTTAAATTGGTCTAGGCAAGAGCCACACTAAATATAGTGAGCATATGCAGCATATAAAAGCAAGGCAGGAGGAAGGATTATCAAAATAACTGGAATAGTTTTGTAAGTGGTATATACTGTAAGTCGGTATGGTTTGATTGTCATTCCTACCCCTGTCAGAGCCATGTGGAGGCAGCCACACGTTTAAGTACAACTTGGTCAAGTTAGTTGGTGCATTTACTCCTGTTTAGAGCTGGTCTGGGATTTAATTAAAGCCTGAGGGGCATGGCGGGGTTGGGGCGGGGGGGGGGCTTGGTGTTTATGATGAAAACTGAAAGGTGCAAGTGCTTTGAACAGCTCTACTCTTAGCACGAGCTTTCTACAGTCACCTTGAACCAACACTCTGACATAAGCCTCGCTATTAACTTGAACAAGAGATTAGCTAGGCACCTGTGAAGAACAAGGCAGTCTCTGTTTCTGCCTGTTGCAAGTTCTTCTACAGTTAGGCTTGTCTCAGCTAAGCAGGAAGACCTGAGCCCCATCCTGGAACTGTTTTGCCCGGTTCCAGGTTACGATGGCACTTTTCTGTTGGGCTTTTTCTTTGTTTATTTGTTTGGTTTTGGTGTCTGTCCGCGAATGAAGGTGCTCAGTTGCTGAGCAAAGCTTCAGAGCTCCCTGGGGATGACGGTGAAGGGGACGACAGGACTGCTGGATTCGAGGTCCAGGGCGGTGAGGAAGCATTCGATGGCTGCTTCGTTTTTCCCCTGAGCTTGCAAGACCTCTCCAAGGCTGTTCCAGGCCCTGTGACTGGTGGTCTGGATCTGGATGGCATCTCTGAGGACCTTCTGGGCCAGGTCCCTCCGCTCAAGTCTGCTCAGCACCAGGCCCTGTCAACAAACAAGTGACGAGCAGTTAATGACACAAAGCGAGAGAATGGAGTGCCCCAAGCCCTGCCAAGCTGGGCTATGTATGAGTGCGGGCACAGAAGTTCTATGATAAGGGATCTCCACCTATTTCTGTGGAAGAGCAGCAATCAGCTGTTAAATTCTGGGGTTTTTTTTATTGCAATGTGTAATTTAAAAAGCAATTATGAATTAGTTCTTTTTTTTAAACACAGAGACTGATCCAGCTCAGAAGTGCTCCTGCTGCGTGTTACTGTGACAGCGTATACTGGTGCTACACAGAGAAAGCATCCCTCTCTCCTTGAGTGGCTTACTTGATCCCCAGGTAATATACCAGACCCCCAGATCTAATCCCCAGGAAAATATACACAGGTTCAGCTACACCCAGCATCTAAATTAACTCTTGCACATCTGGAACATCCAGCTGAGGTCAAGTCTCTCAGCTCCTACATCCTGACCCTATAGACAGATCTTTCTCTTTAACCAATGGGGCTAGAGGGATGCAGCTCCCTTCCACGCTTCTAGGGGCAGGCTGTATGAAACAGCATGGGGCCCTCTGTCCTCCTGCACTCCAATGTAGATCCTAAAGCAGTGTGGGGGAGCAGAAGGATGGAGGAACCTTGTTTAAAAAGCTGTCCTTAGGGTAAGAAAAGACACGAGTGGGTGTAACCATCTGGAGGGAACAGGAGGAGGAGGATGAAAGAAGTGGTAGGAAGAACATGTTTTCCTATAGGGCTCGCATGGATGTGTCTGAACCCACAATGCATCCAATGAGCCAGGCTCCCTTGTAATTATACAGCAGTCAACCACACCGAGCCCAGATGGTCATGTGGGCTTCGCAGGCCACAGTGCATCAGTGGCATTTCTCTGCTTCCTCCTGAAGGTGCGCACACCGGGATGAACCTCCCACCGCTTCCATCCAGCGTGGCCTATGGAAGAAGCAGCCAACGCGTTCATGTCACTCTGCCAAGATCTGCATGGCCTCTGCCTGCACTCACCCGTGGAAATGGTGGAAGATGAGATGATTGCCTGGCTTCGTGCTTTTCCTGGCACTAAGTGGTATGTGGATGCATATATAATATATATATAAAGGAAAGCTTCCTCTTTAATGTGTCTACTCACCCTTAGTTGATATGAAAAGCCATAAGAAACCTGAAATCTCTCACATTGAGAACCCAAGTGAATTTGTGACCAAAGAACAGTGATGCTTTTGGAAGTAGTGAAGATTTTTCCTTTGTTTTGTTTCGTTTTTCCAAAGTGCCATTAGACACAGGGTGCATCAGCATGACTAAGACCCTATCATGACATGACTAGCCAGTTACAGTTCTCACACCTACAGAAACACATTATTTTGCCTGAGAGAAACAACGAGAAATGTCAATTTAATGTAGTATCAGCAGTACTGTGAAAAGTTTCATTGCCTTTTTCTTGCCTGTAACCTTGACCTGAATAATCAACTCGGTATGAAATCTGATCATGTAGAGGTGCAGTGGGGATGTATTTTCTTTAGGCTTCTCTTTCCTGCTGGAGAATGGTGAGGCAATGGGGTCTGATCGCACTGTCCCCCTGTGAGCAGGCAGAGGTGGCACAGAGGCACCCCGATGGGACAGGCTGGTTCCTCTGGAGGTAGCTGCAGGCACGTCCCTAAGGAATTTGTGCAATTATAACCTGAGTCACCCTTCTGACAGGGATAATGAGGCCCAGAAAGGGCAAGCAGTGTGGCCACAGCAGATCTGCTGAGCCAAGAATAGACAGGAGCTATCTCAGCTCAAGTTAGTCCTCAACCACAAAACCACCCTTCCTGTTGCGCTGACCGGGTAGAGCCGATCATGCTCTCTGGTGGCCAGGGACCCACTGCTGTCCTCATCCTGACACTAAGCAGCATCAAGCCTCTCGATGCTCCGGAGGGCTGCCGGCTGCGGAGGCATAGGGCCCATGGAGCCTATGCAGCTGCTGCCTGTCATCCCGCTCCGAAGAGGAGGGGAATTCCCTCCCCGGCTGACATCTCGCGCCTCCCAACAATGCTGCAGTGAAATCCACCTCATCGTAAACCGCTCGTGCAGCACAGCTCCCTTGTCTGCCCCAGCACCCTTCGTGGGCAAGGACCAGAGCCTGGCGTGGCTTCCCCACTGCGGAGCCGCTCCATTTATTGTGCCGGTGCTTGAGGTCCTTTGCAGCCCTGTGAGGAGGCTGTACACAACCCCAGGTACTGTGTTCACCTGGGGAGGTGCTGAAGCTGATGCCCACCAGGAAGCGCAGCACAAGCGAACATTCACTCCTTGGTATTCAGTGCCTCCAAGCATCCTGGTTTAGCTGTAGAAAAAATCTCAGAAAGGGCGATCTGAGGATCCCCACAGCTTCCTGTTGATGCTGCAATATCCTATATGAGTGAAAAACTACGTTTATGGAGAGAAATACAGGAGATATTTGCCAAAGGAGGCAAAGGTTTCCTGCCTTCTCCTCGCTTACATGCACCACTGCTAGTGCCAAAGGCTGCCTGGGTCCATAGCCCCTCCCCGGGGTGCTCACCATCCTGCTTCCCTTTTCTGACCAGGAACAGCCCTGTGTCTCCTTGCCCATATGCCTGGATTTCCATGTGCTGTGGGCAGAAGACCCTGGTCCTCAGGCCTCAGCCCAATTGGAGATTGGGGTGCTTCCAACCTGGTCTCCAACCCAGACTCCGCCAACGCTCCCGAACCCCAGCACGGAGACCGACTGCTTTGTGCAGAGCGAGCGGTGACAGATGGTGTCAGCCTTCCCAGTGAGCCTTAACTGAACCGGCAGAAATATGCTGCTGTGTGTTTAAGGGACAGGTTGAACACCATTAACTCTGCGTGCAGGAAAGCTTCTTGCTTTGGGTTTCCTCTCCCCGCTCCTCCCCACCCTGCTCCTTGCAAACCACAAGTGTTTTCTGAGAGCTGGAGGCTGCACGGTCCCCAAGCCTCACCAAGATGCAGCACCGAGCACTTCAGCTTTTTGCTTCCCTGAGGTATTTGCACTTGAGAGCTTCTCCTTGCTACTGAATTTCTTATTTCCCCATGGAGTCTGGCTTGCTATAAACAATGCCTGCATGTTGTTGCTATGTAGGTCCAGCTGGAATCTGCCTACAGTGCAAAGGAAAACCATTATATATAAATTCAGAAAGCCACCCACTGACAGGCAATTTGCATTTTTATCTGGAAGACTTTTATTTTATCGTAAAGATTTTTTCTAATGGAAGTTCAGTTCCTGAGTTTCTATGGAAACTCATCTGCTTGGTGTGCATGCATCATTTCACAAAGTCAGATCGCAGGAAGATAAGCAATTAGTATAAATACAAGCAGGAATGTGATTCAGGGTTTCATCCCCTTATTCCTGAAGATGGAGGGAGGGGCTGGGGTTTGCTGCCGTGCCTTGGTTCCTATTTGTGGTTTTGCCAAACTAATGCAGACACCCGTATGCGAGGTAGCCTGGCTCCTCTGCCACCTCCTGGCTAGCGCTGGCACTTCTGGTTTTGCCTGCTTATTTTCCTCCCAAAGATGATGAGTACCCCTAAGTAAGGCCTTTGTCAGTGTTGGTGCTGAGTCAGGTACAGAGCAATGAGGACAGGTTTCTTTTTAAACTCAAGCATATTATTAATAGTTCAAAACCCCAAACCAAAAGGTGTGCGGGAATCATCCTGCTTTTGAGCTCCTGTGGGCAGAGCATTGCTGGGGCTCACACCGGTGCTAGCCACACACAGGCACTTCATGTGCTGCATGTTATACTAGCATGCAAGTTATGCTAGCATTAGTATAACTGTATTGTGCTTGGATGCTACCTCGACCACTCACTCACTGAGATCCATGGGTAACTTGAGTCATTTTCCTCTTTAGGTGTGAAGACATCAGATGTTGCAAACAGAGGCAATGAAGTGAAGCCAGGCTACGAGCCAGACTGCAAAAGACGGCGCTGAAACCACTGGAAGAAACTCATTCGAGGTGAGGGGCTGCCGCACAGTGAAGCCGGTACTGTCCAGTGGTGCATGAAGGCAGAGAGCAAATTTGGTTTGCTGATTTAGGGTGCCTTATGCTGGCAGCTGGACTCCTGAATGTATTGGCTCTGATTTCAGGGACAGGGGAAGCTTTTCCAAAGGTATTTTTGACCTTGTCCAAATGCAAAAGAAACAAAACCTAAACCACTTCTATAGTGACACTGCGTTGCATTCCCTCGCCTTAAGTGATGTGGTACTTAGTAATTGATACTTGAGTGAGGCCAGTTTTGGTTTAGAAGAGACATATTTCAATTAAAGTTAGATGGGCAAAAAAGTGACTTGTTCTCCATTTCCACTAATAAAGAAAGTGGACATAAGCCCCACTTAAAGTCCCACTTCAGAAGGTCATGAAACTTCTGATCTGTGCCTTTATTTCCTTAGAATTTGACAAAACCTCCTTAAGGGTTGTTAGCAAAAACAAAATTCCCAGAAAACAGTTCAGAAAAGCTATTATGGAAGCCCCAAATACAAGCTGCAGTTTATTTTTAGTAATGGAAGTCAAAACTTCCTTCGCAAATGTTTAGTTCAAGCACCTGATGAGCTTCAGGGAGTTATCCTGAATCCTGCCACCCACCCCTGTCTCCTTCCACTAAGGTGGCACAGATTTACTCTTCTTTCTTCTGAGGCTTGTATTGGAAAGAGATTTCCAGAAAAACATTCTATGTCATTCCTGGGAGATTGCTTTTTGCTTTGTTTGCATGGTCATCTCATTCTTGGAGAGTATGTATGGATAGAATAGACTGTCCTTCACAAATTGATTTTAAGAATTACTCTGAGATTTCTTTCTTTCTTTGCACTCTGATGTTTTTCTCAATTGCACCAAGCATTTTTGCCCATTATTGTCCAAATACCCTAAGAAATTTCCAGAAGAAACCAGACTTTGCAGACTTGCTGTTGGGCTTCTGCTAGCGAACTGTTTAATTCATTTCAAGGTAAATGGGGTATCCTTACTGCTACTCCAAGATGTAATACGGACATGTCACTGGTGGTTAGTAGGAGGGCAGTCAGCAGCTGGCAAGATCAGGGCATGCTGCAGAAAAGTACTCGTTCAGAACTGTGCTAACTCAGCAGAACGCTACAAAAAGCCTTTCAAGATGCATTTGGCACTTGGTGATAACAGTCTCATGTAACAGAGAAATCCGCACTGCTACAGGGCAACATACGCGTCTGCAATTATTTAGCAATCCGAGTAAGTTGTAAGCAAAATCTGCTGCATAAACCACGGAACGTATCAGAGTCTGTTTGGACAATGGCAAAGATTAACCCTGGAAATCCTAGGTCTCCTAGGATAAAGACAGACATGTAACCAGCCGATTTCTCTGTGATTCTTCCCCCCCTGCATTCATGACCTTTGCATTTCTGAGGAGCCAGTACTTTTTTAAGCTGTTGTCGAGCAGTGCAGTGAGGTTTGGTTGTGCTGCCACTCAGCTAGCTAATCATCCATTTTGCTGATTCAGTCCAGGTTGTGGCCAACCTGAGCTATACATCTGAGCTCTGTCCTCTGAGAATGCACTGTAGGAATACACGGAGCAGTCAGGGTCTGCGCACCAAACACTCCGCATTACAGACCCTATCCTAATTTCCTGCCCTAACAAAGGGTGACTGGATCCACTTCTGGAGGAAAGCTTGCCTTTCAGTGTTTCTGCCGCCTCTTTTGTTGAGGGCAGCTTTTCCTTTTCTTCCTTCCCCCTCTCCATCTCCTCCACCGAAGCTGCTGCATTCCCTGTCAGTCAGTGACGCTTGAGTGCTGCATTTGATAGAGCAGAAGAGGGGAAGGAGAAGGGAGGAGAGGGAAGGCAGGCAGGGCCACAGCAAAACGGAGCATAAGGAAAAATGATGGGGGGGGGGGGGGGGGAACTGGCAAGTGCTGGGGAAAAGCAAAAACCTGAGTTTGCATCAGGATTTGTAGTGCTTGTGCACTGCCTGTGGGTTTCAACTCATAGACTCAACACGGAGATTTCAGCTCTGGTACTGCAGGCTGCAAAGGCAGCCTAGCAGCAGAGTGCTGCTTAAACCTCACTGCAGCATCTTCATGTGCTACAAATGAGTGTGAGGTAAGAGAAGAAATGAGACTGTAAGGAGGTATCAGGAGAGGCAGACTAGCTGAGCATGAAGACAGAGACGTCTTAAGCCCTCCACAGAGCTGGGCATGCAGATATGCTTTACTAACCATAACCAAGGTGGTTTTGGCAGCGAGAAAAGAAAAAGCAAAAGAAAAAGATTAGGTGGTGAAGTCCTGAACAGAAGGACATTCCCTTCCCTGGCTTGTCAATGTGTTTTCCAAGGCAGTGTGTAATTGTAAAGGCACCATCATGCCCAGGCCCCACCGTGGGGCCAAGGCAAGCCCCCCTGCAGAAGGGAAGCACTGTGCCATAGTGCACGCTGCCCTCTGCCCATGCTTGCTGTCTCCTTTTGAGTTCATCAAATGTTAGCAGGGATGTTCGTACTGTGTTTGAACCTTAAATGTGATAAAACATTTATTGACATAAAAAGCAAACCCTAAGGCAGCATTTCAAACCTGGAGGCTCTGATGTCTTCACAGGGAGGCTCATACAAGCCTGGAGAGAATGAGTTTTTCTGCCTTGTTGGAGTGTCGACACTTAAGCTTTATTCAAAGCAGACTTGTTTGATGGATGCTGAATGCTCTCTAGATAGCTCTTCCTTTGCTGAGACCTATATGGAGGTGAAGCAGCAAGCAAGGAAATCGAACAGGATGCCTCAAACACATGTTTGAGACTAACTAAATGCAGTATGTGTTTCGCACTCTCTTTTCCTAGGGAAGGAAAGATTTCTCCCAGCCCTGATCTCAGCAGTTGTCATAGTAATGGTGCAGCAGAGCGCACAGTCGCTTCAACTAGGACTCAGGCTTGCAGTGCTGTCTGTAAAAATATGGACTAAGAGAAGGTCCCAAATGAACAATAAACAGCAAATTAGAATACATAATTTATAAGTTAAGGCCTCAATTCTGTTGTGCACTGTACCTGCTTTCCTGGCAGAAAGCCTGGTCGAAATTAGTGAGATTCAGCCTAGATACATGCAAGTATTTCACAGTACTCACAGAATTGAGACTGATCAGCATCAGCAGTGAGAGAAAAGACATACAGGATGCTGAAAAACAGCAGGTTTTCTGGCTAAAGCACTTGCCTAGAAAGTGTTTGCTGTGCTTCACTGGCTGCTAATGCATTTCACACTGAATAATCTGCCATTGCTCAAGAACAATTCAGAGAGCAGGAATAGAGTCAAGGGACAAACTCTGGGAGGCAGAAGTCCTGGGTTTAAGTGTTCTCAGGCTAAAGAGGATTGAAAACTTGCCTCTCATGTGCCCAGGGGGTACATGATTCTAGTATGCTTCTAGTAACTTCTAGTTAATATCTGTAAGAAGTTAGGGCAGAAGTTAAGCATCCCCATCACCCCCAGGGGCAGAAACAGCTCTTTCTTTGCCTCTATTCTGATAGTGAGCAGGTGCCTGTGTTCTGTTGCACCTAACAAGATGATGCTGCATATAGCAGGGGAATGTCTAGGCTTAAGACTTGGATACCCAATTAATCTGAGTGCCCAGAGTGTGCTGTGGCTGATGAGCACGGGATTTCTGACTGCTAGGTTTCCTCCAGTGCCAATGCTGGATCTTTCCCCAGTTTTTAATGCACTGCTTTGCAACAAAGGAGGGGCTGACGTGCACATTTCCCGTGTGTGTTATCTCCCCCCTCTCTGAACGTGCGAGCCATGAACAGGTTCTCCGAGACAGCAGCTTGAGGATCTCCATGAACTGCACTCCTACAGAACTAATGGCCAGAGCAGGCACCGCATTTAGCGCATCTCGGAGGAGGGGTGCAGTGAAGCCACGGCTGACAGAAGCACACAGAATGCCAGTGGAGATTGCAGCAGATGTCTTCTGAAAGGAGAGCCGAGATATGTAAAAAATCTTAACTTGCTTACTTTTCCACTCCTGGCAGCCTCTGGGATAGCATGTGATTAATGACATCCTCCGCACAGCTACAGCCGCAGCCCCCGAGCGCAGGATCACAGCTGGGCGCTACGCGAGCCGAGCTGCTGGGAAACACAGCACGAGCTGGGCAGGAACGCGCTGCTGCGGCTCCAGCCAGTGCCTCTGCTTCTGCTCCGGTGCCTCCCGCCCCGCAAGGAGCATGTTTCCTTACTGCCTCTCAATGCAAGGTCTGCCATAAATCGTGAACCTCCGTGCACAAAGAGGTTTTGCTGGGTTACAGATAGCATTTTCTGTTACGTGCTCAGAAGAGAGTGAATGAGGAAACTCACTGAGAAGATAAATAATTAAAGACTTTTGATAAATACTGCACATAACACTAATGTAAATGGAAGCTCCACCGACACTGGAGAGCTGTGATGTTTACATGTTTCCCATTTGTTTGGCAAGAAGGGACTTGTCCTTCCTTCTCTTGACTGTGGCCAGCTCACTGTATTGGGATAGCTTGTTGAAAACCTGGAAGTCTTGCTAGTTCCCATCCCTCTGTTTGTGCAGCTGTGCCTTATGTACCAGAAGGCAACATATTCTGTTACTGTGCTACACACTATTTTTTATTACTATAGTCCATCACTCTGGCCTGTCTCTGGTGCAAGAACAGACAGCTTAAATAGCACAGAATTTAAACTAATTATAATTGGTTTCCTTGTTTGTGAAAGCCTGTTTGAAGTATAAAGGGGACAATGATTCTACCCCTTCTCCCTTCTGCCAGGTCCCTGAGCACTTTCTGAAGCACCATTTATGAGTTCAGCTGTAGACCAACCTGGCAACTACAATTTCTAGGCTTTAACTCCATCTCGGAGCAAAGCACAGCATAATGACAATACTGATTAGTAGAGCTGCAGCGGTATCTGGAGGGCTGTGGATGGAAACCACAACTAAAGCTAGCCATCTTTTGGAAGATCAGGCTGGAGCTCAGTAGAGGGGCATCTGCTGCAGGGAGAGATCAGGCCAAGGGCAATGTCTTGAGGCCTGGATGCAAGTTTTATTCTGCAGAGATGACTGAACCATCCCACGACCTCGAGGGGTGTAAGAAATGTGTCAGGTTCTTCTCTTGGAAGGTGTTACACACACTCTAGAGCAGAGATCAGAGACGAGCTGGGGAGTTTCGTCCTGCAGGAATTTATTTTGGTTTCTAAAGTTACGTAAACAGAGCCTGAATAATGTGGTAATGAGCACCTCAGGGACATGGAGAATAACTTACCACAACAGAGAAGCGCAAATGATTGGCACATATAAACAGGATATACAGATTCCCTGGAAACCGGGATAATCCACCTCTGAGAAGCAGAGCACCAGTCCTGCCACTAATGGACTGAAATCTCTGCGCTGCACAGTGGATCAGATTTGTCTCTTCGAGTGACCCCAAACATCACAGCAGGCCCAGTCTCCTGCTTGTGAGGGAAATGCGCAGTTCCCCCAGGAGAGGAAACGGCCACTCAGTGCCTAAGTGATGGCTTCAGTGTCAGAGAACCACTTATCACCTTGTTTGCAATGGCTCCCCTGTCTCATCTGGATGCAGGAAGGAAACCTGGCAACCGCAGAGGAAGACAGCAGGCAACAAACCTGCAGAACAGCCCTGTGGGCTCCTAACCCGTGCTCAGGAGCTGTGATCTGGGTGCACAGTCAGGGATTTGCTCCATTGCTGGGCTACTCAAGCCACCAGCTAACTACTGGATTTGCAGGGAAGATGGTTCTGCAGCAAACAGAAATGAGGAGAACAAAGTGTTTGCAATTCTTTGAACAGTGAATGAGCTGACACACTAACTTATTAATGTGAGCATCCAAAATGTGAGCATTTCTCCTACGGGAGCCAGTGACTAGAAGCAAAGACAAGTTCTCTCCCTCAAGCTCAGCTGCTTCAACACGAAAAAATTGAGCTAAGAGGCTGCTCTAAGGATTGCTTTTCCCCAAGGAGAGCTTGGAGCAGTTATTTTGGGATATCTGAAGCGCAGGAACATTCTTGGGATTCTGCAATGAGCCTCAGAGTTGGGAAAACAGAATCTGCTAAGCAGCCATGGTTTGGAAAGAGGCCTCCAATCATCTCCAAAAGCTAAACGTTGCTTTACCATTGTCATTTGCCATTGTTACCTATCGCTGGTGAAGCTGCAAGAGGTACATGCCAGAGAGGCATAACAGCCTTTATAATAGAACTTCTCTTAGGGTCAGATAGAATTCATTTTGATCACTCTCTCCTCCCAGCCCGTAACCTATACGGGACTTGCAGAGTACCACTGCCGTCCTGATGGGCAGAAAGCAGCTGCCCTGATTACAGTCAGCGCTACCGGGGATGCTTCCTGCAACTGCAGCCTCGTGCATGAGGAGTGTGTGATCACTCGACGGGGAATTCCAGTGGAGAGCACCGTCCCACAGAAGGCTGTGCTGATGGTCCACCAGCAAGTGCTGCGCTGCTGACGTGCCATTTCGGGGAGGAGGTGTAACTCGCTATGTCACCCTGCGGAGCAGGCTGAAAATAGGACTGCACTCACTGTGCCATGTGGCTCAGTGGTATGTCAGGACATGTATTTTTAGGAAATTCCTCCTTTGGGCAGAAAGGGTGAAGTGCTTGGCCTGGTTTGCAGTCTGCTGGCTTTGCCCACGTCTTTCATGCTAGAGTGTGGGAGCATGTTAGCCACCAGTCTGCTGATGCCCTTAGTGCCTGCATACAGTGCAAATCCTAGTTACCTGTTCATTGGGGTGGCTGTGGAAGGGTAAAATACAGCTGGTCTGCTGCTGTGCTTTTCTTTCAATGCATGCATGCTTGCTCTCTGGTGCTGGTGCTTTTTAGAGAGGGAACTGACCTCTAGCAGAGGAGGGATGGAGAAAATCATTCAGGAAGATCAATGTCTTGGGAAGAATATGGTCTCTGGGGAGCAGCAATACAAATGTACCTTGCAGAATGAATGTGAGGCAAACAGGGAACGCAGAGAAGATAGCTCATGCAGAGAAGAAAGACAGAAAGGAGGAAAACCTGACAGTAAGTAGGGGATTTAAATAAGTTTCTGGAGAGGCAAAATGGGGTCTGACTAGGTGAGGTACTTTTTGGGTGCACCATAATGAAAAAATGCCATGCATCTCCACGCCCGGCCGCTTACTGACACATAGGCAGTGCTGTGGCTGGTCTGACCCCAGGAGAAGGACGAGGTAAGGCAGTGCTGGACTCAGAATCAAATTCTTCTCTGGCAGACACTTGCTGGCTTCCTCTTTCCCCCAGAACATCATTCCGATCAGGCAGCATGTGTTCAGCTCCAGCATCTGGGTTTTGATTTTCTGGCAGCTGCACAAAATCTCTGCTATTAAATCCCACCTGCCAGTCTCATGTCTGCTCCCACAGACCTCTGCCTGCTAGCAAATGCTTCCAAATCCCGCTGCCAGGCACAGCACATCATTCTGCCATCCTGCCTCGGGCAAAACCCTTTGCGCAAGGACTCCTTTTAACTTCAGTGGGCTGCAGGAGGGAAGGCTAGAGGAGAGGCCTCTGGATAACAGGCAGAAATGCTAATTTAGGTCATGGCTTGCACCGCATTCTTTTCAGCACTAATGTAAACCAGCCATTTTCCCCTGAATTATTTGAATAATACTATTTTGTCTGTGACATTTTAAGCTTTCTTTTGAAACACGCTCCATGCTGTAGCTGTGCAGTAAAAGAATTTGTGAACTTTGTTCATCAATTTGTGCTTATGTGAGGTTGTTTTTCCCTTCTTTACAAATTCTTCCTTTCCCTTCTATTGCTTCCTAGCAGCCCCAGCTAAGCAATGCCACCAGTATGACATGTGCACAGTGCATCTCGCTTTATTGTCGGAACAGCATTAGTAAACCAAATGCTGAAATACAGCTTGCTCATCTATCCTGGATAAGAGCTCTATCTATAGGAATAACTGCAATGTTTAATTCTGTATGGGGAGAAAGGACTCAAACTTCCACATTAACCTAGGCAATAAGGCTGCCCTTTTGGTGCAGAGGACAGTATCTCTTGGAGATGGTCTAAGCTACTTGATTATAGTATCCCTAAAACTGCAAACAAAAGAGACAATCAGTGCTTTTTTTGCTGTGGACATCTGTCGGCAGAGAAGCAACTGCTAATTGTCATGTAATAACTACAGCAGACGCTTCCATAGCAGTCATCTTTCTGGAAGTCAAGCATGACAAGAACTGTTACTTGTCCAAGCACCAAGATCTGGCTGCATTTCTGAAACTGTTTAAAAAGTGACATGATGCTCTTCTACAGACGGATACTTGAGATCAAAATGTTTAGCCAAAATATAGCAGTCAGCAATCGTTTTTGCTGGCATGTGATTAAGGTATTTAGCTTTATACTCTAATACTTGCATTTTAATTTTAGAACTGTATGTGTACACTGAGGAAAGGTGCTGATACTCTCACATAAATACAAGCACATGGGATTTGTAGAGAACTGGTTCGGCAGCAGAAATGCCTTGTTGCATTTCACCATTCAGAGATGTCCTTGCTCCTACTGCAGCACCGCAGGAGCTGTCAGGTTGGCAGGTACACGGCTCTACACGAGCTCTGAACAACGTTAAAGCAGTACAGTGCTGCCTAAAGCCATGTGCGAGGAGGAATAGCTAATTCTCTTTTTATGAAAGGATTGACTCTAGGCAGCCTGCCATCTACTGAAACCATACATGTGATTTCTTAAGGCATCTGCATACCTCCTTTGCAGTCACAGGCTAATCAGCCCACCACTTAATTGAAGAGAATAGGAAAATAGTTGCAACCTCTCCAGAGACAACACATAAGGAGATGACTTCTAATGACTAGGAACCTGACTCAGCTTTGAACCAACCAAAAACTTCTGTACTCTCTTGTTTAGATGGCACCAGAGCTGCCTGCACTACAGAGCAGTTATTCTACTGATTACATTGTTTGGCAGTAGTCTAATGATGGATACTGTATTTGGAGGAGGGAAAAACGAATTTTCTTGAGAACGGCCAGAGGGAAAATATCGGATCATCAGGAAAGAGGATAAAGACAGTCTCTGATGATTTCCAGTAAACAGTGAAAAAGCCCTCAACTGCCTCACTGTAATGAACTGGGTAACTGCTGCAGTCTCACAGAGACATACACGTTGACATAGTTCAGTGCTGCCCACAGACCTAGGCAAAAAAAGAGAAGTTAAATCACAAACATTATGAGTCTTTTTAATCCATATGCAGTGAAGAGGATATTTACAGAGCAGTACAACCCCTAGCCTTGCACCCATTCCCAAGTCTAGCAAAGCCCTTTCACATCAGTGAGGTTCGGCTGCCTTTGTGCTAGGAGGAACAGCCGTGGGTATGGTTAAATCAACCAGTCCGTACATGTGAGATGCCACGGAAGGCAGCAACATGGACAAGACCCACCGTGTAGCAGTATGACATGAATCCTGTGTCTGGGGAGCAGTGGAGACAGTCAGGGAAGTAGATGCGCACGTTCAGCTGTACTTGAATCAGAACCTCACCAAAACACAGGCTCCAGCAGCATTCCCTGACGGGGTGATCTCCTTGTAAAACATTTACACTTCCAGCAGGATGTTTCTAATTAAACTCAATTGGTTTGCACACCTGCTGGGAGTGACTGCTCCGCACCTCGTCTCCCCCTCCTCCTGGAGCACAAAGAAGATGTGACAGCCTATGCTACCACATAGCACTGTGTTCCTTTTGTGCACTGACACTAATGGAGGAAATGGATGGCAACAGCGTGCTTTGTGTTTGCTGCTGTTCTAGGAAGCGCTTCCTTTTCTTCTCTTTTTTGTTCCTTTCCCCAGAGCGTAAGAGTGCTCAGGTTTTACAGCCCCTTTTTCAAGAGTGGGGCACTGACAGGGCTTTCTGTAGTTTCCAGACTGTAGGGCATCACGATCGATGCTGATAATGAACCCCTCAGGACAGATGAAAGTACCTGTACAGATCCTGACTACGATGGATGGGGAAGGATGGGACTGAAGCATGCTATGGTTAGCAGTGCAAGGCAGAACAGCCTGCTGTCCCTTACAAAACACTTCTTAGCCTGTCTTACAAGCACAGCCTGACTTGAATGTTTTAAGAAGGGGTTTTACTGGTACTGTGTTATCTTGTCTGAGGTATTTATGGGTTTGCCGAGAGAGGTCTCAGACAACCAAACCTTCAGAGAAAGCTGCTGAATTGTGTGGATGGCCAGCATGACTGGTTTGTGGTTGCTGTCCTAGCCTCCCTTTCTGCATCTTTAGGGAGCCAGCACTTGTCAATGAGATGTAAGTCATGCCTTAAAAGAATGCTTGAATGTATTTGCCTTGTTGTAGTGCGGCATTGCCCTGCTGTGCAATGAGAAAAATGCATTCCGTGTGCTGTGGCAGCAGGTCAGCATCCCAAATGTTCTCCCCTCCAACGAGCGCACTGGGTCAGAATAATTCTGTTTTGGATTGTACAGGACAGTCTCCCGGGTAACACGCTTCACAGCAAATGCTCGGGGGGAACACGCCCTTGAATGCAAGGCAGTCAATGAGATTTATAATTACTGTGTTTTATAACCCTGCTCATTCAGGCAGGGGAGGATACTGCTGAGGAGATCTCCCACAACAGGAACGATACATTTGCAGCTACATAAATAGCAGTCGTTAATATGATTTGAAACCTGGGCTGCACAAAACGCTCATCTGTCCACTGCGCTGTCCGGTGTAACACAAACAATGCACGGCCTGGGGTTAAACCAAGCAGGGCATAAACCCGGGACTTCAGCTCCCCTCTCCCGGAGAAGGGGATGTGGAATCCACTCTGTATCACCAAAATCTTCTGATTGCATTAAGCAAGGTCCTGGCTGAAGGCCAGATCCCAGCTGTCCTTGTAGTGATAATGACCGCGCTCCCTCGGGGTGCTGAGCATGGGCAGAATCCAGCTGCATTCGCACACACGTAAATTGAGAGAACGCAGTGGTGTTAACGCTTGTGGGATGACAACACGAACCTATGGATGTCTCATCAACAGCCAGCTCCAAGCAGAGTGTGTTTGATTTGCAAAAGAGCCCGGAGGTAAAAAAAAAACCCAACATCTCCTGGTACAGTTTATCTGATGCTTTGTTTTTGAGTGTCCTTGATGCATAACAGCATGCTATCATCTCTAAAGATTAAAAACAATCCCTTCTTATTGCTCTGCTGGGTATTTACAAAGAAATTCATGCACAGATGAAAACAAATGCAGTGCCCAATGGCTCTGCAGAGATTCTTGGCCTCTAGTTTCAGGTAGTCTAGAGACAGTTTTAAACAAACATGGACCTCTTAAATCCTTGGCTACAGCTCCAGTGAGGCCGTGTTGGAAAGACTTCAGTAGCTTTAATGGGGTGAGGCTGGTAGAGGATTTTCATCATCTCCATTCTGTGATTTTTAGGGTACAGATTAACTAAGATCTGGAGTTTACCACGTGCAATACTGGATTTTCACTCTTTTTTTAAACTGGAGCTCCAAGTTAAATAACAACACCTTTGTTCAGGCTTGGTTTAAACAGAAATTCAAAGTACCTAGGTTGGTTTTCATGCTGTTGAGGTCTGGGGTTTTTGATGGACTAAAACACAAGTGGAAAAAGCCACCCTCCACTCATCAGCGCAGGACTGGGGCCCAAAATGACAGAGTTAAATACAGCATAATCTGAGAGAGCCTCAGGCACTGACGAAGGAACAGTTCAGCTCGCTTCACTTAACATGTCTTTCGCTTTTCCCCACTTGGCTTCATTGTTCAGAGGATCTGGCCCAGTACAAGAACGAAATCCCTCCCCCTAGCCCTAGTTCTGCTTCCAGCCTTTGCTGCTGGCTAGCTCTGATGGACAGCTGCAGGAGTTCCTTACGAAGACATCTATGTGACATTGCTGCACTTAGGAAGAGTCTGAAAAGAGGCTTTTTTCTTCACTCCTGCTTAGGCACTGGCTTTTGCTCAGACTGAAAAACACTCTGCAAATGTATACCTAAGGGTCTGGCTTTTAAGGGCTGGGCAAACTCATTCACAACATCACTTGCGAGGGAAAATAACTCCAGAGAGAACTAGCACAAGATGAAAATATTGATTTAGGGGTGCTGGCGGAATGGAGGATAACAGAGATCATGTCGAATACAAAACCATGCTCTGTGGCTGATAAACAGCCCCACAATGCAATGTATCGCAACCCGTAGGAAGGGAAGGAAGCCCCAGCAGGTCACGTTCAGACTGTACCTGCTGCACAGTTTCATCCTAGTTTTAAAAGATCTCTCTTTCATTTTAAAGTTAACTTTATACCTGCTACGCACTGCCCACTTGCTTTACTGCAGTGGAAGGTCGCCTGCTCTTCAGTCTCTATGCTGCCAGGGTTTTGAAACTGCCCTCAAGGTTTTAGACAGCAATAGCCAAAAAAGTCATCCCATGCCTCCCCTCACCCTCTTTAAGGCATTAAACTTATTTTGACTGCTTATCAAATACTTTGTCCTTGTTAACCTTGGCCTTCCCCTATCCTTTATTGTGGGGCCAGGGCTGCTGACCACGACTACTATCAGCCAGTAGTAGCACTAGCAACAGCACTACCATATTGCAGGATATGCTGTCACAGATACCTAAAAGCCATCATAATTCCTTTTAATTTGAAAGGTTTCACCTTTCACCATCAGCTCTGTGGTATCTCAGCAAGGAAAGTCTTTGCTAAAGGCACTTCTCTTCTAATAGGAGATGCAGAGAGGCAGTCCCTCTGTTTCTTCTCAAACTGCGACAACTGACCACTGAGATGGAAAAAGTTTGCAAGTCGTCTAGCTCAAAGTATGCAAAAATAGCAGGGCTGCACTTGCAACAAGGCTGCTTTTCTGCCCCTGTTTGATGCCAGCTTGTGAGGGTGAAATTGAGTAGTGCAAGAGTATCAAGATTTAATCCATTTATAGAACTTCAGTTGCATGAAGTTGATCTGAAAGGATTTGTGCTACATGTATATATCATGACTTGTCATAGCTGCCTGCATTGACACTACATTATGTGAGCATTCTTATTCCAGAGACTAGCTACATTGATAAAATCGGTACAGCTGACCAAGGTAAAAATAGATTTATAAAAACCAGGCTGCCTTTTGGCTCAAGGATCTCACATATAAGCTGTTTTTACTTTGTGATGCTGCTATTTTCGATGCTGCTATTTTGCATTTGCTGGTTTGGGAGAGCTGATACTAAACAATGTGTTACTTCCAAACCATTTCCTTTGATTGTTCTTCATTCACTACTCAAAGTAAGAGATTAGTTAAAAATGGTGCATGCTTCCAGTCTGATCTACTGTTGTCAGCCACCAAATAATAGAGAACTTCTCAGAGAACGCAAAATCTATGAGCTGAGAAAGTCTTCTGCAGAAATGTGACATGAACACTTATCTCAAATACTTGCACAATCATTTATCATCAGTGAAAAGCAGTTCTGAGCTTTCAAGATTGCTTGTTTGACCTATTTGTGGTATTCTAGGAACAACAGCAAGGAATGCTAAAGTGAGGGTTTCTGCTCCTGCAGCCTGGAAACCTCAAGGGCCTGTGGGTTTTATTTACTTTCCTTGCTCTCAAGGCAAGACACTTTTCAGGCAAACAGGATAGCAAACGGTCCATGGACCTGGTGCTGAAGATACTGCAGGCAATTTTGCTCTCAATATGCATGAAATGTATGCAGAATCTCTTACTCTCACTGCAGTCACAGGGAGAACTGTTATCTGCTGTACTGCAGAAGCCTGTCCTGAACTATCCTCACGTATATAATCTCAGTTCGGAAAAGACCTAAATGCTGTGGGGTCTGTATGTTAACAAGTCTGTAAGCTCACCTACAACATCAAGCTTTGAGCCCACAAGGGGATCATACAGGATGTTAGAAACACTTCACTGTGGCATTTGTTTAATTTTTCCTAGCTTCATTTATCTTTATTAGTCACTCCTGTGCTCTGCTGAGCAAGTGACAGCCTCAGAGAGAAAACACCACTGCTTGCCAACCTGGCACAAAGTTCACTACAACCAGAAGTTCACAAACTCTGTAGACTTTTAGATGTGAGGGAATAATACTGCTCTCTTATTAAAAACCATACAGTCCCATAAAAGTGCCAAACCTGCTTGCCATCAGCTGCTTTAGGAAACACTGCCCAGGGGAGTATTTACATAAGGATGAAGCTAAACTTTCTCCTTGTTTAAAAAAAATAATCACAAGCTCAGAGCTGCTTAGGAATTTATTTTAAATGCAATTAGTAGTTCATCCTTCACTAGCAATTAGGTTGGCGGGGCTGGTATGTTACGTGCAAATGTGCTGAATGACTGATGTAAGGAAGGAGAAGCAGTGCGGTACCCCTGTATGTTAGGAAGTGTTTTGATCGCATAGAGCTTAACGACGGTGACAATAGGGTTGAGTGTTTATGGGTAAGAATCAGGGGGAAGGCCAACAAGTCAGGTATCATGGTGTTAGTCTGTTACAGACCACCCAACCAGGGTGAAAAGGAAGATGAAATATTCTATAAGCAGCTGAGAGCAGTCTGACAGTCATATAATCATAGAATATCATGCTGAAAGGGACCTCAAGGATCATTTGGTCCAACTTTTCTTGGCAAACCATGACCTAGAACAGATGCCCCAGCAGCCTGTACAGCAGAATCTTAAGTCCAGTGTTGGGGAGTCCATCTAGATTATTCCAATGGCTGATTGTTCTCACTGTGAAAAATCTTCCTCTAGTGCCCAACTAGAATCTCCTCAGGAGTAACTTGCACTCATTACCCCTTGTCTTCTCCATTGCTAGCCTGTGTTCTTGTGGGTGATTTCATCACCTTACAGACATGGGCTTAGAGCAAAAGCATGGATGGTGGATTCCCTGTGGGTCTCTGGGTTGTGTTTGCATGGTAAGGTTTTGGTAGTAGATTGCCTCAGAGGCAGCCAACGTCAACCTACCGCATTCTCCATTTTGAGTATCCAGCATCTTTCCCTACTCACTTCAGGATCACTAACTGCTTACAAACAAGGCCTCACTCTTTCAACAAATTAGACTCCTCCTGCCCCAGCCTGGTTAGTTCTGCAAGGAAAGTCCTCTCTAGAATAGGGCTCTTTGTTTTCTCACTCCACCCTACCCTGGGGCACAGCTCACTTACCAAACAGTGCTGGGACATGTCCCATTTCCAAAGCACCAGACCCCAACCAGAAGAGATGGCTCAGTGTGCACAGGGGATGCTCCTTCCATCTAGGACTTCATAACCAAACTTGAGCCTGCTAAAACCAGCCGACACGATGCTTCTTGTAAATCTGAGGTACACAAATGTGTGTGTACACACAGACACACACATTTACCTCCCTGCTGCAGGCCACAGAGAATGCCAGAACCATTCCAGCAGCTTGGCTGTTTACAAACACTGAAAGCGTAAAATCACAGGTCACATCATGGTGCCTCCCACCAAGATGTCTTACTTCAACAGCTTCCCAGTGACTACTGATGTCCCAACAGGCCTAACTTACTCATATTTCTCTGCTTTAGCTCGTGTTGTCTTGGACAATACCATTCCCTACTGTCTACAGTGTGGAAAAAAGCCTTAACACTGTGGCTTTCTGCACAACGGGCACTGTGGGTTACTGAAAAACTCAGGGTTGATACCAAAATGTCAGCATAACTCAGAGATGGCAGCTCTGTATTTTATTTAAGCACTGACCAAGCAATCTTATACTTACTCTTGGGTGTAAAACACTTACTTGCTGTAAGTGACCATTATGTGTGATTTGCCTCTAGCCCTTAGTGACTCAGGTCTTTCTTGCCATGTCAGCCTCACGAGTCTCCCTGGAGCATTAAAAGGAACTTCCTTTGCTGAACAGTGACATCCTGTACCTGGGATGGAATGACCCCATGCAGCTGTACAGACTGGATGCCAAATGGGGAGAAGCAGCTCAGCAGGGATCCGGTGCAGCACTGAAGATAAGCCTTTCATACTTGCACTGCATTAGGTAATGCATCTTAGCAGACTGAAAGTAATTATTTCCTGCTATTTGGCATAGATCTGGAGTGCTGTCACCAGTTTTGAGTTCTCCAGTGCCAGAAAGATGATGACAAACTAGAGAAAGGCATCTGGAGGGCCACTGACATGGTTGGGGAGACCATGATATGAAGAGTCTGAGATGAACATTTATTCAGCCTTTCCCTCTCTAGGCTGAGAAGGTATCCAACTGCCATCTTCAGCTACCTAACAGGTAACTGGAAAAGATGGTACCAAACTTTTCTCAGAGGTGCTTGGCTGCAACAGATTTAAGGCACAGCAAGGGAAATTCTGGTTGTTAGCTATGAAGAAAAAAGTCTTCACAAGGAGGGGTGCAGCATCAGAACTCAGGCACAGAGAGATAGCAGCATATTCATCCTTGGAAATGAATGTCCTGCTATGTCAAAGCTCAGCTGGACATAGTCCTGAGCAATCTGCTCTATATTTGACCTCTGTGAGCAGGAGGTGGGACCAGACGACCTCCAGAGGAAAGGTCGTTCCTCACCTACATTCTTCTGTGATTCTAATGCGCCTCATGACATGTGCGCTAAGATATTAAGCTCACTTAATATATCATCACTGGTGTCAGGTGTCATCAACACTCTCATCAGCGGGAACACTGCCGAGCTGACTCAAATACTGTACATCTTGTCTAAATGCAATTAAAAAGGCACATGGCAGTATCTGTGTATCTCAATTAGCCTGGTACCATGCATGCTGACATTCAAAATTAGCTGACTTGGAGGCCTGTTCCCCACTCAGTTCAGGGATTATATTGAGCTTGCCTGGTCTGTTGTAAAACTTACTCAGGCTCACAAAGTAACACCCTCCTTCAGAGTCACATTAGCTGCAATTTGTATTTTAGAGGAATCCAAGCAAAGCTCACACAGTACCAGTCTAATGAATCAAACCCTAAAAGATTAACGTTCCTGAGTAAAGCAGCAAACCTCACACAGAGCTCCACAGACCTGCCTCCCCTTTTATTGCTCTGCTTTTAGGATGTAAGAGGAGCAGCGGGCAATGACGTCTCTTCCACACTGGCATCTATCATCGTAATGTTAAGTGCTAGCTCCTATCACCCCCGTAATCCTGTTTGGGAAGCTCCGCTACAGCATTTACGTTCTTATCTTTGTTTAGACAATGCTGGCAAATAAAAGCATAAGCAAATAATCTCCACTGTACAGCTTGGCACTGCTGAGATGCTGCCATTTGTGTTCCAGTTGTTTTTTATTTGCAGTCTCTTATGCCAGTGACAATCTTGGAAAGCAGATGCAGCCCGGTAAGTGACGCAACTGTAAAACTGATGCTTTAATGAGCCTACTCTTTGTATTAAAATGAATGCTGAACAGGTGAACACAGGCAATAAGAGAATGGGGCTAAATATGAAAACATCAGTGCAGTAATTTCTCTGGAACAAGTCAGTGTAATTTCATCTCATCTCATTTCCTGCCTTAGGCCATGTACTAGGAGATACTCAGCTGCCTCATGTGATTAATTTAAAGAGGTATGAGATCTATACAAACATAAGCACCCACTTTAATTGCACAGCCTCTCTATACCCCAGGGGAAGAACAGAGGTAGGCTCTCCACAGAGAGAGAAGAGCAGGAGCCAAAGAGACGGAGCTCTGCACCAACCTTGGAGAAGTCCCTTTCTCTGGACAGCACATGAAGAGAGTGACCAACTCATCTTCCTAAGCTAAAGGCTGAGAACTAGGCAATGTGAATCTTCACCTATGACTTACAAGTACTTAAAATGGAATTGCCTCCTCAGACTCTCAAAAGCAAACAGGAAGTATAAAAGCCCATTGCTTTGTTCACCTCTTACAAAGCCGATGGATATTAAGTAAGGCATGACAGAAAAATTGCTATCCACCCGACTTCCAAAAATACTAGTAACCAGGACCGATTTAGGCAAACAATTATATCCGACAAAGCCAGTGAACTGCATGACTCCAGAGAGCAACTGCAAGACAGAGATGCTCGAGCCTGTTTCTGATTAAGCAACTCCCAGTTGGTATGCTGTGCCCAACGACTGCCTCCAGTCTGTGCCCTTCATGATGGAAGGAAGGCTCAGCTCACTACACTGGTCATAAATCTCCTCACTGAAAGGTGATTAGCTTGAAAATCCCCTGTTGTTCTGTCAGGGAGCCATACAGAAGAGGTGCAAATCCATTAAATTACAACTTGCAGATATGCATCCAAGGAGAATACATGGCATTTGGTGATATATGGAAACTACTGCATTACACCGTCAGACAGCTTATACGAGTATCTGCCCCAAATTAACATTCTTGCCATCTGATTCTTATTAGACTCATTCAACTGTTCCGTTAATCTTATATTTTTCCTCCCAAGGGATTAACAGTGATTTTTTTCTCTTGTGCACACACAGGATGCTCATACTGTTTCCTACAGGGCGGATTCATTCAATAAGGAACTATGCTATTAAACCTGACTTGACGTTATTGTCAATAGAGCTGAGCTGCCACAATGCTGCTTATTTTTAAGAGAACTTCAATGCGACTCTCCTGTGAGTCCAGCTACATCCATCATTTCACTCCATGATACACACAAGTCACTTGACAGCTCATTAAATATATATATAGAAAGCTGGAGGTCAGGGCTGTGTTCCAGGGAAGCCTTAACAACATTCAAACTCCACCTCTAATCTAAAGAATAATAAAGCTAAAAATAATTACAGAATGCTTCTGGGAATAGAAGTTCTTTAACAGAAAAAGCAAACAGGAAGGCAGGACAGCAGGTGGGCCTGTAAGACATTATTAGGGGGATGCTCTGGTTTCAGGTCACAAGTATGGTCACAGTATGAATTCAGTTACTGGTAGTCTGGGGAAGGCAGACTGCATGCCTGCATGGGCTGTCACTCTTTTGGGTCTGCTTCAGTCCTGCTTACAGAGACCTTTGGGACTGCCCCCTCCATCCCTGGTAAACAGATCAAGCTCCAGTATCATAGGGGTCAGATTGCTTCTCCCACATCTCATCCTAGAAGGCTGCTCCAGAACCTCTCTGCACCAAAGGCCAGGAACCCTCTTCAATCTCCAGCACCAATTTACAGCAGATAAACCTGCATCCTTTAGCTGATGCAGCTTTTTTCTCCCCATAGCATTCACTATTAGTTTCCAGACATACCTGCAGAAACCAAGTGTATCACTTCCCAGTCTTTGTTTTGCTGCCCTGGCAAGTCAGGATCTTTCCTGCCCACCCCTGACCCAAACATGGGCAGTTTGGGTTTATTTCCTCTCCTCTGCTTCCACCTGGGAATTCTCTTTTGAGCAGTTTCGGCAGCATTAGCAGTATTAAACAGCAGCTCATTGATAAGAGTGGAGCTTTATAGAAGCATGAGAAAGGACAAGAGGAAAGGGGCAAGAGGAGTGTTTCCAACATGTAAAACATGCACAAGTTTAGATGTCACAAAGAACAAACAGGAAACCTATATTAAGTTCTTGCCTCAGGAGTCGAATTTTCCGAAGGGCTGAGGAGCTCCTCCCAATTTCTTGGTCCTGGATTGATTGTTCTGTTGTTTTCAGACACTCCTTCAACGCCACTGGAACAAGCTTCTGACCTAAGTGCACTTTCAGATTCTTTGCAGTGAATTTTACCTTTCTTGGATAAAATAGCAAATAAATAGCATCAAAAGAGCCTTGTGGGGCAAATCAAGCTTAGGTTCATCTCCTGCAAAAATCTACAAGGCAGAGAGGGATGGAAAAGGAAGAAACAACCTGCTGAACGGCTAATGGTAGAGAAAAGAAGTGATTTTAACTGTCTCTGAGTCGTCAATGCTTTACCTTGGTATTTTAAAGTAAGCAGCAGTCTCTTCTATGTCCCTTCCACGTCTTTCCCCTCCCCTTCTTGCTTAGACTCTATATACCTATAGATCACCATTTGCCTGCACTGGGGAAATGCAGTGCACTGAATAGAAAAAAACCTGAGAAAAATTGTTAGCAGTCCATAGGGATTTCCCCACATCAAGGTAAAACTTATGGGGTGGGCTGAACCGTTGAAACATTCTGTAGTACCAGAGTAGTCCAAAAATATCCTGCTGGAGACTAGGGCTTAGCAAATTCATCCTTCCAGTGTTTTCTTGTACACTCCATATTAGGTAGACCTAAGAGAGCCCCAGAGTCTGTTGCTCTCCCGGCTGCATCACGGAAGACGTCACTGCTCTTCCTTTGGGTTGCTAGAATCTCCTGTTGACTGTCACTATTACTTAATTAAGAAAGAAGGGGGGGAAAAAAAAGGCACTTTGTTCAAGGTTGCTCCATTTTTGGAAAGGCTTGCAATGACTGTCTACTCCAATGCTTTTCCTACCTTTAGCTCTGTCATGTCTCTCTTAAAAATCCAACCCCCTTCTCACCAGGGGAAGCTGCAGAACTGTACTGGTACAAAGACGTTCTGCACACACTGAATTTGCAGAGCAGAAGGATACATTCACTGTCAGAGAAAGGAAGCTCCCTCCCTCCCTTCCTCCCTCCCCCCTTGCAAAAAGCTATTTTTTGCAGGCGTTGTCATATCTTATTCCCAGGAAGAGAAGAGGGCTGTGCTAGAAAGCCATCGGATTCACATTTGCTTCTGTTTTACTCTGTCCTTCACAGCGTTGCTCTAACAATTCATCACTATGATGGAGGGCAAGGCAAAACACACAGGCAAGGCGGACTCCTCTAATGAAAACAAATCTTTGCTAGAGAGGAAATAGTTCATAGATTTGCCTCCTAATCCCACTCCCACTGCAATAATGTTTTCATCACTACTTACATTTAGGGACATAAGGGTACTCAGCGCTATAAAGCACATCATTTGTGCTGAACAGTAGCAGTACTTTGCCCAAAATAATTTGTGGTCCAAAAGCCCAAATGAATAAAGCACCACAGGAATCAAGACATATAATTACAATAAATAAGATCTTGTGCTTACAGAGCGCCTGTCATCTCAAAGTACGTGCAGATATTAATTAAGCTCCACAAACCCCAGATGAAGTAGATTAGTAGCTTCATCCCTGTTTCACAGAGGTTCAGTGTAAAGTGTGACACATAATCACAGCTGAAAGTGCAGCGGAGCTGGCAGTGCTGGGGATGGAGGGAGCCAGGGCTCCACCTCCTCTCCAGCCCTCTTCAGTGAATTGCCTTCAATGGAAAATGACTTGAGTTGCGGTTCTGCGCTCTCTGGAAGAGGAAGGACCCACCCTGTTGCACAACAGCAGCAAAGCCCTCGCCTGAAGTGTTTTGATACATGCCATGAAACGGCGCTGGGTTTGGGAAGGGAAAGCAGGAACTCGCTTGCTCCGTCCCGCATCTTGCCTTTGGGTGCTCAATCTCGCTCCTTCTAAAATGCCAAGAGATCACCTCTGTGTCAGCATCCCTTATATAAACAGTCCCAGTAACATGGCTCGTGGCTTCACAGGTTTGGAGGACACGGCATACATTAAGTCTTACGTACTGTAATCTGCAATGTTGGCTTTCACCTTTCTATTTCTGTGCATCTCACTATGTGATAACTCAGAAGCCACACAGACCTAGGATCACACAGACGCGATGTAATTAAAAGCCATAGTGAGTCTAAACCTTACAAATAACTCTCGCTTGAAACAGGTTTCACATACAGAAATTCTGGATAATAAACAGAAATAATACAATCTGTTACCGTCCAAAAATATTTAATATAATGAATGTACTGTATACACTTAAGAAAAACCTAAAAAATGGTGTTACTATTAAAGCTTCCATTGTTTTGTATGCTAAAGAACAGTTACAAATTCATTTTGCTATCATTATCTACTGAGATTCAAGTTCTTATGACAGCAATTTGTCAAAGATTCCCTTTAAATGATAGCTGTGATTATGTAAAACATTTTCAGTATCACAACAGGAACTGTCCACTTCATCAAAATTACCCAATGCCTAATACTGCCTATCACCTTTGCCAAAAGCAGAGCAAAGGGAGCATCAAATGCAGCTAAGAAGAAGTATCTCCAAAACATGTTGCTCATTGTGACTCTAGATACAACTATCCACCTAATTACACTCAGGACAAACGCACAGTTGTCCTAGACTACTTGGGGATGCATTTTAATTGTGATGTTTAATTCCCTGTATCCAAATACAAAAAAAAAACCTGAGCAAGAAATGTCACTAGAAAATGGAAACAGAGCACGCTGTACTTACCTACAAAATAGCTAACAAACTGGATAAACCATGGACATAAAGCAGCTCCTCAGATGATAAATAACTCTTAATGTTAAAACTATGCTCTTTTGTTCCCACATTTAAGCACAGAATGCATTCTAACTTCAGCTTTCAATGTAAAAATGCTTTTAATTAGGGTCCTAGCCACCTTACAAGACATAGAGACAATGGAGTTATAATAATTTACCCATGCTGAGAATCTGTCCCATGATTTATATGATTACTTCATGGCAGCGTGAAACAAATCCCCAAGGAAGTAATGCATGCCATCCTTGAAAATATTAAGCAATCAAGCTATGTTTTTATTATGTGAATGGATGCCTTTGAAAACAAGGATGCATGCACCATACTGTGAGGTAAAATGAGATAAATGAACAGAAATAATTCATTTCCATGTTCTACTCAGGGGAAACTGTAGTCTTCGAATTATCCTGATGCTACCAAATGAGAGTCTGGAGACAATGGGTTGACTCTTCTTCTAAAATGAACATGCAATTGCATCCTAAGTACACAATGAAGGCCAAATTAAACAGTTCAGGACTCTTTGTAAAGGCTCTTTCTTTGTATTCAGCCCCTGCATCCAACTAAACAATTAAGAGCAGTAGATTTAAACAAATCATCATATAGTTTTTAAACACTCAAATCTAATCAAAAGGACAAAAGGAACATCATAAAAACCCCTTCTGTCAAGCAAGCTCTTCAGCTTCTAGCATTACCAGCAGAGAGAAATTTGTGTTCTTCAGCTGAAAGGATGTCTCTAGCAAGCAGAATGAAGAATATATCAAAGACTAGAGCTGCAGGCTTCTTGTCTGCGTTGTATTCAGACTGGGACACTGACATCTCTGCAAGGACCCAAGACAACACCGTTACATTGCTCCTTGATATTATAAATCACAATGCATTCAATCAGGGGTGCTGACCATTCAGAAAATAATAGAGACCCTGCAGGCATGAGAAGATGGAAACGGCTGTGATAATGAGATCAGGTTAATACAAAAGGTTTCAAATAGAATGTATACAAAAGATTTCAAATAGAATGTTGTATTTGTATGAAAATGCATATAGGTAATAATTATATGAGTAGAAGACCATGGGACAGTGAGAGGTTTTTTAATATTGAGACTCCAACACTACCTTTGAAGCTAAGCTAGTCTGTTCTGGGAGCATTATTTGCTCTAGTCTTCTTATCTTAATAAGAACTGTTAGAAGTTCAGAGAGAGGCAACAGCAATAATGAAAGGAATGGGACTGGTCTGGTGATAGGTATCTATAAAATCAGTAATGGAAGGGGGATGATTAAGAATCAGTGATGTGTTATGTCTTCCAGAATTTGACCTAGGTGCATCAGTTTGGCTAAGGAAAAGCTGCATCCAGAACATATAGTTTGGCAGCTCTTTGTACAACAGAAAGTAGACCTGTGGGTCTCCTTGCCGAAGGGTACTGTCAATGCTGAAAGACAACAGGCTCAAGACAAGTTCATGAAGGAGAAATCCACTGTGAATTATTAAGCAAGTAGAACCTGCATCTACTTCAGGATGTCCCTGACTGAAGTCATAACCTCAGAAGTACCACATTTGCCTGCCCTCACTTTGTGGGTATGACTGGATGGAATGCAGCTTTGCAGAGAAGGCCCTGATGGACAACAAGCTGGCCACGAGCCAGCAATGTGCCCTTGCTGCAAAGGCAGCTAATGGCATCCTGGACTGCACGAGGAAGAGTGCTGCCACAAGTCTGAGCGAGGCACTCCTTCCTCTTTACTCTGTACTAGTGAGGCCACGCCTGGAGTGCTGTGTCTGGTTCTGGGCTCCTCAGTAGGAGGAGGGCATGGACTTACTGGAAAGAGTCCAGCAAAGGGCCACTGGGATCATTAAGGGGCTGGAGCATCTGTCATACAAGGAGAAGCGGAGATAACTGGGACTGTTAATGTAGAATAGAAGTCTCAGGTGGGATCTTACCAATATGGTTAAACATCTGAGGGTAAGGTGTAAAGAAGATGGAACCAGACTGCCTTGTGACTGGATGTGCAGAAACCAAAGAGAAAAAATTCCATTTAAACATGAGGTTCAGCTTTGTTTGTTGTAAGGATGATCAAACACTGGAGGAAGTTGCCCAGAGAGGCTGGGGAGTCTCCATCCTTGGAGATACTCAGCCTTCAGCTGGACACAGTCCTGGTACCCTGCTTTAGCTGAACCTGCTTGAGCAGTGGGCTGGATTACATGATCTCCCCAAGACCCTTTACAACCTCCACCATTCCATGACTCAAACTGCATTCACCATAGGAACTTCTTCAAAAAATAACCAGGCCCTCTTGGGGAAAGGCCAAAATCTACAAATGTCAGAAAACAAGGGTCACAAAACAGCCTACAGTCAATTTGTTGGCTCAGCTGACGTGACTTCAACCCAGATGTGTGGGAAGCTAGTTTCTCCTACTTTGGTTAGAGGTAGGACTGCACAGTATATGACTGTAAAGCCCTTCTGCACGGCTGCCAATCATGTTTTGTGCTACAGATGACTGTCTCTCTAAGAAAAAGCAGAACTCTCATGATCAGCACAACTGATGTTACCTGTATATTCTATTTAACTTGATTACAGAACAAATCAAACTCATTTACACTAGATTATATTTGCCACACATTTCTGTGCTCACAACAGAACACAGAATTACTTTATAAACATTGCTTTCCAATTTAACCTCCGGAAAAACCCACCAAACAAAGCCCAATATACATTTCATTTTGCTTTGCTATCGAGCATAGGGATGAGGCAGTGCAGGCAGCTTCATGGCACTTTGATAACAACCTTATCATCTTTGCCCCAGCCTTTGAAAGAAGTGAGGAACCATCACCATCTTCTACTGCAATCAGTAAGACTTAAGAATGATTCAAGCAATTTTAATTTGGTTTGATGGTATTTTTTGTTGTTTTCATTAAATCTGGCACAGTGAAGGAGATCAGACTGCCCATTTTTCCCCCCTTTAAATACATGATTTTCTTTCTTCTTCCCTGTACTAAAACGTTGAGAATTGTTCTAACTCGACAAAGTCCTATGTGAGATGCATGCCGGGCAGGAGTCTTCTGAATATCTCAGCATGTTTCTAGTTTTTCTTGCAATATTATGTATGGAGCTTTAGGACTCAAATCCAACATGCTGGCTTTGATTTTCTCCTCCTCTGAATCAAAGGGAGAATGATACTGAATGCACTGTGGCTGGGAACTAGCAAATCTCAATTTCTCTAGCGACATACAGGTAGGTGGATTTGTTTCTTGCTTTACAAGGAGGTGTCATCTGCTCTGGCTTATGTTATATTTTCTGACTTGGTTGGGCACATGTCAGTTTTGTTACCACCATCCCAAAGCTGTGTATATCGTGATGTTATATAACCAAATTTGGAACCTGCTGGAAGAAGTAAGCTGTAGTGATTTTGTTTAGAAATGTGCTGTCAGAGATCAGCATCTGGCATGGCTGACTAGTCACAGCGTAAGACGAGGGGATACAGGCTACGCTCTTGTTCCTGGACCAGTGAATATACCCACTTAGTGGAATCTCCATCAGCCCCTTTGGGAGGGAGAAGGGCTCTATAATCCTTGTGAGCAGGCTCCAGAAAGGGAAAGAAGAAAAGAACAGGGCTGTTCTAATAAAGGCAGCTAAGACGGAAACAGGTTAGACAGAATGAGGAGAAATGTGGAAAATACACCTCTAGTAAGTTGTATTTCTTAAAAAGAGCTGTGGTCTTACAGCATGCACAGTTTCTAAGGGCCAAGACAAGCTAATTGTTTCTGACAGCAGAGTTGTTCAACCAAAGGAGTAGCTCCACACCTCATCAGGAGCCCTGTGGTACATAAGAGTGTTCCCAAGAGCCCACTAAACTGATTCTATTTTCCAAATGAAAACAGAACTCCTCAACAAATGTGCTTCCTTAGATTAGGTATTAGCCCGTAGTATTTACTTTGTAAAGGCCATTGGTGGATTCTTAATACAGGCTTAAGGATCCTGTGGCATCGCTTAAAAAGTGTAAGTGCTATCAAGAAGCAGCACAACTATGTGGTATTTTCAGTGTGCTTGTGGTTTCCTAACCACAGTATCGGACACCAAGTGCCAACAGCCCTTACAATGAAGCAGTGTGCGGTACCCGCCTCATCAGACGCATTCAGTACTGCAGTCCTGCTGTATAGTGCAGCTCTTCCATGCAGCAGCATCCTTTATATGGAAAGCACACTGATTTGACAGCTATTGTAAACACCCTACAGTCACAGTAAAACATAGCATTTTCAGCTACAGAGAGAAAGAGCTTGTGTTTATTATGGTGGTGACTCTACCCTGTGTAAAAGTGAAGCTATTGACACTCGATGGACTCATTCATTGCTAAATTCGTGTCCTTCATTTAAAGCCAGCAGTGCTCTTCAGGTTGGAATTCTCCAAATATAGCTTTGACAACCCAGTTCTGAGAGCCCAGGGGAAGAGACATGACTACTTTGCTAATTGATGCTGATACACCAGAGAGAATCGGCCCTGTCTGCAGCAGAGTTTTCCCTTAAAGTGGACTAGGTCGGCTGGACGGCAGCTGCACTAAATCAAACAGCAATTCTCATAACCAGACTCTCTTTCCCTAAATTATTACACATCCACAACAGTATCGCTACAGTGGGAAAACTACGTACTCAAATGTTTGGGGAGACCAGCACTGAAACAGCATGTGTGAACTGAATTTCAGCTGCCTGTGTGTCTTCCATAGTTTCAAGCCACTTGGAACTAGCTGATAATCCTGTCTGGCCTCTTGCATAATACAAGACATTGATGTCCCTCTGGAAAGAAACTGAACATACAGTGCTCAAAGAACTTGTATTTTTAATAACAGTACAGCTAGTACTTGCCTATTACATACATTTCAGAAAGGTATCAATTCTTCTGATGGCCTTGAGGAGATGCAGAATTTAACACTTGTTATATTATAACTTCAGTTGCATAAACCCAGCCTTAAGGTCTTCACGGGGACACTGTCTCATTCAGTACACAGGACAAAATCATTTAGCCACTCAATATTTTATTTTTGCCCTTTTTGTTTGATGCATAGCCCTAAAAGCCTTGTTTACTGCACAGTATTCCAAGCTCTGTTCTGAAGGCAGAATGATTAATTTCTTTAGAGGCTTTTCTATAGTGCTCATCAGATGCTTTTAACTTGTTATGTGCAATTTCCTAGCTTTTGGAAAAATATACAAAGGAGTGCCATTATGTGGCATCCTAGAAGTACTGCCACGATTCGTATCAGCAGGGATAGACCAAACCTTTGCTATCTTAGCTAACAGGTGTAAAACACAGGCTGCTAGCATGCTCAAGCTACAGGAGATGAGGCACATGCTTAAGCAAGTGATTTTCACTGGTATTTACTGGCACTAGGATGGGAAGAGTCAGAATATTAAGGAGACTGAAGGCTATGGAGTGACTAACTTGCAGGTTCATGCTCCTTTGAATGTCTCATAAAATCGACCTCTTTAACTCATCCCTTCCAACATGCCCGCCCCTCAGCTCATGTGTCTTGGCCTGTTTCCTTACTCCAGTCCCATTCTTCTTATCTACCCAGTCTTACATAGTATTACCTATCTTAATTTCTTCCTATCCTTATTTCTCTTGCTTTGTTACCAAGTTTATCTTTCCTCTTCCCGACTTGCTCACAGACTGAGTCTCTGCCCTCAGCCTCTGTCTTTAACCTCTCCTCAATTTTACTTCTACTCCTTGACTAAGAGATGTAGCTTACTGGGGTTTGAGGGGAACGAGCATTCACAGACTCCTTAGAGATTTCAGAAATACCTATCTACTAAGCACATACAAAATGTGGGTTTTTAAAGGTTATAACTTGGGTAACCTAGGAAGGATTTTCTTAGGGATGGTAAAAAGTGCATTAATAGATGACAAAGATTACCTATTCCTGACGAAACCCAGAGGCACTAAAGCACAGTAAATAAGATGTCACTGAAGCCTTGAAGGTCTCTTCTTTAGCTTCATTTTCAGAAACAGTCAAGCCGTGTTGGGTGACATTTTCCAAAGTAAACTGGGCCAGAGCAGATGTGCGTCTCAGAAATTTTTATTCCAAATGACTACAGTTTCAGAAAACTGAAATGAGAAGACACAGTATGTGGTTCTGCCCATAAAATGAGACAGAAATGAAAGCTATTAATATCATGTTGGCATCTAACTTGATGGCTGCTCTGATACCAGCAACTTGTCTGAAATCATGACACTACCTGAACAAAGAATGCATTCTATCTCGCCAAGTTTCTACTGCCTGATTTTCTAAAGGTTAGATTACAGCAACAAAGTAATATTATTGCCCCATATAAGCCTGATATATGCATAACTATTTCGTAACCTTTCCCTGACATATTGTCGTGGTTTAAGCCCAGCCGTAACTCAGAACCACCCAGTCTCTCTTTCACTCCCCCTCTTCCCCCCCAGCTCCCAGAGGGATGGGGAAGAGAATCGAAAGAATTTAACTCCCATGGGTTGAGATAAGAACAGCCCAGTAACTAAGGTATAACACAAACCACTGCTGCTACCACCAATGAGAATAATGATAAGCAAAATAACAAGGGAAGAGAACACAACCGCTCACCACCCGCCGACCGATACCCAGCCCGACCGAGCAGTGATCTCGCCCTTCCGGGTAACTGCTCCCAGTTTATATAGCGGGCATGACGTGATGTGGTATGGAATACCTCTTTGGCTAGTTTGGGTCAGGTGTCCTGTCTCTGCTTCCTCCCAGCTTCCCCTCCTCCCTGGCAGAGCTGAGACTCACAAAGTCCTTGGTCAGACTAAACATTACTGAGCAGCAACTGAAAACGTCGGTGTTGTCAGTGCTGTTCCCAGGCTGAAAGTCAAAACCACAGCACTGCACGAAGTACTAAGAAGGAGACAAAATGACTGCTACTGCTGAACCCAGGACACATGCACCAGCTATTCATTTGCTAGTTTTGCACTGAACATTCAGGATTAAAAATATCTCGTTCCTTGCCTGTAGGTTCTATTCTTTTCTCTCAATTACAACTTCACTTTACGTTTGTCCTGTTGTGAGCTGACACCCCTTCAGTTTTGGAGTTGCCTGCAAACCTCATCAGGACCGAATTTATACCAGGAAATACAAATCTGCTAGCGAAGACACAAAGCAGTCACACAGGTATAGAATTCCCGTAAAAATTACATTAGTCAAGAAAGACTTCTAAAACCCAAGAGAGGCGTAGTAAGGCTCGCAGTTAAGATGAGACATCATGATGAAGTATGATTAACTGTTCTGATTTTGTAAGATAAGTGGGTTTTGGTCTTCCACAAAGCTCCCTGTATTATTATTATTAAGCCTATAAGTAAGTTTGTTTTGGGGATGATGCAACAGAAACATACTTGCTGGGTAGGAGTGTTTCCAAAAAGACCCACAAACATGGAGTCACTGCCCCTACACAAGGCTGGAGCTAAGCCGCAGCTTAAGACAGTAACAGATTAGTTTTACTGTAAACTCACAGTTTATCTTGATTTGAGTAGACACAAGACTCTGACCCCATATATACATGGAGTACCATATATACATGGTATATATTTGTACCCATGGGGTACAAACCCCATATATATCTACATTCTATAGTTACTTAGTTGAGATCTTTCAAACATCGGTGTACTGCTAATTTAAAACGTGTAACAGTTAGTAGGAAAAGCAGCAAAGACAGTGAGTTGATTTCTAAAACCATCACTAAAATATTTACTTTTGACACAAGTCCTAATTAGTTAAAAACATTTAATCCAGTCTTAAAACAGAGGTTCAAGCTACCCAGTTTATTCTTGGATCAGTCACTTGCTCTCAGGATTAGGAAGATAATGAAACCCAGAGCAAGTATGAGCCCTCTTTCCTCTTATTACAGTTAATCAAGAACATAAATACTATAATGGAGCTGAGCCCCTGCAAACTCACCAGGCTGTGCATAATTTCCACTCCAGCTGGATTCACTGTGAGTGCTTCATCATACAATTGCCTCGCCTCCTCCAAATTGCCTTTCATCTCTGCAAGCTTCCCCCGCATGTACAGTACAGCGTGAGATGTGGGGAAAAGACTAGCTGCCTCCTGGATACAAAAGCCTGCTTCTTTGAGATGCTGCTGTTCCATGAAGAGTTCAGCTAAAAAAATAACCACAAACACAAAAACCAAAAAACACCCTACCATTAGTTGAAGTAAGTCAGAGACCTTTCTTCACATTAACTACACATCATCTCCCTTAAGCATACTAAGACATGATGCCATGATGCTGCACAATGCTTACTACTATAGTTAGTGCTTACTATCACAAGTGGATTTACTGAATGGTTCTTTTTTTAATGCTAAGGGCTCTACACAGACATCCACAGAAACCTTTAGGTGATGTCCTGACAAAGGATGGCCTTAAGGATTAGTCAATCAGGAATGTAAACAGTGCTGAACTGAGCCCTAAGGAAGCAGGGCTGGTAGCCCCTTGGAGTCATCATATGTATTTCCAAATAATCTGAAGGAAAAAGAACAGAATAAGCCATCACCGTCTGCTGAGCACTTTAAACATGTCAGAGTAATGGGATACATGTGACGGAGCTGGACATCAGATAACTTATTTAAAAGAGTATTTCCACATTTTAAAAGATTATTAGAAGTGTTTCTGCTTATTTGTCTAGTTTATGAGATAGCAGTCCCTTAACTTTTCAGAGTCTATTAAAATCAAAAGGTTTTTACCATAGAGAATTACTTATATTGTGTATTCCCATATTTACTTCCTCACACATATGGTACAGAAAAAATGAGAACTCTTGGAACAGACTGCTTAGTCATTTACTTTCTTCAACTATCAGCAACTATCTTAGTGGTTTTCTTAGGAAAAAAAAAATAAGTAACAGGCATCCTGATACGCTCCATTGCTTATTTTTACGTAAAGTAAATTTCTCATGTTAAACAGATTTCATAACATATCTCGTGGTTAAACATTAACACTTCTCAGGATTTGGACCAGAACATCACTGGACTAGATGATTGCTCTACAACCCTTCCAACTGAAATAGTGAATTCTAATTCTAGATTTATTAGGCATCCTACCCTTGCAAAAGACTTCAAAAGTGATATTCAATTTTCACTGCCACACATAACTGAATAGGGAAACTGTTTTTAGAAACACATATATGCACGTATAGAATCACAGAATGGTTTGGGTTGGAGGACACCTTACAGCTCATCCAGTTCCAACCCCCTGCCATAGGCAGGGACACCTTCCACTAGAGCAGGTTGCTCCAAGCCCTGTCCAACCTGACCTTGAACATTGCCAGGGATGAGGCAGCCACAGCTTCTCTGGGCGCCCTGTGCCAGTGCTTTACTACCCTCATAGTGAAGAATTTCTTCCAATAACTTCTTCCTAATGTATACATGTATACATACACATATATATATATATATACACAATAAATAATTCTTTCAATATAGCAGCCATTGCTCCTTGGTCTATAACCTCTTTGTGTTCTACATGGTACGACTGGAAAAGCTTATAGTCTTTTTTCTTTTTTAGCTGATGTGGTAATGCAGTAAGTATTGACAGTTCAAGAGTCCAATTCGAAATGACTAATTCATGCTCCAGATTTAGATAAATAATTCTGAAATTAGACATAACCTTAAATGCCCTGACTCTTAAGGGTAGTGAATATTCTCAGGAAGTCCCTGTGAGGGGGGAAATTAGCCTGAAAATTCTTCTTAACAAGCTTTGAAACTCTGCCAGTTTCAAGCTGCTGTGAGACCCAGATGACTGTGGGGACTTGGCTTGCTGACATGGAGCTTGCTGGGTGGAGGTGAGCAGGAGAGCATCTCAAAGGCAGTCCTGCCTGAACGCAGAAAGGCTCCTGCTTGGCCTGTCTGACACGAGACTCGGACCAAAACCAGCACTTTTACTGGAGCACTGAAAATGATCACGTACTGAAACGACAGCACGGCTGAACACCCTCCCTCTTCTGAAGTGGTCCTTCTACAAGGAGGGTGAGACATCGTCCAGAAAACAATCGAGTATTTTTTAGCCATCCCTAGGTTGTGCTACAGATAAATGTCATTCTCCAAGGCTGCCAACATAAGCAAAACATTAGTTCCTTGGTGAGAGCTATACTCTTTGAGTGACTCATCGACATTTCTCTCTGGTTAATCATTATGAAATCTCAGCATGCACCCTTTCCCTTGGCTCCAAGAGGCTGCAGCTATCTGTAATAACAGAAAGCAAGGCCATGTACCTTGTCAAGCTGAGTATGTGTGCAGCTTATTCCAAAGTTTGTGGGAGGACAGTATTTTACTTGCACTTCCCAAGGAACACAGCATTTTCCTGCCAAGTGCTGCATAACAGCTGATGCTGTGCATGTGACAATAATGGGGATGGGGATGTGCAAAATAACCATTCACAGCCTGAAGATGAACACTTCATTTGCAAAGTTAGCGCAAACTTAGCAGTGAAGAGGTGAAATCCTGGTACTGTGCAAAGTCAGAGCAAGTTCTGGATACTGCCATGTTAGAAGCCCTATTAGCAACTAACAGCATACTGTGACTTGTTTCATTTCAGAGAAGAATCAGGAGCAGGAGAGTTTAGATGTGGAATCACGCAGAGCCGGTGTTTCAGTGCATACAAAATGGAGAGTACTTATTTCAATGGTGCCTGTAAATCTTCTTCAGTAATAACAATTATTTAGAGGAAGTGCAGCAGCACAGAATCTAAATAAGATCTACAAATTGTATTTTATGATATGGTAATGTAGCATATTAAAGTTCAGTCCATTTCTTCGCAGGCTCAGGGTCAATAAAACATGATTTAATGGTGTGGGAGGCCTAATTTGCATGAAAACAGAATGAGAGAGGTGCCTTTGGGTTACCAAAGGGAAGGACTGCACCCACCCGGCTAAAAATAGCCATTAAAGGAAATCATTTAGGCATGCATTAAAATGTGTTTTCTGTAAGCTCATTTTCCACTTCTATTACATACTCACTTTATTTACAGATTAACAAAATACTCTTATGCAACACAGAATAAAACCACAGCTAGAGACGCAAATCAAACCCCAAAACCAAGGACTCATTAAATTTATCATGGTAATACTACAGCTGCCTCAACGGTACTGACAGTACTGAAACACCCGCCTTTGCGTTACCTGGGGTGGCAGCTTCCTGTCCACTGCATTATTCAGCACGTCTCCTTATGTCGCCTAATTATGCTGTAAATAGACATCTAACCAAATTAGCAGCCCTCATGAGGAAGTTCTCTTATAGAGACGTGGCATCCAATTCTACTCCAAAGCAGAGGGTATCTCCTCAGGCTGGCATAGATACAGAAGATACGTAATTCTTATCCTGTGGAAGATTTAGTGCTTCAAGGAAACCACTTATAAACCTCCAGCTGCTGGACTACATCATTCTTGGTAACGACATACTTCGTATCTTTGAATCTCAAGGCCATGTTTGCAAGCTTCCTGCTCTTTCTCACCACCATCTTCATAAAAACAAACAAGTTTACATCTGTTTTGAACTAAGTACCACCAAATGCTACTGAGCAAAGAGAGGTGATCATCCTAGATGTACCACCTCCTCTATCTGCTGACTCCAAAGTCTAGCTGAGCATGCTCCATTTCTTTCTCATATCCACCCTATGCTTCCCATCTGTGCTCTCTTGCAGAACTTTCCAGCCTGCTCTGTTGTTCTTCCAAACAGCTGTAAACTCTTCTGGCTATAGCCTCCTTTGTCTTGACTTGCAACTAGACTTCCACTGATACATTGGTCTTAATGCTGGAGCCAGGCTATGAGAGCAACATCTATCTCCACTCAGGCTATCATTAGCTCCTAATATAAGCTCCTAGTTCTTCCAGCTGCTTCTGCTAGCATTTAAGCGCATCTACTGTGAAGATCCTTAATCAAGTGAGAATTGCCAGATGCCTATCATCTACTTGCTCTCCAAAGACCAGAGACAAACCCATAGACCGAGAGCACTCCCCAGAACATTGTCAAAATTGTGTCTCCTACAGTCAGGCTCCTTTTATTGTCTCCAAGATTGATTATTTGACATAGCTGTGTTAAGGAGTCCATCAGAGGAGTAACAACAGTGTAATCTAGTCACGTCTGCATCAAAGCGCTAGTCTGAGGAACAGGGTTGCTTGCCATCACCTCGAACACTGATTCTGTTCTCTGTTTCCTAGGTGTTTCAAAGCCGTGTCAAGGATGATTGTGCTTGTCACCACAGAAGCTGCAACAACTGTAATTCTAGCAAAAACCCCAAATAAATCAAACTGATGTGAAATGTATTTCTGCAGTGTGAACAAGCCAAGAGTTAAAACCCCATTCCTTGTGAATGACGTCTGGTGTTACCCAAGACGCAGCGCTTAACTCCCACAAGCAGACTGCTCCACATCACTTGGTTGTGTGTGCCCGCCAGATCTAAAGCACTTGTCTACTCTTGTCCACCCCAAAAATGCTACTGCATAGTGACACGGCCAGCACAATGCAGTCAGATGCCCAGCAGGATGGTACAGCGGGGAGAACACTTCACACTTTAGAAAGGTGACAGCACCTGTGAGGATGTGTGATTTCTGTTCCACATCATCTGCCTTCAGGATTGTAACTTGCTTGTAACTGCAGCAGCCCTTAGCCAGCTGGAAAGACCCGCTCCTTTGAGGCAGCTCTGCCTTCAGCAGTGAGTACAGAGCTGTTACTGTCACAAAGGGTTCTCCCCCAACACTTTACTTTCTGATAGATGAGGTTTAGTCACTGTTCCATGTTATGACACCACCCTGCATGCAGGAGCTTGGCAATTTGTGGGTAGGTTAGATGGAACATTCCTCAAGCTGTATCCTGACTGCAATAATTTCATTTGATGAAAACCTGCGATACAGAAATGCAGAACAGAAACTGCCACGTATTCCCATCCACCTGAGCTCAGACACTCTGAATGAGGCAATAGACTTACATCCTCAAAGGCTATCTTTGCATGCAAACTGGTAGTTAACTGGAGTCCAGGGACCCACTTTGAGTGTCCAAGCTTCAGGTCTCGCAGGGGCTGAAATGGCCGCTATCTTCTTTATTTACTAATGCAGCATTAGAGTGAAAGTTTCTGGAAGCAACACAGAACCACCACAAGCTAAGCTACATTCTGCACTAAATGGCACGGTCAAAACATTATTTGAAATACTAAGAAAAAGCTGGTTCCTTTCTGTGAAGTAAGGCCTGCTCACTAGTGAGGAAACAGCTGTTTCCCAGCTGGGAGAAGCAATAAGGACAACACCGATAAGGGTGACATAAAAATGCTTCCATTAGAAGGGCACCTTTTGGGTTTTCCTGTGCCATCTTTCAAAACATGTATTACTGGCTGTAGTCAAAGAAAGGACTCCCAAGTCTTCGTATTTCAACCCAGTTACGTACAAATTCCTATTTTCTGTCTTTGGCATGAATAAATGTCCTGATTCCTTCTTCGTGACTGTCCACACTTTGTCACTTGCCCAAAATTTACTGAGAAGCTGAGGAAATAGGAGCATTTGGTACCCTCTGTTGTTCTCTGGGTACCACTGGCACTGCAACAGGTTCCTCTCCATCTCTTGGCAAAGGATCCACAGACTGCTTAACAAAGAGCATTGCTAGCTGCTGCCCGTTTCCTTCTCGAGTGTTCAACACACACGTACATGTTTGCATGTCCCAGATTTTGAGAAATGGCATGTGCTCTTTGAAGACTGCCCATGCCAACGGATTATCAGTCCACAGCATTTCATGTCCTGCTCCAGCAATGAGCAATATCCAGAAGCCTCAGGAATGGGGGAAGCAATCCAAAAATGCCCGATACTGATGGAGGGCCAAGACTCCTTTCGACATTTAAATTCACTGCTGATAGAAAATAAAATAAACCAAGCTGGAGAATGTAGATCAAGACCTAGCATCTCCCCCTAAGGACATTCAGATGAAGAGATACAGGGAATTTGGTGGTCCTTAGCCAGCACCAGAAAAGCCTAGGACACAGCTTGCTAAACCAGGAGGCTTCTTCACTTCACCAGCAACACTTCAAAGTGGACCAAACCTGCTCATTTTACCATTTCTATCTCTGGTGTTGTGTTCCTAATCCCTCCTAGTGAGCAAACACTGCAGGGCAGCCATTGTTGCAGTACAGCTTTATTACACAGCTATTGCTGAGGAGAATAAAGGACCCTCTCCTGCTTGCTCTCGCAGGCTCCAGCTTTTCATACTGCTTTGTGTCACTGTAGAGAGCCACAAAAACCAGCAGCGCTTATGGAGCTCAACAACTTAAAGCAGTGAATGGGGACGTTCTAAATTTGAAATCCTAAAATTTGAAAGCACTTAAAAAAAAAAAAACAAAACCCAAATAAGAAGAAAGAAAAATATTAGAATTGCTCCAACAACCAGTGCTGCATCATGGGACAGCATCTGATCCCAGCTATTCTGGCAATGTCAGTGAAGATGTTTCCCAGCTCTGATGAATGCCTTTAATATCAGCGCTAATAACTTGAGGGGGCTTAGGATGGCTGAAAGGGAAGGAGGAGCATGTAAGCACCCACGTGAACACAAGCTGGGCACCTGCTGTGCAGTGCGGGCCAGCCGGGGTTGAGATTGCAGCCCACTGGCCCTTAGACACGTCCTCGGGCAGCACAGCCCATCTCCTCCAATACGGCTTTTTCCCAGGAACTGGCCAGTATGGAATAAAATAAATAAATCACAGGCATTCTGTGAAGGGAAAAAAGAAAGTTCCTGCTGTCCCTAGCTCAGGGGAGCAGATGTTTTTCCATTAGCTCACTGCTCTCTGCCGCAGTGGCTCTCTTTGCGTTTCTCATCCACGGCACGTTCATTACAGTATTTTTTCCCTAGGGTAAACTCAAGACAGCAGGTAGCCCACTCCAGCCCCACTGCGAGCACATGGAATAGTTATCCTAGCCATTTTCCTTTAAGTGCTCCTTTAAATTAGCCGTAGGTCTACCTGGTGAGTTTTGCAGACTGCGCTTAGCAGGCATTTAGCCAAACTTAGATCAAATTACCAGACCTACTTTGCTGTGAGTGGCCATATTTGGTAAAGTATTGGGTTAGTCAAGAAGCTAAATTGTCAGATATAAAGTACTAGTGAAGACAGAGTGGACATTGTAGTTAAAAGTAAAGCTTACAATAATACAGCAACGGGAGCTGGGATATTAGAACTTTTATTAAAACTAGCTTGCAGCAGTCTAAAGTGCTCCGTATAAATAGAGCATACTGTTATTACTGCCTGGAAATATAATCACACGCACCTCAGATAAGAAATCACTCTGGTTACAAAAAGAGCTTAAAACTATTAAAACTATTTATTTTCAGTACCGACACGCTTTGCTCTCTGGGTCAAAAGTGATCTTATAAAAAATGTTGAAAGAAGGTAAATTTTGGCCATAAATTTGAACTATTTCAAGTACATTTCCCTTAGCCAAACAGCATGACTGTATTCTCCAAACAGAAAGGAAGAGCACTGGCATGATTTTGAAAAGGAAATAAGGGGTAGAAATAGTTCCTAGGTCAGACATTCCTCTTGGTAACACAAGCAGTATTATCACCAGTAATGTCTAGGATTCCCCTTGCAGGTCTTCCTCCAACAAGAGGTAGGAGTTAAGCTTTATCAACACCACAGAAGTTCCCTCTCTCCTCTCAAAGTTGAATTCAAGCTCTCAGACATGAGAAGAAGAACAAAGAGGAGAAATGAGCATAAGGATTGCATAAAGACCACCTCTCCTGGAGCTGCACAACCACAGCCTGCGCACTGCAGCACCCTTCCTGAGTACTCCATGAAATGAGCTGTTTCTCAGATTTGTGGCCAAGAACAACATTTGGGTTTATTAATGTTAAAGCTTAATGAGATGGCTGTCTTTTAAGAAGCCACTGCACTTCAAGAGGACTGGAATGGGGGTTATTGATAAAAGAGACCAGACAAGCTGTGTTAACAGTCTTTGCTACAGAACCCTCGAAAACAGAATATGCCTATCAGCACTCCAAGCACGCTTGCTGTCAGGAGTGGACAACCTCACTAGTCTTTGGGGACAGCAGACCTTGTGCTCTTCCAAAGTTAATTGTGACTACCTGCAGGGAAAACTGGAAGATACAGAAGCCTACCAAGAAATGTGCTAAGTTCACTGCTGCAGATGACTGTATTTGCAGAAGGTCCTATAAGAGAAGGCTGGACGTAAGATTAACAGTGAGAATTCACAGCTCTATTTGGATGTGTGAAAGAGAAGAGTGCTGTTTCTAGTAACCACAGACCCACCAAGTAGCTCTTTGGTCACTTACAGGAAGCTAAAAATGTACTTAACTTGCCAAAATTCACCAGGCATTGCTGCAAAGAACAAGGTGCAGCATCCATTACAGTGCAGCACATCTGGACTTAGCAGCTGCACTTCCAAAGCTGCTGCTTTATTATCTTCCCTGCATAACTGTGCTAGTCATAAACCCAGAAAAGTTACAGATAAAAACACTAAGTCTATGCCCTTGTATGCATAAGACTATCTCTTTTGTGTTGTGATAAAGATACTTAACTATTTGCACAGGGTTCACAGCCTTGCCTTCAGCCACGGTTAAAGGAATGCACATATTCTCAGGCAATAATTGTGAGACCTATTAGGAGTGCAGCAAGAGCTCTCCAGCTCCAAGGGACTGAGGATGCTTCTGCAACAGGCAGGAACTCCAATTGCAGGTGCAGGTGGAGAATGACACTGCAAGGATTCCCCTATGCAAGCACCATCTGAGAGCTACCACCCGCTAACAGGCCCTTTTGCAAGAGTATGTGCTGGCTCTGTGGCCTGGCCTGGCTGCTGCAGGGCTGGCAAGAACAGCCTCACACAGCTGTGGGATAGCTGGCTTTGTATACCTCTTTCCAATTTCAGTGCTCCAACTCCATCACCTGGTTGGTACCATTCATTTTCATGCCTTGGGATATGAAGAGGCACAGGAACTGTAATGGCTATAATGGAACCGAGACACGATTACAGGCTGTGCTCTACATTCATACCCACACACAGACACATGGCCAGCTGCGTCCTGTTAGTGTCTGAAAAGGACAGACGCTTTGTTATAAATTTGCTATTAGTACGAGGTTGGGAAATTGTAATAATTTTATCTAAAGATTTATGATTCATGTAAAAAGGTTAAAGCGTTAATGACAACAAACCCAACAATACACAAGCCATTTCCTAAAGGCAGATTAACATCTCTTCCCCTTTGAAGATAGGACACTGAGGTATGAAAAAGTCCGGCAACTTGCCTAGAGTCACAAGATTAGTCATTGACTGAAACAGAACAAGCTCAAGCTAAACCTGATAGAAATCTACAGTGTACTGGTGCAGCTCTTTCATGAACACAAAGGGACTCCAGATGCAGGTGTCAGGCTGTTAAGATAATCGCCTGTTGCTTTCCACAGCTGTTAATTTTGGGGTGAGCTGTAATGCAAAAGCGTGTGACTTCCTTAACTGTTTCCGACCACACATCTCTGTTTAATTTGTTGTTTACAAAATACCTCTGTTTTGGAAGTTATTAACTTCTTATGGGAAAGATTCTAGCACAGAGGGTCAGTGATACCCTTCTGGACTATTCCACTCACTAAGCCTCATGTTAGATCCAACCCACTTCAGAGAAGTCCTCTAATTATTCAGGTGCTGTGCCCTTGTCTGCAGAGAGTAAAGAGAGTAAAGACTACCTCAAAATACCTGCATCTCTCCTCATCTCTGAGGATGCAGCGACTTCCACACTACTGTGAGAAGACAATGGGCAGTATCTCACCAAGAGCTCATTAAGCTGCATCCATAACAATAACTGACTTCAGTAACGACATTACAAAGCAGTCGCAGTATGTATTTTCAGAATATCAATCCTGATTCAAGTACAGCTAGAAGTAAGCATGAAACAAAGCAAAGACTTAAAAAATGATAGGACAAAAAAGTTACAGCTTCTAAGAATAAATTCTATCTAAAAGAATTAATTAACACCTTTGAGAAAGGCACTGGATTTACACTGAAAAGTAATCGTAGCAATTCATAAGTAGGGCACAGCAAGCACTAGGTCTTTATTGCTTTTGTGTTTTCACACAGCAGCAAAAATGTCCACTGCCTACAGCTATCTGTAGGATGATGGACAACAGACATCTGACTTATCACAATAAAATCAGGGGTTTTTTTCTCCACACCAGCCTCCTATGCAGCCTTAAATCAGGAGCATAAACTGAATAAAGCAAAATATTGTGAGGAACTTTGAAGCCCGAAGCACATCATTGACATTTACGTACATGCAAGCCACGTAAATGTATGTGAACACTTGCGGTTAACTTAAAAGGATGATGCACTCCATAAGGTAGCGTCTTCTGTTCTTTAATAGTTAAGTCAAATTATGACAAAAAAGAAAGTCACGTATTTTGTACCAGAACTGAAGTCTAATTGGTAAGAAATGGCCCACAAAAACAGCTATAAAAATCTTTGCTGAGAAGCAGGGTGAGCCTGCCAGGTTTTATGTGAGAATTGCCAATTGCACAGATTAGTGAAATGAGACTTTGCAAGGTTCTCCTGCATACAGAATAGCAAATTATCAGCACGGTTCCACTGGGCTCTGCTTTTTGTTGTTGTAGAGACACCTCAGAAGCAATCACAGCACTCAAATGTAAGTTCAGGTGCATAGCTATAGGCCCAGCTGTGGGAGAAAAGCTGCGTCTCTTGAGAGCAAAACTGCAGGGTCAGAACATTTCCCATCAGTCCCGAAAGGTTGGAATGCAAATGGCAGAATGTGCTGGGCAGCTCTGATCCTCACCAACTGTCCTACATAAAACCCTTTCATGAGTCTGGAGATCGCCTCTGGGTAGAGTTTGTTCTCACTGCTCCCTTTATGTGCTCTGCTGTAGCATCTCTGCATGAGTGTCTCAAACTGACATGCAACCTACAAGTCCTTGGGAGAATCAAAGAGTGTAGGATAAATGAGCGGAGGACTTGCTCTTTTTAAAACCTTTAACTTAAAACTCTGCAAGGTTGGAAAGTTCCCAGTCTAAGTAACATTTAATATGTGGTTTGCCCAGTGTTATTACAGGGAAGCACACAGGAAAAAGAGAATGAAAATAAATGTCCCTACCAACTACCATCCCTTAATGAAGAACTGCCTGCCCTATTCTTTGAAAAATATATTTCAATGATGACTCAAGTTTTCTATGTATTATGGAAAAAAAGAGGTGAGCTGAAAAAAAAAAAAAAAAAAAATCACACTACTCCTGTATTTTTTCTTTTTTTGGGGGGGTGTTATATTGAATCAAATAAATGGTATTTCAAAAACCAGCCAGGATAGATAAGAAGATTTTCTGCTGAAATAAGTGAATTTCAACTACTGGTTTCAACTATTTCACTAATACTTTATCATCTCATTTGTCACCGGAGGGAAAAAGGAACTCCAGGTGGTCCAGGACTTACCAGCTTGTAGCCAGATTTGTTCAAGAGCTGTCCACAGCTGCATAGGTCCTTGCTTCATTGCGCTGCTCTGCATAGTTATTTCAGACATGGCCTGTTCCAGTCTTGATGCAGCAAGTGAAGAGGCTCGCTGTGATCCTATGGACCAAACAAACAGGAACAATAATGCATTTTATACTTCTATGGGATATGTCTTTGACTCATTAAGGCTGCAGGTCTGGTTCTCCACTCACTGCATCAGTTTGACGTAGTAAGAACGCCACTGAATTCTGCTGTGACCAACCGGGGAGACATGTTTTATAAAAGGTTAATTTACTGAAAAAAACCACTAAATTACCCAAGGGCTGCAGCTCAAACAAGCGAATTAAGAGACAGACAGTAATGTTATAAAGGTCTGCTTAGCATTTATCACGGAAGCAACTGTATTTTCCTCATGTGGAAAACAGAACTCTACCATCAAATATTTTCCTCCAAATACTTCTTAGTAACCAGTGTTATCAGCACACTGTCACCATACAATCACAAAGCATGTCCCACTAATGTAAAACCTTAGCACAGCATTACACAGCAGCTTGGCACCATTCACGCAGCACACACGTTTCAAGTGACATCAATATTGTTCTACTGGTTTAGAGGCAGTGAGGTTTTTCATTAAACCCCAGGGAGCAGAGAGCTCAGTGCTTTGACTGTATTAACCTTTAGCGTGCACTGTAACATTTACGCAGGAATCAAGTACTTGGCGCTTGGACGTCTGGGACAAAACATCACATCAAAGCTACTCCCAGGAAGAAGGCATGGGCAGAGACCACCTTCTCCAGTACAGCGCGTGGGTTTATACTGGTGAGCCAACCTCTCAGAGGGGTTACCAAGAGGATGGTAATAAAACAAGAAGGTACAAAATGAGATTTCAGAGTTGGCGTCGTAAAGCTTTGGGAAATAAATACTTCAATATGCATAGGTTTAATGTGACTTTAAGGTTGATAAGCTCTTCCTCTGGAGAGCTGCTGTGACTGAAAGCACTTGTGCTGATTCGCATTGCTCTTCAATCCATCCTTACAGGCTCACCTCGCAGACCACAAGATCTCATAGTCAAAATCCCACCTTCTCTTACTGCAGTCACCCTGAGGGAGCAGCAGAACCTAGGAACAGGTACGCAGAGGAGCTGGAATGGCTTTGGGCAAGGGAAGGGACAGAAGGGCAAAAAGCCTGTCATGGGGCATATGCATTAAGTGCTCTCTGAGAGGGCTGGCTTCTCTGGATGCTGAGCAGAGATCCAGCCTTCTGCCAGGCACAAGAGGAAGCACATTTCCACCCCATGCTCCTTTACAAAGACATCTGTGTGGTGCGGGGCAGGATACAGGATGCAGCGTTTGCCTAACCTGGGGCAGCACTGCCTGCCCCAAGAGGGTCATGGCTAGGGAGAGGCCACAAGTGCAACTGGAAGCCTAAAACTGCTGTGGTAAACATGTGTCCCGTTATCTCACTTCTAACTAATGTCATTCATTTTAAGCAGGAGAACTTCAGAACAGCCCTGCAGTGCAGGCACCTCCCACGGCTCCCCTGCAAAACGCAAATGTGCTCTTCCTAGATGCATTTCTTGAATTCCTGTGTATTTTCAGACATTCCTGATCTCACGTTCCAAGAGATGACAGTGCAGTAATGTAGCAATCATGGCTTTAGCGGTACAGTAAAAGCCATTCTGCTTCGTGCAGAGGATTTATCATATTTAACAGATCCATCTTCAGCCTGTTTCGCTGCATGGGATTCCTCCTCCTGCCCTACCCACTCGTACTCCTCTCCCTGATCCCTACCCCTGGGAGAAATCCCACAGAAACTCCCAGGAGTTCAAGTCAGACAATGGATGTTGGATAGAGGGAAAACAGCCACCCAAAACACAGCTTCCTTGCAGTGAAGAGGCAACAAGAAAATGGCCACGTGAGCAGCTAGCAGTGTTATCAGGAGCACTTTGAAGTTAGGGGCAGACCCTTCGCCTTCTACATGGCAAACCTGGAAAAAAGGGCATGGGATTTGGGGAGTTTGCAGTCAGCCTAACCAGATCCTTACATCAGCACTCCTGATCGTGTTAGCAGGCTCTGAAAGCAACTTCCAGCATTGACCTTCTCTGCCAAGACTGCCCTCTTTCAGAGAGTCTTTCTGGAACTGTGTCTTGCAAGCACCCATGTGCAATGCTGGTGTGACTGCATCAGGTGTGCAGAGAGGCTGGTGTTTTATTCACATCCTCACAGAGCTCAGTGAAATCCTCTTTTCCTTGCAAGTCAATCCAAGGACACGTTGACACTGTAAGGCACCTTAGTACATTTTGGAGAGGATCACGCACTGCTGTGAGGCTGAACAGCCACTTAGGATCTACTAAAGCATCCTCCCTTTGCAAAGCAGGTTTTCTAGGGATACTACTATGAGCTAGTTGCACTCAAGTTAGCCCCTTCTCCTCGCCATTAGCTGGGTAGTTGCCAAGAGGGAGAGCCTGGCATTTGAGGCTGATCTCGCCCAGTGGTGTGGGCTTCAATCTGCACAGCCATAAGAAAGGAACCCAAGTTACTGAGCAATTTACAGTGGAGGCTATTTGTGTTTAACAGCCTCTGGCATTCCAGTCCTTTGATGTTTCTTTTCTTTTCCATTTCAGCTACACGAGGAAGCAAACCATCCTACTAGGCAGAGACCACCCAATCCCTTCCCATCCCTGCCTGGCCTCAGGACAGATACGTTCCTTGACACACACGTGCCAGATGAAAAGGCTGTCTCTACCCAGCCCACATCTGCACGCTTGCTGCTGCTGTTCTTACACATCTCTGCGGGACCGCTCGCAGGAACACTCCTTAAACCTTATCTGCTCAAATAAACTCTGGAAGAGGAGGTCTTTACCAAACTGGTCCTTCTGGACTGAAAGGGGCTCAGCCACAGCTCCGAACCCAAGGTGAGCACTATGGGGTGGGCTGAAGGCTGCTGGAGCCAGAAAAGAGGATACCTCTAGCACACTCTGCCTCCCGAGAGAGGAGGCAGGCACATATTGCACAGGTATCACTGACCTCAGGGTGGAAAACAGCAAGCAACATTAAAAGAAATGTCTCTGAATGTCTCATTATAAAAGATATCCTCCTAAAGAAATGTAGGTCTTTTTATGCTAAAAAACCACCACAAAAGCTGTCTCGCAGAGCTTTAATGTCATGCCTCAAAATACATAAAAATGTTGGCATAAGAAGATATCACATCAATTTGTTATTTTAGTGCCGTCTCTTCCTCTTTTTAACAGCTCCATTCGACAGAATATAAACTTCCCATTTTACAATAAAGCCCTCCAAACATTTTGGAAATACATCATAAATATAACAAAATTGATTCTGTCGTGATGAGCTCTGTGTATAAGCCATACAAAATACATCTGAGTAATTTCAAAGCACTGTTCTAGGTTTGTTATAAGGCCAAGAAGGACCGACTTTAATATTTTGCATCTACGAAAAAACTGCTATCAAAACAGAAATGTACCTCAGTAGATTTACTGGGCTTATAAGAGACACGGAATTCCCCAGCCTAAATCACTTCAGGCAAGAGCATTATAAGATGAAGACTAAATCAGAAAAAGAATGAAATAGCAAGGCAGCTGACCGATATCAGTGAATTTAGATAGAAACACTGCTTCAGTTAGGAGAAGATGAAGAAACTAAAGAGGAATTAATCTTCCTGGCAGCAAACCTAGAATTCTGGCACAGCAAATAATCTCATTGTGGTCTAAGTGAGGGGGAGGCCAGTGTCAAACCCAGCCGCAGTAATCCCCCCTTCAGTGACGAGACTGAAGATCACAGAGTGCCTGTGCATTGCGGCGATACCGCCGCACGCTCCCAGGGGATTTCAGCATGGAAACTGAAGCCTGGTCCAGAATGGTGCAAAAAGAATCAGACCTCCCCCCTCCTTCAGAGCAGCCAGTCACAGCCGCAGCTCTGGGGAGGCACAAGGGCAAGGGGGGATAGACAGGTACTCTCCATTCTCACCCTCCACTGCCTTCAAAGGGGCTCCCAACCAGGACAACAGACCCAGCTGCCTCCCTTCTGCAGATGGAGAACAGCAGCACCTAGAGCCTGCAGAGCAGCGAGCACAGACCCTTGCTGAAATCAGCCCTGCGCTAAGGCGGGTGGTAGGATTTCAGTACCAGCCCCATCCTTACATGCATTGTGGGTGCAGCCACGTTAGCATGGAAACCTACATTCTTCAAGTGGAGGAGGAATAAATTTCTTGGCTAAAACCAAGCCGCATTCAGTGCAAATCACTTTATGTGTGTGAAAAGCTGGTTTACAGCTTGCATTTTACATGAATTTGCTTTCTGGCAGGCAGTACCATGGCATACAGCGCTTTCTGCAGAATCACACTGCTCCATTGCATGTTGGCTGCTAGAACCAGGCGAAGAGCACGCTGAAGCAGGTACCCAACCCAGGTGCTTTTCGAGGTGGGCACTACACAAAGAGCTTAACCTGAGCTTTGCTGTGACTCTGGGAGAGTCGCAGCAGAGGAGTGAGCAGGAGGCAGGAGCGAGCTCTTAGCAGGGTGGCATAGAAGCACATCAAATTGTTATAGGCTCTGCTGGTGACAGTTTGGTCTCAAGACCTTGTAGTGAAGTGGGTGTAGCCCAAACCTGGGCACTCTCCTTTCTTCAGACAACTACAAAGCAAGGCAAGGGATGCCCAGAAGAGTGAGAATGCCTTTATAATGCATTAAGCACAGCTAGACTTGAAGGGGCAGGGATCAGTCCACGCTCAGCCCCACAGTCTAGGCACCATAAGCCACTTCCTGATTCAGCAGAAGAGTGGGAATTGGATGGGTAACAAAAGTAGTGTGGCAAATAATATTTTGAGAAGTTTACTGCTTTTCTAGTAATGCCCAATGGTGGATTCTGCAAACTACCTACAGTGTTTTCTAAATCATTTTCATATATTCACTGAAAGTCCATTTTACTGCCCAGCATTATGGACAATAGCATATATAGAATCATAGAATAGTGTGGGTTGGAAAGGACCTTAATATCATCTAGTTCCAACACCACTGCCATAGGCAGGGACACCTCACACTAAACCATCTCACCCAAGGCTCTGTCCAACCTGGCCTTGAACACCGCCAGGGATGGAGCATTCACAGCTTCCCTGAGTAACCCATTCCAGTGCCTCACCATATATGCTTCAAATCTTCATGATTATCTTCAAATAATGACTAAACGACTTTGTACCACCAGGAATTGCTCGTATCATATCCACTCCCTTTTCAAGATCCTTTTTAATACACCAAACAGCACATATTTAATATATCTTCTTAATCTATCTGTGCTGAACTTGGCTTGCTCCCTTTAATTAAGCTGAAGACTATAGAACGCTGCCATATAAACAATGAGACAAAGGATCTATACAAAACACAGAGTCATCTCAGCAAAGAGTAATAAAAATGGATTAAACAGATTAAAAGTTACATAGATATGTGTCTACAGAATAAAGAAGATTATTATGTCATAAACATAGACCCTAAGGGTTTAACACTACAAACGAAAGAGCAGACACACTGAATAGTATGTTGATGTCTGAACGTTTGTATGCTCAAGACATAACCTTGCAATGCTTTTTAAATACTGGTGGGTGTAAATGGGGGTTAAATGCTCATAATTTAATGCAAGTCATGTACTTAACACAGAAGAATTCGTTTTCCATCTCAGCTGTATATGCTGAGCGTGTGATCAGTTTTACCAGCTCCTAATGATCAGGATTGAAACTCGGACAAACCCTAACTGCCTTACCCCAAAGAATGAGACTTAAGTGTTAGGGTTTCTAAAATCAAGCTTTTATAGTCTCCTTGTCTGACTTCTGAGTCTCTGAGGATCATTTTTCACAACTGTTCCTTCTACATCCACAAGGGTAGAAAGTTGCTTCCCTAAAAATCTCTCCAAGTTACAAGGCAAGTTTCTCACATAATCATCTGATTTTGAGTGAGGGTTTTAAAGGAAGCACCAAATGTCACGAGACTTACGATAAAAATCACAAGTGAGCAGCACTCTCTGAAAGCTTCCTTTCCCCTTCCTGCCAAGATTAGCTTTGATGTCTCAGTTATTTCCATCTGACTATATCTGCTACTGTAAATGTGTACTTACCATACAATAAAGCATCACAAGGTTCATGTACAAATCCCAAGGCAAATCACCTTCTAATAAGAACTGACACTCACCCAGCTTTCCAAAACCACAAGAATAAAAGGCTTGATCAGGACAACTAAAAAGGATTAAATATGGGGGAAGGGAGGTAAAAGGAGGAGGAGGAGGGGGAAAAAGAACTGAATTATACAGTTCTCGCAGAAGCATAGTGAACTCCTGTCTAGTACCTTTCATGCTCATCTCAGAGAGCTTTGTAAAAGGAAGCAGGAATTAATCGCTGTTTTCTGCATGGGAAAGCCAAGTACAGCCAAACCACAGTGCATGTTGTGCAGCAGAGATGGCCCTGGAGACAGATCTGGACCTCCTGACCAGCAGCCCAGCAACACGCATGCACACAGCCTCCCACCCCTGCCAAAGAAAACAAAACATTCCTCTCTCACAAAAGCATTTAGGATGGGAAAGAACAAATCTTGTTTCCTCACCAGAATCGGTATCGTGAGCATCCGGGAGCGTGAGATGTAATCCATTATGCTTTTTGATCACTGGGGTTTCGGTGACACTACTTCCTTTCTCAGAGCCACTGTAAAGAAACAAAACCGTGTTACCTGGCCACTCTTCAGCAGAGAGACAACACTGCCCTTGAAGCTGGCAGTACTCTCATCTAGCTGCCACTGGACCTGAAAACTGAAGCTCTCCACTTACAGGCAATCAGCCTCCTAGATGTGTTGTTTTAACACCACCACCCTGCCTATGGAAGGAAGCTCAGAGACATGGTGCCCAGCAAGGGCTCAGGGCACATGCCACTATCACTTTATTTGGCTGTTGGGACTCTTTGCAAACCACTGAATGAGGAACATATTGGCAGCTAGGAGCCAGACCAGAGGAGGCCAACCAGCAGCCCTATGCCCAGGAAGGACCACCATCCACTGGGCTTGTCAGCAGAAGGATTTGTTCACAGCCCTGCTGTGCTGATCCATTTGAAACAGACCAATTACCACCTTCGCACCCAGGTGCTAATTCCTTCATTTCAAAGGGATTATTTTCTCCTCTCCCACCTGCATTCTGTTCAAACAGAGGAGGAGGATAAAAGGTACCACATAGCACCCTTTATGAAAGGAGGACTACACGGTCTGCTCTTCTGTCCTCACTGTAGAGGTCTTACAGACAGAAACTCACAAGAAACAACCACCAAAAAAACCCTCATGAAAAATCACTTAACACACGTCTCCTGAGCCTTCCTGTCACCACAGAGCCTGCCATCCCCCCAGGATCAGATGGTGATGATATCTCCTCTCATCATCCATTAAGGGACAAAATATCAAAAGGAAAAGCGACTGCCCTGGCTACTTTTTCTGGCACACTCCCAAGCCTGCAGCTCAGGCTTTGGCCAATCTTCCTCCCAGGAAACAAGCTGTCATGATTGCTGTGGATGCCCCATCTTCCAATCTGATCAGTCCTTCGGTAGGGATGGCACAGGATTCCCTTGAATTCGCATTAATTTAGCAGCCTGGGATGGCTATTTGGTTTTAAACATGATTAATCTGTTATCACAGAAAACAATAGCAAAAAAAAAAAAAAAGTCTTGTCCTTCAGCTAAAAATCTAGTACCGAAAGCCACTCACTGTTGTTCACCATAGCGGTAATTACATTTACAATAGCTAATTAATATTTTACTTGGGCTTTGGGATCAAACATTTTGGCTTCTGTTAACGGCTGCTGTATTCTTGAGCACTCGACTGCACAAATGCACTGATACCCCATTTCCACTATCATGTTGTGACAGATACAAAGGAGAAGTAAATCCTCTGTCCTGTACCTAGCCAGGATTAACCCAAGTGTAAGCGTCCTGTCTGGGGGCTGCCGCTGGAACCATAGAGGCATTTGTGTCTTACTCGTGCACTGCACATGCAGGAAAACAGAAGCTGCACTTCAAAACATTACTCCCATGAGGATGCTTTGATGCAGCAGCCATCACCACAGAATCATTGCTCAGACACATTGCACGGCTGAATGCTGGTTTTTATGCTGTTGTCCTGGTTTCAGCTGGGTTAGAGTTAATTTTCTTCCTAGGGCTGCTACAGTGCTATGGTTTTTAATTTAATCTGAGAATAATGCTGACAACACACCAATGGTTTTAGTTGTTGTTAAGGTGTGGTTTCCCTAATCGAGGACTTTTCAGTCTCATGCTCTGCCAGTGAGGAGGGGCACAAGAAGCTGGAAGGAAGCAGAGACAAGACCGCTGACCCAAACTACCCAAAGGGGTATTCCATACCACAGCACATCATGCCCAGTATAGAAACTGGGGAGGGGGGGGTGTTACCCAGAAGGGGCTGACTGATGCTTTGGGAGGTGCTGGGTATTGGTCAGCAGGTGATAAGTACTGTCTTATGCATCACTTCTCTTTTATTTGGTGACGGGGGGGGAGGGAAGAGCGTTCTTTCTCTTTTTGTTGTCTCCCTTTTCATTGTAATTATTAATATATTTTATCCCCATTATTAAACTATTCTTATCTCAGCCCACAGGCTTTACCTTATTTTTGATTCTCCTCCCCATCCCACTGTGGGTAGGTGACCTGCAAGTGGATGTGTGGTGCTTAGTTGCTGGCTGAGGTTAAACCGGGGCAGCTACACTTCTACCCAAAGGAGACTGGTGGATGGCATAAGTGTGGACACAGTAAAACTGACCACAGGACAGCAGCATCCAGAGGTGGTTTGATGAGAGGACCTCAGTTAACAGGACGTACGCCAGTACAGTCCACAGCATGGCCTTGTAACTTGGAAAACAAAGTGAAATCCCAGCCCAAAAACCAAGTCGAGTGCGTTGTGCAAAACCCTCACTCCCAACGGCTTTATTTGCTATCCTGGAGAAGGGCTGGAAATGAACTACTTCTTCAAAGCTGCAGTACGAGGCCTTCGGCCAAGAAAGCTTTTCCAAGCATCACAGAAGGGACAGTAGCCAGATGATTTGCCTTCCGCATACAGCACTGGAAAGGCTGACAGCGGGACACACTGCCACGCCACTGCCCATGGTATTAAAATGTAGTTGAGACGGTGGATAAAACGCTGACAAAAACCGCTGAAGGAAACACTTGGCGGTGAGATACCGCAGGGGCACCAGAGAAGACAAGAGGGGACTTGAGCATCGCCAATAAATATCTTCCTGGGGAGAAAATACTGGGCCCTGAAAGACTCTTTAGCAGAGTCACAGTAAGATGCAGAGCTGGGAAATTTAGGCCAGACAAATGCAACCCAATGTAACTAAAGTGCAATTTAATTGCGTAGGCGATTAGCTGCTTACTGAGCTAGTAGAGAATACTGGATCCAACAGCTCTCAACTTCATGTTAAGAAATACAGGCTTCTTTCTTCCCGGAAGCCCTAAAAAATGCCTGTGTCCATGTCTCGCTGGACAGAATTCCCCTTAAGCTCCCCTGCAAGGCCAACCCAGAATATCTGACATATTTGTTAGCTGATACTGCTGCAATTTGCTTAATACAAGGGGCTTTGTGGGTCACTGAATCCAGCCTAAAACTGCAGGTACCAAGTTCATTCTTGCTACCCTTCAAGCAGTACTTCCCAGGAGAAAATGCTTTATGACCTATTTTTTGAGAAAGCCACAAAATCCCACTGGGAATAGCAGTGGCATACACATTAGAGTTCCTAAAAGCAAAAGCAAAGCAACTTGTTTCTGTTTAGGCTCCTATGGCCAAAGCTTATCAAAAGCCTCTAAAGCTATCACATCTTGCTTTTTTAAGTACAACAGCCAAGCACAGCTTGGGATCCGAATGCAGTCCAAATGGCTGAACTATTTGTTTGTCTGTTTTGCAATGTACTCTCTGCCGTCTCAGGCTTGCAGTCCCCCTTTGCAATCTCAGTCATAATTGTTCACTGTGGATTTGATCAGCTTCATGTGGACTACTCATGGATATAAAGATTACTCATGTGAGAGGTACATGATTGAATGCTTAGCTAAAGAGACTAAGGCCTAAGGAAATCAATGGTTCCAGCCTGTAAGAGACCATTGCTCTGCTGCTATGTAATATCTTGATTTTTGTGTTTGGTCTGCTGCTCATTAGCTAAACCAACAAGGAATTACTAATAATCCCTCAAGGACAACTTGTATATAGACATGCATCATTCTGTACATACACTTCTGGTGTTTGTAAAGCTTATGGAAATGCATACAGAAGCTAGGAACAATACAGGCTTCATCCGTCTGCTGACATGACTGTTGCCATCAGGCATGCTGTCCTCAAACACAACCTCTACAGACATCACAGGTAAGTACTAACATTCCCAAGACAGTAGTTGCACAGTGGTACCAGGACTAGGACAATGTTCAAAGGGTGTGGGAAGGAAGAAAACCCAACCTGGTAACTTTCACACTTTCTAAACTTCTCCTTTTGGAGGGGAAGCAGATGAGAGAGGGAACAAACAGGGAACCTAGCACTATTTAAATGCAGATTTACTAAGACAAGGGAAGGGAGAAAAACTACATCCTTCACTCCTTTCCTTGCACAGTTAGCACCAGGCTGTGCAACCAGCATGCAACCACAGCACATGACAGAGTCTTGGCTATGTGCTTTGCCTTGGCTTACTCAGTTCAGGGCTGTATCACCCCCACACATTCCTGAGCAGTGCCAACTGCTGCAGACTGTGAACAATAGTTGATGGATGCTCAGCAAAATCTGCCCTCCATTCTGGACATCTGAATATGGATAGAGTTGTTTAGTCATCCAGATTAGAAACTCTTTGTTCAAACTGCTGCTTCAAGCTTAAAATCTTGAGGTTTTCTTTCTTTGTTGGGGTTCCTGTTTGTCTGTTTTGTTGGGTTTTTTTGGTGGGGTTTTTTGACTTTTGATTATTTTTTAAATCTTGGATAGTAAAATCTTCTGGGTTTTGTTTTGGTGTTAATCACAGCTAGAAATACTTTGTGTGTGCCTGTTTAAAGTGTACTGTTTATTATCCCTTTTGCAAAATAACTATCTAGACAACCAAAGAAAATAGCTGCATCTCCGTTATGAAATCTCAGCTTGCTAGTGGAGAAAGCCTACCTGTGCTGTAAAACATTATATACCATCTGCCACATCTGCAACATATGTCTGCACGTCACCAGAGCCTCTTCGGGTCCTTTATGTATCCATTCCAGTTTTACTTTGGTGAAGAGTAAGCTGCAAGACAAAAAGTAATAACTTGTGTTTTATTGGCACCTCATAAACGTGGAGAATCACCGTTGCCCTGGCAAGATCCTGGCAGCCAGCGTTTTCACTTGCTTTGTACGTGCAGCAATAGAAGCAAACACTGTAGCACAAAACACTGCATTTGGCTCAACCCCGATTCCCCACAAGGAGATGAGAGGATTAACAATATTCCTCAGCTGCAGTCAAATCTGCGTCACAAAGCTGGCAGGACAGTGTTAAAAGCAATGCACTGCCAAGCTAACAAGGTGAAGCATACAGCGATTCTCATTTCATGTTGCACAGCGTTAAAAACAGAATGCAGAAAGAACTGCCATAGTACATGTGCCAGACTGTTTTCTTAGCCTGGCATCTTCTCATAGCACTGGCTTATATAATAAATTTCAGACAAAAGCCCCAACACGCTTAACATAGGCAGATAATTATGTAATGCCCCACAGGAAGGAAATGCTTTTTCTTAACCCCCAGCCAGCGATCATCTTATGCCTCTAGGCAAGACAGCTGATAGCCCTTGGACATTCTTGCTCCAGGCAGAGTAGCTGCTGCTACTATTCTTACACCTAGAGAACACATACTTGCACAGACCACTGGAATTCAGGAGAATTAGGTCAAGCAGAGGTTAGAAGACAGATGCAGCAGTGACACAACCTACTTGCTGTTAGCATGGCTTTTAACGCCATCCTTCACAACACCCGTTTTATTGCTTTTTCTAGTTGCCAAGATGATTGAATGTATTTATTTACTACCGTAAATTTACTTCTCTGCTTTAAATGTTTTCATGAAGTCCAAGATCATTTTAAATTACACATTTATGTGCATACATCATGAACAGCTGAGTGTTAAAAATCCTAAAGCCAATTTTGTGAATGTGACCTGCACGCTCCTGAGGAATCCAAACAACTTCAGAAAGAGACAATAGCAACCGCACAGATGATGTTAGGAAAGACTCTGCAACTGAATAAGAGATCCTTTGCTTGCAGTAATTAGAAATCTGCAGTTAATGCTGTGGTATCTACAGTAATGTGCTAAACTGGCAGTGCCATTCTGCACTAACCAACATTAGTGGGGTTTTTCTTGGGGGGTGAAGTTGCCAAAACGTAGCCCAACTGTATGAACTGCTATAGGGAAGTTTTCTCATGGCTGCTGCTACAGTTTGACCTCACAGGACAAGTATTCAACTAAGTTCCCCACATACAAACTTAGGCTCTTTGGAGATGCTAACCCCTCTAACTGAAAGGAAGTGCTCTTACTATGATTCAGGTAGCTATTTCGGGGCTAGATCCACAAATTGATCAAAAATTTTGCTGGGACAAAGAACAGTGGACACACACTTACTAAAAACAAGTCTGAATTCCAATGAGTGGTTAGTAATGGAAGCTGGCCAGTGATGCATGCTGCTCTCTATCCCTTAGTTAAATGGGCTCATAAGAATGACGCTTGTTTTAATACAATACAGTCCAGAATCAGTCACTTAAGAGGAAGGAATATATATCACATTACAAAGATAGAAGGTTATACCCTGGAGTGCAATGGTATCATAAAAGACAACGAATGTGAAGTACCTGAACAACAATGCAGTTAAGAGGTCGAGCAACCCTTAGCATCCATATACGGAAGCACAATCAAGTAGGAGCTGGAAGATGTGGTTATTCCTGTTTACAGCATCAGCAAGACATTACAATCTTGTTCCTAGCTCTTGCTCTTTAATTACAAAAGATGACTAAAAATGGGATGAGGTTCAGAAAAAGGTTATGCAAGTGATCAGAGGGTTAGAAAAGCCTATTTTATCAGCAGCTTAAGAAGCTCAGTTTATTTGGTTTAACTGAGAAGCAGCAAAGAAATCATTTTGCTCCAGTCTGCAAGAACCTACATGGAGAATTATCTAATTGTGAGTCTTTGATCTAAAGGAAAAAAAAAAGGCATCAGAAACTCCAAGTATTTGCTGGAAGCTGAAAGCAGTCAAACAGAGATTTGTAAGTAAATGCAGACACATAACTATCAAAGAAAATAATCTTTGAAGCAACTTCCTTGTATGCGCAGTAAATTCTGTAGCCTTTAAATGCTTTTCATCAAGACAGGATAGCATCTGGAAAGCAATGCACAAATGGAAGATACGGGTTTGATGCAAAGACTCTCAAGCAAGCTTCTTTGGACTGTGCTATGCGGAGGGCTGAGGCTGCATCAACACCCTCCTTCTGGCAAGTACCCTGTTAAAAATATTCTACTGGTCCAAGAAACAACCACACTGAACAATCTATCCTGGCTTTATTATACAGAATATTATATAAACTTTCAAAACTAAAGGCCTAAAGCACTGTAGGACCCTCCTTGCAGCAGAAGAGGTGGTGGTCAAGGAGCACAAGGCTTAGAGAACAGCCATCTTAACATCCCTCAGGAACTGCACACTTTTGAATGCTGTAAGATATCATTCAATATTAATGAAATAGAAGGACAAAGGAAAGAAGAACATATTAACAGTCAAACTGCTACAGGAGGGATATATTAAAGGTACTTTCTCCCTTTCATACTACTAGGGATATATACGGCTTTGTTACCAAAGGCAATTACAATCACTACATAGTATATACAAACATTGCCATTAAACATTGAAAAGGCAATTCAAATTCTTCTCTCCATTACTCTGCTGTTTACTGCTTACAGAGAGAGTATGTCAACTTCTTTGGATGAAGGTGCAATGTCTTATCTCAGAACAACTAGTGAAACATAGGGAAAAACTCAATCTCACCACACCATACCGTATGTCTCAGCACAATATTATCACCAGTCATAAGGCACAGGCACACAAAGGTTAACATAATTAAATCATGCAACTTTAGCAACTGTCTCTGCAGTGCAACCCTACCAGATCTCAAAGCTATTGCACACTGTTAGCTGTTGTATAATTTACCTTTGGAAGAGTGTAATAATAAAATACATAAATAAAAATAAAATAATGTAATAATAAAATTAACCAAACTAAAAGGAAAATACAAGGGAATATAAGCTGCAAAAGGAATCAAAACCATACTGAGAGCAGAAGTAAACAATGCAATCAAATATGATAAAAAGTGGAAATACCATCAGGCCATCAGGCTGTATGTGCTGTTTGCTCTATGTATTTCTCAGCTTCTAACAGGTCTTCGAACAGAAAACCCAGATAACTAAAAATATAGGGAAAACACTGAAGTAGTAGCGCTTATCTTGATCCTACAATTTTATTACTGAGACAGCACTCTTACTACAAATAAATCTAATCAGTACGGTGTCACTGTCTGCATACAACTCTTAGGGGCATACGTAAATATTACGTATGCTCAGATCTCACCTTATTTTATTTTCTTAACATCATTTTACTGTACTTTTGTATGCCTGAGGTATTCAGCACAGCAGACTCTTAAAGTGATTCAACATACAAAAATAGCCCCAAGATTATCAATATAGTCGTTGGCAATTTTGTTAGCCTCTGAAAATGAAAACAGATTTGTTTTCATATAAAGCAAACATATAAATTATTACTTCATAAGCGTAAGAGAGCAAAAAATTTGCAAATCATTCCTGTAACAATGGGCAAGCGACAGTAACAACAGAAAATAACCAGTGCTTACTCTGGATACCAGACTCTAAGCTCCCGCTCGGAAAAGGTTTTCTTTTGTCTTGCATGTGGACAGCATGCAAAGCCGCCTATTCCCTGATGTAACATCAGGTTATTGCCACAAACACACACAGTAACGTTAACTCTGGCAAATTAACATCTGTATGCAGCTGACTTTGCTGAGATACGAAGCTCTGAAAATTCAAAGTCAGGTTTCCAAGTATCAAAATGCCACTAGTACAAAAGTCTTAAATACCACTATAATATGCCACGCATTGACAAAGAAGGATGGACTCAAATACTGGAAAGCCTAGGAAGATTTTCAGCAGCAAGCAGGCTAATTTGATTGATTTAAGGAGGAATTCAACATCTGTCTTCATAAAGACTGATTTCAGTTGCTGATACTCGCCATGCCTCAAGGCTGGCCAAACCCACCTACCAAGCCCTCCTGAAAGTCTTCTTAATCCTGCATGGCTAAATGCTCAGCCTTTCAGTTCTGTAATATTAATAATGAGGAAAAGAGGCAGTTCTTTTGTATCATTGACAATCTACTGAGGTTTAATAGTTAATACTCATTATCAAAAGGTTTCCCATGTGCATATGGTATACCATAAATGCTTACGAGCACATCTGTGGAAAAAGTTGTAAGCTGCTGCGTTTAATAATAACCTATTGACTACTTTACGGATGCTGTAGGACTGTATAAAGATTTATTGATCAGTTAATTATTGGGACTTTTTCAAGCTGCTTTAAAAAGCTGCTCTAAAAAGTTTTTAGTATCAAAGGTAGCCCTTTAAGTACACATTTATACAGCAACACAATGGGATCTCTGTGCCCTATCATCTGACAAGCAATAAATAATGCAACTACTACAAACAATAACACATTCCACTCATTTCAAGGTTGAGAGACTAAATTAGGAAGAAGGAGCATTACGTAGTCATTTATCTCTATGTTTTGCCATATACTGGCTGCTTATAACCCCTCTAGTTTTTCAGAGCTTGTCAGCAGCTGCTCAAAGGTCTTCAAGCTTTACCAAACTGGGGCCATCATTCCCCAGTGTCTTTCATTATTTACTCAGATTTGCCTATCTACACACATAGCTGCTGGGTTATTTCAGATTTTGAATACAAAAGGAAACAAAACACCAAAATCAGCAGCAATGTGTCCCAATTCAGAGAGACAATCTGAATGTAGTGTGAAGATACAGAACTCCCAGAACTAATGTGCCCTTTGTTTATTTATTTTATTAAATAAGAGGATGCATGTGTCTGTCTGTGTGTTCTTACAAACATTTGCCTGCAGAGAGAAACCAGAATCCCAATCACAGCTCCAAGGACAGCAAATGCACTTTATCCAATGACTGACTGATGGCATGCTGAAGCAGCATGCAAGTGCCACTGGACCCAGTGCTCACTCTCCTACCCCTCTGAATCCCAGATAAATATTGTGCAGCAGCTCCAATGAAAAGCAGGGGAATGCCACAGCTTGGATGGGTAGATGGCCAAGGAAGTGAGGCATGAATTAAAACCCCCAATATTTTGATCACTGAACTCTTGAATTAGTTTCTTCCTTTTTAAGGTAATAGATGCAAAAGGAGAATATAGCTGGGTAGAGGACATAAATCAAACTAACAGAGCTGGAAAGAAGATGGAGGAGACAAGAATGATAGAAGATTTGGAACACTCTTGATATATGGAGATAATAGACAAACTTCTCAGCCTGGAAAAGAGGCTGAGACAAGAGATGACAGATTTATGAAACCATTAATTACATGAAGAAGATCGGGAAATCAAAGCAGTCTGTGTTGTTTCAATAAAAAAAGGAATATCCAATAAAGCAATCAAGAAATGGATTTAAAATGAGCACATTAAATGCTTTTTCATACAACACAAGTGCAAGCCCCGTTGCTACAGGATGTTCTGAGGAGACACATAAATAGGTTCAGAAAGGGATTAAATTCATGGATGGCAGGCCCATCAAGGCATTAAACACAACGTAGTGCAACCTCTGCCTCCAAAAGCCTCCGAACCCCTCAGCTGACAGCAGCAGGGATGACATACGAGAGGTAGGATCATCCTACTGCCACGTTTCTATATGCTTTTCCCTGTGTGTTGACCAGATGCCCTGCTGAAGCCCTTAGGTTTGATCAGGAATGGCCACTCTTACATTTTGATGCAGTAGAGACATGATTGCAGCCCATGTTCTTTTTATAACTCAGATTGTCTGGTCGTGTTTTCTCTGCCAATATGAGAGGACGGTGTATCTGGAACTGTAGTATCTTCACAGCAAATTAGCTGCTCAGTGTATCAGTTGCTGAGTTTAGTTTCAGCCCTGAGTCACCCATACAAACCAATTAGTTAACGTATAGTCTTTCACCATAACCATTATGGTTTCATTGACCTTCCCAGAGCACCTGCTAAATCCCTGAGTCACGTTATCAATAAGAAACAAAGTTGGCAAAATTGGAGAGCTACTCTTAATCTCCTGCATTTTTGTTGATAACATCAACATCAAAGTTGCTGTCTTCTCAAATAACTCAGTGCTTCCTGCAGCCTCCTGACATTTAAGGGCACATTCTCCAGTTCAAGTAATGCCAGCAACGCTGACTGCAACCTCCTTTTATAACTTCATGCTGTGCCATGTTATCTATCACTTTCCCTACAAAAATAAATTGATCATATACTTTTACAGACAGAGTCCTCTTTTTTTTTATGGCTCCCTGCTCATTTACCCCCCAGTATGAACAAAAAATAAACCCAAGAAGCCTGCATTATATCCAAAGAACTGTTGGCTTCATTTTCCCAGCCCAGGAAAATCAGCAGCTGGTCTCTCCTTTAGAAAAATGCCCTGCTCAGAGCCCCAGTCTTGCATGGCACCAGCAATTTAACTAATGTTGCTCCATGATCTGTGAATGCAACAGCACAGCACAGGATGAGAACAGCTTCCAGAGAGGTAGTCTCTAAGCTATTTAAAAGCTCACATGAAAAGACAGTTTGCTAGGCTTAGCCTGATGACACAAAGCACCTACAAGGCTCTTGCTCATCCAGTAGGAGGGAAACAGAAAAAGATGCCATCAGAAAAGCCAGGACTGCAGCCCAACCTGTCAGTGACTACACAGCAAAACCAAAGGAGCAGCCACTAGCTCAGAAACCTATTCCAGCATTCAGGTCCCTCAGATTCACTTATAACACAGAGATCATATATGAGCCAATGTATGAGTCAATAATAATGCAGCCCATCCAAACAATGCCATGTACACTGGAAGGAGGTCTTGAAACAAACACTCTTTATCTGCTAAACCCAGATAAATCACTGAAGGAAAAAAAAACCCACAACACAACTAATAATGTGCTGAATGAAAAAGCGCACTGATCTGCTGGAGGAAAAAAACCAATGCACTGAAAGGCTGTCTTGTCTTCACCCTTCTTCAGCATCAAGCCATATCTAGTCATACCCAAGAAAAGAAGGCACCAAAAAAGGGTGATCAGAATTAGTCTTCTTTCAGCTAGATCATCCACTTTGAATCCCAGGCTTGTGGTATTTTGCTTTTTGTTAAGAACGTAGAAATCAAGCAAATTGTTAACAGAGTTGATAAAAACCCTTCTCTCACCCTGTGTTACATAGGATCATTTGGGTGATTCACCTGAAAAGAGTTTTTATCTTTCTCCAACCCTGATGAACTGGCACCAAAATGATTTTGTGCCATCACAAATCATACGTATTTCAGTCTTTATCTGCCCTGAGTAAAGACAAAAATAGTCTTCACAATTACAAGCTTTGATGTGCAGAGTGTTTGTATCAACTTTTTATATGCCATTTCCCTCTGTAAGAACAGCGTACGAGACTTTCCTTTGCGACTCTTCCAAAGATGTTAAACTAAGGTGTAATTTGCACGTTTTCCCCCCCTCATTGTTTTGTGATTTGTTTTTTCTCTGACAGGTTCCAACTACACTAAGTAGTTCCCATTGCACTGGACACTGCATGAGCACGTCTGAAAACCAGGGCTAGGTCTCAAGCATCCAAGGCTAGAAGCTTAGATGTCTACCTCCCATTTAATGTCAGTTATGAATTAAGTGGGAGCTCAATGTAGAGCTGCTCCAACAGATGTGAGCCCTGGCACTTAAATTCAGGTGACTCTGTGCTGCAGTATCTCATTTGTGCTTGGGAACAGTCACTTATAGTGCAATGCGCAAACATCAGTGCAATCTCAGAGATGTACTGGAAACCATGTCCCAGTCTATTTTGACTGCAGTGGCAGTGGGGTCAATATCTTATAGCTAGGGCTGGGGACATGGAAGAGTCACGCTCCATTTCCTGCTCTCTGATGGCTTCTTGGCCTGTCTTGGTCGAGTCATTTCAGCTCCCTGTGCTTCAGTTCTTCTAACTGTAAAGCAGCTAACAGGAATAACCTTTGCAAAGCATTCGGAGAGCTACATTCTTCAACACTGCCTTCCAACATAGCCTTTACATTTAATCTCTTGATACTGGTGCTCTCAACTTCAGAGTTATCTGTGTACAGGAAGGAAAGCAGGTTGAGTTCCTCTCTAACTAACATCAGTTCTAAACCATTTTTTCATCTGCTGGGCCTCATTCTTCAGCATTTCATCAGCTGTGCCCCCAGGTAAATCCAGCCCTGATGAAATAAGAATTCATTTGGAAGGGCAGAGCTGAGAACCATCATGCTGTCACAACCACTGTAATAACTTTTGATTTACAGAAATGGAAAAGAAAACCAGGCCTAGGGTCTCTAATTGCTGAGCTGAGGTCCTGCCAGACATGAAAAGAGCTTTAACAGGACTAAGATGAAGTACTTAATACGCTGCCAATACTTCCTATCCCCAAAGACTGCAGAACTGGATGCTTCACTTACACTTCTAACTTGTATTTTTCAGAAAAGCTTCTAGGATGTTCTAGGATAAAGCGACTTTTAAAGGAAAGGATTCCAGAATTCTGGCTAAAAAAGTACCATTGACAGCAACTTCCAAGAACACACCTTCTGTCTGGAAAGTTATGTCAGAATCCCGACTCACATATTTGAATGCCTCCTAACTAACCTAGTGTCAAGGTCACAAAAAGTGATAGCAGGATACTCATATTATAGTGGTATGAATCATGCAACAAAATACATAGAATCATAGAATAGTTAGGGTTGGAAAGGACCTCAAGATCATCCAGTTCCAACCCCCCTGCATGGGCAGGGACACCTCACACTAAACCATCCCACCCAAGGCTTCATCCAACCTGGCCTTGATCACCACCAGGGATGGAGCACTCACAACTTCCCTGGGCAACCCATTCCAGTGCCTCACCACCCTAACAGGAAAGAATTTCCTCCTTGTATCCAATCTAAACTTCCCCTGTTTAAGTTTTAACCCGTTACCCCTTGTCCTGTCACTACAGTCCCTGACAAAGAGTCCCTCCCCAGCATCCCTATAGGCCCCCTTCAGATACTGGAAGGCTGCTCTGAGGTCTCCACGCAGCCTTCTCTTCTCCAGGCTGAACAGCCCCAACTTCCTCAGCCTGTCTTCATACGGGAGGTGCTCCAGTCCCCTGATCATCCTCGTGGCCTCCTCTGGACTTGTTGCAGCAGTTCCATGTCCTTTTTACATTGAGGACACCAGAATTGCACACAATGCTCCAGGTGAGGTCTCACAAGAGGAGTAGAGGGGCAGGATCATCTCTTTCGACCTGCTGGTCACGCTCCTTTTGATGCAGCCCAGGATACGGTTGGCTTTCTGGGCTGTGAACCCCCCCAACTGGATTAATAAAACATTTCTCCCCAACTTGACATATTTATGAAATCTTGCATGCTGCTGCTACTTGGAGCCAACAGCCTGAAACTGCATTGCACCTCCACTGTACTAGTAAAGTAGAACCGCACAAGTCTGGCTTTGCTATAAAACAATAGGCTTAAGGGTAAAATAAGGTTCTCTCTTTCAAATTGCATTACGCAATGCTGTTAGAACAGATCTCCCTCTTGCTATCATTTTGGGGCAATATAATTTCTGCCACTTTGGCACTACTCCAGCAAAGCACTCAGAAAAGGTCTTCACCTTTAAGCGTATCAGGAGTCTTGCTGAAGTCAACAAGAAGTCAGTTCTTCTTCTCCTTCAAACTAAGCATGTGCTTAGGAACCTTAGTAGGTTCAGCTCCTCATGAGGAGAAGGATTAGGAACCTCTTTTAACTGCTTAACTTTGCAAAGGACGAAGTACAAACATGAGTACCACATGAAGGGCCAGAGTCTGCCGATACACAGCGTTCACTATCTGCACGTCTCAACGGAGGTGAAAAAGACGGAAACCAATCTGCCAAAACCACTGAATTTCTCTACAGGATACTGGTTCCGGGGTGTATGTGGGCATGTTTCAACCTTTGTTCTGGCTAAGACAACCCACCATATACTTAACGGCAGTTCAGAGGCACTGCTTTTTATAAGGTGAGCTCATTCAGTAAGATCCGGAGGAGCAAGTTTCTATACCAGCCTAAAAAAGGATGGTGAAAGACATGCTTAAAGGTGAAAGCAGTGACGAAAGTGAGGACAGACAAAAGCTCCTTCATTTCAGAAAGAAAAACCCCCACCTGATCTAGAACAAACTTGGGCTGTGATAAACAGAAAACTGCTGGCTTCACCAAGGAAAATCCTAGAGAAAGAAACGGGTATATTGCTACTAGCAGGAATTGTATTTGTCTAAGTCTGCAAAGCAAAACCATGATGTAATTGCAGTCTGTGTCAGCACCAGCACCAGCTGAACACAGCACAGCTAGCAGCAGGAAGACACAGGAGCATGACCTTTAATGCAGAGCGAAAAATCAGCGTACAGACCCAGGTCTCTACTTCAAGAGGGAGATGTGCTGAAGACTGTGGTACAGCAGTTTCACTCAATCCTTCCCTGGCACAATTAAATTAACCTACCGAAACCTGCGCTTACCATTTGGCTTGACAGAGCACACTGCCTTGCAGAAACCAGACAGACAAAATGATGTTCATGTTTCTGGAGATGCACTGTATTTCCTCATACAGTTCCTTTATAGTTGTTTCATGCTGCACAAAGCTGATTGCAGGGCCAGGACTTGCAGCCCTTAACGCCTGCCAGGTTTGAGACCACGCAGCCCAGCTGTGGCAATGACAGCACTGTTTGGCATGTTGTTACCCTCACACATGGTACGAGTTCCCCACAGATCTCAAGCTAGCCAGATGAACTGATACCGTGATAGCTCCCCTTAACCATTACACTGAGACAAAATCAGACTCGGGGTATAACAGTGAATAGCTCTGTATGTTTAAAGTCATATTGAAAGGGGTCACCGTGATTTCAACACACACTGGAAGCACAGTCCAACTGACTCCAATTTGTAATAAATCCAGCTCCTTCAATATATGTAGAAACCCTCCTCTCTATGTGCGCTACCACTTACGCATTTCACTTTAACCTAAATATTGTTTTCTCAGCACAAATATAATTAAACATAGACCAATTTTCTGTATTTTCTTCCTAAAATATATAACAACTATACACACCAACTGCCTACTTATAGAACCCAGCTCCACAGCTTGCATCCTTGACTACTACTTCAGGACAAGGTTTTCCTAGCAGAGAGCTGTGCCCGGTTCAGCTGAGCACTAATGTAGTTCAGGATCTTGCAGGCTGTAATTTAAATGTGAAGCTTCATTTCTTAGCCTTGCTGGAAATTGTAACCTCACTATTGTGCGTATGACTCCAGCAAACACACCTCAACACTGTACAAAAGAGCTGAGTCACTGCCTATGAGTAACAAAGGAAAAACAGCAGTCTCTCAACCTGTCAGAAATACCCAGTTCATTTCAATCAGAACTGCCAACAAAAACTAAAAGCCTCAAGAGAAAGGTGAGAAATACATGAATGGTTAACAAAACCCCAGGAATAAAGAGAGAATCCATGGCAGATTGAGCCTAAAATCAGATTAATGGATTATTCTTCCGCAGTATCTATTACACCCCAATGTGACAGGTCTTCCAGATGTGCTGAGAAAGGATGACACAACGCTACAGCTCCCAAGCACTGCACATGTGATTAAAGAAAATCCTCTGGGAAAACGTGCAATTAGTACATTTTAAATGTCGAAAAACAGCAGCATTTGGCCTTTCAATAATAGCCTGAAAACACACCTCAGTGAAAAACTGCGAACACAATCGAAAAGCTGGATAGAACAAAACAGGCCTGACTGTTGAAAACCAGGTCTAATTTATGCCGTACAGTGCAGGTGACAGGACCAGCATTTTTTGGCTTAACTTTTGAGCTCTTCCCCCACAGATTACTGGAAAGCTTTTTCTTTCTGAGAAACAGCCCAGCACTTAGCAACCACTGACCTTTACGTGTTTTTAATGTCACAGTGCTTTTAAAAACCCAAATCTGCTCCGCAACTTCGAGCTAATAGCTGCAATGAAACAGGTAAAAGGAACTAAACGTTCAGGGCCAGACAGCGAGCTGAAGGGAACTGGCTCTGTTCAGCTGAAATGAATGGATTCCCATCTTTTTAAACGAGCTGGGGATCTGGCACTCAAGATTCAAGTCCGAAAAGCTCAGGCAGGCTGTCTTCAGCTCCCTCAAAATGAGCATGCAACAGATAAACACAGAAATGAAGCGTAGGGTCAGTGTAGTTTGATCAGCTTGCACGCACTGGCTTCCTACTTTATCCCTTCAAATAAGCTATTCATTTGCAGAATTCTAGCCTGCAAATTAGAATGAAAAAAAGGGAAAAAAAAGAAAAAAGGGAAAAAAAAAAAGGAAAAAAAGGGGAAAAAAAAGGAAAAAAAAAAAGAAAAAAAGAAAAGAAAAAAAAAAGGTTGCTTTAAACACTTCCAGTGACTCACAAAAAAAACCCCAAAACAACCCACAAACCTGTTCAGTTCTTCCATAAGCATCCTACAACTGGAAAGAAGTGAACAGAAGTGATGATGAATAACAAGCCCCAGCTTTTCCTGGGGAAGAGATTTATACGTTCTCTTCTCCTGAGTGAAGGAGAGAAACCCCATGGGGAAGCGCCTGGCCTCTGCAGGGCTGCTGGCACCAACTGGCACAACAGCCCTGCAGCAGAGCTCCAAGGTGCTCCAGGTCAGATCTGCATCTCCACATCTCAGAAGGGGGACAGGAGGAGGCTGGACTGAACCGCACACCCGCCCCTGCTGACAGAACACAATGAAATCCCCGTGTCTGTTCTGTTTCACGTACCCTGTTAATTCAGCGCGGAGCTCTCTGCAGAGTAAGAGATCAGAGCACACCAGGATAAATCAGAATGGCATATTTATAATCTCTGCCTTCTCATAAGTTAGCAGCATGTACCAGCTTTTCCTTGAAATAAGTCTGAAGGGGAGGAACAGATGTCAACCTGAAAGCATGAAAGCATGAAACCGTCCTGTGTTTTACCAGTAGCCACATACAACACTTTGCATTCATGTTTGCCTCTACTTTCCCTCTTAAAAGACCACTGTGCAAGCATGCTGTAATTCAGAGAGTGTGATCTCAGTTTTAGTTCCTTTTCTTTCGAAGCCAATATATACGAAACACAGGTAGAGTGTTCCTTTCCGTTCCCATCACACTGACGGAATTATATCTGCATTACTATATCCACACCTTTCCTGAAGTAACTTACTGAAAGGATACCAAAGTCACTGTGCAGAACTTACTCCAAGGCAATTGAAAGCTCTCAGGCTCTCTGGTGACCTGATTGGTAGTTTTGCCTCCGGAAGGCTTAACAGAGCCTGTCATTATGTATGTGATATATCCTACCATAATTAATTCCCTCGGGGAATGACATCCAGAGGAAGCACAGTTCAAATACACAGCGTGCGCCTGAAATTTGACATTTTGGATCAGATTCCCAACACCAAGATGCAGCCATGGAAGAGCTGACATTTTGATTTTCTTTGACTGTAGATACATGGCTGTAGAGGCTGGCTTAAAAACTGTTGAAAGGCACAGATAAAAACCAGTGTTCTTTGTTCTTGAACAGATTTAATACATTCAAAATCCAGAAGGTGTTTAGAATCACCATGTGCCATTTAATATAAGATGAAGTAACGGCCTCCTTCAGCCTTAGTGGGAAAGACTCAGAGCTCTAATCCTTTGTCAAATAATTACCTGTTCATCAGGCTTCAGCACAAGATGACTCCAAGCAGCAGAGAAACAAAGAGACCAGCTATGAAAGCCTCAGTATATACACATACTATATACACATACTAAGCTGTATGGTGATGAGAGCCCTTTGCAGGCATTTGTCACATCAGAGGCCTGAATTACACTAAAATTGGAACTGCAAGAGAAGGGCAAGAGCATATGAAAGTATCTAAGCCATCTACCATATAAAAGGGTCTTTGGAGGAAAAGGCCCCAGGGAGGGTGGGTAGGGATGCTGACTGGGTGAGACAGCTCCTCAAAGCTACAGCAGTGAATTCAGGCTTTCACACACGTAACCTGTGGTTTTGACTCAGCCATGAGCTGCTCTGTGTGGCTCAGGAAATGAACCCAGGGAAATGAGCTTATAGAGAAGGGAAAGTTGGTGACTGACATAAAGAGCTGGCCCAGCTTAGCGCTACCTCGCTTCAGGAAGCACGGATGAGCTTTTCGCTTGTGCAATTCCAGGACAGAGCAACTATACACTTGCTCAAGGTACCTACAGTGTTTGTTACCCAGTGCTCAGGGAAATACTGCATCAGCTTGCATGGATGATTCTCACCAACAGAAACGGCAACACAAAATCCAACATGCTGACTAAACAGTACTGCAAAGTCCAACCTCGAGGTCAATTTCTGTACAGAGTATTCAGGACAGCAGTCAATAAACTTCTTGGGCATCTTTTTCCTGAATGCCCTGGAGAAGCTAGGAAAAACACAGACAAGTGAGCTGCAATGCATTTTTAGCATGAATGAGACAGAGAATGAATTAATTTGGAGAAACATCAGCTCTGCTGGAAGCAGACAGACTCCTCAATGCGTCGGATTTGTGACTGCTTATGGCATGACTGACTTTTCCCCCCTCGTGTGTTTTTCTTCCACTTCGTTCCTGATTTAAAAAGGTTCTACAGCAGCCAGATCTGGCAGATTTGACACAGACACAGTTCTTTCCATTCAATTTTCCCCAATCCCCTTCTCTTTCCACTCCATGCCAAGATCACAACAGCTCTGTCAGGTCTCTCCAGGTATAAACTTATTTTTCGGGTAATACCTGCCATCAGTCAGCCTCAATGCAGAATTTTTGGTGTGATTCCAGTTACCCAAACAGCTTCATTTCTACTCTGAAAACTGTAAATAATAATGTAACGTGCTTGATTCACTCGAATCTGGTGAAGCCTGCTTCAGTAAACCATGCAGATTTATGTACTCCAGATTGCTCAGAAGAGATGACAGCTTGACGTTTCCAACGGATACAAATTCCGGTATTTATATTCAGGATACAACGAATGGACAACTGAAGCCTCAAGTACAAAAATATCACTTTTGCAAAGGCACTACACGATAAAAACCGTAGCACATAAATTCCCCAAGTCCATAAAAGCTATCATCTAGACAACTACTGAAGTTGTAGAACGCATCATCTAGTTGGTTTGCTCCATAACATAGCCCCGTAGGAGTTAACCCAGCAAAGACTACCCCAGGAAATGGATTAAGCCAGTGACACATTTCACCTCTCCGTGTAAGCCGTGTGTTCCCTCTTGCTAAACCAGCTAATCGCACTGACGGGGTAGCCTGGTGTGGCTTGGTACAGCTCTGCACCACTGTGAACCGCTCCATCCCCACTCAAGGCACCCCGCTTCACTGCGGGCAGCACATGCAGCAGCAGACAGGAGAGGCTCTGTTCACATATACCAGCCCTCCCTGCCTAAACTGTGTAGCTGTGAAACTCCCTATGTAACCAAGAAAACACAGCCAGGGTGCTGGACTCATCCCTCCCTCTCCTCTCCCATGGGCTGTGCGTGGGAATACATCCATGTGACACATTTTTCTTCCGCTGCCATAAATAAAAGTTAAACTGCAACTCACCTTGTCAAATGAGTCATTCCATGGTTTATTATTGCTGCTCAGGAAGCAGGCCTAAATTACAAGAGTGAAAGAAATAGCGTGACTGTTGTGTCTCCACTTGGGTCCTTGGCCAATTTTCCTTCAGTTTTAGAGTGCAGACCAGTCCCCAAAGCACCTGTGACTACCTTTTATAAGCACCATGGACTAGCGGAAGAAGGAAAGAACAACCTTAGTAGCGATTACACCCGAGTCTCAGGTCCCTTTATCCATGGAACTGAGCTATGCAATCTGTTTTGAACACTGCCACCATCCTGCAGGGAACTGTGATGTACAGACTTGGGAATTTTGTTCTAGACAATCCAAAGGATGAACCTGTCTAATCCACAAGCAGAAGCTTGCGGACCACAAATCAAGAGCGCAGTTATGCAGGAAACATAAAGAAACTGCCGTGCTCTTATCAGAGTTGTTACACAGCACCACAAAGTTAAATGCTCTTGGGAAAACAACACAAGCTGACATTATGTAGAATGAAGACTGAAACTTACTGCATCCATTAACTCATCCTATTACTGGTTTAATGAAACAGAGGGAAGGGCAAAAGCTGAGTTTTTCATTAATAACCCTAACCAGAACTGTGCAGCAAAGACAGAAAAAACAGCCAGTTCTACTAATTTTAGAACGTTTCTATTATGGGATTTAGTGCTGTAGCTCATTTAGGGGAGTAAAAAAAAAATCTTTCCAACCACCAGCTGAAAGAGATGCATTTAGTTATATTTGGCCAGCTTCCCTTAACACTCAGAATTAGCTTTTATTTGGGTCTTTTAGGATTACATTTGCCCCCGTAAGATTCATCATTTTTAATACCCATCCCATAAAGGAAGTCTAAATCCCAAGTTTTAATTAACTGAAGATAGGAAGGAGCCTAAGTCACATTTTTACAGGAACACAGGTGTTAGGTCATTATAGTATAGTAAAACCCCAGCTCTGGTCTCTACATCCTGCCTCTCTACAACCATCTCCCCAACTTGAACCGGCAGATGATGCTTCCAGACTTCCCAGCCTAACCTGATACATGCTATTGTTACTGCCTGTTAAAGAGCTGCTCTACTCTTCAATCACAGCTGCGTTTCAGTGCTGTACAAAATGATTACGAAACACCTGATCCATCACAGGGCCACTGGGAGGTTCAAACGGAGTTTCACTGCAAGGAGTCTGTGGCTGAAATGGTTTACTACAGTTACTCACCATCTAGGAAATGTGCTTTTGCAAGAGAACAGCTTTTCTGTTTCCTGTCTGCTGGTGGACAGACAAGCATCTGACTGTGCAGAAAAGGCAAATCACTAGGTTTTCTGATTGGCAGGAACGACCCCATAAAACTGAGTAAGAGCTTGAAGTGAATTTTCTACCTTCCCTCAAGTCCAAACACCAAAATTTGGCTTTCTCTCACTGTTTTCCCTTCTATTTTCCACACCTCCACTTCCTTGCCTGGTGCTCCAAATACTCCACCACCAAATGGCTAGAAGCCAGAAGCTGTTGCTTGAAAGAGGAAATACATGGAATGGGAGAGTCCACTCCAGGGCGGCAATGCATTTAGTTTTATTGGAGGCTCCTCATACAAATTTATGCGTCAGCCATTTGAGCGGAAAGTTACTGAACTTTAGAAAAGACAATTATTCACAGGCTATAGAAGAGAAGGTCAGGGATCTCTTTAAAAACTAGCGCTTTCTTAATTTATGAAGCCAGGATAAGGAAACTCGCACACAGAGTGTCCAAACACCATCACAGCTTTGGGGCCAATAACTGTGTTTTCAGCTTGCTTCAGCAAATGCCACGCTTCCCTTAAAAATGTCTTCCTGCTCCTCATAAAACATGGGTTTGGCTGCAGAAAACCTCCCCACTGAAGTTTTATGAGACCTTTTTATTAATGGAATAATAATTCTTTTGGCCCTTGTTTAACCAGGCTGCTGCTTTCAGGTTAGGATTCCCGTGAAAACCTAACAGAGGTTTCCAAGGGAGGCTGATTCCTGCAGGTCATGCTGAGACACCAGCCTTCTACTGCACCTCCAACGTGTGCAAGTTTGGTTTTGGTTAAGCTGCACTGACTACCACTTGCAGCATCCCTCATTACCTTCCTTACTCAGTCTGTGATCACTTGTTACACATGCAAATGAGCACATAAGACACAGAACCAGCAGGTATTTATATACTCATCACTGAAATGCAACAAGCGCTCCCTTCCCAAGTGGTATGAAACTCCATCCCGCTGCGACTGCCAACCGCAGCACAGCACGGCTCAGCTCTTCCTGGCCCCTCCGGCCCCGACTCAACCAGCTCTTCTTAGGAAACCTGCAGAAACTTCATTATCACACTGCAAAACTTGTTTTAAATCAGCCAGTAGTTCCAAAAGTGCTCAGATTATAAAAAGCCCAACTGCAAAACTGCCGTTTCTTTAGGAAAATAAGTTTAAAATGCAGGCATATAATTAGAACATTTCCATTTGAAAGCAAAAGGAACAAATCCCTCCATAAGTTTTAGGAATAAAAATAAAAAATGAAACAAAAAAAAAAAAAACAAAACACCCCAAAAGCAAACAAATGGAAACGTCTACATAGCTTTGAAAATAGAGTAGCAGCTATGAAAATAGCATTGCACACAAAACTGATAAATAAGCATATTTCAGGGGCTGGATCGGACACTGATGTCCTGCTCATTGGAAATATTCCTTCGCTAGCTAGAAACTTTGTTTTGTTACTATAGCTACTCTCACTACAAGTGGCCCTGACTAAGGCATGAGGCATTTGTTATATAAAACCTCGACACAACTGCAGCCTTAAACTTCACAAAGTACCGGCTCCGCACACAGTCCCGCTTGCAAATTCTATTCCAAGCCCAACTCAAAACGCCTCATGCTGATTAGGGCGCGCAGTTTAATGGCACTGTTTAAGTGCTGAACTCATAATCAACGTTGTTCATGATACAGGCTAAAACCGCGAAGGAATGTAGATGCGCTGAGCAAGACAAGCAGTGACTTCCTCCCTGGACAATTACGCTGCTGGCAGTGGCTGTCGTGTACAGGAGAAATTGGCAATTGAGTTTAATAACATTTGCTGAGAGGCCATCGAATTTGACGGGAGAAAAATGCCTGTAGCCAGTTCGAACAGCACTGGGTAGAAAACACACATCCTGCAGAACTGCGAGGCTTTGCTTTGTTAAGTTTCACCAAACGAAGCTCATAAAAACGTAACATCAAGTAAGACAATAAAAGAAACACCCTCCCTTCCTTGGCCTTTAATGTATTCTGATTTCACAGGATTCTTTTCTTGTTCTTCTGGGGGATATTTTCAGCCAGACAAACTGCTATCATGCATAATCTTGGAAAAGTGGTTTATGAGATCCCCAGTGAAAACAGGGAGATGACAGGGCCTCACTTTTTAAGGTAGTCATCTGATGCTGATACTCCAGTACTATGCGCCAGTCCGACTCAGGCCATCTGCACCGTTCTCAGCTCTACTTTTTCCCCTACTTGGGTAAGGTAAAACAGTGTGGCTTTCCTTCCCTTCAGCGTGAAATCCAGGCACTAAGCTTTCTCTTAAAAGGCCAACAGCCCAAACAGAACCTGCTCAGAAGCAACGGTAAGCACTTACAAGCACCAAGGTCAGAAAATCCATGTCTGTACACTTGTTTTCCTGCAGTAAAAGCATCACTTAGGTTGGGGCCAAGCCAAAGACTAGGGGTTTCTCTGACACACGGCTATATAGCTCATTTCTGAAATGGAAGATATAGCCATTCAGGCTACATAGTTTCAGCCTCAAGCAATCTGAAAGCTGGAGGAGACTCTTCCCTTTCCCTTCCTTCCTCGGTGCTGACACCCTGTACTATTCTTAGTGTGCAGAAATCAGTGGTGTTAATTTCGGCGTTCACACATCAGAGGAAGCATTTAGAATTTATTCATTCATTTGTGAGAACCTGTATGTGGCTTTGTCCTTAAGGGTAGAGCAACACTTTTCGGTTTTAGCTGTGACATTATTTGCAACCCGTCTTCCAGCTTATTAACAGCCTCCTAAGTGCTGAAGAGCCAATCTGCCTTATCCTGTAAGAAACATGATTTCCTTAAGGTGCTGTTTGGATACAGAATTGCTTCATTGGTTCTTCCCTGTACTCACAGAGACACCTAAAACCATGATTTCTCTCTCTCCCACGACTCTTGGCAACTAATCCCACACTAATGGCCTAGTCTATGTAGGCACATAATGAGTACCTGCTGGAATACGTAATTTGTGAGTGCTGCTTCTAGCTTTTTGTGGCATGGCAACTTTACACTGTACTGTCGCTTATGCTGTGTTGAGAAAAGAATAAGTTATTTCTCAGCTAGGATATTGCTTACATCCAGAATTCAAGGCACGTACTGCTATAACTTGCAAAATGAGACACTGGCTCTGCCATGTGCAGGGGCTCCTTATATGAGATCAGAAGTGGATCGTGCCATGTCTAAAATACATTTTTTGCAATAGAAGTTTGCAGGAGAACTGGGTGGAGAAATGAGCAAAGTCTAAACTCATACCTGATGCACATCCAGTGACAAAAGTGTATTGCAAGGATTAGGAATGTTCTGAGTCGGTGAGGCATCTGAAGAAGATATTTCATTCTTGTAAGACCAGTTTTACCTCTAGAACATCACAAATCTGTACTAGAACCCTCTACATGCTTTCCAACGTAGCTATCACAGCTAACAAGCCACATACAGTATTCCTTCCTGTGGCTTATTTCAATACTGTTCTTCACAATATCATCATAGGGCTAAAATAATAAAACTAACATGGCATAAGTTTAATATGTGCTTGTTTTTACACTCCCTACCAAACACACAAACACCCACTTTGACATCACCACCCTACAGGGTCCCCCTTCCTCTTCTGCACAGGACTATGCCCCTGCTACGCAAACCCTTACAGGGAAGCAGCAGGCAATTGCTGGTTGCCACTGAGAAGGAAGCAACATAATCCCAGAGCTGCTGGTACAGGATTCAACACCTTTTGTCTTGGAAAACCACCTGGTGTAAAGGCTCCAAAGAGCGCATCTATTATATTTTGTTGTTTCTGTTTTTAAAGTGGATTTGAAAAACCCAACCTTTTTCCAGCTGGCATTCCCAAACTGACAATGTGCAGCCTCTCGATAAAGGGGGGGACATAGTCTGCACCCCTGGCAACAAAAGATTCTCCAAGCACTTCCATCTGCTTTAACACTAGAGCAATAAACAAGAAAATGTACCATCCAGTTTCATTTCAAGAGAATGTTTTTGATTGAAAGATAATTTAGTGTATGTACCCTGACTCCTACATGCAATTGTGTAAGAAAAAGCGTTAATTCACACAAGCGCTTTGGATGCACAAAACCCCCCTCCAAATGATTAACTCTCAGTACCATGATGCACAACTCTAAACAAGTCTTTCCATACCACAGCACTACCATGGAGGCTCAGAAAGGCAGAAGTAGTCTTTGTGCTCTTCCTCTCAGGAGCCATTCCTTCCAGAGGTGTAGGAACAGCACAGATTAAAGCAATGCCAGGTAGATTAAGGATGCCCTGGGGCGAGATCAGCACACCTGGCTGGCAGGGACATGAACTACCCAAAATGAACGCTGGCCCCATGCCACTAACTAGCAGCTTTCTGAGGTGCACATTACTGGAGCTTTGTTTTAAGTACATGGGATGTGCAAGCCTTGGGGACTGCTGTGTGCATTAGCACGTGCTTGGATAGTGCTGGCCAGGGAAATCTTTGACCCTTGTGCTCTCAGAGTCCCAGTCTGCTATCTAGTGCTAGTTATCATCAATGCTTTGCCTGCCTTGCTGGCAGTCGCTGCAGTTTGATATGTTCAGGCTAGTCGATGCCCAGCTGAAGAGCTGCTGCACAGTCCAAGGCAGCCCATGGGGCCCCACAAGGCTCAAGTGCGAGCCCAAGCAGCACAGATCCACATCTCTATAGAGAATGCCAGCAGCAGCCCAAGGAGATGGGATGCATAAAGCCCAGCCATATCCCCACGAGGAGCAGCCCCAGCAGGATGAACATACCCTCTGCAACTGGTGCACCAGCTGTTTCTCACTCCCATTGAGGATGGTCCAGAAGCCAGCATCTATCGTTCTGCATCCTTATGTGTCAGGGAGCACCCTGCTCCTGGTGGGGCCATGGATGCTGGCATGGGCACCTGGGGCTGGGTAGATGCCACACATTCCTCACCTCAAGTGCCATTTTTGCAGTACAGCCTCTCCAAGCACTTCCACTGCAATAGTATGGGACGGGTTGGTAAAGACACCAAAGATGATCCTCATGCCTCTACTGTATCCCTTTGTTTCATGTCAAGTTATGTCATTCTTACTTTGTTATGCTGCACACTTAAGTATTACCACAATTTAATAAGCCAAGCAAAAGGTTTTTTTTTCCTTTTCTACCCAACACAGCAAATATCTAATTTCTGAAGAACCAAACAAAATGACTGGTTGTTGAAACTCATGGGGTGGGAGGCACAGATTCCTCTTTCACTCAGTAGCACAGCTCCTTGCAGCTCCCTCTGCCCACTGGCCATCTCTCCTGTTCATTACACTAACTGCAGTGGCACGCTATAGTCTCAGCTGGGTTCAGAGAACCACTGTGCTCTGTACCAACAACAGAAGGACATTGACCTTGTCCTGAGAAAATAAAAAGAAAAGCTACAGAATAACTTCAAGTCATTTCATGTGCTCAGGTGGCAGATACAAATGGCCAGATTGCAGGAGAAAAAAAGGCAAAAAAAAGATGTTCAGGAGTCTCTTCACTCTGAAATCCAGCACAACTGCTTACAGGTACGATCTTCATTTCAGGTGGTAGTTATCACCTTCTTGACACTTGTCCAGCTGATAGAGCATATGGAGTAGAGATCACTGCACTCATTTCCTGATCTGCAAGATCTCCAGCAGTTCACCAGCCACAGTGCTCAGAAACACTATTCTACATTTACTTTTGTAGTTCTGGGTTGAATTTTCTGTTGGTGTATATAGGAAGAATTCTGTCACTGACTGCGACACTTGATTAGACCATTTAGCTCTCAATCCTTGTGTTCACCCTTCCTCCTGAAATAGTCTTAAGACAAACTCACTGCTGAGCTATGTGCAGAACAGAAAGCTTCAAGCCAAGGTGAAAATGAATAAAGGAAAGACAAAAGTTATTCGTATTATCTGCTTGGTGCTGCAAAAATGTTAACACATTGTGAAATGTATATGAGCATTTTAAAAGACATGTTGGCAATGCAGAACTTCTACGTCTGTCTCTTCTTCGATTATAACATCTCCATTCATTATTCTTTTTCCTTCACTAACAAAGACTAACACAGTAACATGAGCACTGACTAATATCAAATACTATGACTATGCCTGCTTACATACTTGGTTCTGCAGACATTCGTGTCAATAGCACACTTCTTCAATGAGAAGCACACTTACCATCTAAGATGCAATTACTACCAGTGTTTCTGGGACAATGAAGAGCACGGGGTTTCCTTATTTCCAGAAGTGAAAAAACACATTCGTGCCTGAAAAATTACTATATTCAGTTTCTGTTCCCTGGTGAGTTCTTCAGCAAGTCTGAACATATCCCCCCTCCCTCCTCTTTCTGAAGAGGAAAATAATAAAAGCCAAAACATTCTGTACTCATCAGACAAATAAATACTCCTAGGACCTTAGAGCAGAAGTCACTCGAGTCTGAAATTTCCAGCTGGAGATGAAGAAAAAGCCAACCCTTTCATTGAGTGATCAGAGATTAATACTCGTCTGAGACACAACATGGCTTGACCGCACTGTGATTTCTTGGAAAGTAATTTACTGCGCTGAAAAACAATTTGCTAAGCGTTAACATCCGTGCCTCTCTCTATTTCAGGACCTGTGTTTTCCAGAAATGATTATCATTAGCAATTCTCAGTAAATGCTAACAAAGCTGACATTCTGCGTGTTGAAAAATGAATTCCCAATCAAGAACTGACTCCGATCATCCTTGCATTTGAGGGGTTTTAAAGGTCTCAGGAAACCCAGGAATGCCTAAGAAAAAAAAAAAACCCATAAAAAATGACCCAACCAAACCCCAAAACCATCTTCCTCCATTCCTCTGGCGCCTTTGAGCGCCTCAGGAAACAATTTCAGATTATCCGGTCTGTATGTTTGACAGCAGGCTCCCCACAGCCTTCACCTTCACTAGATGTACAGACACGAAAAACAGCCAAACAGGGTGTTTTGCTTTCTCCTTTACTCTAATAATGAAAAAGCCTTGAAGGAGTTCAGGTGAAGAAGGTTCTAACCGGGTTTTCCAGCAGAACTAATGTCTGAAGCTGCTAATAAATGGTGGTACCCTATGCAGCCCCTCTGTATCCATGTACTCCCACAGCAGGAGCGGAAGGTTTAGAGCTGGGCTTCCCGCACCAACACCATGTTTTCCCCTTGATTCTCTCTTTGATTTCCAGGCAGGAAGCATGCCTCAGGTCCTCCTTCTGGTCTCAGTGACCCAGGTCTACCCTTGGAGCTCACAAAACTGACAGGTGGAAACATTGATCCCAATCACCAAGTCCCTCCTCACACTGGGTAACCCCTACATGGACTATAGCTGAACTCTAGCCCACGGAGTTCCTACTGCCAACTTGACTCTGCTGCCTAGACAATATACACATGTTGTTTTTCAATATATTCCAGCATTTGACATAGACAGTCAGGGCTCCTGAACACTTCCTTTGAATATAAAGCAGAACACCCAGAAGTTGTTTGAAAGACAGTGGCACTTAGCAGGGAGAAACGTTCGTGTTGGGGGACTAACTCACTGATATGGCAGGTATCTACAGTGCACTGAAGTGAGCCAGCAGGAACCAAAGAGCATCTTCTCTCCATCCAGGTGAGAAAGGACTGGCAAGAAGTTAACTGCATAAGATAAACGCAAGTAGAAGAATATAAAATTGACATTTCGCTCTTTCAGAAAGCAGCAGTGCTGAAGGATCAGACTTGATTCCATTAAGGCCTGACTCATCAAAGAAACACAAATTTTAAAGATCAACAAATAACTTAGCCAGTTATTACTGCCACAAAGCGGTTTGCAGGTTTCATTTTCCTCTGGCTTATCAGTAGTCATTAAGCCTTAAATGTCACGTCAAAGCAAGCCAGCAGCCCCAACAAATGCACAGCAGGGATCTACACCAGAACATGCAAAATCTGAGCTTAAAATCCCAAACACAAATTTACTGATGTTCCCTTATGTAACTTCTCGCTTTTACACAAATAAATCTGATTAGCAACTATCTCATCTCAAATCAGCCATATTCATCAGCCAATTCCCGCATTTTGGAATTTATTCTTAAATTTCTGAAGTGAAGCCTATGCATTTGCAGTACTTGTGTTACCTCTCAATGCCGAAACCAGCATCTGGAAACACTGCTGCTTGCTATAAAGGTCTTAAATGAATGGAGGCAGTAGCCATTTACTCAGGTGGCAGGAACAAAGTTATTATGAAGTAAAATTGATCTTTCATCTGGAGGAAAGACTTGAACCACTGCCACTAAGGTTGTAAAACTGCAGAGCTGCTCCTTCTTTTCATTTCACACTAAGAAAACAAGTCTGCAATAGGTTTCCTGTCTAAGCTCTGGTTTACTCCTTTTATTCATATCCTGAACCCTGTGCTATGAGGGGATGGAATTCTCCCCTGGTACCACTGAATCCACGCATATAACTTTAAGACTGATACATACACTAACACAAATCTGTTCCTGGCACAAACAGACATGAGCCAGCCAGATATTTCTTCCCGCTGCATTAAGATGGTGGATAGAAGAGCTTATCATGCTCATCTGCTCAATTTTTGTCTTAGATCAGACTGTAGCCCTTAGAAAGGGGTGCTTATACCTGTTTCAACTTGCCAAAATAAGAACCCAGTCTTGGATATGTGTTATGATGAATAAAAGTCAGAAAACTAGCTTAAAGCTCTCCATTAGTATATCAGTATCATTACCACAGAGTATAGACCTGATTATTGCAATGTATCACCAAGGTCTTTTTTTGTTAATTTTCTAAAACCAACAAGGAATCATAACATGCCAACAACAGCAAAGATTCATGGTTGCTATAGTAAAAAGCCCAATTTCAACCTTTCTAAATCTATGTAATACATCTCTTTTGTTTGAGTGAAGCATGTATTCTGAAAACAGAATACACACCCTGTATTCTTGTAGCACAGTACTGTCATATCATCTAAGTACATACTTCTGCCTTTTATTATTCTTATTACTGTCTTGGGCATCAGCACCACATTTGTGGGTCACCCTCACCAGCCAGTGTGTGGACACATCACTACAAGAAGTCAGCTTACAAGAGGTCCATCCTTAAGAGTTCTGAATATTCTATTTATAAAACTTGTGTAGTCTGATGAAATGCTACAGCCAAAATATTAATTTATCCTTGCTTCAGGTCCTCAGATCTTGCATCCTTGAGGAATTAAAGCGAAACAATATCCAGAGAACTTTAACAAGTTTGTTTTATCACCATGTCCGCTGGCAAGATGCACCAGACTTCCTTGCTTCTTGCCTAATGAACTGCAATCATACAGGCAGGCTGAGCTGACTCTCTGAAGCCGTACTTCTAAAGACAAGTGAAGTCACCATCACTTCTGTGGTAGAACTATTCTCCAGCACACACAATCACATTACCTGGGGGTGAGGTGCGAGGTGCAACTATCCTGACAAAACCTGTAGTAGAGGCTAGGCCTAAGACAAAGGTCTGCAAACCATCCACTGAGGGGCAAGTGGCTCCTTCTTACTGACGATTATAGGAAAGACGACAGTTCTACTTTATGGCTGTCAATAATATTATAGTAATCCACTAATTCCCATAAAGATATTGCTCAAAGAAGACAAGAGACGTTTATTTTCAACATACAAGGAATAGGTTGACAAGTAATGGAAAAAACGTAAATCAAACTGGAGGTGCCAGTTTAATCATGAGTTTTGAGATTCTGATTTTGCACTGGGGATTCTCCGCAGCGAATGGAAGCGCCTGGTCAATGGCATTGCTTATATACCACAGAATGGCTCTCCCCACAGTGAAGTCTGCACCACACTATGACAAATCTTGCCAGATGATTACTGCACACATCCTTAACGAAATTAACATAGTAGCGATGAAGTCAAGGACATTTGCTATCTGTAAACCACTTCTAGAAGAGGACTTTGTATTTTGAAGGCTGGCTGTAGGAAAAACACCACAAACCTCTCTGCTAAAATAACACACAATTCCCCATGCAAAATTTGCTTTATTTTATTGAGGGTCTCCAAGACATACATTTAATATTTCTTTGCCTTCTGAGCTTTCTTTGCACTACATTTACAGTAATTACTTTCATGATAGCAAATACCTGGGTAGAACAAAAGCATCTGCATTTGACAGCTACGCTGCTCTAAAACACCAGCCCACCTTCTTCTTTTTGAGTCTTTATTTGTAGAATAGCAGCCCTTTCTAAAAGTTTTCAGCTATTTCTCTTTAAAACTAGTTTTGAGACTCAAAGCAACAGAATAGTGACTTTACACTTTAGGAAGGAAGAGAAGGAAGTGGCTATTCACTTAAGAGTTACAAGTCCTGTACCACATGCAGAACTGCTACAGATACAAAGACATGATCATTTAATGTAACATTCACCATCACATTCAGCAGCAATTAGAAGCTGTCGTACTTATGCCAGAAGAATGTACTGTTGTAACTTAAAGGGGAGCTGTCCAGGAGACAAAAAACAAACTAGCTAACAACAGAACAGGTTTTGATACGCAGTCTTGGAGGAATTATAAAGCAACGGAGTATCCATAATATTGATATCCTATTTCCAACCTTAGGGTAGGTACAGACCTTAATCCTTCAATGCAGGGAGATAACCAAATAGAGATAAAAGATGACCAGAGAGCAAAACAGTCCCTGGTAGAGTGGGCGAGTCCAGAGGACAAAGTCAATCTTACACAAGCGAAACAGGAAGGAGGAAATATTATTACCTTAAGATAAAGGACCATGTCAGACAGGCTCTGTGGTGAGTTCTGCAGGCTGCCAGACCTATGGGACTTCTGCACGGAACACTGTGAGGTGGGAATACAGGCTTTAAAAGGGGAAATTCTTTCTTTCTTGAAAAACTGCACTATTTTAAGAAGATCACCTGGAGGGCAAGAGGGATAGCTCACGAATATTATTTCTTCCAGGCAAAAAGATCTATCCCCAAAACAAGCCTGGGCAGGTAATGACAGCCAGTCCCAGGTAGAACACTGCCCAAAAGGACGGCCTTTGAGCTTGAAAAAAATTGAAGGAATCCATCTTAAGAAAGGCTTGTAAACAGCATAACTGACCTAACTGTTTATATAAATATAAACAGCATAACTGACCTAGAGGGGAGATAGCTGATGCTATTAGGAGTCTTCTCTCCCAAATTAAGCTTAAGACTGTGCTTTGAAATATATATCAAACCTAACTGCTGATGCTGCATTTACTAACTTCTTTTAAAAGCATACCAACATTGACAGGATGTACAAGCATGAAATTTTATCGTGGGCAGCCTGCCTCCACAGGAGTCAGTGCATTTTCAGGTAAAAAACCTGGAAAATACAGATGACACCTCCCATGTAAAGGCTGCTATTATTTCTACCTTTTATATTCATGGCAATGAATATAAAATCAGTGTATTTCTACTGGTTCACCCCATCTTGCAATATGCCTAACATAGCTAGCTCTCATTCTTCCCCTATCCAGTCTTCCTCCATCATTGCTTGACAGCACATCGAAGTGCTCAAATTCAGCCATTCACTGATTAATGTAATGCATTTGTTACTATACGCTGCCTTTCAATCAGAAGTGATCTTCCTAAGTTCATTTTTTTTTTTTGAACAATTTGTGCTTTTGGATATCCAGCTGTTCTTCAACATTCTTTGCCAACAGCTTGATGCAAAACACTCCATCTCTCACTGTACTCAGTGTCTAGCTTTTGTATCCCTCCTCCCTATGCATCAAACCAACCACTGAAATGTGAAGTACGTGTTTAAGTTTAAACAACGCTCCAAGAAGCAGCCCTTATAGACACATTCGGGGCAGTGTTATGTGGCTCATGCCAAAGGATGCTATGTGTTAGCTGAGCAATGCAGTGTATTTTTTCCAGTTGCTTCAACCACTAACCAGCTACGTGACATTGTGAACGATCGCTTCTTTAAAATATACAATGAAATATTTTAATATGAAAATAAAAAGCAAGAACAAACTCACCTTAATTACATATAGAGAGCAACAAAACAGTCTGAGATATCCATAGTTTGGGTAGCTAAGACCTTAATTTTTTATGTATTATTCTTTCCTTTGTTTAGGATATACATCCAGTTAATGCTTTAATTTTTTGTCATCTACAGAGCCGTAAAGTGCTTTAATGCAGCTTTCACCTTCTTTTCTTCATACATGCCATCAAACTCTGCTTCAAAAAAGAGCTGCCATTAGGAAGGAAGCCCTCAGGCACCACATTACACAGCTGCCTGGTTCATATCAATGTGAATTGGGAAAAATAATCAACCTCTTCTAAACACAGCTTTAAACTCATGCAGCTGAACTTGCCTATACTATTTACATGAAATATCCTGTAGTCATTCCACATAGTAGTAAAAATTCATACAATTCTTCTGTAAGGCAATAACAACTGGAGACACACAACAGCATCAGGTTTTTCTCCCTTCACAGAGGTTTTACAAAGCACTAAAGCCCTCCCAGCACAAACTGTACTTTAGACCTCTAGAGAGTCTGAAGCAGTTGCAGATTTGATGCAAACTACAGATGTAGTCTGTAGTCTTCTTGCTCCTGACCCCCTCCCACTGGATTCCTGTTCTTCTCCTTCAGAAATGCTTGTTAAATCTTTCATTTTTTTTTTCTGCCACACTCTTTCTCCATTCCCTCGCTCATCACTTATTTGCTGGCTGGTTTAGAGAAAGACACACACAGACAGACTGGCGATAGCAGCAGGCAAGAAGCCAGCCGCTATTCTTGCATCCATGTGTACCTGTGAACAAGTCTCACTGCCAACTGTGTTACGTACCACAGTGCACGCAGGGAGCTAAGAGGGGTTCTTCCAAGAGCACACACTCTAGAAAGTCTGCGTCTAGGAATAAGCATGAACCTGTGTCATTCACTACCAATATTAAACATTTCTATCAGAAACAACCTATTCTGCTACTCCTTCCTTGCAAGGTCCTTCCGCACATGAAGAATGGTACTGACAGAAGCATAGGATATAATGTTATTTCCCACTTTGGGGCAATCAGATTACCAGACAGCACCGGGGAATCCACCCAGAAGTCCTCCAAGCTGCTTTGCACACACTGTGTTTTGTCCTCCCCAAAACATAAATGATCCATAAGTGCTAGAGGAAAGATCCAGGACTTGATGGACCAGTTGGTTGATCTGACAAGGCAAATACTCTGCTCCTCACATAAATAACCATTTTCTTCTTCCTTTTCCTCTGTCTTGTCTGTCTTTGAGTGTTTGAGGTCCTCAATGAACATCTGACCTTTGACTGTAAGACATGAGGGTTTTTTTACTATGCCTATTACTTTCAAACCACAAAACACAATTTAGCAGCCACTGGAGTGTTTCCTGTTTCAATCATACCCATGTTCACACTCTGAAGAGACATTGGCATCATTTTAAAAGCTTCTCCATTACTGATTTTCATTTCATTCTCAAAGATGTGCACAGACAGTCTTAGCTCCTCACGTACGCAAAGTAACTAACCTCAAAAACACAGGCAGCAGAGCTATTTTAAATGCCAACATGCAATTTACAATCCAAAGCAGTATATGCTGATATAGCACCATAGTTCTAAAAGACCCTAAAGCATTCAAGCTTGCATTTAGATAGGCTTAGTCTCACTTGGGACATTCTGGTGCTCTGGTTTAGACAAAGTCCCAGTCAGCTGCTGGACAACACCTGTGGAGGATGCTCCCTCTCTTGAGAGAAAATAGGCTGTCCAAAGGCAATGCTGCATGGGTTTAAAACATCAGTTAAAAAGTTGGTCTTGAGCATCGCAACAGGATTTTCTGCAGTTTGGCTGCAAAACTCAGCCAGTATGCAATGACCAGAGAGTATCGCAGTAGCTTGAGTTTTTGCACAGAACAGATAAATTCATTGTTTTGAAAGGTCATGACAGTAAATTGCAAGGAATTCAATTTATCTCCCTTGGATGGATGAAGGACTGAGGCAAACACAGAACACTGAAAACCTCTGGATCCAAGAAGTCTGTGGTGGTTCATACCTGCTCTTAGGCAGCCAAACCATCCTTTCAGCTACACGTTATTACAACTTGTGACTTTCAACTGATATTTTTCCCTGTGATTTTGCAGCAAATTGTGTCTTACACGAGCATCAAAAGAATGGTCAATAAAACGAAGAATTTGTCTTTAACCACAGAGTTTACCACATACAAAATTATTTGTGATACAGCCAGACATCATCATAGAAGCCTCACACTCGTTTTTCCACGTGTAAAGTGACATATGAAAAAGTAAAGGGAGATACATGGGAGAAAACACCACCAGCACAATATAGAGAGACAAATATTGGAAAAGCAAACAAGTACAAAGATTAATTTTGAAAGCCTGTGAAGACAGAAAAATCAAAAGAATACCCTGAGCTTCACAGTACACCCAGGAGAGTGGCACACCAGTAGCACACCTGATTTAACAGGGCTAGTGCACAGATCATTCCTGTCTGGGTGTACCACATCATGCTGTAACTCTTACCTAAAGCTTTCTGGGTACTCAGCCACAGCCATGTTGATAACATCCAGTGCATGCTGATAATGCTTCTGAGCTGAAAAGAGGAGAGCCAGTAGATGAAGTGAATTCATGTCATCTCTGCACAGTTGCAGTGCTTCTTGAAGATGTTCTATAGCATCAGAAATCTGGGAAGAGATGGGGGTAGAACACATTTCTCCTTCAGTCATATGTTATATCTCAAAGGTAAGAAAAAATACAGTCATTAGAAGTTACAAAGAAATCCTACTTAGGCACCTATGAGTTCTACCATCTGAATAGATTGCCAAGATTAACAGACTGTGCTGCTTGAAGAAAAACCACACCTTCTAGAGAAAGGAATCTGTGGCGTTACTATATCACTGCTTATGAACTGGAGAAGCAGACCTGATCCAATCAACCCCCTCTTACTTTGACATGGTGCTTCTGTGCCGTGAACATCTCCACTACAATGGCCCTATTCTCAACTCCATTTCTAGGATGGGTGGCTGCTCTTCACCTCAGGGAGAGCACTACACATCTGTGCTTCATTTTGTCTCTTGTGATGGCTGTACAAGGTCTTTCATGACTCAGATCAAGAACACAAAAATTGGACTGTTCAAGGGTAAAAGGGTCAATATAAAAGAGTCAAATAAAAGAGTCAAATGCTGTCAGGAAAAGAAATATCTTTGCTAGCAGCTATGTAAAGAGCAGTCCTGACAGTCACAGCAGCAGCATGTCATTAGAATAAAGTCTCACTTGGCAGAAAATTTAACATCTATAATGCACGCAAGTATATCACATGCTCTTTGTGATCTAATACCCTATTTTAGGCTACCTGTTCAGAAGGGAACTTCTTTAGTAGATTTGCTTTCCTTTGGCTACCAGTAAGTTTTATACAGAGGATTTTTTATAAGATTCTCTAGTATCTGAAATCCCTGTTACTTAGGTTATACCAGATCTGTGTTTGGCCCTGGAAGCCTGCAGAAAGCAAGACAGAAAATGAGTACATTTCTTTTCCTCATATGTATTTCCCTTCCCCTAAGGGATGGAGAATATATTTCCTTCTTTCCTACTATGAGAGCTTCCCACCTAGCAAAGCTCTGCAGACACTGGCATACCACCAGTATCAACTTCCCACCACCTCCATAGGTCACTCAGAAAAACAGGTAGCACGTAACTAAGGAAAGCACGATGACACTGCCTGCTGTTACAACAGAGGTTGCTGCTTTTCTAGATGCCAGGTGTCCCGAAGGGAGCATGGTACATACGCTGTTCATGGCACAACTTAATCCTTACGTGCAAGTGACATTTCTCTCTTACTGAGCATACGCAAGCCAAATTACTCAACTACTCTATTACTGGTGACTACATGCAAGTCTGGAGATCAGTGCAACTGCTCCAAAGACATAACCCCAAACTGGCCTTTGGCCCAAAGCTTCCAAACCGCTCAGTGTCCTGGCTTACATTCAGGTTGGGATAGATGACTGAGTGCTCAGCTTTACTGAATTACTGCTTGTCAGTGGAGCTCCTTGAACCACGTGTTATAGCCCACTGCAAAGCTAAACACATTTGCTTAAGTCACTAATGTTCCCATAGCAGCTCCCTAGGACACATTTTCTTACAATATAAAACCACTAACAATGAAAGGACAACTTGGAACAAGGACAACAGGCATGAGACTGTGGTGGGCCCAGATCTCCCCATCCATGGAGTTCGTCAGTACGTACACCAGAGGTATATAAATCTGATCTGCTAAAACAAAGCTGCTGTCCTCAGGGTATCTATCCTGATAGATCTACCTAGCTGCTATCCTAAGGCTCTCCTCAGGACTCAAACACCTTATTTTTCCTATTCTTTTGTTTCAGACCTGCGCAAATACTCATCAAGAAATTCCACGTTTGGGGAAAAGTAAGCTCATTAGAAGAAAACCTACAAACCAAACAACTGGAGGGAGCTTTGAGGAACCTGTCCCAGCTGACCCTGCTTTGAGTAGGGATTGGACTGGGTGATCTCCAGAGGTGCCCGCTGAACTTCACTGCTCTATGATTCGATTCAGAGACTTGGGAAAGTGGTCCTAATTTGCTAGTATGAACCAGAGAAAGAATAATACTTACAAGTAGTGTCTCTACTGAGGGGCTCTGAAACTGTAAAGATACTTGACCTTACCTGCACATCCACATACAAACTAAGTCACTGAGACTGCTTTATATGTGTAGTTGTCTGATGATCACACGGCTGCAAGCTCATACCCCTGACAGAGGTCAGCTATCAAAGAAGCTCCCCAATTCTGTTGCAATATACATGAAATATATACACGTGAAATAAAGCATCACAAAAATGAGTTGCGGTCAGCCCTGCAAACGTGCCTGCTGAACAGGCAGTCACATACTACTGTAATAGATGCAACCTATATTAATTTCCCCCTGCTCTGAAGAATAAAGCTTGCAACGGTAACATCTCATTGCAGTGCTTCACTCTAGTGCCATCAGAGTCACAGGCACTGGCTGTTTTTGAAAGTTAATCATGCGTCCCTGACACCTGATTGTTTAACTTGAGCTCAATAGATTCCTTAGTGCTGTAACAACGTTAGTAGCCTACACAGTATTGCTGCTTAATTAGAAGCAGCAGACAACACAGAGGTAAGAAAAAAATAACCTTTAATAATATGATGAGACTCTATTCCTTATGGGAAGCATTACACAAAATAACAACCTGCAGCAGACCAGATGCAACACAACACGAACTAAATTTCTAGAACAATAAGAGAAAGATATTTGGCAGAAGTCAACATAAACTTCTTTTGAAGAGCAGAGATCACCAATCTATTGACAGATGCCACAGCCTGCTTATTTAAGTAACTCTGTAATATGAGAAAGATGGAAGCTGGCAGCCCAGATGGCACCCTGAAACTTCAGGGCTGTATCAGAGGTTGGCTGCCAGTTTAAATTCCCCACAAGTGCTGTGCTCAGAAGTAATCTTATTTCAGCTAGGCTGCAAGTCTGAGCGGGGCCTGCAATTAGAAGATGCTACTCTTCTCCGATTCATCTTTCTGTTAATAAATATACCACACGTCTTCTGTATGGCACACAGGTATATTCAGATCACACTGATGAAGAAGCAGAGATACTGCAGTAAGCCAGAAATAGCATCCTGCAGCATTACCAAAATAATGCCACAATATGGATTGCTTAGGCTGCCTCTTATATAACAGGATTTATATCAATAATGCTATATGCATCCTTAAAAACAATGCTGGGATGTTACAGCTGTAGGTATAAAAAGGAAAGGAGTATGAGTGTTACAAATAATTCCCAGCAGTAGAATTCACTTGCACATTTAGGATGGTAAATGAAATGGGATCTCGTAAGAGGGGTTGTCAGGCCCTATAATTTCGCATCAGTTGAGATATAGTTAACTAACCATTAAAACTATCCCCTCCATCTCTTTTTATAGCACGGAGATTGAAGAAAAGAGACAGTTTTATTGACTGGGAAGAGTTTCCACTGAAAACAGACTTGCAACAGTCCACCAGGGCTTCAGGAAAGCAGGGGTGAACATATCTGTGACTTAAATTATTAATTAATTCTTACCTCAACTTGGTTATGATCATAAGTAAAATCTAGGCCAGGACCTAGACAGAAAAGCAGTGTGCTGCTGTTCAGCAGGGGAGGAACACACAGAAACACAGACCAGAACTGCCCACATCCAGCTGAAATAAGCACCTCTCAATACCTGCTAACCAGAGCTCGCCTCCTGGGGCAAAGGCAAGACAGCAGACTCGCCTTCTTGAAACCAGACTGAAAACTGTGGAGAAAACAGATGAAATATTTTCCCTGGTACCTTAACCGATGTTAATCTTATTTTTACATCCAGTCACTCTGGAAGGCAGTAAGTGTTTTTTGGATATTGCCACTTGAAACTTCAGGTCTGCTGGCAGCCCACAGATGAAATTGATAAGTGAGACTCTAATTCTCAGCTGCTGGCCCCTGGCTGTCTTTCCCTTCCTATTTTCATGCAAAGAAAGGTCAAATCAAATCAAGTATTAAAATGGTACTAAACACCCATATGTTGTTTTTATGTACCCAATACTGATTTACATGGCATTCAAGGTCAAAAACAACACCACCACCCAAAGCGAGAAGAAGAGCAGCATTTAAAATTAACAAGAGCGCTGACTCTCTACAGTCATTTCCATAGAAACCGGCCTGCTAAAAAACAAGGCACGGCATTAACATCAGTGAGCTTTAAAACGTTCATTCTACCTTGTTTTTGCTGATCCAAATGCCGTTACCACAGAAACAGGGGAAGCAGCCGAACCAGCCACCGGGAGCTGGGAGTTACAAGTCTCATTTGTCGCTGGGCTCGGCCGGCTGCCAGCCAGGCGCTGCAGGTGGGAGAGAACCACCGCAGCAAACGCTGACCCCAGCCTCACGGCACTACAGCTTTGGGGGAAACAGAGTCAGAGCCTCCTTACACATAGGGCATTCTACCTGCCTGTTGCTGAAAACCCACCCTCAAGTGCTGTGGGGCTGACCTAGACCCCCTGAGTCACTGCAGTCCTGCCTGCGACTCCAGTGGTCTTTAAGACACAGACCCACATACACAGACACAAGCACGAAGCACATCACCGTCATCTTTCATTTTGGTTGCTGGTGGTTTGCAACTGCCAGATCTGTGAAACCTTTTATAACCGTTTATCATCTTGTCACGTCCTCATCGCATGTCAGAGGGAAGCTGATGCTTTTCCATTTCCACTTTGCCTTGCCCTGTGCTGACAGAGACAAGTGCTGTTGGAAATATTCTAGAGTCTTCCAAGGAAGATGAATTGCTTCAGCTTTGCTTGGCACTCTACTGGTCACCTGCCTTCCTTGCTTTGTTCCACGAAAATGCTGTTATCTATGCAAACTGATACCTAGATTTTTCAGTGCTGGGTAAGGTTACTGCATTTATTGACCTTGACCACGGAAACAAAAAGGCCTGTTTGTTGAGATTAACATTCAGGTATTATATTATAACCTACATTTGTTGGTACTGAAGTATTGCCTGGTGCAATCCCCACCTGATATTCAATAGTTAATGCAATCTATCAAAAAAAGGTATCATTTATCTTTCAATTAATCAGAAAGAATATATTAGATACTTTAAATAATTAAGGAAATTAAAAATGCATTACCAAATTATCATTAAGTAAACTGGCAAAAGGAGAGCAGGATATTTTACAGCAGTCTAAAAATAAAGATGTCTCAGGTATCTTCTCTCTCTCCAAGTATGCATTAAAGATTTATATCTCACTAGATGGAGAAGAGCAGGAGCAGCATCGTAGGGGTCAGGCTGACGCTACATAACACCAACATCTATCATAGCAGGGGCAACTGACAGAACATCAAGGATGAAAATACATAGGTGAGGTAGACAAAAAGAGAAAGTGAACTTGAGGACAAGAGACCGAATGGAAAGAACAGGAGGGAAGGGAAATGATGAAATGAGACATATGAAACAACACTGTAAAGACAGGCTTCAACTGGAGAAAAAGAAAGGGTAATGAGTTAAAATGTAGTGGACCGCTAAAAGCAAAAACAACAAAGAACCAATGACCACAAAAATCCTGGCTTTATTTTTAAGGATAGCAGCAGAAAAGCTGTAATGCTTTTACTCATGGCAAGAAGCTCAAGAGGCGGCAGATCAGACAACCTCCCTAAGAGGCAAAAGCTGCGAGAGAAAGAAGGGTAGCTGGATATTTTTTAATGAAAGACCCTGAGCAAACTGCACCATAAAGCAGCCGGTAGGCAGATGAGAATATTAAATAAGCCATTTTAATAATCTTTCTTATCGCAGGCTTCCTCACAACACACTGCTCTCATTATGAAAGGGTTACAAAAGTGACATTACCAAGAGTGTGCTCTCCTGGAACAATGAGTTCAACCTAACGAACACACAGCTCCCCTAATTAGCTCAGGAAAGTAAGAAGTATCCAACTGTTTGACTCGGTAGTGTAGACTAAGGAGAGGAAACTGCAGCAAGCAGAAAGCCTGCCAAAGAAGGAAACTGTGATGATGAAATTTCAAATCTAGCTAGAGAAGCATTCAAAAAATAGGGGCCGCTCCAATAAAGACTTTGGCTTTTAAACAGAAGGGACAGAGAAACAGAACACATCCCAGTTATATAAAAAGAAGGGATAGAAAAATAAAGGCTGGCCCAAATGTTTTTCCTGAAAGGCAGTGCAGTGTATTTTCTGATCAGCTTAATTTTTATGAGTTAACACCTGCAGCAGCATTCAAATGCCAACTAATCCCACTCGCTGCAGAGCTCCAGCGCCCGTCAAAGCCTAACGCCAAACGTGCCCAAGTATGGAATAAACCAATCCCCAGCGCAGAGAGCATGCGATCTGTGTGATACAGAACCGGGCAGTAACGGGAGAGCCTCTGGAGCGGCGGGACACAGCATGATTCCCAGGGAACAGGAATAAACACACCTCGCTCGCCCCGCACAAAGTTGCTCCAAGTGGGAACAGCGCTGCTCAGGGGTAAAGGGCTGAATGCACACCTTAGGGCTGGTCATTCTATGGGCTACAGGGCTACTATTTTTAAAATAATAAAAAAAAATAACAAAAATAACAATGAAAATAATAAAAACCATCTTACATAAATATAGTCTGACTGCTTGCTATTGATTACAATGAAGGAAGGGAGGGACCCTGCTGAGCAAGTCTGGGTCGTGTTCAACTGGACTACCCTTTGCCCACCCTCTCCTGGCGCAGTGGTTGCCAGTTATTGCACATACCTGTCTGACAAGAGCCAGCTGCAGTGATAGGTAGAGGATGATTTGGTGATCTTCCGGGGCCAACTCACGTGCTCTTTAAGGACGACCACGCAATACAAAAAGAAAAGTGTCTGTTAGATTGTACTCTGCAGAACTCCTTTGCCACGAGCCACACATGCAAGCACAGAACAAAACCCACTCCTCTCCTACAGAGAACTAGTCCTGTTATGGGGGAGCACACAAAAAACTAGACAAAAAGGAGACCAGTGTTGGCCTGATTAAGCCAGGCTCAAAGGAACAAGTACTCACCGGATATTATACAACTTACACACTCCTTCATTAAATGCCACTTCATGTTTTGGAACTTGGGTAACTGATATGGGTAAAGCAGCTCTTAGCTCATAACAAAACGATTAAAGCATTATTTTAAGTAATTTAGGTGAGGGGGATAGTTGTCCAACTTGTTTCTTTATTGCCACTTTGCAGTCAATAGGAGCAGGTTAGGTTAACACTGAAAAAGTAATAATCATTTCTCCTGTTACTGTGACTATGAACATGTAGAGGGCTAAAGATCAGGAGCCCAAGATGTGAGCTCGTGCTCAAACACACATCCTCCACCCTGCAGCTTCTAGTCTAATTGCTGACAGTAGACTACTCATTTGCGAAGGGAAGACGCTGAGGGAAGAATAGGATTTGATGGCAGGAGCTGAGACTGGACCAAACCCAAGGCCCTCACCTCCCAAGCTTTGACCTATTAGATACTACCTTCTAGTCCACAGCAGGCAACAGTGCTCACTGCAGTGATGGTTCAGCTAGTGAAGGCTGCAGTGTCTCCAGAACCAGATGTGGAGGCCCTTGGCAAAGGCTTGTGCAAGGCAGGGAAAAGCGATGGACAACCACAGGACAGAATCATCCCTCTCCAACTATACCAAGCATGAAACTGCAGTCTGAGCTTTCTGGTTTGTGGAGAAGCCCTCAGCCAAGGGCAACATGAAGATGTGCTTTGGGGACCTTAACCTAGGAGCAACATGGGGGCACTGGCTCATGCCACACTGGCAGCCTAGCCCAGGCACCAGTGGATTATTCCCCTTGCTGACCTAGAGCTCATTCTAAGCTCTGCAGCACAGGGAAGTCATTTTACATGGGAGAAACAGGGAAGAGGAAAGTTGCTTGTAGTCAACTGACATTCCTGACCTCTTTCTGGGCTGCATTCCAGGACACCAGGGAAGCCTGCACCTGCATTGCCCTGCCCAGAGCGAGCACGATTAACATCTTTATGAGGGAGAGACAACCAACCGGCTGACAAGGCTGGTGGTTAAAAACCCTGCCAAAACTATTCCTTTGCTAGGAATAAACAAACAAAAATCAAACCACACACCATTTTAATGGCAGCCACCTCTCAAATGCCATCCTGGCCTGCAAGCAAGAAGCTGTTGGGAGCTGGCTTTTATAACTAATGGCTGTAGAATGAATTAATTTAATAGAGACTGAATGTGCCCTGTAACTCTGCAAATGAAGGTAGCATCTGAAACAATGCCAAAGACATCAAGATGCAATTAGTACAGCCAAGTCACTAATTTCTCCGTCCACTTGGGAAAAACAGAAACAACAGAAAACCCAAGCCAAACCAAAACACCCCCCCCCCCCAAAGAAATCAACCCCAAACCCACACCACAAAACCAACCAACCAAGCAAAAACCCCAAACTAAACAAGTACCCACAAGGTAGAACCCAGCTTTGCCCTAAGCTGTTGGAGCAGCTGTTGAAGCAGGTTGCTTTTGCAACCAGCTTGTACGAAACCTTTGGTAGCCTCCCCAGTACCAGGTAACAAGGGAAAAGTCTACACGGGTGAATGGGACAAGAGACTAATGGAAACAAAGAGTTATTACTTTACTGCTTGGTTTCCCCAAAAGGTATTAGAAAAATATTCTATCTGATCTTCCAGCTGAAAAGGCCACTTACAAAGATGGCTACAGGGCAAACCACAGCTTGAGAGACCATACATGCACTTTAAGACCAGGTGAAAATGAAAAATAAAAGAAGAAAGAAACCAACCTCAGGCATTTAAGATGACACTGGTAACCTGGGCAGCACAGAATCACAGAATCCCAAGGGTTGGAAGGGACCTCAAAAGATCATCTAGTCCAACCCCCCTGCAAGAGCAGGGTAACCTACAGTACATCACACAGGAACTTGTCCAGGCGGGCCTTGAATATCTCCAGTGTAGGAGACTCCACAACCCCCCTGGGCAACCTGTTCCAGTGCTCTGTCACTCTTACAGTAAAGAAGTTCTTCCTGATGTTAACGTGGAACTTCCTATGCTCCAGTTTACACCCATTGCCCCTTGTCCTATCACTGGATATCACTGAAAAAAGCCTAGCTCCATCATCCTGACACCCACCCTTTACATATTTGTAAACATTGATGAGGTCACCCCTCAGTCTCCTCTTCTCCAAGCTAAAGAGACCCAGCTCCCTCAGCCTCTCCTCATAAGGGAGATGTTCCACTCCCTTAATCATCTTTGTGGCTCTGCGCTGGACTCCTTCAAGCAATTCCCTGTCCTTCTTGAACAGAGGGGCCCAGAACTGGACGCAATATTCCAGATGCGCAGAAGTATTACAGCAGAAGTATTACATTTTAGTCCAGGAACTAGTGTGACTGAAAGTGCATTCCTCATCTAAAAAGTGATTGAATAAATGGCTTTTCCAAGTTTATCTTTCAGATCTCCATAGAATACATATCCAGAACTACATCTGAGGTTTCAGCTTACTCCATGCTCGTGCAACCACTGCAAAACCAGTGCAAGACAAACACACTGGACTCCTCCTTGCTCAGCATCAAAAAACCAGCTAAGATCCAATAACATGTTCAACCTGCTATATTTGTACTTTGAGATACCAGAGATCTCAAATTTTCTTCACTTTTGTGATGTATTCATGACCACACCAAACCCAGAATTAAGTCCTTCAGCCCAAAACACAGATGATATAAACTTCATTTAGCTCTGTAGGCATCTACATTTACAATGTTAACTGCCCAAACACTACCTCGTGTATTTTGGGTGGTGTAACTTAGTCGTAACACGGTCAGGAAGCTCACACCTCACCTCTCTCCCACAACAGTGCTGGCAAAAAGGGTTTTTAACCCAAGCAGTTTTACCTGAGATAACTGTAGTTGCAGAGTTTAATCCACAGATACTTTCAGGCCAAAGCCATTGGATCAGAATCCCCCACAAAATACAGTGGTGAAGAACAGGGGGGTAGTGACTGCTTTGTACCACTAGCTCTAAAGTCCCCTTTGCATACAACAGCTCATGTAAACACTCATTAGGACAGCAATCATCCCCTCCCTGTTAAGTGCACTGATGCCAGGTCTTCTCATAGCAGCCTACACCCTGACGGTGAAGGTACTTTACCACCATGAGGGAAACAGGAGTTTGAGCCAGCTTCACATAGGAATGGAGACAAAACTAGCTTTCCACATTTGCCTGCTGGCATCATGTGAGGAAGCTACATCTCCCAGCACTTTTTATCTCATTGCAGCTGAGGCTATTTCTGTTTAGTGGCGGAACAGGTACTCTTACCTTGGATATTCAACCAAATATTGGATTTGGCCATCACAGGAAACGGGACTATTGCTGAAATCTACTGAACTGTTTTTAAGCTTTCAGGCAAGGAAGCCTTACACAGAAGAAAATGAAAACCAGCAATTATTCTGAATTCATCCAAAGGAATGGGCAATGCAAGTATCTGCAAGATTCCTACTCACCTCTCTAAAGTCTGAAGTGCTTTCTTGTTTAATTCATCCTGAGTGCCCTTCACAGTAGCTGTAAGAGAAGATACAATGCCATTTGAGAGTTGAATTCAGTGTTTCAGATTGAATAAACAGCTACACACGCACAGAGTATTTCAAACTGGGAGCATAAAAACTGTGGACATCTGGTGGTATGAGTGTTCATGGCTGGAAAAGGTGCCATTTTGTTTTTAAAGCAGCACAAAACCAGCATTTTCACTTGAATTCTCAATTTCATCTATATTAAAGACTCTTCCAACTCCCTTGTCTGAAATGTCAAGGCATTTTTTATTCACATATGCCAGTGAAATGGTCTGGGAGGAGAAGGGCCCATAGCATAACTAGATACACTAAGAGCAGAACACGCCTTCTGCCAGGTTGGTGTATATGCTTAAAAGCAGTAACTAGCAGCATATTCTGACTCAGATACAGCCTGTCCCCACCACCATCTTCATGTAGGAGGGTGTTGCAGGTTGAACAAGGAACACCAAGAGGCAAATTGACAGCTTTATGACAAAACCATTGACAACACACCATCTCCCTTGAGACCAACAACAGTCTTTCAGGCTACTTTTATGCAACCTTCACGAGTGGCATTAGCCACTAATGCCCTCCTTGCAGTCCGTAATTGCTTGACTAAAGGATCCTGCCCATTAGGCTCACTTCTCAAATGTGTGAATTAATTCCTAACCAAAACCATAAAAGGAGAAGGAGAATCAAGTTCTTGTTATGCAGCATGTCATCAGATAGCATGATGAAGAGCAAGGGGAAGGAAGGAATTGCTTAGAGAAGCACGACTCCTCACATCCAAAATATCTGGAAAGCTAGCAGTATTTTTCAGAAGTACATTGGCTGTCTTGTTCTGGTTCTTAGTTTTTGGGATTTGCATAGCAGTTGCTTCTTGTTCTGCCTATCCTGAATTTGAAAGCCACAGAGAGACAGTACAAAGAACTGATGAGTAGTTAATCCATCAGCAAACATCCACCTATGAACATATTTGACTTCATGTATCAAGTCGGTATAAGATCCAGAACAGAAGTAAGTAGTATGTAATTAAGCAACAAACCCAGATAAAATTCAAGTAGTCTTAAAAGTTTAGAGGAGAGATTTGTGCTCTACAAGGTATACAAAGATTCTTTGGATTCTGCAATGCACCAGCGAATGAAGCTTTGGAAGTGATTTAGTTTGCCAAAGTAGCGATAGCGATCAGACCCTTTTTTATTCCTATATATTCCAAGTTCTCCAAAATACCAGGTTCATTTGAGGGAAGCAGCAATCTTTAGGATTTCCCACATCATAAAGATTGAAAATTGCTTATGCCACAAAATCTACTCTAGTAAAAAATGGGCAAAAATCTTGCAGTTTGAAGAATAAACTTGAAGATACGGAGTTCCATGCAAAATGCAGCATTTATTAGAATATACTCTCCATAACCTTAAATCGGGTATTCAGGTCCATTGCCAAATACTGGGGAAAGGTAACAGAGGAGGAAAGTTTAGAAGAAAATTAAAAGTATCAAGCCTGATTTAAACATAAAAATGCTTGAGGAGACACCGGGAAGGATTTCATCATAGCTATAAACAGTCATCCAGAAAAACATGTCAGATTCTGTTTCTCATGGAAACTACAAGACTCCTTATGCAAGTTACAAAGCAGTTCTGGAGGTGCCATACAATGAGGAAGACTGAAAGGAATCTTATTATTTGCCCCCGCCTACATAAACATCAAATAGAAAAGCTAGGACTTTGAGGTTCCACCTGGTAAGACATTTGACTGATGTTCAGCTTGTAGTCAGAAAGAGCACAAAATATGTGATGGAAATGCAGTTATTACAGCTTTGCCCCTGCACTTCTGGGAAACAGAATGCGAGTCCCACCTCCCACAATATGAACTGCATCTTCAGCTACAGCTAAGTTGGAAATCTGGCTGTTCATCTCTACATTTGCGTCTCACTTGAATAAACACACTGAAATTCGTGTTTCACAAGACCGAGGGCTGATGCTGCAAGTTAACCATGCTATTTAAAGGGCCTTCAGAGCTAAAGGAGATAAACTAGAAAAAGGGAGGGATACATAAGAAGCGGCTTGGCCAGCAGGTTGAGGGAGGTGATTCTCCCCCTCTACTCCGCTGCAGTCCTGCATTCAGCTCTGCGGCCCCAACACAAAAGGGACTTGGACCTGTCAGAGCAAGTCCAGAAGAGGTCACAAAGATGCTCTGAAGGCTGGAGCACCTCTCCTAAGGAGACAGGCTGACAGCTGGGCTTGTTCATCCTGGAGAAGAGAAGGCTCTGGGAAGGCCTTAGAGCAGCCTTTAAATAATCCAAGGGGACTTACAAGAAAGATGAAGATAGATTTTTTACCAGGACCTGTAGTGATAGGACAAGGGGTAATGGCTTTAAACTAAAAGAGGGAAGATTTAGGTTAGATATAAGGAAGAAATTCTTTCCTGAGGGTAGCAAGATATTGAAACTGGTTGCCCAGAGATACTGGCAGAAATGCCCTACCTCTGGAATTGTTCAAGAGGTCATCACTGCAACCTACTTGTACTGCTGAAAAGCTCTCACTTCAAAGAAAAGTTTGCACCAAGGAGACAGAATCAGGTGGGTTTGGCTAAACTGCTAAAAGTCGTGCTCCATTTTCTGATGTTGACAGCACTAATGCATCCTTCAGCCTTTACCCAACTTTACCCACCAGGAGCATGGCTGTTGAAGTTCTACCACCTCAAATGCAGTGACTTATCACCTGGATTAAAACAAACTGCAAAGCAGTCTTACCATAGTGAGGCAGAAAACACGGGGGAGTTTAAGTTTCTGAAACTTCAGCAGTTAGTTATTCCTGTAAGACACACTACTTTTGCAAACGCCACCTTAGGAACCCAAGATTTATTGTATAAAGCACTCCAGGCTTTTAAAGGAGCTTAAGCCTTACCAAAAGTCAACAGGATCCTCCACAATATTTTGGTACCTAAATACAAAACCCCTAAAGTCATGTTTGAAAACAGAGTAGGGCAAGTTCTGTGTTAGGGAGCAGGTGTAGCACAGCAAGTGTGAACGCATGGAGTGGAACACTTAATGCTGAGGATCCTTACATCAGCCCTACAAACCTGGAGACAGGGGTCTACTTCTAGTTTTGTCCCACAGACTGAACACCCATTTGCAGCTGCAGCAGAATCAGGTCTATTTATGTAGGGCATTAGTTTTAGGGGAAAGAAGTCAGTTTGTGTTGTGCAAAACTGTTCTATTATGAGACTCACAGCATAAGTGGGGATGAGGGAGAGACTGGCTTCAAAAATACATTCCTGATCCAAACTAAAAACATCAATGGGTATGCATCCTTTGGCATGTATCACTGGGTTTCAAATAAACATTCATTTGTGCCAAGACACCTAACATGGCAAAGTGTACAGTTCTGGCACCCAGAATTATCATTAAAGATTGCATGTGTTGACTGTTATCTCCAGAAGCAAAAATGATGTATTTGTTCACTAATAAGCAATGTCTAATATTGTTTTTTAACCAGTGCTGTCAGCATACTATTTATAAAACCCACAACAACCAACAGAAAGTTTCCAATTCAGCCCCTGATCTGTGGCCTTGTGCTCAATATAAGTATTACACCAAAAATCTAAGTGAAGATACAGCACATTCTCTTATCTCTGAAAGGATGAGTGTCTGGTAAATCTACAGGGATTTCACAAGATGCGAGATGGTGCTGTTAAATCAGAAGCGTACTTGCATTTCACAATGCATTCTCAAACTGTTGTTTCCTCTTTAGCCTTTGTTAAATTCATCTCACCTTCCCCTGTCTTCAATGGATTCTTCACCACACCTAAGGGAGGCAAAGATGACAATACAGCTGATGTCAAAACTGGAATTACAAGAGGAAAAGAAAGGCTTGCTATTGACATTGACCCATTGGGAACAGGTCTGTAGAAAAGTTGGATAGCAACAGACAGACATTGTGAATGAACAAGAGATTTGCACTTTAAAGAGTGAGGCAAAAGTGGCAATGACTTCCTCTGAGGACACACATTTCTGATGTTTCTTGAAATAAGTTTTATTGAACTATGTAATTAGACATTAAGAACAAGGAAGCCACACACACTGCTACCTAGCGTAAGTTTCAGGAAGTCTTATTTTATCCAGGGGTAAATGTAATCACTGTGAAGTGACTTTTTATCAAAGGCTCCCATGAGTTCTTTGAAGCATCATTCAGTAGGGTTCTCCCTCTTCTGACTCCTCTACAGCAAGTGCTTTTTGCAGGTCACGAAGGAAAGGCTTTAATACAGCTCCTCAGTGCCTTTGTCACATGGGAAGAGAAATATTTACTGAAAGGATGTACTAAATAAGAAAGCTTAACCTTGGATGGAAGGCATCTTGATATATAGCTGTAAGCTTTATAAGGCAATTGGTCAAATGTCCCTAAAACACTTAGTTGCCATTGAAAATGCTGACTCACCAAAAGTCAACTCAAGTGGAAAGTTATGGAAATCATATATATATACACACAGATGTGCAACTGCATGCCTGCATATGTCACTATGAACTGGTATAAACACAATGATAAACAAGATTGACAGAATGAGGCAGGATTACATAGGGGAGTTGCTATCCTCCTTTCAGCATGTTCTACTCTTTCTTCGTCACTGTGATAAGGATGCTAATGAAAAACATCTCGTTAGTGCAAATTTGACATTTTCTAGTAAAATGCTATCCCATGTTATCATTGTAAGTATGCTTCTGAAGGACTTAATCCATCTTATTAAAATATAACCTGAAACATGGGAATACACTCCTCAAATTTCCCTCAGAAAGCCCTAACGACTTAAATGCTAGAGATATGAGGAGAAGGCAGATATTACACCGCTTCACAACATGAATCAGATGCTAACCTGGAAAAAAGATCAAAGAGTTGCTGTGAAGACTGCTTCTTTTATATTAAAAAGGACACTTCTTACAACGTCTGAACTAATTGAAAACTCACAGATTTCTCTTCCAGAAGCAGAGTTTCCAACTCACATTTTGCTGCACCAAAGTATTTTTAGAGCCAGAGTACCGTACACGCCTCTACAACTCCACTCTTTAGAAACCACTTTCTTTCCATACAGAGGATAAACAAATAGATCATAATGCGCTAACACATAAAACCTCTCTCTCTGAAAATAGTCTTTGGGATCTTGCATAGCTTTAGGGATGGTTTAAACAAAATCTAGGCAAAATGCCCTAAAAAGCCAGGTTGTTGAGCGGAACTCAATGCTGAATGAACTTTATATATCTATATATAAATATATATAGATATATGCATATGTGTGTGTGTATATATATAAATATATATGAGAAAGTTCAGGCTAAAAAGGACATACTTTTTTGACATGAACTTTCTAGGGGAAGCTATTCTGAGACAGAGAAATGAAGAAATGAGGAGAGCTACCGTGCCTTTAGCCTCCATTCTGGAAAGCAGTTCTCAGAACAGCTGATCTGATACAGCTGGCTGAAAAAACACACTGACATGTACTAGAGAAGAGCACAAGCCCCATCCACACACATGCCTTGCAGAAATCTGGTGTAACTTGCAAGGCCAGCGTGCTTCCATGATACCATACAGTCAGCTTTTTCTCAGGTTCATTTGCTCAAAGAAGTTGGTTTATTTCTACAGGACCCATCTGGCAGAGACATTGCTTGCATGTGGGCAGGACTGCCCAAATGAATATGAAACACACTAGCTCAGCCATTATTCAAAGAAACTGTCTTAGAAGGCCTTTTATCTATGTTAGAAGTCATAAAAGAAACAAAAACTATTCTCGCCTGTGAATATGATGAATGTTAGAGCTAGAACCTAGAACTCTCCCAAAGACAAGGACTTCAAGTCCTTCTGGCTACCCAGCACCAAATCTGCAGGAGCCCATTGTCTAGTCATTCAAAACCCAAGCAAGCAGCATTAAAATGAAATACTTCTTACATTCAGTGTCTGTATCTAGTCAACATCCACACGTAGCAGTGAGGTAGATATTTTTATCTTGTTTACTTCTTAAGCAGAGAAAGAAACGACATGACAGAGAGGTTCAATCTCTGTGGGGAATCACTACCATGCCAGGAGCTAAAGTCAGGCATTTCTGGCTCCAGTTCTTGGATTGTATTTCTCTATGTGATTTACAACTGGGTGACAAAGATATGAAAACAGATGGAAAGTTTGACTTTTTGTTGTGTAAATAAGTGAAATAAATGTATTAGAAATATTAATGTAAAACACACCAAGCATTGTCTACTACAGTCAGATTATCACCTCCTAAATAATGATTTGCCTTTCTTCCTTTACTTAAAAACTTCACTTTCATTACCACAGAATAACAGTTCCCTGACCAACTGTATAGTCCCCATTGGTCTTGCAATATGATTATTTTTCATGTCCAATCAGCACTAAAAGCAGATTTTCTGACAGATTTCCATTGCTTGCACTGAAGACTTAGAACAGACGCTCTCTATACAATATACTTGACCAACAGGATAACTCACCATCAGTAGCTTGAAGACTGTATGTCAGGCCCAGAGCCAGGTAACCCTTTGCTAGGGACTCTCCAGCATCCTCACCCAAGTCTATCACCATTTTAGCAAAGTATTCTCCTTCTTCCAGCTGCAAAAGAGGTAGGTTGAGACTTGTAGGCATTTCCTCCGTACTTGCTTCGATAAAATTATCCTATTAAACTTACCTGTAAGTGTTGCGACAATCATTCATACAAGGGTTTTCAGTGATCACAGTAAACACTCATAGAAAGGAGGATGTACAAGGTCAGATGAGCAGACCTTGGTGAACAAGCACAGTTTTGAGAAAAGTTTTGGATGCCAAAGTGTTTCCATATGTTTAAGGTTAATGATGGACACTACCTTATTTTTAATTGCCCTTCAGGCACACTTCACTCATGCAACCTTAAATACAAATGTCAAACCGACTGACTACTTATATCCTACCCTAGCAGTACATTCAAAGGTCTAACAAGTTTCCCCCTTCAAAGAAAGATCACCTAGTTTTGCTGTGCAATGTTTTTAAACCTAGGCAAATTTTATTTCCTTTTATAAAGTTACAAGAGTAAAACAAAGTAAAACTCCATTGCAAGGAAGCTCAGCTGCTGCTGGCAGTCCTGCTGCCACGAGGAGGAGGCAGCACATTCAGGACCCATGTTTTGAGCTGAAATACCACACTACTTTAGTAGATCATGCCGCAGCAGCCCCGTTTTTCACCTTTTGCAAGGAGAAAATTTCCTTGAAAATGCATTTTATATTACAGATTGTGATGGGAAGAGAAAGCAGTCACAACCTCTCAGTATCAGCCTCCAAAATGGTGAAATAAATAAGCTGGTCTCTACTGACTGCTCCCCCAACCTTCCTTTCCAGCTGATCACACTGATCTGAGTCTAATGAAAATATGAAGCTTTAGTGTCTCTAAAATCCAAGCTAATGATAATTTTAAACAAAAAATGATTTGAATATTTTATTACAGAATAGAGTGTTCCTCATTTCTAACCTTAAACTCTCATTAACATCACCCATTATAAGTAGAAAAGACTAAGACCTTTCTAGTTTACATATGTGGAAAGATGTAGGCTGGAGAGGTACAGGCAAAAGCTCTAAGTAACGCTTGAAAGACACTGAGCCTACAGGGATATCTCTTTTCTAGTAGTGATAGTCTGCAGATCCTGTCAACCCTAACCAGAATCATCCTTAATCATCCTTAATCAAGAACCAGGCATCATTACACTAATCCAAAAAATACTCCTTTCAGAAACTTTCATTACGTAACAGCTGACTTTCTGGGATGGGGTTGTTTCATTTTGAAGAAATACATTTTTGTTTGAAATCCATCTGGTTTAGACACAAGAACTGCAGATGCAACTGAAATGCTTCTTATACACAACTTTGTCAGAATTCAGAACCTCATAGCTCATTAATAGCTATATATGGAGTCAGCAGTAACGAGCCGAAATCAAAACGTACCAGCAGATAGGTGATCTGCAGTGATCTGTTAATATGCTACCTCTGAACAGAATCTACTTGAACTAATATACTACCCTGTCAATGGCCCTCCTAGTTATATCGCTTGAAGACATTCAGGTGACAACATTTACTAACAGCTCCATAAACAAAGGAGCTGGTATTTGTTAGATTATATCAAACATAATAAAAATAGTATTGTTAATGTAAGCATGAAGAAAGGCTGAGGAGTGCAAGCTGAGCAGCAATCTCCATGGTTTGGGTCTTCTCTTCACTTGTACAACCCGTTGAGGTCAGTACCGTTCAAACTAGATGCAGACCAATAGTTCCCAAATTTCTGAAACCAGTGACAAGTATGTATTCTATCATCAACCTTTTCCCTGAAAGCACTATGAAAGCATTACAGTCTTGTTGATTGCCTAATCAACTGTCAATCTGGAGATTGCTAATTGAAACAGGCATACCTCTCCGGGCATACTTAGGGCTACAAATAAATTGCAAGGACTGTCATTAACAGCATAAACCAACATCTAGTGAACACACTAGAAATAGTCCTACTGACTTCAGCGATGCTCAGATGAGACCCTTTGAACTCTGACCCCATCAGGAAGACTGAGTTGCTCAAAGAGACTTCTTAATTCTGTCAGTAGCCTTACTTCCAGCCAGACTTCCCTGCCACATACTGGAGTGTGTTCTGGAACAGAGCCCAGGACAATGGAAGTAAAAAGTGTCCCATGACTTGCCACACACAAAAAAAAAACCTAACAAAACCAAAAAACAGCAGAAAAAGAACCCCTTCCCATGAAACAATAACTGAATTCTTCAGCTCTCAGGAACTTTTATGCAAGACACGAAATCTCTGCAGCCAGAAAATTAAGCATGATCCTCTTCTGCCACCACGAACAGCCATTTTCCCACTCCCTTTCTTCATTGTTTCTCCTCTTCTCCCTACTCATGCTTTCATCTAAGAAGACTCCATTAGATGAAGAAAAGAACTATACAAGGAACTCTAATGACTACTGACAAGGGTAGGGGTGGCTAGAGTGTCTGAAAAAAGAGATTAAATGAAAGGTTTGGAGTTGAAATAGAGACATTCAAAATTGGCGAGATTTTGCTCCATTGTTTCTCTGAATGGTCACTTGATGGTGTTCCCAGTCTCTGACCGATGGCCTATGCTGCATCAATCAGCAGCACACTATTCAACTTTCTCACATGCCAGCCACCCAGGGCCACCTGTGAGTGTCAGATTAATCTATTGTACAAATAATTAAACCCAAAACTTTTCAGAATGGCCAAAACAGCACTTCTAGCACAAACATTCCTGTAAACATTTACTCTAACTAAACGCTAATGGCACTCTGACCAGCCGCAAAGACTCTCATGAATGCAAACTTGGGTCAGTGGAAGGCTGCTTTGAAAATAAGTGGCCTTGCAAACTCCAGCACAGCTGGTTCTGTTTATGAGAGCATTTACTTTTCCTTCTTACGGCACTCAAGCACTTCCCCTGCCAGCCCTGCTGTGGCTGCCATCTGCCCCCTCTTCTCCCATTCTCCTACTCTTCAATCAGTCTGGGCAAGTGTGAAGAGCCAAACCTTTCTCTCACATCGCCCACTGTGAGGTTTCAACTCTCCAGCGCATCAGTCTTGCTGACTGCCTAAGGCAACTATGAATCTGAAGCTACCAACTGAAACAGGAATACTCTCTTAGGGCATACTTGGGGCTACCAACTAAACTGCTAGGGCTACCAGAAAGTCGTGATGAAAAACCCCTCTCTGTAACACCTTAGGGATGGACTAATAGTGAACCTGAGCTGGGATCTGCCAGTAAAGCTATGTCCACGGGGTCCTTAAGTGTATGAGATGTCTCCACTCTATGCTGTAGTGATAGGAGCAGGGGAAGGCCTCCAAATGAGGCACTGAGCCCTCTGGAGTCCCACCAGATACAGCCATTCCCACCTCCTGCATGCTGCTGCATGACCTGAAGCAGCAGGAGCTGCTTCCCCTTCCTCCTCTCCCCGTGCGGTGCCGGCGATAGGCAGTCCTCACCCTGTGAGACTCCTACAAGTTGTGAGCTCAAGGCTCACAGAAGTGAGCTGAGAGCAGAAAGCTTATCAGGAGAATCAAGACATTCCTACTCCTACTGCAGAGCCAGAGGCCAGCCTGAGCATGGAGGGAACCTAAACGGTCCCTTCACTTCAGAGAACTCCAACCTTAGACTCGTAGAACAGTTCAGGTTGGAAGGGACCTTCAAAGCTCATCCAGTCCAACCCTCCTGCAATAAGTGGGGACATCTTCAACTAAATCAGGTTATCCAGAAACCATGTCCAGCCTGGCCTCGAATGTCTCCAGGGATGGGGCACGCACCACCTCTCTGGGCAACCTGTGCCAGTGTTTTACCACCCTCATTGTAAAGAATTTCTTCCTCACGTCCAGCCTGAATCTCTCTCTCCTCTTTGGGTTTAAAAACATTACCCATTATCCTATCCCAACAAGGCCTGCTACACAGTCTTTCTCCATCTTTCTTATAGGTCCCTTTTACTGAAAAATCACAATAAGGTCTCCCCAGAGCTGTCTCTTCTCCAGGCTGAACCCCAGCTCTCTCAGCCTTTCCTCATAGGAGAGGTGCTCCATCCCAGATCATTTTTGTGGCCCTTCTCTGGACCCTCTCCAATATATCCCTATATTTCCTGTACTGAGGGCTCTGGAGATGTCATCCTTAAAGTGACACAACACTGCACTGGAAGGGCAAGGAACACAGATTAAGACTTCATGTTGCGACTTACAGGCCTTCGCTAATAAGCTTTAAGCCACAGGATGCTACATGTCCTTGCCCACAGCAGGCATGGCATGGCCTTCACTTAGTGATTTGGGAATGCACAGTGTACTGCCATAACCTGATTGCTAACAGCTGCCATAGCATCTCCCAACACTACAGAAAACGTATCTTTCTTTTGGGCATCAAGTGTGCTGGCAGCAGCTTGAACTCAGTTTCCTTAGAATCACTACGTTATTCTCCCAGAAGCAAGAAAAAAACAAGACTTAAAGCCGCACAGATATAGCTCTGATTTAACCCTTAGTGCTCTTATGTTCTTGCATACACTTTGCACTGAAGAGCTGTCGGAGAGAAGGGCAGCACCACGGGTTGCAAGAGAGGTTCCCTGCCTCCAAGACCAGCATGGAAGAAAGCTCAAAAAGCAGGCATGGGGGAAAACAACCTAAAAGGAATACAGAAGTATTCTGAACTCAAGCTGTATGAACTGTCAGGAGGCACCTGGAAGCAGGAGCTAAACAACCACTCCAGCACACCAGAAACAGCACAGACCTGGAGAGAGACAGGCTGCCAAACTGTGAGCTGACACCAGTAACACTGTAATACGGTGGAGCTGCTCCTCCCCATCACCTTTGATGCTAAAGGAACAGTTGTTAGCTCTGTAACCCTGTTGTAGCCACCCTTGTTATCTGACCACAGGTTTTGGTGCGTGTTTGAGCCAAGCCCGGGGCACACTGACAAGTGGTGGTGAGCAGCAGATGCTGTCCCCTGGCCTGTCGCCACCCAGCTTGTGTTCAGAGAAGCTCAAGCCCGACCCCGCTGCATCAACACCCTCCAAGGCTGTAAGTGGGAGCTGCAATTCTCACCAGCATGGATTTAGAGCAATTGAGGACAAGCGAATCCATGATGTGCTGCAGCGTGGAAATGGCACCTTACTGTGGCGAAAGGGAGGAGGCAGGAAACACATCAAGTGACATAGGACTTAAAAGAGCAGACAAAGGTAGTGGAGCAGGGGAGGCTGGACACCAGGGAGACTGAGTGATACCCAAGCACGTAGAGACCCAAATCCTACATAAAGGGCATCTATGCAGAATTATGCATGGTATTAACTAGTTGAATTGACCTCTTCTTATAATTTTAATTACATTGGGTATAGAGACTAGTTCAAATAACAGGAAAAAAAAAATTGGGAAAAGAGAATGAGAAGAGGAAAATTGCATAGAAAGAACGTGGTCAATAAGGCACAGCATAATAGAAAGGTTTTGTCCCACAGCTGTTTATAGCATACAAAGCAAATTATAGAATGGTTAGGGTTGGAAACGACCTTACGATCATCCCAGATCCTGTGCTTTCTATTGCTAATCTAGTCAGCATTTTCTGTAAGTGTCACCAGTGCTAAGCCCACCAACTTAGTCTGCATGTATGCACAGCCCCTAGCATTTAGGCGTAATTTAGGGCCTTTCCTCCACTGTAGGAAGACTGATTTGCCCACAAGGAGGATGTACGGAAAGCAAAATTCTTGATCATTTTAGATGTCTGAAACCCTCGGAATTGCCCCAATAAGAGTAGCTGTGATGTAAGCAAGAACGCCTTTTAAAAGATAGAAGAAATCTCTTATTAGCCCCTTACCATTCACTGCTTTCTTGGTAGCCTCTTGCCCTAGTCATATTGGTCCTCTAGAGCGTCCACTCAGCAGGCAGAATAACTCCAATAATGGGACTAGATTTCATCTTTCAATGTTATTCACACTGCAGTAAGACTTACGCATTTCCATGAGACTCCAGGGCTCCTAGGTGACTGGGTAGCACATGCACTGCATTTATTATCTACACTGACAGGGTCAACAACGGACAGAAGGAGAGAGAAGCACTCTCGGATTAAGTGGTCTGTGAACGCAGTGAATGATAAGCTGTCACCTCGGAAGCATGCAGCTCTGAACGTACATCCTCCCGAACTCCCCACACCACACACACCATGACGTATTCACCTCATGGTATGCCTTACTCACTTTTTATGACTCCAGGCATGGTCTGGCCTGGCCTGACCCCACTCTCTCCTCCTTTTCCCTGACTGATGGCATGATCTCTGCCTTCCCTGCAAAGGGCTGAAGCAGAGCACTTCACTGTGCACACTGGGATCAGCGGGTTAAAAGAAATGAGGGAAATGTCCCATCTTGTGCTGCAGTTTTTGCCATGGAGTAAAGTCCATGCTAGCCGGTAATACTGGCATCCTTTGGTACTACACAAGCTTAGCACAACAACACTACTTCTATTCTATCAACGGGGGGGGCAATGAAAATAGCGAGAACATCCCTCATGTTCTCCTTCTCTATCAGACTAAAGTCCTTTTGTCTCTATATACAAAGTTTTCAACATTCCTCCACTGAAATCAATGGAGTAAAAGGCTCAAGAAAACATCACGGCAACCCTAAATGCCTTCAAATAATACTTCCTAAAATGGAGAAATTCAGTATATAACACTTGCCTGTAGGCAGAAGTTCTGGTTCTAGTATTTTCACACCTGCCATAACCGGGTCCTGGAGAAGTATTGAAATTAACAGCACTGTATTATTGAACTATTAAAAACAACTACTCATGCTGCAACTCAAAGTCACTGCCAAAAGAGGCAAGTGAGCATTCACAGCTGAGGCTGTGCCAGCGGAGGCTGAGTGAATGAGGAAATGGCAATAAGCCTTTTAGTTAAGTGGAGCTCTGGATTTATAGCGGACCAAGGCAGGAAAACCTCACTATGGACATATTCCACTGTAAGATACATCAACTTTGCTATGAAAATTTAAAACAATGCTCTGAACTTTAACAGTCAAAAACTTCATAGCGCATTCTGGAAAGCTAAAAGACAGATGGCTAAACACAAACAGGCTTTGGGTTCACTTGCTAGAATCATTCACATGTGAGTTCAGCAAACCTATGTGCTGATACCCCAGCAAAATAGAAGGCTAGGCAGCATGATGCCTCAAAAGTAATTCTGAGCCCAATAAAAAGGCATTAAGATATCTGTGTTATGGGCTAGGTACAGCATAAAAGTCTCAGCTTTGCTGAAAACCTTTTGTATCTCATGAGCTTCATTCAGTACGGGTCCAACCTCACCCTGCCCAGACTAGTGTGGTCTATACAGGTACACTACTGTTGGAGCTTTTGACTGTTGGGTTTTGGTTGGTTGGTTGTTGTGTTTGGCTTGCTTCGTTTGTTTGATGGACTGGTTTTTAACGTGTGAATGCCTGTACTTCTGAAAAAGGTAACCAAAACATTGCTTTTATCATTCTCTTGTTTACTGCAGGCCCCAGGCCGAGAGCTAATGGTTGATAGGGCAAATCATCTGCTGATGTAAGCCAGCATAGTGCCAGTGATATGCCAGTGGAACAGTGCCAACTTATATCAGCTAATAATCTGGTCATAATGCCACAACAGAGGCTGAGGGTGTTTGCTCTTTTCCACATCAGGCTATTAGATGATGATTTGCACAGCACAGTATGAATGTATGCACGTTTTTATACCTCAATTTCTCCTGAATATTTCATAGATGGGATCTTAGCATCCTCAATGTTGTAAATCACTATATTTCAATTCATATTTTGTTTTCCCTGGTCCTAAAAGTATGCTGAGACATCATGTACAAAGCCAGCAAAACAGGTAAAATGACCACTAGATTAATCTGTGCTCCTCATGACATTCTGCAATAATCCACTTGCAGAAATGTTCTGGCTTTGTTTTGTTTTTTATTGCTAGTAATGAAATAAGACTGAAGTACTGCTTGTCCATGGGCCATAAACAAACTGAGTACAATACTGCACCAAAAGCACACAGTAGACAGATGCAGGACATGTAAATCTGCTGTTTTATTTGGATAAACGGTGACCTTTTTTCACTCTGTGCCTGCCTAGCCAGCAGTCAAGTACATAGATATATTTCCTATTTGAGAAATTAATCATATTTGATATGTTCTGAAAAGTAAGATGCATCTAAGTATTTGTACCTGTTATTTGCCCATTAGACCATTCCTGCGCCATGTCTATCCCTCCTTTCTATTTATACTGGCATTGATCAGCTTGTTCACTTCCAGTTTAAATGATTCAATTCCAATTTGATTGCCATGTAATTTAAATGCAAATAATTACTGTAAGGATGACATTTAGAAAAACAGCTCTGCTAAGCAGGAAGGTCTTTATTAGGCACCAAAGTTTGCCAGTAATGTCAGAAGCTTCCCTCTGACTGCGAGAACAGTTCTTCTAAAAGATGCTCTGATTTCCCTCTGGCTCCCCTTAACTAAAACTCTTCGATACCATCATCAAGTTTGGTATCAGGGTAGAGCCACAGAGTGAAATGGACAGGGGAGAGGAATATTTTTAACTGGGTTTCAGTTCATAAGGCTGTGCTCTAGATAACTCCAGTAAGATTACCCTCTTGTGAAATCATGTTTGCATCTCATACTACACGCCAGTTCTGAGTCAGAGCCTGATGGAATAACACTGAAAAGTGCTTCACACAATGAAAAAGTAGCGGATAGAGGGGAAAAAAAAAAAAAAACAACCTGTAAGTACACAGTACTCAAAATCAGCTCATTTTTCCTTTGCTTGTTCTATATTTTAGGGTGAGATTGTTGCTTTCTCATCTCTGCCATATGTAAGAGGTCTGGAGATACTGGATTGCCCAAGAACAGAGCCAGAACTGAATTCTGTCTCACTGTCTTTTCCAAGTGTCTCTATAACAAGGTGGGTTTTCTGTATGCTAGCTATGCTAGGGATCTGAAGAGATTTTGGGGAGAAACGCCAATAAGACAGACAAATCCTGACTCCGCCCATTTCCTGGCATAGCATCATCTTGAATTTGGGTTCATAATTTAACATTCAACTCCTCATCCACCACAGTCAGCAGACTTTAATGGCACCATATGAAATTTAGTCCTCAACACTGAGAGCTGCATAAACAGCAGGGTAACACATGAAAGCAAAGGGATCCTATGCCAGGGATCTTGATTTTAGCCTGGAGTCTCACAAGATGCATTCACTGTATTTCAATTTTGTCCAAACACTAGTAATGGCAGAGATCACATGCTCAGCAAGTAGCAAGAGACCACAGCCTTCCTGAAGTCGCTATCTGTGTTTAGAAGTGGACAAAGTCAGTCAAGCGCGACTGAATGGACCATTCTACTATGTGCCTTGTTGCCTTCTCCCAGGATCCTGAACTTTACCACCTCACAGTCAGTGTAGTCAAGGCTGCCTCACACTTCACATTCCTAACCACTTCTTCCTTGTTTGTAAGTATCAGGTCCAACAGAGCATCCTCCCTCATTGGCTTCAAAGCTCCAATGCCTCCCCCTTGTTGGAAGGATGTTCACAGGGCACAAAGACAGAAGTGTAAAAGATTCATTTGCAATATGGACATCCCAAGTTTGTCTCCTATAACTAAAATTCAGACTCCTAGGCAAAAACTAGCTTGATCTCAGAGGAAGATTTTCTTCATGTTTAACATGACTGTTCTGCTGGGTTGGGTTTTTTGGGGGGGTTTTCTGCCTTGTGGCAGAATTGCCAGGGGCTTGCAGTACCCTGCTATGGCTCCAAGTGAAGGCAGGAATTTAGCCCATGAAGTTCATCCAGATTCAGAGCATACAGAGTAAAAATTATCAATATACTTGCTGATGTTTTAGACTGATGACAAGTTCATCTTGCTTTGAAAACTTCAGAGATACTAATAAGAGTGTTCAAACAGCTGTCATGCCTACATTTCATATTGTTTTAATATCTTTGAGCATTAGGAAAAAAACGCAACTTATTTACTTTACTAAAAAAATAACTTCCACTGTAAATGTTGTATCACTGAAAAGATTTCAGCCCTCCAAATTAGACACTGAGCTAAGGGTACAAGAGAGTTAAAATTGCTCTATATAGAGAACAGAGGTAGGTTGGGTAGCTCGGCAACAATTCCCTCAAGTCCCCCAGACTTGATTTTTCCTAGAAACAGGTACTTTCCAGTTTTTGCTGACTCACATGTAAGTTTGAGCAGCATAATTCATTCAAAAACATCTGTTACAAGATCTCCTTGCTGACAACAGCATAAACCAATACATCTCAATTAAGTTCAGCTGAATACCAACTGTCACCTGCTAGGGATATAGAGGATGGAGAGGCAGGGGGTGAGGTGACAACAGCAGCAAATCCAGCCCTTAACCATTCTTCACCAAAATCTGGGCAGATTCTTCTGGTATTTTCCTTCATGCTTTCTCACATCTTTGTTTTACTTACATTAGCAATTATAACCCTTCAGTGACTGCAGGGACACCTCGTGGTGAGGACAGGTGAAAACAGCAGGCTGCCGTTCAATTAATTAAATCAAGCAGCAAAAGACTGACAGATGTTTCTGCTCCTTGGGATAATCAGAATTTCACAGGCACAGACTTCCCCTCCCACTCTGCTTCTGGGGCGTACATTAACACATCCAGAACAGAAAGCACTGATACAGCACCTTCAAGAACAAAGGACTGAGTTGTCCAGCAGACCTGAACTGTTTAATGGTCTGCTTATTATTATTAACTTTAGTCTTCCAGGGGTCACACGAGTGGCCAATTCAACTCGACACTCAGCTGAAGAAGCAGTTCCCAGAATGGCTGTTATGGCTTTCCCCCTTCTCCCTTTGTTTAATGTGCCAGCAAAACGTATTCCAGTGACTCACTGCAAAATGCCTTGCTGGGATTTTTTTGATCTTTTCTTTAAGGGCATGCATGTGTGTATGATTTCTTACAGGGATTCCCTTTCTCCCCGCTGCAACGGCACTGTGGCGCTGTCACTGCAGAACCTGCTCCATTAGGTAAGAACTGCATCAGCTTGCTTACCCAGTGCAGCGACCCAATGCAGACCTTGGCAGCCAGAAGAGGAACGGTGGGATCCGTCGGTCGCAGTTTAGCACACTCTTTAAGCACTGACACAGCATACGCCGACTAGAGGAGGAGGACGGGGAGAGAGGAGCAGGAAATAAAAAAGGCTAATTAGACAATGTTGTTAGAGTCCACACAAGGTATTTCAGTGCGATGTACAAAGTGCTATGAAGGAATAAAATCACGTCAGCAACAAGTTAGCAACTTTATTCCCACCTCCACACACACAGACACATGTGCGCGCACATGCGCAGGCAAGCACACGCTCTTCCTACACCCAGAGGAAACGTGCCAGAGAACCAGCCCTGGCTGTGCGCTTTACAAAGAACGGTTTTCCTCAGCTGTTAATGCGCTGGTTATTTTACCTCTGCCCCTCCAATTCACAAGCATTCTGCTATAGTTTTCCTTGCACACAACCACCTTCCAGTAAGCCAGAAAAGATCATAAATAGCTCAACCTCCAGTATGTTAACATTTTATGCCAACTCTATTCAGAGAGAGGTGGGTGCAGCTAAACTAATCTGCTCTGTAGACTGAGTCTTCTCCAGTTCCAGAACATATGAGAATACAGCTGGGATCCCACCATTCAAAGGGTGGAGCAAGCAATTGCAGAGCAATACCCTGTTCAGCGGGTGGTCTGACTAGCATGTGTTAGAATGAAAGCCCATAAAACTATTGCTGTCTTTCTGGTGTTAAGTTACCATGAATGCTGTTTATTAAGATCAGCAGTTAACATAGCCCTTGTGCTCTACAAATGTTGTTTTTTACAGCACATATTCATGGCTGAGGGTTTAAAGGACAATGAGGAAAGCACTGGTCAGAGATGCCAGCGAGAAGGTCTGGTCAAGACAATGAGGAGGTGACAGCAGTTGCACTGCCCAGCCCACCCCACTTGGACCACAGTTGCTTTCTGGTTTCCACTTTACTCACTACTGAACCCTGAACCCCCTAAGTTCTCTCATCCTTCAGCTCAAGGGGAAGTTTTTTTCTCCTAGAATTTCTCCTTGCATGCCCCATTCCCCACAAACTCTTCCCAAGACACACACTGGCCTCTCTTGATGTGTTACCTCTCACAGGCACATTAGATAGACATGGCCTTTTATATTCCAGAGGAGCAGCAGCAGAAGCTTGCAGAGTCAAACCAACCACTATTTGTACCAGGTCCTGGGCATCTTCTCCTGACCCTGACACCCCCAGGGGCTCCCCCCAGAACTGTGACCAGCACAGGCAGCTCTAAGCCCTGCAGCCCCACACTGCAGCTTCACATTCCTACTGTCCATCAGGACTTCCCCTCCTCACGCACCAAAGCAACCTGTGTCTGCTACCTCCTTTCACCACAGAACTGAAGGTCCAGTTCTTGCTATGGGATCCAAAAGCCTGGTTAGGAATTTGCTTGGGAGGAAGCCTGGGAAAAGGGAAAAACAGATGTACAGCAGCCCTGCCCATGCTCAAAGATTGGTTTCATAACCAAAGAGGCAAGCTCTGCAGCAGCAGAGAGCAAACCCTTCTGCTTGAGAAGTTTTGGGTACCTGCTGCATAGTCTGAAGAGCAACAGTGTACCCTACATTCTCCAGGCTGCTCCCACCTAGCTAAAGCATCCGGTATCATCAATGAAAGTAAGGAAATAATTGGTATTTTACAACTCCAAATGCACCATTTGCTTAAAGCCAGAAGGAAGCCTGTCTCAAAGATGGGAATCAATAAACTTTGTCCTGGAGCTTAACCTGTTACCTTACCTCTCTGGGAAACAAAAAGACTTGGGTAATTCAACCCCGAGGTACAGGAAGAAACACATCACTGCATTGTGCTGTCCCGAGGTGACTAGCATCCCTCAGAATGAACCTCCCTGACACCTATTTGTTCAGAACAAGTACTGTCTCAAGTCTTAATGGCATCTTATTCCTCTCTCTCACAGAACACTACCTGCACTGCAGGCACCTAATACTCCCAGTAGCACTGCTGAACACACTGGAAATGAAAGCACAACCCCATAGGGGTCCTAGCCTGGCACATCATCTTCCTGCCTCCTGCCTGTATTCCAGCTCCACGGGTGTTTCCAGACAAGAGAAACCCAAAGAGTAGAGCAGGTCAATATGTACCCTGCTGGTTGGTGTATCTGCAGCCGAACAGCCCCAAACCCTTGTCATCTCACCATGCGAGTGACTGAAAAGGCCAGATGTGTATCTGACCGTACACTGCCCAGTGCTTTCAGAGGGAGATCCACCACTGGGGTCAGGTTGTTTTCTCAGCTTGCCATCAGCAGCATGACTGGAGGGAAGGCAGGAGGAACCTGGGAGCTGTAAGAGCTGCCCCACAGGCCAGCACTAGCACAAACCAGAGCTGAGAGAGGGCTGTCCTAACTGGGGACACAGTTGAGGGTCCTTCCAGGGCCTACACCAGGAGAAAAGTGATACAACCTGACTCCTCGCCAGTTCCTCTTGAGCTCTGCTCCCTCCCTGACTGCAGTCAGTCCACTGAGTAAGGCTGGTCACTGGGACACACCAACCCTGCAGTCTCCAATAGCCTCAAACCACAGAGCAGTTCTCATGTCTGTCCTGAGCCTGTTCAGGGGCAACTGCAAAATAGCGACTACCAACTGCTGCAAAGCAAAGTCCCACCCTGTGCCTATATAGCCAAACACCTCACGTGCGGAGTCACTTCACCACGTGCACTTTGGAGCTTCTAAACATGCATTTACAGAGCGAGACCACAGTTTCAACACTGCTTCTAAACCATTCACAAAGTTACGTCACTCTAAAAGGAGTTACACAGTTCCCAATTAAACAGCTGGAGCAGAAGTGGCTTTAGAAACAGGGTGACACGAAGCCTTTCTCCCCCGCTGCCTTTTAAAAACCTCAAGAGATCTCTATAATTTCACCTTGAAAACTTTACTCAGCAAAAATTATCTACAGACAATGAAAACATTATCCAAGGAATGACAGGAGAAAGAATATCCCACTCCCACAGCGACCTTACCCCAGGGAGACTGGCATGACATACAATATCCAGGTGTTCTAAAGATACTCATCGCAGACGTTAATAGGCAGGGAACAACCATCATGCACTCAGTACTGAATGCAGATGTCACTGGTTTGTAACAATATTTAATAGGAAGCAGTGTTTGTGTAACATTGAAATAATCTGATAATTAAAATATACATATTCTTTCACTTAGCGTGGGTGGACCAGGCAGCCGAGCGCATTGTTTGTGAGATTCACTGCAAAGCAATAATAATTAGATTTATTGGTGAGGCATGTTTTGAGAAGAGCAGAGCTTGAACTCCAAATGAGTGCCTGCTTCCTACTCGTAATTCTGAGCTTCACAAGGGCTCACAGCAAAATCAAGCCAGGGTTTAAAGTTCTCTCTGTTGAGCTTGCTAATTGCTAGGTTATAATGACTGCACTGGAACCAGTTCCCAAGGACTTCAGAAAGCTAGCGATTTGCCTCTGGGTCTCATTTGGCCTCTCTTTGGCAGAACTACTTTTAAGTCCTCCCAAACACACACAGACCCATTAAACGGACATGGTTTAAAGGAACGGCAAGCTTGCCAGCAGCGGCCTCGTGGGGGTTTCCGCTTTGTCTATGGGAGGTCTGATGTAGGAGTTCTCAGCTTTGCGACCCTCATCAGGTTTAAGGAGATGCATGACCATCCTCCCTTTGTTATGACCAACAAAGCACAGAACTCAAATTTGGCTGTGGAGTGAAAGCACGGCATTAATTCGTATGTTAAGCCATCAAAACCAAAAACAAAACACAAACCAACAACTTTGTGGGTTTTTTTGCAGTGGATAAAGGGAAGGATAAGGTATTGCTGTTCCACATTTCAATCACAGTATGGCTTGGGTTGGAAAGAACCTTAAGATCGTCCAGTTCCAACTCCAATGCCATGGGCAGGGACACCTCCCACTAGAGCAGGTTGCTCCAAGCCCTGCCCAACCTGGCCTTGAACACTGCCAGAAGGAGCAAACACAGCTCCCTTGGGCAACCTGTTCCAGTGCCTCACCACCCTCACAATGAAGAGCTTTTTCCTTATAGCCAGTCTAAATCCAGCAGTATCTATAGGAAGCTGGTTTTCTTTGTCAATTTTTTCCTCACCTAATCTACTTACATACAGTATTTTTCTTCTACAGAGATCACAGACAACTAGTTATGAGAAGAAAATTAGGAAAGGCAGTTTCCAGGAAGCTGCAATTAATACTGGCAAATGGCTGCTTTCAGTACAGACTGCCGAAGGAGCTCAATGTACCACATCCAGTATGTGGGGGGCAATTCTCAGTATGAAGCAAGAAATCACAAAGAAACTATGGGGAAGGAGAAGAATGGAGAGGACACCTCCCCCTAAGTAATTACAGCAGCGACACCTCTGAATCCTATAAGGGAGTAAAATGTAAAGAAAAACTTCTATCCAAATACAAAACAACTCCCATTGCCCATTTACTAATTATAGAACAAAGCATGCAAGCACACTCCTCAAACACGCTTGCACACGAACAGTACAGAAAGAAGAACAGGCTACAGTTAGTTCTCTTCCTTATTTTCCCAAAAGGCTCGAGGGATCTTGCCATCAATTATGGTAAATGCATAGATGCTGCCCAAATGCTGGTTTTCAGCATTTCAGCTCACTCCAGCACACTTTTCTTTCCCCTCCTCTTTTCTCTCACCATACCAAAGCAACAAAAGGACGTCAGAGATTAGTTTCACATTTAGAAGATAAAGAAACCACAAATGTAGGTAAAAGGAAGAAGAATTTCCAGACAGTAAATCATGCCAGGCAGACTTGACACACCATAAACAGTTGCTCGTCTCTTGCAAAGGTTCCAAAAACCCTTCCTGCTTTTTTGCTTCTTTGGTAATACTTCTCAGCCAGAGGGAAAAATGTTCCTCAAGGCGGCAGTTCTGGTAGACAACCTCATTCCCAATTCACCTGGCACTTCAGTGCATAAATGAATCTCTACAACGAGCACTGCTTTATTTCTCTGGCATCATCCCATCCGATTGTAAAAACGGCACTGTTTCAAAGGGATTGTGGGGAAGGGGGGGAACCTTTCATTATTACACAAGAATTAGCATTCCCTGTGCTCTGGGATTCACAGCAATCTAGCTGTAAGTGACCTTGAACCAACAGAGAAGATGAGCCACAATTGAGAACTCTGGAATTAGTTGTTTTGGTGTTAGCTTTCAACCGAATTTCCAGATTTCGTGAATCCCTCAGCATGAACATTACGTCCCCAAGGCATTCACTTCTCTCAACGCAGGCAGCAATTCTCCCCCTTTTCTTTTACCTTTCGTTGAGCAGATTAGAGCATTGGAGTGAAGCAGCTTTAAATATTCACTTATTAAAGTGCCTCTTAAATTCTAAGCCCTATAGGCACAGATTTGTCCTTGCTAATGTGGCAAATCTCTCACTTCACACCTTCTGTCAAGAAAAGAGAGGGGAGCCTGAAGGCAAATATAAAGCCCACCCAGGTATTCTGCTCCACAGTCAGGCACCTTTGGAAGTTTCCATTTTTTGTGCTATCTACAGCACCCAGGCACACCCCCTTCTAATCTTTCCTTTGCTCCAAAGGAAACCAAACTATTGAATATCCCCTGGATAGCTGACCTTTGTAACAGGATCTTTCACCAATGAATGTTCAATATTGTAACTTTCACTCCCCAGCAATGCTATTTAAGGAGCCATCCGAGGCCTCTGCTGCTCCCAAGGTTCCTGCCTGCAATGCAATGAGAAATATACTCTTTTTTTATGTCAGTTGCCTAGCAACCTGCCTAAGCTTTTGCAAGGAAACCAAGAGGAGGAACAGCCTAAATCATAAAACTCGTCTGCTGTTGCTGCAGAATTATGTATTAAATATATTTATAACTTTCCTTCTAACCTTCTGGAAAGCTGTATGTTGGCAGTACAGGCATGGCTGAGTCAAACTTGAAAGCTCCTCAAAGCTGCTACAGACATCTGCTTTTGCTGCACTGTTTAAGTATGGGGAAGTATTCCTTTTTCTGGGTGCAACAGAGATAAGAGCAGCTCGGGCATTAGTTTTGTTATTATTCGGCTATTGCCAGTATGTACCAGTAACTTGCAAAGGGCTCCAAAAATCAGAGTTCATGTCTGTGTAAGACTGGTTTCAAAACCCTAAATATGCTGCCAGCACAAGCCCTGGGCAGGGCTGCAGTATCTCGAGCCTCTGAGCAGCCAAGGGGAGCACAGTGACACTGCAAGATTGGCTCTGGTAAGAGCTGCAGCCTACTCCCCCCTAAAAACAGCTGAATGACAGATGCCAAGAAGGATGCGATTATTTCCCTTTGTATAACACCAGACACCTCCTGAAGCAGTATGTTATTAAGAAATCCATGCAGGTAGACAAGTATGACTCTTTCTTTCTCTTTGCCTTAAAGATGAACAAACATAAGGGGTAAGAGCAGAGAAGACCATTTTGTGTAGCTGAAAACAGCTTTAGCTGCCTGGGTTTGCGAAGTACCACACTTGGAGCTTAAATGCCCCTACTGCCAACCCTAATAATACTGGTAATGTTAACCACTATCCCTGTGGTGTCCTCAGCATGGGCTAGCAGGGGGACGGCCAGCAACAATGCAGTTGTTCCTAAAATGAAGCAATTAATGCCCTAAGGGCAAGCACTGGACTGATGGTGTTCTGTCCACACGGGCTGGGAGGGGCTGGACATCTGCATTCCAGGCACCCCAGAACACTTAACCACTATCAGCAATCCCAGAGCAAGGCCTGCTGAGCATAGCCCTTGACTCCAGCTCCACTGGGCTCTGAGAGGCTCTTCAGCCCCTTGAATTGTCCCTGAGCTCTTCTTTCATGCACTTTTTGCTGCACTTCATCCCCTAAATGAGTACACAGGGTGAGGGGTAACAGCACATTATCCTCTTCTAGCAGGTGCTCCAGACTTCCCTCAGCTGGAGTGAGCTCCCTCTGTATCTCTCCCTCTCCTTCCTCTCAAGAAATACACATCCTAAAGCTTTTAATTCACTAACCAAGTTGTGCTGTGGGTTTCTGGGGGGGGACACAGAAACACTAAATATAAGCATGAAAATGGGTTTATGCACTGCACAGACTAACAATAAACATCCACTGGACATGATAGATCAGTATAAGACTGCTGCAAGTTGAATGGCTCTATTAGGGTATCCAGAACTTCCAGAGTAAGTAGACTAAGCGTTCACAGAATAATTTCTCAGCTATCCTTGGGGAATTTCTGCCTCATCACTTTTAGGAAAACGGCACATCATTATCACTAAGTACAAATCTTGCCTCCTTGGTTGGTAGGTAGGTAGAGAGGCATCAGTGTTGCCTCATGTTCAAGGCACATACTGTATCAGTTACTTTCCCCTTAAGCAGTATGATTGGTAAGAAAAGGCACACTGTAGTTCTAGAAGACTGTCTCAAGTACTGTCAATTTAAGCTAGAGCCTGATCCCATAATGCACTTCTAAGCCTCTGCTCCAAGAGAGCTCCAGTGACACTTTGGGACACCCAGCCTGGGTCCTGTGTCAGGCTGTTAGGTGGAGAAAGGGACAGAAATTTGAACAAGGGAACATGTAACTGATCCGAGGCCAGGGAAATGCTTGCAAGTGCACAGGGACCCTATTTCACACCCCTTGTGCTTATAATACATCATCTAGACACTATGACAGCTTTGCCTCCGACTTTCAGATACGTCAGTAGAGCTAGCCTAGTCTGCAGTGCTGGCAACCTCCACACCCCCCAGTGACAGCTCTGCAGCTAAAGCAGCAGAAGAAAACAAGTCTGTCCCGAAACAACCGTGTCTGTCTTCACCGCTGCCAAGACTACAAAGTCTTCTCTACCCTGTCAATAAGTTTGTCCCTTCCTTTCCCCGTTCTGCTGAATACAGGTTACTTTTTCAAACTCTTGAGACAAGCAGATGCAGCCTCCTGCACTGGTTTTACTGCGGCAGCAGGACGGTGGCTCATCTCACTGCCCGAGGACTCTGCCAGATGGCATCCGGCTATCACATCACTCGCCACTCAGATTCCAGCCTGTCTATGCATGGCAGCAGAGCCAGGGAGCTGGCTATGCCCACTCAGCCTCTGGCTGTTGTATTAACACATTGCAAAGGTTATTACCAGCAGAAGCAATTTAAAGCGGCTGTGAAGAGTTCAGCATTCAGTTTTGCAGCACCAGTTCAGAACAGCGGTGCTGTGTTAGACCGATATAAACCTTTCTCTTGAGCATCCAGAACTGCACTTGGTGACACAAGGCACCTCTCATTATGTCCTTGCCATTGTCTAGGCTTTCCCACCATTTCACTTAATTTTTTCTGCAAAAGCCTTCTGAATTTCATGGCAGATTGTAACCATTCAAATAAACATGCTTCTTCTGTTGATGAAATACACAGCTCACTATAAATGCATCCTCAGGAATGGCTTAAAGAACAACCAGACCACAACACCTTTTTCATTATGCAACCTGTTGAGAAGCGCAGCAAAGTGAAATTGCTGTCATGCCATTCTTTCCACTGCTTAAGTGGCTAGAAGACAGAGAGGAAGGTTATGCTTCTCTGAGCTTTTTCATTCACTGTTTTATGAAGCCCTAAGGCCTCACTTGCTCTGTAAGAACCTACTGAAGTGATGTCTCTGGTTTTGTTAGGACACATGCCTTTTAGAACAGCATGTAAACTCAAGCCTGTAGACAGTAATGAGCCTAGGTGGCTGGCTTGACATTCAGACTGATCACTTCTGAAACATGGCAGCCACCATTAGGCAACTTTCTGGCTGGCAGAAGAAGAAAACAATTTGAAATGCAACTTGATTGGCTTAACCTGAAGAAGATGAACACACAAAATGAAAGTAACACCAGTCAAACGTGGTGTAGAATAGAGAGCGAGGATTTTACAGCGCTTGGAAGTCTGCAGACCCAAAAAACGTGTTAAAAAATAAAGAGACCAGAGTTTCCAGCAGTTGCAGGTTGATAAAACTGTTCCTGTCATACACAAGATTTACGAGCATGATTTGCTGTACTGCAGAACAAGTAACACTGCAGGATGTGAGATTTCATTACCAAGAAATAAGATCAGGAATTGGCTGTGACCAAGGCAGGTGAAAACAGATCTTTTACCTACAAAAGCTCAAGGGTACTCTGCATCCTGCAGCCCAGACAAACCACACTGTTTTCTCATCAGTTCCTTCTGCTACACTGGAACATTTACTTTTAAATGAACTCTGTCCTGCCATCAAGCTGTGAAGCAGTATAAAAATGTATGCCACATCTCCCATTAGCAAGATGACGCATTGCAGAGTATATGACAGGAATCCTAAGGGAATACTTTGGGATTAGAAGTGAAATACTGCACAGATGGGCTTGTTGGGTAAGGGAATTCCCTCTGCCCCATATAGGGCTCAGAACATTTAGAGCTTTTACATCAGTAGGCAAGATCAGGCCATTTTACTTTGTAAATATTTAAAATACAGGCAGAAAGACATGGCATACGTGAAAATCTGAAAGGATAGGACAGTTAGAGAGATACAGATACTTGTGTTGCTCTTATTTTATCTTCTCTTAAGCATCAAATATTCAGTAACTTCTCAGGAAGGTGAACAAGTATGCAAACACGTGAGGACAGTTCCCATGCAAAGTGTTATATGCTGGATAATAGGCCTTATTTCTCTCCTTCACGCTAACCTAAGATAAAACCACAGTTACTCTCTGGATACACTCATTCAACCATCAGCAGTTAAACTCCAGATTTGCTCTCTAGCAGGTCAGTAGAGCTACTGCATTGAATACTGTTGGGAAGCAGACTACACAACCTGTATAGCCAATAAAGCTCCCAGACAAATCCTGTGTTTATGGGAAGATGCTGCACCTTTCCATCATAGCCTATCTATCCAGCCATTGTTGTTCTCAGTATTAAAGAGATCAGGTATCCGGAGGATTTGCAAAGGAACAGAGGGCACACGCGTTAACTCCAGCTGAATGCCAAGGGGAGCTGGCTTGTAAACCCTGCACCTGACATAGGCCAGCACACAGTATTAACACCATGGGACCAAGATCATTGTTTAAGTATTCCACCCATAGCTTCAGGTTTCCCTGTACATGATTGAGTCTAGCCATCATTTTCACACTTGGAATTGGATTCTGAAATGCTTGTACTGAACTCCTGTAGGAATTTGTGAGCCTCTTTCTCATTAAACATTTCCCTTCAGCTCCCTGCTGATCTAATATGCTTTGTTGAAGTTTTGATGTCTCCTTTTCATTATAACATGTCCAGATACCATTATCCGTATTTTATTTTTTGCCTCTTAACAGAGAAACATGAGCTTGCACTGCTGTAACTGGAAGCTGTCCATCTTCTTCTACCTACCATAAGACAACATTAACCCCTGCCTCAAAGAGCTCCTGAAGATTTGTTTCTCTTGGCTAAATTTTGTACCATCCACGTTTCCTACAGGAAGTCCACTCTTTTAAGACTAATAAAGGGAAGCTCCTGCTGCTTCTGCCAAATGTTCTCAACCAGACTTCAGCCATCCCAGTGCTTAACTGGTAACCTTGACAAACACTGTACTCATTTAAAACAAAACAAGAAACCCAACAAAAAAAACCCCACAACACCAAACTTGCACTAAAACACACGTCCATGAAAACATTCACACATCATTTCTTTCTCTACAGTGTTTTTTGCACCCAGGACTTCAAAAATATTAATCCTTGCAAGCTCTCTATGAGAAAGCATTGACATTTCCTTGATCAGATTGAGAAACCACAGTTTAAAAAGAGGTTAAGTCAGCCTCCCAAAGACACAGTGAGGTGATGACAGTTTTAGTCAGGAGTATCTTTGTTATACTAAGCACATTTATGCTGAACCTGCATAAAACTGACAGCTGCATAATGCTTTTCAATCCACAGCTATACACAAAATCAGTTTTCCCCTTGATAATGGGAAGCAAACACTACATGGAAAGAACAGTACTCAATCCCCTCAATGCATACTCCTGATCACAAAGTGCAACTGGAGTCTAAAAGGAGAGAACTGTCCTTCCATGTAGCTAACAGCACCTACTCCCACATTCAAACAAATAAGCTAGATACAAACTGCCACAGGAAAACATGCTCCAAGTCCTTTGGGTTGAACCTTACCTTTCCACAAGCCACCATAGACAGGGCAAGCTGGTACCAGAGGTGAAATTCATCAAATGCAAATTTCATGGCTCTCTCCAAGCACTGGGAAATAAATGTTGGGAGAAATATCAGGCTTTAAAAAAAACACAACAATATCTATATCTATACGTATCTTTTGTCAAAACTCCTGCTTGGCTCAGTAACCAAGTCAAGGGAAACAACCTGTTGTGGCCCAGGGGTGTTTTATTTATTCTTATGACATTTTCCTCTTCTCAGTGAATGGGGCTAGCTAATATACACCACCACTTCAACAGCCACTTTGTTCAAGAGCCTACATATAAGTTATTTTAATGCCTCAGACAGCTCTGTGTACATTTCTGGCCTGTGCTGCTATAGATCTATAGTTATTTCTACTAATTGCCAATTAGTGAGCTTCATTTTCACCTTCCCCGACAAGCTACTGCGAAGAGGGGTTTTGCTTGCACATTCCAAAGGGAAGTTTCCGCAGAAGCCAGGAGAAAGTACCTCGGAAAGCATGACATACTGCCCTCTTCTGCCCAGCGTGATGCTGAGGAGGTCGTAGACTGCAGAAGCATCCTGGAGGCTGACAGCACGGTCATCCTGCTGGTCTGGAGCTCGGCTGATCACTGCATCCCGGTTTGCCTGGGCACAGACACAAATAAAGCATCCGACCCGAAATGAGCAAGAGAGAACCGACTCCTCCATTAAAGTTCCACCCACTACCCACAGGATTTTGTTTAAAACCCTCTTGAGATTTATGGCTTTTTTTAACTCATCCCAATGTAAGGAAGGTGTTTCCATAACACTACCTTTTATCCATATGAAGCAGACTCAAAAAGACAGCTGTACCTACAGAGAGGAACTGCTAGGAAAACTTCGTCTGTATTTGTTTCACAGAATTGAAGCATTAAGAAACAGAACTACCAGATCCCATTTCCTCAATAATTGGAAATTCAAGGCCATCTTTAAAGCACATTCCTTATTACTTCAATTGCCCGCAACTGTGATAACTGCTTCCATAGTTAGCATTTTACCTTCCGGGTCTGCACTTGATTTCTTCTCATCACCACATATTTTTCTTCTTTTTTGTTACTCACATTTTGGTTTTTAATTTGACCAGGTTGACTTAGTAATCAGATTTGCCTGTCATCAATATAATGTAATTAGAGGTCTGGGCAATGCAATACTAAATAATTAAAACCTAATTATCTTATAAGTGTTAATTTTGCATAATCTATCAGTGCATTGCTCAGCCTAGATCAAAAAGAAACTTTACTTTTGACAGTGTAGCAAGAATGTCCCAAAATAACACAGACCCAGGTTTGCTTCAAGATCCCAGCCTCTGTTTCCTGACCACAATGAGGGAGATTTCAATCCCAGAGTACATGGAAAAGTCCTTCTGATTTCCAAGTTAAGAAGACTTCACCCCAATGGCCTAACTTCTGAGAGAGGCAGTCATAGATGCCAGTGAGCACTAGCACGAACTGACAGTGCCGCCACACTACCCTGGGCTCCCCAGCTGAAAGGGGTGCCAATGTCAGACGTTCAGGTCTAGACATCTAAAAGATCAGAAAAATTAGAGCAGATTGCCAGCAGTTTCACCTGGGGCAAAGACAAACAAAACGTTCCTCCCTGAAAGAGGAAGGTTATGAGATTTCTTTTATAGTATTTATTACTGTAATCTTGCATCCATTTCTTCCTAATTGCAGGGAGATTTTTTCCCTAAAAAGGTTAAACATGGGAATTAAGCGTAATAAAAATTTCCAGAATACGGAGCCCTTACAGCCCACACATATTTCATTATGATTAAGCTGCAGCTGTTTCATCATGATATTATCTGTGTAATGCCCCAGTTCCAAGCACTCTTCATCACAGCCTCCAGCCGAGACAGCAAACACAATTACTGACAACTAACATAATCACAACCAAGAGCTAAATGGGGACTGCACTTAAAGGCAAACTGATAGGTCAGACTCAGCCTAGTGCTTGCACAAATAAACTCACACCAACTCTTATAGCCATGAAAGTGTTTTTCATGTTACTGCAAAAGACCTGATTTGTGATTTTAAAAAACACAGTTCAGAACAATAGGTTGCATGAGAGGATGAAACCAATTTGGCAGAGAAAAATGTGGAACCAGAATACAGAAGGATAGCTTGTCTACCTTTCCTAGCAGAATAAATAAGAATAAAATAATTAAATAGATATTTAAGCTCTGTTTGGATTTAACCCAAAACTGCTACTTTAAAAAGACAAAACCAAACACGCATTACAGGCATATCCAGAACAGTTCTGAGATTGCTATATCAGAGTTAAAGCAAAGCATATACAGAACAATCCTTACTGCGAGTGAATCCTCCTACGGATACACAACAGCATTAACAATTTTTTTCTGCACCGGTTACATTGTTATGACAATTGTTTGTAGAAAATAGCTACTGAGATAGCACCCCCATGCTCTGCAATCTCGCCATCAACCTCCCGTTAGAGTCAGCTATAGCCTGATGCTTTTTTGGGTATCCATCTAGTACCAAGCTATGATTGCTAAATTGATGCATTAGCACAGATAGAAAACTAAGTACAACTGGTGAGTTCTGGCCCATTAATGTCTGCCAACAGAGAGTGGTACTAGAGGAAAGGACATGCCCAAATTCTACAATAAGCAGGAATGAGACATACTGCAAGGATGCAACATTCTAAAATTGCAGTCATACTGAACATATTGTACATATTGTACTTTACCCAAGCAGACAGCAGTTAAAAACAACATATGCATAGGTATGAGTAATATTCTTTCCAAGAGGGCCATAAAACTGCTTATTTTGTTCAAGCTTTCAAATCTGAAAGCCATAGAAGGTCTCTGCAATCCATCACTCTCTATACTTGCATGCATAAAAGTCACCACTGAACAAACTCATTGTCACTTCTACCCCAACAATTTTAATGCCAACCCTATTTCCAACTGCTAATTCCAGCTGCCCTCGATAAAATAATTCAAGATAGTTCCCACCTAATCACAGATATATATATATGATATAAATAAAAACAAACCCGCAAACCACAAACCAAAACCAACCAACAAAACCAAAAGGTCATAACAAACTGACTGAACAACAGCAAGAACGTGGAGTGCATCTAACACAATAACGTGAGTCATCATCCCAAGGCTATCGCAGTTACATACAGGAGGGCAGGGAAGGGAATGTGAATCACTATTTCTTGAAACCCATCTTAGGGAAACTGGCATGTTTCTGTAGCCTGCCTCTCCCAGAAGGAAGGGACCCAGATCACCATTAGGCAACTTGTTTGTCCTTGACTTAGTGTATGTTTTTCAACTTCAGTTTGGCAGTGAGAAATCCTGACAGTCACGAGTAAGTACAGGTGTAAAGTAGTTGTAGAGTTCCTGAAACATGATATGCACCAATTCGGTTGGATGGGAAAATTTTACTTACTGAAATTCACAGAGATACTTCATTTTGCATTTGAGACTGTATAAATTCTAAGCCATTTACACCAACATTTTTTCAATACCTGTGTTTCTGTTGTTTCAGACCACTAATCTCCCTGAACACAGGACGAAAAAGGTTTTTTTTTTTGTCAAACACTGATTTCCAAACAGTTTATCAATAAATAAGCAGCAATTCCAATCTATCCCACCGCATCACTTCCTCCTTCTCAGATGTAAGCAGCAGTAAAACATAGCTACAAACACATTTTCAACACCCCCTTTAAACTTCTTCCCTTTAAGCTGTCCCCATTGTCACAAAGACATGCCTCACAACACACAAGTAACATGAAGAGAGATGGTGAGTCACACCATGAAGAGAACCCGTTCAAGGCTGTTGCGTGGGATGGAGGTCACTAACGCTACCAGAGTTAGCATAACTTGCATTATACAGACTGAACGCCCTTTTACTTAAGGTACTCCTAGGTAATGGAGCAACCTACAGATGCATAGCATTATCATATTTTGTGATGCATTAGTCGCAACTAGCTATGTATGCAAGGGGCTCAGACATGACCAATCCTATCTGGGGAGAGAAAACACATCCTGTAGTCAGCCCAGACTGAGCAGCATGCAGGATAGTGAGCGCCTTCAGCCCTCCCTTTCCACAGCCCAGGGACACAGCCTGACTGCAGGCCACATGTGCCCAAAAGGCTCCAGCACAGCCTGGTACCCCCAGGCTGACCCAGCACCCAGCCACTGTAATGTCTCTGTATCATGCTTGAAGCTCAATGCAGACGTTCAGCCCGAGTGGACTCAGAACAGCTGGAGTTCAGCAGGGCTTTTTAGGTCTGGCTCCAAATCACAGCAATACAACAGTGTGGGACTTCCAGACCCATGCTGGCTATGACAGCAGGGAAGAGATCTGCCTTTCTGGAGATCTGCAATTTAACTAACAGCCCTGCTGAGCTACAGACAGCTTGTGCCTTCCTATCTGCACATACAATACACTTACCTGCAAACTAGATAAGCCATCTATCCATGGAGGATTTGCTCTACATCAATGACTCTGATAACTACAGCTTATTTATGACATGTTTATTTCATGTAGAAAGAAGAAGAGCCACAACAAATCCCAACAGCCATTACTTCAGCAGTTATTACACATGCATTTATACTGCAGAAAATTAAATCTTACCATTGTACAAAGATGTGCTTCTTAATAAAACGTCAAGCAATCGTATGAATTACAATAAAGCATATTCCATGTAGCAGCCCCTTCTCTCAGCAATTAGCTATGAAGTATCCTTTAATTGCTCACTTTGAAACATGTCTCCCCCTGCTTTTTTTCCCAAAGAAGAAAAAGAAAGCAATTAAAATCTTTAATGAGTGCCTGCTGCCTGCCCCCTAATTCATGGGCATTCTAATGTTCAACTTGTGTCTTTTCATAATAGACATAATTGCCAGATCCACTGCAACCCATCTATACAGAACGGCAGCATGTTTTACACAGTGTACTGTAATAACGTAATTGGTGTGATTCAATACTAGCATTAAGAGAGAAAAACAAATGCTACGTGTGATAGACTGACAACAAGCCTTTGAAACCATGCAATTGATGCCTATACTGCTAAGAGCTGGGAAATATTTAGCCTGTATCCTTTGGGTCTCTATTTTGGCTGTTTTGCCTCTACTGCCAACAAAATTAATGAATTCTTTGTAATGGCAAGGACCCATTCACATTGAAGAGGCTACACACTTAGCACCTAAGTTATTGATGGGCTCTACACAGCACTTGAAGGTTCCCCTCCCTAATATATTCAGGGTTGACTGCAAAGCTGGTGTGAAAATGGGAAGCAGGTGGAACAAAGAGGAAATACCATACTCCAGCCACTCACAAAATCCATCTTACAGAGATACTACAACTTGCTTTACTTAGGACCAGAACCACAGCTAATGAAGACTTACTGCCTTGTGAACTGAGTGGCATCCTTCTCATTTACAGTAAGGAAGATATCACAAGTTACTGGTACCCCATTCAGATGTCTCAGCAAACTTGCCCATTGTCACTGGTTATCAAATATGATGATATATCTTATCTCTCACCAGATGTATTTTAACATCTTGTACTCTAGCTGAACTAATTCTGGAAACATCACTGAAAGCAAGACATATCCCTCCACCCCAGCTAAAACAGCCCAACAACCCTACACAAAAGGAATGCAGAGCCAGAAAGTAAAGACATTCATTTGTTGATACTCTCTTGGGTAACACATTCATACGTTTGCTGCCAGCAATCTGCATTTAGAAAGCTATCTTCCAAGAACTTGCATCCTTCTTGCAAGTTTGGAAACAAGACTTACTACTGCAAAGCAGTCTGCAGAAGCTCTCTCTACCCTGTCTCTAGCAACTCACATTAGAACACTGTAGTCAAGAGACAATTAACAGAAGTGATGTATTTCCCACTAGAAACATCCTGCCATCCATTTCTGCAGGTCCCAAACACATAGCTTTGCCTTGCAGGCCAGTTAAAGAGGCAGGTGAATTTGCTACTGTAAGTGCACAACTGTGATTTGGCAGAAACCAACAGAGCAGGCAATCCTATCCCCAGCTGCTATGGTCTAAGAGACTTCAAGGAAATACTCATGATGGTTGTCCAGCTGCTGTATCATCACTGGGCTTGGTGTCATTAAGAAAAGAACCCTACATAAGCAATAAAAGATTCTTCCCCTTTGACAGCCTATTTGTTGGACAGCATTATTTTATAGATAGGAAGTGTAGAGCTAAGAGGTTTTAATTATGTCTGTGCTTAAAAACACATGGGTTTAACCTTACTCTGTTGAAGGCGTGCTCGCAGCCATGAGTTTGCTCTCACCAGTAAAAAGAACACGACAAGTCCCAGTATTTTTCTTCCCCCCCTCACCATCTGTTCTGTGCTCTCAGGCTGTCCAAGGTCAAATCACATTTAGGGATTCAAATCAGAGATAAGATGGGGATGACATTTCTGCTCTTCCCCCCCCCCCCCCCCCAACAGGCACAGAATTTATTAGTTTTGGATACAAGGAGCTTCATTTCAGTGAACAGAGCCAAACTGTACATACATATACACACATATATACACCTGTTACCTGGCTTGTTTGCTGCACCACATCAGCCAGAGCCCCCAGCTGTAAGGACCAGGGCTGAACAAAGGGATTTTGGATCGGACACTGGACCTCAGACTCAAGAAGGGAAGATTTTTAAAGAAGAACTTTAAAAAAAAAAAAACAACCCCAAAACACACACACAAAAAAAAACCCCAACAAACCTCAAAAGTAAACAGAAAAAATAATAGAAATTCTCAGTTCCACCCCTGGCTCTGAGACTTCTGTCTAGTTTGAATGGGCAGTGCAGTCAATTCAGAATACTCTTGAGAATGGTTATTAAACAAAACTGCAGCTAAGGGTCAGTCCTGCCAAGCCTCCCCTGCCTATGCCCTGCACCACAAAGCAGCAGGATCCCTGATGGTGGAACCAGCACCATTCCCACCAGCAACGTGATGCAGAGAAATCACACTGCAGAGAGTAACTGTATGCCCCCAGTCCTCCCCACACACAGTGCCACTGGTTTGGATGGGTTAAATGCAGTAAGAGGACCAGTGGTTTAAAAATAGGCCAGTCCATTTTTCCACCATGTGATAAGAATGCATCGTTCTACCACCGCCTGAGCTTGTAAAGGCTGTCACTAGCTAGCCTTCTTCTTAGTCTGAAAGAGAGAATTTTCCCCCTCTCACAAACACAGCCCATCCACACCATAACTCAGGCTATGCATAAGGAATGAGAAATTAGCCAAGAGGCCACAAACAGCCCCGACTGTGGTAATCTTTAGGCTGCCTGATTTGTTTCACTACATTCCTTCATGAGAACTCCACAGCCACCCACCGTGACTAAGTAGCAGCTGGCACAGAAGAGAGGCACTTGCCAAACTCAACAACTGGGATGCTTCTCATTGTTCACTGAGATGCCTTCGTTTATGAAAATAGGTTCCCATTTTCAACGGCACAGAAGGAATACAGAAAGCAACACTCAAGAATGCCAGGAGGAAACAGGCCCCAAGCTTTCACTGTAAGTGTTAATATACTGCGGAAGCACCTTCAAACCTATGAAAGAGGCAACCATGTTATTTGGTCACCTGAAAAAATCTACATACTTTGGCTCAGAGGCAGAGTGAGGGAAACACCAAAGGAAACCTTAATGCCCCACTTAAAAGACAGTCTCACTTCATCCCACCAGAACACCCAAAGAGGCTCCCTTCCAACGCACGTTAAAGAGATAAGAAGAAAAGCTGGGACAGCATCATAACCCAGAACACCGCACCACTAAGAGCCAGAGAAGGTTTTTGGAATGTAGGGTCTGCCTCACAATACCACCTTAAAGGTGGTTTCTTTTCTCCATTTCCTCCTTACAGGAACAGCTCTTGTAACCCGCATAACATCTCCTGGGGAGTCGCACAGATGTTAGCTTCACCTTAGGAAGACAAGCCAAGCAGAAAAACAGTGAATTTCAGCTGCAATCTACCTAGCATTGATCTCCTCCCTCCCTGTATGACTCGGGAGTGGGACAAAACCCCAGGTGTTCCGCATGTATAGATGTACACTTCTTGAAAAAGCTACCATGTCTTCCTTTTCATGAACATTTACCACATATTTACTTTGAGGTTTGTCCTGGGTTCAGCAGCAGTAGCAGTCATTTTTCTCCTTCTTAGTAGCTGGTGCAGTGCTGTGGTTTTGACTTTCAGCCTGGGAACAGCGCTGACAACACCGACGTTTTCAATTGCTGCTCAGTAATGTTTAGCCTGACCAAGGACTTTGTGAGTCTCAGCTCTGCCAGGGAGGAGGGGAAGCCGGGAGGAAGCAGAGACAGGACACCTGACCCAAACTGACCAAAGAGGTATTCCATACCACAGCACGTCATGCCCACTATATAAACTGGGAGCAGTTATCCGGAAGGGATAGATCAACTGCTCAGTCGGGCTGGGTATCGGTTGGCGGGTGGTGAGCGGTTGTGTTCTCTTCCCTTGTTATTTCCCTTATCATTATTATTATTGGTGGTAGCAGCAGTGGTTTGTGTTATACCTTAGTTACTGGGCTGTTTTTATCTCAACCCATGGGAGTTACATTCTCTCAATTCTCCTCCCCATCCCTCCATGAGCAGGGAGATGAAGGAGGGTGAGTGAGCAAAGGCTGCGTGGCTCTGAGTTACAGCTGGGCTTAAACCATGACAAGGTTCTCTGATGATTTATGCTCCTCCCCAGTACATCTTTGCTCTGTGTCCCCTCCATGTGCTGATGATGCTTCTGTCCTTCCTGCTCCCCAGTTTTGCCCCCTCCGAGGCCACTTTGGAACGGCAAAAGACAGGAACAGGCATGTGGAGCAGCTGTGTGGCTTTAGAATCCTGCAAAAAGTTATAATGGCATGGTTGCTCTTTTGTCTGCTTAAAAATCCAACAGGAAAAGTACCTTTCCAGTGAGTTTTGCTCTGACAGAGCAATTAAAGCATCAGAGAAGCTGAAGAGCTCCCAGCAAGCCAACTGAATTTATACTTGTTTCATTTTAAGGAGTTCATAACTGTAAATACCGAAAGAATGCCTAATCCAGCCAAAATCCAGGAACACCAACTATGTTGCTTACTGGCCTACAACAACATATCATTCCCGTTTGCCACTAACATTCTCTCCAGGAAGGAAAATATGTTTTATTCAGTCGTTAACATTATATCATTAGGGAGACCTCAACTGGAAATCTGCTGCTTGCTAACTCATTTTCCATAAGCCTCAGCAAGTTCTGAAAACCAAAACTAAACACTTCAAACAAGCAACAAACCTGTACATGAGAAAACTCATTAGCCTACAACAAAGCTGTTATGGAAAAGATGTCTTGTCATAAGTTAAAGACATTTTCCCTTTCTTAGTACCATAACAGTCAAACTACAGGGAAAATATTTATGCATTACAAACAGATTGTTCCCTCTGTTCCTTCACTTAGGAAAGATGTTACTGTGGTTCCTAAGTATATTTCTATATACAGATGTATTCCTATGCACTTGTATTTATTGCTAATACAAGACTAAGGCTCAGATGTTCCATTTCCCAAAAATCAGAAAGGCACCTATGGTTCCCACAGCATTCTACTACAGGGTTTTTTATTATTAGGTGTTCTATACGGAGCAGATCAAAATGCGCTGCATCTACCTCCAGATATAATGACAACACCACTTGAGCAAGCACAAGCTTACTTATTTAACCATGAAGTCAGCACAGCCATCCAGTTCCTATCAACAGCATCTTCATGCTGCTTCATCCATAACTTAAAGGACCCGTTCATCTTTTCACACGCTACTGAATAAAACTTTCATTTTCCTCAGCAGAACAAGATTATGGAGTCCAAGGTCCCACAAGGCCTTTTTGACTGCAAGCCCATACCCAGAATAGGCTGGAATGGCCGTTACTGTCACTGCTCCAGACCCCTGATCCTCCTCCACTTGGATCAGCCCTGACAAGCCAAGCTAACACGAGTTCTGATTTTAACAGAAGCGCATGTGGTGTTCTACAAGCTCTTGCTCCTGGAATCTTCACTTCCAACTACAAAAAGCCCTTTTAACTGCAGAAAAACCCTTGAAAACACAAAGCAGATGTAATGTAGAGGCTTAATCTAGAAAGCAATAAAACCCACAAAGTATAATAACACTCAGATGTACTTGACTTTAAAGCCAACTTAATATATTCCAGAGTGGTTCTGCCTCTTCAATTTTTTCCTCAAGTTTTGAAAGCGAACACTATTAGATTTCATGTTCTGAAGAAGTCTGCAGGAATGGGAAAGGACTTGAGCCAGAAGAACCAAAGAAAGCAAATTAAGAAACCAAAACAAAGTTTCCACAGTATCTCTTTTCAACTTGTCTGAAAGATGTTTCACAGTTCCAAAGAGGGCCATTAACGCTCCAAGGTCTTCAAATCTCACTTTGAGCTACAAGTGATCACCCAGTATTTAAAGCAAAGTAACTTTCCTGATGCATTTTCAGAGAACATTCCTTACGCATTTTCTACATGTGTGCATCTCTTCAGAAGAAGAAAACGATCGAAGGTTACAGTTTTGCATGCAGTTGTTTTTCCTCCACCTTTTCCCCTTTCTCTTGAAGGAATTTTTAATAGGGCTTATAAATAGAAGAAATCTAATTATTTCACTGTAGTTCATTACAGATGTTTCCACATGCAACAAAACTTCCTGTATCATCAGCTTCAGAAACAGCCAAAGATCACACAGGACTGAAACAGCTAAAATACTGTCCCTGCAGACTAAGAAATGCAAGCAGGATAATCGTATCATGCAAATGCCAAACAACAGGTACCACCATCACTCCTGGCTTTAGGCAAAGCTCCATTCCTCTCATTCTTGATCCATAAATCCACACAGATATTTTGAATGGAAACAACTGGCTACTGACAACGTATCTGTATGTCAGAACCTGTATGCAGCTGTGGTGAATCCAGTCACTTCTTGATAATTCCCCAAAACCCTTCTTTGATGTCCCATTTAATAAAAGTGATGTCACTAAAGGAATAAATAGCATTTCCTGTTCAGCAGCCGAATCCTTGCTTCTTGTTTATCTAGGGAAGAGTCTGTAAACAAAACCAACCAGAAGACTTGACACGGAAACGCTAGATATTCCTTTGTGCTTTTGGTATTACAAACTCATTTTTGGCTTACCATGGATTCACTGATTAAGAGGAGAAGAAGAGCCTCTTCTACGTTGTCTTGAGGGCAGTACGCACTGAAAGACAGAATGCATTTTTCTGAGGAAGGTCAAGAGTTACCCTGTCAGCCTCCTTTCTCGTTTCACAAGAGCAGCAGTAACTTGACACATTTCATGCATAATTCATTTGCTAGGCAATACCTTCTTTTGCAGGTTCGCACAATTAAAAGCTCTGCAATATATCCTAGATGAGCCATACCGACCCATAAACAGGTTATTTCATTTTCTTAGCAAAGACAGCTGTTAGGCTGGACTTTCTTCCTTCTTGTGAAAAAAATGAAGTACTTGAGGCTTAATGTTTTATTTTTCCAGCAGCCCTTTTGATGGGAGGTTAAAAAGAACACACAAAACTACTACACGAACCAGTGACATAATTAGCAGTACCAAAGAGTGTCCAAACATCCTCCTTCCTCCTGCCAATAAACAAAATAGAATGCTTACTTCTCTTCCATGTACAGCTCAGGTCTCCGACAAAGAAGATTGCTAACGTAAGACTGATCTTCCTTGTTCATGAACTCAGGAAGAGGATCAGATAAAGGGCTCCAGTAACAGTCTTCACTGAGGGAATGGAGAAGTATTTGGGCTAGCTGTTTGGCTGCAGTCTAGAGAGCAGTGAACAATAGAGAAAAAGACACATCAATGAAGCCTTCAACACAGACATTTCACCACTCCCTATGTTATACCTTGGGAAGGAGATGTACCAGTAAGATAACGCCACCACTTTTCAGAAAGCCAGAGTAGCTAAAAATGCTGCTAAAACATCTACAGCAATGGTAATTTCTTCCCTCCTATGGAAGGGCCAGCCTCCTGCATCAGCATAGTCTTGTTGTAATGCTGGAGGGAAAAAATACCCAACAGGCCTGATAGCAAGAGACCCTTTGGTAAATGAAGACAACTGATTGCCACAAGCACTGCTGAGACAATCTCACAAATACTAGTATATTACAGTATGATGGCACTCAGCCTCAGATTCTGTATGCAAGTCTCAGCCGAGAGGCTACTTTTGTATCAAGTTTAAAAGATCAACATTTTATCCGTCAATATCGCTCTTCCTGCAGCCTTCTATAGCTTCATCTTGATACCGCTTCTCTCTTTTGCTTGCGATAACAAAGGGAGGAGAGAAGAGGGTTAGTAACTGTATGTCAAGACAGCAACATCACGTACACGTTTCTGACCATTAAGTGGCCAAGGATCCTTAAACACTAGCCTTCTGGTTTGTCGCTGGCTAGCTGGGCCCAAAAGCTGGCAAAACTATCTTTGGATTTTGACCTTGTCCCCCACCCAACAAGTCTGAGTTTTTTTGCACTGTAAGTAGATGAACAAGCAAACAAGCACAGAGACATCAAAACTGAGGTTATCTGGTGCGAATTCTAAGCTGCACTGCACTTTAAGTTGTAAAGTAAATACTGCACAGAACAGAAGCAGGCTAAAGTATCTGTCCCAGTACTTGTAAATACCGTTTTGGAACTTCTCTGACTACTGCATATGTATTTTATATGCAATTTACATTTAGAGATACATTATGAAGCCACCAAGAGTTATTTTTCTTTTAAATAGCAGGATGGGTACAACTGATAAACTGAATCACTACTCCACTTGAGTTATGGCATCTATAGGACCAAATAGCTCATACTGAGGTTAAAATTCCTGTTATTAGATTCAGAGAAGTAACTTAGTTTGATGAAAGGCTCTTTACTTTCATCTAACTCACCATACATTCACTGAATTAGCCTAAACTGCAACCACAGTAGCACGTGCTGTTTCTTAAAACACGAGAAAAGGAGGTCTCATAGAGGTACCTAGTAAATAGCAAAGTGATCTGTAAGTATGATGGTGCCTCAAAGAAACACTGCCACACACAGCTCCTTGGAAACCCCAAGACCTTCCATGCATTCCCACTAGCAAGTTAGAGAAAGCTGCCTGTTTCTAACTAGGCTTTTTTATGCTGTTTATAGCAAGTAACCATGAGCAAAACAGCCTAGGGCCTTGCAACATTAGCCAGTACCATTTTATCATCTCAGTGTGTAATTATTTAGTCAGTTTTACCCTGAGGAGCCAACTCTTCTGTATTTTTTCCTACAGTCTTAAAGGGAAGGGGAAAAATTATATGCCAGGAACAGGAAGATCTCTACTGGTTCACACAGGAGTACAGTTTGTGATAAACCTTTCAAAAGGCAAGCACTAAATACTTTTAGCGTCTTTGATTTTACCACACAGTACAGTAGCTGTATAAAATAGCTTCACTCTTGTTTTGAATAAAACCAAACAAACCAGAACAGGCCAAGACTCTGATTTATGTTATTACTGCCTTTGGCTAAAAAAACCCCATCATTATGCTTGAAGAACACTGTGATCCCACAAATTAGATTAAAAAAAAAAAAACCCAAACCATGTGTTTCATGCTTGGAAACCTTATTTAATTAAGCACGTTCCTCTCTTTGCCCTCTTGACAGCTCTTTAAAAATAAGTAAGAAGATGAAAATGCTACTTCCAGTAAAATAGAAATCACAGCAAAACCTATTGGATGAGCACCTTCAGAGATCCCCTTAGGAATAAATCCCCTGTGAGTGTTGCAAAGCTCTTCCCAGTTGCACAGGGAGAGTATTTGAGTGTCACGTTCTGTCGTGGTATAGGAAGAGCAGATGGTCAGTCTCATTTCAGCAAAATGATAAAACAGGCGAGCAAGAAAAATCCCCTGAACCTGATCTCAATCTGGAAAAGGATGCAACCACTGGGGTGTTACTATTTAAGTCATCTCTTCCCTGCATAAACTTCCACGCACATCTGTAGTCCGAATTAGGCACATAACATGGTCCCAAGGCAATGAGAAGATTCATTTCCAGAACAGAAATTCCAAAACACACAGGTCTGAGGAACCTGGGCAAGAAAGCACCCAGGATATCCTTTCTTGCTTGCACCTTCAGTTTAGCTCTGCACTTATACGTGAGTTAGACACACAGTCAGTGCATCCATTGGAACCCGGCAATCTCCAAAATGCTATGCAAACCCATGCCCACCTCCCTTGCCAAACTTCCCAGGAATGACACAAAACACAAAGCTGAAGCAGGCACAAAAGAAGTTCAGTTGAATCAATATCTGCTTTTAGGGCTGAAAAATTTTCATTCATGCTCTCAAGACTCCTATTCTCCATGTCGTTGACCTCCTCACCTCCTGAGTAACTTCAACACAAGATCTCTCAAAGGGGAGACAGCGAAGAACCAGTTAGACATCTAAGAAGTTAAACAGTCACATAAATAGCTTTTCCCATTATTTCTTTACCGAAGGTACTCAGGATAACAGAATGCAGAATGCCAACATCAACAAAACAAAACATTAAAATCACTCTGTACTGTATTGAAGGGAGTTTTACAGAAAGAACGCCAAAGCACTTGAATCTTAAATAGCACAGCTTCTTGCAAGAGCCAGGAGTACTTGATGCTTCTACACGCACACTGAGAAAGGTATGCATGCACACACTGAAAAGCAAGAAAGAAAAGAAGACACGATCACCTGAAGACAGCACTGTCAAACTAAATACATCCCCATTTCTACCAGGGCTAGAAAACACACTGAAAAAAATCCCAAACCTAAAAGCAACCCACATGCCCAAGTCTGAAGGCTCAGGGGTTCCAATTGGGCAGGTCTCGGTCACTTCCAAAATACCCCAAACAAAAGGCAGCAATCAATCGAGTGAGGACAAATCCATTTTACATTTTTGTTCTACTGCACTGCTCAATAAACAGAGAGAACCCTTACACAGCAGATCATCCCACCCTCCCAGCTCCCATCCCCTTACCATTTTGAAGGTCTGTGTAGCTTTTGTTTCCACCGTCCGCAGTATTTCTCGCAGAATCCTCATTCCTTTCACAATATTTCTATGAGGAAGACAAAAAAAAAAAAAGAATCTTAAAAAAAAAAAAAAATCCCCAAAACACACCTTGGCACACTGGAGACAAAATATTTTTATGATTTGCCAAAGCCTGACAACAAAGTTGACATTCAAACAAACCCATGAAACAATCGCTGAGTGTGCATAGCGAGACAAGTCACTCTGAGGCACAGATAGGACAATGGCACTGAGTGAGGCAGCGACTGTAGCATGCCTACTCCAGATGGCTTCCTAAGAGAAGATCACATTCACATTTGACGAACAGAGGGGACATTTGGAAGCCTTTCATAGCTCATATTTATAAAGCAGATGCTTCTTCTTAAAAGCATCCACATTTCCTCTTCATACACACAGATTGCACTTGTTTGAATTACACTGAGCTTACGTGATGCTTTTAAATGACGATTCCTTTGAGGTGGTGCTTAAATGCCTTGTGTCTGACGGTCCAGACACATGATGAAATTACAGTGGTTTACATAGTTTACTATCAGACAGCTAAGCTGCAGTTAACTGTCTTCAAGCACGGCCTGATCTGCAATAAAGGAGGGTTAGCATGCCAGTTGCCAAATGGTATCTTACTCATATGACTGAGCACCAAGAGAGATTTGGAGAGGACATACTAGTTAGATACTTGCAGTCTGCAAGTTCTGCAAGGCTAAGGACATGGCCCTACCACCACAGTAACTACAAAAAGGTCCAGCTCACTTTCATTGCAGGGTGGAAGCTACCTAAAGAAAATACAAGCTATCAAGAAAAGGAGCAATGCTGTACTGAAATAAAGACAACCAGATAAGCACTTGTACCAGTACATTGACTGCCACTTCAGTTTATTCCAGGAGAATCTTCTGTGCAGACAAAGTCTAGTTCTCATAAAATAGTAACAAAGAGAAGCCAGACACCTTAACAACCTCTTCTGTCAATCTGATTACATTTTGAAGATAAGTAGGACAGACTGCGCTTGTGCCCAGGTAAATACAAACCTTCTTGGCATTCCAGATGTGAGCATGCATACCATGAATATTGGCCACATAAGATGCCACCCTCAAGCTTATGGTCACCAAGTCACAGAATGCAAGTGCATGTGGCCTTACTTCCAGTCAATATTCAACTCCAAATTTCAAGCTCTGAGGCAATCTGAAGATTACCTAATTGTGGCCAATCTACAGACAAGCAACAACGTAAGGCAAGAGGAGGAACACCGCAGATTTGCCCCTGTAGAGAAAGTCAGATGCTGTCTGTCTTTTGCCTTCCCCTTTCCTCTAAGTAAAAGATGTGCTTTGAATTTATCAAGGGAAAAAAACTCCAGGAAGTTTTTGTAAATTGGACTTTATCAAGCTCTCCACTTAGAGGGCCAAGACATGAGGATCTTTTCTGTGGGTCTAGGAAAGAATATACCCACAATGATGCAGTTCTGGACCTTAAACTGAGGAAAACCATAAAAGCACACGGCAATACTTACACATATGACCTGTCACACCAAATACAACAGACTCGTTCACATGCTGTTTATTATCAGAGAGTCAAAATTAACAAATTCCCCCATCTAAACAAAATTCATCTGCCCAACTGCTCTGTCAGTTCCTGAAAACTACTGGCATTTCCTGTGCTTCCTTGGGCTCCTTTGGAGGCTGGACAGAAGAGATAGAGCGTATAACAGTTCTACGTTTTCAAAAATGCATACGTTTTGATTTCTTGTTAGGATAATGGTATTTGTCTTAATAAGGTGTCAATGAACTCCATTAACTAGCATCAGAAAGACTAGTGATCACTTGCAAAGCCAATTAATTCCACATTTGGCACATACTTCAAAGATGAAAAACCAAGGAAAGGTGCTTAAAAGGGACAGTTTTGTTCCTAAAGAACTGAAGCACCATTTCAGTTCCACTTTGTGGACAAGGGCATAAACCAAGTTAAGCTCCATGGCAGAAACACCTTGCTCTGGGAGGGAAGGGGAAAGGAAGAGGAAGGAATATTGACACACTGAAGTGAATGAAAGAATAAACAGCAAATTGCCACCCACCTGCAAGTAGTCAGGGTTGAAACCATGAACCACATGAGAGGTGCCTAAAACACTCAACAGGAGGTAGCATTTCAAAAGGACAGGACTCGCCACCTCCCAAACAGCAATTGTGTGGTCAAGTTGCCTCGGAGAGCACCTGCTTTACGCTTTGAGCTCTCCACTTAAACATGCAAAGCATTCATCAACAATACCTGTTCTACAGGACCCAGGATTTGGTTTGGCAGCTTTTCTATTGTGACCTCTATAGAACATTATTGGGCTGTGACAGGAGACAGATCACACCTGCCAGCAGTGTGCAAACAAACCTCTCTAAGGGAGTTTGTCTTTCCAGTCTACTCTTCCAGGCCAGAAGGCCATCTGAGCACACATTTCATATTAAGCACATGAATTGCTCTACCCATAATGACAAGGAACTTACTGTTCCATTAATAGATGTCCTGCATATACTAAATCTGTACTTGAGGAGACTTTTTAAAATTACGACCTGAAGAAGTTAAAAAAATAAAAGTATTTGAACAGAAATATGTGTACATAGATGAGTGGATGAGGATCCAAACCTAAACCCTCTGGAAATCCATTGTGAATCCATTTGATCTTGTCTAGATCAGAAACTAAGCAATCTTGAGCTCTGCAGGACTTGGATAGAAGACTATCTGGAAATCTCGGGTAGTGTCGCCTCAAGCCATGGCATCGTAAGTGACCATCAAATCATGGAAATTAAATGAGTTGAAAGAGTCCATAGGCCCCTATTGCACTGCTAAGATGCCAGAAAAAGAAATAAGGAAGAACAGGATGTGAAAAAGCATATGGGCATTAAACTGCCTTGGCTTTAGCCACAAAAGTGCCAAGAGAGGCATTTAAAAAAAAAAAGGAAAGAAATGTGGTTTAGGATTCAATTACAGCTAATCTAATAAAGAGGAACACAGTAAATTGTGGGCACAAACTGTGACAAAGAGTCCTGTCGGTCTGGCTTGGCATAAAGATGTTTTGTTTGTATGAGTACGCTGTTAATACAGGGTAATTAATTACCAGTCCATGAATCAAAGCAGTCATATCACATTTATGTCATGTTGTTCAGTTAACTACAAAAAAAAAAATTAAGATATGAGCAAATAAATACACTGTTTTCTATACAAACTGCTGGGGAAAAATATTAACAGTGAACCAGAGTGGCCCGTGGTGACAGAGGTGTGCAAAGACAGTCCCCCAGCAACATGGGCACTAGAGCATCATGTTCCTCTCCTTATTCATTAACAGTGAGCCACTAACAGATGGAAGAGACCATTTGTGAGATGACTACGTGGCAGTTTGCAGAGCCACCTCTCCAGAAGAAAGCAGTACCTGAAGCACACGAACAGCAGCAGCATCACTGCCTCTGCCCAGCCTCTTTTGCCCAGGTTTCTAAAAAATCCACGCTCTGTCCTTACAAAGCTGTTCATGCATAAGCAGAAAACACATCTGAAGAAGTAAGCCTCAGATTCTCAGACTCCTACGAATGAAGGCACAAGACATTAACTATAAGGCCTATTAGGGTTTCCTAATGGCAGCCTAACAGAAGTAGGGTACTCAAAACAAACCCCTCAACAAACCCAAGACAAAACAGAAGCATAGCACTTATCTAGACCCATCCAGCAGGCAATAAGACTCACTCCTCCCAAATCACCAGCTGCAATGTCCTGGGATAAGGTCCTAGATTGTGAGACTGAAAGGAGAAATCACAAGAAAGCCCACACATTCCCCAGAAGAGATGAACAGGCTGGCAGAGGCCATCCTGTCTGCCTCTGTACATTAGATTCTACTGTAAAAGAACATATGTATGAAGTTACTCTTCCAAAAAGTGCCCTTGCAACAGAAGCCTACACAACTTGAAGGAGGGACCTGAGCACTTTAGAAAACTGATAGGAGAAGAGGAGAGAAAGAATTCTGTAAGCTTTCCCTACTAGGCATTTTCATCAGGGTTTTCCAAAGTAATTTAGGTCCTCACTTGAGGGATCAGAAGGAAATCCAATTTCTAGTAAGTGCTTAAGTATTTGTTTTTCAGAAATTCATCTTCTTCAAAAGTGTCCCATCCAGAGCTTCCAAACCCAACCCCATCCTCTAGAAAGCTCTGAGTTTGTTTTGCTGTGGAACCTCACACGTACTTCAAGTGCCAGTAAGAGAACAGCATGAATAAAACCATTACTTCACATAGCTGAAGCCTGTTTTTGCCTTAAGAAAACACCAAGAGCACCTTGCCCAAAGCCCCCATAACAGTATAAAGTAATAATACCTGTTCAATACTCTGAAAGGAAAGGCAGTAAGAAATTAACCTAATCTTCACACATCCACATCAGAGAAAATAAAAAGATCACTGGTTGCCTCCTATAGTCACACAACATCTGCCTGCCTATATTTTGCTATTCTGCAGCCACAGCATCAGCATCACTCACTGGAGAAATAAAATACCTCTTCTTTGGGATGCAGTAAGGCAAACAACTGCAGGAAATGTGTCTTCAGCCACACAGGATTTCTAAGTAAGCATCTTATTAAAAGCATTTGGGACTTCCTCAGCTGCAGGAATTGCTGGTCCTTACAGCTGGCAGCTCGACATTTGAAAGGGAGACCAGACCTTTGTTTTGTACTGCCTTCCTTCCACTGCACATTGCAAGAGAAAAGGGCATCCCTGACTGTGATCTGAGAAGAGCATGCCTGTTCCTCGGCAGGAACAACAGCATGACAATACCACTCACATCCCTCAGCTTTTTTATCTGGTAAGAGAAGAATAAAGCAATCACTGTTTCTTCTGTACACATGTGCTGCTGGGGAAGGACATCCCACCTGATAGGATTTACCGCTGTCAGCTTGAGCATTCATCATCCAAACCTTATTTCCTACTTGAATATGCTGGAAGCAATAAGAACAGAAGTGTTTCTTTGAGCTGTTCAACATCAGGTGGAGAAATTTATTATACCCAGGAAGCACCCTAAAAAGATTCTTCTCTCTTCCCTGCTCTTTCCTTAATATATTCCAATGCTACTTATGCCCTCTCGTGGCAGAAATCACGCATTAATACCAGCTGGGGGGGGGCAGAGACAAGCTGCAGAGTCCCACCAGCCTCCTGTCCCCCACACTGAACCTTTCATTTCCCTGGCTGGTGTTTCTCACTTGCACTGGAGGAGGTGAGGAGCGCGTGGGACTCCATTCCCATTCCTGCCACGGGAGCTCCATCACACCAACTGGGATGCTCTTTCATCAGAGACATCTACAGAGAACGTTTTACTGCTATCGCAGCAATTCAGCTTATAATCAAAGCGCTGCTTAATTCACACATGTATTCCGATTCCAAAACGTTTTCCTGTACAAGTTTTGTTGGGGTTTTTTAAGGCTGTCATTAAAATAACATAAGAAGGGAGCAAGCAGGGCCCACAGTAATAGCTAAAACAATACACTGGATATACTGAACTGATGAAAACTGCATTTTAAACGTTGCTGAATAAAATGAACATGAGTTTGATATTCAAAAGGTGCCTAGGACATCAGTGCCATATGTTCTAAATGAGATTTTATTACATAGTTAATGAGTTTACTGGCAAGACCTGAGCTTTCTGTTCTCCATGAGAATGGCAGAAGAATAGGAAAGTACACACTGTGCCACAGCTGGTCAACGACCAGCTCTCCTGGGAAAACCACATACCCGGCCCCTACTGCCAAGATGACACTGCAACTATGCCTTACACTTACAAGGCCATCTCTTTACACATAAGCTTGTAATCACCTGGGCCATGTCATGCCATTTGGGCTTGGTGTGTTTGTAAGCCTTCGGGTTAAATACGGCCCACTTGAAAGCACCTCTCACGGATATGCTTATGAGTACAGCTTCACTGTACATGCAGACTTTTAATGAAAGAATGGGGAACAGAGGCTGTTGGCAGCTGCATTTATTGTTGGGGGATTAAAAAACTTAGCAAAAAAGCCCTAAAAAAAAGAAGTAAAAAAAGTACAAAAAAATAATCAATTTTTCTATAGAAGAATTTAAACTTATTTTTACTGGGATTCCACCACACACACACCCCCCCCCCCCATAGTTCTCTTCCTTTCAAACTCCCCTCACTTACTGCTTCCTTCTCCAGCTTACACAGCGGGAAAAGTCATGAAAATGAGATAATATTTTTGACTGGGGATGAAGGTAAAATACCCAGCCAAAATGAATTCTTTCAAATATGGCTGGCTTATAGTTTATAAAGTTTTGACCAGCAATATCACCCAGAGCCATGAGAAATTCAGTATCAGATTCCTTGAGAACAAATGGGATAATATGGTACAAGAACAGAACAAGGGAAGGATGGATTCTTATGAGTACTGTTTACATATATTGAAGAGACACTCTCCCAACGTGGCAATCTCTCCATCAGCTAAATACAGTTGATTATGCTCTGAAGACATGTCCTGCTTTAGGCAAGTGTGCCCTCGCTGATGTCTTTACTGTTGTTATCGAGAAGGTTTTCCTCAGCTGAAATTCACTGTAGGCTTGCAGATGCCAACTCCTCCTCCCCTACCAAGGTTCACTGGGAGCTGTATTTCAGAGACATAATACATACCCTGGAGCAGCATTGTTCCCACATGTATTCTCTCTAGTAAAGCCACACAGATTTGGGGTATTGATCAGGACATTTAAGACCTTAAACAAACAAATGAAAGAGACTACCCTTAAGACTTCACTGAGCTCTAAACCAGGCCCTGCGGCTGAACATTTTAAAAGCATGCAGCAGTGTAAATCTCGCTCTTTACAGTCAAACTCCCCCCATCTCCACAGGGAACAGAGCTGAGTCAAGACAAAAACATTGTTCTGCTCCACCCTACTGTGGGTCTGGAAAAATAAGGTTTAGCACTCTTAAGAGAGGCAGAGAAGGACAAATGGAATAGGAGAGAGGGAAGGACACTGAAGGGATGCGAGGTGAGCCAGCTGCAAAAACGTCACAACAGAACACATACAAAGAAATAAGCCTTCATCTATTCTGAGACAGAATATGCAAAACGATCTATTTTTCTTAACATCTGCATCCACCTACCCCTTTTTTAAATGAGTCACGTAGGCACTCTGTAGAGCTGCTTCCAGGAAGTAGGAAAGTTCAAATTCAGAGTAAGTCACATTGCTGCCCTTGATACTCCTTGAGTGCGTGTTGTTCAAGGTCTGTGAGAGGAGGAAAGAAATACCCAGGGTTACAGACAGCTGTTTAAAGTAGTCAGTTCCTCATGACCCAGAGACATCTTCAACAGTAAAACGTGAGCTTCCACCATCGGATTCCTCCTCAGGCTACTTGAAAACTTACCTTCACCAGCTAGTGAAAAACCCTTTCAAAGTCAACCAAAATAAACCATACAGTGACTTCCATTAAACATCCTGCATGCAATGTAACATTTAAAACACCATCCCTCATCACTTTCCAACCTTTGATAAAATAGACAGCTACACATTAATGCCAAGGGCTTCAGAAGTACTACTCTAACCACACAGATCCAGCATCTTGCACAGTTTGAGTAGGTATGTCTGTCTTAACAGAGCTTAAATATTTATTACGAGTTAGTGAGCTAACAGGAGTCCTGATGGAAGAATCTTAGCCTTTCTTCTGTCTGTGCTCTCAAACCTTTCCTGATTTTGCTTCCTTACTGGCAACAGCTTTCATTGCTGAAAGCTGCCCTGTGTGGGCTCTCCAAAGAAGGGGTTTTTTTACATCCAGGACTGGAGGAGGCCTGTGGACTTTTTTATGGACATCTCCCAGTGTTGCTGCATCCTTGTCTCTGTGTCCAAAAGATGAATGAATTACAGTTCAAAATCCTTCCCTTCTTTGCAGACACATGCTGTTGATAAAAACACTGACAGTGTCCAATACTGGCAGGAACTCCTCCTTCCAAAAGGGAAGGACAGTATTTAATTTTAAATAAAAAAGCAATCCAACTTTTTCTGACAAAGAAACACAGGACTATTTGTTAGCTGCTGTTCTTCGTGAATTTATATATGCACCAAGCTCTTTTTATTTGTTTTTTCTTAAATTAAAACAATTAAAACCTGCAACAGATACCTTCACACCTTTGCTGCTGAGAATAGCATAAATATCTAATCAGAAGGTCAAAGGCCATTAAGCTACAGAAGAACAAGTAACATGCATTGCCATCAGTGCTGCTGGTGTCCAGTGTAACATGTGGCAAAGGAATGGCATAGAAGTGTATGGTGTGCTCTATTAAACTCAGCTAGGTGGAGTTTCAGAGGTAAAGACTACTAAGCATGTACCAGCAAATCAGGGGCATGTATTACAGTTCCATGGAGGGCTCACAGTACACATCTTACTCAGCATCCTAGCCAACCATTGACTATAAGCAGTTACTTGCTACCAATGATCTAGGTTCCTCCAGTTTCACTTGGAGAAGGTGAAGTCCTAGCAATTAAAGTGCTATGGCTGACCCAAAAAGGTTACTTGCAGCCTGTTAGGGATCTCAATACTGTGTGTCATTTACATGGCAGGTATGATCTTGAGTTCCTTCATGCTGGCACTTGCTATGCAAAGTTGTAGTGCCTAAGAGCTAAACTTGAGATACAACCCATGCATTTCTGAAATATTTAGTGCTTTACCACAGGCAAAACTAGTTTCCAGACCTCATGCTCAAGGAAAACAGGCAGAGACCAGATAAACTGCTGGTCTGCAACTGGTTATACTGAGACACCTCGCCCCTTCCAACTTGTTCGCATATTCCTTGTTGTCTGTGATCACACAGCATTTCCCCATCATTTTTGCTGTCACAACCCCAAAATTCCACCCAGACCACCAATTAACACCCTTCTTACACATTTCTTCTTACCTTTTCAAGCTCCTGTAAGTACACCTGGGCAACGACACACGCCGTCTCAAAACAAGCCATGACTTCCTCCTCTCTTTCACACAGTCGAGCACGCGAGGCAATCGAGTTGGTCGAGCGCTCCAGTGACAGACCTGCAAAATGGCAACACCCTCTTTAACCAGAGCCCACCAACAGCAGTACGGCCATGTTATTCCTTCATTTATTAGCTGACAGGAAAGCTTTTCCATAGGTGGGTTTCTCCCTTGTTTTAGTGACTTTTGGGAAAAGATGCCCGGGGAAATGTAATTCCTACACATGCAAGGCAATTTTATCATGCTTCTCTAACACACAGTGCCAGCTGCTTTATGAAGAAAGGATCTACAATTGCTCTGGTAGGGATGAGGAAGCAGGGAAATTAAGGCCTCTATTTTTAAAGACACCTATAGGCTTTGGGTGCTGAAACAGCCCTTGTGTTGAAGAAATACCCTGGCACTAGATTGGACAATTTCTAAGCATCCATTATTCCAAGTGATGCTTTCAAAGAGCAGCAGTTTTGAGGGGGAAAAAAAAAAAATAATAATTCCAAAGCAAAAAACAAACCTGGAAAATGATCCCAAAACAAAGTCAGAGAATTTGAGGCCCCACTCAGAAAATCTGAGCACATGCACATTGCGCATGGACACACAGCAAGCTCTTGGCAAGGCACAAGAGAGCCTTAAGCACAAGATCACCCCCTTTTCCAAACAAATTAAGAAACCCTGGGTTTTTTACTACTGAAATTCTTTCTGGCATCATCATCCAACCCAACTTACAAACAAAAACAATGTCAATTGAAGACCTACAACCATTGTCCCACACGGAAATCCTTTAAAAAATTACCAGATCCTTGTCTGGCAGCACACTATGGCACCCTTTATACTTCTGAACCTATGTGGAGAGGCTACACATCCACATAACCATTTCACTCTGATCCATGTAGATTCATATGCTGCCCTGGATCTCTACAATACAGGACTGCTTGGCAACTCAGGTCTTCTACACCTGCACTGATGCCCAAGCAGCCCGATACAGGTTGTAAGAAGTTCAGTACATGCTTTCCAGTAACAACATTCCCTAATACCACTGAAAAATAAGCACGATGTAACACAGAATCTGAGTGCTCCTGACAGATCCACAGAAGTAACACAAGATGAGAGTTCAGCTGTCAGGACAGCCCCTCTAAGGAAGTGATTGAGACTGCTGTAGCATATGGCAAAGGATTCTGCTCCACGTGAGGAGCCACCGCATGTACAGGAGCCATGCTTTCCTGGCCCCAAAATCGTGGGGGTCACAACACCTCAGCACAGTTCATTTCAGGAGCCTGACAACAAGCTGCTGTGAGGCAGCAATGGGGAGGCAGGTTTCCTCATGATGAATGATGTGGGATAAGCACTGATGCTGGAGGAGCCTGTGGTTCCTAGGCAGTCTTAGCTTTGTTTACTTCTCATGTTCAATGTTTCTGTTTTGTCCCCTTGGTTACTCTGCTAGGACAGTTCCCCTGTCTCACATCTTACATTTTAGCCAGACACGAGCAGTCAGTTCAGTGGCCTGAGAAGATGCCACACTGGTGCAAGCTCAGAAGGTGGCTCCCCATTCCTCTCTCAAGTCAAAGTGCACAGCACATTCCCTTCAAAGACTTAAATCTTGATGGAACACACATTAGTACCTTTCACCTTTGAAAATCCTGGCCAGAACAGTGCAAGAGGAATGCATCTACTCCAAATTGACGGGGGGGGGGATGGACGGACAGACGAACACACGACACAGGCACGATGACCATTTTACTGTTTTTAACCAGCACCCATTCTGTGTTCTCTCCTTTCTACCCACATACACATTGGACAGCATCCAACATATAAAGTATTTTTGTCTTCTAGACTGTCTATGAAGCCTTAGGCTTTATACCATGGGTCGCTTTGCTCTTATTGCAAAGCTTCCATTTCCTGTTATTCCTAGTACTATGTAATGAAGGAGAAAAGAGTATGTTGCCTATATAGCAAAAGAAACCACCTGGTGCTGAAGCTAGAACAATCAACCTATAGGTATTCTTCTCAGAGTATCTGCCTCAGTTTTATCTAACACTGAATTTCTAGTCATTGTCCCCAATTTAAAATAAATTTTAACAAGTGATGGCATTGCAGAGTCACCATTCCCTTAAGTGCAAAGTGGTCCTGAGAGCCCTGAAAGAAATCCAGTACAATCCACTGACATTCATACACATGCAGCATTTAATCAAGCTGCAAGAGCCATCCCAGCACAGTCTGTATGGGGGTGGCTATCGTGGGAGATGTCACACACAGAGAACGGGCTGATAAAAAGCCATTTACATACATGCTACAGCCCACTGCAAGAAGTTACTATCTCTAAGCTCTGATGTGGGGGAAGAAGGCAAGCAGCCTTTGCCAGCACCAAGTACTGACAACAAATGTTCCCATCCATGCAGTCTGAGAAACAGAGCTGGGGTTGATCACAGACAGGAGAACAAATGCCTCCAAAAAGGGTTCTTGCCACTGTAAGTACAGAGCAATATACGGTGTATTAAATCAGATTGGGTGCTACACTGCACACTTCTTTCTACTTGTAAAGGGCACATGATGTGACATTAATCATGGCTCTTTCTGCTACTGCCGTATGCACTGACCTGATGTCAGATTACAAGATCTTCCACAGATTCCAAACACGGCTATTCCTCCCTACTACAGAAATGCAATGAAAATGGAAGTTAGAGCAAGCAGACTCCAACCCCAGCAGACAAAGTGAAAAGCAGAAGAATAACAGTAGAAGTTCTCTACTCTTGCAAGCACCAGTTCAGTTCTCACCATGCAAAGCCTCAGCAACTACAGATTAGCTTAAGGTGCAGTTGGACAACACCATTTACAAGCCCTCCGCTCCCGAGATCACAAGTCCCACTAACTCCTCTCCATCCCCAAGTTAGCAGCACAGAAAAGGCTTTGCAGCACAACATACACTTTAAATTCAACTCTACTCCCCAAAATGTCAAAAGCCATGAAAGAGCATGCTACTTCCACACTGGATTTAGCGAGAAAAGTGTTGCTCTTGCTAAGACAGAATTAGCTTCCAAGTAAAGCATAATGCCATATGTTTTCTTGATAACTTGTTAAGGTAAAGGGACTTGGTTATTTTCCACAACCAGTTATTGTGAGATAATAGCAACTTACAGCTATGCTAAGATTTTCCTCATATGAATTGGGTGCCCAAGTTTAAATATATACATACATATATGCATACTATAAGAACATTTTATGTAGTGAAGATGCAGATTTCTGACAGAGTATGGCCCAAGCTCAAGATTTAGAGAGACATGCTTCCAGATTATCCTTTTAAAAGAACACACTCTTTCTACCCACTTCAGAGGCAGTAACTTCCTATGTATAGAACCACTGCTTTTCTTTCCTGCATAAAGACAGAGCTTCCATTCACTTCCTCTGTTTCTCCCAAAGACTAACCTCTGGCTCTTGATTCCTCTATAATCTTTGTCCCTTCTTCTCACCTTCTAAAGCTAATCTGCATTTATGTCAGAAAAAAACCAAACCCATAAGGTTTGTAAGAAGTGTCACTGAACTTCGTCTTCTAGAGCTGAAAAGCACTGCTTGCACTTATGGAAACCTGAAAGAAGAGCTTTTATGAAGGCTTATTTCCACTTTCATCTCACTCAGTCCTTGGAAAGGGAAGACATACCATGTAGCTTCAATGCTCTGAGGTGATGTTATTGCCAGAACTGGAACACAAATGTGCACATGGACACACAGTATCAGGTTTTCAGCAAGATAAATGAGACAAAAAATCATGCTGGAAGGGATCCTAGGAGGTCCATGGTCCACCCTTCTGCTTAAAGCAGGGCCAGCTCAGGGCATTACCCAGCCTGGTCTGGAAAGCCTCAGCATATAAATGGAGATTACACAACTGCCAGGCAGAAAACAAGGCTAAGGTGGCACCTTCTTTTCCTCGGTTAATGAACGAGTTCACCAAATAGCAGCATTCCTCCTTCCAAGTAGGAGGAATGTACCAATCCACCCACAGGTTCTCTTCATTCTCCTTTTTACAAAGACTTCAGGCCTCCTGTATTTGCACAAATTTGCACCACTGGGGAATGGCGGGTTCATAGGTACAACAACTCAGGGTCAACAGCAGCACGCTACTTTCACCAACAAGTCATAGCCTGCAGCTGCTAAAGCCCTATAGCCCAGGAGCATCAGAGCCAGATGGCAACCTAAGGAATCAAAGAAACACAAAAACACACAGAGTTGTGCTATGTCCTGGTGCTACACTCACACTGAACACAGCTATGGCAACTTTAAGCTGTCTTTTGCTTCAAGTGGAACATGCAGTCCTACCAAAAGCATCAGCCCCACTCTGCAGAGCAAGGTTACAGCACCTATGCTCTTGTGCCACACAGACAGCCCACCCTGGCCAGTGTGCTGCTAAGCTAAGTGCATGCAATTGTTTTACTCTAGCTACAGGAAGATAAGTAATTTGTCTTGAGGTAAGCTGGGTGTCAACATACTGCATGGCAACTGCTGCAAGGAAACTGGTTGTGTGCACATTCTCACTCCATGGCAAACGACAGGTCATTCCGGGTAGGTATCCCCAAGGGGAGGGTGCACTTCATCTCTAGCACATTGCCTTACTCCTAGTTCAGGAGTGTGGCTCTAAAAAGAATCTCTTAGCATTGAAACAAGACTATTTTTCAGCCTAGCTCTGCAAACATCCACATGCACACGCTGACTAATCAAAATTCAGCAGAATACTAACCATTTTTCAAAGGTAAAACTCAAAAGCGCAACCAAACCATTTTAGGGACGGCATTACGCCCAGCCTGGCCCACCAGCTAAAGCTTGAACTTAAGAGCGCAGCTCTCAATCAAACTATCACATTACGATGTCTTAGAAAGCAACAAGCCAAAGCAGCAGTCAGGATTAGGTTGATATAGGCAAGACCCAGCACTACACGTTATTTCTGCCACAATTCACAGCAGTTTAAATAATTCACATCACGGGTCTTGACGCCCATCTCCACAGCAATTAAGCTATGATTCTGCAGCAGGATTTATGTGGAATGCAAACAGAAGAAGAGGGAGAAGAAAGGCCTACAAGTCCTTGTTTCTGAACATATTCATTCATCCTGCACCACATGAATGGCGAAGAGGAAAAATTTAGGTTTTGCAAGAAAGCTGAAGAAACATCTTTCACCATTGCTTCTTATTGTACACACTCACAGCAATCTGTCTTAAGCTGGAGGTATTTTTCATATAAGAGTCTCAAAGGTAGAAAATTCCAGTAACCGTAAATAAAATTACCCAAAGACCTTTCTGGCCCTAAACTGGGAACAGAGCCTGAAAATTCATATAACTTGTACAAGGCTCCTTTGAAGATGCATCAAAGCAGAACTCAAGAGCCCTACTCCCAGCCTTCCCCTAGATGCAATAAACCAATGCCAACAATGTTACTCCAATTACTTTTAAGTTTAGAACTCTACCTGGTTAGACCTGTAATTACAGCTAAAGCTGAATGTTAAAGGGGCAGCTTTTTGACTTGAGTGGCTGTGAACCAGATGGTAGCAAGCACTCCCCGAGATGCAACCTCAGTCCCCTACCCCTGATCAATGCTGTGTGGGCTCTGCATCATGCTGCGTATCTTAACTGCATAGCAGAAACCAGCAACCTTAATCCAGAGATGCTCATTTTCCTGAGCATATCAAGATCTGCTGCCTATCAATTGGCTGCTCTTAAGCTTAATAGCAAATCTTCAAGCCTCAGGTTTAACGTTAATACAGTGGTCTCCAAACGTTTTGAGCATACACTCCTATGAGTAAAAACAAACTAAATTCAGGACAATGCGCAACCATACAGTTATATACACACTGCTTTACAGGGTGTTTACTATATATTTATGTGTTTATTTTGTCAGAGATACCTTCTAGGTAGCATGCTACTGACAGCCATCTGTCACCACAGAAAGGCCTGCAAATTCAGAACACTTGACGCTTTGTCAAAGCAAAGAGGCATAATCCATCTTTGACAGCTCCTCTAAGCATTTTGCCAAGAGACAACCAGCGATCTTTGGTGTGATACAGAGCTTTTCCATGGTCACTCGCCATCTCATTGCAAAGTAACGCAAAGATTCTATTTACAAATCTTGTGTTTATAACACTAACCGCATTAATGACATCCAACAGCCCTTTGTGGGCTTCTGGGTCCCACTTTGCTGCTTAGTGGTTCTTGGTGTATTTCCTTATTGAACCAGAATACAGCAAACTCCTTAAACTAAGTTAGAAGCATTTGTACTTTCATGGAACTGTAGAGCAAACCTCGTACGCACTTGGCATGTGCGCAAACAGCACCTGCAGTTGTGTGTGGAGAAAGGAGTGGAAGACTAACAACACTTTACTACCACAGAAACCCAATCACATTAACAAAAAGAACACTAAGTTATTCCCTTCTTCCACTTTCCAAACTCCAGTTATTTACATTCAGTGGCCTGCAGCTAACTCTCCTCAGAAATCCAAAGTCGCTCCCATGCCGCTTCTGTGCAAAGCGGATTGGGCTAAATAAACTACTTCCGAAATGCACACAGGAAAAAAGTAAACTATCTGATCCAACAGCACAGCCTAAATGCACCAAGAATGCAAAGGCTGGGCTTGACAACCCTTTCACATTCGAGCCAGAAAGCACTGGCAACGAAGCATGCGATTCACCAACATGCGAGTTTCTAAGCCATCGCTGTTATAAGAGCTACTCCAAACTCTTCAATTTGTGTTGTGAAAACCCAGATAAGACGTACTAACACTAGGCCCTTTTATCAAGACATCAGCCCCTACAAACTGGGACTTTCGCCTACCAGACAGCTACTGCGATGCCAACATGAATCAACAGCATGCTTCCTGTCCAGCTGTCAGAACTGTGAAAAACAGCACTTTGAAGTGCATACCGGGTATAGAACAAAGTGCCTTTCTGATGTGGATTAACATTTAAAAGATGCAGCTTTTATCAAGCAAAAGTGAAAACAGGTTCTGCCAACAAAATGCCTCACCCTCAGTTAGTCAGTTTTAACATTCTATTGCATCATACATCCTTGTGGCTGGGACTCAATTCTTCCAATAGCCAGGCAAGAAAACTAGTTTTACTATTCAGGCTCTGTTTAAAGGAACCCATTTCCCCACAGATCTCCATGCTCAGAAAGATGAATCTCACCCCTGTTTAGTCAGAGAAGGAATCCAACAAAAGAATTTGTGCCCTGCCCCTGACAGACCCTTGGAAAGAGGCAAACACATTCCTTCTTCCATTGCAGTTCTACCTAGTCAAAGCAGCAGCTGAAAATTTGAAAGCAGCCTCACCGAGTAGCTGCCAATAGAAGAAACAGATGATAAGGAATAGGAGGAGGTTACTGCAAGACAGTGTATCATCTCAAAAACAACATATAGGTTAACACAACTACAAGGCTAACACTGTCAATTATCCCCATGAAGCCCATTATCACCCAAAAGCCATCTAGTTGTATGAAAAAAGCAAAAGCAAAGGTTTAGATAATTTTTCCCCTCAATTTTCACCCAAACCTACTTTTCTCTTAGCTTTATGTCCAGCATAACTGTGGCTCTTCACAATCAAGAAACTTAACTAAAGACTGTAAGAATGTTGGTGTTGTCTTTAGAAAAGACTTAGCTACCCTCCTAACACTGCAAGATGTTTAAGCACCTCAGCCATCTTCCAAGGTGGGCAGGTTCCAGACAGGGGTAAACCGGGACCCCAGGGAATTCAGCACCCTTTAAAATAACAACCCTCCTGGTATAAACAGGATGATTAGGATAGAAAAGATTTAGACTCTTGAGTAAAAATGTACAGTAAGCATGCCATGATGTCAGCTGTGCCTAAGCAACATCACAATTGATGCTGAAACTAATGGGGAGAGATAAAGAGAGTTCAGGCTTTTAAGGGTTTTCTTCTCTGCCCCTTATAACCTACTGCCCATTTCTGCTAAATGGGTATGTGATTGCATGTTGCCCCCATGTCAGTCAGTACTAACAATGCAGGCACAATGAAAACTCAGCTTTTGGGAGGGAGGCTCTGTTGTGCTGAAGGAAGGGAGGAAGAGCTGGGCTCCATCTTTTTTCACTCCTAGCAGATCTGGATATTTTCCTTGTAGTCGTGTAGTTATTTTCCATGTAATCAAGTCAGAATTATTATTCTGAACAATAATACAGAAACAGACCATCTTTATCTTGACATGTGGAACTGCAACATGCTTTGACTTTTCCACGTCCCGTCCCCCCCAATAGTGCCCAGAGGATAAAGAAAATTACTTATGTGAACACGGAAAAATACACCACCAACCTTCCATTAACCCGTTTCCTACGCTTGTCCCAGTTGACAAGACAAGGTATATCCTTACACAGTAAGATCCCTTCACACTATCTCTTTCTTGGTATTACAGCAAAGTTTTCTTAGAGAACTGCCCCTCTACTCTGCTCTTGTGAGACCTCACCTGGAGCATTGTGTGCAGTTCTGGTGTCCTCAACATAAAAAGGACATGGAACTGCTGGAACAAGTCCAGAGGAGGCCACGAGGATGATCAGGGGACTGGAGCACCTCCCTTATGAAGACAGGCTGAGGAAGTTGGGGCTGTTCAGCCTGGAGAAGGGAAGGCTGCATGGAGACCTCAGAGCAGCCTTCTAGCATGTGAAGGGGGCCTATAGGGATGCTGGGGAGGGACTCTTCATCAGGGACTGTACTGACAGGACAAGGGGTAACGGGTTAAAACTTAAACAGGGGAAGTTTAGATTGGAGATAAGGAAGTTTTTTACCGTGAGGGTGGTGAGGCACTGGAATGGGTTGCCCAGGGAGGTTGTGAATGCTCCATCCCTGGCAGTGTTCAAGGCCAGGTTGGACAAAGCCTTGGGTGACATGGTTTAGTGTGAGGTGTCCCTGCCCATGGCAGGGCGGTTGGATCTAGATGATCTTAAGGTCCTTTCCAACCCAAACTATTCCATGATTCTATGAACTTCAAGAAGCCTTAAAATGCAGCCCGTAGAAAAGATCCCAAGCACAAATGCACGCATAACCCCAGGGAGGGGATTTTGGCATCCAAGAGGCAGAAGGTATTACAAACACACATCTGGAAAAAGGATAACACACCTTGCAAAATGTTACACTCTCTGAAGTGAGGAGCAGGCTCAGAAAGTGCACATATGGCCTGTTAACAGGTTTATAAAACATGACCTGAACTAAAAATGCTCCCTGCAAAAAGAAGTTAAAAGTTTTACTTTCGAAAGAAAATAAAATGAAATCGATTATGAGTCTGCAAAGCTACATAATGCTTCCAAACTCAGTTTATCTGTACCTGAAACTGTTCAAACTGCTGCTGATTCCACACAGTACGCATTCCAGTCCACTCAAGAGCCTTGCTACTGTCATCTCACTTATCATAAACTACGTGGACAAAAAATCTCATCCCAGAGAAGCTAACTGGAAAATCTGCTTTCAGGACTCTCTTTCAAAGTAAGGCTGCTTAAGTTAAGCCCATAACACACAATCAGCCATTATCATTATTTGAATGGAATATACCTTTGCACTATGGGATCAGTCACATTTAAAGTAACTACCTTAGTATCCGAAATACAAGTTCTATGAAGTACTTAAATGAGTCTTTAAAACAGAGGCGCTCTCTTTCAAGGGAGGACAAAACCAAACCCCCCATCTTTCAAGTCCTCTCCCTCCCTTTCAGTTCTCTCCATTAATTTAGTTCAGTGATTAGCTTTTCAAAGGTGATGAACCAACAAAGCTTTGACTAAATAAAACCAATCAGGAAAGCTTATTTATCCCATTTTATTCTATACATTAAAAAAAATGCTCACATGACAAGAAACTTACCAGGTTTAACACTTATCAGAAACACTGAGCAAGTGAAACTGATTTAACTGAAAAGACTTGCTAATCAAATTCTTCAAAGAGGAAAAAGCAGATTTATCAGAACTTAGTTTTGCAATAAAGCTATCTTTTAACTGCACATTTTATTCTCATTTCCAAAGAAATGCAGCTGAATACAAATCTCACCTAGGAAATCAACCACCACATAGAAAACCATATTAGAACAATCACGCACAAGCAAATACCAAAATGAAAGACTCCAGTGAAGTGTATTAACAAGTGGGCGATACATGCTTTGATTAGCTACTATGAACAACTTCAATACCAGACACATGTTTGCTGAATGCAAGTTTTTAACAGTTCTGCAAACCAACAGCGGAAGAATTAATGAAGTGGCACAAGCACCAAGGAAGTATCAAGTAGGTAAATCAAATTTTGAGGCTTCAGTTGTTCAGTTTAAAATCATGACTGAAACCAAGCAGGCAGTGCTCAAACCAGCTGAGTAAAAGGTCGGTCAGGTTTTCTGTTCATTATCTCTGTGTGGAATCACCATTTTCCTTTCAGTACACCAGCAGAACCTCCAAACAACCACTTCCAGCATTACAAACCCAAGACAAAGATTTCACATGGGGAGCAAGCAGAACAATTTACTCCAAGCAATAGTGACCTCCTTATCATTAGAGTTTTGAAAGATACAATCACAAAAGAAACAGGAAAACACATGAGCTCAGCCACCTGTCCTAAAAATGAACCAAAACCCTCCTAAAAAAACCCATCACAAGCTGGACTGAACCCAGAACCCTGGGTGCAGGCTCCAGGCTGCTTATCAAGCTCAGGAAAAACCCTCACATGGTGGACTTAGGGTTTTGCTTTCAGCAATAGCATTCACAGCTCTTAGGAGGGCTCTAAAGACTAGGGTCTCAATCCAGCAGAGTTTGTCCCATGATCTTACAGCTTCTTTTGCAAGCATCACACTACAGATCTTGAATAGCTTTAAATGATTTAAATGGATTTAAGAACAAAAAGATTGCTCTGAGCCACTAAACTAACAAAGTCTCATTTCCTTGTACTTGTCTAACTTGTTTGTTAGAGCAAAACGCAGACTATGATCAAAGCTTCTTACAGACATACCATCACCTTGCTCTCTTCCACATGGATTATTTTCTGATCAAAAAAGGCTGAGCTCACACTGCAGTCTTTTGATATACCAGTTCGCTTTTCTAAAGTTTAGAAAGAAAAAAAACAGCAAAACCAAACCAAAAAACCAAGACCACCACCAAACAAAAACCAACCAAACACACTTTTAGCAACAAACTTAAAAGGGACTCATCTCACCCATCTTCAGACACCCACAAGTCAGCCTGCAGCCTCCTCTCGCAGTCACAAAAGAGGAGGCTGTATTGTACAATACTGTTATACTTCATGTCAAATACCATTTGAAGAGGTGACGAATTGCCCTGGAATGGCCAGCTTCTGACTGTACTGAGAGTTCAGACTGGAGCTGCACAAATTAAACCCACCCCGAGCTGAAAAAGGCCAACAACACAAACATTACTGCAGGATGAACTGGTGGAAAAGGACAAACTGCTATAGAGGCATCTGAGCCGAGCTCCAAATGAAGCTGGCTCCAACCAATGAGTCAGCTTTGTCTGGAGCTCGGCTCAGATGCCTCTATAAACGCCTGTAGTATGGGGAATAAACAAGAGGAATGAGAGATGTGGGCAAGTCTACGGGGGTACGATATCATTGGCATCACAGAAACATGGTGGGATGGCTCCTATGACTGGAGTGTTGGAATGGAAGGTTACAGGCTCTTCAGAAAAGACAGGCCTGGCAGGCAGGGAGGGGGAGTTGCACTTTATGTTAGGGATAGGCTGGAGAGTATGGAACTCTGTCTGGGGGCAGGTGAGCAGTTTACAGAGAGTTTGTGGGTCAGGGTTAAAGGGAGAACAGTGATGGGAGACATTACTGTGGGGATCTGTTACAGACCACCTGATCAAGGAGAACCTGTGGATGAAGCACTCTACAGACAGATAGGAACAGCCTCACGCTCGCAGGCCCTTGTTCTTATGGGGGACTTCAACCACCCTGACATCTGTTGGAACGATGGCACCGCACGGCACAAGCAATCCAGGAGGTTCCTCAACTGTGTGGAAGGCAACTTCCTTCTGCAAGTAACAGAGGAGCCGACAAGGAGAGGGGCCATGCTTGACCTTGTGCTCACCAACAGGGAAGGGCTCGTTGAGAATGTGGTACTACAGGGAAGCCTTGGATGCAGCGATCACGAGATGGTCGAATTTGAGATCCCCAGGACAGTGAGAAGAGCGTGTAGCAAGCTCACTGCCCTGGACTTCAAAAGAGCAGACTTTGGCCTCTTCAGGAGCCTGCTTAGTAAGGTTCCATGGGATATAGCCCTGGAGGGCAGGGGGGCCCAAGACTCTTGGTTGATATTCAAGGATCACCCGCTACAAGCTCAGGAGTGCTGCATCCCAACTAGAAGGAAGTGTGGCAGGAGGGCCAGGAGACCTCCTTGGATGGATAAGGAGCTGCTGAGGAAAAGTCAAAGGAAAAAAGAGGCTTATAAAAGGTGGAAGCAAGGACAGGCAGCCTGGGTAGAGTACAGGGATGTTGTCCGGGAAGCTAGGGACCAGGTTAGGAAGGCTAAGGCCCAGTTAGAATTAAACTTGGCCAGGGATGTTAAAGATAACAGGGAGAGATTCTACAGGTATGTAGTGAATAAAAGACAAATTAGGGACAACGTAGACCCCCTGAGGAAGCTCTCGGGAGAACTGGCTACACAGGATTTGGAGAAGGCTGAGGTTCTGAATGACTTCTTTGCCTCGTCTTCACTGGCAAAGGCTCCAACCGCACCAACCAAGTCTTGGAAGGTAGAGGCAGGGACTGTGAGAATGAAGACCTTGAGCCCACTGTAGGAGAGGATCTGGTTCGAGACCATCTTGAACATACACAGATACATATACATCAGAACCTGAACATACACAAGTCCATAGGACCTGATGAAATCCATCCATGGGTCCTGAAGGAGCTGGCGAATGAAGTTGCTAAGCCACTGGCCATCATATTTGAAAAATCATGGCAGTCAGGTGAAGTTCCCGACTACTGGAAAAAAGGAAATATAACCCCCATTTTCAACAAGGGGAAAATGGAAGACCCGGGGAATTACAGACCAGTCAGTCTCACCTCTGTGCCTGGCAACCTTGGAGCAGATTCTCCACGAAGGCATGCTAAGGCACGTGAAAAACCACAAGGTTCTTGGTGACAGCCAGCATGGCTTCACTAAGGGGAAATCCTGCCTGACCGATTTGGTGGCCTTCTATGATGGGGCTACAGAACTGATGGACAAGGGTAGAGCAGTTGATGTCATCTACCTGGACTTGTGCAAAGCATTTGACACTGTCCCACACAGCATCCTTCTCTCTAAATTGGAGAGATATCAATTTGATGGATCGACCACTCGGTGGATAAAGAACTGGCTGGACGGCCGCACACAGAGTTGTGGTCAATGGCTCGATGTCCAGCTGGAGACCGGTAACAAGTGGTGTCCCTCAGGGATCGGTGCTGGGACCGGTCTTGTTCAACATCTTCATCGCTGACATGGACAGTGGGATTGAGTGCGCCCTCAGCAAGTTTGCCAATGACACCAAGCTGTGTGGTTCGGTTGATACGTTGGAGGGAAGGGATGCCATCCAGAGGGACCTTGACACGCTTGTGAGGTGGGCTGATGCCAACCTGAAGAAGTTCAACCATGACAAGTGCAAGGTCCTACACCTGGGTCGGAGCAATCCCAGGCACAGCTACAGACTGGGCAAAGAAGAGATCCAGAGGAGCCCCGTGGAGAAGGACTTGGGGTGTTGGTCAATGAGAAACTGAACATGAACCAGCTTCAGTGTGCGCTTGCAGCCCAGAAACCAACCGTATCCTGGGCTGCATCACAGAATCACAGAATCACAGAATCACAGAATCACAGAATCCCAAGGGTTGGAAGGGACCTCAAAAGATCATCTAGTCCAACCCCCCTGCAAGAGCAGGGTAACCTACAGTACATCACACAGGAACTTGTCCAGGCGGGCCTTGAATATCTCCAGTGTAGGAGACTCCACAACCCCCCTGGGCAACCTGTTCCAGTGCTCTGTCACTCTTACAGTAAAGAAGTTCTTCCTGATGTTAACGTGGAACTTCCTATGCTCCAGTTTACACCCATTGCCCCTTGTCCTATCACTGGATATCATTGAAAAAAGCCTAGCTCCATCATCCTGACACCCACCCTTCACATATTTGTAAACATTGATGAGGTCACCCCTCAGTCTCCTCTTTTGCAAGCTAAAGAGACCCAGCTCCCTCAGCCTCTCCGCATAAGGGAGATGTTCCACTCCCTTAATCATCTTTGTGGCTCTGCGTTGGACTTCTTCAAGCAATTCCCTGTCCTTCCTGAACAGAGGGGCCCAGAACTGGACGCAATATTCCAGATGCGGCCTCACCAAGGCTGAGTAGAGGGGGAGGAGAACCTCTCTTGACCTACTAACCACTCCCTTTCTAATGCACCCTAAGATGCCATTTGCCTTCTTGGCCGCAAGAGCACATTGCTGGCTCATGGTCATCCTCCTATCCACCAGGACCCCCAGGTCCCTTTCCCCTTCACTACTTTCCAGCAGGTCAACCCCCAACCTGTACTGGTACATGGGGTTGTTCTTCCCCAGATGCAAGACTCTACACTTGCCCTTGTTAAATTTCATCAAGTTTCTCCCCGCCCAACTCTCCAGCCTGTCCAGGTCTCGCTGAATGGCAGCACAGTCCTCTGGTGTGTCAGCCACTCCTCCCAGTTTTGTGTCATCAGCAAACTTGCTGAGGGTACACTCAGTTCCCTCATCCAGGTCATTGATGAAAATATTAAACAGCACCGGTCCCAGCACCGACCCCTGAGGAACTCCACTAGTCACAGACCTCCAGCTAGATTCTGCGCCATTGACCACAACTCTCTGCCTTCTTCCTTTCAACCAGTTCTCGATCCACCTCACTACTTGATCGTCAAGCCCACACTTCCTTAGCTTATCTATGAGGATGCTGTGGGAGACAGCATCAAAAGGAGTGTGACCAGCAGGTCGAAGGAGGTGATCCTGCCCCTCTACTCTGCTCTTGTGAGACCTCACCTGGAGTATTGTGTGCAGTTCTGGTGTCCTCAACATAAAAAGGACATGGAACTGCTGCAACAAGTCCAGAGGAGGGCCATGAGGATGATCAGGGACTGGAGCACCTCCCGTATGAAGACAGGCTGAGGAAGTTGGGGCTGTTCAGCCTGGAGAAGAGAAGGCTGCGTGGAGACCTCAGGGCAGCTTCCAGCATCTGAAGGGGGCTATAGGGATGCTGGGGAGGGACTCTTCATCAGGGACTGTAGTGACAGGACAAGGGGTAACGGGTTCAAACTTAAACAGGGGAAGTTTAGATTGGATATAAGGAGGAAATTCTTTCCTGCTAGGGTGGTGAGGCACTGGAATGGGTTGCCCAGGGAAGTTGTGAATGCTCCACCCAAGGCGGTGTTCAAGGCCAGGTTGGACAGAGCCTTGGGTGACGTGGTTTAGTGTGAGGTGTCCCTGCCCATGGCAGGGCGGTTGGAACTTGATCATCTTAAGGTCCTTTCCAACCCTAACTATTCTATGATTCTTTGACAAAAAGAGGCAGTGGGAGTATTAAAGCTTTAACTCTGTAAAAAAACAGATAGATATCATTTGCAACCCTGTTATCACTGAACAGATTTAGACAGCTATGTATCTCCAGGCTAGATAGTTATGTATCTCCAGGCTACCCCACTCCAGATGGAGGAAGAGTAGTGCCTGGCCCAGCAGATGATACGGTGGACACAGGGAGCTCCTCCACGCCAGACTCACTGTTTTATGCAACAGACAGAACTGCTTGCATCAGAGATTGCCCAAGTACTGTGAACTGAGCAGAGGTTTTAAGGAATTAACTTCACAGAAGATGATGAGGAAGGAGACAAGTACAGACCAATCACCTATGAACTAACTACAGAGGTTAAGATTAGTCATCATGACAAATCAAACTGTCGTCAGAGCTCTACTCACAGCACCCGCAGAACATATCCTCTCTTCTCAATGCAGGGATTTAGAAACAAGCAGAAGCAGTCAGTCGAGAAACTGGAAGAGTCTTGCCCTCTGCCATTTCTCCTGTGACTGGTTAACTGCCCAAATTCTTCCATTTGTAAAGAACCTCAGCATTTACTGCTTGCTACTCACCATGGGTGGAAGTCTGCTGAGCAAGACAAGCAAGAAACTTCTTCCCTATCCAACTTCTGCAGTCCAATTACAAGGGTGCAAACGCACATTGCTTCTTACCATAATATGAACCTATTACATGCTACGGACCTTCAGAGAAGACCCCAGAGATTTAGCTCAATATCCAGCCTTCAGTACTGTGGAGCTTAAAAGGTGCTCTAAAAAAAAGCAAACTCAGTTTTGCTGGTTCACATTTAATTTCTATCACTGACTTCATCTGTGCAGAGAGCTCTTCTTCACAGTAAAAGTGTTAGTACCTCTGGTTACACTTTTCTTTCTTCCATGACCTCCCCAGCATAACCCCAGTGTTTGAGAACCTACTGTCATTCTGCATGTAGGCACAACCCAGCAGTACTAGCTACACAAAACCAAGGTGGTTTCAGATTCATACTATGAAGTGATACAAAGTTCTGGTGTTTAATTCTGGATGAACAGGGATACTGTATTAAACCAACTGCTTTCTTCCATTACTGAAAATGGGAATAATCAATTAAGTGGAGAACCTAAGTTCTGCCTTGAAATAAAGCCTGGACTGTAGCTTTCCTGGACTGCTGCCTAAACAATCCCTGCAAAAATTTTACTAACAGCAATGTTCAAGAGCATCTTCAAAGAAGGTTTCAGCTTGTGTAAGCAACCAGTAGTTCAACCAAAGGCAGTAATACTGTATGGATCAGTAAGAAAAATCTTCAGCATAAATGAATTTTAAATTATTGAACTGTGTGCTGTTACTTGCCCTGCAAGATGTAGCCTGGACAGACACGTTTTGAAACTAAAACTTAAATCCACACTTTTATTACCATAGTTACCTGCACAAATTTCTAATGTTTAAGGGCTTATTTCTCTAAGACTGTAAGGCGGAGCACATGGCATTGGGGAACAGTGATGCTAGCAGTAAGCACCCTCCCCAGCCTCAGCTGGACAAGCTCTACTCTGCTAGACTTTCCTCTGTCAGAAGCTTTGACACCACACTGAGTGACTTACCATACCTTTGATATCTTGACTAATCTGAAAATAATCATCATGGAGAATAAAAACCGTGGAACAGTAATAGCACAAAGGTTGCTCTGCAATGGCAGGGGCTCCTTACGGTTTACACACAAACACAGGGACAACACAATAGTTATATTCTACGCTAAAACACACTGGAGAAAAAATTACAGCCTGATCCTCTGAGGCAAACACCTCCACCCCCACTATCTTCATATACAAATGAGGTAGTCAACAGCATAGAAGAGACCTCACAGGAACAGTGTTATTCCATCAGTGATCATGCATACCTTATCATTGTATTCACACCTCACTAAGGGCCTTCTACAGTTCCCAGCGAGGACAGTGCATCTCCCTCAGACTCTGGAGTGCACCAGTAGTTACTCTAAAATACACTGCTACGAATGCACTAGCAGTTACTTGCTCCTCTGCACCATGCAAGTGTTAGTGTGAGCTACAAGTAAATTAGTCTTGCTCCACAGAAGCTCATTAATGAAGCAGATTCAACCAGTGCCACAGAAAATAAAATCAAAGCAAGCAAAGCAGCACTAACAGGTTTTTTAAAGAGCTGAATGACTGTGTGAGATCATGAAACACCCAAATTATTATCAGCAAAACTAGCAGCCTAGTCAAACAGTATTTTGGGTTGATTTTGGGTTTCACTCTTTTACATACCAGTTGAAGGTATCTGATCATCAGAGCTCTCATTCACCTAAATAGCTGGTGGACATGCTGAAAAGAGTAGAAAGCAGTAGATAGGTAGCAGTACTTGAGCAACATTTATAAAGGAACTGAAAGCAAATGAAGGAGAAGATTACTGATCTTTTTTCCCCCCAAGCCAAAAAAGTGACTAGGGTCTTCCTTTCCCCCCCCCACTCAAAATGGAAACGCAATTTCACTACCCATAGAAGCAGCTTTTGTTAGGATCTCTCAAACACTGCAATGTCCATAGAATTACATGAGGGAGGAGAGATTCCTGTTTGCACATAAGGTCTGATACTGTGTGACATGCACTGCAAAAATATACTACCTGCTTTGAAAGCACATATTCTGTTAGTCCAGAGTTTAAAACTTGGAAGCATCATTCTTGCTTTATTCACAGAAATCAAAGATTTTCAAATAGATGTGCTCTTCCAAAGAGAAAGGACAGGCCCCAATTCTGATGGGTTCCTGATTGAGATTTTCCCAAACCAGATACACAAGCTCAAGTGTGTCACTGACTCACAGTCAACAGTTACCACAAGATTTCCAATTTCAAGCATTTCTTCACGAGCCAGCCAAGTTTAAAAACCATGGACTAAGACTCCACAATGCCTTTAAGTTTAAACTGCAAACCATACACAGTAGGGTTTTCTAAAGCATACAACGCTGTCCTACTTCTCCTCCAACCAAATTAGAAACCACCTTCTATCTAAACACAGCACATTTCCAAAACACACACATGGTCTTTTACCTTTAATAACAAAGGCCTCAGTTACCAAACGCAGCATGTACAGAGGTTCATCTTTTGTTGAGAGGTCATCAATTCCTGCTCTTGCATACATGCTGATGGCATCTCTGTAGCATCCCTCCACATAATGAAGCTTTCCTATGATCAGCATAGCTTCTGTCATATATTTAGGCTGAAACAGAGTGGGAAAAGGAAAAGAGCGTTTACATGGTAAAATATCAGACAACAAGAATGAGGTATTTCAGAACAAACTAAGCAGATCTGTAATGCTTTCCGGTCAACACTGCTAGAGTAGGCCAGAGCAGGAAGGATTTAAGCGGAGATCTTAGGGCTATGCTCATGAGAACAGCAAGCAACAAAGGTCAGGCAACTACTCTGAAGCTCAGTTTGGAAACACACAGCTCGCAAGCCACCCCTCTGGTTTCATATGAACTACCCTATTGATTCACCAGCCACAGGTAGCATATAAAAGCCTGGCATTGTCAGAACTAGCTATATACACATCAAGAAATTCCCCTGCTTTTAAGCTAGGCAGAAGGCATCACTTTCTAGTCAAATGCTCCCCTTTCCACTGTACATTTAATTTGTGTAGCAAGAAAGCGCTCCAATTTCCTTAAGTTATCAGAAGAATTTTCAGGCAAAGGTAGAAAAACAGAAGACATGCCTGCTATTCCTAACATTTATTCAGTTTCTTGAGGATTGAAAACATGCGTGCACATCTGTGTAACAAAAAATACTTCACTAAAATACATCTGTTCAGACCCTTTTTATGTTTCAGAAAGACTCCATACTCCTCTTTTTTTTCTATGCAGTCAACACAGGGTCAATGCTGCATGAGTAGCCCAGTCACCACTAACAAAGAAATAGTAATGGCAATTCATGCAGCCAAACTTAACAGTAAAACCTGGAAGAATTCAGTCATTCTGTATTGCTGAGACTAAACGACAAAGAAAGAGGGTTTGATGGACTCCTCTTCCTCCCCCTTCTCCTTTTTACTTCCGAAATACGTTACTTTCAAGAAGTTAAGAACAAGCAACTCTCCCAGAAGAAGCTGCTGCACACTTGCTTCCTGGAAATTAACATGGTGAAAGTATAGCATACACATCCAAGCTAACTAGGCTGTAAGTTTCAGGACTGAAAGTAACACAGGTCTAAAACAGACTGCTGTAATTCATGATCGTTTTAAAACCAGTTATGCAACTGTGTGTCCAAGAACACCAACACAGCAGGAGGCAAAGTCTTAAAACACTCCTGGAGATCCGAGACCGAGCTGCACCCAGGCCACAAAATAAAAGCATAACTTTGTGTAACTTCTCTGGCATAGACTGAAAGCAGCACAAGGCTGCAGTCCTGAGCTCACACCACAACCTGAAGTGCCTGACAGCAGCTTGCTGTATGTTTTACCTCTGATGTGGAGCTGACACAACTCTCTCAGACCAGCAGCAGCAGTAGATCTGAGCTGTGCTAGCCTGACAGCACCGTTACGCGACCATGCCCTACCACCACAGAGAAGTCCTCAATATTTATCCTGCTTCTTTCTAGCAAAAGAAATAAACTGGATCCATAACAAAACAAATAAACTGGATACATACTTGCAGCAGATAATTTGTTTGCATATGAAAAAAGCAAGCATCCCAGCAGAAGACACTGCGAAGAGGTACTGAATTACCAATCCATTAGTAATACCTACAATATAGCACTGTACATACAGGGACATGAACAGGCAACACCAACACTTTGTATCAGACTAATAATCATATGAAAGAAGCATCCAGGTGGCAGGAATTACAACAGAGCCTGCTTACTCTTAGTTTTCCTCTGCTTAAGATATTGGTCAGATGCTGTTTAGCTTCACTCAGTTTTGGCTCATTCTTCTCTGTCAGTGGAATGGAGTCCTTCAGTTTGGCAAAGTTCTCCTTCAGACATTCTTCCAGCAGAGCCTCTGCAAGTAGCATATTCCCATAGTCCTCTGAAAGCACACACCAACAGACAAGAAACATTGCTTAGCGTCATACTGGTGATAAATAGCATTACAAAAACAAAACAACACACAAATAGTAACTCAAATGAGAGGATAAAGAAGAACTCGCAGAAAGAAAAAGGTTCTATTAACTTCTAGCTATTGGAAACGGTACCTTTCCTGTGAAAAAATTAAATGGCATTTCCTTTTAACTTGAAAATTTTCCCTAGCGAATCCTTTGATCTTCTGACAGCACAATTAACTTTTGTTATAGCAGTTAAGAATTTTCATCACAAAACTCACTTTCAAAACTATAAGACCACTCTGCACACATTTAAGTGCACGCTCTAGATCTATAAATATACAGGTATGAAACACATGCTTTGGACTACAGATAAGCCATAGATTTCACTGAAGAACAGCCACCACACCAGAAACTTATAAGATCCTCCTGAAAGTATAGAGAATTTCGACACATTTTACATATCCATTACTAAAGACCCACAAAGCTTGATCCAGTGACATAACTAACACACCACGTAAAATACTTTCTACGCTAAAATCCCTTCCTGTTTACTGTTCCAGTGTGAAGAGAAACTCAGGCTCAGGTAGCAGCACTGGATACAGGACGAAGCATCATGCGATGCTGTGATCATATCCTAGAAAAAGAAGTTTTATCTGCCAGTGCACTTAGAGTTCCTGTATGATGAGTCCAGTTCTGCAGTTATTTTCCTCATAAAAGTAGTACCTCAATCAGCTGACTAGTGAGTCAACAAGGGCAAGCAAATTTTCATAAATCAAAGAGCCAAGCTCTACATTTCATGTATGTTTCACATTTCAAAGTCTAAAACTGTAGAATGCAGGAAACATGACAGTACATCTATTTCTATATTATCAGTTCATGGGACAATTTATCCCCACTTACTACCCATACGTTATTACATTTGGCGTTAAGAATCACCTTAGAGGTGCTTTAGGCTTCCCTGTTGAGGCATGTTTAGTTGCGTATCAAGTAAGAGCCACAGCTCTTCCTGCCCAATTGCAGGTCTACGACTAACTTGCACAAAGTACAGGTACCTGAAATGGGAAGTGTAAATATCCCAGCATATTTCTCCTCCAACCTCACATGCAATCATTTCTATACAACACTGAAGAGCTTTCAGGTAATCACAAACTTAAGGACTTACCCGAGACCATGTGTAATTAAGAAATACATATACAGTCTCCCAAACCAAACACTACTGTTAAAAAAATCCCATCTGGACACACTCCTGTGTTTCTAGAAACACAAAACTGCTGCTAGTCCCTTGCTGGAAGAAGTGTTCTGTAGGAACAGCAATGCATTACTCTTTCATAACTAGCATGTTACGATGACATAGCAGCAATTTAGCAAACGATGTTTTTACAGCAATCAGAATGTTGTTGTGCACGCTAATTACACATGACCAACTAATACGAACTCTTCAACTATTAATGCCCCCAGACCGCATGATGATCTCTGCACCTGGGAAGCGCTGATGAAACCTGACTAAAGTTCAGTTTAGCTGTGTTGGTCTCAGCATAGAGTTTGATCTGTGGAACGTATACACTCGGAAAGCCTCATAAATAAGTGTGTTTCAAGCTAACAACATCTCCCCAAGCTTCAATTAATGCTAGGGCCACATGCTAGAAACACTCCTCTGAAGAAGTGGGTTATTCATACAAATACCTCCCCCGACTTCAGCGGCAGAGACTCTTGTACCAATACAGTTGTGAGGATCCGGTCCTTTCACAACTTAACTGCTGTTGACTACACAGAGGTTTATATTTCTATTCGTTAGAAAGGTAGGCTGCCCTACTTCGTACAACCGATTTCATTTAAAAGGAAGCAAAGTAGTGTGCTGGAGCAGGGGAAAAATATAACACGTTTATCTATGAAAACTGTCTTATATGTGAAAGGATGCTCGGATGAGCCCAAGCCTTTAAATAAATCAGTTCCCTTCGGAAATGGAGGGATATAAGGCAAAGGCACGCAGCACAGGGTGGGGAGGGGAGCAAGAGGGACACGGCACCACGCACATCGAGATGGTGAAGAGGAATAAACAGGAAGGATTTCGGTGGGCAGCCTCCCCGCAGCGCAGCCGAGGATGCTAAACCCAAGAGAGCCACCGAGCGCAGCGGCACGGCGCCGAGAAAACGCTGCCTCCCTTTTCTCCCCTCCGACACCCCCAAGCACTGCGCTTCCCCTCGCAGCCCTGCGGGCTCGGAAGCACTGACACGAGGAAACGGCGCTATGTCCCTGAACGCGGCTCCCCGCGCTCCCCCCGCGCAGCCCACGGAGAACACCGGGCAACACCCCGCAACCCGCGCCAGCGCCTCCTCGCCCTCTCCCGCAACGCTGGGACGCGGGGCAGCCGCAGCTCCGGCCCGCATCAGGCTACCGAGCCCCGAGCAGCGGCACGGAGCCGTCAGCTGCGGCCACAGCAGCCCCTCTGCCCCGCTCCGCCCGCCCGCCCCTCGCCGCCGCTTACCGGCGTCCTGCGCGCCCCCCGCCGCCTTGCGCGGAGGCCGAGCCGGAGGCAGCAGCTGCTGGGCCAGGTGCCGGAGCTGCGCCCACTGCCCCTCCGCCCGGCACCGCTCGATCTCCCCGTCCAGCTTCACGTGGGAGTGCAAGCCCCTGGCCGCCATCTTAATGCATGCCCGCCTCGCCCCGCCCCTCCCCGCCCCGCCCGGCGGCGGTGCGGGACCTCGGGACCAGGTGCCCGGCGGCTGCTCCACACTCGGGCTGCCCCAGCTCCGCCAGCCGCCACGGGTGCGGCCCCCAGCCGCCTGCCCTCAGAAGCGCTGGCCCCACCGGTGAAGCCCCGGGGCTCGGTGCGGGAAGGACTTGGGGCGCTGCTTCCCGGCTCAGACTCTCGGAAGCCGGCTGAGCGCCAGGCCCCCGGCAGTACCGACGTCGAGCCCCCTGACGTGTGGTGAGAGGGGAAAGCGAACAGAACGGTCTGCGAAGAACGGGGGTGACAGCGGAGGGGGGCACGCTCCCTCGGGCAGGGCAGGGCAGGGCCGGGGCGGGCAGCGCAGTGCCCGGTGCCCGGTGGTGGGCGGGGCGATCCCCCGGTGGCTCCGCGACGGCTCCACGTGGAGCTCCCGGAGCGGTGAGGCCGGCCCCGCCCGGCGGAGGGCAGCGACCAATGGGCGGGAGCGCTCTCACGCGTGCGTGCGTGCGTGCGTGCGCCGGGTCAGGGGTGACGCCGGGCATGGTGGCCTGGCTGGGTCCGGGCTCCGCTCCGCCACACCGACACAGCGGGCACCGGCCCCGCGGAGCACGGTGCGTACCCTGCCGGCGGCACGGCAGCCGAGGCCGGGGCGGGGGGGTCAGCGTGGCTGTCAGGGCCTGCGGCACTGCCTCAGCGGGTGTGCTGGAGGTGGGAGACGGGACGGAGAAGCCGGGTCTGCAGGCGCTGCTTTGCTCGGCCCGCTGCCGTGCTTTAACGAGTGCTTGCCTGGGAAGCGAGCGCTGCAATGGCTGCAGTTACCTTTCTAAAGCTGAGTGGTATTTAGTGTAGGCTGAATAGATCCATCCCTGAATAGATCCATCGCAATTAATCCATCCCTGGCGGTGTTCAGGGCCAGGTTGGATGAAGCCTTGTGTGGGATGGTTTAGTGTGAGGTGGCCCTGCCCATGGCAGGGGGGTTGGAACTGGATGATCTTGAGGTCCTTTCCAACCCTAACTGTTCTGTGATTCTATATGATGCAGCCCCTTTGGTGCCGCAGGCGGCCTTGGCTGCCATACCTGTGGGGCTGGCACGGTTGGTTGTCTGGAAGCTATATGAAGACGCAGGCGTAGCTAAAGAGTGCACGTTTGCTGCAGGGAAAAGGAAGTCTTTCTCAAAATTACTGTGTACTTTGAAATAGGGACACACGGAGATTCTTCCTGTAGCTCTTTGGTTTTCTATTTGCTATTAAATGCTTGAAATGAAGAAAGTTCTTCTCTAGTACTCAGTGGGGTTATTTCTAAGCACTCAGTAAATCTGCTGAAAGTAGACTGCATTTTTCACCTGTTTTCTTTTTTGGGGGGTTTAATGTTTTCCTGTTTATAGGAGATCATGATGGCCCAAAGGATTATTAGAATACGTTTGCTGTTCTCCATTCTGGCTGCATTCGTCATCTCTGCCTTAGCTGAGGAACACGTAGGAGAGAGTCAACATGGAAATATTCGCCTGGATAAGAACTTGGTGCAAGATAAAGAGTATGTGTTCTAAAAATGTAAACTTTGCTCCTTAATGATTTGCTTATCTCTTAAGGCTTGTTATGCGAGTTGGACATAAGCCTAGGGCACCCTTTTTCCCAGGATCTTGAATGACTGCCTAGAGTCAAATATGAGACACACTTGTTTGGTAAGTTTGTAGAGATACCAGACTTAGAAAGGTCTCTCTGGACCCTTTAGCCTTAATCATACTATAAAGATTTTTTTCACAGGAATCCTGCTTACCTAGATCAACATAATTTAGACAAAAATCATATTCTGAACAGGTAGAGTGAGAGGGTTTTTTTTTCTCATTTGCTTCCTCATACAGACAAAACAGTGGCAGCAGCAAATAAAAATCCCTAAATACTCTGGTTTTGACTGGGAAGGATCTTCCTCCAGTTCCTGCCCTTTGGAATGCAGCTAGAGGAGATTCTGGGCACTGCTTCAGTTGTTTTGATAACCTGCTAAGTAGACCAGAAGAAATAGAAATAGCTGTCTAAGGCATTAGAGGCTACTACAGCAGCTGTAACAACCAACCTTTGTACCCCCTTCATCATAGCATGAAACAGCAGCTTTTGGTTGTCCTGGTTGTCCATGGTGCTTTTATAGATACGATGTTTCCTGTGTACATGACTGTCTGATCAAAGACTAAATTTGATGTAAACGGAGCATTAAATATTAACTCATGGCTATGTTATGAGGTTTGTTTGGTTTTCTTCTTAGCCACATCATGGAACATTTGGAAGGCGTTATTGAGAAACCAGAATCTGAGATGTCTCCACAAGAACTGCAGCTTCATTACTTCAAAATGCATGATTATGATGGCAATAATTTGTTAGATGGTTTAGAGCTTGCTACTGCTATATCACATGTCCACAAAGAGGTAGGTGAAATTTTGTATTGGCATGTGTGTTTGGAAACAGTTCTGACTCTCTATAAGTGGTTGGCAGTAGAACAGTTACAGCACATCTTCAGTGTTGCCTGGAAGTTAGGTTATTTCCCCCCTGATAGTATTGTTTTGATTTATGAATGTGCTAGCTTTATCACAGCTTTTCATGGCACATGGCAGTTTTTCAGAAGTCTCCGTTGTAGTTTAAACTTTGGAGTGAGGAAGGACTGTAAAGTGAACATGATTTGTCATTTGGTATGCAGGGATGTGGAGAAAGAAAAAATAAACCAAAATGGGATAATGCTCACAAGGGCTTACATACATAGCATGTGATATAATGCTGTTTGAGGTTCCAAGGCTGCTGTTCTCAACTCCAAACTGTTACTGCTGAGATTACACAAACCATAAGTGACCTCTTGCAAAAAATTAGAACCAGACATGGTCAGCCTTTGTTTTAAACCTGAATTCTCTTTCCAGCTAGGAACATCTAAGGACAAGGTAGGAAGATACAATCATTAGGAAGACATGACTAACACACCATCTCATACTGATTTTTTGGAAGTTACAGTTCAGACTAACATAGCTTCCTGTTTACACCTCTGGCAAAAACCAAGAACAGAATAATGACTTGCTGTTCCATGTGTAAAGGCACATCTTTGTCTTCCTGCAAGGAATGTTTCTAAGAATTTTACTGACTTCGAGCTAGTATTGGATTTTTTCACTACTCTGTTACTGTCCAGCTCTGCATTTTGGAAGTTCTGACACACAGGAAGATGTTTCTGTGCTGTTTAGAATCTATAGTGTATATACTACACCAAGAGCCAAATAAAGAATACATCTCTTAGATTATTACCCATCATTATACTCTCTGCTATTCAGCTTTTAGAACTTTGCCTAAGAATATTAACTAGATACAGAGTGCTTGTTCTGAAGTGCAGAGAACTTGGACTTCATAGGCTTGCATCTGGTAAAAGTTGCTTATCCCGATATAAATGATTACATAAAATGTAGTGCCGAATTAGACACCAAACGTAGCTTAACAAAAAGTTAGTTGTCAGTAACCTGTCACATGTGCACTAGACGGTAAACACTGCTAAACTGTTCAATGTGGTTTTGGTTTTTTTAGGAAGGTGGTGAGCATACCCAGGCAATGAAAGAAGAGGAGCTGATTAGTCTCATAGATGATGTCTTAAGAGATGATGACAAGAACAACGATGGATACATTGACTATGCAGAATTTGCAAAATCGCTGGAATAAGTTTTTGCAGGTGGCTTGTTTCTCCTTCTAACTACATAGAAATGTGAACCAGTCTAACGTGATTCATTACTGTCTCATATCAACCTCTGTGCCGTGAGGAGAGGTGGACCAGTTCCAGATGCATTTATTTGAAAGTTGTACGTGTTAAGAGGCTGGCTAACTCAGAGCAAGAGCCATGATTGACTTTGAATCTTCACCTTTGATGCTTTGCATTGAAGCATCAACAGTACTCACATAGGGTACCACTGGCAAACTCTTAAGTAGCTGTGTATGAATACTAAGGAGATCACGTACAATCTTAAGTTTATATTTTTGTGTCATTGGGTTATATAGTACTTTCTTGCTTACGTCTTCCATTTAAACTTACTAAATGCCCAGTAAGCAAGAGAAGTTTATTGCATATAGCTGTATTTCAAGGACAAATGTTTTTCCGTTCCCATTAATTACAAAGGAAATTTGCACGTAAGTACAGGTGCTTGAAACAGCAATTTTAGAGGAAAAATGAGTGTCATTTCTATTTGGGGTTCACGTGATACCTATGGACTTCTAACACGGTCGTTGAAGAAATCCAGTGTTTTGAAATATATGTACTTCCTAGCATACCCCTGTATTTCACATATATATGCACGTTTTTCAATTTTTTCTCATCCTTCACAGATTTTATATCTTAATTTACCGATTATTTTTTTTCCCTCTACCTTCCCTGGTGTTTTCTTAAGAAAATGAATGTATTTTTAGTACGTTTATATGTTGTATTAATGCTGTGTAGCATTTACTAGAGTAGCTTCTGCCATCTCATTTTGAAGGTCACAGTAACAGTAAACCAGTTTAATGTAAGAGTTTCTGTTCAATTTGGTTTTTACAGTATTAGCCAGCAGGATAATCTAGGTGAGAAAGTAATGCTGCCTTGTTAAGGTTTAAGTTCATATTCCTTGACACTTAAATGATGGTATTAGTTTCTGGAGGTATTTCATAACTAAGAGTTTCAAGGTACTTCAATGTTTGCGAATTAACATGGTTCTAGGAATGTTTTTGCTGTCTTGAGTCAATATTCAGTAATATTCAGAGTAAGGATATTGGGGAAGTGATGTATTGCTGTGCTATTGGCATTTGGTGACTAGAACATAACCAAAATCTTAAATTGCATTCAATCAATCATTATCCATTAATAGAAAATCTAAATGTCAGTGTATTTCTGTAATATGTATAAAGAGCTATTTTCTGTACAAAATTATTCTTATACAAGAGAAACATTTGTAAAAGAAATTATTTCCTTTGTTTAAATGTTTGTGCAATGACTCTTAAGTGTCAGACTTTTTTCTTGTACTAATTTATTTTGATGCCTTTTGGGGGCAGAGTTACACAGATTGTACAAGCAGGGTTCATGCACTCTGGACCTAGACACACAAGGCTGGAAGTCCTAGTGAGGAACGTACTTAATTTTCTGATCTGTTTTTAAGTCAGTCTCTGTTACTAGCAGTCATCTTAAAAACAAAAGTTCTTTCAGTTAAATTTTGTTTTAAATATCTCTTTTCAGGGTCATTGATCTGGAGTGAATGTTGAATCAGAAGAAAGTATAGAAAATGATTGTGGGTAGGAGGGAAAAGGCTAAGCTCCTTGGCTTCGAGCACTCAAAGCAGGTTGCCTGTAAACCTGCTGAGTCTTACATGCTTATTGTGTAAGTCTCTAAGGTTTGGATTACTTGGGATGAGAGAGCAAGACCAAGAAACTGACTTTTATGCACTTCTGAAAGTCATGATTGTCTTATCAAACACAGTCTGTAAACTTAGTCCAGCCTCCACCTGTGGGGCGCTTTCACATACGTATGGTGTATTTATATACGTATTTAGTAACGTATCCGGTGTGGCAAGACATGCACCATAGAAGCCTTATATCAGAAATTATGATAAAGGGAGGTAATGTTTACCAACTATTTTAAACTTGGTTTAAAGGGTTCAGAAAAACCCTTATGTGTAAATAGAAGAATTATTTACCAAGAATGGAGAGCAGAATTGTCACCTTGGATTTCATGATGCATGAAGAAAGACCAAAACAAAATTTGTTCTTTCCTGGAAAGAACAGTCCAAGAAATACCACCCAAGCTGAAAACTGCATCATCCCATCTTTACTCAGCCTCCTAAACCAAATACACGTACTTAATTAAGTGCACTTAAATGGTTTAACAGCTGTCCACGGAGCTTTCTCAGTTACTAGGTAGCACAATGCAAAGTTGCTGAGAGCAATGGTGAGTCAGACTTTTTAATGTAACTAATCGTGTGGTACAGGTACAGGTACAGGTCATATATATCTATATATATATAGTATTTTCTATTTCATATATATATAATACAGGAAATACATCTTTACAGCTGAAGCACTCATCAACTATAAAGCTGTTTTAGCTTCCACAGCCCAGTACTAGCTCGATTTCACAGATAAATAACATAGCAGAAGGCTATATAATTTATTGAAGGACAATTACATCCCTGGTGGAAATAGAAAACAGGGAGAATGCTCTTGTGTGTGATCTTCACCTCTTCCTCGCCTATGAGACTATGACTATAAGGGAGGGATTAGTTTTTTCCATGAGAGAAGAACACGCCTGGCCCTCCATTGCTGTGTACTATGTGCCCAGTTTGAAGTATCCAGACTATCTGCTTTTGTCTCACAAAATGTTGCGTAATCTAGCAGCTAAAGAAAATACCGAAACTGGTTCTTGATGCACTCCTAAATTGAGCAGGTTTTTATTAGGTAATCTAGATCATAGACTGCTTGCCCAGTGCCTGTCAGCACGCTGTTAATGAGAAGAATGACTGCCCAGCAACAGTTTTATTGGCATATCCACGCAGACTTAGCTACTTTTCTTTTGTTATTACATGAATCACCTATAGCCTCAAAATATCTTGGATTCATTAAGGAACGGTGAAACACTTACAAATCCTCATTTTGTCTAAAGTACTTTTTAATACTAAATTCACAAGCAGAACAGGAGTGCAGGAAAAATGTCATAATCCGTACAGCCACTAGATAGCGTGCTGACACTGCACATTCGGTACCTAGCTAACCTGGAAGTAGGTAGCTAACCTGCCTGATTACAGGCAAGGCTTACTCCTTTGTCTTCCAACACCACATTGCCAGTACGATGCCCACGTATTTATTTACACCTGTCACAAAAATTGACCATGCCCAAAGACTCGTTACTGGCAATTTGCATTGCTTGGGGAATCCAAATTGACTTGAAGTGATTGTAAAGAAACTGGCATCGTAATACTGTGAGTAAAAATAATTGTGCAACAAGGCTCTCTAATAGGAGCACCAGGCTTGGCCTGACTTCCTTGACCATCTCTGGTTGACTTATGAGAGGGTCCCCGAGGCATTTACAGTGGTCTCAAACAACATTGCATTGGACAGAGCCTTAGGTGACATGGTCTAGTTTGAGGCATCCTTGCCCATGGCAGGGGGGCTGGAACTAGATGCTCTTAAAGTCCTTTCCAACCCAAACTGTTATATGAATATTAAAGAATATTAGAGGGGTTTAGGAGGAGCTGAAGTCTTACAAGTTTTGCATTAGATGTCAGTAAGAGCTCCTGTTGCTGTTCTTACAAGGCACATGTCCAGTGTGGTCTGATCAGCCATTTTTGCTTAAGGTGAAGCTTGTTGCTTTTTTCTTCCTCTCCCCCATTACTGTCTCACTGCCCACTGTGCCATGAAACAGCTGCATAGTGTTCTAAGGTTTTAGTAAAAATGATAGGGCAAGGGTCATTGCATACCCTAGTCTGGATTATTTATTATCAGAAGGTATTTGCGTTCTAGACGTTTCATCTGCACAGATCCGCGTTGTGTGAGACCCATTATAATGGTAGTTATTGACTTACAGATGGGTTCTCTGAAGTTACACTTTTCTTCCTATTCTTCATGCTAAATTCTGAACAGCAGCCTAAGTCTTAAAGGCTAAGACGTACTGTAATTGTCAGTGCCTTCCTCAGCTGAGCAGCAGCTACACGTAGGTAGAGGGCAGTGTGACATACGACTCAAAACCTGCTGCCCGATATGACATTTTACAAGGCATCAGTAGTGCACTGAACATAGTGTCAACTTATGCCACTTGACCTGAGTGACTGACAGCATGAGATTTCAAGAAGGCAGGTGTCAAGGAACTCAGAGAATGGGTAGGGAAGCTCTCATAAGAGCCTAATTAAGTGAAAAACAAATTACGGACAGCTGTCAGTTCCTTGAAGAAATGCTAGTGATAAACTAAGTACAACCTCTGCCATTATAGGGGAAAGTAAGGAAATTCAGTGGAAGTCACCTAATTCGTAACCATTTAATTGACCATGCGCAGAAGAGAGAGAGAAATCTATAAAGCAGAGACTAGGTCAGCTGGTTGAGAACCCAGCACAATACTCCATAAACTGGGGGAGGATGGTGCAAGCAGTTAGTAAAGATACAATGCACAAGACGCAACCTGCAAAACTTAACAGAAGAAGTTTCATAGCTAAGGTGGCAAGAGGAAAACAAAGGGAAGTTTGGACCACTACCCAAGGATCAGGGGGTACCAGCAGCAGAGGACATTAAGGAAGCCAAAGAGCTTAATATCCTTTTTTTTTTTTCCCTTCCTTTTTCATCAATCTTTACTAAAAAGGTTAACATGGAGCAATTATTATCAGGAAAAAGGAATAACATTTCAGCCTGAAGTCTGCAAAACCTGCTTAAAGAGTAACCAGTGAAGTCAGATGTTTTCCAGTTACCGAACTCCGATCAGCTTCACTCTCGGAGTCTTAAAAGAGGGTGGAATCATGGCTGCAGATGTCACATAGCTTGAATTTATTTATTTAACTGAATTTTTTGCAAGGCCTTTAGCAGTATTTCCTATAATATCCTCATGAACAGGCTAGTGAACAGTGATCTAAATGAAACTGCTGTGGGAAGGGGCAGGAGGTCAAGTCTAGTTGGATAGTTGTATCCATGGGGTAATTCCTTCCTGATCTCTCAAAATACACATGTTTTGCAAGGAATTCTGTGGGCCTTGGTCCCATATCAAGTTTTATTTGATGTTCTTTCATTGAAGGCATAGAAGATGGAATATGAAGTATGATTATTAAAGGAAGGACTGCAGGTTTTATAGATGTTAAAAGATCGGAATCTAACATGATCTTGATATATTTAGAGAAGTCACCTAAAACTGATGGAATGCGATAGTGCAAAATACCATGTTTACACAGAAATAGTAACCTGGGTTTGCCTGTCTAGGTACCAGCCACAAGAAAGAGAAAAATCCAGGGACTACAGTGGAACAAGCTGAATATGAATGGCAAAGCCCTCACATTGGGATGTCAAAGGGGTCTTAAAGATGACTGAAAGAGTCCATGTGGGCTGATCCCCACTCTTAAAGATTCATCTGGAAGACTGTGTCCTGTTTAGTGCACTGCACTTAAGTCCACTGAAAGCCAGAGGAGATCAGCAAAAGTGGTTAAAGGTCCAGAAAACATAAGGTTGAAAGAAATGCTGGGATTTTGCTGAAGAAGTAACAACTGAGAAGAAGGAAGGTTAATAGTCTTCAACTAAAAAGCTATTGTAAAGAATAAGAAACTAATATGTTCATGGTGGAAAGATCAGGAAGAATAAAACAGAGAAGCATAAACCAAACCGCTTAGGAGATTTAGATCAGACATTGGCCAAAACTTCAATATTAACAGTAAGATACTGTGGCTTGGGGTGACATGATTGTAGCTTGATCTTGGGATAGAAATGTAGAGCTAATGATTTCCCTAGATCCCCTCCTTGAAAGCCTGTCTCCCAGTGACTATGACTGTCAGTATCTGTGTGGACTTGTATGGGGAGAAGTATCTTACTATGGGTTCCACAGCTGAGAGCTGAACACAGGAAGCCTGTGCTCAGCTCCAGGTCTCAGAGAAGTCTTCTCCAAGATCACAAACCATCCTCCTCTCTCCCTACTGTAAGCCTTTCCTCTTCTCCTTATCATCTTGGTAGACCCTTACTGAGCCAGCTGTATTCCAGTTTTCTCCTAATCCATACAGATGTCAGTTTCACATCTCCTTACCATCATAATCCATTTTCCTGCTTGAAAGCCCCTGAGAACTTGTTGTTCACCTCTGCCTTCCAGTCAGGCAGTCCTTCAGTCCCAGAACACAATGGCTTTTTGGACTGTCCTGTTGCACTGAGTTCCTGTGCTGCACGGCAGAGCAGTCTGCAAAGAGCAATGATGTCCTGCTCAGTCCTGTCAGGGTATGTTCATGTCAACAGCATCCAAGTGCAAAACCTTACCAAGTTCCTACTGAGTATTGTGATTGTGATTGTCAAAATGTGATTGTCAGCAGCCAGAAGTGAACACTTCGAACAAGAGCAAGGGGGAAAAGAGCATATCTCTGACTCCAAGATAATGGTTTGCTTAGGATGCAAGTCCTAGCTCCAGAACACAGGGACACTAAAGCTGCTTCACAGAAAAAGAACAGTAAAAACATTGTTAAGAGTCCATAAAATGACAAAGTGAGTTCCTAGCCCTGTTTTCAGCAAGTAGCCAACTATTTTTTGTTGACACTGAGAGCACAGCGTAAAAGCATCCACACTGAGTCAAGACAAAGGTTCATCCAGCCCAAGAGCTTGCTTCAAATGGTGGCCAAGAACAGATGGTGATGGAATAATAAACAGAGAAAGCATGGTGTCATACTCCTCCCAAGTACACAGGCCGCAGCAATATGACTTCAGCAACAATAAAAACAACTGAAGTCAGGAGCTCAGAAAGATCAAGGCTTAAACGTTAAAGGCTTTCAACATTATTAACTGAAAACAAGGTCTCATGGGACATGGGCCATGTCCCCTGGTCAATGGCACATGCTGGGTAGACTTCACTGTTGACGTTGCTATGCTATAACCCTCAATACAAGCTAAGGGAATGATGCAGTGAGCAAGTAATGACCCCAGGAGACCACATTAATGCAATGGTATAGCACAACTATACTGCTTCCAGATGTCACATTCTTCTTAAAGTGAGAGACTCTGAAAGTTGTCTAATGAATAGTTATTTGTAATTTATAAATTACAAATATTTGTTGTATTACAAAGATTAATTGTAAATTATAGTAATTTGCCTCTGGTTTTGGTCACACTTCAAGAACCATCTTTAAAAACGACCCAATTGTGAGAGAGCCCTAAGCACATATTTTGAAATAACTCCTCTTTAAGAAGAGAACCTTATACCTCGGAACTTATTTTGTCATAAAACCAGAAATAAGCCACAAAACACATATGCTGAAAAATAATATTGACTTAAGTCTCATCATGTGTGGCCCATAGCCATCAGAGACTGACGTATTGGCACAAGTCTTGACAGGTATGATTTCTTTTTTTGACCCAGCATTGGAATGATTAAAATGATATTTGAACTCTGTTCCCTTTGGGAGAGAGGTCTCCAGGGACTGTGCAGAAGGGACTGTAAAGGCACGTTGTTAACCTCAGCGCAGACTGCATGTGAATCAGGAAACAGCCAGCTGAGGATTTTAGACAGCAGAAAATGCAGATAGGAAAAGTCTCAGGGAAGGAATATGTCTGTTTAGCATACACGCAGGGTTGTATAGAAACCTTACACATGCCACCATAAATCTATGAGCACATTGGCACCGACTAGTTAAGATCTCCAAAGATCACATAACCCATATACGTACACACACTGAGGCAGGAACCACTTTCAGTAACCAAATCATTCTGTCACCAGACAGCCTAAAACTATTCAAAGGCACCATTTCTAGCCAAGACCAACAGATCTGAAATATTTCTTGAATCTCGAGGCAAATGAATTTTCGGGATGTGACAAGCCAAAAAAGTCTTTAGGAAAATCTCCAAGCAGATGATCTCATTTTTTTAGCCATCATCTCTCTTAAACACCTTGACCAGTTTCCTTCAACTCTTCCAAAAAAAATGTGTCCCAGAATAAGATTAAGCCTGTGAAGTCGTAGGTGTATAGGGCTAATTTTGGCAAAGTGAGGAATAGCAATAAAATCGAGTTTATAATGGAAACTTCAGGACATCTGCAGTTTACTGAATACTGTTCCGTGTGATCTGTATAATGCATGATCTTTCCATTGTAGCAAAAATATAAAGTGCTTTTATTACCAACAAGGGGAAAGACCACTTCCTCCATATGAAGTCCTACCTACAAGACAAAAAGGCCTGGCAGGTCATGCAAGCATTTTTTGCTTCCTGCCACTAAAATGTTCATAAGATCCAGATTCATTTCCTAAGGTCTGGCTGGAGGATTTGTGCAGAGTATTACACCATGTTGGCAGTGCGGAATGATGGCAATTTCTGACTGCAGATGTGCCTCTACCACAGACCTTATTAAAATTGCAGCAGGGATTGACATACCCAACTAGCTTTAAATTAGGCAGCTAAGGTACTGCTGGCACCATGGCAATGCCACTGCAGAATACAGCACAACTGTGAAACTATAAAAGCAGAGCACAGTAAATGGTCAGGTATTTTTTGCAGGCCATCCAGAACACTGTCTTCCGGGGAAAATGACGCTAAATGGACCTAAGCTATCTAGTTTAATGGGATAGGTTTGTCAGAGCTCTAAAACATCTGAAGGCCCAGTAGCGTGGGTGGTTAAATGAAAGTATTCTGGGTGATTATGAAGTCTGCCTCTAGATAATTCCTAGCCAATAGCTCCTACAATTCACATTGATGCCCAGTTTGGGAGCGCATAACACACACACAAAGAGTTTTTACTGAGATTTGGAAATCTTCTGAGTTGCACAATGGTTAAGGAAAAACTCCCCTAGGGACCTCACACAAGCCCTCCCGCATCCCTGTGGCAGTTAGAGGTCCTTTCCAGGGGCTTGTAAAGCTCACTCTGATACAAGTGTCTGTAGGGAAAGGGAAAGGGTTATACAGGCTGCAGATCAGAGAGCGCATTTCCACCCAATGTGCAATCGAGCCGTCATCCGCGGATACTATTCCCAGCAACGGTGTGTTACTTTAGGTCTGCTAAACCCCATCTCATCCCTGACCCGTATCCATGCCACTTAGTTCTGGTCGTCAAACGGCCTTCCAACACAACCGTCTCACCGGGGACAACTCGGTTCAGCCTGAAAGTGGTTCCTGTTGACCTCTCCAGTACTGTTCTGAATGGTGGTGTCCATCACTACCAGACCACTGTTTTGGAAGGTGAAGGAAAAAGAACCCTGATTCATTGGACCAAATTAAAGTCATCTAAAAGCCACCCAACTAACTCATCTCAAAGAACGAGCAGCTGGAGCCTGGTGTTGAGACCAGCAAGGACACCTGAAAAACTGCTCCTGAGGATCAGGATGTGACAGGGAATGCCAGTGAGAAATACAACTGTGCATCAATGGAGAAGGTAAAGGGTGAGCAAAGGAGAGCTATAAAGCCACCATATACATCCCAAACCTGAGATGTGCTCAAACTTAAGCCGCTAGTGCCTAATTGTGCTCCCTAGTAGCATAATCTTAGTCTGCTTAAAACAACTTCTGTCAAGAACATGGGTTACAGTATGGGACTAAATATGTGAGTGGACCAAAAGACATCAGCCATTATGGAAAAGGTTAAAGCTGTCAAGAATGTCTACCAAGTCGAGAGCCCTGGCCGTGGAACCTCCTACACCCAACTGTTTATCTGCAGCTCCAGCTTCAGCCTGAGCACCAGCCACTGGGGAGCATCTAACTCCAGATGTTTTTCTGCTCCCTCAAGGAATGAGAAATGTACAGTTTCTGTCTCAAAATTTGTGTGGAAGTGGCTTTTCAGTGATGCATGAGAATGGAAACGCCATGACTATTCATCTAGGCATGAATACCACACATTTCAGTTGCTGGTGACACATGGCATGGGAAATTTCAGCTCAAGCAGCTGAAGCCAGGCAAAATTATAAACAATCAGAGACAAGGCCTTCTAATGGAATCTGTTGGACAGCATTAGCTATTGGGCCACTGTCATCTTCACTGCCAGAAAGTGATTTAATCTGTCAGTTATGTGAGCACTAGGGGTGATGAATAGGTCTTTGTATTCATTCGCAGCAAATATGCACCCAAGATGATATATGATGTGGGTTTTTTTGTCCGTAGTCCACTGGATCTCAAGAGAGCCATGAGTCCAGAAAGAGGGACTCCCAGGTTGCTGATTTGTGTCCTTCCTCCCCAGCTTGACTTGTCCATTGTTACCTCCACAACTTAAAAGCCCCATGTCAATAAATTTGCCCAGTTCTCCCCTCAGTTTTAGCCAACCCTGATGGCCACATTTATAACCTAGGCGGCACAGGGGCATAAATGCATCTTGTCCTTGCCTGCCAGCACAAAGCAGTGCAGCCACAGGGCTCCTCTGCAGAGCCCTGCTACTTAGACCTGGGCAGGGCCACACTAGCAGCTCAGGGTTGTCGGGTGACCACACTCCAAGAGGCACTCAGCTGTGGTGGCAGCACGGGGAGCAGAGCAGGGGCACAGGGCTCACCAAGCCAAATGACTCCTTCGCAGAATGACTTCATGCATTATTAGTGAGTGCACTTCGCTGGCTCCTTTTGTTGCTGCAGCAGCACAAAAGGACCAGAACACGGCCAGCAACTAGTATCGTGTGTTTACCTGCTGTAACTGAAAGCAGAGTATGATCTATCAAATGTTAAAATAACATTTTAACAGGGAAGTTGTGAATGCTCCATTCCTGGCAGTGTTCAAGGCCAGGTTGGATGAAGCCTTGGGTGACATGGTCTGGTGTGAGGTGTCCCTGCCCATGGCAGGGGGGTTGGAAATAGATGATCTTAAGGTCCTTTCCAACCCTAACTATTCTATGATTCTAAAGCCAGTTACAGCTCTGCCAAGCTCTGGTGGACACAATGGTCCACTCTTCCCTGGCAGCTCTCTGGGCTGGAAACTGGATGGAAAGACCCACAGCGGGACAAGAGTGAGGTTTACCATCTGGTCAAGGTCATTTAGCTTGGCTTTTCTAATCCTTGGGAAGCCAGTGGCAACTAGTCCTAAGCCAAACTCCTTCATTGCCATAGGTAAAATGCTCAACAGTTTGAGTGAAATGAGATAATCGTAAAGCTTCCACGGATATTTCCAAATGCCAGCCAAAAACTCTCTGAAAGGTCTCAGTTTAAGATAGATTAATACATACTGCCTCTACAACCCCTCCTCCCAGGACAGGTACAGCTTTTGAACTAGTCTGTGTTGTAACTGGTGTGAAAAACCAGAGTCTATCACTGGCCACACTTCAGCACATTCCATTTCATTTTGGCACCACCCCCAAAGATTATTTCTGCTGTTCAGACGAATAGGGTCTATTTATTTTTAATCTTGTTCTTGTGATCAGTTATTTCTTAGCACTTAATCCCATTTGTGAACAAGGTGCTCAGACTCCGTTATCTCAGGCAGACCTTAAACAACATGAATGATGTTTTGCCTCTCTCTTTTCTCTTTCTGAGCCACCCTTAAACATAAATACTCTTGACTCTTAAGGGTGAGCTCACACTCTTAAGGAGTGACGTACAGCAGAGAAGAGATCAGTGTGAATGACTGGGGATGGTGCTATAGGATTTGGAAAGGATGGGGCACAGCTGCCTCCACCAGACCTGTGCTGGGGAATTGACATATTATAGCCACAGCGCAAAGGCTTGATTCCCTGCTGTGCTGCTGGGATGTCCTGTTCCAGAAGAGCATGATGGCGGGCCACAAACAGAGAAAGTGGGGGAATCTTTCCTTTCCCCATTATCCTGCAGGTCAGACCTAGGTTTCTGGAGAGCACATTTCCTCCATCCTCAGTGAGCAGCCGGACTGAGGGCCCCATCAATCTCTACCTTGGCGTACCATGAAGGTTTGAATGGTGGTGTCCATCACTACCAGAAAGCAAGCCATGCCCCCAGGAGCGGGACTGTCAGGGCTGCCTCCTAACTTATCTTATCTTGCCATTGCAAAAGAACCTGTTGAAGTGCTGGAAAGCCATGAACTCCGACTAGGCACTTAAATCCATCTCCGTTCAATGAAATGACAGGAATGAAGTGCTTAGAGCTAAGTGTGTGCTTAAGTGCTTCACTGAACGGCATAAACCTTAAACTGAGGCAGTTGTCAGAGATAAGGGAAGAAGGGTACATTCACCTACAGCCATTACTTCAGAAGGCCCAGGAAGGGGTCTACTGTGCAATGTGAGTGAAGCCAGCTGCACTTAGGAACCATCAGACCAGAGCTGAAGTTAGACTGGGACACTGCACAGGGATACCTTTTGCCGTTTAAACATGACAGAGAAAGACCATGCAGTACCATACCTGTAAAAATGCACGTCACTTCAGGTGACTCATAGGTTCATTGAACAACCATCAACCCAGATAATTAGACATCTTCTCAGTGTGTTCTCTCCTTTCGATCAATGGCTCCCAGAAGCCATGCATGATTTTCATAAGGCGAGATAATAAGCTGTCAGTCGTAGGATGCCTAAGAGCGAACCACAGAGAAAATCAACACGGTCTGAAAACAAGAAACATGTCAAACTATAAAAACAGATTCCTTCTTTAAAAACAAAATAAGGGAGTGATTTGAACAAGCAAGCTTTGGTTTACAGGGAATCCTGTAGCCGTCAACAAAATAGGAAGAAAGTATCTATTCGTGTACTCCCAGAGTGATTTGATAGGTGACATCTGAATTACCTCTTGCTGTGGATTTGCCCAGTGTTATCCCTTGCTTTCCAGGCTGCATGGCTTCTTCCCTGTAGACATTGAGTTAGAGAGAACAAGGAGGAGAAAGGGAGACGGCAGGAGAGTGAAGTGGGAGAAAATCGCAGAGGAACAGTATGTAATAGTTCTGTATGATGTGCCCCATATATCATATATGTGTTTTGACTCTCAATAAATAGACTTACATATTTACTTACATAAGTGCAGGGAAGATTTAGATGGTCATTTAGGTACTGGAATGTTGTTCTCTGCCACTGGGGCTCCAGGTGATTCACATCCTGGCTACCTCCAGCAGTTTTGGAGTCAGTCCAGCACTGCTGGTAAAGAGAGAATGTAAATTCCATTATCCACATCCACATGGTGGAGTTGCTGGAAGCAGGGTGGGAATCCTTACCCATGAAAAGCCCCAGCACCTCCATTCATAGCAATGGGGAAGAACAGGTTTTTCATGACCGAGAGCCTCAGCAGAAGAAAGAACCAACTTGAGTCAAGCGCTGTCATCCTCCCCTGCTCCTCTGCTCTTATCCCACTCTGGGACTGCCCATGACAGCGCTTCCCAAGGGGGGAGAGGAGGAAACCTGAGGCTATTGCTGCCTTCTCAACACAATGTTTGCCTTGAGGAGGCCGAGCCACCTGGGTTCACTCAGGTGGAATACTCTGGATGGGGCCTTCACTGACTATATTCTTTTTCCTTTCCAGCAGAGTCAAAAAGTTGTCAGCAAGCGACAGTCTGGGATGCTGGGCTTCAGTGGGGTTTATTTGTCTCCCTTAGGCGATTTGTGCCAACTGTTACTTCATGCATATTTAACACACAACTTCCAGCCTTTCCTCACTGGTGTGGAGTAAGAGCTTGGCACATGCTGAAAACAACAAGCAGAAGTTAACTTGCTCTCTCCTATCTTCAATGTCAATACCCACCGGTAATTGCTTGGAGAATTAGACACGTAGTCATCTTGCCGTCACCTTAATTCTCCACATTAAGGAAGGATTATATAACAAATTAGCCTGATTTAGTCTGTCTTCCAGGGACTTACCCAGTGGTTCGCTCTCTTTATTAAATTAGCAAAGAAGCTTTTGGCTTTCGGACATGCTACAAAATCCTTCCCAAGTTCAGACCACTGGTGCTAGGGATTACTGAAGCACTCGCTGCTCTGGAACCACCTCCTTGGTATTTGCAGAGCCTGAACTCCAGCTGACCCATCACACAGTGACAACCTGCGGGTAGACACATGTAAACTGACCTTCTGACGCTCACCTTCCAGCTCAGAGAAACTGATGCCCCAAATCAATGGGCTCACAGAGCCTGAAGGCTCTTCTCTGTGCCCATTTAAATATAACCCGAAGTTCAGATATGGGGTATGTGCCAATGAAGTCTCTCCTAATTTTCTCTCTGGTGATGGCTTGGTGGGAAGCAGCAGCTGCAAAGCCCACCTAGATGCCTTCTCACCAGTTGCGCAAGAACATCTCCATTGCCCTCAGCGACGGGGATGTCTGCTGACCAGAAGGGTAAGTCACAAAGGCACAGAGTGTCCTGTTCCTCCTCAGCTGACTGTACATTGGAGAACTAATGCTTCTTTCATACAGAATTACACAGAAGGGAGTCTTCTGATTGCTAGTCATCTGAAGGCCTGATGCAACGCCCACTGAAGCCAAAGGCTGTTTTTCTTCTGCCTTAATAGGCTCTGGACCATTGCCTTACCCAAACCACTAAACTAAACCTTTGAGTATTTCAAGCTTTAGGGTCAAACCCCCTTACTTTCTGCATTCTCTGCTTTTAGCTGTAGCAGGTCTATGTCACCACCACAGTGCTAGGCTTGGTGGCAAACAGATCTGTGAATCAGTACAGAAACAATCATATCATCCTTTTTTTTTCCCCCTTTCCTTTCTTCAACTTTTCCCTTGAGGGTATAAACCAAATGGCTCCAGATAGGCTTTTCTCATACTCCTTGGAGTTGTAACACCACGATTTACTGTGCTAAAGAGATAAATATATTAACAGGGCCAACAGATAACTTCTGCTAAAACTTACAAATATTAGATACTACTGCTTGATTTTAAGCAACAATTCCCAGGCTTCTTAAAAAACCAAACCAAACCAAAGTTTCTTACCTATCTCAAAGAAAAATGCCCGATGAAAACAAAATACACAATAAAGAAAACTATACTGTGATTTTTCCAAGACTAGACAGCAAGTCTCATCTCCTGTACACATCTTCTTATTAGTCTGTGTTGCAAGCCTTTGCAATTGATCCTGAATTGCTTGTGAAAGGTGCTGGCCTGAAACGTGGGGTAACTGAGCTCACCCATATATCTGCATTACCTTTACAGCACAGGCAGAGAAAGGGTGCCTGTCCTCACTGTTCTTGAAGCAGATGCCTGAAGAAGTCCTAAGGGGCCGACTGCTGATGACAGCTCTGAGTGCTGCCCATCACTGGGGTTTTCACATTGCAGACATGCACCCGTGGGTATCTCATGCAGGACTTCAGAGGGTGGTTAGGTGACCTCACCTTTTTGCCACCACTGTTGGAGGCCATGGGTGAACCAAAGGTGAAGGAGTCTGTGCTCCACTAACGATGCATTCCCCATTCAGGACACAAAACAGAATCTGCAGAAAATATAATCCCCTGTTTTCTGAGTCTCTGATACTTATCACAACCAATAGTTGTAAGTGTTCTGGTTAAACGTGACCTATACTGCAGCATGCAGTTCTTGACTGGCAAGGTTTGATGTGACCACAGTGGGTCTAAAAAACCAATCCCTCTTAGTTCTGATTCCTGTCATTCTCTGCTATATGTTTCTTGCCCATGCAGTCACCTCATGACCTGTTAACCCACATTGTTTTGAGAAAGCTCAGTTAAGGAAAATTCAATACAAAGCCACATTTTCTTCCAGTACTCTCATGCTCTGCCTACCACGGTTGTAAAAGAATGGTGTTTATCCAGCTGCACAAATTATCAGTAATGTTCAACTGAAGTTTCTCTTTAAAAAGTCTTTATGAGGAATCATAGAATAGTTTGTGTTGGAAAGGATCTTAAGATCATCCAGTTCCAACCCCCCTGCCGTGGGCAGGGACACCTCACACTAAACCATCCCACCCAAGGCTCTGTCCAACCTGGCTTTCAACACCACCAAGGATGGAGCACTCACAACCTCCCTGGGCAACCCATTCCAGTGCCTCACCACCCTCACAGTAAAGAACTTCTTCCTTATATCCAGTCTAAATTTCCCCTGTTTAAGTTTGAACCCGTTACCCCTTGTCCTATCACTACAGCTCCTGATGAAGAGTCCCTCCCCAGCATCCCTATAGGCCCCCTTCAGATACTGGATGCTTTTTTTTTAAATGAAAACACGATTCTGTCAGATGCTTTGATTTGTTCCCAACAGCCTCTGACTTAAGAACTGCTAAACATTGCTATGGGAGGCACACATTGCACGATGCCTCAATATTCAAAGTAATTAAGGTCACCCAAAGAGAGAGGTCCTAAAACTAAACTATGGAACAATAAGGTGATATTTCATCTGAAGCTGGTCACAGTAAGCAAAAACTATGTGCAAACGTGCAATCTGTGATCAAACCTCCATGTACTTGTTAAGGAATGATGGTTTACAGCAGAGAGGCTGGGTAAATGAAAAACCCCAACCCTCAAGTGACAAACCACATGGGGAGCAATAGCAGTTCCTGCTGCCTTTGGGGATCTTCATATCCAGAAACGGAAGACTTTGCAGTAATTGTCCTTCCAACCATGTTACTATGTACAGTGTGAAAACAGCTTCTTTCAAAACCCCTCCCATCAAAAAATAAAAGCTTCCCATTCTGAGCAGGTGTATAAAATAAAGAGGATGCCTTATGGAAATGGACAGGGATAAAAAAAATCCCCATTTCTATCAAAAGCATTTTTACAGATATCAAAGTAACAACTCACTATTTTAACAATGGACTTTTTCCTCATTTTTACAACTTTTCAGGATTTTATAATGCTGATTTAAACACCTCCAATTCTGCAGCCTGTGTGATCTACACGTAACATGTCCCACTGGTGTTGTGAACCACATGCTCCCCCATGCCAATACACACAGCTTTAGTTCAAAGTGCAGCAGCCTGAACTTTTCCATCTAAGTACTTCTGCTTTGGTCCCCAGTGTCAAGCGGTATTGTAATAAATCAATGTAATATTGAAAACATGACATTAAAAATGTCTCCTGTTCTATACGCTGTGCTGGTCCTGTACAAGTGAGACCCTGATAACCCAACAGGAGGCAAAACAATCAGATGTCAGCAATTTCTATAGAATATTTGTGACCTTCATTTTCAGGGCAGCAGAACTGAAATGGACAGGGTGGAATTGCATTGGCAAGCCCACACACTTGTCAAATAATGCCAGAACTGTCCCCCCTACCACCATGTAGTTACATGGGATTCAAACTACCACAAACAACTTCTGACCTCTCTGAGCAGTGATCACTCCCAATCATGGCATTCTGCTTAGTGGAAAAACAAACAAGCAATAATAATAATAATAATTATTATTATTATTATATAAACAAGGAAAACTAAAGAAAACTATTTTATACAAACCTCCACACTATTTTTCAAAGGAAGAGCCAAGTGGCTATGCGTTAGATATCTGCCTCAGAGAGACTTCCTACCCCACTCAAAAACAACCCCAAGCAAACCAACTCATCCACTTTTATGTCTTTTCTGTGATGGTCTGCTTTTAAAGATTAAAGGAGAGGAGTCCAAGTTGAAGACTGGAAAAAAAAGGAAGAGGAAAATCCTATTCTAAAGTGTTGAGGGATGTACTGCTCAGTGAGGGATGTACTCGGAGAGGTTTCGTGGAAGTTCCTCTCATGAAGCCTGTTGACAGCTAGCAAAACTACCATCTCATTGCAGGGCTTCTGGGCTTAGTTCTGCATGATTGTCACAAAACACCAGAGCAACGCCTGTAGAAACAATAATAAAACAACTCTAGAGTACTTAGGAGTGAAACTGAAGAGAATGACAAGCAGGTTTTAAAATCAATACATCAGGAAGAAGACAGGAGCAGTGAAAAAATGAAAGTAGGAAACCCCTTCAAAAGCATGAAGTGTTAAAAGATTCATACCAAAGTGTCTTCTTCAAAACAAAATATTCCTGATGCCTCACTTCACTGATAGCCCCATTTCCACAGGGTCTGGAATTTGATCTGGCACATCTAATTCACAGAAGCTTATAGAATTTACCTCCTATAACAGCGCACAAATAATGATGTACTATGGATTTTACACGAGTATTTTACTTTTCCACAGAAGCCAATAAAGTCATGCCAGCAAAACACTTGGCTTTACATTCCCATAAAATATTTCATCCCAAAGAACAATAGAAGCTCTAATCAGACTGCATCAGACTTAGTATTGTTACAAACTTCAATTAATCTATTCAGACTGAAAAGCCATACTAGCTTTTGACTGAAAGGCATGTCATTAAATTTCTGAGCTGTTTACATGTAATGCAACATGACAGGAATTTGTGCGGAGATGGAAGAAAATGAGCTATTTGAAATTAACTGTTTGGAATCCTGTCTATGGCTGTTTACAGTCTACAGCGGATTGGCAGGGCTGATTACATGGATTTGTAGGAAAATTCCTCATGTTGAGTTGTTCTTTAAGGAACTCTCGGTGAAAACTAGCTGTGCCTTTGGGTGTTTAGGTCTAAGAAGCAAGGAAGTCTGCATTAAAATCTTTGGTTTCTAGCAAGAGTAAATAACAAATCTAAAAATAAGAAATACGTGAATTGTATTAAGTAGGACAGGTAAAAAGTAGTGTGATTCATACCTCATATGTGAAGCATAGCAGTTACCACCCCCAGTCCTTTTACCATAGGATGCTGAGACACATGATGAAGCCCCGCACAACAACTAGGCAAAAAGCAGCAGCTGGGTACCACAGGGTTCCACACGTGATCACAGGAGATGCTGGGCAGAAAGGGAGGGGAAGACTTGCATTAGGTAAGTACAGAAGAAGACCTGCCCAGATGCCTGTACAGTGACCAGCTGATGTTAGCTTGGATGTAGAGAGTCAAGGTGAGAACAGGATCCAGGCTGTGTGCTCAGGCCTGGGCTGTAGGCAGATTTATCCTATTTAGGAATGTTCCTTAGTTGTGCAATGCTTTTTTAACTCCTCAGCCCAGCCAGTCAGTTACTTAGGCAGCAAGGCAGGAAGGAAAACTTCTCTCTTCAAAAGCCAGAAAGAATTAGATTGAAAACATGCACCATGAAAGTTCAGAAAACAGGAAGCAATTAAAAAAGGTCCAAGTATTTGTTTGTTTGTTTGTTTTAAACTTCATGCTCTGCAGCTCTCGGTCAACCTTTGGATCTGGGGCAGAAGAAGAAGGTCAGGAATGAGATTTTTAATGTCGGAGATTTTGGGTCAAAACTGTGCGATGATCTTGTATGCCAGTTTAGAATACCTCAGATAAATAACCTCAGGGATCAGGGGGCAGGTAACCAGCATTTGTTGTCACTTTGCACTGTTTCAAACTTAGTACTTGAAATATTAAGAACCCTAAACTACCAGGCACCTTTTAAATCTTCATTTACAACCTTTTTCATGCCAGAGAAGAATATTTTTCCTCCAGAGAACCAGCTCCCCATCACCTGGCACAGTGCGTTTGATGATGGGAAGAGGAGGAGGAAAACTCATTAGACTAATCAAGAAGGCAACTGGAAAAGCTGAATTCATTCTCAAAAACTTAATATGCTCACGGAAAACCAGCTGAATGTTAGGGCTCCAAATGAGACCAGTTTGGAAGAGGAAGCAATTATATTGGTGGTGTTAAAAAGACAAGTCTTGAGACAGATGTCATCATTTCTTCCACTGGCAAAGAGGTGCTGCTGAGCTGTGATGAGAGCAGTCACCCTTGGCGGGTCCCACTGCCCTGGCAAGTGGTGTAACTGCTCTCTGGCACAGAAGGATGCTGTGGTGCCTCTGCCTACCCCAGTAGCCCAGCTACCTTTCCTGCAGGTGCCTTGCTGGTCTCCAAGCTGCTGGTGGCCTGTGCCCAGTCACTTCACTGTGACACTGGACCAGCTATCAGCATGCTCAGGGATTTGCTCAAGACACATTACTTACCTTCACCCAAGAACCCTCATGGTGCTCGGGCTGAAGGGTGCCATGCTTTGCCTTTTTTACTTCCATTGGTTGCTTTTAGAGAACTGGGTTAGGTACCGGATTTTCTCAAGGATTTGCTATTATTTACAACTGCTGACACAGAGCAGCTATTCCTCATCATCCTCAGCAAACGCACTCCAGAGCACGCAAGCATCTTTCATGGAGATGATTCCCACATACAGAAAAAGTACAGAAGTCTGAGAGGGAACCACCGAGAGAAACAAACCACAGAGCAAAAGTCCTGCTCATCTCTAGACTAGTTGTGCCTCAATTAAGTAATTAGATACATGAGAGACTGGAAATGCCTCTACGAAGATAGCGAGATAACCATTCATCGTGTCTCAGACACTGAAGGAAGACAGGTTCAGTAAAGCCAGTGGAGAATTATTAAGAAGTGCTTTATGTGCTGCTCCTGTTTCTCCCTCTAGCTCATTCTTGCTGTGTGCCTGATCTGAGTTACAACAACCAGATCTGTAAGTATAAATACTGCATTTCTAGCTTCATGCTTACTTTGAAGCTTGAGTCCAGAAGTGAAGACCAGTGAATTTATAAAGCATATTCAAGCTAGTCCATAGAGACAAGTTTATGAGAGTCTGAACCTCTGGCAAGCTTCTGCATCTGTTCTATTTACTCAGATAACACGAGAGAGGCCACACTGCTAATACACAGCATAAATGAGTTACTAAATTAGGTCATTCAGCCCCAGCATTAAGACTGGTAGTGATTACATATTGGTTTATTTTATTAATGTAGGCAGTTACCTCTCTAATGGGACTCAGATGAGGATGTTCCTGCTAGTAATGGGAAAAATGATAATCTCTTTTAGTACTTACTGCCTCCTCCCGTCTCACTATGTATCTGCAATGGCTGAAATCCAACGGCTTCTGGAAATGTAGCCTCTAAAACCGTGCTTTCTTAAAAACAAATAAAAACAAATAAAGCAAATAAAATATTCCCCTGACCAACTAAAAAAGAAAACAAAACTTGGACCGTACACAATACTGTGCAAAGCCTTCTCTCTAAACAGTTCCTCCGATGAATAGAATGATGGAAGGAAACAGTACATTGAACGAAATCTATCCCATGTTAATTACATTGCTTTTTTCCCCTTAGGAGAGAGCGTTGGCTGTATGGCAGAACACAAACGGCTGGAAATTAATATGTGCTGCAGAGCTGGAATCTTGTTAGTCTCTGCTTAATGTTGAGCCTTTCGCTCGCGAGCTGGGATGAGATGGCAGTTCGTGTAGGAAACACCATGTCTCTGCCAGGCTGTGCATGACAGGAGTGATCAAACAGTCTGCACACAGCGCACACACATGCACTTGTTCATGCCAAGGCAAGAAAATGTTTTTGGGGCACAACCATAGAAGCAGCTGCTGCAGCAATCTGAGCTATTGCTGTCAGTGCCTCCAACCTCCTTTCTATGCTATGGAAATGCAAAGAAAACTACATCTCTGTGAAATTCTGCATTTTTAATATAACTGAAATAGGGATTTTTGTCCAAATTGAACTGCTCTTTAGTTGGTGGCAATTGTCCAGCTAGATGAGAAGACCACTTACTCTTCAGTTATAAAAAGCTGTTATAGGTACATCATATGGTTAACACATCTACAGCTGAGCTTAATATATGAAATTGTCACTCTCAGTTTTGAAATGCTGTGTGATGTACAAGAGTCCCAGCCATAGCACAGTATGAATTATGGGCATCAGTGACCACGTTCCCACATAAAGCAGATAAAATACCAGAGCAGCTCCTTGACTTTTGCTTTCCAGCAGAGAATATTGATGTAAACAGTAATCCATCAACTCATCCACTGCAACCTAGTGCATTGCTGTTGCAACGAAGAACCAACAGACAGCTTTGTTCCCAGAGCACCCCAAGAAGCAGGGTGTAGTTCAGGGCATTCACTTTGATCCATCCAGCTACCATTTGCTTGAAGCTTTTTCTCTGCAAACCAAGTTTCAGCTGGGGAACTGGAGGCTTTGAAAGTCTGGGTCAGGGCATGAATGGAAAAGGCATTTTCAAGGGAAATAATCTCCTGCCCTGGTCCAAAGCATCATGAAAAGTTCAAAGGGACCATCTGCCAGTGCTGGACAGGATAAATACCAGCATTTATTAGTGGTATGAGTCAGTAAGTAATTCCTTGCCTTGCATCGTCAAAAAGTTTGTAGCTGTCAGGCTCCCCATAAAATCTGACACGCAGTCATGAAATACACTGGATTCATCAGTGACTCCAGCCTAGACATCAGGCAGACTCACACTGTACCATCCTCAAGCATGATAGCCAAGGTCCTTCTATTGCCAGGTGTGAGATCTGAATCAGAGTCACAGATTAATTCAGGCTGGAAGGGACCTCTGCAGTTTGTTTGGAACAACCACTTGCCCAGAGTAGGGCCTGCTGAGGTCATGTTTGTTCAGGGTCTTGTCCAGACAAGATTCGGGTAGCTCCGATGTTGTAGATCCCACAGACTCTGGGTATCCATTCCAGAGCTTCACCACCATCCCAGGAAGGAAAAAAAGAGTCATCCTAAAAATGAATGAGAATTTCCCACATTGCAACCTGTCACTGCATTCCCCTCAGAAGAATCTAGACTCAGCTTCATACATGGGTTAGTTTCTCTTGCTGCCTCACATTCTCCATCCTCAGACAAGCTGCTTTCTCTCTAAGACACTCAGTGAAGATGACCAGGGTCTTCCTTGCTATCATCCTCGTTCATGACTTGCAGTCTTCCTTCATCCCTCATTGGAGCCACACTCACTTCACTACCTTGACCACTGAATGAGTTCAGCGCTGAAACAGAGCCTTTGCCCTTTTTATTAAAGAAGCCAGGCAATCAGCATGCTTTTGTGAAACAAATGCACAGGCCCAGTCATTCGGGTGGCAGAACCCAAAGTTCCTCAAGCCAGAAGGCTCTGGCCAAACTTGATTAAGCCTTCAGCAGAAGAGGTTATGCTCCTTTCTTGACACTTCTCCCTCCAGGCATTTAAAATGCTCTCTCTGTAAACTTCTCCTCAACCCGTGTTTCCTAGGCAGCTCGTGCCAGTGGGAATAATTTCTGTAATGCCAATGTTCCTTTGTTGACTCTGCCTCAGCTTAAGGCTGAAGAGTATGGCCCTATTCAAGACTGAAAGGCTATTCTGCACCACATCAGACTGAAAAGCACAAATATTCTTGTATCTTCCTGTCTTTCAGCATAATGAGACTCTTACCTATTTCCTCCCCTCCTAAAAAGTGTGTTTAAATGTGCGAAAAGAAAAGCATGCCGGCAGTATGAAAGAATAACGAAACACACTCTCATTCTGCTTACTGACACTGCAGTCACGATGAGATTTTGATGTACACAATAGGGAATGCGCACGTATCACGAAGATTTATCTGCAGTGAAGTTAGTAGGATGGAGTTTGCATGTCCTGGGGTAAAAAGCTACTGCAGTAATCTACCCTGAGACTGAAGTGTCATGTCTCACAAGTTGAGGCCTAGTGAAGACATCAATATACTGTGAGATAAGCGGTATCTACACAAAGCACTGCCACTAGTCACTATACCACAGGCTTGCTCTCTATCTCTGAGCCACTAAGATTACGTTCACTTTACTCAATTTTACACAGTGACTTCTTGCTTTTAAAATGACTTTTCAGGATCTGAGAGTAGAATTTTCCTCTCTAGTTTTCGGATCCAACCCAGCCCGTATTTTGGTCCCAGAATGGCAGGACTTATTTATCTCATCGTTACAAAATTGAGATGTTTGTTATTTCTAGCAGCAGGGACTTGATGGCATTGATCAATCAGAGCATTATTATTGGAAGTAGCAATTCTGACTGTAAGCCAAAGCCTGCATTACAGCCTTGAGGATGCTTTCGTGCAGGTAAAGCTCTGGAAAACATTTGGGTGGCTTATGAGATTTCCACATGACTCCAGCGAATAGATATTAAGGAAACTCTGCAACCTTTTGAAAGAACGTTGCTCATTTCTCCTTTCTCCTCGCAGTTCCAGCCTGTGAGGTTTCATGACCCCAAACCATAAGGGAATCACCCACCGCTCTATGTTGACATCAAGGTCTCATTCCCCACAGAGTTTTTGGCTGGTGGCTGGATGGAGGCACAGGGGTAAAGCAATGCTCATTCAGCCCTGCAGAAACCTAGTCTGAAGCTCTTCACACTTCAGCAAAGCGTAAGGCCATTTATGTGCTTTGCTGAACACCCTAAGTTCAGAGTCTTTAGACTGGAAAAAACATGGGAATCAGCAGGACCCAAAACATCCACTCACCATAGCTAACCACTGCAAAGCTCACAAAGGATCAGTCCTCACAGGCTCCATTTATGCTCTATCTGCTAGGGTGCTCCTAATGGTACTTTGAAATTGAAGATCTCTTGGGCTGATGTGTTGACCATGTCAGGGCCCTTTGGAAAGGCCCAAGTTCCTTGCCAGGTAGGATCTGGGTAATTAATCCTTTCTGCCAGGGACTGTCGCTGCAAGACCAGGAAGGACAGTGGGGAATTGCACTAAACAAGTGCCGTGTCCTCATCAGCCTTCATGTAGCAAACTGTCGAGTCCAGACAATAAGGAGGCACAGCACCCAGAAAGATCTGAGATTATCTGCTCCAGCTCCACTTTAAAAGTAGGCAGCTTTATTCCGCCCATTTCTCTTGCTGGCTCTAGATTGTCACTGTTTTGATCATTAGAAACTTTCTAATTGCTGATGTGAATGTATTCCATTTGTTTGCATGGTTTTTGCTTAATTAGGCATCCCTCCCCCTTCCCCCCCCCCCCCCCCCAAGTTTATGTCTCTAATGCTGTTTTAGAGAGATCTGACCTTGACTTGGGCAGCTAATCCCAATCTTCTCACCCTGCTGGATGTAGACTAGAAACACCCATTTTCCTGTGGTTTCCTTGATCCCCAATATTGACTCTGGATCCGACTGCTTCCCTCCCTAGTGGAGACATCCCTCCAGGAAAAAGATTCAAGGGAGGAGGGTACACAGTAGTAGCAAACGCCATAGTCTTCCTGTTTCCCAACCCCATTAGGCTGATGTACTCACAACAGTGCTATGATGATGCATTAGCAACACTTCTCCCCATTCCTGGGGAGCACTGTTCCTGCTTGGATTCTTCCTTCTTGTCTAAGTAGAAGACACATCTCACCAAGTGTTCTTGCTTATTCAGGGAGAAATGCCATTATCCTTTTTATATGAAACAGATCAATACACCACAGACTTGGAGCAACTTGGATTAGAAATTAATAGGAAAAAAACAGGAAGATGAAGAGCAAAAAATCCCCAAATCACAAATTAAAAAAACCCTGCTCCCAATCTTACATGTAAGCCAGCAAACATATTAAAACTTGTCTTTAACTTGTAAGTATTGGCAAGCAAAGTCAATCCTAGAGCAATCGCAGACCAATAAAATAGCAGCCATAAAAACCAGATTGGATACTGTGATAGAAACTCCTGCACATCCACTTAATTAATAACTGCCAGAATAATTGCAACTCATTTAGGAGTTGGAATCAAATCATAAATCAGTCTTCAACCACGTGTTAAACAACAGATACCAATTCTAATATAGAATTGCTGAGTGCAGCATTAGTAAGTGTAAGGAGTGTTGTAAATACGGATGCTTGTCCCTAAGGGTTGCTTAGAGTATTATGAACACATTTTGCCCTAACATTTTGTCCCCGGTGGTGTCACATACCATGGTATTTATTCCCAGGGTAGCATATTACTACTTGCTTATTTCCGTGAACCTACACAGCCTATTGCTCAATGGACTTCTGCCATATCATTCACCCGGCAATCACGTACACGGCTAGCAGCCCTTTTTTTCTGAGTCTTACCAGAAAGAGAGGGCTTTCCAGGCTGCAGCAGTGAGTTTCGGTGACAATAGAGCAGCTCTTGAGTACCACTGATTATTGTTATGACAAACTAAAGCACACGCATCATGTCTGTTTGTAAACTCGTAGGGCCTTAATACGCATAGCTGCAAGGCTCAGCCCCCGTTAAAGGTTTTACTTACACTGCAATACTCTGTGCTCACATCTTGTGCCAGAAGAGAGGGAACGTGCCGCTCCGCGACTGACATGCAGTTTGCTTGCTTGCTTCTTCTGAGCAGCTGTGATGAGGATGAGGCAAGGGGTCATGCCCATCTCCCTGTTCTTTCTCTGCTCGCTGGTGGCAGGTACGGCATACTGCCTCCCTGCCTTCATCTTTTGCAGCTCAATGTAGTGAGTCTTAATGACTTTTCTGTCCCCCTGGATAAGACTTGGGAATGATCCAGGAATTAACTTTACGATCATATTCACCTCGAGAGTAAAACCAGCTGCTTCCTCCCTCTTATTGCTATAACCCTCATGCAGAACAAGGCTGAGGTTTAGTGGAATTCTTGTGTCTCTGGATCTGAGGTAATTGTTCTTCAAAAAATAGGAAGTCCCACAGCATATGCAATATTCACGCACCACGGGGGATTTCTTCTGCTTCACTGAGCTTTGGATCAAGCTTCATATCACTTGAAACTTCCCACGGTCTCAGACCTCATCGTTATTGGCCTCTTCTACAAGCCTGCAAGGGACCTAGGGGCTCCCCTGCTACCCTCCCAACAGGATTTCAATTACCTTATCTGCATCTTAATTCACCAGCTGATCTAATGATGTTTTGAGTGAGGCCTGTTCCACATTTCCTCATCAATGCATCTCACACCTCAGCCCTAGAGATGTCTATATTTATCTTACCTAATATTACAGGGAGGACAGAAGGGACTGTAAATAGTTTGCACCATTCTTCTTGACTTATCAAGGGCTTCTGGTACGGAATAGAGTGATGGCTGTTTTGAAACCAGTTTGCAAAACAAGCTTACTTACAGACAGCCATACCAAGTGTCAATGCAATACAATATATGATACCATAGAAACATAGAACAGTTAGGGTTGGAAAGGACTATTACATATAATTAATATAATAGAAAATAGGTGGAAAATGTTTTGCTTACATGTTACCTAATTGTAAGATTACTGTCCAGGGAAAGGCAAGAAGAGTGTTTCTATATAATTTTCCTAATGAAAGTACGTAGGTACGTCTTCTAGCGCACATCTACTATGAGTAACACTTCATACATGCCGTACAATAATCTGTATTTCAGGTAAAATCTATAGGACACAGCTGAGAGCTTGGAACACTTATTCCACCTCTTTTTTTCTTTGGGATTGTTCTGGATTATGCTATCTTGTTATTTTGCCTTTATATGATACAATTTTAAAGCGTTTACTTGGACAGCTATCAAGCCTCCTTTAAGACTCCCACAGATGGAGAAGCAGATGCACTGTAACCATCTGGGGCCAGAACTATGATTAACTTTCCTGTCAATGTGCCTGTAAGAATGGACTGCATGTTAGAAATGTTTCTTCCACTTTGACCAGAAACAAAACAAGGGTTTAAAAGTGGCCTCTGGATTTGGGTGCCCAGCATGAGAAATGTTTTCTGTTAGGCATATGGAAGTCAGTGATACTTCCAAAACTGTGGAAGCTGGTGGTCTCCTGTCCCTAAACCAACAGGGACCCTCCCTCCCTGCTACAGCAGTGACTGAATTGCATTCACAACCCTTACAGAAACACCTCTTGCTTGCCTCTTGTGTCAAATATCACAATAGCTTTTTGTAATGTTACGACCTGCCTTTCCCACAGGAATGACTATTTTTAGTATCATTAACCTGCAGGTTTTGATTTCATTGATTTTATCTGCTGCTTCAATTTACAGAGGAATGAAACCAAGACAGGTACCTCAGCCAGTTGGAGAGATCGGGATGGGCAATTGCTCTTCAGCTGCCGAGGAACTTCTCCAGCTATTTCTGCCATTCTGTGTGGATGTCCGGAGACTTCTAAGATTATGACCTATGTTTGCAAGCTTTCCTGATCCCACAAGCCGACAGCTCCATGATTCCATGAAAACAGATTTTCTTCATTGCTGGACAGAGAGCATCTCCTACAGTAGCAGCCTGCATGCTTGTACCCCTGAACACCCCACCTGCTCACACCTCACACACATCCCTCTAGGCCTACCAGTACACCAGTTATCCTCACTGTCACCAACCATATCCATTTGAGCTTTTGGCAAAGCACCAAAGGAATCTCCTTCCCTACGTCCCCCTGCCCAGTTATCACATTTGATTACCTTTTTGTTTCCAGGTTCATTCAGAGGAACACAGGGTCCATAGATGGGTGATGAGGAGTCTGTGAATGAAAACAGTTTGGTGAAGTCCAGGTAATGACTATGCAGCCACAGGCTGACTGGCCCAAAGAAGACCCTTCCTAAGTGACTTCATGCACAACTTGTGCTTAGGTTGGGAATAGTGTCAGTGCTTTGAGAAATGTGAGAAATCTTGTTTCTAACATATCCCTTTTTAGCCCTCTGAACTTTTCTCTTTCTCCCTCAAATCCAATTTCAGTCAGAGATTACTCGTGTGCTAGCTTGGATTGGATGCAATAGAAGGGGCCATATGGAAACAACGTAAGCTCCACAAATGTTAGTTGTGTGGTTAACACATGAGCCAACCACTGGGCAGCACAGGTGAGGTGTGGGTCTACAGATGTTCCCTGGCTCCTAGAACCTCTGTGGGAATGGTGGGACTGAGGACAGGGTTCTGTTGTCTCAGGTTGTGTCAAAGGACAAATAGATGTGAGGGCATCTTATACCTTTGTCTCAAGAGCCCTTGCCAACGTTTGGCAGGAATTTGGCTCATCACTCTCAGAGCCCACATGCTATGGAAATGGCAGCAGGTGTCTTCGATGTTGAAAATAAACTGGCATTTTGCAGCTGCCTACTCTTGTATGCCCAAAGTGCCAATGAGAAGCAAATCTTCTGTGTGGAGGAAAGGACCCCCTTTAGCCACACTGGCATAATGCAGACAGTGCGGTAGCAGGGCAGTGGAGTGGCTGTGTAACTGCAGCTCCCTCATTGGCACCACAGCCTTAGTGAGCCTGAGAGCCAGCCATCTAGTGATGCTGTTGGTGGGCATGAAGAGCACAGCGTCCTAAGGCAAACTTCCCAAAACTGTGAAGATGCCTAGACTGAGGGAGAAGGAAAGAGTGGGTCTTTGGGCTGTCTCTGGCTTGAATTGGGATGAAGAATTTCAGTTAACACAAAACATAGCAGCTTGTACACGCATAGCTTCTCTTACAGAGGCTCCTGCTAAAGCATCAGAGGGTGTAAAGTACCATTATCATTGTACTTAGAGATAGAATTTTCAGCCAGGAACGTCCGAGTGCTTTGTAATCTTTAGCTAATTAATCTGACATTTCTGGGAAATAGAAAGGTCACATAGACATGGATCATTTCACCCCAGCCTTGAAGCATAGTCACCACTGGAGTAGAGAATGCCAGCTGCATACATGCAATGCTATCTTCTCCGGTCTAAAAGGAAGTGAAGACAATCACCTCTAGTTCAATTCCATGAGGAGTGTGGGAGGCCAGGAAGTTGTGTGCGAACACTCAAGCTGGACCTGGCAAGGGTAAGATTTGCTTTGCAAAGCAGCCATCACTGTCAGAACAGCGTTGCTTGGGACTGATAGCGGTCAGGGCAGCGAGGCACATCAGGGTCCACGCATTGCAAGAGCTTTGGCTTCTCTGTCAACAGCTGGATCAGCCTGGAAATAAACTTCAAGGAAATAAACCTTAAGGAAAATCCTCATCACCCTGCCAGGGTGCTCACGCACTGGACCAAGCACTGCTTGTTTGCACTGCGCTCCTTCCCTGCCAGCACACTTACGCTCACTCTGATGGTAGCAGAAATCCCTGGTCAGCCCTTCCCTGTTTAGGGCAATACTTAAGCATGTGCTTCCCTGAAAGCCAGTTACACTGCTAACTCCAATGCTTCCCATCTTGGCTCAATAATTTCTGTAACGGCAGCAGATGAAGACTCACAAAGAGATTAACGGGGTCAGCCCTCCCTCCCATGACTGACAGTGATTCCTGTTCAGCCAGTGAAGAAACCCAGCAGAAAAATTCTTCTGCACCTGAGGATCCAGGATATGACAACTCCTGCCTTAACAAGCGAGCATACGCATCGAATCCATTCACCTCAGTGACGGGGAAGGCAGAACGGAAAGCGTTAATTGTTCTTTGTGGGATGAATGAAACGCACTGTACAATTAGCACCTTCTGTGCTCCCGCCTAATGACAGGCTTAACTTCAGAGAATTCTTTGCGCTGTCCTACGTATCACCTTTCCTCTGACATTATCTTCCTTTTCTTGGCTCTCTACATAGAATTTTAATGAGATCTTAATTGTTTTTCCATCAGCTGCAAGGATTTCAAACCCAAGTCATATGTTGGTTGTCATTCTGCAGAAGGTGGTATGAGGAGCTGTAGAGATGTTCTCTTGCTAAAAAGGAGCAGGAGGCAGCCCCCACACCTCCCACTGCATCCCAGGGAAGGCTGTCTCTGTATTTCCATGCAGGCCTGGAGGCTCCAGCTTGGTATTTCTGCAGTTACACCATGGGGACTGGAAAATCAGTCATGCAATTGACCGGCACCACCTCCCTGCAGCTCCACTGGTTGCAAGGAGGTTTGTGGTGCTGGTTTCTACTCCTGCCTCACTAGTGCTCCCTTGGTGAGCAGCACAGCACAGCACAGCACAGCCCTCAACCCAGCCGGAGGACTTGAAGGTGCCCAATGAGCCATACATCAGCCTCCTATTTTTTGTCCTTTGCCATCTGCTAGTCACCTGTAAACTCTTGCTTCATCATTCAAGTCATTTTCAGTAATGTAACCTATTTAAAGCATTTATGTACTTAGATTTATTTACTTAGATTTACTTCTCTTGAACCTTTTCAAAGGTGCTTCCCAAGACATCACAGAATCTCTGAAGCATCATGGGGAAAATAGGACATTGCAAGAGCAGCTCACAATACGTACTGGCCACTGGGAGCATGAAGAGTTCCTCAGATAGAGGTACCCATGGTGCTCTGCTGTCATGGAGAGAGATGCTACATGTCAGGATTACTCTTTATGGTCATCAGACTGCGTGAAGACTAACTTATGACAGAGCAGCTGCCCTAGGGTTTGTTACAGAGCCATTTCATCAGCTGATACTGCCTGCAGGAGCCTGGCACTAGGTGTGAGTGTGCAGGCAGGAGCGCTTGCCTGGGACCAGTGGGGTGACAGCCAGGGTTGCACTGCAACAACACCGCAAACCCTGAGCACCATCATGATTCATTAATGTCTCAGGCTTCCATAGATATCCACTCCAGGGTCCTAATATAACTTCTAATCAATATATGGCAATAGTCTGGGGATTATGTTAGCAAACCCCAGCATTTTAGAGATGAAGAAACTGAGACACATGCTGCTGGTCTAGAGTATGAAATCAGTGGAAAATATGAAATGCTGAGATCTTAGAGAAAACTGATTTCAGGAACAGGAGGAAAACCTCATCTTCCACCCTTTAATCCTGTCTTCCTCAGCTGGACAATGCTGCACAGGCTAGCCAGCTGCGTTTAATTAATACTTACATATTTTAGTTATTCGTCTATGAACTTAATATTTATTAAAATATTTCTAACTCCATTTCAATGCATGAAGTAAGGCAATGACGGTTTCCATGTAGCTGTCTCCTGTAATCACATCTTCTGCCCTCCCAAAATATCTCTCTGCCATATGAGAAACAGTATGGAAGCAATACCATCTTTTATGTCATAGCTGCTGTGTGACAGCTATGTGGTTCCCATCCACACCTTACGCTCATTATAGACATTCACTTTTTGACGGCTGGATTCTTCTCTTTTGGGCTTTGGTGCCAATCCAAATCTCAGTAAAGTATGAGAAAACAAATTAATTAGCAGTCACTGGAGGGTCCGAATGTTGCCCTATGTGAATGCGAACTAAATACGCCAACCCTGTAATGCTTATCACATGATTGAAGCTGGGTTTTGTTGCACCAGGGAGCAGGGCAGTTCTGCAGCTGGGAGCACGGCAAGAGCTCTGTCCTGCATCTTTCTGTGCACTGGGTATGTCTCCCACTCCACTTAAGGATGACAACAGGAAAGTGCCCCGGCACAGAATCAGGGCATATATATGTAGGCACTATACATTTATTTGATCAATTGCTATAAGCAAGACAGGCCAGACTCCCACATTAACATCCAAGGCTGTTAGATAACTGCATGAAGTGAAATTCCCTTAGCGAACGACTGCTACCCACTTTGCCATCCATAGAACCTCATGGGCATTCACACAGGGCTGTATTTTTGACCACAAACAGGAAGAGCAAGCTGGTGGGACCTGAGAAACTTGCTTTGCTCCCTCTTACTCAGGCTATCTTTCATTAACCGTGACAAGTATTTAAAGTAAAGCAAACACTGCAGATATGAGGGAATTTTGAATTCACTCACAAGAAATGCTGCCTTCAGGACCTCTTTCATTTCCATTATAAATAGAAAGCCATAGCACTGCAAGACTAAAATCAGCGCTGACAGTCCAGCTCTTGCCTTCTTCAAAGAAGTTGCCATAATGAGCAAAAATTTAAACATTCCAAGAGATAACACACTGCTTCCCCAGTGCACCTCATCTGTAATTTACAGGTTGTTATTGCTGGCATCACTCAAACACTCCAGACTTGCTTAAAAACATGTGTCCTTTGCCTAAAGCTTTAGACAAATCATCTAATCTCCTAATGAGTCAGTAACACTCCATCGAGTGCTGCTACTGGAGCAGAACAAAGTACGTTCCTGTTGTATTGTAAAAGGGGGATTGCTGAGTCCAGAACTGAAACGTAAAGATGCAGGCAGGAGCTGATGTGTTCGTCATTCCTTGTATTTCTGGGTGAACTCCTCTTTCGAAGCATAGTTGTACTCCTGAACATGGGAGATACGCAATAGCATCAGCTCTGGCCCACACCACCAGACAGTTTCAACCATCCTTCCACTATAAAAAGTGATACTTTATGTATAAAGTAAAATCCATACAATTTCAGTTTCTCTGAATGCCTTATGACAACCGTGGTTCAGCTCACGCTCCCCATTCTCCTTTGCACACCTTACTCCTTCTCCCAGTTACGTCTCCTGGTGCTGTGCACCTTTGAACCAGAAGGAAGGATGTTCAGCTTCTCCTACATCAAAAAGCTCTCAGCAACCTCCTGAAAGCAGACACCGCTCACAACCAACCCCAAATTAAACTGGAAAATAGTCCCACTTAAAAAGCAAGCAAGCAAACAAAAATCCATGAAAGTCTCTGAACAAGCCCTATCTTGAGAGCAAATGACCCAGCACCGGATTGAGGGCATGATTAAGCAGTGATAACCCCAGGGGCTGGAAAGCTTCCCAAGGGATTAAAAGCTCTTCAAACATCATTCGCCCTGCAACTGAAACCAAAATTTGAACTTAGTTCTTTGGAAGTGAAACTTTAGTCTGCTCACCCCAGCGACCTCACGTTAAGGCACCATGTGAAGTGCCTGCCTTTTCAGGCGAAGGCTTTCTAGTCTGTGGATGGAGAGCTGCAACATGGATGATGCCTGTATGAGGAGCTGGGAGGCCTCTGAAGGAGGCAATTAGCAGCAAGCTGATACCTGCTGATACCTGCATGCTGCATGAGGGTGAAAATGCAGGTAACATGAATGAAGTGGGAGCCCACGCACATAGGAGGGGCTGTGGGCTAATGAGGCACAGGCAGCTATGGAAATGCCCTCTGGCACTGCTTGCACGCAGGGCCATGCAGCAAGGATACCCACCCTGGGCACCCATCACAGCTCATCCGTCAGGATCCATCCCCAGGAAATGTATAGATAGTTGGGGTGTGTTTGATCACACACAGAAGTATATCTAGCCATACACATGCGTGTGGAGTACCCTGACTGGGGAGGAAGATGATGGGTATGGATCTCATCATCAAATGGGGTGTATAAACGCACATGTGGCTCCCATGTGCTTTCCTCCACGTGACACACAGGGCTCGTGGTCTCTGTATGTGCCTTACCTGGCTTTATGAGAAGCTGCATAGATCAGTTTGGGAAAGTGCTTGGGATCCTCAGCTTCAAATGAAGGAAGGGAGAAAATCTCCAACAGATCCAGGGTTTTGGATAGCTGCTAGACCCACTTAAAGTAAAACACAGAAAACACACCACAAAACAGTGAATACGGCACTTTTCTTCCATGATTTCTGAAAAGGGCAATTAATGTCTTTGCCTGTGCTGCAAGAAACTCTGAGACAAATCTATCCTTCAGGTCACAGGAAGCGGTGACATAGAGGCAAACGAAAACCAGCTTTCCATTCAGTTCACATCTGTGTGGCTCCCACCGCTAGAGCCAAGAATGTATTTTTCCCCTTTAATTTTAATCATGCATGCAGCAAATGAGAACTATGTAGCACACTCTTTCCAAGACAGAGTGACAGACACCCTGTCTCCTCTTCCTAATGGCCCTCTGGGGCCGCACCATTCCTGACCGCTCAAAGTGCACAGCTTTGCTGACACCGTACACAACTTGACAAGTAACAAGTACAAGATGGTGAAGGAATTTCCTTCTCTCTACCCCCCCCCCCCCTTTTCTTTTTTCCTCCCCCTTTCAGTTGCACTGGATCTATATAAACAAATTCTATCACTGACTTTGCCAGCAGATGAGTTTTTCCATCTGGGAATATTTCATTTAAAATAAGGGATTGGAAGCCCTTTGCAAGAGATGGGTAAACCCAGCATGGACACATCATTCTAAAATAAACTGTAAAAAAGCCAGACCAAAATAAAACACAAGATAAAGAGTGAGAGAGAGACACTGACTAAGGGACCTACAAGAGCTTTACCATTTCTAGCTGCTCTGGGCTTTCTTAGAGAGAAACCAGTTGCCGTCTCCAGAAGTGATGGAAACCCCTGGCTTTGCCCTGGTGTATCTTGATGCTGGGAGCATCTGGATGGGGGAAATAACTTACAATCACTTACTGATCCCTCTCCCCCCTTATTTCAAGTAAGATGCTCCTCACAGGACCCCTCAGTGGCTCCCCAGCAGCCAGGACCAGGCAGGGATAGCAGCTAAGGGAGGGGGGCTAAAACCCACTGTATAGTCCTCATGCATCTATGTAAGTGCAGTAGTCCCTGGGTGGATTTCATGGGATACTGCTAGATCCCCAGGACAGACATGGGCCACCTTGGGCTGACCACAGAAAGGAGAATACAGAAGAAGGTTACAAGGTCATTTACGAGCCAATAGCCATTGTTTTATGTTTTCCAGCATCCACTGGCTAAATAATCTCACCTCATCAGATTTACCTCAATACAACCATCTTATGAAGCTTTCTGTCAGGTAAACTACTAGTAAAGTTGAGCAAAAGATTACATGTGAATTCAGGCAATGCCCTGGAGGACAGGGGGAAGGGGTAGCCATTTTTTCCTACCAATACTTTATGAATTCAGCGAGACAACTGCACTTTACTTTCAGTCAATATACAAGTTCTTTGTTATTGTCTGGGTGGAGCCTGAAATTGCCTAATTTTACTGATTCAATCCATCTTCTGCCAGTCAACAAGAGCTTTCAGCCTAGACAAAGACTAAAATAAAGCATACCAAATAAAACCCATGGACATATAATTGTCATTTCCCAAAACGCTTCTTTCAGTCCCAGCTTCTCAGAAAACTACCCAAGCATTAAAGCTGCTGCTTCTCAGGGAAACTAATTATAACTCACCCAAAAAAAAGTGGAAAAAAAAAAAAGAAAGGAAAAAAAGGCAACCCACACATCTAACTGAATACATAAAGGATAATTATGTCATTAAAACTAACAACGTTTCAGATGGCGAAAGAATCACAAGGCAAGAATGGCTGTGTTGGACACCATCAGGCTCCCATCAGATTGCTCACAATGAAAGCGCAGCCGTCACCAGAAGAATCTGATCCTTGTGTGTTTCCAGCGATAGGGCTCAGATGTGCGCGCTGGTATTTCTGAGCCCTAGCAGAGCTGAAAGTGTCAGCAGTTCATTGCTTGCTGTCTGGACTGAATTGATTCTTCGAGCTCCTTAATGATACACAGGCGGCCAATGCTTCATCTACCAAGTTGATTGCCATCCAAGTAAGTATAAGCTTTCACATAGCTGTAAAGAAGGATCCTCCTCACATAGGCCAAGGAACTGCTCACAAAGGCTCTATTTAGCCAGCACAGCTTCATCTTAGTGGCATGGGCACAGCAAAACAATCATCCTTTTAAGAAAAACTGAGTCCTGGAATCAAAGAAACCCAGTGGGTGCTGTGAGGAACGCAGGCAGCAGGGTGTAGGTATGCTTTTTGGCCTCAATTTATCATGAAAAAGAGTTGCTATCTCTATCAGTACCACTGCACAACCCCAAAGAAATCATAAGAGCATGTTTTCTGAATAACTTCAGTCATTCCCTAGCCTAACATTGCCGACAGAGAGCTTGATAAAACAAGTTCTTCTTTGAGCAGCTGAGCTAATGAAACTCAGTTTCATATGGATTTCTGTTATGTACCCCGCTGTATCAATCATCAAAATTAGCCTGTAACAGCCGAGTTACACCTTTGGGTTTACTCTGCACCCCTCAGCCCTCCTTCCTGCCATGATATTCTCAGGTTTTCTTGTATTTGCTTCAAAAATAGTCACGTCCTTGAAAAACTGACAGTGCATGATACTTCCTAGGCATCCCTCCCTTGATGCCGTCACCTATTCACCACAGTGGTCTCACTTATTGCTGTTTCCCATCTGACACCCTGCAGTTCCCCTGCGATCCCTTACAAGTCTTCAGTGACAAAACCTTTCCTTTTCCATTGCTTTGGGGTGAGCAAGAAACAGCCCCTGCTGTGGCTGGTTTCAAGCAGATAGGGTTTGTACATTGTATGTTGGGGCGAACAGAAAGGGCAATGGCTGACTGATCACAGCTTTACCTTGAGGGGACACCAATCAAACCTTTGGGAAACTTCCACCAGTCTTTGTGACATCCCTAAAAATGGTAACGTCTTTGGGAGGCTTCCCTTCCATTCCAGATTGGACGAAATTTGCTGACAGTTTGAAAGTTGCATGGAGAAGCGACAGATGGACAGACAGCCACCGCGACTGCATAAGCCCCATTTCCTTAGAAAACCAGACTGAAAATAGGAGAAAATACACTGGCTGAGAGATTTAATTAACATAAACATACAAGGGGTTTAGTCCATTAACCTACTTACTGGTCTAACAATGGCGTGAGGCGTTCTGTTGCCTTTTCTGATAGAAAATAACTCGGCGCTGCAACTTTCTGGCTGAAAAGAGCTCCTCAGACTCTGAATTCCTGAGCAAAAGACACCCTTTTCCTGCTGCTTCTTGGCATTAGTCAAGAGTCGCCTCTAACAGACACACAGAAATCTCTTCAACTTGTCATGTGGGTTTTTCTCCTTCTCTCTGTTTATTCGTATTTAACTTGGAAGAGCTGCAGACTGGATAAGGATATTAAGACTCGCATTTGAAACAATGCGTTATGTATTAAGGGTATAAATCAAAGCAGTGATGTCAGTGGAAAGACTCTCATCAAATTCAATCAGTTTGGAGTGTCAGTTAATAGAGCTTCAAAACCTGGTGAGAAAGTGTCAGAGCATCTCATGTGACTGAGGTCCTCCAGTCAGCTCAGCTGGGCCACCCTTTCTCTGCTGGAGCCAGATCCACACAGCACAGTGCAGTGACTTGCAGGAACACCAACCTGAAGAAAGCCCTCTAGTAATACAGCTGATAAGGATGCTTCTAGCATTAGTGCAGACTGTGGTACCTCTGCTTTCAAAGGATACAGTCTGCAAAAGCTGTATGCCCTGATAACATGAAAATGAATAAAAATCTTCCTTTGATCAAGCTCTGCTTTTGGGATTAATATTCTTGGGTTTACCCATTCAGGTTAGGCGGTAGCTGGGATGTCTGTCTGAATGCTGCCTTGGCTTTTTGAACACCTTGACCACAGATTAGGTACATCTTTCTTCAGTAATTCCACACAACCTTTAAGTCACTCCCTTGTCTATTAAATGACCCACTAGAGGAACCTGTCCAAGTGAAATGGAATTTACCCAATGGAAAAAGCCAGTACAAGCCCCATCTAAAATTCACCTTAAAATGTCTTTGACAAAGTGGTGAGCAGACCCGCTTTGGGAAGTGGTATGAAATTAATTCCATCTAAATATCAGAGGTGCTCGTTCTATGAAATAGTGACATATCACATGTACACAGATTCAGCATTTTTTGGTTGAACTGTTAGTAACCTTTTTAGCTCTGTGATGGCAGTAGGGCTACTGAGAGACTGCACTGATAATTGCAGCAATATGCAAGGACAGCAGAAACTAAAATCGCTCTAATTCGTTTAAAAGTGCCTAATCCTCTGCCCAAGGAAATGAATGTCATAGAAGAAGATTATCTGAGATAGGATACTGCTGGGAGAGCTCAAATCTTTTTTGATCTGCTGCCCTGCTCCAGGCAGGCTGTTTTTTCAGCCTATGTAGTGCAATCACACAGAGGAGTTCTTGAACTTTTCATGACCCTAAAATTTGTCCCATTATTTGGTTTTCCACATGCAGTCATCTTACAAGCACCCTGGCCTTCCCCAGGGGTCTGGGCAGACACCACAGCCCGACAGAGACTTATGGTCAACCCTTGCAGCCTCACCAATTTGGGTTAGCGCCCTGACGAACACTCCAGAAGCGAAGTCAGCTCCTCCTCTTGTGCATCAGCACCTCCATCCATTCCCAATGTGCCAGCTCGCAGTCCTTAGAGCAGTGTTCTTCAAAGCTTCCTCTTTGTTGCTTCTCCTGCAAAGCATTGCCTATGGGGAACGAATGGAGAGATGTCAAGGTCAGCCCATGACTGACAGTCAACAGCTTTGATTTCTCCTCCTTCCCTCTTGCTCTATTACAGTCAGTTTAGCCTTTCCACAGATGTTAATTTCATTGACTGTTCCACCTTGACATACATTTGGACTGTGAAATTTGGAAGGCAGGCCTGCCTTCTTGGCTATTTGCACATCTCCGATACACATAGACACTACAACAATGTAAATACAGGTCAGCAGCCAAGTCAGTGACCATGGGGCTGCTAGGGAACGGAGTTCACATGAGATAGGTGAGAATTTCAATATCTTGCAGAGATTTTTGTGATGATGAATAAATTCAACCCCATCAAAGCCACCTTCTGCTGTAAGAATTTCGGTGGCACAGTCACTTCAGAAAAGCATTTTGTTTTTCTCTGGTCTTTCAATGTTTTTCCCACAAATATGATGTAAAAACTCGCACTTTATTTCTACAAACTTCGTGATGCAGGCAGCAGGAAAACACAAACAGCTTAAGTACTTGTGAGATCTGCCCGGGGGACGAGATGAAAGAAAAACAAGAGCTAAACTTAGCAATGGAAAAGGAAACAGGCTATCAGGTGCAGAGGGACCTCTTGGGAGTTGCAAGGGCTTGGTCTTTCCAAAAGGAGGAGTGTAAGCAATTAGAAGAATAGCCACAGCAGTATTTATGCTTAAGGAAATGGGTGAATCCTCAATTTCCTAGGTTTCAGCAACGTGGGATAAGACAGCTGTATGTTTTCAGAGCTTGTGTATGGGTAGTTACGCACCAGAGACAGTCGCTTTTTTACTGACACTGTGAGGATACCAGAGACACCCATTTTCCACGGGCATCAATCACAAGTGTCTTCCACCTTCCTCTTTCTCAGCACATTCTCTGTGTTGTAAACAGTAAGGCAAACTATTCAGGCAAAGCACGGAGATGGCAGGGAAGTTTCTGTTACAGCAAGTTAATGTGGGTTTGGTTGTTCAGCAGGAACCTAAATCTACCTAGAAGGCACCCAGATGCTGGAAATGAAAGCAAGAGGTGTCAGTGGGCTAGAGGGGAGCCTGGTGCTCCCAGAGGCGTGCATCCCAAAAGCACCCTGACAAAGCTCCCTAACTACTCAGCAGCCACAAGATGCTAAAGTCAACTGAAAAGCTGAGGGGGAAGGTGGTGCAGGAGAAGAGAGACATTTGCGCCTTATGCAAGTGGCTGCTGGATGGACATTTCACCAGAAACCTCACCACATTTCCCCTTGACGAATGCTCAGACCAGCTCCACAGGCAATGCTGAAAGATGAGGCAGCACCTACCTTTAAATGACTTTTACATCAAAATCCCAGGTAACGCCAGCAGCGCTACAAAGCCCCTTTGAGAGCCCTCACTGAGGCAGAAACTTCCATCCATGAGCAGAGCCAGGAGCAGGAGTTCCTGCAATAACTGCCAAAAGCAGTTTCCTCATAAACAGCAGTAATATCAGAGAGTCTCCTGGACCTCAAAGAGAAACCAGTGGGCCAAGGACCTGGTCGCTGGGCTGCCCCTGTCCAGGGGATGCTGCTCAGGATATGAATCATGGAAGCAGGACAGTCACATCCTGTTATGAGAACACTGTTTATTTTCCCTGCTCCTTCAGCCCTGGACCTCTCTGCTGTGCCTGCCACCAAGGCTGCCAGCTGCGGAGGTTGTAAGGTGGACGCCTGTCAACAGGAACTGAGCTATAATCACTGATTCATTCCACAGCGGCTCCTGAAGCAACCATCAGCTGGCAGCCATGCTCGGAGAGCAGCCAGGAACCTGCAAGTCAAAAGCTTTTCCTGATACTGAGTGGTTATTTGCTGTCAACGGGAGTACAAAGCAATGGGAAGGTTCTATTCAGATTTGGTAACCTCTCCATAGCCACTGGCCTTGCCTAGAGGTAAATGGTTGGCCAAAACCAGCAGCTGGAACAGGCTCCCTTCCTGGTACACACCAGCTCTGACCTAGTTTTGGTATGCGAAAATCAGCTGGTTGAGAAGACCGCCTCTGCCTCCATATCAGTCCTTAACAGTCTGCGATGGACTCTGGAGCAACACGCATTAACTTTACAAATGTTAATTTGTAGGTGATTTTCTGGTCAAAGACAACAGGACAGTGATGAACACAACAGTTAAACTGCATAATGCAAGGAAGAACTGCAGCCCCCAGTTGTGCTGCTCATCACATGCTCCTCAGCCAAAGACTAAATGGGGAAGCCTTGGTTTATTTAAGCGCAGTAGGAACATTACCAGTGCCTTCTATGGGAGCAGAGTTTCATTGCACAGCTATACTATATACCTGCAATTAAACATATAATACTTGAACTCCCAAGACTGTGTCCTCATTGCTGTAGGATGCTGGTATTTAAGGGAATCGTTTACCTTTGTCAAGATCTTATTAAAAAATAGGATTAATGTTTAAAAAGCTTCCCCCTTGTGTAAAATTAGCCATTTAGAGCAGAAAGGCAGTGGGACTTGTACAAGCAAGCATATTCTGTCAAAAGCAAACCTTAGGTTAACTGGCACACACAGTAGAGAGCTGAATAAGGCCAGAGGAAATAATTGTACAAGATACCTCCCCTAAAACATATTAAGATCCAGTCTTCCTGCCATAGACATAAATCCTCCTGACCTCAGCAGGACTGAGCTCAGTGGGTACTCACCTTGCTGAGCCCTTCTGCTCCCCTCACTGTAGAAAGCAGGATCAGCCCCAGGTCCAGGCATTCAGGGACCTCCTGTGATGCTTGTGGCTTCCCATGGGACCCAGAGAGCCACCAGGCAGAGAAGTGGCATAGAAAAACACTACATTTGTATTAAGCCAGAATCACCCCCATCAGACAATTTCACAGGCACTCTATAGAGCGTCTTTTTGTCACTCTCACTGCTAAGTCATCACTATTTGAAGCCTGGTTCAGCACAAACCACACAAGGAAGTCTTTACATGAAAATGAGCACCTGAAGATCTTTCCAAGCAGGAGAGACTATGAGACCGGAGAACGTGCCACCATCCTTCCGGAGGTACAGGTACCCCAGTCCTCTGGGGACACTCTGGGGGAATACCATAACATGAGCACAGCTGGTAAAACAGTGAGATGAAGAAGTGAAAATGATGTCTATTTTACACACTCTGGGGCAAGCTCTTGACCACAAGTAGGAGTCAAGCAGCAGTTTACAAGCGAGGCGCTGCGTGCATCAGGAACGTTACCTTCAACCACCCCCTCTGCTTTCTCAGGACAGTGAATGATTGTAGCTCTCTGAGCAGAGCAGCAGAAGTTTTCTAGCCCTGTCTGTATCACAGTGAGAAGCCCCGGTGACTTGCGCCAGGTCAACTTCAAGTCACTAGAAGCTCTGGCCCAGGATGGCAAGAGACACTTCCACTGCCCAGGGACTGAGCTGTTCCCAAAGCGAGGGCCATGACTCCATGTAAATAACTCCATAAAGAGTATTTACAAGGCTGATTAAAGTTCAGTTTCATACAATGTTAGTGCGACAGACCCAGTCATCCACATCCACAGGGAAACAACTGCTTCCCATCCCACTGGAAGCAGGGTTCCCTCTTATAAGTCTACCTGTCTATTTGTAAGCGAGGTGAAGAAGCAGGCAGAGTAATATTGCATTTCTAGCACCTACTCCTCAAAATTTGTGTTACTATAAAAATGATCCCAAGTTATTCCAGATTCGCATCAGTATTTCCTTTATCTCAGCAAGTGGTTTATCTAGGAGAATGAATAGGAGAAAATTTGGCTCCCTTCATGCTGTTAATACAGTTGAATGATTTGGTAGGTGAAAAAAATAGTACCTCTGTAAGTGTCTTTACAGGCAGAACAACCTCCCTCAAAGAACTTACAAGGAACATAGATGCTATTAGAAGCAAATAAATACAATTTCCCCATCAAGGAGCTGTAGAACTCCTCTCTGAAACAACTGTCTGGGGCCATATGACAGCAATGTACTTACCAGCAAAAGGCTCTGGTGGGGAGCAGGTAAAACAAGCATTAGATGAAGGATCAACATCTCCCTGTGGGACTGTACACACAGAGCGAGAAATTCTATATGTGCCAGGCCTGTTGGGAGCACACTCTTTTTTATAAACATTCCCTGATAACAGCTTAACGCTAAATAATCCCAAAGCCTGTAGAGCTGCCTTTCACTCCAGTTTGCTTTAGTGAAGTCTCATTACTCAGTTTGCACAATGGAGATGTACAGAGAAATGAGGAAATGGGAAGAAAATAGGAAAAACCTGAGATGAGAAGGGTATTTATGGCAGCTGCCTTCATTCCCTAGGAATAAGGAAGCAGCAGCACTACAGGCGCAGCAATAACAAGACCCCAAATCCTTTCTGCTTTTGTAGTGTGCTTCAAAAAGCTGTCATTGTCTTTAACTAACACCGCTCCAGAATGGCCAAATAAAATCCTCCCCCAAATTATTCATCCACTTTTCTATGTCAGCTATATACTATAACTATGCTACAGTCAGTTCTTTTCACATGAGCATCTCCTTGGAAGACAAGCAGGCGTGATTACACTTGTTTATGGATCCCTACCGGGATGCTTCCATGTGACCCTGCTAAAAACAATTCTTCCACGCTCCTTGGAGGGGAAGCAATGAGGGACCCTATGTGCAGCACAAGGCTTTGTCTTTATGAAGGGATTTGTCCACGAAATTCACAGAGACATACAGAGACCATGCTGATACTACAGCCAGGAGTCCTCATTAGTCACTTTCTTCTCTAATTTGAAATAATGCACAGCAAATTATACATCCTAGACAGTTTCCCCTGTGCTTGTCACTTTAAATCAGTTCAAGCCTGTAAATAGCTGACACAGATTAGGAAAAGGGCTGAACGCTACTGGGAAAGAAAGACTTATGCTACTCGAACAGGCAAGAACCACCCTCTCCAGTACCAGCGGTAAGTGACAAAGATTCAGTGCCTCATCTGCTACAAACACAGATTCCACAGAAGTTTAGGAAGAGTGCATGGGGCTCAGCACAAGGTCAGGCACAACTCTAATGTCCTTCTAGGTTTTAAAACTCACTCATAACAGGGTGAGACAGAGGCAAGGCTGCAACCTCTTCTAGGCGATGCTGGAGAAGGCATTCTGGAATTATCCTGGAGGCAGGCTGCTGCACACGGAGCCAGAGCAGGCGAGAGCTTGATGGTACTAACTAATCCAAAAAGGAAAATATAGGAGATATAAATCAAAGGTAAGTGACAGCTTTGGAAATCAGCTAGTCCATTGCACCCTGCCAGCCCCAGAAAAATCTGTATCTCCTTAAACCCAGAGGAACTGTCAAAGTCATTACGGAATAACTATGGAGAACAAAATATTGACTTCAAGTCCTTTGTGCTCATGAATCGCAGGTTTCATTTTCCAAGCAGCAACAGTTTCCTTGCTTATGTGAAAGCAATACCTCGGGAAGCCTTTCCCCACCAGTTTGTTCATGCCCATGGTCATACTGGTGGCCATAAAAAGTACCCCTGTTGTACGAATTTCCTTTAGCAAAAAACCACCCATTTTTTCTTGATTATCGTGTCCATCCTTTAAAAATATAAAAATAAAAGTCAACCAAACCAATTATTTTCCCATTCATTTTGTTTCATTCTGGTCTCCACACTCATTTCCCGCACAAACATACATACAAAATGAACAAGCTACTTAAAATCTAGGGTCACACGAACACCGGTGCAAATCTTGGGCCCAAAGGCTGAAATATTGCTCCAGCAAAACACCTTCTGCACTTCTATTGCTAGTTTGAGCCACCATCTGCAGCATGAGGGTAGAAGCATTAGGAGTGGAGACTGGAACAAAACTTATCTGTGAGGAAGCACAGATGTAATCCCGCTAATGCAAACAGGTCTTCTTGCATTGATGGTAAATTTAATCCACAATACTGATTTCATTCCCCTCGGGGGTCCAGATAACCATCTGGTATAAATCAGTCTGGTTCTTTTGACTTCAGTAGGATTATAATGCTCAATGCCAGTGAAAGAGCTCACCCAATGACTAAGGGATATTTACCCATTCTCACTTAAAGCTGGCAAACACTGTTAGTTCCAGTTTCCAACCAAAGCTGAACAAAAACTACTTCTAAACAATGCAAAAAGCAAAACCAGACATTGTTCCAGGTCAGCCTGAAACATTTAGCTCAAATTAAAATGAAAAGGCTTAGAATTACAGATGTAAAACAAAAGTTAAGCACTTTCTGTCAAAAAAAGAAAACCAAAACCCAGCAAACAGGAGGGGGACAGTGGCACCTGAATCTGAATGTTTAACAGTGCGGTGTCAAAATAGAAAGGCAAAGTTCTGGTTCAAAACCACTGAAATTAATAATTTAATTTAGGAAACAAATATCTATTTCTATGTTCTATTAGTAGAACAGGGCCAGTTCTACTCTTTGGCATGTGTTGTTCTTCAAAACCTCACTGTTTTCAGGCCCAGGATGAGCTGCCCAGGAGGGTACAAATGCTTCCTCTCAAGCAGTAGCTAGTTTGTATTTTTTGTGACCATAGCAGCAAGGGAACCCCACAATCCCATTCATCTCAGCTGCTCTGCTCTCAGAGTCTGTCCATTACCTTTGATCCCTTTGTATCATGAAATAATCTTGCAGCACCCTAACATTAGCAAATCTTGGACCAAGGAGAGTCCTGGTTTCCTATAGCTGAGCTGTATTTGATAAAAACATGAGAGATAGACCTGTGCACATGCAATTGCATAGGAAGTTACATGCTTAGCTATTGCATTCACCTCCTGCATCACTAGTTGTGTCACCAGGTACTTGCATACCCTACTCCGAATGCAACCACAGGATGCACAGTGGTGCACAGCTGGCAATAAGAGCATAGCTCTGTCTCCAGACTAGGTCACCTGGGGACACAGGCCCAACCAGCACCAAAACACAGACCCCTTACAGTTCAGCAACATCAGGAATAGACCTTTATGTCTGATGTGAGCTAAAGGCTATCCAAAACCTTGTATTAGCTGTAAGGGACCCGAATGCCTGGCTCTTTCACTAGCTTCTAACACAGACAAGCAGAGCTAAAGTGCTGCTTCTGAGTGAGGAGACCTTTGGAAAGTACAGCTGTTGAAATCACATTCCCAGTCCAGCCTACCTGTGGTGTGCCCTCCTCTCAGCTTCTGCTACCTCCCCTGTTCATAGCCAATGTGGTTCACTGCACCCATCTTCCCTCCCTCCTCACGCACCTCCTCGGGTCACAACCAGATAATTCTGCTGAAAACCAGCTCCTGCTTGCTCCCCATTACCTGCCTTCCCTGATTCTCGCCTGTATTTACTAACATCAAAAGGATAGGATGTCCCTGTACGTTATGGTAAACACAGGTCGTCAACATAAAAACATAACACCAACATAAAAAGCACAACAACTCCCGAACATAAGAAATGAACAACTGCAATTATTTAAAATGAGATGATATTTGGATAAAATAATCTCTCACCTTGTAGAGTTTGCCATGGATTCTCTTGCAGCGCTGTGAGTTCTTGCCTCCAGGGAAGACATACCCAGTGTCCAAATGAGTTTTGGCTCCTGCTTGGTATCGCTTGACAAAGGTTTCACTCCTGCCAATATAACACTTCTTTTGGTTCATGTTGCACAGTGTGACGGTGATCAGGAGGAGGATACTCATACCAGGGACTAGCATGAGTATCCTAGACCCTGGATGTGTGCGGCCCTTAAAACCATCTGAATTCAGCAGACACATAACGCTCAAGTGCAGCAATAGCTACTTGGCACTGCCTGTTTCAGAAGCAGAGTTTATTGCCTCCTCACAGCTGATGCCTGGGTGGTATCAGCCTTCTGGAATCTGGCCTTCTTTCTAGGAACTTTGTTTTACCGGTCACAGTTCCATTTGCTCTTCAGAGTCCGAAAGTGAAAACCAAGAGTGAAGTCTGCTCCAGGATCCTCCAATTGGTGCTTCCCATTTGACTGCTATCCTCTCTGATTTTGTTGCCAGGAGTTTAACTTCATAATGGATGGGTTTGATATTGCCTTTCCAGAGCTGCTCTCTGAAAAGGAATTTTAATTAGAGTTGATTTGTGCAGAATTCCAGTGGGACTGATCCTGAGAAATGCTCAATAGGGGCATAGTTGACTCTCCCAGCAGAAAACAACCGTCATTTTCAACATGCGAGGTGACCAAAGAGAAGCACCAGCTTTTGGCCCTACAAGGTTCTGATTTTCAGTAGAAAACAAGTAAAACTTGGCATCAGCTTTGAGACATAAAAGTAGTATCTACTTATTCGTTAAATACATTTCATGTTGAACTAAATGGGAATCACCCTGTTCAAGGACAACAGATTTGTGTCAGCTGGACAGTCAGAGAAGGCCTAAAGGTACCTTCTTTTGGGGGTGAGGTGGGGGGGATTGGATTTTCTTTGCTTTCCCAACAAGCTTTAGAGAATGGCTCAGCCACGGCCCAAGCCATTTTACGATTATTTTCTGATATAAAGACACATTCCAGGTCCCAGAAGTGGGGACTGAAAGGGAAAGGGAAACTGAGAGAGGACTAGACCAAAGAAACGAGAGGGTTGCCACCCACCAAAGCTTTCAGATAGATAAACGAGCTTTAAAAGCAATATAGATCCAGTGTCCGTCCTAGTTCCATAAAATACACCTGGGTTGGGAGCACTGGTTTTACCACCCAGCTTTCAGGCATGGGTGGCTGTTCCAGCAGAGTGCAAAGGTAGCCTGGCAAACATCTGCCTGCTTGGGGAACAACGTCACCCAGCGTGTCTGATCTCTGGGTGCATCGCGCACTGTAAGACTGCAGAATCAGTCATTATCCAAAGGGCTGACCCACTTAAACTCACTGTTGAGTTGTCCAGCATTCACACATCTCATGTCTATAGCATTGCTGGTCTTTTCCTACCACAGTCTTACACTTTTCCTGTATAATAATCATATATAACTGTGTATGTGTATGCAAAGTGAGACAAATGATGTTTCCTTGCAGTTGCAAATCACGTATTTATAGCTATATGACTTTTGGTGCAGATTTTCCTTTTCCCTTTGTTTTTCCCAATATAAAGGTCCTGTTAGGAAGAGTCCCAAGGAAAATCTATAGATTTGTTACAGTGACTCACTGTTACTATGCCCCATCCAGGCTGTTCTTATATAAGGCTGAGTCATTCATTAGCGGAACCTTTGCAAAGAAAGAAGAAAATAAGGGTTTTTTCAACAAACCTTCAGGTCTCAGTTTTCTCTGTTCTAGAAACACAGGTTATGGCCTCATCAGATCTCAGATATGATTCCCTGTGACTTCCCTGTTTTTCTAGTATTTCTTTTATACTGCAGCATCCTTACACCACCGAACTGACCTGGGTTTTGGGCTACCACATAATACATTTTCAAGTGAAATTGGTTCTCTTGGAACATCATCTTCCATTTCATATGCTCTGGGCATTTCGTATTTACTTTCCAAAGCCCCAACAGCACACATGTCACCAAGATATATTTGCCTCCCGGTGCATATAAATGCTGCTGTTTGGGAAGTTATTGCTAGTTTAGACCTTCGACTTGCATTGCCTTATACACAGCCATCACCCATTAGCTGCCCAGCCTGCCTGATCTGAGGAAGCAGAGCAGACATACGCATCTGCCAACTTACTGTGAACCTGAACAAGTCCCCTGGGGGCTAAGATTCCTGCAGAACTCCTTCCCAGATCTTTTCTGCCAGGCTCTATAAATGCAACACATTTGGAACACAATGCTAGTCCTCCTCTGTTTCCAATCAAACCTTATTGCTGTCAATGACTTTATGTGGAATTCAATCATCATCTTCACACCATTTTTAATGTGGGTTTTCTTCATCTTTTGGGTTTGAAGCCCTCACATTTTGACAGGAGAAAACTGTGGTCCACAACACAGTTCCCTAGGCTTCAGTGGCAAATCTCGACTACAATGTTGATGAATACTACCCAAATGGCAAAAACTAAACCAAATTTACCACTTTCCCAAGAGCAGGATTGAGGATCCCATGTGACTTCAGCCACCCTTTGAAAGGTGATCAAATAAAATAACCTGCCTTGGCTTTTTATAATTATATAGTAAAGTACAATGCAGTGCTTTTGTCCAGTGGGAAAACAAAGTGAACACTGAAGGACGTGCTCGTTAGTGACTGGCAATTAAATTATATGCGGTGAAGTGCAATTTATCTCTCAGGAGGCTCTGATGTTTGTGTTTGTACTTACTTTGCTCAGTAGACAGCAGTATAACTGTGCAAGCTTCTGTGTGTGGCAGCTGCCAATGAACATTTACTTGGAGGGAAAGTCTCTGGGATTAGGCAGAGAATTCAAACCCCACATTCAGTTTGAATCTCAGCCCTGCAGCTGGCTCTTACACCTCTGAGATGCCCATCTATCAGATCATATCCAACTCTTCCCAGATGAGAAGCTGTCCCAAAGTAGCTAATCACTGTCATGTTTGCTCTCAGCCAAGAGCCAGTCAGGGAACACACATCTAAGTCGTTTCGACAATGGTATCAAGTATCTCTGTTGATGGACGGACACCAAATATTTAGCTCCAAACAAGAAGATGCTTCAGGCTGAAATACAGTGAGGCCACAATTTCGGAGAGACTTTAAGCCAGGATGCACAAGCGGTCCCCTCCCCAGCCCAGCAGCCACCTCTCATTGCTGCCTCTCACCTACCTTTTGCTAGTGTTGCCCCAGGCATCCCTGCAGCCTCACAGTCCACGGGGTGAAAGAAGCGATCCAGCGAAAGATAACCAGACAACAACAAAAAGCAAAGGTCTCAGCATGGATGGGTGGTCTGAGCCCCACCACTGCACAGCCCCAACAGCACATCCAAGGCCACCATGGGGAGGTGGCAGGGCAGGACTCTGTGGGTAGGAGTAGGATTGGCTCTCATAGTGACAGCTAATGCCAGAGGAAATTGCTGGGGACCTGTGGTCACAGCTGGGGAGGGCAGGCAAAGCCCCTGGTGAGGGGTGAGACAGGAGAGCACCAGCCAGGCAGCACATCGAGGTGAGCTCTCAAAGATCCAAACATGTGTATGGTTTTTTTCCATTGAAGTCTCACATGAATATCTGTGACAGTTTTTCCTACTTTAAATAAGTACTTCTGCTTGTGTTTTACCTTAGTCTTACTAAAATAAACAGGGAATTCATCACAGAATGAAGGCATTTCTTGTCCTAAGGATGTAGTGAAGTGTAGTGAATCTGCAAGCTCTAGATCACCTTTAGAATTCCCCCAGCCCTGCATGCATGGTGTTTTCCAGAGTATCTAAGGGGTACAGGAATGTGCCCCAAAGAAGTTGCATGAGATGCTTTGAGAGATGGCGTTATGGGTCAGAAGGAGAAGGAATCTGAGCAGTGCCTGTCTGCACCCTGAGCATCGCAGAGTTTGACATGTCAACAGCGTCTTAGACTGAGGCAACCTGCAGCAGGAGGGATTTCAGCCTCTCAGCATTGACACATCCAGTTAAGCTGAAAGCACAAAGAATACACCAACTATTTACTTTGAAAACTGAAATCCGATCTGCCCGCAGCCAGTTTTGCACTTGCTTTTCTGTTGACACAAGAAAGTCAATATTTGCTATTCCCTGGCTCCTATGGGCTTGCCACAAACACATACTTGCACGAGGCTCAGCACTACCAGGGTTTCTTGACAGTAAGCCAGAAAATGTACACAAAGGTTTCATAAACGAGTGGGAAACCTCTCCCCAAACTCCTGATTCTCATGGACAATTGTTTAGAGGGATTTGCCTCACTTAAGTACTCTGTAAATACAACTTTGAAGGAAAAGATGCTGTGTTTTAGCTCTAGATCAGCCTGAGCCACACCATAGCTCGTGTTGAAACGAACTTCTGAAGAGAACCCCGTGACAACAATTCTGTCAAGCCAGGATCAGCTGAAGAAATGTGGATTACATCTGCCCCATCGAACCCTGTTATTATCATTACTACTTCACAGCTCATTTTTCCTTCCCAGCGCAAGGCTCTCCAAGCACAGGAATTCGCTGAGCTTCTGGTAAGTTGCCACGCACGCTAACAAAGCTGGCATTTACCACGGCTCGGCATTGCAGCCGCTGCGTTCCCGATCCCTGCTTCTGTCTGGGAAACACAAAGGCAGGCACGGAGGAGGCACACAGTCAATATTGCCTATTGCCACGTTTCCCCCTTCTCCAAAACCCATTCCCTGCACCTTGCCTCTTTTCCCTTGCCCACATGCTTTGGGCATGCCTACTTAAGATAACCCTCTTGGCAGCACAGGCTGGAGGTCTGCTCTCCCTCCTGCTGCAAGCTCTGTTTCCCTGGCTGGTCTTTTCCACCCATTCCTGCACCCTGTGGTGACAAAGATGAGTGCTGCGAATGGACCCACTGCTGACAGTCGGTGCTCGCACCAAAGGCAATGTGGTACTGTAAGAAACAGCTTTGACAAGCGCCAGAAGGATCTATTCATCATGTCCTAGAATGGGCATCCCCCACAGCTACCAGCTTTTGTGCAGGTTTATATAAAAAGGAAGGTTCGGAGCCCCCGTCAGCTCTGCCTCCCTGCTCAGCTGGCAAACTCTGTGACATGTTAATGTATAAGTGAGCAGTCCAGCTTCTTGAAAGCTTCAGCAGCAGCTTCTTTAGTTCATTTTTCCATTAATGAAACATAAGGTTTTTAAAGGTCATATTATCACAGGCTCTTGGTGCTTGCAGCACATCGAATTCCACAGAGGTGGCATTTGGTTTTGCTGTGGTTGCCCATCACAGTCTGCTCATTCTTTTCTTTTCTCCTGGCAGTATTAATGAGATGATGGCTCACCTCCATATTTCTGGTGCTTTGCATTAGCACACTTTGGAAAGAACTACATAGCTCCTAAAAGTGTTACAGAAACCTAAACCAGTCGTGAAAAGAACTTACATGCTCAGAAATCAACTTAATCTTCCTTTACCTCCTTAAGAGTGTCTTTGATGACCCTTGAAGACAAAGCAATTCCTCTCATTGACTAGGAACACGCTGAGTTTCTTTTATAGGCGCCCAGTAGTGGGGAACAAACACCCACAAATACCATGTCCTGTTGCCCAGGCTTCACTCCTCTATTGAGAGGAAGAGTGAAGTGTGGAAAAAGACAATAATTATTAATATAGCTAATTTTATGCAAGGACTAAGTTCTACTATCGTCAAAGTAGAACCTGACTCCAAAGACTGACTATTGCCAGCTTTTCCTTTGCGTACATTAAATGAGGAATAAGAAAAACAGGGGTCTTCTCTCTTTCCTTCATTATGCCCCTCATTGAAGTGTAATTGTTGAAGTTGCTTGAAGACATTCTTATCCTCTTCAATTCTTTCTTTCCCACAGCTGCAACAGGCTGTGGCATTGGTGTGACAGTGGAGAGACCAGCCCCAAAACCCCATGAACAAATAACTTGAGTTTCTTTCTGTTGGCAACTCTGTGGACTTCTTCATTTTTTTTTTTTTTTAGTTTATTTTATACATTTACCTTAAAAATCTTGGATATACAAAATGCACAGGACAGCTCTTTTCTTCACCTTCACCTACTGTTCAAGGCCGCAGTGTTCAAGGCCAGGTTGGATGGGTCTTGGGTGACATGGTTTAGTGCACGCTGTCCCTGCCCACGGCAGGGGGCTGAAACTGGATGATCTTAAGGTCCTTTCCAACTGTAACTATTCTATGATATAGCTCTGTACCAGGCAGTACTTTTTCCACCTTCTCTTTTACAATGCTTAAGTTTTTAATGGATGTTTTTCTCCCTGCTGTTTTCCTTTCCGCTGGGGCTTGCTAAAGCTCACATGTCCTCAGGGGCCGATTAGAGGGTCCCACCACCCACCCTATCAGCCAGGGGAAGGACACTACCCTAATGTAAGCTATCCTGTAAGTCATCTCTGCATTCTCCTTTGCGTGCCGCTCCTGTGGCTACGCAAACTCCACGAAGATTCAGGAGAAGCAGGAGACTGATGGTGTCCAAAAGTACACCAAAAAGATGACTAATGGGATCTTCAAATATTCTTAACAGGCCCATTTCCAAAACCAGATTCCCTCAGAAAATTGCACTGCTGTCACCTGCACTACTTGGCTTCTTTAAAAGCTTTAAACTTAGGAGCTCAAGCTTGGTGCAAAGAAGCTGTGATTTTTCCCTTTTTTGCCAGTCCTGTGACTGGGACTCACATGCTGCTGAAACAAGTGAGTTTTCCAGCCCCTTTCCTTGGCATGCAGCTTACCCTGTGCTTTAAATGACATGTTATTTATTCATTTTAACTCGCTCTGCCTACATCCTCAGAGCTTACCCAGACCGTGCCAAGTATTCACTAGCATCCCAGACCACGGTAAGCACCTTACCCCTGTACAGGCTGCATGTGTATGGATAACCTCACCGCGTGGTGCAGTTTGTGTTAGCACAGGTAGGGTAAAGGCAAACCCTCACATACAAGGAAGAGCTGAGGTCCTACAGGGACATTTCCCATGGCTCCAGACAAGCCTGAAAAAGCTCTGCCTCTTGCTCAGTTGAGCTCCATCGCCACCACTGCGTACAATGCTCTTATTGCAAAGGCCGGGGGTATTTCCCACAGGTTCTGCCTGCCCTGGGGCATCTAGGAGCACCCTGCAGGCAGTGCCAAGCTGAGAGCGACCCTGTGATTCACCGCCTTGCAAGTGTGGCTGCCCACTGCCACCCTCCACCAACGCATTTGTGGCACCTCTGCCACCTCTTCTTTTAGGGATGCTCCTGCCAAAAGGGTCAGCACACCCTTTCCAGGCCAGGGCAGCCTCCATGCTCCCATCTTCAATAGCTGCTGTCACTCTGCAGCTCCAAGGTCAGCCAGAGGGAAACTATCATAAGCACAATGAAGAATGGGCTGGTTTTATCCTGATAGGCACTAACAGAGCACCCAACAGCAAAACGTACCTTTGGGATAGAAAAGAAGGAGAGGCTGTGCAGTCTGGCTGGAGTTACACACGCAGCCATTTGGAACCCTAGGTAGCCCTCACTGCCACAACACACACCACACTCCAAGGCAAATCCAGCTGCATGCATCCTCACTGGAGCCTAAGATGTCCAAAACAACAGGTTTTGCCTTTTTTGAGCAAAAGAGGATCTAATGTTAATCAAGTTATGTCTCCAACCCTAAGCAAATCCACTTCAATATATATCCCCTTCCAGCAGGAAGAACATTCATTCTAAGGACTAAAAATTGCTTTTAGACTTTAGTCCTTCATAGACTACTGTCTCTCTAGGTTTCTCTCCATCATGAAGTTAAATTCCTCATTAGTTCCTTGCATTTTCCAAGGGGTCTATTGGAGAAACTGGATGAAGTAAGGCTGCTGACTACATGCACCCAATAACCCACACCTAGCATGCCTGTGCTATATAAAAAAACTCCAGTAACATTAACGGGGCTGTACATTCTTGGGGGGACTGCCCACACTCCGTGAACTTAGAGAACGGCAGTAGGTTAAACAGTTTCAGGCTGAGGAATTCTAAGAAAGCTTACATTCATCCTGACATACTTACGAAATGCTTAACTTACAAGCTTACAATTAACTTCAGATACACGTTGCATGTCTTGGGAATGACCGACTGTCCATTTCTCACATCCACCCCAGCCTTTGCCCATTTTATAACCTGTGACCAGAAAAGATGCAGTTATAACAAACCATCTGCTGCAAAGGCAAAAGGCTAAATTGGACTTAGGGGGCGGAATTTAACACAATACTCTCACAGCTCTGACAGTCCTTTTTGCAACACCAAAGCTGGAAAACAGTGCTCTTGGCTCTCTGATGTTCAGTTTTATCCCTCCGTAAAAAGGGATTAATAGTACTTACCTAGCCCACAGACATGTTGAGACAATTAGTCTACCGCATTTTGAAGTCCGCATCTGAGAGATGCTTTGCAAGAGCAGACTATTATTAAAAGCTCAGTCCTTTTGGAAAAGCAGTTAAAAATAATAAGTTGCGTTTTCAAGTCTGTTCTGTAGTCTTGTTTGTTTGTTTCACTGCTGGTCTTTATTGAATATTTCTTGTACCTTGTAAGAATTGCGTGGCTGCAAAACAAATGACAGCTGACTGAGAAGTCTTCATTCAAACAATACCAAAAGGTTGGGCAGATGAAGCAGAAGGAGGTCTTTGCCACCACCTGGGTCTTTTTCCTCTCTCAGCAGGTACAAACCTAGAAGGCAATAAAATGGAGCACCATAAATCACAAACCTACATGGCATTGTCTCACTTGATGCTTACTGCAGAGAACATGCGGTTTTTGTTACTAAGGATCTCTATTGGTGGCAAATTACTGTATGTGGATTCATTAAGTATGTTTTCTGTTGAGTATATGATTGTTTCACTTCCCCCTCCTCAGAATGCAAACACTGCTGTGCATCACCACAGTGTGAATCAGGACGGCACTTCCAATCTCACAGGCACATCCAGAAAGCCAAAAATGGCACTGATTATTCTTTGTTGGTTTTTTCCACAAGTTAAAAGCATCTCAAAAGATATTTCTTTACCACACAGGGCCGGAATCTGATCTTAGGAAAAGCATGGAACAGCAGTTCTGCAGAATAGAAGGAAATTATTCTGCACATCCCCTAGCAGAAGTGAGGACTTTGGTCCTCTGAAGATATTAAGTATGCATGAACCCCCCTCAGCATCCATCTCTTCCCTGCCTTGTTCCACCACCAGCGCAGGCCCCGCTTTCTCCCACTTGATGCTCTTCCAAACCAATAGCTGCCTTTCAGCTACCGCCTCTTCTCTGGCATCTTTTCACCTCATTTTCCCTGGCCAGACACATGCAGTCAATTAGAGAGATCTTTACTTGATGTTAGATACCTACAGGACCTCTCTCCTCCAAAGGCAAGCTAGAAAACATAGTGGGTATGTTTTCTAAAAAACATTTTTCTAAATTTCTAATATTTCTAATATTAGAATACTAATAAATTTCTAAATTTCTAATATTTTTCTAAAAAACATTTGCTCCTGCCCCCAGATTTCATGACTTCCGAATCATCTCACGGTACAAGCTAAAGAGATGCCTCCCAGGCAATTGTGAGTGACTGTGTGTCTGGTGTGGATTTTACTTGTGGAAAGACAAACCTTGACAATAGGCTGATAACACAGAGTCAAGCGCAGCTCTGGCTGAGCTGTTGCTACCTTGTGTCACAAACTCAGTACCTGTACAAAACACCAACAACCCAAAACAACCCAACCAACCAACCGAAACAAAACCAAAACCCAACCCAAACCAATCAACCCAAAACGCCCCAAACCCCCTTCCATCACGTTTTCTATCAGTCTTATAGTGCTTACCCTGAAGATCAGAACAGTTCCTTGGGTAAGTTTGCAATTAGAAAGCTTTACAATGTGCATTTCATTTACTTCAGAGACAAGAGCAAGCCCACCAGAGCCCTTCTGTTTTGTCAACTGCTTGAATCCCTGAAATTAGGCTTTTTCTTTTTACTACACAAGTCACGTTAGGAATCCGCTGGAAAAGAGCAGCCTCAGCCCTAGTCAATGTATTCATTTGATGCTTATGTAGCGTGCCATTAATATTTTGAAATTATTGGATCTCAGATCTTTTTAGGAACAAAAGACAAATGACATCTCCCCATCAGCACCAACATGAGACATCAGGCTTTTTAAATACTGTTATTCCCCCGTCCTCCGTTTCTTAGAATATCTTAACAGTGACTATATTGATGCATTTAAAATTACTGAGGAAAATGATTTCTTGGCTGTCACTTTGCCAAGTTTCACTGTGAAAATGTGTTTTTAGAGCTCCATTATGAAACTCTAGAAGTTGGGAGCAAAGAGCAAAACTATATTGGGAGGGCTATTGAGCTGCAGTCACAGTCCAGCAAAGCAGTTCACTGTGGTTATAGTTCATCCGATCCTGCTCATCTGGGGTCCAGACAGATGTGTTAGCTGAAAGACCAGGCAAAAGAATGAAGGAAGCTTTCTTGGAGACCAGTGTACCTGTGTGTGACTGCCTGTGCTTCACGGAGGCTGTAAGCTGGGGTGAGGATTCTGAAGAGCAGCAGTTGCAATGTTGTGATAGTGCTCTATGGCACAGCCATCTCCAAATTCAGTCTGAGGTAAGACTGAGGAGTCAAAAACTGTGATGCCAAGTGTCCTACATGTGGTTAAGAATGTCACTGTCGCGCTTTCAGGACGGCTTCTACACATAAGCAAAAAGCAAACTCTTTCATTGCAAAAAACATCAAAGCCACTGCTCACCTAAAGCCTACTTTTCTCAACTTTAATCTCCAAAACCAGCTTGTCTTAGAATGGGGTTGACAAGATACAATGAGATGCACAAGCAATTATGGCAAATTTACTGTTTCTTGCTGTATATCGTTGCTTCATTATTTCTCACTGTTGAACTTGGACCAACTTGGTGGAGTGAACAGATTTTCCAGCAGGTAATTGACTTCAAGAGAAGGCCTGGGATAATTCAAGCTGGCTGTTACACTGGGAATGAGTCTCCTTCCATTAATTAATCACTTGGGGGGGGATTTTTCTTTCTGAATAAACTCATTATTTTTAAACATATGACATTTAGCTGTATAAATAAGCTCTAGAACTGTGATTTTAAATGTGTGCTAACTGCAGGCACGGCATGCCACGGATAGCAGAGCCTCCTCTGCATTTTCTGGAGTGACTGTATCTTCTGATTACAAAGAAACGGGTGCAGGGAAATGAACTGACTTGTAATTTCACCCACTTATTACCACAATTTTGTTTACTTGCATGACTGTTGCATTTGAAGACATATGCAAGGAGACATCAGCTGTGTACCCAGAGAGGAACAAAGTGTACCCAAAGGAAAAAGAAGTATGTATGTTCAAAAAGGACAAACCCCAGCTAAATCTGAGAAAAGGATCTAATAAATCAGTCTTTCTAACACAGAGATGCTCCCTCTGGTTCAGAGGTTCTTTCATTCTAAAAGCTGGTTTTCACAGCACGAAGCTTGGGCAGATGTTCTCTTCCAAAGCTGCTTTTAACATCTGAGGATATTACTGCCCATGCTTCTAACAAGAGGTTACAGTCTCACAGCTAATTTTATCCTAAGTGGACTGAGATTTCTTATCAGCAGAGCCGAGTGGAAGTCTGCCTCCAATGGAGAAGCTGATTTGAAAGAATAAATCCTCCTATTAAAGCAAACGCCGAGTGTCTGGTAACACTTTCTAACCACAAGCCTAGAGAAAAGCCAAAGAACATTTTTCATACATTGAGCTATTAAAATGTGGGACTTGCTCCTGTATCTAGGGGAATGGGATTAGTCCTAGTGCTCATTGCCACAAAAGGTTGTGGTGGCAAGAGTTTTACCCTGAGTTCCAGAGATGAAATACATTGATAGACAGTAGATCTATTGGAACTGGATGATCTTAAGGTCCTTTCCAACCATAACTATTCTATTGTTTGCTGGACCATGATGGTCCAGATGCTGAGGTTAGAGCCTCTGACTGCTGAAAGGATATATATTGGTGCACCTTCTTTAAGCATTCACTACCAGCCACAGTCACCTACAGGGCATTAACCTGACGCAGTAGGGACATTCTTGTCCTGCCAGAGTTGCTCTGCATCGGTTATTCAGCAGCACCAGTAAGTGAATACTGTCTTCAGACTCAGTCTAGACCACTTGGCTTTTGGCTTTCCTCTCCCTTTCTCCACTTTTTTCTAGTCTTCTTACAAAGGAATACTTTATACCCTAACAATCCTCACACCTATCCAGGCTGAATTCAACTCAGAGCAACGCTGCTCAAAAAAGCCCAGTCCCTGCCACTTCTACCAAAGAAGAAATACCATCAGTCACGGCATTATTAGTACTTCATTAGAAGTCGCACAAGTACTTTCCATACCCGGTACGTTAGCCCATGGCAGACAGTGCACATGGTTGGCAATGCATGCAGACCCTTTATTGACTAAGCAGACAGGCAAAGCACTTGACCCATTGGCTGCAAGTAGGCATAAAGCCATTGAAAATAAAACCTCACTGCTTCCTCAGGTACATGAGATACACCAGAGTGTACAATTAGAACAAACATTAACATAATTGTGCTTTTTCAGGGGTCCCATTTTAAAGCAGCATTTTTCTAGTAACACCTCTTCAATGTCTCTCCTACATCCAGCTACACACGAGGTATTAAACTGGGCCCAAGCCAGTAACAACAGTGGAGCCGTCCTGCCTGGCATTCCCAGCAGTCTGCTCCATCAGTTCCCACAAGCCTATTGAGCAACACGTATAGGAAGAGAGCTGCAGCTGTAGCTCTGGCTGCACTTCACTCAGAAGGTATGCATTCACCATTCCAAAACATCCAGCGCTTTAATAACCACTAGCTAAAAAAAAGGGGGGGGGGGGGAAGACAAAGAACCCCAAATTCATTAAATTCATTTAAACTTTTTTCAATCACTGGGGAAGCTCCAGTCTGCACAATGACTACAAAAGCAATGCATCTAACAGCCTCGCCAAGCAATTTGAATGTGTCTGTACAAGACAAAAATTCAAACCTTTCCTACTGGAGCTATCAATCAGAGTGAAGCTAAAATTACAGCTTAACGAGCAGGTATACATGTTTTAGTTAGCAAATGAGGCAAGCAGGGCACATTATTTTTAGTTGCAGTGAGGAGGAAAAGGGTGAAAAATAGAAGGAGGAAGGAAGGAAAAATTGTGTGTCTCAGTTTGGCTCAGGCTTCTGAAGTTTTAGCTAACATTGGCAGCATTTGGAAACGATACATCTCCAAATGGCATTCAAGGAGTCTCTCGGATTGAACTGTTGCTGTGTGTGTAATTATATCGTAATTTGGGTTTTTTAAAAAACGAGCTAGAAAAGAGCTCATTTGACTGAACTCGCCTCAAGCTTGCGAATTAATGGTGGACTGTTTTATTAGGTGAGCCCTATGGGGCCAGGATGATCATAAAGCACTGCTTTCTCAAGCAGATGCTCACCAAAATCCAATGTACATCAACGTGCATTTTCTCCTTGACTCCAAATGCCTTTCAGCTGAACCCACAGGGAACTTTCAAGTTACTTATGACAAAATCTGGATCAACAATGAGCTGATTTTCTCTCTCTTACATTATGGAAACAGTCTGCCCAAACACAGCCATCATTCATCTCCCCTAATACCATACAAAAATATGCCAGTTGCAGGATCACTCATCGGACTCTTTAGTCTGGGTTCTTGGACCCAAAGTTAGCCAAGTTTCCATTCTCTGCATAGTATCAGCAAAACAACTTCCCATAACGCTGGATGACAGAGGAAGACATCTAATTTATCTTGCAGGTACACCCACCGAACTCATTGTTGAACACATTAACAAAAGCCACAGATAATCCTTAATTTCAGCAGGGGTATGTTTCCTGTTGTATGGTTTTTCTAAAGGCTGTTTAGCAAAAGTGCTCACCCATGCAGCTTTAACTCTGCCCCTGACATAAGTACAGCACCACAAACGCAGTCACAATAGCATCAGTAAGAAACAAGTTCTTCCCAGCACTTCTTGAAATGTAGACAACCACGACTGTGGATGCCAGAACTCTGTCCTGACCTCAACTTTTTACACATTTGACTCCAAAATCCCAATCCTTCAACCTGGCTAAGGCATATCCATCTATGGCAGCACTGGATTCAGGTCACAGGAGCTGGGCTTTTTTGCTAGCTTTTGATTTAAACTAGAGTCGTTCTGCTAAATTGCTTATCATAAATAACGCAAGGCTGCCTCCTCAAAAAGATGTGGCAAAAGCCTTTTTGCCAAAGACAAAAGGTCACCTGTGAAATGTAAGCTGTTTGTCACAGTAAAACAATTCCTTCTTTTGCTAATGTGCAGTAGGAATGGAAGGAAAAGACTCAAGGGTGCTGCTCAGTCCATTTTCAGGAGAATCTGCCAAACAAAACTGGAAGCAAAGGCTGTCTCATGCTATCAGAATTTTCTGAATGCTGTTCTCATTGGTTTGATGGGGGAGGAGAGGGGGGAACATTTTCCTTTTCATAATTCTTTCCCCAAAGGAATAATTTCCCAAAGGAATTATTTAATCATAAAATGCAGCCAGTACCTCACTGAAGAGTGAAAAGAAACCAGTCGGTAGTGAAGAAGAACCAACTTTCTGGCCCCAGCAGGGAACCGACAAAAAAAGCTCTTTTCTATCCCTATTTAGCCCATCCTGGGGTGTGACTCATTAGTGCCTTCATGCCTCATTGGGATGTTTTGGTCAGCCTTTTAAGAACAGTCTGATCCAGTTTTCTGTTGCTTTCAGGGCACAGGCTGCATTTTCGCGCTGTTTCGAGCGCTCTCCTAAACGCCGCAGGTGCTTCAGGTCCAAGACTGCACTTGGGGTCAGAAAAAAGGGTCACTGAGCCAAAACGAGCAGCTTTGGTGAACAACAAAACCCAGAAATGAACCCAAAACTGTTGCTCAAGCAGAAGTTTGACTGTCTGAGCAGCTGCCACCGCATGGGTGCCAGCGGATTCAGCAGGGGAGGGTCCGGCTGGAGAGGGTCTGGAGTATCCATGAGCAGAGAAAAAGGCCCCAGGTTGTGTTTGCAGAACAGAAGCGTGGGCAGGCTGGATCGCTGGTCTGACAAGAGGCAGTTTCACTGCACTGCAATGTGCGCAGAGCAGCCTGGGGATGGGATAAAGCCGTTGCGTTTAACGACTTCGAAGCGGTTTTGGTGGGGTTTTGACTCAGGGATTGAGAGATTTCAGCCATAACTGGCAAGTCCCCCAGAAAAACCAAACTTGTCCAATGGGTGTTGGTATAAACAAGTCCTCTCCCCAGTCAGAGCAACCCAGCAAGCAAACAGAATGGGCAAAATAGGAAAGTTTGAGAATGAAGTCAGAGGTAGGAGTTGCTGGGGAATGGAAAAGCAACAGATGAGAGCCAAGTAAACTGCCTGAAACAGTCAAAGGCACTCCTCACCCTCTATCTACCCAAGCATCATGTTTAAAGTGTTTCATTATCTTCTGAAACCTGGTGAGTCCACAGCCTGGATAACAACTTTGACAGTGATTCTCACAGCTTCATGGGCATTTTGTCCTGTGTTGCCTTTCTCTGTGTGGGAGCAAAGCAAGTGTAAGCAGCGCCTGGGCAGAGAGAAGGACAAAGAGGGGAAAGTGAGGGGCAGGTTTTCAATGGAATCATATCACCATAGACGAACAGAATGGTTTGGCTTGGAAGGGACCTTAAAGCTCATTGCCCTTCCAGCAGAGCGGGTTGCTCCAAGCACAGTCCAACCTGGCCTTGAACACTGACAGGGATAGGGCAGCCACAGCTTCTCTGGGCAATTTGGGCCAGCGTCCAGATAAAACCATAGAATGGTTAGGGTTGTAAAGGACCTTAAGATCATCTAGTTCCAACCCTTCCTGCCGTGGGGTTGAAGAGCTTGGGGAGAAGCAAGAAATGTGATAGAGAAGAGAAGGGTTTGATGTGGAAGACAAAAGAGAAGGCAGAAGAAGGGCAGGCTGTTGGACACAACAGGACTACCCCAAGATATGCCCTTGCAAGATTCAGAGATGCTGACTGGGGGCCTCACAGCTGACAGCCATGCTGCTGAAGAGGCCTTTGGAAGTGTATCAACCCAGGAGACATCAGTGTTAGAGAGGAGCATTCCTGCAGGCAGGCCTGTGCTGACTCAAAGACCAATGCAGAGGCTGCCTTGGGGTTTTCTGGTCCAGCTGAATCCTCATGGTTGCAGGAAATTCTGTTGCTAAGCTGCTCCAGCCACAAACCTTAACAGTGGTTATTGCACACATCTCTACGACATTTATCAGTCTGGAAAATTGAGATATAGGAAACAAGCAGTGCCATCTTATGCTCCACTGGGTCTTCCCCCTTAATATGGAGCATCATCAATGACAGCTGCAATGAACACAGGAAAGAAAATTTGCCATTTCCACTGCAACCAAGCTCATTTGTGCCCACTAAAAATATCACCTCTGGTACCACAAAAGCAGTTTACTTGAACTCATCGTAGTTGGAAATAGATCTGTCGCTCAGGAAACAAAACTAGTGCAAAAGAGCCAGGGGGCTTTGCCTCTCTGCCCCAGCTGCATTCTTACTGTTGGATGCTTTCAGGCACTCCAGGATAAGCACTGTTGCAAATGGTTTCTCTTATATCACGGAGTCTGGTCCCCAGCGCTTCCTGCTCTCATTCCTTCTGCCAGGCTGTAACCACTTGATTTGAATCGACCACAAACACGTCTCTGCCCAGCCTGATTTTTAATACATTTTATATGTACTTTCAGCAAAATAGTTGGCCTGTTTCCAAAGCAGAAGCCATTGTTTGCAATTTTATACTTCTAAGATCCTTGCACAAGCATAACTACACTCTCTGGAGCAAGGAGCTGATGTTTATCACTGGCACAGCCTTTGCACCTAAAAATCAACAACCCATGTAAAAAATCACCCCAATTTTGAGTCTTTGGAGAGGGAAGCAAAAGAAACTGTAAACCCAAACCCCTCCTTTAATAGTTAACACGTGCTCTATAGAAGTTTCTAGAACAAATTCACGTCCCAAAACTTCACCCAAGTTTGGCATGTTCCTGTTCTTTCTGATGCTATGAAATATACAGAGGACCCTGGGGGCTCTGTGTCCAACAGGCAGCTAGATAGAAAAGGAAAGAGAGAGGAAGAGATTTTGCTTATCAGAAGATCACACTGCGCTACAAGCACACGCAGTGCACTAGGTGTGTATTCACTGGCCTACACAAACGTGTAAAACCAGCACGATGACTACAATATGAAGCAATTAACAGTGTTTCATTCTCCCTGGTTCTATGATATATTTCCAGCATCACAGGAGTTAAACAGGCAGTGACTGAGCTGAAGACAGGGATCGGTTGTACAGACGTAAGACAATAGGCTACAGAGGGAGATGTGTGTGCCCTGTGGTGTGGACTTGGAGAGCGTAGCAGGAAGAAAACAAAAGACATAATAATGAATTGTGGTACTTCGGGCTTTTCAAACTTGGTGCAAACATTAACTGATGATATTAACTTGTAGGCAAACTCCAGATGATGACAAGTGTAGGTAAAGAAATGAGAGCAGAAGAACGTTTAGCCAGCAACTGGAGAAAGGAATTTGCTCTGGAGAAAGGCTCTGTTGGCCATAAAGGGTCAACCCGTTCTGGTGCACGCCTTCAGACAGCTACTTCTGGGAATCTGCGGAGAAGCTGAGCACAGCAGTGGGAGGTTACAGGGGCCATAGGTCAGGCTCCTTTGGCAGCCACTGGAACAAGCAGGTTTCACGTTTTGCTTTCAGAATAAGCAAAAGGTGCTGGACAAGGAGGTTGAGGAACCTTTGAACTGCCACTAGTACAGATAAATGACCCATTTGGTCTGCTATCCTGGGAACATCTCTCCCTGAACTCATAACTCTGTGTTAAGGGAATTTGACATCGTTAATCTTGGATTAACTCCCCCCCTCAACAGCTGCAGAAGGAAAGTTCTGACCTTGGTGTGCTGATGGAGTGGAAAACATCAGCACCGTTGAATTCCCATCACCGCTGGGCTCCTGTATAACACTGGTGTTTCTTCCCATAGTAAATCTCTTTCTCCTCCCCTTTCCCTAAGCTAACAGTGACCTATCTATTAGGTTAACAGTACTTCAGTGGAGTGTGCAAACCGATTAGTTTGAACACTACATTGTCAATAGAGGCACGTGCAAGTCAGAAGAATGGAAGAACAGTATCAATAGGCTGACAATCTCAACACAAACAGGAAACGAGGAGAGATTCATCTGTAAAAATACAGTATGCTTGGAGCCAAACTCAGGGAGAACTGAGAATTCCTACTTTGGTTCACTCACTTCTATGGTTTCACAGATGAAAGTCAGCTTTTTTTTTTGCAGAAACATCTGCAAAAAGGTGTTGAGACCCTGCCTATTTTATGATGGTTATGAAAGAAGGGGGAGTGATGGAGAAGAGTCTGATAGGAACTATAGATTTATACGGAGCATAATAGATAGAGCTATGTAATAACTGACTTGTCAGCTTGATAACTGTCCTGGGAAAATAGAGTTGGGGAAAGATTTATGTCAGGTTGACCTAAACTTATTTTCAGTTTTTTCCTCCCTACCAAAATAAAAACATCCAAAATTCTAAAAAACAGGAGAATTTCAGTCCAGAAGAGAAGCCAGAAGCTGACTTCCAAGCTGCTGAGCAGAGCTGCGGCACTGCCTGGTTTTGGCTTCTTGCCTAGTGGACACAAGGAAGAATTTATATGGAAACCCATCACTAATACGAGTCATATTTTAAACATTTGAGCAGCAATTAAAATTTGACTTCTCAAGAACTGACAACTAATTCACACTCTGCCCCAACAAACTCGGTGTTATTGAAAACACTCTAGGCTAACAGTACCAAGAATGGCACCAGCATGGTTTCTGTCGTGCCAAGAGTTAGATTAAAAAGAAACCCATACATAACTGGGAACAAGAAGCATATGTAGGTCATTTGGACACACACAATTGTTTGGGGGAGGTTCAGTTTGTTTTGTGATGTCTTCAATTATGAATCCATGGGAGATCGGTGCAAGCATCAAAATCATCACAATGAAATACTTAACTTCCTAGCTGGTTCAGGCAACAATCATGACAACAAGATGCTGCCATATCCAATCTCTGCGAAGAAACCAAACAGTCTTGCATTGCTTTGTCAGGCTGCAGCCTTCTTCTCTGAAACCAAATATCAGTAGAGACAAGTGAGAATGACGTGGCTGTTATGATGATGTTTATAAGAGAACTGAACATTAAGATGAAATACGATTTTGCTTTACTAACTGCAGTCACTTGTTCTTCTACTGGGCTTTTCACTTGAAGATCAAAACCTTATTAAAAGCATTACTAAATGAAGTCCCAGAACACTCTAATGTGAAAGACAGCATAAAATCCTTTTCCTTGCTTCTGAAGTCGGAAAGCTCATAGAAGACAGGCAAGGTCTAAAATTAATTTGTTTCTACTTATGTGGCACATGGGCCGATTCCAGCAAAGGATAAGCACATTGTGTCATTGTGGATTATTTTGTCCCAGTTGATCCTTCCATGGTCTTAGAGATGACAACACAATGTGCAGTTTGGAGCTGGAAAAAGAAAGGATCTGTCTTCACATTGAATGACCTCCTCTTAGGAGTTTTGCTTGCCTCTCCCAAGTCCTGCCAAGGGCTGAGCCCTGAACAAGGGAATGCTGATATCCTGGATATTCCCTTCCATCCCTATTTCTTCATCTACTTATGTCTACCTACCTGCCTTGTACTGTGAACAATTATTCAGGCTGATATCAAAACCAGACTGCAAATGGCCATGCAACAGGATGAAAGTCTGCATTTGTGTCTAGTACTATAAAATCCAAACTGGAGAAAGCAGTCTTAAGGAATTAAGCACTTTTAAGAACGTGAGTTACTGAATAAAGCTGTGATTATACCAAGCAATGCTTCTACTAATAAAGATTATCTATATTAACTCTGAAGTGTGACCTGCCTTTTAAAGGATGCTCTGCACACATGAGCAGCGGATGGCATGCATGCACACACACCTGTTTGCACCCATGGGTGTCTTCAAGCGCACATATGCTTTCATGGAAATGAATGATGGTGAGACAGGAGCAATCTGATGACAGTGTACAAACCAGTGTCACGGCAATAGGGTGACAGCTTCACTCTGACAAGGGGCTATATACGAATAGTCGTGGTTGTACACATGCACAAAGAGGCTTTTTTGCTTTGGCAACAAAACCTGGTTTTGGTGCTCCTTATTCTGTCAAGCCTATGGGGCAACAATGCCGAGGAGCTGAGCCCAGGCTCAGCTCCCAGAGCCCCAGCCAAATCACAGCCAGCCATTAAAAAGTCCAACAGCTTTTCCACTTGCACACAGAATCAGCATAAAACATTTCAAGAGACAAACAAGGGAGGGCCCAGGGTGCCCTGCTTGGAAGTCTCTCCAAGATTGCCTAGTAAAGATCTGTTCTCACTCCCTCTTCTGAGCAGAGAGCATGTTCCTGGATGCTTTAGTAAATGCAGCATCCCTGATCAGACACTGGCACCATCGGTGTTACTTGCAACTGGCACAACCCCCCAGGCTGGATTACCCCCTATTCAGTACCAAGGAGAAGAATCATGCATAGGTAGGATGTATAGGAGGAATAGAAGGATGCATAGGATGCTCACCCAGGATGTGTAGAGCACTGACTTGGTCCTGCCTAGTGCTGCACATACTTGGCTATCACTAACCTCGGGGAGAACTGGAGGCACACTGTTGGGCCATTTTAGTCTGAACATGTGCTTTACATATTTAGCCTTTGGCTTTGTTCTACTGACACTGAACTTTTCTTTACTGTAGGACTGGCAGCTTTAGGAGTCTCCTGTGAGACAGCACTTGAACATCCTTTACTGCCTTTACAACCTCCACCTCTGTACATGGGCTTTCCCTATCTCCTCATAAAAACCCAGTGCTACTCTTTCATTGTTTCAGTGTGATGAGAAGTTTCTTCTTCTCCTCTTACCTTGGTCTTTACACAGAAGATTCCTCATGAGGAAAAGCGGAGTAGAGAGTGGAGCAGTACAGGCTGGTGCAATAAGGGCCCGAAGTACCAGTGACCATGAGCACTGCGGAAGTTCATGGGATGCTTTTCCCAAAAAGCTTTTGTGGACATTGACACCTACCTTTATTTTGACTTCTTTCGGTCCATCCTTTTTAAGCCTCAGCTGACTTGTTCACTCCAAATCCATCTGTTGGTCAACCAAGCAAGAGCAGGAGAGTAAACCACGCTCCACCTCTGCAAAAAGAGAAAGTGCATTCCCAGTTTGTGAAAGCAACAGAGGCAGTGGGATTCAGAGCAGGAGTATGTTGCTAGTACCCAGTGTCCAATCAGGGAGGAGGTGATTTTATGATTTCCAGCATCCGCTTAAATACAGAGCATGCAGACTTCTCAATAAACAGTAATGTTCTTTCCTGTCTAACACATGCTCACCTAGTCAAAAATATCTTTCTCATGCACATCTCGATGTCTGTTCTCCTTCTGCACCTCTCAAGATGCAGAGATACGTGCAGTTCACTGTGCACACTATATAACAGGTGTTTGTGGGGAAAGCCAAAATGACCTCATATGTGCTAGTCCTTCCAAGGAGCCCTTACACTGTGTCAGCTTGAGGTGCTGTTGAGTTATGTGTTCTGCCAAATCACAGATGGACAGAGCACACCTGTAGTCTTTAACGGGCTTGCTTCTTGAATATCTTAGGACAGCTTTGATTCACCCATAGAACCACAGGATCATAGAATAGCTAGGGTTGGAAAGGACCTTAAGATCATCCAGTTCCAACCCCCAGGGACACAAAAAGAAAAAAAAAAAGAAAAGAAACAAGAAACAAGAAAAAAAGGAAAAAGGAAAAAAAGGGAAAAAAAAGGGAAAAAAGGGAAAAAAGGGAAAAAAAGGGAAAAAAGGGAAAAAAGGGAAAAAAGGGAAAAAAGGGAAAAAAGGGAAAAAAAAAAGGGAAAAAAAGGGAAAAAAGGGAAAAAAGGGAAAGGAAAGGAAAAAGGAAAAAGGAAAAAAAAGGAAAAAGGAAAAAGGAAAAAGGAAAAAGGAAAAAGGAAAAAGGAAAAAGGAAAAAGGAAAAAGGAAAAAGGAAAAAGGAAAAAGGAAAAAGGAAAAAGGAAAAAGGAAAAAGGAAAAAGGAAAAAGGAAAAAGGAAAAAGGAAAAAGGAAAAAGGAAAAAGGAAAAAGGAAAAAGGAAAGGAAAGGAAAGGAAAGGAAAGGAAAGGAAAGGAAAGGAAAGGAAAGGAAAGGAAAGGAAAGGAAAGGAAAGGAAAGGAAAAAAAGAAGAGAAGAGAAGAGTGAATTTAATTAATTAATTAATTAATTCTTGAGAAAGAAAAAAAATGTCTGGTGCTTATACCTAGGATAAGCTCAGGATCTTAAGCTAATGCCTATCAAAACATCTCTTGAGGTAGCTGCTGCTGAGTGTCAATGTACAGCAGCTCATGAGACGCTGTACCTCAAAGACTCATATGTTCACTCCAGACTTGTTATATTTTATTGGAGTAGTCCTTAGGGTCCTGTACAATCTTCCTGCATGACAGACCTGAAAGGCCAAGGCAAAATTTGATATTCAGAATCCTAATGAGTTAACTTCCCCAATTTGTACATTAATAGCAAGTTTGAAAAGGTCAAGGCAAGTCAGGATTTTAGGGAATAATTGCTTAAAATAGCCTCCGGGCTATTGTGTTTCATTTGTGTAAGATAACTAGGCCAGAAGCTAGATTTTTACCTGATCTTCACATCAATATTTTTATCTGAGTATCTTCCAGTTACCTGCTATGCATTATGTATAGCTTACATACACTTTGTTCCAACACAAATTCCTCCGTCATTGTGAGACTATTTCTAAGTCACGTTTACTGATGTTTCAACCTGAAGTCTGTAAAACAACGTCCCAATTGATTTATAGGAAAAGACCCAATTATTCTTTTTGTCGATGCTGTGCCCATTTCGGCTCCTAACAGGATGTCTATTACTTTAAGTCTTTAAATACTCAGTATCTGCTCTAGGATTTTGACTGGATACTGTGATACACAGTTCGCTGCACAGTATATTGCATTGATTTTGTCAGCAGTTACTTCTAAAGCCAGGCAAAACCCTGACTTCAATATCTAAGCTCCATTTCATTGAATCTTGTAGCCTCTTTTTACTCTTGGGTTTGAATGGATTAACTCTACCTCTGGTGCAGCCTGGCATGTCTTTGGGCATCCCCAGATTACGTCTTTCAGTTCTGTACTAAAAATGATGCAGCTTACTTTTCATCTCAGGACTCATCCCCACTGTGTGGAACAGAATCATTTACTCTGACGATGTTCTTATAAGAAATTCCCAGCCAGTAAAAAGTAAAACCACAGAAGCAAGCCAATGAAAGCATAACTACATTCATCTTTAGCCCAATAACCTCTAGACACAAAATATTAAGGAATGCCCAGTCAATGATCCACTAGCACTGCAAAAAGGATGTCAATAGAAGAGGGCCATTAAAAGGATCAATAACAACCTATAGGGAAGAAAGGTGCTAGGCATCACTTTGTTGAAATGTTCTTATGATTCTCTCTAAGGTCTCTAAGAAACACCTATTTTGCTGGCACTGAATACCATGCAGAAGGCATCTGCATTATGAGAGGTTTGATGGTAAGAAACCTGAAAAAAAAATCTGAGCTCATCACTTATCACAGGCAGGAAACATCATAACTCCAGTAAAATCCATGGGGCAGAAGCATTTGTATAGTTCACCACATCCATCAGCAGTATATTGCTCTAGTCAGAGAAGCCTGTCCTTGCCTCTAATCCTGTCGCTATGTACAGTTTATCCTGCATGGCTTCTCTTTAGCTCGTTTTCCTTGGATTTCAGCACCTTTCCTTCCTTGGTGAAACTAAGGCAAAGTACATAGACACTAAAGAGCACGACTGCGCTGGATCTCCAAAGGACATTCTGATAATGCTCTTTTCACTGAGTCAGCTTGTTTGAAGATGCAGCCACCTGGGAAGAAGCCCCTGCGTTTCACCATGTGTGTCCTTGGTGATGGCACAGCCTTTGCTTTCATATAGCCCTAAGCAGGAGCCCACAGAGTGACGCTACAGGAAATGGTGTTTGTGACTCAGCTTCCCCACAATATCCACACCACCTCACTGCTTGGGTGGCCCCCACTGTCTGTGGCACTTGGCTTTTGGACCAGGGACAGTGCTGCCTGGTGAGGACCAATCTGGGTGACCAGAGGCCAGGCACCGGGTGGCTAACGGGAGCCCATGTCTCATTCGAGATTATGGGGTTCTCCCAGCTCAGACCCTGAAAGGTCCAGGGGTTGTAATTAAAAGCCTTGCTGCTCTTTGTATGTACCATATAGAAAGTTTTTAGGAGAGTTTTCGGCCAAAATCCAGAAAATGAATCCTATAATGGCACCAGCTACTTGAGGTAGGAAAGAAACATCCCTGTGGTTACACAGCTTCCTAAACTCCCCCAGGCTGTGGCTGGGAGGAACTGTGCAGGCATTCATTTGTCCCTAACAGTTATCTCCTCACCTGCAATTATAAGCCAATTTTAGAAGCTTCTATACAAGAGCAAATGAAGAACTGAAAGAATAAAAAATCACCCCACTTACCTGTGCTGTTTAAAGCTTCCCTAAACCTGTTCACCCCCGTGGGGAAGGTAAGCTGTGAGTGAGCTTGGCACACCCTTTGGAGATTCCATAAGATGTGAATGTGGAGAAGAAGAAATGCCGTTTCTTGAGTAGATCCAAGCAAGACCAGACACTTTTCTGCTGCAAACGGAGGCACAGCTATTGATTTCAGTCAGCAGCCAAAAAGCATGGGGTAAATGTTGCCACTGGTGCCCAGTCCCTGACTCATCTGCCATTATTCCTCAGGCCTGCACTGAGCTGAAAACAGACGTAACAACAAGGAGAAGGCAACATGAGAAAAGAGGCAGAAAAATGTGGCACACAATCCTTTCCATTATATTACACATTCTCATGCTGACATCAGGGTCAGTTAGTGAAGCTTTGTCCAGGTGTCTGACCCCAGCAATGGCCCTCTTACAGTATTAAGCACAATGCAGACCCCATTACCCCACAGACTCCAACATACGTATACAATTGCCCTAAGTTGAGCAACAGATATTAAAAGGCCATTGGTAATTAAGGTGCGTATAGAATCATTGAACAGTTAGGGTTGGAAAGGACCTTAAGATCATCCAGTTCCAACCCCCCTGCCATGGGCAGGGACCCCTCACACTAAACCATGTCACCCTGGGCAAATGATGCTCCACAGCCCACCACCTCCCAGCCATGCACTGCCCATTCAACCATAAGCTTAGCTCCCAGCCCTTGCTTATAAGCCCCATGCTTCTACATTTTCAGCACACTGCTCACATTAATTTTACAAGATCTCTGCATAGGTCTGAAAGTTGGTCTAAGCTGAAGCACTTACAGAGCCAACAGCACACGCAGCTCACTTCTTTTATAGCTCAAAAGTGTGTTTCTGTGTTTGCCCTCTTGCCCTCCTCGTTTCTTTATTTGCTGCAATTAAATTAATGAGTGAGACCTCCTGAATCCCAGCTCTACAATTTTGACTGCAAGCCTGGGCTACACACAGACTTCACTGGCTTGCTCTATTGTCTGGCCATGAAGGCCTGCTGATCTGCTCAGGGATCCAGTCTGCAACCTTGGTACGCTGCTGCTTACCACTTCTATCATCTGTAAAATCCCAAATGGGAATGGAAGGGGAAAAAAATAAAGGAAGAAGCCGTTCTGAGACCTTTGAAGTAGCTGAAATACATCTCATAAGCAGTTTCTGCAGGATGAAAACCCAAGGGGTTTGAACATACATTGGGCAGCCTCTGCCAAGTAACCAGGCACTGGTGAAGTATGTACAAAAATACCCATCTAAGCTGAATTTCCCTTCTTGGTGAGTGCGGGAAGAGGGAATATGAGAAAGAGTTAAGGATTTCCTTGTCTGACTGCTGCTGACCTTCCATTAGTCACTGAAAACAGCAGGGCTCGTAATGGGACCTTGCGGCTTCTATGGCTCTAGGAAAGCCATTTTTACGAGGCTGCAGCTTGATGGCTCTGATGAGTCACACCTCATGAACGAGCGAACGCAGATTGGAGAGCAGCCTGAGCACGGCCCCCGGGGGCCTCCCTCGCACAGGAGCACTGCCAGGGGCTGGGAGCAGGTCCGCCCTGGGCTCACAAGACCAGCCCAGAGCTGATGGAGATGCTGCTGGCTCACGTGCGCTTGGTGTCGGGGAGCACGAACAGAGCCATGTTCATATGAGAGGCTGTTTCTCAGCATGGACTTGGACTCATTTGCAAGCAACCAGCTCAGACAGCACAGCTGCCATTGTAAGGTCATGTTTTTCTCTCCCTTACTATGGTTTACTGTGGCATCCACACTAAATTACCCGACACACAGAAGAAAATAACAAATATAACCACCCTGCTGCTCTCACCATCAAAACCATCTAAGAACCTCATACCACTTCAAGGCTTTGGATAAGCAGTACAATCTATATTGAATTTATTGTAAACATCAAATGATGTGATAACTGTTGCTTGCGGTGGCTCCAAGTTGAGGGCATTATCCATACGTAGCACAAATATAACTTCTTTCCTAAAAGAAATTTCTTTTTCGGCTACTTTTGTGCAGTATATATTAAAAAGATGGATTTTGTTTTTAAGAGGGACTTAATCCAATAACATCTGAAGGATGAATATGAAAGAGGCCTTTAACTATTTAACCATTATGGAAAACTTTAAATACTTTTATAGAAGTCAACTGATTGAATTCAACCAATTTTTGCTGATGGCTGGAGCAGAGCAAATATCCCTCCATCTTCAAGAATGGCAAAAAGGAAAATCTAAGGAAATACATATTGTTTGACCTCATCTTAGTCCCTAGGAAGGTGATGGAGAAAATTGCCCTGGAACTCATTTCCAAATGAATGAAGAGTAAGAATGCAGTTGAGAAGAACAGTCAGCATAGATTTATGAAGGGGAAATCTTGCTTGGCCAACGAATAGCTTTCTACAACATCATACACTTCCTTTATATGTCTGAACTCAGTCTGGCACTCCTTGCTCATCCAGACAGGTCTCCTGCCACTTTTGCTTCATTTCCTATACTTCAGAATGGTCCTTTCCTGAGCACCCACCTCTCCAAGACCCCTCTTCTTTCTGGGGCCATATTCCATAGGATTCTTTCACGCAGATCTCTGAAGAGGCTATGGTTTGCTCTCCTGAAACCCAGGGCTGTGGACCTGCTTTTTGCCCTGCTCCCTTCCTCTTAGGGTCTTCGACTGCCCAGCCTCATGGTCACTGCAGCCAAGGCTGCCTCCGATGCTCACGTCTTGAACCAGCTCTTCCTTGTTCATAGTAAGAGGTCCAGCACTTCCTTTGTCAGTCACTGAACACTTGCTTGTACAGGATCATACCTTTGCTCAACACTGTTCTATGTCAATGGGTATCTCCCTATGAATATTGTTCTGAGCTTGCAGTACTGACATTGAAAGCTGTTCTCACTAGGTATGAATGCCAGGAAGACACATGCTGCACCACTTTGTTTCCTGACAGTACCAGCATAATTCTTAAAACGAGCCTTTTGGCACAAATAACCACAATTGCACTGACAGGATATTTTATCATCACCGTTTAAAATGTGATGTTTAGTAAAAACTCTGCCTGATATATCTTTATAATTATTCACACTAAAAATCAAATCAGAAGTAAGTGTTAAGGCCCTGATTCAGAAAAAGCACTAAAAATTCCCTTTAAAGCTCTGTTTTATACCAATCTGAGTTTGGCAAAGTATTAAAGTTAGCCTGCTCAAGCCGTCTGCCTAATGCAAGGTTAATTCTCATAGGAGTCAAGATAAATGTTTGCAAATACAGTTTTACAGCCCTCATTCATCTCTACAGCGAGAGACTAAATACACTTTAAAATACCAGCTCTGCAACACTATCAACAGAAAGCCATGATTTTGGCTGCCCAGAGTGAATTAGCGACCAGAGCCTTCCTTTCCAAGGATGGGTTCTCCAAGCTCTTCGAGCACGAGATGTTTTTTAAGGCGCCTGAACTTGACTTCCCAAAAACCAAAGGCAATGAACATCGCGAAATAGCTTTGAGAAGCTGTCTGTGACTTCAGAGTTGCCTGATTTTTAACTGTTGAATATTGGAACGTTCACGTTACACTAGCACATGTTTCTACATTTTCCCTAGAAACAGATGGAATAACGTTGCTCATGCTATGCCAACACCATGTTGTTACATAGTCTTTATTAAAATTGCCTCAAGGCAAAAACTGTATGCACAAAGGCAAGGGGTGGGGAAAGTTGGCAACTCCTTTGGACTTTCAGACTCGAGTCCTTGATCTCTCAGCCAGCTCTGTGCATCATCAAGAAATAACCATAGCAACATGAAGGGTACAGAAGCTTGGGTGCAGGGCTGGGTATTGGATGAACCGTGTCCCCGAGACCCCTGCACTGCCACAGGAAGCTGAGGTACCCTAATCTAAAGAGAGAAGAGGAGAAGGGGAACGTGTACAAAGTGAAGAAAAGCAAGTGTCACAAAATAAAGAAACAGAGAGAAGTATGTGAGGAATGAGGGATTTAAAGAAATAATAGAATTGGGAAATTAACATCAGTTTTTCTTTAAATCCAGAAAATTAAAAAATAAAAAAGGGAAGGGGAAAAAGGGGGAAAAAGGGGGGGAAAAGGGGGGAAAAAAAAAGGGAAAAAAAGGGGGAAAAAGGGAAATAAAGTGGAAAAAGGGGGGAAAAGGGGAAAAAAGGGAAAAAGGGGAAAAAAAGGGAAAGAAGGGGAAAAAAGGGAAAAAAGGGAAAAAAGAAAAAAAGGAAAAAAGTGGAAAAAAGGGGAAAAAAGGGGGAAAAAGGGGGAAAAAGGGAAAAAGGGAAAAAGGGGGGATAAAGGGAAAAAAGGGAAAGGGGAAAAGGGGAAAAAGGGAAAAAAGGGAAAGGGGAAAAGGGGAAAAAAGGGAAAAAGGGGAAAAAAAGGGAAAAAAAGGAAAAAAGAAAAAAAAGGAAAAAAGTGGGAAAAAGTGGAAAAAAGGGGAAAAAGGGGAAAAAGGGGAAAAAGGGGAAAAAAGGGGAAAAAGGGGAAAAAAGGGGAAAAAAGGGGAAAACCACCAACCAAATTTCCCTTCCCTGTCTTGCTCAGAAGTTAATGCCAGTTATGAAAGATGGCACACGGAGCAGATAGGCACTGTGTATGTATACGTCTTGAATAAGTGCTTCTGAAGCACTATCCAAAGCCACTGAATTAGATGAAACAATTTCCATTTGGCTTTGAAAGATTTTGGAGCAGGTCCCCAAACTTTGTAAATTCAGCTTTGAAAAAAGAAAGGGACAATAAAATGCCAGATTGATCCTCATTCTGAACAAATCTGAGCCGATTTACCGGGGGGGGGGGGGTGTGTGCAAAAAAGGAGGGGAGGAAGGAAAGACCAAGCAACAAACCAAAACCCCCACAACTTTAAATCTTCCAACCATGGAAACGCCTTCAATTGACTAACATTGATTTCCCTCTGCCTATACTGAGGAGTTTTATGTCCCGAAAGGAACCAGCAAAAACATTTCCATGATAACCATAAAAATCACTGGAGAGAAAATAAAGTTTTCTGTTTCATTACCTTTTCTGTGTGGTGATCAATTGTAAAAGAACAACAGCACAGGTTCAATTAAGTAACTAAATAAAAAGGAATTAAAAGCCGCAGGGGATCTTCACTTTACTTATGTTCAAGTAGGGTCCGACTCCAGGCCTCATTGCCTTGTTTGTGCCATATAATGGGGTTTAATCTTTTGTGAAACACTCTGTCAGCATTAGCTGGTCATGATTAGGAAAATGGAGTTAGAGAAAACTGAGCTACCGAAAATAGCTTTTCCCAAGCGTAACCTTCCCTCCTCTCTGCTTCTCTCCAAATGGGATTATCCTGAGCTCCCAGCACATAGCAAGACAGAAATGAATCGCTTGCAAAACAAAGGTCCTTCCTTTGAAACACTAGGTAACACTGAGCGTTCTGTCCCAATTCAGCAAGCACCATGCTCACCTTTAACCACTCACTTAGATCTTCCACCGGCTTCAGGTTTAGCATCTGCTGCAGAGCTGCAGACCCATACTAAGCGGCGAGAGATTCGTTTAAAAAGGAAATATGATTTTTATTTATTTTTTTTTTTTTTTTAGAACTTGAAAAAATATAGCTGTGGCTTGGTCTCGGGTTTCTTATTTTGAAGTCTGAGTTCTTATTTTGGCCAAATAACACATGACTTCATTAGTTAGCCTCACATGGGCAAAAACAAGGCTCCGGGAGACGCGTGCAGTATTAAATCCGTGCAGATAGCTGAATGGAAAATTTCAGGGGAACTGGCACCTATGGGATGCTTTGCCAGTGGAAAGCAGTTTTGTGTGGATGTTGGAGTCAAATATGCATGTATGTCAGTGCATACACCCGTGGAAATCACAGGAAATCGGGAGTTCCATTGAAGGCAATGGCAGAAGTCTGAGAGACTCCAGGGATGCCATGGTTTCATCCACAGCTGGGCTGCGGCTCATCACCTCTAACCCCTGCAGTTGCAGTCACTTGTCCCAGGCTACGCCAGGCACACGTGTGTGTGGCTGGGGTGGCACCTCGAGAGGGACTGTCCCTCTGGCATTGCATGACATAGCAAAGGGATCAAAATGCCTTTTGGTCTCCCCAGTCTGGTCTTGAACCCACGAGGCTGCTGCTCAGCTTCAGCAGGGACCTCTGGCATCTCTGTCCCCTCTATGGTTCACTGTCCCCCTCTGCAGCAGGGATCCCCAGGGCTCTGCACCCAGCCTCCTTCCCACCCTTACAGACACTAACTGAGGAAGGCCTGAAGGCAGGAAAGCACCAGCACCCCTGTTATGTCAGCTGAGAGTCCACCAAGCACTGCACCTAGCCACAGAGAGAAAGAGAGCCTGCCCCATCACGTTTCACGAGCCATGGGTACAGCTGTACTTTTCACCAAGAGCTGCCCCTCCAAAGGGCATGGGATGAAAAATCACTCTCAGAAACCTCTTTGCAGAAGGATAATTCCATATTGCTCATAAATCAGGACGCTCCATTTCACTGCCAAGACATTCAAATTCATTATTTGCGCTGCTCGCTTTTCATTCCTTCGGGCTAGGTTTAATCAAGTAATCTCCCCACAAAGCCCAGCTCCCCTGCCATTTGCAGTGCAGTGGGTCTTGTTTAGAAATTCTTAGAATCGGTGCATTCCTGCTGCATGACAACCCTCCCATCTCTTCCCTTTCGAAAGGCGCAAAATGGAAATCGGTCCTTCTCCAAGTTTATCAGAAGGGCAGCCAAGCGCTGATGTTATACAGTAAGATCTTGAACTGGGAACTAGGCAGCTATTTTAATCAGTGGGCTTATTTCACGTCTGTCAAGGACAGTATATTTAGAACGGGGCAAGCTGTTTCTTCACTGCACCCCTGATGTAAAAACGTGACCCGAGCGCAGCATTGCTCGGATGGACTCTCATGCACTTTGTCAAACCGCTGGGACACAGAGTTTAGATAACGCACCAGCTATCAACAGGGCCAGGGTTTCAAAAGTGCAAAGAAATGTCCCTGCAATGTAGAGCCGGAGCCATCACTGCTCTTTATGCAATCACAGCTATTTAATCATGCCTTCTAGGCACCATCAGATTATTGGAGTGAATCACTCGGGTCAAGGCACCAAAATAAAACAAGCTCTTTTATCACTGCTTATCCGCCCAGAGTAAAGCATATGTGAAAGTGATGTAAGTGATGATTCCTGAGTGACTGACAGTAAACAGAGGAGGAGAGCTCTCCTGCTGCACTGAGACAGAGCGTGAGCCAGAGCGATCTCCTTCAAGGTACCGCTTCGCAGCCACACCACCATGCAGTAGTGCAGCAAGCCAGCATCAGTCCCCTCCTGGGGCATCAAAACAAGCAGAAAGGTTTTGGAAAGAGCTTGCTTCCAAACTCGCTGTCCTTACCACACTGCAAAGGTGAGAACAACTGGGTGGGGACCAGCCTCTGCTTAAAACCGGGCTTTTGTTTAGGTGTTGAAATAGAAATGGAGCGGATGCGAAAACAGGATCCTCAGTGAGTGCTGGCAGCACAGACGGTCTGCAGCGATGACTGGGTTTTGTTCAGCTCTAGCTAGGGCAGTACGAAAAGTCACCCCATGCCTCAATGCTTGGCTATAAACGCTAAAAAAAGTAGATTTAACCACCAGAAACAAACTGCTGCTACAGCAAGCAGTTTTCTTTCTTTGTATTCAGTCATTTGTATAACAAAGGGATTCAAGATGAAGGCATTATTGTCCAACGTGTTCCAACCATCTGAATCAAAGATACCAGGAATGTTACCTCACGCAGCCTGCCACACACCTTGCATCACCAGCTGGGGCTGTGGGCTACAGCAGGAAGAGAAGATGCCTGCACTACCGTCACCAAAGCTCTCTGCAGCCCTGTGCTGCCTGCAGGGACTACAGCTTGTCTGCTGCAGCTCAGGTCGCAGAGCTGGCTCCAAAAGCCAAGGTAAAACAGAAGTACTTGGCACTTTATTACCTTCATCCCCTCACTAGCAGTGGGGAGCTTGGATTTGGGACCTCCTGCAGTCAAAAGTCTACAGTCTAAGAGCCTTTTGGACTTGCATCGTATTGATAGCAAAGCAGAGACAGGAAGGACCACCTCGTGTGTTCATGTCAGCAGACTGTCTGCCCCTCAGAGGACTTCTCAGAATGGCTTTAGAAGAGTAGTAAGAAAGCACAATGAAATCTGGACCGGTTACCACCGGACAGGAGTCCGCAAGGACTGTGGTATACTGCCAGCATCCCCACTCTCCTGCTTTTCCAATGGAAGGGGAAAAAGCCAAGTTAGGAGTTTGGGTCTCAGATATGCCAGTGAAGTAAGGGTGAAATAACATTACCTGTTCATTCACCTCACAGCCACCGCAGCACAGGGCCTGCTCCACACTCACCCAATGCAGCCCTTCAGGGTGCCCCACACTGCACAGGGACCTTGGGGTAACCACCAGACAGAAAATGGGGGAGAATAAACCAAGCCAACCCCACCTCACATGCCTCCTGTCTTATCACAGGCCACCACACGCTCTAAGAGCTCATGACAAATCCCAAGGGAAAATGCTTTGATGACCCTCAGAAGCTTGTCTTGCTCCGGGGTGCTGAGAGCAACAAAAATCCCATCTGTCGCTGCGAGGTGAGGAGGAAATCCCGTCCTGATCCAATTACCGATGCCACTGGGAGCATGACAATCCAATCTGACAGGCTGGCAAAGCACCTCTCCTGCCCTTCCCTGTGCAGCTCCATTGCCAGCCTTCCACTGAAGGGGAGCAGCAGCATCTCCCCTTGCCATCTCTTTGCCCCACCTGCTGTAGCACAGGTTCCAACCCTGGACTGGCCGTGGAGCCTGATCAGCACGGCCCTTTCTCTGGCCTCTTGGAGGTGTGCAATGCAAACCTGTACCACTCCTGCTGCTTAGCATCCTCCCACTCCTCTGCTCCCTTCTTTTCCTGCACATCAGCTCCACACCACACACTTCTCACTTTGCAGCTCTGTCTTTCCTTTATCTCCCTTCCCATGCCCCATCTTGCTTTTTGCCTGTTTTGCCTACATGGGTCACAGCTCTGCAGCTACAGGAGTCACCCTTCACTGCTGGATCCTCTTCATATGGAAGTGGAACACAAAGTGGCACCCGCATTTCAGTGTCAGGTTTTACTGCAGCTGCAAACTACAGTTTCAAGATTAAGAACTGGCGTCCTAAGTGCTTCCTCCAACACTCATCAAACCTGAAGTTATCTTTAAAGCAGTATTTCACTGGAAAGAGGTATAACACAAGCTATGGAAAATACCATTTCCTCCATTAATGCCTGTGGAGTTGTAACATTCTTGCCATAATCTGCCTGCAGATGTACCGTAAGTATTGAGAAAGAACTCAAGAGACTCAAAAGAACCAGGAAATGACCATTTTCTGGGGTAGAGTCAGCTTGTTTGCACAAACCGTCTGGCTCACTCAAGCAGACTTGTCTTAGACTTGCCAGCCAAGCGATACAAGCTACTGATGTGTGTCTGGAAAATGTGTATGATAAAAACTATGGTTGCAAAAAGAATAGGAAGTAAGCAGCTGATCCAGCTGGCATGCAAATAGGGCACAATATTTACCAGCACAAATACGTTCATCAGCACTGCCGCCTAGTCCTTCTGGAGAACAATAGGTACCCAAGGATCTCCATGACCATCAAGCAGTTGAGTTCCCAGCAGCCCCAATGATAAATATTATTCCTGTCTTAAGTAAACCGGGAGAGGGTGTTTAACCATCGCTCATTCCACTTGACACAACAACATCACGGCTTTTGCCCTGACACACTGAGATGGGAAGTGAGGCACCTAAAGCCTTTGACTTCAACTTGTACTTAAACAGCGCATACCTCAGGACTTCATCGAACCCCTGCTGCTGGGTAAAAGAACGCACAGCGAAACTTACATCACTGGGAACAGAACAAGTGGGCATCGTTATGAAGGTACGGTGCACGCTCCCTGACATCCCTCCTTTGCTTAAGCAAGCTCTGCCTGCTACTGGGGACACGCTGACCATGAGTACTGCTGAGCTCCTATGCTCTTGGGTCTCTCCCCTCCACACAGCACCTGTTTTCATAAAACTCAAGGAATTTAATGTTTTTCTCCTGCCTTAAGAGTGGTGAAAAGACAGACCAACGCAACATAGAACCATTAAACAGTTAGGGTTGGAAAGGACCTCAAGATCATCCAGTTCCAACCCCCTTGCCATGGGCAGGGACACCTCACACCAAACCACTTCACCCAAGGCTCTGTCCAGCCTGGCCTTGAACACCGCCAGGGATGGAGCACTCACAGCTTCCTTGGGCAACCCATTCCAGTGCCTCAGCACCCTTACAATAAAGAACTTCTCCCTTACATCCAATCTAAACTTCCCCTGTTTCAGTTTTAACCCATTACCCCTTGTCCTATCACTACAGTCCCTAACGAAGAGTCCCTCCTCAGCATCCTCATAGGACCACTTCAGATACTGGAAGGCTGCTATGAGGTAACCAGACAAACTCATGTTTCCTTGGGAAATCAGGCTAGTAACAGCCTGGTAAGGACCCATAGTCTTCCCTGGCTTTAGAATAAAACAATTACTATAGGAATTGCTGTATTAGTGCACACCTTGATGCGGCAGGAAAAACCAGCTCCCATCTTTCATATTGTTATGGAGTGGTTGAAGGCAACATCTGATGAGACGTAAAACAATCAGCATCTGCCCTTTCCAGAAACGTCCTGAAACCTGCTCTGCCAGCAAAGTCCAGCAGATCATCTGTGATCCCTCACTAGCCCAGTAGTCAACTGGTCACACTGGTTTTTCACTGTAGGCTTTGCAGCCCTGTCACAATCCTACATCAGACTGTTTTAAAAGGAACAGATAACTTTGAGTCATACCACCAAAAGGCACGATTTGCCTCTAAGTCCGTAAGTGCTGTGTTGAGTTCCTTGATGGTCAAAGTCTGTTAGAGTGACCCGGTTCCTCCTTGTCCCCCCTACTCCCATCCTACTCTACTTTGGAATCCAAGACCAGCTTTGTGCCCACCCTGCTCAGGCTTTCTAGCAATGACTTTGTTCCAGTGTGTGTGTCACCCAGACTGTGGGATAACTGGAAACTTCACTGTTTCTGAGTTTTTCATTTTCAGAGCTCGGAGTATTTTCAGTGTTGACTCACAGAGTGATTTTTAAAGGAATAATTGCTTCCAGATGTCATGCATAGTTTGCTCTGAAGGAATACTGCAATCTTTGTTAAGGTTACAGAGCTAAAAAGACTGTTTTCCCCTCTCTGAGAGGCTCTCTTGAGAGGACTTGGGAACACTCTGTATCCCGTGTGGATCCTACAAATGCAGGTAAGAGCAATGCCCAAGGTCTCTGAAAAACACGCTTGGTTGGTGACACACTTTGTAAAGGCAAAATGTATCACAGATACACACTCAACAAGTTTAGACTTGCTCTGTACTGAGAACACTGTGCTGGGGCAATGCAGCAAGAGCCAGTTAAAACCAGACATTCCTAGAAGACCTAGATCTCCAGTTTTATGGGAACATCCTTGGACTAGATGCAAACACACTTCTGACGATGCCAAGTCCTCTTCGACTTCCTTGTGCAAAGGATGGAAAAGATGGAAACTCTTGAAGAAGAGGCACGGAGGGGGAATAAAACTCTGCCACTTAGAGACACGCTCAGTCTTGACTGGTTTTGATTGCACTTCTTCAGTCAGCTGATTTCCAGGCATTCTCCCTCTCTATTAAAATATGTGCGCATGTATCAGAGTAAGGTAAAGAATTTATATAGAATGGTTCAAACATAAGGTCAGAGCACATTAAAATACATTATTTTCCCTTCTGGGAATCAGCAGCTATATTATCCAGACTTGGAGAGGATGCTCTAAATTATTCCTGAGCAGCTTCAAAGTAGCATCTGTTTGGGTGCTGTGCTTACAAGAGCTGTGCTCTGTCGCACTACGTGTTACCTAATGAAGGCTCCCGAATCCGTTATCCTAAATTCCCAGTTCGAGAAGGCATTATTTCCATTAACATAACTGCTTACTGAAAGGCAGATGTGCTCTATGCATCTGGCACAACAGAAGCGTGAGCAAGATTTCACGTGAGGCCTGTTAAGAGGAAACAAAGGCAGGAAGAGATCACCCGCTCAGGACACGTTGGGAAAGTGTGTTTGGACAAAGGCAGATCAGCCAAAACACTCATACCAAGACAAGAATAACTGATGAAAACAGACCGGTTGCAGTTTGTGAAGTCCTGCAGGTTTTCTTATTTGCAAAGAAGCTTTGTATTGTGCTCGATTAAGGTTGTTGAAAGTTGCTGGAAAACACTGAACAGCTGGAAGTGAATTGTGGCAGCTTAGGGGAAAAAATAACAGTTCATGATTATCAGTCTCTTGATAACAGAGAGCTTTAGTAAGATTTACATGTACTATTTCAACCTTTCTGCCACAAAATGATCTATTTTCTACTTTTGGAGCTATTTTGGTTCTATGAAATGCAGTAAAACCCACCCTGCACCATTGGATTAGCGACATTTATGAAGTTTCCTGGGTTTTTCCATCCTGTATCAAGAAAAAAAGACTGAAATTGCAAAGCACAAATGAAAAATTAGATGATCTCATTGCTCTACAACTAAGAGTGGGTGGTGTTGAAAACTACTGTCCTAATAACACAGGACAAGACTGACAGCACTAAAAAAAGGGGCTAGAAAGAAAACACAGCTAGAAATAAACCATCCTCTGCATCAGAGCACTCCTTAATAGGTAGGAAAATATGTTCCCATTCCTACAGAAATAGATTATACAGAATAGCATCATTTTGTGTACAACACCTACTTCAAAATGACCCAAGAAGCTGTCATGCCTAAAATAAGAAAACAACCAAGCTTGTGTCCATATTCCACAAAACTCCAAATTTCATTCTAATGCATGAGAGCAGTTATAAGTATACACTAAAATATATTTATTGAAGAACTCAATAAATATTCTAATACTAAAATCTATTGAAGAATTCAAAGAAACACAGATTTAACTTAAAGGCTTAACTAAGTCCCAAAGACCTCCAGGAGAGCTTACGTCTGTGTTTAAGAGATTACTTGAATAAGGCCAATTAACTTTAGTTGAAGGCATGTAAAGCTGAAGCTTTACAAGACTTATAGTACTGATGGGAACAGGCTGTCGCCACCAAATCTGCATCCCCAAATGCAGTTAGCATTTTGCTGTCTGAGCACTATACAACTAAGATATTAAGAGCTTGAGAGATGATATTCTAAGCGTTGAATCAAAGAAGTATTGCAGATGGTGGTAGGGACACCTGTTATCACAAGTATGTGCCTTCACAAGATCTTATGTTCAACTGCCTCTAACTTTGTTAAGATATAGGCCTTTTTTCTATATCAATGTCATATTTCTTTGCAGTCAATGAAGACCTCTCAGTCATCACCATGATGAGACTCCGAAGTGTCCTTTTGGCTCAGGTTGAGGTTGCCCATAATTTTGTTGGATAATCTAATTGCTTCCAAAGTAAATCCTGAGACTGGGATTTGTCACAGACTACCACAGTGAGGGATGCCCTTTTTGGCATCCCCACAAACCTGATCAGGCCCTGAGCCTGGTGAAAAGCAAATCACAGGCCCAAGAAACCCTTGTCTGAAAGAGAAGGGCAGGATTTTCTGGCATCCAGCTGCACGGGCACATTCTTCAGCTCTTCCCTGCATACAGCACAGCCACAGGCTTTGTTGCAATGCACAATACAAGGGATTGAATTTACACATCATTTAATCTCATTCTTTTCATTCTGATATTCCCTAGTGCTTGGGTGCTTCAAGTCGCTTTAGGATGGAGGACGTGAAGGACATGAAGCCATCCACAAAGCCCTCATACAAAAGTAGCACCTAAGCTCCTCTAAGTATTTGCATCTCAACTAAAAGGAACACAAAATAAGTGTAAGAAATAGTCCACAAAGAGAAAATAATCAGTTTCCTTTTCCTTTAACAGCCAAAGGAGCTACACATTAGGATAGCCCCATTAGGATAGTTGTGTAACAAGCATGGGCTCCATGTTAGAGGTGCTTCCGCAGGTCCCATAAGCACAAGCAGTGCCAAGACATTGCTGTGGCTCACTACGGGGGATACACACTGCTTTTACACATTTAGAGTAATACTTGGTACCACTTATTCACAGCTCCACCATCAGGTGTTATTGGAAGAGGTGCTACATAAAGACCCTATTCAAATTAACTGTTAGGTTAATTTTAAAACTCAGTCTTCACTTTAAAACAGGACTAAGTCTTGATAGCATCCAAATCTTGCAACGTGACTAATCTTGAGCAGCAGAAATCCTATGAGATCTGGTATTTAGCAAGATTTCTCATCCACATGCCTTCCAGCTTGAGAAGCAATTCAGAACCAGAGCGATGGGCACGCATCCAGCTTTAAAGATACGACACGGACTAATCTCTATTTTAATCCCCCCTTCTCTCCTGCTGAGCATTTTAAAACACAAGTTTTTGGCCTTGAAGTTTCTGGCTTTATCCCTCAAAGTCTGGAGCTGATACCTCTTGGTTCAGTTGAGAATGAAGCCATTAACGACCTTACCTGGCAGTTACCTTTCCCTGCTCTCTGACTTGCTTGAAGAACAAGGCACTGTCCTGCCCACCCGGTGTGGATCAGCACTGCTGGCAGCTGGTGGAGGACAGAGACTGCTGCTCCTTAGGGGCCATGTCCCTCTGGGATACCCCTCTCTCCAGCTGTGGCCTCCAGAGTCCTCTTCTCACTGCACCGGAACATCTCAGAAACCCCCTTAACCTGTGTTTGCTCAGGTGGAAGCAGTGATTTGAGCACTGAGACCACCAGGTCAAACTGCGGACATCATCGACATTCAGACACCGGTTAAACAAACAGCGCTGACTTCTCTATGCTGGCGCTCCATATTCCAGCTTGAGGCTGATGGAACACCTTTAACTACCCTTCAATACAGTGCAATAGCAGCTTGTTTAGATTGAGTTAGGTTGCGATGGGGATTAGATCTTTTCTATACGATGCAGGACACAACAGGACTTTAAAACCTGTTGAAGCCTTTGAGCTTTTCTGCAATGCAGTAGATTAAGTTGCAGAGGAGCACGAGAGTCCCAAGGATGTGTCAGCGATTCAGCGCACCAAGCTCTGAGCAAACATGCCCAGTGGATGATGCATCCCAGTGATCTAACAACCCTGCCTGTGCAGCACCAAATCGCCCTGGATTGGCTTCCCTGTTTTATCTGTCAGCCCCCTGCAAACCAGCAGTAGGGAGAGAAGCTTGGTTTTCCTGCCACCATCCAGATGCCAAACATCAGCATCCCTCTGCGTGGGGCACCATGTGGCCCATGTGGGCAGCAGCCTGCCTCAGATTCATCCCCTGAGCAGCCCCAGTTGCAGCGAAAGGTGGTGGGAGCAAGCAGGGCAGGGGTGGGAAGGAAATCTGTGACACTTGTAGAAGGCTGTGCCCTCGGGAACATAAACCAGGATATTTCAGTTGGAAGGGACCTACAGTGATCATCTGGTCCAACTGTCCAACCAAACAAACTGCCTGACATACAAAATACCAAGCAGCAGCCTTATTTCTGCTATTTCCTCCCTTTTAAGTCTCAAAACTTGCAAACAAACTTACTCGAAGTATAAGTTTGCATGAGTAATTTATTAGATTATTTGCAGCCTTTCTCAGTGCTGGAGGGTGAACATGATGTCCTTATATCCTGAAGCTTATAAATAATTCAGGGCACGGCAGAACTCTTCACTGAAAACTACTGCAGCCTTTTCCAGAGCTGGTTTCCAACCCTTTCCAGGACAGCTGCGCAAGATAACGTAGAAATGAAAAGCAAATCATGCTGATCCATATTCCATGACTTGCCAGCTGCTGCCAGTGCAGAGGCATGCGTGGTCCTGGCAGGGGGGGCAGAGCCTCAGCCCTGGAGGAGCCAGGTCTGCATAGTGCCAGTGCCTGAAGCCAGGGCTCAGGAAGTACTGTTTCCTATACCAGCCAAAAGGATGCAGGGATTCATGGGTTTGGACAATGAGAAGAAGCCAGCGATGTGATGGGGAGGCTGCTGCACCCCAGGTGTGGGGGGGGTGAGGAAAGTACAGCATGGCTGAGCTAGAGATGCTGATACCCCATAAGCACCTCCACACCTCTCAATAGTTAGGTGCACCCACACCTCCCTGTACCATGATAGCAGAGGTAACAATGGGCACTGAGGGAAGCAGTTGGCTGTGATGAAAGCACCAAGCTGGTGGGCAGCAGTTTCAACAAGCTGACTTACCAAGAAAGCCCTACAAAGGGCCAGTGGTGAGGCACCAGTGTCAAAAACACCGGATCCCCCTCTAACAGCACAGCCACTCGCACACTTCTCCTCTTGCTTTTTCATGTGGCCTGTAGATCAATCCTTCACCTCCATCTGCTTCAAACCAAACATGCCAAGTAAAGATGAAGATTATTAGAAACCATTCTTTTCCTCCCCTAGAGCAAATGAGACAGTCAACACTGCCTCTGTGCTCACAGAAGCCATGGGGCTGGGTACCACTCTTCTTCACTGCTCATTTGGATGCATCCCCCAGGTCCTTTGGGAGGGTTTCCTTTAGGGTCAGAATGAACAAGCTAAAGCAGCGATACAAGCTAAAGCAGCAATACAAGCTAAAGCGATACAGGCTTGGGTAGGGTTTTCCCTGTGTATGCACCAAGAGTAGCAACCGGAGCTCCTAGACCAGTAGGAAAAGCGTTTGCAATGCCTTTATCATTGCACCAACACACTACAAAGCCTGTCCTTGGCCAGAGGTGGGCTAGAGAGTAAAGCACAGCCCACTCTGCTCGTAGAAAGCCTTTTGCATCCCATCGGCATCACCTACTTCCATTGATTTCAATCCTGAAAAGCTGAAATGAAAGATGGTTGTGTTGGCTCTCAGCCTGTCACAGGTAACAGACAATCTATTGGGTTACATTTGGAGCTTGCCATAAAGTAATTGTGCTGAAAGACCTCTACGCTATTGCCACACCAATGGTAACTACTTACAGCATTAACAGAAGTGGTCTGCTCAGGACCTCAAAAAGAAGGGAGGGAAACATACCAGAAACTACAAACTTCAACGCTGTGGAAAGTGTTGGTCTGTGTATTTTACGCCTACTTGTGCCTTGAAGTTACTTGTGGAGTCTATTGATAATAAAAACATGTTTAATTTTGCCTGTGATCAAACACATGATGCGGCAGCAAGCGGCGCCCCTCAGGGAAATGTCACAGTTTCGGGGATGGTGAGTGGGCAGCACAGCTCTCAGCACATGAATTAACACCACCATTCTTTAAACATCTCAGTTTTTCCATTTCTCTGCCATGCTTTTTCAGTACAAACACTAGCTGTCACGATCAGCACTCCTGCTGCAACATCTCTGCTGCATCCTCACAGAGCATCCCCACAGCTCACTCACAAACCTAAGAGCGGGACCGTTCTTAACACTTATAGGCCAGCGGCTGAAAAGTGCCTTTTAGCCCAGGTGAAAAGCAGCATTTCACCCCAAAAGCAGCCACCAGGAAGGTGCATCCAAAAGCACGTGCAGGACGCACCTTCTGCAGGCTTTGTTGCTGCTGCGGTACCTATGGCCAGGGTGTGACAGCAGAGCCACGCACCAGCACGCACTGAGACCCAAGCTGACCGCTTAGAGGAAGCAACCAACCAACCTCCAAAACATTTTGCATTGAGAAACTTCATTTAGGCCCCAGCACAGAGCGAATTCAGGCCGACAAGCTACGAAACGCTCATAAAGCGGGTGTGATACGGTCTGTCGTGACACAGGGCCACAACGCGGCACTTGAACCGCACGGAGGATGCTGTAGGTGAACTGCCACGGTGACTTTCCTACTGCCAGCTGCAGCGGCACTGTCCGGAGGGAGGCAAGCGGGAGGCAAGCGGGAGGCAAGCGGGATGCGCGGCCGCTCACGGCAGGGCTATGGAAGCTCCCTCTCGCGGCTGTTCCGCGCTTCGCTGGGAGGCTGAGGGGACTCCCGGCGCTGGCACCCGGGTCCCCCGGCCTGGGCAACCCCGAGCCGCCGGGATGCGGCATCATCCACGGCGGCGCCCGCGCCTGGTTTTGCCTTCCATGGAGGCAGCCACCCCTAGTCCGACCCTCTGCCCCTATTGCAGCACATGATGAGCGGGGTCTGACAGGTTCAGCGGGGAGAGAAGGCTGGAGAAGAAATTCAAACACAAAGCTCGCCCCCAGGATGTGAGGAGTCCATTGAGGCAAGACCTTATCAAACCCCACGTTTTAGGAACTTACTGGGGAAGATTTAAAAGGCCCATCCTAATCTCACAAGAGCCTGTAGGGACAAGACAAGGGGGAATGGATTTAAACTGACAGAGGGGAGATTGAGATGAGCTCTTAGGCAGCAGCTCTTCCCTGTGAGGGTGCTGAGGCGCTGGCACAGGGTGCCCAGAGGAGCTGTGGCTGCCCCATCCCTGGCAGTGCTCAAGGCCAGGTTGGACACAGGGGCTTGGAGCAAGCTGCTCCAGTGGAAGGGGTCCCTGCCCGTGGCAGGGGTTGGAGCTGGATGAGCCTTAAGGTCCCTTCCAACCCAAACCATCCTGTGATTGTATGATTGTAACCTGGAGGGAGACCTGGGACAGAGGAGCTTGAATATCTGATATCCAGCAAAATCAGACAAAAAGCAGGTTAAGTGGTTAAATTCTCTCCTCTTCAGCACAACTTCCCCGTTCTAACTCACCGTGCCATCTCCACAGCCTCAGCCCACTCTGGCCTTTGTGCAGTAAGTGCATTTGTGTGTCCTGTGTTTCCAACCAGATCTCACCTACTGTAAGCACTGCGATATGCTAGCCCAGAGCAGCGAGTTCAGCCCGGAATGCCTGCAGCCCTCAGACACCCAAGAAAACCTAAGGTTCCTTTGCTGTTCAGGCAGTTCTCCTCAACAGAGGCTGTTTGGCAACAGCTATCGGTGGCTATTTGTTAAATGAAAGGAGTAGTGAGAAAACAACTTTGTGGCATATTGGGCTAGCAGATAGTTCAGACACTGTACAGTGACAATAAAGCCTCTAGGATCCTCTGACTGACATACGTAATGAATGTAGCTTGTCAAACTTTCGTGCAGCAATTTCATCTTGCATTGACAAGCTATTTCACTGGCCAGGGGTTTGCATTAGAGTCATTCACATTGTTGTGCTGCTGCTATTTACAGAGCCCAGAGAACAGGGGCATTGCTTCAATGTGAGTATTAATATCCACGTTTCTTTTGAAATACAGAATTCTGTATGCAACGTACACTACGTGCACATCTTGGTACAGGGACAGAGGCATTATTCTGTGGAGAGAAGGGGGCCTGGAGCTGCTGGGGCTGTTGTTCATTCACTGATTCATTATGTGGCCTTTGGAAAGGCACTTAGTCATTCTGCAGTTTAATGCTGCTCTCTGTAGAGTGGAGAACAAAGCCCCGGCACAAACCACACTCACCGTTATCAGTCAGAGTGACAGAGGTCTAAGAGACAGCACAGAGTCAAGGGGCTCCTCTGAGCAGCCCTTGTGTGCATGAAAGCCAGAGGCACGCTCAGGCTGGATGTGCTCTTCTGAAACAGCTTCTTCTTCCTACCAAGGCAGTGACAGTCTCAGCTTGGGCTACCAAGCACAGCAGCTCCTGCTTGCCCATCACCTTAGCTTTGGTTATGGCCAATGACCTGCCATGAAATCACTAGCACTGGAGAAAACAGGCAGACAACAACCAAGCGGGCAAATCAGAACTTAAAGGAGGAAAACCCCTTATATGTATATATACATTTTATATATATACATTATATATAAATATATATATATTCACATTATATTCATATTATATATATAAATCTATATATTCACATTATATATATAAATATATATATACACAAACATGTACACACACATTATATATATAAATATATACAAAAGCAAGGATTACTCTTACACCATTTGTTATGCAGTCAAGCCCACAAACAGGTTGTGTATCTAAAGGTAGGGAATACAAACTCATATCCCCAGGGAAAGGTAAGCTACTTCTCAGACTGTCTGTAGAGGTTATTATCAGCCCTGCACTAACACTGACATAAGCTTGAGCCCAAAGCCGCAGAGTGCAAGCGTTGTATCCACAAAAAGAGATATTCACAGCTCGGCAGCTCAGATGTGCTGGGCTTATACTGTGGTAGCAGTATTGTTTGAGGAGGCTGTAATTATAGAAAGGACTTGCACAGCACAGACTTGGAGAGGGCACAATAACGCAGCTTGGGGTGCTGGGGTCAGCAGGCACATCGTTCCCTAAGAGTGTAACAGGCTTTGTTTGTTCAGTCATTCCTTCAGTCATTTTCACTTTAAAATACCAAGAAATTCCAGAGATGGGAACTTTGTCTCTGCCCCCCAAAATACAGTATTGCCTGTGGAAAAGCCAACTTGGTAAGGTGAGCATTTCACAGTCTATGTACCAAAACATATGTACTTAGGAAAGAGAGCAGGAGCTCTGTCTCACTGTGCCTTGGGTCCTAAAAACAGAGAAAGGAGCCAGGACAGAGAAGAGAAGAGGGAAGGGGCCTTATCCTCATTCACACCACAGCCCTGCAAGGCTTCAGCCCCAAAGACATACCTCTATAGTGAAACATCCATGAAGGACACTCTTGTTTGGCACAGGGGGGTTCTGCAGATGGACTTCCAAGGTGGGAACTGAGCACCAAGGTAGCAACACATACCTATAGATTCCACATACAGATCCAGCCTTACGCCCAGGAGCGGTAAGGGTTTGGGGGATCAAGCCTGGATGGTTTAAAGGGTAGATTTAAACAGCTCAGTGCAGCTGGAAGCAGCACTGATGCTTCTGGGTTGCCATGCTTGCTATCTAAGATGAAGGTAGAGACTTCACTGGGCACACAAGCACAAGGATGTTCCCCCCTGGCTTCGAGCTGGCAGCTCCTTAAAAGCAACACTTGTTGGTTGGAGTTGAACGGCAGTGCTGCCTTCCTCCCTACTGTCACAGTGCTCAGCCTTCCCTGGTGTCAACGGCACAAAATGGCACGTTACTTGGCTTTGCCAAATCGTAGCACTGAGAACTTGATTCCAAACAGCTCGGCATCTGCTTGAGCCAAAAGAGTTCAGCCATTTCCCGGAATATTATAAAGGGAAAAATACACCACTTGGCACATGCCGAATAAATGCAGACAGCCCTTTCTATGAGGATCTCCAGCTTCAGAAGGGGAATTCTGAAATCTGGCAGCAGGGCAGCTTTTGTGGTAGAAGGTGTCAATCCCCATTAAAATCCACCCAACTTTGGCCAGATCACAGAACAACTTAGAACTGCAGTTAAAGGCTCCGTAAGGCCTTTAAAGCTGTTGAAGAACTGCAGTTACCTGCTATTTCAGCTGTGGGCAAGAGGTCCCTCATCTCCCACAGAGCCTCAGGAGCACAGCTCGCTTTGAGCTGTGAAGGTGAATGGACACAGACCTATGGCAGCAAGAGGCACAATTGAAAACCAAGTTGCTAGAGAGCAAGGAAGAGACATGGCCTGGAGCCCTGGCAAAAGCAAGGAGTGGCAGAGAAGAGACCAAAAGAGACAGAGATTTGCTTCAAAATGGTCCTGCCTTTGGGAGTTAGGAGGAGAAAAGGAAAGGGAAGGGAAGATGGAAAGGGATGTGGAATAGCACCGGCTAGGAACAGGGACCTGGACTCGCAGAGGTAGAAGAAGCAATGCAGGCAAGAAAGTGGTTTGCTTTCTGCCAGCCAGCAGTAGCTTGGCACACCCATATCATCAGTTGGTTATGCCTGCACAGCCCCTCCATGGCTGCGTGATGAAGGTATGGAGCCAAGGGGAGGCTGGAGAGACCAGCATTTCCATCTGACGTCTCCATGATTTCCCAGATTTGATGGAATTTCAATGTGAAACATGCCCAAACTTCTGGGACAAGTTTTTGGTTGATGAGAACTGAGGAAACTGAAAGAGGGCAGATTTAGTTTAGATAGGTGAGGCGCTGGCACAGGGTGCCCAGAGCAGCCGTGGCTGCCCCATCCCTGGCAGTGTTCAAGGCCAGGTTGGACAGGGCTTGGAGCAACCTGGTCTACTGGAAGGTGCCCCTGCCCATTGCAATGCCAACAAAAGCACCCATTCCACTGAAGGCCGGAGGGACACCCAGTGCCTCTGCCCCACTGGCCAGGCACTGCTGCTCCTTGGGTGGTTGGTCCCCCTGAGCCCAAGTGTGAGTAGTGACACAGTAGTTCCAATACACAGAGACACAGCAGGAAGAATTCATCTTGACTGGACAATCTCATTGCCAGCATCTCCTAATAATGAAGGCTTGAACGTGCCGTCTCACTAAACCTCTTTAAATAAGGTTTGCAAGCAGTAGGGGCAGAGTTTCTGGAAGACATACAAATATAGGCCCTTATTCTGAGAAGAGTTGCACAAACTCAGACTCTTGCATTCAGGTGCCACCTCACTGACGTTGCTGCAAAATCAAGGCTATTTGCTTTAAAAGCAGAGAGAAGAACATCTCTTCAAACTGATGCGGTTGTAATTGCATTCGGTAATTATCCAAGAGACTCTTACACCATGGAAATATGGTCTGAGGACCGGCAGATAAATGCTTTGGCATTTAAAAAGGGGAAATCAGTATCTGCACTGTATTTGTGGCATGAATGGGACTGTTGGTCTATGAGAAGGTGGGCTCTCGCAGGGCTCCCATTCATCTCGCACAAATAGGGGTTAAGAGGATTTACAATGAAAGCACTCACCCGCTTGACAACATTGCAGCATTGCAGTAATTCCTCGGTCTTGGCTCAGGGAGAAAGGACAAAGCCAATCAACCTCCATCTGAATAAGCATGTTCAGTAGAGTTTATCTAGACCATGCTGTTCCTTCAACATAGCCCCCAGGGATTTACAGCCCAGCACACCAAGGCAACAGTTTTAAGGCGAGCATAAAGGCCTATGGAGGAAGTACCCGCAGCAGCCATGGACGTAACAACCCCACCTTTCCCTGAAGGGTATCTTTCCCATGACCTTCAGCAGACTCTGAAGTCCTTTCCTGTGGGACCCCAGCAGACATTTTCCACATACAGAGAGCTGGCATGTCAGCATCACCCTAGAGGCTGGTTTCAGTTTGTTAACTGCTGCTAGGAAAAGGATGCTCATTCCTTTTACCAACAAACTCAAGTGGCTACAAAGGAGGAATCAATGGGAGAGTTAACATACCTCTTAACTCCTTTCTTCAGGACACATCCACCGTTCCCCTTCCTCACCCACAAAGCAGGAGCAACATCCAAACTTAGGTACACCTTGGTACATCAATGTGCTGGAAGGGCAAGGTCGGCAAATGGCACTCAACAAGCACTTTTGCATTGCTAGACTGAAGCGCTTGGTTAATGATTCACCCTAAGCAACCAGGCACGGAATAAGAGAGCACATCCTCCTTCCACGTATTGACAGAACTAAGGAGGAAGAGCTCGATGTGGAAACAGTGAAAAGAGCGGAGTGCTGCAGTAAACTCTTCCCAGCAGTCTGACAGGGACTATGCAGCAGCTATGGCCGGACCTAAGGAGTCAACCCAGCACCACATGGACCCTGAGCTTCACTTGGCATGAGAAGAACCCGTATCCTTTACACAGTCATTGTCTCCCAAGTGGGGAAACTGAGGCATAGGAAGCCCGTTTGGCTGATTTCTTGAAGGGCAATGGGAGAGCAAAAGGCACAGCTGCAGACTTGCAGTGTTTGCAAAACCCATCTTTCTTCTTATGCCTTCGAAAACTGTCTGCACGGTTAAGGCAACGTGGCGAGCCATTTTACAGAGGATTGCAAGAAAATGACATACTTGTTGCTTACGCGTTTTTGCCCACGAGACAACTTCGATATGCATCGTGAAACACATGCTTTCACAGAAATCCGAGTAGGAAAACCACACAACCAGGAACAGTAAAATATCCTTCTGCTTGGAGCAGACAACTTTAACAAGGCTGTTTTAATGGGAAGAGGATTTGGTAGATATTTTAGAACGTTGGCAGCCGTTTTTGCTAGACGGAGTTTTATGGTATCATTCATTTTAAAGATTGCTAAACTGCAAAAGAACATCATTTCAGACCCAGCAAAGGCCACACGAACAGCACAGAAGTCTCTGGTTTCCTTGTGCACTTCAGGAGACACAAGGTCAGGCCACTTCTGAGTGCAAGGTCTCCCCAGTACTTATTTCTTCCCCATGCATTTGGCTACTCACAGGACAACTTGAGCTATTGGAAAGCTTCCACGAAGGACTGCACAGAATCACTATGTCCCCCTTCCCCTTAGAGGGCTGCATAAGCAGATAAGTGATTCCATGTTAAAGTTAAGATTCCCTCTGCCCATAGCCTCCTGAAAGAATGCGGCTATTCTGCTTGAGAAACCACATCCTGCTCTCCATTGTAAGTGGATGGGGCTCTGTCAAAAGAGAGAGCCCAAGTCCAGCAACCTTTCAGGACTGCTGATGGTCCCTTGAGAGTCCACAGCAAGCATTTCTTTGCAGTCCCAACAGCTGGGTCAGTTCTGATGAGCTATAAAATTCCACATCGCCCAGGAATAGGACTGACTTTTTAACCAAAGCGGATCCAGAGGTGTGCTTGTGGACCAAATATACTCAGCATCCCCTAGCAAATAAAACCTCTTTCCAACTCAGAGCTTCGGTACAGATGGAAAGCTATTGTCCATGTCTTCCCAGGACTTGTGTGTCCAGTAGTGTTTGGAGCCATCATGCAGTAAATCCACTCAGAAAACTGGGAATCCAAGGCATACACACGCTATGGAGCACACACTGTGCCTCCACTGAGGGTATTATCACACTTCTGCAAAGTCTTACTCCACATATTGATCACGGCTGCATAGTGAATTTATGGAAGGCTGATCCTGCTGGAAAACAAGTCCTACTGAGTGCGTACAATTCACACATACACTTACAAGGACCTCCCAAGCATCAGATAACCCATGTAGCACATGGACCACATTCCCAGGTTAGGCAAGGGAGATTTGACACTTGGATGAAGTCCTGCATCTGCAAACCCTAATAGCTAGTAATACAGACAGTAGTAGCACTACAGAGCCCATTTTCAGACCCGACAGCTCTTTCCCCACCTCCTACGTGCCTCAGCACATCAGAAAATCAGAGTGAAGTGCCTGACTTCTGCCTTCAGCCCGCTGGCTTGCACAGACCCTGTGCTTTGTGACTGAGCATCTCCCACAGCACTAGCAGCTGGCCTCCAGCGTTGCTGACATGGACAGGCAAGCAGGGTGGACAGTCGTGTTGGCACCACCGTGACAGATCCCCTGGGTACCACCGTGCTTCACTTAGAGGAAGTCTCATGGCTGTTTTGACTTGAAGGTGATGCTCACCCTGTCTGCAGCAGACTGAGGGTCAGGCTGAGGTGCAAACATCTGCAGGAATTAGGCAAGAAGGATTTTGCTGCAGGAAGCAAGTCTGGTTTTGAAGTCTGCCCTAGCTATCAGTAGGAGAGAGCCTCCAATGCACAGGCAGAGGCATCACGTCGCGAGCAGTCTCAGTCAAACGTGCCTATTTATGGTGGCAAGTTAAAGGTGCTATGAGTCAGGTGCCTGAGCAGGGATCTCTAATAATACCTTCCAACTACATGTAATATGTAAATACACTATGTGGGCAGGAAACGCATGGAATAAGAAGGCATTTCTTATAATTATTTTAAAGGAACTTTTAAAATATTGAAGTATTTAAACTATTTACAGCACAGCAATAGCTGCTGGGAAGAGAGCTGGAAGGAGATAAACTCCTTTTCCCCAGCTTTCTTACTGGCCGCTTGGCAACACAAAGTGAATTCCACTCTTCTGCCTCAGTTTCTTTACTTTTACGGCCACACCAGACAATACTGAACTGTTTAATAAACTGATGTGAGTTTTGCTGATGGAAAGGAATTTATAAAGCCTAGTGTGATTTATAGCAATGTAATACAAGGGTATTTAAACTGTGGCTTCTTCTGACAAAGCAGACAAATTCCTGGCTTTCTTGGTTGGTGTTCATAGCAAATTAATCTAGTAGGAGAAATGCTGGAGCAACAGCAGAGAGGAGCAGATGGAAGAGGCAGGAGATGTGCGTAGCTCTGCACACAGGAGGTGAGCAGCAGCGGTGGGAGACCTTATTGTGGCATTTCAGTTCCTAAAAGGGGCCTATGGGAAAGATAGGGGGATAGGACAAGGGGTAATGGTTTTAAACTAAAAGAGGGGAGATTTAGGCTGGATGTGAGGAACAAATTCTTTACACTGAGGGTGGTGAAACACTGGCACAGGCTGAACAGAGAGGTGCTGGATGCACCATCCCTGGAGACACTGCAGGCCAGGCTGGATGTGGTTCTGGGCAACCTGATCTAGTTGAAAGTGTCCTTGCTCGTTGCAGGGGGTTGGACCGGATGAGCTTTGAAGGTCTGTCCAACACAAGCTATCCTATGAGTCTATGTGCCCATCACTGGCCGAGCTATGGCTCCTTGGGGCAGCCCGTTCCTCTGTCCCCAGCTCCGGCTTGGGAGCACACAGCGCAGGATATGCCCATGCAAACTCCAGGAGAAGCCTCCCAAATGGCCACCATGGAGCTGCTTGACCAGAAGGGGATTTCTCAGTAATGGAGAAGAGGACATTTAGAGGTATTTCAGAACTGTCTCTTTTAAGAGGGGTTTGAACCTAAGGGTGTTTTTGGACAGTGACTCAGGGTGCCCAGTGCCCAGCTGGAGCAGGACTGCACACACAATTACAGTTATTAAAGTCAGCCAGCTGTAAAAAACACTGCTTCAAAGTGGGATCTGAGAAACCACAATTATTTCCCGTTCAAACTGTTGAAGAAAAATGTGGTATTCTTTGGTCCCAGCGCGCAGCAGCGTCTGCGGCAGCTGCACACGTTCAACTGAAAGGGAAATGACGTGTTCTGACAAATTTAGTTCTGATATTAACAGCCTGGTCAGTACATGAAGATCCATCAGACACGAAACGTGTGTTACAGATGCAGCTTTCAGGCCCTCGCTGTCAGGGCAGGCTTTGGACCAGTGATGTAGTCATAGCTATGCTGAAGAACCATTTAGCAAACCCTGGTGTTATCTGCCCTTTCTCATTTACCAAGAGAACAAAACTCCCTGATAGAATGACCACTCAAGAGGCTTTCCAGCAAGCACAGCACCGAGAAGAAAGCTGTCCTGTATGAATGGATCACATGGAACTGATGTCTCCTCAGTCCAAGAGAGAGAATTAAGGGTGAGGAGCAACTTGATCCTACGTCCTCAGGCCAACTAAGCTGCGGTGCTCCTTGTCCAGTTGGTAGCTCCCCTAACGCTTTGGGGTTTAGCAGTTGAACTGAGGTGGGGAGGAATGCTCTGAAATAACACTTGTGTGTGCATGATGCTCTCCAGTTTCCTCTGATAGCAAACTGATCTCTTTTGGAGGGCTCACTACTACTTTTGCTAGCTCAAAACCACCAGAATGGGTCTAGTGTGTTTAAATTTCAACAACCACGATATGAAAGAAGAGGCAGTGAATTACTTACGCTGTTTGTCTGAGTGCCAGCTTCAAAAACAAAAATCCAAGTCAGTTTTTAAATGTCTACATTTTTAGCCACAATTACACACAGACAGCACAGAGACACATAGGACCTCATCCAAGAGATAAGATGGGAGGAGAATTACCAAGTTTCATGTTTACATGGCCTGGTTTTATCACCTTTGTGAGGTTGCAGCCTTCCTGTTGCACGAGTGATCGCTGGGATCAGCATCAAAACTCTTTGGAGTGTGTCCTGAGGGAGAAATCTATACAACGAACAATCACCTATAAAGTCCCCTGCAGCTGGTTTCACTTGGTGGAAGACAGCAGGCTGAACCTGTGGCCATCTCAGTACCGTAACAGTATGTGTTGAGCAAGAGGTCTTTGCTATGGCCAGGTACAACTCCTTTTGACAAGCGTGCTCCAGGATGAGTGTGTGTGTCATCCTAAAAAAGTTCTTTTGACTGTAAATCAATGACCTGGGAGCAATGGGGAATGCTGGAGCACAGTCCCAGCAAACTTGCTGAGGACAAAGAGTGAGCTGAGTCAACCCATAACGTGATGGCGTGACAGAGGATGAGAACACAGGCAGTGCAACAGGCTACCAAGCAGCACTGGGTTCCAAGCCAGATGTGGTAACCAAGGAATAATGGGGGCTCAAGCTTTCCTTCAGCAAATGCACAAGAAATCTCTTATTTGGATGGGTGACCTAATGCTAACAGGGAACAAAGCACAGCTGTGTTCCTGAAGGACTGTGGCCTCACAGAAAGGGACTAGGACAGCATGTCCGTGCTGTGGGGCATCTATGACCACCTTCCCCACATCACAGCTTCTGCACAAACAACACACAAAGACGCAGCTCAAAAGCTGCAATAATCTGACAGCAGACTGGGGAGCCAGGCTGTGGGGTGCACCCCAGGAGGTAGCCCACAACCACTTCACAGCCCCGCTCAGATAGGCAGTGCTGTGCAACCCAGTCCATCACTTCTGACTCGTTACCCAAGTTCCCCAAGTAAATCAAAACACACCCTCAAAGCTTTCCCTCAAGTCCCCGTTATAAACTCATGCTAATTTCTCATCTCAAACAACAGCATTCAATCACTGTAGAGGAAACCAATTCAATCAGCACAATACACAAAAGTCACTAAAACCTGAAGCTTCAAATTCCAAATTTCTAGATCTAAAAGCCACCCATACAGAAAACCGCAGGCAACATGCTGATCCAGGGCTGGTGTGCACTCTTCATTAGGGACTGTAGTGACAGGACAAGGGGTAACGGGTTCAAACAGGGGAAGTTTAGATTGGATATAAGGAAGAAGTTCCTTACTGTGAGGGTGGTGAGGCACTGGAATGGGTTGCCCAGGGAGGTTGTGAGTGCTCCATCCCTGGCAGTGTTCAAGGCCAGGTTGGATGAAGCCTTGGGTGGGATGGTTTAGTGTGAGGTGTCCCTGCCCATGGCAGGGGGGTTGGAGCTTCATGATCTTAAGGTCCTTTCCAACCCAAACTATTCTATGATTCTATGATTCCAGACTCTCATACCACTCAAATAATCCAAGAATCCTTTTCCCCCCCGCAGGTTCCAATACCTGAAGACCCATCACTCAGGCCAAGCACATTGTTGAACTCCCTCCTAACATGTATGCTCACCAAGAACAACTGCATGCTAAGTTCCGGGAGAGGGGAAGCTGGAGATATATATCTATGCACAAGCACAGTAGATTCAGCAAGCTGTAGAGTGAAGAAGCAGGTTCAGAAGATCATTCTGTATAGGAAAACATTGTAAAAAAGTTTTAAACTCCTTTTGGATATTTACTGATAAGTTCAAAAAGCTTTAAGCGAGGGCATTTGCTTCAAGTTTTCCAGCCTCTTCCTCATACATGCAAAGAGATGGGTTTGGCACAGAAAAGCATCCTCTCGAGTATGACTTCGGTAGGCTTGAAACTTTTCAGCAGATTAATTAATAAAGGAAGCACATGCCTGCTAAGACACATATTCACTGCATCCCACTTGGAATGTAACCTGCAGCCAGCTACACAATGCCCAGCAGCATGTGCTTTGCTTACCTTGTGTCTGGAGCCGACGTAGCGTATGTATTTCCCCTCTCATTAAAGTCACTGATTAAGTGTGTTTCCATAACAGGTCACAGAGGTGACAGAGGCATCACGCTCATTTCCACAGGCTATTCACTTGGTAGACACCCCTGCTACCCCTGAGCCTCAGCAAACGGGGTGAAGTATTCTGCAGTCCTTAAGAGAGCGATGAGCAGGGTACCGTTCTGCTCAAACCACGCCATACCTGGTGATGATCTGTGGTGAGATGCAACCACAGTTCCAGGTAGCCGCTTTCCTCACCCAGTCCATCTGACTTGCCCAAGCTTTGGTGAGCTGTATTTTAACCACATTTGATATTTCCATCCTCTCACTTTTGTTGTGGTGTCACAACCAGTTCTTCAGGCCCAAAACCTTTAGATAAAATGGCTGAGCCCTGGTCTGCTGATGTAGAAGATCCTCCCAACCAGCTCCATGGTGTCCAAACAGAAAACCAAAACGGTCCTCAACATCCAAGATAAAATGGGATGATTCAAATATGAACATCTGCGGGTTTGGGAAAGATGAAGCAGCACAAATCAAATTCATCTCAGAAAAGCAAGTGCAAAAGGTAATTTTGTCAAGGCAGAGATGGTATAGGGAGGGCATGTAACTGCTCACCCTTCTCATCCATCTGACAGCCATCAGAATGGTTGCCAGAGGCTTGGTGATCTGATTTTCACAGTTCAAACATCCCCTAAGGAAAGAGGTTGTAAATATCATAGGGAGAGAAAAACTAAAACACAATGAAGTGTTCCTAAGTCCTTAAGGATTCCAACTGCTGCAGGATGAAGGCAAAAGAAATAGTGTTTGAGCAGCAACAATGGCTGCAGACAAACTTTTGACTAAGAAGCTCAGACACCAAACAGCATGCCAGAATGAAAGGGGAGCAACATGCCCTTGGGCAAAAGAGATGACTGGACTTCAAGCAGAGAATCTAATTACTTGGCTTTGGCATTCACTGCTGCTGTTAATTAGGGTATCTCCCAACAGAAAAGCAAAGCCGCGATTGAACGGTGAGGACCGTATGACTCACGGACTGCAGGCAATGAATGGAGCTTTGAGTGGAGATGCTGATTTGGGAACCAGTGAGCAGGCCTGAAACACGATGGTGATCGGTGCTGACTTGATCGGCGTTACTGATTAGTTAATTGCTTCGTTATTTTTAATAAAACTTGAGAAATTATAGGCTATTACTGGCTCAAGTTACAACAGAAATGCTGAGAATAGACATTGCCTTGAGAAAACCAAGAGAAGTCCTTTAAAATGGCCTGAAGGAGGCTATAATACTGCAGAAATTCTGTTTAGACAAACTGAAGGCAGCCTGCAGCTCAGAGCACCAATCGCTCACGATACGGGGGCAGACACATTGCCTTTCTACTCTAGAAAAGGCACAGCCCAAGGAAAGCCCTGTCCAATTACTCTTAACCAAGGCAGCTGGGCAGAATCTCCTACCTTGCACATGACAAGGAGGATGCCAAGAACTGGCCCTGTTAGGACAGAGGGATTTGGTCCGGAGGCTCACTCAGGCAGGAGCCAAGCCAGATTTTCTCCTGTGAACCTGAGGCTCCCGGCTACAGGACGGCAGTAAAAGCTCCCTAACTATAGGGGGTGAAAAGCAGGGCTGGCCACTTGAGCCACTCTGCCCAGTTTGAGATGGGGACCAACTCCCGTGCCTTGCCATCTCTCTCCACCTCCAATCGGTCTCCCCAAGAAGCAAAGGGAGGGTGAGCCACATTCAGAGCCCCAGACCACCTTAGGCTGTTTCATGAGGTGGCGCTGGCTCAAAGAGCAGCACAAGGATTAGAAATGGAACCCTAGTTAAAAAGGCCTAAACTGCCAGAAACCAGGACCAAGGGCAAGCGCTAGAGAGCACCGATGTCCATGAAGAATATAGTGCAGTAAACGGTGACCTGCTGGAAAGTGACTTCGAAGGCATCCACCAAGAGCCGCAGCCAAGTAGTGTTTCAGGGCACCTCTCAAGCTTTTCTCGGCAGCTCTATCTCTGAAGCTGGTGCCAGTCTTGCATTCCTGTGAGAGATACCAGACACCTGAGAAACTCAGGAGGTCTTAAAGCGACACAGATACCAGCCTTGGAAACGGCTCCTTTGAAGCTCATGCTGGAATTGTTCATGCGTCTTTTCCCTTCTTTTCCTTCCCTGCGCAGTGTAGAACGTCTCGTTGAGGTGACGCCAGCGTAAGGATTAAGACTCCTTGAAGTATGGAATCAAGCTGAAGCTAAAAGACTTCCAGAAAGAAACGTCTGAAGCCGTGGATGCTTCTTGCAAACTCTTGGCTCACAGAAGGCTTCCCACAGGCTTTTTCCTGAACAGCATCAACACTGGCAGCACGCATCTGATGGTCAGCAGCGGCTCTGACACATCTGGAACAGCTTAAAGCCACAGCCTTCATGCAAAGCCATGCCCATAGAGACAAGAAAGCCAATTTTCAGTTAAAACATACAGGTTTGATAGCTCCAGCTCAACTGGACAGTTGGAACAAAAGGGGTGAAAGTGCCCTCCAGCAAAGAGCACACAACGCATGCAACAGACTGCAAAGGAATACTCTCATGAACGTTGCTGGGGCACAAAACTACTTGGCTTAAACATCAGGCACCCGCATGCCCAGAGTATGAATGGTTATACAAGCAATTGCTTGAAGGAAAAGTCTGGCTCTTTTCTTCTTGGCACATAATGAAACCAAAGACAAACGGTGTATAAATAAAACAGGGTGCTTCTGCACAGAATGATAACAATCTCAGCAATTCACTGGCTCATGCCAGGAAATTCTCCCCGCGCGCTGCTTGCAGGTTATCAACCTTATCAGATGGGATGCAAAAACCAAAACGACAGAAGCGAGGAGGCAAAAAACAGCATCTCCAGAACAGAGCTTGCAAGTAGAAAACAACACTTCACGTGGGGAAAACCCAAACTATGGCTTCACAAAGGGCTGCGTTAGGAAATAAAGGGCATACGGCACTCAGTACCCCACATACCTGTGTATCAGATATATTGTGTCAGTTGTCACTTCAGCTAGAACACTGAATTACAATACCAAGAGGACACATACCTACCACGGCTCTACTACTTGGTGAGGGGTGTCAGACATTCCCAAATAACACAGCCTAGTTCTATTACGCTGCTCTTCACCACAGCACTAAGTATTTCACAAACAGATAAGCATCATCACTCTTCTTTCACTAAAGGGAAACCTGAGCTAGCAAACAGCAACATGTCCAACTTACCCCACATCTAGCCAGTCTGATTCCCAAGCAGCAATTTGTGACCTTATGAAGTCCACTTCGCTCTCTTAAAATTGAGATGATTTTACATAGTCCTCCTATATAACAGGTGAGAGCTACAACTTACACTATCCTGACAGTTAGAAACCCTATAAATAACATTTTTTGGTCGTTTTTGTTTCAATAAGAGATGACAAAAGCCCTACTGAAGGTTACAACCTTGACTTCCCAGATGCCACAGGACCCCTGATGGGTGAATGAAGTGAGAACAGCCTCACGAGCAGGTCGTATCAGTGCTATTCCAACCATACCTGAGCTAGCCCATTGACTACTGGGAAGCTCACATCTGGAACCATATTGATGCTCCTTACACCACCAGCTGCTTCACAGAATCACAGAATCCCAAGGGTTGGAAGGGACCTCAAAAGATCATCTAGTCCAACCCTTGGAAGGGACCTCAAAAGATCATCTAGTCCAACCCTTGGGATTCTGTGATTCTGTGAAGCAGCTGGTGGTGTAAGGAGCATCAATATGGTTCCAGATGTGAGCTTCCCAGTAGTCAATGGGCTAGCTCAGGTATGGTTGGAATAGCACTGATACGACCTGCTCGTGAGGCTGTTCTCACTTCATTCAGCTGCTTCAGACACCACAAACCCTTCTCACAGATTCCTTTATCTCCTAGATAAATATTATCTCACAGATAAAAGCAGCAGGAACATTGCTTCAGGAATCTGTATTGTATTACTCTTGTGTTGCTTGTCAGCATTAGGTCTGGGCAGCCAAATAAATGCTCAAGTGGACAATTCAAAGCTCAAGAACCACTAGAGGTATGTATTCTCTCTAGCACATCTTACACTAGTTGTAGCCAGGCATGTTCATTTTAGGGCCTCTCATATTTACTCTATGTACCTATGTCTTCTATTCTAGATACCCATGCATTTTCTGGCATCCTGCAAAGTCACAACTCAAACAGCTTTCTGAGACAGACTCACATTCCCTCCTCTAGGAAAAGTAACACAGAAGAGACCGATTCCAGAAACCTTCGCTTCAGATCCCCTGGGTGTTTTGAAACCATCCTGAAATAACATTGTGCCTGCATTTTCCTTACCTAAACACTCAAAATACTTAATCATAGAATATTATGAATGATGATCCCTGCCCTAAGTTTAACAGAATTAGAACTCTCTTTATCAGCCACACCACTAAGGTAAGCCAATTCCTGCAACTTTCGTTTATTAATCAATTACGGAGTTATTTTAGCAGAGTTTAAGACAATTAACTTGCACGTTTCAATGAAGCTAAAGCTACAAAGGTAACCTCTACATAGACCAGCCAAAACCCCACCGTTTTGTTTTCAGGGTTTTGTTTTTCTATTAGTTCACTAAGTGATGAGAAATAAAGACCCCAAAAGGTGCCCAGACTACACGTATTTTTAGGAGCAATGCTCTAGAAAACATATAATTAACAGATTAAGCCTAAAAAGAGTTGCACAGAGCAGCCCACAATACTATTTCAGCTTGTCACATGGCTGTTCCTGTGCCCACTACAACTCCTCACCAGCAGCAGTTTGCCCAGTTGTCATAATCCGCACTAATGTGCTGCAGGAATTGCTCCCATAAGGCACAGAGGAGAAACTCACTCTGTTTTACACGAGTACATCCCAATGCATCTGATCCTTCAGCTTGTGCTCATAGGAGCCAATGTGCTCCAATAGGAGACAATGTACAACCATGTACTTGGCCCACAATTGAGGGAAAAAAACCCTTAAGTGAAAACTTGCTAATTTAGGAGCTTGCTGGAATTTCAGTGTGGCAAAACTTCCTAAGGCGATAATTATCAGTCTCTGGATCTCTTCACTTAAGTATTTTAGATGCAACAGAAATGGACCCAAATAAACAGGAGTTACCGATTATTCTGACCTAACTACTTGTCTCTGACATGTGTGACAACTAAATATTTGTAAAAAGATGTATTTACAGTACAGACAAACTCCTGAAAATGACAACTTTTTTGCTCCCAAATAAATATAAAAACACTCTGATAGCTTATACCCCATTTATTAAGACAGAGCCACCTATTACTTAATACACTGGCTGGGCGGCCATAAATCACATTCTTTTCTTACTATATTAAGATGGGAGAAAGCTTGGCAACCAGATAACAAAGACAAATTAGGCAGGGTGAAGAAACATTTAAGCTGCAGCGGGTTCAAATCCATCTGAACTAGGGAGACCTGAGCCAGCACCGTTACACAAGGTGCTGGCATCGGGCACAGCACACTTGCCAGCCAACTCCTCGAGTGCCCGGCAGGCCTGCCAGGGGCCTTCCAGCTGGAATGTCGGGAAAAGGTCCGGGGACCGTCTGGGTGCTGCTTTTTTGGACACCTACCAAAGAGCACATCACCAAAAGTACAGTTTTTCTGTGCAGGGATCACATAGGATTTTATTTCTTATTTTACGAACGAAGGCTTTTGGTAAGAAAGTTTATAGTGCAATCTGAATGAATTTGTGCCCACAGTGTTCATTCTCCCAAAACAGCTGAAATACAACAGTGTAGGAATACCCTATCTCCATAAAGATATTACAAAACAGTGCTTATACAGTTGGTGACTACATAGATTCAGTTTTAATAAATATATCTCTTTGTGCTTTCGTAAAACTGCAAGTACAAAAGCAAGAAGTGACAAAGCAGCCAACTACTTCCATGTATCCTCCAAAAGCTATTAAAATTCCTGGTGCTCTACAGTTAATATACCTTATTGCACAGGAAGCACACACCGTGTTCAACGTAACAGCTGCTCAGAGAAGAACAAAACCCAATCCTGCTTCCTCCTTGCCAGCTTGCCACCGTTACAACTGCTGAGAAATCAAGAGAGGTTACTCCAGACAAGCAAGTGCAGATCCGTTTCTGCTTGTCAGTAGTAGCTATGTGCTTCACAAGATGTGCAACATCAGCTGTATCACACATGCCCAATTATGTGTTTCTGTTCTGTATGGAAGAGGGAGAAAAAGGGGTCAAGCACCAGGAGCTTCAGCTCATAAATACATAGTGTTGGCCCACAGAAACCCAGCTGATAACAGCTGTAGCTTTAATGCAGATTTACAAAGTGACCATTTATTCAGCTTGAAAAGCCCATACACAATAATTACCTTGGTAATAAGAGAGTTGAAGACAGTACCAGGTTAACATTCTATTGATACGTAGGTTTTGTAAATTGAGCGTTTTATAAAAAGGCAATGCTTCATTGAAATAACAGAATTTGCTTCTTGAGTCAACTACTTTTAAGTCTGTATAGCAACATGCACGCAAAATGGAGTAAAAGCACCAGATTTCAGTCTTTAAATGACTTTAAGGTTTAAGTCATCAAGAGGTGCTTATTTTTTTCTTTAAAAGTCTTGATTTAAGACATAATGGCGGGGGGGGGGGGGGGGCAGGGGGGAACTTCAAATACATTTCAAGAGATCTTTAGCTCACTGCAAAGCATTTACTTTATGCACCTTGCTGTGAAAACACAGTCTTTCTATCCTCAGCACCAGCATTTTCAATTGAAAAAATTAAAGAAAAAACCCAAACCCCCCCCAAACCTTAAAATTCTGACATTTTAAGTCAACTGCCTTTGGTACACACATCCACAGTCAAGCTAAATGATTCTTTGTACATCAATATTGCAGAAAGGGACAGCAATGAGCAGTGCTCTACCAGGCTTTGGAAGAGTAAAAACTTTAAATGCCAACTGATTTTATGTCAGTCTACTGCAGTTATGAACAGAAAGCCTCCTTCGGTCACAGTCAGGAGACAAGTGTTTAACACACACCAACCAACTGGCTGTAATATATAAATACAGCTTAAGTTACAAGTTAAATAGTCCTTTTATTTGGAATGTATGCCAAGCACAAAGAATTTTTAGAATCCCAATGTATTAATGCTCACAATATTGGTGTACTTCAGGCAGCTTCAAATAAGAACATGAATGGACACATGCTTGGAGTAATCTTCTATTTTTATATAGATACATAGGCTATGTAGGTTCTTGCAGACTAAGGCTTGGCACATACATGGTCACGTCACAACACTTTAGGAAAACGAGACTCAGTCTCAATTTCAAACGGGAACGATTTTCAAAGGACACAAATATTGCTATTTTGGAAAGAATCACAGAAGAGGCAGTTCATATAAAAACCAGAAAACCCCCACATGCTCCCTGCATATTCATCTCTCTGGTTCTCGGCAACTTCTCACTTCACAGGTCCGGTCTTACATGCAACTCTGCAGCAGTGACAAGCTTTAAAGTATTCTGCAAACATTTTGGCTAGTTGATGGAGAGTAGAGTAAACCTGTTCTGCATCAGATAAATTCAGAAACTTTGCTTGTTTCCAAGTAGTGCAGAACCTTAAAGTTAAATACAGACTTAAGGATGAGAGCGAGTGCCAGGATGACATCTAGCAAAGGCTTAAATTCATCTTGTCAAATAAACACACGGACAGGTCTAAGACTGCATGCTTCCGATTTAAAGACCATTAATTTGTGAATAACAAATCTTCAAATACACAAAATTCAAAGGACATAAAATGCAAACCACAGCTTTATAACTTACTTTCTTAAATGAAGATTACTACTGACAAGTAATACCTGGACAAATGTCTACTCTTTATTTTCAGGAGAGTTATGCCTTTAAAGCTGATAACGTATCCCAGACCATAGACCCTCATGTACAGGTAAAATACAGTATAGTTACATCTCTCCATGGGGACATAAAGATCGATTTCTAAAACCATTTAGATTTAATGTCCTCATTTTTTTAACTGCAGTTGTTCTACAAACAATGAACCAGTCACGCTGTATGTCAGTGCATTACGGATAGTTTTACTTACACAGTAGTTTGCCAATGCTAGACAGCATGTTATATGGAAATTGTAATTTCCATATGTTGGTAAGCTGGTGCTGCTGCCAACCTTCAAAAATATAACGACGTGTGTATTTTTAAGGAACAAAAACATAAAATTGTGCTGAGTATTTCAAGATCTTAATTCATACATAGTACCCCCAACATCCCCCGTTCTTTTCCAGTCTGGTCAAAGATCTTCGTAAGACTCTCTGCAAAAGAGTCCTACTGAGTAAGCCCTTTCTATAGCATTTCCTGCAGAAAGGGCAATCACCTTGACAGAGCATTTTGCAAGACTGAGTCTCAAATACTTATCTGTCATGTAGCCAAATCAGATTAGAATCATGCTACCATACCTTATTACATTGAATCGTATCAGTGGTTTGCGCACATCTTTGAAGATGACATGTATAGCATATTCTAAATGAAACCAGAAGGTTAAGATATACTCCTCAAACAGAAAGCAGGAATTGCATTCTCAACATACCAACGTTTTAGTGCCTTTAGAACCGAAAATGTACTCATTACTGCAACTCGAGTAGTCAACGCTCAGGCCTACTATAATTTAAAACATGATGATTTTTAGCATAACCACACTTGCAAGTTATTCTGTATATTTCAGTGAAGCAAAGCTTTAAAGAAGTTGTAAAGAAACAGATCATACATTTTTCTGTGTGCTTTAAGGGAGCAATAAATCCTCTCCATAAAGATTATTTACACAAATGCAAGAGCAAACTTTCCGAGATAAGGGTTTGGGGTTTTTATTTCTTTTTTTTTTTCTCCAAAGATTTCACCACATGATAAAAAAATGAAATGAACGTGTATTCCTGACCACATTGATAATGTCACAGCTAGAATCTCATCAGTTACTTTATGACAAGGAACTGCAATGGGTGTAAACAAAAAAACAGGTCCCCACATTGGGACAAAGCTTGGTTGCAGGCTGACTGCACGATAGTAATATTGAAAGCAAGATTTAAAGTAAACTCGTCTGGAATTCAGATCCAACTGAGGGAACAGTGAAAACGACACAGTGAAGGTACACTTAGGTGCAATTTCATGCTGGTGACTTTGTTTTTCTGCTTTTTATGCTTCGAGCAGATTTGAAACCAGGAGTTGCATATCCAATGACACACACAATTCAAAACTTAAGTGACCATTAGCACATTTGCACACGTACTTACATAAACTTGGTATTTACACACTCTAAACAAAGTTCCATTGTAACAGTTTAAGTCTTTTTAACACATGAAAGATAAGCTACTACAAAGAATGCATAACGGGATCACAGATTTTCCACAAGCATATAAACACATGTTTTAAAGTGCTTTCTGGGTGCTTCAGATTAACCCCTTGCAGTATGAGCTTCCATGTAGTGCTGTTCCAGTCATTACAAAAAATTACTTAAATCATTCTCCTACAGGTGCATTGTGAGTTCAAGGAAAACGATGACACCACTGATGTAAAGGTTTTAAGCTCTACCAACATAAATGTACACATTAAGTTCAGATGAAGCTGTCAAACATACTTTGGTTTATCATAGCGTGGGATAAATATCTGATAGAACAGAAATTGCACCTCTCCACTCTTTTTACTAAAAAACAAAAAGACCCCGACATAAATTGACAGTATTCTTTGGTAAAAACAGGACATTTGGCCAGTTTGCACATACATCTATTTATTAAAATAGTCTAAAAGTGAACAAATGCCACTGCTGTACTGTCAATTTACAGGAATAACCATTCCTTATGCAGTGGGGAGTATCAAAACATTAAGTTTAGCAGTTAGCCAATATAAGAAGCTGAAACACCTTCAGCAACCATTAGAGGGGATCGATAAAGTTTTAGAATACTTTCTGCTCAACATTTACCCTTTACCTTACAAAAACCTGCAAAATGCTCTATGCCTGCAGACACGTCCGTTACTTTGCAGTGACTACAGAAACAGTATTGAAGGGTGTACACCACCAGGTTTCTGATAAGCAAGTAACAAAACCCGGGACTACGGTGTGCTGACTAACCAGTCTTCAGCTGCACAGTGATTGTGCGTTACCTATACTAAGTACTAAGAAAAGCCTATTAAAAATTCAGTTAACTGCTACAAGATACGTGAATATATAAAAACAGAGCAGATATACAAGTATAACACTGAACATACTGTACTTTATTAGCACAAAAAGCCAGAACAAGGCACAGCAAGCAGAAAAATACATCAAGAGAAGGGTTAGTGTAGCATACAAGAATAATGTTTATTGTACTTGCAGCCAAAATGTTCCCTACCTCGCATAGGTCACTGCCATAGAGAAGTAAGTAATAACACACTGTAGCAGCTGGTAAAGAAACTAGGGAGCACTCAGAATTGGTACAAAACATGAAACAGGGGTCAGGGCATTCCGATAAAATTTTAGTGCAAAACCATCCAAGACAGAACTATTTTCAGTTCCATCTCCAATTAAATAAGCAAACAGAACTTAGAATCTTGTTTCTAAGTGATCTGTTGAAACTATCATCAGTGCATATTACTTTTAAGGTATTTTTAAAAGCGCAAATGGAAAGATATTTACAAATAAAGTGTAACACTACCTTTGAAACCTGACATTTATTTCAGATATGTCAGATTTTGTGTTCTGGTTATAATAACTCAACCACTTGTAATTTTCTCCATAAAAAATATCAGACTACTTTAAATAATTAAACATTATTTTTCTCTTCACTATTACCTTCCATTGTCAGTTACTTGCAGTCAGGCCACCAAATTCTGGTTTAGGAAAAAACACCACCTTTTGTTCCATGGCAATAATCTAACCCCCTGTCCTGTCACTGAATCAGTAATTCACACTGGAAGGTACTTAACTGTCCAAAGACAGTATTACTTTTGCTAACAATGCCACTTAAATCTCCAAGTGTTTAAAATAGAATTACAGTACTGAGCAGGCATATTCAAGTCTTAATGATTAGGAAACCTTATACACTGAGAAATGTATGATTCATCTGTTAGCATGAAAGCACCATTAACTCTTAATGGACTGCTTCTAATGAACTGCTCTTCATTAAAGGAAAATAGTCTTAATTCGCTAGTATTTGGGAACTTGTTTGTGAGCTAAATCAGTACTTTGAGTAGTGGAGAGCTTTCAAGAAGATAACTTTATAAAAATATTTCAAATATTAGCAAAAAATGCTCCTCTACTAAAGCCTTTCTTAGCATTACATGAACGCCCCATGGAAAATGCCTCATAGTTTCTTCATCCAATTACTACAGCTCTAAAAGGGAAACAAAAATATTTAGAAATTAGCAAAAATATTTTCATTAGGCCTTAATGAAAAACGTGCAGAATTGTGTCTGCTTATTGTTTCCAAGAGGCATCACAACTTAGTCTGATTAACAGCAGGCAGCATCTGACAGGATACTAACACTCAGCTTAAATAGGATATTGCAGAAAAGCTAGACGGTGTTGGTGCGCTTGCTGCAGTTAAACTGTAACACACACGAAAAAAAGCATATTCTAGAAGCTTATTCTGATTTCTTTTTACTTTGATTTTATAGGTTCCCGCTCCAGCCATCGCACCCTGACTTTTTGTTTATAGTGATACTCCTTGAGAAAGTCTTGCAACATTGAGGGTAGAGGAAGGTCATCAATTCCATCATACGTAGTGCACCTGCAGATTACTGCCCGGCAGATATACTGCAGACTAAAGGGGAAAGTCCTGTTCAGAGATACAGTAAGTAATGGTTCAAAGAACATGCAAGAGCTAGGGTCTTTGTAGTGTTCCAGAAGCCCTGTAACCGTGGAGGAGTGAAACACACAGGGATCGTGGGCATCAAAACTAAAGTTGTGATTCCACTGCTCAATGCGTGCGTGTAGCGATCGGTTGTAACGACGGAAGCTCACAGAGAAGAGGTAGTCCTCTTGCGCAGAATCCCTGAGCAAAAAAGTGCCTTCGGGTTTACCCTCCAGAAGTGCTTCTGCTTCATAGCGGTCCATCACACCCCAGTAACATGGGTTACCTGTGATCTGAAGTAAGTCTGGCACAAGGCAATGGATGTAGTCGATTTGAGTGTGCACTTTCCAAGCCCCCTGCCTACTGATATGGCCGTGGCCCTCTCCAGACATCTGTCGCTGCTTCTGCCTGCGTGACTGCAGGCAGAGCGTCGTTGTGTCCTCTTCAGAGTCACAGTTCCCTGGAGGTGTGAGGTTTTTGTCCCCGGTCAGCTCAGTCATACCAGGGGCTAACTTTGGTCCCAGTTTATACAATGGATTAACCTGTGCTGTAGCTTCAAAAGTATGTATTTGGGCATTGGGAGGGGGATCAACCCCTTCTTCAATACTAAGTCTACGTCTCTCTCTGAGCCTGTCTTCTTCGTCTTCTGTGGAAACCAAGGAAGGATCAAATGTGTCAAAAAAAGTTGAATGAGGACTCACAGGAGCTGTGTGTTGTTTAATCAGATGCCACTTCTGAGCCAGATCCGAGCCTGCAGGAAAAGGGCATTTCTCAAGCATTAGTTCAGAGAGATGGATCTTTCTTTTGTTGGAAAACAGAGGTTTGGACTGCTTGCTGTAAGTTCTCATGGGAAAACACAGCCCAACGGTATCCTGCAGACGCTGTCGCAGAGAACGGCTACCTACCGTCCTGCTTGACACTGCATCCATATCATGGACAGAGCTCACCCCGTACCTTCTCTCCCTCCTCTGCAAACCACTTCGTGTTCTACCAATTCTTTTTTCAGTATCCAAGGAGCTCTGGGTTTTGGTAGAGCAGGAATGCTTCTTCTTCCCACCCCAAGGGGCATGCCGAGAATAAGAGTCCCTTCGAGCAAGCCTAGCTCCCGTGGTGACACACGAATCATTCTCTTTCTCAATGCTTATTTCAACAATCTGAGGGATTTCTGTGACACAGTTTTGGTTCCGCCTTGCCGAATTCTTTGAAGGACTTAAACCTAATTGCAAAGCAATGTTTTCTCTCAAAGGGCTGCTGGGTTGTTGTTGAGCCAAATCAGTTATCTGGATAGCTTTCTCTTTAGCAGATGAGCAACTACTGGAGTTCACAACCGCATTTTCATTTTGGCTTCCACCCTCGTGACTGAAGAGATTCTGGCACCTGTATTTGAAATTGTTCCACATCTTTCCCACTTTATCCATGGATTATGTTATCTAAATTCAAGAGGAGAAGAAATATTAAAATAAAAATAGAGTTAAAAAAGGGGCTACACCTTCAGTTATCAATAAAGTTACAGGCACAAAATGACTGTCAATTGAAAACACTACATTTTAAGAAGTGCTCTATTGCTCATACGGTTATGTGGAAGTCTCACACATCACACCGTTCTGATAGTTAGAAAAATCCCATAAGAAAATGTTTAGGAAGTGACTAACATTTTATTTACAAGCAGGCCCTCCCCATTTTTAATATAGAACGTAGAGTTGTGTTTGAGGAACAGGAAATACACAGTCTGAAATTCTTCATTTTAGGAAGAATCTGTAAGTCACATGTAAAGTATGACTCCCTGATAAGCTTCCAATAAGCAGCAGCAAAACAAATCCTGAAAAAGAACTGTTCAAGACACTCCAAACCATGACAGCTGTTAGTGAAATCCAACAAGCACACTGCAAATGCCCAAATACATCATCTAAAAGCAAAAGCTCCAGCCACAGGTCAGATAAATTCCAAGCTATAACTGTCAAGATTATAAAAAATTGCACAAAAATTGAAATTAGGGGGGAAAAAAATAAAATTCAGCATTTCTAGATGAGGCAATTGCCAAAGACAAGGAAAAGCAATAAGGTATCAGCAGAATTGTAGAATTATAAAGTCTCTCATAAATTAAAGCCATACGTATGAAACACTTAAAAACAAAAAGAGGAACTGCCTGACTTTATTACTTAAGATATAAAAGAATGAAAGAGCTAAGGAGCTTTACTATCTTTAGTAAGAGCACTTAAAAAGAAACCAGCTTGCAGCAGAAACACAATGACAGTGAATCATGAAGATACAGTCAAAAGATAAAAACATTAGCAGTGCGTATTCTGCAACTACTTTAGAAAGAGAGTGTGGTAATTGGAACAAGACTGCCAAAAACTCAAGACTGCCCTAGGATAGAGAGAAACAGGCTAATTCTCTACTAAAAAAGTCAGGCAATGCCAAGCTAAATTAGATCTAATTAAGTTCTGAGAGAAGTGCTAAACTTAAAGGACTAAAACTTGCCATCTTATCTAATTTAACTCTTAAGGGAAACTGCTCTGTCCTTTGGAAACATTACTTCAAGGCAACATTCCTCTGTTCCTGCAGTTCTCTTCTGATCACAGCTACAAAGGGATCTGGAGCAGTGATTGAACACATTAGGTCTCATGAAATAATGTAGATAATAAGTAAGCAATGCTCTAGTGATCCAGTCTAGAAGTCCCTTAAGATAAAGCACAGCTGTAAACCCCTGACTTTATAGCAGAATCCACTGGGACTGAGGAAGAGTCAAAGGTACAGCTTACATCAGAATCATGGAAGGATAATGAATGTGAAACACCTAACTGTTACAGGAACAGAAAGGAAAAGGAACAAATGCTTTCTTCACCCACTCCTCAGATAATTCAGCAAACCCAGCAAGCAAGGCATCTACATCTAACTGTAAGGTATCTACATCTAACTGCATAAAGTAAAACCTTAAGATTTCAGTGTGGATGCAGGGAGGTGGCAAGGGGAAGCACGGAAAGCAGGCCTTAACAGTCTCTGGAGACTACTAGTACAAGTTAGCTAGAACATGATGCTAATGACAATATGAACAACACCTAAGTAGTTATTAAGGAGGGAGACACTTGCAGAGAAGTGTTACAGCTAAGAGATGCTGTAGAGCTCTGTGCACAGGTAAAAGTGTGTAAACAACTGAGCACAGAATGTCTTCCTGATTAAAAAAAAAACTGCCTATATTTGCTTTTTCTGGAGTAGTTTGGACCAAGTCAGGGGACTCTGGGAGTTCCAAAAGCAGCTGAACTAATGAACTCAGATCACATACAGATCTACAGGCACCATACAACCATGTATCCTGCTGTCAGAATAACTATAGCTGCTCGTGGTGTCTCAGAATATCCACTGACCAGGAGGCAGCTTATGCTTGCTAGTTACCAGACTGTCAACACAGTATATATATGATAGGCTTCTACCCACTTTTCTCTCAAGTTGTACATTTCTCTTCCTAGAGATGTTTAACAATGTTGGGAAAGGAGAATGAGAAAGAGAGAGTACAACACCTCCATTCTCTTGGGAAATCAGGCTAGAAGCAATACTCATCTTTGCAACAATGCGTTGGAATTACTTTTCTAACGAGTCACACACTGTTCAGTGGTGTCTTTCGTTCCAATACTGCTCATTATTGCTCTTCCTTTGCACTATTAGTCTAGAATGTCTTTAGACTGTTAGATGGGTGGGAAGATCTCTACACTTGTCCAGAAAGCTTCAAGAACAAAGGAAAAACAAACCCCCACCATACTGGCTTGACAGACTGTACTTTTCACAAGTTAAATTTAACAGTTTAACTACTTTTTGTCATACTCAAGAGAATATAGACATCCTTCTTACCCAGAAAAGCATACGAGTCACTGTATTTTATCTTCAGAATATACTTCAACATGAACCTGCTAGATTCCTTCTCTGAGTTCTGGACATGATTCCTACAAAGAGAAAAATGGCAAAATGGCACTTTCGTTAGTTGATAGAACATATTTCAATTTAGGCGTTTTCAATTAGTCACTGGTATCAAAGTGATATTTTACCTATTATATCTCAAATATGTGCGTGGAACTGCCTGCTTACTATATACTTTTAATGCAAACCAACATAAACAAAAAGCTTTAAAGAACTTAATTTCATCCATTAACAACATTTGTCAAGAGCCCAGAAGAGGATCCTCAAAAATGGAGCTTCTGAGCCCCAAAAGTGAAGCCACAGCACCTGGATCGTTGAGTGTGCCCACTGTGCCTGGCATTTCAGGCCTGTAAAAATGGATTCCCCACAGTTTGGTCACAAGTCCAAAGCCGTGGTTCCCAAGTTGTGATTGGCAGTGCTGTCAGATCACCTCATACTGCCTCTCCTCCTTGTTTCCAGCTGCTACATTACATCAAAAGGCAGCTAAAAATACACACTTTTCTAATATTACTTTTCCAGGTAAGCAACTGCTGTACTTGCCACAGGATGTTATAGGATTGTGCAGCAAGAGGCATATGAACCATGATTCTAAAAATGGGAAGGTGGAATACAAGACAAGTTCTTTATTAAAAGAATAGGTCAGCACTTCCCCAAAATAATCATCATTGTTTTTCAGAAATCCAAGAGGAGTCGAGTGATTTAATACGCTCGCACCACTGTCAGAAATCTAACAGAAACAGGACACAGGAGAGCAATTTTCTTCTCCACGCTACAGCCAAGCCTAGGACAGCATTAAGAGTTAACAGAAAACATTGGGAACTTATGTTAAAGCTTTACATGCAGAACAGGAAAACAATATTCAAATATGATGTATTTATTGGAATAAAAAAAAAAACCCTATGTGGTTGAGCAATCACTAGGTTATTATCCCCATGCAGAAAATCCAGGGTAATGTCAGAAAAATACTAAAGTTTCCATTCACCTCTGGAAGCACCGAAATCACCGAAACACTTTTAAAGTTAGGCCTCACTGCTAGTGAAAGATTCCATAGAAGTAACCTTTCCAGAGAGCAACAGAGTTACCAGGTCAAAATCTTAGTATAGAATGGAGATTCAAGCAAAAGTAAAATTCTTCCACAACTTCAACATTTACACCCATTTCTCCCCCCGACTCCCCATTATGTTCCTAGCAAGTCTACAAACACAAGACAGTAAAACCTACTATACCCGGTTCAGAGTAAGGTTTTAATGGAGCAAATAATGGTAAAGTTCCTAGAATAAGGACTATACAATTTTCAATAAAGCCTTCCTTAAAACATTAGATCATCCAGGCCTCTGAAGACATACCTGCATTCCAAACAAAACCAGTAATGCTGTTTTTCTGGGCACAGGTGACAAAGGGGCTGCACACTAACCCTTTAAGTCATTAAAAATACAAAAAGGACATGGAAGCTGATCTTGACACTTCATACTTCATGTACATTATTTTATACATCCCTATTATTCCCTTGTTCTGCTCAGGAACACGAGCAAGTCTGTGTATCACCTATCACATCAGCACTGCTAGCCAGCCAACACGGCCTGCTGGACAAAGTTGCCTGGTAGCTCCAGGAGGCAGTGGTTGCTTTGGAAACCCATCCCTCGCTAATGGAAAAAAGTTTCTTCAATTTGGGTGACTGTCTCAGTTAGACTAAAACTTGAGTCATTGGTAAAGTATTAATATTCAATCTAGTAATTTTACATTGATTTAAACTAATGTGCAACAGACGTGTGGTTTCACAGATTTCTTGTGGTACTGCTAAGGTTGACAGAATACTAATTACATCTGAACTGGCCCTAAAGTCATCCTGGTTTTACAAAGGAGCAATGCCAGTGGTTACTGCATCCAAAACAGGAAACAAATTTAATTCTACCAAAAATCTACAAAGTGAATTCACCAATTTGTAGGTTTTCTAAGAAAAAGAAATATTCCTAAACCAATCTTTTTTCAGCTAAAAATGATTTCTGTCTACTTTAAACTGGCATAAGTTACCTTAAAAAAACCCCAACTGGTAGTAAGCACTCTACAGGGATCACAGAAGCAATGAGCTGTAGTATCTTAACATTCTATCTCCATCTGCAGTAAATTTAAAGACATTCAAAGCCATGAGGTTTGCATGAATGTAGTCTGCACAGAGAAGCTACCAAAACCATTCGCATAATAAGATTTAAATAAAGAAAACAGTTACAACCTGTTTGCAATCCTGAAGTACCACATATTAATAGATTACTGTGCAAACCCAGACCATCCTTCCAGAAGTGTCAAGAGATCTAATCAGAGCTTTCTGCCTGCGACTTCCTAGGAGGAAAATTCAAAGCCAAGGCTGTGTTCTGTCCTAAAGCTACACTTGTTTTACTCTCTCAGTATTAGCCAATTTAAAAATCAGCTGATAAGGTAAACTACATTAAAAATATTAACTCCTAAAACGTACCATCTTCACAAAAGCTGCATCCCATATGATACCTTACAAACCAGGTATAGTATGCTTATTTAAAAGCCAAGCATCTATAAGATTCTTTAGTTTGATATATTCATATGATTATAGCTTCAAAACACTGAAAGATAACAAGGAAAAAACATCAAAAGAAAACAAAACCAGTCAAAAACCCCCAACCACCTGAAAAGAGAGGGAAAGAGAGGGGAGGGAGAAAAAAAAAATCAGTCTCTGCTCTTCAAACACTGTTTAGTTCAATGCTAGCATGAGCCTACACAGGCAAGCAGGCTAGCACACTCAGTGACATTGATGCACATCACCTTGGACCACAGAGGTAGAAGTGAAAGGAATGGAGGGAGTCTATGCTTCTATTTGGATTGTTCCTTACTTTACAATGATTCAATAAGAAGTGACAAGAGACTCTCTTATTAAAGACATTTGCTTCCCTTAAGGTATGCTTGCAGAAGAGGTTAATGCCCTATCTGCACATTGCCAAATGCCTGCTATAGGCTACTGCTCCTAGGGATGCACTAACAAAGCTGCTCACATAAGCACTCCTCAACCTTATTCAGTCAGAATGAATAAGGCTGGCAAACACCTACCCTTGAAAGTAACCCACTTGAGGGAGGAAGGAAGGAAGGAAGGGAAATACTAAGGATTACAAAGCAATTTCCTCCCTTCCAATACACATTCCAGAGATAATGAATTACTACTGTATACTAGAGACAGCTTTTGTTAAAAAAATAAGAATATGTTGGCTTATGTGGAACCATGCATTTTTCTGCACACGCACAAAAACGTGTTCACTGCGGACAGCTTGAACTGATTTGGAGGCTGGAAAGAAAAGGTGGCTGTTATTTCTTAACTAGTCAAAGGCCCAAGTGTCCCAAGTGTTCATGAAAGCCTCATTAGGGCAAAGTACTACTGGCTTTTTTTCCTATCAGTCTCTGATAACTTGCAAGTGCAGTTGTGTAGGGAGAAGAATCTGAAGGTCTGAACCCCCAGATCGAAACTCAAACCCGCCAAGATGTAAAGGACACCAAGCTGAATTCCAACAACACACAAAATTGGCCTAAGTCAGTACTGCAACCAAAAGAAATGGCGTCAGCCTCTTCCTGCCCACCTGCGCTGGTGCAGGAGGTGGTCTGCACACCATATGGCTGCTCAGTCAACCAGCTCAAGGAACTGATCCACACTGAAACGAATTCTCTCAAAAAGTCTTAATCATTTATTCCATCTGGTTTGACTTCTGTCTAAACATTCATGACAACTCAAGGGAGGACTGGGTGAGGAGGGACAAGCAGCAGCCAGGGCAAGAATGCTTCCTTCCACTGCAGCACCGGTTACTTATGCTCAAGATACGAAGACCTGAAACAGCTACTTTGAAGCGTACCATGTTAACCAGCTGTGGAGCTCTGACTGCAAACAGAGAGATTAGGACCTTATTTAAGCTGCTGCTTTGAGCATTCGTGTTGAAAGTTCAGCTGCTGAAAATGATTACTTCAAACCTAACATGCTGAGTTGGCTGGATGCGTCCTGCTAAAACAGAGGGAAAGCTACAGGTTTCAAGGACTTAAGCTGGCAGACTGTCAGCTCAAAGAAAAACAATGATATTTTGCCATTATTCCAACCTGAAAGTAAGAAGTAATCTTCTCCCCAGCCTTGGTGCAGATTCACAATGAGCAAGAAGCAGTCTTGGCTTGGATAGCTGATGCTCTGCCCATTTCTTTCTAAGTGGCCACACATTTGTGACAGCAGTTCAAAAATATCATTCCAAGATATTTCAAACAGTGGGATATATCCTTATAGCCCCTTGACTAGGCTCTGGAGTTCAAAAAGGACAATGTCAGGACTACATGCGTTCACAGGTTAGATTACAAAATACTGTGCAGCTGCTATCCATTTCTTTTTTGTTCAGAAAATCTAAAATCCCTGAAACAGAAAAAAAAAACCCACCAATGGAAGAACATAATGTGAACAACACTGACTCAAAAATGAGGCAGTTCTTTCCGAACTACTCTTTTTCCTGTACTTACACAAATATAGCGGATAATAATACAACCATCATGAACAAAGCATGTATTTCTAATTATAAGGATCACAGAACTACACACAGCAAGCATTACATTTCAGGTATTAATACAGAAATAATGCTATACAGATCTACTGAGAACTGTACATTCTGGTAGATAACCATGGTAGAATCTCTGCAAATTCAAGATAATGATGCATATTCTTTCCAAGTAAAGACACCCTTGAATCATCCAGGTAGTGTCCTGATGGCCACACACCATAACATAGTAAGCCACACAAGCAACATTAAACAGAAGCAGTCTCTTTTCAATTACCTCTACACATCATAAGCAGGCAACTCATAATTTCCCCTTAATGCTTGAAAAAGTAAAAGCAAAGGCATTAAGTTAGCAAAGTAAGGTGCCCACTATGGAAGAGATCTCTTGATGGGAAGTTCTTTACTGTGAGGGTGGTGAGGCACTGGAATGGGTTGCCCAGGGATGCTGTGAATGCTCCATCCCTGGAGGTGTTCAAGGCCAGGTTGGACAGAGCCTTGGGTGACATGGTTTAGTGTGAGGCGTCCCTGCCCATGGCAGGGGGGTTGGAACTGGATGATCTTGAGGTCCTTTCCAACCCTAACCATTCTATGATTCTATGAATCGCTGAAATAATGTTTCTGTACTTCTGTGCTTAACTCTCTTCAAACAAAAGCTGCCAATATACTCTTTTTAAACTCATGTGGGCAAAGTAAATGGTTCCAGTCAGCGTTCACATTAAGTAGGGCAGCCCTCTTGATGACCTCTGCAAAAGCTGCGAGTACTCTGGAAAACATTATGGAGCTCTCCCCTAGCAGGGCAGAATTTGTTTCTACTTTTAAGAACTCTAATGAAGCATATTCTTCTCTAGCAAGTTCTAAAATATAAAAAGTTCTCAAATTGATATAAAGAGTGATCCAACAGTTACATGCATGCAATTCTTGGGAGTTCTGAGTTAAGGAAAAGCATACCTTAATACCTAAACCTCACTAAAAGCAAAGGAAACTGGAAGCAAAGTTGAACAGATGAGTCAATTATATCCCTCCTAGACTAGCTCAGTAGAAACACCCAATTTCAGAGTATTTTGTAAACAGTGCATTTCATTCAGTTGCAAATTGGCTGTTTTGCAAACAAACAGTTCCTCTCTTTTGGGATCAATTTCTACTGTTTTAACAGTCTTATTCCTAGGGCTACATTTTTCAACACCTCTACGGCTGCCTAATGCTGCTCCCTCACCATAGTGCCTTTGCTCCCCGCTAGCTTACAAGCATCTCCTTTAGACACAGAACTCTTCTCAAGCACCCAGCTACTTCCCATGATCATCTTCTGTCTGACCAAGCAAAAGATCATATTCTTCAATACAAACCAGCTCGCTGCCACCTCTTAAAACTGGTAACAAACCTACTTATCTTTTACCTGTGGGTATGACCTTGCTACGATCCAAGTGCTCCAGTAATGTTAGCAGTGAACAAAAAATACAGATGCTACCCATAAAACCTCACTGGATTTTTTTTAATGTTCACCCAAAATGGCAAATTAATGATCTGAGCAACTCAGCGCATGAGATCTTGTTGTTTTTTTTTTTTTTTAAGTGCATATACCAGTATTTAGTCTTCAGGTTAACACTATTTAATTGCAGCTCCTAAGAACACACGGCTTAGGCTGCTACTCTTTGGTTGTTGTGGTTCTAGGGACTTTTGAAGTTTCAGGTCCATTCCACTCAAATTTGAAGGAAGGGTGGCTTTTTAAATGTCTTGCAAATAGCTTGAATAACAATACTGCTTTTTCCTGTGTAGTCATCATTGTCAATATATCACTAGAGGTAGTGTTTCTCTTGGCAGCAAGATAAGTGACTTGAATTCGTTTAAAAATATGAAACATTTCATTGCAATTTATAGTTCAATGATATTAATGGATGACCTGTAAATTGGTCTAAATCCCTTGATGCCACTGTACTTCTAGAGAGAGATTAAGCTTCAAGCTACTGGGGAGGGTGGTTCCGCTACAGCCATGCTCTATACTAAGTAGAAGGTGGCCTGGGATGAATGGTAACCCCCAACTTACATTCTTCCATGCCAGAAGCTTGACAAGGAAGCTCTGTCACTACAGCACCACCGTCAATCTTCGACCAGTTTCTGTATAAAATGTGTTTTCATAGAAGCACATTTGAATAGCTGCAGAATGAGACCAGGGGACTTAACCTGCAAAGCACTTGGTGAGCAAGGAGTTAAAATCCTGCCTAAGACTACCCCACAGCTGCTATCAGCAGTCAGGCTTGTCAAGGGAGGCTCTGGGCTGTCTTAACAAGACTAATTGGCAGCAAGCACCTGGTTCCCTAGGCTGGGCCCCGGTAGGTAAAAGAATATAAACCCTGCAAAGACGGAGGAGAAGCAGCTGGAAGGCTTCCAGCAGGCCTAGCCTGTTTCATGTTTTCACTTTCATCCACAGGCAACTCCATCCTAAACCATACCCAGTTGGAGCTATCAAGAAACGCTTCCTGCAGCTTTCCAGCTGAAAGGAACCTGTGCTTTATGGTTGTGTACCTGCGAGCTTTGCCACTGAGTGCCCACCAGGCCTTGCTGCACAGGATCATGCTGCAGCACAGCCAACTGCAACATCAACACTATTATTAAACTGCAGCACAATTGGAATTTGGGTTTTCAAATGCCACCAAAAATTAGCTTAAAGGTATTATTGTAACTTTAAAATTACAGAGCAATATGCCAGAAAATCAAAACTAAGGCTGTCCTGGATATTCTGCATATTGGACATACAAAGCACATGCAGTGACAGCTTATGACACACAGCAAATTACAGTGCATCTTTGAAGAAAGGGAAGAAAGTAAAAAACCCAAACCAATTCTGGAAACTAGGTAGAAGTAAGCGGCACAAGGAACTCGAAGTGGGACTTCCAGAAGTATGAAAAGACACTTAGAACATGTTTTGACCTCTGCTAGGAATATCACAGAATCATGGAATAGTTAGGGTTGGAAAGGACCTTAAGATCATCCAGTTCCAACCCCCCTGCCATAGGCAGGGACACCTCACACTAAACCAACCCACCCAAGGCTCTGTCCAACCTGGCCTTGAACACTGCCAGGGATGGAGCACTCACAACTTCCCTGGGCAACCCATTCCAGTGCCTCACCACCCTAACAGGAAAGAATTTCCTCCTTATATCCAATCTAAACTTCCCCTGTTTAAGTTTGAACCCGTTACCCCTTGTCCTGTCACTAGAGTCCCTAATGAAGAGTCCCTCCCCAGCATCCCTATAGGCCCCCTTCAGGTACTGGAAGGCTGCTATGAGGTCTCCACGCAGCCTTCTCTTCTCCAGGCTGAACAGCCCCAACTTCCTCAGCCTCTCTTCATACGGGAGGTGCTCCGGTCCCTGATCATCCTCGTGGCCTCCTCTGGACTTGTTCCAACAGTTCCATGTCCTTTTTATGTTGAGGACACCCGAACCACACACAGTACTCCAAGTGAGGTCTCACGAGAGCAGAGTAGAGGGGCAGGATCACCTCCCTGAATAGGAGATTCATGATTTCAGCAAATCTGAAGCTTCCTGAAATTCCACTCTTTGGTTTTTGCAATATTAAAACTCCAGTGAAAACAATTTACAGCATCAGCCTTGCAGGTTTAGTCCCTGAGGTAGGGAATTTTTTCTTAGGAGTAAGGGGAAAAAAAAAATATCAGTTTGTTAGCTTAGCAGAGTTTTACATTATTGAATCAACAAGTGTCTAATTATCCATACACACACAAGAACATACATAAAATAAATGCATCAATATACTTCAGTGTTTTTTTTCCTTCCAGATTTTTATTTAAGACAGTTTAAGTATAAATACTGAAAAGAAAAAACTAGATTTCTTTAGAGCAAAGCATTCAGCTGAGACTTCATGCCTCTGCCAAGTTCCACATTTTAGGTGGTTTACTTTTAGCTTGCTAGTCAAGAATTCCAACAATGTACAGTAGCGTGAATATTTCCATAACTTAAGTGCAGATTTAGAAGTGTTAAAAGGCAAAGTCAGACACAGTCTCTGTATGACATGTCAATCAATAAGCGTTAATGCAGAATTATGGCGTTTGTGAAAACTAGGGATGGCGATGGAAACACTTGATAGTCAAACTACTGGTGTCCCTAAGAGCCATGCAGTGCGGCACTTCAGTTTTAATTGAACACCTTACGTAAACAATTGCACAATACCTTTAGCTGATAGTGATGTTGAACAGGGCTAATACAAAGATCCATTAGCAATCTTTAAGAAGAAAATGAGATTGTAAATTGCTAAGTTTAGAGTTACTGCTTTAACAATAACAGAAAATGTTTCCTACAGTAACAGCACAGAACAGATCCAGCTCTTTGCAATACCTGCTCTCCTTCTGTATTCTGCACCTTTACACAAACAAGGCTAATGAGTAAATTTAGAGTCTTGGTCTATACTCATGAGTGGAAGGTGTCCGTGCCCATCTGGAAACGGATAACTTTTAAGGTCCCTTTCAACCCAAACCATTCAATGATCCTACAAGTTGAATGAATGCTTTTTCTAGCAAAGGAGCATCTGTGTGTGTTAAGTGACCGAGCCCCCACAGGATGAGAACTTTATAACAAAAAATGTGTTTGGTTAATTCCTAAATTCTGAAAATAAAATAGATAAATGCTCTGCCTTTTGAGGTCATCCACCTAATCCAACAGCTGCCTCCAGAGTCACTAAGGATTGTTGCACCAACTAGCCATAGACCAATAACACACTGCTTAGCAAATGTCTTATTAATGCCAAATAATCAACAGAAAAATGGCTTACCTAAAAAAGGCAACTCACTACCTGCAATACCATTCTAATAGCCACCCCCCAACAGCTCATGCAGTATTGTAAAGTCACCAAGTATCTAAGGGCTCCTATCTGATACAGGTAAATATAAGTTATATGCTGCAGGAATTAGAAAAATTGATCTTTACAACAGCAGTACCAGCTGCACAAGACTAACAAAACTCACTATCCTCTGTCGTCCTTCATCGGATGTATGAAAGCAGAAATCCAGTTGTAGGAATAGTTTAGGAGACTGTGCTTCATGCACAAAGTTTGCAGCACCACAGGAAACTGAGAAAAGAAAGCTAGATCAGACAATTACTGGATGCTGAACATATCACAGAGGGGGTATTAAAATTAAAAACAACGCAACACCAAAACCAACCAAATCAAAAAACCACAGAAAACCAAACAAACCACAAACACAAAGTGACTGATTGATGCTATTTCACCATTATCAGCTTGAGATCATAATTTACCATCCCCTGCATGAAAGGAACAGAAAAGTATAGGTCTTCCTAGGTTATATCTCAAACAGAATTTAGCCATAGCCAGGGCACACTAAGGGTGATAGTCCATGATAACTAAGCTACTATTGCTTTTCTGCTAATCAAAGGGATATTCCCTGCTTCGCTCCCATCCCTTTGCATCACTTCCAACATTTATCTGACCTCTACTTTCACTATGAGCTAATTAATGGAAGCACGAGACAGACCAACAAGCCCTTGCTAGGAAAAAGAAGCCAGAAGAAACAAGTGACAGCATGAGCGCAGGAGAAGCTCCAGGAGAGAAAAGGAGAAAACCCATCTCTCCCAGCAGCAGTGAGGTGTTAACAGGGGTTTAGCCATTTCTATAAAATCCCACTCCTTAATGTTAAGCCACACTTTCCTTACACCAGGGAACACACTTTATTAAAAATTAGAATGAAGTCATAATTGTGCAGCAAAAAGATAAAATGAAGCCTTGAGACTAAGACTCACCTAGAAAAATACTGTACGTTTCGGATGATACAGGAGCCATACCACTATTAACAGGAAAATCTATCAACATAGAAATCCAGGAACTATTCCTCTTCATTTTTCACAAAAGACAGTTCAACTGTTACTTAAAATGCCAGACAATCTACATAAACATTTTCAAGATGACAAGGACAACCTGTTCAATAAATGACTTCAGGAAGCTATAATCCTTTAGCATCCTCCACGTCAAAGTAGTATTTCTACATCAAGAATCAAATTCAAGTTTCCTCAATTTATCATCAGGAGACGTGGCAGTTTCCACATCTAGTACTGTCACGCAGAGGCCAGAAGTTCCTGATGGAAAACATGCCTGGTGATCACAAGAATGATGATTCCAAATTCTCATTCATAGACAAAAACGAAGACATTTTCTCGAGACGCTGATGATTAGCCACAGCTTGAGTACCCCCAAAACCATTAAAGCTGAAGGGGCTGAATAACTGCACGTTATACAGGGCAACATCAAAATCTTCTGCTATAGACTGGCAGGTAGAGAAAGGAGGGGAAACTAAAGAATACTGTCTAGTGTTTGAGGGTATATAACATGGCAAATTTCTGATAGTACTGCCTCAGTGGTACATAGGCATACAGAATTAACCCGCAGGTAACTTTAAATCCATCCTGACTCAAAGAAAACTTAACATTTACTTTCACAACAGTTATGACAAGCAGCCAGACTAGAACACCTTTCACCAAAATCTGTCCGTTCTCTCCTAGACTGAATGGAGGAAAAAGAAGGAACTCCTGCTCAACCTGGTACTAACTTCTTGTGAAGTTCACACTGCCATAGTGGGCACAGCTGCTAGTTCAGAGGAAGGACAACAAAAAACAGTAACGGTTCTCTCACCCAACTTCAAGTGTCTACATAACGGATTTTGCTAGAAGAGAAATGCACTTACAAAAGAATACTTTAAACTGTACAGTGTCAACAGGCAAGACCATCTTTCTTACAGCTTGAACTATCCACCTCCAAAGCAGAAGAGACATTCAGCATACTTGGTGGCCTTAAAGTCTGCTTCCCAACAACAGGAATATGCCTCTGAAAATGTGTCCTTTTTTTTTGATAATTTGTATTTTATGATCATCTAATGCTTCCCTTTATTAGATCACACTCAGTGGCTGCCTTTAGCTTCCCAGTTTGATCAGAATTTGATAGGCCAGGTAGCTACCTAAAATAGCTCTTCAAAGCTGAAGTTGTTGTAGGAAAAGCATCCAACAGAGCTTGTATTTTGACTGTCTAATAGTAAAAAACCCAACAACCACACCACCACCTCATCTTACAAATTCAGGAAGTGTGGACTTCGTGCGGTATCTCTGCTCTCCTTACAGAAGTACAGCCAAATGTGGACCAGTTTGGAGCTCCCAAAATTAAAAAAAAAACCAAAAAATTTTAGGTTCATTGTCTCAGAAGTCTTTCCAGATTTTATCTGTTAAGGTCTCTAAAGAATCAGATTGAGCTTTTTTGGATGACCGTCACGGCAATCAGCACTGACCAAACGTGTATACCCTACTCCTACAAAGTGATTGAGCATGCTCCCTACAATCCACAGTTACACATTAGTATGATGAGTGGTATCCTCGTTACAAGTAACCTATCTGTTCACACACAGGCAAAGGCAAACTTTAGCCCAGTATGGATACCTCTAAAGAAAGTCTTGTCAAAGTCACACTCGAGTACAGGTGTTGGTAGGAGTCTGGAGGTACTGGGGAGCTGTTGGGACAGGAAGGGAGGAGGAATGAGTGCATGATTCCAGAGCTGATGTGTGTCAAGGCTGTCTGATGGAGATTTCCCACCTGGCTTCGTGCCATAAGACCCCATTCAGTCCCCTTATTAACTTGGGACAATTGTGTTCCCAGACTCTGCACAGCTTACTTAAGTCCAGAGACATACTTGAAAGAAAGGTCCTGCTAAGCACAGGGAGTGCAGGCAGTCTCCAGGGAATTCCACAAAGAAATGTTGCCATGTCTAGGCCACAAATATTCAAATTCTAAGAGAACTGGCTCAATTTTGGCAGATTTTCATGTAAAACTAGAACATGACAGCTCAGCCAGAGGCCACCCACCAACAAATGTCAAGTAGATGTTCCAGTTCAGAGGTGCATTACAGTATTTCAAAGAAGAAATTGACATAAAAAAAAAATGGCAGAGATTTATTATAGTTTTACTTCTGAAAACAGATGAGGCATTTTGGCTGAAAGCTTTAAACAAAATTAAACACAAGGCAAAGAAATGGCATAAAGTATTTCAGTCTGGAAGACTGAAGTCCAGAAAGTTATAACCAGCGGCGTACAATATCTCTTCAAAATTGTCTAACACCTCCTATTATCTGTGGCAGAGATGAAGGAAGAGCACCAGTGGGAACAATGACTCATGTGTGAACTCCCAGTGTCACTTACTCAGCAATGCACTTCACTATAGAAGTTTACAGCTGTGCAGCAAAACAGGACACTTTGTCAATGACAAAGAGTCATGGCTATTCAAATTGTCCACTAAGAGTTTGCAAGCTGACGGGTGAACAACTAGACACTGTCGGGATTGTGTAATGGCCAATGTCAGGTTCAGTGACATGACAGAGCAAGATGATCCAGCAAGCACAAATAAAATATAAAGCTCACCTTACTAAACATTTCAGCTATTTGTCTGCTCATCGAGATCACGTACCATTAACACTCTGCCATCTTGTTTTCTCCAGAAAACATTTTATGCAAGGCAAATCAGAGTGATCTTTGCAAACCTCAGAGGCATTATATGCAACTGCAAGACTTCAGAGCCTTCATCTTGTACAAGGGTATACTCCATCCTGAGAGTACAGAGTAGAGGCAGTGAACTAGAAAGTGAAGCAATACAGACATATACTGTAGTCAATACTCTCTTAAGTCATTGCTTAAAATAAGGGCCTTCTAGGCCCACAGTAAGCAGGAACTACAGTCTACGAGGACCAGGTAAGGCACCTCAAAGACTCTGAAGAGGAAAAAAAACACCACTTCAACAGTAAGAAAACACAATGACCAGAAGAAGTTTTTCTTCACTCTTCTGGACATTCCATTTAACCTCCACTCACACATAAACAAAACCAGAAAGAGCTCTTTACATCCAGTTACCATTGCTCAACTTCCACCACAGGCAATTTGAAGCATCATAAAGCAACACTACACGCAGCCAGCCTAGTTTTGGAATACCTTTCAATATAGCCACACCTGGTCCAAAGTTATACCTTTGTCTAAACACCTTTGTCGGGTTGGTTTGGTTTTTGTTTGTTTGGGGTTTTGTTTATTTTGGGGTTTTTGTTTGTTTTTGTGAGGTTTTTTGTTTGGATTGAGGTTTTGTTTGTTTCTTTACAGAATAGACTTTAAGTATTATATTATATAGCATTATATCTTATAGCATATAGTCTACTCTAGACTTTATAGAATAGACTTTTAGTTGGAAGGAACTGTCAATGATCATCTAGCCCATCTGCCTGACCAATTCAGGGCTTACCAAAAGTTACAGCATGTTATTAAGGGCATTGTCCAAATGTCTCTTAAGCAGTGACAGGCTTGCAGCATTAGCCACTTCCCTAGGAAGCCTCTTTGTGTTTGACCACCCTCTCAGTAAAGAAATGCTTCCTAATGCCCAGCTGAATCCTCCCCTGGCAGAACTCTGCGCCGTTCCCATGCATCCTGTCACTGGATAACAGGGAGACAAGATCGGCACCTCCCTCTCCAATTCTTCTCAGGAAGCTGTAGAGACCAATGAGGTTGCCCGTCAGTCTCCTTTTCTCCAAACTAGACAAGCCTAAAGTCCTCAACCGCTCCTCATAGGACACTCCTGTCAGCCCTTTCACCAGTTTTGTTGCCTCCTATGGACACAGTCAAGGACTTCACCATGTTCCCCCAACAGATTTCCATGGTCATATGTTCTTTCGACCCAAGGAGAGGGAAGAAAGATGCAAAAGCAGCAATAATTCCTTTAACAGCACCATATGTTGGCACCACATAACAGCCCTGGGATCACATGCAAGCTTGGTATCACCACCACCAGCAGTTGTGCTACTGTGGACACACTGCAAGATTCAGCTCTGCAGATTACACACACACAGAACTTGGTTTCACCTCCTTCTCCTCCCTCACTTTATAACACATGCCTTTGCTGCTGCTCCTCACAAAGTTCAACTCTATGTTCTTTCTGTGCACTCCCATACAACAACCAAAGTACATGCACACACAGTTCACTCCTATCTACTTACTTCCTGGATGTGTAGGATAAGTAAGCTGGCAAAGCCTTTTCAGCAGCAATTTTCTACATGCATTTATTTGAGCCCCAGGCTTAGCTCCTGCATTGAGGCATTAACTGCCTATGCTGCCTGAAATGCTGAAGTACAATCACTTTCCATTAGAGCTAAACACATGGTTCAACTCCAAAGTTAGTAAAAAGATTATAAAATACACATACAAAGCTAAATGAGTAGGAAACAAGGATCAGAAGCACTGGATTCATCTAAGCTTAAGGGATTTGCAAATGTTGCTGTATCGGGAGGCCTACCTAGTAAGATTTTGTAACAGGTAGCTGTGCACACTGATACTCTTTTCCCCATTTGGCTTCCATCACTGTCCCAAATTGAAGCCCGGATTTTTTTCCAACAAAGGTGTATCTAGCACCACCATAACTCCTACTACACAAACCATGGGTTTGACAGCATGGTAATGACAGCTAAGGTCAAGACTATTTCTCCACGCCAATACTAAACTCAGTTGAGTTTGTGAAGTATTTCTTGATCACTCCTTTTACCAGCACTATGGTGGTTTTATAAAATAGAAGTACACACTGAGCATTAGGAATATATCTCTAATAAGTCTCAAAAACCAATAGTCTGTTATATTTATGCAATAATACATAGTTCATTAACTATACTCCAAACAAGGTTCCAGTCCCTGCATCATAGGATTCCACAACAGTAATGTGGAGACACTGACCCCTGCCAAATATCTTTATGTACATTTTTCTCTAGTTCTGACTGTTTTCCTCCAGAATCAACTTGATCAGATGTATTCACAAATTATCTTCCTGTTTTCATTCTACTTCATTGGAGAGCAGGTTTTCTACATACAAACACTGGTTTGTAAACAGCCTACCAAGTGCTGTGCAATCCATGTGAAAAGACATGCAGTATCACGATGTAATTCCATCCAGAGGTAGCTGCAAGAATAAAACTCATATTCATTGCAAATCCTGAGCCAAATAAGAGTGTTCTTTGTCACTGTGAAGACAACTTACAGTGATTAATGACAGAACTAAATATCCTTCAGAGGAGAGGCATCAGCTCAATACTATCACACACTATTCAATGACTTAAGTACATCATCCGGCTGCCACAGAGCACCACTCCTGCCTCCTCAGCCCCTCCAGGACACCAAAGGAACATGCATAAGCTAGCAAGGCAGAAGAGAAGAGATTCTGTTAGTCACGTCATCCATGATGCCAGCATATTCTTAAATCAACAACTGCTAAATTACTGTCTTCTCCAAACTCAGCATGACTTGAAAAAAGACAGGGTGCCATGCTGAACCCAGGACACATGCTTTAGAGGCGCCAGCCCCACTGTTGGCAGGAAGCTTGGAGGCAGTAGGCTTTAAAGATGCCTTGACATCAACTTGCTGCAAAAACTGATGAGCTTCCGCAGAACTGCTATCTGTTTTACGAGTAAGCTGTACCCCAATAACTTTCTCACTAAATTAAATCAGTTTTATACTTCCTTAAGCAACAGCTCACAGTAGATCTACAAATTGCCTAGGAAACAGTTTTGAAAACCTTACTAGCACCTACTCCTATGTTTGCCTTTGGCAGAGAAAAGGTTTTGACTCATTTTTATGTTCAATTAATCCACAGTCACATTCTACACAGACTGCTGGAAAAACTCAACTTGCTGGAAATGGTAACTAATTACTGACCCTCTTCAAGTCGGCCAACATTAAATTGCAAAGTAGATTTTTTGGCATTTGAGGTATAACTTAATGCTACAAAGAAAAGCAAGTCTGAGTGTAACAGAAGAAACCAAGCCCAACATTTGTGAGAACCCAGAAAATTAAATACAAGCAGCATATTTAACTTAAGCACAGGAAGGACTTGAGAACAGACCCTGAATAAGGCTAGCCTCTTTCTAGATCTATATTGTGTAACAAAAAGGGCAAAACTACTTCTTTGCACATCTTTGCTGTATCAAACTTTAGTCTGTCAAACAAAGCATTAATATTAAAAAAAAACATAATTTCATCAAATTTCATAGTAATGAACAAATAATAAGCCACAGTTGTATGGCATTTCATCTCCTACCTAACAATAGTCTCTTTTCTCCACAATTTTCAGGTTTGCTTTACTCATTCTTCTCTGTGATTATAAGGAAAGGAAAAAAAAACAGTTTTAGTGCCTCTGTATTTCTCAGGAAAACAGAAAACGCCACTGTGGGCATCCCATTAAGAAACTTGTGTGAAATTATACAGGCCTCTCTTGATGAAACTGGCAAACCAAGATTCTTTTCTCTTATGACAGGCTTGAAAGCAACTACAGGGATGACATATACTATATCTATGCATGGTTGAGGAATTAGTATGCCATGTTAACTTTACTAGCATTGAGGAGATTTGCTTTATAGAATCACAGGATGGTTTGGGCTGGAAGGGACCTTAAAGATCATCCAGTTCCCTGCCAGGGGCAGGGACACCTTCCACTAGACTAGGTTGCTCTAAGCCCTGTCCAACCTGGCCTTGAACATTGCCAGTGATGGGGCACTGTGTGGACTGAGTTCTGATGTAAAATTGATATATGTGAACTAAAGTTTAAAAAACTATTATAGAGTTTTTTGGGCTATGTAGATCTCTTGCAGGCTTTGTTTCTACTGCTGCAGTCAAAATAAGGGAGTTTTTTGCATAACTGAAACAAAAGACTATTTTATAAAATGGTAATTTTTGAGCCTATAAGCAAGAACTTACAGGACTAAGACTAAAGTCATTTCCATCTTGAGAATCATTTATGAAATAGATATAAGCTGGAAATCTTAATCTTATCCACTATCATCTATGATGCTCCGGGAGAGTATTTTCTACCCAAATAAACCAACTGTATTGCTCAAAACAGAGCTGTAAAGTTTCTCTGGAGCTCATTAGCAACAAGGATTTCCAAATGTCAGTTAAATATAGATAGCCTCAAAAAGACAACTGATGATACATTACTATGCTAATTTTTTCCATTCTTAAAATTCTTATCAAAACTACTTGTAAAAAAAAAAAAAAAAGCCAAAAAGCACTCAAGAAAGAAAAAAAGCTAACAGTGATCAGCAGATATGGGGAAGGGACAAATCAAACAACACAAAGCAGGGAGATTTCAAACTTTCAGACCCCTGCAGAGTTGACCCCTAGAAGCTGCCTTCTACACCTAGTGCTGGAAACAAGTGTAAGTTTAATTAACAAAAGGTCAGGTTTGCCTGAATTACATACATTTCTATGGTCCACTATAGAACAAAGTGTTTTCCCCACACCACATGCCATACTGAATCCAAGTCCAAACCTTAATCTAAAATGCAAGACGACTACTACTTTCTCAGACACAAATTACTCTGCTGGCCTGGACCTTAAGGCCCTAGCCTCACTTACTCTGTTCACAACTCTTAGACAAACATCAAAATAGGAAACTTGTTCAATGCAAGTGGTCACCAGTCCTCCACACAAGCCACTCTGAGCTATAGATGAGTGCAATGACTTGATAGTTTTGAATTTTAGTCACATTCCTTCTGACAAAAACATTGAAAATCCTTTAACAGATGCATCACTCCCAGAGGAGTCTGAGAGAACAAAACCATGTCATATGCATATAAGGACGAACAGTTCTACCGACAAAAATGCTAAATCCTCTAACAGATGCTTCAGACCCCAAGGAATTTGGGAGAACAAAACCATATCATCTGCACATGACAATTGACACTGGTCAACCCAGACTCATGAGGCAAAGCGGTTTTCTCCCTTCTTATAGCACAACTGTTTCAGCATTATAATAAGTAGAATTTCTGACAGGTTTCCAGATTTTTCTTTTTAGTTCCAGTAAAGGGAAACAGAAGATCAGCAGGTCAAGCTGAAAGAGTCCTTGTAGTTATTCAAATAAGTGTTGCTGAAATATAATGCAATGGGCGATAAGAATACCTCTATAATATAGATTACTGTGTGGATGTACTGAATTTGCAAACATTTTAACTGAAACATGAAAGCACCATAAGAGAAGTTATTTTGGAATTGTCATACTGGAGGACTAATTTCTAAGCTATCTTTATTATAATGAACAAAAGATCATTTTTATGCTTAAAGTGAGTAAATTAACAGGAATTAGGAAATCAGTATTTCCACATTTTTACCAGTGCACAATATGTTAACCTCCCAGAATGAAGATTTTTTTCCAAAAGTCCATGTCACACATTCTCTTCTAAAACCAACTAAGTCACCAAATGACCTCAACAACAACTGCTATGTTATAATCCAAGATGTGACATAACTTTGTTAATTGCCAAACCAGGCTATAAGCTAGTAACATGAGCAAATACAAACAGGGAGACAATGCGCACATCCTCGCCCAGAGTCAGTACTTTGCAATTCAGGGCCTTAAACCGGAACTTGTACCTTTGCATTCTGCAGGATTAACAGAATTTTTAACTTCGTAATACTAATCTAAATTATTACGTATAGTTCGTCTTACATTTGTAAGAACCAGAAGCCCTGTCATCAAATTTCTTGCTTCCATAAATAAGGCATCTAAGTCTTAAGGACAACAGACTTGCAGAACTTATTCAGTAGATAGACCACATACATCTTTGAAGATAAAGCTGGTCTGATATCAAAACTTGAAATCCAATTTACATCCAAATCTACCCAGCATCATGAAAAGCTGCATTAAGGCCTTGACCTACTCATCCCATCACATACCCCAGCCAACCCTCTTACAGTGACACCAGCACCCAGAGTTAGTCTCCCTAAGCAAGCCCCCAGCGACTAACCCAAGAGAAAAAAGGAGAACATCATGGATTAAACAACGGATTGATTAAAAAAATGAGAAACTCTGACAGAGAATCTGGGGACCCCAAGTGCATAACACTACAGGTCCAATTTAGGATAGGTCAGACAGAAGCTTTATTAATTATGATCAGAGTGAGAGAACACTGATAGCACCTCTCCCAGTTCTCTGCCAAGTGGTCACGAAGACCCAACTTATATACTCCTTCAGAAAAAGGAAAAAACCAATCATTTCAATGTTAACAAGACCAGGGACCCATCCCTGGGTGGGATGGACTCCTGAAGTTCCTTGCTAAACAGCCACAATTCTGTGGAGGACTCAAGCAGCAAATAACATGACAATATGGAAAGATGGTTTTGGTGGAGCCTACAGGAGTGGCACAGCCACATGGTATCATCCTGGCTCACGAGTGGAATGGTGGAAACAATCACAGACTGATAGCTTACAGTTGAAAGGAATGTTCTTTTAGTAAAGATAAGAATGAGAAGTCTGGCTAAGAGGTTAAGTATTAGTAATTTTAACAGCACAACTGTTTGGCAGCTTAAGAATACATAGTTATTTTCTTCTTCCAAGCCATAAGTAAGACCAATATATAAGAAATGAGATCTACGAAGTCTAAAATACTGTAACACAAAAATGAATAGAAATTTGATTTGGGCAAATTTTAAGTAAAAAAAAAAAAAGTGTTTAGGTAAAATTGCTAGTTTAAGTACTCATCAGCACATCTGAAATAATAAACTGCAAATCAATTTTAAAATGCTATTTGTATATTTAATTGAATTCCACTTTCTATCCAAGTGAAGTTTAACATTTGGTTTAAAAAAAGAAGTATGTAATTCACCATTCCCCAACAGAAATGTGAAAATTAAAGATCTAAGAAAACAAAGCATCAACTAAACAGTATAAGTGTTTAACCAAATCTATCACACAAAGAATTCAGTCAACTCAAGATTAAAGATAATTTGCAGTCTAAAATTAATTCACTTTATCCATATGCTACTTCAAAAGAACAAGAAACCTCTTATTGCACTAGTGAAATGATTAAAATACCTCCTTCTTCACAGAGGCCAAATGTAAAAGCTCTCCAAAAACAAAGTTTAGTAATGGGTATTTTTTCCATAAGCGAGGCAGTCAGTAAATCAGACTCTGCTGCACATGCCTTATACTGCAAAACCAAAAACCTAAGGTAGAGAGGCACAGTATGCAGGTAGGTATAATAGCAGATACACCCAAGCACACAGAATTCAAGGCATCAGAAGCTCTGAGACATCTTGGAAATGGAAGTCTGGAGTTCAAGTTCTTCTCAAGAAACAGGGTACTTCCAGGTCTGCCCTATTAAACACATTCATCCTTAGCTAGCCAAATTCCACGAATAAAATTATGTCAAACTGGCATAAACAATCACCACAACCTAAGATTTTGTTACTGAAGGCCAAATATTCCAAGAGATTCTCTTAATCCTAATTCACTCAACTGCAGTCCTTGAGTCTCTACTAGCCTAATGGGAATCTGTAAAGGGTGCTAAGTGACAGCCTTTCTTATCCCAGAATTGCAATTCTTAATCCTATGATTGACATTTGGGCCTTGCACAATGAGGCCCAAATGATTTCATCTGGAAGCCAGGCTGACTGTTGCATTATAATCAGGATTCACTCTGCTGAGGAGGAATGAAACTGTTAACAGATTTAGTGCTGCAGAAAAACTTTTTTCAATTGTTTCTACTGTACTTCAATTTTTAAGCACTCTTTGAAATTTCACCTCAATAAATGTACTCCAATCAGAAATTCCTGAAGCACTTCCAAACGCTACGTTTCTGTTTCATATTGCTCACTAGCGCAATATGTATTGAGATACAACAGTATTCGAAGAATGCCCCGTGCATCTTCAACAAGAGTGAGAATATTGGGTTTAACACCTGGGGTTTATAAAGAGACCTTGTGCACTGCACTGATTTTTTTCTTACTCTGCTGCAGCAAAAGGAAAACTCCTGACCTCTTTGACTCTTCCAACTAGTGTAGAGACCCCAGCTTTCACAAGTAAGGAATACTGGTTTAAATACTTCAGCCGGTAACAGAGTACACAATTAAGTAGTATCCAGCTAGCCAGGAACACACCGTATATGGCTACATAAAGAAAATACTTCAGAGTCCCCAAGAAGTATTACTTATCTGGGCAGCCTCCATCCATCTCCCCCTCCTTCTTATCCCAATCTTTCAAAGATAGGTTTTAAATGCTTTGCAGCTGTCCAACATTAAGGCTGAAGAATTCAACAACCACGGCTGTGTAAAAGCACAGGGTGGAAAGCAACTACCATGTTATCCAGGAATTCAGGACCAGTACAGATCTAGAAGAGGTTCTTGACTGCAAACTTCTTTAATAAAACCTGGATAAGGTCCCAAGAGCAGATAAACCTGTAAAATTATTCTTTCTTCCTTCCAGATAATTCTACAAAGGAATTTCTGCTATATAAACTAGTGCAGACCACGCCTAACCGCACTGAGTTTTAGCCAACCTCTCCACAGCCAAAAATACCAACTACCACCACTGCACACATTTTCTTACTGAGATTTTCAGGTGGTCTGCATAATCTTATACCCATGAAGTTAGTGAGCCATTTCGTATTTCCTGAAACTAAACTGCACATTAGATGATTCACCAATTAGTGTATTCATGAAGCTCTAAAAAGCAATCAAAATTTCATTTTTGTGGAAAAATTTAAGAGATGTCCAGCTGCATGCATGGAGAGAGCATGTGGGCTTCTCTCCTTTATTTAACTTAACTAACAGCTATGTTAGCTGGTGAAAAATATTCAGTGTGTCAGAGTTAATTTATAGAGCTGACAAAGTATAAGGGCTCCAGAAGGTATAGCATACATTTACTAAATTTTAAATACAACATTTTAACTAGATATAGCTCAAAGATTAAAATAACTGTCCAACAACCAAACCACACAAACACATAGCATTTCAGGGCACTTCTTATTTAATGGAGCAACTGCACGTTTGCTTCAACCTAACGCATAGGTTCACAGTTTTGGAAAAGTTGATAATCCTTCTGACCCCAGACCCCATAAAGCAAAATACAAGGGGTTTTTTAACTAGGTAGACACCTTTAGAAGACAGCATGCACCTCAATGCAATGCAGGGCATGATGAGATGGAGGGAAGGCACAGGAAATTTCTCAACACAACCAAACCTTGTGGCCTTAATGAAGCCTCTAGGCATAAATACCACAACATAGTACTAAGTGCTTATTTCCCCTTAAGGCTGAAGAAACCTACCAAACATAGCTCTTGGGCACACTAGAGGCAAGGAAATAAGCCTAAACCAGACAGCTACTCAAGAATGATTTAACAAGCCAGCCTATTCCAATGTTTTGGAACAGGAATCAGTATTTTAGGAGTTTATGTAAAGCCTTTACATCAAAAGTGGTTTTTTTTTAATTCTACAAAGTTAAGAATGCTCATTTTAGTGAAGAAAAAGGTATCTTAAATTTTAAATTTGTTTTCACTATTTGTAGCAGTGAATTAAACATCACCACTTTAGATCAACCTACAGTATGAAAGTTACATGGAGTCACCTGAATCCCATCTAACAAAAACAAAAAAACCAAGCTATTTACCAACAGGCTATTACAGATGAAGGTGGTTTACAATCGTTAACAGAAATCATCACTATCTTTTGATTAGACCAAAATACATCTTACTTCAACCACCATGAACATGGATCAGAAAAACGCATGATACACCATCTTGAGTTATGAGTCCATCAGGGAAACACATGGGTTGCCACACTGAGTTCAATGAATAGTCATCCCTCTAGAACTTTGCCACAGAATGACAGCTTCCACATGTTTTAAAGAAGATTAAAAAAAACACCCAAAACCTTTCTAAAAGAACAGTTATTTCTAATCCCTTCCATCTGTTCTCTTTCTTAGATGTACCTGCCATCACGAAAAGAGCAACAGAGGAGAAATTCTACATAGTCCTCCAAGGACTAACCCAGCCATTTTTCCAATGCTCTCATATGTATGAAGTCATGTCAAGCTATTGCATGCTACCCAGCTGTCTAAATTCACTACTTGGTTGTACTGCTAATGCAATTCTGAAATCAGAGTATATGCAAGACATCTAAAAGACCAACTGGAACAATCCGAACACACTTAGCAGCTCAGTCCATCAGGTCCCAAAGTTTTGTTTTCTCTTCTTTGTAGTCTGCTTTGGACTGACAAAGAATGCACCCCAAAAACATAGCTAATTCACCCTGCCATACTTATTAATGTACAAAACCCACAACATAACAATATGTTCTGGCAGAGACCTTACTGCTAAGGCTACTGCACTGATACCAGGTCCACTTGAATACCCTGGTTTTCAGATTGACAACTGAATGAATTAGGAGGCTGTTAACTTGGGAAGTTGCCTTCGTCCAGTATCTCCCTGTAGCAATCTCATGAACTGGGGACATTCAAGGTAACAGGGGTTACATTCAGGGCTGCATGACATCTTCAGCAGGAAGCCCTGAACAGCACAAACCTGCATGTCACAAGATCTTGAGCTGTGTGAACCACACCTCAAGATTTCCATAGCTGTAACACAGTTTAACTATGAAATTGCCCTAATGCCATCTCTGTGCACACGCTGTCCTGGGTTCACGTGTGTCCTGAACCCAGGACACATGTGTGGCCCTTGTGAGATCTGAACCCAGAAGTTAAGAGACCTGAGTAAGGCAAACAACATCTGGGGGCTGTGATGTACTCCACTGTCATTACCTAGTCACACAACCCCAACTTCCCTTCCTGAAATGGACTTATGAAAGGACATTCCATTCTCCTCGATAATTCACTGGACTCAAGTCTTCCAGCACCTATAAATTACAGTCTTCATGTTGCACAAATACACTCTGCAGGGTGGAATGGGACTAAAATCTCTCTTTCGTAAGAGCAGTGTATCTTGGAGCAAGAGCCCTAAACTAGAAAGTTAACCAGGTTTACAAGAAACAGAATTAGGCTTCTATACAATCCCATAATAAAGATAAAAGCACTTCTAGAAAGGTACATTAAGACACTGATTCTGTAAAGAAGTTTACACTAAAGGGTCCAGCAACTGAGCAATCTCCTTTCAGTATTGGGTCCTAACTCATTATAGTAACGAAATCAAAGTGAAACTACTCTAAACTTACATTTTAAATGGTAATGCACTTAAACCCTAGTAAAATATTTTCTGTGGTACCTGCAACCACAGAAGGGTCTTTTTTTGCTGTTCACCAAGAAGGAAACAAGAAAAAAGTGCCCTGAAATGCAACTGCTCATCTCTAAGGGAATTTTAAACTTAAAAATTAATTACACAAAAGATGCCAAGATAAAGTAAAAACTTGAGAAAACAGAACACTCAAATGACTTTAAAGCATGTGAAGTATTCAAATAGCCATGAAAATGCAATTTAGCCTTCTGCAGAGCGTTTTAAAGCCAGGAAAAAAGCTCTCAACATTATCACTCTCATCTTGATATCCAGTTCACCTGTCTGCTGAAAGGGGAAGATCAATTTAAAGAGATAACCAGTCAACTTCTGTGCAAGTTTTTGGAACATGTATTTTAAAATAAGGTTATATAAGTACAAGCTTTAGTAGCACTTTCCAGTCATATAATCTCCATGCAAATAGTTGAGTTGGGCCACATCTATCCCCAAAATGTTTTCTTGTAATAGGAGTATACTGCACCAACAAAACTACCGCTGAAGTTGTTACCATTTGTATGAGATAGGCCATACCTTTACCAAACTTACAAACTATACTGGAATTAGCTTCAATGGGAAAGCACAGTCAGTGTCTTGAGGGTTTGCATGGCATGGTCAGGGATCATACATCACATAGAATCACAGAATCAACCAGGTTGGAAAAGACGTTTCAAGTCCAACCCTTCCCCCAGGACTGCCAAGTCAACCCCTAACCCATGTCACTAAGGACAAATGATGGCAGATGGCATCCCATACGATAAACAGTCTAAAACGTATAGCTTACAATCATAGAAACATTGCAGAAAACTTCAACAAGCTTTAGAGGAGACAGGAGGGAAAAAAAGAGAGCTAAAAGAGAAGCATTCTGTAAGCATTCGGGGAATGGAAATGTAACTATTGCACATGCTGTGTTCATAATACACGATCAGATGGCACAAACCCGATGAAACAAACATATCAGAGGCAGAGAAATGTATGCCACGGGATTAAGCTATTGTGATTCTGTGCAAGCATTGAATTACAAAGTTAACGGCAGCAGAAATAACACGATTTACTGCTGCTACAATTCCAAGAAACCATTCACAACTTCGAGTTAGGTGCATATAAAGACTTTTATGAGTTTTAGATCAAAACTTTCATGAGCGCTCACAGGCTGATGCTTAACGTGCCACCCTCCACAGAAGGGGTTAACAGTTGCTCCCGTACCCCGAAGACTCAAAGGGGCACTTTTGCCAGGGTGATTTCTATACTGACAAACACCCGTGCAAACTCGACTGGAGGAGCCACCCCCCCCCCGCTCCTGCACCAGCTACCGAATTAACCTGGAAGCCCAGGGCAGCGGCGGTCAGGCTCGGGGCACCCTCACGGACCGCCGGCACCGCACTGGGGCTGGGGCAGCTCGAACCCCAACCCCTCGGGGCTCCGCTGCCAACGCCAGACCTCGCCTGGGGCTTCCTCTCTGAGGAGGGCGCCGGGACCGAGCGGCGCTGCCCGCAGCCCCGGGGTGGCCTCCTCCCTCGCGGGCACCCCGGCCCGGCCAAGCCCCGCGGCGGCACTCCGCGGCCGAGCCCTCCCGCTCCCTCTCCCCGGCCCCCTCGGGCGCTGGCTGCCCGGGAGCCGGGGCCGCGGCCTCGGCGGGCAGCAGCGGGGCCGAGGCTGCGGGGTAGGGAGCGGCCGCCTGTGGCCGCCGGGGGGCGAGCGGCGCAGGTCCCGTCCGCCAAGCCCCGACCGGGAGGCACCTACCTCTGCGCCGCGGCGGGAGGACAGCGACGCCTCAGCGCCGTCCCGGCGGCCCCGACATCCCCCGGCGCCGCGCCCGGGCCCGCCGCCTGCCGCTCGGCGCGGACGGAGCGATCGGCGGAGCCCCCTCCGCGGCCCCCCTCCGCCGAGTGGAAAATAGCTCCCCGGAGCGCGGAGAGCGGGAGCGACACCTCGCCAGCCAATGAGAGCGGGCCTGGCCCTCCGCAGAGCCAATGGGAGCTGCAGGCTGGCTGAGGCGGGGCATCGCCCAGCCTACCGGGCGGCGGCGCTGGGACTGACCCGCTACGATGTCTCCGGCTAGCCTCCATTGGCGACCATCTTGGAGTCGGGCGCGATGCCCGATGTGGGAAGGGGCTCGCCGGCGGCCATTTTGGGTTCGGGCGCGGGGCGGGACTCGGTCAAGCGGCGGGGGCCGACGGGAGGAAGCGGCGCGGGACGAGGCGGGGATTCGGTGTGGTCGGTGCCCGCCGTGTGCCGGGGGGCGCGGGGGCGGCGGCCGGGCCGAAAGTCGCCCGTGACGCTCGGTGTCAGAACAGGAGCGGCGGTGGGGCCGGCCGCAGGCGCCGGTTAAGCCGTGTACCCACCCGCACCGCCGGCCTCTGAAATCCCCCCCTCGGGGCGGGCAGTGCTCGGTGCCGCCGCTCTGCCAGGCCTTGGGAGGTCTGGAGGAGTGCTCGGAGCAGCCCCAGGGTGGGCTGGGTGCCTGCTAACGAGGGGGCTGGCATGGGTACCTGCCATGGAGCTGCTCCCCGGGTAACGCCAGCAGCTGCCCCAGCGCTGGATCTGAAGTGGTTCCTTGTAAGCAGAAGGGACTAGGGAACGCTTACAGAGGCTTCTGAAGGGATGAGGGTGGTGTTGAGAGCAATGCCCTGTTAAAACAGCTTCCTCTCCTTTTCCTCCCTCTGTATAACGCGGAGCAAGCTCACTGCTCGGCTCAAGCGCAGATGAAGTGCGTTTGATCACATCAGACAGAGGAATCAGTCGTTGCTGCACCGGTACATAAAGACAACTTGGCATTGCAAGCAACAGAGCGTGTCTTGTCTTCCTGCATGTAGCACATAAACTGGGATGCTGCGGTCTGAGGGCGGATGGTTAGATGGGGAAAAAACAGTTGGATCACCAGGCTCGGAGGGTCAGGGTCAGTGGGCTGTACTCTGCTGGCAGTAGGGAGTGGAGTACTGCAGGGGCCAGCTCTGTTTGACACCTGTCTCAGTGCCTTGAGGATGGGAGTGCATGCTCATCGAGTTTGCAGGTGATGCCAGAGTGGGACAGTGGAAGGACAAGTGAAAGGGAATTCAACAAGTCCAGCTCCTGGGAAGGAAGAGCCCTCTGCAACAGTACAGACTGGGGACTGTTTTATAGGTGGGCTGGGGAGCAGCTTTGCAGGAAAGGACATGGGGTCTTGGTTGGCCACAAAGCAGCACTGCGTCCTGGCAGCGAAAGAGGCCAAGAGCATCATGGGCTGTACCACCAGGAACACAGCCAGCAGGCCAGGGAAAGTCTTTATCTGCTTCTACTCAGCCACATGTAGAATATAGTGTGTCTGGTTTTGGGTGTCCAAATGCAAGGAAAACCTCAACAGACTGTAGCAAGTTCAGTGGAGGCCGCCAAGTTGTCCAGGGAAAGCTGCAGCACTTACCCTGTGAGGAGGGGCTGAGCTAACAGGCCTCATTCAGCTTGAGGAAGAGGCAGCTTCAGCATACTTTGGCATGCAGAACCCAGCCTAGCATATACATTAGCAGCAAAAACCTCAAAGATGAAATTAATACCCTGTATAAGCAATTCTGCACCTTGGAAGAGGATGAAAAATATAATGAAACATACATAATTGATGTTAGTTGCATTCAGAATGATACTGATGAGGCCAATGTGTGAATTTACATTTCTAGAACAGGGTAGCACTCATGAAGGATTCATGTGCACCCAGCACAGATGCAGCTAAATTGCCACTTGGCAGCTCTATGTAAACAGTGCAAGAAAGAATGAGCTAGCAAGCAGTAACAACAAGCAAATCCAGAGCCAGCACAGCCAGGATCTAGTCAGTCTAACAGTTCAAGAGGGGGAAATGCAAAGTCCTGCACTTGGGGAGCAACAGCCCCAAGCCCCCATACGTGCTAGGGACTGACTGGCTAGAAAGCAGCTTTGCGGAGAAAGGCCCGAGTGTCCTGGTGCACACCAAGCTGAACACGAGCCAGCCGTGTGCCCATGCTGCAGTGAACGAGAATGGTGCTCTGGGCTGCATGAGGAGGAGTGTGCCAGCAGGTAAGGGTGGTGATCCTTCCCCTCTCCTTTGCCCTGGTGAGGCCACACCTGCAGCCCTGTGTCCAGTTCTGTGGTCTCCAGTACAAGAGAGAGATGGAGCTACTGGAGAGAGTCCAGCAGAGGACTGCCAAGATCACTGAGGGATTGAAGCATCTCTCCTGTGAAGACTGGAAGAGCTGGGACTGCTTAGCCTGAAGAAGAGAAGTCTCAGGGGGTCTCATCAATGTATATAAATATCTGAAGGCAGGATGTGAAGAGGATGGAGTCAGACTCTTAACAGTGCTGCCCAGTGACACAACCAGAGGAAATGGGCACAGACTGAAACAGGATGTTCTGCCTGAACAGCAGGAAACACTTCTTCACAGCGAGGGTGACCAAGCGCTGGAACAGGTTGCCCAGAGAGACTGTGGAGTCTCCATCCTTACAGATACCCAAGAGCCGTCTCAGCACAGTCCTCTAGCTGATTCTGCATGATCGGGGAGGTTGAACAAGATGACCTCCAGGGGTCACTTCCAGCCTCTGCCCTTCTGTGATTCTGTAACATTTAACATCACCACATCACCTGAGAGTACTTATTTTGTGCTGGGTTTGGCTGGGATAGGGTTAATTTACTTCATAGTAGCTGGTATGGGGCTGTGTTTTGGATTTGTGTTGGAAACAGTGCTGATAACACAGGGATGTTTTCATTATTGCCGAGCAGTGCTTACACAAAGTCAAGGCCTTTTCTGCTCCTCAGCCCACCTCACCAGTGAGGATGCTGGGAGCGCACAAGGAGCTGGGAGAGGACACAGCCAGGACAGCTGGCCTGAACTGACCCAAGGGATATTCCACACCATATGGCATCATGCTCAGCACGATTAAAAAGAAGGAATTGGGGCCTGTTTGGCGTAGTGGTGTTTGTTTTCCCAAGAAACTGTTATGCATGATGGAGCCCTGCTCTCCTGGAGATGCTGAACACCTGCCTGCCGATGGGAAGTGGTGAATGAATTCCTTGTTTTGCTTTGCTTGTGTGCACAGCTTTTGCTTCACCAATTAAACTGTCTGTAACTCAACCCACAAGTTTTATCACTTTTACCTTTCTGATTCTCTCCCCATCCCACAAGGGCCAGGGAAGGCAGCGAGCAAGCAGCTGTGTGGTGCTTAGTTGCCAGCTGGGGTTAAACCACAACAAGTGGTGACTTTTCCAAGTCAGCAGTTACCCACTGCTGACTCCACTTGTATAAAATTCCCTAAGTGAGTTTTAACTTCAGCTGGCAGGCTGTTTCTCTTTTCAATTCCTTCTGTAGCAAACTAGCATTCATTTTCGTGTCTAGCATGTAGTAAATATTTTTGTGCTAGATACTTACAAACTTCTCAGAAGTATAAAGTTTTAGTAGCATAGACCCCCAGATGCGCTCTGTCTCTTACCCATAATGCAGATCCTCTTGATGCTTCCATTTTTGTCAGGGTTAAGGTTCAGCAAGTCGTCTTCATCTAATGCTACTGGGGCAAAGAACTCATAACTGAAGAGGGCAATCATCTACTGCTTTGTTTTCACTACCATATGTTTCATTGTTGGGGATCTGTTGATAGGATGGAGGAAAAGAAGCAAAATAGTCTGCTACTTGCTGTAACGAGGAGAAAATTTCCTAATACCAGCAGAGTTCAGTGTACCCAGAGCGCAGCAGGATGGCAACTGTGCAACTGGTGGTTACCATTTTCATTCTTCACCAGCCTGACCCACACAGCTGTGGGATCTGCTTAGATTTTGGGAGGAAGCATTGGTGCAAGGGAGCAACACTCAGGCTTCAAAGCATGATGCTACTTGCTGTGGTATTTCTCTGCTGGTGTTGGTACGGACATCTTAAAGAGCTGTATCAGTAAGATTCTGAGAAGCAAATGAGGAAACCAGGGGCCATTGTGGATGCTCCAGCCTATGAGGCTGCAATGAGTCTATTAAAAGAAGTCAGATCATGTCCTTTCTCAGGATGTGCACACACCCTTGAATGCAAAGCAATTCTCTGGGGAATCATCTGGGCAATCTCTTCATTCATATGGCAATTCATTTTCCCGATGGACGGCAATGATCCATTCATTTTGAGAGGACAAGGGGACACTGAGGAAACAGGGATTGGAAGAAGGTGATCAGAGGCTGGAAAGTGAGCAGGCTGCTACCTCCCACATTGGCTTGCTTTCATCTTTCAATGTTTATTTCCCAGGCATGCCGCCAGCTCCTGTGTTTGCTGCCAACAATGCAGCGCAGCACTGCTGGGCATGCCGTGCACAGGGCCCTCAGCCTGCCACTCCGGGGTGACGCTGCCCACTTGCTGTGCTATCAGCCACCGTGGTTGCTTCACCGGCCCTGAGCTGCCACGCTAACTGCTTTTCCCAGCCCAGCTCTGCTGGATCGTGGCTTGTCAGGATGTCCTTGACTGATCCAGGTTCTGCATGAAATACTGCCTGACCCTGGCAAGCTCTGCGGCTCTGACTTTATCCCACTTCCTTCTTCAGGGTTTATCCTCTCTGTAGCCTAGAGTAATTCTGAGAAAGCAAATGCAGGCACAGACCTTAAATAAAACCTCTTAATTCCAAACGGGACTTCACAAAGTTTGACCAAGTTAGTCAAGGCATACCTTCTCCCCTCACTCCTAGCAGCAGTATCAGTCACATACCACGCCTCAGTGTGTCCCAGTTGTAAAATCAAGTTGTAGTTCAGCAAAGCAAAATAGGGTCCTTTCAATTGTGGCTAGCATAGCAAGCAGCCTTCTCTGCAGCCCCAGCATCCCTGCCCTGTGCCCAGAAGTCTCTGTGTAAGAACCATGGTATAGCTACAGAGGCAGGACTTCCCTGTGCTAGGGTGCTTCTTCCAGGCCATAGTGACACACAGTCAGAAGACTGCCCATTAAAGTCAGAGCAGTGTAATCATTTGATGCTATCTCCTTACTTCCAGGCTTTTTCCCTTCAGACTGGAACTAGATGAACACTCCTCTGTCCTTCAGCCAGGCAGAAGAGAAGCATTAGTGATGGAAAATCTAAGATAAAAACAGGGCAAGGGAGCTGGAGTAAAACAATAACCGCTTTCATTATCCTGCTGATGAAATCTTGGTGTCTGCGGATAAATCCTGTCCGCAAAGGACACCTTGAAGCAAAAGGATGTTGGGCATATACTAGATAAACCACAAGACTTGGGAAGAGTGACTTACAATAGGGACAAAGTCCTCTGCAAAGCAAAAGTGCACAATCCTGGGGAAGGCAGAGCAAGCTCACACAAGTGCGGTCTTGCCTTGTGTCTAAGTCAACAAAAACAATCCCAACCCAGGCCAGATTTAGGATTAAGAACCCCATCCGCAGGCCAGCCAATTCCATGCAGCTTGAGCTACCAAGTGCTACTTTGCTTTACCTGCTTTACTGACCTCTGACAGTTTCACCTGCACGTAAGATCAGGCGCAGCATGGTGATTGGGATGTTTGCAAGCATACTCACTGTTAATTTTACAGGACAAAATGTTTCATCTTGCCCAGATGAATAGAAGGCAAATCTGCACTTCAAGATGTGAGAACCTCTGGTATCAGAAGAGAAATGTATTTCTGAAATGATGACCCGGATATCCAGCACACTTGCCCTGGCCAGGGACTTCCCTTTGAAGAAAGACAAGGTTGCAAGACTGAAACCAAGCCAGGGAGACAAAGGTCCAAAGGTTTTTAATCTGGGCCAACTGAACATTACTACATATAGAGGGGCATGAAATAAAGATACCCTGTGGTAATCACTGTGGCAGAGGAAGAGCTCGGACTCAGTTAACTGCTTTCTCCTTTGCTGTCTACCTGCTCCAGTGCAGCTGAGCTGGGAGGAAAACCTAGAAGCCTTTCTGGATTTTTCTGATGCTGAGTCATTTGGGTGGATGAAATAAGGACACCTATGATGCTCCTTTCTCCATCACTGCATACCTTGAATGAGCATTGACAACAAGGCTGAAACATCAGCTTTCTGATTCAGTTGCAGGTTCCCCGCTTCACAGAAGTGTTAATAGTGATTCCTCCTGCCAGGCAAAGGACAGCCAGGCTCCAGGACAGCTTCAGGCAGGCGCAGTGCATACAGTGACATACAAAAGTACTCTGACATGTCCAAGCACCACCCAAGACTCTAGGATCTTGGTCTTGATCTTTGTTTTACTGAGTAATACAAAACAACTGCTAGAACCAGTCCCGAGCCTACCCTCTTTTGCTTACATGCTTGTTCATTAAGTAGCTTCCAATCATCTCAAGAGTCCAGAAGTCTTGCAGGTGGAAGGACGGTAACATTTGAAACTGTTTTCCTTTGAAATGGATTTATTTGTGATCTATTCTGGCGCTCCATTGCTCATTTGGGAATTGACATGCTTTTGTTACCAGTAAACAGCATCTAACGTGACCTTAAAATGACAGGGTCTGAAGGGTTTAAGAGCAAGGCAGACGTTTTGCAGAAAGTCAGTGCTTAGCATTTGCTGAAAACCAGGTCCCTCTTTGAGGTATTTCAAACTGAACACATAAAAGCAAAGAAACCCCATATCATGACTTACTTCTGAAAATTTTAGCCAGGGAACACTGTTTTAGTGCTGGTTGTGGAGTCATTAATTACCATTGCATAGAATGTAATAACAAACCAGAGCTCCCCAATGAGCAAACCACTTCTCTTCTAGCTTTTCTTCTTTTTTCTTACAGCAATAATAAACCATATTATTACTCACTTCCAACCATGAATGTTCTCCAGAGCAGCTTGATACTAAAACCCAAATCATCTGACTGGATGGGTTTTTACAGATTGTTACAGCAGGGCAAGCCAGGAATGTTATTACAGTGGCCTGAGGCACAGTGTTACTCCATGGAAACTGAAAAACAGTTAAAAATTTAGTGTTCCAAAATTCATTTTCTCAAAGGGGATTTGTGGCACTGCTGAGATTAGAGCCATTCCTATTCAAGCAGCTATATTCTCGATGAGACCTTCATTTGTGCCTATTTTGTCTGAAGATCTGGTTTATTTCACCGTGGCAGAATACTAATGTGAGCTGGCGTTTCTGTTGTCTGGACTTGTTTCGTTTTACCTCCTTTCTTTAGCAGCGATGCATTTGCATAGTTTTTCAGGCTACAGCAACAGTAGGAAAAGATGAGGCTGAACCCTAGTTAAAGCCACCCAGATACATTCCAGGCTTGTATTTTTCAGTGCTCAGACCCTGTGACTGCGCTCTGTACTGCAAGATTGGCAGACTGTACCTTTTGTGATGGAAGACAAGTTTGCAGCACTGAGAATAGCACTTTTCATCTGCAGAAGCCACAGTCAGTCAGAAAGGGACAAAGCAAAGTGATGTGCAACTCAGGTGCCCAACACCAGCATGAACAGGGTTGTGCTATTTCATCTTTCTGAGTTTTACAGTGAAATTTAGGTGCAAACAGGTAAGGAATCAATGCAAGAGACACAGGCCAAGGTCTCTTAATATAGGTGTGAGCAACCTACAAAGTTGCTTTAAAATAACAGGTAACGGGTTAAAACTTAAACAGGGGAAGTTTAGATTGGATATAAGGAGGAAATTCTTTCCTGTTAGGGTGGTGAGGCACTGGAATGGGTTGCCCAGGGAGTTTGTGAGCGCTCCATCCCTGGCGGTGTTCAAGGCCAGGTTGGATGAAGCCTTGGGTGGGATGGTTTAGTGTGAGGTGTCCCTGCCCATGGCAGGGGGTTGGAACTGGAAGATCTTGAGGTCCTTTCCAACCCTAACTATTCTATGATTCTATGATCAATTTGTTCCCCAGGTCACTTGATTGTCAGCATAATGTGAGTATAAATCGAAGCAGCTGAACAGTCCCCAGGAATATCTGTGCAGGCTGCATTCTTCTGTGGCAGTGCCAACCAGGAGGTGGTTTGGGAGACATTTTGGTTGGTGGCTTCACTCTGCTTGGAGATTCCCACACTTGCAACAAAGGAGTTTTGAACTTGCTCTGTGTTTTCAGAGCACTGTGGTGAAGCTCAGTGATGCAGGATTGAGGATTTAGATCTCTTGCTTTCATAAAAATCTGTTTGTCATCAGTAATGTTCAGTCTTAGTGGCTACTAATGTGGTTTCTGAAGGCTGACAGCTCAACTTAAAGAATAGAAGAAAGCATTGAAGGAGTTCATACCATGTCAAAATACCTGCAGGATTTACCTTAAATGATCTTACGTCTGAGCATGTGCATGTGTGTATACATAAATATGTATTAGTAACCAATAGCAAGGTAGTGAAAAAAAGAGAGAACCCATCTCAGGTTTTCTTAACTCTTCATCAAGAAACATAGAAAATACAAAGTGGTTTATTTAATTGGTTTGGATTTTTGGGGGTTGTAGGTTTCTTGGTTGGTTGGGTTTTGGTTGGGTTGGGTTGGGTTGGGGGTTTTTTCTGTTGTTGAGGGAGAATGCAAACTGGAAAATACAACTAAAGCCATAATTGAAGAGAGATGCACAAATAAACATTACAGGCAAATGAGAGCAAAAGGGATAGAATACTAATGAGCATAGAATTCATGTGAATCCAGTGTCATTTACATAAGGGCAAACCAGGTTTATGTTAAGTTAGTGCCTATTTCCTATATCAGAGCTATATGGATTTACTATAGATTGTACATTAAAAGATGTTTTCCTTACAGTATCCAGACCTGAAGCTTTCTTTTCTTGAAGCAAATTCATAGAATCAAAGTGTCATGCAGTGGCTGGGGTTGCTTAAGCAGGGTCAGCTAGCATAGGTTGACCAGGGCTGCGTCCAGCTGAGTTTTGAGTACCTCCAAGGATGGAGACTCCACAACCTCTCTGGCTAACCTGTGCCAGTGTTCAATCACTCCCACAGTAAAAAAGTGTCTTCTTTTGTTCAGATGGAATTTCATGTGTTTTAATTTGTGCCTACTGCCTCTTTTCCTGTCTCTGGGCACTACTGAGAAGAGCCAGCTTCCCTTTTCTTCATTCCCTCCCATCAGGTATTTGTACACATGGATAATAAGATCACCCTGCAGCTTCTTTTCTCTAGGCTGAACAGTCCCAGCTCTCCCAGCCTCTCCTTCTATGAATGAGGCTCCATTCCCTTGTGGCCCAATGCTAGCTGGACTCTCTCAGTATGTCCACATCTCTCCTGTACTAGAGAGTCCAGAACTGGCCACAGCACTTCAGGTGTGGCCTCTCCTGGGCTGAGCAGAGGGAACGGATCGCTTCCCTTGCCCAATGCTTCTCCTGATGCAGCCCAGGATGCTGTTGGCATGCTGTTTTCTGGGCACAGTGGTGCATGCCTGCATTCCCAACTGCCTGGGGGAATGAGTCCACCAGATCACTTGAGCCCAGGAGCTGAGGCTGTGCCGAGCAGGTGACTGCGCTTAAGCCAGCATCAGTATGGTGATGCTGTTACATGTTTATGTTTGTATGTTCAGCTAACTAAATAGTAGCTATTAATTTTCAAAACCAGTTTTCTAAGCTTTATCTCCCAGGTCGGAACAGGATATAACACCCTACTACCCTGCCACTGACACAAGGGAGCAGAGGTGACCTGTTTAGGTGGGATACCTCTTGCTCAGGTAATAGAGCTAGGTAAGAGTAAGACAACTCCCTGACCTCCTACCTCACACACCCACATACACACACACAGACACAGTGGTTTGGCAATGTAATTAGCACCGAACCAAGCACATTGGTCAGACCCATACCTCTTCCCAAGCCTGCAGAGCTGGGCAGCGACACACTACTGCTGTGGCTGTACTTGCTCAAGGTAAGGCTAGGCACTGCTGCATTTACTTTGGTGTCAGCCTGTATGGTTGGGGTGATAGTGACAACAGTGACCTTTGGGACACTGTTGTTTCGCATGGGCACACCACACCGTTCAGGAAACTTTTGCAGCTGCTCTTCTGGACTTCAAGTGGGTCAAGTCACTCAGGTTGCAAAATGGGCTGCACAACAAACGGCATGCCTCATCACACCTTCGTCAGGGAGTATTTCCGTGAGCGCCACTCATTGCCAACTACACAGACCACTTTAGCATTTAGGATGGAGTCTGCTTTTAGGACATGTCTATCAAGACCAACATCAACTCCAGGAATGTAGACATAGACATGTCTGAGAAAGCAAGCAGCAAGTTATGGTTGTTTTCAAGCCTCTTCTGAGGCAAGAGGAGGCCTCAGGGGCACGTCTCAAAGTGTAAAACAGTGACCAGATTAAAGGAGATTTAAAGCACAGATTAAAGGAGCCCTTATTAGAGTACACATTAGAAGAAGTAGGACAACTAGAACATTTTCTCAGGATGCGTTCAGAACCACACAGGAACCATTTCAAAGAGGAGTGGCTTATGACTAAAAGAGACAGTTTAAAGTGTTTTTGGACATCATATGTCTCTCATCTTTACCACAGGTTTAGCCTTGCATGGGCAAACAGTCCAATTCCAGCACAAGGGGGATTTAATTTCTGATTAAACAATGCTGTTTAAATGCTGGCAGTTTGAAGCAATGGTACAATGCTAGATTTTTATCCTCTGACTCTTATGACCCCTCTTCTCCACCCATTTTGTGTTCAAAGCCCACTGGGGATAACCTGCACGTATTGGCTGGGTAGGAGTATGACCTATGGTCAAATAATTCTACTGGTTCCAGTGCTTATTTTTCTAAGCAATCTTATTGCCTCCAGTTGGGCTATTTCCATTGATTAAGACCATTCTTGTAGTACAGAAATGTACTATTAGACTTTTTTATGTGTAACTGAGAAGTGGATGGCCTTTTAGCTGGCAATATCCCTAAAGGGTTATGTAGCTGTATGACTAGGGTAAGATTTACGTGAAGAAACTTACACATTCATGCTGATTTCGCCTTTAAACTTAAATGCCAGAGTTCCCTGTCTCTGAAATATCTAACTCCCACTGATTCCAGTGAAATAGATACTAATTACCCTTTGAGGATCTAAACCTGGAGCTTAACAGAAGGCAAAATATAACTCACCGAAATGCATAATAGAAAAATAATGATGGTATTATAAAAATAACCTGTAGTGCTGCTGTAGTGAATAATCTGCACTTAGATGTTTCCTTTAGAAGGATTTGCAAGATTTATCAATCTGGTTCTACAACGTTTTAGACTTCAAATCTGAGAAAGACCGTGTCCTTTAAACTGCAACAGCCACCTGAGTTTTGCTTAAATTGGTTCAACTTGCAAGAATAAGCATGATTTTTTCAAGAGGCTCTATTTTCTCCCCTATGTATTTGATAATATAAGCTACAGAATCACGCAGTTGTTCCTATAAGGCTATCCTTCTGCAGAGTTCTAAACCCAGGCTCTCAAATCAGCTTACTGCAGTGTCTGTTTGAGACAACGAGCTATATGGTCTGTCACTAGGAGCAAGACACGTATCAAGCTTTGATGTTAGCTACCATCTGTGGGAAACTTCAGGTAAAATCACAATAGTCATCATTTAGCTCTATGACAGGAAATGCCAGCTATGAGGCTACTCCCAAACCCAAGTGGTTTGGCCCACTAAGTCAGATTTCCATTTGTAGGTTCAAACCACTGTAGTTCTAAACAGCCAGTTTAAACCTGCAGGCAGAAGTTGAACTATCCAGTTGCCTAGATGACACGTAACATCTTTTGTGTGCTTTGGAGTGAGATGCTTTTAGATGTACTGAACCCAGATATCTTTACCTTGGGTTCAATGGAGCGTAACAGGTTTTCAGGTGCCTTGTGGTCTCACTTTATGAAATGAAAGCATTCAGGTAGCTTTCCACACTGTTCATCATACATTTTATATCACTTATCAACCTGCTCAAGGCTATATATTATAATCCTGGGAAACACTGCTATGTCTCATATTCCTCAGAATCTCCTCAGGCCACCCAGGTAAAAGGAGACTGGTCAGAGTCCCTATCTTCCTAGGCTTGGCCTACGCTTTAGGAGTGAAAATTACTACAGTGCCATCTAGTGCTACTCTACTGGTCTTTGCGTTCCCTGTTTAGCATTTCCAAGGACGTTGTTCTGGATTCATTGCTTCCAGCTCTAAACACTCTGATATCTTGAAAATGCAACTAACTTCCTTGGGAACATTTTTTCCAGGCAAGTCATAGTATAGATTATATACATTTCTGTAACAGACTTCCCAGCAATGCAGTAACATTGGCTCTGAGCAGTGTGACTGTGAACTGGAGATTATCTTGCAAAGAGCATGCATTCCCCTATCTTTACAATGTGCAATAGGAATGCAGAAGTTGCCTAGAGAAGGGGCCTGATGCCTTCCAGTGTGGCCAGTCTGGGTGTGGGGCTAGAGAGCACCAGCAAGGGAGGGGAGGTATCCTTGCTTGTAAAGATGATTCTGAAGCATCAAGCCAAACGGTGAATAAACTTTTCCCTGTATATATGGGGTGCTATCTCTGTTGAAAAATCCACAGGGATTAGCACACTCCAGGACATGGAAAAGACTTCCTCTGCAATTCTGTTAACTAAAACGTACCTGGTTCATGTAGCAATTGTCCCTGGTCTCCTGCATTCCCAGACTAGGAGCTCTAGAGGATTTTGGTACGGACATGGGCAAGCTGCCCTTAAAGTAACTGTAGTTGAAAACCAATTACCTAAGCAGCAGTGCCTGGCTTTCTGCACCCTGAAGCAAGGCAGTGTGCCTTGAGACACCGAACATATTGAAGTACTTTTAAAGTATTACTACAAAGACAGTCCCAGTGAGAATCCAATGGGAAACAGGCACTTGGGGGCTTGTGAGAATCCTGCCGGCTTCCTGCCTACATCTGCAGAAGCTTTTAAATCTGACCTCACCACCTTGTGGTCAAGTGAGGGTGCTTTGCTAAATGTGACACTGATTTTCTGTGCTGTCCTGCAATGTAATGTGTGATTACAAGGAGCTGCTGTGGCCAGATGTTCCACGTGTCTCCCTAGGTGGCTTATTTAAAGTGCTGGCAGCACAACCAGTGCAGAACCCAATGGGCCTAACAGCTATTTCTGTTTTCTTGGAGAGCTATAATGGGGAAGCATTTACCTGAAGTGGTTTGAGGCCATGCCCATGATAACAACTTGGGGGTGAAAAAATTCAGGTATATATCAGGTTCCACTTAGACCAGTGAATCCGTTCTATGGTTTCTTTCATCTCACAATCATTGCAGTTCAAGAACTCTACTGGGCTTGCTCTTGAAAAGCCCTACTGACGGTCCCAGCATTCACATTTTCATCTCACCTTCAATGCTGATCTAAAGTGACCCTCTGTTCCTGAAACGAACACATTCATTTCAATACACAAGCTGCAAATTGAACAATAAATTCTTGCCTTATATACTTAGTGTTGAATTAGCTTGAGGTAAGATAGGAAGATTTACTTTTTGCCACAAACTTCCACACACTTGATATAAATGTCTAGAGCTTATCTTGTTTGAGTGCATTCATGTCTGTTTAATAAGCACAATGCTGCCAACAACTTTATAGAAAGCCCCACATGTTTTTTCCCTCTGGAATGTCTCCAAGCAAGTCACACTCTTAAAAAAGAAATATTTTTGGCCCTCATCCTGCATCATTCATACACAAAACTTGTGGATGTGTCAAGTTTCAGATGCTGTGAAGAGCCTCATTGAGTTAAATGGAGCTGCTCACGGAATAAAACGTGAAGTATCTGTACAAATTTCACCAGGTTTAGGTCTTCCATTTGAAATCCGTTTACGTGTTATTAACCTTCACTTTGAAAGGACCCCTGCCCACTGTTCAGTTTGAGCGTGTCCAACACTTCCTGTAGCTGTTCTAGGATTACCCCAGCCTGAATTTGCTGGAACATTTTATGGGATCCTGTAAACTGTGCAGGAGGAAACTGCAGGTAGGACACCCACCACCTGTATCTTCTGCAGGTCAAGAGGGCCATATGTGATCCTTTGGACAGTATTAATAGAGTTAGTGGCAGAAGAATTTGTCCCAATTTGTCTAAAATGCACTCAGCAGGAGTAAGGATGTCCCCTGTGAGTGCCAATAACTTTAATTAGTTAAAGAGTTTCTAGGTGCTGCTCCAGACAAAACGAATCAATGCGGTTTGCGAGCGACAGAATGGTGCCATCGGCCTGAGTCTGCACAAGATCATTCCAGAGTCTCCTCTGCTGCCCAGCACCTTCCCAGATTGCAAAGGAGTGAAAAAACTGGATGTGAGAAGGCAGTTTTCAGAACCTACCATCTTCCTGAAGTCCTTGAGGTGACTGCCTAAGCTACTGCAGAGGTGTTCACTGCCTATCTTGGATAGTGCTCAAGTTGGAGAACTGAAAGCAATGATTTATAATTACCATCTGACTGCCACCCCTTTGGAACATATCACAGGAAGTGTGGGAAAGGCTGATACAGTTTAATTTAGGGATATTCGTACTGAGTTTTGCTTTCCACTCTATGTTCGCTCTGATAAGAGCCTCAATTTTAGAACTGCGCTAAATGTGTCTTAGCGGTAACATTTCCCAAATGCGCAAGTGAACTATCTGGATTTCACTCTCTTTTAGAGGTCAGGATTACATTCCCATTGTATCCCGAAAACATTTCATGCATTTTGTGAGTACAATGTGTTAAATATGAGCTGATCGACAGTGTCACAGCTGAAGACAGTACGCGATTGTCTCATTCTTCTACATGTCAAATAGATGTTCTGCCCTGGTGTACTTCTACCTGGTTATTGAGATTTAGATATAACAGGTGTCGATCGGTTTTTCACTGTCAGGCAATAAATGTAACTTCAGAAACAATATAGAAACGGAAGGCTTTAAATAGAAATATTTATATAGGAGTTGTACAGAGGGTGTCAACACGGGACTTCTGAAGATTCAGTGACACTTGGCTTCACATTTTTACCACATGTGTTGTGATATTTGGCATGTAAAGTTCTCTTCTGTGATACTGTGCCTACTGCTAAACCTCTGAGCCGGCCTGATGAGGCTCTGGACCAGTAGAATCTGTCCCTTCCTTCCTGGATGGTACTTACATATGGTATCAAGAAACAGAGTAGGGAACCAATCACTGCTCCAATGCAAGTCCTTTCCAAAGAGCAGGTACCAGTGAATAAATCGTATCTCTCCACTCAACCGGATGAATGAAGGTAACTAACCACTGACCTCTGTATTAACCATGTCTTTCTGTAAGAGTCATATAATGGGGTGTGTGCATGTGCATGAAGGGAGAGGTCAGAACATACTGTTACAGAAGATATTGGTGTCGGATGTTAGAAAGTGATGCAGGGAAGCCCTGAGGTTTGAGAAGGTGAAGAAAAGAAGGAGCAAGTGTGTAGGAAGGAGGCTGCAAAGAGGAGTGAAAATCAAGATGGGCAGGGAGAGTAAAGAGTGAGTGAATAAACTGATGGAGAAGCAGCAAACAGCAGCAATGGGCCAGATAAATGGCGGCTGGTGCAGACATGTCCCCTGGACACCCACAGGGGACATCCCTGATATTGAAGTTCAGGGCATGGCTGTGTCCAGGAGGACCAGGTCCTTCCCAGCTGCTGCTCTGTATCTCTTTAGACTACGGGAGAAGGGAAGGTATTTGAAGGCTATGGCTTTTAGTCCCTTAAATCAGCCTTGAAGGGCTGCTTTGAGGAAGAATGAGATTTTCAACTGCTGAGAGAAAGGAACAACACGGGAGAGGGAGACAGGAGTGGAGCCTCAACGTCACTTGTGATTTTATTTCAGGATGCCTGCCAACACCTATTGTATTTATTTTTCTGGTTACTGTTGGATAATATTAAGCTATGTGTCAAGTTGTGACCCGTTAAAGGTATTCAGACAGCTTTCAGTCCTAGGCAGAGAAAAGACTTTGCCACTCCCCAGTTTAAATACTCGATATGGCCACAGGCTGTCTGTGAGTGCAGTGGAGCATCCAGCTGGAGCAGAGTGGGGTGGAAATGGTCTCTCGTAAACACAGGTGAGAGCAAACTGCAAACTGAGCTGTGCAGAAGGCTGTAAGTGTGAATGTCATCTGCACATTGAAAGAAAATACACGTATAATGAACCCCTCCAGCCTTAAGACTTCAGACTCTCACCCCACATAATTCTTTATCCCTTATCCCATCATCTGTAAGAGTGAAGCAATTGGTGAATGCTCACAGGATACTGTCACTTAGGGCTCCAGTGCAAAGGTGCTGCAGCACCCATCTCCCTGAGGCATGGGGTCCTCTATCAGCTTTCACTACTACAGCAGCAGGGTCCCAGAGTCAGTGCTCTAAAGCAGCTCAGCTGGCCAGCCTGTGGGGCAAGGGAAGGATGGAGTTATTTTACCCATTCGTTCTCTGCTCCCTGCTGTCAAGCAATAGTGCACGGGCAAGTTGGCTTTCATAACTCAATACAGATGATCTGACAGTTAATAAGAGTTGCTGGGTCTGCTTTGAAAAGAACTGACATGATTGTCAGCTCTGGAACCAGTCTCATGAAGAGTATCCCATTTCTAACACACCCATCTCTCAGTGCCACCATTTCCTTTCCCCTCTATTTAATAGATTCATTTTCATTCTTTATTACCATTCCTTTAGCTTTACACAGTTCACTGCTGTAACTCCAAATAATCTCCATCTGGAATATCACTTTGTCTCTCTTTTTTCATGTTCCTGGGAATTCATTTAGTTTTGTCAGTGTTTCAGTTTAACTCTGCCTTCAGGTTTTTATTTGTTTAAAAAAATAGATTTTGGTGGTTACTGGAAGGTTTCTGATTGCATTAGCTTCCCATTCTGATTTAAAGGTACCACAAGCTAAAAGTCAGCAGGTCTGTGTTGTGTCACAGCAGAGATTTCACAGCTTTTTCAACAACTACTTTATAATATGCTTATAATGAACTTCTTTTCTATCCTCCTAATGCTCGCAGTACACTTGTGATGGATGCTATCAAGATAGTGAATTTAGATAGGAACTTTCACAGCTGTTCAGTTGTGTTCCCAAACCTTTATCTTTACTTGACTTTCTGTATTTTGATTTCATTCTATTTTTTCCCTTTTATCCCTACAGACATAAGAAGTGCGTTAGAACAGAATTGCCTCTTAATGTGTAGCCAGCAGTGCAGTTCTCTCATTGTCAGGGAGATGCTCATTCCTATTAGTGTTCGAACTATGCTTTCAGAATGTATACAAAGACGGTCATATCTTTCTTCCGTATGCTCTGAACTTACATTGCTGATTAAGGGGGTTTACAAAGTACTGCAGGAATTCATTACACTATGAATGAAGACAACTGATTTTTTCATTCTCCCTTCAATTTCCCTTCAAACTGAATGCACTTGAAATCTCTGATTTCTCAGCCATCCTTTCACACAGTATAGAATGATGTTGCTATTGCAGCAGGTTAATACCTCGTGGTGCAGCAATACAGCTCTCTCTGATCTGAGGGATTATATGTAGATCTCTCTTAACATTTTTCCCCTTCCTTGGGCCTAAAATTTGGCAGATTCATACTCTGCTCGGAGCGGTTTCTGTAATGTGACCGAAATAGGATTTATGATGAAGCGAGCCAAGAAAAGGACTTCGAAATTACTCTTTTCTATCCACTTAGCACTGCTGCATGATTTGAGATTGTCTCGCAGAAAAATAAACGCTCAGAGTTTGCTGATGTGCCTTCTGTGATCTGCAGTAAGTGGTGTTAAAATGGAGAAGATTCAAGAGAAGTTTTCGCTCTCCTCGATTTTCAATAGTCTCCCCTTATCCAGCACTACAGATCTCATTCTGGCCTTCCTCATGTAACTTAAGGAAATTCTGCCCCAATACATGGAGCTTTCCTTCAGCAAGAGGGACTCCAAGGGAAACCTTCCTACTTTCCTATGCTTCTGCAAGTCACTCACTTCACACAAGGAGTTCCCTTCTTTTGGGGGGCAAGAGCTCTTGGGCTTACCCTAAGGGCTGCAGGGAAATCGGAGAGGGCCAGCTTGCGGACCCACAGGCATTTGCAATTTCAAAAGCCAGGATGGGATTCTTTCCACTAGTAGTGGTGGCCTTGATTTGTGAAACCCACCTGCCTCTGCTATGCTAGCGTAAGACAAGATGATCTGCGATGACTCTTTCTGGCTGCAGGGCTTATAAATAAATGAAGAGGCAGAGAGAAAGAGCCCATGATCTTGGGGAGTTCTCTCATACATAAGGAATAGTGAACACGTCCACGTACACAAGAACTTAGAGAGGCCTAAAAGACCTTCAGATTATCATTTCCCAAAATCCATGAACTTTGCGTTCTACTCTTCCTTAAGGCAAAGGTTTTCCACGGAATTCACCTGCAGTTTGAACACACCTGGCACCTCTATTGCTACAGGTAGGAGATATGAAAAGATCTAGTACTTTTGCGTAGTAATTGCCTTCTGCTCCTGACAGAGCAGTACTGACACAGCACTGTACCTGCACTGACGCTGTGGACGAGGGATTCCCATGTGTCATTCACTCTGTTGCAACGCATTGCCCTACCTCTGAAATTCTCTTCAACTCTTATTGACTGATCTCATCAATATGCTACCATAAAGAGACACTGAAAACCAGCTGCAGCTTCTGGTATGGTATGTGTGCTTGCTAGAAAGATTTACTCTTTGTGTGAGATATTTACTAATGAAAGTTGGTTTAGAAAACATATGAGTTGGATTATTTCTGTTTAAAATTGCAATGATTTCAAGAAAGCATCTTTTTATAGCTTCTAGGCTCTTAAGGAACATAAGTTTTCCATAAAATAAGGCTTTATTTTTCAGAAAGAGTCGGTTTTCCTCCACATGCCAAAAGCTAAGACATTTGAGAATGAGAAAATCTTTCTGTATTTTCATTGGCAAAGAATTCCCATTTCTTATGATATATGGCTTTACAGCTTTGTAAGGTGATCTGAGCCTCTATTATTGCTAACATTTATTTTGCTTCAGAGGAAAAATCAGCAGGGAAGAACACGGGGCCTTTGCAAGAGACCAGAGAGCATTATAAGTACATTAATTATTCTGGCACTTTTCATATTCCTTCAGATAAATTTGTCTTAGTGCTACAGCTCCATTACAGTTAAATGCCAGTCAGCTTTCCAGTGTTCTAACATGATTTTCAGGCTTTAGAATGGCATCATATGAAGCTGTCTCTCAGCACACCATATATTTTTGCAATAAAGCTCATTGTTTAGAGAACTGTTTAACCTTATCTGCTCTTAATCATTTTCCTTTCATTAAAAAAGACAAAAACCCAAACCATTATTTGATGTCTGTTTAACTGGCATATACATTTAACAGCTCTTTCTAGATGTACAGACTCTTGAGAATGACTTGGTGGCAATGTTTCAAGTGCACTGTTGGTGAATATGCCTGAAGCTCGCCTCCCATGTATTGTTCAGTCCATTTCTGCAATGTGCTGATTCTGTGTATGCTCCATCCCTCCTCTCCTTGCCTGTCTACACAATAAACTGAAGGCTCTTGGTCATGCAGTAATGGGGCACTGGGGCAGTTTTTGCATGCACCTACATGAGCATCTGGCCTTTATGGTTGTATACAGCATATTCCACCTTGGACAGCTTAGGATCTAGGGCAAGCTATGAATAAAATAGGAAGGTTCCATAAAAGAAATGAGCCTAGAGGCCCAGCTCTCACCTCCTTGACATTTATTCCGTAGCTACCAGCAAAGTCAGTCTTTCACAGCGACTCAAGAGGGGCCAAAACAAAGCTCTGAGTCTGCAGAAGACTGCATATTTCTGAAGTAAACAATCCCGACTGCCTCCAGTTCTCTTCCCTGTGGTCCTGCCCCGTACAACCTGTTATCCCCCTACCCTCCTGCTCCCACTCTGTTCCTTCAGTAGGTCCTGCAATTTTGCATAGGTCCTTCTCTCTCTAGGTCCTTCTTTTACCCTGAAGGAGAGAAGGAGCCTTCTGTGCCAAAAAGTGGATGCATGTGCTAAAAAAAAGACAAGCCTGGTGATAAAGAAGCCATTCAATGCCTTATTTATGGACAAAATTTCATTGCAGATTCAAAATCCAGTTAGTTTCAGTTAGAGGAGAACCCCACTGGTTGGATGTAGCGCGTGTGACTTGAGGCACAAGTAAACAAACCCAAGACTTGCTACTTCTGTCTTCTTTCCTCTGTACTTTGCTGTGTGAATCAGGGAATAAGGATGTGAAAGTCAGTTATGTGACTTACAGTGAGTTTCCAGAGAAATGAAGGCTGCAGAATTAGCTGTTCCTGGATACAGCCATGGCTTTGAAGCTTGATCTTAAACCCACTTCCAAGGTCAAAGTCGCTGTTTGTCCACAAGCTGACCAGACGCCACTACACACTCAGATTGACTTGCTTTGCACTAGAAAATGCAGTTTTATCCACAATTCAAGGAACCGCATACTAGAAGTGTGTATGCCGTGTGCATCAACCTAGCTAAACCCTCAGCCTTCCCTGATGCTCCTATTCCAGGCATGTCCACCCAGTGCAACCATACTTATATCTGAGCACATCTAATGCCTCTTCTGGAAGGTAGAGAGAGAACCTGGCTCCTCTGCTCTTGCTTCATCTGAGGGCAGAGCCCATCATGTTGATCAGAGTGTTTCTGAACACTGCATAGCAGTACATCTGTCCTTTCAGTTCCATCCTGAAGGTCAGTTCTGGGTAAGATTTTTCAGCTCTCACATATAAAAAAGCCAGATTTATTTTTCTTCTCAAGAGTTACATCCTCTTCTAGGACAAGGCTCGTCACAGTGTGTACCATAGTTCAAAGAACATTTGAGACATCACAAGGCACGCGGTCTTGCCTAATTCTTGGCTTTTTATTCCCTTAAGGCCAGCTGAGGTGGAAGGTTCTCAGTCCACAGAGGCCGGAGGAAGAAAATCAGGACAGATTGGGACCCCAGGGGGAAGCTGCTATAGCAAGTACCAGGGTGTACCCAAATTAGGTATTCCCAAGGCAGCATTTGTCAAGTGTGACAACACCCACCAAGCACAGAGGATGCTGTGTTACACACGACATGAGGCTCGATGGAAAGCACAGAAGAGATTGCGAAAGAACTGACCAAGCCTTTGGATAAGGGATGTTTCCCTGTGTCCATTTCTTCTAGTCCATACAGCAGGGAACCAACTCCTGAACTTCAAATAGATCCCTTTTGGTCCTAACTAATTTTTGCCAGCTATAATTGTGGTGAGTGGACAACTTGCAACCAAGTATACAAAAGACAACATGCAGCTACAATCAACCCTCTGTAATACTTCTGTATTACTATTTTCACTCATGAACATTCAGACTGCCTGCACCGTCCACAGAACTATCCTGAATTCACTGAACAAACACTTCCCAAGCAATCTGTGGGGTGAAGGGGAATGCTAGAGACATCTGTGGTTATGATAACAGGAGTTAAGGACGTTGCTCTGACTTCAGCTTCCTGATGACAGGAGTGGAAAACAATTACCATTTTCCCAACTGAATGATGAGTTTATTGTCTTGGGAACATTCCTTGCAGATGACAGAAAGGGAAGAAAGTATCCTACCAGATGTACTTTTAGCTCTTCCACTACTCTCTCCTGCCAATTTGGAAGCCGGTTTATTTGGTTTATTAAATATTACAGCTTACTATTGAAAATACCATATAGCAGGACTGGAAGAGCTACGCACTTCACTACTGTGTTCAGCTCTTATCTGACAAGGTCATTATTCAAAAAGCATAGGCACATTCAACTTTCAAGACACAATATGGCAATAAACTTCTCTTTTTAGTATTGGCTGTAAAACCTGCAGGCTGACTATTATAAACACCTTAGGAAGTGAGGTACAAGATCCCTTTTAATAATGGATTCTGATACCTGTATTCTGTGTTGGAGTCATGGCCTCTCTAGCAGGAGATGTGTGAGCAAATGAATGGAACCATATGAAACGTTTCATTCTTAAGGCGCCATTGCATCTTCCTCTTACAAAAAGAACACTCACCATCAGTAACACACACACACACACTTCTGTTTCTGCATCAGACAGGAAAAGCTTGTTATTGTCTTTCAGGTATCTGTTATTGTCTTTCAGGTATCTGTTATTGTCTTTCAGGTATCTGTTATTGTCTTTCAGATACCTGTTATTGTCTTTCAGATACCTGGGCAGCTGGAGAACTTCGTAAGCACTTTACAATAAAGTGTAAATCCTTCCCCTGTGCTCCCTCCATGGCACAATTCAGTGAGGAATGTACCCCAGGACCTGACATTCTGCATTGGTCTGCACTTCAAAAACACAAACATTGAAATAGATTCACTGCATTTAGTTTCTACTGGCTCTTCACTGACACCAAGGCACTACCTTGATTAACCTCCATGTCACGCCATTATCTGTGGGTGATACGATACAGAGTACAGGTGCATGCTTCCAAATTAGCTCGGATTACCTTTGTTCTAATGAGAATGAGCACAGCGATCCAGGATGGAAGTGAGAAATGCATGGAGGAAAGCAGCACAGTCCTCGTCCACGACAAGTCCCAGGTTGGTAGTCAGCCGCAGTGGGGTTCCTGTCTCTACTGCAATTTCCACATCCAGAGGCAACCAAGGAATGCAAGCTTTGGGCGGGGGGGGGGGGGGGGGGGGGAAGTAGGCATATCATTAAATTGATGGGAGAGGTCATATATATCTGTCACTGTGCCTGAGGCTTTCCTGAATTTTGACAGCATTAAGGGGACTTTAGAGATCCATAGCTGGAAGGGATTTCCTGGTATCATTTACACCATTCCCCAGCACCAGTACAGAATGGTGTATATCAAGCTATTCCTGACAGATGCTTGGTTTTTAACAGCTTCCAGTGAAGGTGATTCCGCAATGACCGTGACCAGCATCCCCTCGTGCTACTGCATTGTCCTTCTTACGAGGAATGTTTGCTCTAATTGCTAATCCTGATCTCTCTTGATACAAATTAAGGTATCAGTTCTTAACTTTGTGCCTGCACTGGACATAGCCAACACTTGAATCAACTTCATGACAACTGCGGACATACTGAGCAGACTGCTGTATTTCCCCTTCCCTCAGTTCCCTCTTTCTTGTTCAGCCTAACTTCCTCCTGTTCTTTTGCAGAGCTCAGGATTTCAGAACTATCTCTCATCTTTACTGCTTTCCTCTCAGCTCTCTTGAGTTTGGGGCCAAGCAGACCCCAAAAATTACCCTCTTTGGCTTTACACGTCCTTGTTATTAACACTTCCTAGAACATCATTTGTGTGTTTTGCAGTTCTGCCACATAACTGTCTCATGCTCAGCTTGTGACCCATGTAACCCTGATTTCTTCGCTGCAGCAAGGACTATGGTGAGCTCTGTGTTGGGGTCTTGAGCTGACTCCGAGGGACAGATGAGTGGTCGTGTTCTGAGAGCTGTGAGGAAGGAGAGCCTCGGGGCCTGTATCCACCAGGCACAACCAGACAAGACACAGCTCAAGTAAAGCGCTGTCAATTAGCTTGCACAGAGCCCTTGGTGCAGTCAGTCCCAAAGGAAGGCTTGATTCTGCCCCTGGCTTTATGGTCTTTGCATCCATCAGATCATTTAAATCAATAAAAATGGACTGAAACAAATGTAAACGGAGTCCACAGGCAGAGGGCAGTGGGGAGCAGATGCCAAGCACATCTAGGTCAGTTTACATACGTACAGAGCATGGGTCTCCAGACTGTCATGCCTATTACCTTTACCCTCAGTATGCAGAAGAAAGATCAGAGAAGGGAGTTCAAGCCACTAATGGTGTGCTTTTTGTCAGATGTCTTCTTCTCACCTTGCTTCTACCTCCAACTTAGTAGAGGATTCATCTCACCTAACTGATCTAAAACTGGTGTTGTGTCTGAGCCCCTTTTGGTCCCCTCTGTAGTCTGGGAAAGGAAGAACTACCTTCTCAGCTCTGGATTCACCCCATTCCAACAGAAATGCCAGAGAAACAAGGCATAAATCGCCTCCGGAACATGCTGCCTCCCTCCCATGACCAGCAAGGGATTGGCCAGGACAGCCTTAGGTCAGGTGTCCAGGTCTTCAATGTCCATGGAAAGGCAACCACAATTATTTCCTTAATGATGGGCCAGGCTTTCTAGTCCTGATGATTACTTTTCCAGGAAAGCACTCATAGTCTGTTCCATGCATAACCAAACTCAGTCTATGTATGAGAATCCATAAGGTTTAAACACTGAATATCCCCTCTGTTCTCTGTCTTCCACACATCCCCTGCCTCTAGCTCTAGTTATCTATAGCAGATTGTCTTTTCCCAGCTATTGCTGGCAATACCTCAATAACCAGCAGCTGGGTCACATTCATGGAATCACAAGAAGAAGACAAAGCTATCGGTTCAAATGCTATCTCCTCTCCCTGGCTCTCATTCGGCCTGGCGTAAACTGACAAAGGGACATCATATTTTTTGCCTGAGCACTTTTCTCCTAGCACGTGGAAGGAAGCGTAATTTGCTATCACAGCAGTTTTCCCCTTTCACACTTGGCTAACCACGCTGTGCGTTTCACACAGATCTTTGCACTCAGCTGCTGCAAGCGACGGTCCCGAGGTACCAGGAACTTTGCTGTCTCAGCTCTGTTAGAAGCCATAAAATTCTCTGCTAAAACTATACGTGCTTTACTGATCTTATTAAAACAAACGCTGCGGTGGCAAAGGCATGAAATGCAAACTGTTGACAGAAAAGCTTTGCTGGCAGATTTCTGCGGAGTAGCACATGTAATTATACAGTACATATATATGTAATTGTGGTTCTGCCTCTGCAGAACTTCGTGCAAGAGCTGGAAGGCCAATATCATTCCCTAGAAAGAGGGCTAATCAGCAGCTAAATGTGGGAGGGCTGCTGGCATGGTTGGGTCAGAAGCTGCCACTAATCTAGAACAGGAGCCGAAAATGATTTTGTCCATCCAAGCTGTGCTTGGATTTATCTAACACCACGCTTATTTCCATGAAAAGTACTGTACATTTGCCAGTATTGGACACACAGATGTCCACTTCTGACACTGAACTGATCTATTTGTTCCAGTGTAGCATCATGGGAGAGACAAGGGATAGGAAATCATGAGCATGGAACGTCTTTCCATATCCTGGTCTATTTGTAGTTTGTAGCTGGAAAAATGTAATTGTGTGAAATTAATTAGCTGATGGTCCAGAGCACCAGTTTTATTATGGCTGAAACCTTCTGTGGTGATGTTTCATGCTCAATAGTCTACATTTTCAGACACTAGATGGTGCCAAGGATCCACACATAAAGAAAAGCTGATCTTAAACAAACCCGTTCAGTTTAATGGCCAGCACTGGCGTAGTTTGGTCTCTGTGTAGTTGTGTGAATGAATCCAAAATCTGCTGTTAAAGTATCTCATTACCCAGAAACTGACAGGAAAAAAAAACATCTGTAGAAGCCAGCTGTAACCCAAGTAAAATAGAATCACAGAATCATGGAACAGTTAGGGTTGGAAAGGACCTCAAGATCATCCAGTTCCAACCCCCCTGCCATGGGCAGGGACACCTCACACTAAACCAACCCACCCAAGGCTCTGCCCAACCTGGCCTTGAACACTACCAGGGATGGAGCACTCACAACCTCCCTGGGCAACCCATTCCAGTGCCTCACCACCCTAACAGGAAAGAATTTCCTCCTTATATCCAATCTAAACTTCCCCTGTTTCAGTTTGAACCCGTTACCCCTTGTCCTGTCACTACAGTCCCTGACTAAGAGTCCCTCCCCAGCATCCCTATAGGCCCCCTTCAGGTACTGGCAGGCTGCTATGAGGTCTCCACGCAGCCTTCTCTTCTCCAGGCTGAACAGCCCCAACTTCCTCAGCCTGTCTTCATACGGGAGGTGCTCCAGTCCCCTGATCATCCTCGTGGCCTCCTCTGGACTTGTTCCAACAGTTCCATGTCCTTTTTATGTTGAGGACACCAGAACTGCACACAGTACTCCAAGTGAGGTCTCACGAGAGCAGAGTAGAGGGGCAGGATCACCTCCCTGAATAGGAGATTCGTGATTTCAGCAAATCTGAAGCTTTCTGAAATTCCACTCTTTGGTTTTTGCAATATTAAAACTCCAGTGAAAACAATTTACAGCATCAGCCTTGCAGGTTTAGTCCCTGAGTAGTCCTGCCTTAAGCATTCCTTAGCAGAGTCTCATTTCCTAACATTGTAATTGTAGATCATCTGCTGAAGTCTGATTAGCTTCAAAAGGCTAGCTTCAACTTCTTGGTGTCCTTACTAAACCACCTATGCAGCAACAACTCAAGCCCAAAGCCAGGTATCTGCAAACTAAATGATACTGCTGCGATGCTCAATAAGCAAACCTTCCCCACTAGCAGGCAAGACATCAAATAAATGGCTTTAATTTAACCCTTTTTGACTGGAGACAAGAGAAAAGGAAAAATAACATATCTGCTAGATATGCCTGAATAGTACATAATGCACAAGTCAAACACATCACTCACAATATGAGGTTGGGAATAGACCCATCATAATTGTCCTCCAAAAGCTATCACGAACAGCTGAGATAAACAGCTACTTCACACAGTTTCATGTTCAGGCGCAGAAGGGATGAACGGGTGGATGCATCAGCCTGTAAAAAGGATGCTCATTCTCTAAACTTGGCAAGCAGCTTACAAAAATAAAGCCATTTTGTGATAGAGACCACACCAGTATTTTCAACCTACAACACAGAACTATTATAGAGCATTAAAATGGCCATGGGTGTCAGAACTTTCCTGACTTTCCTTCCCACCTTAAAACTAAACTTGTTATGGGATACAGATCATGCCAGAATGTTCACCTCCAGAGTAAAAACAAAGTGCGGGCTAAGAAATTATGAGATACTGAATCGGACCACAGCTCATCCACCAGTTTATAACCATTAACAAAGTTCAGAAGTTAACCATATCTGACTTTTTCACTGAAAAACCCCAGCAAATCTTAGCATTTACATGCTCCAGGAGTAAGTTACACGGTTATCTATTATTAAGTTATAAGGTCTAATCTATTAAACTGCAAAGTGTGAGACATCATCAGCCAGAAGATGTTATGAACAAATAAGATTTATCTGAAAGTACAGCAAATGATCCGAACAAAAAACAGGTTTGGGTAAATTAGTATGAGGAAAATACACACTGTTTCACTCTATTAAGATGAATGGCATTTTGCCTGGAGTATGAGTCATGGAGAGCGTTATATTCTGAGTGTAAGACATGGCTAGGCGAGAAGGAAAGGCGAATAGTAATCTGGAGGATAAAGTGCAGGAAGAAATAAGTAGGAATACAGTGAAGTGATAGCAACACTGCATGAAGAACTACTTTTAAGAGTAAAAGATGAATTGTACCTTATCACCTTGAAAGCCATTCAAGTTAAATGGCTCAACGATTGTGCTGAGGGAATGAATCAGATCTCAAAGCCCAGCATACAGTGCATGAGAGTGTAGAACAAAGCATTCTCAATCTGGGAGACCTGGCTCTGGAAAGAATATTCAGTAGAGGTTAGATGAATCATAGTCTGAGCTCTCATGAGTCACTGCAAAACCTTCATTAACACTTGTAGACCCAAATAAACATTTACAATCCCAACTGAAACTCCCAGCTCTCCCACAGGGCAATGAGGAATTAGCAGAAACAGCCTGGTCCAAAACAAAGCTTTGAAGAAAGTGATATGTGAGAACAGCCAGAGACTCTAAATTGAAACATTAATCACTGCTCCTATAAAGAATCCCCAGAGTTAGTGATGCCATTTCCATTTCTCTGGTCACATGTAGACATTTTATTGGTACTTAAGACATTTTGGCAAAGTGACAGTAGCAGCGCTAGCATCCATCCTCACACACAGCAGTTATCTCAGCTTGTGGTGGCAGCAGTTCCCATTTGCTCTTTTTTTTTGGTGGACTAGGGTCACTCAGACCTCATCTGCACTGGAACCATCCAGTATGACTGTAATCACCACCAATAACTGTTCCAAAGTAAGGACACCAGAAACACAAAAGCATGTCAGGACTGAAATGGGGGAAGCTGCGGGCATATCTGAGTGACAGCAGGACAAAGCAGACAAGCTGCCAGGGCACAATGACTACATTTTCTCTGTACTGTTTGACAAATGCAGTCCTATGCAGTGTCATTAACAGAATCCAGCCTTAATAAATGTCATTTGTGTAGAGCATTTGCAGGCCCTGATTTGACACATCTCTTACTGACACTACATAAATCCTGCTTTCAGTCATTTTCTATTGAATGCGCTGATACAGACTGAAGCCAGAGCTGCAGATACTACACCCACAGGACTCTAGGGAAAATATTTCTTGCAGCAATAACCTGGTCAAAAGATGCACCTAGTATTTTTTTACATATTATATAGCCTGAAAATAGGCTTGATAATTTGAGTTTGATTTGCTGCTACATTTAAATCTACTCATTTATGCTTACAGCATCAAAGCAATTCCCCCACACACTCATTACTATATGCTTTGCCTAGATTTTGGTATTGCTGTGCACATGCCCTCTGAATTTTGGCTTAGCAATGTATGAAGCTTATCACCTAGGAGCTCTCTTGAGGTTATCAGTTTTATTTAGATTCCATTCAGATTTTACATTTATGGCTAGACTGATTTATCCCTGGCAGTGTTCAACGTCAGGCTGCATAGGGCTTGGAGCAACCTGTTCTAGTGAAAGGTATCCCTGCCCGTGGAACTGGATGAGCTGTAAGGTCCCTTCCAACACAAACTTTTCTACGATTCTATCTGGCTTGATGCAATGCCCAATGAAGTCAATGGAAAGTTCCTATTGACCTAAAAGGAGGTTAATTGAGGCCCTTTTGTGTGCATGGTTTGATCTGACATTAAAGTTCTTTTCCTCAGTTAGGTACCCCATATTTAAAGTGGGTTAGGGACTGACGCAAGGTACTGAACTGTTTCCTTAGGGTCTGCCCCAGCTCCCATTGAAATCAGTAGAAGCCATTTCATTTACTGTGGTGGAAGCTGAGCTAGAGCTGAACATCAGAACTACATTTATTCTAGGATTTATTCCAGACAGTGAAAACCTAATGTTAAAACCATATGGTTTTGCCCTTTCTGGGTCTTTATTGAGTTGGAGACAGGGTAATATACCAGTGCTGTTCACAATTGCATGAACTTAATGAAATGCAATCCATTGATTTAAGTTGCCAGAGTTCTGTGAAACTCTCAGCTTGCATCTTAAAAAAGAACAAAAAGAAAGAAGAAAGTTAAATGCTCTTAAGACTACAGAGAAAAGTGAAAAAACATAAATCTTAAGAGCTCAATAACAGGAAGGCCAAGTCCTTCCTCCCGGAATGATTTGTGGTAAAATGCTATGATTTTTAAATCAGCTTCATAGCTAGAAATCCTGATTCACTTTGAAATGCTTGGTATTGTTAATGTCTCTGTCTCGCTGTGATGGATAATTATTCTCTGTGCCGTGACATTTCCCAAAGACTCTCAACAGAGTCAGCACTCCATCATGCCAGAGGATGTCCGAAAAGCCAGAGTTTAAAAAGGGGAAAAGTCACGTAGCATGTCAGCGAAAGAAATTTTACCATCAACTAACAGGCAAATGGATTAAAACATACTGCTTAAACTGGAACACCACAGTCTGCCACGATCCTTGTATAAAGTCAAACTGGAAGGGATTTAGAAGACCTGCAAAAATATCTAACGCATCAGGTTACTTTTTTACTAGAGGGAAACCCGTGTCATATACAGAATACAATATATCTGCCAAACGTTTATCTATACAAATGCTTATACATGTATGAACAGCTATAAATTCCAAGGCTCTGTTACTGGTACAAAAATGATGACTGACAGCACCACCTAATTCTGTCTACGACCTGCTGCTCATCCACTGTATTCAAATTTCTTCAAGACAGAAACTATTGCAAAAGCAACTACATAATATACTGCTCAGAAAATGTCTAAGTGCTTTACTGGCTCTGCATACCTAGTTATCTTATGCTACTCTGCTGCTCATAAAAACACTGCTTGCTGCCTTAACAGGAACGGATTTGTGTTATCACCTGTGAATTTCCTGTGCATTCTGATCCATAAGGGGCATGCAGACTCTCCCACCAAATCAGGGGAATACAGATGAAATTTCAAGGAACTTCTTGCGTGTTACTTATTATTCTGTATCTGTCTGATTAACACCCAATCTACAAGTTATAATACAGTACTTTAGGTTCATCTTTGCTGGGAAACCTCAATGCAACACCAGTAGGAACATGAACTTTTGCTTATGGCATGTAGCCTGTTTTGCGATAAGGGGATTTTCATTAGTATTTTCAGCTCAGGATACCATGCATTAAAGGCAGCTGAAGCCTGTTCAGATAAAAAACACAAAGGTACTGGTCTGTTTTCTTGTAAAGCTGCAGTGAAGGCAGTGAAGCATCCCTATACTACTTATTTTAGGACTCCATACAACCAAATACTGAAAACAAATGAGCCTAATTTGCTGCAAGGAATACATATATTTAACATATGAACTATGCTACTGTTGTAAAGATGAAGAACAGCTGAGCACTACATAACATCTATTCATGCATTGGAAAATTGCTAAAATCTCTACCTATTGCTAAAATCTTCTCTTTTCCCATAAGAACAAACTCCCTAAGCTTTGCTTTAAATTGTGCTTTCTGCCATCAGAATAAAGTTTTCCAACTGAGTCTTTGAAAGGATCAAATAGAGCAGGATAATTACTTCCCTTGTTTAAAATACGACAGTCCTATCTTTTTATTCATCCCTGAATGACACTGTTTAGTTGACTCATCTGTAGTTTGTAAAATGCTTCTGTTCCAACATTCTTTTCTGCTGTACTGCTACATAGGGGTTTATTTTCTTTATATACATCTACATTGTCTCCATTCCTTGCTAGGATAGTTGTCCTCTTAAAGAAGAAAATTATACTTGTTCATCTAACGACAGATTGGGTGGGTGGACATTTATCAGTGCCTTATCTCAGCTTTTGCATACTCATTCTTTGGTGTTTTATGCCAAAACTCTCCAGGCTGATGAGCCTGTAATTTCTGACTTCTCGTCGGAGCTGAATGCAGACCACTTCTATTTTCCAGCCTTTGTAGGTCTCTACAAGATGATTGCCAATGGTTCAGAGATTCATTTCCACTAATTGCTCAAGTAAAAGGAAAATCAATAATGTCACATTTCAGATGGATGTCACTATCAGACAGCAACTGCCAATTATGTACTGCTTGATCCAGAACAGCCACTGCTACACCTAAAAACGTTGTCTCAAGTTAACAGATAGGAACAGATTTTATCTTGTTCTGACTTGGCCTGTAGACAGATGTGGAACCCGCTTCTCTGCACACCAAGTGGGGAAGCCTGCCTTGTGCTTACTGCTGTGAGCACAGCTCATGCTGCTGCTGGGACCACAAGGCTGATTTTGTAATAACATGGGTTAAAGTGCAAATTGTCATTAGAGAGGTGACAATCTGGATGGCTGGAGTGGCGAGATACATGAATTAAGACTTGGGAAAAATAGGCTTTTTAGCATTGCTCAAAGGCAGCCTCAGGTGGGTGTGGGATGCAGGGAGGACTGGACCAGGGAAGCATGGGGCCTGTGGGTGCCAGGCAATGTGCAGCCAAGGCGAAAGGCAGGCTGCTGTGCCATGCCACGCTGAGCTGCACTGTACTGAGCCACAATGCCCTGGCTCCTGCCATACTGGACTGTGCCATGTGATGCATGTCCCGTACCAGGATGTGCCATACCCAGCTGTGACAGATCATGGCGTGCTGGCTCCTTCTATGCTATATGGGGTTGACAGGTGACGGATGACTGGGAGAGGCAGGGATATCCCAGGAATGTCAAACTGTGCTTCATGCAAAGGCATCTATGGGGCAGCATCACTCTTCCTCAGCAGCAGGTGAGCCTGTCCAAGTGGCACCATGTGTTCTCACCTCCACTGCTTTTTGCTCTCCCATTGGTGACGAGCATTCCTCCTCTAGAGTTCCCTCTTCCTAATTTCTCCATCCTAGACAGTATTAGAAGAAACTGCTACCTGTAATGGGAAATCAGTTGCTGAGATCAAGAGTGTTTGGATTCTCCTGTCTGAAATTGCTGCAGATAAATAGAGCCAGGTTTCACTCAGTCAGGTCTGCACCATCTAATGGAAAGTTTTGAGAGAGCTCCCTTGCTAGTCAAACTGCTGTAAACAGAGGTCTTCTTCCTTGTGAGAAGGTCCTAAATGTAAGGACATCCTGTTCTAGCAGGGCTGCAGAGGAGGGTTCTCAGAGCCAGCTCCTGAGTTGGTTTTACTGTCAGATGCAAATTGGACTGAGCCATCTGGGGCTGCTGCTGCCATCATCTCGGCGATGCTCTAGGGCTCAGCAGGACATTCAGACCAGTTATAGCCCCATCGTGCAATGGAGCAGGAAGGCCCCTGAGCAGTCATCGTCATTTCCTAGCTATGAACCTCTTCAGGACCTGTCCCCCATAGCACGTGAAATGTGCCCTACAGGTCTGAGCTGTAAGATCTTAGCACATGCCTCCCAAGGCCAGGAAAACCAGCCGTTCCTGACACAAAGGATGCAGCCAGAGGCTGGCTGGTTTCCTCTTTCCTGACCACTGTATTCCTACTTCTTGGGAAATCATTTTTACTTAATGAGATATCCTCTTGCTATAAAGGCCTGTTTGAACTCATGGGTCTGACACGTCAGATGCATAAAGAATGTTTCTGATGGAAAAACAGATGCTTCTTTCTCTAAAAAGTCCTACTTCCAACACTGCCCGAGGGTTTTATTTCCTTTCCTCCTTTGTTAGTAACATGGATGACAAACAATCTGAACTTTACTCCCACAGATTACATTTGTATGCTTTAAAAATGTTTATTTTCCTTTGGAAATCCACCGCACATGAGTTCTACTATTGCTATTGTTATTTTTTAAGTTCTGGATATTCACATAGCAGTAGGTTAGAAAGCCCTTCTAGCACTTCTTTTGTTTAAGGTATGTTAAGGATAAGCCTTTCAGTAGGGGCCTTTCATGAGTCAGTATTTAAAGACCTATTGAAACAGCTATCTTCATGCAAAGAGAAAAATCAGCAGGTAGGTACAAAGGTATTTGTCATAAATGAAATGAAAATAAGAACAAACACCAACATACACAGTTTTGTTTGTCTTCCGTTCTGAGAACCTATTCCAGACCAACCTTTTAATATCCTTCCCCTGCAATTACGCATGATAATTTCATACTAAATCCAAAGGCCAGATCTTGAGAGTGTTTACATGCATGTTATTATCCCTGCTCACATGGAACCTGCCTGGTCTGACATGATTAAAGTGATGCTGGTGCCAAGGTGTTCACTGAACAGGGGGATGCCCGAAGGAGGCTGGGACCCCATAGGAAGCCCTTGCTTGAGCGGGTTTGCTGGCAGGAGCTGTGACGCCACGGGGGACCCACACCGGAGCAGTCTATGAAGAACTGCAGCCTATGGAAAGGTCCCACGTTGGAGAGGTTCATGGAGGATTGTCTCCTGTGGGAGGGACCCCACAATGGAGCAGGGGAGGAGTGTGAGGAGTCCTCCCCTGATGAGGAAGAAGCAGCAGAGGCAACATCTGATGTACTGACCACAACCCCCGTTCCCCATCCCCCTGTGCTGCTAAAGGGGAGGAAACTGGAAGTAAAGCAGAGTCCAGGAAGAAGAGAGGGGTGGAGGGAAGGTGTTCTTAAGATTTGGTTTGGTTTCTCACTACCCTACTCTGCTTGGTAATAAATTAAACTCATTTCCCCAAGCTGAGTCTGTTTTGCCCGTGACGGTAACCAGTGAGTGATCCCTCCCTGTCCTTGTCTTGTCCCCTGAGCTTTTGCATTATAACCCCTGTGCGGCTGAGGAGGGGTAGTGACAGAGCAGCTTTGGTGAGCACTTGGTGTCCAGTGAGCACCTGGTCAGCCCACCACAGCAATCAGTCAAACAAACAGTTAAACAAATCTAGCTCAATCCTAGAAATACATCCCGCTGACTGGGACTGAAACTGGTCGGAACTCAAAACTCAGTGAAATCTCAGCAACATTCAGATCCAGGTGAACAGTTCAAGACTAGAAATACACCTGAGTCACGGATACGAACCCGGAGCAGAATCCTCACTTTCTTGAATGGATGGGAAAAGGAAAGGGCAGGTCTGGATGCAAACCCCCGCTTCCCCTTAGAACTACTTCCAAGTAACCCCACAGGTTAACACAGCTTACTTCATTAAAGCCATTCTTCAAGGGTTGGAATGTAAACCTGCATTTCCCATTTGGCAAATTTCACTTTGGCTCTTTGGGCTGTACAGCTCATATGTTGCATTACAACCATAAAGCCCTTTAGAGCAGACTTTTCTGCTGTAAAGTCAGGTATTTCCTTTCCAGTAAAAGCTCATCTCTGTTCTTTTAAGCACACTTAGTGATGCTGTATTGATGAGTCATGATGAGATAATGACCATCAAGGATATTGACAGGTCCTCCCTTTATAAGCACCACTTACTACTTTTCTAAGCTAATGATTCTCCAGCTGTTTCATGGAAAAGACCTGCTTTTCAGTCTTGGATGTTGTGTTGAAAAAGACAAAATAAAACAGGAGACTATAGTAAAGAGAAATAAAGGAGGAAAAAATGGTGAGAGTTCTTAATGCCCACTAAAGTAAACCAGAATAGCAAATGCTCATTCTTGAAGGGATATGTAAAACAGTAGCTTTTTAAGAAGGTAGTCTGAGAAGCATGCAATGTGAAAGTAGTTGTATACGTGGCATACAGCAATCCAGAGCTGATCATTCTAGATACCAAAAGTGACAGAGTTACATTTGCTTCTGTAGCTAGCTGAAAGCCTAGTAAAGGGTAAAGCTGCTGCTTAACTTTAGGTATTCCTACGTATTAACTTTAGGTATTCCTAATTCCCACTGAAGGGAGTAACTGTAGCAGGAGTATTGCTCATGGAACACTATGCATGCTACACCAAGGAAGTATCTGTATGCAAAGTCAGACAGTCTTAACCCAAATTTTACATGCACTGGCTTTACCTTGAGATCCTTCCACAACTGCATGCATTTACTACAATGACATTTAAACAAACCAGATGATCTTTAATTCTCTCCGGTAGAACTTCCTTTTCTTTCCCTCAGCCATACACTTTGTTATATGCTTAGCTAATAAACATGCTGCTTAGCTAAAGCTTTTTGTGTTTCCGGCCCCAGTACTTATTCCATGTGAATTCTTGGCAGCTTGAATCACTTGGAACGCGCAAAAACGTACCTGCCTCTTTTCCTCTTTACCAAAAAATCCTGCTTGTGATCCAGACATGCATAAACTGTACCTCCAAGACGAGTGATTAATAATTTGAATCACTACTGGTTTAATCATGATTTAATTTGGCAAATGGATATTCCTGACTTGAATAGCTTATCATTTTCCATTCCAGTGTTTTTGTTACTTCCCCAAAAGTTTGGTGCTCATTGATTAGTAATCTAGTGCTCATTTGCAACAGAACATACCCTCTACATTAAATTGCTGCTTCTTTTTCCTAATCAGTAAGACCCATTCTCTATGTACATAAGTGCTTATTTAATGACATATATTTATTCAGATTTCTAGTGTTTATATTCTATGATGCTAGAAAAAGATAGCTGATATTACTTAAGAGTTGATTTCTTTCTGATTCTTGATTAGTGTTAAGCTATGTTTAGGTGCAAATTGGAGTTCAAATATAATATAAACACTCAGAACACTAAAGTAGTGTTTTATCAGCTGAATAAAATCAGGTTAATTCCTAGCTAGAGGAATGAAAAGGCTTTTCAAAACAAAATTTCCATTTAAACTGTCATGAACTGAATGGTTATCCCTGGGCATTCCACCCTGCACAATGTTAAAGGCAATTTTTATCTGAAACTGGTGGAAACTGAGCTTCTCAGCTGTAAAGCACCCATAGAGGTGCATTGTTTACCTCTACAACCACCACACATTGTGTGTCTGACTTACTGATGACCTTTTCAGACTTGCAGATACAGTACTGAATTTCCTATTGGCATTAATGGGAAGACATGCAGCCTTGAAGACCACAGCTCAAAAGCTCAGTGTTTATGATTTCCTATTTGCATTTATACTGCTGTGACCATGGGCAGTCCTATAGACTTGGCACAGAAATCCACTTCAGTCCTTACCTTGTTTAGACTTCACCTTTCCTTCTAGGATCACTCCTGCAAGTCATTCAATACTTACTCTTGCAAGTATGCACAGGTACTTAGGAAGAAAGTGGTTACACCACACAGGTTTGCAAGGTAACTGGATGTAACAGCAACCAAACTGTGGAACACTGTAGTTAGTTAAGGTGCAAGAGGCAAGTCTCATTTTCAGAACTGACACTGTGTGGTTGGGAACCACTCAAAGAGTGCTAAGCTAAGACCGAAGCGCTGATACTGTGGTTGTGCCTCCTTTGAGCCATAAAAAAACTGGCAGATGGCTTTGCAGTGTCTCCCAACCTGAAGAAGTGGAAAGACCTCAAGGGAGCAGCTGCAAGGTACAGAGGTGAAACTCCATCTCCATCCCATGTTCTGGGAATACCTTCCCATCTCATTGGAGGTAAGAGTCTTCTACAGACAACGGGCACAGTGCCAATGATAGACTGGCTGTGGTTTGTTTATACCAGTCACAACGATTATGACAGTGATCTCAATATTTTTTGGGGAGGAAATCAGGGTTTACATAGTATGATTTTATTATATATATTATATATACAGTTTATATATATTATATATACAGTTGCAGCTATTATAGTTTATATATAGCCAATTTATAGTTTTGCTTTTTCATGGCAGGACTGTTTCATGCCACAGAAATTCTGTTTCTGACAGCATTTCCCAATCAGACTTGTTAAAAGGTTGCACACTAAACATTTGCCATCGTCTACAAGCAGAAGAGATTGGCTAGAGTGCGCTCTCTGTGAGAGGTACTTAATTGAGGAGTTTGCACCTCACCCTGAACTGAAATAGCCTCATGGGCATGCTGCAAGTATCTTCCTATTGCCCAGACTTCTCAGTGGGGAGGGAGGGACTTGGCAAGGCGCTAAGGTCTGTATGAAGGGTAGATTCTGCTCTCTGTTTAGTTAAGATCTAACCACCAAGCGTATGCATTTCACTGGCAGCTGCTGATGGCCCTGCTGGTCATCTGCTAGGTCTGCCAGATTAGTTTTGTAAGCAAAACAGGGATACCTGACTGGTGCCTCCTTCTGGATAGAAAAACAGATTTCTCACAAGCGAGGAGCTCTCCTTCCTGTTGAAAGGGCTGAGGCTAACAATAGGCATACTCCCTGGACAGCCAAAAATAGTATGAATGTTTGCCTGTGACCCTTCTATATTCCTACTGTACTTTGAACTGCAACGAATGTACTGTATTGCGAGATTCTTTATCATTGTGATAGCAAGGCTAATAATGCACTGGGAATAGATCACACCGGTAAAATACAATCTCTTTGTCTTTGCTGACAGACATCTCACAGAAAAAGCAAAGTTCTTCTTACACTGACCTTAGCAGGTTGTAACTACATTTATAAACTACATGGATGAGAATAAGTGGGTGCTGGTGTTACTCTGTCCTGACAAAGACTGGGCTTGAGGGGAGGAACAAATGGGTTCACCATCAACAAATGGCTGAACCACAGAATGGGAGGCATGTGCTTCACTGGCTTATGCTAGTATGACTGGGACACCTCAATGCCTTCTCTGAATGCCCCCAAGAACTGCCATAACAGCCACATAATTTGCACTGCAGTAGCAGAGAGAATTCTACACAGATAATACTGTAATGGTAACTAGTATTAAGATACTATATGTAGGCCTGGATGTCTGTCTAATATTTTAATCAGATTACATGTGGTGGTGTACAATTTTGTATTGACTAATAGTCAGGATAAAAGCTTTTTAAATACTCAGAGCTCTAATGCTGCCAGCCCAGTACTCCTCATTAGCACTACACATACTGGCTTTCCAAAGCATTCAAGAAACACCTCCAGCACAAGAGCTCACTTAATTACTGGGTGTTAAGAATTTGATGGCTGTACCTGGAGCACAGTAGGACTAGCTCAATGTCACTTCACAAGTACTGGCAGTAACAGCAGGGTTTGCAAGATCCTACTTTTCCTCCTCTAGTTTAAGAGCAGTTTATGGAACAGATTGCTCTTACAGCCACTGAAGCTCTGAAACTTGGTGGGGTGACCACAGTTCTAGAAGGAAAAGAACTCCTGGTGTTTAATCATAGTGCCTCCTACTAAAACCTCAGGAACAGCTACACAGTCCCCTGTTTATCACTGTCATCCCCTTCGGGGAGATTTCGAACAGCTCCCAAAGCTGATTTTGTAATGACCCAGATGCCACGACCTTGGTAAAGTCATTTGTAGCTAGCTCAAAAGAGACATCAATCTTCACTGTTACGCCAACTCACATGCAACGGGACCTTCAGCCTTGAGATGAGAACTGCAGCTTTCCTGCACAAAAGCCTGTGTGTTGTTAGGAGCTGAAGGATGAGATCCTTAAAACGGAACAATCTCAGTGAGAAGCTACTCAAGCTGTGTTAAGGTCTTAACGCTTAAAGGTTGCTAGGTATCAGCTTCCCAAGATGAAGGACATGTCTTCAGTCAACCTTTCACCATGAGCTCTATTTTAGAGATAAAAGACTTATCATTCTTACAGGAAAGAGGAATACACAGTGGGCGATACATGGGTTTTCTGATTAACTCGAGCATGTTTAAATACTGATTACTGAAAAACAGCAGTTCATTTCACAAGTTAAGAATGATACTCACGTGAACTTTTATCCAGCCTTAAAATACTTTAGAATATTAAGCTAAGTTTGAACATTTAACAATTCACTTTGTGGACACATAACAACATGGTATTGCTCGGTGCTGACAAACAGCAGGACAGTCACCAGCATCATTCCTGCAGTCTTGCAAGAAGATCCAAAATCCAAGGAAGAACTTTCTCATGCTGATCAAGAATTAAATGGAAACAGATCCCAAATCACATTTTGCCCGCACTAACAGCAAAAACAATCACCAGACACTGATTACCATATGTGGTATGTTTGTGTTCTGCTTCCAGAATCTGTACAAGAGAAACAGCTATTTCACAGCTTCGTTCTCACTTCTCATTAGCACCATGCAGTCTCTTAAAATTCTTGCTTAAGGATAACAGTATTTAATTCATAGCTACCCAACAAAAAACAGACAAGATATTCTCTCACTGTAGCAATAATGGCACTATAACATAGAACCATAGAATCATAGAATAGTTAAGGTTGGAAAGGACCTTAAGATCATCTAGTTCCTACCCCCCTGCCATGGGCAGGGACACCTCACACTAAAACATGCCACCCAAGGCTCTGTCCAATCTGGCCTTGAACACCGCCGGGGATGGCGCATTCACAACTTTCCTGGGCTGGAATCTAAAATGAACTACTCATCCCCACATGAGAAATCCAAACCAAACCAATTTGTCCCAACTATTAACAAAGCTTACAAAAGATAAACTTAACTACATATTTCCAAAGACACTCAAGCGTTACTCAGATCTCAGTAAGAGCGGAATGATCAGACACCTTTGAGGATCCAGACACCTAATCCTTGCTCCTGAGGATTCTGTCCCATTTCAAAGGATTCTGTGGGTTATTTTCCAAAAGATGCCTTCCTCAGAAAATAAAATAAAAAAAAAACCCAAAAACCAACAAACAACCCCACCAGAAAAACAGGCCTCCCCAGCCAGCATTGCCTCTATGAACAGCCCAAAGATCCAAGATTGGTGTACTCTTAATACACTGTCCTCTATCCTTTCTGTCAGAATTAGGGTACAAGCTAAAATTCCTGGTGGGCATGCAGGACAAGCACGACACAGTGCTTTAGAAACTGCTGCTGCCCTTTGGAATTCATAGCCCACTGGAAACAGCAAGGCAATTATGTGCCCAGTCCTAAAAGTCACTAGCAGAAAGTGGTAAAGTGGACTACAATGAAATATGGATATGTGGCTGCAGAGAGCCATTCTCTCCAGAAATGCCCTTTCCCTCTGCACGGATGCTTCTACATCTTGAAATCAGAACTCTTAAATGCACAGAAATGTTAAGGGGCCTTCTGCAGGATTCAAAGAGGAAAAAGCTGTAGTTGTTTAGCCCTCAAAAAATATTTTTAATCCTTTTCCTTAACCTCAAGCAATTTCCTACAACAGATTGGAGAAGGGCTGAATGATACACGGTATCATGCAATGATAAACCGTGCCATGTATATATATAACAGCAAGTCAGTACCGCACTATGAACCTGTTTCAATATACGGAAAATGATCAATCGTCAGTTAACAGGCTGCCTCATTCCTCCTGTGAAGGCAATTTATTTATCACTGGCTGGAAATCTCAGCTCAGAAGTCCCGATTGCTGTTTTTTGAAGAGAATACAGAACTAACAAGGTAACACAGAACAAAAAGGTTTCTTAAGCTCTGTGGGATCAAACAATCTGTCCAGACCCTTATGCACAGGGAAAAGACCGGCTGCTATTGTATTGCCATTTACCTGCTAGTGGCAAGCTGAATTTTTATTAAAGCTTTATTGGATATAACAGTAAAGCAGATAGTGATGGTATATAAAAATTGCCACTTGTTCTAATACGCCATGTTTTGTACCTTATTCATACTGTGCAGTACCTTACTCCACCGCTTGATCTGAACACCCATTCTCGAAACTGATTCAATGGGAATTAGGTCCCCAACTACCTTTAAATATTTGCACCTTTGAACCAAACTAGGAGCAACACTTGAAGATGCTCTTCTACATCAAGAAGAGTGTCAAAATCTAACTGTATACCTGATTCTGAATTAAAAGTTTCTCTTCTATATATATATATATGTTTTCTAACAGATTATTGATTTAATACCTGCTCTTTCTTCAGCATTCTTGCTTTTACCAATTTTATAAATATTACATTTGTCACATGTAAATGTAGTTTGAGATGCAGTTGTGTGTTCCTCCATGCACGGTAATCCTGTTGATCCATCTTCTTGAGAAGATGGATATGCCTTAATCTGTAGCAGAACTGGGGTAATATCATAACCCACAGGTGTCCAAACGAGAACAAGTCAAACTGACAGTTTATGTACAAAATGTTCAATAAATATTGCATTTCCTGCCTAACTTAAATCAACACTGAAAGATGAACAATGATCCAGAGAACATGTTTACATAAATAAAACAGCTGCATGGCTCAGAGTATTAAGCACTGATTGGGAAGCTTATATACACACACATGAACGTGCACAGATGTAAAATGTTAATGGAAAACTGAATGGACCTCGAAGGGGAAAAAAACCCATATGAAAACTATGCTCTATTTGTTTTCCAGACTAATTCCTTAAAGGGAGTAATTCATTAACGGGTTTTTTTGCTACAAACTCTTATCTTAGTGTGCCCTGGTAATACAGATATCAATAGTATCACACAGACAACAGACACACGTAGACAGGCTATCTCCTAGCAATCTACCTATACCAACCCCAACCTGAGACCATTTCCTCAGCAGCCTTGGGCAGCTCAGCTGGATGGTTCTTATTTATCTACTTTGTGTGGCACGGTGAAGGAAAATTAATGCTGAATGCTCAATGACACAAGTGTGTGCTTGCGCTCCACACACTTTTACTGTTGCTAGTACTACATTTCCTCCCTCGGTCTAAGCACTGATTTTTCATTACAAATATAAAGGCAGGAATAGAGCCAGAGCATATGGCACTTAACGGTAGAGCAGCCTTTATAAAACTGCATTTCACAGCTAGCATGTGACAGATGCACTTGTCAAAATCTGGCGAACCCATATATTCACCTCCAAAATCTTCATGACCTTGCCATAGAGAGTCTTACATTGAAGCAACTTGAAACTTTAAATTATTTACTTAAATAAATTCAGCTTTTAAAAGCTTGTCCCTGGTCCCCAGCTGCTTCTGAAAAAACAAACCCAAACCAAACCCAACCTTCAGAAATCTTTTCTAGAATAAAAAGACATGGCGATTGCAAGCTAGGTTAAATCCTTAGTATCTGCATGAGCATCTGTTTTTAAGTTAGCTAAGGTAAACAACTTGAAAAGTTTTATCTTTTATAGTGAAGACATGTGAGTCTTTAAAAACTGTTGGGTTTTTTTCTTCATATACCATAATACCTAGTTGCCTATTTTTATCTCAGTGCTGCACTTACTCAACGTACAATAACACATGCTTCTATGTCAGCCAGGTGCAGAGGGGTAGTTATAAGAAGTAGATAAAGCAAAGAAATGGGGGTATTATCGGCAAAAGCTTAAGAAATCATTTGCTTTCAGTGTTCTCTACAGGATTTTCCTTGCACAGGTCACTATTTGTAATGTTTTAGAATCTGTGGCAGACATTAAATTGGAAAACTTTGACTCCTAAAGCCTGAATTCTGCTCCCTCGCTAGCATTTATTTTCTTAGCTACTGTCAAGACAGGCACACGGAGCCTCTCTGTCTAGAGCCTCCACAACAGCACTGCAGGATGCTACATGGAGTTACTGCACAAGGCCCCCTTCTTCCTCTTCACTGCAGCCCTACCAAACCTATGTAAACCCATACTGATCTACTTCTGTCCACTATCCCTAATCTAGGCTCAGAAATGTGCTGGTTCCATGAGTTTCTGAATTTAGATTTCACATGTTCTGATGAGAAGGGCCACAATCAATGTTACTAGTATCTCGTTATCCAAACAAGGATCTATTTTAAGCTTAAAGCAACTAATCTCACAGTTCACTGCTTCAGGTCCTCTTCATATTCAGGCTGACATGACTGCATATACAAAATGCCTGACCTTTGAGAGATTTCTGTGAAATCCTAATAATTAGGGACTACCTGAAAACAAACAAAATATCAAATCTGGAAATCAGAATTAACTCTTCCCTTAAATCACTTTTGCTTACTTCCCATCCTTTAGGAAACACTGATTTTGGAAGCCATAAAAGGAAGCTATTCATCAATGAAATGTCATGTCACCACTCCTTCAAAAGTCTTTGCTTAATCCAATTAGCACTTAAATATTTTAATCAATAAAAGATGACAACTGGACTGGGCTAGATGCCAGCTCCCTGAGAGCCGTGCCTTTCAACAGTCTCAGTCGCACTGACACGTTACTGAACAGCAGTCAAAATATCACAGTCATAGAATCGAACAAGTTGGAAAGGACCTTTAAGCTCATCGAGTCCAACCGTTCCCCAGCACTGCCAAGGCCACCACTAACCCATATCACTGAGGGCCTCGAACAGTAAATGGCCATAACACTACCTGGGAGCTGTATAAACTCAAAATCTTTACCTTCTTTGGCAGCAAAAGAAGTAACAGAATTAACAGCAAATAATGTTTCCTGAAGGCTGGAGTGATAGTGATATATTTAAGATGCCTGTGATGAGGTTTATTAGCCAGTAGAAAATGGCAACTGTGAGTTCTGTATGTTTGTGTGTGATCTGAAACAGTGAACAATACTGATATTTAATCATCAGAACCATGATGAGGCAGAAAAAAAAACCCAACAAAATAAAACCTCAGTATTTGTTTTCTCAGCACCATTTGGCAAACAAGCATATTGTAAGTGCATTTGGCGGAAGTGCTTGTGCTTAATGAATCACTAACACTGCGAAGTTCAGTCTGCATCTTTCAGTGCAGGCACAGAAAGGAAGAAACAGTAATTTCTTTAGGCCATCAATTCTGTGGTGCCTGAAAAATCTACCTGCATTTTATCACGAATGAATGGCAGCAAGGCAAAAAAAACCAGTAAGCAACAGAAGTGTCTTTGTGAACTATTAAGAAAGGAATCTTTATCAGCAATACCCACATGCAGAACATTCTTCTTTCAGCTTCTTGGCAAGGTAGAATCATAGAACAGTTAGGGTTGGAAAGGACCTCAAGATCATCCAGTTCCAACCCCCCTGCCATGGGCAGGGACACCTCACACTAAACCATCCCACCCAAGGCTTCGTCCAACCTGGCCTTGGAGATTTCAAACATTCTTCCAGGTTCCTTCAACACATCTGCTCCTACTGCCCTTAGTGGGCTCCTCATCAACAGAGAGCTCACGTTTTCTGCAGGCACTAGTCAAGACATGATGTACACATGTATACCTCATGCAAGTCCTGTGAAGTGAACTATGCCCCACCCCACCAAAAAAAAAGAATTGATTAATCAATTTCTGATTAATTTCAGATGGTAACTCCTTCCATAAAAGCACAAGTGTGGGAGGAAGGCAAGCAAAAACAACTAGTCTTCCCATGAGGCACATTTATAATCCCCACTAAAAAGAAACATTTGGCTGTGTTACTTGTAATCTGATGATTGGAAGAACCAACATTTTTGCTTAATAGCAAACCACAGCTGTGATGCAGCAATGTATTCATTCTCTCATGATATTCAGGGAGAGATTTCCTATCACCACTATTCCATTTTGCACCTTGATCTGGTAAAATAATGTAAGCAAAAGTGATACCTGTATGATCTCACACTGAAGCAGTGCTCGTTGAGCAGGTAAGTCAAGCAACTGGTAAGGCAGAGACTGAGCAGCAACACTGCCAGAAACACTCACGGATTCTCTAACATCCAAACCAAATGATAGAGGGCCTCATTTTTAGGCCATATATACTTACAGGAGACCAGGAAGCCCAGCTTCAATCCAGGGAAAACAATTTCTTGTCTGAAGGGTTTTTAAAGACTTTATTAGCCCCAGAATCTTACTCTCACTGTAGAGGCCCTGTCACTAAGTTTTGCCATAGCAGATGTAAAGAGCCACAGCTCCAGCTCTTGGCTTACTGCCTTTCAGTGAATAATGAATCTCTCATGCTGGGGATTCTTCCTGCAGCTGGGAAACTTCCAGCTCTGTATTAGAAAAATATATCAACATGGTTCATTGCACCACTTCAAGCAGCCCTTTACTTCAGTCTGTTGTTTTCTCATGTTTTGCACATAGCTCTTATGTCCACTGACAACACAAAGGCACAAAGTCATTCTTGCCCAGAATTTGTCAAGGAGATTGGCAGAGGGTCTTGGTCTAAGTGTCTCTGGGTAGAGTGATGCTCTGCTGATACAGAACTGGAATATCTGTGCAATCTGAGGCACCGTGGAGAGATGAGATGATGACAGGAGTGATGCCAGAACAAGCATGTAGGTGCAACAGACTTACCATCTGAAACCTCTAGATCTTTTATTTTGCTAAATACAGTATTTTGGTGCAAGTCTGGGACAGTCTCAAGAAAAACTGAATGCAAAGTGGTCAGTGACATCCCTGTGTATGACAAAGTCTTTCTTGCTATACTTCTGATAATGAAGGGAGTAAACCTAAGAGGGTTTCCTGGGTTGAGCAGCAGCAGTCATTTTTGTCCTTCTCAGGAGCTAGTGCAGTGCTGTGTTTTGATCTTTTGGCCTGGGAACAGTGCTGATAACGTCGATGTTTTCGGTTGCTGCTCGAATGTTTGGTCTGGCCAAGGACTTCCTGAGCCTCATGCTCTGCCAGGGAGGAGGGGAGGCCGGGAGGAAGCAGAGACAGGACACCTGACCCAAACTGACCAAAGAGGTATTCCATACCACAGCACGTCATGCCCAGGATGTAACGGGGAGTGACCCGGAAGGGGTAGAGGGACTGCAGGGTTGGAGGAGGTATAGGTCGGTGCTCGGCTGAGGGGAGTGGGGCGAGTTATTGGTCGGCTGGTGTTGAGGTGTTGTATTCTTTCCTCTTGTTATTTCCTTTAGCACTGTTATTATTGGTGGTAGCGGCGGTGATTTGTGTTATACCTTAGTTACTGGGCTGTTCTTATCTCAACCCGTGGGAGTTGCATTCTTTTTGATTCTCCTCTCTGTCCCTCCAGAAACAGGGGGAGGGCAAGAAGGGGGGGAGTGAGCAAAAGAGGTTTGTGGTTGGGTTTAAACCACGACAGAGGGGAAAAATCCTGCCCTATTTCTACACGTGAACAATCAAAATAGTCCTAACGCCTTGGAACAGTATTGCTGAATGACTGTCTTGGGTGGTCCTTTCTCCAGCTTCCAGCACAAGGAACAGGTTTAACAAAACACAAAATCACCAACCAACCAAAAAACACCTAACAAAATAAAAACAACAACATGAATGTGAGAACACCCTGACACAACAAGGACCCTTCAACAGCCCCTGTTCAAGTTTCACATGACCACCTCCTACAGGCACAGTAACATTTTTATAGTTTATCTGTTCTTTTCTCTATATAATCTGCATCAAAATGTTCCTTATACTTAGCTCAGTAATAGCTCCGGTCAATGAACATGCAGAAACAGGAAGTAGTGTATAGGAACTCAGCACTACTGAGGAAAATCCTAATTCTACTAAATTTGGCAGCACAAATGTCTTATGTAACCTGTGATTTAGAGGACAGTCCGATCATCTGTCTCATCTGGGAACATTAACGTGTTCTTTTCAGTACATTAAACAAAAATGGCAACTTTCCATTGCAGATTTTGTTTTTCACTGCACAATGTCTCAGGAAAGGCATCCCATGCAAACAAAACAATTTTAGTTATCAACAAAAATGCCTTTATATGACAATTCAATATACTGAAGGAGTATCCGAGTTTAAAAGCTCACTTTAAGTGCTTCTTTACCAAGATTGCCTTGAACTGCAGTGCATCTCAGAGGTGCAGGAGAGGGCTTGTGATCCAAATCTAAAGCAATGGGTCTCCAAAGCAATGCTTAGGAAATAGGCTTTTTGGAAATGTGACTGTTGCATCAGCAAATTTTACAGATCTCAGGAACTGAACCTCTCATAAAGCTAAGGAGGTTTGAGAGCTACAGATGGAAGCTCCCAAGCATTTACAAACCACTTGAACAACAAACCACTGTTTGTATGCACTATTAAACAAAACAAACCCCAAAAGTGTCCTCCTTTTCTAATAGAAATACATTCTAACATGCAAGAGCACCTGCCCAGTAACAGGATACAGGTGCATACAATCTCCAGTCACAAAATATTTCTGAACAAAGGATCGCATTATTTAAATCCCTGTTGTTCTTAAATCATTTACAAAATGAAGAGTTTGTTCAGTGCCACTATTTACAGAGTGCATTAAACATTCAATTTGTGCCACATATTCAAGGTTACAAAGTCATGCAGTTGAAATACAGATACTGGCAAATTTTAGGAAGACAAGAAGTTTCATTCAGAGAATAGCAAAAAAAATCAATCCATCTTATAGAACATGCCCACAAAAGGGTGAAGAGTTCAGAGAACATGGGAGAATCTGCCACCTGACACTCTCCTGACATATTGCTGTAATACTTCACGTCAATTATAGACATTTTCTTCTCATCCATACAAAGGATGCGCCATACAGATGTACACTAATAGTAGAATTCCTTAATGTGTTTGGAAACGAGTGGCCAGCATCATATGGAAGTAACATTGTAGGCTACCAGCTAGCTAATCCACATACCTCCAATCGTTAAGGTACGTGAAGCCTTTAAAATAAAAAGCAGCAGCATTCCTCTCCTCCTGGGGACCCAGCTCACTCCATTACCCTGACACAGCTTCTTGGTAAATATCAAGTGCTGAAAAGAATTACCATGTTAGCAACTGCAGGATGTCAAGATGTCAACACATTCAGCACAAGAAACTTGTGACAAATGCTCAATAATGGATAGTTAAGGGTGACAGGAAATGTCAGGCAACCCTTTAGAGGGCTACTTACAGCATAATCACAGCATGGCAGGAGCTAAGAGAGTAACTAAATGCTCAGTATTCTTTAGTTTCTTCCACTTACAGAAAGAACAGTGATTTTTCAGACTCCATTAGTCATGCACTTCTCTCAGTAACAGATTTGAGAATAAAAGGAAACCTAAACCAAAGTATCTATTAATAGGGAAATTCCCATTAATAGTTTTTTTGTTACAGCTGAAAGAAAGTTGCAGAAGCACAAGAGATTGCCAAGATTGCTGGGACAAGACACACTCAAATAGGTCTATGAATTACGAGTACCTTCTTTTCCCTTAAAATGCATGCACAGTCAACAGCTTACTACTCTGCATAACAGAAACTGCTTTCTTATGCAGAAACTAACTGAAGGATAAAAGAAATGCAGAACCACACTGAACCCCTCATGCTCAGAAGCTCATTTCAAGTCTTTACATCAAACCAATGCTGAAGCGATCCTGACCTTTCAGATTTGACATGCGTGTATGCAATTACATCATAGAATTCAAGAGCCAGTTTCAAACCAAGTATTTAAAAGCCAGACGAACCTAGGAAATGATGAGAGTGAAAGATGGCACTAGAAATTGATACTCATTATTTTATTGCCTTGGGCCACCAGATGCTGCACATAAAGCCTCCTTAGAGGGAATAGCTGATCAGTTTTACTGCTAAAGTAAGAACTGGCAGAGTAACACACTAGATTTCAGTAGTTTAACAATTTGTGATATAACCAGCCCTACTGGAGGCCGGAAAAAAAGGAAAAAAAAAATCAACTGGACAACTGCATTTACTTAAAGGGGAGGATGCAATAGTTTGGGATGAGAGGAATTATAAGTACCTATAAGCATAGAAATAAATGAAGATACTACTTCAATGAGGTGATACAAGCTTGTATTTTATATACATCTATAAAATATTACTATCAGACAAGCAAAGACTCAAAATACGTCCAAAGACTAAAACTGTAAATCTTCAAGATCTGTGTCACGATAGTTTCAACCTATCCACAAGGATCTTCTTCTTCAGTTTGAACTGTATCAGTTGCTGAAAACCATTACCTTTACATCAGTTAACATTAGTGCTAAACCAAGAAAAAAAACCCAAATATTATGTACATTTCTAGGCCACCAAACCACGTTTACCTCTCATCTCATTCCAAGTAACTGCATTACCTTCCAGCAAATAATATTCACAAATGATTTCAGAGAAAAAATACTGTACAAAGACACAGAAGTTGAAGTCTGTAAAGACTAGTCAAAACAATTAAACAGAAGTTTGCTTGTAGTTCTTCGTATCCAAGACCTTCTTGCCACACATTGAGCAGATGCCTACAAGCACACAAAAGGTGTGTAAATTACTTTAAAATCATTCAAGTTTTCCTTCAAAACTATAGTTGCCGTGTTTCTGTTAAGATGCTTTAAAAACTTTTTTATATGAGCTCTCATTGACAATCTCTGTATTTTCTCACCAGATATTGCAAATTCAGAAGTAATAATATGACTTTTCATACAAATTAGTATTTACCGCATATGCATAATACCACCACTTAAGAAAAAAAAAAAAGCTCTATTTTGAGAGCATTATTATTCACAAAACTGCCCAAAGACTCTGCAATTCGCTGGAATACTGGAAGACAGCCAGGAAAGGTTCCCATCTGGTAAACAGGTAAAAATAGTCTACTATTTAACTTTGCAAGTAATGGAGTCAAACTGAGGCCTGATATGGACAGAAAGTAGCGAGGCTACGAAAATACAGTTACCACCAAACTGACTGCTAAATTCAAGATTAAGAGGTGGGGAGCTTCAGACAATTGAGAAAGTTGAGAAGAAAACAGTTTCATAAAATTAAGCTATTTTTAGAGTAGCAAAAGTGACAATGGACACCAAGGACACTCAAGAGCTGAAGTGAAGGTGACTGCTGATGTCTCAGAGGGCTTTGACCTAAACCCAAAGAGTGGCAAGTCAAAAGAATAAAGCAGCAAAAAGTACACAAGTTCAGCAGGGGCAGAGGGGTGGGTTGCCTCTTCTGAAGCACCTAAAGAAAGGTGCTAAATCTTTTGCCTGGTAGGGTCACTTCTCATTTTACAAGACCATTCATCAGCAGACAAAAAAAAAAAAATGTCAAGTGTTAACTTTCTCCAATCATATGCTTTCATATATTGACATCATGTGACTCACATTAGGAAAGAGAAAAGGGAACATGCCCTGTGATTTAGTTCAGAGAGCAAAATCTAGCCCACAGGCTGTTCAGTTCTAAATTGAGAAGTAATTAAGTTTAGATTGCCTCTCAATTTTAGCGATGTAACAGCTGACACATTAAGCCATATGACTGCATTTGCTCCAAAACTCATGCCATAACCACATCTTTGATGGTCATGACTAGAGCCTCAAGCACTTGGGAGTTCTGAATTTTATGAAGAAACCAGATTCAAGCTGGAAGGATACACAAGCAAAGACAAAATGCTGAAGCCCACCCAAACCAGACATAAGTTTAAGAAACATAACAAGATTCTACCACATGGGATTCAAGCAGCCATCTGGTGAGCATCTAGCAGCTAGAAAAGGCAACCCTCCTACAACAGGCTGCTAAACCACTGACTTAGCGACACAGTACACATTTATTGAACAATTAAAGTAATTTCATAAACAAAACTTACTACTACTTCGCTGTAGCTCTACATCTTACTGGTTCATCCAGTGCCAGTGTGCTGTGTAGATTCCTTGGTATTAATAATGTGACTGAGTTCATGTTGCTTTTTCCCCCTTCTCCAGAAATTACAAGTTCAAGCTCTTTCGCTTACCTTCTCAAAAGTCACAAAACTAGTAAAAGTTCTATGTCCTTAAGGCTCTCCAACAGATTTGCCTGAAACTGATTTTTTTTTTTTCCTCAGGAGTTTTTAAGTTTTTCAACAACACTGAAGATTCATAATTAATATGGGAGATAGAAAGCTTTCAAGCATAAGCAGAATTTCAGGGAAGTCATTCACACATAACTCATACGTACAGAAAAATGTTATACATTATGTACTGCAGGGTTCAATGTCTTGCTTTATAGCAATCATGAGTATTATTATTACTCTTGATTTTTCAGTTTCACCTTAAGCCAAGCTTGACTTACAATGCATCAAGCATGTTCACAACTGGACCACGGACCAGACTCCTTTTAGAGAAACGAACCTTTCAATGGCCTATGTTAAACCACTGAACGTGCAACACAACACAGAGGCACAAACCCATGAGCATGATTTGCCTTCAGAGACACATTCTTAACTGCTTTTATAACTCAATTTATTCTTTATCTTTCCCTTTTATCCCCTAGGTATTCTACTTTTCTTAAGCTAGCCTATTGCTTTACCAATATCAGAAGTTGGCTTTGTGATTGGTTTGTGGTTTGGGATTTTTTCGGGGGTGTGGATCTGGGGTGTTTGACTGAGGAATTTTTGGTTTGTTTTATGAGACCACTATTTAGAGGTTTAAATATAGCTATTGTAAAAATGAGAGAGGGGAAAAAGAGAGCAGAAAAGGGACAGCAACAGGTAATTGAGTTTTACATAATCTTATTATTTTTTTTTTAACAAAGGAGAATCTAATTTGCTAGATAAATTTTCCTATGCAATTGCCAAGATTAAGCTTACAATTATTCTTGTACCGATTTAGATACCAGAAACATTCTAAAAGAAACAGAACCACAGAATGACTTAGGTTGGAAAAGATCTCCAGCAGTCTCTACTCCTGCCCTTGCCTCACTCAAAACACGGCCAATTTGGATAAGGCTGGCTCAGGACTTTTCAAGTCAAGCTCTGAGTATCTCATGTAGAGATTCCACAACCTCTGAGGGTCACTGGGATTACAATATTTGACCACACTCCCAGTGAAAACTGCTTTCCTTATAATTAATTGGAATTTTCCACATTCTAACCTGCTTACGCTGTCTCTTACGCTATTACTGTGTACCTCAGAAGAGTCTGACTCCATCTTCTCTAGGCCTTCCTATTAGTAGTTGAAGATAGCAACTGAATCTCATCTTAGCCTTCTCTTTGCGAGGCAAAACTAATTCAAGAGTTTTCCACTAGCTCCCCAATTTCAAATCAAACTGGGGTAATTTGGTACTCTGTGAAACTCACCTTTTTTATAGGCACATCCTTGACAATAGTGAGACCCTGGCTGATGCACAGAACTCTTACAAATCCGACAGATTGCAAATTTGTTCTTTCCATAAGGATCAAACCTGCGAAAAAGGAAAAGTAGTTTATATATACACCTTGAAATAGAGTATTTCCTCTGCTTCATCCTAAAAAGTCTAAGCTAGAGGGCACAGACAGAAACTCCAACAAGGATTACTTCTAACGTGCCTTTCAATTAAGATACTATTTTGAACCTAAACATCTTCAAGCGCCTTGCCCCCTTACATAAAGGGACACCCTCCAGACATCAAGAGAATGCTCAAGAGGTTGCACCAGCCACCTTAGCACAGAAAATAAACCTTCTTGGCAGGGAACACACCTCAGTTACAGAAAACTGTGATTTTAGCCAAGCACAGAATTAAATACTAACCTTGCCTTCTTTGAGGTCAATGCCTTGTTTTCGTTTAACTTGCGGCCACCGCTTTCTACAGACAGAATAAAGCCATAAAGCAGTAAATTCCCCTGTTCCAAGCATACTATAAAAAGTATACAGTTTACAGCTTCTACATCTCTACAAATAAAGTCACAAGAAGAGATAAAGCATCCAGCACAGCATTAAAGCACAGGACATCAAAACAGTTTAAATTGTACCTGCATATCATTATTCCATACAAGAAGGAAACAACACAAATTCAATACTGAAAAGCTCAGAATAAATAAGTTCCCAATGAATAGAACACAGAATCGTTTGGGTTGGAAGGAACCTTAAGGATCATCCAGTTCCAGCCTTTTGCTTTGGGCAGGGACTAAATTAGACTGGAAGAAAACTACAGACGCTTGAAATTAACCCAATTACTTCATATTTTACCCTTACAATCATAAGACAACTCAAGATGGCCAACTGGCTTTAAGATACCTGAAAAACAAGCGTTAAACCTCCCCAAAGTTACCTGTCGTGTTTCTCGCACCGTCTTTCCACGTATCCGGAGTGATTACAGTACCGAGCTTCTTCTCACCTACACAGGGAAAGATTACAAAGGAAAACAATATCTATACGGCATTAACACCAGCACCAATCGCTGCCTACAGGAGAACGACAGCTCCAGACACTCCTGGAACTGCCACCAAAAGCCCACCCTACAGAGCCCGGGACTCGCAGCTGCCGAGCCAGAGCCAAACCCGAGCCTAAACCCGAGCCTAAACCCGAACCTAAACCCGAGCCTAAACCCGAGCCTAAACCCGAGCCTAAACCCGAGCCTAAACACGAGCCTAAACCCGAGCCTAAACACGAGCCTAAACCCGAGCCTAAACCCGAACCTAAACCCGAACCTAAACCCGAGCCTAAACCCGAGCCTAAACCCGAGCCTAAACCCGAGCCTAAACATGAGCCAAACCCGAGCCTAAACCCGAGCCTAAACCCGAGCCTAAACCTGAGCCTAAACATGAGCCAAACCCGAGTCTAAACCCGAGCCAAACCCGAACCTAAACACGAGCCAAACCCGAGCCTAAACCTGAGCCTAAACCCGAGCCAAACCCAAGCCCAAGCCTGAGCCAAACCCGAGCCAAATCCCGAGCCCAAACCTGAGCCCAAACCCGAGCCAAATCCCGAGCCCAAACCCGAGCCAATCCCGAGCCCAAACCCAAGCCAAACCCGAGCCAAACCCGAGCCAAACCCGAGCCCAAACCGGAGCCTAAACCCGAGCCAAACCCGAGCCCAAACCGGAGCCTAAACCCGAGCCAAACCCGAGCCCAACCCGAGCCCAAACCGGAGCCAAACCCGAGCCCAAACCGGAGCCTAAACCCGAGCCCAAACCGGAGCCTAAACCCGAGCCTAAACCCGAGCCAATCCCGAGCCAAACCTGAGCCTAAACACGAGCCAAACCCGAACCTAAACACGAGCCAAACCCGAGCCTAAACCTGAGCCTAAACCCGAGCCAAATCCCGAGCCAAATCCCGAGCCCAAACCCAAGCCAAACCCGAGCCAATCCCGAGCCTAAACACGAGCCAAACCCGAGCCAAACCCGAGCCAAACCCGAGCCCAAACCCGAGCCCAATCCGGAGCCCACCTGGGGCTCAGCAGATCCCCGCTGACGGCCCGCCCACACTCACACTTCTCGCACACCATGGCGGCCTCCCCACCACAACAACAACGGCACCCCCACAACCCGCTTCCGGGTCCTCCCCGGAACTGACGTCTCTAAAGCGCCTGCTTCCGGCGCCGGGCGGCCCCGCGGCGGCGGCGGCGGCAGCGCTGAGGTAAGAGGCGGGCCGGGACCTCCCCTTTCTTGCCCCTCGCGTCCCGGAGCAGGTGCTGCTGAGCGGGGCTTGTCAGCGGGCAGCACCGCCGCCTCCCGTCGGAAGAGGGAGCGACCGGCCCGGGCCCTGAGGCGGTTGCCCTTGTTTGGGGCAAGGGGGTGGCTGGTGCCGGGGCAGGCCGCCTGCTCCATGCGGTGTCAGTGGGGTTTTTAAACCAATAACACTATTCTGCCCTAAAGTAATTACTTTGATCCCCAAACTAAGCTGAGAGCTCTGCCTTGTCTATGTCGACAAGGCAAAACCTTACCGTGTGGTGCCTGTGCTGCGTTTGAGTACCAGGACGCGCTTGCTGTCTTGCAGGGGGCCCGGCTAACCCCGATGCCACGATGAAAGAAGTAGAAGTAAGGAGGCTCTTCGCTGCCAACCTCCTCTGCGTGTTCGCGGTTGCTGTGACAGCGGTCGTTCCGGCTTTCCTCTGGGACGGATTCACGGTCTTGGGAACGCACCTCGCGTGGCTGTGTATTTGTTCTGTTTGCGTTGGTGCCGTTAATGTAATCTTGCACTTAGTCCTTAAACCAAATCGTTCTCCTAAGAGAAGTTCTCTTGCTCACAAGGTAAGATTTTTATTGTTAAATTCTCACCAGATGGTGTGGAGGGGAAGCAAATTCTGTCACTGTAATAATCAAATCAGAAAGGAAGGCCAGTTTTTGCTGGTGAATTGTTTTCCATGAATGAGCTGAGCATAGCACCTTTTGAAACGAGTTCTCCAATGTTTTCATGATGTTACACTTTCTCTACCTGTAAATAACCTGTTCAGGCGAGCAATTCTGTGCCTTTCCATTGCCAATATATTGTCTATAGTTCCAGCCATTGATCTTACAACAATTCATATGGTGGCAAAACCTGGCAAAGTTGAGTGGGTGCAGAACTCATTTCAGAGCCTAGGCCTGACCTTCAGCCTTAGGAAGAAATGCTTTTCTCATGTGTAGTTTTAAGTTTGTAATAATTTTACAGGAAGAGAAGTAGTTTTTAGAATTTGAGACCCAAGAAAGAGGCCGGCTTATTACAATTTAAACAAAGTTGGTATGTTTTTAAAAGCTATGTGGAAAAGCATTAAAATGGCTACATTTCCTGGCATGATGAAACTTGCATGCAGAAGAATCTAAATCTGGGATAAACTCTTCTAGTTATAGTTTGTAATGGGGGCATTAGAAGTATGAATCCTGATGAAATAGGTTTGATCAGAGTGAATTTGCTGCAGCACACAACTTGTTCAGGAGTCGGGGAATACGCCTGCATTTTGTAATCAGGACAGCCTTGCACTCCCAACTTTCTGAATCGGACACAATTTAGTGCTGCAAGAGGGTGAGTCTTCAACATTTAAGCAAACATCCCTGACAACAGCATCTTTGTAGGCAGAGCCTCTTGTTTGGCTGACTGAGGAGTGATGTGAAATACACAAAATCACCATGGAAAGCAAGTATTTTAACCATCTGTCATTTACAAAGGAAGCAGGTTTTGTGTTCTAGGTGAGATTTCACCCCAGCCTAGCATAAGGAATAAATATTTGTTAAAAAGTGCTTAAGGGAAATCATGGGTTTCCACTGGTGACCTGATCAGAACAGATCTAACCAGAACTGTCTGTCAAGTGAGTATGCTTCTAGATGGTATAGTGAGTACCCAGAAACGGTGGTTTAAATTCATAGAAAATTAAATGTGTTTTGCAGATTTATAGAAAATCGTGGACATTTCTCAAATGGATTTAGAATTTAAGAAACCAAGCTCAAAATGTAGGTTTTATTTGGTTTAATTTTTAAGTATTACATTTGCTTCTGAATGTGGTTGGTTTTTTTTAATGTTACGTATTTTCTTTCTTTTAAATATTGTTTTCACTTTCTGTGAAAGATGTCTTTGAATGAATGGACTTAACACTCGGATGTAAAACAAGTGTAAAAATACCCAATAAAACTACCTCTGTTTATCTTGTCATTTCTAGTTACACTTTTTTATGTTTACAATAATAGGGTACGTCAGAAAAATTTAAATGGAGTGTAATAAGTTTTAATTGATTATTTGAAGTATCAGACATCGGGAAAACTGTTTCAACACAGGCCATGCTATTATCATGCTTCACTGTGGCTGAAGTTAAAGAAGTGGGTAGAGTACAATGCTGTTGATAAGATATAGACCATGTACATTACTTATGTTCTATTTTCTTTTGAAACACTATTCTGATATCTTATTGCTCTTTTTTAGATATCCAGATTTCTAAAATGCTGTATATACTTTTTCATGTCTTGCATAGTATTTCATGCCATTATTGTTCTCTATGGAGCACCTCTCCTAGGGTAAGTCAGAAAACGCTGTTTTTCTCTAAACGTTTTAAGGGGCAGTTCTCCTTGCAGATATTGGTAGCAGTACTTTTATAGTTCTTGGTACTTTGGAAGTTAAAGGATCAACTCCTGGCTGGGGGAAGAAGGGTAGCTGGTTTGGTTTGGAGGGGGGTTTGCTTGTTGGTGGTCTTTTGGGGGTTGTGGTTTGTTTGGGTTTTGGGTTTGTTTGTTGGGTTTTTTATTTATAGAAGCTGGCTTTTACAATTTCTGTTTGGAGATGTGTTGTTCAAGACATTTACATGCAACTGCTTTTACTTAAATATTACCCATTAAGCATACAGGTGCAGCCATTTTTCAAAGTTTCATTTAATCATTTCCCCCAGAAGACTCAAACACTCATCTTGCATATCTTTCATCCTTTGGTATTAGTGTTTTATTCTGAGGGAGGTGCTAAGTTACTGACTAACAATGGCATCACACAGTTTGGTTTCATGGCTGCTTCTGCAATGTGAAACTAGAAAAATAAATGGACTAATGAAGTAAATATTCATGTGTACTTCAGTTTATAACTAATGTTCTGCATGAGGTACACCCATGGGATTTTTAGGTATTTAAAATAATTGCTGCATCTCAGTCTTGGTTGAGATAACAAATGGATACCAGAATTCTTTCCATCTTTCTTTACTGTTCTACAGAGTGATAAGAAAATCCTTTATTCTTCTACATGAGGCTTAAGAAATCATGCATACTTTTACAAGTTGACTTTTAGGGAAAAACAAAAGCCAACCCTTTACTTTGGAATTCTCAGAAAATTAGTAACTACCTCACTTAATTTTGTAATATTCCTTCTTTGTAGGTCAGTGACTGAGACGTTTTTGTTTTCAGTTCTCCTCTCTACCTTTACGACTTTACAATGCTTGTGTATGCTGGGACCAAACATCCAAGCATGGATACGGGTATTTAGTAAAAATGGGTAAGTTCTATTCTAAAGTTTCTGATCTTACCCCCAAAAAGAAATGGACAGAATTGAGGTAAACAATAGATCATGGAATTTATGTTTTTTAAAGAAAGGAAAACTTCCTGAATTTATGAGTGGTTCTCATATTTGTAATTACAGGCTTTTGAAAGCTTTTCTGACAAAGAAAAGGGCAGGGGGGTTGGAACTGGATGATCTAAAGGTCCCTTCCAAGGTTTCTGTATGTGTTTGAAGAATGTAAAGTTTCAAACACACATTTTGCTGGTATAAAACCGTTCTGGAGTCCAGTATGGTGGCTCTTAATTAAAGAGGAGACCTGAGACTGAGCTGTACAGAAAGAATCTTGCAGATGATCCAATAGTACCTTTGTAAATACAACTTTTGAAATAGGAATAGCAACCCAAAGCAAGCAGTATTTTAATGGTATTTTAAATGTGAATGTAAGAGTGGAAATAATATATAATTTACTATGGTCTTCAGTATGTAATCTTTACCCATGCTCGTCTTCAGATTTCAAAGAAAGCTGTTCCAGTGTCGGAGGTTCCAAGCATTACTTTTTTTCAGGAGTATGTTTAGAGTAAAATGAGTCCTTTTACCTCACTGTCACCTCAGTGACGCCCATGACATTAGCATGTATCCCGGATAATGTATTTTTCAGAAGTATTCTCTCTCTTCTACCTTTTCTGCACTAGCTACATACCAGGATTGTTGAAAGACTGGGATGCTGAAGCATAAAAGAGCCCCACACATGCTTTGAGATTTAATAATAAGATGTTAGCATTTGTGCACTTTTAATAGTTTGTAAGGATGACCTCTTATCTCAAAAGAAAGTGAAGAGTTGTATAGTGCTGCTGACCTCTGGAGTTACTTTTGGTTTCAACTTCTGTAGAGGAGGATACAAGTAGAGATTTTGTAGTAGTTTCAGGGAGTAACTTTTGGTTTATCTCAGTTCTCATCTTGCTGAAAAAGCTCTTGAATCCTTATTCAAGTCATTTATGCTTGTTTTTTTTTTTTTATTTCCAGTGAAAGGGTTGAATAGACTTTAATAAAAGCATGGAGCTGTTTAGCCAAAACAAATCATTGCTGATTCACTTTGTCATCTTCGGAGGTTTTGCGGTTGGAAATAATAGTTGAATTGAAGTAACAGATGTGTGACAGCAGTCTGTCTTTGTACCAGGTTAGATTTTTGAACGCCTGATGATTTCTGTCTTTCCTAGCCTAGATCTTCATCTTATTTCAGCACAGTTATTGCATAGGAAACAGTAGTCTTGATTGAACATTTTTGTTGTGACAGTTTGTACATAATTCTTACTAATGAGCTCTGTGACATCTGAATAAAATGTCTATTTAACAGTTATGTTTATTTAGACTAGCCTTCAAATAAAAACACACTACAAAGAAATACTGTAGCAGGTTTGGGATTATTTTTTTATGGATTTTAGCAAGATTTTAGCTCTTTTAAAAATAAGCCTGTGTGGTTTTTTATTTAACCTTATGAATGAGTTAGAATGTCTTGCATTTAGTGTCTAATTTAACCGTGTGGAATGAGGTGGAACTGGTTAAATGGAGGAAAAGGATGGTTAGGTAATATCAGCACGGCTGTTTGCCTTGAAAGAAGAGTTCAGCAAATTGAATTTCACTGGAACAGCAAGCTGGAAAGTCTGATTAAGCATATAGCTTACTATGAAAAAGGAGTTTGCTTTAAAAAATTCTGAATACAATTTAAACAATTAACCACTGTCATTTATATTTGTTTCTCTTATTTGCCTGTGCAATATTTATCAGCTCAAAACCTGCTTGTGCAATTGCTTTTGCAGAAAGACAGATAAACTTGCCTTTTCTAGATGTCTTTATCGTGATAGATCAAGTCTAAATAAGTAAAAGAGACTAATTCCCTAGCTATTGCTCTGCTTTCTATTATGTTTTAGGTGGTCTAGTGTGAAAATACTGATGTGTCTAATGTCTTGTCATATGACTGTTCATAAAGTTACATTCCAGTAAGTTTCATGTAGTCTATTGCACAGTAATAGCTGTGGTACGGCTGAGTCAGACTTAAATATGTGGGGATAATCTTGCAAAGTGCTTATTATTTCTGCAGAGATGCTTAGCTTTCACTATTTCTGCTTGCAGCATGTGGAAGTGCAGTCACTGCTAGTAAAATCACTTCTATTAAGTTTACTACAAGATGAGTCTTTGTGCATGCCTCTATGAGATGGGCAATATGTGCCTTATAATGATAACGTGTAAACTGTAGCACTGCATGTTTAACTATATAATAAAGGTTTGGTTATTTGCAGGTGGAGGGGGAGGTATTGGTTGGTTTGGGGTTGGTTTGCGGTTTTTTTTATATACATGAAACACAGTTGCAGCTCAGACAGAATATCACCTATGCTCCACATTTTCAAACTGAGTGCACTTTTGAATGGGAAATACCAATTTGATGAACCAAATGTATTTCTTTTGGGGTTTTCTTTATTTTTTACTTCATGGATTTTGAGCGATTTTTCTTACCTTTTATAGTCTGTGTACACATAGAATGTGTGAGGAAAGTTAGTCTGTCTGTTCTACATCATATCAATACCAAGTAGCCTGTAAATAAGTCTCTCTCCACTAATTCTGTATTTGGGGGTGGGTGGGCCCATGCCACCTATCTCTGGACTCTGTTTCTGGCATCTAGTGTTGTGACCAGTGTCATGATGCTGATCATATTGATCATATGCTGTCATGTGCTGCTGTAAGCAGATAGAGGGAAATAGAAGCTACAGAAAGGGTTATCGGCAGTGAGGGAAGCAGGTGTCTATGTTTTAAATGGCTTTTCAGTAACTGTTGGCTGAAATAGCCTCATGCATAAAAGCCTTTTAAGAAATCAGCTTTCAATTGCTGATTTTTGTTGTTCCTTTTGAAGACTGTTTATTTCAAATCACTGAGTAATTTTACTGAATTTTATCATATGGTAACAATTATAAGATGTCACCTGGGTAGGAAATAGGTTTTATTTGGAGTTTGCCTGAAAATAGTGTAATCCCATCACTTCAGGGCTCCATCTAGTTGTCATTTCACCTATTCTATCACTTGTTTGTGAACTGCATACTCATACTTGGAAGTGTCTTTTGTAAACTTAGGCAGCATCAAATACTAAGTCCGTCTTAGTATTTCAGTACTGCTGCAGTCCAAATTTCCAGATCTTCTCTATCCAGGAGCTGTTTTAATAAATTCTTTTAGCTAACCTCTTAATTCAAACATTATTTAATCAGTACTTAATGTATTGTATTGTTTAAAGGGATTAAGTAATTACTTTAGTCTTTAAAAGGCCTTTGTGGTGCTAGTGAACGTTTCTTGTCTCAAATACTACTAGTTTTGCCTGCAGAATGGTCTTAGTTGTAGTTTATTCATAGTTAAATAAACCTATAAAATTCAGTTTATAAATGTTGCTGCAGTTATTAGCTTCATGCAAATGAGGCATTTATGTGATGAGTTAATGGGTTAAAGACTACCTGTAAAGATCCCAATAGGTGACATTCCATGAAGAAAAGAGTAATCAAAACATTGTTCCTTGGGGATAATGTTGGAGGACAAGTCAAGTTGTATTTGAGTAGCCAGTTCCATGCTGCAGAGTGGTTGGATTAGCAGTGCAAATAGTTGCCAAACTACCGATGGCTGTTCTTCCCTTGGGCACTGTGCCTTGCGTGTTCTGTTGTTTTGCTTTTGGACTCAGTCTGTTATCTCCATATGGTGCAGCAGTATGTGTGTAGGTTTACCAGATAAGATGCCTTGTGGGGTCTAAATCTACCTCAGTCAGTCCTCAGTATATTCTGCTGGCTCTTTCACTGCATTAAGGCTGTAGTGGATGTTCTCTTGACCATGCTGCCTGACAGCTCTCCACTTGGTTATTCAGCTTCCAAAAATAATTTACAAAAGTTTTCAATGTGCAGATTCCTGAACAGTTTTGAATTAAATCAGGACCTTTCCCTTTGGGAGGGGGGAAGAATCTCAAACTGGTAGAGCTGTGATTTGAAATGGAGTAGTTTAAGTGAAAAGGATGGGGTTATTGTAGAAGAAACAGTTCTTCTCAAAATGTCAATGTTACACTATAAATAAATATTATAATCTGTATGAACACTTGTGAGCCCTTTGGTCAGTAGCAAATGCAGCCATGAGGTAGGTGTACTCAGTAGTCAGAAGTTTTACAATCCTCAAAACAAGATGTAGGGTTAAAGCTTTCGTTAAAGCTTTCATGTCATACAACCTAAACAGCACATGTGCAATTCAGAGTTTACTATCCAACTAGTCTTCTAGTCATAAAACCACTATTTTTTTACTTCTGTTAGCTAAAGCTAAATTTACAGTCTGAGATGTAGCAAACTTAAGATTCGGATCTCTTAACTTCCTGATCTGAAGCAGGGATTTCAACCCAATTCTCCTGTCTCAGAACTGTCCCCTCCTTTGTTCTCAATTTCTGCTGTTGTTTCTTAATTGGTACCAAGTACTCAAATGTCCATGGTTTGAGAAAAGCAGAGCAATCACTTGGAAGACTGATGACAGGCAATAGGTGTTTATTAAACAGAAACCCAACTTTTCCTAAACTTTTGGAGTCAGTAGTGGTATTAGGCTGTATTGAGAACTGAAGTCGCTAGCATCTCTTATGATAGATGTCATGATTGGCAGTGCAAGAGTTCTTTGGGGTGCAGTAATGTGTGGTATAGAAAGATTGCGTTTATAGTTAAAATATGCAACTGACATTGTATGTATAGTTTGTATCTTTTAGGAGGAACCTGAATGCTATTTATGAAATATATGGATTTTATTATCTGTAGTCTCAAAAATCTTGGGAGAAATCAGATCTGCTGCTGCTGTTGAAACCTTGCAACACACTCTTTTTACAGAGCTATGTCCATCTGGGAAAGCAGTTTGCAAATTACTACTGTGTGCAGTATACTTGGAGCTTGGTTCGGAGCATTTCCAATTCCTCTTGATTGGGATCGGCCTTGGCAGGTTAGTATGTACACCTTTATCATAAATACAACAATGTTAATGTTCTGGATATGCATGCTACGCTATTGCTCTGAAACTGTACAGGTATATTGGACTTGCTCATAAACTGGGTTATGCCGAATGGTTTATGTCATTGGAAGCATCTGTGCTTGCGGTGTTAGGATGTAAGGATGTAAAATGCAAAATTTGTACCTCCAGTTTCATAGGTTCTTTGTTATAGATTTATGAGTGTCTGTTGCATGCAAATTTTAGTATGAAATAAAGCTGGTAAGTATTTTGATAGGAAGAAACTAGACAAGCAGGAGGAGAAATGTGACATGATGAAGATGGCTCCAAGTTTGCCTTCAGTCTGGCAGCTTTTATCGTTTATGGGTAGAGAAGGAAAGATGCTTTCTTAGTGTTTTAGTTCCACTCTGTCTTCCATCAAAGCACTTAACAGAATGCATTTTAAATGGATTTGGATTGATTTGTGGAAATGGTGTGGCCAAAGCACTGTACTAAACACTTCTGATTTCAAAGGCAGGCAAACATCAGCTTTGTAGTTGTGCAAGAAAAAATGTGAAGTTGGCATTGCAGATCCTCTCTTTATAAATCCAAATGTCTGTGCTCTTAATATTTTTGTTGGCATGAAGAAATTATTCCATTAAACATAACTGAAGTCCGCAATTGCCATAAAATGAAGACACTAATAACACTTCTTCCTAAATGTCTTCAGAGGATATTCCTCAGGTTACCAAAGTCCTACACTCTCAGCTGAGTAGCATCTACCAGGCCTTAAGCAGATGGTGTCAAAGATTCTTTAGGAAATCAGCACAGCAGCCAACACACTTTTCTGTCTGTATTGTAGAGACATTGTGGCTTACAGCTGCAATGGAAGTGTGTTTTCCATGAGTAGCAAACGTTTATGCCATCAGCCTTCTTTACAACAGTATAATAAGATAGTAAAATTTTATTTAAAAGAATAATAGACTAGGTTGATACTTTAAATAAAAAAGTCAAGTTTTCTTCCCTAAAACCACTTGATTTTACTCTTTACAAGAGTATATATTTTTATAAGATGTTTCACCATCAATCTGGCATATGTGTTTGACAGTAGTTAATTGCTGATGGACATGAATGTAACCCAAAAGTCAAGGGATTCATTGAAATGCCACCTTGTATCTTGTGAAGTCTTATGTACTTTCCTGGTCCAGTGAGGCAAGCACTTTTTCCTTGCTCACTTAGGATTTTAAAGGGGAATGTCACATCTGGCAAGTTTTACTTTATTCCCAAAATAAGCCTTGCTACTAATGCTGTGTATAAAAATCTCACATTTTATGCACCAATGATACAAGGAAAACGTAACTACTGTGTCAGTAGGCTCTGATTAACAAAACAAGGACACCAATAGATTAAAACAGATACTTTTAAGTACAGTTAAGTTTTTACTTTATTTGTCCATTCATCCGTCTTCCCATAGTAGGAGACACAAATCTGGTAATGGCCTGGCAGCTGTTTCTGTTTGAAAACTCTTCCAAGTCAATAAAAGCCAGACATGGCTGATGAAAGTTAAGCTCCATAATCTGTATTTACACATCTAAAAAGAGATTATCTGGCTCCTCAGAACAGCAAAGCATCTGCAGACACCTCAGATACCATAACTTGTCACTAGCTGTTTCTGGGCATGAATGTTCCCTAAGGAATTCAGGCAGCAGCAGAAACTGTATGTCTGCATTTCCCTTTCCCTTCATCATTTCCACTCCCATTTCTGACATACTCCTATACCAAAGTTGGCAGAGGAGACTTTCTATCAGTTTCTGCATCAAAGCAATTTTCCTCTGCCTAGATCCAGAGCATTTGCTGTTGTGTTCTTTCCATTAAGTTCCTCTTATTTTTCCCTATCCCCACTTCTCTAATTTTTACCTTGCAGGGTTTAAACCAGTGGGGTGTGGGAAGAAATCCCATTTTCCAGTTTGGATCTGAACTGCTTGATCATTACTTTAATCATCACATGAGCAATTCAAGAGCAGCCATAGAGGAGTTTCAGTCCTGCAGGCTACCACTTAACAGTCTTTGAAAGCTGCAGTTTTAAGTGCTCATTTTTGAAGATCCGCTGTATAAGGGGAAATGAAAGAAGTTCTTGATAAAACGTAAAGTCAGATTATGTCAGCAAAGCAACACAGTGAAGCAGCATAATGGTAACACATCTTCAAGGCAGAAGTGAACCTCTTTAAAGCAGCTCGTTAGAGATCCTGTTCACAACTGTCTGAAGTTTTCAATCACCTGTTGGTAATTTAATATTTTTGTGAAGGTGATCCCTTAAATATTGGTCACCAGGACACAGGAGAAGGAGTTAAAAAAAGTGTCCTGGTCATGCATTCTCAATAGATGCTCAGGACACACTGCTTTGCAGTTCAGCCAAGCTGAGAGGCACATGAATCAGGTTCTCTGGAAACACTGAACTGCAACAGTTGATGTGAGTCTTTTGTCTTTCTATCCCCGTTCACTAGTATGGATTGAACAACGCTGGTACTGAGTTGCACATAGTAGCTCTGCATTGGTGTCTCTGAAATCTTCAGAGGCAAGAGAAATTCCTGTTGTTCTTCAGAAGTTCACTGGGCATTAGCAATGCAACCCCTTTTTATGAGATTATTCCTTTTGGAGTGATTAGAAACTCATAGTAGATTCTTTGACTAGCAATAAAAGAGGAGAGGAGCTTTCTGTGTTGTCTTCAGGCTAAGACAGGGGAAAGAAGAATGGCCTTCAAACAATTCTGCTTTTGTCACAGATTTGCTTAGTTTGTGAAGGAAGTCTTTAGTGCAGATTGCCCATCTACTGACTGATATATTGAAGATAAAAATACCTGTAAGTAATGCATAGACAGGAGGAGGTTCTCTATTAAAATATATATGTATCTAAAAATTCCCCCAGAAGACACGGTTGTTCAGTGTTTTGTATAGAACCTAATCCAGCTGGTGTGCTTACAGTAAGACCTACAGATTAAGTCCCAGGCAAGGTGGGCTTAAAAGTAATCAGAACTCAGTCAAAATCAAATTATTTCTAGGCATCTGCATGAATAAAGGATTAAGCTGTCATGCTTCTGACATCAGCTGTGTCTTGTTTCAGCCTAAAAGCAGAGAGCTTGAGGTTTATAGGTTTGGATCTACCCTTCTCAGATCCAGAAAGGCACTCAAACAGAATAGCTTAGTCTTTGGACTCCGGACCAGCTTTTGCGATAAGAACAGGTTTCATTAGTGGTTGTTTTCATTTCCGTATTTCAGACTTTCTGTTGTACACAGATTTTATTATTTTTCTTTAATCTGTAGTGGAAATGGTTCTGCTCTAGAACAGAAAAATGTGGTTTAAATCTTATATGGGCAAGACTAAAGTGGTATTATCATACCAGAGAGCAGTGTTAAGGCCTTTATGCCCACTTGTTGCAAAATCTGGTTGTGATGTTTCTGTTGGTTATGGTTAGTGTTTGTAGTACAACAATGTATTATGGAAACACAACTGCATTTTTACCTTTAGCTTCAGACAATTCGCTATTTAAGGAGTGGTGTAGACAAGGCAAAATTGCTCCTACAAGAATTGGATGGGTCAACAGTAGTGGAGAAATACCATGTAATAAAGCAAACCAAAGGGTTGCTCTTGTTGCCCTTGTGTTGGTAGCCCTGAAATGTCAAAAGTTGGCAAAAACATCTCACATCCAGCAGATGCAGAAATGCCCTAAGTTTGGAATGAAAAATGCAATTGATTAGACTCTGTTAGAACAATCTAATATAACCTAAGGCTTGCACAAACAGTTAAGCACTGTCTTGTATTTTTCTTCTTGATCAGGATTTAGCACTTCATCAAATCTAGTGTCTACGCTTTGAACTGCAGGCAATTTCAGAGTGTCTAGAGTCTACTTTTAAATTGACTGCAGTACAGTTCAGAGGGTGGAGCGAGTAAAGCCACTTCTGTGATGAGATCAGTCTTGCTCACAGAAATGGCTTCAAATTAAAATGGCCTCTAGTCACACACCTGAAGTAAACAAGAGGTTAAAGGAAAGAAAGAGTAGTGAGGATGCTGGAGTTCCAGTAGGGTATTGAATAAAGCTGCCTGCAGTTTTCTGAAGGCACCTGTTGTCTGAATTGCCACCTGCGGCAGTTCTTATAGTGTCGCTTTGTTGCTGCTTTGTGGCTGTAAAAGAAGCAGCAATTGAGGGCAACACTGAGTTCATTTTTTCCTAATCTATCTCTCAGCCCTTAGCTGCGTGTACTGGGAGCAGCATTTTTTCCTGCAGTCTTACTAGAAGAATTGAAAAATTATATTTTAGTGATCCCTTTACATCATGGTTGAGATATATTTGTAGAAGCTGAGAAGTTTGCAGTACCATTACCTGTATCTTACCAAATCAGAAAATCAGGTATCTGCATGTCTTGTATATCTTCCACTGTAATTTGTTTTTACTTCAAAGTACTCCGGACTCTTGCAGAGTAAACTTAGTATGACATTCTCCATCAGGAGCTCCAAGTCATTTTCTAATGGCTAAAACCAAAATGCTACTACATCCTGAGTTACTCATAAACCACAGAGGACATACTGGTTCTTAAACGTACCTTGTGTGACGTGCAACAAACCTGTGATAAATACACATGTCTCAGAAAATCTTCACTTCATTTTCCATGTTCATGTTTGAAAAATGCTGCTTACAGGGAATATTCAGATTCACCAAGTGGGCCTGTCTACAGTTAAAAATAATGGTGTAAAATGCATTTTTTTTTAGTCATACAACTTTTATGCTAGGTAAATATTAATAGCTGAATACTTTTTCAGAATAAAATTACATTAAATATCTGAATAATGTTGCAGAATGGAAATGAAAAATACATAGAGCATTTCTGTTAAAAGTGTAAAATATATTGCTGAAAGTCAGTTGGTATCCCGATGATTCCCTCTTTTTCATTAGTAGTGTTGTTCTTAAGGTACCTTTTTAACACCATTCACAGAATCACAGAATCCCAAGGGTTGGAAGGGACCTCAAAAGATCATCTAGTCCAACCCCCCTGCAAGAGCAGGGTAACCTACAGTACATCACACAGGAACTTGTCCAGGCGGGCCTTGAATATCTCCAGTGTAGGAGACTCCACAACCCCCCTGGGCAGCCTGTTCCAGTGCTCTGTCACTCTTACAGTAAAGAAGTTCTTCCTGATGTTAACGTGGAACTTCCTATGTTCCAGTTTACACCCATTGCCCCTTGTCCTATCACTGGATATCACTGAAAAAAGCCTAGCTCCATCATCCTGACACCTACCCTTCACATATTTGTAAACATTGATGAGGTCACCCCTCAGTCTCCTCTTTTGCAAGCTAAAGAGACCCAGCTTCCTCAGCCTCTCCTCATAAGGGAGATGTTCCACTCCCTTAATCATCTTTGTGGCTCTGCGCTGGACTCCTTCAAGCAATTCCCTGTCCTTCTTGAATTGAGGGGCCCAGAACTGGACGCAATATTCCAGATGCGGCCTCACCAAGGCTGAGTAGAGGGGGAGGAGAACCTCTCTTGACCTACTAACCACTCCCTTTCTAATGCACCCTAAGATGCCATTTGCCTTCTTGGCCACAAGAGCACATTGCTGGCTCATGGTCATCCTCCTATCCACCAGGACCCCCAGGTCCCTTTCCCCTTCGCTACTTTCCAGCAGGTCAACCCCCAACCTATACTGGTACATGGGGTTGTTCTTCCCCAGATGCAAGACTCTACACTTGCCCTTGTTAAATTTCATCAAGTTTCTCCCCGCCCAACTCTCCAGCCTGTCCAGGTCTCGCTGAATGGCAGCACAGTCCTCTGGTGTGTCAGCCACTCCTCCCAGTTTTGTGTCATCAGCAAACTTGCTGAGGGTGCACTCAGTTCCCTCATCCAGGTCATTGATGAAAATATTAAACAGCACCGGTCCCAGCACCGACCCCTGAGGAACTCCACTAGTCACAGACCTCCAGCTAGATTCTGCGCCATTGACCACAACTCTCTGCCTTCTTCCTTTCAACCAGTTCTCTATCCACCTCACTACTTGATCGTCAAGCCCACACTTCCTTAGCTTATCTATGAGGATGCTGTTCAGCCATGCCTCTTGCCCCTCTGCTATTTTATTTTGTACCTATGCAAAACAGTTGGTCAGGGAGGCCTACTCCATGGCTGCTCCTGGTTATAAGTCTGCAGAACTGTAACCTGCAGAACTTTGTCTGCACCTATCTCAGACAAAGGTAGAGATAGTTGCCTTAGGGGCAAACAAAAAAGAACACCCCAAACTTATCAAGACTTCCTGCGCAAGATGGGTTTCAGTTTACTACAAGAGACTGGTCGGATAATTTTGTCAAAGTTTTGAGATTAAAACTGTTTAAGAATTAGATAGCAAAATAGTTTACAACACTTAGTTATGATCACTTAAATAAGGCTATTCTCGATGACGTTCAAAAGGTTTAAAAGTTGTATATCCATCTCTAGTTCCCTTTAGCCCTCTGATGTACAGTGGTTATGTAAGGGTTATAGTCAGGACAGTTCTAGTAAAGAAACAGAAAATAACTTCCTTTGTTACAGTTACTCAGTTTTTTCAGGTTGCTTATTTCAAGTTGATGGTGTTCTTTTAATAATCACATGTGATTAGGATCCTGGCTTCATGTGTCATCTGAGAAGTGGCACCTTAAAGCACACCACCACTGAAACAGAACAGCATCATTTAGGTGTTTCTAGACATGTCATGACACATCCTTTCTTTGCTCAGCCCAAGGTAATTTAGTTGCAGAATGAGGTGGTACAATTAAAGATCAAAACCTTATCGGCACACTTTATTTGCAGTATATTCCAGACATCCCATTTGTTACTGCCAGCTGGATTTTGGAAACTGTGAAGTTTCTGGGTTCATTGACTTGTTTTGATAACAAACTTCAGAACCAGGTTCCTGGGTTTACTGTGTGCCTGCCCACATACCCATCCGTTTGTCTTTTTGCAGCATAGTTGCGATCTGTAGTACCTGATATGATAAAAAGTGACTTTGACGTGTACAGTGTTTTTATATTCATTAGGTAAAAGGGAAATTGATTTATTCCCTCTTTGTACTGGAAACATAGTAGGTAGTGCTGATATAACTCAAATGAGTAGATTGACTGCCATGTAATTGAGCCGATATAAGTATTAGCCTAGATACCTCTCAGACACTTGTAACCTGAAAAATCGTCCGGAGAATCTTGGGTACAGTTCTTGGTGCTTACTGAAATAGGGCTGTAAACTTTCATATTAGCGTGTTATTGTTAACACAGCTCATAGAGTTTCCTTCTTGTATTTGCTTTCGGAGCTACCACCTACTGTGAATTTTTTGTTGTAAACGAAGTTGCTTTATATGAGTAGAAGCGATAATATCCAGTGTTTGATTGTAGTTTCTTTTTAACACAGGTAGAAGCTTGTTCCACTTTCATGTGGTTATCATTGTTTATTTAATGATACGTTTTCTTGATGTAAACCTTAAGGGTGAAATCAAAGGCAGTTATACTTGCTGTAATTTTATAACGCAGATCCACAAAATCACCTTGTAGTTACAAATGCCAGCCTGCAAAAAACCCCCTCGCACTTTCTTCTCCTCAGCATGTGCTTGTCAACACACACATTCTGTACAATGCGATAAGACATTTTTAGTTAACATGTGCATGCAACCAAAATAGACTGAAGGCATGTACTGAATTTTTTTAAGACAGTACAGACTAAACAATCAGGTATTTAAGGCATGTTAGAAACAGGGAGGGAAAGTCATTGTGCTCATTTATTCAGTTTTAAAATGAAACAAAATATGACATAGCTTTCTAGTTGACAGTCAGAAATGGATCTTTTGAAATAGTAAGCATACAAAAAAGAATGGCGTTTAGGAATATGAGAAAAACACTCATCTGAAGAATGGGACCAGGTTACTAAAACCACAAAATATATAGTATTTGCATTTGTATAATTAAAGTTCCAGCAGTCGGCTGCTTACTTCGTAGGATCTTCTAAAACTTCGTTAGGGTGTTGCTGCTCTGGCCTGTAAGAATCTGGCCTTTATGTTCTTATCAATGTCTATGTAATTCCCATTGCATGGGATGCAATTTACAGACTTGTAATAGCTGACAACACTGTCATGCAGTCAGAATTCTGATTTAACTAGCTACATGCATAGTACAGCAGAGCTAGATAACCTTGTTGGGATCCTGCAACATGCTCTGCTTTCCATGCAGTATGTTAAGCATTCTCACATCAGTTCCCAGGTGTTCTAAAGAGCACTGAGGAAACATATTGTGTACTGAAAGGTTGGCAATTTGTATTTTGAGTCCTTATTCTTAAAATGAATTCTGGTATACACTAGAAACCTTGCAGTTCTGCATTGTCTATTTAGCAAGCCTAAAGAAACCTCTGTTAAGTTCTATTACTGCTGCCAGATGAAACAAACAGAAACTAAACAAATAGCAGAAGTCAGGATCGTTTTCCATGAACCCCTGGCCCATGCTCTGTCCCTCAAAATGCAATTTTAGTTCTTGTTAAGCATATAGATAGAGATTTGGTTTTGTCAAGTTGCTGTTCAGACTCCTAGTAATCATATGCAGGTTGGTAAAATTGCCCTTTTCCACATGCATCTGATATGTAAACTGAGTCATATTAGGCTGTGAGGATGGGAGCTGATGCTTCCCAGCTGCTGGAACAGAACAAAGCATTTCATGACAGTTTCCTAAAGAACGTTCTGTCCTGTCTCCTGCACTCCCCACACTTTTCTCTCCTGATCAATCTTCTTCCCTCCTTGCTGTCTCCCTCCTCAAAATGTGCAGTTAGGCAGTGTTGCCTAACACTGCATTCCCATTGCTGACCCAGCCTAGACATGACATCAGTACTGGGATGGGATATGTCAGCTTCCTCATGGCAGGAGGGAGCATAGAGTAGGAGAATCTGAGCTGAATAGTTCTCAGGGGATGAAAGGGGCGTATTACAAGTTGCATACTTTGAATAAGCAGAATGGAATCCCTTAGAACAGGCAGATGCATATTAGCTGCTTAGGTTTTTATCACTTAGAAGCAGTTCATTCCAAGTCAGGGAAGCTAAACCAAGTTTAAGAGATAATATGAAAGGCAGGGCAAAAGCAGACAGATCAAGCAAGTCAAATTAATTTAAAAAGGTCCAGCAGGAAGTGATTTGGTCTCAGAAAAATGAGGCCAGCAGCTAATGCAGAATAAAGCATACCACTTTCATAGACAAAAAGCATATCCAAGGGCTGTTATTTTAGTGCAGCTGATGTGCCTAAGAGCCACATCTTAATCTGTCTTTGATAACTTGCAGCTTTATATTGCATGGCTATATGTAGCCTAAAGGCCAGCAGTCAAGACTAAAAGGTGCAGAACTAGTATCATTATGTGTTAGGGGTTTTTTGCCTTGCTTTAAGGGTTAGCAAACGTAGCATTAGGCCAGCAATGTTCTGATGTCCCGGCTTTTAACCCCTGTGCTTAGGGAGTTTTCAGAAGGCAAATCAAACTGCTGTTGGAACTACTTTAAGCCATCTGATGAGCATAATGAGTACCTGGCCCTAGTACCCTGCTGTTCTGCACCACTAGAAGAGATGAGGTGGTGTTTCTTTTCTGTCTCATTCACAGACAGCGAGATGGAGTGGTTTATGGTTTCTTCCCTTTGCCCCCTATCTTTGCCAGCTGCCGTTGCTGAGGTTTGGATTTCAAAGTTCAGAGATTCAGGTGTTAAAAACAGCCTGAAACTTCTGTAAGGTAACACTGATTTTTAAAAAGCAAAAAGTGAATGTTTTGGAAGACAGAGGCATAACTAGTATTGAAAGTTGCATAACTATTGATAAAACGTGTTCCAAGTTGCAGTTCAGTCAGGTAAGAGAAGCTACAACAATCATCAGAGATCCTTTTAATCGTACCAACAATTGTCCACTATACACAATATAGCAAAACATACAAGGTCAACAGGTTATCAGGGATATTGACTCTAGTTAAGTGAAATGAAAAATTCAGAGTCCCACACCTATCTATACTTCTGAAAAGCAAACAGGCAACTACAGATTCACCTAATGTAGGTAAGATTTAACGCAGGACCATTGATCACTCAGATTTTGATGTAAAAAGACCACTGAGTTATGAAGCCTCTGTCTATAGTTTTGTGGAAATTCGAGTGGTATTTGATTTCATCAGCAGAGAAAAAAGTACAACTCCTGTTCCAGCTGAATGGTACTCAGCGAGCAGCTGGGGTTTCATGGGCATCTTTTCTTGTTTTGTCCTTTAGACATGTGTAATACGCAAAATGCTAGAAATAACTTAATTACATTTCATTTAAAAGTTGGAAAGATCCACCTGAAATGTAAGTTTAGCCAAGGCCACAAACTCACATGAGTTTTAAATACACATAATATCTTACCATGCCAAAGCATCTCAAGGCTTTTTATAGAAGATCTACAACATCACTGTTAATGAAAACAAGCAAGTCTTTGGTTTGAGAGGCAACAGCCAAAATATTCAGCAACAAAAACAAGTAGCACAGACAGAATGTCCAGAAATAAGAATGAAACAAGGTCAATAAAGAGTACCTAAGGCACCTTGTTTATAGTCATCTTTGCTACACTCCTTAAGACCTCCAAATAACGTATAAAACTGCAAATGCTAAGGAATGTGAAGATGAAACAGCTGAGGACAAAATAAGTTACTCTTATTCCTAGTTAAAATTCCCATGAGCAGAGGATGCGAATAAATGCATTTTTCCACAATAGCGAAGAGAGGAATCAGAGCTAGGAAAATGAATGGAGGAACCAGTACCATTAAGAGTAAACTCATTTGATATTCATGAATTGCAGTCTTGGCTGGACACCAAGATGTGGATATTTTCTTTAACGTCTAGTTCATGTCTCAGTCTCAAGTACTATAGAAGGTGGAAATACCACCCTTTATTCAAAACTAAAATAGGGGAGTGCCGTCTGCACTTGCTTCCGCAATATGCACTGTACAGCAGGAAGTGCAAAACTGTCCTTGCAAAAACAACATGCAAAGGAGAATTTTGAAGAGGGTGGGAATTTAGTTTATTCGACAGTAAATCTTTTTAATTGCTTAGCTGAGATTTCCATCAAATGCAGTCTGTAGGTGACAGGTAATATAAGCTACATCTAAGGACAGACTGGGTAGGTCTTGTTTTGGCCTCTCCTCCATGCAAATCAATACCAGTTAAAAAAGGGGGGGGTAGGGGAAAAAAACCCATTACTTTGCACTAGATGGTTTGTGAAATTGAGTCAGCTGTATTGAGTATAAGAACAGCTCCCTGTTCTTATACTAGGAAGAAGAGAGCTTTAATTCTAAGCTCTAGAACATAAGTGGCTTACTACATGTTTGCTGAAGTGGGTGCAAGATGTTGAGTTTCCAAATTTGTGTTCCCTCCCTGCTGCTAGCCAGGGGGAGATTCAGCCCTTTGCCTACTCTTCAAGACAAAAAACATAAAGAAAATCCCTCTATCCATCTCAGTCTCTGGCCTGTTTGAATATCAGTTCAACTATACGCACCTCTAAAGGTTTCAGAACACCGTGAGAGATTGGAAGGAGAAATCGCCAAGACATCTGTAGGTTTCCAGATGTGCGCAGCACAACAGGAAGTCGCGTTAGCTGAACGCTTCAGGGTGGATATAAAGACATCTACATTTTTTCACATAGTTTTGGGAATATCGAACTAAACTCTGCAATAGCCAGAAGCCTGGTTACGTTTTAATGCATATTAGTTAAAAACTGTACAACAGCATTTAGTGTTCATGAAGATGATTGTTACCCTTTTGGCATTTTTAGGAAAGCACGCCAAGCTTTAGAGTAAGACTTTACTGTCTTTCAGTACCTAGGTTTTGTGCTCACCAAGTACAAAAAACCACAGACATTTTCCTCATTGTCTGCTTTTACCTTGTGTTCTTCTCTCAGGTATGGCCCATTTCCTGTTCCTTCGGAGCTACCTTTGGCTATGTGGCTGGTCTGATTATTGCACCTCTGTGGATACACTGGAACCGGAAGCAGCTTACATACAAAAGCAGATAACTGGAGCAAAGAGAGACAAGGTATTTCTTTGTGCAGATCCCATACAGACTGTGCAAAAATTGGGGGGGTTTTATAAGATATATATATTTATGTATAGTCAAAGCAGAAGACTGTCCAAATTCATTTAGAGTATTTCAGGCCAAGCATCTCCACTCGATAAAATCACATAGATGCCGTTTCAGCATGGTGCAGTTTTTGCTTCCTCTAGACTATGTAACCCTGAGAGATTGTACCTTCCAGTCTGAATAAAATACTTGTAACAGATACGGTGGCTTCTTATTACGAGTTTGTTGAGTCTGATTTTATTCCTCTGGATTTCACTGGTTGTAGAAGGCAGAACCATAGTTTTAGCTTTCAAACCTGTAACAACTTTGCCGTGTACTTAATGCATTGTGTTTAAATTCAGTAGAATTTCACAGTAAGCCTGGCCATTGTCAAATATGTCTCACGTGATCAAACAGCAGTTTATGCATCTTGAGCCTATTCTCTTCTTCACTGTGTGTTTCTTTGGAGTTAGAATGGCTATAATAGCTTCATCAAAAACGGTCTTCAGTCCTTTCTGCGTTAAAGCTGAACACTCCACGTAGCAGTAGGCTCCTATCTGTCAAGAAAATAAGTTAATTCAACAACAATATATTTCAGCTGTTCATTTTAAGTGTGCACTTCTGCGTATCTCTTTTTCTCTAGTGGCATCACAATGTCTGGCTGTGATCTAGAAAAGCTACCTGCATGTGCATCCCCCTGTAGAAGAAAAGATTTGTCATTTGGTCAAAGATCTGGAATGCATTTAAGTTGGGTTTGTTTACAAAGGAAGCGTATTAAATAAGCTCTTTGGCCTGACACTGGAGTCCTGAGGTATTTTTGATAACAGCAAAAAAGAACTACAGACTTATGACCAATTTAGGGTTCAAAAATAAGACTATAAGTAAGTGTCTTTATGTGCATTATCCACACAGTGTGTTAAAATGGTAGTACAGCGCTCTCAAATAATTGCTTAAAGATGATTTCAACATTTTGCTAGAGGAGGAGAGGTCCCTTCCAACCTCGACAATGCTGTGATTTTAATTCACTCGTGACTGATGCTTGTGTAGTTTTTACAAGTGTCTATAAAGAAACTTAGAACCACTACTACCAGGGAAGTGCTATTACCCAGGTCTGCTTGTTAGCTGTGTTCAACAATAAATAAATATCGTTTACTGGTAACCTGTCAGAAGGTTTTCATACATTGAAGTAGTAAAGAAAAAGACAGTCGGTAATAGTTTTTTTTGCTTCTTTGCTACTTGCTTTCAACTAGGAGTTTACCTCTTTAGCTAACTTCTGTCCTTGCTCCACAGATATGGGCTTCTCTTTCATGTCATTCAGTCTTGCCAGAGTTTTTGGGTCATCACGAAGATCAATCTAGCAAGGAAGATAGCAGTCATGTTGGAATACTTTTCCTAAACAAAAGTCAGCAGGCTATATAATACCCTCTTTTAGAAGCAGAAGCATTTATTTAATGGAGTATTATGTGTATACAAATGGAGTCATGCATGATTCAGATCATGGACCCTTCCTGATCCAAAAAGTCCTGGCAGTTTCAGCTGTGAACTACCACCTTTAATCCAGAAGGAACAAATGTATATTCTGTAATTCAGCTCTTTGATTAGATGTGATCATCTTGGAATGCCAGAAGGTACATCCAGCAGTGGCAGAAGGCTTAACCCAAAGATAATATCAACATGTGGATCACTTTGTAATTGAAGCCCAGTCCACTGGTCACAAGAAGCAGGAGGAAATTGTCTCACTTCTTCCTTTGCTTCTTTGCTTCAGCAAATACTGTATATGACTAACAACTGTAGACCCATGTACATGGGTATAAATAGACAATTTTATTCCTTAAATCCTCTGACTTTCTAGAAAGTCCCAAGGAGAGATGGAGCCAATTTTGCCACTCTGTTTACAGTGAATATATTTTAACAAAATGCAGGTAGCCCATTAGAGAACACCACAAATCTAGGGTTTTCTGCCACTTGCTAGGGTTGTTCTTCCAAAGCCAGAAGCCTGAATTTCCAGCCCAGAGAAAAGGCACCATACAGTGATCTGAATTGTTTAAACGAAGCATAATAGAACCAGATATACCTGTGTTCCTACTAGTAAAAAGGGAACATTAGGTGCATATTCCTTCAACTCTGGTACCCACTCTTCCTTCACATTTTGAAATGAAGCAGGGTTTACCACTGAGAAGCAGATAAGGAAGACATCGGTCATAGGATAAGATAAAGGTCTCAGACGATCATAGTCTTCCTAGGAAAGAAAAAGTCTGTTATCTGCAATATTAAATGGTATTTTGTTAATTTTAACAGTTAGGTATAGAAACTCTATTCGTATTTCAGAGATGTTGTTGAGGCAAACTTTCTGAATGCTTGCAACTCTTCCAGGTTAATCAGTGTGGCTGTTAGAGCAAAATGACATAAATGTATTGAAAAGCAGTGTTAATAGAACCTTACTTCTGTACCAGAATATACAGAAGACGACCCCTTCAGAAGTTTTAAGTTAAAAAAAAAAAAAGACTTACGGTTCAAGCATATTCAAAGGTTAGCACTTCTTTGACCAAAGAGGAATAAGCAGATGTGACTGCTGTAAAGCTATGCAGATAATACAAAACTAGACTAGATTAAGGCTAATTAATGCAGTTGAGGCTTCTCCTTTGGATCATATGTAGGGGTGGTCTTTAAGGCCCTCTTAATTTTCTTTCTGTCACTTAGAAACTTTGCTGTCCTGTTGCTAGTGACTGGGCAAAGTAAGGATCAGAGGGACCTTTTTTATCCAGACTGCTTTCTGTAAGCAAGACCAGCAAAAAGTGGGAAGGAACACTATTAGGGAACACTCAGGATCAAGAACACCATCAGAGGAATATTAATGCCCTTTGCTGGGGGGAAGTTAGTGTGAAAAGATTCTTATTTGGGTCATTTAGAGCCGTAACTTCTAAAGCCACCAGTCCTACAGCCAGGGCATACAGTACAATACCTAGGAGAATTATTCCATTGTAAACCAGTTCTCTCTAGCAAGAAAGAAAGTAAATTGCCAGTCAACCAATGCTTTACCATTCCTACTTGTGGCTTTTTTGTTTGGTTGGTTGGTTTTTAACACAGATAAGTAAGACTGAGCTGGTTTTATGCCATCTCTCCCACCATAAACACCAATTTACTACGGCTGCTGTAGCAGCCTCCCTCCTCCCCATGTAAGCTCCTCATCTTAATTAAATCTCACAAATACTGGAACAATTTGTTCATTACAGGTAGAGACAGAAAGAGAATTCAACTCCATGGTTGAATCAAGCCAGAAAATCAAATTTTCATTTCCTTGGCAACAGTCACATCACCAGGTTATTAACCTACAGCGGCACCCTCAAAACAGCCCTTCATTGGCTGACAGGTTTTTAAAGATGGTGTCGCTAGAATTTCAGAAGACACATGAAAACTTCCTCAGAACAGTTTCTGCTAGGCCCATCTTTTCATTTGAGAGTCAACAGCTATGGGAAGAGGGCTGTTATCCTCATCCTGAAATGGAGGAATGACAAGCACTGGAGGAGATTCTGCACTAGCACGGGGGTGACCATTGGCCAGTACTCTTTTAGTGTCAATCTACACGATATTTGTATTTGGGATCAGTATTCTCATGTGCCATTTTGGTTATATGCTCTCCTGCCAGTCTTGTATGCTTTCCAGTTTTGTCCATAAGCTAGAGCATACTCGTCTGTAAGCATGGGCTCCCAGTTTGACAACCACAGTAACTGACACTACTGGGAAACCACACCATTTGACAGGTCTATCTGGAGATCAGTTGTTCCTGCTAGTGTCAGCCTCCTATCCTGATGCAAAAGAAAAAACCCAGGAACCTTGTCTTTTCTGCACCTGTGGTCATTTATCATAGAAGGCAGAAATAACTTTAAGAGCATCACAACAGCCACTTGAAACGATTCAACATTCAGTTCTCTTTTTAGGCATGTATTTTACGTTTCACTTCTACTCCTGAATATAGCTAGGTACAGATCAGGGTTGCCTCTGTTTTCTGGGTGGAGATTGAAATCCTAAAAGAAGCTTCCCAACTGCAAATTATACTGGTCCCTGGAGTACAAAATCTGCATGCAAGAACACAGAGGCAGATCCGTCAGCTGCTCTTGAATTCAGCTCTGCTAAATCACACACGGGGTATTACTGAATAGTTTTTCTTTAAAGAAAAGATCTAGTTTAAAGTCATAATTCATTCCTGCTACTAAAGAGCTGCCTTTACTACATTCAACATTTTCTAAAGTCCTCACATCTGGGCTACAATAACGAGAATACTGTCTGCATTAAATGCTGGAATGGAGAAAACACTTCACTGTCACCAGAAATTACTCTTAGTCCACTGGCCTTAAAATACCTCTTCAGTTAATCCATTTGAAATTGCAGATGGACCTTTTATTCATGGCAAATACTAATCAGTTTCTGATGTCAAAGCTTGGTTTACTTCATTTTACTTCATGTTTGCATGGTTTACTTCAACACTTTTGTATTTATCTTTTTTAATCACATTGGATATAAATCCTCGTCCATTCAGCCACATCTTGGTCCTGCTCCTTACTGCCCATGTACTCCTCAGCAATCATCTGGGAGTGAGCAGTGTCACTGCTTTTTAAGGCGCGTGCGTTGCTGAGCTCCCTTCCTGCCCCTGCAGCTATTTATATATCTGCCTTTTGATTTATACCCTGTCCCATCTGCACTGGGCAAGCTGTGCGTCTGTCCTCTGTAATTAAGAAGTTCAACTGCAGGCAAGTACAGTGTGATTGGATACATCTTGCCACGGCCAAAGAAGTACGTGGTATTCACTACGGTGACTTCACACTTACTTAAATTAACAGAGAATTTGGCTGTCCCCACCAATCCTGCTGCTTGAAACAAGCCAGTGCTGCCAGTCTCACCTTTAAACCTTTGTCTGTGCTATGAAAATTAGGTGCATATTGATGCTAATAATGGCAGGTAATTCTAATAAAGCCTCCCACTACATCATTAGACTGGTCCTGGGTCTTCTTAAGAGAGACCGTGGCTTCACTGTTAGCAGCATCTAGCAGGCCATCTGTGCTTAAAGACTCCTCCTGATCCCCAACAGCCTCTCAGAAACAGCAATCAAACCTAAAACTTCCTGTAATGTACTGGGCCTAAATAACTGCTGCATGGGTAGAAGACTCTGAAAAAACAAATGCATTTAGACCAAATATTAGAGAAGCCTGGAAAAATCAGACTGCTTTCACTGTATTTTCTGACTCTAGTGTGAGGGAAATGAATGTGGCTAATTCTCAAACTAAATGCAGTGGCAAACCATAATTATACTAGCCAGTCAACAGAAATCCCAGTTTGGGTGCCTGTGCGCACCACCCTGTACAGCAATTAAGACTTCCAGGCTAATTGGGGGAGGCACTGCCTGTATATTTAGGCATTAAAAATATCTAAAGAATTTTACTGGACTATTTTAAGAACGTGAACAAGATGGGCAATAAGACCACGAAGGATCGAAATATGCATTACAAGTGTCAAAACCTCCAGGCTGTAATGGAGAAACGGCTCATTCTCCAATATGCTGTGGACTTTAAAACAGAACTGTTCACCGTTTGCTGAAGCAAACGAATACTGATTGATAGAAAAACATGCTGAAAGTACAAGAGCTGTAATAACTTTAAACCAACTGCATGCAAGTATGTTGGCTTAATTAATGCTATATAGAGTTGTGATTCCATTGCAGGACCATACATCATTCACCTAGTATCTAACCCAGTGCAGCTGCCAATACAGAACAAGTTGACGAGATGGAGGAACTACTGACTTGGCTTGGCTTCTCAACTACAAACTGGGAAGGACTCCTTGGTTTCACTTGGAAAAGAGCAGAACTGAAATTGATACTTTTACATATTCCTCTTCTTGTAAATATGAGGGCTTGCATCTTTAAGCAAATAGGAGAAAACAAATGCTGGTGTGTCCTTAATGCTGTGCAGGGGCCCTGAGCAAGGTGTGTCATGCTCATCTATAGGTATTATATTTTTAATATATATTATTTATAACGTAATGTAACATAACATTGTGACATCATGTTCCGTTCTGATGGAACAAAGTAGTTAATGATTTTACGTGGTTTGCAGCTTAGGAACAGAATTTCAATGACAGTCCTCCAGTTACATCATACTTACATACTCTTATAAACAAGAGAAGCCTATTTCTTTTCTGATAAGATACAAAGGGGATGGCAGCGTACAAAGCTTGCCCCACTGGAAGAGAACTGGAGCTCAACAACTCCAGGTTTGTGATCTCTGTGTTAGCAACCATCTGTTGCTTTCACAGCTTACAACAGCAATCGTAAGAGGAGGTTCTCACTCCCAACCATCTGTTTTTAGAGGGGAAGCCAAAAATAGACATCAGGCAGAGTTGCTAGAGGAATCCAACCTTCACGCAGTGAAGGGTAATCCCTGCTGCTGCTCAGAGGGTCTCGGTAAGGCTCACATGTGCAACTAGCTGGTTTCTGCAGAGCAAAACCCCAGCTGTAAGTCCAAGTTTTAACGCATTTCAGAGCAGGGCATGCTAACCACAGTCAAAAGTCCTCTCTCAATAGGAATTGCTGTGCTTTCATTTTTGAAGTGCATTTCGAAGCTATCCTTCATGACTGCATTTTTCATAGTTATTCCTCCCTGAAAATGAATTTCCATTTCAGAAGGACCCTGGAATATTTCGGACAATGTGAGAAGTGAACCGTAATGACTGCTGTATCTGACACCCACCCCAGGGACTGCCAGCTCCCTGTTACCCCAGTGGCCACATCCTCCCGCCTCCCCCAGATTATTTGGCATTAAAGGCTGATGTGCAGCTTTGCCATAAGCACCAGGAGAGCATTTGAGCACAACAGCCCATTCCAGCAGCACACCATGAAGCAGCCTTCATTCACACTGCTGACTCACCCTGTCATTTCTGATTCTACGAGATGCTTGGTGGGGGAGCAGAGAGAGGGAAGTGGTCTGTCCTGCCCCATGCCAAGCGCAAATTGCTTCCCTGGCTAAAAACCTCTCCAAATTGCTTCAGTCTGGTCTGTGTAACACTGCAGCCCTTTGCAAGGACAGAGGTTGGAGCATCCCAAGGCTGCTGGCTTCCTGGCGCTGCTTCTCACACGGCACCACTAATGCCAGGACCATTTGGCAAGCTGCAATTGGGACTGACACAGCATCGCCATAAAAAGTCTACTTGTCCAGTTCTGCAGCCCAAGCCCTATTTGTTACTGTTTGTACCTTCTGAACACACAAACCAAGATGTGCTGATTATTCCCAGGGGTAAAGTGCGCTACAGACCCTCCATCTCTTCACAGGCTTCTGGGGATGCAGCTTGCATTGCTGAAGGCAGCAGCACTATCCTGTTGTGGCTCAATCACACAGGTTTCCCAGGGAGCACAGAAAGCTGCTGATTTGGGCCAGCATCTATTTTTAATTTGTAGAAAAGGCTGCAAGAATGCAGGGTGAGTGCTCATCCATTGTATTCTAAAAATGAAGTAAGCTGTTCTAAATCCATCTCTAAATCCCTGCGAGGAGGGCTGTTCAGAGGAGGAATGAATTATACATTGGAAAAGCCCAGGGTTTATGAATTACCTTTTCTTTTGACAACACTTTCCTTCTGGGGTATTTGCGGACTGCAGCTGCTTATACTCCTGAAAAGCTTTTCTGTATGGAAAGAAATAGCTAGCTGGAAGATGGAGCCTGATAAGGTGGATTTTAGAGATCAGAGACGAGAAGGACAGAGTATTTCTTCAATTATACACAAAATTGCCTTTAAGTGATCAGAACTGATCCCTGTCTTAATGTGGCATTAAATACTTCCCAAATCCTACATCCTGCCATGCAGTGATGCTAAACCTCTCCTAGGCGGCCTCAACAGAACACTCCCTCTCTGCCTCACCACAGGAACTTCAGCTTGCTGGCTTCCTTGTGCTTTCCTGAAAGTGGAAGTCCTTGACTTTCCTCTGTAAGGCTTTTTAGTGTCTGCAACAACGGAACATGGATTCAACCGGCTGCAAGCAGTATCGGCAAGCACAGCTGCACATGAACACTTTATACCAGTTGTTCATCCACTATAGAGCCCCTAGAGTAATAGCCGTGGACAAGCCCTTTCACTCCATAGCTATGACACTCCTCCATAGCCTTGAGATACCTATGAGGAATCACAAGGCTACGGAGCGTTCCTGCGCCAGTTCCTTTCTTACCATCAGTGGCCTTATGAACAGCACTGTTCCTACACAGGATTCCCACTTTTCCCGGGAAATGGATTCACCAGGATTTTTCACTTTCCGATATGGGCAATGAAAGGAAAAACATCAAACTTGCCCTGGCACAGATGGCTGCAGATCCTGCTCTTTGGAAAGATGGGCTCTTTCACTTTATTTTTACAGAAGACTTTGGCCCTCAATAAATCTGTTCTCACAGGGAAAACAGACTATGGAATAGAGATGGTTGAATATAGTTACCCATAGATCATACATGACTTTTCATTTACTAGCCATATAAATCCTGCCCAGACAAGAAAGACTGATCAGTTAGGTGTCCCATTCCCTTTCACTTTTCACAAATAAGCCCCAAAAGCACATTCTTCAGTGCAGTGCTGAGCAGCAGCTTTGTAAGACAGAAGACTAAGCCTTCACCCTGACTCCTCGGGATTAATTCCCATCACGCAGCTTCTCAGGAGACAAAGTGCCAGAGCACCAGTGCCATCACCTGCGCACTGAATAAACACATCACAGTGAAAGAGTTCCTGGAATTAAAGGAGTTCCTAAAAGTCTTCTGCACCTCATTTTATGTCAAGTCCTGATCTGTTGGGGGTAACAGTTTCCATACAAGATCATGGTAAAACACTCCATGAGTTCACTGCAGCAGATGTTAAGGCAGTTGAAAAACCGCCTGTGTTTTTTCTTCCTCAAGTGAGGAATATGTAATGCAGCTCACTTCCCCTCACTGGGCTATCTCTTGGTCATAACTACAGATGCATCCCAGATCACACCTGGCATCCATCCCTTACTGACTCCACCACTGTATCCCAACCGGGTATCAGACCAAGAAGGAACTAGCACAAAGTCCTACAGATGATCTTTTAGCATTCACAGCTATACCTTATTTAGAGCATGAGCTGCCTGAGGCACTTTCAGCCTGTGTTTTATACATCCAAAGCAATGCGCTCACTTAGGATGCTGACAGATGTTCCTTTGCTCTGGAGAATAACGCAGCCACCTGCATTTTCATACGCGCACCAGGAGTGCCAGCCATCACAGAGGGTTGCTGCATGTGCCACAACATAGCTGCAGCACAGGGCAGGATAAAACCAGGCTGAGGACAGTGGCCACTAACGCGTCAAATGACACACAACCCCTTCAGAACGGCTGGAAGTGTCATGTGGCCTTCAGACACATTTCTCTTAACACAAATCATCCAGTCACCGGTCCAAACCAAAGGGCTGCTTATAAAAGCACAGACCAGAGCAGTAAGAAGATACCGTTCCCCTCCTCTCTGCCCTCATTTTGCATTGGTTCTAATGAGAGGAGGGGCAGTTTTGTTAGAAGTGTGACTGCTAATCTGGAAGTCATGAAGCTTTGTCCCAAAGCATCCATTTTAGTAATGTTGGAGTTTACAGTTCATAGTAAAACTGCAGTATTTGGGATCAGTGTGCTTTATATTGCTTCCTAAAGCCCCGGTTCCTAGAGAAAAAATCACATCCTTTTTACCTTTAAATGAAAGAGAAATTTCTGGTACCCCGCAGATACAGACAAGACCTGAACACATGAAGCACAAAGGCTTAAAGAAAACCCACATCCAGCAAAAGGCTCACACCATTTAGGTTCTTAGGTGGTGGTGTCTGCGGATAGGAAAAGCTGACTCACCACTTTGAAAGCCAGGGACTGGCAAAACCTCGGTACTGCTCGAGTTTTATGTCTTCTTTGTCCATGTGTTCTCAATCAAGGAACTGGAATGAAGCTTACTGAAATCAGCCATAGGGTGCCTGCTAACACAGAGCTTTGGATCAGACTCTAACGCACATTGTAAGCCCTCTGGATCGCGGGTCTGTGCTGTGGAGGCAGTCCTCTAAATGTGATTTAGTTTGCTTTAAGAGGTAGTTTGGAGGCTGAAACGAGAGTTAGGCTATCCATGAAAATATGCATTTTTTTTGTACTTTTCTTATTTACCAACATATAAAGAGCTTTTTGCAAAGGAAATGGATTTCACTCAAGGAGTCTGACTGTGGACCTGCCAAGAATTGCCAGGGTCTCACACGCTCTCTGTCAGAAGCTAACTGTACAGCTCATGCCACCTTACCCAGCTATCCCATTCTATCACTCCTGCCTCCAGCAGGACAGCTGTGGGTTGTATGGTACTCGAATGAGTGCAGGTGCACCCACCACCTTAAAATGAAGTCAGAAAGTAAGAGGATGTGCAGTAACACTGTGCTAATTGCTTTTATTGAGTATTGCCTTTTTAGCTGCTGCTGTCTGGATAGCATTGAAAGATGTTGCTGTACCTCGAAGAAATGACAGTAAAATACAGAGAGAACTCGGTCACAAACTAGAGGATATCTGCTGACTCTTAACCCAGGAAAAGGGATTTTTATTGGACCATATAATACCAATGCTTATCATAACCAATGCGTCTGTGTCAGTAGTCTTCATGCAAACGTGCTTTTAACATACCAAAACCTGAAGTTTCAGAGAACCTCTCAAGCTTTGGGTTCTTTACTTTGGCCTGCCATTGGCTTACTGATAATTCCGTAAAGACGCACTGGATCTACAGTTTGAAACACACTCCTTGCATTTGATTTTACCGTAACACAGTGATGCTATTCAGAAGTGCTATGGGGCTTTCGACACTGAAAATGAAACACAACTGTCCTGAGTTCCCAACATGCATTTCATAGATGCAGCACCTGCCACCCCGAGGCTCCCCACCTGGTGATAGCAATGCTTACCTGCCTTTCTAGGAAAGCAGTGATGCTTTCAGCGTGTGAGCCACAGCTCACAGCAAGGGAGGTGTGTGAATGGGAGCTTTGCGCTGGGGTTAGTGTTGCTGGAAGGCCATTTTTAAAAGCAAACCTGAAGGAGCGAGTCCCATTCCATCTAAAGGGAAAGCCCGTCTTTGCTTTAACACTTGTCTAGAGCAAGCGGTGCCAAATGGAAGCCCGTCCAAGACCACACTTGTCTCAGCATAAGACACTGCAAGCTCAGGGACTTCACCTCTGTCTTTTGCACTGGAGAACTTTCATTTCAGAGGGAGAAAACAGGCACGGCTTTGTTTTATCTGCTCACGTTCACTTGTGGCTGAGAAGTGTTGAATCTACGTGGCTGGCACCATCCTGAAGCAGAGAGAGGCTGAGCTATTCATAGGCCAGCACGGCGGCTGGAGCTGGGCCGGAGCAGACTCATGAGCTCACAGCTCCCCAGTGCCAGCTCGGCTGGGACTGTATGAAGGGAGTGATGGAAAATGCATGTGGAAGAAGGGAGGCACGGCGGGGGCAGAAAGGGGACAGGATGTCAATTGCTAACATTTCATTTCCAGATCTGCCAACATCACGTTAAGAGGTTTTGGTGTAGGACACAGAAGTGGTACCTGTTAGTTCAGGGCTACCGACCAAAGCTGAGACAAACAGCCAACAAGGAGCACAGATACTCCCTCTATTCCTTATTTATAGCAACCATAGCAAGCCTGGTGACCATCCATTCTAATAACCACAGCTCCACCATCCCCTTCCTGTTGGCACTTTCAGTTACAACCATTTGTTTTGACACCTTGCCTTAACACAGGCACTGCCCTTGCTAATGCTGGAGTCAGCTTCACACGCTTCAGCAGCCTGACCAACTTGAGTACAGAACTGCTCGCAACACCAGGGCCTCCACTGCAACCGAAACATCAGCGTATCTGAGTTAAATGGCTGCTGCTGCAACCACAGTAGCCATCGGTATCTGAGCTGAGAGGACCAAGAAGAGGCTTGTTCTGCTCTTGTGCTTAGTGTGTTCTGTGGCTACTGTTTTGGTGATGGTTGAGAAGGCACTGCGAGCTTTACTGTACCAGACCTACAGCTTGTCCTGCTCGTATTAGGGTGTTTAAGGCAGAGAAATAGAAGTGGAAAGCCAAGGCACACAGTTTACCTCAGCATTGTCCAACCAGGCCAGGCCAGTATCACAACACGGAGTGATGCTGAGGGATACCAATGTTATTATGAGGCACTGCACCACAGCAAGATTCACTCTGCTCCTTCTGTACCCTGCTCTGCACTACTCAGACACTGGCTTGGTGCCAAACCTGCACCAAACAGCCACGCTATGCCTCAGCATCTCTCTTCCCAGGGCAGCTGGAGCAGCACAGGCTCTGCTCCTGCATCCCCTGCATCTTCCCAGACAGTTCTTCACAGCAGAGACACGGAGCAGAGCAAGGCTTCCACGTGTATGTGGTCAGCACATACGGAAGGAAAGGGACACCATCAATGAAACCCCGCAGAGTGAGAGGAGGATGGACCCCAACTGCCATTTTAAGCAGCAGCCTTCAATACGGAGTGAAATCCCCAAGAGGTAACTCCTGTGGGCCCTCCCACTTATCCCTATCATCTGGGACGTGGCAAGGGGACACACAGCACACCTCTTCGTTAGTGCTTACAGACATTGCTCCACTGGGAGAGCTGGCAGCATTACTTGGGGTGTTACAGAAGATCAAAATGATCATCACTTGTCACCAGCTCTAAAGCCCTCTAACACGGTGCAGTTAACAGACCCCGATGAAGGCACCGTTCTCTTCCCAGGCTGATTTTGCCCCATACCCCTGCTCAATGAAGAGCAGCACTGACACGCAGTTAAGTCTCCCAGAGCAAGAGAGGCTACCGCAAAGCCAAAGGCATCCAAGCACCACTATCGCAACCACCTCGCATTCAAACTGCAGCGCAGTGATGCTCCCAGCTCCAGGTGATGTAGATAGTTCTTCCTGGGGAAACCAGGGCACACTCCAAGCCCAGCCAGTCTGAGCACAAGGCTCTGTGCAGCAGCAAGGCTAAAAGGAGCTGCCGGCTCCACCTCTGCGAGGAATTGCTGGAGGAATGTCCTCTTGGACACCATGGGCACCGGATTCCCACCCGTCTCCCTGGCACAGGAGCTGCTTCCACAGCTGCACACCCAAATGGGCTCCGGGTGCCTCCCCTGCCCAGCAGCTGTACTGGCTATTTGAACCAGGGCCGCAGTACTTTCAGCCAGAGGGAAGCCTTCCTGAGCTCACACACACACACCCCCAAAGGGGGAAGGTCTGTCTGCATAGAAACTGAAGTTTGTGGCCTGGCAGTGGCATTTTTCCTGCTATATATAACCTGGGGGAAAAAAATGGGACTTTATCGATTTATTCTCAACCTACTTTAAACTCACAAGGATATGATGCATTATGTCATCAGTTGCTACATGTGATGCTGTGTGTGTTGTGAAGAAGCGAGCTAGAAATGAGTACTGGATGCTATGAACCCGAAAGCTTGCAACTCCTCTGCCAAACAGAAGTCTGTCACAAGTTGCTAAACACATAACCACGCAAATTACAGAGACCCACAGGCTGATTAAGTCAGTGTTTCAGGGCAATGAGCCTGCTGCACACCAGCTATGAATCAATAGGTCTTTAATCCTTGCTCTGCTATGGGCTTCCTGCATGGATTTGGAGTAGGTCACTGCTCACCCTCCATTTACCCTCTAACTCCTCTCCCCCCGAAATGAGATCTGTAGATTGTACCTATGCTTTGGGAGTATAAACATAGTGAAGACTGTGAACTGCTTAGATACCACAGTGCTCACACGCTGCCAAGTTGTGATAAAACGATACTATCAGGCCAGTATTTTACAGTACAACTATCGGGGGGGGGAACAGAATTAGAGATGAAAGCACTGATGTGTGCTGGCACAGAAATCCCTACTCTGAATCCAAGCCCTACAGAAGTCTGTGCGAGCAGCAGGCATGCACCAAATGCAGCACAGTTTCCTCAACACAGAGAAGGCACCATCCGCTCCCGTCTTTTCTGCTCTTTACTACATGTATTGAAGCTTTAAAGAGAGCTTTCTGTTATCACACAGCTCCGGGAAGTCTGGCCTGTCAGCACGCTCCCTGACAAAGCAGCTTTTAGCTGAATGGAATTGCTGGACTGGCATCTTCACACAGGCTCCCACCTTGGCTGAGCTGGATGTTGGGATGGGGCTCCTGTGGGCAGATGTCCACCAGTGCCCCAAACATGCTGGAGTGGGATGGGGATAATGGTAGAGATTTTATTAGTGCCGCGGGTCTGACTGAAACAGGAGCTTTGCCAAGGCCAGGTATATTTGTAACGGTAGCCTCATTTAAACACCTGACATGAGCTGAGGCTCCTCAGAATTAGGCCAGCAGGATCTGGTCCTGGCCACATCAGAACCTGCTCCGTGATTCAAACGTAAAGATTCCAGCTTCTCGGAATTTGGGGAAAGGAAAAAAAAAAGGAAAGAAAACTCTTAGCCCAACTTTTTACACATCTGGATATACAATTCCACACTGAGAAGACTTTCTTAGCATAACAGGCAGGAATACCTTCACTTGCCGTTTGTTGTAAACGGGCCAGTTCAACCTGCTGGCTTTTGAGGAGGCCAGAAGTCGCTCGGTTTTGTACTCAGTACACTCAGGAAGAGGGGGGATACCACAAAACCACCTTAGTTAGGGTTACGCAGCGCTAACAACACACGCTCCCATTAACAGCAACAAGCCAGCACAAGCAGCTTGAGACAGCACCCACCACCAAACCCCGCACGTGTGCAGTAGTGCTGGGCTGGCTTTCACAGGTTCCAGTGCTCTTTATGAGAAACAGATTAAAAGAGTAGCATATTAACCAAACACTTCCTATGCCTGGGCACTCGGTCCTCATTCTGTAACCTACTTAAGCAGTTACTACTGACAAACAGGGCTATGACAACAGTAAGAAATGCACTTGGCATAACTTTGAGCAGTCTGTGTTTATGTCAGGGAGATGACAGCCATGAAGCCAGACCTTTTGGGAAGTCTCACCCTGGAAATAGGGCCGTTTGCTGTAATTCTCGTGGAATTAACTTTATTGCTGATTTCAGGCCTAACTAAGATATCAAGGACTGGTTAAACGCTTCTTCCCTTACTCCAGGCTGTTTGCAGATCCAAACAGCCTCACGCACTCAGGCAGCAGCCCTTTAATTAAGCACAGGAGTAACATGGTTTAAAGAATGGCTCCAGCCTATGCGAGTCCGGTGCCCTCATGTTACCAGCGGCTCTGTACAAGAAGGAAGCGCGTCTGAGGTCATGTGAGAGCAGAACACATGCTCATACTGCAAGGAGAAGTTTAAACACAAGGGATACACAACTTTACCCAAACCCATGCAGCGTTTCTGCCCGAGCCCTGCACCTCCCAGGCACAAACTATTTCGTTTCCAACGAGGCATCTCCAGGCTCTCATTCTTGAACCCAGGGGACCCATGCCGTGCGAGTTAAGCTGACGGAGAAGCGACTTGAGTAACGGAGCCCTGTAGAAACCACTACACCAACGACCCCCCGAACACCAAGCAGCTTATCAATCACTTAAGATACATGCAGACGCAGCATCTTTCAAAACAGGCTGTAATAATCTCAACCTGAATCACTCCCACTGTCTGGCACAGCAAAAGAAACCCGGGTTATCTCAACGGCAGTGGCTGGCAATTACATGTTATGATTTTCTGCCTCTAAGCTGAACAACTCTCCTCAGCTACTGAAGAGCTGGGAAATGCCAGCAAGGCGAGCGGCAGCACTCGGGGCTCTACCCGGCCTGACGCGTTGGAGCAGCAAGTTCCCTCCGTGCTCAGGGAGGCTCAGCTCCCTCCTCCGAACGCCGGCGGGAGGGTCGGCACCGAGGCCGGGGGGGTGATGCCGGTCCCGGGCCGGTCGCGTCGCCTCTCCGGCTGCCCCGGCCGCAGCCCCCCCGGAGCCGGGCACCCACCGCTGCAAATAACGCGGGTGCCCGCCCTCGGAACACGGGCTGGATCGATGGGTTTGCTCTAAACCCGGTTTGTATCAATAGCCAAACACACCCCCCCCCCCCGCACCTCCGCCTCTGAATCAGCCAGCCCGGACCGCAGCCCTGCCAATAACTTCAGCAGGGGACCGCGGCGGGGCCGGGGGTCCGCGGCAGCGCTCGGCACTCACCTGGCCGGCGGTGTCGTACAGCCCCAGCAGGTACTGCTTGCCCCCGACGGTAACGCTGACTGCGAGGGGGGAGAAACACAGCGGGTGAGGGGGGCAAACCCCGGCCGAGTGTCGTGTCCCCCCCCTTCACATCGCCTCCCGGCAGGGTAAGGCCGGAGACGGAGGAAGGGGAGAGAGGGCGGCAGAGCCGCCGGGCCCCCCGCCGCTCACCTGCGTAGTGGTCGAAGACGGTGGGCACGTACTCCTCGGGGAAGGCGTCGTTGGCGTAGCTCATCAGCAGGCACGTCTTGCCCACGGCGCCGTCCCCCACCACCACGCACTTGAGCATGACCGCCGCGCTGCCATGGGCCATGGCCGGACACCGCCCTCATGGCCCCGCGGGCGCGCCCCGCCGCGCAGGGCCCCCCGGCATCGGCACCGCCGCTCAGCGGGCGCCCCCGCCGGCCCCCGCCGGCCGCGGCCCCCCCGCCATCCGCCGCCGCGCTGGGCCCGGCGGGAGCCGCCTTCCGCCGGCCGCGGCCGCGCCGCGCAGGGAGAGCGGGGCCGCGCTGCGCGCCGAGCCCGCTGCCCGCAGACGCACGGAGCAGGAGCGCTCCGCGGGCGCGCTGCGCGCAGCTCCTGCCCCGCCGAGGCAGCGGGAGGAGGGCTGACTCCGGGCTCGTTACCCTCTCGCCCCGTCCTGGCCGCCCACCGTCGCCCTGTACCTGCAAAGGAAACTTCGGTCGCATCCTCCGGCGGCACCCCTCGGTGAGCCCGTGAGTATGGGAACGACCAGCGCGGAGCGGAAGGAGATTTCATTTTCTGGGCTCCGTTTATCGTATTTGGGTCTGAAATTCAGGAGGGGGCGTATATTTAAGTGTTTAGAGTCTTTAAAGGTTTAGAGTCTTCAGCACCCATTTGAAAGGCAAAAGGACCAGAGGACGAGATCTAAAGCATAAGTACTGCCTGAAACCCGGGGTGACATCGTGCTCCCACTAATGTCAGTGGCAAACCCCCCACCATTCCGTGCAGGGGTTTCCAGCTTCACATTGTCAAATGTGTGGAGCCTGTCAGACAGAACACAATTGCCTTTCCTAGCCTGTATTTTTTGTGGGTTTATGCCACAAATCACAACAAAAGGCAGCACGCAGCAGCGTGAACCACGAGGAGACCTCTTTGTTGTATGGTTTGTGTTTCTGTTCGACATGACATGGTTGAGGGAGAAAATAAATGCACACTGCACAAACCTTACCCGAGTATCCCATAAAACACGTTTTCAGATCGGGACAAAATAGAAAAGTTATTACTTTGCCAGTTTTTCAGGTTTATTCAACCAAACTTTCATGCCTTCAGATCACAGAGGGGGAAAGCGGGACATCCAAGGCTCTTCCTACTGATTCATCTCGAGAGCATCCACCCAGACCCATGAGCAGACAGAAGCTGCCCCAGGAGGTATTTCCGCAGCCCTTTGGAAGACACCAGCTCTAGAAGAAAGCTGATTTACCAAGAAATCACCTGGCAGCCAGCACAGGGCTTGGTGCACAGGTCTCCCAGAGAGCAACTTCTCCTCACGAGCAGGTCTGTGCTGTATGAGCAGCTCTTTCAGGGAGGGGGGATTGGGACTAGATAAGGGAGAACTGCTTTACAGCAACCTTACTGACGCTACCTGAGGTTAGAGGTTCCCAGGTACCCCGTGCGAGTTGAAAGCATGCAAATGTTCACTGGCCCAGGTTATCCACTCACCTTTCATAGAATCCTAGACTGGTTCGGGTTGGAAGGGACCTTAAAGCTCATTCAGTTCCACTGCCACGGGCAGGGACACCTTCCACTAGAGCAGGTTGCTCCAAGCCCCTGTGTCCAACCTGGCGGATGGGGCAGCCACAGATTTTTTTGGCAACCCAGCGATTACACATTGAGGAGCACCCAACACCTGCATCCCTGGACAACAGCATCCCAGGCCAACGCCTGAGCAGTCGATGGGAAGTACTTCCTCTGGTGTGCTGCTTGCTTAATTGCTAGTGTTGCTTCTCCAATCCTATAATCATCATTTTGAACTTGCACCATCTCAGCCAAATGCTTCTCATCCCGTCTCTCTCAGACAATAGATGGCCAATTAGTCTGCAGCAAGTATTTAGACTGAATGAAGATAGGGAACTGGTAAACTGAAACAGTCGCCTGGCTGATTGCACAGCCACAGGGAATCACGTAGCTGCGGGACCTCACAGAGCCTCACAAAAGCCCCACAGCTCCATGGAATCACCCACAGGGGCTCAGCGCTCGTCAGCCACAGTGTATTTCTTACTGCCTGTTTTCACCCTTTGCAGATGTCGTTTTCCAGCAGGCACCCCCAGCAGTGTGATAAGGGGTGATGTAAGGAGTGATACAGTCACGGGGTGTTCCTGGGAATTGATTTCTTGAACTCTTCTGCGTTTCAGCAGCTCCCTATGAATGTGTTAGAGACTCTGCTGGCGTCAACTGACGTGGCTCAGCGGAGGGAATCAACTCAGCTGTATCTTGGCACAACAAATACCTTACCAGGAATCACATCTGTCTTTCAGGTAAATGAACGATCTGTTCTGTGTAATTCATTTCCATTTGTCAGCAGTGCAAACGTAAAAAGTGTTAAAATAATTACCTGCCTATGACAAATATAATTGTGAATATCTTCATTAAAGACACTAAAGTGAACCATTTTCATAGAATCACAGAATCATAGAATAGTTAGGGTTGTAAAGGACCTCAGGATCATCTAGTTCCAACCCCCCTGCCATGGGCAGGGACACCTCACACTGAACCATCCCACTCAAGGCTTCATCCAACCTGGCCTTGAACACTGCCAGGGATGGAGCATTCACAACCTCTCTGGGCAACCCATTCCAGTGCCTCACCACCCTAACAGGAAAGAATTTCCTCCTTATATCCAATCTAAACTTCCCCTAACCAGTATGAAATGTTAAAAGGAAACTTTTCAGCTTAGTGATGTTTAAAATGTATTTTTAGTTCCCATTGCTTACTATAAAGTTGTTACAAAGTGAAAAACAGCTTAATCTAATTTACACACAAAACTAATTCCTAAAAGCAGTTTGAGACTAGTTCTAGCATATGCACTGAACAGTGACTTTAGTATCACATATGAGTGCTAAACAGTCCTTTTTTCTTAGGAAGTTCTTCTCTCTGAGGGTGGTGAGATGCTGGAACAGGTTGTGGACCAGGCTTGGAGCAAGCTGCTCTAGTGGAAGGTGTCCCTGCCCATGGCAGGGTCTTGGAACTGGATGAGCTTTAAGGTCCCTTCCAACCCAAGCCATTCTATGGTTCTCTGATAGGAGGCTGAGCACTCACAGTAATGCAGCTGGACTGCCCTTAGAAATAAGCTCTGTTCCAAATAATTGAGGTCAGTAATGGAGCAAAGTGTGTCTAATAAATGATGGGCACAAGTAGGACACAAATGTAGCGAAACCCCACAGATGACTATGCAGCTAGACAACAGAAGATAAGCATTTCTGGGAAGCAGTTTCTGGGATACAGGCTTCTGAAAGTGAGAGCAGGACAATGAAGTAGAATCCCAAAGTCCTTTATCTGAGTTACCAGCTTTGGGAAAATAGAAGGGAAAGTGATGGAGCCAGGCTTCAGTAAGCACCAAAAGACGTGTTTGGTCTGTGGAACCAGGGAATAAGTGTTGTTACTCCTCTAAATTCAACACATTTTGAGAAGATAAATCTGTCCATGTCAGTTACTAACATATCTCTAACTTTGAGGTTAAGTGTACACAGTATGGTTGTTTTCATCAGGTGTGCTGCTGTGTGTTGTGACTACACTCCAGTGTTCCATTCTCCAAATCCTCTCGATCACCCTACCAAATAAACTGCAGTGCCTCACTTTGTCACCGGACTGATGTGCACTGATAGAGAGTGGCCATGCATTTAACTACAGAGGTGGACGTCTTCCCATGTTGGGTGAAATAGCTTCATGGCAGTAGCCAGTATTTGAAGAAACACCCCTAAAAATGCCATGTCCCAGCCAAAGGTCAAAGCGATGTGTGAAAAACGCTCAAATTAGTCCCGCAAAGTCCATCAGAGGATTCCCTTTTTTAGGCATCCGTGCTTATGGAAGATTGGAGCCATGGCTTATGATTCTCTGAAACAACTTTTAGACTTGGGAGGCATGTTGAGTCTTTAGGAAAGTCAGTGGGAAGGGCAGCGTCATCTGATTGCCCTGTTTGCAGCATATTGTCTTTCAGACCAATCAATCTCTTGCGAGTACAAGAGCAGAGCTGTCCCCAGGCAGCAGAAGGTAACACTCGAATGGACACAATGGAAGCCTGCTTTCAGTCAGGATGATTTACTGTTGTCACAAATGGTGAGAACACCATTTGTACAACCAAGGAACCTGACAGTTACAGTTTTGCTTCTCTGCCCAAGATTATGCAAGGCAGAGAATGTTTCTGTATCACAGCTAATATAAAGGAAACAAATCGCACATTTTTAATGTGCCAGAAATGGATAGGCAATTCAATAGCTGCGGATCCAGTTCCTTCTGATTGTCAGTTTCTACTCTATCCCCAGATTTTGTTTGATGGTTCGAAAGAGCACTGTACCAATTTCCTCCCAGTTTAAAGGGTCCTGGCTGCGTGCTTGCTTCCCCCATAATGTGTTTCATGAGCACAGTGATGTCTCCAAGCAGTATATGAAATCAGAATAAACCAGGATGACCCATTTTAGGTCATCTGCTGTAGTCTCCTGATTGCAAGAGCAATTACTGTACCTGTAGTGGGCCTTTTCTTGGTATGGGGCTGAATGTCGTGGCCAGGGGAAACATCACTTGTTCTCTTCAGGGAGCAGCCTAGTATGGTCTGCTATACATGAAGCTCCTGCACAGGTCTCTTGAACTGCCTCATCTTATTCTGTTATGCTATTACAGCTTGTGGCCCTTTATTAACCACCCTAAACAATTTCCTCCCTTTTCACATGGGTGTAACTTGAGATGGGAGTGTTTTGTTGGCCGAAGCAAAACCGTGGCACCAGGACCGAAACTGGAGCCCATTGCTGAGAATGAGGGACAGTGTTTTAAAAGCAAGGTTGGCACTAACCACTGGGAAGTGTCACAATCACTCCTCTGTGTGTTTCTTCTTAATACCTGTGGTGCAGGATGGTCACAGAAAACACGCCAGTGGGCCCATTGGCTCTGAAAAGGCAGCTTCTTTGGGGTGAATACTTTTTGAATTCATGGAATTCCATGAAAATGTTTGCAAAAAAGAAAAAAAAAAAAAAAAAACCAAAAAACAGAAGTTCTGGCAGCTTCAAAGCATCCAGGGGGTTATATTTTTAGAGCAAAACGTTTTAATTTCTAAATCACTCTGGTTTTGATTGAAGTTCGCATAGAGTACAGGGTTACAGAAACTAAAAGGTGGTGTCCTCAAACATTTCAATTCACAATTCAATTCATTTTTCTCTTAGAATTGTTTTGTCTGGTTGATTTTTTTTAAGGGATTTCAAAGTGTTCAGGTTGCATTCCTGATCAGAAATCCCTAAAACAGTCATGAAAGTGAATTGTTATCCTCTGCACAGCTGATGCACTCCCTCATGCTCATGGCATGCTGAAGTGCATTAAGAGAGCATGTTCCCTTCTTACTCAGAATACCTTTTTTAACTTGAAATCTCTTTGTCAGTGTTTTCGTTAATGAAGTGCCCAGTTTCCAACATCATGGTCCAAGTATAACCAAGTGCTCAACAAGTGCTGACCGCTTCGGAGCTGTGGTTCATTTAGAGTACATCAGATTTTGCAACGATGCTGTATGGCCACACTATCATTAATAATTATTCTAGTGTATCACAATAGAGTCTCGTGTCCTTAATTGCTTGATTTGAATAGGAACTGCTCAGTTACAGAGCGCAAAACAGTTTCTCTTCTGTGAATGAGTACAAAGGAGAGCGAATGAGTGAAGTCAGGGTTAAGATTGACAGGATCAGGCTGATACAAGCCATGGGTACATGCTGTGCTTTGCAGGTTTCTCTGCCCTAAGGAATAGCTGTGAATTCGATTGGTTTTCCCAAAATCCGTTTCTTAAGATCTTACCTAATCTTTTTCTTGATTTCTCCAGGTTTATCTGTCTCATGCTGACACCTGCAATACCTCTCAAATTAATGTTTGCTGGCGAATTTGTGAGCATGTTATTTAACAGCTCCTCTTTGGAAAGTAAGGAAGCAATCAAATATAACACTATTGTACTACAGTTGGAGAAGAAGATTCCTTAGAGAGACAGGAAGGAAAAAAGAAAGGGAAAGCCAAAGCAGGGAGAAGGACGCTACACGAAATAGAGGGAGACAGAAGAATAAGAAAACTGCCTTTGATGAAGGCTGGATTTGGGTTTGAATTTTCATGTAGTCTGGACTTCTTTCATCAGCTTCTTTGAAGCTGATTCTTGATCTGCTTGTTAGAGAGAAGCAAACCCCTGAACTTCATTCATTTGTAAAGCCAAATGCTGAAACAAACTTCTTTCTTGATTTGAGGACATTCCACTCAGGGAAATGGAGCTATTTTTAAACCCATGCCAGTAATCAGCTTCCTAGTGAAGTAAAGTCTAGTATTATGTGGAGGGAAAGAATGGTGATGGATGGGATACTGGGAAATGCAGGTGGATAGCAGAGAACAGAAGTGAATGTGGGGAACCCTGCAGCACCACCCCCCCACCCCCCCCACCGCACACACACACCCCCCCCCCCCCCGAACACTCCTGCTCTAGGACCTGAACCCACCCTGCACTAGGAGGAAAAGGGTAAGTCCTTCTTTGGCTGTCCTCTTCAGTACATTGTCCTGTGATCTGGGATGTGGGGAACGCTGGAAGGGATTCAAAACCAGACCTGAGGACAGAAGTCCAGACTCGGGGAATCTAGCATACGCAGGGGCGGATGGGCTGTAAGCAGCTCGCTGTGAAGCATGAGAAACTCCTTAAGTGCTAATAGCTTCTAAAAAGCTAATGGCTTCACAGGGCTGGAAGAGAAGAGCGTGCTCGAAATTTTCTCAGGCAGGGTTATGCGTATCCTGATAGGAAGCGAAGAGGAGGGCGAAAAGGACAGACCCATCATTTTGTTCTTAGGCATTTCTTGTAATCTACGTAGAACCATAATTTCTGAGGATTCTCTCACTCTTGATAGCTTCATCTTCCAAATACTTCAATGAGTGGTGACAACCCCCTTCCACAAAACAATGGAGAACGCAGGGCTTCAGAGTCACAGGGCTCCCTTTACTTCATTTCAGTAGTACTGTTGTTAGAAGTAACTACAAGCACTTAAGGAACTTCTAAGATCTATAGAAAAAAAGTCCCTATTGAAAACATTACTTTGCTGAAAAGATTTGCTAACATATGGTTAAGATTGCTCACTTGCTTCCTGAAAGTTGAGCTCAGCATAATTCAAACCACTGACAAACCAGGAAATACAGGGGAGAATGAAGCAATATTAACTCCAACCTTTACAGCAAAGCCTCTGTATGTCTGTAATGGAAATAATCCACCTTTTCAGTGAGTGTCTTTCAGAGAACATAGTATGGAACCACTACAGCACAAGCACATATTCTCTTTGGAGAAGTGGGCTGTATTTACAGTGATGCTTCCTTTACATGCATACTCTGACCCAATTCCCTAGCAACAATTCCATAAGAAGTAAACTGTACCTTTTCCACTTCTCACCAATATTTAGTCATATATATATTATTAAAACCAGTGAATATTTTCTCTACTTCACTTTGCACAAGTGCCAGTGGCTAAAACATGTCTTCCAGCACTGATTCAATGCACAGAATGCAGTGATGAAAAGAGGTATGCAGCTATCTCAGGGTATAAGAATACAAATATATATATGTATCTATATTGGGGGCTGTGGGGCTGAGGTCCCACCTGAGAGGTATGGCCTCCCATCTTCCTTACGGTCACAAGTTACTGAAGTCTTGTACCATTTGACAGAACAATACTCAGAACTGCAGTTTCCTCTTCCTATTGCCAGCTCCCCAGAGGGAAAAATAAAGGTTGCCTGAATGTTGCCACTGTATTTCCTGGCTTCCAAAAGTCTCAATTTTGCTGAAGCCGGTATTTTATAAGGGCTCAGCCACTGCGAGGAAATCCTAACTCTGCATTAATTAAGGGGTTTTGTCAGTCAGTAACAACGAAAGATGCTTTAAGGACCTGAAATTTGCTCTTTCCTCAATCATCAAAACACGGCTTGAGAAAGCATCTTTGCTATGTGTTGGTCTGTGGGGTTCCGGATGCGTTAAAACCCCTGAAGTTTCTAGTAAGGACTAGATGCATGAGGGAATGGTAGGTGCTTTTTGTCTCTGGGGGTGTGTGTGGCATGGTTTGGGTTTGAACATTTTCCTGCTGACTGACTCGATGGGATTCACCACTGGTTTGCTATTTTCTGTATTCCTTTCTCAGGTTCTGTTTTTAATGGCAGTTGGGAAGCAGTGAGCCAAGGATGAGCAGGCTACTTAAGCAGGTATATATAAAGAAACCAGCTTTTTAAAATGTGTATGTAACTGTTGGAAGCTGCAGACACTGCACCAGTTTTTAACAGAGCTCAGCTTCTATTGTTTTTGGGGGAAAAAAAAAAGGTAGTTATCCCAAAATACTCAGTGGATCTCACTGGCACATTTTACAACTGGATTTTCGGGAGTACCTGAGTGGGCTGTTTGTGTGGTACATGGCCACCTTTTAAAACTCTGATCCCAGCTGCATATGCATGAAAGACTGAGTGAAGCTGAAGTTTTGACCTAGGACTACAGGTAATCTAACCCTTTAGTCCACGATCTGCCAAAACTCAGCCATGAACTCATCACTTGCTTTTTCAATTCTACATCTCTAAAATAGGATGGAAATGCTGTGAACGTCAGTAATGTTGACAGGATATGACATAGACATTTGTCATATAGACATATGTCTATGACATAGACATACATAGAGACTTCACCCCCAGGTGAAGGATCAGTGGTGTCAGTGGAAATAGGGGATGCACACCTCACCTCCATCACCTGTATACCACAGCTGTCTCTTAAAGGTGGCTGTAACCTTCCTGACCTTCCCATTCCATACCCTGAAAACCCTCCTCCTAGGATGGCTGGGAAAAGCTGTGGTAATGAGGGCAAAGAAAAGATATTTTTAAGGTCAATTCAAGCAATACACGTTTTAAAGAATAACACGAAGAAAGGTTTTCAATTGGAAAACTGGTATCATGCCAACTTCGGAATGACAAATCACCTCCGCAGTTCACGTATTCGTGAATATGCATGGAGTGTACTGCTACCAAGTGCACTGCTCCTTACACCCATTAAACCATCATCGGAAAGTGACAGTTGATGCTGCGCAATATCAAGAGCTCAAGGAGATAAAACGGATGTAGGCTTTACCTTATAGTAATAGACTTTGACAAAAATCCAGTGGCGGCATGAGTCAGCCCAGTAGCATCAGCTTCTGTGATGTCTGAATTTGGTCAGTGGATAAATCCAAACAAAGCAGGCCTTGCTTTAGAAATAAATTTGACATGGCCTTTGTGCTGTTGAGCAGTGCAAGAGAGGAACAAAAGGATTTCAGGCACAGACAACTCCAACGTTCCCCTGAGGAAGATTTCTGTGGCAACCAGTGATTAAGTGTGATTGGAACCAGGCAAAATATTCTCAGAGCGCGGTTTCTTCCCGTGTCAGAATGGGCTTGGTTTTTGAATTCACAGATTCTTAAAGGCAACTGGACTTCTTCGCACGTGCCCCAGTTTGTGCCCCTTCCTTTCCCAGGAATACGTAATATGATCATTCATCCATTGGAATGACTGCCAAAATGCTGGGAGTAGTGGTTGTAAATCTTTTCAGTTTCAGGCGTGATGAGTTGTGCTAGATTTGTCTGTTGGCTTCAGACAAATCCCAGTTCCCGTACTGGTCATCCTGCTTCACATTCTCCGAAAAGCCAGTAGAAAATTCTGCTGAATGTTTTCAGACAGGGAACTGCACTCTGTGTGGTCCTCTAGCTGCAAAAGATGAAGAAGTTGCTGCTTCCTGTGTGTGGATCTCTAGTATCTTACTGACCGCGAGAAACCCAAAGAGACAGACAGGAACTTAGAACATACGCATTGGCAGAATGCGTAGTAAAGACACCAGAGGAAAGTAATGTAGGCCACCTTCCCCTAAGATAGTAACGCTGCATAATTACGAACGACCTTACAGAGTACTCCAAAAGCAGACAGCTTTGACCGAGTTAATAACCTCAAGTCCTTTCCTGGCAGTAGAGCTTGATGTAGCATAGTTAGGTAGAAGTCAGTTTTGTGCGTCCGCATGCATTGGCGCTGCATTAACACAAGGGCTGCATAATGATATCTTCGCTAATTTATTGTTGACACAGTGATTCAGTAGTTTGTTACGTTGTGCAGTTCTCAAATGGTGATCTGCGGTAACCAAAACCCTTCAATCTCTTTCGCATCACCTATACAAACCTGGACTCACCCCCAGACAGCTCTGCTCCCAGGTTAGGGGCCTGATGCAGCCATCCTTTCAAAGGAGGATGGAAAACAGTTAAGTGCAAAAAGCACTAGCAGAACCACAAGAGGAACGCTTATGCTAATGGAAGCTTTTATGCAAGTGCCTTGCCACCTGTCTGACTGACTGCGGGATGCCAGCCTTTGTGCTCTGCTGGGGTATGCCTAGGAACATTTTAATGGGAAGTGGCCTGGTTTTTAAAGAGCCATCATAATGAGGGAATATTCTGTTTAAAAACAAAACACACTCGACCATGCTACAGAATATCCATGCAAAGGGAACAAAGCATTTCCAGGTGTGGCTCTGTATGTGTGTGTTTTCATAGCAAGGTCTTTTTTTCAAGAATCACGTTTTTCTACCATATTGTTTCTGTTAAGAACCTGGAGAGGTTTATTCCTCCTCTAAATCAGTGCTCCGGAGTCGTAATTTCGTAAGTGCTAACTTGGTTTGGTTGCATTCAAATTTTCGCCCTCCTGATTGTGAAGGGAAGGTGAACTGTAAAGTTTTAAACGCTAGAGGCATCTTCAGCGGGTATAGGGATGGAAGTCTGGGGTCTGACTCCCGGTTGCTGATTGTTGGGGTTAGAAGTACTATTAGCCTTAAGACTAGAAGGCTTAAAAACATTGGCCTGATGCCAGTGCTTATATATGCCAAACCCTCATATAGGGGTTTGAACAGGATATTTTCTTCCATTCTTCCTTCCCCATTCCCTATACTAGTACCAAATTACATATATTGCTTCAGATTTACCAACATTTCCCAATCTGGATTAATTTACATTTGGAGAGAGGGTGTGAATTAAACTGTTATAAAAGGCTTAGATGCAGTGCCAACTTGTTACTATGCTCTTTCAAGCATCAAATGCTTTTTCTATTAAGGAAGCTCTCACAGAATTTCTCACATCTGGAAATCTCTCTCATTGCACAGCTTATTTATCAAAACCGAAAGAAAACATCCACAAAGACACTCATAATAGTACAACTTTTGGAGACCTTGCTGCAGTTGGAGGCCTTGTATTATGGCCTACAGTAAGATGTCTTCTTTGAGGAGGCTTCAGTGTAAGAAAAATCTATCTGCCACAGGGATGCAGAATGCAAAAGGAGAGTGAGAACCAACAAGGAGAAAAGCAAAGGACAGAAGAGTGCCCACCAAGCTTACAGCTGATGCAGTCAGAACTCACAGCCTGCAGTTAACAGTTCAAAGTGAGAAGACGATGGGCCTGACACCACTTCTTAATCCACTAAATACTGCGAGGATGACTTCAGCTTCCATGCTACGTTTTACATGGCACCTAGTAGACAGCTATGCCTAGGAGAGAAAATGAAGCCCTTCCTTGTTTTCTGATGGGTTTCTCCTTGAATTTTCTCATATATCAAATGTCTACAGACATACCATTCCATTTCTTGCCAAGGGATATGATGTAATTGTTGGTTGCAAACCTCACATTCAAGCACGTTCTAATTAAAACACCAAAGCATTGGATGAGGCCGATTCAAATTTGGCTGTGTAAAGGATGGTCTCATTCTTGCTGTTATTGATACTTGTATCAGAGCCACGTCAGTTGCTAAGGATTTTGCTAGCAAGTTGTGTTCAAGGCCCATTTTTAAGTTCTTCCTGCCAGCATTCACAGAAACCTGTCCCTTATATATTATCTTAATCAGTCTCTGATGATTTTTGTAGGCTCTGTAAAAATTACTCAGTGATCACAGATTTCCCAGTGATTGCAATTTCCATCCTGAAGCACATCCTGGCACTTTAGTATATTCATCTACTTGTGATCTTTAGCTTGTCCTAACCTTCAGCTCACTGCCATCGGGATAAGCACACTGCTCCAAGCTATAGAATACAGGAAGGAGCTTAGAGGCAAGATCTTTGGTTTCTCTCCAATGGGCCTGCAGAAGCAGAAGGGACTCGGAACTTTGAGGGCAATTGTTGGTGATTTATTTTTCTCCTTTGTTCATCCTCCCCAATGAACAGCTACAAGAAACTTAAAAGTCCTGCATTCCTCCTTTACCACATTTCTTCTGTCATCCTCTCTTTACCAGATTTCTCCTGTCCTTCAGGGCTATGTGATTGGTATTGTGTGGTAGCTACAGAGTACAACCCATCTCCCACATCACCAGTACCAGCGTCAGTGAGCCTAATGCTGTCAGCAGAGATCCTAGTCTCTCTTCCCACCAGTTCAATAGCTTCCCTACTTTTCTCTTAGACTCTGCTGTGTGGCGAGAGAGTCATGTATATGCATCAGCTTATAACTCATCAAATGTGACTAATAGTTGTATGGTGCTTAATGCATGAGATAAACGTGAACTGACGTGAACTGAAATGTCAGGAAGTCAGCAGGCAGCAGGTTTTAAACAAACAGAAAACAATTGCTTTAATATGGTGCTTAATACTGTTGTAGGATTCCGTTGTTGTGGCAGCAAAAATAGGCTTTAAAAAGATTGGGAAGATTTGTGGAGGATGATTCCATCCTTGCCTATTAAATATGATGATCCGAATGCATCCTCTGACTCAGGAAACCACACAACTTTGCCAAAAGGTGCCTCAGTGTTCTAGGAGGAGAGACACTCTTCAGAGAGAAACATTCCATGAGCACCGACCTTGGTGGTAAGATGTTGAGCTAGCTGACCTTTGGTATGGAATGAACGCTCTTGTATTTTTCCTTAAAGGTCTGCATTTAGCTAATAAATCATTTATAGTGAGTAATCATGTGCCATATAGGGGCTCATCTGTAAGGACTTGTACAGTTCTGCTGAATTTACTACTTGCAACCAGTAGGATATTGCTGAACCATATGCAATTAAATATATATATGGTTCTACTAATTGGGGGGTTACCTAGCATACAGACAGTACCCATTCTTCTCTGCCATGGATCACCAAGTAAAAATGGAAACTCATAAACAATGGGAATCTGTACACACTGTGCTTGCAATGCTTCTGAGTCTGCAGTACGGAATGCAGGCTACAGAGAGAGAGAAAACACTGGTGTGCTGCTGCACCTCCTGACGTAACTCCCAACAGAACTGGCTATTCTCATAGCCATAAAACAGTCACTGAAAAACAAAATCCTACTTTATCCGGTGATTGCATATCCTATGCAGCCATACTGCAGCTGAGGTGAGGCTCACGCAGTCGGTTTGGAAAGAGTCTCAAACGCCAGCTCCTCTGAGCAAGAGACTGCGTTCACTCCTGCTCAGCCTGGCAGGCTCAGAGCACTCCTGGAACACAGAGGTTAAATTTCCCACTCCAAACAATCCCACCCAAGAGACTGCCCTGAAGCTTTTGACAGGGAGAGGATTTGATTAGAGTGTGATTTCCATGGTACATTGCAATATTCAGTGTAAGAGACCACAATGTATGCTTTGTTATTCATGGTCCGGGTTTGCTTAGTCAACTTTTCAGATGATCCCTAAGTACAGAAAGGGTGAAGGCACCAGAGGCGGAGGAGAGGCTTTGCTGAGCAGGTTTGAATGTCATAAATGCACAGTTACGGCTTAGTAATTGTATCGCAGTTGACAGATGCTGCAGCAGTCACATGATTAGAACATAACCTCATCTTTCGGCTTTCTCCCCTCCTCCCCCTGCGATGAAGGCAGTGCTGGCACTAAATAAGCAGAAGGCATTTCCAGAAGGCTAGTTTGTAAGTTACTTAAAGGAGAAGCCTGAATTTGGACACAGAGATGTACTTTGCACCAACTATTAAGCAGCTGCTCAACAGCAGCAGTGAAGCAGAACTCTTTTTCCGCGTGGGAAGCACACTACAGTCGCTATTAGGGTAAAAATACTGAATCCCAAGTCATATGGGCTCAGATCATCCCTTCCCAAGGAAAAATCTGCAGGAGGGAAGACATGCCTCCATGACCCATTCACAGCATTACCCTGCACACAGTGGGGCTGCTGCGAGCTCAGATGTCCTCCAGGGATCTGTGAGAGGATGCTGCAGCAATGAGGAGGTCTTCTCTGCCCTGCCACTGCCCCAGAAGCGACTCTGGGTGCTCTGGCAGGGTGATTTCACAGAAGGATGGAACAGCCTGGAATGATACATAATTTCCTGGAGATTTTCCAGGGGTACTGAGTGTCCTCCGAAGCCTGTCCACTCCTTTATGAATAGGTTTTGGATTACGCAAGTCCCAGGAGGGTCCTGGGAGGAAGGCATGGGATGATGCTCTCTCAACACCTGAACACCTTTTTGGCCTGCAGGGGAACCCCACATTGGAAATATATAAAGGTGCAGTCAGCCCCATGGGGATCGTTTCCTATCACAGCACTGTTACACAGGGACCGAAGCTGAGGCTGGCTGAGTGTTAAAAGCCCTGAATTAAAATCCCAGCTTTGGCACTGACCCCCACGGCAAGTTATGCCATGCATGAAATGACAATAGCAGTTACTTGCTGAGTTATGCTAATGGAAAGTGTTCTGAAAGTGCGGAGGGTTTTGTATTAGGTAGTTTTCTCAGTAATGCATCTGCAATTTGCAGCTATTCATAGACTACAGACCTGAAACTTACCAATACAGCTTCAGTGCTGTTCAAAAGATGAGACTTTTCTGCACATCTCTAGATCTTCTTTTCGACTGATGTTGTTTGTCTCCTCTTTGGATTGAAATGTGGCACAGCTACCAATTGCAGTGGTAATGCTTTGGAGCAGGAAGATCCCAGTTACCCTTGTGAATGCTGACAGCGTACCAGAACAGGATGGGATTTCTCTGCTTTTGATACACAAGGGTTGCACTCGTGTTTGGGTTTCAGCACCACGAAAGCCCTTGCCTGAAAAGCTCTGACTGGTTACAGCATCCATTGCTTTGATTATCCCAAAATCGCATTCCCGAGAAAGCCAGCAGCTCAGTGGCCTGCTGCCTGTGCCCTGCTTTGTCAATGACTTTGCTGAAGACCTTCGTAAGATTCTTTAGTTTCTCAAATGAAATAAAACTGAAAACCTGGGGACAAGAAGAGCTCTGTACGTATGAGATAGGTGTTTACTTGACCATAAGCAAGGGTCTTCTAGTCCTTTGGTGCATGGCTGCCTGACTGCATCCCCAGCAAGCACAGTGCCTCCCCTCCATGGCACTCGAGACCGCTCCGCGGGGTTCAGGCTCTGCACATCACCGCGGTGTTTTGGCTTGGCTTCCTTTGTCCTTTCCCCCTTCCTAAACTTCTAAGGAAGAAAACCAGCTTGTTTCTTGCTGTGTTCTGTGCCGGGTCCGTGACTGTGATGGAGAGGGGCTGGGCACAAGGGCAGGTGGGAGGCCACGTTTGGCCTTGAGTTGTGTCTAGGACCTGAAGAGCAGCTGCAGTTACTGTGTGCACCCCAAGGAGCTGCCCTGCGGCGGGGCCCACACAGCCCTCACCACAGCCATGGCGCTGCCAGAGACCCAGGCTTTCACATCCGAGGCTCTCTCAGCCAGCACTCCCAGTCGGGAGGCCTTGCCGAGGCAGAGGGGAAGCTGCCCGTGTTAAAATGAGCAGGCCTAGCAATACCGCAGGGGTCAGTGAGGCGCCCCTGCAGGGGCAGCCATGTTGGGTGCCACCGGCACGGCGCCATCTTGTCATCCCCAAAGGCTGATGCCAGGAGATGGCGGCGGGGACAGGGTGTCCCGACGAGCCCCAGCTCCTTCCCAGCGTATCGGGGTGCACCTTCCCAATGGAAACCACGACAGCAGCAGAGGACCACGGCACACACTGCAACAGGTCGCTGAACAGGTAAAATATCGTGGGGATAAATGGTTTGGGTTGGAAGGGACCTTAAAACTCACCCAGTTCCAACCTCTGCCACGGGCAGGGACCCCTTCCACTAGCGCAGCTTGCTCCAAGCCCCTGTGTCCAACCTGGCCTTGAGCACTGCCAGGGATGGGGCAGCCACAGCTGCTCTGGGCATTATTCCTGTTCAGGGTGAGCTTCCACCTAACTCCTGAGCACACATGGCTGAAAATGTAGCTCCCAGCATTCCACCAGGATTTAAAATGCTCAGGCACCTTTCCTCACCTAGATGCTGACCTGTTACAATGTGTTTTCTGGTAAAATGCTGAACTGCAAGTGAGTATTTGGGAAAACCCTGCTGCCCAGCTCCATCACTCCTCACGCGGTGGCAGTGGTCAGTGGTGACCCCTGAGGCTGCTTGCGAAAGCTGATTTAGCGCTGGGTTTGAATGCACCTCCCCTCTGCCAGGCTCCACCGCCAGAGAGCAGGCACCGAGCAGCCCAGGTAACACTGGGGAGAAAGCTCGCACACCTGAGGGCTTACACAGCCCTTGGAGCTGGATTGGAACAGAATGAGATTGGCTGGGAGGAGGGGGGATAGCAAAGTGGGGTCAGTCACATTGCAGGTATTGAACTGGTTGTCACGGCGTCATCCTCTGGGGAGTCTCACTTTGTCCCCCTTCTTGCTGAAACTCCTGAAGGAATGTTAGAGAAGAGATTCAGAGCGGCCCTGCGGAGAAGGACTTGGGGGTGCTGGTTGATGAGAAAATGAACAAGAGCCAGCTTCAGTGTGCGTTCACAGCCCAGAAACCAACCGTATCCTGGGCTGCATCAAAAGGAGCGTGACCAGCAGGTTGAAGGAGGTGATCCTGCCCTTCTACTCTGCTCTTGTGAGATCTCACCTGGAGTATTGTGTGCAGTTCTGGTGTCCTCAACATAAAAAGGACATGGAACTGCTGGAACAAGTCCAGAGGAGGCCACGAGGATGATCAGGGGACTGGAGCACCTCCCGTATGAAGACAGGCTGAGGAAGTTGGGGCTGTTCAGCCTGGAGAAGGGAAGGCTGCGTGGAGACATCATAGCAGCCTTCCAGTACCTGAAGGGGGCCTATAGGGATGCTGGGGAGGGACTCTTCATTAGGGACTGTAGTGACAGGACAAGATGTAACGGGTTAAAACTTAAACAGGGGAAGTTTAGACTGGATATAAGGAAGAAGGTCTCTACTGTGAGGGTGGTGAGGCACTGGAATGGGTTGCCCAAGGAAGTTGTGAATGCTCCATCCCTGGCAGTGTTCAAGGCCAGGCTGGACAGAGCCTTGGGTGGGATGGTTCAGTGTGAGGTGTCCCTGCCCATGGCAGGGGTGTTGGAACTGGATGATCTTGAGGTCCTTTCCAACCCTAACTATTCTATGATTCTGTGATTTTATGTTATTGAGGACTTTCTGCAACCCGCAGTCCTGTATCACTGAATGAAAAGCTTCAGAAACACTGATCAAAACATCTACTAGGCTTCCACAGGTTTATGTCGTACATTGAAGTGCCCATAAACATTTGAAATTCCAGCTCTTAGTGTTTAGTTCATTTTTTCCCTTAATTTTCTAAGCACTGGTAAATTACGTAGTTATCAAATTATTGCTATTTAGTAAATTGCTGTTAGGGTGAAAGGATCAAACAATCTAACACATACTCTCCTCCATTCACTTAATACTTTTAACTTGAAAGTAGTTAAAAATCACTTTTAGGTGGCTCTGTGTGAGCCCACATAAGCCATGATCATTTGGGAATGAAGAAAGCTCATTTTTGCAGGTTTACAGTAAGGCTACATGGTTTGAGTGCAGACTATCCATGGGTTTGTATGAGTTATACACCAGACACCCCCCACAGCCAGTCTAGGTGAGGAGCTTAATTTATTGGTGAAGGGCTTCATAGTATGCCCCCTTAAAAATGTTATGTGTCACTGTAACTGAAATCTTATTCTGGGGGTAGATTAAATGACAGAATCGTAGACAGTTTGTCTAGGGCTTAACAATTTTCTCTTTTGAGAAGAGAACTGGGAATTAAATTAAGCTTCTAAACTCTGCTTTTCTGTTCACAATCTGCTTAATCAAAGCAGGAGATCCTCCTGAACATGTCAATGCCCAAGTTGCTGGTAGGAGTCCCTGATAGATTTTTCTTTTAAATTTAGCTGAACCCAGAATAGTAACTCTTACATAACATATACACAGCAAATATGGGACTTGCTATAATTTCAGTGAGAGACTGCGGATTTCCTGCCTTGCAGGATAACTAAAGCGGACAGCATTAGAGTCATGCCTCGTACAAAAACACTTGAGCAAATAAGCTTCTTCTGACAAAGCAAAGGATAATGTTTCCCTTAGGTTTCAGAATATAGTTGACAACCAAATGGACTGTAATGGATCCTAGCTCCTCTCATGTCTCTGTGAGTGGCATTGTGGCCTCTGTTTACCCCCAAACATACAGGTGTGCTAGACTCCATGTTCCTGAGGATAAAGAGGGACAGCAAGGCAAGAATTTGCATGCCATTGAGGACAGGCCATTGGTGCTACTTGGGAAGAGGAGTTCTTAGACAAATGCGATCTCTGCTTATTTACAGCTATCAGTAGAACATATACTCCTCCATGCAGCCTGTGCCACTGATTTGAGACCTTTAAGGAGTAAAGAACAGGAATTAGAACTTTCTGGCATAGTATGTTTGGCAAGGGATCTGGCAGAAGGAATGAAATAGATCTTTAATCCATTTTCACACAGACACACTTCCTGTTTTCTCACCTTCTGTTTCCCATAGCTTGATGCTTCTCAGAGAACTGCAGGGCAATTGCAAAGCCCCACACTGTATTTGTGTGTCACAACTGGAGCTCAATCCCTGCTATGTTTCAGGAGTGAATCCATGATGTATTGTGTCCTCCAAGTGCTCTCTCTTTCAGGCTGACAGCCTTTGAAGGCTGTAACTTACTGAGCTGGGTAGGAGTCAACTGTTCTGGTAGGCAGGACGCCCGGGTACTGCAGCCTCCCAGAGTCACTATTAGAGGAAGCAGAAAGGACCTTCACTGTGCCTAGTCAGATGGCAGTAGGCATGTGGACTCCTGAACAGGATTTCATTTCACTGGGGTCCACAGATACAGTGTCTCAGAACTGCTGGCACCTTGCACACAGTGTACAGGCTGGAGAGTATTTGTCCCTGTGTCATTTGATGAGATTATTTATGCTGAAGAATTTGCTTAGCTAAGAAACCTGGGTGGAAACAAAGTCAGACAAGCAATTCCCCCCACACTCAGAGGCTGATGGAGATCAATCATACTGACCTACAGTCCCTGCCATTTTCTGCATTGCATTAAAAATAAGAAACCTACCAGGAAAAGCATTAAGGCATTATTAGATTAGCTTTGATTTTGCAGTCGCCTTGGGAATTTTTGATCTGATAAGAAACATCCCCTCTGCTGACTTGGTAACTTACACTTTTCTTGTAGGTGTAAATGATGATGCAGACAAGGCAGTGGGGTCTCAAAACTGGTTCATTACACAGAGGAAAAGTATCAGTTTCATTAGACGGATGATATTGTACCAATTTAACTGTGTGTCCCTTTAAATCTTGCTTATCCTGGTGGTTTCTCGCAGCCTAGTACAGAGTATGTACATACACACACAGTTTCACTGTCTGAACTAAAGCAGTGTGATGTGCCATATTTTTAGCTAAATCGTCAAAACCCCTCAAAAAGTATTTACATGTTGCATTTATCTGTCCCTTAGACCCACAGCAATGTACTGACCCTGCTTTCTTATCTCTGTTAGGAACTAATCTGTGACTATTTTTTGTTTTGATATAAAAGTTTGGGGATTGAACATGGTGTGGTATCTTTCTTCCTGCTTGCTTCCCCACAGGCCCTGTGTTTTCGGGACCCACAGAAATAGAGGACAGTAGTAACTGGAAAGGTAGCTTGAATGCCAGGCATTGCTATTCATAGCCACAAAGGTATTCTTCCTGCTCCCACAGAATCCCAGGAGTCACAGCCATCCACAGCTCCTAGATTCTCTGCATTTATTCAGTGTCATGATTCAGAGGAGCTTGCCTTTTTGTAGGCAATAGACTGGCAATAAATCCCAGAGTAAGAGGCGGAGGAAGACTCCAAAAATGAGAAGTGAGATATCTAGCCTATTATGGGTATATGAAGGTCTTGATGCTGCTGTAGCTGCATGTTTTTAAGGATAGTTGGGTATTGGGTGTACTAAATTCCCAGTCATTCGTAGCCTCTATGATGAAAAAAGATGCATTACTAGCAGTTTCACTCCTTTTCAAAGAACAGCTATGGGCTTTAAATAGGAATTCCTGGGTTACATTATTTGGTCAGTCCTTTGGAAGAAGCCAGACTGGAGGATCATAATTGATATAGATCAATTTAAACTCCCTGAGACACAGATTTTGTTTTGCTAATAACAACAGGGTAGCAGTGCTATTGACCTTACTGGGAGCTTAACCTGTGTGTGTCCAGAGAAGACTGATGTACATCTGTTGGTGTGCAGGCTCCAGCAAAAACTCCAGCATGCCAGGTTTCTGCAGTCTGGGTCATATTCTAGAAGACTGTAGAAAGCCAGTAATTTAGGCTATAAATCAGCAATAAACTGTATAATCCCAGTGTAGAAGTTTAATTTAAAATAGAGAGAACTTGATTAAAAGTGTTAGATTAGAAGCAAGATTTATAAATAGTCATGTGAAGGACATTTAAATAATACAAATACCTTTTATGAAACAGCATCAGATTCAATAAATATTTAAATAAAATACCTGGATTGAGAGTTTTGCCAAATAACCCTCAGAGAAATCTTGGAGAGTTTAATCAGGTTCTTTCTGATGCTATAAATCTGCCCTTAGAAACACTTTCAGTTCTCTTACATGTCTTGACAGGGGCCAGATAAATACCTTGGAGTACCCCTGCTGGGTTAAGGTCACCTTTAAGCAACAAGACATCACAGTGCTCTACTTAGCAGCATCAGAACAGGATTTAAATGATGCATAAATCTTGTGCTCTCCAGGAGTTATTTTCACCCTCTCTGTACAAGAAGAAAAACAAGTAGTTCCTTTAATCCTGTGTGGCTTCTGTATTAAAATAAGCCTTGATACTAATCCTTGGCTATGTGGATTTAAACTGACATATATCCTACAGCTTCAAATACCAAAATATCTGAGTTACCAATGTGCCTTTAAACCCAGAGTGTTTATGTGCTTAATCACACCAAAGGACAGAAAAGTCATTATCTTCCCAGTGTTTCCTTAATACTGCAGTGGGTTCCTTCAAAACCCTTAGCAGTTTTCCTCACATTATTTCCTTTTGCTGCAGTGTTTGTCTGTTCCCCATTCTGACTTGAAAGAACATGATGAGCAAGGTAAATGTCATGGAGCAACACATCAAGGCTGATAGCAACTTGCATAACTTCAGTTATACAACTTAGAAACTGGAGTTTGCACTTGAATGTCACAATAGGCAGGTGGCTGCACTTGTTTACGAGCACATTTTCTCCCCAATGGAAATACACAGATTCCTAGGCCCTGTTCCTAATACAGTTGTCAAGCTTGACCAAAAAGAAATATCAGTAAATGATAAAGCATCCATGTTTCTGGTTTATAAACATTTATGTGATGGTAATGTGTCAGAACAATGCTCTGTAGTGATAACTTCCGTTATTTTCCTGTATGTACTGTGCACATTAAATCACATAAATAAGCCACCAGCTTGTATCTCCTAGTGTCCCTGAAAGTGCGGAGGAACTGCATAAGATGCTGCTGCACTGTTTGAGTGTAAATGACCAAACTAAGCTGTGCCTTCTATGCTATACAGGGTAACAGGGTGAATGCTAAAAAAAGCCAGAGCCGCTACTACACTGTGACTTGAAGTTACTTGTGGCTGCCAAAAACTGGTGCTGCCAGATGCATTCATTGCTTGCAGCCCATGCTTTATAGGCCGCACAGATGAACTTCACTGAAATCTACCAGTGAGGAAGAGAACAGAGCTGAAGCTGCTAAAGGGATGACCAAAGGTCAAGGACTAGTGTCCGTAAAGAACAGAAGTGGTACCAAGAACATTACGTAAGTGCTCCTTGTCAAGGACCAGGAGTTCCTCAGCCAGGCAGTGCTTAAAGTATTTATCAGCTCCCAGTGAGCGCTTCTTCTTATAGTGAAGAGGTGTATGTACCTTACCCTAAAGTTTGAAGCAAGTTGAGGTAAGGAGCATAAGTTTCAGAAGTTATATGCAGTTTGTGAATGTACCCGCAAAGGGAAACTGGGTATTTTTGGCCAACTATGACTCCAGATTTCATAAACCACCTTATTTCATGCAGAAGTGATCACCTCTCTGTTATGATTCTGAGGCTCCGCAGTGCTGCAGAGGTAGAAGGACAGAAGAAGGGAAACAAGCAAAAAATAAGCCATTAAGAATATCTGTCAAACTGAAAGCATATACTTTCTCAACATCTATTCTTTCATTGACAAACTCTCATTCGAAGGTGGGATTTCAGACTCAGTGCCTCCATGAGAAAGTTGCAGCTTGCACAGTGAGAATTGCTATTGTTATCATGCATTCCACAATATTCAGCTCTTAAAAAGGGCAGCTGCCATAAAACCCACTGCACAATTTTTGTTACTTATTCCTCTCCCTTATGCAGGATACTACTCAAAGAACAGTGTATACACCAAAACTGTGTTCAGGACGGCACGCACATCATTTTTAGTGCTACAAAAGCAGTTGTTTCCCCACCTTCGCTAAGCCCAAGTTTTCAAAAAATCACAACTCAGTTTTCAAAATCACAACAGGCTTGAAACTCATGAAATTTTTCCTTTTAAGTAAATAATAGCCTTAGAACTCTTTAAATTGTCACCTGGTTTCAAGATCCTTAGAGCTCTTCAAACCATCATCTGGTTTCTGGGCTTTATGTCTTATTCTGCAGTTTTCAGAATTATGAGAGCTGGAAACTTGAAAATAAAGCCTTTGTTATGCAATCCCATGGCTAGTGGCTGTGATTTGCAATAAAATCTTCTAGAGCCAGCAATACTGCTTTTGATTTGTATATCCAGAGTTCACAGTGAAAAAGAATGAAAGAAACCGGGCTTCTGTAGCCTGGTGCTGAAGAGGGAGATAACGAATCTTATACTCAGTTACCCAGGTCCTGCACTTCAGGCTGGAGGGGAATGACTGCAGGCAGAGAAGCAGTATTAGTTGAAGTTACCTTTGGATTCATGCTCTGGAGTCCTGCAGGGGCCGCAACAACTCTAATTGTGAGCCAGAGCCTCCCCAGGGCCAGTGTAATTTGTGCAGTGCCTCTTGAGGTCCTGCGAAACAGAGACTACGGCTTGCGCCTACCAGCTGTGCTCCTGATCCTCCCTGTACGCTGCAGCTGGGAGAAAAGCCAATGTGCAACTCCTAAACTAGTTCTTCAGAGAGCAGGGGAGCCCCTGGAGCAGAGGGTACTCTCAGCAGATTACTTATCTCAGCGTGCTGATGCCAGAACAGATTTCAAGGCAGGAAATACCCAAACAAAATTTGCAGTGTTCTTAGATAAACTGGTTGAAATGTGCCAATTCTGCATTTTCTTTTTTTATATATATATTTTCTAATGCAAGTTTTATTTTGAAATGGAAACAGGGAATAAAAAGGCTTCCTGAAAGCCAGGAAATTATGAGAAAAGTTATTATCATAATAATATAAGTAATAAAATCATGATTAAGAAGTTATGATAAAATTATTATAAAAGAAAATCATGATAAAACATTGTTGAAAAAACATTTTATTTTCAATTTTGCACACAAGAGCTCATATTTTGTAGCCCATAATATATGCATTTTGCATATGGACAAAATCTATAGTTAAAGTGACATTATCTTTTGTTTAAAAAATTGTAATGAATCCAAAACATACTGATATTTTGCTGTATTTTGAGATAAATGAGCTTTGAATCAGGATCTGGTTTAGAAATGAACAGATTTGGGCAGCACATTTAAATGACTTGATGAAGGTCTATAGAAGGAGCCTGTGGTGCTTTTAAGAGTGAAGCCACAGAGCCCTTTCTTACACTGCAGACAGTCTTCACCATTTGCTGCTGCTGTGAGGCAACTGCAGAAACACGCCCCACCTTTGGACTCCACACAAGGTTTGGGTTTGCTGCTGTAAAGCAACAGGAGGTGCTGAGTCATTCTGGCCTGGTGTCAGAGCAGTGATGCAGGGCAGCAGCACCTAAGGCACAGATTAGCCCCCAGACTTTTGAAGGCTCCTGGAAGAGCATGTGTTTCCCCTGGGAAGGTGTTAATGTCTTGCCATCCAGGTAGGGGTGCCATTAACAATGAAAAAAGAGTTTCAGCAAAATAATTAATGGTGATGGCTAATTTCAGGTTTTCTGATCTTTATCCTGGTACCTGTTCTCTGCCTTATACATATGCTTTCTGATACAAAAGCATGCCATTGAATAATGCCACCAAGCTCTCTCACAGCACAAGTATGAGCTCCTTGCAAGCATCACAGCTCTGCTTAGACAAAACTGAATTTCAGCTTGTGATTTTGCATCAAAGGTCACAGGCAGGTACCTGAGCACTAATGACAGTGCAATACCGTGTTAGGGTAACGATTTTGAAACTTTGGCTTAGATAATTTGTCTGTGGACAAGTGTAGGAGCCAGTGGAATAAGCAAAATCCAAGCTCAGGTACTGTAGTTCTGAGGTCTGTCTATTATCCACCTTAACAAATTTGACATCCAGTAGTTATGACAGGGAGTAAATAGAAAGGTTGAGGTGATGAATATCAGTTCTCTTTTTAAACCTCATTTTAAGGTCAGAAGAAGACTATACTGTATTAACCATATTTTAGGAAGGACTAAAAAGACCATGGATTCTAAATTGCTCAAATGCATCAGTTATTCATTGCTTGCTAATATCCTTTCACAGACTAAGAGGTATGTGCCGAGTCATGATTATGCTTACTGACATCTTCACTCTCTAATGAGTAAATCCCGTATATACACATACACACACACAAGTAACACTTTATTCCTTTTTACCCTAGAGTGAGATCAGGCTCTTTGTTTTCCTGGTAATACATAGATCTCCTATGCAATGCTAATAAAAATTACAAATCTTTTTTTTAATTCACTTTGTAGGCATTGCCTTCAATGCTCACTCCAATGCCCACAGTGAAAAAACCCCACTGATGATCCATGTTTGAGTGAGTCCCTGTGATTAATTTAAGCCACAATGATGCACACAGCACCCCTCAATTTTGTTTTGTAGTCAACAAGTCTCTCTATTCGCTCAGCAAACTGATCTTCCTCTGCTTTATTAAAACCACACAGGCTCAGTGATTCAATTTGTATTCATTCTTATTATCCGATTGGATAGCTACAGTAACTCAGCATCACCCATGGGGATTGCTTAAGAGCTGTCTAACCCAATGGCTGTAAATGAAGCTAATGATCTAACTTTCCCTTTTAAACTATTTAAATATAAATTGCTTTGAGAACTCTTAACAAACACATGAAAATTGAATTCTGGAGGTCACTTACGACACTATGGTCTAAGTTTCCAGAAATACTCTGTGTAGGAAATTTTGCAACACTGTATTAACTGTATCGAGCTTACAGGAAGGGAAGCTGGTTTTGTTATAAAATCAAATCCTGAATCAGATGTCACTCATTCACATATGTGCCCTCACAACCATGTACAAGCACTAGGATGTGTGCATCCAAGCAACCTGCTGAGCAGTCAGGCGCTGGGAGGTGTGTGCAAGATTTCAAGCAGTCTGTCCAGTGAGCTGGCAGCAAAACATGTTCAGGCAGTCTGGCCAGCATTCCTTGCAATGATGCAGAGGACAAGGATGTCAGCTCCTGAATCCTCGCATCTGTGCCCTTTGCAGGCTGGTGACCATGTGCTGGTTTTGCAAGTGCCTTTTTGTATTCTCTTAGATCTGAAGGTGATCAGTCTGTCCATCCTGTCCCACCTCTGTGAGTAACCAGGATTTACTGTCCTTTGTCTCTCAACAAGAAGTTGCACACCTATTTGTGCTAAATCCTGATGATTTGCTAATTTAGGTACCATCAACAGAGGCCAGTCCTATCGTCCTTTTCTGACCTTGTGTCCCTTTTAGTACTTCCACGCCTGACAATTCCCATTCATACCACTCTTAGCATTTCTGTTACAGTTCTCTACAACAGCACTGCAACTGTAAAGGAATGATTTTCTCATGCCATTAGAATTTCTGAAGATTGAAGGTATTTCTCCATTTCATATCAGATGAAACCGCAACCTTTCCAGAAACAAAGGTTTCTTTCTTTTTTCAGATCAGCATGCTTAAACTTCCCAGACATCTGAATTTGACCCAGACAATCGAAGTTTTAGGTCACATAACTGGGTCAGAGGGAAAACAGACTGCTAAAGATAATGCAGGTACAGATGAACTGAGTTCTCCATTGCAATATTAATGGGACAGAATAAATACGTTCCAGATAGATCTGGTAAATCTAAGCATGGTAGCAAAAGTACTCCCCTGGTTTATAAGAAAACCTTGTTCAAGATTACTTCCGGAGGCCAGAAAGTCAGAGGTTCAAACATGAGTCTCAGACACCCTAGAAGACCACTCTCATCAGCTTTCTTTTCTTTTCTCAGTGCCATATATACTTTTTGATTCAAAACAGAAGTGGCTGCATAAGAAATTCCCATTGTAGAATCACCTATTGCCTATGAATTAGGACAGTCACCTAAGAGATGGAAGACACAGCTTGTCCCTTCTCTAAATCAGGCTGTTTATTCATCTCAAATTAGGTCCCTCATATAAGACTACAGGCTTCCTGCTGATTTGTGAGGAGGTATGACTTGGCATTGTCTTGTGAGACCTCATGGCTAAATAACCTGTAGAGAGAAACACAACTTTTTAATGTCTTTTAAGGAGCTTCTCTTTTTCTGTGCTTCCTGTCACCTACTTTCAGCTAAGTCATGAGACTTTTAACATATTCTCAAGCATGTAGCATGTTAACTCCAATTTCTGCCTTCATAAAATATTTGCATTTCATAGCTGAAAAGAGAAAGCACCAAATCTTCTCCCTGTTTAGAGAGTCTGAGTAAGTCAATGGTTCTGGACTAACTAGTGGCACCAAGAGGCAGTTAATTGTCACCACTTAACTACTGCCTCTTTTAAGTCACCGTTTAACATGACCCTCACATGTCTGAAAGCATTATGTGATCATTTAGAACATGTGGATTCCATTTTTATGTCTGTCATTATTGGCAAATGCACCTTATTTCTGCAGACACCTAGAGACCTTATTGCTCTTACACAAGAAATGCTTAGACATAAAAACCTAAACCACTCTCTGACCAGTTAAAAAGCACAATTTGCACCTGTGATTAAATGAGCTTTAATTTACATTTATGAGCAATTTTATTTGGTTTCTCTTAAAATCTAATGCCTGGCCTGGAGATAATGAAAAAACAAGTGCAGCTGCACCACTTTTTGTTTTGTGTTCCCCGCTCCCCACCCAGCACTTATTTTGCTGTCTGTAGGGAAATGCAGACAGAGTAGGTGGTTACTCACAGACACGTTGTGATAACTGTAGCGTATCCCTAATGTCACACTGCTTGGAGAGTATTTTGCAAGTGAGGCTGTTGGCCAAGACTGGGTAGTTTAGAACAGTCATTCTAATACAGGAGACTGCAGATACAGGAAACTGGAAAGCAGAAGGAAGCAAGCTCTTGAAATTAAAACAACAAACCAAAGATCCACAGTTTTTCAGATTTCTTGGGATTTTTACTGATAACTTCAATTCTACTACTAAGGGACACATGCCTTTTAGTTTCTGCGGACATTTCACTGCAGACATTCAGAGTTCTTCCATTTCACACTGTGAGAGCCATATTCCTATGCCACATCAATTTCACACCCACTTCCTTTGTGCCATGGAGAATCTGCTTAGCTTCATGTTTTCCTCTCCTGCCCCTTTCCCTCCCAAGAGTAAACCTGCCACAGACTGTATATGCTTCAAAACTATCTCCTTCTCCCAGAAGAAGTTACCTTTTCCTTCTCCCAACACAATGGTCAAAAGACTTCCCTTGGTTGAAGTGTGATCCTTTCAGTCTCCTGAATTTTTCACATCCGTGTTTTCAAAAGCCACTTCCTGCTCTTTGTCCCTTCTCTTTTGCTCGGGTTTTTCCGTGACACACCCCCAGCTCTTGCAAGGGCAAGAGTATGGGTGCAAGGGCAGCCATACCTTTCTTCTAAGACAGTCCTACTTAAATGGAAGACTATTAATGTCAGTGACTCAGATAGTTTTCTCTTTTCAGGGAGCTCTATGACACCAGCTGTGGTAGCAAATAGCTGATTCACTGTAACGTTAACCTTTCCAGGATGCAGCAATTTTATAACCTTATCCAGCATTCATAAATCCCAAATAAACGGCTTTTCCTACTTGCCATTCTTAGTTATCTAAGACAAACTTTGGCTTCATATGAGCTTACAGAATTGTTTGATGAAGGCCTAAATACAAACATGACTACTGCCTAGAAATATGGGGAAATTATACTGTATGTGCCAAAATGTAAAGCCTAGAATATGTGAGAAAGAACACAATATGCGATGCTGCAGTGTTCTGCATTTGGCATCGTTTTATAAAGGTCCAGGGAGGAGGTTTACACAACCATTTCACATGGTGGTTGCTAGCAGTGGTGGAAATGACTCAACATTAATGGTACAGAATCCAGCCCAGAATTTTTTCTGCCATATGTGCTGTGTCAACATGATGAATGACTCACAGAAAAGGAAAATGATAACAAAGAAAATACATGTTAATGTCTGCCGCAGAAAACACGTTACTTAAAGCCTTTCCCTTTCCCTTCCCCTCCCTTCCGCCCTATCTCTTCTATTTAATGTCCCAGGTAAAGGATTGAAATGTGGAGACTCATTTGTAGGAACATAAATAGATAGTATAAAAAATTATGAGGTGAAGCTGTCCAATAACTCACATGTAATAAAACTGCATGTAAACAGATGCTATTCCATGGGAAATCTTTTCCCTATGGTGAGTTGACAGCTCTTTGTGACTCAAGAGGCTCTCTTACCTCAGGAGACTGAACTATTATTTTCCAATGGGAAAAACTGACAAATGAACTCACTTGTATGAACCTTGTAGCAAATCAATGAAAGAACTAGGATAAACTCCTAAGGTTTACCCAGCATCATGGAAAAAGGCCTGGTTCAGCTTGCTACTAAGTGGAAGTATCAGAAGTGATAGAAGGTTGAGGTGCTGGGGCTCTGCTGGGCTCTTCTATTGCTTAAGGGAAGAAGCTGGGTATTTAAGGAACAGAAAAATAACCTGTGGGGAAAAGTGAAGACAACAGAGAACCCATTATAGACAGATGTATTATTTGCTGTATAAAAATATTTCTAACCCAAAACTCAGATATAAAATGGGAGAGTGATAGTTCCCAGGTGAGAATATTTGTGTCTTAGCCCTCCTGAGGCAACAGGGTTGGGGTGTGGAACAGAAAGGATTGTGCATCTTTCTCCTTACTGCAGATGAGCATTCTGAGAGCTGACCTTTGTTACAGGGTCTGTGCTGACACAGGTAGACCAGCACTTTCCCTTTGATATATTCTTAAAAGCCTATCACTGAGTTTTACCAGTTTTATTTGCTGGACCAAGTTTACAAAAAGAAAGTTCTGCTTTTTTGCTGGACTGCCTACATTCAGTCTTGTGCTGAGCGCATGGACAAATACCTGTGAAGTATGAGACAGTGAGTGAGGACTGATGGAAATTAATAGGCCTTTTCATTTTGCTGATGGTTGAAAGTAAATGAAGACTTGCATTCACTGTGGTTAGGAGATAACGTAGGGTTACTGTGGTTTTCTTTCAATTCTGCCACTTATCCACATCATCTATTTTTCAGTCACCCTCTTCTTTCACTCAGAGGGAGAAATCTTGATTATTGTGATGTCCTCAGTGAAATACAGCACCACTTCAGGCCTGCTCTAAGTGACAGATCTGCTTCTGATTATTTTCTCTTCTCCCTAGGATATAAAGAATACTGTATTACAGTACAACACAGGTCACTCCTAAGAAACTTTGACTGGGCACTCACCTAGTTTTAACCAGTGGACAGTTCTTAAAGCAGGCAGGTATAGACCTCTTGTTGCTCTAGGAAACCTTTCTACATGGGTGTCCACTTCAGAGTTTCTGTATCAGCCCAATGGGGCTTTGCGGTCACTGAAAACAAAGCCTTTGGAATAGACTCATGCCAGATGTCAACCTCTCTACACTTCTGTCTTCCCAGCTTGATACGAAGCTAGGAATACCTCCTAGCTTTTTCCTAAGTGATAGATACGTATCTGGCAAGCACGTTTGCATAGCTGTTGGAGATCCCTGGACAAGTACATTAGAAATGTCATTACTATTTATGTATTTACTTATTTGCATGATTTATCACTGTGCTATCTAAACACTCTTGGCCCATGTTCATGGTTTAACCCAGCTGGCACCAAGCTGCTTGCTCTACTCCCCCCTGGTGGGATGGGGGAGAGAATCAGAAGAGCAAAAGTGAGAAAACTCTGTAGGCCAAGTTACAAAGAGTTTAATTGGTAAAGCAAAAGCTGTGCACACATGCAAAGCAAATCAAGGAATTCATTCACTCCTTCCCATTGGCAGGCAGGCGTTCATCATCTCCAGGAGAGCAGGGCTCCATCATAATGGTTACTTGGGAATTGTTACAGCATAATGGTTACTTGAGAAGACAAAATGCTGTGAACATCCCCCCTTTCTTTTTCTTTCCCCTCTAACCTCCCAGCTTTATATGCTGAGCATGATGCCATGTGGTGTGGAATACCCCTTGGGTCAGCTGGGGTCAGCTGTCCCGGCTCTGTCCCCTCCCAACTCTTTGTGCACTCCCAGCCTGCCCACTGGGGAGATGGTATGAGAAGTAAAAAAGGCCTTGACTCCGTGTAAGCACTGCTCAGCAATAAAGACATCCCTGTGTTATCAGCACTGTTTCCAGCACAAATCCAAAACACAGCCCCATGACCGCTACTATGAAGAAAATTATCCCAGACAAAGCCAACACTTGTGTTTAAGAAGATAGGAAAGGACACCCTGCTCAAGCCCAGTTCCCCTGCTACTGCAAATATATATAATATATATTTATATATTATTTTTCTTCTTTTGCCATTAATTGCTAGAGCTCTGGCTGGCTAAGTATTCAGTATTCTTCCCCCTCCTACTTCCATAGAAAGTCTGTTGCAGGCTATCACTTTCTACAGGGAAAAAAAAAAGCGCCAAACCAACCGATTTTCAACCAAAACATATTTGCTACCTATTTACACCTTGAGTGCTTCTGTACAAACACAATCACCTTTAGCTCGCAAAGTTCTAGTCCCTTCTCAGTCTTAAGTCACCCACGGTATTTATGCAAAGTGATCGTATCTGCTCTCAGTCTTTGTTCTGCAAAGGTTTGCAGGTTGTCCATTCTCTTATCTCCCTTTTAAGACTTCTCAGCAGGTGTACTAGTCCCAGTCCACCTGTATTTGGATGTGAGTGACCAGAGCCCCATGTAGCACCTCGGCTACGGTCACCTTAATGCGCTTCGACTGCGGCGTTTCACACTGCGAATACCTACGGCCACACCGCCTTTTCCTCCGCTGCATCAGCGGCAGCTCGCAGCCGGGATCCTTCCTTCTCGGAAAGGCTGAGGCTGACAGCGGCTCCGCACCCGGCCACCAGCTCCCCCGGGCGGCTGCCGGCGCTCACGTAGGCCGGGGTCGGTGCGGCGGCAGCAGGAAGCAGCGGCCTCGGCCGCACGTAGCGGGGCCGCCGGGGCGCCGCGCCGGTCACGTCGGCGGGGCCGAGCATCTCCGCCGCGCCCGCTCCCCCCCATCCCGGCGGCGCCTGGGGGAAACCGGGCGGGGTTGCTATTGCATCGGGCTCTATGTGGGTGCCGCTCGCCGCTGCGGCTGCCCACACCTCCCAGCTTCCCCGTCTGCTCTCGGTGTAGCGCCCGCACGTGTGCGATGCCCCGGCTCTGGCCCCCGGACCTGGGCTTGGGTGATCCATCCAACACCCACCCAGCCCCGAGTCTTCACAGTTCACTGGGAAACCGGAATCGTGGCAGAAAAGCCTCTGCTTACTGTTCCCAATATCCTTAGGAAATGCACGGAATTTTCACAACAGAAGGGCTGATTTTCACCCAGAAGGTCCTGTACTCCACTGAGCGCAGGGAGGCATTTTGAGCAAAGCTTGTTTCTAATGTGTCCTAATATATAAAACAGGTTCCAAAACGGATTTTGTATCAGATGCATTTAGTGACTAGCCATTACATGGGTTTTATACACAGATAGCCTTCTCTCCTTATACCAAGTGAGCTCTCAGAACAGTGGCATATGGAAAATAGGACATAATTTGACTTGAAATGGTGAAAAGTGTTTTAAAATGACTGCCCACTCTTTTTCCTGCTTTGTTATCCTTATATCCCATAGGGATTGCTTCCCCTCTTTGGAATTCTAATGAAGGCTCTTTCAATCCTCATTTTATGGTTATGCATAGCTTATGTATGCCTAGCATGTAATTTCCTCTTTTTTTTTTTATAGGATCCTCATGCCTATCACCCTAAATCTGCTGCTTAATTCTTTCCTGTCCTCATGGCTCTGCTCCTCCTTTTAATTTCTTCTCTTCTTTATTGTAGCATCTTTCACCTACTTTTCCTGTTACTATGCACGCTTCCATTACACATGCCAGCACCTGCCATTGAGCTCATTTCATCACCCAGGAAAGTGAATTAACAATGGAAGAGTAGCAGGCTGGTTTCCTGTCATGAAAGGAATCCTTAACAAAATGTGTGAGTCCTGATGCTTGGGTCTGCTTCAGCTGCCATCACTGTGCAGCTATAAAAGTTGGATAATTAACAGGGTTCCCTTAAAAAAGTGCTCTATTGAGGGGAGATAATAAACCCTTATTCACCCACAAAGATGACATCCCTCAGAATAAGGAAGTAGAACAGGAGACAGTTCCACAAAGGCCATTGCCTCAGTGAAGCAGCCTCTAATTTGAAGAAGATAGAAAGCTGCTGTGCATCACGACAGAGGCCAGACTGGGCCCTTTCAACCCCCAGGATCTGAAGAATAAGGGAAGGCACAGCATGACCTGTGCGTAACCCTGGTCCTGCTTCTGCTGTTTATCGCAGCATCTAAGTTTAGACTTTAATGGATAGATATTGTGCAAATAGTCATTTTGGACCTCAGCCTAAATGGCTGGACAATGCTCTGTGTTTGGAAAAGAATTATAAAACTGTCACAGATCACCAACGCTTTAGGGCATGACAACAAGGGACTCCAGAAAGACCTGTTTGGACAGACTATATTGGTTAGTTTCTGGTTTTCTTCAGTGGCAGTAATATGACATGTTCTGACTTTTACTTTCAAACTGTTAACATCTTTCTTGCCTTTGAATTGACAAAGCACTTGCTGAAATCGTTTGCTTTAAGTCTGGTCAGGTCCTCTCAATCTCTTACCCAGCGAAGAGTAAGGAAGTAGTGGCCATACATCTAACCATATGAGAAGTTCTAGTAGCCCAGTCATTTGTTTGGTGACAAGCAGGTGTTTGTCCAATAACAAATTTGGCTTTGTATTATGGCAAAAAGTCTAGGCTTTTGTCAGTGTCCTTACTGTGTCCCCCAAAATCTGTAGTTTTGAAAACAGCCAAGAAAACTTACTCCTGCATGCTGCTCAGTACAAGATGCCTATCCTTTATCCCACCATAAGCTATGTTTCAGCTGCAACTTCGAGAGAAGTCACAGGACTGGACTGCAAAAAAAGATCCCTCATCAGGATATTGTTCCAGATAACTGTGTGACAATATATTCATAAAAAAGACTAAGACAGAGATAAGGCCACAGGCCATATGAACAACTGGCAGCATATCTGTAATTCATGGTAGAGCTTTCTCCCTGCTGTCAATGATCCTCTTGATTAGCTAGAGTTACTTCTGAAGGGCTGTATGGACCAGGAAGCCATGGAGGGGTTGGAAAGAGAGATTGCAGAGATCTTATAAGACACAAAGATTCCCACAAGCAGATTGACAGACACAGTTGAAGGTGCAAAGGGATTATACACTTGGACAACGGGTTATCTAGGTTTCACCTTGCAAGTAGCAAATTAGTGGACTGGAACTGCAGCATGGTAGTAATTTTGTCTTCCTGAGGTGAAGAATACTAACCTAGCTGCAAAGCAAAAGCATCCAGCCAGTAATGCAGATGTCAAATCTATTTCTTCCTCATCAAACTCAAGCATAAATCCAGCACAACATTCCTAATTCACATTCTAGCTGCTGTTAGAGTTCTTCCTCTTTATTAGCGTGTGTCTAGCTGATAACCCAGGTTTGCATGGGTGATAAAGTCTAATGAAAAAGAGCCAGTCGAGAACTTTTACAGGATTTATGACTAGTTCTGTTTAACAAAATGAGTTTGGGAGTGGGAAATGAGGTTTTGATATACGTTTCTTCTTTTTGCTTGCTCATTTTGAGCTAAAGTCTAAGCTTGCATAATCTAAATAGGTTTACAGTGGTGCCAAGCTGAGGCTCATAGAGAACTTTTAATAATGAGCAGCATGATTTATGACTGGAGACAGGTATGAATATTCTTCCAAATGGTTTCTAGGCTCACAGTGGGGCTTTTGTTTAATATAGGCTGAATTAGAAAGACAAAACTAGAACTGACTTGTTTTATTCTCAGGTATTTTAGGCAGCTCTGCCATGTAATCTCTTTTATATCCTTCCGCTGGCTCTAGTCAGTATAAAAACAATGAAGAGAGTCTCAGTGAACTGGTTTGGATCCCAGAATAACCTTGCCATGCTGTGTTGATCCCAGCTTTACCTGGAAACTTCAGTCTTCCTTTAGAGAGGTCTTTGCTAGTATTTTCTTCCCTAATCTATTCTTTAATCCCCTGATCTTCTGTTTGTTTCTCTTTCTTTGCTTGTTTTGCTTTGTGATTCCTATTTATTTATTTATTTATTTATTTATTTATTTATTTATTATTTATTGTTCTGCTTAGCAATCATCTAGAAACAAGGAGTCTGACGGAATTCTCTTTAATCCAGGGTCTGTCTGGTCGGTGCTGTCTCAAGTGAGAGCAACACAAGATCGTGACATTATTTATTAAAAGTAATGGTCTCATTTTTTCCTGGTGGTGGTTTACTTTAAGACTAATACCTTAAGAAAAGTACAATGTTAGATGTTCCTGGCAATGGCTGTTACACTCTAGGATAACCTCCCATGGTAAAGTCAGATCCCTTTTGCTTGGGGTATTTAAGAATCATAGAATCATAGAATACCAGTTTGGAAGGGACCTTAAGGATCAGCTGGTCCGACTTTTAAGCTGGCATAGCACACAGCATTGAAGACAGTTTGTTAGCTCCCAAGAAGCTGACAAAATGTTGTAATACATATTTGCTTCATCCATTCTTATACCATACTCAATTAGTTTAATGATTTTATTTTAATAAAGGAAACAGTTTATTATCAGTGAAATAGTTTAAAGGACTGATAGGGCATCAGGAGGACAGGGTAAGTTCTCCAAAAGTGAAGCACCAGAAAAAAAGTCAATTGCTCATATCACATGGATAATCTCTCCCATAAAGTGCCTTTCTTCCTTACATCTGAACGTTGTGGATTAGGATCATGAATGCCAGTGAAGGCTGATATTGGAGAGGAAGACTTAATAGCAAGCAAATAATTCCAGAGATTTTCAATTAGGTATAACATAGTACAGTAACAAAGAGCTGAAGTTTCTTAACAAAAAAGAACAGCAGCTCCTTTCCTATGTAGGTAAGGAGACTGATTATAAAGCAGTACAAAACCAAAGCAATCTGGTCTTGGGGCACATAGATGTCCTATAATGCTTAAACAGACTGTAGCAAAACCAGAACAGAAATAGATGTATACAGAGGAGGATTTAACCAGCTGGGGAAATCCACTGTATTCTTTCTGCCTTGCCCAGAACTGCTCATACAATGGTGGACAGTTGACCACTCATCTAAATTACAGCCTGATCCAGGGTGAATATTTCAAGGTCAACTACTTGGCACTGACACTTGTCATGATCCACTGAAGGACACTAGAACTGCATGGGAGAATGCCACTGAACTGCAGGCTGATGGCATTGCTTAGCTAGGGAAACCATTCAGCTAGTGTGTGATGATGTACACTAAATGTCTCTGAATACCTGGACTGAACTCTTTCATGTGCTAAAAGCTACTTTTCTGCTGTATTAGCACAGGCAGGAACAGCAATATTCTGGGCATTTTTACATCAGCTGCAGATTTTTTCTTTGAATTCCAGATGATAAGTTAAATAATACACAGTTTCTAGGAACTGTATGTGAAGTCACTTGAGGTCATTGCTGCTACTCATTTTTTACCCCTTTAGAGACTGGTTTCTGTTTCCTATGCCAGTCACCCAGAAGAAAGTCGGGGGCTTACATTCAGCACACTGCCCTAAGAGTGAAACACTGATCCATGTAACTGTTGCAAAAACAGCATCATGCTATATATTAGATAGCTAGTAGCTGCTTTAAAATCTAGCATGAAAGCTAGGAATCTAACATGAGTGCTCTGGTGTCCCTGAAGAATTATTCTGATTCACACAGGAATTGAATGAGACTAGCATTAAAATTATTGTGCTTTTTTTGTCACTGGTAGATTGCAAGTGTTCATGAAATACGTATCACAGAAATTCCATACTACTACGTATTCCAACTATCTCACAACACTACTTCACGGATGTATTTTCTTGTTTTCATACTGAGTCATCCCTGGAGCTATTGCACGACCTCAAAGGACTTCTTGGAACTGATGTCAACTGGATAACCCCATACAGGGCAAAGTTATCAGCTGCTGTCTTACTTAAGGTTTAAGTTATAACTCTGCTTCCTAAAGTGTCTCTGAATCTGTGCCATTGGAACAAGGAGAGGCCATGCACATTCTTGTATGGCTCTTCGTCAGACGTGCCCTAATAGATTTTTTTCGTATCACCTGCTCCATTTTGCTTTCAATTGGGTAATTGTTAACAAACTGCCACTTGCTTGAGACAACCAGAGCTTTTTTTGCAGTCGGGAGTCTGAGTAACTGAAGACTCATTTCAGAGCTAGCTGAGTTTGCCCACAGCTGTAGTGCCATCTGGCCTGTTTCATTTACATCATGCTCCATGTCTCATTATTCTTTTCCTATGAGCTGTCCTTGTGTCTATTAACTATCACAACTGCTTGTTTTCCCTTGCCTGGGATTTGGTCCTCTAATCGACTCTTCAGTTTCTTCAGAATTTATTCAGTTGTGGGGTATTTTTGAGCTAGCTGAATGAGTATTCCCTTGCCGCAGAAAAAGGACTTCTGTAACATAGGTTCTGACCTCAGATGTACCTTATATTTCCCAGTAAAGAAATCTTGAGGTATACATTCCAGGCTGGCAGTTACAGGAAGGAGTTCTGGAAAGATGAGTGGCTGTATGTAAACACTCCAGGACTGTAGGAGAGAATGGGCTGTGGGCTTTTCCTCCTTGCAGAGATACGGCAGTATTTGCAAGGTATTGCACAGCAAGTTAGCTGGAAAGGAAAATACTGAAGTTTTTTATGTAGTGAAGCTGCCTGTTGGAGGACACTGATGAGCCAGCAGGCACCTGCAAAGAGTGACAGTCTGAGGTGAGGAATAGAAAATGAACTTGCTTCCTTTAGTCAAATCTCAGAGCTGAAGGTTGTAATGAGTAAGAGGAAGTTTCCTTCAGCTCTGCTGGGCTAGAGGGAAAAGAGAGGCACTGCTTGCAGGAGGAAGCCATGCCAAGGGGTGGCAGAGGACTGTCTGCTGGTTTCTCTGCCACTTTATCTTTTATCCATTCTGTTACTGATAAGGGTAAGATAAGGAAAACTGAACTGAAGATCCAGATTCCTGACATCAGGATGGAAAAGGCAGAGGGGCCACAGTGAATGAAACTGAGATGAGTCAGGTTTGTCTTCAATACAAATCCAGTAAATGGTGATAAGGAGGGTGCAGATTTAACCCAAGGCCTTCCCTTTACAATCCTTGTACAGCAGGAACCAGCCTTACAGAAGCCAGAGTCAATATGTCTACCCTCACAATGTAAGAACATTTTAGCTTATTAATGCTACAGCATTATTTTTAATTGGAGTTACCATGTATTTTACATTCCTATATTGTGTTTTTTGCATTCCTCTGAATATTTTAGAATCTCTAAGCTAAGTGGAGCAGAGCTTGTCAGTGTTAACTGTTTTATCAACTTTATTATCAATTTAGGAGCCTTTTGTCCCTACCCTTGCTTGAATTGTCTTCCGCTGTCATCTGTGCCAAATGCCAAACCAGCAGTGTGGGACTGAGCCTGAAGTGATGGTAGAAATACCTGGCAGGATGACTATGGCATGTTTACCTTACTGAAGGTCATTTGTGCTCATATACAGAAAAAAGCCAGAGAAAACTAGTCTGTTTTCTTTCCCACATAGTTTTTTGAATCTTATCTCACTTCTGAGTCCTGTTACATTACATGGACTCTTCTGCTTTGGACCTTCTGTCTTCCAGGCCATACATCTTCATGACAAACCTTTAAAGGCCTTCTCATTACTTTCAGAAGAGAACTATTTCATATTGACTGTAACTGGAGGGATCTAGGTAGAGCTGTGTATAAAGTTTTAAAGTCTACATAGGAGTGAGTAAATGTGAAACTAGACAGTATTACTCTTAACATTGAGAAGTTAGATTTTACAAAATCATAGAAACTAATGCTGGGCTTATAAATAGTAGCCTCTGTCTCTCAAGCCTCTCATTCTCCTTGCAAAGGATTCCATGAAGCCTGCCTGAGATCAGCTCAGCACCCCATGTCCAAGCAGCGCAAGGCATAAGGAGCAGCCACATTGACCTCACTGGCCATTGTGTTGCCCTCATTGGCTGCCTGCACCAGGATTGTCTTCTCCAGCCTGGAAAATTGGATGATGTTAAGTTTCCCCAGTAAAAGCAGTCTGGAGTAGAGCCAGGTCAGGATGCAGTTTACCTGAGACCTTATTTAAAGCCGTGATTACTAAGCCATCTTTCCTATTTTCTCTCCTGCCTGCCTCATATTTCCTGGCTTTTATGCTGGAGGAGATGCACTTTCACCTATATGATTCTGCATGCTACAGCGTGGTTTTAGTTCACCCTCCAAAATATTCACAATTAACTGGAAGGCCTGGAGAAGAAAAGACTTACGAAGGAAATTGAAGTATGTGCTGGTGAAGTTTTCCTGGGTCCTGATAGGGATTTTCATATCATGTTAAATATCAATCGTGAAAGATCAGAAAAGTTATTCACAGAGGTGTTTGTTAGCAGAATAACGTGGTCTGGCGCTGTCATTTTTGTATCAAAGCAGATCTAATTACCATAGTGAGGTTACTTTGTATCAGGCTTTAAAGCCTTAAGAAAGATGCTTGTGTTTAAAGCAGTAAGATGGTAAAAGGAAAGGAAAGTGGAGCAGGAGACATAAGCAAAATGCAAAGTAGAAAAATAGCAGTAGTGCTTGGGATGTGAGTAGCAAAAGGACTGGAGGCAACAGAGCTGGAAAAGTGGAGGTGACAGTAGTCAAGCAACAAGATTATCAGCCCATCGACAAACACTTTGGCAGTCTCTCAGGCAAAACACGATGGTCTTTGCAAAGCTGTGTAGGAAAGAGTGAGAAGATTTAAACAGAGCCAAGATATAAGGTAGTCTGGGAGGGGGGGAAAGATGATGCCCTGCTTATGCTTAGTGAGTAGGAAGACGATGCTGTCATCCATGATGAGAGGAGAAGGAGAGAAGGGAAAATGGGAAAAAAGTTTGAGTCTTAGATTAAAATAACAGACCTGCAGCAAATACTGAAGTGTTGTCATGGTTAGATAGTGAATGTTTTCAAGTGATTTCCCCAAGTTGTTCCTAAGGAATTGATTTCTTCATGCCATTTCTGTCCTCCCTGTGAACTGAATAGCTAACCACAAATATACTTTTGAAATATCTGGTTATTCTGGCCCATCCTGGAGCCACCATTTCTTGTGAAGAGTTTTAATCGAGAGAACCGAGAACATCAAAAGAAGATGAGCTGTGCTCCCTTTTGCAGAGTATGAAGAGAAACAGGCTTTGAGAACTGAGCAAAGAGGAAGCGATTATGAGAACTGATCTTCACAGGAACTGAGGCAGGAAAATATTTTTCAGGCAGGCAATTTTCTTTTTTAATAGACATTGGGTGAAAAAAGCATGAGTGTACACTGGTGAATGCACAGAAGCACATAGAAAGAACTGATGTGGGTGCTCAAACTACCATCACAGCATACATATAATAGAAATGTGGATATATCCAGCAATCAGACTAACCATAAGAAAGGGGTAAGGAAACAAATGGTAGGTGGCAGCTATATCCATCATTATAACATTAAAATCATATAAGGGCATAGAGACAGAAGGCTTACAGTAAATGCGAGTTGCTTCAGGCACAGCAACAGGAATGTCATGCCATGCACATGAGAAAATATGGACAAGGTGTATGGAGTGCAAAATGGTTTTCACTGTTTCACAACTACACCTCACAAGTACAAAGAAAAACACAAGATACAGAGTGTGTATGACTGGGGAACAGTTCAAGGGGTAGAGTCTCAGCAACTGTGATACTGTCATATTTTTATCAAACAGTGGCAAAGTAAGTGGGAATTTTTTAAGGGATGCAGAATAAGTACCATAGTAAGGCACAGATAAAGTGAGATAGCGTATAAGGCAACATGGCCCAGTCTAAAACATTAACATTATGTGTGGCAACAAGACACACAGGATACAGAGCATACCTATTCCATATAGCTGGGTATTGAAATATAAAACCACTAAGACTTAGGTTTCTATATAATGAATCTGTGCTAGCAAAACTCATGGTACTGACAGGCCTTGCATCTGTGAAGCTGGTTAGGTCCCAATGACAGCAGAGTTGTTCATAGGATCACACACTGGAAGACTAATGTTTCTGGAAGTGTTTCTCCTGTGATATTGCATCACTGACATCTCCAAATGCAGAACCTGACATGCATGAGCTGAAGCAATCACTGTTGAGAAGGAAACCTAATGAAGTATTAATTACAGCATCTGGTAGATTTGAGAATGAAAGAAGAGGTGGAGAAATCACAGCAGGGCAAAATAGGCCAACCCTTTTATCCATAGGTGAAGGCTTTAGGCCAGACTTGATAGAATCAAGTGAAATTAAAAGGAAGAGATCATTTGTACTGTCAGTTTATTTTAAGAAGCAGGTACTAGAAAAGCCTTTGCATGGAAGGTGTCCAGAACAGTGGACAGAAACAATCATGTGGGGTTGCTGCTACCTGGTTGCTTTGGATGACATTGTTCTGCACACTGTACTGAGCAGGTGCTAGTTGCTCAGTGTAATGACTGCTGTCCCACGTCAGGAAAAAGTCTGTTTTCAGGACTCAGATATAAAACAGTGTTTCCAGGGAATATCTCGTTGATCTATCACCTACGTTAGAGCTACGCTGGAATGAGAACGTGAAAACTTACCAGAATTGATGACGTCCTTGCAGACATCAGCTGAACTAGGTGAGAGCTCGTGTAATATGGACGAAATTAGGACAATCACTCAAGTGAACCTTTGCCAAAAAACTACACTGCTTTTGGTGGACACCTTTCTCTTCAGTAATCACTGGATCAGGCTGACCTGCTGATTCCTTCTCTTCAGTGAGCATCAGCCTTTGCGGAAAAAATACTTCAGTATTCAGAAAACATTGGCAATGGTTTTTAGATTCTACTAGCTTCACTAATAGATTGAGTTGAGGCAAGAAATGTTTCAGTTGGAAAGAGGTAGTTTCAATTGACTTTGTGTGGCAAACACAAATTAAAACAAGGGGCTGCAGACGTCTCCCATTTTTAACAATGGCGCTGAGAGCTAGTCATTTGAAAATGTCATGAGCAATGATAAAAGAAAGCCTAGACAAAATTTCTCACTGTCTATATATATATGAAAGTCATGCAATAATGTATTGGAAGAGCAAGAAAATGCCCGATACCCTTCACTGCCTGAAGAGAATCAGATAAATTGCATGAAAGCATTTCAAAGGAGCATTTCATAAAATTCATTGTGGAGAAAGAAGAATGTAGCCTTTGTGGGGGGGATGACCTACTGGAACTGAATCATTCTCAAAAGATTTAAAAATAAATCTTATTTGCCTCTCCACCATGTGTTACTTTTTTGACTGACAGTAAATTAGATAGGGCTGCTAAATACAGCAGAGGTATTGTTTGGGGGTTTTTAGACTTTATTAAAGCTGAACTAAGTGTCAGCTCAGTTGTGGAACTCATTAGATGATCACGTGGCATGAAAAAACAGAATAGACTAAGCTGTTCTGGTTTCATTGTTCAGACCTCCACAGGCTTTTTCTTCAGCTTGGACAATCCAAGGTCAACCCTAACAATCCACAAAAATGAACTGAATTCTGAGAGCTTTGTGTCAAATCTTCGTCTGTTAAATGCTGAATTAATAGTATTTCTTCTTAATCTTGCCCATTAGCTCTACAGGGTCCATATTTTTTTGTCATCTTTAGCAAATACCCAGTTAATGATTTTGGCACCTTTATTTTTTTTTTTAGCTAATGAGAACACCTGTGCTGGTTATTTGCTCTTGAAAAATTATACTGAATAAATCTTCACATGGAGATGTCATTAGGTACCCAATACTTACAGAAACGTGTCCCCTAAATTTGTGAGGCAGATATATGAAGGACAAAACCCAGAGAGGGACTTAGGAGCTATAGCAGTAAGAGTAACTCACTGGAATTTAAAAGTGGCTGATCAGTATCCTGACACTTCAAGACAGCCATCTGGAAATGCTGAAGGGAGGAATAGACATTGTCTTGTGTTTCTTCAGAGGTAACTTTTCACTCTCCTCTCAGAATTCACATTTGCTGGAGATGAGCGCTTCAATCTGACATTTTTCAGAAAACTGAAATCTAGAATTCAGAATCTTTCATCTGATTTGGAGGGGAAATCTGAATTTAAATCTCCACACCTCTCCAAATGAGGAGTTTAAATGCTGAATTAGGTGGTACTAGGATTGTCAAAGAGGGAGGCAGCTCTTATGACTCTATTTTGTGCAAAAGAGACAAAATACATATTAGGACTTAGAGTTTGGATGCTTTGTCAGGGAAGGGGGGATAAGGACCTGAGGACGTGGTGATATAAGGCCTTGAAGAGTCCATGTGAGGTGATCACTTTGGAGAGCTAACTCTCCTTAGGAGGTAGTTAAAAACACTGACATCATCCATCAAGTGAATTATTCTCAGCAGACTGAATATTATTCTTCAGCTTTCATTTCTTTTTTTCATGAACTTTTAAACTTCCTTCTTCAGGGCAGAACTCATCATACTTTAATAACCTACCTCATCTACTTGAGCTTCCCGAGAAGGAGTGTTTTGGCTTTGTCTTGGAATGCATTTGCACTGTTGGCATATTCCCCAATCCAATTTAAAACAGGTTAAGAGGATTTCTGAAGAGTATTTTCTAAAGGAAGGAGACATTAGCAAAATGCAGAAGCGTTTAACAGCTCAGCCGGGTATGATACTTCCTCCTGTGTCCTGCCCAACCTTCCTTTTCCCATGCTTGTTTACTGATTTATGGGCTGATATACCTTCTCCATTTCTTCCTCAAACACCTTTTACATTTAGTTATCTTTTTTTTGCTTGTTTCTGAGTCCCACCAAATCCTTGTCAGCTGGATATAATTTCCTGTGATCTTCATGCTCCAAAGATGTTCCAAGTCTTCCAGATTGCTTGGCAGTGAAAGCTCTCTAATCAGCTTTGGCAAATGTTCATTTAAAACATGTTTTCCCACGTGTTATCCTCGTGGGTTACCTACAGGTAAATTCAATGACCTAGCCACATTGCTTTTCCAATTTTTGGTAAGTATCAGGCCATACAAAGACTGAAAGGCCTCTAACACTGTTCATAGCAACAAACTTACCTGAGATAATAGAGAACCAATCACCCATTCTTAAGAGCTGGCTCAGGTTCCTTTCTCTTTGATAAGTATTTCCTTCTTAGTACCATTTCTTTTCCATTTCAGCTTCCTTCAGATACTGAGTGTGAAACAGCTGTGACTGCTTCAGAATCTCTCCCCTTCCATTTTCTTTTTTATCTCCTGTTACAACTGCCAGCATAGAACCTACTGGTCATATACTTATTATATTGTATCTCATTGTTCTGGTATATATTGATTTGAAATCTTTAACCTTATCTCTACTTTCTGAAAACTCAAGCGTAATGCTAACACAACATACGTCTATGATCTGAGCTGGCATTTATCAGTTTTAGCTCAAAATTGCACTAAAATCAAGAGCTATTATGTGCACAAAATATTTATTCTCATTCCCAGTGAGTTTATTTTCTAGGGAATACTGTGTCTTACATAAAAGAAAGTACGTATTGTTGATGGCCACAATACTATTGGCAAGGGCATTTTTCTAGAATTTGTAAGATAGTCTTGAGATTTTCAAATCTGACTCATGAGACCCTAAATTTCTGGGTATGTTTGACTCCTTCCATGAGAGAAAATGTACATAGACAGCCAGCTCTCTTTTATAGCCTACTGTATTCCTCTACTCCTACAAATTGGTATCTCAGCTCAGTATGTTAACCTTCACCATCCGCAAATCTCACACCTCTCTCCTCATTTACACATCAGTAACCCACATCCTCCCACATCCTGGGCCAGAAGCACAGCACAGAGTTTCTCCAGCAGGCACAGCAAGTGAAGCAGCCAGTCAGCATGGAGCCACTGGCACACACAGAAACAAACTGTTATTGATTGGTGGGTTGAAGGTAACTCCCTTCATCGAGTGATGCTTAAAGCTTAGCTCAGCTAAATGCTTCCCCTCAAAAGGAGCTGGAAATTACTCTTTCCATCTGAAAGTGACTTTGAGCCCATGATCACAAGGGTCATTTGGCCTGTCTGGGCACCAGCTTCAGTGTTGGACCTTTCCTACTGTGAAGAAGTTTTACTAGTATATGATCAGAGTTTCCCTCTGTGGCTGTGACCTGTGCTCATTGTCTCTCAGCCTTTCCCTGTGTGCCTTTGAGAAGGATTTGGCTCATTCTTTTTTAACACTTCCCATTAGGCAGTTAATACAGCAGGTAGATCTATCCACCCCCCCCACCCTAACCCATCCCTGACTTTTCTTCTGTAGATTCAATAAACCCAGGTCTCTCATTCTTGGCTACTGGGGAGCTCAGACTGAGTATGGTACTCCAGATGTCCTATCAAAAGTACTGAACAGAGAGAATAAGCTCTTCCCTTGAGCTGCTGTCTATACTTTTGCTAATGCAGTCTAGTATGCTGTTGACCCTCATCCTCCATTAAGGCATGTTGCTGACTCATGTTCAACTAGTCTGCAAAAACCAAATATCCTGTTCACCTGGTAAGTTGGTGGTCATGCAGCCCCATGCTGCAGCAGACATCCTCTGCTTTCTCACCAAGATTGGTTTTTCTGGGTTTCTATTTCCTTTTCTTGTTCTAAATGAGATAATTCTTGTCTAAGAGTAAGTTGATGAGCTTCCCACATCTAGCATTGCTGTTGCCTGACTCTGGGTAATGATAAAGTATTATGTGGCCACCTAGACAATATAGGCTATAATGAGGCTTACTATTCACACACACACAGAACCCCAGACACACCCTTTTGAATGTAGAGTGCTTTTGACGAAAGCTCTGTAATGGGGAAAAGTCTTGTATAGGCTGTTCCTGTCCAGTTACATATCCACCCCAGAGCAGTTTAGTTGCCATTTAACTAGAGACAGAGAGAATGGGACTATTCAGTGTTGCGTATGTTCCATCTCCCAGTATGGTGAATATCTGTAACTGTGTTGGTGATAGACACTTCCCTGAAATTAATGTCCTTGCCTGCATAGCCTAAACCTCTTCATGATGCTACAGCTGGCTGCTCGAGCCCTTTCACCATTGCTGGACCCACTCCAGAATGGTGTGCCAAGCCTTATAAAACTGTATGTTTTCTTTGCCATTATTACGTTGCCATACAGCATTTTTCTTCACTGTATAAGACTGTTGCTCCTTATAGTATTGTCTTTAAAACTGGGAGACAAGGAGTCTTGACTGTGCTGTGATGATCGCCATCGTTCTTGAGTGTGTTGTATAGGCTGTGGTATGACCTTCCCATCTTCCCCTTCCCTCTATTGCATGATGTTGGCATTTGAAGAGATGGCTGCTTGGAGCAGCAGCAGGGAAGCTGGGGAATGGGGCCAAGTGCTTACCAGCTAGGGACCTCCTAACTAACATTAGAACAGCTGTTAGGTGCCTCAGAGAAGTGTTGAAGGGGAAACTCTGGGAGTTGCTTCTTGGAAAAAGTGTGTGCTCTGGCAGTTTCTCTAGAGATTTTAGCTGACAGAGAATCTGTAAGTATTTGCTTTCAGGAAACAGCAGGCTGATAGCCTGGATAGCGAAGACAAGTCGTGCTGGTAGGAAACTGTAACAGAATTTATATTAAGGACTAAGTATGAAGACCCGGAGCCAGCTGGGGAGGCTGGATGGACGTTCTTGTGTTGCTTGTTAAGGGTTTCAGTAAATGCAAATCCCCAAAAGGGAATTGTTCTCTAGGACTTGTCTGGAAGAATGTGAAGGGAGCTGAAATACATGGCTTTAGCAGGGTTGCACACATTAGCCAAGGGGATGCGTGCCCTGGGATGCTGCAATGTTGGCTTCCTCCCCATGCAATACGCACAAATGCAGATTGAAGACAGAGACTGCCTTTCACATCAAGAGTGTCTATGTTCAGTTAATATTTCTTTGCTCTTTTGCTCTTCTCTGAGTCATCTATTGTTCTTTGTTCCCAGAGCTTCTCCATGAGGGAATTCAGTCTTAGTGATATTAATTTGCTTTGTTTCTGGGGAGCATTTGCCATTTAAAGCTATTTGTTAGCTTTCTTTCTTTATTCAGTCCATGTACACAACTTGTTTCTTCGTCTGTCTCTTTGTCCTATGAGGATTTTCATGTCTTCTTTTTTGCCTTACTTCTCTAAAACACCAAGTGTCATTTCCCAGATTGCTCTTTATATGTGTGTTCTGAATTATCAACTTCCACCCACTGGGCTAAGAAGCACTGTTGTGCTTCCATTGCTCTGATTGTAATTCTACTTCTTTCTTGAGAAAAAAAAAAAAAAGAAGTAAAAGTCAGCTAGTATAAATAAGTAATATGCTCTGTTTACAGAAGTAGAGCAGTGCCAGGAACAATTTGGGCTTTTAACTGAATCATCTGACCTTGGTTTATATGGTAATGTCTTGGGAGAAGAGACTTGTCTACATATGTATATCAAGACAAATATCTTAGTGTTCAGTAGATTTAGTCATAAAGAGGAAAGTACCAACCCCAAAAATTTATAGAAATGTCAGATGTGTCTTAAGAAAAAAAAAAATGTAGTCTTGATGGCTTGAGAACTTTTTTTTTTCTCTTTGAAGTAATAACTATCTTTTTTTGGCTGAGACTTCCTGATAACTGAGAAACACATTTCAAATGCTAATGTCATACTGAGACAGTTCTGACCACACAGTATGAGATGGAACAGGCTGAGTAACTAGGCTGACATTTAATGTGAGTGGTATTAGTGTGGGGGTACTTCTAAGTACAGCTGTCATCATGAGCTGGTTCTCAGGGTAGGAGGAGAATAGGGTATCCAAATAAATCACGGTAACAGCTCTGAGATGGTGTCTCAGGCTTGAGCACAGGTCTGATTGCTTACTAGATACGTGCTGCTCCTCTGTTCTCAGAACGCTAGAGATGGCTTCCCAAGTAGTTATATTTCCATCTCCTTCCTTTCTCAGTATATATGATCAGCTTTCTAAGTAGAGATACAGCACACTCTAATTTTAGTGAATCATTTCATCTGAACAGAGATATCCTGAATATTCAAAAAAATGAGGATTGCCAGCTATTGCTATTGCTTCTGTCCCTGCAATGAATGCAGTAAACTGGTCATAAAGAGGAATGTTGAACTGCCTCAAATGTGAGACACCACCCAACCAACATCTACATAGGAAGAAATGACGTTTTGTCAGTGGATTGTCTTTCTCTGAAGGGGTCCAAGAGATCTGCAGGCAGTTGTGAAACTCTTGTAGGCACAAACAATGGGAGAGACCATTTTCTATACTGATGACCCAAAGTCAACAGAAGAAAGATTTCATTCATCTTTCAAGGCTGTCCTTTTCTTGGCTCAGACTCCCATCAGTGATCCAGAAATAACCAAAACTTTGGGCTTAGAACATGGAGCAATTCACTTGGAAGCAAAAATATTTGTTAATTCGTTGGTGATCAATATGCTGACTGCACTGGAACCAGCAGTAAAAGCAGCTCAGCTTTTGCAAATGATTTTATTTCTTTTCAGAGCTTGTTTCTAATACTACCTGGAGTAACTGCAGAACTTTCTGTCAAGTGTTCAAAAAAAGCCTTTTTCCATTTCAATTGCATTCATAGTTTTTAAAGGCCCTATACCAAAACACAGCCACCAACTCCTTACTGAAACTCTGGATATCGTTGAAGTCCCACATAATCATTTCTGGCTAAAAGCTGCCATTGAATACCATGAGAGCAATGCTGTGCTGTCTCGAATCTTGTGATGTCAATTACAGCTGTGCTAAATTAGTATAAAATTTGAGGAAAGTCAGACTGGCGGTGCTTTGGTGGTGGTTGTTGCTACTTGGCTTCATCTGCTTACTCAGACACAACATGCACGGCCTTCTACTCTCATCTTTCAGCTACCTATCAAGCTTCGACAGCTTGACAGCACTGTGCTAATACCTGCCTTGGGAGAAGCCAGGAGGCACCTTTTCACCGGAGCAGGTGGGGTTAGACCCAGGCTACAGGAGTTTATCTTTGCTGGAATGTAGTTAGAATTATAATGAATACAAAGTAAAGTCTGAAATTAAGGAAGCTCCAGTTAAGCCTAATGAAACAGATCTGTCGGTGTTTCAGGAAATGCTGAAGTTACCTGGATTTGGGGGTCTCAGTATTATTTGTCAGGTAAAAGAACACAACTCTATCTGTAGTGCCTCAGAATTGTTGTGAAATATTCTAGGTGAAATTCTCAGATGATGAAACCCAGCAGAATGTCATGGAAGAAAATGAGATTTGCTAACCTATTCTAGATGCTAATCTGATCCATGGAGGGGTTTCATGTCTTCATCAGTTACTATAACACCCATATCCTTCAACCAAACCATCACTCAGAAAACTGATTTGCCCTGATGTGTCACAGAAATATTCATATTTCCTGTTCTGTCCTTCATGACATACAAATACCTTAAAATAACTACGTATGTAGATACGTATGTATGCATGTATGTTGTATGTAGTAATTAAATCTTACAGGTGAACAGTTTTGCACCATTTTAACAAAATGTAAGACCCTTTTCTTGGTGCACAAAGAAAAGAAAAGAAACGAAACCACAGTAAATCAGCCCATGACAATGAAGTATCCCTGTGCTGACACAGGAGCAGAGCATGAGTTTATTAAGCAAGCTGTAAAAAAGCGAAAGAATGAGTTTTACAGTAAAACTAGATCACTTTCAGTACACATTTAGTATTATTGTCTTTGTTATCCAGTATGTACAGCCCATGTGCTTTGTGCTTATCTTCAGGAAATTCAAAAGTATATTCTGAGAGGTCATCGAAATTCACTAAAAGGAACAGTGAAGCACAATTAGTCAGGATAATTTCAAACAGTTCATTGGGATTCAGCAGAAAATACACAGAGGAGGCAACTTAGCCTTGAGAGAGCTTGGGGATGTTGGTGATCATAATTTTTTGGCCATTACATTTGACGAGGGTTATGTGTATTTTATTTCACTGAAATGTGCACTCTTTTCTTGCATGTACATTTTGGCCAGGCAGAAAAAGAAGAATTTGGGCATTTGTCTAAATTTCTAAATGTTGGGCATCCTGGAAGTCTTAGTGATGTTGCAAATATACACAGATTACTAATGTACTGCTCCACATCTCACCTCCAGCAAAGATGCTCATGAGGTGCGCTAGGCTTTATAGAGAAATTATCTTCAGACACTGAAATGCATTGTGAAGAGAGACTTCCTACTCAGGCATGAACATCCCTCACTCTCTAAATATAGGCAGATATCCGAACCGTTACATGCCCTACTGTGTCCTTGCAGCTGGAATCGTATCAAGAAGGAAATGAAAGTAAAATTTTGCAACATATAGCAATAACTGCAGCACAAATGACAGCAAAAGTATACCTTCCTGCTATGCAATAAATTTACTCTGCTGGCAAAGGACAACAAGTTTGGAGAGATAAAAAGAAAGCAAAAGAGGGCAAAAGAGATAACAATTTGAAAGTGGAAGTATCAGCCTCCTCTTCTTGGGGTGTGAGAAGAAATGAAAGGGCTCAAGAAGAAATTAGCTTCTCTGGTTTGAATGTGAAGGCAAATATTTTAGAACAACAAATCAAGGACAAGAGCATGTGAGATGCTGAGAACTTCACAGCTCTCTGAAGTATCTTACAGTGAGTCTGGCTGCACAAGATTGACATGTGTTTGGTACATGGAGAACGAATGATTTTGCAAATACCTATTTACTGTAGGAAGATGATTGTATATTTCATGTCTATCTAACAGTATGCTGCGCTTCCCACTTGCCAATTAAGTCATTCAGCAAAACCAGATTGATTTCCTAATTACAATGTTTGATCCCTGGACAGCGTCAAAAATCCTTTTTTATAGTTCTTTAAGATTTATGGGGAACTATATTCAGGTGGGTGTATTGAGACTCATTGAACAAATACATCATTAGTAAGCATTTAAAGCATTATGATATCTGCACAATCCATCAGGAATTCAAGAAACTTAACTGCAAAAAAAGCACAAAGACTGCCACAGTTCCATTTCAGTGTCTTCTTAGAAAATGCACATTCCCTTTGGAAAGTGTAAGGTAAATACACAAATACACAGGAACACCCAAGTATCCTACATCCCTTCTTGCTCTTCTTGTGATTATTCAATAACTAGGACCTATGTTTAACAGGGTAATTGGATCATCAACACCAAAAGCAAATAAAAACCGTATAATGTATTCAGTCAAAGCTAATGATGGAATTCCAGAGCCCTGTGGATCACTCTGTCTTCAGTGTGCCTTAGGATTTGAAAATCCAGCTATAAGATGACAAAACACTTGATAAATGATGCCATGGGAAGTGGTCTCAGTGACTTCATTAGTCTTTCTTATCTTCACTGGATCTGTCACACAGCTCTCCACACATCGCTTACCGAGCAAATATACTGACTTTGCTCTAGTGTATTTGTTATAGGAAACAGGGCAAAAAGCAATTGAGGATGATTATATAATCTGTGATTGATAGATCCTTTTCTGAAAGGTCCTTTACAATAGAATAGAATAGACTAGTAACAGTAGAACTTTATCTCCTTACTCCTGAATAACAGGTAAGAAGAAAGTTTTCTTTGAGTTTCTTAAAGGGCTCACATCACCTTACTACAGGGACAACCTTTAGTGTATCACAAAGTCACTGTGAGGTTATGATCAGTCCCCGCAAGGGATTCCAGTTTATAGATGAAATTAACTGAAATGCTGGCATATCTACAGCAGGGAGTAGAGGACTGCAGAAATTCATGGGCCAATTACATCCGTGAAGTTCAGCGTGACACCTGAAAGAGAAACTATCCAGGAACACCAAAATGGAATAACTATCATCAATGGTGTACTATCTGATCCAAAAACCCTGCCTCTCAGAAAAAGCTAATTGGGTTGGGCACGGGGATGTTCTAGAAGTCCACAGATTCTGGCAGCAATCTCCACTGCAACATACAGATGTATTTACCAGGGGGAAAACAGTGACCAGGTTAGGATGATCTGTGACAGAAGAGGAGGTAAGCTCAGTCCACCCTAAAGTGCCTGGATACTGCTCCAGCAGGCAAAACAAGGAGTGTGGTAGAACAATGAGCATCAGTTTGTTGTGACAACAGGGCACTTAGGAGGTCTGCCAAGGGCCAAGGTCAGAATCTCTGCAGTCGCTGTGTCACGGTCTTTGAACTGGGACAGCTGGTTTCACGTTTCACGTGTGGAAATCCTGTGAAAAGTTTGTTGCCGTATGTTTAACCTGCTACCTGCTCTGTCTTTGGACTTCAGTTACCCATGGTAATCAGCTTACTTTACTTTCTTCCTCTTCTGCGCCTCTTCCTCAAACTCAACAAAACCCAATTGTCTTACTTGCAAAAATCTTTTATCAGATGTAAAATCTATGCCTTGTATCACTTTTATAGAATGAAGCAAGTACTGTGAGCCTGGAAACAAGAGGCTGAACTCTTAGTTCATAGGCTGAAATGTCTACCTAGCTGTGGTCAGTTAAAAGGATAATACGGATTTCTATCTAACAACGAGACGTACCCTACAAGTTCTGATCTGAAGATCCTGGAGGCAGTAAGAAACTCTCCAGGCTGAGGTAGATTTTCAGTCAAGTTTTATTTCCACAAAAGAAAAGCCATCCTTATCTGAGCTGTGGAAAGATATTGATGATGTTACATTTTAAAGAAGTGTAATATACTATTCTTACTTCTTGGGGGCCCCTAGCCAGCTCCACAGGTTACTATAAGGGGAACTGCCAACAAATCCTCTTCTTAAAAAGCCTACAAGTGAGATTTTCAGATCTGCCTCCAGACCTATATCTGGCAATTTAATTTTTTCATTCATACCTAGGCAAGGAACACCACGACATGATGGAATAGAAATGAGAGCTAAGCCCCTAGTCACTTTCCTGTAGGCTCCAGTATGCCCTATGTGTACGTACCCACATTCTCAGAGTCATTCCTTTTCTTGCATCTAGAAGGGTCACCTGCTTCATTGTCAGTACTGAGCTATGTCCATTCTATGTTCTATTCTAGAACATCCCTGGAGATGCTTTGACTTCAGTGGAGGGCCCCCGTCTTGAGACAGAAACCCTGTTTGCTAAAGACCAGAAAATACAAGGAGATTTGGAAGAAAGCAGTGATCTAGAAGAATCAGAATATTCTTTCCAAACAGCTATGGAAGAGCTTGAAGAAATTCGAAAAGCTCTGAAACTTACTTCCCAGAAAGCCCAGAATAATGACAAGGAGGAGCAGCAATCTGAAAAGATGGTGAGTGGAAAATAAAATTCTTCCAGATGTAAAACTACAGTGCATCATGGAAGATGTAGATCAGCCAGGAAACTGAATCTGCAAAGGAAAGTGAGGATTGTGAGACATTTGAGTTTATTCTCAGAGGTGAAGAACCTCAGTAGCTCCCATCTTTAGAGATTAACATCAAATTCATAAAAAGCAAAATCCTTTCATTTGGTCAAAAGAGCCATAGTGTTTGGTTTTAACCAGCCAGGCCCTAATTAAATGCTGTCAAAATTTTCTTTACATTTTCAAATCAGAAAATTTTTATACGGTGGATATTTCATATTTTGTAAGGTGATATTCAATGGAAGATTTCTGACTTTCGGAACACAATTTTTAAAGGGAAATAATGGATATTAGATAACTCTTGAGTCGTTATACAAATGTGTGAATAATCACTTGAACGAATATTCAGGTTGACTTAGATGACCATACTCTATTTTCAACTATCAGCTTAAATATTAATTTATCCTCCTTCTCTCCAATTTACAGCAGGAATCCATCACAGGCACGCCAACATTGTCTTTCAGTTCAGACAATGAAACAGAGAGCATGGATGCTAAGAGTCCTACAGGATATTTGGATATGGGAGGAACCAGCAGTTTGCAGTCAGATGTGTCCACCAGTGAATCGGAGCTGCAACGGCCCCGTGACCAGCAGGTCACAGGAGCTCATCTTGAGCTTGAGAGGATGAGGTGGCACTTTATGCTGGCTAAACTGAAATGTGAACAGGAGGATAAGGAAAAGCAAAGGCTTCATGAAGAGGTAATGGAGAAGATGCGTCAGCAGGCAGTAAAAGGATCGGTAAGTGGGGAAACACAAAAAGGGTTGAACACAGTCTTTACTGAAACATTCACATTACATGAACCCAGGACAATACATTATGCATTTTGTAAGATTTTATTCTTTTGTGTGTTGAGTAGTCCAGGGACTTCTTTTAAAGTCCTGTCTAGGTGATCTTTACAGCTTGTATACATACTTAAGGAGAATGGAGTTGTTCCACTCTCTAGAATATGAACTGTGGTAACATTCATTGCTATAAAATATATTAAAGAACAGTTAACTCACAATTAAGAGTATGATGAAAGGATCCAAGAACACGATTTTTTCCTTACTTCCCCCCCACCCCCCCCCATCAGAGGGATTGCTCTGAACACCACTTTGATCAGTTTCCTGTTTCTACAGTGGGAGCAATTTCCTCGGTTACAGTTAGATGATTTGAGATGATAAATGCATGAATAAATAATTAGATGAAAGAACCTCCCAAAGTAATGAAAGTTTTATAGACAATTAGTCAGATTTTGCAAGCCTGTTTTTCGCAGAAGTAGATGAGGTTATTGTATGTTCAGGCATATGAGTCTCTGGTTAACAATAGTCCAGCCCAGAAGAGACCATTCTATTTGGCACAGTTTAACAAATGGGACAGCTGCCAATCTTGGTTGCCTGGGCTCTTCCTGATCACATTGGCTGTCTGTGGGCTTGACTCTCCTCCAGTTTAATGTAATTTGTCATTAGACTGAGAGATTAAGTGGAGTATCTGATTCTAAATCATCAAAGTTTTAGAGGTACTTGCAGTGTTTGCCTTCTCTTGCAGATTCTATGCAATCAGGACAGGATAGTAGGGCATGTTTTACACACTAATCGTAGCATTCATGTTGTGGTTGTACATAGGAGCTCAGATCACATACAAGAATGGCACTAAGCTATATACAAGATAATCCCTGCAATTTTCCATATACATTTATTTATTTATTTATTTATTCATTCATATAGCTAATCCATAGGCCTGGATAGGATCTCACAATTATGTGAAGTAAATGTAGTTCCAATGAAATCAGTGAAGTTCTATCAGAGAAAAACAGTGAGGATCAGGTCCAATATACACTTTGCTAAATTACTGACATGCATCTGGATTAAACAAATTAACTACTGGATTTTCTTATAAAATTAAGACCTGAGAGATTGCCCATGAATATGTGTGAATGTGTGAAATGCCCACACAGTGGAAAACCGTAGGCAACAGTTTATTGAGCAGATATAGAGACAGATGCACAAAAGCCTTACCATGGATGTGCCCTTACTTCACATGACCTGCTTTGTGTACCTGCACACTTGTTCTTGCAGTAAATATGAGGTCAGTCACCTTCATTTCAGAGAGAGAAAGCTTAACTTATGTTATGGGTCTGGTGGGGATGTGACATTTGCCACTGAACACAGTATTTCACAAGCTGGCTTATCTCACAGCAGCTTTTCATGAGCTGAGAGTGCCAGAGGGCGAGGTGTGCTCAGAGAAACATGGAGTGGATGTGTGACATAATGTGTATCTTTTCCTGTTTCTGCAGGTCAATGAAGGACTCCAAAACCTACTCCAGCCCTCGAACCAATATGCCTTGTTCCTTTACTGCTTCATCATCTTTCATCTTATTTATACTTTAAAGGAGCTGGTCTTCTACATTTTCCAAACCCATTACCTGTTCTGTTTTGCTATTGTGCTCTTCTACATTCTTAAAACAATTTTCCAAGATTACAGAAATATCAAGAAATATCCTTAAGAAAAGCTGCATATTTTACTCTTTTTGCCCCATTCTTGTCGCTTTTTTATTATCACTACATCGATCATACATGCGGGATTTCAGCTATCATTACATGCCTAATTAAGGAAAACCAACTGATTTCCTGAAGAAAATTGTGCCTGAATGGCATCATTTGGTTTCATGGTGTCTCACCAACAAGCTTAGCATCATTCAGGGGCATTCATCTATGCAAATAAAGTTACACACAATAAGAAATCATTTTGGAACATGTTCTATTTTATCTCACCTCCTTGGATTAGCAGCATAGTGACTTGAGCTTACCTATAATGAATTATCACAAAGAGGTTTCACAGTTGTGTTTATTAGCATGGTGGGAGATGCTTGAGAGAATTTAACGATCTGTTCGCTACCATGTGCAATGGGCACACTGCTTTGCATTAGAGTGGTCTCCCTCTCTGGGACAGAAACATTCTTCTCTGTGTTGTGCCATCCTCTGTAGTTGTACACAGTTTGTCTCAGCATTATATCAGTAAGCACTGGTGAGTACATACACTCTTTATAATTGAGGCATCACAATTTCTGAAGTTTCCATGCTGATAAGGAAAGGTATTGAATACAGCCTAAATAAAAGGTATTTTGTCTAGTGAGAATATGACTAGACCCTTTTAATACTGCTTTAGTCACACAATAGATGATATTTCCAGCTGAGAAGAGTCATCTACCATATGGTATGTCAGGTTAGAGTGAGTACAATCTCGTCAGCCTTCAAATGGTGTTAGAATCAGAGCATAACGCACCCTTATATCCCCATGCATTTGTCTTACTCTGTTTTATTTAAATAAGTCTTTTGTCTCAGTCTGCATTCTCTTTGCACTCTGCTCTTAACAGGAAAACGACCTAAAGAGTATTTAATAGTCAAGGTTAGATAAGCAAAAACCTGTTCAGGTCAGTGTGACATGGGTATACTCTAACCCTACTCAGGTTTATCATGTATCCATGATCAATCTGACCTCAGTCAAGATGGTGTTCTTTGCGCACGACATGCAATGTGTTTACAAAACCAATGCTATGTAAAGGGTGACTGAACCAAGGCAGTGGAGAAGAGAGTATCTCAGACCCAGGTATGGTGACTGAGCAGTTTCTCAACAGTGAAGAATGAATGCAGGATCTTCTTGTGTTTCAACAGCCTCTGTGTTTCTGAGCAGTGGAAGGTTATAAGGAAGGTACACTTTACATACATGGAAGGATCTGCAGAAGACTGAAATGAGTAGTGGCACAATCTTGCTAAAAGTGGCAATGAGACATTGCTTGCTGTAGTTAAGGCTTGCATACACACATTTAGAGAACTAGACCAACCAAAAATAAGCGAATAAAAGCTTTACCCAGCTGCAGTTCCTCTTTTTCCAGCAAAAGTAACCATCAGCTCATTGAAATCCCAGGCCCCTTCAACACTTTAGGATTTCTGTCATTTTTTTAAAATGACTTAAGAGTAAGACCTGTAAATAAGCTGCTTTCAAATCTGCGTTTTTCTTTCACTAAAATAATGAGAATGTCACCTAAACAATGGAGAGAAGTCTGTCCTTTGTTTTCTGCTGAATCTGAAAACACTGCAGATGTCCTGCAGATAGCCTGGATATAAATATGGTTTGCAATAGCACAAGCAACTTGGAATATTTCTCTTCATTGTTGGTAACTCTCGGATTTTAATCAACAGAGGTTGTATGAATCTGTGTTTAATATCATTAATTCAAATGACAGCTACAAATATAGAATCATAGAACTCTCCCCCTTTACTCCACTTTGAGCAACCTGGTCTAGGGGAAGGTGTCCCTGTCCACAGCAGGGGGCTAGAACTAGATGAGCTTTAAGGTCCTTTCTAACCCCAATCATTCCATGATTCTGTGGTTCTGTGGTATAATGGTTTGGGTTGGATGGGACCTTAAAGCTCATCTAGTTCCAGCCCAGTTAGTCACAGATGCAAGACCACTAGAAGTTCCGCAATAAAGTCTGCACAGAAATGTTATTTTGGACACTCTTTCAATGCTAGCTTTTGGGGAGAGGCAGAAAGAGTTATTAGTCTTTTGCATTTTATTTACTGCACACAGGAGATAATACTAAATAGCCTTAAGACAGCTGCCTCACCATACACACATATTCCAAACACTCCCATATCCCCTCCTAATCAAGGAAGAAAATGGGTTTGCCTGTCCCTAACAGGTGCTCTCTCAGCCATCATGAGTATCTCTCAGCCATCATGAGTACCCATGTTATACTTTTAAACTTACTCCCACATTGATGAGAACTAGATGTTTTTCTTTGAGTGGCAATTTCTGTGTAGCTGCCTGGCTTCTGGCAGCTACAGCTCAAAAACCGGCTGAAAATAATTGTAAGTAAAGTTATAAGTACCCATACAGCAAAGAACAGAATAACCCAAACTCCTCCCTAAATGCTTCAGGTCCTCTGCACTTTGGTCAGCTCTTGCCCTTCATGGGGGTGACAATTACACCCTTTGAGCTGCCTGGCTGTGCCCTGTGCCCTTACTTTTACAACAGTAGGCACACTCATCACAAAGTACATGGTTTCATGTGAAACCACAGGAAACTCAGTGGTTTCAGCTATTTTAAGCCTAAAAATAGACAGTATTTTACAGCTGGTTTGATTTCAAGAGAACCACAAGTACAAGAGCTTTTTCACCCTCAGGGTTGCAGCATAAAGTTATCCTAGAGTTCCAGAAGCCACTATGAAGAGCCCAAATTTAACAGTTAAAAATAACACATTCAAATTCCCATGTGTTTCAGCAGCTAATTTGTGATTTATTAGTACCTGAGTTGGGAATTACTGATCCTGGCGAAACAAAATGTTTGTCAATTTCTCTGGTACAGCCAAGGCTACATTTTACAGCATTTATTTGTTGCTCTCTCATAAGAAAGATACCACCTGCACCAAACCGAAGGGCAAGCTTGGAAGGGAAAGGAAGACACCAACCCACCACCGAACCGAAACTCATTTCATACTTAGCAACTTCATTCCGGGGCCCTCTAGCCTGCAGTGTTTCTGTACGCGAAGCTGGGGGTTTTAGAAGTCTGCGAGGTCAGCTTTGTTGCAAGAGCTTTGCACAGGCTCTTTTCCGTTAGTTGGTGACTTCAGACCTCAGACTGACACCCTGAGCCCAAGCTGAGCTCCTACCTATACACAGCCTTAACAAACCCTGCTCAAAACTTCATCTTATTTATGTTGTTCTTTCTTTGCAGTGGGAGGCTAAGGAGAGGGGACAAGAAAAAAGGCAGTGCAACAGAAAGGAAGATCTTGCTAGACCATCATCCACTGCTTCCACCCCCTGCACTGATCAGCTCAAACGAGTCCCAGCTGAGACTGGTTAGGGGGCAAGGCACTTCACTGGGACCCTCTGCTTACGCTGACCCGGTCGAGCCAGGCTAAACTCAGTCCGGACAGCGCGCCTGTTCTCAACGCGCGCCCGACTCAGCCGCTCCTTTGGCTTTGCCCACGGCTCGAGTATCCCGGGATAGCCTCGGGATAACCTCGGGACACAGCACCGGGAGCCCCGCCCCGGCCCGCCTCGGGCACCGCCGGGCAGGCTGCTCCTAGGGCAAGCACAGAGCACGGGGAGCGACAGCAGAGGGATATCAGTGCTTGGAAAGGGACAAAGAAACCTCGGAGAGCTTCGGAACCGTGCTGGGGTGAGTGATATAAACCTTTTAATGAGAAGAAAGGGGTGTTACAGGTGGGTCTGTACGCCCTGATGTGTGTAATATTAATTTTACTTATTTTTCATCTGTATGATGCCTGAAGTGTTGTCCGGATAAAACCTGTAATAATTTGTGAATAATGATTTGCTTGATGCGAGGGGTGAGGTAGGGCAGGAGGAGAAAAAGATGGCCCTGCTGAGCTGCAGCAGGGTCCCCTGTGTGCTCAGGTGGGCTCCGGGCCACTCTGAGCCTGGCAGGCAGAGCAGGGGGAAAGAGGGTATCAGTAAAGGCAGAGGTGGGGACTCTGCCCTCCTTGTTCTATGGAATAATTTGTCTGTGGCAAAGTGTTATGCACACTTCTGCTACTTTGGTGAAGTGTTGCTGCTCTTCTAGGCTGGATGCTTTTGCTCCAAGTATTTTTGGGACTGGCTTAAAGGCCAATACTACTTGTTAGCAGTTGTGAGTGGCCAGCTTCTTCAGTATGGACTCTGGGCGTAGAGGGAGTGGGGAGAAAAGAGTACTGGGGCTGCTGATACAACTTTTAGATTAACAGAAGCTCTGCTGAACAAAACTGGTTTAGGTCCTGCTAGGTGCTTTCTTGAGCTTTATAAACTGCTTTGTAGTTTTTACAGAATGAGTTAGGCTTCCAGTTGCAATACAGTTGTAGGGATGACTCCCTGTTGTACAAAATTAGGGTGCAAAAAGCTTGTGTTTGTGTATGTAAATGGTCCCCCATCTCGGTGGGATGTGAGGCCTGACTGGGTAAGTGGCTGCACTTGGTATGCTACTAATCACAGCCACATGTGGGCTCAGCCTCACACCTGAAACTCCACTGCTCATTATTGTCTTCCATTTTGTTTTTGAAGACCCAAACCAGCTGGCCTAAATTACAGTAATGTTCTTGAATTATCCTTTTCTTTTTGTGTGTGTTTGGCTGTATAAGGGCTAGCTTTGAAATGTGTGGTGTGTTTAAAAGCAAGACACTTTACCTCTCTGCAGAGGTGTACTGTGTCTGCAAAAAGGCTTGTGTTCTTGGCTTTTCTCCAACAAAAGAAAAAGGTGCTTGCAGTGCTGTAGTTAGGTTAATTAACTCTGCACTTTGGGGATTCCTTCTTATTGCTTAGTACTCCATGGACTCAATTCCTTCAGACTGTTTGAAATACCCTCCCTTGGATGGGTGTGAGGGAAATAGTCATTTGGTCTCTTGAAAGCCATGGTCTCTTGAGGTACGTTGCTGCTTTTATTGTTGTGAAGAGAATTTTGAAAGCCTTTCTCTGTGCTTTCATCCAAGGACCTCACCATGTAGACTGCTTCTATGACATAGCCTGGTCCAGCTTTCACTGAAACCAGTGAAAATCATTCTGTAAACCTCAGTGGTAGCTCTTCCGGCTTGCATAAGCACTCAGGAGTATTGCCAGTGCCCAGGTTGATGGGATAATATAGCAGTAAAAGTCTTGTTATAGCCACAGAACTTTCCAGGTATGCACATTGGGCAATAACTTTGATCTGAGTTGTGGGGGTTCCCATAGGGTTCTTCTGTTGGCAACAGAAGCTGGTGAAGTGTTTGTTAATTTGGGAGATTTCTGAGTACTTCAATGCGGGAAGGAAGAAAACAGTTCTGTGTTTGCTTTCATCTGCGGCCCTAAAATCACAGCAAATAACTGAATTTCTATTAAGAATTTTCTCCCCTGGTGTTCTGTTTTGTGTTTTCTGCCCCAGGAAGTCAAACTGCTGTTGTGAAACTCCTGCTATCCATGTGGTTTAACCTTACTAAAGAAAAACATTGAGTGTATGACCTTTTTCACCAGCTCACTAAAATTGGACCTCAATGAAATTGGTCACCAACATGGACAAAGATGGCTTCATGTGAATGTTTGGGAGAGAGAAAGATGGAGAAAAAGGGTGAGGTGCATCTCTAAGATGCTGAGGGTGATTCTGATTGAAGGGGTGATGTTTGGTGGCCTCCAGTTCCTCTGACTGGGGTGAACATGTCTGTGGGCTTTGCCACCTGTAAGGCAAGAGCAGATGAAACAGTAGGAACTAGTAGAAGGGTTTGCCTCTTTCTAGAAGCCAGTGTGCTCACTGGCAAGAAAGAAGGTACTGGACTGGATTTTGGGGTTGACTTTTCCAGGTGGTCTTCATTAAGGATTTGAGGAGAGGTAGAGAAAACTCTGGTCTGTTGCTTTTTTCTCTCCCTAATTGTTTAGGTAGTAAAGAGAAGAGGGATAAGTAGACAGCAGGGTTGGCACAGTCTAGCTGGCTCATAATGGCATTAAATAAGAAAAGCCCCATAAGAGCCTTTGTCTTTGGGGGAAAACAGTACATAAACTGCAGTTTTGTTGCTGTTATTTTTGCTGTGCTAGTATTTGATCTTGCGGAATCTGTGTGATTGCCTCTTGCCATGATCTTGCTGCTGGTGAACTCAGGAGCAAAGAAATGTGCCATCGACTGCTTTAGAATTGATGGTGTGTTTAAAGATGAGCGTGTGTTTCAGTGCAGGCTTTTTTTTTTTGTTGGACTAAATCCACATGCAGAATGCTTTTTGCTGTGTTATAGCATCTGTAAAAGGAAATTAACATTTCCTTCTCCTTTAAAGCTTGCAGGATGCTAACTTGTAAGCTTTGACATGTATCCAAGATTTCTTTAATGGCCAGTGCTATTCAGACATCAAGCTTCTTGGGTACATACGATAAAATGGGACAAAAAACAGGTGTAACAGCAGCACGCCCTGTGAATCGTCCCTAGTCTCAGACTGCCCTCTCTTGGAGATCATCAGTTGCTGCACTGGGCTTGGAGGGGTTTCTCACAGAAGAGTCATCTTTGCATGCTGGCTTTGTAACTGACCTTTGCTTTTCCATCTTCTTTAAAGGCTGGTTATCCTTTTGGAGGAGTAGCTTGAAAGTTTCAAAATCATTCAAGACACTTGCTCTGTTCTCCCCAAGGTAGACAATTTCTTTTAGGTTAGGTTTTTTCCCCCCTTCCGTTAGAAAGAAGGGAGGTTGAGGGAAGGTTAGAGATAGGACAACCTTTCCAACCATTTGCTTAAATCTAGCAAATGTAGAGGTCCAAGGAGCCAAAGGAATTATGTGCTCCACAATGACCAAACCTGGCGGAATTTTTGGAGGGCTTTTAATGTATAAGACCTCAACACTGTGAGAAACCTTGCCCTGTGTTACTAAGCAGTGTCTTAAATCTCCTAGCTTTTCATGATTTTGAGTTGTATTCTACTTAAATGCTTCAAGTAATAACATTTTTAGTAATGTGACCAGGGTAGAAAAGGATGTATGTGGAGCAGAAGTTGTCTTGGCTGAAATAACCCTGAACTGGCAAGTTAGGCTGGCAGACCTGTTCATCCAGCTTCATTCTGGTGCCTAGAACAGAAAATGCTTATTTCATTCACCTGCCAAAGTTGAAAAGAATTCTTCCAGGTGATCTGAGGTGACAGACTCACTGTGGTTGGTTCATAGAACACCCCTATCTTGCTGTTAAAGCTTGTCTTGATAGATTTTGGTGAGTAGCTTACAGTAAAGAAGTTCTTCCTGATGTTAACGTGGAACTTCCTATGCTCCAGTTTATACCCATTGCCCCTTGTCCTATCACTGGATATCACTGAAAAAAGCCTAGCTCCATCATCCTGACACCTACCCTTCACATATTTGTAAACATTGATGAGGTCACCCCTCAGTCTCCTCTTTTGCAAGCTAAAGAGACCCAGCTCCCTCAGCCTCTCCTCATAAGGGAGATGTTCCACTCCCTTAATCATCTTTGTGGCTCTGCGCTGGACTCCTTCAAGCAATTCCCTGTCCTTCTTGAACAGAGGGGCCCAGAACTGGACGCAATATTCCAGATGCTTATTGGTTGTTTTAAGGAGAGAACTTGAACATTTCTGCTGGCCTGGGAGGTTATCCGTTTTATTTTATTGCAAAGCTGCCCTGGAGCCTGATTTTTGCCCATTCCATGGGATATTCTGAGGTCAGAGGAGAGATTCTTGCTTTGATCCATGTTTTTGGCCAAGCCAAATATGCCCTTGACATTGAGAGTAAACCAATAGACAGAAAACAGTAAGGCTGGCAGAAGGGAGGCAATCCAGAGCAGTGCTGTAGCAGCTCAGTAAGACCATGACAGCTTAAATTCCTTTCACTTACCCTGTTTTCAGGGATGTCATCTCAGAGTGAGCCTATCTACCTTTGGGTTGAGAACTGCAAAAGGGTAAATTACTTTTTGGCTTGTTTGGGGTCACGTTATTTGTCACTTCTTAATGGAATACTGGAAACTAGGGTAACCACAGCATGATCCTGTGTCTGTGCTGGACAAGGATTCAGACAAGCCTTCAGCTGTCACGTATTCCCAACAGTGTTCTTCAGTTCACTGAATCAGTATCTGTTGTCAGTTCTGCTACAGCAATTCCAATGGAGAAAATGCTTTTTCTTTTCCCAGGAAAACAAGGAAGTTAATTGATTAACTCTGCTTGGCTCACCAAAGTTGTAGCATCCTTCAAGGATGTCTAACTGAAAAAAGGATATTCTGAATCTCTGCCTGTGACAAGACTAGCTATTCAAGGGTGAAATAAGTTATTTTCTGTGTTATTCCCACGCAGTGAGCAATACCTTTGTCTATTAAAGCTAGAAAATGCCCAGCTTTTATTCTGTTTGCACAAGCTGATGTCTGAGAAAGTTATCCTCTGATGACAGGAGCATGTTCTTTCGGGAGCCTTTAAGGGGTGGAAAATTATTTTGGCTCTAAACCTTAGTTCAGAGGTGCTGGATATGTAGCCACGCTAATGGCCTCTTTGCCTGAAACGTTTCAGCCTTCACGCTATGGTGGAATAAATCTTTTAAGATCACTTATTCTCCTGACCTCTGGCAAGTTTTGACTTGGTTTTGATTTATGTGGGCTTCAGTGGCTTGTAGCTACCATGATATTTCAGCACTGAAAATGGGAATAGCTGGCTAGTCAGCTATCTGTAGAGTTTAACATGCCTCACTGCATTTTAAAGAGTAGGACATCCTGCAGTGATTTATATATAGATTTCTGGTGTTCTTATGATGTTTTCAGATCCTAGGGTTGTGACTTCTAACCAGTGAGGTCTCAGTACCTTATTCTCTTGCCCCTCCTTTTCTTTCTAGAGAGGAAAATCAACCAAGGTATCTTTTAGCACCTGCCCCACTAAGATGCTGGGTCTGATATGGCTCTGTCAAAGTCCTTTCTCCAGTGCCCTCTGCAGTGTGATGTGCTATGGCTCCTGCTTTTCAGATAAGCTGATAAGGAAGGAAGGTGGCTTGCCCCCTGCAAGCAAAGTTTTTCATGCTGTCCAAGCAACTTTTTTTCCTCTTGCCCTTCAATCACTAAGCCTCCTGGTTGACATTCATTGCTTCTCCCTTCTAGTGTCATTTTTCATTCACAGCCCCAGTAATTCTTTGGGGTCATTAATATCTCAGCCTCCACTCTTCTTCCATATCAAGATCCAATTTCACCATAAGTGCAGATGGGGACAAGGAGCAAGAGGAGGGAGAGGGTGAGATGGTAGTAGCCTGGTGAGGAAAGCAGCTAGGTGGAATGGAAGACCTGCTGGGAAATGTTGCTCTGAGAGACACATCAGATGACAGCATTTTGCCTTATTCCCTTTTGCAGTAGCAGGGCAACATGCAGGTTCTTTGGACCTTCTGAAGGGTAATGTCCTTGCAGTCCCCTGAGAGCATCTAAGAGAGCATCTTATAGGGCTGGAAGGCTGTTTAGGTGTTCAGTCATGGGAAGGCTTCCATAAAGCACACCCCTTGGCATCACTGCCCCCAGGGGCTGTAGAGAAGACTTCTGCTGTGGTTTGACAGAGTTCCCTGTCTGAGAGAGCAAGCAAGGGAGATCAGTGTCAATGTAAAAGACCATATTTTATAAAAACAGAGAAAGGCAGCTCAGGAGAGGGGTTTCAGTGGGGCACAGCTACAGGTGGTGTTCTGAGATAAAATGTGACTTCTGGATTCCTGCACAGCCCCTTGTGTTTAATGATGTGGATGAGCTCTGGCTGTAGTCTGGTCCTCTGTGAGGCATTGAGGCTGACTTCCCTTTCCCGACCTACTGTCAGGACTCTTTCAAGAACCTAATAACCCTATATCTGTCAAAATAGGATCGAAATTGGGAAAATAAGCCCAAATCCCCTTTTATAAGAGGGACAAGGACAACAGAAATTACAGTATTTACTGTTTTCATTTCAACTGATGTGGTAAGAATATTTTTCTTACAACAGCAGTCTTTTGCATGATTGAGTTTGGGTTTAGTTTTTAACATGACTATGTATTTCGATATCAGCCTACAGGTAAAATGTGCCTGAAAATCCTAAGTCAGTATCTTTAACAGTTGTATTTCCCACATGCTATAGAAGCATCCTTACAAAACTCATTTAAGGAGTGGAAAGCATTTAGTTTTCTCCCTTGGGGCTCTGTCCCTGTGCATCTGCAAGGCAAGCCATCAAAAGAGTAGCAGAGCCAGCCAATGATGTTTTAATTCAATTGGCTTGTGATCTGTTTCACTATTGGTATATCTATCCCAGTGACCCCTGTTTGTCCCTTGCATGTCTGGGTAAGAAACAGTATTAGCGTGGATGCGGCTTCCACTAGCCACTGCAGGCTGCCTGGCTGCTTCCAGCCAAGAAGTGTCCTAGCAAAGTTCCTCCTTTGCTCTCCCAAAATGAGGCATGAATTGTAATATAGCTTATCTCAGCTGCTAACTCTCAAGAACTGACTTGGGCTTTTGTTATCTGAGATGTTTCCATGTGTAAAATCTGATTGAAATTGTCTAACAGATTCAAATACAGTAGGAGCAGAAGAGATGAACGGGCTGTAAAAAAATAGACCTCGGTTTTTTAGAAACGGACTAAAAACCTAGTGGAGCTCAAGGATCCTTTTGTAAGTAGACTCTTCTACTGGAGGTTAGCTGCAAAATTAAAACCATTTGACTCTGACATACATGCAAATACAGAACCAGGCCTGGAAAACTGATGGGAAAGGGGGAACATCCACTTTGCTCGCCTTTGCAGCCGTTCCCCAAAAGGTGGCAGTCTCTGCTAGCAGGAGTGTGTCTCCGGCTGGATGATGGATGCTTCTCCTTCAGGTTCATTCAGTTCTACGTTCTGCATTGGTTGGGTTTTTTTCGCCTTCCCTCCTCCCCCATAACCTTTATCTTTGCACTGAGACCAGCAGCCTGTATATTTGACAAATATTTGTCTAGCACTGTAAATGCACACAGATTTAAAAATGACCTTTGAGTTAAACCAGAGCAGATTCCCACACAAAAAAGGAATTAGGAAAAAAAACCCCCTAACTAAAACTAAGCCATCTAAACAGAAATTATTAGAATGCATGCTATGAAAGCTTCATCTCTGCATCTGTGGCTGGGCTTCCACAGCTTTTTAAAATGTCATCACAGCTACAACTGTCCCCTAAACACACTGCCAAAGGCCTGGCCCTGTGCTCCAGTTATAAGGAAAGCTCCCTGACTTCTGCAGTGTTTGCTCAGTTTAGGGTGAGATGTGAAGGAACTGAAGCTGCCCCTGTGTGATTCGGGCCCTGTGCGGCTGGCACTCTTTGCTTACTGATGGTTTTCTGGTGGAGCTCTATTTTATTTCCCTGAATGGCCTCTACAGGTCTGCAGGGACAGTTTTCCTGACTTGCTACAGAGTCTGCTAGCAGCAAGCCTGTGGGTCCTCCTGCAATATCTGGCCAGCAGCCTTCAAGAAATGAGGGAGAATAGAGTTCATACTGTGATGTTCCCCCCCCCCCCCCCCCATCCCCATCACATCCTTAATACACAGGATTTACTCATCTAATTCTGTATTTTTCTTAATGAAGAGCTCAGTTAATCAAAGGAGTGGAAAGCATTTGAAGAAGCAGCAAATTCTGTCCTTCCGTCTGGGGACAGAAATGCAAGTTTACCTCTTGGGGCACTCAAACGCATGTGCTGGTTGTTGCTTAAAAACAAATGGAAAAACTGACTTTCCAGAATGGGTCTTCTGCACTTGGGAGCCTAACAATTACATTTCAGGCCCTTTTTGAGGGCTAAATTAACAAGGGTGTCCTACAGAAAGATTCCCTGGGACTGAGTTGCTTTGACTGTGCAGGCATTCTAAAGTACCTTTGTCTTCACAGCATGACAATTTCCGTGTCATTTAGGTAGGAAGAGAGGTTCATCATATGAAGAATTCAAACTAGCATGATACCATTAGGAATTCCGTTTAACTAAGCTGTTCATATCAGTGAGTCTGTTCTAGGACTGTTTTCTCTTTAAAAAAATACTAATTGCTTAAATATCTGATTTACCTTCACTCAAAATTTATATGATTTAGAATGAAAACCTGGATTTTGTTTGGTGTGTGGTGTTGGTTGTTTGAGTTTAAGAATGCATTTGTCTGCCATACCCTGAGCACTTGGTGGGTGCAATAGCCAGGTGTTTGCCTTATACTGATTTTTTTGGAAGAGCCTTTGGGTCCACTGTTGCCTGCTTTGAGGCTTCACACAATGGCCTAAGTAGTCAAAGGCCAGCACTGCATAAAAGGGCTAAAAGCAGCTCCACATCAGAGGGTAGATTAGAGCTAGAGAAGATTTGGGGTCAGAGCAGCCAATAATTATCAAAAGCACTGAACAGCTTCTGTACAGTAGTAGATAAACTTGGGACTTCCTTTCTTAGGAAAGAAGTTACTGAGAGAGGATGGACAAGTCTTTCGACACCATAGGGAAGGGGAAGATGAAAAGGAATTAGTTGTTTGCTACTGCTTATGAGATCCAGGGGCTATGAAAAGTTGTAGGGCGTTTAGGATTTAAAGTGAGGGGAGGAGGTTTGTAACCTCACCTAAGCTGTTGAACGCTCGATGTGCTAGAACTTCATACAGGTTCAAGAGTTCTGGGTTTAAGGAGTCTCGCAGGAGACCTGTGAATTGTGTTGACCCTGGCAGAGTAATCTGGTGAGCTGTTACCACAGGCCTGTGCTAGACATGGTTTTTCCCAAAGCATCTGGTATTTGCCAGTGTCAGAAACAGGCTAACCTGAGGTGCAGAGAGTGATGTGGCTGAAAGATGGTCCCGTCCACTACAAGTGTTGTGATTTTTGAGTGCCATAATAACCAATTTTCATGTGGATAAGAACCAGTTTGAAAATCAAATGAGTATAGACTTCAAGGGGTTTTATTCTCTTTCTTTTTAAGCAGTCACGACTTCTGAGGAACTCTCCTACTTTTAAAGAAATATTTCACATGTGTAATAGGAAATTTGATGATCCGGGTTATTTCACAATCAGTATAGAATTTGATTCCTTTTTTTTTTTTCTCTACCCTCCCTCTTCCCTTGGCTTGGCACACTTCAGTTCCTCACTGGGGGCTGGGTTCTGGGAGGTGAATGTCCCAACTCCCACAGAAAATTTCCTGGAGACATTTGGCAAAGGAAAAAAAACATCTTTTTTGTATTTTTTTTTCTTTTAGAGAGTGTTTTCCTTTGCTTTTCTTTTATTTTTCTTTTTTTTTTTTCTTCTCCCTTAACTGATGGCATTTGTTTTGCTCATGTCTTGATTAAACCAAGAAAAGAAAAAGACCAGCAACAAATCCCAGCTAGCTGGTTCCGCCCTTGCGAAGAGAAGTACAATGTTCGTGCTGGCCTTGCACACATTGCAACAAATTGCTTAAATGCAAATAAACTGACACTGACAATACAACATTAATGAAAGTGTTTCCTCTAAGGTTTTTCAAAACTCTCATTTTCTTTCTTTCCCAGTTAAATTTGTGTGGTTTTGTCAGCTGGCATTCGAGACCCATTAAACTGCTAGAAGACTACTTGGTTAGGTGCCGTCTGATCTTCCCAGAGTTGTGGAACAGTCAATGACCTCTGTCCCAAAGATTAGATGAGAATCATAGTGGTTTGGGTTGGAAGGGACCTTGAAGATCATCTAGTCCCTTCTTTATGAAACGAAACAAGCCAAAACCAAGCAAGAAACACTCACGACAACAAAACCCAGCCATAAGTTGCAAGGCATTAATGAAGTTACATAAGTATCACCTTTTTTCTTTGTTATATTTCAGTAATCTACTAGGGAATAAATTTCCTAATCAGATAAGGAAAGGATTGAATGTTAAATGCACATTGCTTTAAAATAGACCTGGAGTTTTAGTTTCTTTGGATCTCTGTTGCAAAGATGTTTGGATCAAAGCTTACTTCTTTAATGACAAATAAATTGCATTAAACACAATTATATGCCTTTCATGAAGATTCAAAGACAGAGCTTGTCAGCCATGCAAATATTTGGTACATGCATTACAGGTTTCTTCGGGGCTGGGCAACTTGTAATTTAATATAAGAAATGAGTGGGGGAGAATCATATTTATAATAATAAAATCACTGTTTCAGAAGAAAAGAGTAGGAGCCTGTTTACTGCCTTCAGTGGGCCTTAGATCAGAAGCAGAATTATCTCAGTTATCTCTAATGCCCTTAAAATGGTTGTAATAACCTTCCTTTTCTTCTCCTCAGTATTCACGTGGAAAATCTTGTAATCTCTGCTAATTTTGAGGCAACAGTTTCCCTGACTTTATTAGAAGCTTTCCAGAACTGTGTTAATGAAACAATGAGACATGACAGGTTGGGTGTTATGGTCTAATAATGATCTGCCTTGGAGGTTAATGGCATTTGGCTTGCAGCCTCTCCTGGTAATAGGCAGCGTGTGCACTAACTGCCCAGGTGTAGCCTTATTAATTCACTTTGGTTTACTCCAGGCTGTATGTGCATCATTGAAACATTCGTCCCGTTGTTCTTCAGCCCCAGCATAGCCTGGTGTTTGGGGAGAATGGCAAGATTTTGCCAAATAAAAGTAATGTGTCTCACAATAGACTCATAGAATGGTTTGGGTTGGAAAGGATCATAGGATCACCTTGTGCTATACACTTTGAAAAAGCTTCAATTTTGACAATTAAACCTCGAGGGTGAAGGGGCTGAAATGCCACGCAAGTGAGAGCACAGCCAGCTCCCAGGCTCCCCTTCTCCAGACCTTGAAGTTTTTGCAGGTGAATTCACTTCAGCCCTGGGATGGGAATGAGTAGGGTCAGCACAGGACTGCATGAGGCAGAAGCTGCTCCTAGTGACACTGATGTGGTGGTGTGTGTCTGTATGTACCAAGACAGTGTGCACTCACACATGTTCTGCTCTTTGGTACTTGAATGATTGTTGTTACTGCAAAGATAGGTAACAGCGTGTGACTGCTGAATTACATATATGTGTTATACGTTCAAACCTGGTGGAGGGGAGCGCACTTTTTTTAGCTGAGGTGTGCTCCTTCTGGAAAAGGAAGCCCAGAGGCTTAAGAACAAACTGTATATATAATTTCCTTGGGTTTACAATGCAAACCCTCCTCCAAATCCTTTTGCTATAGTAAAAATAAGAAAACTGAGACCAAACCACCTACATAGGATTGCATTAACATGGCCAAACCAGCTTGGAGGTATGAAGTAGAGCACAGAGTACGTATGTTGCTGGATGGGAATGACGCAGATGCTGCTCTTGAATGAGACGCCACCGCCTGCAGCTCTGATTTTGTGAGTTACTTAATGAACCCAGGAGCTGCCCTGCATCTGCTGGAAAAGGGCCCAGAAGAGCAAATTCAGATCTGATGATCTGATTCTCACCTGATGAATTTTGTGTCTGGCTAAACAGGCTTGGGACCCCAGCATTCATTACAGACACTGCAGCTGTCGTCACACTGAATATGTAGAGAATGAATATTTCTGTACTTGAAATCAGTTGCTTAACTAAGAAACGCTTCCAGGCTGAAATGCCTCCACTGTTCAGAGGCAAGGGGCTACAATAGTGCTGTATATTTGGCTTGGTGTTTGTCTAGTAGAGTGATTTCTTCTTGTGTCATGTTTTTTGCTGTATTAGTGGTTAAAATGGGAGTTTTTCTTAGCAGGCATGTAACTAGACTCTGCAGTGATGTTGTCCGGTGATAAAAATAGCCCCTTACATGGGAGGAGAAATTGAGTATTTAGAGCAAAACAAATCTCTCAAACACTATCCAGGAAAGGATACACAACTGATTTGGAGTAAGGAATATTAAAATCTCATAATTGCTGTGCAAACCTCCTGGCCCAATTGTTTCTGCTGAAACTTCAGTTCCTGAAAAGAGCAAAGATGCTGCTCCTGTGAGGTTGCTGCAGCTCTGTTTTCCACGTGCATCAGTGTCTGAAGGGGTGTCTACACAAAAGCAATGTCTGCAGCCTAACCGCATGGGAGACCAGGTGTGCCGTGGGGTGGCGGGGGCTCAGGAAGCCAGGGCTCTATTTCTGGCTTTGTCAGGGACCTGGCGCATGACCTGGGGAAAGGCACTCTGCCTCTCCCTGCCTGTGTTTCCTTTCCTGTTTACATGCCCTGCGCACTCTTCAGGCAGTTTTCTCTTGACTCTGTTTGGTGTTGATCGTCTACTTCTCATCTCTGAAGGGCTGTGGCCCTTAACATCTGATGGTGGATAAATTAAGAGATGGGGAGGTCCATCATGATCCCAGTCAGGGATTTGCCTGTGAACAGCAAACTCATCTGCTCTTTCCTGTGAAAAATAGATGGCTCTTTCTCTCATGACGGTTAAGTTACTTTTTCTCCAGTTTAAATTGCCCTGATCTAAGTTCCAGAGAATTATTAATATTTTTTTAAAGGTCATTTTAAAGGTCTTGAAGATACAGTGCTGAAACAATAATTTGGTGTGTAAAGGTCTCTTGATGATAACGGTACATTATGAAGCATACTTACAGTATGGAGTAGTGATAACAATTTATGTGTGAGTAATAAGAATTCAGAAAGGAATTAGGGGAAACTATACCACCAGTGGCCTGAGATAGGTGAGGCAGCTGCACACCCAGGTCCAACTGGCAGTGAGGCTGATGATGTATTCCCAGGCATTAGTAAAGGCTGCATCCACCTTCTCTATCTGGCTGATCAAGACAGAGGTCCTCTAGTGAGAGATGGGGAAAAAGAGGCCTATTTCTGATCCTGGTTACAGTAGCCAGCTCCCCTGTGGCTCTTACCCTTAGAGGTTCCCCTGGCCCTCAGGCTGATTCCCCTCCTCACCGCCTCACTCTTTGCTTAAACACACATCCTCCCTTGCACACCTCCGCTTGCTCCATGACCACATGGTACCACTCATGGTCTGACTCCAGCAGCTGCACTCAGACCTCCATACACACACATGCACGCACACACGTACACAAAGCAAACAGAGTCTCTTGCCCAGTAAGAGAGTTAGAAATGAATATAATAAGATGGGGCAGCGTGCAGCCAGACAAGTGTACCGAACAGTCAACTTGTTACATGCGATAACCTTTTTTTGTCCCTGTGCCTCTCCATGTTTCCCACACTTGTTCATCCCCAAATAACCTAAATTATCCCCTTTCCCACCTCTGGTACCTTCCCTAAACATCCTGTATTAAGTCTTGTGAGATCTCAAAATGCTCTTCCCCCACATCTCATAACGTGTCCTCTACCCCTTACCAGTAGCTCTTCTCCATCCAAAAGGAGCTCTAGTGTTGACTGATTTTTCATGCCTGGACACTCAGCCAGGGCTGAGACCCTGCTGGGACAGTATCAGGAGATGCCCAGGCAGTGTGTCCAGTCTTCCAAGTCCTTAATTCAGGTTTCTGCCTGCCCCTTCTGCTTCTGTGTTCCTCTGGGATTGTGGGGATCAGGCTGTGGTGGGCTTATGGCTTCTGTGATGGCCTTGGGAATAGCCAGGGCAGGGTACTAGTTGGCCTTGGGAACAGTCAGGGCAGGGTACTAGTTGGTTTTTCCCTCCTGCCCCAATCTCTCTGTGCTCATTTGAGCCTACGCAGTTGAATTTTTATCACACATTGTAGAACTCCTAAGGTTTTCTTTTTAACTTCATAAATGGCTAAGGAAAATGTGAGTAAGCAGGAAAACCCAAATCTCTAGCTGTCTAATTCATGGCCACCCAATATGCTTAGCGCCTGAGAAACACATGCATTATCCTTGTCAAAACCATACAGTGAAACCTAAGGCAAAACAACTTTTCTGTATTAATGACTCATCTTGTACTTGCTTCTTTCTTTTTTTTTAAACATCATTCTTCAAGCCTGAAGTACAAAACCATAATTAGTACACAGAGCAGATACAGCAACTTCAAAACCAGAAATCAAACAATAAACCCCGAGGCAATGTAACCACATCTTGGTTGTCACTATTGTGTTACAAAGGCAGTAAAGATATACGGAAATGTATGGCTTCATGGGAAGATGAGATAGGAGGCATTTATGAAGGTTAACGCAATTTCTGTGCAAAAATTGAAGGGCTTTATCTGATGGTGGTAACAAACTCCCAGTTTTGTCCTTGTGGCAGGTTAGGTTACTTATCCTGATAGTTTTTTGGGCTGTTGTCTGTAGCAAAGTGAGAGCTAGCAGGTTCCTTCTTCAACTCCTGTATCGTTGAGCTATGCTACCTGTCAGCCTGGGCAAACGTCAGGCCAGAAAACAAGTCTGCTCTCCACCCTCAGCTTTTGTGGAAATGGCTTCTTTTGCAAATGAAAAAGCAAGCTGGAAGAAAGGCACAAATCGTGAATCTTTCTGTTCAGTGTGATGCTGGGTGGTGCTTGTTTGTTCAGCGCAGAGCAGCCTCTTCCGAAGAAGCCCTTGCTTCAGTTTGAGTGGGCTGAGTGCAGGGCAGTGGTTGGTCAGAGTTCATGCAGGACCTGGGTGTGGACATACAAAGGGTTTAGTGACTGCGAGCCAGAATCAGATAATTGGAGAGTATCTCAGGTCTTGCACATGCTAACAAAAAACCCCCAGACCCAAATTGCGAAGTCTCAGCTATTCCAGAGAACTGTGTTTTATGCAACACACAAATACGGTTGAACTGGTATGCCAGTGTTGTGGTATTTTATATTTGAGCATCTTTCCCATCCATTTCTGTATGTGAAACTATGAACAATGCTGGCAGAAGATACTTCAATAAAGTTATTTGCATGTCACTGTACCAATGGCCTCAAAGAAACGCACTTTGTCACTGCCACAGTGACTGCCTGATATTTGGGGTGGACCTCGTGTGATGGCCCTCTGCCCGCATGCGAGCATCAGCACGTACAAAGCCTTTAAGTGAAACCCACCCCAGACACAGTCGTCCCCCTGTACTTTGGTGCAAAAGGAGCCAGTTGTGTTGCACAGGCAGGGAGTGGAAATCTAGCTCTGCCCCTTCAAGGAGCTCTGAAAAAGGAATGAGTGGAGGTGAGAATAAAGGCAAATGGGTTACCAGGGCAGTAGTAAAATATGATTGCAAAACCTGGCCCTGATGTGTAACCCGGAAGAAGGAAACTGTATTAATAACTCTGAGGCACAATGGAAGCGAAGAATAGTGTAAACCACTCTGCTGTTCCCTCGATAAATATCTTGTATTTTCTTACTGAGATTATTTTCTGGGTGCAAACCTATAGGAGAGGAGTTAGAGATACTCTATGAGATGCCCTGTGCCACAAGCCTTCTGTCCTCTCCCCAGACCCGGTATTACTTACATTCTTCTAAGCAGCTGTAGATGAATACTATGGTGTTTACCCTTGGAGAACGTGTTATCTGCAATAATCTGGGTAAAGCAACAACGCTTCAAAACAAAGATAAAACATAAAGATATTTTTCCACCTGTGACCTATTATTCCCCTCTATATTTATTATCCTGTATTTTGACCAGGTAGTTTGCAATGTCTTATCAGAAGAAGGGAGAAGACAATTATAGGTTGAATTGAGGTTTTCTGAACTGAAAACTGATGCCTAGCATCTCTTTTTATTATTTTTTTTTTTCCCACGAGAACCTCTCACTCTGTGGTTGCTTGAGGAAGTTGACTTAAGCAATTTAAAATGTAGTCGTGGCTTATAGAGAAAAAGACGCTGGCCGTTAACACAAAAATATATGCCTAAATATGCTAACAGGTGCAAGAGCTGTCTAATCACATGATGCCGACAGGAAACCTATTAACCATAGTGTTTGGGTTAAAGACAGGTCATGATGATCACTAAATAAAGAAATTCAATTTTTTTTACTGTATCCTTTTTCTACCCACCCCCCCCCACCCCCCCACCCCCCCCCATTTTTTCCTGCTACTGCCCTTGCTTACAGCTGGAAGTTAAAGTTTTCTATGTTCTAGAGTTAATATGAAAGGTTGTGACACTGACTTTAATCAGTGACAGTCATAGCTGTACTGGGAACAGAAATAGAGGTGTGAGGTTAAGCAGATGTCAACATTCATTATGAACTTCTGTGCTCTTTCAGGTCACAGCTCTCAAATACTTTCTGAAACTGCTGAAACAAAGCTCCTGAAAACGTACTGTGAAAAATCTGAAGTTGTCCAAGTTATTGCTGAGATTGCCTTTGGCTCTAGAAGCTTTATGTAAGGTACCGTTTGGGTTTGCTTCTTGAAGGCTAGGAATTTGCTTCTTCGTTGTAAGGAAAACACATACATGCACATCTTTGGAGTAGATCTCATCTTTAATGAGGATGGTGCTTCTTCTATACTACCTATTCTACCAGGTCCATAGTCTCAGCCCATCTCAAAGCTCTCAAGCAGCTGGGTAAAAACCTGTCTGCTTTCTGATCACAGATTTCTGTAGTCAGGGGAACCCTGGTGATTCACCCTTAGCTGTGACCTAAAGCATTTCTCACCCTTGATTTTGATGTGTTTGTTGGTTGAATGTTCAATGTGAAAGTTACCGTTTTGCTCTCATGGATTTTTTTGGGGGGTGGGTTGTTTATCATTGTTCGATGATGGAGCATGTTACTGCATAGTGATGTTTCTGTTTGGAAGCAATAAATCTCAAACGGCGTTCTCCAGCATCTGTCCTTCACATGGTAGGAAGCACATCTGCCTATCTACAGCAAAGACAGTGCTTCTCAGAGCTTAGGTTGGCTGCGCCTGTGTAGCAGGGCTAGTATTTCAGTAGCAGACAAGATACAGGTCATTTTGCCCTGTATCAGGACAGACAGAAATGGAAAAAGATAAGTGAATCATCCTGTTAGAAGGCTTCTCACTGTGCTCATCTTCCCTTGTCCCCTGCAGGACAAGGTGACATGAAGAGCACGATTTGCCTTTTGCCATGGTGGGATGACTTCATCCCTGTTTGGTCTCTGCCTGCTAATGGCTAAACTGGCCTATAGTGTATCCTCGGATCTTGATATCTAGAACTGCATTGCAGTTCAAATGTATTGCTTAGTCAGTTTGTGCTACTGACCACACCTTTGAAACTCTATGGCAAATAGAAGTTGCTAGGTGTTTCCATTAGAATTGCAGCTGTCCTACTCCTTTCAGTATCACAGTGGAAAAATCGGTGGTGAGGTAGAATAAGGTAGAAAATATGAAAGCTGGAGGTAAGTGCCAAATCTATAGATTTTCATGCTTCTACCTGATGCTGCTTCTTTGCAGGGTGGGAGCATGTGAACAGCAGTTCTGTAATGTTCCATAGATCTGACAATCTTTCATTATAAACTATTTCCCTTGGTGCAAGAACCCAAGGACAGAAACACTGTAGTATGAGCGCCTAACCTCTGTTCATACACTAAAAGATTTTCCACTTTAAACTGTCATACATGGATTTTCAAACTGCAAGTGTCTAACATTGTTGGTAAGGAGTGATGATCTAGTGATTAAGGGTTTAAGATGCGTCTATAGACAAATCTGCATTTGTCTAACACAAAGAATCGTAGAATGGTTTGGGTTGGAAGGGACTTAAATCTCACAGGCAGGGACATCTTCCACTAGACCAGGTTGCTCCAAGCCCCATCCAACCTGGATTTGAACACTGCGAGGGATGGAGCATTCCTGACTTCCTTGGACAGCTTGTTCCAGGGTCTCACCACCCTCACAGTAAAGAATTTCTTCCTTATATCTTCCATAGAAGCACTATGCTAATATAGAAAAGTCAATATAAATGGTGAACGGCTGATAATGTATTTGGCCTCCTGGAAGAGGGAAGGTATTTTGTTACAAGGTGAACAATACAGCTTGGTTAAGCAACATGTGTGAACCAAGAGGCCTGGGACAGGTGATCTTGTAGGTGTATGAGATAGCCAGTAAGCCTGAATGTGGGCATCTGCGTAGGCATGAATCTAGTTCATCTGGTTCACTGCATGTGAATAAGGATTGAGACATGACTACTAAAAGCAACAGATGTATCATAAGATACTAAAGCCAAGTATGAAAAGCATTTGAACATTGCTATGGTTTTGTTGACACAAGGAAAATACCTTTTTGCTCTACTGAACCCATGCTATTCCACAATTTTTTCATTTCTTGTTTCCAAACACATAGCCCATCTGATGGAAGGTCAGTATTTTAGACAACTGGGAATTATTACATAGGTAAAGAGACAGACCACTCTGAAACACCTGACTTGGAAAGATGTAACAGGGTTTGCTTGTAAACTGGAATCTGGGTGTGGTTCTCCCATCCATGCTTCTTTTGTGTTTAAAGCAACAGCAGGTTACATAGGTATTCGCCTATGTCCTGTAGATATGCACAATAAAAACAATTCGAGAGGTATTTTTCTTATTCCACCCTGACAGCTGTATTTGGGAGAAGAGTTTAACAACGTGCTCTTCAAGTTCATGGCCTTTAAATGCTCACTGTGAATACTGAAGTTGAAAGAACATTTGTATGCTTTAAAAGGAGAAATATTACATAAAGCATTTCAGTCCCTAGCTACTTTGTCGTATTCAGCAATGACCCATGCTTATTTTCACTTTACTTCCAGACAAACTAAGGCAAAAGAGTCTGTGTAATTTCCTTTCTGAGCTACCTTGGAGTTTTATGCTAGTGTAAGGGATAAATTTCAGTCTTGTAAAGAGAAGTCTGTTTTACATCTTATTTAAGTTTGTATTTTAGCTGTGAACTAAATGTAAAAAAAATACTTGAATGATTCTCTGACTAGATCTGAATAATTCTTGGCTTGAGTTTTTTTCTATGCTTAAGGCAAAGCAGATATGATCACTGACAAAGTCTCTGCAATGGTTTGACAACATACTTACAGAAAAACATTGCATATGAAGACATTCTAGGATCAGTAAAGGAAAGAAGAATAACTAGATTAACTGAAGTGGTTTGTAGCATTGAAACACTTTGTAAGATATGAGAATCCCCAGTGGGCATAGGAATGAATGAGATCACTCTCAGGCATGGTCCCTTCCCATTCCAAGCAAACCATGGTTAGTCTGTGAACTGAAGCCTGAAAAATCTTGAACGGGACCAGAAACACAGGAGGTGAATAATTCATCCTTGCCAACTCTCCTAAATTTATAAGTTGAAGTTAATGTTCATACTTGATAGAAAGAATAGAGTTTTAAAGTTGGGCTAGTATGTCTCAGCTCTGCCTTGAAGCTTATTTTTTCACAGGATACATAGGAGAGAGTTGATTTGCGGGGTGTAAAGGAGATAGAGGAATAGCTCTGGCAATGCTTTTACATCCTTTTGTCCCCTAGTAACAAGGTTATGTAGATGACCTAATGAATAAAACCAGAAACAATTTACGGAAACAAGATGCCCACAAATTCAACACAGGACAGGCATACCTTTGACAGTGAACTGTGACTGATGTTTGAGCCTGGGCGGTATGATCGCTTTTGGCAAAGAGTTCATGTTGAGCAAAGATGTGAAGAACTTAGATGGAAACCTCCTTACTGGACAGGAAGCCATGTGAAAGTGGGCAATATTTTCCAGCTTGCTTATTTGCCAATAGATGTTAAACCATGTAACAGTTATCACCTGTCCAGCAGTTTCTTAGCAATGTTAGAAGTTTGCTTAGTCTTTTTCCTTCTCAGCCTCTTTCGAAACCAAATGGGCAAAATTAGCAACAAATTAGCTAGTCCAAAGATCTTTCATCTTTTTTCCTCATGACTGTATGTGTTTTACTGGGTTTTATTGTGTCTTTGTGCATACCACCAAGATCAAAGGCAGGCCCTTCCTCAGGGCTGTTCAGTTTGAGTAGCCCTGCGTAGAGCCCATCTACCTCTTATCATTGCCAGTAGAGTGAACCAGGGGAAAGGATGGTATTCAGAGAGTAAAGTTTGGGAAAGGCTTTTTTTATGAATACTGTGTCCAGAATGCATACAGAGTCTTCTCTTGAGAAGACAGCTCTTTCCACTTAAGTCTAGAAGGGAGGGATTTTTCTAGTTTATAGCTTATTTTTGGTAATTGCTGTTCATTATACAGGTAAAAAAAGGAATATACTAGAAACTGTGACTCCTAACCTCTCTGGCAGTTGAGCATTCTAAGGGATGATTGTGCTTCTGGCAACAGGTTAAGCCAGATGTTCAGGAGCAGCTGCTATCAGCCTGTTTGCAAAGTTAGTTTTTCACGTTATGATGGTATGATTCTTGACATCTTTCTAGGGTAAGAGGGCGTAAAATTGTAAGTTACACCGAATACAAGATGCAACAATATGCCATGATGATAGAAATGTGCATCAGTAGTGTTGAATGGAGAATCGTAAAAATGACTGCAGCTCTGCAGAGGGTAGAAAGATACCTCCTGGGCATCATTAGTCAGTGATTTCTGCTCATCAAAAAGGACCATTAGGAGTGGCATCTGGATCTCTTTCAAACAGTCTAGCTTTGAGTTGTGGGAATATGACCTAGAGGCTTTTCTTCCATCACAGGTGCTCAGAATTCAGGTACTTGGGATTTCTTTGCTAGCAAGTTTTGTGATGAAAGGAAATACAAGGTTACAGTGGAGGGTCACAGGTACTTTACTGCTGGCACACTTGGAGGGAAATGTGTGATAATCTTGGGTCTAACACTTCTTGAACCCTCATGTACTTGTGTAAATCCTCTGACTTTCCTTTATAAACAGCCCAGAAGGCAGTCTGGGGACTGTGGGAGCAGCTGTGGGAGCTCCTGCATTGCTATCACAATGAGGATTTGATGAGTTTCCCGTATATAAGTAGACCATGCAGAGAAATGTTGTGAAGGAGCTTTAGTCCTCTGTTCTCTCTAATGGATTCAGAAGCGAGTTTTAGAAATATTGCTTTATGGATAGTGAAATGCAATGAGTTTTTGTTTTCTTTGCGCTTTATACCATGTTTAAATCATCTGAATGGGATGGGTTTGCATCTGTAAGTATGCTCAAAGGCCATATTGTCTTAATTGTACATTTGCACAGATAATTCTGTCTCTAGACCAGAGTCCATTTGTGTTTTGTCACCCCTGAGAAGGGTAAACAATTCACTCTGCCTAGGAAATCTTTCTTTTTGTGGACTCCATAGGAAAACTGAGTAACACAGAGAAGATATGTATTCACAGTTTTTTACAAATACAAAACAGAAAGTAGAGAAGCTTGACATATTGTGTGGTCTACCTCTAAGTAAACCTGAAACATGCATAAAGCTAAATGATCTTGAATTTAGTTAACTAAATTGTCAGCATTTATATATGCAAAACACTTGATACTTTCAGAAGCCCGATGTTGACAGACTGTTTCATCATGACCAAGACCGATTTCTCACCAAAGAAGTTTCAAATTCCAACACCCAGAACCTCTGGTTTTAAGACCTTGTCTGCACTAAGTCATGACATTTTCATTCGAAGTACCTTCGAAGGAGATCCCAAGTCTCAGCCTTCGGTATTCATGCACATGTTTGCACATGAATGGACTTACATAAACAGGCAGTTGTGTGCTTCATTGCTTCGCTTTTCTTAGGTAAATTTTCTTAGAAAATATGCGTGCTTCTGGGAAGAGCCCATTAAAAACTTCTTATCAGGGCTAAACTGTTTCAGTTTCAGGAATCCTGGGGGGATGATAGAGTTTAACTGTAGTAGTTTGCTGTCCTTCAGATGAATATTGCTAAAGGGCAAGCTGTGTAGTGGGCAGGGGAGGAAGGTAATTTCACCGGTTTATTATTGGAGAAGCATAAAGAAAGTTAAAAAGTTCAGCTGTTTGAACGAGCGCTGCACAGTTGCTTTAATGAAGGAGCATATGGCATGATACTTATGCTGTCTAGATGTTCTTTTCTGCTTACTCATCCCAAAGGGCTTAGTCTGTTATGGGATTTTGGTTATAAGCATAAACATTGTCTAACCGTTCTGAAGATTTTGTCTGTTATCAGATCTGCTGATGTTAATGTTTCCTTTAGGAACTAATGAGAACAACTCAAGAAAAGATTATTTTCATATTGAGGAAAGACTGTAGAGCAAAATATACACACATTATTGTTGTGTGTTTCCCTGGAATAAGTCTGAAGGATGGTTGGGTGAGAATTATGTAACAAAAAGCTCTGAGAATAAATGATATAATATTGTGATGTTCCTTTGTTGTTGTTAAACTATGTTGTTGTGAAACTGCATGAAGTCCTATGTTAAGCTCTACTCTCCAAAACCTGACTTTGGGATGTGTAAACCCTTCTTTAGGTCCAAAATATTGCCTGAAATATATGTCAGGGGTGGAAGACAGCTTTCTTTCCTCCCCTCAATTATAACACATTAAAGTGTATAAACCTACATGTTTCCCGCTGCATAAGTATTCTGCCTTTAAACCCATCCTTTTGGAACTAAAGCAACTGAAGAGAGAGATGGTGCTTTGGGAGTTTCAGTCTATTTTTCTTATATTTTTAAGTGCGTGCCCTTTATGATGCTCGAATGTTTCTTGATAATTTCTCTGCAGGAGATTTTGAAAAATTGGTAGAGTAAACCTTAAATTTATTAAACAGCTGTAGCTCAAAATCCTAGAGCAGTACAGTAGCTCTTATTTCCTGATGGAAACTGGGCCCCTTCTGTTTCAGGAAAGTTTTAAGGTCCCCATCCTACATTTAGATCAGTGAGACAGGCTCCCACGCGGAGATCAGGCTGCACTATGTGAGGACATGGAAGAAAAGAGCAGATGAGATGGGAGGGGTTAAGCATGAAAAATAACCACAACAATAATGTGACCTTTCCTGCTGCTGGGCTGTAGACTATCATTTGTTCTGCTTGTTCAAGCAATGTAGGGTTGTTAGTTTTGAAATGGAATCGAGGCACTGTTACTTAGTTTTGTTTGTCTTTGCTCACTTTGTGCAGCTGAACTTCCTTTAGAAAGATATGGTGATTCCTCCAGAGTATTTAAAAACTGCAAGAATAGCAGCAGGGCCAGGAGATGGTGAAGGACCATGTGCGAGATTAGAGCTCTAGATGAAATTCAGCACTTTATCACCACAGGGGCAGGTCTGTTAGTTTGCTATGAGGAGGGTATGCTAACTGCCCTGGAACTCATTGTGTCCGGGGTGGTCAGTGCATCAGGCTGTAATTTTTGTGTGGTTTAAGTTAATATGATACTCATGGACTTACCCCTGCTGATATTTATTACTATAACTTGAGAGCTTAGCTATTGGTGATCACTTAGCTACAGTGACACAAATGCCGAAGACAAAGTGTCCTGTTAAACAGCGAGAGTGCTATGCCCTTGGGAATGCAAGGGAAAAGGGTTGTCATGAAGCTGTGATGCTTTGTTTCCTAGTTAAAGTCTGCTCTGATCAGCAGACTTGTTGATTATTTTGCATGAAGTGCTGGTTTTGGTGATGCAAGGGAAGATTGGCTGGGCATGAGAAAAGAAGGCTCAGGGGAGACCTTATAGCAGTGTTCTGATACCTAAAGGGGGCCTACAAGAAACCTGGAGAGGGACTTTTAACAGGACATGTAGTGACAGGGCAAATGGGAATGGCTTCAAACTGACAGAGGGGGGACTTAGATGAGATCTTGGGAAGAAGCTCTTCACTATGAGGGAGCCAAGATATTGGCACAGGGTGCCCAGAGAAGTTGTGGCTGTCCTATACCTGACAGTGTTTAAGGCCAGGTTGCATGGGGCTTGAAGCAACCTGGTCTAGTGGAAGGTGTCCCTGCTCATAGCAGGGGGTTGAAACTGGATGATATTTAAGGTCCTTTCCAGCCCAAACCATTATATGATTCTGTGAAGAGGTGACCAGAAATATATTTGAGGATTCATACGTAGTGCTGATGTGACACATTGGTAAGCCAGGAAGAAGTGCACAACAGTAGTGTAAAAGCATCACTGGTGAGCGGTAACTGCTTAGAGAGGCAGAGGCCAATTTAAATGTCTCCTCTATATTGTCATCTTGTGACTAGAATTCCTCTTTCTTGCTTCATATTTTTTCTGTCTACGGGAATTTCTGTATGTCTTCAAGGTTCCATCCTCAGAGGTACTTTGAAAACTGTCAGGGAGAGAAAATCCCTGCCCCAGAGAACTTCAAGTCTAAATGAATCGGTGATGCAAGGAAGAAAGGGGTGCCACCCCTTCCTCCTTCTACACTTCTGTTCCTCCTGTGTGGCTGCAGAGCCTCTTTCTTCCATGGTCAGCAGTCAGGAACGTGCTGCAACCCCGTGCAACCCCTCAGTTTCCAAATGTAGCTCCAAGACTCACAATTGGCACCTTCCAGAGGGTCTGTAGGCATCTGGTGCTAAAATGAGACAAAAGTTACTGTTGGGGGTTGGCTGGCACGGTCTCCATTTCATAGTCCTCCTGCTGAAACTGATGCTCCTGCATCTTGCCCTGGTGCCCTTTGGTGCACCCAGCATGCTCCTGTGGCTGTGGAGGGGGAAGGCAAGACCCCATGGCTTCCTGGGGCATGGCCTTCTAAGAAGCAGTGCAGTGTTGTGGGTGGGTGCTGTGGTTCATTTCTCAACTCTCCCAGTGCTGCCTTTTGGTCATCTCCACCGTGCCCTCCCTCCTTGCCGTGCCAGTGCCTGTCTGGCACGGTGCACAGCTGGGCTGTGCAGCTGGTGTGCCGGGGCAGGATGTGAGGGCAGCCCCCGTGCCAGTGCCCTCGCACAGGGTGGCCTCCGTGGGCTGCCTCCACATCTGCTGGAGGGAGGACGTGTCTGCCCATTCACCGGTTGCGTGTGGCTCGCTGCCCTTGCAGCTGCCCCTGCAGCTGTGGCGCTCTGTCCTGTCTCCCGTGGTCCCCGCGGGAGGAGGAGTGTGCCTGTGGGATGCTCAAGAGATGGGGACTATCTATCCCCTGCTCTGCCGAATGCAGGAGCTGCAGCCCTCAGCACAGAGCGGGCATCCAGTGGGTCAGGGCACAGTCTTCTCTAGAGAAGCAAAATATGCATTGCGCCAAGGACGAGAGAGAATTCAGGAGGTGTAGTGGGATGGTAAATGCTGAGCTTCCTTGCTTTGAGGAGCACCATCATCCTCTTCCATTGCTCATCCTGTATCCCTGACGACTCTAAATGATATTCCATCTTCCACCTTGCTTGAACGCATGTTACCGTGTCACCTGCTTTTCACCCGCACGCTGTAGTTAGTGAGCTTCCCCTTGCAGTGCTCCCAGAGAGATGACTTTACCTCTTTTCGGCAGTTTCTCTTAGGGGAGTATTTGTTAAACACGGTACAGTCTTGAATTAACATCTGACATAAGTGTTGCTGAAAGAAAGTGGATCCCACCTATTGTGCAGCAGGTATAATGGGGCTTTTTAAACAGCACAGTTTGGGAATAACCCAATTCCTTAATGAACTCTCTTTTTCTATGCCAAACCCAAGCCGCTCAGGCGGTTTTATTCTTTTCCCATGTCTGGGAGGCAGTTCAGTGTTTAAAGACTTCAGTAAAGCTACATGTTGATTTTTAATAACACCTGTGTCTTGAGGCTGATTGTGGGGGATCACTGTCTGTCATTAGTCAGTCATCTTGTTTAAGCTTACTAACCAGTTTGTTGTCAAAAATATCTCTGTTTTGGAAGAAATCTGACACCTTTTTGCTCTATTTCTTTAACAGATTAGTTTGCTTTTCCTCTGCTTCTGTGCAAAGGGAGTCTGCACCCTGGAATCAAGCTCCCGTTTGAAATAACTAGCATGTCCCTATGAAGTATTCATGAAAGGATTCGGGCTTTTTGTTTGTTCTTTAATTATTCCTAATTAAACATCAGAGGATCACTTGAGATAGTTGAAAGCTACAGTGCTTTTTCTGCACACAACTCTTCAGATCCATCAGCTCTTAGTTATTTACCTGCCATGGTACTCCTGATGAGTGGCTTGGGTTTGTCTCCTGTGAAAAAGAAGAGAAACAAAAGCACTTCCAAAAGTCTGGTTTCTGTGGGTGGATATAGGCTCTAGCTAATAGTCGTCCCACATCCATCTCCACAGCCAGGCTCCTGCTGACATGCAGGATGCTGCTCCATGATAGATGTCTTTGTTCCAGGAGTGGGAAAGGGCAGGATGCCCCTTCTTTCCCCTAGGAAAGTGCTGAAGGTTAACCAGGTGAAACCCACATAGAAATAGTGTTGGCTCCTGCTGTGGCATGATAAATCTTCACCCCGTCTCCATGGACTGGTTGGGGACAAGGAGACTTAGTGATTGGTACCTCTAATCCCCCATATTCCAAAAACTTTCCATTTGTGATGTTGTAGATGACATGTAAGAGCTAAAAGCTTCTGCCATAGCCTGGTATGTATTGTAGCAGTAGTGCATTTCTCATGTTTGGCTTATGGCTTTAGGAGGGAATGGTAGCCTGGATTTTTGTCTGTGGGTGCATTATGCTTTGTCTGGGAGCCACGGTTTTCCCAGATTTAAACCGCGGCACTGTGCTTGTGCTGTCATCATGCCACAGGCTAAAATAGAGAATCTTGCTCACTCCCCATCCTTGTGGCCTTTTACAGGTATATCCAGCATCTTTAAGACAACTCTGAACCACTCATACATTCATATGAGCCAATCTAGTAATACTGATAGTAACCCTGATGGTAAAGGTAGAGTGCTCTGTGACCTTCTGACTCTCTGCAATGTGATTGTCACTTGTTCCACAGATGGTCTGGGCAGCTACTTTGGGTATTTAGAAGATTAGAAACATGCCTTTCTCTGGTTACTGTTACATACTGTGACTGATACTTTGCTTTCCAAAGCAAGGGTGGGATGGAGGTTTGTATGTGATATTAAGCAGAAAACAATACTTAGATAAATGAATTCAAGCCAAGACTTCTAAGAGATTACGATTTCAAGTTTACTGGAATTGTGTGTGGGCTGACAGTGCTGTTCTTTGTGGCACTGTCCCATAATTGCATGTATTCCCTTGTAAGTCTCTTTGTGTCTCTCTCTATCCCTATTGACTCATGACAAAAAGCTCTGAGGAGCACTGGTGGGTTTGTATTGCAGCCTGGGATGGCTGCGTAATGAATCCCCGAGTGGGAATTTCCATCTGCACTTCTAGTTTCTGTCTCCTGCCTTGGATTATCTCTATATATGTGGCTCACGGTTTAGATGGGCTGGTGAATGAGGAAGGTCCTGGTCTTTACGCAGGTCCTGGTCATGTTTCAGGCTCGGGGAAATAGAGTCCTCCATGCAGGAGCATGGTCAGCACAGCACAAACTCCCTGCTGCCTGCAAACAGGCATTTGCTCACTGGACCATCTTAAGCCACCGATTTGGAACATACAGAACATACTTGTGACCCTTCCTAAGCAGTAAATAAGACTTTGTTTTCATTTAAACTTGTTCACATGTGGAAGGCACTGTGACCCCCTTACATCAATATATAGCTTGAACTCCTGTGAACTACAGGCGATGTTGTAATAAGATGGTTTTCTGCCTTTAAGGTTTAGCAGGAAAATTCTGTAATACTGTATTTTTTTGCTATTACTTGCAAACAGGAAATGAGTAAGCAAAGAAAGACCACTGTAACTGTGGTTTCAGAGGCTGTTCAGCTTGAAACAAAGGGGTTTCTTCACATTCAACCTCATTAGTTTGATTAGTGGGCTTGTAAAATGAAGCATGAAAATGAAACATGACATAGACATGAATCGATTGTAGTAAAATCTACACAGACTGCTGGTTGGAAATGAAAGGATGACAGCCATCTTCTCTGGGTTGTTTGAAAAGTTAAGTTTTCAAAGTAGCTCATTCTTTGGAGCCTGTGAATTATGTTTGTGTAGCTGCTGAGGAGAGACAATGAGAAGTTAAAACATCCGAGTCAGGTGATTTTCAATAGAATAGAAAAATCCAAAGATGTAATGAATTCTCAGCAGAAAGAAATGTTGTGCAGGAGCGTGTTGTGCTTGAGTAGAAATGGATGACAGTCTCCTTGTTTCCATTTGAAACATGGAGAGAATAGTTGGTATTGTTTTCAAAAAGGCCTCCTTGCACCCTGCTGACTTGTGCCTCCAAAGGCACTCTGTCCTATTTCCTCGTTTATTGCAAAAGTACCTGTTTGCTTGGGTCTTGACTGGAGATCCCAAAGGAGAATGGGTTTATTCTTTCAGCATTAGTCACTGGCACGGTGTGGTGCCAGTGCATCAGAGTCTCCCATATCTATCATTAGCTGCACAGCTGCAACATACTGTCTTTAAAACGCAGTTTTGAAGGCCTAGTTTTCTTAACAGAGCTTAGTCCCATAAGCCCGTATCTCTTTGGGTATGGACTGATTTAGTTCTACATGTGTCTCGTTGCCAAAACTAGGCCTGTTCAACTGCAGAGTGTGCTGCATGCGACTGTCCACATCCTTTTCCTTTTGTATCTCACTTTAAACAAAGAATGAACAAATAATTTGAATGTATGTTTTGATGCTGCTGCAATACTACTTTCAAAGATGAGTCACAGTGGTACAGGCAAGATCCCAGAACTCCTTTTGTAACTGTGTGGCCTGCATTTCCAATAAGAGCATCTGGAAAAGGATTTCTAAATGCTGATGGGCGCTGTAGAAAGGCAAGCTGGAGATGTTCACTCAGGAGAACAATTTGGCATCTTGGTGGTGAGGAAAGGGGGGGCATGGCTGGGGGGTGCAGCAAATTGGGGAAGTACCTGGTTGCTCTGAAATCAGCTGTTGTGAGCGAGGGCTGCTGAGCACAAGCGAGGTTGAGTGACCCTAGAATGCTGCTTTTGGTCCTAGCAAGCTGCTGCCATTACAGTTGGCTCACTGGGAAGAGCAGGGTAGGCTATGGCATAGCAGGTGTGCTATGCTCTTGCCCTTTGTGCAGTGAAGCTTGGGGGTCCACTGTGAAAGTGGAAATGACAGTTTTTGGAAAGCTTCCTTTGGCAATTTCCTATTAAGCAGCTTTTGCCATACACGATGTTGCTCTGGATGAATGTTCCATGAATCGTGGGAGTAATGCACTGCCAGGCTTATTTGCCCTCTTATATATTACTATATATAGCGAATGCTCCATCCCTGGCTGTGTTCAATTCCAGGTTGGGCAGAGCCTTGGGTGACATGGTTTAGTGTAAGGTTTCCCTGCCCATGAAAGGGGGTTGGAACTAGATGATCTTAAGGTCCTTTCCAACCCTAACTATTCTATGATTCTATATAGCTGAATTGTGTGTTATCTACATTAAACTTAAGTAGATGGGTTTCATATAAGTGACCTACGTTGGGTCAGCAATGACAGCACATGAAATAAAGAGCTTACGCAGTCGCTGCTTTTCTGGCTTCAAGGTACTCAAGGAACAGCAGCGTCTGCTGGGCAAAGCTGCAGCATGTCCTGCAGCACTCTGGGTGCTCCCACACTGGGGTCAGGAATACCCTGTGGAGGGCAGGGCTTCCTGCCACAGGCTGGAGAAGACCCGTTTTTCTTGGGCTTGCTTGGGAATGGTCACCCCTCAGCAAGTGATTTGTAGTATAGTCTTTGTTGACATATGGGATTTATTTCCTTGGCATGAGTCAGGACATCATTTTGCCTAAAAGAATCAAAACCCTGTTTGAGAGACTTCCATGGAAAGGGGGCACAATGCGTGGAACAGGGAAGAGGAGGAAGGAATATAGGAGTATCCCTTCTACTTTCTTGGAAACATCCTGGCGAATTGCTCAACAGGAGAACTTTCCTGCTCTCCTGAGTTGTGTTGTTTGGGATCCAGTCTCAACATACCCACTGGGGAAAGGATTCTCCTGGTAGGTTTTGAAGAGAACCAATTAGAGTAGGTTTCAGGATACATCTTTTCAGTATGCCCAGCATGGCAGCCTGCTGTTGTGGTTCTTGGATGCTGGGCACAGGCGCTTTTCACCCTGTTTATTATTTTCAGCACAGGTTTGTAGAATTTGTGCACTGAACAGTACAGAAGGAATCCTGGATAAACAAAATCATATTTAGCTAAGTGTGTGTGTGTTTCTAAGACAAAACCTCAGTGCAAACAAACCCTGCCCAGCAGGGACTTGTGTTGCAGAAAGAATGAGAGCACTGTTGACTTGAACGATTCCTGTATTTCCAATGAGCTTAAATGAGTTCCAGATACTTCATTGGTTCCTGGTTCCTCTGCTGGATAAGCATTTTAGTGGGTTTCAATTTTCTTTCCCCCTCCCAAAGATGCTTTCCTCTTGGTTTTGCATGGGAGGGGAAGAAGAACGTCTAAGAGGGGAGCTTGGAGAAGTCACTCTAAATATGAAAGCGCAAGTTAAGTTGTTTATTTGGTACATTAAGATATAATTAATGGTTACAAAAGCCAGGTGTTTGTGCACTTTTCAGAGTGCTTGGGTGGCTTTGCACAGACTATGCTTACTGTGGATGCAGGGAAGGCAGAAAGGGGTGCTAGATAAGAGCAAACCCAGCACACAGTTGTTCAAGGTGTTGCCTGTGATTAAACATAGATTCTGCTGAAGAGAGGTTTTGAGAGGGGAGAGCAGGTTGACCAGAAATTGAAGTCTTCAGTGTTGGTGTTTCCTTTATCTTTGAGATTTCTGTGGTCATCAGACTGGCCCTAAAAGTGGTGACACTGCACACTCAAAATCTGACTAAAGATGAAACAAATTGAACAACCCGTGTTAAAAGTTTTAGATATGCTAAAAACGACAAGCATCTCTTTAGCTGAGGAAGGCATGGGAAAGCTCATCTTGATGTTTGCAGCTGAAATGAAAATAATGGGGCTCAACCTGTTTTCCCAGTCAACTTCCACTGGTTTGCTTTCTGTGAACTCCAGTGTGGTTTGGGGGCTGCAGTTAAGGACAGCACTGTGTTAGCAGAGAGGCGATGGTCACAATTAGTGTTGCTGGCTCTTCCAGGAAAAAAGCCAATAGATGTCATGCAATGTGTCTAAAAATGGATGGTGATGACATTGATTTTATGCTTCATTTGATCCAGTGTAACTCTGTTTTGGTGCTGCTGTGTGGAGGAGGGGATGAATTAAAATTACATGTATCTGTATTGATCTTACGGCTCATCATAGGAGGGCACTTTTGTAGCTTTCCACTTCAAAGTTCATACAACTTCTGCTATAGAATAAAGCCAGGGAGCTGCGTGGCCTTCGGTCTGGGTTTTTGGCAGTCGTGGGTAGCTTTTCATTTGTGCTTTTCTCTTCCATCTCAGACGTGGCCTTTACCAACATCTTGAGAAACGGACAGCAAGGCTTTAAAGCTGCTGGACTTTTTCACTAGAGAAATCAGTTGTGTAAACAGTTGTAACTGGGAAGATGCATCCCTGTTGTATTCAGAAAGAGCTTCCCTATATAAAACTCTGCTGAAGTGGCTTTGTGATCACTCTTTCTGGTGGACATGAGTGGGTTTTAGTTTGCCTGCAGGAGTGTTAACCTTTGAGTTTTCTGTCTTACGGGTATAATTGGGCAGAGATCCCTGCAGGTCACTCTCCTTTGGGGCACCCTGGTGTTCTCCTAGTTCTGAACAGCCAAGCTCTTGTGTGAATGGGTGCATACGGCTTGCCCAGGGATGAAAATACCAAGGGATAAGCTTGTGGTCAGAAGTAGCACCCTAAGTGAGCTTGTTGGTGTCTGTCAAGCACAAAGCAGCATCTGGAAGTGCTTTAAGAACTGTATGCAGCTCTATCTCAGGCTTAATTTTTGTCCGGAACACGCAATTATTTGTACAGGGAGAAGTTTTGGGGAACAGCAAATTTGGATTCCCCTCCCGCTAGTGTTAGCTCTATGGTGCTGATATGACTACAAGAGCAAGCCCATACTGCTCTGCTCCTCTTATGGCTGGGAAATTGTTCTGGCTTTACAAAGCTCAGCCGTCTGGGGAAATTGCTCAACTCTGCTCTCCTTTCCAGAACTGCAGGAGAAACTATATGTACATCTGAAATGTGTTAGGATTTTGCTTGAAGCACAGTGTCAAGGGGATGATGAAAGAGGTACTGTCTGTGAGCCAGCAGAACCTTTTTCATCCATACCCCACCATCACTTGCTTGAGTAGCAAATGGAAACAGACATCTATTAGCTGAGGAAAAGGCCAGGAATGAAGACTAGGCAATAAAGGTTGCTTGATGCAGCCAAGAAGCGTGTTCGGCTGTTGAGACACTAGAGGATTTTTTGTGTTTGATGGATGAACAAGCTGTAGTTTCTCTAGGACCCACGGTCCTTCTGGAACTACATGCTAGAGGGTGACACCAGTGTGCCTGGAGGAGGCAATGCTTGAGATGGGTGTCTTCTGCACAAGAGACAGCTGTTTGTTTGCCTTTGCCAGTGCCATGCGCGGACAGAGTTTCAGTCGCAGGAGCTGTTGGTATAATGCTGCTTCTTGCAAAATCCAGTCAGTGCCCATCCTTCAAAGACCAACAGGTAGAACTCAACTCATTAGCTTAAAAATCATATCATTAAATTATCACTGGGGGTTTCACTCATGTTTACTGGTGCAGTTGCCTTTGAGGATCTCACTTGCCGGCTTTGCCTGTAATTCCAAGGTCTAAAAACGTACCTTTCAAGTAGGGGGTTTGAGGAGTTGCTTATTCTTCTTGTAATGAAGCTAAGGGGAGTTGTATTTCTGAGATGTGCCCCGAGCATAAGCACAGCCACTGTGGTTAAGATGCAGCAGTTTCCACAGCAGATGAGAGTGCAGGAGGGGGGGGATGCAGCTGCTGTTGCCTCCAGCTGCCTGTTGCTGTCCAGTGTCAAAGGCATAGGAACTGGTGCCGACTGGCTTTCAGGTTGTCTTTGTAAGCCAGGTTCATGCATGTGCTTCTGTTCCCTGGTGAGGCATCTTAACCACATTACGGAGAGGCGTGGCTGAGGAGAATTAAGTAACTCCTTGATTACAGGAATTGAGGACTTTTTCATGGAAAATGTTCCATGTGAGACCTGTGGCACATCCCAAGCTGCCAGAACTGCAGGCTGGCTTTGAGACAAAAGGAACGGCGGTGGTGCTTCTGAGCTGAGTAGCTAGAAAAGTAGCACTTTTTCATTTGAAGCCACTTTTAATGTGAACACCCCAAAATGGGGTACATACCAACTGCTACAGCCTTCCTGCCATGCTTTTGTAGCTTGAATTGAGCAAGGAAAGCAACAACAGCGAACAGAGTTTGGGCAAGCAGGAATCCAAGCCTGCCTTCCCTGTGGGCATGGGTGAGCTTGGACACAGCCCCAGATAACCAAAAGGCAGCTGTTGTGCTGTGTTTTGGCTTGTGCTAAGGGAGCAGAACTGGGGCTTGCGACAGATTCTTGTTGTCCTAAGAAAATAGAGTTAAGATTATCTTTATTTACAGATGTTGTTTGTTCCTTTCTTGGGAAGCCTGTACTGAGAGTTGGAGGGGAAAGAAAGGAAGAAAATAATTAATACTGCTTATTTCAATGTAGGTGAATATTTCCATTCTCCACTGTAGCTCTTTGATTTATTTATTTATTTATCTGGCATGCCTGTAAATAGCTTTGTAAAGCTCCTGAGGGAGAAGTAACACATGAAACCTTCGCCTAAAATTGGAATAGATGTGTGTTGGAGTTTTCATGTCTCTGCCTACTGTTGCAAGCGTGATGAATCACCCACAGTCCACAGACCTGTGTTGCTTAGGGACTGGTGTCTTGACCAAAATGATAGCTGGACTTCCCTCTAACTTATCTGGGGTTTTCTTTGCAGTTTTATTTAGTAATCGCAATATATACCAGGATATTGAGAATTTCCTACAGTTGGTTGTTGCAATCATTTGTTCAATGATTTGTTCATGACTCTTACCTGCTTGAAATCTGTGCTCTAGAAAAAGCATTGTGTTTATCATTTTAAAGGGACGATAGGACTTGAAAATCAGCCAGAGACTGAGACCAGCCCAAGTTATGAGAGCTTGGCAAAACTGCCTGATTTTTCAGCAGAATGTAATGTGTTGAACAACATAGTTGGGATCGGTGCTGTGCTGTTAGAGATACAAGGTCTGATGCCAAGAAATGGTGCTTCTAGGCAGTGAAAGATGATGTATGCTTAGTTTTAAGCACTTCTGCTGGTCTACTGGGAGAGTGGGAGGGGAAATCAAAGTTTTTAAAAAGCTGTGATAAATTCCTGTTCAGCAGAACGAAACCTGGTTGTTGATATAATTTATGTATTATGTTTCTGGCCAGGGTTTGGGTCTTTGAGATATGTAAATTGCCAGATATGTAAGGGAAAAAACACTAAAATGCACTAAGGTGAGAAACATGGAGCTGTAGACAGGTGAAAAAATATCACTGCTGAAGGCATGACTAGTGTGTTCCTTAAGCAACTTGAACATGGGGGGGCTAGAAGTTCTTCAGCATGAGTGCTAGCAATAAGCTACGGTTGGGTACCCCAAAAAATAATGCCTCACAGCATTGTTTTATATTTAGCAGTTTAGTGATTACAACCTCTAAAAGGCTGAAAGTGGTCTGAACAGGTTAATATCTGCTTAAGAGATGGGCTGGTTGTCTTTTTGTTTTAATCCTCAATTGGATTAGGATCTGACATGCTGAGTTAGTCTTTGTCCAAGTGCCCTGAAGATCAATGGGATGCTTTAAAAAGGAAATTGAGAGGTACACCACTATTCACTCTTCACTGCTGGGTGTTGTGTGACTACTGTTAATTACAACAGATTTAGAAGCAAGCAGTTACTTTCTATGCCTACTGCGCATCCCATGTAGAAAAGGAGGCTATGATAGCCCACTTAATGCAGGTTATTCAGAAGATTCACTTCTCTTGAGCAGCTCAGTGGTATCTTTATGGGCACTGCATGGCTCAAAGGCAGTTATCAGAAGGGTCAAGCACCAACAGCTGCTGCAGAGTCCAGTCTGAATTTAAGTGCATGGTTGGAGATGAATTTCTTAATGTGTCTGTCCTCCTACAGTGTGACCAGTGGTGTTAGTGACAGGACAAGGGGGAAACACCTTTAGGATGAAACAGGGTAGATTTAGATTAGGAAGAAGTCATTTCCTGTGAGGGTGGCAAGATGCTGGCACAGGCTGCCCAGAGAAGGTGAGCTTTGAGCAACCTGGTCTAGTGGAAGGTGTTGGAACCAGATGATCACTAAAGTGCCTTCCAACCCAAATCATCCTGTGATTCTATAGGCAAAAGCGGTAATTCCTGTAGAGAAAAGGATTGGCATGTTTAGCAACAGTATTGGGATAAAGTGATGGGGGTGCAAAGCAGAGGTTTAAATAGGGAAAGCCCATGGGCTTGGGGATTGCCAGAATAGGATGGGTTTATGGCACAGGAACTGAAGTAGGGAACTGCAGCAATTCAGCCTCTAAAATGTAATTTTGTCCATTTTTTTTCTTTTAAGGGTAACATGCAAGAAGCACCCGCAACTCCTCAGACAGAAACACGCTTTGGAAACGGAATCAGCAGTCTGGACCACAGGAGGTGTTTCAGAAGGGTGGCCTGCAGGGCATTAATTCTCCACTTGAGGAAAGCTGGGTAAACTCTTCAAAAAGCTTGGTGGTACTTCCCAGCTCTCAAACACAGGTAACTTTTGTTCATGCTTTCATTCTTCAAAGATCAATGCAAACCTTTATTTTCTATAAATAATTTAATAAATACTTTTGTTTTACAATGATACAACAAATAACAAATTCATAGCAAACGAGTCACAATTTAGGATCAGTATACTTTAATAAGGTATCAGTGTCAAAATACATTTCCTTATCAAGTTAAAGTTCCCATACAGTTATAATATTGTCAATAAGAATTCAGCAATATAGATTATGAAATAATTATGATAAAAAGTATGATTAATATTAAGACTTGGAATATTTTTTCAGAGTGTTCTAGTAAACTGTTAGGGTATAACATTTTTAATGCTGAAACTACACAAATAAGAAACAGAAGAGCGGGATTCAAGTGTCTTTAATCCTTGAAGCATTAAGTCCTTGCCACTACAACTTTGTCAAAGCTGGCTTGCCAATTTTAATCAGGTTTTGATGCTTACATTCCACATGCTAATAACTTCACTTTAGGAGCAGATTATTTTTGGTAATAAACTCTCAAAACATTGCCTACAATAAGGACTACCAGATTTTTTATATTATGTACCAATAGCAAAAGATTTTAAGCTTAAGTGTGTGTGGTTAAGACTTGCTTAACCCAGTGAACTCTGAAGTGCTCTATGAACCCAAGGCTCCCTCTCTGCAAGTGTCAGTGCATGATATAAAGCAATTTTATAAACCAGGCTTCTGCGCAATCAGAAGTCTCAAAAGAATACATCTTTGTTCTACAGTTCTAGGCCAGATTTTTACCTTTTGCACATTGCCACTGCTCCATTTTCTTTGAAGCTACAATGATTTATACCAGTGGAGGAAACAAGATGGTATATGCCAACATAGATTTAGGTCTGTAGGTCTGTAGATCTAGTCAGAACTGCTCACCTGCCTTATACTACTTCAGTGTTTTTGCTGTTAAAATATGTTGTAATTCAAACTTCAAATTTCCTTTGCCTTTGAATGCATTCAAAGCCTTAATTTTTTTTTTAATACATGTGTAACAACAAATGGTAGTTGGAAAAGAGCTCCGAAATGTCTGGCTACCTTTTAATGACATTTCAACTACTGATTAATGTAAGGCAAGTAAAAATGATACAAACCTGCCTGCCAGCTATTCATCTCGCTATACAATCCTTAATTCTTTTTGTCTATTTATACTGAGTTAGCCTAATAGCCTGGGAAATATTACTTAGTTTTAATGATTCAATACTGCAATTATATTGTTAGCTAGCATATAAGATGGTAAGAAGTGTAACATTAATCAGAGGTGTTAGTACTGGCCGCCAGTCAGATTCCTGAAATATCAGCAACACCCTAACAAATACTACTAGTTTTATCAGAAACAGCTCTTAAAGTGTCCTAGATATAGCAAAAGTACCAAGAGATGATCAACAACTGACCCAGAGAGAAATTAAAAAGAAAAGGAAACAACAAAGAACAAAGCCAAAAACCAAACCCCAAACAAATGAAATCACAGGTCTAAATCCTCCACTGGGGTAAATCTGTAGGACTCCCTTGGCTGTAGAGCTAAGCCAGGTTAAGGCAGCTGAGAATGTGGCTTGCTTCTGAGGAAAAAAAGCTTACAACGTGCAACTTTCACAGATACCCACAAACATTGCAGTTCTCCATTCACATTTCTTCCAACAAAAAGTATAAAAATGAAAGGAAAGGGGAGAAGGCAGAAGGCTGGGATTTTTCCTTAGTATGCTTTTCCAAAAGTTAAAGTTACAATACAATAAATGCTGGAAAACAGAAAGACTCAGAAGATTTCAATTTGGCAGATCAACAAAAAGCTGTGGTCTGAGATCAAATTTGTTTCATTCATCTTTGGCAATAAAAAGAAATCTTTGCACTACTGCAGCCAAAGTACATCACAGGATGAGGCATTTATACCACAGCTTTTCATTAGCATGAAATTTGCAGAAAATTTCAGCATATAAATTACAGGTAATGAGACAAGGGGAAGGTAATCAAACTCTAAACAACACTTTAATTGCAGTAGAGAAAAATACAGTAGATGTATTTCTTTAATATGAATAATACAGTGAGTAACTTCAAAAGGCCACTATTTGGTAACGTGGACAGGTTCAATATCTAAGTAAAATCCTGTAAAAGTGTATTTGTATTAGAAATTGTCTACTTGCAAAAATATATTTAAAAACTGAAGCTGTTTTGAACAGTATAGGCCAAGGAATATTGCAGGATCGCTCAGGTTGCCTGGTCCAGCGCTCTGAGCAGTTCACTGCCCTGCAGAAGCGTAGAGCTGCCCAAAACAGGGACGTTCACCTCACAGTCATATCTTGTCAACTCGGGCAACAAGTAGGGTTCAAAGGAAGGCCCCAGCAGGCGACTGGTCATACCTGGAAGAGATTAGAGAAGTAAGGCATGGTGCTGAGACTATTTCCTCTCATCCTTCTTCTGTTTATACGAGTTCTCATTTCATTTTGTTTATATATCAATATGCCTCAAACCACCAGCAGGTAGAGGTTTCAGAGCAAACCTATGCATGGCTCTGACTTAAACTGTTGCAAGCATGTCACACGGACATGTGCAGGTTTTAACTTCTACCCCCAATTTACATGGTTCTGAGAAAAATTATATTGGTGCAGATGAGGAAAGCTGTGGTAAAGACACAGTTTATAAATTGACACTCACTCCCCTTATATATTAAAAGGGACATGTATGTATGTCCCCTTTAACTACTTATTTTAACTTTTACAATGCTTTCAAGACTGTAATCTACAAACTCCTGTTTCAATGCTGCAGTGAAGTTGTTCAGTACAGTTTAATCAATTGTATCACAAGACAAGAATATGGATGGAGGATGACTCAACCTTGAAGGTAAAAAGTTAAGTTTAACTGAAATGAAGTGCAAAAATGTCTTTTCCTCATATAACAAATGTAATCACTAAAGTTTCACACTAAACGACAGAACTATTTTCTCATGCTATGAAATAATATTTTTGGTTCTTAATTTATCAGCCTCCTCTAAGTGTATTTTTCCATTAAATCAGCACTAGAACTAAGTACTAACATTTTCCAACTTCTGTATTTGACAGCTCTTACCTGACACTTTATGAGCTGCCTGGACAGCATAGTCCTGACAATGGGAACTGTAAAATGGAGGGGGAAATGCTCCTGCTTTCAAATTCTCTCCAGGACTGCCACAGGTTGGTTGCTGCTGCTGTTGTTGCTGCTGCTGCAGTTGATTCATTGGTTGGCTCAGGCCCCTCGAATTACAGACAAATTCATCTGATTTACACAATAGGGGGGAAAGAAAAAAGTTAAGCCAGTGTAATAATAGATAATACTAATACAGAGTAAAGTGATCGTTGCTGTGATGGTCACACAGTGTGGGCATACCTACAGCTTCTCACAAAAGAAGTTCACAAACAGCACTAGCTGTACAACTGCGTAATAGATCTACTATACAAGATATGCTTGCATAAGGTAACGCAATGTTGTAGAGAGAAATTATCAGTTTTAGCTCTGAGATGTCTGCATCTCCGATCAGTATGAAGCCAGCCCATCTCCATTAATCGTATCTCTTACATCCAAAGCAAAGATGGGAATATACATGAAACCATCTACCTGGTATTTATCGAATGTACCTTAAGTTATTCAACTCTTAGCAATACAACTTAATCTTTAATTTTAGCTTAATGTAATATTTACAGCGCTTATTTACATTTCCTTTTGAAAGAGCTTAATTTCCTATTCAACTTGTCTTAAAATTGTGTTTCAATACTTAACATTGCGAAACCACTTTCTTTTGTCTTACCGGTAAGAACACTTGTGCTGAGAGATTTCTTTTCTGTAACCAAGGAACAGTTTTCCCCTTTGAGAAATTTCATTCTCTTCCACATTAGGTGAGATGAATTAATGACAGATGGATCTCCCTAGAAGGTGAAGAAAAGCAAACCAAATAATCAACACCGATGACCATGGTGAGTCCAAAGTTATGAAGGGGATGTATTTCTTATTACCCCACTCAGCTGTTGTAATGCTTGTTCTTCATAATCCAGTTGCCGCTTCAATTTCAAACTGTTAGCCAGAGCAATTCTTGCTGGGTTTACATCTATGCCACGCTGCCCAAAAGCATCCAAAGGCCTGTGGAGTAAAGATGTCTGGGTGAGTGAGCAGGGAGGAAAATCTATACTATCTTGTTCATTTCTACAAATTCTTTCATTTAAAGACATTTAAGGTGTCTTTTGACACATGGGAGTGGACGGACCTCAAATCCCAAATGTTTTTACTTCCTTTTGTTAGTCATCCTACAAGCTTTGGAAACTTTTGGGATCAAGGACTAATGAAAGTCTAACATAAACAGCCCCTAGGGATCTCCAGGCAGACATAAAGATGCTGTGGAAAAGAAAGTCACATGATTTTTAAGGCGAGGATTTTGAGAGCCACACCTGTCCCCTTGCTTTACATACTAAATACAAACATGTAGGTTGCTGTTTGGGGACAAACCCTCTCTTTACAGATGCATATTCAGATACCGGTATTTCTGCCAACAAGAAATCCCAGCATGCAAACTAGGCAAACTGCACAGCTTCACGTTTTAAAATGATGACTTCCATTTGACATACTTCCTGCCTGTTTCAACACTGAGGACCCAAGAGCTACAGAGAAACTACCAGCTATCATAGGAAGCTTCTAGGACTGTGGCCTCTGATCTACATCTCATGTACTGTTCAACTCCGTAAGAAAGTGAACAAGGTAAGGAAGGGCTGTCGAAAAAAGCCTGTAATTTTAAATCTTAGTTTTAATTCTTAGTTATTCCATATACCAACACTAAGTGTACTGTCATCTCTCCCTCTCCCCTATTTTCTGTTGTGCAAAAAAAATTAGGCAAGGTAAGAAAGTATGCATGAGTCGCAGCTTACTGCTGGCCCAGTAAAGCCTTTTCAGTACCTCTCTTAAACCGCATAAAGGAGGTTGTGCAAAATTACTGGGGTAATGCTTACTTGCCCAGCAGAAAGTTCATTTGTATGTCCTTACAGGCAACAAAAAATTAGCCCACTTCTGCTTCCACCAGACTGCTGCTAGGAGAGCACCACACTAACTTCCCCAGAGGCAGTCTGATGCCTAGCAAAACAGCTATTCCAGCTGAGTTGAGAAAAAGAATTAGTCGAGATTGTGATCCCTCTTATTTTGCACACCCCCCCCCCCCAAAAAAAACCCCAACTTTTCTTAGTAAAATAAATAGATATACCACAGAAACTCTTACCTTTTTTTATATATGGGCATGTTTGGAGAATGTATTGGTGGTCCTGAGGGGGAACTTGATAGGGATCCTGAGTATTTATCCATGAGTCTCCATTTAGAAGGGATGTATTCTAATGGGGGATCAGGTGGCCATTGTGTGTTTGGTCTTCCTCCCATCGAAGACAAGGGAGTGCTGGCTTGGTCATGGTACGGTGGCAATGATGACCTGTTCATATTGTTGAAGAACACCGATGACAGGGACCCACGACCAGGATTCACTTTTTTATTTGATAGCTGTGGACAATATTTCTCTGGGAGAAACTGATTCTGTGAAGCAGAAGCAAGGGGTTGGAAGATGGTACTCATGCTACTTAGACTCTGCTGGGTATTTTGTGCACTTTCAGAGAGAGGACGGTCTTCTTGGCAGATTGGGCTGAGCTGGAAATCTTCTCCATCCATAGGAATGTAAGGAGCCAAGGTTTCAAGGTCCAGTTCATTGAAGTCAGTCTGCACAAAAATAAAAGTTCATGAAAGTTTATAATGGTTGTGGCAGTTAGTGTGATGAGGAATACAGGTAAGATGTGAAGCAGAAAAATGACCGATTCCAAATTTACCCATATGAAACTGGCCAACTCCTCCTTGAACGTGTCTTAATTCTATGACTAATATACGTGTTCATTATGGCATCAGTAGCAAAGACAACAACCTGAAGAAGAAACCCCTCCCAGCTAGGCAGCATTTGCTAAAGCACCTTGCATGCAGCCTGCAACACCAGTGTGATCTGAGGTAGATCCTGTGTTTCAGTATGTTTTTAATAATTTGTCTGCCAAGACTCCACAACATGTGGTGTGCAGTTAAACCTCAGGCTTTTTCATGCTAAAATAGAAAACGGAGCTTCCTCATAATCCAGCTACAGGAAAAAAATGCACCTAAAAAATGCAAATGTTTTAAAAAAGCTTGGTCAGAAGGCACTATTGCACTTAAATCTGTATTTTTTTCCCCTGGAGAACTAGTCATACTTAAATGCATTCCTCTTGGCCTTTGAACAGAGCTGAACAGAGAGGGAAGTCAATGTTGGCTCACCAGTCAACTCATGACAGGTGTACGTTTCTAAGGCTCATTTTTGCCACCAAAGCTGCTGATGCGGTGGGATACACATGAGCAAGCAGATGCTGAACCTGACAAAACTGAAGTTTGCAGTGTCAACTCTTGCACTCAGTTTAATCATGATCCACACTTCCCCACCCCCCTCTGTCTACTCTTTCTATTATTGAAACAGCTTTCATTGCTGTTTATGTCCAGACTTAGCTGAAATTTCTTCAGGACATGGACTACAGCCTACCTAAGTCTGGCAATTGCACTGACAAATGGAGGCACCTCATTTGGGCCCCAGCACCCAAACTTTCTATAGGATTAATAGAAGGAGAAGAGTATAAGGTCTGAGCTGCCAGCCACTTTGTTTATAAAAAAGTATAAGCTCTTAACAAAGGCATTTTAACTAAGTATCTAAAATTAGATGGGCCAAATCAGGCCTACACCTTTTATTCACTACCTCACTTGATGCAATGTTATAATAATGGATTAATTTATTTATAGAGGGAATTTCCACACTTACACCCTGATTAGAATACAGGAGATGAAGACCATACCTTATTTTACATGCAAAGAATTGTCACATCTCTGAAATCTTCCAAGAGGTAAAACAAGAACAATATATCCAAAATGCCAATTTGAATTTTGTAGTTAAAGGAGATACGTGCTATGGAGGGACATTCCTTTCTCATTTTAATGTTTTGCAAGAATTAGTTTATTTATGTTTTGTTCTAGGAAGGATGTTTACTTGTTACCCTCGTCATTAGGCTAGGTTAAAAGAAATTGTTGCTGCTTGTTTTCCTTATCCAGGCTACAGAAGCTTGCAGATTCTTAAGAGGAAAAAGAAGAGTTGGCAGAGAGCTTTATCAGTGCCACCACAGTGACAGCCTAAAACACTTGCTTCAGAGTTAGGGATAGAAATTTACACCCCAGCTTTTGAAAGTGAATGAATTTTAGTGTCATGCATCAAAGCTTTGATGTATATGTGCAAGTGCAGGTAGCATGTAATATCATTATGTCTGTATCACCTACTAGCAGAGGACTGATCTTTATGGCGGCTGGAAGAGACATTAATTCCTTACCTGTGAGGTGCACTGGCTTTTTGATTCTGTGTCCATGGCAAAAAGTTTTTCAATCACTTCAATCTTTAGATCTTCATCCACAGAACTGTAATAATCTCCTGGGCTGCTTGGCTGCACAGAGATAAGAATTCACTATAAGCAGCAAGACAACCATAGTATTGGCTTAGCAACATGCTGTTTATACTGTACTGTTCAGTAATGGATCTTCCCTATGAAAAGCAAATGGGCAGACTGCATACATAGTGTCCTCAGAACCCAAACCTGTCTGCTTCTATCATACGCTTTTCTCCAACATAATACTGGTCACTACAAAACACAGGCACTCAATACAGGAACCTAGTTGTCTTCTTGGTTTAAATGGTTTGGTTTGGTTTTGTTTTGGCAACTCAGACCAGAAACATGACATGTACACTATCAAAGACTTTTGTCAAGAAGGGAGATGCTCAGCAATCATACAATCATAGAATAGTTAGGGTTGGAAAGGACCTTAAGATCATCTAGTTCCAACCCCCCTGCCCATATCTCAATGCCTTTCTTAACGCTGGACATCCTTTAGTAAAGGCCAGCTAAGAGTGGCTCCAGATCCAGGGGGCAATGCCCTGAAAACATGTTCATCCTTTCAGTGGGGAATGCAATGGAGCTGCTCTCAAAAGCCTGAGCTGGGTAAGCTTTCTAAAGATTATGGCTTCTAGTTAACAAACAGAAAGAGAAGGGGTCTGGGATAGTGGTGCTAGTGACAACAGTATTTTACTATAGCTTTTTGTTTTAGGCTAACTCATGAAAGGTAGCATGTTGTTATACTATTACTTAGGAACAGCTGAAAGAAAAAGAGAATTGCAATGTAAAGGCAGGATATAGTTCCCATCCAGTGTTTTTGCTTCTGGTCCTTAAGATATACACAGTACAGGAGGGATATATATACACTGGTCCTTGTTAATAAGCGATGAGACAGGCCTGCTAAGATGAAAACATCATCTACATATATTGATGGGACTTACATACGCAATATAACATGCATTTATTTTTATAGCTCCTCTTACCGTGGAACAGCTACTGTTACTGCTTGCACTTGGAGTACTGTTGCCAGGTGCAATCTGAGGCATTGTAAAGGATGGTATCGTCAGTGTTTCACCTTGAGCAGTGTGGCTTTTCACTTCCACTGGCCATGCTTTGTTTGGTGTCAATACAGCAGTGGGGAAGGCAGGGGCTTCCTCAAACTTCTGTGTCCCTGGATGGTATTTTAACAATATTAATGAACGCTTTTAGCTTGTCTGTGTTATGATATAATTGCAGCTATTCATTAAAAGTAAACACTGCTCCTAGTTGCCATGACAATAAGTTGGCATAGACTTAATGCGTGTTGTTTAGTCAGCAAGAAAGCCTGAATCTGCTCTCATTCACAGAAATTTTCCACTGGTGTGAGCATGTGGGCTCTTATAGACACTACTCCCAGTCTGTGCACACAGCAAACAGACCTTGTCTATTATAAAGTTTCTATAAATGTAGGTTCACACACGGTTCTTTGTTGTACAAATATTATTTATACAAATACTAACCAAAATCCAGGGAAATAATGGCATCGCCGGGTGTTGGTGCCAGCTGAGCCAGTTCCTCTGGTTCCTCCTTTAGCTTAGTAAACAAGAAGTCACTCTTCTCTGTCGCGGGGATGCTGCTCTCGTAGGCGGTGTTCATCGTCAGCAGGTGAGGCTTGAAGAGCGATTCCGTTTGGTCCATGGAGAACACAACATCGTTCTTCTCAATTTCACTGACAAGAAAATAGGTTTTAGGCATTTTGCACTCTAAAAAACAAAAAGATGCGAGTAATGTAGGCAGCACGCGCTCTCTAAAGCTGGGGCCCGTACAAGCGTTTTGGCCTCTCTGGGTGGCATGCCAGGCTCTCAGCAGGCGAGGCACAGTTCCAGCGTTGCTGAGCACCGCCATCTCGGGTGATGCAGAGACTGTGGTCAGTAGTTCTGTGGGAATACTCAGGGCTTTGTAGCACTGCTTTTTAAAGGGATGTAGTAGAGGCTATAATGACCCAGACTATCACTCAAATAAGTATTTCCTATTTTGGCCCCATCTAGGACCCAAAATACTTGAGTTTGGCAAAAGAGGCAAAACTCCTGATTGGTCCTGATTTTTGAGGCAATAAACAGTTTCTCCTAGGAATATAAGATGCAATTATTACTTAATTTTCTCTCTCTGACACAGCATTAGAAAACCAAAACACATTAGCAGTTGTGTTACACAACACGATCTTCAGCCCAGGCTTTATACTTTCATACCAGCACAGCAGCCACGCTGAAGAAGAGAACGGCTGTGGTGTGTTTCAACAGTGTGCATGGGAACAGACATGCCACATTTTTCATCGATGTCTAACATCAGTAAACAAGACTGAACCAACATGACTAAACTGATTTCAGAATAACAACACTGAATAAACAGACCCTTCAGAAGTTCTCCTGATTATTGTGTTTCTTCCAGCCTGTGATTCCATACGTGGTTTTTCTGGCCCGTACAGCTTACCTCAGCACATAGTTGACACAGACGATACACTGAGGCTGTAGGTTGCGTGTATTGTAAATCACTGTTCCTTGAGTCTCCAGCCATACGTATCCACCATGCTTGGCAAGCATACGGTACTGGGCGGTCACTACTTGACCTTTTGTACACACTGAGAAAGGGAAGCATAGAGATGTAAATAACTCAGCAGGACAGGAGTATACAATAAGTAACACTTGTTTGAAATAAACTTGCTTCTGAGTGTTAATTAGTGCAGTTTTGCCTATCACATTTGTCATCAAGGATGCTCAACTTTGGGAAAATTCAGCCGTCTTGACCATGCAAGAAAGGGACTGTTCATTCGAGGTTTCCACTCAAAGTTGGAAATTTGAGTTTTGACATTTGAATTCCTGAGATAGCCTGAGTCTTCAGAGCAGAGGGGGGGTTTTAAAAAACCTAAGGTAAGATCCCAACTGCCCCCCAGAATAATGCCTGCTGGTTGCATGTTTCCTGAGAGTCCCTGTTCTAGAAGTAAGTAAGCGCCTCAGTTTGGGCTCCCAAGTTGACCTGTAAGAAGGTGAATTTATTTAGGCAATTAGTTAATACTTTTCTTATTTAGGTGCAGGATAAGCCCAAGAGTCAGAATGACTTAAAAGCTACACTCAAAAAATTAAAAAAAAAAATCTTATGGTTTAAATCTATATTTTATATAAATATAAATCCATATTTTATATACATCTATATTTTATATAGAGATAAAATTATAAATATATTTTAGCAATATATTTTATTACTATATAAATCCATATTTTATAAATCTATATAAAACAGATTTATATATCTCTTTATACATTAATGTTCTTTTATATACAGTAATGCTAAGAGATGCTTTTTTATATACATTAATGCTAAGAAAATTCATTAATTTTATATATATTAATGCTCTTTTTATATACAGTAATGCTAAGAGATGCTTTTTTATATACATTAATGCTAAGAAAATTCATTCATTTTATACACATTAATGTTCTTTTTATACATTAATGCTAAGAGATGGAGACATCAACATCACAAAGGTGGAGTTATCACTAGCACAGCACTGGTCTTAAGAGGCTGAAGAAATACTGTTATGCTTAAGTTTCATATTTTTAAAAGAATGGTAAATGGGACAGTTTTGCCTAGGACAATAAAAAAGCAGAATTACTGTATTCTCTATGTGCTTGATCTGTGTTGTTTCTCTGCAATAGCTTAAAACTAGCAGCCTAGAAGAAACCAAGAGCCATGTGACAAATCGAATGATGTTTATTTAACTTGAGATGGTTTTTGAACTGGCCCATGTTTCTCAAGCAATAAACTGATAATGGTACAACTCGGGTTTAAAGCCTCATCTAGATGTCTGACGGGTGAAATCCCACCTCCCTTCCAATATTTTGTAACATTTGAAGACACTGAGCTTTCAGTCTGGAGCTTTGGAATTCCGAGATGTGGAGTTTTATGATGTCCTGACTGTGGCAATGTGTCAGTTGAGGAAAAATACTTAGGGCTGGAATATGCAAGCAGAATTTGTACTAAGAAGAAGTTGTATTTGTGAGCAGAGGTAGTTGTATCGAGTAGCAAAAATGAGAACTGGCTCAACTAAACCTTTGCCCACATTGGCAAATCTCTCCTTTTAAACAGGTTTTACACCGTCAAACTAACACCCTAAAAATAATGCAGTTTGACTTGGTAGGGCTGGAAACTCAATTCTGCAGTTTTTATACAGAAAAGCATCCTCTGAATGTAGCCTTCAAGAGAAACTATTTATTGCCAGTCTTTCCTACATTGCCACCAAACAAATGTACAAATCCAGGCCCATGAAATACAACTGTTTTGCAGATAATTGTTGCTGTGTTTATCCTTCTAACTCTGAAGTTTGTTTTCTTCCTAGGAGTATTTAATCATCCTTCATTTAATTTATTTAGACAAAGTAGAACATTACTTTTATTGATTAAATACTTCTGGTGGAACAAAACCAAAAGGCTTTCGTTTCAGAGTGTTTTAGTGACTGGACTGTTCTGCTCTGCTTGTGAAACATAATTACGCTGCTTCCTAATCGTCAGCTCATCAATAAGAGTCACAGTGTAGGCGCCTGTTACATTACAAAGAAGCTTTTTACTGCTTTAATCTTTTTTATTATTGTTATTCAAAGCATGTCATGTTCTGATATAATAAAGTACAGCAGAATCTCTCCATGGGGTAATCTCATAAATTAACAAAGTCAGCAGTTACGAGCATATTAGTATCAATGCTGCATTTAAGGTTCTGCCTGCAGAGTGAACTTCTCACTCTCCTCTCTTGGTTGTTTTTAATCATACCTTGTCTGTATCTTTACAGAACTAGTAACATCCCAATGAAATAGGCTCCAATTATATTCCTTATCTTCCAGTGGAAAAAGGGGAAAGGCAGGGGTGAATTTAATGGAAAACAAAAGCTTGTTTTTCTATTGCAAAGACACCTGTGAAATATGATTCACATGGAAGGCTTGGCAAACTTCTGCTAAGTGCTACCAAGTGGCAGGTCCAGATGGTGACATTCAGCCCCCCACTGAAGTCAACAGCAAAATTCCCATTGGCTTTAACGGCAACAAGACCACTCTTAAATGGAAGTGATTATAGATTATTAGTTGCTGAATTGGAAAGTAGAGCTCTACAGTCAATCTTTTATGTATATTTGTGTAACAAGACAGATTTTCATCTTGCTCGCATAACATGCAAAAAACTGGGTATGATAAATAAATACTGCCAAATGCACTCTATAGTCTTCCCATTTGATGGTGACTAATTACGAATCTTGTACTCTATATGCAACTATATTTCCAGCCAAGAACACAAATTTTATTGTTGCTTGCTTGAATGTGAGGTTATTTCACCTCCTATAAAAAATATAATATATAAATTTTATATAATAAATATGATAATATAATAAACATAAAGTTTATATAATTAATACAATATATAATAAATAAAATAAAAAATAACCCTGGATTGTAATAAAGTTGCAATAAGCATGATTTATCACTAAATTAGAAGGAAGGAAAGGGAAGGTGTTCTGCTTCTAACCAAGAGACTCATTTGAGGTTTTGCTCTTTCTCTCTCTTCAAACTTGTCTCCTCCCTCTATTTCCTGTGCATCTTTACAACACTAAATGCTTGGCACTGTCAGAATTGATAACTGTGTTACTGAAATAATATATACCCTATATGTAGCATATTTCTAATATTTCTAATTATTTCTAATAAAAATTATTGTTTAATAAATACAAGTGTGCTGAACATAAACTTTGAGGTGGATATTTCCATGTATAAATGGCCATGGTTAGGAAGAACTAAAGTTCTGTATAGCTACATGCTAGGAAGAACTAGGAAGCTCTCTGTAAGTTACATACCTGCTTGGTTACCCTGGTTACAAGCTCTCAACAGCACACATTACAAAACCTAGGGATTTCTTACTCGGAGGGCCTATGTGTGCTTTCTCAAGTCACAGCTTGCTGTCACTTTGCCTTGGTGGTTGTTCTCTGAGCTGGTAAGAGGCCTGACTGTCCCAGAAGACATGGAAAGTATTTATCTTAGAACTAAAGGGGTCAAATTTGCTGGCTCTTGTCAGCAACAGCATTTATCACAGCACAGACTTCGGTCCTGTGTTTCCAACAGTAAAGACTCTGTGCTATCATAAACACTATGGCACAGTTGGATCCTAAATATTTATAGCCTGCGCAGTGCACAGTGCCTTGAGCACTTCTGCTGGTATAACTTGCCCCTCTAGACTTTCCCTTGCTTTCATTCTGATTCTCAATCAGTCCTCATGCCCAACAGCAAAACCTTGTAGGACATGGTTCTTCGCTGTAAGCACAAACAGCATATAGACGTACACTTTGCACTATATGAGGTGAATTAAATGGCTAGAGTGAGAAGCAACCTCAGTCAACTCCTTGTCAAGATGGACAAATCCCAGCTCAGCGGTCCCGCTTCATTAACTAGATAGGGATACCCATGAAGGTATCTCTCTCCTGTTACCAAAGAGATTGTCAGCTCTCATTTCATTCTTTCCCTGGCATTGTCCCATTCTTAGAAATGCAACTCAACAAGTCAAAAGCAACAGTGCAGCACACCCCCCTGATTTCTCAGGATGACTCTAGATAGCCCAGAACAGGATACAGACATCCCGTCTATGAACATCACCAATTCCTTTTCACTGTTAAAAACACAAACACATTACCTAAGAAACCATTTTAACAAACATATTCTCAGACAGCTCTCTGCAAGTATGGTTTGAGTTCTTTTTCTCTTTTAGGCAGCTCTGGAAACAGGATGATTCATACCAACACCGTTTTACAGCACACAACTTTAATCCCTGCCAAACGTTCTTTCAAGCAGCATTTCAACTCAACATTGTCCTGAATCCTTGCCATTGGAGTTAACGCATATTCCCTTTCCCCCTAAAGGTCAGACAGTTATTCTTTGCTACCACTTTTCTTTGGGAAATAGAGAATACTTTCTGTAAGTCTATTTGGTGGATAATTCCCTACAGATGTGACCTAAGTTATGGGCTTTTTCAGGAGGACAGAGATCTTGATCATAGTAACTACAAGATGGGGATTTTTTAGCATGTGGACTCCAGTCTAGGAGCTTTGCTTTGTTTTCTATCAAAAACCTGCAGCAGACATTTTAGTGATCTGTTGCTGAGAACTGTCCCTTACAGTAACTACTCAATGGCTGCAACAGCCAGGGGTGGGCATGTCATTTGTACATTAACACACCGTGTTGTCTCCAGCCACAGCACCAACACTAAGGGCAGACACTGAACGCTTGACTAATTCAAAGAACTCTTATGTGAGCAAGAGACACTGCATGACCTGCTGAAAAGAGGGAGCAGAACTTGGATCTGATCTCTGCTCCCAGAATAATTCAGGTAAACCCATCACTAACCATCATTAAAACCAGCTAAAACTGCCAGTTCCCATAGGCATAAGAATAACAAGCAGCAGCTGTTCCTGGCAGTATGTATTATTTGTATAATGAATATCCCTTTTAGAGAGTCTCCTTGCACATCTGTTTTGGGTGGGGAGGACAGTTGTTATTTGGTAGCAGAAGACAGACATTCAAAATTACACTGCAATAAGTCCTTCCTATTACCCTTTACAGCTGCTCTTTCCTGCTGAGCACAATGGCACGCTAGAAGGATAATACCACGAGTAAATAGCCTTCTCACCAAACCAGTACTGCCTAACTCAGCTTTTCAGATTTTCAGCTGATCCTCATATTATCACTCAGAGAGACAGCGATTCTCCTCTCCACCATCAAAGTTTAAACTAGGGCAAAAACCAGGCCTTTTGCAAAGATTAGCAGCAGGTTTCAGCAAGACAAGCACAGTGACCTGTAAGTTTTGTTACCAAGTGTAAATACTGTTCTTAGAGAATATTGGCACACAGTTGTATCTCCAACTGCTTATTGAGGTACCTGCAAGCTGTGTTTTATGTCCAAACTATGACAACAAGGATGTGACTTACAGTTCTGGTGACTCTTGGTCATACTCTCCGAATCCAAGGCATGGTAGAACTCGTATGCTGAACGGCCCAGCAGCTCCTCTGGATGGTATCCAATTAACTCTGTGATTCTTGGTTAAGAAAAAAAGCAACAAAACAGACTTTAAAATTCAGGTCACCTTAGCCTTATGCTAACACGGGCAGGGCAACCATCAGCTCTAGCCCTTAGACTAACAGAATTAAACCAGACCTTGCAGAAGGTCTGCACTGGGAAAACCTTCACTGATAAAGTCCTCGAGTCATCCACTGCACGCAGAATCTCCCAAATACCACCATTCAAAACCAAATACACATGAGGAGGGTAGTGGCTGGCACCATCGGGTTTATAAGTGTGTGTACATTTAAAAAGCATACATCAAAGGGTTAAATCACTACTTTGGGTCTTGCATTTAATAAAAATGCAAGGTGAGGAAATTAAGGGCAGTTAAAAGTAAAAAAAACCCCGAATTAGCTCTTCTACTTAGTGTTTCTCAACTATATGAGAACTTCAGCACATGGATTAGGTTACTTGGGTGACTAATCCACAAACTGAGTAGGTTTTACACAAAGAAAGCTATGATCTCAAAAAATAGACTGTTTTTTTCAGAGCCTTTCTGAGTACTTGGGCAAGGTAGAATTTCTCATGAGTTCCTGAATAAATGAAAATAGGTCAAACTGCAGATGATTTCCTCTAATGAGGGGTGGAGGGAAAAGGCTCTTTTTTCCTAAATCCAATTTGAAAAACCATCACACACAACTTTACAGGAAACGCAGTGAAAAAAAATTACATTCAAAAGCAAAAAGATGCCTTTTTTTTCTGGGAAAAAAAGGAAACATTACTGTTTTCCAAGTCAACAGCCCTCTTGGATGCCTTTTCCTAGCTTCTAAAGTGCAATAACAACCTGTAAGGTAGCAAAGAGCAATAGCAGAAACAACTACAAACCGACTGCTAAGCTGCCACAAACCTTGGAAAGGGGCAGGAGGTTTGCAAGGAACAGCCACAGCCTGCAGCACGTCACTGCCTTCAGTGGTGGTGCCCAAGTTTTATGCCTCATAACTCCCTTGAAAGGGTTTATCTGCCGCCACCACATTTGATCAGTGGCATTTTAAGAGACATCCTCAGGCCTGTGTACTCCCTGGAAGGACAGCCTTGGCCCAGCCCTCCAGACACAAGCGTGTCTTTACAAGACAGACATGTAAATGCTGTAAAGCAAACAGAGCAAGAACATGGCATTCATCTCCTGGATCACCCTCCAGCAAGGAAGACACAGAAAATGGAGCTATTTTGTGTATGGTTTGAACGCCAAGGCGTTGAGTCAGCTTTTCCCTCGCCTCCACAGAACTGTATCGTTCATACCCCTGGGACACCTCGGTTTTGTCACTCCAAAACCTACTGTGTCTTGATTTCCACAGAACAAACCTGGATTTATAATGGGTTAGCTGAGCAAAGGCTGTAGTTGGCTTTACCAGGTTCCCCTCGAAGACTTACTCTCCTGTTTATATTTACAGTTTCATTTCTGCTTACAGTTAACCTAACAAAGGGGAAATCACAGAATCAGGTTTTCTAAGAGCTGCTTTTTGGACTCTCCTTCACTGACCAGCAACTTTAAAATGCACCCCAGCCAAATCTGCAACTTTTCTCTGAAACCACAATGGCTTTCTCTGTTTTAATAAAAGCAGTAACTCTCATAACGAGTCAGTCACCAGAGCTGAAACACAAGGAGAAAAAGAACCAAATACAAAAGAAGCCCTAATAAAAGTAAGTCTCCCAAAAATACAGTTGCTGCTTGCCTTTACACAGTCAGCTGGGACACACCGGGGTAAGTAGCCCAAACCTTTTGCCAGGACCACTGTAAATATAAAGTCCTTAAAAAACAGAAACTATGGCCTTTGGTTATATAATGGCATAGTATAATAAAACCATCCCGGTTAGTTTGGAGCTCATCACAAGGGGAAGGCTTTTAAAATTCAGGAAGTTGAGGATTTACTCTTAATCCAGTCGTTTGGAGCTGAGAGCCAAGTGAGGCTTGAGCAGGGAGAAGGAAAAGGAAATAAAACAATGGAAAAAAAGCAGCATCATGTACCCAGCAGCATCAATGCAAATCCAAAACCACATTACAGCCTTCAAGGGTATCAACAGTGAAATTGAGATGGCAAGCAAAAAATACGCATTATGGCAGGCTGAGGGACTCTTAGCTCTTATCATACAAGAACTGCAATCTCTATGCAAAATTGTCTATTCCAGCCCTGTTAATTCCTCTCTGAAATTGCTCCTCACTGCTCATAACAAGCTCCCTCACTATCAAATTACTCTCTCTCTTATTCCATGGCACTAGAACCACTTGTGGTGCCATCCAGCTGCGACAATGTCAAATTTAATTAGATGTAACGATCTTGGAAGAACATTAGCAAGTGGCAAGTTGATATCTTTTTTAATACAACCAACCAAAAAGTACACAGAAAGATAAAGATATCAAAGAATTACCCACAAACCCCACAGCACTGGGCACACTCTACTAGTGAAGAGTAGCTGTTTTAAAAAAGAAATGGCTAAAGAGCTTCTATGCCCTTCTTCACTAACCCGTTAATCTGTTACCACTACTCAGATTCATTACATTTCTCTTTAAACATACCCGGGAGTGAATTGATTTTGTATTTATTTATTTAAAAATACAAAATGTTTCTTTCTCCCATCCCCAAAAGCCCTAAAACTGGCTCAGTATATTTTTAAAGACCATTATTTTATAACAAATACCCTGTTCTCCAAGAATTGTCAGCAGTATTTGTTTGGGGTGCATGAATTGGCAGATCACATCCTCCCTTTATTCCTCCTCTGCTGCTGCTGACTCTGAGAAGCTTGATCTTGCAGGCTAAGGACATTGCAGGGCTGGAAACCAGGTTAGCCACTTCCATGCCACATTACACACTAGGGATGAGGGGGCAGTTATCTCCACCTCCATCACCCCTGTCCTGTGACAATCTTGAGATGCTTGTAGAAGATTGACCACAGCTAAGAGCTTGAACAGCACCCAGAGGTGCCAAGGGGCAGCGTGTGCTTCAGCAAAGGTCCCTGTACTGACCCCAAATGAGCATCAGTTTGAGGTTCATCAGTGAGGTGCACACTCCAAATTCTTCATGCTTTCCACAGGAGCCTCTCAGCAACACAAAATTCTAAGTGAGATTACAGAGGACTAAGTGCACAGGAAAAAGCATCCTACAGAGCTATGAGGAGAAGGAATACATAACTAAAAGAGACACAGAAACACATGTGGCCCGTGGGACCAAAGGGTCATTTACAAAACTGAGTCCAGAACACAAGACTTCTACTTTGCTTAGACACCAGACAGAAAATTGCCCTTTGTGCAAGCTGGGGAATGACAGAATTGGAAAACAAACTGCATGGTGGTTTTGGACGGCACTCCTGCTATGGTAGGCTTTGTGTTCCCCTTGCATTCATAAAAGCTAATTAGAAGGATAATACTAATTTTTGTTGAAGATGGCAGGTGTCTGAGAGGCTGTTTGTTCTGTTAACCACTTGTTTCTCAAAATGCAAATACCTTGGGGGGGATCTTCGTTTTGCCGGACTGGCACTTCAGCTTTCTGTGCTAAGCCTGTCACCGTGATGCACACCGAGGTCAAAATCCCAGAGAACACAGCAGAGGTGGGCATAGCCCTCCATGTTACCAGTAGATCTGTCCCAGCTACTGCTACTTAAATGCTTTCTAAGACTACCTCAGTTCCCCTCAATATGCCCATTTCTTGGGATGTGGAGTAAAAGCAGAGTTTGTGCTTAAGTTACACAATGGAGGAATGAGCGATCTGAATCCTACTTCTAGGTTTGTACAACTTTGCCCCATCTCATCTCCTAGAGACACGGCAAAGCAAAGAAAGCTCGCTCCTTTAAAGGCTACATCTCCTAATGAGACAAGCTATTTCAAGTATTTTGTTGTTTCTTAAAATGGTGCTTTTCTGTCCCTTTACAGGAACACAAAGCTTTTTATTGTACACCATTTCTTGAGTTAAAATAGTATCATAAGCACCATCAGGACTGAGAAGTCAGGCTCTTTGTGAAAGACCGCTGTAATGTTTACTGCTCATGAAGAAATAGCTGGGTGTATACTCGTTGGGCTGCACGGGGACTGTGTGTGTGAGGGTGTGGATCTTTTAACAAAGTCTTTCTGTATTCAAACTGCTACCAAGGCATTGAAGTTAAACTAGTCTTGACGGGAACAAACAAACCAAGTTATACTTAAAGCAGAATGAGTTAAAAAAAAAGAGAGAAAGAAAAAGAAAACATAAAGCCCAACACAGCCACTGTGCTTGGGGTAAAGTCGTCCTGCCAAGTACCCACATTTCCTCTTGGAAATATTCATGGCTGCTTCTATTATAACCCAGAGCAACAAAGAAAAGAAAATGCAAACTCCTGGGACCCCTATCCACTCCTTAGAGGGAGAGCTGGCCCCTCAGGTGTAGCTGCCCTGCTAGGCAAAAGTCTCCATGGGTACATGATGAACTTCTCCAGGACTCTTGTCTTTCTTACTCATTTGGTCTAACTAAATTTCATTATTAACAAAAGAAGTTGGTCATGTTTTGTTCTTAAATAGGACATAAACCAAAAGCCAGTTTTGTCGATGCAGTTATTTGGTTTCAGATATCCTCACTTCACTGTTGTCTCCATACTGCATTTCCCCCCTGCGCAGGGATGGAGGGACAGGAAGTCCTTTTAGATGCTTATTTGTATTCTCACCTGATTTTAAAACATTCCCCAAGCACAGATCAAACGGCAAACTGACTTAAATCCTCACCGAAGTTCTGAGGCCTGCATATTTCTGTTTCACAGGGACACAACTCCATTTCCTTTCAGTTGGTCACAGCCTGGATACCACATGTACACACTCATATTAGGAGAAATCTAACTGGGACCAACAGTATTGGCATTGCATCTTTGCAAGGGATGGACATAGCAGATTGTGTCCCTGGCCATGGCAGGGGGGTTGGAACCAGATAATCTCCAAGTCCTTTCCAACCCCAACCATTCTATTATCTTCCTGCACCACCCTCTTCTGAATCACCATAAATCCTCCTTCACTCCTTTTTCTGCTTCAACTCTTCCATTAAAAAGTTCCACTCAAGAAAAAACAGTAAAGAGTATAACTAATTTGGCTTCTTGTAACCAGGAACATACAATTCCCCAAAGCAAGTCATGCCTTCAAAGTAATGAGGAACATACGCTTCTCAGTGTGCCGGTGCCAATGAGCTGGTATGTGATGCAGCCTCCGGAGCTGCCGCCTGCACATCTCCCCCCATGCAGAACAGATTTGTTTCCTTATCCTTGCCTCACCTGACTCATGCTACACACAGCAACTGTGGGCAAAGAGCAATTCCTTCTCCTTTCCCCAGCCTCCCTAAGAGGTCACAGGGATGAAGGTGAAAAACCAGTGTCACCTACAATGGCATGTTCCCTTCCCTGTTCTCAATACACTGGTCCCCTGCAAAACACCGCATACGGGTTTCTTTTGTTATGCACGAACCATGCAGGCCAAGACTTAATGTGCTGAAGTAGTTTTGGGGCTTTCTGTCAAACTCGGATACCATTTTCACTTTTGTTTTGTGGATTTTTCCACCACAGGACCATATAGCCACTGTTTCTGTCCACTCATCGGCCCCATGATCCCATAGCATCAGCTATGCCACCAAGTTAACAAAGTTGCCTTCATACAAATACTTGCCCTTTTTCTGACTAAACCACCCTCACTGGTGATCTTCCCCAACACAAAAGCATTGTGCAGCTAAACTAAACCCTCACTTGGATTATTGCATTGTACCACTGATCAGCATTTCTGTATTACAGCTAAAATAATCCTGTAAACCACTCAGCCAAGATAAGTGGAGCAAGGGAACATTTTTAAACCACTCTCCACTAATGGCTGAAGCATGCATTTAACAGAGAAACATGTTTTCATTGTTTATACCCCACAAACCCTTCTTTACAGGCTCATCGCCTTGCAAAAGCTGTTTTAAGAATACAAGCATATCCTACCTAACCACTGGCAAGTCATGGGTCCCCATATACCAATTACTTCTGGAAGGCAAAATATATGGGGGTAATGTCTCACACATTTAAAATGAGGGATGCCAGACTTGCCTGCTCCATACTGAAACTGTTCTGTATGCTCCTGAGGAAAAGCCAAGAGAATCAAGGCACTTCATGCCAGCCAACTAGCTTTTCTTATGAAGCGTTGAAAGGTGGCCAGCTTATGTTTCGCATCTTGCACTGTGATAGACAGAGACTACCGAGCTTTCCTAAAGAGATGACAGATGGGATCCTCATTTTCCACAAGGATAAATTCCAGCTTCATGTACACGGGCAGCTCTCCTTTGTACCCAACTTCAGCTTCACACTGAAAGCGGGTGCTTCCATTAGTAAGACCTCACATGGCTGCCATTCGTTAAAGTACTTCCTCAGAAATCCTAAAGTTTCTTTACCTGAATGTTTCAGCCATAAGAACTTAATGCCCCCTGGAAGCAGACCTGTCCGCACCAGATGAACTGCAAAGAGGACACTCAGACTGCTGCAGAAGCCCTGTAGAAAAGGCACCCGGTCCCAAATGATATGAGCTAGAAATGAAATGACTGGAAAGACACAGCCGCTCATGGAGAACCAAGCTGTGTCAGCCCTGCCGTGTCGCTGCAGAAAGGCTAGAGTATGTCGAAAAGGGTTTAGGCATCTGACTGGCACATGCTGCTTTTCCTCAGCCTGGATTTACATTCTTGGTGTAAACCGCTCCTTTAATGCAATCTGTCTAGCGGCACCAAACTTGATAATAACAGCCGAGTGTTTGCATTTTTATGTGTCTACCGATGTGTCGCATTTTGGAGCGAAATCAACATCCCTCTGGGAGGGAAGCAAGAGCCAGGAGGATCTGCTGGGAAGAACCTGGAAGGTTTGTGAGGTCTCTTCCTTCTCTGGTCTGGCTGGCTGTTTACAGCTTTATCATAATCTCAATAAAACATGAACCAACCATCCAACCAAAACCATTTAGGCACAGATCTGCAGCGCTGTTGCCTGCTTTTAAAGAAGAATCTCTGAAATTCCCTTCAAGTTAAATCCTCCAGAGGAAGCTGTTGTATATCTCCACCATGTGAAATGTTTTCCCTGTAAATCAACTCCCACTATTTAAGCCAGGGCATAACATGTCATTCTTCTTAAAATAAGCATGTGTATCTTTAATGGGATAGCATCAGTTCCTCTAATTCTCATTTATAATTGCTTATGCATGTGAATGCTGCCATACAGCAAAATCCTCTAGCCAGCCATTGAATGGCCCTAATAATTCAGAGGTACATTGCCTTTAATAATGACTTACTACCATATTGTTGCTTTCCTGTCCCCCAGCAGCAAATCTTATTTATATAGGATTTTCTTAATACTACAGTATATACAATTAATATTAATAAATATTAGTAAAAATTAATATACACCACATGCTTACATAGGATGTGTTAATACTTTCACCCTAAAAGTATTAACAAGAAAAAAAGTCTGTCTTATTGCAGTTACATCAGAGGGCATTTCTAGTTACAGCACGCTCGTGGCTATATTCTCAGAGAGGCCAGAAGGTCAGTCAAGCTTCGCACTTGTAATCTCGCTTCCATCCACAGCTGCTAACCCTGCTAGTTTATACATTGCTAGTTGATACGGTTGCTTCATCACACTCGTTGAAATCGTAGATCTTGCTTAGCACAAGCTTAAAAGACAAAACTTTGAAGGATGGAAAACAACCAAGATCTCAGTCCTGTGAGGTTTTGCGTAAGATGCAGCGTACGTATAATCCCACTGATAACCCTGCAGACCTCAGCGGTTGCAAGCAGCTCTGGATTTCAGGAAACCAGTTTCCTTAGATGGGAAATTTTGTACTAAATTCAGAAATGACCTCATAAACTTAAAAAAACCCCAAACAAACACCAAACCCACAAGCACTACAGACACACAGCCCCTTGCTTGATCCAAGATCCTCCTCCGCCCCCCTTCATTTCGCCACTAAATGAGCAGATAGATAACCAGCAAAGGTTGTTTGCTTTCATTGAGCAAGAGGTTGCAAGCCCATTCCAGAGCTGCAGATGCTCTGGATGCTTTAGCAATCCTTAGATAATCTAGAGCATGAAGTACTTTTCAGCTAACCGCTAACAGCATCCTCGGCCAAACCAACCGTAAAACAGTCCTTGTATAAGGCATGTCATTTCAGACATTCCCTAAATAAAACGAGAACAAAAATCCTGTGTATCCTTCAGTTTGCTAAAACCCAAGAAGCTAATGCTTATGGCTGCTTTAAGTTGCCTCGTCTTCTGCAAGTGAACTTGAATTCTTCACTCAGCACGAGGAGGAAATAAGGAGGAACATCATTTTGCCTGAACTGAGATTTGAGATGGATTAAGTGAGCCACTGAATAGCTGCCTTGGCAACAGACTGTACTTTCTCCTGCTCTTTTCTTACCAGGTCCATGCAGGAGGACATTTGGAAGGACTACTTATTTTCGTCAAAAAGATAGAAACACCTGTGGAAAGGAAGAAGTCAGTGGGGTTTACCTGTCATCACAGTAGGTGAATTTCATGTCCATGCTGTGGCGACTCAGGAAGGTCTTGCTGTCCAGGGGGATATCGATGTTTGAAGGATGCTGAATAGGCTCACACATGATTATAAGGCAGGTGAGAAGAGGCTCTTTATACCCACACAGAGTGTGAGGAGGGCAAGTGTTATATACTTTAACTTGTCCAGTGCAGTGCAAAACCTGAAATAATGATTTTTGAATGAGAAACAAACTTAAGAATGTTCTTTCTCCACATGACAAAATGTCTTTTCAAATCAAAACCACTTATTATGGCCCAAATATGGTACCTTCCATGTGGCAGACTTGAGGTTAACAGTTCTGCCTCTGTTGGTAACAGTGCATTTCATCCTCATGAAGAAGTCACGCTCGGTTGACATCTCTTTGCTTTTCTTCCCAAAGCCTGGACCTGTATGAGGAAAAGAGCAAATAGGTTTTCTCAGTTTTGCTTCTTGATTTTTTCTATTCACAAGCATGAAGGACTCAATAGAAAAAACGGACTAACTCTCAGATCATTTACCTGCAGAGACCATCAAAGATGCATGGACCACTGAAGAGCAGTTTTTAGAGCTCAGACCTAAAACTTTAAGTGGAACTTCAATAGGACTTTGTGCATTTAAACCTATCTTTAAGCTTGCAGCACATAAATCTTTGCAAAGCGTTACAAGTGAAAACATCATGCCTGCTTAACTTGATGAAAGGAAAACACTGAACGAACAGTTCTTGGTGCTATCATTTTTAAGCAATATTTAGTAAAACAAAAGAAACCTGCAAAGCAGCGAATAACAGTTAATGATTACTCTAGGAATGAAAATTCCCTTTACCACGACTAACATCTCTACTGCTAGCCAGTTACCTCATTTGGTTACTTAAAAAGCAAACAGTGACTCTATTTTCATTATTACCATTTTTCAGGCTTAGATTCTCTCGAATTTCTTCGTGGTCACATGGATGAGTGAAGTCAAAAATGCTGTGTCCAGTTAATTCCACCTGTGCAGAAGGAAGAGCTACACTTAGCCAAATAAAAACAATTGATAATATTTATCTGTTTTTAAATACCACCTATTCAGATAAAACTGGTCATTAGAAGCAGAATGCTCACAGACACAAATCCTGTGACCCTCCCTTTGTTTATCCCATGCATAACTTCATTTTCTCCCCAGAACAATTCCTTATCTTTGCATTTGCAAGTGCAGCTAACAGTCAACACCACTGGTTGCTTTCAACACAGAAGGAGAAAACCCCCAATCCACAAAGCAGAAAAGGGGGGTACGTAAAAGAGCAGCTCAATCCCCACGTCTCAGGGTCTAAGGCATAAGTTGAATAAACTCCCATTCTCCTCTCCATGGTCATGTCTAGGAAGGTAAGTTTGCAGTTGCCAAAGACAGTACGACTTTGATAGACAGGGAGAGGGACACCCCCCCCCCCATTGTCTGGTGTACATGGGGCCTGCTGAGAAATGAGAAATTCCATTTCCAGTCTCTTTTTGCAATGAGACACAGCTGGTTTTCTGCATTTAGGCATAGGACTCATTTCTAGGAATTGTATTACAAAGACAGGAAAGTGTTACGGAACAAGTTACCTGGGTAAGACCCATGTATTTGTTGACATTCTCTGACAGAAAGATCATGTCTCCATCCTGTGTCACCACAGCAATAAATCCCTCCAAAGCTTTCAGGTACAAGTTGTCCATCTGCTGGTCTGCCTCTAATTCATTCTCGTTGTCAGCACATACTGAAGGAAAAGAAAAGCATGTAAAGTCTTCAGCACCATAGCCAGCCTTTTTCAACACAAACACATCCAGGTACAAGGCAACCAAGACAAGACAACCCCCTTCTGAACACTGTACAAAAGGGATGTCTTTATCACTAGCAAGGCAGGAGATATCTTTCTGAACTCTGGCAAATGCAACAGACCCTCTAGTCACCTTTAGCGCTTTTCTGCAAGATGTGTTTTTCAGTATGTAACATCTAGATATGCCTAAGCACCGAAGCACATCTTTCATGCACATTCTTTTGGCCATATACACGTTCATCATTTCCCTTCATGTTCCTTGTTGAAATACTTGTTTTGGAGGAAGTCTAGAACAAGGAATGGAGTACTGCTTGGTAAAACATTATTAGATGTGGTTTGGGTTTATCATTTTTCAGGGTAGGGAAGAGGCTGAGCCAAACAAATGCAATTCTTCCTCCAAAGTATTAGTGAATTATGACTAAAAGGTGGGTTCAATCTAGAAGCCTCCTGCAACTCCATCTGCTAGTACCTAAGGATGGCCAGTGAGTAAATGCAGAGGGATGAGCACTTACAGTGCAGAACCCACCAAACCGCTGTTTGGAAAAGATGAGCAATGACAGAAACGATGCTGGCTGCTGCTGCACCCTCATCCTGCATCTCACCATTCCTGCCCAGCAGCAGCCCATTTCCCATCGTGCCAACAAGGGAAGAAATGGACTCAGCCCCGGAGCCACTGGGAGCACTTGTTTTACCACCTTTTGCTTCTCAATGAGACTGTTTTGTAGCAGGGAAGAGAAGACGCTCTCTGGGGATGGCCACCACAGGCTGGGGGTTTATCATTTCATGTCCCTGCACTGCAATTCTAACTACAAACACAACAGCCAGTTCCTCCTCAGCACAAAGCAACTGACTTCAGGAAATTACATCAGGGCTAGCATTTAAAACACAGAAAATACACAATAATATATCTGAATAGTACGCACTTTGACCATAATGACATTTAGGGAAGGAGGTAAAAAAAAAGGTAAGTGACCATCTGCTCCCAAGCTTGTTTCTGCTGCGTAAAGAATGTCAAGGGTCTTTTTTTACTTTTCCGGAAGCAAACAAATGGTTTATTCAGCAGGGCTCATGGCTGTAGCCCAACACAATCAACCAAGTGTGGGTTCAGAGAAAAAAAATGACTTTTCAGCTCTAACCCCAGACCCTCCTTTCCATCCCCCCCCCCCAGCTCATTAAGCTCGCATGAACAAAACATGACCAGTCAAAGGCAGGAAGGCTATTCAAAGCATTTGTGTTCTTAAATGCCTCCAACAGTGAAAGACAAACACTTTACTTGTATTATCAGATGATAAAGTTTGCTTTTCCATGTATATAAATTATATTACTTACACAAATACACGCAGAGGACATAGGATCACTCACATCAGGGCTGCAGGTTCAAGCCCTTAATATCCTAGCTGAGCACAGCACTTAAAGATATAGCCAGCTTTAAAGCATGGGGTTATAGGGTTCTGTGGGATCAGAGTTCAACTTGTTTTCATTAAGATTACCTTTATCCAGCTGGAGGTACATATAATGTGGACTGGGAGGAGGGAGGGAAGAGGGTTTGTGCTGCTGTGCACCCCCCTCTCATAACCCCAAAGAACACCCAAGGTGCTTTGCAGACACCCTCCAGCTTCACTGTTAACCCCACTGCATCTCCTTCAGCATCCCCATCTGCATCAGGCAGTGGGAGCTGGCAGATAAGGTTTCTTGTAGTACTTCGTAGATAATGCTCTGTTATTAGAAAGCAGCTGCACTGAGGAAACTGTAGGCACTATCAGGCACATGAAGGTAGAAGACAAATACCTCGAGGGACCCACCGTGCTGCTGCTGCCCATCCATTCCCTGCCTGCCCCTCATCAGCATCTCCCCACAGCCTGCCCAGGGATGCTCAAGTGCTGGAGGATGCACCAAAAGTGCTCATGGCTTCTGCTGTGTCCAGGTTCTTTGTGATGGTTGCAAACACTCAGTCCCATAAGCTGTCATCTGTGCTAAACCCTTAAAGCATATTAGCTACCTGAAGATCTTTAGCCCACAGCACAGAACTATGCTGGGCATCACCATGGCAGCCCTAAGTACGCCCTGTGTCAGGTAACTTATTTATTATTTATATTACTATAATTATACTAAGAACCTTTTATATGGCTGCAGTCACAGCATTATAGCTTGTCCCCCTTCTCCTGTGACAATTATTAGCTACTAATACATAGAGGACATACGCACATTAGGAGACTGATACATCAGTCATTGCCACTCACAAAAACCTAGTTCGCTTTAGAAAGAACCTATTTCACAGAAGAAAAACAAATAAAGGCATAAAAACAAACGCAGGCTGCTCCCAGAAATCCCTACTGTCTTTCACTTTGCTTTAAATTTTCTTCATTAATTCACCTCGGAGCTGGACTGCAGCGCTAGCACAAGAAAACCTGGCTTCAAATGGAAAACATTTAAGAAAGCTGGGACCAAACGGAAGCAGGCTGGGATGAGGAGGTAGGGGCAGAACTTTAGTCTTCCAGTCGGTGTGAGGCCACATAACAGCACCCCATGTAGACTGCCTGGAATTTTCCAGGTCTTAAAGAAAAGTAACTGTAGATTTCATTTACCCCCAGTTTTATTTTTTCCCTCTGTCAGCATTGCTTTTCCAAATAGCTGCTAACTAAATTCTGAAATAAAAACGTGTTTCTTCTCTTTTTCCCTACAACTTTTTCCATCTCCCCTCTATTAACAGGAATATCTCAGTGCAGGCACCATAACAGCATAACAGGGAGAACCGGACTGCAAATATGCCAGTTTAACTCTAAATTAATAGCACATTCAGCAGAATGAAGTGCTGTGATATTACTGTTCATATTATAGTTACATTTATGGATCCTGGCCAAGACTGTGCTCATGTAGTACTGGGAAGCCTATAAAGGAGGAAGAATCTCTGCCTAGGTGAGCTCGGGAGATGCTGAAACACGTCAGAGAACCTCAGGCAAGTACATTGGCCTCCCTGGGGTGACTGTCAGAGCTACAGCAGAACCAAGAGCAGAGCAACTGTGTCCATGTCCCAGTCTGATGGGTCATCCGCTGCTCATACTGCCCCGGGGCAGCATTTCTTAGTCTGCATCAAACTCTGATGCAGTATTTTTCAGTCCATGTCTCTGCCTGTATTAAATTTGGGTACTTTTTGGTAACCTCCACTTTGAAAAGTTTTCTAACCCCCAAAGTGGAATTTATTCAGCATCAAGAAACTTTGAACTGCGACGGCAAATGCTTATTGCAGTGTTTATGATAACCTTTTATGCTAAAAATAGCTCTTGTAAACAAGCTTTGATTAATTCCCACTGTCAGGATGTGCACTGTTCCCAAGTTTAAGAACACTTTTTCCGTAGATGCTTGCTCATTTCCTTCAGTCCAACCTCTTGGAACAAGCCTGACGGCTCAAAAATCAGGGTCTCCTTACAAGGAATAACTGCTCAGGTATAAACAGCATCTAGCAAACAGCTTATACTCCCCTCAACACCTTTGATCTGACTCAAAGGGGCCTTTTCTGGTCACTTCAGAGGTAAAGAGTGATAAAAAAAGGTTTCTACTGGAGGTCACAGCATCTCCTCCGCAGAATTCTCATAGCTTTGTCTCTCATCCTGGATCCTACAAATACCAGAAAGCTCCTTATGTTTTGTGCATAAAAGACACCAGGCTATAGCTGCCACTCCAGAGAGGGTTGTTAACACTGCCTGATGCTGGCAGGCAAAAGTTAGGGAACATCTAACAGCAGCTCCATCCTGCCCCAGAGAGAGCAGCCTTGAGCCAGACTTGTCTCTTCCTGGTTCCTTGTTTTCCATCAAAGGAAAGCGACTGATTTTTTTTTTCCTTTCTCTTCTTGTCTTGACAGGGCAGTACATCCTGTTCAAGGGGATATTTTCAATGTGCTCAATAAAAGCTTTCAGTTTAGATACATCAAGAAAAGGCTACTCTTAAACTTGAAGCTTCCTGAAGAGCTCTTATCTCCAAGCGCACAAGCAACTTTGATAAAGAAAACACTTATGTTAGTGTTGTTTTAATTGCAGAGTTTATATCTAGCCAAATCATTCAGATGCTGCTCCCGGGAAGCCGCTTTGAGTCCTGCAGCCCTCAGCGTTGAATGGCAAGACACAGCACCCCATCAGACCAGGCTTCCAGAGCCCTGTGGGACCTTCTGGCACAGCTTCTCAAAGAAGGGACATCGCTTCCAGCAGCCGAAGCACTCGGCACCCAGCTCCACTCCCATTCCTGGCAGCGCGGTTGGCACAAAGCTATTTTTCCAATTTAATAAAAGCAAACAAGTAGCCATGCTATTTTTAAAGCACTGTTTTATGCCACAATGGTCTGAGATTAGATGCAGCTTGTCCAGACATTCAAAAACAATGCCCGCAACGCTTCTCCCTATAGCTTGTCCTCTCCCTTAAAAGCCTGGAGAAAAGCTATTTTTTCCCTTCTGCTCCCTGCTGGCTTTCCGGCTCTGTTGTCTCCCTCCCTTGAAACAACTTCACAGTGGCTTCCTCGTGGCCTCCCTTCTCCCAAACAACTTCCCGTCTGCTTCCCTGTTCCCTCCCCATTTCTGCTGCTGTCTGCCTGCACAGGAGCAACTCCCACCCAGTTTCCTTTGCTGAACCTCTGCGCAGAAAAGACACCCTGGTGACCACACAATTGGGATGCGATGAAAGAGAGCTGATAAAATTATGTTTGCCTGATTAGCTTGACTAAAAGAGTCTGCAGTGTTGGCACACAGAAACTCACTGGTACCAAAGAGTTCTGGTTCCTGTAATGCCTTCAGCATCAATGCGGTCCAAAGGAACACTTCAAATTATGGGCACCACATGCTAACGCCTATACAGGCTTAGTAAAGTGAATTCTCTTCCTCATATCCAGACAAAAAGAGACTATCTGGGGCAGCCTTAACAACCATCATGATGTTAGCTGTTAACCAAGACAGCCATTCTTCAGCAAAAAACAGTTATTTCTTTCTTCCCATCTATTAATCCCCCCAAAAGCATTAGGCTAAGTTACTAGCTAGACTACAGACTAACAGCCAACAAGTACTGCTATCAGTTTTTCTGACTATACTAAAGGACGCAAGATCCAAAAGGTCCACTAGCGATAAGCATCAAACTGTCTATTTTCAGCAGCAACTTTATGGGATCAAAACCTTTCCTTGAAACAAAGATCAGTTCTAAATTTATCCCGAACATTTGAATGTCACGATGGCAAAAATGCATTATGCCAACAGAATTAGAGGACATCTTGAAAAATATTTAAGATGAGCATAATTAAGTGATATTTCTACTTCACATTCCAATTGTACCATGTACTGTTCTGTGCACAACATGGAAACAGTATTATAAAGCTATTGTTTCAGTTTGCTTCCTGTGATACTAATCTCAATCAGGCCGTCAGACGAACAGCCTGCATTTCTAAATGTTAAAGGCTTCCTCTCCAACATTCCCACACAGAATTGCCTACTGTGAAAATCAAAGGGAAACGTGTTACTAAGTAAAGCAACAACTTTTATAAAGCAAAACCTGGTATTTTTTACCCTTTTGAACTCTGAGATATACAACCAGCTATTTCCTATTATGATAGGATACAAGGGCCAAGCTCAGGCCCTGCAATGCCTGCAGGAGACGTGCACCCTGCAATCCCGAAGCTGAGATTTTCAGCGGCAAGTAGCAGGAGAGCTCTCAATGAAGGCTCAGATTCACAGGCTCTGCCATTCACCTGCTGGAAGAATGTGGGCATAGATTTCCCTAGGTCTTGGCTTCCTGACAGATAAATAATCATTATGCAGACACAGCTAGTAAACCAGCCCGAGCTACACAAGTGAGAAGCCCTATTCCGAGTCAGGGAATAATAGGAAGGGGCATGAGACACTCAATGCCAGCGGAACGAGGCTGGCACGTTGCCTACGGCCATCTCTGAAATCCCATCTGGAGCATCAGCTTGCAGAAAGATGAGGATGCAGCCCTGGGAAGGGCCTTGCCCTCTCCACTCCAGGCAAAACTGCCGTGAAAGGAAGAGATGTGCTCACATTTGAGAATCATGGCCAAACAGTGATATAAAATCAAATCTGGTTTACCAGTAGGTTTTGATAGAGTAAATAATACATGAGGAAAGTGCTAATCAAGGAGTAACCTTTTTCTCTACTACCCTTCAAACATTTTCCAAGCTGTACTGCAAGGTTATTTAATGACATTGCATACATACACATACAAACGCAGCAGATGTTATTTTAATGTCCTAATTAATGACAGGACAAATGCCCCCACTTAACTCCAGTTTACACCAAGTATGTAGCCCAAATAAACCAAAACCATTTCCATGAAGACAACATAAAGCAAAGAGGGGGTCTCTGCAGGCTGGGGCAGGCATTTGCTTCCCATGCACATTGCAATCCTCCACCTCCCCATTTCCCAGTCACAGTAACCCCCGTGCTCCTCTCACCAGTCAAATGAGGCTCCTCAAATGAAACACTGAATTAATGGCCAGATTCTAGTCTACTAAACATGCAAGTAGAATGGGGAGCAGCTTTGCTTGGGGCATAGAAAGGGTCTAGAGCAAGAGCAAGAACAGCATGGACAGGCATCACATAAGCCGAACTCCCATATTGCTCCAGACTCTTGTCAAAATGTATGGGCAGCAAAACCCCTTCGTCTGTGAGACTAAAGCTGCATTGAAAACCTATCCCCTTGAATTAAATCAGATGGCCTTGTAGTGAAAGCCAGTGTCCTTAAAGACCAACGTTATTCAGAAGCCCACAATCAGAGATACAGAATCTAATTTAAATGAGAAGAATGTAAATAGCAGATGAGGTTTTCTGGCTTGAGTTCTTTCATCTCTGTGTATTCTCATAAGCAAATCATACCAAAATCATCCAGAAAATCAATCCCTTTAAAGTACCTTAAATTCAATTCCTTGGAATAAAAGCACTGAAGATTTTGAAACCCTTATCTACACCTCCATGTACCCATGGACAAATCCGCATTTGTCTAACTCAACAGCTTATAATGGGAGGACTTACTCCACACATGGATATTCAGACTGAGGAGGTGCATCAGATTTACATCTAAAGAAATAACTTTTGGTGGTACTTCCAAAAAATGTAAATCAGCTACATGAATCACATTGTTTCTCAATCGCTGTCACAGAAAAATCCTATAACTATGTGCATGTATGAATATTATATACATGTATTGAGTTGTCGTTACTATCAAATGATATGAGCCTAAGCCTTAACACTGCAGAAGCACTAAAACAAATGTTCTATTTGTAGATATATTTCCTCACTGAAAAATACACACGTAGATGAAAAGTTCACTTCAATCTTAGTTTGCAGGTGAGCAGTTATATTTTCCCAATGATGACAGCATCAAACTATATGTATATATATACACACATTTATATACATTCTTTTTACAGCCCTGTAGAAGTTTGCTTTTCCTATGCTTTGTCAGTCTCCAATTCATACCGTATAAATATTTGAACAGCCAAAGTTGTGTTTTTATGAGAAAGTTAACAACACTTTGGCTTGGTGTATGGCACTTTCAACAACATTTACCTCTTTACGCAACTTCTTCAAGTATTAATGACATGATGAAATCAGAGATGACTTCCAAACACTGCTCAGCAAATAAACTTTTCTTTCCACAGAAGTAAATGCCAAAAAGCCACATTCTATAAGCTAAGATGGGAATATCCGTATTTTATACAATAGTTTCAGTACAAGCCAAAAAAAGCTACAAAAACTACAGAGCACTCAGGAGCAGAATCGAGTTTGTCACCTCTTTCAGACTAACCAGCAACAAACCGACAGCATAGCTGTCCACGAAATGAGACACTTCCTAATAACATTTATGAAAGTAATCGTTATGTTATGACTCAACTTTTCTAAAGAAAGGAAGCGCAATCGTGACCTTATTGGGAGTTTTGCCATCAATTAAGGCAAAGATGAAATTTGGGGGTTACCTTCCACAAACAATGCAGGCATTGTTTGGTTAACGTAATCTTGATACTCACTGTGTCAAAGTTCCCCCACCGGTTACTTTCATTGAGCTTACAGGCTACTCAAACCGTAGATTTCCATCAAAGTGATTATTCAAATACAGGTGCAAAAATAAAAATATTGTTAATTTTGCTAGTTTTTGCATAAAAATGATGCTGGTTCCCTGGTTCACATTTCTTACTAGTCCAACATGAGCAAGATTCTGATTACATGGAATCCATTCACATTGAGTCTTTAAAAGTTGTTTGCTTTAGTTATCTTATGTCATAAACACCTACTACTCATTGCCAGCATATAGCAAGAACAATTAGTTCTTTTAAAGAAAGTATTGGACCTTCAGAACTTCCCAGCTGCCTTTTGAATGTGCTGGCACAAACACGTTTGCCACACCAAATCAAAATTTACTTGTTTCGGCATTGAAGCTTAAGGCGTATGTTTGAATTCTGAATGAACTTAAAAGCTTAAAATCTTGTAATTGAACTTAATAAACCACATTCAAGAGTTTTGAGAGGTTTTATTTTAGAGAGGCAAAACTGCACTAGTAGTTATTTTGGTAACGAAGACCTTATATGACTGATATCACTGATGTTTTGGACCTGTTGGAGTGAGTCCAGAGGAGGGCCAAGAATATGCTCCAAGGGCTGGACCACCTCTGCTTGGAGACAGGCTGAGACAGCTGGGCTGGTTCAGCCCGGGGAAGAGAAGGCTCCTTAAGGGGAGACCTTAGGGCAGCTTCCAGTGCCTAAAGGGGCCAACAAGAAATCTGAAGAGGGACTTTTTACAAGGGCACATAGCGACAGGACAAGGGGGAATGGGTTTAAGCTGAAAGACGGTAGATTAAACTAGATATAAGGAAGAAATTCTTTACTATGAGGGTGATAAGGCCCTGGCACAGGGTGCCCAGAGAAGATGTGAAACCTGGCAGTGTTCAAGGCCAGGTTGGACGGGGCTTGGAGCAACTTGGTCTAGTGGAAGGTGTTGCTGCCCTAGGCAGAGGGGTTGGAACTGAATACGCTTTAAGGTCCCTTCCAACCCAAACCATTCTATGATTTTCTAACCCAATTAAAATATACATAATTCTGTTGGTAAAAAAAAACAACCCACCAACCTATCCTTAAATACAGTTGTATTCTTACAACACAAGCGGTTATGTCCTGTTCTCACCTTAGGACCCTGTACTGAGAGAAGAACATACACAATCTTACCAGGCTGCCATCAGCTAGCAATGATAACTTCTTATGGCCAGATCTTACCTGAAGACAGCAGCTTGTGAGTGCGCAGGAAACTGATTGCCAGGCGCATGATGGATGCCTTGTCCAAGTGGGAACTGATGTTGTGGGGCAGGGGCAGTTCATGTGCCAGTTCATAGAAAACTTCGGTCTCTTTGCTTCTTCTGCATCTTGCTGCATCTCTTGATTTCTCCTTCCTCCTCTCAGAACTGCTCCTGGTAGGTAAAGGAGAGAGAGGAAAAAGCATTACTTCAAGTGCAATTCATGACCTAAGAGAAGAATTTACAAGAGTAAATCTCAGCAATGAATGAATCATTATGTCAAGTGATTTAAATAAATTGAACAGACTTTAATATCTGTTTGCTCCTTTAAAAATGGGAATTAGGAGAGGACTGCCACAGCTGGGAAGGGCTCCAGTTCTACATAGGTCAGCCTTTGGACTCCCTAGACATGGTTTAGTGGTGGACTTGTTAGTCCTGGGATAAAGGTTGGACTCGATGATCTTATAGGTCTTTTCCAACCTAGCTGATTCTATGATTGAATCCCCATTGAGTGCAACAGGATCAAGATCTGCTTTAGGTGAGAGATTCAATGCAAAATAGCATCCTATTATTCCTGGAATTCAGAAAATATTAAAAATAAGAGTTTTGTTTGTTCAATCTGAATTAATTTACTTGACAAATATTCTGGGATGAGGTAACAATCCATTTTAAAGCTGGAACAATTACAATACATGTGGATGTGTCATAGTTATTTCAGCATCAGAGAGTTTCAATGGCTGTACCCCACATTAAAATCAGAGTAGTAATAGGGTATCAAGCTGTGTTTGTACACACAACTCTCTCAGCAATTAATCCAACACTACTCTGGAAAAACACTTTTTCTTGACCATGAAGGACACCAAGTGGGAGAGAAAATCCTGCTACTTGCAAGAAACCCCTCCTTTGTAGAAGGATATTCCAGTTAAATCGTCTGCTCTCCCTTGTCTATGAAAATAGATTCCTTCTTGACTAAAATAATGTGACCAATAGAGCCAGCGGTCTTCAAAGTCCACAGAAAACAGAAGAGAAGGAAATAATGAAAGGGAAGACATTTTACAAAGCAAGCATGCAAAATTAAGCCACCGACAGACATAAAGCTAAATTTAACACGCAAGATACACAAGGGATATATTTATAACGGATCTGGGACAGGACTGTTTTAAGAGGGAGCTTCACTGACTTTAAGGTTCTTTTATCAAGTACAATTCTTATTTCAGGCCATGAAGAACATGAATCCATTCAAAACCATCAGCTACATCAAACTCATGTAGCCCTGCCAATACTACAAGTGTCCTTCACTTGCATGAGTTGAGGTTTTGCATCTTAGTCATGCCAACACAAAATATGTTTCTTTTCAGGCAGACTCCCGCAATACTGTACCAATGCGAACAGAATGAGCACAGAACAGGGTGTGGAATAGATCAGCCCTGCTGGTTTTGCTGTTGTGGCTGCACATTCATTTCTAGAATCACCAGCAGCATCTCTCCATTCTCAAGGCTGCCTAAAATTGAAGCAGTTTATAACCTGCTTTTTCCAATGTCAGTATATACGAAAAGAGCCTATAAACTAAAAACATATCAACAACAACAACAAAGTCCCATCAAAACAGGGTATTCCAATAAATATACTCTTTTGTGTGAAGATGATGAAGAAGACATCGCATTACTAGAAACTCTTCCAATCATGACTGGTCTCATGTAAAACTGCGTAAGACAGAAGACGAGTATTAATCCATAGTGATGTACTCTAAACAAGATGACCATTTCTAGAAGAGCTAGACTGCCTGCAAAAGCTTCTAGCATTGAAACCATGGGTACCTTCATAAATTAGAAATAAGGAAAAATAGCCAGGGTGTGTGCTGAATGCTAAGCATAAAGTACAATGTTTGCTGGGCCCAAGCAAGGCTGAGCATTCAACATCACCATCCAGAGCAGGAATGTGCACACAACACATCAGGAGGGCCCTCATGCTGCAAAACACGTGAAGCTTGGCATATGCATAGGGATCAGATAGGTGCTCACGGAAGGGTGTGCTAACAGGCCAAAGGGCCTCATAAATGCTTACAGTATCTCCTCAAGATCCATGGCCTGCCCTCGGCAACCTCTTTCACAATGATTTTGCCCGAGGTGGATATTTTCTAACACCGCCTCTGTTACAGGAGGCACGCACATGAGGAGACCTACACACACTTCAGTACGTAATGGCAGGATCCAACTTTGATAACGACTTCAGGGGCATTGCTGTAGCAAGCACTGACCCACCCGAGTCTGAATCTAATGGATCGGATATTACAAGGTGTCTCTAATGCCTTACTTTTCTCTTTGCTGAGAAAGAATCGTACTACATCCATGTAAAAAGTAAGTCCCTTCATACAGCTGTCTGAGAAGGTACAAGAGAAAATGCCCCATGTCCTCCCAATCTTCTCAGTTTCTAATTCTACTGATGAAATAGAAGAGTAGAAACGAAACCAAACCGAACAGAACAAAATCTACATGGCAAGATTTGCAAGAATTCCCAATTGCAAAACCTGTCCAATTTAACTTGACCTTTGAACATTCAAGCTCTGCTCTAAATCTGGAGCCCACAATTTTCACATTAGAACCAACCTGGACAGAACAAGATCTGATCCCTCCTCATTTAAACACAAAACTTGGGTTACCAAGGCCAAAGCCATGTCGCAACTTATGCGGTAAAAACGGGTTGTATAAGGCAGGGTCTCTCAACACCACTCCAGCCACAAAGAACAATACTTGGTTTAGATAAACTCTGTAGGTGTAATTTTGAAGTGTGGCTGATGGGACGAGCTGGTTTCATGAACCATGGGATGCTCAAGGTTTCTAGTAAATGATGTTATGAGCACAGAACAGCTTTTCCCCCCTGCGCTGCAGATGCTTTCACTCACTCCTGACTGCTGTGCTCGGCTTCTCTGCAGAAAGACATCATCCTCCATCACACACCGCACAAGAGCTTTCTCACATCAGAAAACAAGGGGAGGAATCAGCCTGCCCAGTGGCTTTCAAAGGACTGTCTTGCTCACCCATTATCGTTTAAAGCAAACAAACAATTTGCTTGTTAAGCATTTCCCCCGTGGCTTCCTGCACCTCAGTTTTCCTCCCAGCCTTTCCTCACTCAGCACACCCTCGGGTCACGTTGTTATTGCAGCCAGCCTAGTACAAGCACACCGAGGGATTGCCCCACACAGTTTCTCCCCCCAGCCACAGTCAGAAGACATATATATGCTTGCTTGCTCTCCCTTCCCCAGGACACCCATGTCCAAGATTGTTGTTCTCTGCTTACTCATCCTGGTTGCAAGAACCTCCAAAAATTGGATTTGAGTGATAGAAATCTGCTAAAAGCAGTATTTTCATATTGCAGGCCATTAACTCCCTGCAGTTGCCCCTGCTGTAGCTACAGGATTAACATTCCACCCGCAGCAAGGCTGGACTGCCCACAGCTACAGCATGAAAACTTAACTACTGTATGACCTGCCCTTTTGAAGGCCAGGAAGAAAGGCGGACACTGACTCCTCTTCACACATCATTAGGGCAACAGAGAAAAGGCCCAGGTTCCAGCTAATTCATGAATCATTCCCTCCCAGCACATAAACCACCCACTTATGTGGCAAAAAAAGAGCACGCATGTGCGTCACTGCTCGGGGAAAGTGACGCAAGCAGAAGCAGAAACCTCACTCACCCAGACTTGTGTCAAGAGTTGAAAATGCGGAGGGGAGAGACAGGAGAAAGCCACCCGCACGCTGGTGCGAGGCTCGGAGGTGGTGCAGGGGAATGCTCCTGGGAGCTCCCCAAGACTCGTTCCTTCAAGAGCCCTGGGATCAAGCCCCAATCCAAATATCCAAACTAGAGGGCTGCAACACCCTTCCTATGGAGCCAGGCTTAAAGAGCTGGGCTTGTTCAGCCTGGAGAAGAGAAGGCTCCTTAAGGGGAGACCTCAGAGCAGCTTCCAGTGCCTAAAGGGACTGACAACAAATCTAGAGAAGGGCTTTTCACAAGGGCACACAGGGGCAGGGCAAGGGGGAATGGGTTTAAACTGAAAGACAGTAGATTTAGGCTAGATATAAGGAAGAAATTCTTCACTATGAGGGTGCTGAGGCCCTGGCACAGGTTGCCCAGGGAAGCTGTGGCTGCCCCATCCCTGGCAGTGCTCAAGACCAGGTTGGACACAGGGGCTTGGAGCAAGCTGCTCCAGTGGAAGGTGTCCCTGCCCGGGGCAAGAGGGTTGGAACTGGATGAGCTTTGAGGTCCCTTTCAAACCAAATCATTCTGTGATCTGGCAGGATAAGACCCCACTTGGCCACAAACGCACCCTTACATTGCAATCACAGCATGACCCTTCCCACTACAACCACATGAAAGAAATGGAAAAGCTCAAATATCCTTGGAAATGGGAAGACAGAGCTAAGAAATGAGACTGGGGACTCCATCCAGGACTGGGCTATGCACAGGGTAGTTGGGAAGCTCAAGGAGAAGGAAAAGGAAGATGCCAGTTCCTAGCAAGAACTCTTTGAGGGCTGCTGGATGATGCTCCAAGGCCACAGTGTTTACACACATGGGGGCTATAGGGAATGGAAGAGTTAAGACAGCGCAGGCACTTGGCCACCACAGAACACAAGTACGGCACTGTACCTCCAGGACAGCTGTTTACATGCTTTCCCACTCCCTCCTGGCATGTTTAATTTGCACTCTGAAAATAGAATTCACAGGCCAACACACGTGGGCAAAGATGACAAACAATGGGCAAGCATTTGCCCTCTCAGGTGAAGCTCGTGAAAGCTCAGGAGCAAAAGCTCTCCATAACATACCCAAGAACCCAAACAACAAAAACTGGTCCCAACAACGATAACAGGAACAGAGGATGAGATCCTATCTGCCGGAAGCATCCAAAGGGGTATTGGAATGCCCTGTATCGATCCAAGAAGCCAGGTTCCTATCCCCTTGGTCATCTCCAACAACCCCTTGCGACACAGCTTCACTGAAATAGGCAGGAATGCCTGCAGAGGAAGGTCTTGCACACCTGGGGTGAAGATCATAATCTGACTTTCTGAAGCCTCTCTTACTGCAGGACTGGGAACTCCAGGCACAGCAACATATTGGCAAACCTTGAAGCCCCATGTAACTGATCTGGCTTAAACAACCTTGCAAAGCTACCACGACAGCATATGGGTTGTCTATAGTGCTCACTGCTGCGACAGCTTCAGACTCCGGCAGCTGGGGCAGCCAGCCCGGACCAGGGACTGTGCTGCATGGGCACCCATGACCCAGACACAGCAGGGATCAGCCCCAAAACACTGGGGTAAAGAGACCACCCCAACACATGGCGTCACTCACTGGTCTGGAATACAGTCAGGCACCCACATAACCCTTCTTGGCTCAGCAGACAGGGACTGACTTGAGGTCCCAGTTCGGTTTCCACCAGCTGTGACCATACTCTCTGCAATCGTAACCCCACCAGTACTTCATCACCATCACAAATCCCTACTCCCCACCTCCACCCATACATCTGGTCCTCCCTACACACATTACCCCATCAAAGCCTTTGGTACCAGGTGGTCAGCTTCAGCAATCCTTCCTTCTGTCGAGGACATTGTGGGCCTCCTTTAAGCTTGCCAAGACAGCAATCTTCTCCTCTGGGTTCCGCTGCTCTCAACAAGTCCATGTGGGTCGATGCCTTGGCTGTGTACACACACGCCTCCTTGTTTAAGACTAGGCAGCACAGTAATCGCACTGAACTACACTCCCACCTTGTAGGCTCCAGATCACAGAAGCTATTAGAGGAATCATAATCCACACCATGCATAAAAACACCTTCTGGGTAACCTGGTAGCCCTCACTCGTACGCATGTACTGCACAACACATCCGTACACTTAGAAATACACAGTTCAGACTGACTCGCTTGAGTTGACTTCAGTATTTCGGTGACCCTTGGACTTTGCTTCAAACTGCCATGTATGCAAGCTAGTAAAACAACCAGCGTATTACTTGATATCCAGCGCCTGGTTATTGAATATGTCTAGCTCCGGCTCTTTAAAAGTCAAGAATCCATAATTAACTCAGCTGTCACATAAAATTTCTCATTCACTCCTAGTGCATGCTCCCTTTCAATGGCTTACAGGTAAAGATTCAAATGCTACCTTGCAGGGCAAGAAAAATACATTCTAAGGATGCAAAGATAAAATATTTTACAGTAGAAGTAAATGGAAAAAAAAAAAGAAAGTCAGATGCTCAGGAGAAAAAACATTTTCCAATTCAAGCCTGTAAAGACTCAATAACAGTATTTTAACAGGCAGCACCATCTTTGATAACAACAGATTTATTTCAACCTAGCAAATGCGGTTTTTGCTGCATGTTTACATTTTGCTCTACTTTCTGCTCAGCAAATGCCTCGCTGATTTGAACCAGGAGGATACTGGAAAAGGAGTTTCGCTGCCTGTGAGGCACTCCAGAGCTATCTCAGAACCACATTGCCTGATGGCCCCAGAGGTGTGCTTGCACAGACACCAAGCAGCCAGCGATCACGTTTACTTAGCCTTAAGATTCCTTTAAAAAGGATTTGTAACCATTGTACCTGACGAGCAGCTCATTCTGGATGGCACGCTGGGCCTTTGAAAGCTCCCTCCGTTCAAGGAATAAAAGTGACCACCAGTGAATAAAAAGTGCTAGAAACAGCAATTGACTCACTCGTCAGGAACTTGGGCCAAACTATGAAAGCTGAGAATGTTGGGATATGGTACCCAGTACACAGGCAAAACACAAACGACGCCTAAATGGGGAATTTGCTAATAGAGGAAATGAGAGTTCGAAGGTAACAAGAAAAGCTACTAACAGAAAGGGCTATTACAAAAATAAGGAAATGAAATACCTTCCACCCTTCCTTTAAAGCTGCCCTAACTTACAGTAACTCCCCACCAACTCCTTGGTTTGATTTGGGGATTTCTTCTATTTCCGTACACACCAACATGGGCCGGCAGTGTGCGCTTGCAGCCCAGAAAGCCAACAGTATCCTGGGCTGCATCAAAAAGAGTGTGACCAGCAGGTCGAAGGAGGTGATCCTGCCCCTCTACTCTGCTCTTGTGAGATCTCACCTGGAGTATTGTGTGCAGTTCTGGTGTCCTCAACATAAAAAGGACATGGAACTGTTGGAACAAGTCCAGAGGAGGCCACGAGGATGATCAGGGGACTGGAGCACCTCCCGTATGAAGACAGGCTGAGGAAGTTGGGGCTGTTCAGCCTGGAGAAGGGAAGGCTGCATGGGGACCTCATAGCAGCCTTCCAGTACCTGAAGGGGGCCTATAGGGATGCTGGGGAGGGACTCTTTGTCAGGGACTGTAGTGACAGGACAAGGGGTAACGGGTTAAAACTGAAACAGGGGAAGTTTAGATTGGATATAAGGAGGAAATTCTTTCCTGTTAGGGTGGTGAGGCACTGGAATGGGTTGCCCAGGGAGGTTGTGAGTGCTCCATCCCTGGCAGTGTTCAAGGCCAGGTTGGACAAAGCCTTGGGTGGGATGGTTCAGTGTGAGGTGTCCCTGCCCATGGCAGGGGGGGGTGGAACTGGATGATCGAGGTCCTTTCCAACCTTAACTATTCTATGATTCTATGATTCTATAAATAACAAATCACTGCTAGGGTAACAAAGCTTGGCATCTCCTGCCATATCAATGTGCAATGTGATTCTTTCCTCCAAGTTTAAAACCGAGCGCTAGACAAGAGGCAGGAAAATGAGGAATAGGGGTGTCTCAGTGACACATAAGGGAAGAGTTCTTGTTTAAGGACAAGACACTCAGTTCTATTCTTATTAGGCCTCTTCAAAGGATGTTTGGCACAATGATAACGGCCTTGGCTAGTACAATTACAGTATCGAGAGATGAGGCCTATGTGAATACCGAATTTGTGGTGTCTTTGGGCATATTTATAATTCACTAAGTCCACATCACCCTAGGACCACCACAGCTGGTGGTAAGCAGTCAGGAATATGTTTTCTTGAGTGGGAAACTCATCAACTCGTTAGGCAGAATAAATTCCATGAGAACTTTAAAACCACAGGTAAGACTAACTTCTGCAATGCCTGAAGCTCTGATGGTACCTTTAGTCTTAATAATTAAGCCGTACTGGATTTGTATCTTATTTATTTGCAAGAACATTCCTGGCATTTATTTCTTAAAAAAGGCGGTGCTGAGACAAAAAGCATCATATAAAGCTATATAGTTTTGAAATGCATGTACCACTAGCATCTTTTTTTATACCCACTAGCATCTTTTTTATACCACTAGCTGCATTTAATGTAGCTACTAGAAGAAACCCGCTTTGCACCTGCAATTTAAAGTATCATTGTCAATACTGAAGTTATCACAGCAAGTAAATAATACCTGGGGAGTTCAATGCTGAAAACCTTGCTGAGGTTGTAGAAGTGCTTTATTTTTTTTTAAAGCATTTAGGTTCACAATGTCATCAGAGCCTGATAAATTTAATCACAGTAAGCAAAACAACATCTATGGGATTTATGTGCTACCATTTTTTCCTCTAGTTTTATGAGTACCTTGAACCAGAAAGATAAGTATTAGGATTCCAGCAGCTATTAATCTGGTCCTGGATTATTTTACGATGCTGTGAGGGCAGCCTGTCCTGCAGTCACCACGCCAGCACGAGCCTGGTACCTGGGACGACGTGCCAAACATGCTGCTCTTAGGGCAAGGCACAGCCCTGTGGAACCGCATGAGGCTCACAGTGGGCAGAGATGCCAGGCTGCTCTTTGATCAGCAGTTGGAGCACATAGAGGCATTGCCTTTCTGCCTTTTCAACCCATTCCCTGCATTAGGGATGGATGGTTGAGTGACTTCTCGTCTCTTCATTTTCAGGCAGAGCAGTTTCCCGCTTCAAGGCATGCCCAGCAAGCCCCAGTGCTGGTCACAGAAAAGGTCAGGACAGCTCTGGATCACCCTTGTAAAGCTGCTGCAGCCCATACTTAGACCAGCGAAACGCCCCTTCTATCTTCTCAAATAATACAGACATTTGGAGATAAACAAGCAGCCCAGCATACAGTTAAACCTCAGAGGAGCACAAAGTCATCTGACTCAAGCCTTCCCTCCCAGACTGGTTTTGCACTGCTCTGCTCTATCAAAGACATGGGATGATGGATTCCTTCTCTGCAGCAATTGACTCTTTGATACTAGCCAAGATACCGCAACCTTCAGAGATAACCTGGAGACTAAAATTAGCCCATCACCAAACCCACTAAACAATACAACAGAAAGGATTGTTTCAGCGTTGGACAAAACTGAACTTGCTTTCAAATCAGCAAATTTTGGGGGGTGGTAAATGTACCACTCTGATTTTCTCCATAGTTTCCACTTACACATCCAGGAGTCCCTGCAGTACAGCTAGAGCCAAAATAGCACTACAGAAGTGGGGATAAGGTTATGACAATGCACAACCTGAGATCTCTATCAGTGATTTGTGTCTGAGAGATTACAGATCCTTATCTTGTGGCATTACTTGTAGTAATCAGTCAGTTTTGACAGCTAATCTAGAGGTCCCTACACATTGTTGCTCAGGAGCTCAGCAGGTATTGCTAAGATCAGCTTTCAGATAACCCAACTATTTACCTGCTCTAAAAAACACATACCAAAGGATGTGCTTTATCTCTTCACCAGCGGGTTAAAGCTAAAGGTGAACCAAGTGTAATTTGCAGGCCAGGGTGGGGTGGGGGGAGCGCAGAAATTAACCTCAAAAGCAGCCCCATTTTTCAGATGGGGCAGCAACCACAGCCCAGCCCCTACCAAACCACAACCAGCATCATTCATCAACATGGCACAACTGCAGGCAAACAAGGACCATTTTCCAATTAAGCTTTATTTCAAGCCTAAGGGACAAACGCTGCCATCACACGACTTCGCTATCAGTGGTATGCACACCTACACTTCAGCCTCAAGCCCACTCAACTGTGAACAGTTGAAAGAGTCATGCCGAACACTGTTGACAAACGCAGAGTTTTACAGTTTGAGGTTATGCTACACCTTAGGCAACACCCGCCAACATCTGTGGGTGAAAACCCCGGTGCTCGGCCAGGCTCGGACCAATATCCCATGATATTTTATCTCGTTGCACTGGCACATTTGCTGACAGGTTCACACAAGGGGCCTTTGTGGGTAAGGAACAATGAGAGAGGCATGCATCAGCACAGGAAAATGGGTGGTGACCACCAAGGGTTGGAAAAAAGCCTCTTTCAAAGGAAGGTCTTTGAAAACATTCATTACACCCCACCCAGCTGTTTTCACTACAATATTTCAGTACATAAAAACAACACAGGGAAAACAAACAGCCCACCCTTCAGCACGTTGTAGGTTCACAAAGACATCAGCAACCCATCAAGCAGCCGCAGTCTTCACCAAACAGACCATATAAGCCATCTGTATGCATTCACTGAAACCTCCACCACCACCTTTCTTCTCACATGCATCTCCAGGCTTCTCTAAGCTGACTCAGTTGGATAACTTCACTTACAGAGTAAAGTAAGCAAAATCTAAAACTGTATTGGCTGGTAAATACATGATGGTGAGCATTTATAGGGATCATAAAGTAAACATAATGCCACAATTAAACAAGTTGCTGTATAGGTGAACAGCCCTCCACAGTACATTTCAGCTGTGTGTTTGGTTTGGGGTTTTTTGCTTTTTCTGCCAATTAAAACAGTAGCTAGAATTAATAAAATATTTAATACAGAACAGCTTCAAGACAGAAAAGAGCAATAAAGACAATGCATAATGAAATGGGTCTCTGATATCAGCAGATAGTTGAAGACAGGAGGCCAGTCTTTGAAGGCATGGAGGCCATACCTTCACCCAGGCTTGTCTCCATCACGGCCAGCAAGCTTACCAACAGATCAAGATTGAGCAGGTAACCCTCCCACCAGTGGCTCTGTGATGATGCCCTTAGCTACAAGTTCAGTATACAGGCAGCAGAGCATCTACAAAGGAAATTCAGCCACTCTGTGTCACTCTGCTTCAAGCACACAGCCTCTGTGTTAGATGTTCTAAAGACTGTAGTGGCAGCACTCACCAACTCTAAATGAAAACGTTTGGCCACCTTTAGAGAATGCTCAAAACAATCATTAAAATTACTTTGTGCTGTTGCCTGTTAATAACCCATGCCTTGTCCTCCCAAAGTGCCAGATCTTCTAATAATACAGTTAAGAAAACAGCTCGTGCGATAAAGGCTTTACGAGATAACGTTGACCTTTGTATACTTTTTGGACCTCAATCATTTTAATGTGTGCTTGGTTATGATGGAAGTTTATGGTTTCTCCCTCTTCATCTCTTGGTGACTTGTAGCCATTCACAGCAAGAAGGAGGATATGCAGAAAGGAAGACAGATTAAACAGCCATTTCTTTGGCAAGCAGGGAATAATAATTCTTGAGAATAACAACACAGACACTCTACATTTTGATCATTCCATGTAACACAGTTTCCTCTACTTCCTGCAACAACAACCAAGTGCAGACCATGAGAGTCAGGCTACATTTCTTGCCCTCTGGGGTGTGAGTTTTGTCTGTGCAAACATCCTTGGACACAGCTCATTCTTAGTTCCTCCTTTCTTTTCAAGGGGCTGTTGTTTTATACAGTAGCTTCTGAATTGTCTGTCTCCCTTTAATTAACTTACCGGGTAAACTAGAATAGTGATAACTTTGCATGCTGCGATTCCAAGTTCCCAGTAGCATTCAAGTTTGTCACTAGTTTAAGTCAATAAAAAAATTGAATATTCATAGTGTAAACTGGGGTAAATTGTATTCTTCTCTTACCACGAGGGAAAGGACTGAAGCAAAGGGTCAGGCTACTTCAGCCGCCTACCCAGAAAACCAGCTCACTGGTCACTTCAGCAAAGTCAGGCAATCCCTCTAAATTCACAGCTAAAATCAGAGGCTGGAGTGATGTAACTTGGGGCAATCACTGCCTTCTCTGTCCACCCCCAACCTCCTACCTTCAGCTCCTAGCAAAGCCCTGAGGAGCCTTCTTGCTGCTGCCCTGCCCCTCTGCACCCGCCGCTGCGGCAGAAGCCAGAGGGACAATCGAAACTCCGGTACTTGAGGAGGAAACAGTCGTGGCCTCTCCACGCTCCGCTGCAGTATTTCAAGTATTCTAAAAATGAAGGCTTGGTTCTGTTGGGAAATGGCCGCCAGCTCTTCTGACATCACCTCAGTAATTACTCGCTAAACACCAACTTGCAAAGGCAACTAGTATACAGGCAGCCTGTGGCGTAACACAAATTAACTGGAGGCAGTCTTTCTCTTTCGGTGTTTCTTAACTTGTTTCCTGTCCTGGTACTGCCTACTCACTCCTCCAACTCCTATGCATCTACAACCAAAGGATGGTTACTCTAGACGAAAGACGGTGCGTGATAAATGGGAAGCAGCAAAGCTTGGAAGCACTCGGTGTGCGTACAAAGGCAAAATCTCACGGCCACATTTCTTTGTATTTTCAGCGTTTTACTTCAGAACTGTGAATGAACTTACTAGTATTTTGCCATATTTCTTGCTAGAGCTTTTATTCTCCTTAAAATTAAGCAAACAAGGCACATACGCGTATACTGGGCCTGATTCTCATGGCCATCATGACCCCATCACCCCAGGAGGGCAGGAGGCAAAAGACTAATAACTGTAATAAATTCGGTTCACGACAAAAGGTAGGTAAAACTCGCTTTTTCCAGAGAAACACCTAGACTTTTTTGCTTGATACAACTCACAAGCTTGTTAAGCTTATTTAACAAGAAACACATTACAATCAGGAAGGTCTTGGCCATCTATTGGAACTTCGCATCTGTCAGGGTGTGGTACCTCAATGTTTCACTGTTTTAATTCTAGCTGTATAGCAGCCAAAGTTCTGACAAGAAAGCCCACAATACACATGCTGAAATGCAAGAAACTGTGTCAGTACACGCACAAGGGGTTACAAGAGTTACAAAAACCAGATGGAACTTCCCAAGGCAGGGGCAAGGTTGCTCTCATCCACTTAGAGCCGAAAGTCGCAGGAACTACCAATGCTGTTTTGCAAGGACACTTTGTGCCTCTCTACAGCGGTTCCTTGGAAAACACAATTTTTATTCTTCCTGTCCTTTGCTAAATTAAATAACTTAATCAACCGAACTGCACAATCGTTCGGGAAAATGATGGCTCTCTCAGGGGAAGCAGAAAGAAAAGGAAGAAAAGAAAAGAAGCTGCAATCACTGCCAAAACTGATGACTTTGTTATTAGAAAACACAACTGGGATGGGTACGGAGGCCAAAGATGAGGTACGCTGAGAAACAACCACACCGCAGCCCTACCCTAAACTCTGATGCAGCAGAGGGATGAGGCAGGCACAGAGAGCACCATGTACCCGCCGCTGATAAAAGCTGAATCCAAAAGGTAACACCTCTTGTTGCGCTAACATATTCTTTTGAATTGTATTTGTGTGCCAGCACAGTTGGCTACGTTTGTACAAAACATGCTGCTATGGCCAACAGTAGGTATTGAAAAGGATTTTTATCCCTTCACAGACAGGGAAAGAAAAAAAAGGAAAAAAGGGAAAGTTCTTTCATGCAGAATACAGGATAGGGATAAACATTTAACTCTCTTACTGAAGTAGCTGTACACTGATGTGAAATACCAAGAAACCTTTATAACGCAACGCAGATGGAAAGCAACAGTAATAATAGAAGAGCAAGGCACAGCACACCGAGTGGAGTCCTAAATTGCACCAATACAATTCAACGCTAACACGACTCAGATGAATACACCTGCTTTATATCCATCCTATTACTTTTATTCCTGATGTTTTTAAAAAGCAAAATCTTACGATTGGATGAAACTATCACCAGTATCGACATTCCCCCTCGTTTTTATTCTCACTTCCTCATAACAAGTAATGGAAGTTACTTTTACCAAACTTCCACCATTGCTGACCCTGCCATTAGTCTGAAGAAAACTTGAAAACATTGAGGGGGGAAAAATCTCCAAGGACTCTAAAGAAACAACCATCATCAGCAGAACAAACCCATACGAGTGAACATTTCAGCTGCAGTTTCTCCACTTAGAGGGGTCCAATACCTCAGATCATTAACTAGGAATCAAACAGGCAATTTTCATTAATAATACTAAATGAAGCTTTATATACCAATAAATAAAACTACCAACACGTGTTTGCTCCAGCTGGGGAGGTTGCTTCATTTTCACCAGATAAAACCTCTGTAAAAGCTGAGTAAAACTGATCCACAATGAGACAAGAAATAGCAAACCCCACTGATGCACTGTATTTTCAACTAAGTTTCAAGTCAGAGCGCAGGTAGGGTGTAGGCCTGTGCTCTGCAGACACGGGGATTATTCACCAGGATTACAGCATGTTTTATTTAAATCCTGAATAAAGACATGTTTCCCCAAAGCCCTGGCTTACTAACAGCTCTGAGAGAAGGATGGATGACAGCATCAAACCTCATCAGTCCGGAAAGGAAGAATGCCAGCAACCTGCCTAACCTGTAGATCAGAGGTTGCAGGATTCACCTGGAATAATACAATTTGAATGCATTTCTTTAAAAGAATACTCCAGTCAATTTGAGCAGCTTTCAGGGATGGAGAACCAACCCACTGTAATATTTAATGGGTTGTTCTACTGGCCAGTCATCTTTCAGGAATGGAGAACCAACCCACTGTAACATTCAGTGGGTTGTTCTACTGATCAGTTGCCTTTACTGTCAAAACATTTGCACCCAATTTTGTCTTTTTGTCCATAAGAATTAACTTCTTGCTGCCTCTTTTTAACGGTCTGAAGTTATTTGGGGCACATAAGCGTGCCAACCCAACACCACTTAACTTTCAGCTTATATTTTCTACTCTAGAAAATCCCCTAGCCAGCAAGTCCTGCATCACTGATACGTTCTGTGCAAAACCAAAGTGCAAATTCAAACCAAACATTTAACATGAGAAAACTTCAGGCTGAGCAGGAAAGAACGCAGAGTTACAAACTGGAGGCTGGCCAGATGGGAGAGGAAAGACAAGAGAAACAAACAAGATAAGCTATGGGGCTTGGGGAGAAGAAACTCCATACACAACACCCCCCCCACCACCACCCCCCCACTTCCCAGAAAGTACAGCGTTTGGGTCTACTCTTGTGAATTCCATTTCTCCTCCTCCCTTACATACATACCAGGCACAGGAGGTCATCACTTAGGTGCCTTTGGAATTACACCTTTCGCTAGTACTCACTACTCTACTCACACTATTTTGCTGGGCATGAACATTTCTACAGACAAGTTGCTCTGGACAGTAAAAATCAAAAGAATGGCTACAGGCAGCAGCTGCAAAGCCTGCTGCTGTGTGACCTTCCCCTATTTTTTACCTGGGAAGGACTGAATGCATAGAGCATGCCCTCCAATTTAGGTTGACTCAAAGTAGTTTTGCAAAGCCAGTCTCAAAACATGTCGTCCCCATGGTTTTGGGTGCTGCAGCTATTTAGGTTATTATCTTGAGATGGTAAAGCCTTCACTTCCTCATTCTAGAATTAAAACTAAAAGGGCAACTAAATAGATGGGAAAAACGTCTTTGACTTGGGGAGTGGGATGCCCTGTGTTTGGCCCAGCTCAGAGCAAGGCTCCAGTACTGACACTCATCCACAAACTCAAACAGGGAACCCAAGCACATGGAAGACAGCAAAAAAACATCTGAGACACCATCCAAACAATGGTGCTTGTGGTACAAAGGAAGGGAGGACAGTGGGGACACAACTAGACCAGGATGAAGACAAAGTCTTCTCTCCCCAAGTCCTCCTCTGGGAGAGTCGCATCACACCTGTCCCTGGTATGAATCCTCACCTCACCACATTAACCTAAATGGACTTACCCTGACGTGCATGGATGGGAGATCAGAACACAGCTCTTCAAAGTAAGTTCTATTTAATGTTTTCTTATGTCAATGCCAACAAACAGGAAATACTTTGCTCTCAGACCCTCCTGGGACGTATCACACGAGACCAGCTACCAGTAGGCAGTGACTGGTTGGCATGGGAAGGAACATCCAAATCGCTGCATCAGCTCTGCTGCCTGGCTACCAAGAGAGAAGGTTAAATCTTTAAAGAAGAAAACAGGTAGAAACAACAGTTTCGGGGGGAAATTAAAACAAGACAATGGGTCTGCACAGATGGAATAGACTTGTAGAAAATGAAAGTTTCTCAGAACTCCATAAGCCAAGAAAGGAATGTCTTGCTAGTCTATGATACAGAATTTCTCATGCGTCAATACAGTTCTATTTCATTAGAAAACAATTGATGCAATTATTGAGGAGCATTTGAAATGGATACCACTTAAATGAACGCAAGAAGGGCCACTAACATAGCTTCACTAAATGGTGTTCTCTACCACACGGAGGCCCAAAAGCATGGGGAGAACTGGAAACCAGATTTTTATCAAACCATCTCTGGAGGAAGTAGATAACACAATTCAGAAAATGGGAGAAGGATTTGGGAGTGCCGTCAGCAGATTTAGGGAGAGGAAAGGGAAAGCAGACAACCAAAAAAATTCCCTTGGGTGTAGAAAGACTTCAAGAGCATGGAAAATATTTCCAAGTGCAGACCTAGAATTAGATAAAGAGAGAAGTGGAGAACTTCTCACCCTACGTGTCTTGCTTCACACAGGGTAAAAGGTGCAAGGGTAGCTGAAATACAGGAACATCTGGGCTCTGTTAATGTTATGCAAGCACTGATCATCTTAATTAACCAAGCTTTGAGGGCAGTCAGAAGGACAAAGATTAATTTTGTTTAACTCCATGAATAACACTTTCAAGAACAAAAGGAACCAGCCTGCCCAGTAGCTTGATCAGCCTGATGTATCAAGACTTAGTGCATCAGAAATAGTCTTAAAGGAGCCACTCCTCATGCTCACAAGGATACTGGGAAGAAGAAGTGACTGTGTAAAAGCTTTGTAGAACGGATAAGAACCTCCTGTTAAGCAGCACCTTCATGCCAACACACATGACTATGACTGTGCAGATACAATTCAGTTCTCAAAAAACCCCCCAAGAATAAACCTTACATCAGGATCTGTTTTCTGTTTGCTCAAATACTTTTCCCCATGCTGCTGCCCACCAACTTCTACCGTCCTCCCTCACCTGCGACTCCCATGACTGTTTGCTCAGTTAACCTCATTTCTAGCACTTGCACATGCAAGACCACTCCCAGCCCTTCTCAGAAGGGTAGATACTCTTCTGATGAGGACAACTCTCCCTCAAAGCACAATTTCATTTACCAAAAAGCCTTTTGAACCGTCTTTTCCAGTTCTGGCCTCAATCAGCTTCTTTTCATGGCTGTCTGTCCAAACATCTTGGGTCTGAACGCTCACATAACCTACCTAAAACTGCTTACTTTCTAGTGTGCTTCTGACACTCACATTGCGGGCCAGGAGGCGTTGAGCACTTGCAACCTCCCCCCTGGAGACAGACTGAAAGTTCAAACAAGAGCTTAGTCAAAGACCAGCCATCCTCAGGATTCAATTCTGCAGTCCTGTGCATCTCCATGTGTATTTTTACACTCAGTTTTCAGCAGACACACCATTTTCCTAAAGCTTGCAATTTTTCATGCATGTTTTCAGTAGCTTTGTGGTCCACCTCTCTCTAACTCTCAGAAAGAAATAGAGGACCATTTTCTGCAGTGAAGTTTGTCCAACATCCATTTGCACCCACAAGATCACAAATACGTATGTAGATATGACAAACAGCAGAGCTACACCAACATCAACTTGTACATTAGCATTCACACTCTGCCCATTTCTATACAAGCATCTGTTTTGTTACTCCATTTTATTCACTGATGTTTGCTAACCAGTAGGTAAACATGGTGCCAACACATTACACTGCTTTGGCATCCAGTTATGGTGATACAGACTTGATGTTACTCACTAAAGTTTTACTTCAGTGAAGTTGTGTTTAGCACGCCATGAACAGAATCAACTTGTGCATTGTAGCTTGCCTGCCTGTTAAAAGCCAGAGTACAGCTGCTACTGTACACCGGCAAGCAGACCTCTGCCACCATGCTTGCAGGTTATTGCTGATATAACCCCAAATTTACAGCAAACTAAAATTTAGGCTTTCTTCCAATATGGCATTATTATTCCATTCTATTAATACCTAATTATTATGCCACTAAAAGCATCATTGAAGGCCATTTGGAACCATTTGAACAGTATTGCAAAAGACCAGCTTAATTATCTGTTCTGCTATAAACATACTTTTAATAGCACGCTTTTTTTTCCTAAGCACTTTGAAGCTGCAGAGGGAATAAAGCATGACACACCGAACAGACATAATACAGAAGCAAAGCTCAAAGTATTATAACATTATAAACTTATAACAACAGCGTTCAGGCACAATAAATATTAGAGCACTTCAGAACAATACCGACCCGTATCATTACGAGATTAACACAAAAGGTTTTTGTCAGATAAAAGTACTTTACAAAGTTCATACATGTGATATTTTCTCCTATGTTACACATGAAAGAAAACCCCAAGATATTCATGCACAATAAAACATTAAAATAATAGTACCTTTGCACATCATGTAAGCATGGGCCTACAAGGAATTGTCCAACCAGCCCCAAGAAGGCTGTGCTCTAGCCAATACCCTGCATAGCTACACAGACAAAGAGTTTCCCCAGCTTTCAATGCGCTGTTGTTTAGTTGTTTTGGGGTAAAGCGTGGGAGTTCATGCTCCTTCCCAGACTGCCTGGACCGACAAATCCCAGCTTTCCCAAGGAATACAACCATTGCAGCTGCACAACAAAGCAGCAGTTGGCAGCAGCAGCTGGAGAAGAGTGCCAGAGAAAGGGCAGGTTTTCTGAAGGATGGTCAGAGGCAAACCATTTAGGAATGTGAGAGGGTAACTGCCCTTGACATTTGCAAACTGGCAAGCACTGTACAGCAGGCTGCAAACATCAAATACTTTTAGGTACTGCAGCTACAGTTCAGCAGTTGCTCCCCATGTAGTCATTCACAACTAAAGGTCTTTAAATAAACACTTTTACAAGCTACAAAGGTACCAATGAGCATGCAAGGCTCTTACAAGAAACCATTACCATTCAAAGTGCTCTATGGCTAACATTTTACCCTGGCCACTGGCTTCCCCAGCCCAAAAGTTATCTCCATTCCAAGCATTTAAAAAAGAATGACTCAATTTTAAGAGAGATAAGGCTGGTTGGCAAGGAAATTATAAAGTTTAAATGTTTGTGCATGTGTGTGTACACTTATATATGCACACACGCCAACGCAAGGGGCTTAGAAGCCCATACATTTGCCTTCCCATTTCTGAGTGTCTGTAAGCAACTGGGACATGACTTCAAATTTCTCTATCTTAAGAGTTAAAAAAAACAACCATAAAAAGCAGACAGAAAGGAAAATATGAGTCTCACCTAAACACGACTCAAAGAACTAAGGCTTGCACAGTAAATATCCTATAACTCATGATAGGAGATACCAGGGCTGCAATGAGATAAACCATTTTCTCGGTTTTCATCATTAGCAGATACATTCCTCAAGTTGGGATAGATAAAATTATACTGATAACTGCACTTGAAACTGTGTACATGCTTTGACTTGGCAATGCCATAGTACAGAAAAAGAAGGAAAAGAAAACCAGCAGATATCTCCCATAGTTACCCTGCCAGGATTTATCATACCTATAATTTTAATGCCCTATGAAAAGGCCCTTGCTAGCATGGGAAGGGGAGGAAGACAATAGAAAACAGAGGCCAGAAGTAGGTTAACAAACACTAGCAAACATTATCCATTTAAACTGCTAATGGCAAGCTCTGCTGTTATATTTTTATCATTGCTTTTCTGCAAATGACTTTTATCAGTGATAATTTAGCTTTTATTTCATTATCTGGCACAGCAGACAAAAGGAAAACAGATTTGTTTTACAGCAGCTCCAGCACTTGCTCTGTCCATTAACATTGACAGACAAAGGTAAATTAAAGCTCTTAGACCACATTTTCAGCATACGTGGTACTGAACCCCCTGTATCTAACCACTATTTGTTTCTAAAGGAGAACAGAACGCATGCTAATGCTTTTATTTGCCCCACACCGTTAATGGAAGTTTCTGTATTTTCATATTTATTTTTTTTCCCCCCATTTGGTTCTATCTGCCTCCAAAAACATCTCAGGACAACTGGGGAGAATGAGTATTTTAAACAAGGAAATCACTACATTTCAGTCAGCTGAAGAGTGAAACACCACTTTCCTTCCATCCAGTTTTCTTAAGACCACAAAACCACAAAGAAGTTGTGTTTGATTAACTATGCATAAAGAACCCTTGGAGGATGTTGTTCCAACTCTCTTCTTCATCCTTTTTTTAGGCATATTTTCAACTATTCTGCTTACTCCAGTAGAGGTAAACAGATTGCTTTGTAACTTTCATCTAAAATAATAAACTTCTTTATAGAAGCTAATGTAACTACACAGCTGTTCTGGGAAAACAGTGGCCTTGCCATTTAAGCAATAGTATAATGGCTTTGATTACAAACTATTTTGCAAGAAAAACAACAAAATATTGACTGCTCTAAAGTGCACCTATTAGTCATTAGTAACAGCCATTCTACTCAGTAATAAAATCACTTCTGCTCTTGCATGAAATGTTCATTCACCTTTACTTAGCAAAAAAGCATCAGCAAGCCAGAATTTCAGAGTCTGAACTGACAGCCGGATGTTCTGGCTTGCTCCGAAGACAGCCTGTGCTATCATTAAAAAGAAGGGATTCTATAATTCTAGATATTTGGGAAAGTCTCAATTTGTGATACAAAGACCACATAAAAGGATTCTTTCTCAAAGGCAACAAATAATGTCATTACTGGTTGTTCAGTCTGAAACTGCCACCGCAACCCAAGCATAAGCATTTATTAACATATAATGCAAAATTAAAAGCTAGTGACAAGGTATTTCAAAGAAAGAATATTCTGTTTTGTAAAAGCAAAATTAAAGAGCTCTGCTACCACCATTTCCTTAATGACCATTCAGTTCTGTGACAAATTGCCCACTGATACTGTCAAATGCCATTTCGTTTTCTAATAAAAGCTTATTTGTCTTCAACTAAGATTCTTGAAAGCCCCAAATAAATTTAGTCCAGTTTTTATGTCCCTTCAGCAATCAGTTCATGACCACCAACAAACAAGTTTTACTGCTGGGGCAGGTCACATTGATGAAAATAGATTCATATTAAAGCACAAAGAAATTTGGAAGAGCAAGAAAATACTTCTTGGACTACCACCAAGGCAATTCCAAAGCACAAACATGAACGTAATTTAATCATTTCCTTACAAGCAGGCTTTGCTTCAGGACTCCCAAAGTCATGATAAAAATGAAGTCACACAGGGAATGTATTTTCAGAGGTCCTGTACCGAGATGGGGGAGGAGGAAGAACATGGTAGTTGAATATTTTTAACCAGCTTTCCACAGATGAGTCTAAATCAAGCTCTTACGATTCTTCCCTGTCATAACCCGCTACAGAGGTCAAAGGCTGAAGCTTTCCCAGAGGTTCACTGTACATAACAGACACTAAAAGTTCCCCAAATTGGGTTTATATATAACAGCAAAAGTGCTGCGGCCATCTACATCCCATAGAGTCCCATTAGTACTGAACAGGGCATAAGCAGGGCAGGCAAAAGCATGGAATCCCCATATTTTCAATTAGCTTCTTTACTGGTGCCTGCAAAAGTTAGTGCTTCTTACACTCTTTAATGCTGTGAAAGGATGACAAAACAACTCCCTTACTGCAGACACATTGTCATAAACAGTGGATATTTTTTCTGACATATTAAAATGATCAGTAATCTATTATTACACATTACAAAGGGGCTTGGGGATGCTCACTTTTTCTGTTTGGAGTAAAAGTCCAATGAATAATTTGAGTAAATGGAGCAATTTCAATACCCTACGGCTAACCTGGGGACATACAGTCAGGTGGAGCGTGGCCACTCTGCCAAAGCTGAAGCCTTCGGCTCTGACATCAGGCATCTGACCTGTATGCTATTTCATGTCAGTAATTTATCATAAAACAACAGCAGGGACACTGGTAGGAGAGGGAAGGCTGTTGAACAAGTGTCTTGAACTGTCTAGGAAATCAACTTTCCAACTGAAGTTCTGACTCTCTCTTCTAAAACTGTCTCAAATCGACCAATAAAATAAAAATACAAATATATGTGAAAAAAAAAATCTTTTCCTTAAACTTCTGGAAATGCTTAAAAATAAAAATAAAGGAGCCAATATACTGGAGATTGTTCCAGAAAGAGCCACCAGCATGGTCAAAAAGGCAAGGAGATACTATTGAGACATTGTCATCAGCAGCAAACTCTTAAAGAATTCCTTAAAATCGAGATTTTTCTGCCCCCACCTATTGATACAGCATTAGGGAAGAACAAAGGGGCATTAATGATGCTGTTGCAGTACTAGGATCGGAGAAGAGCAAGCCTCTTGCTCCACCAGCTGTCCCACCTCCAGCCACCCACCACCCGTGACATCTGCTGTGGGCATGCAGGTGCTGCAGAAGCCATCATCAAGCACTTGAAGGTCAAAGTCTTCACAATGTGATGTGAATGAGAATTCTGCTTCAGCTGGCTTTGTGAATATAGCTGGCACCCGTAAACCTATGCTCTTCGCACTCGGGAGATCTTTGACATTACTGTGCCCTACAAATATCCACAACTTGTTTGGCACAAGATGATGTTTCAGAAGCAAGAACTGCGTTGTAATTATGGTTTTGCTTTGTATATAGGTAGTGGTAACCGCAAAATGTATTTAAGGCTGTTTGCTGTATATGCAATTCTATGCAGCACATAAACACCCCTTTCCCAAACAGCTTATTTGCCCTCGTTAACAACTCTGTACCTCACCCAGCTTTATGGAGTGCTTATAACTATCACCTCTCCTCATCGCACTCTGCCTACACCAGCGCTCTCCAGTCTGTCAGTGCCTCGCTTCTCCTGCGGCATCTTGCAAGTCCCTAGCACAGATTTTGCACTTTCCAAATAGCAACAGATGTATAGAGTAGAGAAGAGTCTCAGCATCAGCATTTGCTAGATGCCCTCAGTTATTCAGTAAAGTCACCCTACAGGAAGTAGATGCAAATTGCTGCCTTCTATATACATTGCACAGTCCTAGGACCTTGTTATTAAATCATTAACCTTCACCTTTCATTTTGCCTATGTTTCCAGTATTCACATGTTGCCTGAAATAGACTACTTCCCCATGCTGCAATTTGTTACAAAGTATTTCATTCACTGGTTGAACAGTGACAAACAAATGAGAGCACCAATTTTTAAGCAATAAGTCATCATAAGCAGTTCAATCATTACTGCAAGAATTAACAAGAGAGCCCCCATCATCCTTGCAAAAATCTGTTTGCTAGTGATTCCTATTCAATCCCCTAGACAAGACATTCAAAGAGCTCTAAATGCTGTTTTTTCTGCCTTCCAAGGCTGTTAAATCTGCAACCTACTGATGCTCCAGGCGATCAGGAACTGATGCTAGCCACGGCTAGCATCTTATCTCTGCAATCCCCTAGTCTGTTCTAGTGGCTAGAGCTGCTTTTGATGACTGAAGTCTAGCATATACTCAACCCTCAACAAACCCCTTTGAAAATGCATGCTGAGGTAGGCCAGCAGGACACTCAGAGCTGAAACTGCTCATCGGCTTCCTCCACAGCTCATAGCCCTGTCCTGCCAGCCCTTCCATGTAGCAGGCAACCTACAGCAGCCTCCTCAGGAGAAATTCATGCTAGTGACTAGGGCTCTGGAGAAAGAGCAGAGCCCCCTTGTCCCTCCCCAGCCTCCAGGCAGCACTGGTGCTGCATACACCACCTCCACCCAAAAGACAAGCTCACCAAGCTTACAGGAGCACTAGCACCAGCAAAAGCAAAGCATCCCTCTCATCCTCTGTTACATATTGGACATGTCACCATTTTTAAGCACACACCCCCCATAATCCCTAACGCTTTGAAAAATGCAAACAAAACCCAACACACCGTAAGCAACGGTAACATTTAATATCCACTTCTGCTTGGTCTGGCAGGTCCGACAACCAGAGAGCTTTTCAGATCTCTATTTTATGTAGCATGGTTAAGACTACACTTCCTCACCATAGCATATGCTGGGGGTTATTGTTAATTTTACAGTTCTTTCATTTCACTTTTTCAAACCACATCCATTTAAGCTTTTTAAGCATACTTAAACATACAAATGTACTAACTGTTATTAGACCTATCCTCTAAGAAGCTAAGTATGCTGGATTACTACTTCAGACAGTAGGAGAAGCTGTTCCAAAACTCCTGAGGTCCTCAGTACTCAGCAAGACTGGGTTTTATAGCATACAATAAAATTGTTATTACACACCTACAGCACTGCCTCATGTGCACAGCTCCCTAATTATAGCACACAAGTCACAATATTGCATGAGACGTGGCGCGTTTTGTGGCGACATCACAAGTCTGGCTTTCCCTCCTGCCAGCCTACAGCCTCTGGGCAAGTTTCATCGAACAACTCCACATTATAAGAAGAAAACAAAATAAAACAAGTTTGAGCACTCTCAACTGTGATACCTGTATGAGGAGCATACAAATAAAGGCAGGCGTATGTCCTATTCCCCCCTGCACAAGACCTATGAAGACGCTTGCAGATGTTGCTCACTGTCAGCTCCAGAAAGCAGTTCATGAAAAATGCTCTTTGGCACTGTAAGCATAACCCTGTTTCTGGTGGCTCTAGTTAGCCTTTACACAGTCTCTTCCTCAGATAAGAGGTTTATTCTTGCTCCTGTAAAAGTTCAGCCTGAGAAACAGAGAGAAGTTCTTCAGCATCAGGAAGGGGCAGGCATGTAGGGCTGAAAACATCCAGCGTTAGGCAAGCTGCTCCCTTCTGCCTTTATCTGGAAGCACAGGCAGTTTGAAAGCGTGTATCTGCCCTAACATGTCCTTCAAAGGCCAGCGGTATCGCACCCCACCACAAGCCGAGTGACGGAGGCTGCTGTACCCCTCCGAGGTATCTATCGCTCCCCTCCTGCAGTGAGACACATGTGGGCTGGCAATCAGCGGACTTACCATGAGCTCAAATGGGGCTCATGACGTGGCCCTGTACTCAGCCACGCAAGCTACCCAGGGTGTTCCACAGCTTGGAAAGCAGATTACTGCATACAGCTACACGCTTGTTTACTTGACCGAGATTTGTATTTAGACATGTATACAAGTGCATAATCCCAGGCTGTTTAATTCAGACAAAACCCCACTAAGTGCAGCGGGTATGTGCCTGCCTGTGCAGCTGAGGATTAAACCCCCAACCCTTCTGCAGGGCCCATTTTCGCATTCCTAAGTAAAGTAAAAGAGAAGAGCATGCCCATGTACGTGACTGTGGACCTCTTCAATACTTGCTACCTTTGGATTCAGAGAACATGTGTGCCTCTAACATTGCCGATACCCATACCGAGACTTATCCTATCTATTCTGAACAAGAGTTTCTCAACCTCATTATTCTATGTGCTGAGTAAATTGTAAACTCCCAGCTCCCTGTCTTTATAAGATAAAACATTTTTTTCTGAAATCTGTTAAAACTGCTCACAGATTATTTCCATGGGAGGGACAAAGACGTTTAAAAAGAAACAGAATGCTGGGTCCTAATATTTATGTCTGCTTCCATTTAGAGGGGAAATCCCTCTTCTATGACTGTGAACTGTGTTCTCCAGCTGGCTAAGCAATGCTCAGCCCAACACCTTCCGTAATTCTCACACTTTTTACTTCATGTTAGGGCCAACCAAGCATCACTCTATTCCTACCATGCAATTCATATTTGTATGGCTTATCCAAGATTCCAAGCCCATCAGTGAGAAGCAAGCTTGATACTGGCACATAAAGTGGCTTCTCCATCACCGGCAAAAACACGTTGAGGTGAACCTGGTTTATTTGGCATCTATGTTGCTAGAGCTGCACAGTCAAGCCGTACTAGGAACTCTGGCTTTGCATCTGTCAAAATGCAGTATACGTAATGCATGCCCTCAGAAGCTCCGGTAGTCACAATACTATAAAACGGTTTGCTAGGAGTCAGTAGTATCGCCACTATATAACCTTGACAATTTTCTGAACACTGTTTTAGCCAGACTGCAGGCATTAAAATGTTGATCTGAGGAACACAAGGTAATAAAACACTTTTAAATGGCCAGAAAACCTGCCTCATAACACACATGGACCAGTAAAAGTGTACTTTCCGTTAAATTAATCAGATTAATACAGTGTTGCAAGAAGTCATGTGTAGGCAGCATGAACTTTTTGATGTCAAAGTCACTATGACAACTGGAAACCTGGATTCATGGAAGAGATTATGGTATGATGATTTAAACATAAATCTCGCACAACCGATGACTAACTCAATGCGAATGCTTTTCCTTTACAGAATCACAGAATCACAGAATCCCAAGGGTTGGAAGGGACCTCAAAAGATCATCTGGTCCAACCCCCCCGCAAGAGCAGGGTAACCTACAGTACATCACACAGGAACTTGTCCAGGCGGGCCTTGAATATCTCCAGTGTAGGAGACTCCACAACCCCCCTGGGCAACCTGTTCCAGTGCTCTGTCACTCTTACAGTAAAGAAGTTCTTCCTGATGTTAACGTGGAACTTCCTATGCTCCAGTTTACACCCATTGCCCCTTGTCCTATCACTGGATATCACTGAAAAAAGCCTAGCTCCATCATCCTGACACCTACCCTTTACATATTTGTAAACATTGATGAGGTCACCCCTCAGTCTCCTCTTCTCCAAGCTAAAGAGACCCAGCTCCCTCAGCCTCTCCTCATAAGGGAGATGTTCCACTCCCTTAATCATCTTTGTGGCTCTGCGCTGGACTCCTTCAAGCAATTCCCTGTCCTTCTTGAACAGAGGGGCCCAGAACTGGACACAATATTCCAGATGCGGCCTCACCAAGGCTGAGTAGAGGGGGAGGAGAACCTCTCTTGACCTACTAACCACTCCCTTTCTAATGCACCCTAAGATGCCATTTGCCTTCTTGGCCACAAGAGCACATTGCTGGCTCATGGTCACCCTCCTATCCACCAGGACCCCCAGGTCCCTTTCCCGTTCACTACTTTCCAGCAGGTCAACCCCCAACCTGTACTGGTACATGGGGTTGTTCTTCCCCAGATGCAAGACTCTACACTTGCCCTTGTTAAATTTCATCAAGTTTCTCCCCGCCCAACTCTCCAGCCTGTCCAGGTCTCGCTGAATGGCAGCACAGTCCTCTGGTGTGTCAGCCACTCCTCCCAGTTTTGTGTCATCAGCAAACTTGCTGAGGGTGCACTCAGTTCCCTCATCCAGGTCATTGATGAAAATATTAAACAGCACCGGTCCCAGCACCGACCCCTGAGGAACTCATAGCAGATAAATAGCATTTGACTGGAAGAGCATAGAGCATCTGAGAACTCAAACACACAAACCACTGCAGTCTATAGAGTAAAGTTTACAAACACACGGAAGCGACTATTAGCAATCCCTACTCTTCAGCTTTCCAAAGGCATGCCAGGAACAGGGCTGACAAAGAACATGAGTAACAGCTTGAAAACTGCATTTAAAAGGTGGTCCTAGAAAGTGTCACGGTAGACAAGCATCTTTCCGAAAGTGAGTTACTGACAAAGCTCTGGGATTATGTGCAGTGTTCTATGTGAAAATACATGAGCAAATACAAGTATTTGAAAACCAGTCAGTATAAATGCAGTTAGTTTCTTGCTATGAAATTCACTTTCAAAACATATATACAAATAACCCAGGGTAATCAATGGTAAACTTCGATACGTACACTTGCTTCAACAGTAACACAAACCTGATGCTTATTTTAACGTAGATAACCGCAGAAACAACTTGTGTGAAAGCATTAAAATCAGCAGAAAGAAACAACTATTTCCTGAAATGCCTTGACTTGCTATAATTAGTACTCCAGATACCTGGAGCATGTTTTTAAGGCAAATGTAAGGACTCTTAACTGAGTGACTACTAGCAATAAGGAGAACTTCATAGTGCTCTGAAAACATGCTCTTTCCTTGGTACAGAGCCCATGGTGCTCCCCCCCACACTAATTAACACCTATATTTGTCATAGAAATCAGAGCAATGCAGTGCGTATTACAAAAGCACAGTCTATCTGAAGTCGTGCCGCTCGCTCATCTGCTCACGGGGCTGCGGCAGGCAACTTTATTGCCTTCAGACATTTTGGCATCGCCATACACATCCCCCTCCGCCGCCGGCGGCGGCTTCCCCGTTGGAAGGGCGCTTCCATCGGCGTCACCACCGGGACGCCTCCCGCCTCTGACATGGCTCGGCCGCACGTTTGCAGGACTGGCCTTTTAAAAAGTCAACCGTACAAACTGGGCAGTGACCAGAGCGAGCCGCAGTTATACAAGCGGCAAGGAAATATTATGCAAGAGCACAGGAAGTCAGAGGAGACAGCATTCTGGGCAGGCCTGGCAAGGAGTCTGTGTGAACTCCAGCGAACAAGCAAAGCTCGGTCACGGGCGCCAAATTCAGCAGAGAACATTCCCAGTGCTGCAAAGGATAACACTCCCCATGCTTCTGCCAGTGGGCTAGGCTCCAGGACGCCCTGTACCTGATGAAATGCAGATAAACCCGGGTCTTATTTTTCGCCAAGTCTTCGCTTATTTTTAAAACGCGAGGCATATTTTTGGTCCAGCGTTTGTTAGAAGTGGCGAATGGTTTGTTTGCATGGCTTTGCTAATAGACCGCTTGCTCTTGTGCTCCCTGTAATTTCAACTACAATGAGTGACCTACAAAGAAAGTACTTGGCAGAAGCCTCATTTTTTCCACGCGTCTTGCCCATCTCTACCTCAGGCCACTCTGCTAATAAGATAGGTGAGGGTTATGGATTCCTTTTCCCTTGGCATTTTGGAATGACCACGGCGAGTGGACTTGGCACAGAAAGATGACACCCACTTCGCATACAAATACACTATTTTAATCCGCTTACATGCGGAAAATAATTGGTTTGGACTTTGGGTTTTTGTTTGGGGGTTTGGGGTTTTTTTCCTCATTTTGGAGAACTACCTCATCCAGGTCCTACGTGGAGAAGACATCCATTAAGTTGCAGCCGACTTAGTTTCCAAAATGGCTGAGGAAATGGGCCTCAATATGGCAAAAATTCATTATCTGGTGATACATGAGTTCAGATAAGTTTCATGCTTTGTTTTAGGATTCATTCACCTTTAAAACATTAATGATAAAAGGTTGGAGGTGGGAATCCATTTTGAGGTTCACACAGACACTGCCAAATAAGAAGTGCAGCATGCAAAGTCTTACACAACGCAAAACAATTACCGATTGTGAGGAGTGTAGACAAAGCGTTCTCAAGAGAATCTATTTTATGTTTGTAATCGCCCTCAAAACACACACAATAGCCCTCTCCTTCCAGCAAACACACCATACAAACAAAAACCAAACAGCAGTACTGCCTTGACTGGGGGAAGTGATTGTGAGAGGTATAATAGATCTCCAGTAGATAGCGACTACCAGCACCAATGAATCAAGTTTTTCATCATTACCATCATTTACGGGAATGACAAATTCGAAACAAGAGACTCCCATCTTCCCCACGTTTGCACATATAAAGGTTCCCATAGCCTACTGCTTTTGCAAAAATAATTAAACGAGTACCACAGCAACACAGGAAAGTGAAAAAGTTAGTGGTGACAACGCCTTCATTGTTACCACTGGTACGACAATGCCCCAGATTAATCATGAACCTGACAACCAACACCAAACACACACATGGTTGGACCTCTCCAACCAAAATAGACCTTCTACAGCTGGATCCAAAGTTATAGCTGTTCAGAAGTGCAGCCGTTTGTCCATTTGAAGGCAGCAATGCCTACCTTCCTGAAAGAAGTCCAGATGCACGTCTTAGGGCCCGAGATCACCCACTGGTGATCTTACTGTGGCCAGTCTAAAGCACCTCACAATATCAAGCGTTAGTATTATCATAGTTGCATAGCAGTTTCTTCATCCAAAACCAGTAAGGTCTAAGCACACTGAAACACTCAGAAATGCCCAGCGTAAGGAAAACCATTTTATCTGTATCTATTTCTACCGAATACCAAGGCAAATACCTCATGATGAGTATTTAAAATGCCACACGGGTTAACTAATGAACAATGCTACAAAAGCAAGGAGTTGTTGTGCAAACAAGGGCACTACCCAAACGGCATTTCTCCAGGCTCTGCAGACTCGTGTTGGACCCTGGTACCTGTGGCACAGCGAGCTGCAAGCATGGACCTGGCTGGAGTTACTGTCCCTGTGACTTCTTCAGCCATAGGAAGCCCCTGGACTCTACAGGTGGATGCACTTGTGCTGCAGCCTTTCCCTGAAGCACTTACAACACTGCTTCTGAACACTTATTCCCAGGCATCTGATATCCTTGAGATCTTTATAGCTCTGTCAGGAATGGAGACAGAGACACAGCGTAACAGCGTAAGTCTTGATTCCTTAGGAAAATAAGCTAGAGGAGGATAGTTCTTGAAATCACTGTCTCGCCTTCTATGGAAAATAAATCTTCTATTAAGGTTTCTTTTGATGACTGCATTTCCCAGTATTTCACCCAGTCAAAATCCTGCTCCAAACTTCCTGTATGCAATTCACATTCGGCTACAGAAAACCATAATATACCATCACAAACAATAAAGCACTTACTTTCTCTGGGGTGAAAGGGGATGTTCTGACTCTCAACAGCTAGTGTGTCTCTAGGTTGAGGCCTTCTCTTCATTTTCCTTCGGTGTAGTAGTTTCATATTCTCCAGTTTCACTATACGTCCTACAACAACTCTTGGTATGTAAGCAAACTACATACTTTCAAAATAGAGTGTATGGAAATAGATTCACCCACCAAATATTTCCTTCTTAGAACTGTTAATCAGAACTGACCCCCTACACAAGTAGTAGTATAAGAACAGATGCTTATTCTGCTTTCCTTATGCCTTCCTGTTGGACCATTTCATTTGCTTAATCTATCAGCTAACAGCAGTAGAACCCAAGCAGAATGATTATGAAATTCACTTCTAAGAGGAATAAAGTTCACATTACACACAGTTTATATCGTATTTTACTAAAAGGTACTTTCACAAAGCAGCACCCAGAGGTCTCAGGCAGGAACTGAACCCCATTTTGATAAAAGTTCTAAATTCATTATTAGACTTGAAAGATTCTGGACCTGGAGTTACTTTGGCACAAAAGCCAAAGCACTTAATCTAAATAAGATACAAACAGAAAAGAAGAAATCCAACCAACAGGAGCACACAGCTCAACGTACAAGTGATTCTGTAGGCACATTCACAGCTGTAACCTACTCAAAACACAATCCAACATGAAATAGCCTTATGTGTGCCCTGTGTTCATCACATCAACTCCCTCTGAAGGAATGTCCTGTAATGACTTCATGTTGACATGATTTCTTCTCGAAGGTTTTAACGGGTCAGGCACCAGGTACCCTTCTTCTTTCAGCTCTATCTTTAGATGCCAATCACTGCACCTGAAATCCTTACTGTGACCCACAGTGCAGACTTTGCTCCCTGCTCATTTTATTCACCAGGTTGGAAAAGCACTGAAAAGGCGCTTTTTGTGGCACTCAAAATTAGTACCATTTGTGGTTATACGCTTCCTTTAAAATAAATTTAAAAGGAAGCAGTCAGAAAGCAGTAGTGCTGGTCACTGCTGTTTGCTGCTTCACGCTTGCATTTGGAGAGGCTGGAATTTAGTTACTCGGTGTTTACAGTGGCATTTAGGTTTGGGGGGTGGGGAAAGTTGTCCTAAGATGTGGCAGGCAAAGGGAAAGGCACGGTGCTATACAGATAACACGGCTTCTCGCGTTATCTTCTTAGGGCCTGCGCATACAGTATGCAAAGCTGCCAGTAAAAAATGTTAGGCTTTTATAGCGTGCATAAACGGTTAGGCTTTTCTCAATGTCCTTCCTTCACGCAGAAGAACGTGTCTGCCCCCTCTTCAGGCCTGCCCTACCACCCGTGTACAGGAGAAGCCTTAATGCAGATGAAGATGCACAGGTTTCAGTCTATGTGGTCTATGCGAAGGAGCTTGCTAAACCCATGTCAAATTAACCCTGTAATTCAGCACTGCTTTCCTTTCTTACAGCTCTCAGCTTAAAGCAACAGAGCAAATGATTGCCAGCTGGAACCCTAATGAACTCCCCATCTGTGGAAAAGGCTGGTTTTGCTGCCATGGTCAAACCCTCCTTTTCTTTTTTATTGCCCAATTGGCTGCTCACCTGCCTGCTTTGCAATGAAATCCGACAGAACACTGCATTTTATGATCTCCCTGACACTTCCAGGGCATTGCAATCCCCTGCCACCACCATCCCATTTCTCAATTGCTCAGGGTGTCTAAATTTCACATGGATCTTACATGACAGGAGGGCCAAATTCAGCAGTGAAGCAAGGTCACCTGTGGGTGTAAGCTACATACTGAGGGATAATATGAAGTGGTACAGTAAAGAAAGCCATTAATTAACCAGTGATGCAAGAAGAGCAAGAGATAACCAGACTCCTTCCACTTGACAACCCCCTGTTCAAGCATTTTTCAAGTTAGGTTTATCATACAAGCTGCTTGCCAACATCGCTACAGCATTGTTTTAAGCATAGAAAGTCCCTACTTTAAAAAGTTTACAGTCTAAATAAATAAGACACACAAAGGGTGGAAGGAAGGATATATTACCATCCCAGTTTTCCAGACTGAGGAGCGAGGATAACGACAGAGATCAGCCACCCTGTCTAGGCTACATTACCAACCCAGCGCACCCCATCCCAAGCAGGACAAAGATCTGGGGCTAAGTGAGAAGGGCTTTTGGAGAGGGTGTGGAGAGTAAGGACAATGGGAGAAGCAACTGCAGAGGCCAGAATCACTTGCTGAAGCTGTTCATCAGCCAGCTCTACTGAGGGCGATGAACAAGCTCAAGAGACAGAATCCAAGCTATGATTTTATACATAGAATCATAGAATAGTTAGGGTTGGAAAGGACCTCAAGATCACCCAGTTCCAACCCCCCTGCCATGGGCAGGGACACCTCACACTAAACCATCCCACCCAAGGCTTCATCCAACCCAGCCTTGAACACCACCAGGGATGGAGCACTCATAACCTCCCTGGGCAACCCATTCCAGTGCCGTACCACCCTCACAGGAAAGAATTTCCTCCTTAGATCCAGTTTAAACTTCCCCTGTTTAAGTTTTAACCCGTTACCCCTTGTCCTGTCACTACAGTCCCTGACGAAGAGTCCCTTTGGCGTGGGTCCCCATTACCAAAGGGGTTTTGTTAGGGCCAGCCGCGCAGTTAACAAACCGAAGTAGGGTTGGGGGGTTTGTTTTTCTTAAATGGGAAATAATGGGTGTTTCGAAGCACCGGCAGTAAGCTTCCCTCAAAATATCTTGCTTCTATCTCATTTTCAAGCCAGCACAAGCCTAAGCGAATGGGATAGTGCCCTTTTGTGAATCATTCGGAACATAAATATGGCTTTGCTGTTATGTAAAACCCAGTAGCAGCATTAAGACAATTTGAGCTTGGAAAGGATGTTCCCATAAAAATGTCCCTCTGATCAGTAATGGCAATAAACACATCCTTCAAATCATTTTCCGGGGAAAAACCAAGAACTGGAATTGCTAACAGTAACTGATAATCTTACAGCTGCAGCACGTAAACAGCCTACCCACAGCTGAACCAGGCTATGTTCCATCAGTCAAAGAAACCTTTCTCCAAATCACACATGTAAAAGTGCTGCATTAAGCAATAAAGAGGGCCAACCCCCCAAAACGTCTACCTTTCCTTGAAAATGTAAGCCATGCTATTTTGCTAAGATCAGGCATCATCCTTGGCTAGATGGGCTATTGGTTTCCCCTTGTGCAAGCAAAGGTCACCCATTTCAAGTACAAAAGTCGTCAAATTCCAACTCTCTGTATTCCCCAATGTTCATGCATCAGCTCAAAGGATGATGAGAAACGGGTCACTCAGGTCAATATGAGGATATACGGGAAGATGTAAATCCAAAGCTACATTTGTCAAATTATTTCCTTTGTGACAGAGGCTCCCTTTAAGGGGGGATGGGAAAACCCAGGGACAGTTAGAGCCAGCGGTAAGCAAATCCCTCCAAAGACAGCTCTTCCCTCCTGGTGAGTGCAACTTGTGGAGGCCATTCCTAAAAGCCCATCCTTCCCAAAGGCTATCTCCTTCTGGAAAAGCTACATTTGCCCAATTCTCTGAAGGGATCACCTAGCAAAAGCTCTACAGGAAAAACACCAGAAGCATTTCCACTAATTTCCCATCTTTCCTCACAGTTTATGAAACACACTGAAGGCAACTGAGTCCTCAGAAAAAAATCGTGGCATGTGGGACAGCTATAATTGGTCACTGGGCTTATATACCATAGAAACACTGCCTAAGGAGTAGTGGCATGATAAAGCCACTCCATGTTGAATTTCTTTACACACATGTATGCATGATCCTGCCATTCTATAGCTCATTCAAAAAACAATGTTGTTCTAAGCAAGCTTCATATCAGCTTTAAGTCAATGCTCTCCACTATTACGCATGAGTCTGAAGATCCTGTCATTGCCATCAGCTGGTGAGTACTGTACTTCATCGTAATAGCATACAAAAATCTAACCAGGCACAGCAACACATCCAATCTCAGAAGATATTCTGGTATTTGCAACAAATTTTGGATATAAATTGCATGACAGCTTAAAGTTTAGCAACCTCCTAGCGACATTCCATATTTACAAATGGAGAAATGCAGAGGGGTGGGGGATTTCTAGCTTGTGTTAACGTCACAAAGGATCTTTGAAGTATTGTGACAAGTACCCAATAACACCAAGAATTTACCGGCAGAGAGGGTGATACAATTGTGAATCAACGGACAGGGCTCAAAGACCAACACCAGCAACAAGAATGTCCTAAACCAAATGACTGAATAGGGTTGCTTTGTAGTTTATCATACAAATGCAAGTGCGAACCACAACTGCAATACCAAGAGTTGAAGTGCCTTTTTATTGCAGTAAAGACCTTAGATATGCTAATGGCTAAAACAAAATACAAGGAATGTTCTTTAAAGCTTACTTCTACCCCCTTTATAAAAACTGCGTAATAACCATCCCACTTCATACTTGCGTCAGCTTATTACCTAAACAAATATTTCTCTTACAAGCACACGTGTGTGTCTTAAAGGAAAAACGCTGTGCAGCAACTTCTGAATTAAACAACTCGCACCAAAATTTTCAGCTCTTAATGGCCTTTTCCCATGCAAAGACTTAGGAAAGTTAGTAGGGCCTCTTGACACTATAAATTAGCAACAGCTTTCCCTTTTAAGAAGGGAAGAGCAATAGGGAACATTATTTAGATTGTATGCAGCTTATTCAGACTATTGTACTGACTTCAATCATTCAGCAAATCACCTACTCTGTACTAAACAACAGATACTAAAGGAATCAGAAGCTGGCTGCCTAAAGAAAACGCATGTACTAGGCCAAAGGTGGGTATCACTTGGGATCACTGTATTTCGCGGTATATTATCTCTGTTACTTAAAGCAATGGCTTTCCTGGGAAAGGCAAACATTTCTATCTCTCACCATACTTACGCAGGGTTTCTAGAACATGACTCTGAAATTATCAGGCCTTTGTGAACAACCAAGTAAGAAATTCTGCAACACGCTGTTCTCATCTCTCCCACATTTTGACTGTGTTTGTCCTATCAGAAGCCAGTGATGTGGACCAGGGGTAGGGAGGGTCATTATTGCTATGTTTTCAGTTATACTATGGTCTTTGACAAGCTGATCATACAACCAGAACTAGAGGAGACCTTTGTTATTGCCAAATCACACTTCCTGCCCTAACCAATCCAAAGACAATGAAATATTTTCATCAGACCTGGTAACTTGTTTAAACAATTGCAGTTTTTGAAAGACTGGGACTGTTCTCAGTTCAAGGCCTTAAGTGATGAGGGCTTCATGAGTAACGTGAAAGAAATGCCTAATATTTTGGTTTAGCAGATAAACGTATAAGAGTCTCCCTGAAAGGAAGACAGGAACTTGATTGAGGTCAAGCCACCAAACCAGATTCATGTATGTGTCTCATAGCTCTTGGTAAAACGAAAAAGATCTGGGGGAAACCAAAACACCCATTAAGTCAAAATACCAGAGGAAAAAAACCTAAATCTTTAAATTAAAAAGAGACTAAAGATTACTTAAGTCTCATTCAAAGGAAAACCATCCAGGTTTAGATTAACAACATACAACACGGGAATCCAACTGCTTCAGCAACCTCCAAAGGTTTTTACCATTTCTCAATCCCATCCCCTCGCTTCAGTCTAACACTGGTTTGTGTTTCACTGGTGCTCTGGAAGGATTATTTTCCAATAAAATACTTATTTTTACAGAAAACACTTGTTCTATCAGCTGCATCTGCAGCTCTTCCACTGCTCATTAACCCATTCTCCGAAACCAGCACCTTATATCTTCCCTTCATTTGCTTAACTCTAACCAAATGTATTTTGGTATATTAGATAATGAGTAACAAATACTTATAATAGATTAAGTTCACATTTCAGTAGTTCCAAATAGTTTCTAAATGATCCTGGCAATCTTATTTCACATATACCTTCAGACAGGCTGCTTGCTATCAAGTGCCATAAGTTACACCCACATGATTCATGCGCTAGAAGAGTTGCTCAGTTTAAAAACATAATGAAACAACCAACCATAAACCCAACATACACAACCCTGCCCATATCCCTTCTAATTTTAGCCTCTCCTTAGATAAGACAATTTCCCAAAACAAAACGAGAGGGTCAGATTGCTCTCACTCCTCTAGCACCAAAATGTTATTTGTGAAAGTAGCAGAACAAACGCAGTATTTCGTATCCAAAAATAAAGTGCTCCAGCCTCCTGTTCTGCTGGGGTTGCAGGAAAGGAGGTGAAAGCAAAAGGCAATGAGTGAATCCTGGAATAAAAACCAAAACACCTGAGGCAGGCAACAGTGTGCACTGGAAGACTTGGCACTCACGGCTTTTCTGTAGGAAAACAATAAAAGGGTAACCCTCTAGAGCATGGGACCCAAAGCCAGGCATGCACCATCACACCACATCCCCCATCACAATGGCCTCAGCTTCCAGGGACAGCCCCCAGGCAAAAAAGGACAGCTAAGATGTTAAACATGTTGTGGGTATGGCAACATGGAAGGTGAGAAGCAGCATCCTGCAGGATATATTGGTCATATACACCTCCCCATTGGTCATATATACCACCCTCCCTGCAGCAGGAAAGGGCTAATACGCAGGCCAGCACACAGCAGGAAGTCTTTTTTATTTAGATTCAGAAAAACTTGAGGCAGGTTTGACACCAGCCCAGATCAGTAAGAAAAAGCATCTTCTGTCCACCACCTATTTAATAAATACAGCCTTCATTTTACAGATCTGAAGGACTGAAGCATATACTCAGTGGGGGATCATAGCTCTCTGAACCTCACCTTCATCTTGGTGCACTGTTAAATCAGCACTGTGTTTATAGAGTAAATGGCGACCTAATCACCACAACAACTAGTCAGGATTAAAAATGGCCCAGGACACTTAATAGTAGCTGTGAGATAAGATCAGAGTTGGGCCACACCTCTTAAGCTTACTGATGATACAGTAAAGAAAACAAATCAACCGACAAAAAAAACCCCAACAAACAAATCCCAGCCAAATCCCATAAATGGCCACATCCCTGTTGTCTCTCCACCCCAATCCTGCTTTACAGCCCATCAGAATCATTATAGCCTTGGGTTTTCATTCAGGTAGGTCACAGCTGGGATTTAGAGACCAGCCTCAAGAAGTAGGGTCTGGAGGGGTAAGTCAGGCACATGCAAGACATGCTTTCAGAGATGTGTGAGTTTGTGAGTTCTCCTGTATCCTGTTGGAAACACCAATGAGTTGCTGAGATGCTTTTGGAAAACTGTCAGTTTGGTTCTACAGATACTCCACAAATTCCTGAGATTAAAACATACGCTACTTAATGTTTGCTTGAAAGCAGAACACCGTATGTATACACACACAGCAGAACGAACTTGGGGGATGGTTCAATGTTTTTGTATTAGGAATAAAAGAGGCTATGGAGTTGTATTATCCTAGGGTTTTTCTCCACTTGAGAGCAGAAACAAAGTAAGAGAGTGGTTTTCCCTCCTGCCCAGATGCACAGAACTTGCTCATAAAGCTGCAATAAGCCGATATGAACCGCATGCCCACAGGCTAACATAAAGCAATCATAAAGTTCCTGAATTTTTCAGACAATCTTTTTGGACACAACACCCTAAACATTCCCCTAATCCAAGAAAACTGCTGATTCCACTTATTAGCGCACGGAGGAAGGGTCAAGACCAGGGCACCTCTTTGACTGAGGATCAGACATAAAAATTCAACTAAAGCTACTTTGCTTCTTGTCTGGCAAAACACTTGATGAGTTTCTATAGAATGGAATATTGACTATTTGTTGTGTCATGCAATGCAATTGGAATATTGACTATTTGTTGTGTCATGCAATGCAATTGACAGACAAGCACAATGGATACATTATCCAACTCCAAACTCTTTGTAATAACAGTCAAGTAAATGAAATTACAAGCCTAACTGTTTTAAGACCTAAAGATGCCCATTTATATCAGAATTTATTATGGTAGGTTTTGTTTCAGCTACATTTTCCAGACCTAAATAAAGTCACAGAGGAAAGAACCAAAATCATAATTAGATTTGAGCTCAAGAAGTAAATAGCATAATTAAATGAGAGTTACTTTGGAACATTAGTCATTTATCAGCCAATTGGCCTACTCTACTTCATTAATCTACTTTCCAAGTGCACAGTAAAAGACAGTTTCCCTTTTTACATACTTCAGAAAGATAATCCATTAAAAGTAGCCTTGTAAATTCAAGAAAACAGTTACTTTTTTCTTATATAAGAAGTCCAGATTTTATCCTCAGCACATAACTCCTTCATTGTATTGCCTTTTAAGCAAATGGAGCACAAGAATGATAAATGACAAAAAAAATCCCACCAGCTGCATAATAACCACACTTGCTCTTTCGCTTAGTTTAAGAGAAGGGTTCTGTCAACCTTGTGCCAGCTATTGAGCCAAGGTATTCATGAGTACTAAGGTATACAAGACATTCTCAACATTTGAGCAGCTAACAGAATAGCATTTCACAAATAGCTTCAGAGGACTAAGACCATTCTATATATATTTATTATTTGCAAATAAAACCTGCCATTGTATTGCTCATGTCCTTATTCTAATGTTTATCCTAATTCTCAGTTTTAACAGGACTATCCCATTTGAAAATAATGGAAAAAGGTTCAAAATATGCCCCTACCACAGCTAACAGCAGCTCCTGCTTGGAACCTGAAAACAAGCATACTTAATGTTTATGAATCCACCATAACAAACAAGGCTATAGGAAGGCAGAGATATCCATTCTGACACCTGTGGTACTTCTCCTAAATTAGCAACATAATCCCAAAACTCCTGTCTGCAGAGTACCTCCGATATGCAAGATATTCCCAATGAACCACAGAGGATAAATATGACAGGAGATGATCAGCATCAGAAGGTAAGTGAAAAGGACATGACACAGAAAGGTGCAGCATACTTAGGGGCGTAAGCCCAAGAGCAGGTTAAAAATCTAAGTGCTAAACAAAGCAGAGCCAAGCCAGCCCTTGCAGCACCCCTGCAAAGCACACATCCTCAGAAGCTCAGGTAAGTTTGGGAGGACGGTACACACAGAAAGCCCTCGCATTGCACACTGGTCAAATTAAGCTCAAATGCTTTGGCTCCACAGAAGTTAAACAACAGCAGCTGAGCCATGGAAGTCAAGCTGTCCCAAGCAGGCCAGGACACCAAATCACAGCTCAGCCCAACCTCTGCTATGTGCCATTGCAGTCAAAGGGAAGCATCAAGGCACTCGTGCAGCCTATCATTTCCTCTGGTACAAAATCCCTTTCCACACCTGTAGAAATACAGAAAGGGCAGTGAGTGCAGAACCCAGAAGTGGCAAAACCAAAGTATAATGGGAAGAAGTGACCGGAGTCATTCAAGAAGACCTGCAAGCCGTGAAGTGCCTCCATTTCTGGTGCTGAAACTTAAGTCCAAGCTGCTTGATGTTAACGTATCACAGAAGTGCGCTAACCAAACAATTTCAACGTGAATTCGGGAGATTACATTTCCTTTTGCCAACTCCAAATAAGAAAAACTGTAAGGGCAGATGTTAACACAGAGGCAAATAGGATTAAACATATGGGCTGTGCGCGGGGAGATGCTCAGCAGTAACAACACTTGAACAATTTTTCTGTGAAGTCACATAACCTCTGCAATAGTCCACAAAGGAAAGCATTCAAAGCTCCATGGTTTGAAGTACATAAAGTGAGGCTTGCAAGAACATTAGGAACAACATATATTGGCAAGTGGAGGGACAAGGTCAGGTAATTCACCACTGTTGCAGGACAGGATAGCACACCTGACAACAGTGACATTCTTTAAATGTCACTGGGCACACTGGGTAGAACAAAACTGAGACCTGTAGTAAGTTCCCTGCAATCTGCAGTTCAACACCTTGGCACATCCAAATGCTTGCATTTCCTGGCACCCAAACTACACCCATTGAGAGCAACTGACTACCTGAGCTCTGGAGAGTGGTGCCATCAGGACTGTTTCCTCATCCTGAGCAGGAGCTGCCAAGAGTGACCTCAGCTTGGCAGAATCCCTCTCCTGAAGTAGAGGTCAATGGAAACTGAGGCACAAAGCATCTGCTCAGAGGGGCACAACATCTAATAAAGCCCAAAGTGAAAGGGTAACTGAAAGCAGTCATTTAGCTAGTCAATACCTGGGGGGACTCCCATTTGTTTACTATCTGGACCAGAAGTTAAACAGACCCCTAGAACATTACTTATACCAGGTTTGACCCCAGCGGTGTATAGGGGAACTAGCACAGAACCTGCCTGAGCTGCAGATCTGGCTTTTCATACAACTGGGCAACAAACATACAAATCTTCAAACACCGCAACTGAAAAAGTGAAGCCAAATGATAAATCATATTCAGTGGTACCCGATTTGTCCTGAGCCTGGTTTCAAACTTCTCAGGCATATACTGTTTGTCCACCCAGAACAGTCCATTTGACACACTATCCATTCCTAACAAAATAACCACATCCCTTAAATAATTCAAAAAACACATGACTAAATAATTCAAAATCACATCAAGGTATTCTACAAAACTGCCCAAAGTGGGACCTATCTACTAGCTGATGTACTGCACATTAACCACAGACAGTCTCCTTAGCTTTTACTATTTTGCTAGTGTGTTTTACCTTTTAGCTCCTCCTTTTTGCAGTTTCTATTTATTAGCATTCTAAGAAACCTCAGACTTTGTATCTAAGACTGTGCAGATTATTATTTTAACTTAAGAAAAATCATTATTATATTAATCACAGGTCAGTGTCTTGCACTGACTTCAACTGGGGGAGAACAGCCTATTCAAAGTGCTGTAACTTTTGTTCCAAAGAAAGCAACTGCTCTTTTCTATTGACAGAGCTTCAAATGAGAACCTGAGGATGCTCTTCAACTTAAATGGACCGTTAAAAGAATCAAATATTAACTTCCATAGTGCATCTGTTTAACAATAAAAGAACTGCTCCTCTAAACATATGTTCCAGAGCTGCCTGGAAAGCTGGTAAACCAGATTACCCCCACCACCTTTTCTCCTCGAAATTGATTTATAAATGCTATTAGCGAGTCAGGTTGGATTTCCTAGCTGCGTATCTGGATAAAGATCAAGCAAATAATATGACAACCGGTGAACTCAAGGCAATAAATCTATTCTGTAATAGTACTGGAAAATCTAAAAACCCACAAATAAATAACCCTGCTTCACTAGGCTACACAGGGTAGGTCCCCATTAGGGACGTACATATGCTCACAGACAAGCGCGCTGTCTTAAATCCCTCCTCAGCTGCTCCCCCAGTTCTTCCACAAACATTAATTTACACAACAATCCCAAGAGCCAGATAACCATTCCCCTGCTCCTGAAAGAGGCAGAAAAAGGGTCGGTGGAACGTCACAAGACTGTCACGAGATTGATGTAAAATCAGTGACAGGGTCGGGATTAGTGCTCAAACCAGCCCTGTGAAGTTTCTGTGTCGTAAGAGAAGAGCATTTCCACAAAGCACTCCAGCATGCTGTCCTGCAAGATTAGACAGCGCTCAATCAACCCCTCGCAGTGTTTGAAAATAAGAGGTTAGAAGTGAAGAGATTAAGAGCACCTCATTAAAAAAGGCTATACAACAAACACAGTGTATTTTCAACACGCACACTATTTCATTCTTCTCATTCCTATAATACATTTTCATAACTACATTATACTGTGCTATATGTTTTTACTCCCTTGTTCGACACAAGAGGACACAAACCATACCCCTATTCTATAGCCTGCACAGAAGATTAATGCCTGGAACAAAATACACTTGAGGCAGTTATTTAACCTTAACACATTAGCGTTTGATAAACTGAGGGAACTACATGGAAAATGCATGGTTTATACTGTAATACTTCCCCTAAGACATTGTCATAGGGTGACTCAAAAAAAAGGAGCTGTTATACAAACCAAAACACAGTGTTTAAAGTTTAGTGCACCATCAACTGGAAAGTACATGACAAATAACAAGATAAAATTCTTAGTCTGTAAATCACACCGTTTACGAACACGATCCGTAGTCAGACCGGCAACCTGAGCCAATAATAGATTCAGCCTTGTGAGTGCCTGCTGTATAAAACAGACCCAACAAATACCCTGTTATGAGACTTGGTGGACCTTTATTCACTTGCTAAGCCTCCACCGTGTCAGTGCCCTCGTTCAGCAGGAACTGCTTACAGGCTTGAAGCCACGACTGGAGACTTCTTAATCTCCACCTGTAACTTCTGCGTTAGGGATCCTTAAGTTTTATTTTGACGTTCAACCGCAAGAACCAACAGGAAAACGCACTGAGACAGCGACAGAAAACTAGCGAGTCACTTCTCTTCCCTTCGGAAGGTTCCTTATGGCACCCATGGCAATGCCCAGCGCTACATCCCGGCCAGGCGGCAGGCCTTGGCACGGCGCAGCGCCCTGCGCTCCCGAGCTGCCAGCCGTCTAGGAAAGCTCGCCGGCACTTGAGGAACTCCGCGACCGCACATCTGATGCGATATCCAGCTTCTCGGGCGGCTGGAGCGAGGATCTGTCCCCCAGTGTATCAGTTTTATAGAAATCAGCACGGGCTTACACAGGCGGGCAGTTACATCCATAAGGTTTTAACCCTGAAACGCGTTTTGCTAAGGACGTTACCCGTCAAACCCCCGTCCTCAAGGGAAAGATGCTTTCCTAACAACTAGGTCCTAACTCATACCAGGCGGCTAAGCCCTGCCACACCGTGCACCAGAGCCGCACCGCAGCGCGGCGGACCCGCACCGGCAGGCCGCACTCTGGGTGCACCTGCCCGCCGCCCACCGGGCACAGCCGGGACCCGCGGCCGCTTCCTCGCAGGGCGCTGCTCGCCGCGGTGCGGTGCGGCCCGGCGGGGGCAGCTCCCCCGAGCTCCGCTCCGCGCCCGGCAGAGGAGCGCAGGCGGCCCCAAGGACCGGGCTGGGCGCTGCTCCCCCGCTCCTCTCCCCGTCAGCCCCAGCCCGGGCTGGGCGAACTCCTGCCGCTGGGTCCGCGCAGAGGCTCCGGCTCCGAGCCCTCGCAAAGCCCCGAACAGGACGGCCCTGCCGCGGGCGGAGCGGGGAGCCGGCGGAGGAGGAGGAAGAGGACGAAGCGGCCCGAGCAGCCCGGAGCCTCGCCGGCGGCCCCTCACCTTTTCTTCTCCTTGTCAGCTGTCATCGCGGCGGCTGCCGGCTCCTGCGCCGCCTCTCGGGCCGGGGCGGGCTCAGCACCTGCCCGCGGGACTCGGGGGCTCCGCGGGCGGCGAGCGAGCGAGCGAGCGAGCGGTCGGCGATCCGGTTCGGCCGGGTCGCCCCCGAGGCGGGCGTACAGTCTCAGGACACTGCCGAGGATTGTACGGCCCGCCCGGGGGAGGCGGCGGCAGCGGCTGCTGCGGGGCAGGAGAGCGCGGCGGCGGCTGTGCGGCTCGGCACCGCCCGCAGAAACTTCTCACTTTAAACCTCGGGCCGCCGCCGGCCGCGGGGGCAGGGCCGGCCCCCTCCGCCCCGGCCCCGGCCCCGCCGCCACCGCCAATGGGGGCAGCCGGGCTCCGCCGCCGCGCCCCGGCCTCCCCGCCCCCGGCACCGGCCGCGGCCTGCCCGGCGGGGGACAGCGGTGCGGCTCCTGCCCCGCCGGCCGCAGCCTGCGGGGACAGCGGGACACGGCGTCCCCCGGCGCCGCTTTGGGTTGAATCGTCTCGTTTTTTGTCGTTTGACAACTTTTTGTACTTTTCCCCACAAGCCGTTTGCGCGGCTCAGCGGCAGCAGCACCGCGGCACCTGCCCCGCGCCCGCGGAGCTGCTCGGGCAGAGGCGGCTCCATCGCGGAGCTCCGCTCGGGGAAAGGGGGTGTCCCCCGGAGCCACCCCGGCCACCCCAAGCACCGAAGCCGGTGTGCGGGGCCCCGGCGGCACGGAGGAGGGATGTGCGCAGGAGCGCAGGGGCTGCGCTTCTGCCTCCCTGATGGGACTTCCTTCCTCTGCCTGGTTTTTCGACTTCATTTTCGATGTCAGGCAGCGCATTTCAACTCCTGCGCTTTAAAGAGCCGTAGTTGGCGACGCGCAGTGAATTCACAGGGGCAAGAAGTGCCAGAGCTCATCTCACGCCAGCATCTGCTGTAGTTGGCTGGTTAGGATCAATGTAAATAATAACAGTAAATAAGGAACCCTCAACTTTGATTTTCAGAACCCTCAACGCTGATTTGCACTTATTCCACACTAAAGCAGACAAGGCTTTCCTGAGATTCTCTCTCATCACTGTAGAATCTAGAGTCCTACCCTCCTGTTTTAAGGCTTACCGTACAGTTTTGCATCTCAAACCAAAATGCACACCTCTGCATTACACTGCACCTGGTGTCCCGTATTTGCGGAAAATGGGAGTACTGCAGGCAGAATGAGCCAAACTCGATTTATTTCTTGGTTATCCCAATGTGAGCAATTTCCCTAGGCCCCTTCATAGGCTGGTTTGTGTACAATGGGTCAGAGGGTGTGGGGCTCTTTTTATTTCTTTTACACAATATGAATGTTTGAAAAAATGAATTTGGGGTTGAATTTGCATATTCTGCTCTCAAGTCTAAAAAGAGCTACACATGCTTACACAGCAACAGCCTAATTATGTGGTAACACTTGGGGTTTTTTTCTTGTTATACAAGAGAACCCAAACAAAAGAAACCCACAAATATTTAAAACCCAAGTAAACTCAGTCAAACAGAATTTGTGTACGCAGGACTAAATTTAACCTTCTGGGAACACAAGAATGCAACAGGATCAAAGAGCCAAGTCACTCATTTCCTAGATTAAATAGGCCTCTTCATCCTCCATTGATCTCTGCTATGTCAATGCTTCTTGCTGTATCTTAGGGCACTTCACTTGGATAAACAACTTGGCTTCAAGAATCAGACAAGGAAAGCATTTGAATCAACTAAATCTAAACCGCTTGGTAAATGTCAGATTATTTCATATCTAGCCCATTGGCCTAACTCTTGTTGGCTTTGCCTACAGGGTTATAGTTAGCTGATTAACAGCCTAAACAGAGGGAAACTCTGCTGACCAGCAAGGCCTGAAGGTGCTTTGACAACAGGAGACTTCACATCCAAGTGCCACGCAAGAACCACCACCACCTGTCCTCCTCCGTGCAGAACAACTGCTAGGCTTCAACACAGGTCAATGCCCCGCAAAACCAGAACCTTGCTGCTGCGTTGAGAGATGACACAAGCAAGAACAAGTGATTCCTACAGCTCCCTTCCAATTCCAGTTCCTGAAGTTGCCTATACTACTGCTTCCTGCAGCTGAGCTCCCCGTCTTGACCATGATGAAAACAAATGGCCTGTCTTCTGGAGCCAAATTCAGTTGTTAATTCCCCCTTGTTCCTATGACTATTCAGGGAGGGAAAGATCAAATATATCTTTGTCATTCTGTTGGACACATTCTGCAACAATAAGGACCCCCACAGTACCTATAGGGATGCAGAAAGTACTGTTCTTCACCAAGAAGTAGAAAAGAGAATCACATAATTGTATTCTTACATGCACCTCATGACTGCTTTGATCTCCTTTATGGTCAGTCAATATTTATTAGCAGCAGCATCCACACTAAGGTGGACTTTCTCTAATCTTAGACTATTCAGAAGTTCCTATAGGAGCCACACTCTGGATGCATTTGCTCTATGAACATGCATTATTTAACCTGCAGGAGATGACAACTGATAGGAAAGCCAAGAAAAACCTCAAACACGCAGTAAGCACAGTTTGCTCTCTCAATTACTGTCACCATTATAAAGGCTCTTTCTGGTTTGTAGTCCCATGTTATTCCTCACGTTTCATCTTGCATTTACTACACTTAGCTTAGTAGGTGTAGCTCAGAGAAAAGCTTGTGGAAGGGGAAAAAGTACTCAGGGAAACTCATGAGCTGACCTTGGCAGCGGTTGGCTTCTATTTTCTCTACCCTATCCTGCAAGGTTTCCAGATGGGGCTTCCTTACTTCTGGTGGTTACAGGTAACACAAGCTGTTATACCATCCGCTCTGTTCTGGGACTTACAGATGACCCACATTGCTCCTATATGAATTATTCTAGAGATGCTATCATAACAGAAAGACTTTGATTTCCTAAAAGCAGCCTTCAGGTGAGGTGTTTGAAGAGAGTCACTGAAACAGTGGTGTGTGAGCAATTGTCACAACCCGCCCTCAAGTCTAAACTACATTGGCAAGTTAGGAAATGCACATCAATAGTGACCGAGCCCCTGGTGCTCAGTTCGCCCTTCTGGGTTTCCTTGACAGGAACACCCCATCACCCAAGCAAGATACAGGGAAGCTCCTGATCACTGCCGTCGATTCTGAAAGACACTACTGATTTAGGACCAGTTATGCTACATTGTTTTTTCTCAGGATATGCATCTGTGTATAATCAACCCTCTAAATCAGTGCTTGCACCAGTCTGAATGCGCATAGCTATCATGAGTGAAGTGAAAGCAGTTCTGGTACTCTGGTTTGTGCATGCATGTTGCTGGCATCTGTGTTGACTGAAGAGTACTGGTAAAACACACAAGTTCAACACTGTTCAGCAATTAATGCTCCAGAGTAGTCAGAAGAAAACATTAATACTCCATCCCTTGCAGGGGAGGCATCCTTATTAAAAGCAGCTACTAAAAAACATATTGCTGAGAAAACAAAATGTTCCAGATTTGTTAGCAACCCCTGTTTGGTTTCTTTCTTTTTCTGGCTCCTCAATACTGTGAGAAAGTATGACAGCAAAAAGTTGATGCTTGCAAAACCAGATAATGACATTACAGGAAAGAGAAAGGGAGAAAGGAGAGCCCTGTTACTGCGACACTGCTGATATGTTGAAGGAAGGACGATTCTTCACTTATACCAGAAAGCTACAGCCACAGAGCAGTTATTACACACGACAGCAAATGAGACAGAAAACACACAAAACTTTGTGTGAAAAGGTCAATGTGACAAAGCAGAGATGCTCAGATGGACATAGAAAGACAATGCCTGAACCATGGTGAATAAGTTTAAAAGGAAGTCCTGTTCCTTGTGCAACCAGTCACTTCCATTCATTCTCACCTTCATTCCTAAGTACAGGTGTGTGCCTGTACCTTAGCATTAATGTACCTTCTGCAAAATCAGTAGCCGAGCCCTTTATCCACAGTGGCACCAACCACTTGGCAGGGTAGGAAACAGCACCTCAGCTAGCACACCTGCAGACTCTTTAGGATTCCTCTGCATCTTGCTACAGATTCATGCTAGAGAGAATTCTTGTATAAGAGCATTATATTGCTTTTGCACAAGAACAGATAGATCAGCATTCTCCTTCTTACCCTAGGCAGAAAGCAACACGCACTATACGCAATACTGGACCAGCCAGTTTAAAGTGTAATTTTGAGGAACTACATTAAGACGTCTTTGAGAGCTTCCAAACACTGAGTGCACACCTTCAAGCAAGGCTCTCAGATAAGCTCCAGCATTTTGAGCCATTGATTATTTACAGACACATTCCAGACCTTTCAGCCATCACACTCCCCCCCCCAAAAAAAAAGAGACATGATGGCCAAAATGTTGGGAATGTACCTGTAAATATTAGAAGGCTTAAAATTACTGAGCTTATCTTTTAGCCTTTTTCAAAATGACATACTAAGGATGTCTTAGGCCTATCCCAAGGACTGGTGGTAAACTAAAGGAAAAAGTGTTGCAATAGAACCCATGTAGAGAGAAAACAGATAAGTAAATAGAAACACTCCTGACATGATGCTGGAAACTATAGCTTTAAAATGTTGTGAGAGCTCAACCAAGAAACCAAGGAGCAAACAGATGCAAACCAGCTTGTTAAATGAAACCTTTTGTTTCTGGTTTTCCCCTTGACCGTCAATAACTTAGAATTTAGAAATACAATATTTTTCACAGTTACTTTTTTGTTGTATTGGCCTGTGGAGAGTAAAGGCTGAACACATCTGTTAAGCAGGAACCTGATTCATCATCTAGAATGCAAACAACTGCCCATCAGCCAGGACAACCACTCAGAAGCTTAAAGACTTAGGGCACCATGTGAGACTCCAGTGTACTTAAAACACTACTGGAGAGGGATGAGCTTAATCTAGGAATACAGTCTACTACTGTATGCTTTTTTTGGTATATAGTGTATATATATATATATATATATATATATATATATATATATATATATATATATATAGTCCAATGTAATGAAAATGAAGCATGGAACAGATATAGCCCTTCTGCAATGTTTCTGGAAGGTAGGCACCGTATAGATACCATTACTTATTACTTCCCAATTCTACTTTAACCTGTTTACTTCACGCTCAATGTTACCCACACTATCTGTCAATGCTAGCATCAGGCAGAAGAGGCCTGCAGCCTCTTCTTGCTCCCTGACAGTAGCTCTGAGAAGGAAACATGGACACAAGATCATCGGGGTGTGTTTTACTCAAGGCCAGCAAAAACATCAATAACATTTAGGAGATGGGAAGGGAAATTGTTCCTCTGGGTGGATTGTAAAAGCCAGGTTTTGTAGCAATGTTTTTAATACTGATTACTTCCTGTCCCCAAAGAAACAGTTATCACAGAGGAAGAAGACAAGGAATATGAACATGAGCACAAACACTGTGTGCCAGATGCATGTCCAGAGATGAGAAGCTGTGATTGAAGATTATTGCAATACTGAAACTGATACCAATTCCTAGTAGTTAACAGTCACTCAACAAATATTTATTCAGAGACAGCATAACATGCCCACTGCAGAACTTTAAGTAGAGCCAAGAGATTGTTTTTTATGTGTGTGTACATACACATATATAATTATATAAAATATATTATAATATATATAATATATAATATATAGCTATAAAATATTATAAAATATATATTTTTGTACACATAAAAAGCATGTGTATATGTTTTTTATATATATGTGTGCAAAAGGAACCTTCACACCACAGGAAACGCAGCTCTGAAATCTTTTAATCTCTGGCAGTTACTCTAGATGGTTTGCATGGCACATGGATGATGCTCAAGCATACAATCACTTTCTGTATAGCAGTAAAATTCCCAAGGAAAATCAGGTTGGAATGAAACTGAAGCAATGAGCTCTCTTCTTAATGCCAGCTTCTGTTTTTATTCACCAAAGTCTAGTCTGTTTTTATTCACCAAAGACTAATTTACTTTAATGAAGACCTTTGAAAAGTGTTTAAAACAGTTGTTCATAAATTACTGCTATTTAACAAGGCCACTGAATATTAACCCTGCAGACACTTGTCACTTTAAGTGACAAATCATTGTAAAACTGCAAAAAGAAATCCCACTTCTTCAGGCGCTGCAATACTAAATGCCAAATCCCTGCCAAAACAAAACAAAAAAACCTTTTCTGGAAGCAGAAAACTGCCATAAAAAGATCAATTCCCTACCACTGCATCCTTTGGAAGGATAACACGGTATTGTTCTCAGACATTTGGAACTTTTTCTTTGGTCCTAAAGAAAGGCTAGTTTCTTAGTGGAGGAGGTTCTTGGTAATAGAAATCCCAGCCCAAAGGTACTGCTGTACAACTCCCAGATGTATCCTGGGTACTCTAAAACCTTAACTGACCCGAGGCCATCACTGCACAGTGGATGACCATAACCAAGTCTCCCCTAGCTCTAAGTCACTGATGAAAACATAACTTCCATGAGGATGTGACCTGGAGCAAGAGTGTAACTCAAGTTTGGAGACATCTGGGACAGCCTCCACCTACCTTGCACACCCCCACTGCCCACACAGCCAAACTGCTCACGAGTTGCCTCAACAGCCATGAGATTACAGCAACCTGACTGTTTAAAATGCTGGTCAAGTTTGCCTTTTTCCCCTTTGCCCTGAAATTTGTTCTATTCTGGAGAACCGCTCCAGGCATGGGGCCTGACATTTGTTTCTCAAGTAAATCTGCTCCTGGAAATATTTATAGGTTCTTAAGGAGAGATAACATAAGAAACTGGTAACAGGGCAAGTGATTCGCATACAGACAAGGAGTTGGAGAGTTGTCCCCATTTATCCCCAAAGCCATCTCTGTGCTTTGTGTTTTTCTTCCAAGTCTATGTGCTGAATGCTATGCGTGAGGCACCTGTTATCAATAATGACCATGGCTGTGCGTACTATGGGACATTCCTCTTCATTACACTGTAATATGTAAGTTATGCTAACATGTGCCATTTCTACCGAGAAAGAAAAGAATGAGATTAAGGGAAAACTGCAAGTATATCCCAAGTCATTTATTTCTGTGGGGAAATATATTTAATTGCATTGCAAGTTGCTTTGGTAAAGGAATGCTTTAACATTCTCCAAACCCTTAACCCTTTGGTTTCAGCAGTCATTAGAATTAAACCAAGAACCACCATTACACCTTGCTGCAAGTTAGCATTAATGATGAACCCAAGATGATTAAATTTAGTAGTGAGTTTGGTCACAGCACATACATTCAAATAAGAGTTTATCATCCTATTTTTGCATACTCAAAATTAACACTAAGCAGCAGCACCACTCACAAGGTTATGTACTCATAAAAGCCAAAGATGGGAATCACATGAATACCCTTATGTAGTCACTGATTCCAGGTTACTCTTCATTTACATTGCTACAGATGCCTGCAGTCGGATTTCAGATACCTGAAAATCCCATTCAAAATCTGAGACACTATTATACAGGTTTTCTTTCTTTCTTTACCAGTGACAAAGCAACTGGTTCAGAGATTCACACTGCCTTTCAAAAGTCTTTCAAAAAGCGCTAAAACCTCTGAATCTCCATCACCAGTAAGTTTATCAGAGCTCTACATCCACCCTCTGCTTCAGAGCAGTTGCAACAAAAGCGTTTGCTCAAGCTATGGGAGTTGTTGACTTACTGATTTTATACATGTCCTGCAGACGAGGTAAGTGCAGCAGCCCAAGGAAAGAGCAACGTTTGGAACTATTTTTCTCTTCAGACAGCAAGGCTTTGGGAACATAGGCAAAACCTCCAATTACATTTTTCAAATAGTGGAGCATGTTAGGCCAGTAGGGCCCAAGATCTTGGCCAGCCTGACAGGCTCAGCAGGTTTTCTGCCTGAATTGTGTCACCAACTCCAAGACGAGTACAGCAGAGTCCCAGACATGCCTTGCATCAGAAATGAACAACGAGCAACACGTGAACAGCACTCTCAAGTTTTCAAAGGCACAGATGGAAGTTTTGCTGCGAGAGTCCTACAGAACATCCATGTAAATCATGAAACTGAAAACAGGACCTCCTGCTTCTCAACAATTAGCCAACATTAATGGCACATGGATCAGTCAGTTTAAGACGTTTCCCACCATCTGCACAAGTTGCTTTCATTCTGCTGTATGATCACTGGTGGGATTTTTCCAAAATGTCCACTTGACACCAGTTTTTAATAAAACCAGCAAGATTTTGAAATCACGGCATCTAACTCTTGTTATCACAACAATTCAGCTCAAAACCACCTTGGATATCAAAGCTTTTCCCTAAGCCTACATGGTTCCAAACACTGATTGCGCAGAGCTTCTTCTGGTTACGCAGATGCATGCTTCATTGAAAGTCATTCAAGCAGCGTCACATAGTGCATCTGAGCCTCAGAAAAACATCAGAAAACATGCACATCCCTCACTGTCAGAAAAATAAAAGGACATTAACAATTTGTAGCAAGGTCCAAAGGCAAGGTAACAGCCAGGAATCAACGTCCTAGTTAATTAAACCATGATTTGGTCTGAACACATTAAAGAACTTAAGTTTTAAGTCCTTTGGTGACTGGATACTCACTATTTGGCTTAACACAGAGTGCTGGCATATTTCCATAGTTACAGGCACAAAAATGACTTCAGCAGAGTTCTTTAACAAACCGAATTAACTTAGTGTTCACATTATTACCACCACTTTGACTTTGTATCTAGATCCATATTTTAGGTAGTTTTCATTTCTCTGTTTATGTTCTGTAGCTTTGTCTCCTAAAAATGTTCCGGAAGGGAAGATGCTTGTGAAGAAATGCTTTTTGATGGAAACAGTAATTTTTGCAGTCTGAGTGTATGCAACTTCAAAAGAATCTTGTGTTTAAATTAAAAGCTAGTTCTTATTAAAAATGCTGAATACTTTTCAGAGTCATTTTTACCCCAAAATGCCCAATATCCCTGCCACACAACCTAAAATAATGAAAACGGAAAGACAAGCCTGAACTATCTATTCTGTCAGGCAACTTTGCATTCTTTTCCAGTAAAACCTGGCAAACAAATGAGAGAATCTCCCAAGAGATGAATAAATAAGTAATTTATGTCGAAACTTTTACATTTCTTTAATAAATAACAGACAGATTATGAAGTATTGAGATGAAAGTACTGGAAAGTGCTGGAAGCTGTGCTGCTCCGCTTCTGGCATGAAGCATGGAGTGTTACTGGCAAGTACCAGAATCAAAGCGGGGTTGGTAAGTACTGAGCTGAGGAGTTAGCATGTGTTCTCCTCTTGCATTTATGTGGGATAACTTCTCACTTTCTAGCTGAGATTTTCAGTCAGTAAATAATATGGATTGTTAGTTCCCATTAGCTGCTACGAGGGCTGTGAAATACCCCTTTTGTGATATGGAAACTTCAGCCACAGAGATGATGATGGGGGGAAAGAAAAAAAGAGAGAGGACCACAAAGTACTGTTGTCATTTATCAAAATAATCCTTGCCTTGTAAATGGGTTTTGGGTTATTTTTCTCTTTGAATTTCTCTTTTTTGCAAAGTTCTTTTTAATCTCCATGCTTTAGAAGATGTCCATAAAAGTATCCTTTGAAAGAGGGAGTTCTGTCATTCTGGGGAGTCTCTAACATGTTTTTCCTGTTACTCCAGAAGAGACAAGTAGGATTTTCAACAGCTTGAGGTTGTACCTAAGCTGTGAAGAAGCAAAGCACTCTTCAGTGGAATATAAAGGCTCCCATGTTCGTCTGCCATCCGACTCTGTCAGTGTTGTTTCCTAACTAGTTTTTGTCCTACAGGAGTCTGCTGATGAAATGCCAGATCCTTACTGTCCTTTAAATCCTCACCCCCCTTTCCATCTTCTCCAACAGACCTATCCCAGACTCCCCCTTTGTGGCTCTTTCCCCAGGTCACTCCATCTCTTTCTCAAACTGACAGATCACCTTCACTCAAAATGCTCCATTTAAAGACTCATTAAATACTGTTGTCATAAAGCCATAGATAAAAGCCAATAAAACAGCATATCACAGAGAAGCTTATTGGTATCTTTTAGATAATTCTTGGCAAGAACCCATCACAACTCTTGATAGTCTCATGTTTTATCCTCCCAGTTGAAAACCTACACTAAATGTGAAACAGCCTGAATTTCTACTGCATATAAAATGTGATAGGCATTTCACAATCAATAAGAAGTTATTTCAACTTCATTCCCCTTTGCTTTATCTTCCATCTTGCTTCTTGACTCCTTAGGCAAGTTTTTCTTCCCTGTGTCCTTCTACAAATGGTTTTCTGCTCTTTTAATTATTCCTAGATAGATCTCCTGAAATTTCTATACTGGAATAACTGGAAAGCACCATAAAAGTATCTCCCCTGTAAAACACAAGGCAAGAATAGTTTTGCTTTGTGACACTGGCTGGAATTCTTCAGTTCATAAATTTAAGGATCACATTAGTATTTCGAGTTACAAACATACGAGATATTGAGGTTCAGTAACTTATCCAGCCAAGGGTCACTAAACTGCAGTTTAATGCACTGCACTCCAGGACTGCTGCACCTGGCAAACATAGACCCCATTTTTACTTCACTGTGTAACTACATAGCAAGCCCAGGCTTGGCAGTGTCCAGCTTTCTGAGCACATCCACCACTTTCCTTCAGGTGCTGCGAGTCTCCATCACCTCATGCTTCCTCAGCCTTTGCACAGGCTTGTTGGCTAGTTTTTCGTTACTCTACTATGAACAATTTATGTGTTAAAAGTAATCAGAGTTGGGTGAAGAACTAAGCTTTGCCAAACCTTTCTATAAACGCTCCCTGTCCCTATCACTGGTACATTTCGAGACCTGTCAGTCATGTAGCTGCAATACATTCAACATCCAGTTTTAATACTCAGTATCTTCTGCTAAGTCAACTCACTCTAGTTTCTAATTTAAACAGTATATGACAGCAACTGAAATGTTCTACAGGAAGCAGAACCCATTACTGAAATAGACTTTGGTTTGTGGTGTGTATTTACACCACAGCACTATTGTGTGTTACATATTAATTGTTCCATTATCTTCCCCAGAATACAACTATAATTCTTCTAAAACTGCTGCTAAAACATCAAGTTTTGGGTCAAATCTCTTTATCTTTTCCATGATTTCAAATAGCTATTTGTGGAAGAAATCAGTATCCAAGACACCCATTCAGCCAACTCTTAAAATTCTAAGATGCAAGTCATTTCAGCCTGTCTATATGCAAGTCAAAAGACTTCTCTTCACTACCCTCTTTTGTTATGAGTGTTACGGAAACACTTTTCATTTCATCTTGCGATTTCTGTGTCACTGGGCTTCTCTCAAATGCAGAATGCAAATATAAATGCTCAGCCTTTTAGTGTTACTGCCTGTTCTTCTGGGTTTACATTTAAGTGAACTAATAGCATTTTCTTATTCATATTTTTAAATCCTTTTCCACATAAGCACTACCAATTATTAGCTCTACCAATGGCCCTACCATTTTAATTTCCTTTTATTGCAAGTTCTTTATCACTGATTGCCTGATCTGCATCAGTTATTAGTTTTCCCTACATGGGCAGCTTCTTTACTGCAGCTACCTGCAGTAGCTTTTTGAACAACACTTCCTTGAGTGTTCATCAGGAGTGATGACTTCAAGTTATGAATCAGCCAACTGATCCGATGCCAAGGAGACCAAAGTGTTTACCACCATCACGCATCAGCATTTGCCAGAAGCCAGCTGTGAGCAGGCTGCTGTTACAGTGACGAGGATTACATATCCTTTAAGTTAGAGACAGAATCAGTAAAATGCTTAAGTAAACCACTCTCACCGTAGTTTGTCATAGCATACTTCAAGATTGACCTAAAGTAAACTCAGGCAAATGGTTATCTTTGAGAGCTGACTGGGAATGGTTGCTGTACCAAAAAGCAGGGAAAGACAACCTCTGTGGCTACTTCTAAGAAGAGGGGTGTGATGGGGGCGTAAGAAAGAGAGGAGATGTCAGACTTAACTACCTATAAAGAATATTTGGTAGATACTTAAACTAATTTGCTGTGGAAGGCAATGAAGAGAGTAACAGCAGTTTCTTTGGAACTATCAATAACAAATCTTGCCCAACCCTCTTAATTTTCATCAGTCCAACGAGAAGCAGCTAAGAGGAACTGGGGCTCTTTAGTCTGGAGAAAAGGAGGCTCACTCTATACAGCTACCTGAAAGGAGGTCACAGCGAGGTGGGGGGTCAGTCTCTTCTCAAAGTAAAAGCAGTGAGACGAGAGGAAATGGCCTCAAGTGGCACATGAGGAGGTTTAGACTGGATATTAGGAAAAAGTTCTCCACCAAAAGGGTTGTCAAGCACTGGAACAGGCTGCCCAGGGCAGTGGTTGAGTCACCATCCCTGGAGCTATTTAAAAGATGCGTAAATGTGGTGCTTAGGGACATGGTTTAGTGGCGGACTTGGCAGAGCTGGGTTAACAGTTGGAGTCTATTATCTTAAATGTCTTTTTCCAGCCTAAATGACTCAATGAGAATTAAATTATACAGACTTAGATTTTAGTGAAAACTAAAGGAAAAGTGAGCTATAACTGGACATTCAAACACTTCTTGGAAAAGATGTGCAAATATCTGATGAGGGGAGATATACAACTGGAAGATGGTTTCTTGAGGTGCTGACTTGGGTCTTTCATTTTGGTTGGTTGTTCCCCCCCCCCCCCCCCCAGTTGACATAGGAAGGCCAGATTCAGCAGTGTGAAACTGGCAAAGGTGTATAGAGCACCACTCACAAACTTGTGCAAATGAAATAGAGTTAAAACATAATCAACAAGCTATTTTTATTTCCCTTCCACTAATCTTACCACAAAGGAGGTATTACAGACCCAATATTTTTACAGATGCATCATCTCTTCTCTCCTCCCTTGTGGTAGGTACCCATTTTCTGGGTTTGAAAACTTTTCCTGTAGTGTTTATAAATTGTTATCCTATTTCTGAGCTTGCAACACATAATGGTCATAGACTAGCCTTCCATAGTATGTTGGCATAATTTGTATTGTCCTGTGCAGACAAGATACCAGGTTTTCCAGACCCTTAAACACCAGTGATCTGATGTACATAGCAGGCACAAACTGGTACCATAGCACATTACTGGGTTTTTTTGAATAAAGGTGATCAATACACAAGTTTCATCACAAATCAGTGATGAATCAATCACACAAAAAGTGCTCACACCAAGAAGAATGTGCTCAGTCACTGGAGGAGTAACAGCCTAAATAGCTGTGCAGGAAAAGGATTTAGGGAAAAATCTAAATAGCTTAGATAAGTCACTTCTTATGTTTTCAGAAAGATTTTATGACATCCACATGCAGTAACAGATCAGTTTTGTTGAGTCAGGAAGTCTCTTTCAGTCTATGCCCCCATGAAGTCAAGAATGTTGAAATGGGTTACTTGTATCATCAATTTCATTACCATTGATAAGTCACTTTTAAAGCAGAACTTACATGAAAATCTCAACTTTTGTTTAAAAGGGTTTCTAAACCTCATAGTTTCAAAGGCAAACTTGAAAAGATGAGGCAAGCAAAACCTCAGGAATCTGAAAATAAACAGTGGAGAGAAAACAAACACCCCCCCACACACACAACCCAAGCAATAGAAAAACAAGAAGACAGCTCTGATACATTGCAGGGCAACTGAATCAGTTATGGATCTGGACACAAACCTTCCCAATACAACTAGCAACATCAACCTACCTTGTTTTTTCTGAAAGCATGTAAATATATTAAAAGAAACCTTTTTCCTTACTACTCTCAAGCAGCAACTCACAAGCAGAACTTCTTGGCCTGTGCACCTATTCATATAATGTAAATATTCAGCTTATTTTTACTACATGAAATGCACAATTGCATGGAGACAGTGTTAAGAGGTTTCTGAGGCACTTCACTGATATTGGAACAGGAGAAGAAGAGCTATACTCTCTCACACATTTCTAAGCGTGTTGAAACGGGTACTTGACAGCTTATGACTTCTGTCTCAGTGAGCTGCATGGTGGAAGAGAGACTGACAGGAACAAGAGGATCTGTCAGTGTTGTGTGCCACTGTACCAAGTAATGTGGTTACATGTGTGTTGGAGAGAGCAAGAAGGTAAATTTCAGCGCACACTCAAGCTTTTGGAAGCATTCAGTACTTCACAAGACTAAGAGAAGGGTATGGGCAAGACCTTTTGATTTTTCTCAGGTGGTACAATAAGGTTCTCCACCTTTTAGCATAGGTGAAGAAAGCTAGAAATGACTTTAGCATTAGGTTACCTTGTGTAGTTAGGGCAGTTCACAACCAACCAAGTCAAAATTGCTTGGCAAGCTTTGCCAGGGGCGTCAATCAGATGCCTTTATACTTTATTGCTTATTCTTCCTTAGAATGCAATAATAAAAACTCTAGTTTCCAAGGGAAGCTGCATATGTCAATGGACTGCTATACTTGTCCTGATACCAGTACCACCGAAGGGACTTTGCCTTCTGGTGAGAAGGTCAGCCTTTGAGACTTCACAACTGGCTGCAGAGTGCCTTTGCCACAAACCTCCCAATTCTGAAGTTCTACCTATGAGTAATGCCATAACCAACCACCGCAATGGCTAGCAGCCAAGACGATAGATGTCTCTGTCACCATAATGTGCCATATTCTGGTTTGCAGACAGGCTATTATTCCTTTTCTTTCAAAGTCAATATACCTTGGTGCTCTATGTTATTGCTGTCTCCATAGTAAACATTCCTATTCTCAAATATAAAAGGTTTGAAATCCAGGAAGCAAGAATTCCATACCATTTTGCCAGGAAAACTGCATTAAACCTTTGATGTAAATAACTGCAGACTCAGACTCCACCTGGTCCTGGATGCACAAGGAGCAGAGCCAGGGGAGGGAGGAAGCCACTACAGCTGGGCTGAGAGAGTTCAAGGGAAGAAAAGGCAGCAGTTGTGCTCCATTGAAATGCAGATTGCCTGCCAAATTCTCCAACTGCACTGCACCAGGAAGTATTTTTTAATCAGTGAAAAAAAGGGGGAATTGGGGGAGGGAAAATGTGGTTCTATCTATTAATTGGCATTTTCCTAGAAGCACTGATTGTCTCTAAAGATATTGTTTTTAATGTTCTTTCAGTAGTAAAAAAATAAAACAAGGAGGAGCTTAACACAGCTGTCTCATGGAAGGTTATCTCTTGTTTACAGTACATCTTGATACTGTCTTTTAAGTACTGAAACAGAAACCAACAGGCATCTGAATACATGTTACCACAGTTTGCAGAAACGATGAATTATTAACTATTTCCTGACATCTTTTACACTATGGTAGTTTGCTTTAGGTTGCACATCTGTCACATCCTCCCATCCAACATATGGGGAAAAATGTATTTAAACAGTTATTCATGCTTACATGTGGTCAATATATTTGACATTAAGATACAACAGGTCAAATCTTTAGAAAAACTGTATCCTTTACTCTGCCTGAGGACCTGGCCCTCAGTCTATGCAACATGTCTTACAGTCCTCACCTTCTAAAACTATTCTCTTCACCATTCTATCACTTAAAATGAAATCATATTTATCTATCTATCTATATATATATATAAAACTTCATTTAGAAGTTAAACCAAACCAGAAAAACACCATTTAAACTGACACTCTTTCACAACAATCCCTTGTTATTTTGACTTGTCTAATTTAGGATTATATTGAAGTTTGTTTCTTTACATTATCACCCAGTTAGCATGGGAACAGTGAGGGAGCACAAGCTTTAACCATTTTTCAAGCTAAAATAATAGGTAAGAAGATTCTTGTTGACCCCAGTGGTATTAGATCAAATCTAAATACTAAGGCACTGCACAGAAATCCTGATCTTTCATCTTTTCAAAATGCAAATGTCTAAAGCACTGTTAGCACCAAGTTACACAAAGATGCTTCAAGCAGAGAAGTATCATGATCAGTATAGTTTACCCCAGGGCTGGGGGTATTTCAACTGAAGGTCATGGAAAAGAGATGCTAAAATGGAGTACTTCTCTGGATCGAGGCCTATACAGGTATAGGAGTCCCTCAGCTGCTCACATCCCTGCATTGTGCGTACACCATCTGTACACACAGATGCTTAGAAACAGAGGCGCCTCTCTCTCTTAAAAGAGTTAGTTAAAGCCTCATTACTACCAGTTGTCATTGATATTGATTAACTCCAAGAGCACCAGAATAGGAGAGTATTTACAACTATGATGATGCTGTGGGAAGTTTTTGGTCGGTGTTGTTTTGTTTTGGTTGGATTTTGTGTGGTTTTGGTTTTTTAACCATCTAAATACATGGCAAAGAATAAAAAGACAGCCCAGCAAAAACCCAGCCCCTAATCTTGTTGCCTTCTGTGCCATGGATCCTTTCTCCAGAGAACAAGGTTTTATTTACTTTATCCTCAGGCCTCAAAGCATGGAGAAGATTATCCTTAACACAACCACATTGGTCAAAGGAACGTCCTTTAAGGGCACTTGCCAACGGCAGATCAGAAGACCCAAGAAATCTAAGAGGCTTTTTAATTATTATTAATTTTTTAAACATTAATGTATTTATGACATTTAGTTATTCATCAACAGTTAAAGAGACAGACTATCAGGCAGCAGAGCAAGAAGCCTGGTGCAAGGCTGTTGGAAGAATAAGTGTGATAGTTCTGATGTGGAACAACCAATATGCGTATGGCTAGATAAGAGTATATGGCTGCTGTTAATCATTTGCTATACGCTACTACACAAGGCTGTTTCTTTCATGTAAGGGTTTCTCAGCAGTAAGAAGTTTCTTTTCCTCTCTGGATGTTGCATACAGAAGAAACAAGAGAGCTAGGAACATGTACATCTGAATGTGCAAGGCATAAATGTTGGTCAGAGGTCTGCTCATCCAAACACCACTCACATTTCTTAGCAAAACGGGCCCTTCCACAGGGCTCTTTACTAGCAAAGCAAACCAGCTCACTTCACGGCACTTTTAAGACGGAACAACATGCTTTACAGGAGGCCCCAAATCTTAATCCAGCATGGTGAGTTTGCCACTCTCTGAGCAGCACATGTGCTCCATCAGCAGAGCCCCATTAGCACAAGTGGCCATCAGGCCAGTTAGGCTGTGGCCGGCAGCTATAGAGGAGGGTCATCCAGAACCAAGAGCCAAGCCCTTTGCATTCCTGTGATGTGGTCTGTATTTACTTTTGGCCAGATCATTAGCCAGAGACATGAGGAGATAATACCTCCTTTATCCCTTTAGGTGCAGAGCAAGTAAGACAGAATATTAGGGGCATTTAGGGTAAAGAAGATTACGTTTTGTGTAGACCTATTTCTTGTTTTCACAGGAAGATTCAGGGTCACCTGCAACCAGGAACTAGTGTGTCTGCATCAGCATATGTAGCTATTAAGTTGAGCTGCTAGTTAAGTTAGGTTTACAGGCAACTATTTCATGTTATAACAGCAGAAAGAAAACAAAAAGGAGATACTGAATTTGGAAAGCCCAGCTCGCTTAGCTCTGCAATGTGAAGGACGTGCTCCTTCATAAGTACATCAGTAAATCCTATAACAATTCCAGCCTGAACACAGGTGTGCCTTTCAGTGCTTCCATTTGGCTGGATCTTTTCTTTCCCACTCATTTGTATAAAGATTTTGGTCATTCCTTAAGCAAACTGAAGTAGTGCTAAGAAATCACCTGCTTACTTTTTCCAGCGACAAAGAAGCGTCACTCCCTGTCCTCTTATCCCTCTGGCTTTAAGAAAAGTCTCACACTGATACATGACAGTCATTTAAAAGGAAACGCTTTCAGGCAAAGAGAAAACAGTAATTTTAAGAGAGCAAGACAAAGCAGCATATTCAGCTCGCTCTCCATCAGGACCTAACTTAGAGCTGTGGGTGTGGTAGGTACTTACAATATTTAACCATGTAAGTAACAGCCCTTGCATCTTTAGATCTTAGATTCCTTGTCAGATAACACTTGCAGATTCAACTACCAGTGCTTGGAATGTTTCATGTCCAAGTGACAGATCCTTAGGCAGGCCAACAGTTTCCTTTTCTGCTAGAACAACACACTGAAGACTCAGCTGGAGTGAAAATCTTCACTCCCTTTAGAATAACAGCCTTAAAGCTTTCCTTGCACACTACTGTGCGAGAGGGTGTATTTGTTGGGAGGTGGGACATGAAGCTATCTACATTTAACAAAGGCATTTCAAACTTTAAGAAGTGTACGCCATGGGCACTTTTAAGACAAACATGGAAGCTGGCTGGTAGGATGAACCACTGGGAAGGATTAGGAGGTTATTAATTTTAAAGGAAACTGGTAAAATAAAAATCATTGCAAGGTAAAAATGGAGGAGCTGAGGTTCCAGCAGCAATTATCATCGCTGCTGTTGTTTTCAAAACCCTTTTCCTGAAAAACTTATCATACCGACAGCTTCCTGGGCAATCCCCCAAAGCCTCTGGGCCTTCAGATTTGCAGCGAGCAGGTGGATCGCTGCCAAGTTACAGGATCGAGAATTAACCATCAAATTGTGAACATGCCCAGACTGTGCAACCGCACCATCATCTAACAGTGACCTTTATCCTTTCTTGCACCCTTCCCGCTCCACCCTTTATTAGGGCCTCACCCATTAGGGCTGTGGCCTCTTCAAGGATGGATCATCTCTTTACACACTTTTTTCCCTGCAGGATGCTCAAGCACTTCCTAGAAACACAAGAGAACTCCCAGGGAGGTCAGCGAAGTGGGATGCAGTCATTACGCAGCAGACTCACGTGCTTCAGCACTTGCCAAGTATGTACCATAGAATCAAACACACTTGCTGCTGTATTAACATTGTTCTCCAGCTGTATGTTTTGCATGGGTTGACTCTGCAGTTTCCAGACACACAGCTTTAGCCTTGCACTGCCCTAGACTCGATTCTGTGCATAACCCATTTGCAGTAATAATACTTCAATATTTCAAAGGGCAGAACTGGGACTGCAAGTTGTAATTTGAGTTCCTCGAGTACACAGCATATAACATTATTATTGTACAAAGTATGTGTACAATTACATTATCCCATAATATTAGTAATGATTGGTTTGGGTTCTTTTATTTTTTTTTGGGGGGGGGGGGGGGTGTTGGTGTTGTTTTGCTTTTTAGACGTATGCCAGAAATTCCTTTCAAGTTGCCTTTTTTTAAATGGACTTTTATAAATCTGACCTGATAAACTGATTCTCTCAGGACAGTTACTGGTAATTTTGGAAAAAGAAACTGAACGCTAAAGAACTTAGAGTTGAACATCATTTAAAAAGCCTCCACCCTCTTATATCTCCCCAAAAGAGCTTTTGCAATGCTTCATAGCGCTTTAGGAGAGCTGCATGCACAGCACAGGAAAGCACCAGATCAAGCTGCTGTGAACCAAAAGCTCTTCCTCCTGGCCTCTCACTCCACTTACAAGAGTTGTCCAAAGCATTAAGGCTTTGCTGCAGGAAAAATACTGCAGCTCCAGGAGGACAGATGGGCCGATGCAACCGTTCATCACAGGTGATGATTTTTTCCACCATCTGGCTTCCCATACCTATTCATGTCCTACATTGTGGCAAGCCTGATGCTCATTATGAACTATTCTTACATATAATAAACTATATTATAGTATATTATAGTTTATAATATTTATAGTATATATTACACTGTAACTGTTCTAACATGACTATTCTTATCAGCCACTGTAGCTCATAAACCTAGGAGGAAACTAATCCAGAAAAGAATAAATAAAGCAGTACATAATTTTGTGCTGGTATTAAGACTGAATCATCTTAAAAAAGAGGCCAAGCACCCTGCAGATGATGCAAGGACTTAGACTTCTTCCCCTTGGTGGTGAAACAACTCATGCATCTGCTTGTTCCTCCTGTCCTCTCACCTACCTGAGTAAAGGCACTCAAGGACTCCAGCTTGATCACTCCTAGGGCAGGGAGTTATTTTAGGATTAAGACTAAAACCAAACAACAGGCTAGTGATTCCAGCTGTGTGACAAGAGCAACACCAGAAGTTCCTGATGTTTGAAAGTATGCATCTGCAGCTGCCTCCTCCACAGAAGGAGAAACACAAACAGCCTCCTCTACAGTGGAATGCTGGGGGGGTGGTGGAAATCACTGCTTCTCTTAATTTTCTGAAGATCTTGGCTTTTGAGCTCCCTGGGATAGCTCAGGAAATGTGGGTTTCCTCATCCAAACCAGCCAATCTTGTAAATTGGTACTGTGGAAACCAGCAGCGGGTGTGGTTAGCTCATAAAACCACTGGAGAAATAAGCTGCAGAGACTCTCTAGCAATGCAATCAGTGTTAGGGCATGGGAGCAGCCACAGGCACCGCGCTGAATTCCCTTGTCTCCGAGGGGAAAGCTATACCATGCCTGTTCTCAATCTACATTACCTTACACAAACTACAAGCTGGTCCCATACCAGCCAGCTGCTTTTCTACCAGTTGCGTGGAATTGCTGGCACATGGGGCCACCAGCTCCATGCTCTGCCTGATGCCTCTCCCAGAACAGGCAAAGGAGCAAAAAGTGTGCTTGAAGAGATGTTGCATCTCAAACTGCATGAACAGTGCAAGAGAAACAGCCATATAAAAGTGCACAGTGCTATTCTATCAGACATACTGGTGTAGAAAAGGTGTTTTCTTGTGCATAAACCCTGGGACTGAAAAAGTAGAAGGCTGACAATAAGTTTTTGAAATTCAAAGTAAGATTAAGAAAAGTGGTTCTACCACAGGAAATCGGCATCTTTATGCAGTACAACGAGCATTTTGGGAGTTTCCTACATGCAATCATCTGCTAATGGCTGGTATAGGTGAGCTGCCTCTAAGCCTACAAAAGAGTCTTGAGAAAGCTGGCTGCTGCATTACTGATACCTCAGTGCACTACAATTGACAGGCAGTAGTGCAGCATATGGTGCCTTCCACCATCACCTGCAAGTTCATTGGCTGTCTTCATGGTTTTATACTGCATTCTCTCCTGGTCCTAAAGTGTTTTCCAGCTTGGACACTCTTTTTATGAAATAGATTCTAGCAAGTATCTGTGTATGTGCTTCTATGCACTGAGAGCAGAGTAGGTCAATAAATTAAGGTACTCTATCACAGCAAGTAAAATGTAAGTTTACCAAAACCACAGTAAACAAGGTCACTTTTAGCTACTTGACAGCGAAATTCACTGTAATTCCCCTTTAACATTGCGGCGATTGCATACTTTGCTTTAAATGCTGGTGTCACATACCTGAGATTAGGGAGGTATTCAGCCAGATTGCTGAAATTGAAGAGCACAGACCAGTTTGTCAATAGTTGTATAATTATTCCAGTTTAACAGGAATAGTAAGACTTCACCGAGTTCAGTTTGAGCAGAAGAAAGAAACCAAGTAACAGGACTCCCATAAGAATATGCATAGACATTATGAACTTTGAGCCAGTGTAAATCTATGAAGATCAAGTTCTTTAATGGGCACGTATGCTGCACAATACTGTCTAAGGATCTGACTTTAAGAAAGCCAATGATCTTATTTAGCTATAGCATATATGAAGAAGTAGGGTTTCAGTACTTCATCTGCTTCAACTTCTGAGGGGTTATTTTATTAAATGCTGTCTTTGGGATCACTGGCTACCTCATGATATACTTCCAAGAAAAGGATGAAGTTAAGAAAGATCAAACTTAGTATTTTTTAAGTTATGTTGAAAATGGGCTTGAATGGTATCTTTATCATCCTCCACAGATTACATGACCAACAGAAGACAGCCAAAATTGGGTTAGGAATAAGTTAAATGGAATAAAATCTGGGAAAACATCAACTATACGTTCTATACTTAGAATGCAAATAATCTGACAAATGGTAGTTAAAACACAGTAACACGGAAGTATGAAATTCAGAGCCAGATCTGTTCCTTTTGCACTGCAAAGTCTCATCATTTGTACCAGTTTCCAGCTAGAACCAATCTGGCCTTTGCAGTGAGAGCAGGCACCCAACAAGTTCAGTCTTTAGAAGGCTTGAATCAGAGAGAACAAAATGTCACTGGCCTTGCAAAGAAATGCAATCTAGCAGGATTGAAATCTGAACTTCAGAAGGATGTAAACAACTGTGAGGGACTGTGGAGAACAGTTTCAAAACAATTATGTGGTTGAAGGAACTGTGTAAGGCTTCTTCACAAGAGCTAAACATACCGAGTCCAGCTGAGCAGCCCCGAGCAGCAGGAGACAGACCTGGGAATTTTTGGGAATCTTTATCTAAAGCCCAAACCCCAAATGTCCTTAGGGAGCCATGAACCAAATCTTGTGGGTTAAAATTAGACACTAGAAAGTAAGCTGGTAAGGAAAACTATACCCCACAGAGAAGTGATTCTGCTGTGAAATAAAGGAGCTGCATATCAATACACATTAGCAGGTACCAATAACCAAGTTTGAGGAGGATTATTTACTAGAATCATACAAAGCCCTGAAGAGTAACACACTTAAACTGAGATAACAGACTCCTTGTTCTCCACTCCAAAGTCTCCAGTATGTCCCTTCATAAGTTTTTGAATCATTAACACCCAGATTATTTCAAATATCCAAATGCTTCACTAAAATTCTCACCCACAATTTTAGGCAGATAACTCCTAAAGAAAAGTTTGCTATGACTAATAAAGGAAATCCAAGTTTTGCATACATTAGTTCAGTTGCACATTTCATACAGGTTGTTTTGAGTACACAGAAATCATTGGAATACAGCTGTCATTGGAGCATATTGATCACATAATCAGGATCTGGGGCTTTTGAGGTTCACAGAAAGAGCAGACAAATGCAGGGGGCAAGAGAGCCTGTAGTTCTGCTTTTCATTACCCCCATGTCTGTAACACTGATGCAAATGTCCACCTCTAATTGTTTTTGCATTTAACTGCGTTAGCCTACGCAGGCACATTACTGGAATGGTGTCTCACAGGGGAGTTGTGTATTGGCAGGAACAACAGAGATCTAGTAAGCATTTTCCAGTTCTTAGACCTATGTCTTACTGAAACCTGGCAATCTTTCCTCTATCTTATTCCAGTTTAAAATAAGCCCTACTTGTGGTCTAGTCTAAAACTTGGCATCTGTCAGCTTTATGGCAGATAGATATGCAAATATAGTAACATTTATTTTCTACATGTTATAACCTTCCATTCACGTCGGTGAGAACCATTTCACATCAAATCTTCCTCCACGCCCCTCCCTCCCCCCATATCTGCACACAAACTTCATGTTCTTGTCTGTTTTCCTTTTTAGCTCCAACTCTTCTCTCCTTTGGGAAAAGTAACTGAAACTTACCAGTTACATTCTTGTTTTTCCCTCGGAAATTAAAATGATAGGCATTGGTAGGGGAAACAGACTGCACAGTAGCAATTACACTTATGTCAAGTACATCATTTGGTCTGTGTATTTTGGTTGCCTTCTGAAGGTCCTTTTATTTTAGCCCCAGGCCTACTTGGCTGCAGTAGGTCACTTGTTTCCGACAGCAATAAAAATAAGAAAGAAAGAGCCCTGAAAGCAGCATTCTTTCCCCCCAGCTCTGAGGATGTTGTTTTCTAGCCTGTCTCAGTTTCCGGTTCCCATGAACCAGCTTGTCGCTGCTCTGTTTGGATTCACTGCACCATAGGAAAATGTTAGAAGGCTTGCTTTCCTTTAAAGAAAAAGGAAGACATTGTTAATAGAAATCCACCTTGGTTTCCATGCGTTACTCCTCAATCTTTTTCTCCATTATCCTCTTTGTATTGATTCCAGAAAACGCCTTTCATCTTTACTGAGATTTTGAGTGCTACCAAGGGCCAGGGCTTGGCTTTTTGTAACAACTCACTTTCCCTATGGATGGTGCTGCTCTGCTAGGAGATGCTCTCAAGGAGTTTGCCCATTTCAACTAGTATTTTGGGAAAGTGCATTCTGTTACCCCTTGAAATGCCCAGCCTGCGTGATCCCACCATGCTAAGAGTGAGAACTGGGCCAGGGCCTCCAGACCATTCATATCCCTCCCTTCAGATCGAACCCCTTCTCCCTGCTTCAAAGAGAGAGGTCAGAAGAATAAACGCAACTGGTACCTTACGGTCAATGCTGGGGGGGGTTTGCCTTTTCTCTTTTGTAGTGCAGTTTCATAAACTAAACTAGCTGACTGACCCTGCTGCCATTAGTGAGCTGGACTGAATGACCCACAGAAACCCCTTCCAACCTAAACTGTTGTGCTACAACCCTAAAACGCAATTGAACCCTCAGTCCACCTCAAATAGCTTTTGGACTTGACTGATTTCTGTCCAGCTTGGCAGAGGGATATTAAAACATAATGAAGGTCCTAGAAGGTTTTTTTTATTTTGGGCTTTGTTTGGTTTGGGTTTTGTTTATTTGTTTGCTTTGGGTTGGTTTGGTTTGGTTGGGGTTTTTCTAATGACGGCAGGACAGAGAAGAAAGATGAAAAGCAGATTCCTCCTCCCCTCCCTTCCCTGGGAAAAGCAGACAGATCTCTCCTTTTGAATGCTGTGTAGGAACAGCAAGTACATCAACCAGCCTGTTTCCTTCAGCTGTTTATGTCGGTGACTCAGATAACTCAGACACCAACTCTCATGCAACAAACCCATTTTCCCCTCCTCAGGATGCCAGCCTTTCTCCGGAGGTGCTCACACCCTGATGTAGCAGACAGCAAACAGAAGTAAGTGTCCCCCAGCTGCAACTCCAAGCTCTGGAGCAATCTGACACCCCAAAACACACCCCATACTCCTAAGGAACCACAAAAGAAACCCCCAGAAGTGGCTTAGACAAAACCGGGGGGGCTACCACATACTTTTGTGTCACTGGCACAGATAAGTTGCCTTTTTCACTGCAGTTTCATGCCAGAGACAGCTATTCCCTGCTCTGGCAATTTTCCTCTCAAAAGCAGCCACACTTCAGACTTCACAGAAACTTTGGGGCCCTCTCATGCCCCAGAAGGTTTTTCAAGCCTGAGGAGAGCTATGAGGCAGATCTGAAAGCGAGATTGGGCTCTCAGTCAGCAAAACATCCACATTTCTAAGGGCACTATCTCTTTATGTGGACAGATGGAGAAACCCAGTGTGAGCTGCCCTCGGGGTGACAGGTGAGGAGCTCCAACTGCTGCCTGATGGCAAAGGATGCCTCGCCAGGGTTGTATTTAGGGTGTCAGCATCAGTGAGGCACGCCTGCAGGTCAGTGAGATAGTGGGATCCCTCACAATAAACCGACGTGCATTCCCACACAGCAGCCACAGGTTCTGGTTTGTACCTGTCCGTTACTACCTCCCTCCCCTGATGCGGCAGAGATTAAAAGGTTTAAGGAAGGCCCACATATTTATTGATGTATGTATTTATGATGGAGACAATCCCAAAACATTAAGAAAGCCTTCCCTCTGACAGGCTGCATACAAGCATGGCACATTTAAGCGTGCCATGTAGTTGACACACAGTAGCTGGGAGACTGGCTATTTTCTTAGCTCTCCATACCCTGATCCCTGTGTGGACAACATACATTTGGGGCACTTTCCCACCTCACACTCACAAGGCAGTATCACAGCTTTCTTCACAGCTCCTCAGCCTGAATTGACCAACCTGCCCATTGCACTGGCACATTTGGGGAGGGAGGGAATGCCAGGGTGTGCAGGGGGACAGGACTGCAGTGCCCTGTGCTTGCCTGGGAAAGGTGCAGTTCAATGCTATCACACAGTCTGGGGTGGGAAGAAAAAAAAAGTAGAAGTTATTCCCCATGTGCCATCATTTATGGCAGGGCTATGCCTGATCCCGAGAACAATCCCATTCATGTCCATGCTAGAATCCCGGGTCCTTCAGTCCTGCCTGTCCTCTCCTCTTCCCACTTATGCCTTCCAAGAAAGAAATATCAGCAAAGTGGTGTTGGTACCAAGAAAATCTAAAAGGCCAAACTGACACCTCCTTGCATAGAGTAGCAATTCATCGATCCCCGCTGAGCACACATTGCACAAGGACATATTGCTGTGTGCAGCAGAGGGCAGGGCTCCTGCAGGCTGGTACCGTTCTGGAGAATTCCCGTAATCCCTTGGAAAGGTTCACAGCTGGGGAGCCCGACCAGGAAGTGCTCATTTTGCCACGTAGATGGGCTGCTATGCCAGGCCAAGCAAGCTGCCTGGAAAGCCTCCATAACCTGCCCCTTTTCCTCCGCACATGCACGTTTTCAAGGCACTCTGCTCCTGGCCTGTGAGGAGCCCTGTCCTGGGACCCTACATGTGAGGATGAGGGTACTGGCACAGGTTGTCCAGAGAGGTGCTGGATGCACCATCCCTGGAGACATCCAAGGCCAGGCTGGATGTGGTTCTGGGCAACCTGATCCAGTTGAAGATGTCCCTGCTCATTGCAGGAGGGTTGGACTGGATGAGCTTGAAGGTCCCTTACAACCCAAACTGTTCCATGATTCTCCACAGCCTCTGGTCCTCCTGTGCTCAGGTGTTGCAGCACTTGGTGGCACCCACCCTGAAGGGTCTGGCTCTCAGCTGAGGCAGTGGCACCGTGCTGGCAGGACTTGTGCCACACTCCAGCTCAACTCTGCTACATTGGACACATTAGCATCCTCCCCTATGCTTCATCCGACCCCTCCAGCATCACCTCAGAATCATTCAGAAAAGCAAAGGCATCACCTTGGTGCGCAGGAAGCACAGACTGGCCATGCCACCCTCCTTGTGAGCCCCAATGTGTTGCCAAGCCAGTGCTAATCACAATTGCGTCTTACGACCACTCTTATACAGGCAGCATTTTGTGCCCAAAAGACCAATAGATCTCTCAACAGAGACCGAATAACTGCAAAAATAGAACCAGATGCAATAACACCTTACATAAGCTTTGGTTAATGATAAACCCAACTTTACTCAAATCCTAGTGACTCTAGTCCTAGTAGTGACAAGCTAGGAGACAGCTATGAGAACATACCAAACTATTTACAGGGATTTAATGAGATTCTCATTCATGCACTTTGTAAACTGTTAACAAGGAAAAGACATTTAGGATTGATCCCCTTGTTGCTTGGCATTGTTCATGTAGCTTGAATCAAACATTTGATTTAACAAAATGATTGCAAGTGTTACAGCACAGATTTATGTTTTACTAGGAACCAAAAGATATAAACACACACCAAGTAGGATTCTTGGCTATCTTTTAGTTTACCTCCCTCTAAAATCAATGGTAGAATGCTATTGAAAAGTTGTATTACTTGAACTGGTTGGATTAACTGGATCCTTTTAAAGTCTGTCCTGGCTATTCTCTTGCTTCTCGATTAGACAAGCTGGCCTTTATAAACTATGTTTGCTTCTGCCAAAAAGCAGCCTGCTTGGTCAGAAAATAAACTGAATTTCTGATAAACCAGATTACCCATTTTGGAGCCCTTTGAACTAAGAAAATATTAGTCTTCCCTCCCACCTCCTAGTGACTGTAACAAGGGTCTGAAACACTGTCATAGGGGTTTACAAAGATGCCCAAGAACAGGCTGTAGCCTGCCAGTTCCTCTTATTCAGGAGACGTTATTTGAGTAAAGTGTTAAATAGATGATAGTATCAGCCATACCTATCCTCTTCAGCCATGGAGACAGTAATGTTCTAGGACAGGTTAGTGACAAAAAGGCATCCAAGCTACCAATAGGTAGGTGACTAAGAACACACATTCCAGGGGCAAACAAAGGAAAGGAATTTAAATGCATTGAAATGCAACAGTGTCAGCCTCAGAGATATTAACAAAGAACATGCCCTATAAAGGAATTTGCAAGGTCACAACCTGGTAAGAATATTCATATTCCTTCTAGACACTGCCAACTGGATTTGCAAGCTTCTCTAAAGCCTAAGTTACACATTGCTTTGGGTTTTGGTATCTCAATAGTATACGAGTTGGTGCATCAACAGTACCTGCAACTAATGCTAGTTATTTAGATATGATTGTTAAAAGCAAACCAAAATATACATTTACTTAGATCAGATCACCTGGTTTTCCTCAGTTTGATGACAGAAGTCCAATGCAGATGTTAATTACAGTGAATACTTGAAAAGCAAGGGCACTTCTCAGAATAACTCTGCAGTAATGCAACATTTTTCAATTACAAGCCAAATTTGCTTTAACATTTTTGACCATATCTCTAGTTTTGGCTACTCATACCTTTGCTGCTGTGCTCTCTACTTAGGAAGACAAGGAGTATCTGTAGGAAGATAAAATTAAAGCACATGCACTGACCTAATGACTCCAATGTTCTAACACATCTCTTATACCTTTTTCCCTTTTAAGCAAAGGAAAGCACATGAGCACGCATCACAGTAACAGCTAGCATGTCAAAGTCATTGTGGAGGGAGCATTCAGGTTCAGATGTGAGCAGTAGCACTGCCGACAGAACGGGAGCAGGTATCACTGGATCACAGAGTGACCCTGAATAAGGTATTTGACTGCTCAGCTCATTTCTCAGTTTGTGAAATGGGAATATTAATGTTTAACTACCTCAATAAACCAACATAATACACAGGAATACTCAAAAGGCCATGGTACTTCCATGTTAGCAATCCAAGTTAGTACATGAGAGCTTCTGCTGCCAAAAATGTGACCTTTTGCCATCCCCCCCACCCCAAATAAAAAAGATTGTCTGAAAGAATGACACAAAATTGACGCGAAGCCTCACAGTGAGGATGATTTGGGGATTTAACTTATCAAGGAGAAGGTCAAAAGTTAACTTGATCACAATCTACAGGTGCTTATACAAAGAGAGTAGCTGTAACTAGAGGGCTCCATCCCTCAAAGGCAAAACAAGTACTAGAAATTCAAATAACCCAAGTCTGCAAGGAACAGGCAGCAGTAACAATCTTCAGATCAAGGCTGCATCTGAGATACACGCTGGGCCACTGGCTCACCTGCAGGCACTGCTGGCTGAGATCACCCATGCCTTCTTTGCAGAGGGGTCACATTAGACTATCTTAACGCATTCCTCCAGCCTCCATCTAGAAAACTATTTCTTTAAACACCACAAATACAAAATTTAAGGCCACAAATTTAAAATTCCACAAATTAACACTACAATTTTAAAATTCCTTATCCAAGGGCTGGTAACAACTCAGGAAAAGCTAAGACTGAGGCACTGACCTCAGCTAGAATGTTACTAAAGTTTCCGAAGTGACCACTGATTTTGATAACTTTTAAACCATATTTAGCTGATGTTAAAGCTATTTTCCTCAGGGTGTGTGGGGGAAATGACAATTTTTGCAGAAAGGGGTGGTGGAGCAAGGCAGACTGCTGAGGACAGCCTCACAGTTCCAGTTGATATGGAGGAGGAAGGGACAGGTAGGAGAAAGTTGTGTGTCAAAAGCCTCAGGAATGAGAGCAAAGGTTTCACGTCGGCTATCTCAGTAGTGGGAATACCCTGCTTCTTTAAGCAGCCCGACTTCTTCCCCAGTTTGAAACCTTTGTCTGGGACTGCACAAGAGCCTGTTTTCCACTTGTCCTCTCATTTTGGGTAAAGGCAGGTAATCAACACTCACCAAATCTAAACAGCAAAGCCTTTTGAACAATGAATCCATCTGGAAACAACTGCAGGTAAATGGTAACGGACAAAGACAGACTTTCTGGACCCACAGTTCTTTCAAAGAAAGTTTATCAAGCCTAGGAAATCAAAGCCCTGCACTGTTAAGCTTCTCTTATCCATCCCCTTCATGATTAAGATGACTCCATCACCTACGGGCAACATCACTCCGTGACGCAGGCAACTCCAAAAGGGCTATGGAAAGTTAAAACTGCAGCTGTAAGAGGGGGTGAATTTGGATATTCTCACCCAGCCTGTTCTTCCTTCACACATCCAAGAGCTGCAGCTAAGAGCCATCTTCTAGGTGCATGCTTCCTTATTCATACAAATAAAAACTCTATAAAGAATGGAATGGAAAGCTTCCCCTTTGGTGTTAGATATCTAAACAGATTGCCTTTCCATGAAAAACTGAGACATTCGGTCTCGAAATTAACCAGGGTTAAAGGAAGTGCTCTGTTTGGAACAGAGGACTTGGGTTTAACCCCTCCTTTTCTGTATGACTTAGAACTTAAACATGAACCTGTGTCTTCTACTTATGATCCCAGAGCTGTCAAAAATCCTCTCCCTTTCCAAATGTTTCTTAGAAATCAGGAGAACAGTTTCTGGGAGGCACTTCAGATTGGCTCTGGTGGAAGCTGGACAACTGCCTGTGATTTGGAGACAAATTACTCCCCACTTGTGAATCTCTCAGGGTATTTATATTTCTACCATCAAAGGAAAAGGGCTTCCCTCATTTTGGGGAGCATATTCATATGTGCTATAAGATAAGCAAAGTACAGACAAAATTCTGCATGGTTCACATACCCTGTGCAACACATCTGAGATAATCAGGGCTCCATAGGAAAATGGATTTGGTTCTCTAAAAGTGAAGTATACTTTACCTGGAACAGATGTTCTGGGTTTCTTAATGATAATCAAGTGTAAAAGAGAAGATGATTTTGAATGCACATTTCCTCCACCCTCTCCCAAGCATCCAAGAAATACCATTCACAGACCAGAGGAGGCCAGGCATCACCTTGTCTGGACCAAACTTCCTTTGTTGTGCTTTTGCATCCACCTAGATGACTAATCCAACCTAATTCTGGCTAGCCCCATCTGAAATCACAGTGTAACCCAGAGACTAGAAAGTGGTAACTAGGCCTCATGTATCCAAACAGGTAGGCATGTCCTGAATGCACTTAACACACACCAGCAAGGTACTACAAAACTGCATCTATTTGCTCTTGGACACAAAAGTTAGGGTACTAAGTATATCCACCTTCTGTATTACAGCCTAAGTAGTTAAAGACTTCTTCCAAAGAGAGCACAATCACAGGGCTTATCCCTTCTTTAGAAATTGCAGCATCATACACTCAAGAATGTCAGGGTCAAAATACAGCCTGATCTATAGTGGGCACTCTACAAGAGTCCTAAACACTATGTGGGACTTCTACATCCTGCTCATGACTCTAATAAAAATAAAGGAAATGCAGGGACACCAAGTAAGAGGATGGATCCTGCAGCTTCCCATTCAAACTAGAGTCATGTTCCTGCTTATCTCTATAATGGCTGTATTTCAACAGGCAAGACCTGCAGGAGACACCCAGGGCTTCCTCTTTGGTGGCAGGAGGTGACTGTTTGGACCCTGCAACCTGGGGATATGAAGAAACTGGTTCTCACCACTCTACCTGAAAGCATTCCTACATCCAGACTGCTGCAAAATGGATCAGAAGGGCTTATACTTCTTCTATCATAGACCACATCATAAATGAGATATTTCATCTTAAGAATCCCTGAGGGATGGCAAAATTTCTTCATAGCTTTAGCTTCAGTTGATTTTACCTTGCTATTGGTATAATTATGGATGCGACACAGCACTTAGCATTTCTTAGCAACTGAGTCATTAAGAAGACCATGTTTAGGAAGTGTTTAGGCCATTCTGAGCTGAAGCCCCTCCATGCTCAGTTTTGAGCTTCAAAATACCTGGCACAGGTATTTGGATTGCACATTAAAATTCCTAAAGGTGGACCTTAGAGCATGTAGCGACCAAGTACAACTGTTACAGAGTACACAGCATGTTAATCGTTTAAGGTTTCCTCTTACCTTGACTTGTCCTAAAAGTAGCAGTAATTATTACAGGAAATCACCCTCTTACCCAGTAGGGCTACATTTCCAAGAGGGCACCGACATTCTGTGATTGCAAAAAACACTTTTGCTTTTATCTAGTGAAAGATAACCAAAATCATGTTCCTGACTGTGCATCTTTATGAGGGGAAGACAGATGCCTGTCTGGCCTATTTAAGAGACATTTGTTAAAACTCTAGCACAATACATACTGTTCTGCTGCTGCAGTCATGCTCCTGTGTTGTGATTTGGCAGGCACATCTCTCAGCAGCAATAACAACTTCAGCAGCACCGTACCCCTACTCCTCACTCTTTTTCATTTGCTCTTCAGTGGCTGTTATTCATGTTATGCTGCTACATTTGCCTGTGCAGTTCTGCATTCAGCCAAGTGAGAACTGACTCAAGTTGAAAACAGCCTATCAAAGGTTTAGCTTCAACATTGTCATATTTGTGGTTTGGTCCAACCACCACAGCTCAACTGTGCACCAGTAAAAGGGGAATAGAAAGTAACTGGATGCATTAGCAAGCTGTTTCTGGGAAGAGGCAATGAAGACCAACATTATGAAGAACTCCACCTCCAAATTTGCTCTCCACTTTACCTCTTCAATCCCATTTTGTTAGTCAAGCAATGGACAAAGGTGGGGAGAGAGGGATGAAAAGGCCTCAGTTCAGTATCACACATACATACCAAAATGAAGACTGCAAGTGACAAACTGAAGGCTCAACTATGTAATTAAAGAATGTTCTCCTTACAGGGCCTATCCTTAAGTATGAGCTCCGTTGTTTTTACAAGTGTTTCACACTACAAACAAATCCACCCTTGCTCTTAGTCACAGATACAACCATGTGACTTGAAACCGAGATTAAGAAGAGTAGCCCATCACCAAATGGTGCAAGAATCACCAAGACAGCAGTTTGCAGGTTTAACTTCGCTTTCATACTTTTGATATGCAGAAAGCAATGAAAAAAGCAAGAGACAAACTGGGCTGCCTGAAAAAGAAAACAGAGAATAGAAAGCAAACGGTTGACTAAAAGATGAATCAAGGAGGCATTTCTCAATCTATGGATTGAAAGACTTCAGTCGATTTTCCGAATAACTAAGACAACTCGCAAGCCTTTTTACTCATGCAAGCAAAAACCATGAAGTTCAGCAAATATAGGCAAAATTCAAACTGTAGTTTAGCATTTAGTTTGCATTTGAAATAAGATTGTCCGCAGATTTTTCAGCCCTAAGAAATTTGAGAAGCCTTACCTTAGGGAACCAGAGTGCTTTAAATCTTATATTAATAAAGAATCTGAGGAGACGATTAAAGAAAAAAAAATGAGAGAGAAAAGAACAAAGTCCCTCAAGGAATGAGGTTATTATAACATCCTTCAAAAGTTCGATCTCTAAACCCACACAATGACAAAGACATGCAACAGAGATGTTTCTTGACATTTAGTATACACTGCTACTTTCTTCCTATCTTAAGCTAATTCTGCTTCATGTGCACAAGCAAATACACAGAGAAATGACATAAAGAATTATAAGAAGGTGAACGTTTACACAGGCATAAAGAAAAAGGAATTTATGTAATGGTGCTTTTCAGCCTTTTCTATTCTTTCTTGTTGCATTTTTGTAGGGAGTTAAACTTGAAGGAGACAGTGCAACTGTAAGAGAGAAGGCATCTGTAACCTCAGGGAGACTGAGCAACATGAGTGTAAATCCTCTCTCACAGGCTCCAATTTCACAGATGCTTTTGCAGCTGGAATGAGCCAGCAATGCTAGTTATAGAAGTCCTCCCACCACTGTCCTGCATAGCTTCCTAGTGTAACCTCAGCCTGGTTTGAAAACAGTTCAGATGGCCTGTCACCGCCCAGTGACAGAAAACACAGCACAAGCTTCCTGGGTCACTATGACATGTGGTTTCCCACACAGAGACATTCACATCTTTTCAAGTGCCAGTACAGGGGAAATCACTTCTGGAAGAAACTCGAGCAGTAAAAAGGAAAATATGCAAAGATGCTTAGAAGTCAATGCAACAGCTCTGCCTATTCCCCAGCTGTTGGCAGCTCTGGACACTTCCACCTCATTAACAGCAGCTGTACCAGCAGACAACAAACAACTCAAGACAGGTTCATTGTAAGAGCTGCTTCATTTATGTGTCTTAATTCCAATCTGTCCCAACCCATGAACTATCATGGACAATCCTACTGATTTCCTTATCCTTTCCGCAGGCCCTCAGACAAGGAGTGAAGTCCCCATTATTCAGGGTAGAGCCTCACCACAGGTGCCCTCATTTATCAACATCAAGCCCAGCTTCTGGTCACTTTTTCACTCCAGGTGCTTTAGGGCAGATCTACGCCAGGTGCTATGCACACCACAGAGACACAATCAAACATTTCTCATTCTGTTACAAAAGGGAAATATTTGCAGTCAAACTACAGATAAATCCAACACAGATAAAGCTAGCTTGAACCTTCACTCATTAATTCAATGCTTGAAAGAGACAGGGAAGTGTTATTAGTAAGTGTTCTTTGCATACTTCCCCCTTGTCTCAGCTTCTAATACCACGAGCCTCCATCTGCCACTGTGAAGTGGCTAAAGCACACCACAAAGTCACCTACAGCTTCTTCCTTTGCTCTCTCATCATTCCCATGGTGAGAAAGGGGCAAGAATAGGCTTGATCCTAACATCAGAGGATTCCATCTCACAGCTTTTGTCCTTTACTACTGAAATTGTACAAAACGGGCTGACTACAGGGCTCAGCCCCTGATCCAGTACATGTACAGGAATTTAACCCAGTCACATAGCAAATCAGAAACGGAGATCAAGAAACAGATCTTCAGACTTTACTACAATGTCTGTATTTCAAGATGCAATTTTGTCTCCACTTGTTCCTCTTAAGTGTACTTGTCTGATGAAAATAATAGCCAAAAATAACCCTACATACAACATACAGAGGAGTATAATGGAAGGCTAGTTTCTTCTACAACTAAGATGACAGACCAAAGGCTATATCTAGTTTATGCTTTAGTAAAGCCTTCACACAGGTTTTAATACCACATAAGATATTTAATTGCTTATCAGTAAATTAATTTCATAAGACAACAATAAAGTAACACACCTTATTTCTTACCATATATTATCCTACCACAGAGCTCACAAAACATGAGAAACCTTGTATTTAGCAGTAACAACTGGAATTTTTGTCTTTCTCCCTTCCCCCTTATTTATTCCCCCCTGGAAACAAGTACAGAGTACAACAAGATCTAACACAACAGAAGCCAGACTGAAGCTTTTATCTCCTACTACAAGAAATAGTTCCGTTACAAGCAACCCTGAATCCTCATATTTGTTATATTAGAACAGCATTGGAAATCCTGAACGCTTATGCAGGCTATGAGCAGTAACAAGAAAATACACACCTCTCACATCACAGTTTTTACAGAGGAAGAGGGAGCTCTCCTCACAAGTTCCAAAATTAAGTCACTTTGCTCAACCAAGGACAGATTTCACCAGACTCTTTCACAAACTATTCACACATAAAAATGATGCTTCCCCCCACTTCAAATTCATCCCTGACACAAACAGCAACGACGACACCACCACCAAGATCAACCGCACTGCTTGCTGTCCTACCTGTATTTCTTCTGCAGACCACCCTGCAAACACAGCCCAGGGCAAGGACGAGAGCACATCCTCAGACCAGATCTCTCACTGCACTGAAGATGCAGCCAGCAGCTTTGCTGAGGGCCTATCATGGCTACCACAGATCTCATTAGCCCCAGGTGCTGGTGTGGACTTTGGCACAGCTGGGTCCCATCATGGCTCTGCCAACTCCACCCTGCTGCTTAACAGCCTGCACCTGAGGCAGGAGCAAGGTTTCATCCCCTCCCAATGCACCTCTTCAGACACGTCTGGAGGCAAAAAACCTCCCAAGCCCAAGTGCAGCAAGAGGTGGGTTACTTCCACATGGAGAACGGTTACCTGTAGTAAAAAATGCTACAAGTACTGCAGCAATCCCCAGGCAGGGAAAATAGCTTTATACATATAAAGGTTAATGAGTAATTACGAAGTCACTGCATGTAAAGCAAGGAACACAACTTTCCCTTAGCATACAGGGTGTTGGGGGTGGTGAGGAGAAGATAGGCTGGAGAGAAAAATACATTCAGGTGATGAAGTATGCAGGGCATTGGCTGAGAAAATGGAACGCTGAGGAAAAAGGAAATGCAACCTCTTCTCTGTTTTTTCTCTGCAAGCTCCTCACAACTCGGCTCCCTGCTCCCGTGGTGATCTTTCTCCCATTAAAAGATCATCCCTCTTTGCCAACATCTGACTCCCTCACCAATGCTTAACATCTTCCCAGACTACCTCTTACATGAAGAATCAACTCTTGTTTTATAAGCACCATCTTCAATGTCTCTCGGCTCTGTGTAATGCACATTGAGCACTGCAGTGTGCTGACAGCTGTGACTACAGCAATTGGTTTTGAATCTGTACTTGCAGTTACAGCCCCCTCTATGCCTTCCTCTGCTTTTCTATCTGCTCACTCTTCTTTCTAGATTAGGAATGGGCTTTAGGGCAAGAACTACCATGTTACCTAAAAATGTAGATCCTCTGTATGGTGAGCTACCTGGATATATGGGTATAAGCAGAGAATACAGGGTACTACTTCAAGAGGGCTGTGGTACTTTATTAGTCATCAACACTAGCTGGACTTGCAGCAGCTTTTCATGTGGGGTAAATGAGTCAAATTCAGCAGAGATGTAAAGATTCTTCAGCTGCAGGTTAATCATCAGTGGTTATTACACTGTTATTTTCACTGCCGCGGTATGGTGTAGGTGTGAAACACTTGAGATAGTTGCAGGGTGGATAACACTGTGGACATTTTATGGACAGAATGGAGGCATCTGGAGCTGACCTAAGTAAGGACTGCTAGGTTTTGATGCACATCGACAGCAGTTCCTGTGCTGTCTTTGCACAGTTAGCACACTACTTCAGAAAGATGGGATATCTGAACAAACTTACTTCACTGTCAGACACTGGAATGCGCTAATACAGACTGTTGAGTAGAAACTCTGAATCACCCCAAAGCAGCCAAACTGATGCTCACTTTGCCACTCCTAATTATCATTGCATAACACACAAAAGAAAGGGATGACAATACATGTTTTTGAAAACATATCACCATAGCAGATGTCAGCCCTTCTTTTCCATTGTATTTATGCCTATTGTACACCCAACAATGAAATCATCTGTCACTTCAGCTATCCTCAGGAAAGAGAGTTGTATATATTCATGCTGACATGTCAAGCAACAAGTAAATTTGATGGATATCAGCAATATTAAAATTTACAATACGAGGAAAAATCATGCACTTCTAGATCCTTGTAAAAAAATTCCTTCTTTTTATAGCTTTCAAGTTTCAATTGGCCAGGGAAAAGCACAGGAAGGGGAAAAAATAAAAAGAAACATGACCAGCATGACCTTCTCCTTCCATGGAGAAGGGAGAAGACACATGATTAAATCCTGGCTAGATGCCTCCATGTACTGCAGTCCAAACAGCATTGTTAAGGGCCTCAACCAACCAACCAGTCTCTAGCAAGCACACCACTCCTTTACTCTTCCCAGTGAAGGAACACCACCAACACACTGAATCCTGGCCCTGCCCAGCTCTGCTGGTGACTGCACCTGCGAGTCAAGCGCGTACTCCCTGCCACCCTGCCCAGGCTCCCTTTGCCTCCCAGCAGGAGGGAACGGTTCATGCGCTCCAGGGGGGTAAGGCAGGACAGGCTGAAAAACAAGATACTCAAACCGCATAGAGGTCAGAGGAAGCAGCTGCTGGGCTCGCACCAGCAGCACAAACTGGCAGAGGGAAGAGCTCGCATGACCCATCAGGAAAACAGCCACCAGTCAGCTAACAACAATAGGAGACCGAGTGCCAGGGCTCTTCTCATCCTCTCCCAGACAGGGGTAAGAAAGAGGTTAGGATTTTCCTTGTCTCACAGTGTCAGGAGGAAAGGAGAGGTAGCAGAATGCTGACCTTATTCCAGAAGCTGTGGCGAAAGGGGATGAAATGGTCTCTCCTCTAGCAAGCTCAGTTGCTTCTCTCAGGGTGCTGGAGTATTTACAGCACACGTGTATTAGGACCTGGAGCAATCGTATTTGACACTTTCTGGTCTTAAAGTCATAAGTCTGAGGAATTGCCTGAGCAGGAGACTTAATCTGGTCTTTATTTATGCTGTATATAGTACCATCAGAGAAGAAAATCCCCACAATGTGTTTTTTCATCGGTAGTTGAAGTATCAATATGTATTTCTTAATATAGGGGTAAGTTTGCAAGGCCAATTCATCTCTTTCCCTGTAACCCTCAAAACACATTTCTCATCTTCACAGAACAGCAGAGGACTGATCAGTAGTCACAGCAGCTACTGACAAACTCACAAGTATTTGCATAGATCTACTTTGAAAAAGATTTCAAAGAGTCGATCAGTGTTTGGTCATTGGGCATCTGTGACAGAAGATGACTAAGTGAATCAGTAGTTCCTTTCACTTATAATCACTCATTGTGAGCACTGGGTAGCGGTTGCACAAAAGTGTATAGCTACTTTTATTGTAGAGGGAAACGAGCTTTCAAAGCAAACTGAAGGGCAAATGTTGCTGCTCAGAACAACCATTAGCCTTCTGATCAAGTCTCTCTTTGATATCCGAAGTGGTGCGTTCCAAGAGCACATGCTATTAACTGCAATGCCATGAAAACTGGCTGGCTCACATGCAGGATTGTAATTTCGGTAAATATGTTTCCTTTAACATACTTTTAGCAGTGAGGAGGAAAAGGGGTTGTGGGGAAGAAAAGGGGTGTGAGGTAGCAAAACAAGGCAGAATGCCGGCATTTTCTTTCAGTCAGTGCTTTTACCTATTAAACAATTTTGCCAAATCAAAGACATGAATTACCGCACTGTTCCCTGGAGTCTGATGCAACTCTCTTCCCTCACTTCGAGCCTGCTGTCAGCTGGTATCATTTTGCAGGCTCGGAGAGCTGTGATTTACAGTCTGGGGGATACGAACTCAACAGTTGGATCACCAGTTTAGGAACTTTCAAAGCACATCACTGGGTGTCTGTTCTTTCAGGATGTGGCTTGGCAGATGCCAAATGAAATTCACCCAGCTTTCCACCTCCATTAAATGTTGGCTGGTGGGTAACTACTCCTCTGTGTTTATATATAGTTGGTAGTATCATCATTGTTCTGCGCTCCTGTAATGAAACAATTTCTTCTCTGCTCCCGCTGTGAATGACACTGAATGAATTGTATTATCTTAGCCAAAGTCACAGCAGGCACTGGGTCAACGGGTAAAACTGCCCAGCATAGCAAGAAATCTCACCCAACAGCTCAATCTCCAGCTGTTGACATGAACAGGAGGGAAAAAAAAAATAGAAAGGAGGATGGGGGAAGAGACAAAATTAGGCTGAAGGAAAAAGAAATTGACATCAGTAGGAAAATAGCCAGAAATGGACTAAACCCAAAGCAAGGCACAAAGAAAACAGTCCAAGAGAGTGCTTCTAATAGGTAACTTGAATTTCCATATTGCTGAGGAGACTGGGTTGCAAATAGCTTAGGATTTTTGCAGGGCTTTTTAAAATACTGAATTTCACATCTTGCATGCCTCCACTCCAGTGAATTTGAGCACTCTATTACCTCCTGAGACCTGACGGTGCCGTGCACCTCACAGACCAGGCTATCAGTTCTCTTACTCTAAACAATTGGACTTAACTTCCCATCATCATACTGGCCAAGGCCGCAGATGAGCTGTGAGCTGATGGCTTGGAAAGGGCTGGCAAATCCCCATCCCAGCCCATGGAAATCACAGGAACAATAGTAAGTTTCAGCAAATCAACTGCTAGTTCATCAGCTCTTTTGGAGAAATACTGAGCATGCTCAGCTCTTTGAATATTGCTGCAGAAGTACGAATTGCTCATCTGTGATATCTGCCTGGCATCTCTGGGGTCCACGTCTTGGAAAGTAAATCCAAGAACGTCTGTTTGTAAAAAACACCAAAATCAACTGCAAACCCCCTTTACTAAAATGCTGTAGTTCTATCAGCCCCGTAATATATTACTTTCCACATCCAACAATAAGAAAGTGGGTGCTGATCTGTACCATGTCTGCAAGTCCATAGGATCTCTCCAGGAGACTGGTATGTGCAGCAGGAACGTTTGCCTGTGATCACACATTGCCTAGCATAACTCTCAACTCTGGTCGAAGCATGATGGCTACAGGGAGTGTGCCTATAGGCCATTCCCATTTGGGTGATGCCATTCACATCTGAGTGGGAAGAGTGGTTGCTGTTCAGTCCTGAAGGTGATGTAGGCTGCTTGCTGGAGGACAAGACATTCTTGACTGAAAGCACTGGCAATTCTTCCGTTGCTTTTGTTGGGTGGGTCATTTAAACTTCTGGTTTTTATCTTAATTCCCTATGGAATTTCCGCTGTAAACTGCAGACCTCCTCAATAGTGCTTTTTTAAAAAATCCACCTTTTAAGAACTTAATTTTATATCTCATTTGAATCACCACCTTTGAGCCGCTACTTTTCCAGTGACTGCATCCTCTAATTCATCATGCCAGCACTAGACCAGCACCGATTCCAAGACAGGGCAATAAACACACTGATTCATTGTCCATTAGTTATTTCTCACCTTTGCAAGGGTGTTCCTGGAGCCTGTTCGGTTAAGAAGTGGGAAGGTGACCTGAGATGAACTGTTCACCCCCACCAAGGACAGTCTTTCCTCCTTCTCCCACCTTGCAGTTCAGCAACCACACAGCTTGCCTTCAGTTGTCCAGCAGGTCCTTTTATGAGCTAATTTAGCTTTCTAACATGGCAAAGAACTGACTCGTGAAAATAATCAGGTTGTTTCCAATCAGATCAGTAAACTGGATTGTCTCAACAGAGGTCAAACAATTACCAGAGCCAGCACAAAGCCAGCAGTGTGAACATGAAACTCCAACAGGCAGGAAGGGGAACTGCTCTCTGTGCAGTGGCGAGTACTAAAGAGGCTCTACGCATTGCAAATAAGAGAGTGGGTGCTGACCTACACCATTTCGCATCAATGTGTTTCAAGGAACTGATAAGCAGAGAGGAGGAATGGAGTACAGCACCTAGCACACTTGAATCCTGGCTCACAGTGCCCAAAAAGTTGGGATCACATGGCTGAGAGATGGGCCGGATCACCCCTTTGAGTCATCATGGGCTGATAGGCTGGCTTAACTATCACAGCACACTACAACTACAAAGAACTTCTGGGCTGAATAAAAAGAAACCCACTAAAAGGTCAGCTTGGTCTGCCAGTAACATTATGCAAGTTTTCTATTCTGAAAAATTCAGCATTAACAGTCTGAATGCTGGTAAATTAAAACAGAAAATACCTGCTTTAGTATAACTTCCTCTTGTCTACATTGAAGTTAATGAGTTACTAAATAGATCTCTTTTTTTTGTTGCATTATTTTGCTTTATTGCCTTTGATGTATGAAAAGTCTTTCTTGCATTGCTAAACAAACAGGAAGGACAACACTGAAATGACCCAGTGTGTCCATTTGGTGCAGCATCATGATGCCAGTGGGCTAATCACTATAGACTGGCATTGTTACTCTTTACATGATGATGTCCCTACCTTTTGTTGATGTTTCCATCATGAAGAAACACATGTATTTTCCTTGTGTGAGGATATATGCAACACCAGTAACAGAAGTCAGTTCTGGTTTGTACTAGAACAATCTGTCTCTGCTGCTCTGGGGGAAAGCCCTAGCACACTACCTGTCCTGTTATTAACACATAGGCTTTAAAGTTTGGATTTCCTGCAGTATTTCAAAAACACTGTGCCATTGGATTGAAAAATCATGTCCTTGAAAGAGCTGAATGTGAGAACCTTATGAACATACGTTTGGGAAGGAGATGGTGGCAGAGTGGTAGTCCCGATGGAGGAGACCATGTGGTGTATTTTCCATAGACACAACAACCTTTGGGTTTTTATTTCGATTTGCCTCCAGTATGTGTCCAATTGTGTATATACAGCCTGGGTTAGCTTTAAACCAGCTCGATCTTTACTCCTAGCAATGTCGAGTTCTCAGCTGATTGTAAACTCTTCTCCCTCAGGTGCCACATAATATTTGAACACGAAGCTGCACTGCTGAGGTGACAGTGCCCACATGAGCTATTTTAAACATAGCTTGGGCATAACATCTTTGAAGCAGGCATCCACTTTGAATTCTTCTTGTTTTCTCCAGCACTTAGCTTCTATCCAAGATTCACATTTCCTCCCTTGATCACCTGCCAGCAATCTTCTCACTGTTCTCTTTGATCACTGGAACGCAATCCTGTTCCAAGGGGATTTTTCATCTTGGACTGCTACTGTGTTTTCTGTCTTTCCCATTCTCACCTATGTGCTCTGCAGTCCTCCTGCTGCCATTCAAATAATCATCCTGTCCTTCCACTTGGTGCTTTGAACGATGATGTCCAACAACATCCTGTTTCATGCCAGAGCAAGCTCCAGTCGTGTCCGCTCACCCTTGGCACCGCACAGCCGCCATCTGCGAATGCCTGATAGCGTGCTAACGAGGTTGCTCACACACCAGCCACATCTGGTTTACAGACTTCCACCAGGAGCTCCTCAAGGGTGGGTGTTTTCCTTGGCGTTAGGCAGGAGGTGGCCTCAGCGGTTTCCCCACAATCAGCAGTGCATCTCAAGGTCTTGCATTCTTCCACTTCCCGATTCTTTCGCTCAGGAAAGCGTGTTTATTGCTAAGTACAATTTTGCCTTAGTAATGCATGGTTTCCAGCAGAATTCCTGGAATCTGCTGTTTACAAGCAGGGTCAGAGGTTACAGAAATACTTTCAATTGCATATGAGTGATATACCAGGAGGTTTTTTGCTCATGCATAGTGTTTAAGCTACATGACAACTGCATTTTTATTGGTGTTGATAACCTCCCTGGCTCTGAAATCAAACTTGTTCAGCTCTGTGGGTGGTTCAAATTATTGCTAGACAGCTCAGTAAATGAAAATTAATACTCTCCATTCCTATTCATCACCCAGACTCTTCTCCCAACACAGGAAGGAGTATTAACAAGAGTAAAAACACCCGTAAAACTCTCATATTTGAAGTCTTGCAGCTGGAGATCCTCTCTCTGTGTGTCAACCAAATACATGATGGCAGCATTACTGTCCACTGTAAAATGCTCCTGCGGTGTGTTACTCTTATCCCTGAGCAAGCAAATGAGAAAAAGGATAATGTGACTGAGATGAGCATCTTGACAGTTCACCACTTGGTACGGGCCACTCAGAAGGCTAAGGGCTGATAGTACACAGGCTTTCAGCAGGGACATATTGGGAGGATGTTGTATGTAAGCTGACTCCTCTTGGAGGAAGGAGATTTCTCTGGTGATATTAAAGACTGATGGTTTAATGCCGCTTTTGTAGCCTTTCAACTTGTCAGAATAATGATGTTCTGCACAGTTTTCCATTTCTCCCACTGAAGTCAGTATGTATCCAGCTGCAGTCTGACCAAGCCAGCACTGGTGATGTGCAGCGGAAGGTAGGGTCGTAACAATCTTTTATCTATAGTGCAAGATGGTTCTGCGATTAACAATGAGGGACTCGCTATAACTTGGACTTTGGATCAGCACTCTATGGTGCATACTTGGCAGACTGAGCACACTGATGATTCCAGCAGGCTGCTTCTATGACCAGAGATGCTTTAAATGCTTTTAATACACATCAGACTGTATTTCATAGCACCCAAAACATAGAGTTTCCTGCTGAGAGCTGAGAAAAAGTTGGCAATATATCTGGGATTGGAAGTGGAAAAAAATCCTCTGTTCCAGAACACCAGTTTTCCAGTGAGGTTCCTGTAGTCTGGAGGAACTGATCTTGGGGTTACCCAGAGCCTCAGAGTTCAGCAGGTAAGAGATGGTGTTGGAGGGATTTCGCAGCACCCTCTACTTCAGTAGAGCAGCATCATAAACCATGACCAAGCCTTGTAACAGCAGAATTCAGTACCTAGGAAGTTCAGCTCCTGTCCTTTACACAGGGATAATAAAAGTGCGGCTGCAATGCACTAGCATGTAAGGGGGTAGCATGTAATTTAATTAAAGAAAAAATGTCTCCACATTATTCCAACAAGTTTAAAGGTCTTAAGCTTGCTTCCAAACAGGACCGTGATCCCCACCCTAACATAAACATTTACCTTAGTGAGATTTGCATAATCTCTTTGATGCTCAATCTGCTCACCTTAATCAACCACATTGTTATTTAGAAAAATGTAGCTCCATGTGCCTGATATCTTTGCCTACTTCTTACTGCTCATTAACTAAAAATCAACAGAAACTGTTCTTTGCTAATGTACCAACAACTCAGAGTAAATACCCTCTCTAGAACACAGACGTTCTCAAACTTTGCCTGGGTGTGACCATGCCTTAATAAAAAGCTTATCCGTTGTAAAACCAACCCGTCCCCCTTATGCATCCACTGTATCTCATTGCACACAAATTTTGACTGTCTTTTGGCTTAGCAACTGAAAAGAAGCATGAAGACATGAAAAGAAGGGGACTCCAAGCAGCCATGAAGCTCTTTCACAGGAAACCACCAGTAGGTATTTTAGTGAAGCATGGTTTGAAACACACCTTGTGCTTAGAAACACTTGTACAGTGAGAGCACTGACTCGCTTCACCTTCACTTCTCGCTTCATGTGCTTTTTCTAGCACTTCTGCTGACTTTATACTAATGCAATAAGAAGGCAATCCTAATTATAGCACCTAGTTTCAGTTTGCTGATTTGTAAAATAGCCATAATTGTACCTCTTCCCATTGCACAATGTTGAAGTCTCGAGCTCCATGCCATTCATGTCAATGAAATCAGGTTACTTAGTGAACTGTACTAATCTTTTTCTATGGGAAAGCAGAACTAACAAGTGCATTTCTGACATTTAGACACACTTCTTCATGCTGATATTTCAGTCTCTGCCTCTCTGTAACTGTCACCCTCTGACAGACATATTTGAGCAGGCATGTCTTTATTGTCACTTGAGGAATAGCTGGCTTATTCCTAGAAGGTTGTCAAGGGTACTTACATAAGGTGACCAAACTAACAGCTTGTGTATGCCAAAAGCAGGACTCCTGTTCTTTACTTTCCCCCTTGTGGCACCAGTCCTGGACGCATGGCACCTTTGGGTAACATTTTGTTTTAGTAGGTTTAGAGAAATGAGAATGTACATCGGCATCAGCCTGGCACTGACTCTTACTGTTACTAGCAGCTTTAGTCTTACCTTCATGCTACCTCCTATAGTACCTAAGACACTACATCAGACATAGTACTGGATGGTGATGAGACACGAACACAATGCTTAATTCAGTTCTCAATCCAGTGCTCAAATCAGCAATAGACTTAAGGTCACTGACTTTCTTCCTAACTGATTTTTTTTTCCAAGGTTTAAACATCTGTGTACAAATGTGCAAGTTCTTTAATGCTTTTCCAAATTTTGGACAGTCTTGCATAATCATTTCACAATATTTATAGTGGCAGCTTGTGCTCTACCTCAGGCTGCTGCTCTTATCTCCTGCTTCCACAGCAATGATGAGGTAAAAGGAAAGACAGAGTGGGAACTATTTTGGCACATAAATATATTTTCCCAGGGTGCTAAGAAAACCCTTATCTTTCTCCTCTTCATTGTAGCTAATGTGACAAAAAAAGGGGTATTCAAGAATACAGTAGCCTGTATTGATAGGAGTGGAACAGAGCATGTCCTTTATCTTGATTCTGGAATAATACTTGCTGCATGCAATGTTCTAATAAGCAAGCTAGGGAAAAATAGTCTAAACATAGCTATATATAAGAGTTATGAAAGCAGTAGGAAAACCATACTGAGAAGGTAATCGTCAAAGGCTTACTGCTAAAATGGAAGCCTGCACTGAGGAACCATTTTGCACCGCTTTAATTCCTGTTTAACGTATTTTCTTTATGTCCTGGACAAAACCTATCTTCCTTATGACTGGAGAATCTGAAAGACAGCGTGTGTATTAGATTTACAACTGTCACTGCTCTGGGAATCTGTGAAATAACTGAGAACAAACTTGGATTAAGAAAAACATGTAAAAACGTAACAAAACCCCAAACACAGTACTCACTGCAATAACCCACGTTACATCCACATAATGAATATTACACGTAATTCTACTCCCCATCTTCAAAAGGGATGCAGTAGAACTAGAAAAGATTCATAGAAAGTTGACAGTGACCAAAAATATGGGATGTGTCTTTATGAAGCTTTTTTACTGACAGGGTAAGACTTTCCAGTCTGAAAAAGAACTGGCTGAGGAAGTGACCTATAAAATTCTGAGTGGTATAAAAAAGGTGAATAGCAAATATTTGTTTATCCTCTTTCAAAGAAAGACCCAAGCAATATAAAATGGAATTATGGTTGGGTCAAAATATACAAAAGGAAATAATTTTTAACATAATGACTAGTTGAGCTGTGCAGCTCTTACCCACAAAAAGCTGACATTGTTCAAAACCTGACTGATCAAAAGAAAGTTTATTCAGACATATTGAATACAACAAAGACCGTCTACTTCAGAACATCATGGAGTCAAACTGCTGCAGGCAGAATACCAGCTTGTGCTTTCTTGTTCTCAGATTTTTTCACAGGCATTTTCTATTTCTTATGCTTTGACACTGCTACAGCTACAACCAAAGCTGACTTCTTGATATCTAATTAGTGCATGTTACTGCTCAAGCTACTGACCATTGCCAAGAGCAGGATACCTGACCTGAGGGATGTTTGGTTGCTGTGCTGAATGATGTTTGGGAGCAATGTTTCAGCAGCCAGTATGGCTCCTTTGATTATATGAATATGTTATTTACATTACTCGGATTAATAATTTATTATTCCTATAAGAGGTCCACTCTGATCTAACTTATTTTCTCCTCACGCCTGGGATAAGGCACATTCACCCCATGTATTTTTAATTAAAGAGGAAGATCCAAGCCGAATTTACATAGCTACTTTGAGTTAGGATATGTCCACCTATTCAATGCTTCAATTCACTGTTGGATAATTATTCTGATTTTGTTCAGGTGCATATCAGAGTGATTTACTTGTGGAACCAACCAGGCTACTAGGAGGCTAAAAACATTTTCGACTGTAAAGTGATCTGACAGCCCCTGTTTGGAAGTCCACAGAAGCAGACAGATACATGCTGAGACTCCTTCTCTCAGCTTTCAGTACCACATTTACAGTATGGGCAGTCAATCAGACTGCGATTCATTCCTCTTCTAAAGACTGCTGTCTTTGCAAATTCTGCAGTCCATCAGCAAGGATAAAACTCTTCCGAACAGACATCAGTTACAGCATTATGACAAAACATGATGTGGATTGATGTACTTGGAGGCCAATGACGCTTATTGTTTGTAAGGTGACAGTTAAGTTTTCATATGCTTTTAAGGTTGCATAACATATCCAGATAATCAGGATGTTACATAGTTGTTTAACTGGTAAAATCTGTGTGACAAGGCTTATGCGAATGCTGTCAACGCACAAGATTTGGAATATGCTCCTAGGCACCAAACACATTCAGTGACTTCAAGAAGACTCAGCATGAAGGAAAAAGAATGGAGGTTTATGCAAAAGTTGCAATTTGAGCAGAAAACACTCTTTTTCCTTTTCTTTCTAAGCGGGTTAGGGTACCTAGCTGGAATGATTGTTAACTGGAATTAGTGCCAGAGTATCCTGACAGCTGATTTACTGACCTAAGAATTTTAAACCATGAAAATGGAAAGTATTTAAGGTGCAAATTGAAACTCAATGAAAAATGGAAATATTTCAGACAATGTCACATTGACAAATTAAGGTAAATGAATCATTTAATAAGCTCTATGACCCTAACTAATTAAACATATGCACACTATTAATCCCTCTAATCAATGCAATTAAAGACTAAAGCAGTCTCAAGTGTTTGTACACAAAATGCTCCACTGAAGTGAGTTTTAACAAAGCAGCTAAGCAGAATGCTTGGATCAGTCAGAACTCATTGACCACCATGTAGATGGTTAGCAGAAATATCTGTAAACTCACCTGCTTGGTGCTTTTGAGGTAAATGTTATATTAACCAAAAGAAATAGTGTTCACACACTGTTACCTGTGTTTCTCTTGGAGTGTTTAGTGCTTCACAGATGAGGTTCCTGTTAGCAAATCCTTCCTTTGCAAAATGTCCACTCCTAAAAGACAAGCTCATGGTATTTTGTATAACATGTAACAGGAAAAATATTCATCCTTCATCTTTCTTTCTTCCTCATTACGAAATACTCAGGAAAACTTTGGGGAAAAAAATAAGATTTAACATCATTGTATTTATTAGGTTCCGAAACAATACACATTCACATCCTTTTGAATACAGTACATTTGGCACAGTAATAATGTTTACGATGAAATAACACTAATGAATGGCAAGAGATTCAAATTACATCCATAAGAAAAAAATTCTGTACAAATAAATCCTCACAATAAAAAAAAAACCACCCTACCCCCCCAACTGAATGCATTTTATATCTAGCCAGAACTATTCTGCACATAATTTAAAAAGAGGTAATTTGTAAGCCTTTTTTGGAGAGAATTACTTTTCACCCTACAGAGAAAAATGTGTTTCAATGTTTTAGTAAAGTCTATTTGGGAGGAAAACCAAGAAACAATGGATTCTTTATAATTATTATTATTATTAACAATCTTTTTTGGCATTTTGCACTCATTTTACAAAGAAGGAACAGGAAAGATTTTACAGAACAGGCAGAAATGTAACAGAATGTCCATTTTTAAGAATTATCTTTAAAAAAATGTACAAGGTAACAGACAAACCTTCCGATGTAAACCCAATGCAGAGGATCTAACTATTTATATTGAAGAAATACCTGCCCATGCAAAAGTTTTGATCTCCTTCACTTTTCTCTTTGCATCCTACCAAACACTGCAGGTGCTGAGGCCTCTTAAATACAAACGTTTGCTAATTATCTTCATGTCAGAAACGGGAATGCAGACTACACAGCTTGCTTACAAAAGCTTTATGGGATGCTTTTATTCCTTCAAAATAAATGCTCAGTTTTATGTAAAGGCCTCTTGTTTTACAAACAGTAGTGCACTATCTATCTGATAACTTGTCTTCCTAGCCAGTCTACTCACCTATGGAAAAGAATGCTTTAGCATTGTGATCAGTTCTTGCCTGGATGTCAAAAGCTAACCGTGATGGGAAATGAATAGAGCCAGTGGCGAGACACAAATTGATGGGCAGTTCTGCAATATATTTCTAAAAGAGAAAGAAATTTAAACATTGAGATGATGCAATCATTAAGATGTTTCTGTGCTGGTACGCAGCTCCAGAAGCTATAGTCTTTTCCCAGTACAAAAGATTACTGAAGATAAATTAAATTAAACTAAAGGCTTGATCCATTATTACACCTGTAGGCCAGACAACACATTAATTGATATATCATAATATTTAATATTTTGAAATCATCATAAGAATATATATAATAATTACACCTGAGTTTTAAAAACAAAACAAAATGGAACTGAATGTTGTCATCAGTAACAGGCTATGAGCAGCCAGACGCAAAACTGACACAAACTAAGTCATCTGCTTGAGACCGAAATTATCTCTTAAAGCCAATGATTCACGCTTCGTCCACCAAGACATTCCTTTCTCTTTCCGAGCTCTATCATGTCATAATAGAGTTGAAGAGAACTATACAAGAGATTTTAGTATAGCTTAATATATGTCTACATCTTTTATAACAAAAACCTCATCTCTCTGACAGTAACTTGAACCAATACACATACAAGAGTATTGCACATGGACATTATTATAATTATTCTTTCATAGACTAACATTTTAATAGTATGCCTGAACATGCAGCAGTTGATACCTCTATATTCAATGAATTCCACAGGCCTTGCAGCAAACACTATATACAAAATCTCACCTGTACAAAAGGCAAAAAAGCTTCTTTAGTGCCACTTTGCCAATCACAAGTATATATATTTTTGTGCAGCTGGAAATCCATGTGCAACAATTAAAATGGATTCCAATGACCGCTCACTCAGTCCAGTAAAATATATAATAAAATGACCTCAGCGATACATGTACACAAAAAAAATAAAAGGAACAAACCAAACCACAGGGTACTCCTGGAAATATAAGTACATAACACTGTTAGCGTATCTACAGGAGGTAACTTCACATTAGTAATATTGTCCACATGAGTTACCATTTCAATTCATACACAAAAAAAATTCAATGTACAACTTTCAGTAATGTCAGTTTGTGAATGTTTGATCTTCCATTTTTTAACACAATTCCACATGATGCACGTGTAGCCTTATTTTGTGTCTTCTAAAAGCAGATTTCTCTTTAGATTTTAAACATAAAAAACAACAAACACAGTAGTAGTATGGTTTTGTAAAAGTGTGCAAAAGTAACACACTGCTGAGAAAATAAATATAAATAAGAAAGTATCAGCTTAGCTACAATGGAAAAGGCAAATTTATAATGTTTATAATTAATTTTTGTTTAAAATTAACTGTAAACATTTGCAAGCTTGCCATCACATCAATGGTTCATTTCAATGGATATTCAATTTGGTAACATGGATAGTACACCCAATTGCCTGAAAAACTGTAAAATGCCTATATATAGCTGTGTTAAAGCACTATAGGCTTTTTATTCTTTAGCCCTTTAATAACTATCCATATAATATCTGTTTCTGGCTTTAAATAAAGTTTCAGTTATCTTTGTGACTCTTCTTATTCCTAAGAGTTTTCCATAAATTGTACGAGGAATTTCATCACAAGCCATAATTGTGCTTCTTTTTTTGGACAGCTTTATTTTAAGTTTGTACCTCCACACAATAAATTCATAGTTGAGGATTACACCTCCAGGAAGGCAGACTTCTTTGCTTACCAAAAGGTAACATATTACTTATTTGTTCCAACTTTGAGGACAGATCTCACCATAACCACCAGTGCAGAAGAAACCGTTCTCACCTTTTTAGCTTAAATACATACATGATTATAGAACGTGATCTGCTAAGTCACTTTTAATAGCATGGCTTCATTTTCCATGGAAAGGATGCAATTTTATCCTCTGGGGAGATCTTAGGAATAAAAGAAAAGTTGCAAATATACGGCAGTGTGTTACATCTACAATTTCTGATACAAAATTATTTTGCATTGCTTTGTGAGACAGAAATTAAGAGTGCTTTCAGGTCAGAAGATTAAAGGAAAAAAAACAATAAATATATATTTTAATTGGGGATATGGGCTCAGGGTAAGAGAAGTAGTTCTTGATCTACTGAGTCTCAGTAATTTGACGATCTCTTCAGAATCACTTCTTGCAGCATCATTCATCTGTCAGCCTAACGTTGTCTATGGCAGTAGCTCCTCTCCAAAATAAGAGAACCCTTTAAATTCTTCTTGATTGATTTGTTTTATAATTGTCTCATCCACTAGCGTTAATACTGGTTCTTCTCGTGTAAAGTCTTGATCAAAGTTATTTACATCCCTTTTGGTTTTCTGAGAAGAAAAATACAAATAAGGTGAATGGTAAAACAGCACAGTAAAATAAGAGGCACTCTCCCTCCTCTCCATCCCCCCAGGAAGGCTGAATTTTCTGCAATGGTTGAAATAAAAGAGGAGCTACTTCACACAAAGAATAACAGACGTATGAGAGAAGCTACAGGAGCAAGTACTATAAATGAGTTCAGGAGAGGCCACAGAAGCAGTACTATAAATGAGTTCCCAGAGACTCGCGGGTCCCTGACAGGCGGAGGAATAGCAGTATGATGATAAAGCAGGAAGCTGAGATTAGGACTAGTTTAAAAAAGGCTTTGGGCATAGTAGGTGGTATGGCTGTTTCCTTTTGGATGTGAACATAATGATATCTCATTTCAGAGGCACAGAGCGAACTGATTTAATTGATTTCCCCACAACATAGCCTACTGTTGCAACTCAAGTTAACTATTTCTCTAAATCTGGCTACACCCAGCTTTAAAATCAGATTCAGACTTCACAACAGCTCTGTCCAAAATCTTTGAGCTCCACAGTGACAACTCAGATTTCCTAATGTAGATGGATGTCATTTGTAGCACCATGGCAAAGTGTGAAAGTCTGGCTCCAGAGAAATCCATCTCAGAACTCTTCTTTATTTCAATGGCATTGGGATTTCCCCATTCATGTCTAAAGCACCTCACTCTTTCAGCAAAGTTGGGCCAACAAAGTGGAACTGTACACATTCTAGTTGGGATAAGATGTATTAACTAGAGACAGCCTTGGGGAGGCCGACTCATCCTCAGGGTACCCACAACAGACTATCTGTGACTACTTGCATGTAAAAAACCTCAAGGCTACAGGGTAAAACACTCACCATGGTCACTCCCTTGATTCTGGCACTGTTCATGTTTTCCATGTCAGCAGCATGTTTCAGACATGTACAGCTTCAAGGAACTGGAGCAAGCGTTTTCCTTTACACTGTCTCTTTTCTCTTTGTTTCAAGAAATCTAATAGTTACCTGAGTGACACTTAATGGAAGCACACTGATTGATACACTGAAAACTGGCTTTGTGCCCATCCTGCACATGTCTGAGATTAACATGAGACCAGAAATAGAATAGCTATTTGACTTGCAAAGTAAAATGATAAAACTATAGATTGATACATTATAAATCACATTAATATATTCCAAATAGGATATATGCCTTTAAGTGCAGGTAAATATTACTAATTTTTGTATATATATATATAGATACACAAAATATATATTTTGTGTGTGTATTTTCTTCATTAGCTCTATACATATCTTTATATTGTTACATTTTAATTACTTCATGCATAAAGACTGGACATGAAGTGCATGTAACCCATATACTCTGAATTGCATAAAGTATGAGCATTATAGCTTTGGCTTTTATGTTTTTTTCCCAGTCATTTGGGCAAATATTGCAAAACCAGAATGATACCCCATATGAATTTTTAAATACATTACATTGCAACTATGTCTACATTCCTCTTGTTCCCCATGTCCTACTGTAGTATTTTCCTACACGCATACAATGAATTTGCTGCAGGAATAGCCACTAAAGCAGAAAGAGGTAAGTGAATATTTGTAGAAGGCAGAATTCAAACTCAGAACTATAATTATGCGCAAGAGAAATGTGGCTACACTCACACTTTAACCATTACATATCCATGGCAAATAAACTCTGGATTAGCTGTATTACATGTAATACATTGTAATACATTACATGTATTGTAATACATTACATGTAATACAATGTAATACATTAGCATGTATTATTTTCAGGTTTTCATACTTTTTCATTTGTGAAAAGTGTCATTTCCTTGCTGAAGCTAAAAGAGTTAGATGATAAACTCCTTTAAGACTAGCAGAGGCAATTAATTCCCAATATCTACTTTTTCCGTAGAACCACCACTCAGATTTATGAAGGTTTTAGGTGAAAAAGTGCAGGTGAGTACATCTGAAAAACTGTCCCAACACTGGTGTACCTAAATCCTATTGATTAAAAGTACTTCCAGTAGAACCTGGAATCTCAAACACTTCTGAAGCAACCAAAGGTATCTGCTTAGATTTACAAGCCTATCATGTCTTAAAATATGCCTTCAAGACCAAAGAAAGACATAGAAGTTTCTACTTTCTCAAATTTATAAACAATTCCATGTCTTTTTGGCAGCATACATGTAAATCACCCGATTTATTAACAGGACAAGTATGGAGCAATCTAAGATTGCAAGGATACACTTTGATGAAGTGAGATTAAATAAATCACAGGGAACAAAAGTAAGCAGATTAAGCCACGCAAGACAAAAGGCAGAGTTCATAACAAGCTCTTCTTTTCAGCAGAAAGCTTTATTTGAGAAATCCTCCTTAGCAACTTAGGCACTTTCTTCCTGAAGCTATGACTATTTTGCAAGGCCCCAACTGCTAAGACAAAACAGGTCCGGCCACATTTCTGCTCCCATTGCTATTTTAATGCACTTGCACTGTGAATACTCTATAGGCCAACAGCACGAATCAATGTAGAGTTGCAGCATGAGGGCTCAGGATGAAGGTATGAAGGGCTGTGGCTGTCTCCTAGCAGAGAAGCTGAGAAAAGCAAGAAGTTCTGCAAGGTAAGGAGAATATATGAAGGAAACAGAGTGCAGCTATTATCCAATTCTCTAACATCAAAAAAATCATAAAGAAAAAAGGAAAAATATTTAGATTGCCTGGCAAATGCACCATTAAAATGCAGTAATTAAATGGGTGCAATTCTGTTTGTTTAGTCTGCAGCTCCTGAGGCTTTGGAACACTTTATTTGTAACTTTTAAAACCTTTTCCCAAGTAAGACTTTTCAATTTCGGATGACTTAAGAAATTAGGGTTATCAGGAAAAAAAAAGAACTGTCAAACCCACGGCTGTAAACTGAAACACACTGAAATTCCATTAGGTTTCAGATGCTACTCTTTTTCCCCCTCTAGATTACCCAAACAGCTTGTGTTCAGCATGCATCAGTGCTACTCGAGAAGAGGGGCACAGCAGCTTCCCAAGAGCTTCCAACAATAGGTGCCAAATTCCATACTGCACTGAAACCGCCCTACTTCAGGCAGCCTGTGGGCAGTCCATCTCTGACAAAGAGCACCAGCAGTGCCACAGCACTTGTAATGACTAAAAAGGACATGACTCCAATTCTGAATCTCATCTGGAAGATGGCTTCTCCAGCAGCAGGCTATCTCTCACAGAGGGAAGGAATACTGACTCACTACCTCTGGTGCAGGAAACGTGCTGGCTAGCTGATGCAGTGTGATTGCTTCACAGGTCTCCCATCTGAGCATTGACCTGTTATGACCTGCTTATCCTGGGAACATGGTCGACTCGCTTCATGTAGGTGACATGATCTGATCAGATGCAACACTTTACAGGAATAGAACCACTTGAATGAATAAATATTAACATGACCCATCAAGGATGACAATTTTAAAGTCAAAATCATGTTTCATTCTGTTCAAAGATAACCACTTCTGTTCAAAGACCTAAAGATACCGAAAATTTTAAAAGACTACCTCTTCATAAACCACCATTTAATCAGCTTTCCTAGTTGGGCCGCACAACTTTGGATAAAGGGATGGTTTTATGAGTCAAAATGTCATTTATTTTTGCTACATCTCTTCACATAATTACTAAAGATTGAAAGGAACTTCATATGCCATTAGTAAGCACACACATAAACTCTTTTTCTGAACTGGTTTTATTTTCACTCCCATTTCAAGAAAAAATTGATTTTCTACCAGTAGTCACAGACTCAAGCTTCAAAAAAACCCTCTCCAAAACATGCTTAATAATCTTTCCAGTGTCAAGGATTACCAGCCTTGTCTGTTCATGATTACTAAATGACACTGCTTGAATTGCAACAGTGAAAAAAGAAATCTAAGTTGATGTTCTTATCACTGAAAATACATTAAGAAAGTTAAAACTTGCCATTCCTTCCGTAAATGACATGAACCAGATGTGAGTAACTGGGGCCTTTGGTATTGAAAAGCCACAGAAATTCTTGCAAGAAGGTACCTGACAGAGGGTGTTCCAAACCAGGGGAACCCAGCAAAGCTTGGGCACCTCATCACCTGTGTCATGAGGCCAAGAGGCTCAGTGGACTCTCTTCTGTCTAATAAGGATTAAATTAATTCCCCATCTCAGAGGCATTAAGAGGTATCTCTATCTACTCCATTATTTATTTTCATTTAATTTGAAGAAAACCACTAAAAATCTTTAAGGTCCTTTGCAAACTCAATGGCTGCACTAACCTGGGTTGGAATGGTGCAGTGTGTTCAAAGACTACTCAGAGAAGAGGGAAGAAAGATGGAAGTGGGGACTAGAAACCAACACTGCCATGAAAGCCTATGCTTTGTATTTCAGTCTGATTTTCCTACAGATTCCCCAAATGCTGTTTAGATACAACTATAGGAATCTTCTTTAAAGCAATTAATAGATTTCTGTTTAGTTTAGTAGAATGAGGAGCTCATCCAGAACAGCCAGCCAATACAAGTAAATAAGGCCAGAAATTAGCATTATAATAATTAAGCAATATGCTGGAAGAAGAAAAGACTCTCCTATGATATTTTTCAGTAAGTGGATCTTTTGATCCAAAAGATATGCAAAACTCATCCATGATTCTCACAGTTTGAGTTACTGCGTTTTTTCACAGAAACACAGCTGCAGATCATCCTTTCTGTATCACTAAATGAAACATATTTCACTTTACTCCACTGCAATTTTCTGACAATAGCAGTGCTTGATGCCTCTTCATGTATTTTCAAACCCACAGTGAAATCCTGGAGTTTATAGTTCATTTGGGGAGCTTCACCAGAGAATGCTTCCAGTGTAGCACCCGGCTGTATCAGCAGCACATCAAATATGTGACAGGTAGATTAAATCTGAGCATCTTGCAGTGTGCAGCTATACAAGGGCACTGGACCGCAGTGCGGGAGGAATGGGATGTGCAGCAGAAGATGTACCTTCTCATATGTATTACACAGTATCATTTAATTTTATCCAGAATTTTGCTTCAGTAGGAAATAAATGATACCCACGTTTGACACAGTATCATCAGGAACAAATTCCTAGAGCAGGATTATCAGACTTTAAATATTTTATATTTACCTCATCACTGATGAGATTTTCAGATTAATTTGTTCAAGACAAATGGAAACTCATGACATCAGGCAAACCTTTTTGAAGCATAAGTTTCTGTGGCAAACCTCATGTTATCACTGTGTTCTCATTCACCTCCATTATGATAACAAAAAATGCAGCAAAGGCAGAGATCACTTTGCACCAGTGACTGGATCTCAATTCACAAACATGTAGCTGTTTCTAAAAAGCTGAGACCAACTGTAGTGAGCACTCATTTTTGCACATAACTTATTCTACATATGAAGAATACTGTGAGAAAAACATCACCCCAGGCCTGTCTTTCCAATTATCCTTGTGATGCCTCTTCACAGTATTTGCACACCTTGAGAATCTGTGTCGGAATTAGAAATATTTCCTAGGATGTCTTATTTCAGAAGATGTGGAATATATATTACAGGAATAACTTCTAAGTTATTACATTTTTTTTCAGCATGTTAATTGCTCTATTCACACATGGATGAGTTAACAACAGATCAGCCTTGAGCTGCAGTATATTCAGCTGAATGTTATGATGATAAAAAGAGTTTTGAATCCAAGCAGTTTTTACAAGTATACCTACATTCATTACTTCCCAGCAGGAGGTGAGATTTTATGCTCCTAGATGATCCTTTCCTTAGATTTAAAAGGACACCAAATTAAGACAAAGAGCTGAAAAAAGCCCCACTCAATAAAGATGTTACTCGACAGTGAAGCAGTTGGCATAAAAAGCATGCCAACCTAAGCAGTCTACAATTTAATCTGTTATGGAAATACACAGATATTTAACAAACACCAAGCTAATTCACAGAACTATGAATTTTAAAAGGGATCATTTGTGATCCAGTAAGCTGAAGCTATCTTTATACTGAAACAGTATGTATCTTTCCTAGGGGAAATGGGTCAAGTATGAAGGAGGAATGACCTAAACACCTAGGGGTACAAACATTTAATGACCACATGGCCAGGATGGCAGCCTCATTGTTTCACTTTTGCATATCATTTCTCCTATCCTGCACCCCAAAACTGCCACAACAAACGAACAGCAAGACAAACAAAATCAAAGCTGTGCAGGTTCACTGACCCTGTGTCCCCGGTCTGGACAATGAACCTCACCAATAAGAAGCTGCTGTAAAACCATTATCCCCTATGGCCTTACTTGGGTATGGCTTTAACATGAGCTACATTTACACAGCACTAAAGAAAGCTATATATAACAAAACAGCTTTGTTCACAGCCTGATTGTTAAACCACAACAGTTATCTCTGTGTAAAACACTGATGGTGATTGATTTCACAGGAGCTGCAGGGGAGGTCAGAACGACAGCTTCCCACCTGTAGTTAGTCCTTTACCCTTGAGAACCATCTTGTCCATATCATCAGGACTTGTTTCCACTACGACTTAATATTGATATAATCACTTCAAGTAAGCTATGCTATGGTAGAATACATGGATATTTTAGACTGAAAAAAATTGCAAATATCAAAAAAAGTGCAAAAAAGAAAGTTGCAAAAAGTGCTAACATCTGAACTTCTGCACTGCATTTTTCCCTCATGGTAGGTTTCTTTGAAGGTTTAACTTCATGGGAAACAATTTTATATTTCTTCTTGGGGCACAGAGGAAATATGAGAAGAGAAAGTAATAGAATAATCCTATGAAAATATCCTTCATCTGCACAAAGCAATTCCTATTGCAATTCTACGATCCACATAAAGCACGGATTGTCTATGTGTGCCTCTCTAATTCACATTATATTGGCAAGCCTCCATTGACATCCTCACCAACTCTAAGGTCACGATCACCAGTGTCCCCTCTTACATCCTGGCACACGTTCAAGATTAGCCCATTTTCACTTGTGTTCTGCATTTTACCCACAGTTGTTACAGCAATTACAGTAGTCAGGGCTGGTGCATCTGCAACTTTCTAAACCACCTGCTCAGTCCTCAAACACACGTGAAGACACATAGCACTTTGGCACAAAGGACTGGTTATACCCAGATGATGGAGCTAACTTGAAAAAGAAAGAAGTGATGCAGGACAGTTGGCAAGTCTAGGGCACATGCCCCTAGAATTCCAGAGGGTTCCAGGAAACATGCCATAAATCACTGAAAAATTACCCAAATACAGATAGCCTAGCAGAGCACTGAGGTATTTGACCAGATTTAGTCTGCTGAAGATCATTAGATGTACTTTTCTTTCCATTCTTTAAGTGATCACAAAGAGAAGGAATAAATTAAGGGGACTGATCCTAGTGAATGATGTAATAAAATAGTTCAAGACTCATATCTCTGACATGTATCCTCAATAAATACTAACTTTCCAATGTTTTATTCTGCAGTCACCTATCCCACTTCCTGAATATGTTACGAAATGATATATACATATATATAGCAGTATCTTGTGATTCTGAGCCCTTCCTCTATCATGAAGGCATAGACATGTACTGTGACACTGGGTGCAAAGAAAAACCACAGCATGAAAGGGAATAGCGAGCATGTACAGTGGGAGCATAATTCCAAGACTCAGCTGCACACAGGATGGTTCATACTACAGGCTGTAGAGTGGGAATACTACTGAGCTTTTGGCAAGACTGCCTTCTTCAAAACATTTCAGGGAACTCATGTTCTTTGATGACGACCTCCAGCTCATTAAGAATAAAGCTTTTAGTTTGACGTGGATGACACATACGACAGGCTTTCATACAGAGAAACGGTACAGCAGATCTCACCTCTCACAAATGGAGAAAGCTACGCAGTGATGGTTTTATTTTAAGACTACTGAATTGTTAGAATATTTTACACTCTAATGATTATTTCTTAAGCCTCTGCAAAGACAGATTAAAATAAAGATACATGTGACATTTTAGGAAGCTGCTGAAGCTGTGTTTTGTTTTTTGGGTTTTGTTTGGTTTCTTGTTATTTTTCTTTTTTTTAACTAAAGCACATGCTTATACGAATTACAGACTGGAAAAACAAGGCATTGCACAATTACACATGAATGCCTACTGCTTCTGCATCTTAATATATCTCCTTTCCACCTTTCCTCAGGCTTTTTTGGAACACAGTTTTAATGAAAGAGCACAGCAAGACATATGAGAGTTTGTAGTGACACGGGTTCTATTCTTGGTTCTACAACTGCTCTGCTTTGAGCCTCAGCAATTTTCCCCTCACTATGCATCTGACTTTCTTCCTATTTTTGTTCCCTTATACACAGATTGTGATCTCTCTGTCTATCATTATCTATGATCTCTTGACTGTCTCTCACTTTAATGGCCTTTTGCACAGTGGAAATCTCATCTTGCTGGGAACTCGAGCTTATTGTGGACCTGAGGGCACAAATTCAATTTTTCTTTCTTTTTGGTCTTGTCAAATATTAACACAAATATTAATCCCTCGGAGAGTCATGGGCAGTCATCTTCAACTCCTTCTTTTCCATAATCCGTAATTAAGCAAAGGGAATCATTGTTCTGTAGGTCCTTTGCAAACATGAATATGGTATGCAAATCAAGGAACTAGATCTGCACTTAAGGCTCTTCATAAATATCTAGACTGGGTGTTTCTCTCATCCCACATAATTTAAGCATGCTGTTGAGAGGACCAGTGCTGAGAGTACAAAGTCCGTGCCTCCACAGTAACAAAATGCCTTGTAACAGCACAGCAGCATAACAACAGGAAAGCAGCAGCTAATGAAGTGCTAGGATTCCTTATCATTTAAAGATGCCTTCCCTGTCCTGCTATTGAAGATAAGTGCCTACACATCAGCTGCTTTAGTCCACCACCTGCATGTCAGCACATATGTCAAAGGAGCTAAGTCTTGCACTAGTATGCTGAGCTGTGAATCATATGTTGACAGATTTTTGCTGCCTATTTGGATGAACATCCTGGTAAGACACTGTTTTTAACTTTATGCTAATATAAAAGGTTCTGCATGAGACATAAACCCAAAGCTAAAGCTCTTCTCATACTCTATGATGTTCATTGGGCTCCAGCTGTGAACTGGACTAGTCATGGACTACCGGCCTTTGACAAGACTTTGCCTTTTTTCTGATAAATTCCTCTCCACCGTCTGATAAAGAGTCAGATGCTATAGCTTCTTAAGTCACCCGGTGTTTTGCCCCTGGCTTTTAATGACATCAGAAAAAAGCCCAACCAAGGAATATTATTTATTGCCTACATTAACATAAAAATATTTCTGTTTGAACACTTAAGAATGTACTCTAAGTAACCATGAGAAGATGACTTCACTTTGTGCTTTACTTTCTGAAAACAGCACTGGACATTAAAGCAGCCAAAAGTGAAACAGACTTTATCTTATTCTGAGGAAGCCCAAAAGGAAAGCAGGAACATTCTGTCTGCTTACCACTCCATCCTAGTGGGCACCACGTAACAATGTACATTTAACAGATGGTTAAATTAATCTAATTATTCGGTATGAAAAGGTTTTATACAAGACCAGGACTCAACAAAAGCAAACAAATACTGCTGGATCCCAGTACAGAATAAAAAGAAGCACAATAAAAGTTGTTTAACTTATAAATATTTGGGAACCTGGAGTGCCGGGAAGTAGCTTTCAAACTTCTGTAGTTCTAGTGTTGTGGTAATCGCAGCTAAAAACAACTGCTGCAGGCATGGACACTGAAGAGGATAAAACCAAGAAAGAAGACTAACCGAATGAGCAAATTTGGGGAAAACAGAACCTTGTTCCTTCAACAATCAACATTGAAATCCCTTAAAAATACCAGTTCACTTACTCTTTATTTCTCTAAGTTGTGATACAAGCTGCACATAAGGTCCTTGAAAGCTATATACTTACAGTCTGAGCACATTTAGTGGTTATATGAAGTGCCAAGCTAGTTGAAGCTCTGTAAACCAAGGGAACTTAGTTGAGGGAAGAGGCAGAAGTGTTACGGACTTCTCTGCCCTGCCCAGCCACATGCTTGTCCAATTGTTATGAGCTACATTGCAGGGAGTTACCGTACTCTTGTTCACAACTGACTACTGCAAGCTCAACTGAGATGTCTTTGTTGCCTGCCAATATCCAGTACTGCTCTATCCTGGCTAACACTTGAACCAGTGTCAGTTTCTGCTACCAGTGTAGCAGAAATCATTTAGAAACCAGCTGACATTAAATATTCTAATTCACAATACCCTGTGGCAGGGGCAGTGTGTGAAAAAAGAGCTGGACTTCAACATTATGGCTGTTTCTAATTAAAAGGCTGTCCTGAAAGTCCACATTCATTTTTAACTAATTATATTTCTACCGTTCTGAAAAACACGGATTCTTCCCTGCTTCTAAACCTTTTAATTGTACACCAGTATAATCACCATGATGTCACTCTCAGAAGAAAGCCCACTCTTTTCCTATGCCTGGAATGCCTGCAGCAAGTGGGGAATACATAATGTGCGATGTTCAACAATGGTACATGAGGGCCTGAGGTCTCAACATCACTCCCCAGTGTTTTGTCTAAGCAGTAACACTTCATGCAAAAGCATGCAGTATAGCCCCTTGCGTGCTCATCTGCTAAATGCTCATTGCCATGCACTGATGACTGAATGGAAATATATTATGAAACTGAAGGGACACCTCAAGGTTATTAGGCCTAAAAATGGACCTACCTTGACATTTTCCCCATATTGAAGGCCTTACCTTAAAGAGGGACATTCACACTGAAGCAAACTTGAAAAGAGAGAACATTTATACAAAAAGAAATTTACTTGGCCTGTACTTTTCCTACGTTCCTTTTGGTGCTACTGCATTTTATAGGGCTTCATCCCCACAGCGTAAAGGCTAAGTCATAATTCTGCATGTATGATGATACAATCCACCGTCACCAAAAAATAGAGGCGTGCCAAAAAAACCCCACCAAAACAGTATCATGACTTCCCAGCATGAGGTTAAAAATCCCTTACTAAGAAGGACTGTTAGCAGTCATGTATGAAAACAGATCTGAGACTATAGAACTTATGTTTCAGGCTAACATACTTGGAAGTTTTCTCCAGAAACGCGGTCCCTCTTTAAGGATTCCAGCCATATTTCACAGTAAGCAGACGGTTGCTGCAGCAATTGAAGCACACACCTCTCTAATTGAAGATATTTTAGGGAGCCGTTCAGTGAGGCACCCACCCATGAGGAAGGCACCGGCTCTGCCTGCTTGCCCCTGCGAACAGGGCAGCTGCATGCTCTGGAGGTGCTGATCTGTATTTACTATTTATTACCCAGCTTCCCAACACTGCGGGCATCTGGCTTGGCATTAAGTCATCAACAAAGGGTTGCCAAAATTTTGCCAGTTTTTCACTCATTCAGGGAAGGGGGGAAAGGAAATTCCCAGTGCTCACTGACTCCAGTTGGAACCCACAGTCATTGGCTAGGACTAGAATTTTGTATTTATTAATGATTTCATTTCAAACCTTTGCTGCAGTGCAAAACTGAAAGAGGACACATTGCTGGCATCCTTAAGTCAAGACTTAACAAGGAAGTTTAGGTTCACAAGGAAACTGCATACAGACAATGTGGCACAGATAAAGATAACTAAGGGGGGAGGGACTTCGACAATGGTTTATGATTATCTTAGAGTTACTGGAGCTGACAGAGAGGTGCCAATTCCTGTAGGAAATTTGAGAGTGAGGATCAAGATGAACTCTGCTAACACTGAGGTCTAGTAGAGCATAGAACACTCTCCCAAGGGAAGTGCTACGTGTTCAATCACTTTAAAAGCCAGGCTGATCTTGAGAATTGAGTTTTTAACACTTCTCAGTCCCGTTTCTTCCCTTTCTACCACAGAATGGAAGCTGAGGCATGAAAAGGTTCGGTGATGAACCCTGGACGACATTATGAGCCTCTAGAAAATATAGTGAAAACTTACAGATCTTGCAATTCTCACTGGTTTTAGCTGCTAGAGCAACTCTCTGCCCCTGAGAAGTCAGAACTGAAGAAGGAACATACAAATATTCTAAAACCGTTCTCAGTGACATAACACTAGGAATGGAAGAGGCTGCAAAATGAAGGGAGTCGCATTAGATTAACTAAATGGGCTGGCAGCAGCTGCTGCTGCTCCATACTGCAAGATACAACTCAGCAATAGACTATCTTGTTCATTCTGTTTCTAAGGCTCTTAAAGAAAGGCAGCTTTTAAAATAGAAACCCAAGAAATTATGAATGCATAGTGAAAATTAATGTATCGGTCTGTGAAAGCTGCACATTCACAGTAAATCATCGTAATGCGATTATTTTGTCAACTTCACCTCCATAAAGCCACACTATGAACAGATTGCCACAGGCACTGATAAAGCCATTAGTGATGAAATTTTGGCTTAATTGCTAAAAAAAACCCCACATATGGCAAACATCTGTTTTACCAGGCTTTGTATTACCCTCTGGCTCAGAGTTCTTCAACATTTTCATGTTGAGGATGTCTTAGTCGAGTCTCAGATTTTCCCAGCCCTGACATTCACAACAGGGTGGATGAAAATGACAAGTCTGTTTGCATGCACATGTTTCAAAGGCTGACAATGAAACTTCAGCCTAAAAGGTCAAGAGTGTTCCTGTGTTAAGACTATCTTTGCTGTGCCTAACAGCTTCTTCTGTCTCACAGCTCCTCACAGCACACTGACCCACTGTAACCAACAGCTTAAGAAATATGCTGATTTTATTGTGCTGGTCTACAAAACCCAAGAAGAAATCCTTTAGAGGGATGAAATATGTCTCCTATGAGGAAAGGCTTGGAGCTGGGGTTGTTCAGCCTGCAGAACGGAAGGCTCTGAGGAGACCTTATTGCAGCCTGTCAATATTCAAAGACGGGGACAAAGGTTTTAGTATGGTCTGTTATGATAGGAAAAGTGGTAATGGTTTTAACCTAAAAGAGGGGAGATTTAGACTAGATACAAGGAAGAAATTTTGTACAATGGGGGTGTTGAAATGCTAGAACAAGTTGTCCAGAGAGGTGCTAGATGCTAGAAACATTCAAGGTCAGATTGGATGGGGTTCTGAGCATGCTGGTCTAACTGAATGCGTCCCTGCTCACTGCAGGGGTTTAGGCTAGGTGACCTTTAAGGGTCTCTTCCAATGCAAACTATTCCATGATTCTATGAAATATTTGCTACTATGAGGCTACCACTGACCTTTGCTTTCCCATCTCAAACATAAGCTTTTCCAGTAAATAACAAATTGAGACAATATAAATTTCATCAATACACATTAAAGGTGAAGTGGCAATTTCTTTCAATCACTGTTTTTAATTCATATTTTATTATTTGGTCTTAGACAGAAACATCCCATCATGTCACTAAGCAGGATCTACCACTCTTAGCACCAGATCAATTACTTCAGTATGAAATTAATCTACTGCACCTTTGTTTCATTAATAATATGGCAGATGCACTTTGAAAATGGAAATAATCAATTCAACCAAGCCAGAAAGAAAACCACAGAAACAAAGAAAGATGAAGAGCAAAGAATCACCTTTGTGGTTCTTGAACAATAAGTTATGTTGCAAACTACAGCCTGGGCTTATGGCTACTGATGAGGGAAATTTCATTCCCCAAATGGAATAAAATTTTAGGAAGAATACATGAGACAAAATATCTCAACACAGGAATAAAATGCTTCACAGGGATTTCTGTTTCACAGCAGTTGTTCTGGAGAAAATATATGTGTTTGCACTAAAACTGTACTTATTTCTGGCATATGCAATGACATTCATGTCTGCATTAAAGGCAGCAGGGAAGAATATTATTCAGAAACCTTCAAGACACTCTCTGAAGTTCTAAGAATTAGGTTTTATGAACAGCAGAAATGATCTTCAAGAAACACTATCAAGGTCACTGGAGCTTAGAGGTAACAAACTGCCTCTTCATAGCTGTTCAGGATTTCGCTTGATTTCTAATGTACACGCCCCAGAGCTATTATTTCTTCTTTAGAGCTTAACGTTTATAATAGCTCTGCATTATATAGCCTCAGTATAGTAAACCATAATACATGTATAAAAATATTAATTTTGTCACTGAAAAGCCTCATAATTTTGGATATATGAAAGGAAGTATTGGTAGATAATATGCATCATAGGACTGAGCTTCAGTGCATTTTCACCCCTTTGCATTCTCTGTCCCAGGTAATTAAGCTGGGGGACCAGCCAAAGATCCTTTACAACAGGTTTCAGGGCCACTAATCTGCTTCCAGACTGGGGTGTTGGTCTCTGCCCAGCACAACTGGTGTGGCACTCCTGTCGCTGTTTAGCAACCTCTGTCATCTGCATGAGTGCTTTGCCTAGGGCACTCTTGCAAGCCTTCAGAAAACACAGTCAGTTTTTCAAGGACCTTTAGAACTTCAATAATTTCCATTCCAAGGCTGAAAACAGGGAAGAGATTTCAGCTTCCAAAACATCATCGGAATAGTCAAATCATGTACAAACTAGAAGGACATAAATGGTATATTTCTGATGTATTAAGGAATATATTTGCATCTACCCACAGCGTGAATGAGATTTAAAGTCTGGCTAATAAATAGCCATGAAGTATTTCTTCTAAGTCCACTTTCAGACTTAAAGCTGGCAGAGGTGAAGAGGCATACCTGAACCATGGAGAAGCACAAGTCTTACAGTACCATGTAATACAGCTCCTCAGAAAAGCAATTAAGGCAGAGAAAGGGTAAAGGGTAACAGAAAAGAACACAGATGTGCTAACCAAGGAACTCATGTTCTGGGATTAGCAGAGTAGTGAGGCAGAATTGAAGCAAGGTTTGTTTCCATGCTAGCATCTCTGTGACCTCCCTTGGCAGATTATTCCATTGTCTGATGGGACCTCAGTGTCTGGCCATTTTCCCTAATGACTTTACTTGTCAGCATTTTATATTGCCCAGAGCTCATTTGAACAGACCCTATGTTGTTGGGCTTGTTTGGGTTTTTTTGAAAGTGTATATGATAATGATAAAATTTCCCCCCTTAGTCATCTTATTCATTGGTCAGAAAATAGATGAATACCTGTGCAAATATATGCATTCTTGCATGGGCAAAATTCTGTATGTGCATGCAAAACTCAATTTGAATGCACAAATGACGATATATGTGTTGTGTGCTTCTTTCCCTACACATATGTACACTCACATAACACATGCAAGAATGTCTATTTTCTGACTAGGAATCTGGCCTCTTTCTCATAGCTAATTTCACAGATCTAGGCTCCCTTGAACATAAGATTAAAAATATATTGGTTTAATCCTCTCTTAATCTTAAAAGTCACTTTTAAATAATCAACAGCCCTTTATCAATACTGAAAGATGTTAAATACCAGAAAAATTTCCAAACACAGGCATTAGTTATGTTTTCCCCAGAGTTATTCCATAGTGGGGGAGGTTACGCTTGGTTATCTGAATCAATGAATGTCAACGCTATACCCACAACTTAATTTAGAGAAGCACTATTTAGATTTTAAATAGACTTTATTCCATTAGTGTTCACCTTCTTCCCTCTTTCCTGTATTTTTCAAAGGGTGTTCAATCTCTTCTGGCTTGGCAAGCATCCAAAATCACCTTTTCAGCATTTGAAATTTACTGCCCTGGATTCCTTTACTGTTTCATAAATCGTATTATTAGTAGTTACATTTTGTTCATATCATCTTTGTCTCCAGCCTAGATAGATATCGCACTTTGCTTTCCAACTAATAAAAATTGTTCAGTTTTAAGAGGACAAGTCAAAACTTCAGTATGATCTTGCTCAAAGATTTCTACACAATAACAAAATCCAAACAATTGCAATTTATATAGCTGATACAGAACACCTGAGGGATCACAAACACAATGTAAATATGTAAGGTATACTCTTTCTAAGTGTAAAAAAGTCATCAGTAAAAGTTGATAGGACCAGGCCACTGGGGAAGATATCTTGGAGAGAGCAGACTGCAAACATGAAAATAATAGGGATGCCTGTAACATAGACTACATATTACCTGAATTCATCACCACAAAACCCAAGTTCATTAAAAAACAAGCAAACAGAACTGCTAGACTGCAGGAATCAAATTTGGTAGAATAAAGCAAGTTGGTATATACAATATGGAAAGAAGTAGTATGAAAATCTGATGTTACAGAAGCAGCCTGAAGAAAAAATGAGAAAAGGTGCAAATAAAGATGTATAAAATCACCCTAACAGTTTTTAAAGAACAAGCAGCTGTCTTGAAAATTACACAAAGAGCTACTCTGAAATAATCTGAAATCACTACTAAACCTGACATATTCAACTAAAATATCATTAAAGAAAGGAGAAAAGGAACAAAACAACAGGAATTAATAAAATATGAATGGCTTTAAAATATAACAGCACTGAAATAATTCCAGAAAGAGAAAGAAGCTGTATTGAGAAGGTAGAAGTTATTTATATTGGCAATGAATAAAAATATTTGATACTCTAAATGCCTCCTGACTTTAAAAAAGGACCACTGCAATAGGAATACTTACGAAAATAACAAAGGCCTTGTAAAAATGCCTATTGTCAAAGAGACCATGCATCTTGATCATGAAAGGAAAGCAGCAAATAGACAGACTAGAGGTGAGGAGTCTGGGACTTACTAGGTGCAGGCATAAAGTAAAAATTATTTTAGAACTGTGCATCCTGATTCGATAACTGTATCACCAAAATGCTGAGGAATACTAAGCAAAACCACAAAGTTTACTGTGAGATAAATTCTTGTGAAAACAGGAAAAGACCTATATAGAGAGACTTCTCCAAGTGTAGACTTGAGCTACATAAGGGTCCCGTTCTGGACAGGCAGCTCCACTTTCACCACCTACATACGGAACTTGGGGAAATGCATCTCACTGGACTAAAAGAAAATGCATTAAATGCAACAGAGAACAATTCTGCAATGAGAGAGGGGACCTTTCCACTTCTAAATTTAAGTTAGGATTCGGTGTTGAGCCCAAAGTTGTTTTATTGAATTATTTTTAAATACCTTCCTAAACTATCTAAAGAAACAAACGAATACCTTGACTGTATTTACAGGCAAGTCAAACATTGCAATTAGGAATGTGTAAAAGTCAAAAGATACAAAGCAATCTCTTGTACGGTTCAAGCACAAAATTAACTGCACACATTCTCGGCTGAAAAGCCGGTATTTGGTGAACTGTATTTTCATTCAGAAGAAGACAAGAATAAGCCATGAATTGTCACTTGGCTTTTGTAGTTTCTGCATGTGGGGCTGCTATTTACATGATTTCATTAAAATAGGAATATTTGTTTGTTACCTAGGAAAACGTGAGTACATCAGTTTATCTACTCATGCTGTATATTTCTTTGCCCCAGAAGCAGTTTTCTCAAGTATCTTCAGTTAGAATATTATTAATCAGAAATTCTTTCCTCTGTCTTTCAATACAAAATCCAGTGCCCATTGGCAACGCATGACTGTGGCAGGGCTCACACAGAAAGCACAGACTGTACATACCCAACTGAAATCAAAGTATCTTTAGGAAAAGAGGAAAATAATTAAAACAGAGCCTTGAACCCTCTCATGGTTTATGTGAGCATGAAGATCTTTCTGTGCTTTAAATCTACTCCTGACACTTACCTTCACTGAAGCAATGATGTGGCAATCTTTTCAGTGTGGTTTTTATGTTACTATTTCAACCCCTAAATATTGCATTGGGTAAACTCATGCAACAGAAAAGCCAACAATTAGAATTGTCAAACCCAGATTTCTCTGAATGTTATGCAAACTGCTACTTACAATCCGAGGTTTGAAGGGCGGCTTGATTTTCCTTTGTTCTAGAAGAACCCAGTCAATTTCCTTGAAAAATGGATGCTGCTTAATCGCGTCTTCCCCGTTCTGTGATGCCACACAGCCAAGTCGCTTATTGGGGTTCTTTGTCATGAACTACAGAGCAGAGGAGGGAGAGGAGGAAAAAGTTAAAACATGAATGGCAATAGCTGGAAACCATTTCCAGTGCAACTACTTATTAGAATTCCTAAAGCCTTGCTTTTAGAGACAGTCCCCTTTCAGAAGGTTATATATTTCTCTAAGAGCAACAAGGATGCCCCTCCAACGTTCAGAGGTTCCAGCCAAACCAGCAGATTCAGAGATTCTGGAGTGGAAGTTTCCTTCAGGAAGTTCTTTCAACTGATTGTCGAGACCTCCTAATTTCATCTGGCTGGGAGAGCTTTAGGAACAGATTCTTTGTCAGCATTTTTAGTTCCAGATTTGGCCAAAAATACAAAAAGAAAGACAGAAAATATTAAGCCCTCCAGAGACACTTCCAAATAGACTGAGGATAGCTCTTATTTTGCCTTATTTGCTCTGTCTTAACTACTAAGTTGGGGGATAGGTGCTACATATTATGCTTACTGCTGTTTATTTTCTTTTAGTACATAGGTTGTATAATCATACACTTCAGACACATGAAAAGCCATAACCTCCTTACTCATTTCTAGGATTTTATTCTAATACAAATAAGATCAGCACCTGCAGCTATGTGAATTATAAGCTTTCTGTTTTAGGAAATAGATGGAGTGATGAGGGCCAGCAGAAAGTTTTCCCTGATAAACTCCACGACATAATTTGCACCTTCCCTTTCATTTTCAGTACACCATTACTGGCAGCAACTGGAAGTAACTGGTCTCCTCTGGTGTGGCAATTTCTAAACTCTTCACTTTAAAACTCTATTTCTTTCAGCAAAAAGCTGCACAGCCAGTGTAAGACACTGATATCAAATGATGGCAGCTGATAATATTTTTCTTGGTTTTGCTGTTATTCCTTCCTCTTTTATTAGCAATTGTTCTACTTATTTCCTAATGCATGTGGACACAGAATCCAGCTATTGGATAAGTAGCTACTGAAGCCCTTAAGACGGTTTTAGATAGCTAGACCAGCCATCCACAGGAGAATACTGCTGCTATCATTTTAAAGACATAACATAGATCACCAAGGCAATTCTCTCTGTATTTTCTGACTTACATGCGCTGCTCCAAAGATGATCTTTCTCTTTGGTCTTGTGTTTAAATTCCCTGGAAGTTCTTTTGCAAGTGGACAAGTTGTATCTAAACTACAGGCCATATTTTCTATAGGCAGGAGAAACAAAGGTTTTGAAAGGATTACTGTGCTTTGGTGAGGTCTCTTGGAAAACCACAAAACACATTCCTACATTCCTCTGCTTTATTTCACCTCCAGGACTGGAGCGAGCAAGCCAAGAACCGGCAGCCATGTGTTGCAGAAACAGAACACGGAAACTATAGGATATGCTTTTTGTACCATATAATCCAGGTATCAAAGAAGTATAATCTGATCCTAGTATCTGCCATGTTTTATCTTCCCGGAGGCAGGGAAAACATCTGAACGTGTAGTTTTTAAGAAACCCAGGACATGAAAATACGACTAGACAGTACAGTTTGGTACTGCACTTCATAGATTTCATGAAACTTGGAAATGGATGATAAGGAAGAACAAACTTTAAGAATGAATATTTAAACCAAAAAAAATTATCATATGCTGAAACAAACTTCTGAAGTGGACATTTAATCCTATAAATTTCATCCCCTGCAATAAATCTTCATTTTCTTCACCTTCTGTTTCTGAAGCACAAGCTGACATTTATTCCATGTTTATCAACAGCATCTACAATGATGCAACTGTCAGGGCAGAAACAGCTGTTAACTGTAATGTATTGAAGAGATGGTTGCCAATGGAGCTGACAGCCTTGGCTGTAAGCGTTGCCTTTTTATTTTCCCATATTAAGGCAGGAACCTCCTTTTATGAAAAGCCTTTTAAGATCAGAGTTCCAACTGACTTAAATGACAAGAGGACGAAGGTTGCTGAGATAGACATGCAACCTGGGGCCTGAATCAAGGATCATGAGATTCCCAAAATCTTGCTTCTTGGAATAAATAACACAGCTTAAAAACGGAGTTCTGCTTCTGTTGCCAGAAATCTCTGTAACCTGGGTGCATAGGGAACACACACTGTGGCCACAACCTCTCTCCACTGCTTGAAAAGAAACACAGAGCTAATTTCAATGAAGAATTGTTTTCCTTACCAGACAGGAAAGAATTTTAAATAGCAATTCCTGTCAATTCACAGAAACAGGACTAGTAAGATCTGTGGGATTTCATGGGATAAGCAATGTGCTGCCTTGTAATATTGAGCTGTATAATTATCCTCCTTAGTGTTTTGTTGGAAATAACAGGAAAACTGTTTCTTCAGAAAATCAGAAAACATTGTTACTTAATACAAGAGAATGTCTTCTTATTAAACTTTTTCCTTACATGCTGTTTGGAGGAGTGTAAAAATACACAGTTTCTGAAGAATAAAACCCATGTCTCAAAGCACAATGTGAGGAAACGATGTGTTCCAAAGTTAATCCCTTGCTACCATTCAGCAGTAAAATACATAGACGCCTCTTTCTTTCCTCTGTTTTTCCTGTTCTTCATTTAACAGTATGTGGACAAGGATCAGATGGACACAAATTTCAAAGATGCTTCACACCATAGCTGTGTAAGTAGCAGGTCACAAGATGTAAGGAAAAGTTTTGTTTTTATGGTGTAAAATGGCACAGCTCCATTAAATTATATCAACTCATATCAATGAAGGCATCTTGCCCAATGAGGAATTATCTATTACCATAGTGCAAATCTGTTTAGTGGATGCAACTCTCTTTTTAAAGTTCATAATGGATTTACAGTTAAGTTTCAGATAGAAAGATGTAAAACACCCAAAAAGCTACAAGTATAACAAAATACAAACCACCATACCTACTATCAAAATGTAGACCCAGGAAAACAGCCTCATGAAAAGTTATAGCAAAGTCAGCTTTAAAAGAAATGCGAGGTTTGACACCCTTGCACTTACATTCACAAAAATACAAAGGCTACACCTGCAGCCCTGTTCTGTGTGTGCATTTATATGTGGTTAATGAGTGAGATGTGTAACTGTAACAGACATCTCACTACTTGCACCACCGATGAGATAGCATAGTAAGGCTCTGAGTGTCAAATCCGCTTTTGCCTTTCCTTTGTAAAACAAATTCTTTATTCTAATAGTTTTAATGGCTTTCACACTACACACTTATCCAAGAGTTACTGGTTAACTTTTCCCTCCAAGTGTTACCCTGATTCAGAATAATAGGTCAGATAACAGATTCACTGAAGGAGCATGTGGATGGCAAAGGAACAGATCTTAAAGACTATGAAACCAATTGACTACAGAAAATCTCTTGGACTTGAGTGAAATTCAGATGCACATAGGAACATTGACAACAACCCTTTCTCTACAGTACACCAAAATGACCCCTGAGCCCTGGATATGAGCCTGAATTCTGCAGCTCAAGTCTATATGTTGTAGTTGCTGAGCTGAAAATAAATGAAGGGTCTGGAAACAAAAATGGATGTACAAAAGTATCATGTCAGTTAATAAAGAGTCATTCAAGAACTATCTGGGGTGAGAAAGAAGAACCTGTATAAAGGCCAGCATTAATATATCCTCCATGTTCTCACTACAATAAATGCAGCAAGAGATACTTCAGCAAACAATTCAGAGAGGTTAACTTTGACTCCTGCTTTGAATCATCTGCTAGAGTATCTCTCTCTCTCAGCTAGAAAGAGCATGAAGGTATCTCTATTAAAAGATCAAGGTGAGCATTTCTGCAGAATGTGTTACTGAACCACTGGTGTTAAAAAGGTTAATATATAATTTCAAAATGTAACCCTGTATGTACAAACCACAGGACTTAACGCTATCAGCTGCCTCTTTGCTTGAAAGCCTCCCCTATTCCAGATACTGAAAGAAAAACAGAGCTGGAAAGGTAGAAATTTTCCACTTTCAAAAAAGGTGGAAAACTGGAATAAAAAACAAGGGTTGCTTTTAAAGCCAGAAATCCTCCTTAGGTTTTCAATCTATGGGGACGGACATACTGCTTCTGTTTTGGTTTGCTTTTTATTTCAGGATGATACTTGTACCGAAAAAAGACTTTATGTCAGTGTCATATTAATGAAGTAAACCTGACTTTAGAAATGTAGTCTAAAAACTGGAGTTGCCCAGGGGCACATTTTGACTGATATTGTGGCATTTGGTGACACTAACTTCTGTCAAGTCACTGCTCATATTGAAAAACACCAACCCAGAGCAGAAGCAATTACACTAGAGTAAGACTTCTTTTCCAAGTGCTGTGTGAACTATAAAATCCAACATGCAGCTGTAAATAAAGGGCTGTCAGCCCATCTTGATGATAGGGGAAGAAAGTCAGAGGGACAAGAAATTTTATAAGTGGGTTGAATAAAAACATTGTTTCTTTAATTATGTACTGCGTCCCCCACTGTCGTGAGCATGTGGCATATAAAGTGTCAAAGTGATAGCACAGCTCTAGTTGGTTGGGTTTTCCCTGAAACATGAATCTGCAGTACACAGATTTATACAGTGTACAACTGCGTGGAATACAAACATTCTGTTCCTTTCCCACAAGCAGTGCAATTTATCCCAGGCCCCATTATCCTAACAGTGGCACTCTGAACTGTGCTTGAACTCCCAGTGGTGACTGCTCTCAACAACTTTCGGCAAATTGAGTTTTAATCAGGGGAAAAAAAAAAAAAACCAACCCAAAACCCAAAATACAACAGCACCCAGAAAAAAACATGAAGAAGAGGAGGAAAGCAAGTTATGGAAGATAGAAGACTCACGGCTTTTAAAATGCTGACGGCTTCTTTACTGAGCCAGACTGGATACAAGACATCATCATGAAGGATGGATTCAAAGAGATCATCTTCATTGTCAGCCTCAAAGGGGGGTTGCCCAGCCATCATTTCATACATGAGAACACCCAGAGCCCACCAGTCAACTGACGGGCCATATTCTAACTCCTGGAGGATCTAGCATAGAGAAAGGTTGGATTGAACAGACAAGTTAGACAACACTCTCGGCTGCACATTTGCTGTTTCAACACGATACACTCTTTCTTTCTCCCGGTGCCTAAATAGGACTAAATCCCACACTGATTTTGGTAACAGCAGCCATGGTTTCTTACCCATGCAATTTGCACAAACACAGCCAAGTGTCAATGTGTAGTTGTTCTCAGAAGTACTGACTGAGTCTATCAGTCCCCTGAGTAAAAGAGTATGCTCATGAGCGAAAGAGCTGTATATCCTTCCAAACTGTTTAAAGCAGGTCACGCTATAGGGGAAAAAAGATCACATATACAAAACAGATTGGTGGAAAATGTGAAACATTTCCTTGTCTCTATCTTGGAGAAAACAAACTGAACTAGCTTGTAATGCTGCACAGAGAAACTAAATCTGAGAGATTTATTCTCGTCCTTTAGGTAGGGCTGAAGGAAGCCAAAAGCTTTTTTGTTCAAGTTCTTTTTACAGCATTAAACTGCTGTGCAATACATGGCTGTAGGACTCACTTTAATTGCTCTTGCTTTCAGAAAAACTGGCTACAACTCTTCTCGTGGCACAAGTTCAACCCTGTAGCAAATACCTTTAATATGGAGTAGTAGGTTAGAATGATGGAGTTTTATTGTACTACTTGGTGTTAACAGAAGTAGTGTTGTACAAGGAACAAGTTTAATTCTTGGCTTCTCTTCACTGAAAAGCAGCTTGGTATTTTGGATGCAATGTTTCAGCATGAGAAGGGACTGGGGAAAGCAGAGTGGTTGCCTGTTTAAGGTGAAGCTGACTGCCTTAAAATGAATCGGAGTGGCAACAACTCCACCACCTCCTTAAGCAACATTAGTGTTACAGTCAGAAGCCTCATGGTGAACTGCATGACCTTAGCGCTGTATTTGGGAATCACGGCCAATATAAAGCTAAATTTAGTCTTAACATAAAGCCAGAAATGAGTTTAGCATTTGAACGGTCTGCATTCCTACTGGATTCTTAGTTAACTAGATATTACATTTTATACACACTTATTCCAGAAAATGATACTCTTCAAAAGTGTACTTTTCAAGTGTTCTGAGTGCTCTTTGGAGCCCAGATATTGCTAAAGAAAAGGAAATTGAAACATACCATCACGATGCAAGAGAAATAAAAGCAGGAGATAAACTGCAATTAAGATGACAAAATGACACAATGGAAGTACTGACCTCAGTGAGACTGGGATTTCATGTCAAAGTTCCTATAATCTTATTATTGCTTTGTTTCCATTATAATTTTCAAAGAAAATGATATATATAAAATTACTCAATTAGTATACTGAATCAGAAAATAATTAATACAAAACCAAAACTATCACACTTGTATTTCTTTTCTTTTAATGCTGGAATACTTTTCATACACTGTAAGATACACATTTATTTTACTACAGTTTCAAGATTCACACCTTATCAGTTGTGCTACCAAAGCTTGGCAGCCATGAACACTATCTATTTCTAATTTATTGTCTGTGGCAAATAGCAAACTAGCATTTTTTCCTGCTGCAAATTTATGGTTGATGAAAGACCAATGACACTTTTACATTAAATCAGCACATTGAATCTTCAGCGGAAAGATGCAGAGGTTACTTTACTAAACTGAGTAGACAGTGTCTGCCTAGCAGACTAACTGTACAATATTGAATCATTTTAGGAACTTGGAAGTGCCTCCCATACTATTAAAATTTAGGATATATAAAACCCACATGATTCTCAGCCATTTCTTTTATCCAATGAATGCCTTGAAATTACTCTGGATGTTGCCAACTGATATGCAGCATCCATAGGAAAAGTTTCTACTTTTCTATGCAAGTCTACACTTTCTGTTCATCCATATGGTAAGTACCACAAACACTAACTTTCACTCTCAGATACTTTAAAGGAAGGAAAAAAGTTATATTCCCACAAACACCCTAGGCAAAATGAAATTGAACATATGGTCTCTTCTGTATGAACATGCCTTTCTAAGTCTCATGAAAAATTAAAAACAGTTTTATAACTACTAAAGACCAGTGCTTTCAGGACTCAGTTGCATCTAGTACCTTAAAGGCTAGTAGGTACCTTTAAAATGATGTTGAATCAGAAGTGAGTGTATAGAGAAGAACATTGTTAAGTTCAGGAAACAAATAATAGAAAAACCATGCTCCATCACTCCTGTCAACATGGAATACTGCTTTGAGCAGTGGACTAACCAATTTCATCGAGATTACCCAGGCAAAACTGCAGCACAATCTAGCCTGCATCTTCTACTGTTTTAATCTACATGTAAAAAGTGTCTATGCATGTAACAGTCTGATGAATGATAACATCTGTATTCTTAGTGCAGTGCAGAAAAAAATACCTCTGGAGCTATATAGTCAGGTGTGCCACAAAAGGTTGTGGTGGTCACTCCATTCAGAATCCCTTCTTTGCACATCCCAAAGTCAGCCAGTTTACAGTGGCCTTCTGCATCCAGAAGAATATTGTCCAGTTTCAGGTCCCTGAAATAAAAGAGGCTTAAAATTTAATCAACTCTCAAATTTGCATCATATGCTCTTGAATTTCATCAGAAACTATAGATTATGACAAACAGATGGTTTCACAAACACCACTGAGAGACTGCCCTTCACGTATGTGTGTGAGAATTTGGTAGCTGTCACTAAATAGACCTACCAATAGTTAGAGGCAATAAGAAAGCAAGCAATGACAAGCATTTTGCATGACCAGGCCTTTGCCTTCTCTTCAGCTGCATGAAAGCAGAGCTGTATTCAAGAGAGAATCAGAAATGTTTGGAAAATATCTAAGTCTCTTGTTTGCTACATATCCAACATTCTGTCTATGTGAAACAGGTCAACTATGTCTAATGAAGCCATTCTCCCCCTTTGCAGTACCACAAAGGAAAAGGCGCACCTATTTATCCATACTCTATCATCTGGGTTGAATTAATAGGTACTTCAAACTTGGAATATTTTGAATTTGACTCTTAACGTGTACTAGCAATTCAAAGTTGAAAAACAACACTCATTTTTGGAAGCATTATTTTCTGCAGCTTAACCCTGCTCAAAAATAATCTCACAGGAATATCTTGCATTCATTGTTGAACAACACAGCAGCTGTCTCTGATCGCTTGTTGTACAAATGTCTTTGTGTCAAACCCACACAATTCTTTGGTTATTAAATTGGGTGAGGTCAAAAATAGGTTGAGAAAGGGATATCCACCTTTCCTGCCTTGCCCTCTGCACATTTTCTAAATATGCTATTGATGGCTATTGCATGTTCCAACACAATGGATGCTAGGTGCCAATTAACTTACCTGCCACTTGCCTTAGACTAAGGATTTCAAAAGGATTTAGAAGGTCAATGCATAAAAGAACCCTCAGTTGCATGGAAAACTCCCACAATTAAAAACATTTAATAGTGTATAAAGAATAAAATAGCATAAACCAAAGGCAAAACACCCCACTTCTATTGCCTGCACCATCTTATCTTTGCACTTCTTTCTAGGCTTTAGGTACTTCTACCTATCAAACCCACAGTAATAAATGAATACACAGAGAGGTGAGAATCAAAGTCAGAACAATTGTCTTTAGGTGTATCAGAATTTTTTCCCTAGAATAAATAGAGAAATTTCCATAGGTGGAATTTAGGGGGGTGGCGGAAGTGTCTGTGTAGGCAAGTTCTAAATCAGACAGAGAAATAACCCCCCCTGACAGTTTCTGTAAACAAATTTGACCCCCATAGCCTATGAAAAGATACTGGGTTTTTTGCAAAAATCCTTTATGCCACCAAATTCTACCTGAGTGAGGGATGATTGGTCTTCACCTGACTCTGAGGACTTCTTTCCAAGAAATGTTTCCCTATCAGACCCCAGACTTTAGAACAACTGGCACTGTATCACAGAATCATAGAATAGTTAGGGTTGGAAAGGACCTTAGGATCATCTAGTTCCAACGTCCCTGCACTCGCACACATGAAATGATTAAACAAACCATCCATGGCTGCATCATGTTAAGAGTTTTAGTGGCCATGTCTGAGGCTACAGTATGCTGGGATATCCCCAGAAAAATTCTTTTCTCCCTATCATCCCAATTTCAGTAAATGGATTTTATTCTTTTTTCTTTTTCCTTCTGATACTTGTTCAGAGTTTTCAAACACACTGGCCCACCTTTATCCAACATGTATTTCTCAAGCATGTACACAGGACAGCATAAATATCAGATATTTCTGGGACGCAGCAGACTTACTACCCAAGGTCTGCATAATCATTGTACCTCTGTGCAGTAAATAAGACACTCTTGGAAGCACTGGATGTCTTACTGTGTGTGCAGATAGATTGTGCTGAGTACACATTATAAAGTGGTTTATGCACGTACAAGAGGTCTGATATGGCAAAGAAAAGTCAGATTTACCTCTGTAACAGTAAATCTACTGTCTCTCACATAAACTAGCTTTATCAGATATGGTTTATGTAGCCCAAGTATATACTGGCTGTAATAATGTTTATAATATATATCATATTGTAATGTAATAATACGTCCTACACGAGATATTGCTATTTCCAGATCAGTTATGCTGCTCTTGTAGTTCCTCAACCGGTCACCCACGTAAGGCCCCTTGAAGCAGGCCACATATTTTATCATTCCTCAAGGTCATAATTTTTATGAGTTCCTAAACAGCTCAAGATCCAGTTGGCTACATCATAATCTAGCCATTTAACCCCTCAAATAACCACCATTTCCTAGTCCTGGAAAGTGATTTGCAAGAATTGCCCAACATAGAGCGGTAGATGTAGTTTTTCTTGATTTCAGTAGTTTTTCTTGATTTGTAGTTTTTTTTCTTGATTTGTAGTTTTTCTTGATTTCAGTAAGGCATTTGATACTGTCTCCCACAGCATCCTCATAGATAAGCTAAGGAAGTGTGGGCTTGATGATCAAGTAGTGAGGTGGATCGAGAACTGGTTGAAAGGAAGAAGGCAGAGAGTTGTGGTCAATGGCGCAGAATCTAGCTGGAGGTCTGTGACTAGTGGAGTTCCTCAGGGGTCGGTGCTGGGACCGGTGCTGTTTAATATTTTCATCAATGACCTGGATGAGGGAACTGAGTGCACCCTCAGCAAGTTTGCTGATGACACAAAACTGGGAGGAGTGGCTGACACACCAGAGGACTGTGCTGCCATTCAGCGAGACCTGGACAGGCTGGAGAGTTGGGCGGGGAGAAACTTGATGAAATTTAACAAGGGCAAGTGTAGAGTCTTGCATCTGGGGAAGAACAACCCCATGTACCAGTACAGGTTGGGGGTTGACCTGCTGGAAAGTAGTGAAGGGGAAAGGGACCTGGGGGTCCTGGTGGATAGGAGGATGACCATGAGCCAGCAATGTGCTCTTGTGGCCAAGAAGGCAAATGGCATCTTAGGGTGCATTAGAAAGGGAGTGGTTAGTAGGTCAAGAGAGGTTCTCCTCCCCCTCTACTCAGCCTTGGTGAGGCCGCATCTGGAATATTGCGTCCAGTTCTGGGCCCCTCTGTTCAAGAAGGACAGGGAATTGCTTGAAGGAGTCCAGCGCAGAGCCACAAAGATGATTAAGGGAGTGGAACATCTCCCTTATGAGGAGAGGCTGAGGGAGCTGGGTCTCTTTAGCTTGGAGAAGAGGAGACTGAGGGGTGACCTCATCAATGTTTACAAATATGTAAAGGGTAGGTGTCAGGATGATGGAGCTAGGCTTTTTTCAGTGATATCCAGTGATAGGACAAGGGGCAATGGGTGTAAACTGGAGCATAGGAAGTTCCACGTTAACATCAGGAAGAACTTCTTTACTGTAAGAGTGACAGAGCACTGGAACAGGTTGCCCAGGGGGGTTGTGGAGTCTCCTACACTGGAGATATTCAAGGCCCGCCTGGACAAGTTCCTGTGTGATGTACTGTAGGTTACCCTGCTCTTGCAGGGGGGTTGGACTAGATGATCTTTTTAGGTCCCTTCCAACCCTTGGGATTCTGTGATTCTGTGATTCTGTAACATCATGCAAGGGCAAACAGGTATCAACAGCTCTGTGACCCTCAAAGAAGACAAACAAAATAATGCTGCCTGCTCCGAAAGTCACGTGCCTTCCCAAAACTACTCTTCCAGTGAATTGCAAGTGTTACAATCAGAAGACCTGCATTAAGACAAGACTACAACATCATCAAGTAGAATGTGATCAAATATAACAAAGGCTGTTCCAGACTGGAGAAGGAAATAAGCATGTCACTGGAACTTTTAACATTCCAAATGTAGTGTTATCTTGGATGTTCCTAAGCTAAGAAAGAATGCATGCTGTATATCAAAAAGTCAAGATGTTCAGACAAATCAAAGAATAATTACATTTGATGTTATCTAGGAACCACTTGCAGACACCATCACAACAGACTGTTAGGAAGAAGGTGGTAATGCAAATAATTATGATAGGAACTGATGAAACTCAAGAGACTGCTCAGAAAACTGGTTCCACTTTAATTTGGAGTGGTAAGTGACCATCAGAGGACTCCTGCATGTTATCTTAACTCTAATCTCAGAAGCAGGACTTTCCAGCGCAGGCAGGAGACAGACTGGAACTGTTAGTACTTAAAATTGTTTAAGTTGCATTTAATGCCATACGCTAGCCGTGGAGTTGAATGCAAATATAGTCGGTAACCCAAGAAACTCCTAAGCTAGGAGAAATCTCAACAGTAATAAAAGACTGAGAGCAAGCCACCACATAATGCAGAAGGACAGGATACTCACCACTGCCTTTATTTCCTGAAAGATTTGTATAAGACACAGAAAATAGCAATAATGGACAGTGGAAAAAGAGAATGAATAAACTCAGCAAAGAGAAAATCAGGAAGAGTCTAAATATTAAATTCTGACTACCTGTAAAGACTGACAGAGAAATCTTAAGCCTGTCTGTAAAAACACAAGTCAATTTAACTTTCTTACCATTTACCAAACTATAATCCTACTTGACAGAAGAAAAACATCTGGGACTCCTTCATCGAGCCAAAATAAACCAGTGAGGCCTATAAGCCTCTTCAAAACAACATTGGAGGCATAGAGGACATCAGCTTAATTATTCACACAATAATGGACTTTAATACCAGTAGATTTTTATTATCACAAAGAGCACCATAGTTTCAAAAGAAATTTAGAAGCGGCTAAAACAACAGGAGTATGACTCGCACTAAAGTACAGATGGGAGGTTAAAAGGTAAGCTGGGAGTCTGCCAAAGTGCCAAATTCATAGCTAGCCCACAAGATTATCATAGTCCACAAAAGTGCTTGCACTGAAAACCATTCAAAACCTTTGTGTAAATTTACAGTTGCCAGATTAAAAAAAATAAATCAACACCGAAACCAAACAAACCCCACCCAAATAATAACAAAAAACCACCAAAACCCCCTAATTCTAAAGCTTCGGAAAACAGAAATCTTAGCTCACTATATAACTGTAAGCGAACAGGTAAGGTGCTATTTAACACCTCGCAGGAAAAAAAACAACCTAAACCGAAACAGGCAGAGATGAAGAAACAAATGAAAAGGTAACAGAAAAAGTGTTGTCAAAGAAGCCTGTCTTTCCAGAGCTGCAGTCTCACTGAAGAAAACTTTTAAGTTTTAGTTTAAGATCCATATCTCCCTAGAATTGTTCTAAGCAACAGCCATGTCTCCTACAACGACAGAAAAGTAAACAGCTATCAATCTTTGGCACGTAAATTAAATGTCTGTACAGAACAAGCCTTTCTGATCCATTCTGTCTTTTATTTGGTTCCTGGTATGAGTTGTCTACCTCTAAATAGAGCATGCCAAATAATACAGTGTCGGATAGCTCAATGACAGAGGTCTATTTAATTCTTCTTTTTCTTATCTTGCATTCTTTTTGTAGGAACTAAGAAAGTCATCTGTGTCTGACAAAATGAGTTCCTACAACCTGCATAATTACATGCAACTGCAAACAACCTAACCAGTTAAGCCAGGAAAATGCCCAGATTGCTTGAATGCAGCAAAGCTACATTAAGCTATTTCACTCCTTTGTTTGTTTGCCAAGATACTTCGTAACATCAGTTCAGTTGACCTGAGCAGTCGATTGCATAAAATGTTTTGTTTTGGGTTTTCTTTTTTTCTCAGAAAGCTTAAAACAGAAACTTAAGCCTTGGTTTCTATTTCTGGATACTGGCCAGCATCGCAGTCACCTCAGAAGCTGGAATGATTGGCAGGATCTCAAGAAAGAATCCGGATTATAACACTAAGGTGTGTGCAAGTCGAAACAGAGGAGTGGGTGGACTGCAGGTAATCTGTGAGAAAACTTCCCTAACGCTCATTCCTTCCTCCACATGCCAGGGCCATGAGACACTGACTGCCCTGGCTTCCTACAAATGCTCAGTGGACAAGAACTTCACAGGACTTGATTCTTAAAGCCTCCCTCCCAACAGTAGCTGGTGAGATAACCACCTTGTGTGCGCGGCCCTGCATGTCACACGTGTCATTTAGATAACAGCTAATTTTCTTGTTGAGTTAGGCAATTAAACAGTAGCGATGGGTTTTGACCAGTAAAATCAGAAAGGCTGCCAAAGATTACTAACAGTAGCCTTTGAACATGGTAAACATTAGTGACTAAATAAATCCATATTTGAAGAACAAGATCAAGTAGCTGAGAAACATGATCACAAGCTGGTTTAAGCAATCACTCTACAATGAAGTATCTCCGCAGCATCTGCTTCTACTCTTAACTGTTTAGTGAGCAATGAAATGAGAAAGCATATGCATTTCATAGTGTAGGTCGTAATGAAGCACAATAATTACTATCCACAAATAACAACATTGAAAGCAAGAATATTTCTTCATAGGGTGAAAGCAAAGGACTGAACTAACATCTATGGAACATCAAAGAGGAAAGATTTGAAAGCAACACAAGTCTAAAGAATGTAGCTACTGAACAACCCTTTTTTGTGTGTGTGACTTTCAACTGCAATAAACCATTTCAATAGTTTATTTGAAATCATTGCCATTGTTCCCCTGCATGGGAAATTCACATCCTCCCCGCAGACTTTAAATAGACAAGCTGTTCACAGAAGAAACCACAGAAGGCAAAAGGGAAACTTCCTCCAACAACACGAAAACCCATCAGAATTATTCTCTCCTTACTACAGTTACTGAAATTTGTAACTGAAGGCAATATGCTCAGCATTATCAATCAGCAATGACATTTTTCTAAATAGAAAGATGAGAATACTGTATTAATAAAATTACTTTTCAACTTACCCAGATTGCTTTTGAGATAAAGACGCTCACCTGCAACAACAGATCTCTCCTGTACTCAGTACAAATTTACTCTTTGCTATAATTTTAGCTAGTGATGCATTTTCAACATAGATTTCAATCACAAGCAGGAAATACCACAAAACTTGGATCATTTGTACCACACTGCCTGAAAGGGTATTTTCTGGAAGACTGATAAATTCACCAAAATCTTTCTCAGTTCTTCAAACAGATTGTGTGTCCTCAAAGTATTGATAACTAATATATTAGGTTCCAATTTAAGCAAGATGGAGTTAGACATGGAACTGTTCAGAAAACAAAAAGAATTGTCAACAATTTTCATGTTCTGATGTTAGCTTCTTTAATGATTAGCTCTCAGCAATGTAATCTCAATTTCTTTATAGAAACTATGGAACAGATATATTAGAACTGTACTTCACTAGCTTTAAGTATTTTAGTCAGAACACATCAGCAAGACTTTTTTTTCCCCCCTTCACAACAGATCAGAGAATGGAAAAATCCAAACTATAACTTCCAATAAAATGCAAAATAACACTGTAATTTTTTTTTTTCCCATTAAAAACCTGAATGGGATAGGAGCCCATGCTTTCAGATGCTACTGATCTTGACCATGCAACAATCACAGCATCACTGGATTTCAGGTTCTATCAGTTGACATGACCTCCCTTATTCATGGAGTAAGAAATAGGGCATGCACTGGACTGTTCATGCTTATGAGTGGATTCATGAAAGTGTGGCAGTTTTTGTTAGCAGGGAAGGAGTAGGGAGAAACCTGAGTGACATTAATGGTGAGAAAAAGATTGTTCCGCTGCTTTGGTTGTTGTAGGGGATCTCAGGAAGTTTTGCCTGTGTTTTTCTGAAAATCTTTGAATTCCTCTGCTTTGCTTTTATGTTGTGTTGAGCCATTAAGTAATAACAGGATTTATGATACATGCTTTCTTTGTCACTGTTACATCACTTGATATTATCAATGATGATCAGGGGACTGGAGCACCTCCTGTATGAAGACAGGCTGAGGAAGTTGGGGCTGTTCAGCCTGGAGAAGAGAAGGCTGCGTGGGGACCTCATAGCAGCCTTCCAGTATCTGAAGGGGGCCTATAGGGATGCTGGGGAGGGACTCTTCATCAGGGACTGTAGTGACAGGACAAGGGGTAACGGGTTAAAACTTAAACAGGGGAAGTTTAGATTGGATATAAGGAGGAAATTCTTTCCTGTGAGGGTGGTGAGGCACTGGAATGGGTTGCCCAGGGAGGTTGTGAGTGCTCCATCCCTGGCAGTGTTCAAGGCCAGGTTGGATGAGGCCTTGTGTGGGATGGCTTAGTGTGAGGTGTCCCTGCCCATGGCAGAGGGGTTGGAACTGGATGATCTTGAGGTCCTTTCCAACGCTAACTATTCTATGATTCTATCAAAGAGTGAAGACACCATCTATCACAAAAACGGTAGCAGAGCTGTACTCAGCAATATACAGAAATACCTGTTTCAGAGATATGAAACCTGTGACTTTTCAGAAATGCCAAGTTTGGCATAAACTGAACCCATCTTGTACTGATGTGTACCAGTATGTGTAATGGCTAGCGTTGGATGCATGGTTGGTGTGCACCAAGCACAGGCTTGGTTCCAAATAAAGCCAAAGATCCTATAGCTACTTTTCATCAAAGAAAGCAGGGATAGTTCAGATAGCAGGGTAAACATTGATGATTTTTAATGTGACCATGGTGACACTCTCTGTCAGGCATGGTTACTCTAAAAATCACACACGTTTACTTTCCTTATATACCACAACATCCATCACCCCACCACTTGCACAAGTATCTTGTGGACTAAGGGGGTAGCAGAGACAGGAGAAGCCACGTAGCAAAATTCAGTTTGCTATCTACCCACCAAGAACATCAGAGGGAGATAACTGCGTGATTGCTACCTGTGGCTCTGTAAGTCCTAGTTGTTACAAGGCAAAAGCATGCCTTGGACAGTGCATAACATCACCTGCTCCAGCAGTGTCTACCATTGAGAAACTTTTAGGTCAGCAACATCCTGAGATGGAAAAGAAGGCTGTGCGTTCATTACGTAGCCTTAACTACCAATGTCTGAATGACTTACTGAAGAAAGGTTTAATATTCATTTCCAGTAGCTTAAGGAAACTGATGACTTCTCTGGTAGCATAAAAACTTTTTCTATAAAATAATTTCTATATATGGCTTTTAATGGCTTTGACCATAACTTTATCACAATTGTCGGTAGCAGCTTATGACATTACAGTGCCTGATCTGCTTATCTTATTACGCTGAGTTTCCTTAAAATAATGTGCAGACAAATAAATATATTGTACTTAACAGCTTTCCTTTGTGTGGCTTTTCCTTTCTTATTATTTCCACATTTTTATTTGTGAAAATAAGTAAAATATGGACAAGTTTAAATATGCATCCTTCCATGAGCCATACCTGGGAAGAACAATTTTTCCATAAGCCTGAGTCAGGAGTGGGACATAACGCTATAACTCTGCCTCTTGACTTAGTCTGCTGCCAAAGCCCTGATCTAGAGAAGTTTTATGTTGGATCCCAGTGGCAACTGTGCCTTCCCATGGCCTGCAGGCCTGCAGTTTTTGTACCGAGTAAGAACTGTCACGAATGGAGCTGGCTTCATATTAGGCTTATTGTACAGGACAAACAATCTGCCTCAGAAACTTGCAGCTAAACTCAACAGCAAATGGTTTTCTCATCCTGGAAGGCTTCTCGAGATTTTACAAACCATGTGTGTTTCATGCTGGGTGAAAATACAGACTGTTCAGGGCTTTTTTGTGAAAGCTGTGTGTGAACAGCTGATGGCCTGGTGCTCAGGCTGAGCTGCCTGGTTGTCCTGGTCCACCACCACCACCGTGAATGTCCTGACATTAAGGCTAGTAGCAGTTCTCTCAGGGATTTTCTTTTCCCCACTGTCTCCACTTTGGTTAAAAACACCATTTTCCAACTTTTTTCCTTGAAGACTTTAGCTGAAAAGTTCCTAGCTGGCTCTATGTATTTAGGCTGGGAATGACCGGCTGAAATCTGCACTAATGATATTTACTGTTTCAGCCTCTGCTACGAAGCCCAAGTGTTAAGTCATCGCTAAATATGTAATGTGATAAAGCCTGTCCTCACTGACACCTCAGTGATCCCACTGAAGACAAGAGGTCCCCAGGCTTAGCCAAGGATTGACTCAAGCCTCATTATTCTACTCTGTGAGGTTCACTGCTCTTATTTTTATATCTCAAATAACATAAAAACAAGATTGCATATTATAACAATAGGTTAGGTGGAGCGCAAACTGAAAGTGCCTACTATGTATGTCTGCAATCCTTTTAAACAAAACAATACCAAGTCGTTACTTGATAAAACCACTTGATGAAAGACACGGAAAGGATGGTGTGAAGCTAGGAAAGCTTGTCAGATCAGTTTCGAAAACTCAGTTCTGAAAAAATGCTACCAGAACCTTAGAAAGCAAATTTATCTGTAGACACATTAATAAATTTTAGCTCTGTTCAAAAGTTTTTCTTTGGAAACCAAAAGCAATGGGTTTGTTTTTTTCCTCAGTGACCTTAGTAGGTAGGATGACAAAATTGCTATCATTTGAACACCAAGTTATGCAAACACCACGAAAAGAGTACTTGGCTTTCAGGCAGACGTTTCTATGCCCAACCAAAAAAAGACCAAAATCGTTTCTTCTCTTTCCTATTTTTGAGTGAGGCTTCCTTACACAGAATAGAAAAACATACAGCCAATAAATGCATGTCTATCCAGGTAGCATCTTGCATTTCTGCAGCAGTTCTCATTCGGCTGTGTCAGCAATGAAGCCTTGTAACTCTTAATAACCCACAACAAGGATATACTACTGCCTTATCCAGATGACAGGAAAGACAATTAAAGGTTATGATGTAATGAACCACAATTCCATTGATTTTTAAAACTTACATTAATCATGGAAAGCAGCTGGAGCTCAGAAACATTTTGCTCGGGTTTTATGATAAATTTCTTTCCTGTATTTTCCAGGATTCTGACCCAGATTTATCACACCAGGCATTAGGGTATAACTGAAGCACCAGAGTTTGCCCCAGGCTCCCTCCACAGCCATCTCCACATGTGTCTCCAAGTGGATGATTCACAGAACATGCGGGCTGCACAGCTCCCTAAAGAAGCCTACCCTTCTCCATCGAATATAAAGGCACTCCAGGACAAGCAGGATCCTGACTTGGAAGCTTCACCTGCATTCCTGAAGTTAGGTGATATGAAACTGAGCCTTTGCGTATATTTGGTATAAGCTGCCTCCCAGCTTCCCATCTTCCAACTAGATTTCATACAAATTAGTTGTGAAACTTCAATTTCTTGTCAAAGAAAGCCAAACTAATGCAGATTTTTAAAACAGACCTGCATTCATTTGTCTTGTTACTTGTGGTAGAATTGCCACACACACAGTTTGCTAGGCTTTGAAGTTATGTCCTGTAGTAGTTCCTAATTTTTCTCACTCGGGTCATATGGCATTCTCCTGTGCAAAGCTCCCAATATGCATATCCATCAAAAAGTCAGACGTTTAATTGCTCTACTTGGACACACCAAATAAAGGGCTCCAAAGCATTATTATTCTACATTGTTTCAGGCACATAGAAAGAGCGTTCTGAAAAAATAAAAACAACAGAAGAAAAGCTGCTACTGTAATCAGCCATGATTGAAGGCATTTCCTGTATTTTGCTATCAAACTGGTTGTTTTTTCCATTACATACTAAGTGAACTTTAGTAAGGTCAAGACACCAGAGAAAAACAGGATCAGAATATCTTTAATCAACTAAAGTTGAGTACTTTCGTCTCTCTCTTTCAGATGTTCACTCCTGGATCTCATCCCACATCTTCAGATTTCTTCCTTAAATCGTAAATACATAAACCAGGTCAGTTTGAATTTATGATTTAGACAGTTGTTTTCAATGGCATTTAACTTGTTAGCCTTACACTTCCCCTAGCCTAAAGGTCAATTAACCTCATGCTGCGTAACAATACCAATATTATTTTAGTATGTGGTAAGTCCAACAGGGGAGGCAGGTTTTCATTCACAATCATAATACTGAGCCAAAAACTTCCCTCAGTTGGAAGTCTATCATTTCCATCATGCTGCCTATTAACACCAAGAGTAAGTTCTGAAATGACAATTAAACAAAAGTCAAAGCTACAATAGCTTAGGTTAATTTGAGCCAATCCTGTACACGCCATACTGCTGTCACACTAAATACAATTTTAAGGTATATAGCATCCCTGTCCTGTGCTCTGATCCTATTCTTTTTCTATACAAAAAGTCTTTTTTTTTCTTCCACGAATGCCAAATGACATTGTTTCATTTGTTAATGTAACACAAAGTCGACACCTCCCTCGGAAATGACCAGTTCCAAGCATATTGTTGACTTGTTGAAGAAGGAAAAAGCATGCCATGCTTTCCCAGCAGCTACTAAGAAAATGCCATGTTTTGGTCCAGTTTCATTACATAAAGGACAAGACTAGCCTGCCTGAATACTGCTGAGACTGAAAGGCGACTCATTGTCCAGTCTTGCTACCTACCTACTGAATACAGATGCACACAGTAAAGGCCACTCAGTATCAGCAGATGGTCTCCAAAGCTCACCTTAAATCCTGTTCTTCCTTGGCCCCTCTGCCCTCTCCCTCTTCTAGCTTCAGAACTTAGTAAATACTCTTTTTCAATTGAGCTGAGGTTCTTTATCAAAAGGAAACTTATGACACTCACATAAACCCCCACTTTCCAGCTAAGTGAGCGGACCTTCCACATACCCCAAGATGAGAACATACAGTGAAGATGAAGAGCTCTTGAAATACTACAATCTGCTTGTAAAAGGTAGCACAGATCTTCTATATCCCAACTAATGCTTATTTTGCTTCTAGCAGGAACAGACAGAACCACCATTAGAGTCAGGGAAAAACTGAAAACATGGTAATGCTGAGAACATACTTCACCACTTGAACTGATATTCTTTTTCTTTCATTCCTTCCAGGAAACTCTATGCACTGTGTAAACATTTGAAGAAGATTTAAGAAAAGATTTTAGTCTGGCAACCACAACATGGGTCCTACAATAAAATGGCCAAATGTAGGTGACTGGGAGTATATCCTTAGCAAGCCATTAATGCACCAGCTTGAGCCCCCATTCCATGTCTTTTCTGTATCATCCAATGTCCTCTGCAGCTTTATGATGTCCAGAAAGTGTAAATAAGAAAGGCTGCTGAAGGATTTTACGTATGGTGTTTCTTTTTATAAAAGAAACAGATTTATCAGAATTCTCTTCCCTATGCTCCCAAGGGTGTCCTTAGCAGGGAACAAACACAGCTCCTAGCAGTAAGCAGGCTCCTGTTAAAGCTTCGTATCATGTTTCCATGGAGAAAAATGCTTTCTTAGTCAGAAAAAAAGAAAAAAACCCCTTTGCAGTGAACTTTTGTACAGACACTGATTTTTTCCAACCTCACTTTGGTCTCAGTTCAACCTCTTGGGTCTTTTTACGGAAAGCCTTTCCACAGAGTAGTGCATGTAATATTGCGCAGAATGGACTAAATAAATTATATAGCACAAATGAAATGATGTAACTCAGCAAGAATGTTGCTTCCAACAAAATGTTTACTTATATGGAATCACTAAAGGAAGGACTTCAATAGTTTCTGCTTCTATTCTGATTTAAATAGCATAGTTCACATGCCTAAACATCTTTTTACACAATCACATGGTCTGAACCTGGGAAGGATATGTAGGCTCTCAATGTAAAACCTTTTCTAACCCTGCTGAATTTATCAAGGATCAAACAGGCAGCAGTCAACAGCAGTTTAACAGATTTCTGCAGATATTCTTGTAAAAACAGTGGATTAAATCTATTTTAACATTCTAAAAGCATTCTGTTATACAGATAGATTTGTCCGTTGCAGAATTCTGTAGAGCTAGCAGTTTGCTGTTTTATTTGATGGAAGATTGCTGCAGTAAAGGGATTCTGGCAAAAAAATAAAAATCTTTTATTTGTTTGTAAAATATGATGTCTGAAAATTGGGAGTTGTTTACCTTTCCAATGTTGATCTATACATAAAATAAACTCCTAAATGCTGCTTCCAGATCTAGATGATAAAAGTTTGTGCTTTGTACTCATGGTTCCAACTCTAAACCCTGTTTCAATATGTAACTAAGAAGGGTTATATAAGTTACTAGAGTTATATTTTATAATATACTCTTTTAAAATTACAATTGTGTAGCCAAATCAAATCACTTTTGTCCCCCAACCTCTGCCAGAAAGCTGCACAAATGTTCGTAGAGAATCTTTACTTGTGCAGGAAGTTTCAGCTCTAGCACTGTTCCAAATGCAGCTCCTGAAGCCTTCCCCCATCTCCTCCAGAAAACATGTGCTCAGGAATGCTACTTTGGCTGTAGTGCCAACATACAATATCATCCATTAAAATCTACTTATATGAGGCACCCCACTATTTTTAATTAGCAATGGAAAGATGACTCATGGGTTATTCACATGAAATAAAACATAGCATGACTTAGGAAATTTACAGTGTGTTCACTTTTGCCAACATCAATGTTAGCAGAGTGCTGTACCAATTTACCTTCAGCTGGGAAGAGAGTGGGTGCTGAGAAGGGCTGAACTGACCAGCCCCAATGACAAGAGAAGCAATTTGGAATACAAGATTTGGGATGCTAAAATATGATTTTAGTCTCTAACATTTGGTAGTTATTGGGTAGTCACTGCATATAAATACAGACTTCAGTAGAATTATAATGTAAACTACTGACCAAAGTGGGGTGTCCTTGAACAATTTTGTCAACATAAAAATACATATTTATATCTTGAGCCTGAGGAATTATCTTTTTAACTTCGACGTGTCCAGCCACCAGGCTCTCTTCAGAGACCTGCTAACCAGACTTTATGCTCAGATAAGATCAGAAATTATCCTATAAAACTCCCAGATAGTTATGTGGGCAAACACTAGCAAGAAACCTAATAATACAGCTAACAGAAGAACGATTTTACATAAAGTTTCATTAAATTATAATGCTCAATAAAGTCTCTTTCCATTGTTCTGACAGCCTTAAACCAAGCATACTGAGTACAATTTAATTCTATTGTAAAATTGCTTTGCTCTTCTGGTGTCAGAAAGAGTTTTTACTGTAAATGAGAATCATGATTTTTGAAGAACCAGTTTCCTATCCTATCCTATCTCCTATCTCCTATGAGCAGATAGCTCATGAACAGAGCAATTTCTACCCAATCTGCAGATGTTTTAAGAATCGTAGCCAAATCCTTTTCCTCTTGGGTCATGCACACAAAACCAGGACTTTTGTCCTACTCTATGTGCAAGCATACCGCTTGCTCTGATCCTGTGAAGGCTGGCAAAATACCCCCTCCCTTCTTTTGTGTATTTTCAAGAAGTGAAAAAAGAACCTTCCTAAAAGCCAGTGTTGCCCAAAGGGTTTCCCTTGCCTCCACTCAGGGCATTCCTCCCTCTGTGGAGACCGGTTTACAGAGTTTTGGCAGAGGCAATTTCAACCGGCTTGCACTGGAGTGCTTTCAGCCTTGCGCCAAGGGCCACGCTGCTGAGCTGCTGGCTACTACCGTTGTTCACAATCTGAGGATCCCTTTATGCTATCAGGTATTTTAAGACTTTCATATAAATGAGAATTAGGGCTGCTTTATAATAGTTATGGCCCCTTTGGGCCTATTACAGATTATCAGCAAATGAACTGGCACACAGTTCGTAGGCCTTTTTATGTCCTCAGTATACAGTACCATAAACACTTGCTGTCCTCTTATTGGCGGTTAAGTTTAGGCAAATATGTGCTCAGGCAGTTTCTTAAGTGCATATTATTTTTGTTCTACAAGTACTCCTTCAGAGCTGTTTCAGATTTATTGATGTTTGGAAGCTTTTAAATATCCATTACCCACTTAATTGACCATAGCAATTCCCTCTGACTCATTACTTGTGTTTGTTAGAATATATTTAGGCACTTTTTTTAAATGGGTGTTAATAGACCATAGGATCTCCCTTGGAAACCCTATAATAAATCAAGTAAATACCTGGTGAAGTGCTATAATGTTTATTTGTTACTACATAATTTTATCCTTAATATTCCATGTTTTGAAGACATAAAGTTCCTCCGTTCAGGTTACTAGTGACCAAGCTCTCTTTGGTTGTCACTGCTTCTGTATTATCCGGTTTCATACCAGGGTGCACCCATACCAGCTGCTATCTTGTCTATCTACTGTCAAAGCCATCCTATCCTTCCCTTCCCTTGAAGAGGCAATCACATGCCCTAAGACTAGAATACCTTGTGAAGAACACTTCCCTGTAACTCTCAAATCTACATTAAAGAATGCACACAACTCTATGCACTATTTGCATTTATTTGACTTGCTTTGAAGAACTTTATTTTCTGTGACTTCTATACATCAGCAGAAGGAAATTAAAGTCAGTAGGAAAAAGCATACCATATAAGTACTGGCATTATTTCTGGCCTCTCTCTTTTATTTTGTTTTCTCTCTCTCTGCTGTTTCACAAGACTGAGTACTGGAAACAAGTTCTAGTAGTAGGAGGTAAGAAGTGAAGACCCATACGGTGTGTACATTGCGAAGAATTAGTACTGCTTGGGCTTCTCCCCATAACCTGGATGCTACTGAAGGAATTGTTTTGTATCCAAAACATTATATCCCCAACATACGTGGTACTGGAGGGGGGGTCAAAATTTAATGTGGTGGTGGTAGGAGAGTGTCTCTACCCTGAGGCCATCCATCCCAGGGTGTACCATAGTGCAGAAACCACACAAGCTTCCCTATCTGTCAAAGTTGGCCTTGGCCTCGCTGCCTTTGCTGCTTAGCCCTCCTCCACATCTGCCTCTTTCACACGTACTCAGCCCTGCGGAGGTGATCAAAACAGTGTATTTCTGCCACTGCCTGCTGCTCTGGGCAGCTACTTGTTTGGACTCTGTGGAACATTGCAGCCAAGGAGAGGGGCAGGCACTACTTCTGACACAGGAAAGTGAGTTAAGAGACTTGTTACTGCTCTGGCCGTGTTATCCCTCACCTCTGTTCATTTTCAGCACAGTTGTGGCCACCTGATCCATTCTGTTCTACTTTCTGATTCCCCTAGTTAGCCTGTACCTAGTCTGTCCAAGGTCCTTCTGGTGTAATCCTGTTTATTCTAGTAGCAATGGAGATTTTCATGAACTCCCAAATATGCTGGGGTTCTTATTTATTTAGGAAGCCAAAGAGACATTTTTAAAGTTTCCAAAAGTGTCACTGATAACCCCGTTGTGTCAGCTTTCAGATTGGCCAAACTCTCATTTTCCACAGCCTTTTGCAATGGTAAGCAAAATAGCATGTAGTTTTTAATAACAGTGCATTCTCAAACGTGATGCTTTTCTATTTTAAAATAAACACATTCTCAATCTAAAAAGTCAAACTGAGGTCCCAAATCATCCAGGAAGCTGCACACATCATGCATATGAATAGTCCTGCACTGAATCAAAATCAGCCTATGAGTACAGTGATCTGCATGCAGAAATGTTTGCTGGTGCAGCGTCTAAGTGATAAGCTCTTTTGTAACAAGGAGGTGGATAAGGGGGAAGTGGGAGAAGGGACAAGGAGAATAAATGCAAACCTTGAGCCCAAAGCAGAAAGGTTCTGACTGAAAGATGGAAAAAGCTGTACGCAGATGGCTTTACTGAAGTGTATCACCAAATATTCTTTAAGGTTGTTTAGTATTTTTAATACCATTATTTTAAAAATGCCAGTAAGGAGTTGTTTTGCATGTTTTCACCTAACATTTTGCATTACTCTCCAACTTCTCTGTTGCATCTGAGGAGTACAACAAAATCTTTATGAAACGCCTATCGCCTCGGAACCACGTTTGCTGTGCACTTCTCTGTTACTATGAAACTTTGGCAGATGCACTCAATAGCACGCAAAGAGGCAGTCTCACCCTTAACGTGACACCGTTTCGACATCCACTTTCACCGGGTTATAGAAGTATTTTCCAGTCTTTGAAAACAAACATGACAGAAGGGCACAGCAAAATTCACCCCTAACTTTTGTCTTTTAAGAACAGAATCACACTTAGGAAGCACCTTCAGACTTTTAGGGCACTGTGAAACAAAAGGCATTCTCCTTCTGCTGTTAGAAACTTGTTTGAAACTGGTGTACATGTTTCTTTAGAAACAAAGCTGTGCCTCAGCACTTTAGGAAAACCACAGGGACTGTCTTGAGTCAGTACATTTCAGTTTTACATGTGCTGCAGCTCTAGTGGATTTTTATTTTGTGCGTGTTTCACTCAGTTAAAATCTTCTTATCAAATGCAGAAAGATAACACACATTTCTTCCTGTTATAAAATAAAGGCACAGACATCAATCATGTCAAATCACTGACATTCACCCAGAAATAAAAACAAATATGCTCTGTAACATTTCTCTGCTATTATCTGTTGAGAAGCACTGTCGCCCTTTCTACCGAGTACCGGAACATGGCTGCCCTCACAGGAATGTAAACTTGGCATTAACCCTGGCAGATTCCCACTCCCTGCCCTCTCTCATTTAACATTAACTCACTCCTATACTGTTATCAGAAGGTAAAGGTCATAGCTTTATTTACACAATACAGCACTATACAAATGGTCATTAAACAAGAAAATCTTGCACCAAATAAACATGAGGCAAAAAACAATGCTGACCTCGCTAACGGGAACTCCCCCTGGAAGTACCTTGTCATTCCCCATATGAGGTCAATGGTGCTAGTCTATCCTTCTAAATATTAACTGCCCGCCGCTGCCTCCTCACATACCCAACTCCCACACAAGAGCCAACTAAGGTCTTTCTTATGTTCCAAACCCAGGAGAAATATAGAAAGCATTCTACTGTTGGCAAGACCGCATGGTTCATATCCTATTCCCACAGCCTTTACTCATCCTTCCACAGCTGGAAACCTTGTCAAAGGCTCTCCTATACGACAGCAGCCTTTAGCACAATACATCAGCTGGGCAGATGGCAGGGTGGACTCCCTCGGTCCGAATGCCAGAAGCCTGGGAACCAACCCTCCTTCCTGCTTCTCATCTCCCTCAGCCCCGCTTCTCTCCACCCCAGCCCACTGCCTTTTCCTGCGGGGAAGACATCCTGCTTGTTTATGCATTTCATGACTGCTGGCCTGCCTACATCCAGCAAGAAAGAGTGCAAAGAGGGCAGGAGGCCACCGAGTAAAATCTCACCAGAGCTCATGTTCAGTTTGGAAACTGGAGCAGAGCACAGCATGGTTCGAGCCCAGGGTGCAAACCCAGCCAGGAGCACTGATCAGGCGGTGCAGCTTGCGCAGCAGTCCCCAGAGACACTGGGACTCAGACGCGCACACGTGCTGCAGCACAATTCACTCCTCGCTTCTGGCTTTTACTGAAGGTGATGGAAATAGCTTGTTGCTTACTTGCTCCAGAAGCAAACTGTAACTTCTCTGTAGCAGGCTCCTGCAACAGGTAGTTTATGTGGGGAAGGGCTTGAGTTCAGGATAGTCCCCATGCTTAGGTCTGAATATGTTACATGAGGGTCCAAGGTCTTTCTTCATTCCTTCATGGACCATAGCTCAAGCACCAATTTAAACTGTTTAGACTTGCAAAAAGATGCTATTTACATACTTAAAAGCAAATTTAAGCCAAAATACTCTATGGCTAGTTTGGTACTTTAAAAGCTGAAAAAAAAAAGGGGGGGGGGGAGGGGAGGGCAATTTTATTTGGCTGCTGCCACTCAGAAATAGCACAGTAAGGTAACTTGGGAGAATGATGACTTTTAACATGTTAACCACTGACCATGCAACATTTTCATCAGTGTAAATATAACTCCTTGCCACTCTGCCAAGGTTACACTGAATCATACAACCGCCAGTGAAGTCAGACTTTCTAAATACTCTTATTTCACATATAAACACACTAATGAAAGTGCTTTTCATTTTAGGTAGTAGCTCATTCCGAAACACTGGAGTGTGTTGCGCTGATAAATGGGAAAGCTGGGAAAACTGATCATCCAAAGAAAAATTCAGTTAGTGTTCAAACAAGTTGCTAGGATGTTTGTGTACGGAAAAAGCCCGGAGGTATTCGAGGATTTGCATCAGCATATTTATAGTCACATTGTCTTCAATTCAGTGTTAATATATCCTTCATCACGACCAACATATTAATTGCAGAGTGCATAGAAAGCTGCAGCAAGTTACGGGCTGGATTATTATTTCATATTGCAGAGGAACATTATGACCCTCTGTTATGAACGAGGACTCCCCCACGACCAGGTGCTGTACGATTTGAAGGCAACATCTCACAGACCTTACATTTGAAACCAAAAGAATGAGTTAACCCATAGAAGGTGATACTAATTTCCCAGGTAAGACATTTTTCACCCTCTCAGGTGAAGTGTAACTGTGTACATAGTTTCCTTCTTTCGTATTTCAGAGAGAGCGCCCCTTTTTTATCACCTGAATGGTCTTGGAGCACACCAGAGATCACACAACAGACATGTAACTACTGGCCCTTCAGGTCTTCACTGAAATAAGGGTTATAGCTCACACAGTTATTCCCTAAATCATATAGGAACTGGGGACACCAGCATTTATGATAATGAAGTGGTACCCCATTCTAGTGCTGGCGACCAAGTCTGGGAGACAGCAGTACTTTGTATGTATTTCAGGCCAGAGTGGGCCACTTGAGTCACCTCACTTGAACTGCTACAACAAGAGACAGAAACACCCACCGGATACTCCTGTCCTCAGCCTGACAACTGCGGGTGAAACAAGAACATGTAACATTTACATTTACACAGGTCTGCAAAAAGTGCACGGGAACATTACGTCAGACCAAGAGGGGAATATGGAACTGGCAGTTTCTATACCCTGTTTGTTGCAACTTCTCTACATGACAACATATATTAAGCTGACAATGACTGACTTTAAACACAATAAACTCCAGGGACAGGTGACAGTGAACATAGTCCACAACCTTTCATCACCGAGTTCAAAGTGCAGCTCAGCTCACAGGCAAAACAAGATTCATAGTCTAGCCCTGAATTCCTGAGGCTTGCAGACATTTTTTTAAAGCAGTGCAATTGCATAACACAAACAACAACTGCCAGAAACTGTGACTGAAACTTCTCTAGTGTCTGATTGACTCTACTTGTATTATCAGGCCCCAGCTTGACATGTGCCCAAATAGCTGAATGCCAGATGAGAGGGAAGGTGGCAGGGATAATGCAATATTTTTATCAAGTTGTTGAAGTGTTTTTGACACAACAACAGTAACATTATACCCTGAACAATGCCACACTGGAAATTATCCTGAAGTTTATCTATCATACAAGATGCATTTAGCAACAGCAGCATCTTTATATATAAAAACTGCGAGGTTCACCTTTATTTCCAACATAAACTCGATAAACAGAAGAAAGGTACGTAATTCCGGTGAGCACACAGATAACTGGACAAGTCTGGGAACAAGCGCTGGGCTGGTTGCAAAGATGTAACTTACAGAAGAATTTCTTCTGCCAAACAGGAGTTAGCTTTCTCTTTGAACTTCAGGGGAAATGAGGATAAACTCGTTATTATAAAAGACGATCATTTAGGATCATCATAGTGCTTTCTAAAAATCTAACCAACAAGCCAAAGCATGAGCTAAAGCTAGTTATTTACTTCCAAAAATATAACTGTGTTTAGCTCCAAACAAATACTTCCACATACATGGCTGAAAAAAGATCAGAAGGTACAGCAGCTATTTTGAAACCTGCATTCCCATCAAACATCTTAGTTTATTTATATATTCCCCACTTTCCTTGAAGTATTGCCCACACAAGCAGCATTTCCCACTTTGGAGAATAACCATTAATTTCACACCACAGTGTTTTTTTCTAGGGATATAATTACACAGAAGACAAGTATTCTTTATTAAAATATCTGAAGGCATGTTAGGTAGTTATGACTGGTAGTTATTCAGGAGCATAGGTTTTCTCTTCTCTTTTCCCCCTCCTTTTTCTTTCCTTGTTTGCCAGCTAGCAAGAGCTTTGCACATGTAAAGGAGTGACTTGATCCCAATGCATTTTTAATGTTGTAATAAATGATGCAGTAAGGTACGGAATAATCAGGCTGAAACTCTTCTGTGCAAGACAGACAACTATTCTAACACATGCCTGACATCAACAAATGCACGCTCTCAGGGCCTGGCCCACTATGGATGGTGACATTTTCTTATGGTTAATTCTTTTAAAATGATCTCTAACTTCTTCCTTCTACTTGTATTTTATATAGTAACTGGGATATACATTTTGTCAATAGTTGAAGCTCCTATTATCCCCCAGTTGGGCAAATGAGCTATTCTTATGGACATAACTATGTCCAGACCGAAAAGCCTGTGTCAAAGCAGAATACAACTAAATCTGTTCCTAATGGTGTTCCTGTTGCCTTTTTTAATTTCTCCTTTCATCCTACAACTCATGTAATTTTTTATCTTTCGCCTTTCTGATAATCACCCAATAAAACACACCATTAACAATTTTAAGTTTTACTATAGCATGCCAAAGTCATGTCAACAAAGTCTCTGAATCAGAATTTGAGAGCATCTTACACAGTTTAAATTACCACACATTTTCTCATCAGAATGACACTTCTCTTGGAATTGAAGCATGTTGATGATAAAACGTCACAGAAAGAATGCAGGCACATGAAGCAAGTCAATGCAGCTAAAAGCCAACACGCAGCAGAAGCTACATGTAAGACAAGAGAAAAGAGGGAGAAAAGAGAAAGAGAGGAGAGCAACAGGATGTGTGTCGAAGGATGGCAGCAGCAAGGGAAGAGGCAGAATGAACGCACACTCATATAAAGAAGGGGAAGGGAATTTTACCAATTCTTTCTTGTCGGATCACAGAAATCCCTAATGCTAATTACAAAGTGTCTAAACCCGTTTCCAGGAAGAGGAAATTAGCCCAAATCTTTTTATGGAAACAAAATCCTTCACTTCTTAAAGTACCAATCTTGTCTGTTTCCCGTATGATGGATACTTGTAAACTCTGAAGTTGCCATGTTCTACTATCTAAATGTACAAATACATAGCTTTGGAAATAAATGCAGACAACGAATAGGAAATGTGATATAGGTAGCAACGGTAAGAAATGTGTTGGATTTTCAGCACTTGAAAACAAACCTACGCAAAGTGGTAGGGCTGAAAGTCCAACTCAGTATGCAAACATCATATCGGTTTTGTTAAAAGATAGAGATTAAGAGCTGCAACTAGCAAAATAGTTTTCAAAAGAAAATTGGATTTTTGACTGAAAGACTGCTTTCACGGAGATTTCTTTTCCTCAGAAAATGCAATATCCTGCTGTTGGCTATGTCTCTGGAAAGGAGACTCCTCCTCTGAGAAGTTTCTCTTGAATCCAGTTGGTGGGAAAGCCAATGGCTTCTGTAGGAGTTACCATTCAGTCCTGGTTACTAAACATCTAGAATTCCTCTCTTTCGATTTCTAGTACTCAGTCTGAATCTAGGGATGTGGCAAATTCCACATTCTCATCTTGATGTTTCTGCTCAAGAAATCTGAGACTGCATGTCCCTGAGACGACTATCCCAAATCAAAACTGATAAACTGAAAGAGGGTGAGAAGAGCAAGAGACTATAAGAACTCAGATCCACAGAACTCAGAATTTTTAGTAGACAGGACAGAAATGTAGCACGAACCCTGTAAAGCATGCTGCTTGTGAAAGCCAAATTCATCACAAGCAATGACAGGCTGCTAAAAACAAATAAAAAGAGAGAGGAAGGGTGAAATGACAAGATAAAGAACTTAAACACATTAACATCAGAGTGAACATTTTCAAAGTGATTCCTTACATTTAATAATAAAAGCCTACCCCTAAATCATTCTTCACTACAGTGCAACAATATGCACTTTTGTGTGTATGTGTGCATGGGTGTTGAAGATTAGAGATCTGAGCGGGGGTGAAGGGAGGTTCAAATAGAGGCAGGGCGCTTGCAAGCAAATCAAAATTGCCAGCAAAGAGCCACTTCCTGCTGGTGACTAAGCCTTCACCCAAACAGTCAAGAGGAAGGGGCATAAGTAAAGCATTGCAAACGACCATCCCGACTGTATCCAAGTGGAGACAACTAGGACAAACAAACTCAGGAAGTGGCAGGGAGTTAGAAACCAAGAGGAAATCCATGGCACAGAGAGGAAAGTGAAGAGATTGCGCCGATCCGCAGAGAGGTCACCTCTGGGTCTCACTGTGCCAAGGTTTTTCAAAACCGCTTTATTTGGACTATAATACAAAACTGGCACACACAGCTGGCGGCTGCTGCAGAGGCCATTCAAATGTTAACATTCGCAATGATAAACAGCCAAAAAAAGTTCTATGTAAGCAAATTGGAACAAACAACTAATCTAAATCTGGTTGCTAAGAGACAGAGGATTTCAGCCAAAACCAGCCCAAAGCCTCAAGAATACTTTATTTTTGATCAAAAAAAGTACCTGTAGATGACGCCATGTTGGTGAAGAAACATGAGTGCTGATGTGACCTCTGCTGCATAAAAGCGGGATCGAGGTTCGTCAAATTTGCGTGAGCGCTGGATTTGAAACATTAGGTCTCCTCCATTTACATATTCCATGACGAAAAAGAGGCGGTCCTGAAATCAATTAAACAGTGCTATTTAGCTAATTTCTTTTAGCAACACAAAGGACTGCTTGAAGCTACACTTTAGGCGACTGGAGCACTTACGTCAAGAAATGAAAGAAACAAATGCCACAATTCTGAAAAGGGAAAAGCCGACAACCAAAATCCCCCAAACCTACCAAGAGCCTCAAAGTGAGAAAAGAGAAAGAAGGGAATAGAATCAAAGTGTACTAATAAGCAACACAGACATAAATCTTCTCACATCAACAAATACAGATGGAATTATAATCAATTTTATATAAGATACTTAAATGATGCCGCTTCTTTTAAAGTTTAGCCATAACAATGAAGAGATAAAGTCAATTCTGCTAACTACTGCCAGGCTGCTAGGTGAATTTCAGGCTCTTTTTTTCTTCTCTTATCTTCTACCAGCTACTTTGTCTGCAAAGCATCTTTCCCAAATTATGTAAAAACAAATTAGGATTGCTAAACTATAGAAACCAGTGCTGCCAATCTCAAACACTTACATAGGACTTTCTGAATTGCCTCACCTCTCATAAGGCAATAAAATATCATATATTATTAAAATACTTATCAGGTTATTTTTATTTTTGTTTGATGCATCTCACTTCAAAGATTAAGATTTCAAGCTTATTTCTAGGACAGAGCACTAGAAATGAAATTTACTTGAGAACAGGAACCGATTCTCAGGCAATCACCCCATTTTGGTGTGTTTCAGAGAAAAGAACCTCAAAAGTAACACTCACTGAAATAGTCAGAATTGAGAACATCAGTAAATTAAGCGTGTGCTTGGCATCTTGAACCATTTGTGATCTAAACTGGCAATGTAGGTAAAGACAAGCAGAGAAATGACACAACTCCACTTGATACAATTTATATCCTATTTTTTTTGTAAATGTTTCTTATGAATTTTCAGTTCTCCCTGATCTATACTAACAGCTCTAAACTGTCAACTCTTTGCCCATTCACCCTCAGTTTGAAGCTGAATTTATATTATTTCTTTACTGTAAATCATCTCCATCTATACGCACATGAGTTTAGACAGAGGAAGAGGTAATTCTCATGTGACATGGAGAACAGATCTGTGCATATTCTCCTCACTCATATGACACAAGCATTTCATTCTCTGGTCACAGTACGCTGGTGTGTAATCATGGGACGTCATCAAAAGAAGCCCCAGCTTTCACATCACACTGCAGTTAGGCTGCAGCTCATGGTGTCTGGTGCGCTGGGTTGAAGAAAAGGAGACAAGATGCAACACTGCTTTGGGCAAACAAAAGCAATAGAACATGGAAGTCAATTAACCTCCTCCAAGTGAATCCAAGCCTGCAGATTACATAGTTTATATACATGACTCCAGAAATTCATACATGTTTGCCATTTGTCTTTAATCATCTACTCTGCAGCTTAGATTCAAGGCACACTTAAAAATAACCTTAAACTTAAGCGCGTGCATTAATCCTGCTCATTAAGTGCCTAAATGTTATACTTATCAGGGATGTTTCCTGGAGGAGGCTAGAAATGTTTGGCTGACTTTTTGCTGATTACAGAAAGAGGATGCAGAAAAAAAAAAAAACCTGTGCCTTTCCCCCCATATCTTGGGAACACAGAGACTGCCAGACTGGATCAAATTCAGGATTCAGGTGGAGTGGCATTCTTGGTAAAACACTGCTAACAACTTTGGCACATTTCACATTTTTCTTACCATTCCCTACTAAGGCAAAGCTAGTGAAGAATAGCATCAAAGCTTCTGGCTGTATCATACACTCAAAAAAGCATGTCTTCAGAGCCATGCCTTTGTTCTTTTTGCAATGCTCAGCACTACTGATGATAAACATTCAAAATCACAGCACAGATCTCTTGACATTAGTGTAGGCTTTGAATATGACCTCCTTTGCAACACCCCTAAGAAGATGCAGACACTGTCCTTTGTTACAGACTGAGTATTTCTGAAGAGCAGTTTGGGTACAAGTATCCCTTTGCAGCACAGGCTGGGGAGTGCCTGATGAACATTTGGCTAAAGGAGGTTCTCCTAACACTTGTTGAAATTGAACCTTACAGTGCTATTTTAACCTTTACAAAGTCAACAGTCCCGATGTGAGTAGGCACAGCCAGGAAAAGGAAACTTCAGTTCCCATTCTCCTGAACAGCCACACTCATTCCCAACATCGCTAGCTTTCTGCTGCACCCAAATCACAAATATAAAGCAAACAATGCTGATGCAAAGCGATTGTGCGGAGTCTTGCAGCTGTGACTCCTGAATGGCGATCCTCAACTTGTCACTGAGCTGAGTGCTGCTGCTCCCAACAGTCACACCGCCACTCCACCAACTGCAAGGGATGGTGCAAAACCGCTTCCCCCCAAAACGATGCCAAAAGGATGGTTGACACAACTGTGTAGATCAGGGCCATTTCCTAACATGTCAGGATATACACTGTATCATTTTTATGTTAAATACTCTATAATCAAAGCAGAACCAATGTTTTTTGTGACACCAAATGACTAATTGCTGATTCTAAATATCAGAAATTGTTTATAGCTAAAACTCCAGGATCTTTTACTTCGGTTCAGTCCTTTTTAGAACATTTCCAGTTTAGCCAACCAAAAATTTAACCTGGATTGTTCAGCAGAATATCTTGTCATTAGTCTGAATGAAAGCCTTAGTAGCAGCTCCATTCCCAGAGCTGGAGAGTGCTAACTCTCCTACACTCTTTCCCATCTTCCTTATTATGCACATCCTATTCTCAATTGGAAGGAGTATTTCTGGCAGATTCTGCAGCTTAGTTGACTACCTTTTCAAAAACATACCTACTAAAATCAGAATTAACAGCTCAGTGATTGAAATTGCTCTGTTGTTGCATTTCTGTGCTACACACAAGTTACTTTTCCAGCTTTCATGGTTGCACATTTCAGCTTCTAGATGAGAATTCACAGGTAGGAAAAAAAGGAAGTTTGAAGGGTCTGTTCTGTTAGCAGTGAGTCTCGGAAAGGGCTTGATTTTGAGAGAAGAAAAAGACTAATTCGCACCCACTAATATGGGGTAAACAATAAGATGCACAACATGCATATATGCACAGCAGGCCAGAGTTTCAGCATCAGAAGGTGCCATCTCTTTAATGAAATACATTCAGTCCCTATGAAAATTGCTTTCTTAAAACCACTCTCTGGTCTTTTTGTGGTCAGGACAATGACATGATCAGCTGTGACTGAAGTTTATGTGAAAAGAGGATGCAAGAGACTAGAGAATATTTTATGAATATGAGCTGAGATTGGTTAAGTTTCTCCTGTTTCCCAGAACCTCAACAACAGACACGCTACGTCCCCGTCCCCCCCCATTACAAATTAGTGATCAAAATAGAGGTTCCTAACCCTCCGCATATTTCCTTTCTATCATAATGTAAGCATACACCCAGAGTGACCCAATGAGACCTCTGACCTCAGTGCAGAGAGGATTTAATCCTCAAACAGTAATTGTGAAATAACTGTATGCTGCCTAATACATACATCTCACTACATGTGTCACTAGCGTATCATAAAGTGGGGGAACATAAAGTGACTGGTCTGAAGAATTATACACTAAGGGACAACACAGCATTTACTCAGTTAAAAAAGAGATACAAGGTATGACTTTATCATTGATTGTGTTCCAAGAGAAAATTGCATGGGTTTGGTTGGGACTGCATTATTTTTGGACTCCGTTTTCATAACATTTGAGAAGTATGTTTTGATGAACAAAATAAATGTAAAGCAGTCCTGGGAACTCTTTAATTATATAAACTGAAATAAAAGGCAAAATCACAAACAAAGACTTTAGATTAATCCTCTGTTGGCATCTATAAGGCAAAAAAGAAGTACTGCAAAGTAAACTAATATGCTTTCTGAGGTAATTAGTTTCTTTACAGGGTTTATTTTAGCACTTAATCATACCTGCTTTTCCTTGAATTTCTCAAAAGGTATGGTTGAATGAGAATACTTAATAATGGAAAGAAAAACAGAGCAGAGAGCATGGGTAAGAGATTTTAAAAGCAAAGTGGACATGAAATAACCTGGCGAGAAGACAAAAAAGTTCAGCTTCACTCTGTATTTCCCTAGTATTTTCTGACTACAAATTTAACTACTATCCTGGAATGCCTAATTGCCTGTCTTAACATCTCTATCATTCCAGTCTCACCTCTTGATTTTCTTAAGTGAGATAGTCTCCTGCATGCTTTGTGTCTTCATCAAAACTGGACCCCAAAAGCAACTTCTTGTCTAGTCTCTCCTTATCACTATCTGGATTTCACTTGCCACTCAAACTAGAAATCTGGTTTCATCTTTTCTCTCATTCCACTCCTTTAACTGTGCCCCAATTTCATTTTTCATCCTCCTTGACATTCAAAATAGCTCTACAGTAAATGCTACCAGCCAACCCTTCATTCTTTCTTCTGATTATTACCAGAGCCTTCCTTCTTCAAAACCATTCTCTGATTTTTAGTTTTGTTTGCATACTTTTTGTTAACATCAGCCTATATATTATGTACACTCCATGCCAGCTTATATTCACTTTCTTTTTAGACATTATTCCACTGGATAGAGCGTCTACCTTTTGTTTCTGCTAGAATAATGTACATGCTTTTTATCTGGAAAAGGGAGGGTGATTTCCAAAAACATCAATAGTAATAAACTCTCAGGACATAACAGACTCAATTTTTGTGAAGCTCCTTTTTGTGAAAGTGTGATTAATGATCAAGACCTTCCTAACAGTAAGACCAGATAATCTTGCCAATCAGTTTTGATTTAACAGATGACACTACAGAGTCTATTACTTGTTTAGATGTGGAATAATACCATTGTTGAGGAACAAGCTTCTACGTAAACCCTGTATGAAAGCTTAGACATGGAAAGACTTTGATGTATTGTTTATATTATTTATTGTGCAGTCCTTAAAAGACTTTTTCAATTGTTATCAGTCATTAACCTGTCTCTCCTTCGTTTGTTTTCCACTTAAAATCTCATTAACATTAGATTGCAGCTCAAAGACAATCCTTTGACAGACATAAGGCCAAATACAATTATCAGTGCAATCTGAAGAATACAAACTTTTTTCCTCTTCCAATGAGTCCTACCACCTGGGGGACCCAATATGCACCCCAGCACAGCCTCCTTACTGAAATACTACAAACCAAAAAGAAACTGCGCTGTCTCCCAGTTTCAAATCTGACATACGCACCCATGCTACAAGTCTCAGAACAAATCTTTCCACTGTTATTTTTTTGTCTCCTTTTGTTCTACCCTTACAACACTTAAAAACAGTGAATTCAGCAAAAGTATCACACAGTCCTCAATAAATACATAAAGGTAATACGACTAAAAAGAAATCTTACCAGTGCACTCCAACTACTAGTTTTTCCTTCATTTATGTTTTCATATAACTGGCTGTGAATGAATTCATCCTAGTTCTTCCTAGAACAATTCTCACGAGCTCCCTAAATTAACTTCTTTGTGTGAATACACTTTTTTCCCAGAAACTCAGAAAGTATTTGAATTAGATTTCTCCAGAGGCTACTGAAAATATCAATGAAATTAATATGTGTATTAAGTACAGGTAAATTTAAATGCAGAATAGTTCATATTCTAGTAGAGCACTGTTTCATAATGGAATGTGTTCAGTCACCAACGTTGTTGCAAAACAAAAGATATAACTTCGATTGCACAAGAAGTCAGATAAATAGATCACCTTAGTATGCTCTGTAAGATGATATTTTATTCATATCATGCATGTATGGAATTCTTTTTCAACTAGTACGAAGCTGTGATTACTTAACTCTATTTAAACAGGATGCTCAAACAGTTTGTTTAAAATTACCTAAAACTATAGCAACTGTCCCACCCCTCAGAACTTGAATAAACATTTTCTGCTTCTGATGGCAATTGCACAGGCACACTGTATACAAAACTGTATGGAAGCCTTCAACACCCCGAGCAGAAGACTAACCAGGATGGCAGATTCATCTTCTACAATCCCACCATTAGGAGGTACAAATACAAAACCAAGAGAAAACCCAGGTTCAATACTAAAACAGCGAAAGCTCTCTCCTGTTGGTTTGATTCCTTTTTGAAGTTTACAGTAACAATCTTCAACAGGACACTACGACACCTTATCTGTCTCTGATTTCAGTGTCTATACTCAAGGCTAATTGTGTTGTTTTTCCTGTTTTGTACCAGGCGTTCATGGAGTTCCAAATAAGAAGGGAATATTTTCTAAGGATCACATAATTCTTGGAAAAATATGCCCTGTACATAGGAACTGATATCTTTAATTTCACACAGGATATCTGCATCTTCCACCTAACAAAAATTGCACACATTCAGATTTTGTATTACAGGATGTTTTTGTCAATCAGACACGTCAAATTTCTCTCAAGCTGCTGAACACTGTTATAGCTAGGGACTTGCCCTGTATTCAATTTTGAATCCAGTTTTTGCCATTGAAAGAAAGAATGACCTCAAAACACAGACATGAGAGAGTCAGAGAACCACACAAAATTGGATAAAGAAGTCTTGCAAGGTCATGTAGCTTATCCAACAAATGACAGGCAGGATCAGTTGCACCTAAGCCAAGGGGAAGTAACCTTTTCAGTGCTACAAGGCAAGCTCTGGGCTCTGTGAGACTGTCATCTAACTGAAAACCTGAACAATCCTGCTGAGCAAACTCCCTTTGGCCAGAAAAGACCTAGAAGCAGAAGCCTCTGTTAGTCTGGTCTGCTGGAGGGCAGGCAGGGTTTGTCTGTACTCGACTGCAGCAGGGTCTCTTGCTTTGCCAGAAATGCTTTGTTCCCCTCTCAGTCCCCTCATCATCATAATCCAGTATGAAATTGTATTCCTTGAACATAATCTGCCTCACAGGTCAGAAAATTGCATGAGTTCTTGAAATTATTCTGATCAGCTATTAAAAAATCCTCTCTGCTAAGCATTCCTTGCCCTGCACTGGCAGTCTGTTTCAGTACTTGCAGAAAATACCATTGGGAAATCTTTCCACTGCTGCAACCCACTTGCATTACTTATTGTGCTTACCTTACTCAAAATATCAATCCCTAGCTGTGCTGAAAGTTGCACACTACCTTCAGAGAAACACTTTTGTGCTTTCCACCTTTGTTTCCTGTGCAAAGAACTGATCACTGTTTTTTCTTGATTTTACAAAACTGATCACAAAGTATTTCTATTCTGTTCGCACAGACCCCAGACATCATGTCAATTGAGAGCCTGTGGGATAAAAATCACTTTTAAAGGCCTGAAAATGGTTTCAAGAAGAGCTGGCCCTCCTTGAGACACTGGAATGATTCTCACAAAAAGATCTCTCTCTCCTATCCTACTATATCCTATCATGTGAAGAGCGAGGAAAAGCTACAAATTAGCTTCCAAATAGTGCTTTCAGAAACAGTTCAGAGGTTCTCAAAACCTTTCCACTGTATTACTGTAAAGATTTGCACTGTAGCATTTACTCATCTATAATGTGAGTCACTGGAAAAGGGTTTTTAAGCAAGATGTTTGTCTGAGATCTCTAACCTTCATAAAGCAGACCTGGTATGTCGCTTCTGTCATGGGAGATTTATGTTGCTTCTGTGTGGAGTATCAATTGATACTGGAACAGAATGGGGTTGTTAAAATGTTTTTCGTGCCTTTAATGCATCCCATCGTACTGTTTCACAAGGAAAATATGGCTGGTGTATGCACGTTGAGATGAAGTGGCTGGCTGGGGGTGGGGGGCCTTATTATGTGCCAGAAGCAGGTCACAGCACTATGGAAATTACAATTTAGGATTCAAAGCAGGAAACATTAGCCAGGACCTCTTGGACATCACCTATTCTTTCAAAAAATGTCAGGAGATGACTAGGTTTTACCTAGACTGGCATTCAAGAGGGAAGTTTGTTTAGTGATTTTTCCACAGAGAGATCCAAGAACACTCTAAAGCGGTTCAAAATGAAGAGAAGCCAGCCTGTCCCAAGCCCCATACTTCTAGAAAAGCTTAGTTGTTCCTAATCCACATTTCTGTAGCCATCAAAATTCACTGGCTTCAACATCACTTTTAAAATGTACAGACCTTCATCTGTACCATACATTTTAAAATATGATAAAGTATGAATATGAATAAAATCTATACCCTAGAAGCTGCAACTAACAATAATACACACATCAGAATAACAAATGAAGGTTACATCCCCTACACAGAGCTTTTTACTGTGCAGTTGACAAATACCTGATGTTTGAATACAGACTTCCTACTGTTTTTTCAGATAATGAATTCTGTCAGATTACTATCTGCACCAAACTCATTGCATGCATTGGATTAGTTGGTGTATCAGGCTCATCCTAGAGCAAGTAAAAAGGGAATATGATTCCAAATGTCATTAATCCTGTTCTTTAAAAAAGGTGACCTGTAGACTAATTCAATGTAGCACAGAAAGAGCAGGCGGAGAGTTGTCAGCCCACAGAGCTTCCAGTTTACTCACTATGGCATAAAATTCTAGTTCTACTTCAGTTTCTTGAACAGACAATATTTTCACATTAATACCTAAATATTATCATATGAATGCAAACATTTTATTTTATTTTATTCTATTTCTTTTAGTTCCTTCTGACTTTAAAAGAGTAGGATTTTTGTGGTTTTTTTCTTCTCAGTTACTAATGGATATTGTGCCTTGTGCCTATGTGAATGTTTTCTGTGACACCTGTAATATAATATCGAATGTTCTGACATAGTATCTACAGTGTTTAGTGGTGAGATTCTCTTTAGCTCAGATAGGGTTTAGATCAGGATTAAATTTTTAATGCTCTAATATGTGGAATTTTTTAGCTGAGGGCATGCAACGAAAATGCAGAACAAATCAAATCATCGCCATTTCATCAGCTCCTACCATCCAACCTTAGAATGAACTGAAGCACAAAGACTTCTAACTTTGGGAAAGTCTTTAACTCCAAATGATCCTGGAGAGATTGTGTTCTGTCGTTGTTGGATTTTTCTGGGAGCTGGTGTAAATCTTTCAGTCTGCCTCAAGCTCCACTTTTGGTAGCCATGAGCTCCACAGTGAGCTCAGGCAAGAGCTGCTGCTCCCTGGGACAGCAATCCTGATCCCTGCCTGCTACCTGAGAACCCAAGCAAGGCCGGGGAGCAGGGACCCTAGACGTGTAACTGGTGTAACATGCTCTTTATGCCCTTCCTCTCATACAAAGGAGAAACACAACTGGAATCCTCTGCAGAAATGGTGTGTTTTGTAGTTCAAAAGGGGTATCAAGTAGGAAAAGCTTCTCAGGCCATTTCCCTAATACCTTTATTTGATGACAGATAAGCTGTGGAAAGCGCCTTTTATGAAATTCTTTGATCTCATCTTCTTTTGGTGTTGTTTGGAAAAAAACCCTGTTCTGGTGAGATAATTTTAAAGACCTCTGATTTAATGGCCTGATGCACATGGCAGAAAATTGTATCAAGCCTGCAAAATGTCATTATGCAGAAAATGTTACAATATGCAGGCAGCTATTAATATTCCTTTGTTCTGATTCTTATAGGAAAACATATAAACATGGTCTTCCATGTAGAACTGTGTAGTTTTTGAAGCCACTTCAGAACTTCTAAGAACAACTTTGAACCTGTTTATATGCTACCAAAGAGCTTAGACAGAGATGGCACATGTCCTAGGTATCTCCTCAGCCCCTAAGGCTGGTTTTTGAACCTTTCTTGTCTTTTTCTCATGCTGTCTGGGCATCTAGTTTATGTCTTGGAGCACACAGGGAAATGCACAAGATGCTACACACCCAATAGAGAACACTGGAGAATGCAGCCAGTTGGTCCAGCAGCAGTGGTATCAGAAGGAAAAGGAACCCAGTTAAGCAAGATAATGAAATGACAGGACAAAATACTAATTTATCAACCATTTTCTGAGAAATTATCCATCATTGCAGAGAAAAAAAAAAAACCCAAAACCCAAACAACTACCAAAAGTAATTAGCTGAGTGGGCAAGTCTTATATCACTGCCATGATAGATTGCAACGATGCTTTTTGTTTCTAGGATGCAATCTGACCGAGAGGCAGAAGTTGTTTTCTCAGATCTCTGAAACCATCAGTCGTGACTCAGGAGGAAACTACAGTGTCTTTATCAATGAGTTACTTGTATAGTAACTTAATAGTGATTTCCAGTCACATATACCAGGGCCGGGCATAACGAGCCCAAAAGGGCACCACAGCAGAAATACATGACCATATTTTATATTTAAATTTCCATAACTGTTTACATCTTCAGAATTTGTAAGAAAAGAAAGCACATCTCTCCCCATGAAACAACGCATTTTTGTCATTGCACCAGCCTGTGAAAGGCAGAATTCAGCACTTGGAAAAACCTGCCCCCCTCCTTCCAGCTCAAAACTGTACTTCTCCATCAACAGAGTACAGACACCGTAGAAAGAAAGAAGGCAATGCAGATGGGTACAGAAGTTATTCAAGCATTTGATATGTTGTATTGTAAGCTAACTTAGCTAATAGGAGTTTGACATGAACATTACTGCATTTTGAAGAAAGAAGTAAACCAGAATTCTCCAAAAGCTTTCAAACCTCTTTCCCTGCTATGTGGGAATAAGCTTTGGAAAACTGCTGCAGTAGGGCCAGCTTCTATACATACTGCCTAGATATTCCATTTGTGATGCTCTATGTGTTACAGAAACATTTGTTACCAGATATTCTTTACTGCTTTTAATTTGATATTTTTACCAAAGCAAAAAAGAGGGGGTGGGTGAAAAGATTGGTACTTCCCACAGCTGATGTTTTTTCTGAAGAGGAATCACCACATGAAACTCAGGGACCAAAGTATGAGCATTTAATAGAGGGCTTTTACCCATTTCTCTGTACAAGCTTCTTATTCTTTGGAACTGATAATTTTCCAGCCTTTAGCTGGCTAGCATTTCCTTTACATTCATCAATAAGTCATGCATAATCAATGTTCCCATCAGAGTGCTCCTTCATATGTCCTTTATAGCTCCTTACTCTTGTAACCAGCTGAATCATTTTGCACTAAGGAAAAAACAAAAAGGATTATTCACTGATGCACCTAGGGGCACACAGTATTTTGTATTCAGCAATTGTACACCTGTCAGAGCTCAATAAAACATTCGCTGGCCTTGTTTTAGGACTTGATTTTCTAACTTTTATTCATTAGACCAGGCCACTGACTCCTACGGGACATTTTGTGAGATGAAGTGGTAAGAAATTGGCTCATTTATACTTTTAGAAAGTTTTGGTGGGCGAGAAAAGGGAATCTTGTGCTCCCTTCAAAAGAAGGAGATGAATGAAGTCTTTGGCAACATAAAGATATTCACTGCACTACAGAGAAACAGCTCTTCTCTATTATGTGAAGTGTTTCAGTAATGTTCCCACGTACTTAAAACCAAAGGTCAGCCAGTGACAACAGTTGGTTCTAGCTTGACAACACAGCAAGAAACTTCTACTGCACTGTGATCATCCAGATGGAAAATTTATATGAGATACTGTCATATCAGTTCACAAACTATGCCCTGGATGCCAGAAATAACTTAAAGTCTACAGTTTACTTGAACATGATGTTCTGAATAGTAAAAAATAGTTGCATTTGTACTAACAAAACCTTGCTGAGGATTTCAAGTTTCGTAAAATGAGACATTAGCATGAGTAACTGGTGTCTCCACTCACATGAAAGAAAAACAGCACAGTATTATTTTCCAGTCTTTACCAAAGAGACTTTCTTTTTGGGAACCTTGCTGAGCCACAACAAAGTAATTATGATAGCAAGAATAGATGTGTTGCTGCTCTAAAGTAAGTTAAGAAATGTTTTCATCTAACTCCAGCTTTTTCTTCAGGACCCCTCTTTGCTTACAGGTATTACTTCAGAGTGCTCCAGGCACATTAACATGCTGATGCTGATTTCCTCCAATTCAAGCTCCGGCCTTCAGACTGTACGTATAGAAGAATATAATGGGCTCAAGTGTAAAGTGTATACTACTATGAGTTGTAATAAAATACCATAACAAGACCCAACCACAGACCAACTTTTCACTGAGAGTGTTTTAAGTAATATAGGCTCAAAGTTTCCCTGAACAGGGACAGTATACACCAAGAAGAGGTACAGTTAGGATGTACAGGGAGAAACAGCACGACAATTAGTCAAAGCAGTACTAGGAGAAGTGCTCGCAGGGCATCTCCTGCCTAACCTCAGGGAGCTGAAGGCTTTGCTGTGTGCTGGAGCTGCTGCTGGAACCTCAGAAACAATCTCACTTTGCTAAACTCCAGGGACTGCATTTTATCCCTTGGTTTTTACAGATGCCCAGGCTATTTCCCATTGAGCAAGCTTCATTGCATTGACTGCAGCAATGAAAGAAGAGATGCTCATCTACACTTCGGGAAGTGTACTCTTCATTCAAAGAGGACAACATAAAATCGTCTATTTGGGAAGAGAGAGACTAAAAGACCTGTTGCTAACTTCACCCGTGGTGCAAGGCTGAACACAAAATTGTGACCTCTCTTCATTACCTCTTACACTAACTTTCTTACTCCTACGTTGCCCTAGGTAACAGTTAACATAGAAGATTCATTAGATGGTGAAAATACATGTTAGTTTCTCAATGTTTTCAGTGCTTTTTGTGAAACCTGCCTGTAGAAACATGACAACATAAAAATTCCCTTGAGATGGAGGTTAGTATGAAGAGCAGCTTATGGACAGTGTTCACCCTGGGTAAATGTTCTAAGCAAACCTCTGTGCAGTCTCTGTTGCTAAGCAGAAACCAGATAACCTACTCTGCTGGACAGCAGCTGCCAGAGAAGGAAACGTAACCTTCATGTGCTCTCCCTTGTGTCTCTTGCACACACCACTTGCATCCACCCACAAACTTGGTTTTCATGCTTTGATCTGCTCTCATGCAGAAAAACCCTACCCAACAAACCCACAACAAAAAGGAAGAATGAAATTATAGCTATAAATAAACTCTAAAAACGGTAGCTTTTAAGACAATACAAATTCAAATAATTATGTCTAGCTCAAAATAACTAATAGATGCACAGATCCTTCTATTCAGCAAATGGTAAGGGGCCAGCATATATACAGAGCTACCACATGAACTGATACAGTGAGACGCGTCCACGACAAACTACCTCAGTACAGGACTTTCAGCTGAGCTGAGCACTGCCAAGCTCTGTAGCCTCAAATTTAGCACTTAGCACTTACAAAATTGCTAGTGATAGCTTGAGGGCCCTAAGGGAACTTACAGGCCCTAATGTCCTTGCCCAGCCTCCACTTGGGAGGGATAACTCATCAACGCTGCCTGTGAGAGCACTGTTTCAGTCTAGCCAGGGCTGTATGTGTGCACCTCTGGCCCTGACTCCCTAATGAACCCTGGACCTGGTTCATTCCCCCACCGTGATGGGGGCTGTCAGTGAATACCCTTCCCAGCACCCAGCTCTGCTTATCACATCTGACCCTGTCACTGCACCAGGCAGTGACGGTGTCCTGTGCTGGGTCACCCCCAGTGCCTGGTGCTCAGGCTGGCCATTACTCTCACTGACAGACAGCATGTACCTATTTCTAAAGGTACGAACAAATCTGAGCCAATGGTAGTTAAATTTATACCCTCAAACGAAGACAATTAACATTTGGTACAATGGGATCCCATGAATTTCTGGTACAGGCAGATTTTCTGCCTAAAGCACAGGTTGTCCCTTGCATGATTTAGTCACTAGCAAAGCAGCTTCTGGGAAGGAACGTGGAGGGACAAATGTCTTGGATTACTATGGAGATGGCAAGTACCTTACAGGTTACTTGCTCTGAACTTAATAAGGCTAAACTCTCTCTAAGACTCAATGAAACATTAGCGGGTTTTAACACTGGATCAGCAAGTCTACCCTGAAGCAATGAGTGGATACACACACATCAAGTGATGCCATGAGGACATTTACCAACAGTCACTGACCTCTGACTCGGGCCAAGCTTTTGTGAGATCAGGTTTGCACCTGCTGCTTGGAGCAGCATACATACGGAGGCTTCAGGCTGCATGTATTCACTGCACATCTTTAGTGCATACTGAAGCAAATTTAAAACATTAGTCCTGTAAATACATGCTTGTATGTGGAAATAATTTCACATTTTGAATTTACATTTATTTTAATCATAAGGTCTCTAAATTTATTTTTGTCAGCTAGTTGCTCAATGAATTTCTATCTTCCCATGGAGTAAAAGTGTTTTGATACACAGCAAACACAGACTTCAACTTATCTACTGTGTCTATAGTCTTCCTAAATTATCTAGAAATCTGCTTCTTTGATTTGTTCTTTAGCTGGTTAAAGGTTAAAAAACTTTAAAGAACACAGCATTTATTGCAACATCAAAGATTACAGAATAGCCTGGCAGTTTACTTCTCTGCAGAATGACCATAAAAAAGAAAGATGTGTGCATCAGGAATTTGTAGAATGCTTTGCACTAGAAGATAAACTGAAAAAGGAATGTGTATGTGCATGAATACAGTAAAGTTCTTGACAATCAATGAAATAGCTTAAGTGGTACCACTTCTTTTTGAAAGCTAGAAAGAAAGACATACCTGAAAAATACTTAAGGAGATGACAGAATAGATCCAGGTCAGCAAAGTCTAATTCCAGGTTAAACAGAAGATATAACATGCTTCAAAGCACAAGAAAGAGAAATTACACAGTGGACACATTCAATTTACACTAGATTCTTGGTATTTTACTACCACAAAATTTTCAGCCATGTGGTGCCATTAAAAGCACTTAACGCTACCAAACAGATGGAACGAATTAATCTCAGAAACTAAGACCTGGCCATGGTTCATGATGCTTGCAAACATACCTTGCTCAACAATTTCAGTAAATCTCTGAATGAAAATCCTCTCAAAACTACTTTTCATTTATTCATCTTCAAGAAATGAGGGGCTTGCAATAACATGTGTGCAAGACTCTTAGAGTGGAAAGTTCCACGCACAAAGGCCTGCAACCTCTCTCTTACCCAGAATAAGGGCCCCAAGCCACATGACAGAAAACTGAGCATTACCATCCAGGATAGTCGCACAGTGTAAGTGGTTCAGCCTAAATCCTGTACAGCCACTACCCGTTATGTTGTGCCATATGCCAATGCCAATGTAAAGATACACCTCATCTGTACCCCCAGTGAGGACAGCTGTCCCCTGGCTTCCAGAGTGAGTGGATGTGTGTGATCCCACAATGGAAACAGGGAAAGAAAACAAAAAAAATCAATTCTTTTTTACTTTTTTATGCTCCATTTCTACAACAATCGGGATAACACCGTTCCTATTCTAAAACATCACTCAGGAACACCTTTGAGGTAGTCCAGCATTTTGGAAAAGAGAGGTTACCTTCTTTCAGGCTTTCAGTTCAAACTTGGCTCTGAAATTTTTTCATCTAGGATTCATAAACTAACATTAATGCATGAAAATACTTCAACAAAACTGTGTGGAAAAAACAAGAGTGATCAAGGGTCACATAACTTGTGTGTATCAAGTCCTCCAACTTTGAAAAAGAATTTCAAAGCCTTTTTGCTCCGCATCTGCTAATGAACTGTAACATTTGCCGATGTGCAACAATGCAAATCAAATGGAAAAACATAGCCAAAAAATTCCATTGATCAACCGCAAGCTTTCGCTAAAAGCTTGTGGTCTCAAGGCTGCAGTGGGGTAGTAAAAAACCAATAATCTCCTTTGGCATATCATGTTGTGAATAAAGCTCATTATCGTTCCAAGCCTCCAATCAGATGGATCTACAGACTCTGCATTGATTGAAAGGTCAATTTGAAGAGGTCTGACTGCAGAACGGGACCTAATTTTTTTACTGGGTCTTTCATCTGTATGTGTTTTCTGACCACACTGAAACAAAGGCAGGGATGTACACCTACATTAACAGATTGATTTCAAGATGCAGATTAAAAAGAAGCAATCCCCCCTGCCCCCCCGAACCAACAAAAAACCCCAAATAAACCCCCTTAGTCTTTCAAAGTACAAGTATTAATGTCAACTGGAATTTTACACAGATTCATGTGATTTTTTGGAACGTTATGGTTGTACAGGATTATCCTCCTAAGAGAATACTTGAAACTGAAAATGACAGAGGAATATTCTAAAGTAATTTCACAGAACTGTGTAACTACCTTTGGTTCTGAAGTATTTTTCAAAATACATGCATTTGGCTTTGGTGACATAGGATCACCTTTATATTCACTTGTACATTAGAAAGAATATAAACTTGACACTGACTCAACAGAACTTCAAATGCCTCTTAGACAAAAAATGTTTCCATTCCCCCATCAGGTGGGCTTTTTTTTAATCCTGTCTTTAAAGCCAACCAAAACATGTTTCTGGGGCTGCAGTGAGCAGGAATAAAACAATAAAATTGTTTCAGCTGCTGTAGTCCAGGAAGTAAAACAAAAACATGAGTGTTTCACTTTTAGTAATGCATTAGCTAGTTTAAAGCAAGGAAGTCTCCATGACTTTCAGCTGTAGCAGCATATATGGGTGTTAAGTTGTGCTTTGGAGGCATAACTGCAATGGGCTGCTGCTTCTCTAAACCACTTTCAGCTCTACTTACTATACACAGTCTATCATTCGATTAGAAACTTAACGTGAACCAGCAGTGTGCACTTGCAGCCCAGAAAGCCAACCATATCCTGGGATGCATCAAAAGGAGCGTGACCAGCAGGTCGAAAGAGGTGATCCTGCCCCTCTACTCTGCTCTTATGAGACCTCGCTTGGAGCATTGTGTGCAGTTCTGGTGTCCTCAACATAAAAAGGACATGGAAATGTTGGAACAAGTCCAGAGGAGGGCCATGAGGATGATCAGGGGACTGGAGCACCTCCCTTATGAAGACAGGCTGCGAAAGTTGAGGCTCTTCAGCCTGGAGAAGAGAAGGCTGCGTGGAGACCTCATAGAAGCCTTCCAGTACCTGAAGGGGGCCTATAGGGATGCTGGGGAGGGACTCTTCATCAGGGACTGTAGTGACAGGACAAGGGGTAACGGGTTCAAACTGAAACAGGGGAAGTTTAGATTGGATCTAAGGAGGAAGTTCTTTACTGTGAGAGTGGTGAGGCTGGAATGTGTTGCCCAGGGAAGCTGTGAATGCTCCATCCCGGGCGATGTTCAAGGCCAGGTTGGACAGAGCCTTGGGCGGCATGGCTTAGTGTGAGGTGTCCCTGCCCACGGCAGGGGGGTTGGAACTCGATGATCTTGAGGTCCTTTCCAACCCTAACTATTCTATGATTCTATGATTCTATGATGCCAGAGCAAGAATGAAAAGTCCTAGCTGTCTCCTTTTTATCTTTCTATATTTATTACCCTGCTGCTAAATTACTTACTTTGTTAGAAACAGACCTTTGTCAGTATTTGATAGGTTATTTTTTTAGGATGATATTGCTTTGCTAGCTTCAAATTGCCAGCGAAGTGCTAGCTAGTGGTGAAATCATTCAGATCAAGTTCTTATGAGCATTCATTCAGCCTGTGAGCAAGTGCACAGACTGCACACAGTGACGTGCATTTCCTGAGGGTATGTGCAGCGCTTTACATGTTGCATTACTGCTGAAATTCTACAGAATATGAAGAGATTTTAAAAGTACTTCAAGAGTAGAGAAGGAGAAGAGATCTTCAATATGGCAAATTCTATCATAAGACATCTTTTCAGCAAAGCTTCCATAAGAATGAGGAAGGTCCCTCTGCCTAAGGCAGGAAATAATTCCTTTATTTGAGTACCATTTAAAGCACCTTTTTTCTGTACTGCCTAGCTAGCATTTTAAGTACCACAAGTAATTTACTACTGCTATGGAACCACTTTTAGTCTCTTCACCTTATGAGTCCTTTTTGGTTTTGAAATCATAGCAGCACTGGGGTGAATTACCACTTTAGTGCAAGTTACGAAGGCATCAGAGTCAGCATAATGATCAGCTTCTTTTGCACTTCTCATATTATCTTTACTTGTGAGACAGAAGCCTTACTCCTACCAAGACAGGAGTGACAAAACAATTGCTTTTACTAAACATTTTAAATTTCACAAACACCACATCAATAAAACACAAAAATGCAAACTAACTAATTTTGACCCAATGTCAACAATGTAATGCTCCATAGCCGACTGAAAGCAGATGCCCTTCTCCTCCAGCCACCAAACTTTAGTTAAATCCACCCCGCCAGAAGAAAGGTCTAAGTGTAATATCAAAGGTTTCCCCATGAGCCCTAAAGGCAGTCTGGCAACAATCACTATGGATCCATTCACCACCTGGTGATTGCAGGAGTGTTGCAGTAGTACTTCATCCTACTCCTTCTAAGGCCACAAGGCAGCCCTTTCACAGCAAGCAAAACAGGGATCTTAGACCTCCTCGGTCTGTTAGATGAGATTTTACTATATCATGGAAAAGAAAACAAACCTAGAAAGATGCCATTCAGGCTTACTGATATTAAATGATGACAAAAAAAATCCATGTAATTTTAATTAGACAGAAACTAGAGGATATGGTGGTTAAAACAGTGAGACAGGCGGGACCTGGTTTATGTATTCTGCCCTTCATATTTGGTAATTTCTGTGTTAGCCAGCAAGGCAAGGCTTACCGTTTTTTTCCCTGGTGAGACTTAAAAGTTAGCCCTTCCACCTTACTTCAATGCAGTCTTGTTTTACTGAAAAAATATGGAACATCCTGGGCACTGAACTAGCTGCTTCCAAGTATTTCTTTACATGAATCACAAAACAACAAGTTGCTGGACCTTTGCCAGAGTGGTCTTGGCTAATGGAGGGACAAGGCGCTTATCCTTTGGAAAGGGGTGGCCATGGAAGTGTCCTGAGTTGCACTGTGCTTGCTGCAGCTTGTGCAGTGTTCCATTGCTGGTTTATTTATGTCTTACCAGAGTAGAAAACATAAGTTTAAGTAAATTGAGGTCACAAGATGTAGTAAGCTTCTGCAAATCTAACTCAAGCACGGTATTAAGTTCTTGGCAAGCTTTTGGTAATATGATCGCCTATAACAAAATAACCTATTCACCGGCATGAGCAAGTCAAAACTCACTTGAATCAATGGGTCTGTGATTACTTAGACCAGCCATGAAGCTACTGTGTTTAGCAGTACTGGACAGTGACCAAGTGCATTGCTATAGTACTGGTTCTACATCCCACTGCCTACGTACAAACATTAAGTTGACTAGGACAAAAGACTGACTCAAGCCTTTGTACAGTATACAAATTTAAATACACACTTCTTTTGAAGTTCAGGAAAAATCTTTTTTCTGTTTTCACTACTGGTTGCAATCTTATTAGTCCGATGAGGCCTGGAAGCAAAATTGTTAGACAGGATAAAGAACACTTTTTACTATCACAACTAGACAGAGGAAATGCTCGTGACATGATTCTTACTTGGGATGCAAAAGAAGAAAATTTCTAGTCCATGCTGAATCAATCACTCCTCATTTGCAACCTGTTTAAAACTTTACAGAGCTCTAAAAGCCTTTCACTCTTACTGAATCCAAAAGAGAAAGAAAATCTTTGTTCAAAAACATTAAGTAAAATCATAGAAAAATGTGAATTATGTAAAACTTAATGAGATCAGAAACATCAACATGGAAATAAGCATCCTGGTAACACAACAGTTGTTTTCCATTTTTTCTGGTAGTGTATAATTGAATTTCATGTAATACTATGACACTATAATTGATCATATAAATCTCAGAGAAGTAGTGGTTGTAATACTTGCTCAGGTAACAGAACACTTTTAGCAATTCTTCTGCCTGTTATGAAAGTGGAGTTCAGCTGTTGAAGGAACGATAACAGTATCACTACCCTTGTGATGTTATTTATCTGTGCAGAGCTGCAGGCTGTAAAGAGTTTGCTCTCTAAGCAGAGTTAAGTTTTGAGGCAGACTCCCTGGAATCCCCTGGAATTAGGGAGGGGGGTGTGAAGAAGTAGCCAAGGAATAAATTTACTGAACAATGTTTTCCAGGCCCAAGAAACTTGACAATTGTACAGTCAGACTTTGCATTATGGATTTCTCTGTGAACAGAAAGCAACTTGCTTCTGTGTGGCAAAGGAAAACTAATATATAAGGTTAAACAGATATTACAGATACTGGTAAGACTACATGTCCCATTGCCATCAGCTTAAACTGTAGAAATAAGAAATGCATATAAATCTAAGTGTAATGTTATCCTGTCTGTTTCTTCTTTTTGCAGTAGCCCCCATGAATCACGTATGCAGGGAACCAGACCCTGAGTGTCACACACTGAGAAGTACTCATTTAAGGCATCAGCTGCTCTGCACCATCCTGGTGAGGTGGATCAGCATTTCTTCTGTAGGGAAAATCAGGTACGTTTTTTTCTCTAACGAATGCTGTCATTCATTCCTACATGCAGACTTTCTCACAGGTGAGAGACAAGAGTTCACTGTTAGATTACCAGCGGCCTCAGTTTTCCTGCAGTTAGCACATTAAAAAATATTGGGACTATATTTCAGTATTTCTAGCTCATGCTACACATAGTATTCTGACAATTGGAAGCTATTAAACGAGTAGCTCTTATTTATGAAGAGGTGTTCATCACTTAACTGAACTGACTGTTTCAAGAGTGATTTTGAGCATAAAATGGAGAATGGGGATTTTTTCTTTAAATTTTGCTTATAAAGCCATACTCTTTCATTTCTGGAAAGTATTCATTACACAGATTTGGGGGTTTTTTAAACTATTCCTTTATTACTGAGTTTCACAGTTCCAGTCTTCACAGATTTATTCCTTTTTTCCTCCATTCATGGAATAGTCTGGAGAATGGCTAAAAAAATAACATCAACGCTTTTACCATCCATACACTTTATCACTGATCACGGTGGTATCGATGGATTTGCAACATCTAGCCTTGCTTTGTTTGAACAACTGACTTGAAATAACACTATAATGCAATGCTAATCTGTCAAAACCTTCTGTAGAAAATTACTGGCAGTTATGTTAAAATAAGGCATAAATTTCTGTCCCACACAGAGTCCAGGCACTGGAATTTTCACAAACAACTTTTTAACAACTTGCCCATTTGTTTAGTTATATTTTAAGAGCTTGGCTTTAAGTGACCAAGTTTTAGAAACCTTTAACTACAGTTCAAATGCAGTTCCAGAAATGCTTGCTTTAAGAAAAACAGAGAAGTTACAACTATACACAGCCCTTTTTAAATTTAACTTATTCTTAGAGGCTTTCATCCAGAGACTATTCCAAGGCTCTTTCAGCCTCGGAGGACTATTGCAAACGCTCAATAAACAGCTTCAATCCCCTCTCACTTCAATGAAAGTGTATGATGAGTTCACTGTGTGCCACACAGATGCAAATGGAATGGTAGCCCAGCACACTATCTCCCGCCAGCCAGGTGGGAAGACCAGACAGAAGCTTAGAGAAGCCAGCAACTATTTTGTTGGTTTGCTACAGTTAGACTAACATTCCAGATAGCATTCTCAGGATTCCACTGGAGAAAACAAAGGAGTTCCTGTTGTGGTTCTCTAGGAGAGATACTAATTCAGAAACCATGTCCTCAGGAGAAGATACAAAGCCCAGATAGATGCCAGGGCTGCAGATACTTTCAAAGACATGGGCTACGGATATGCAGCAAACCCTGCTCAACACAAGCTTCCTATGTTCTGTGCTATTAAAATTATGCACTCTTGAAAACACACAGAATGCTGGATACAGTGAAACACCCCACCAACATTACACATAACATAACCATTCCTACATAGGAAATAACCTATCGAAAGACTTGGGAAAAGCCTTTAATTTTACCTTTCAGTTCCCCTGATTCTGAATAGAGGTGACGATGTACGAACTAGGAGGTGACAATAACACTTAAATTCTTCTGTCACCAAGTCACAGGTCATTAATCATGCAACAGCATAAATGTTACTGAAATCACTCTGACAGAGTTATGATAGGTTTCAGAAATCACTACAGATGACACTTTACTGGAGACTTAAATTTAGTAAATGCAGTCAAGGTAAGCCAAAGAACAGCTCTCCCTGAAGAAAATAAACAGTATATTGGAAACTACTTAAACACAAGAAGCAGCTAAAACTAGGGCCGAATTATGTACATTCCTGAAGTAAGTAAATTGCTCAGAACACTAAAAGCTGGTTTTGGGGCTAAAAGACTAAGCTTGATTTCCTATCAGCATGCAAAAGCATACATGTGTTTTGTAAATAAACATACACCCCCCCCCCCCCCAAGAATATGTAAAGGAGCATCACAGAAGCAGTCAAAGATTCAAAACCCAATGAATGCTAGAATTAAGAATGCTCTCATCTATTCCCCTTTGCCTCTTTATATCCTGCAGTTTGATGTTGTTTACTTAAACAACGACAATGTTTTCTTTTGAAACCCCACTTTATCACCACAGGAAAGCTTAAAGAAATGTTGTCAATGAAGCTGATCTGTAGAGAAAGGATGGTTTCAGAATAAATTGCCATTCTAAACAGAGGGAGTCTGTCCTTGCCTTGGTTACATCATCAACCCTACTAGTCAGGCCTCTTACTTAAAAGTGTTCTAGAGTTGTTTGTGACCCGTTTCTCTTCTGCATCGTCTCTGCAGAAGCTTAAGACATTAACAGTGACATCTAAAGGAAAACAAAATGCGTTGTTCATAGAGTGTAAAGAGTATAAAACACTAATGCTGAAAGTATATTAATATGCTCTGGGAACAATTTTATTCCATCTAACTTTAAGATGGCTAATAAAGATGCCTAGTTTTGAAGCCTTGTCAACTGTAGCTCCCTACATGAAGATAGAGTTTATCTCCAATTTCAGTGCTACAGTCAGGCAGAACGAATCCAGGCACGGGTGATGTTTTACAAAAACAAACCTGTTGAAGATTATGGCTGTGATCCCTCTGTACCTAAGGTCTCCAGCTGGAAAACAGTCATAGCCGCCTCCACAAGGTGCCCTGTTTATTTTGTGAAGTATTTGGCCTGAATGATAAAAGAACCAGAAATACACAGGCTGGGAAATAAATCAGCATAAAGTTTACACCTGGTACCTCTACAAGGTATTGCACTGATTTATCACACATACACAAAAAAAACACTTCCTCTTTTACTACAGCAATGATCTGGGATAAAAAAGTACGCAATCATGGAATTAAGGACTGCAGCATTCATGGGAATTCTCAGTACAGCAGTAAATGTTCCTAAACTTGTGGGTGTTTGGCTATAAGACCTTACCTCAGTGTTCCATGACACACTTCTGAGAAGAAGCTAAACAGTTCTTGTTTTTAAGCTAATCATTTAAAAGCTTTGGTGATCAGTTTCTTTAAAAGTAGTTGTTTGCATATAGGAGAAAGATATTAATGTATTCTTTGCCAATCACTTCCTACCGGATATAAATGTGGGTAAATCAAGGGACTAAAAACTTCTGGGGAGCTATCATGCAAATTCTTGTATTAAAAATTGCAAACTACAAGATTTTATACAGAACCATAAGAGGCTTATACAGAGGAGGAAAAACACCAGCCACTCTTTACAATAGTGATGAGGAAAGTCAGGCAAGAGTAAGGAAGCTAAAGTGAACAACTTCCTCAGAGTCCTCAACGAATTCCACAGAGCCAGAACTTCACCTTGCACCACTCTGGGGATAGGAAAAGTCCTGCTAAGCAGGGGAAACTGATCTTGGCGTGGCTGGCTAACATTAAGTCAACTTTAGAAACTGCTGTCTATCTTTTTGCCTCGTCAGCAGGTAGCTTGGTAAAACCTAGCTTTATATCCTTGAAGGCGTGCCCCACGATATCTAGGGACACATTATACTGGAGGTGCTGACGGAGAAGGGACATGTTTAACCTTGGCAGGGGGAAGAAGGGGAACTTAACAATAAGCAGTTTTCTTTTAAGCAGCAGCTGGTTTCTTGAACTTCACTTAAGCAGAGGAAGTAGCATCCAGCTGGGCTACTGCTATAACAAAGGCTTTGACTAGCTCAGAAAAGGGGCTGGGCAGAAAACAGAGGAACTAAAAAACCAGCTCCTGACTTCTTATATAAGATACTTTGTATGCCAGCACAGTGTCTTGAAGCTATTCATCACTGGAATCCTCTCTTCTCCTCTAAACTTGTTGCTGCAGAAAAACTGGGGGTTTGAGCAATTTCAGCATTGCAAAAATTGTTTCTAAGAAATAAAAAAGCAACTAAATAGTTTGATGCTGCCTCATAGAAGAGGAATGTTTAGCACAAGCACTATTGTGATAAGTGCCATGTAAGGAGATACACTCAGAAAACCTGCCCCTTACCCCCCTCCCCAAGGATTCTTGGATACTTTGGCAATATTTATTTTAGGCCTATCAAAAATAGAAAGAAAAAGAGCAGGGGTGGAGGGCACCAAAATGAATCCTCTGGCAGCTTGGGAGGGCTCAGAAGTCACTCTCTTCGCTCGGAGGCAGTAATTCAGATGCGGGTGTTGGCTAGAAACCCAAACTCCTGAGTGATCTCCCCAAGTATTGCCACTACACATTACTCTTAAATATTCCAAGTAAAAATACTGAGAGATTGCCCAGTAAGAAACAGCCCTGATACAAGAAGATAAAGCGTACATACATTCTAAAAATAAATGAAGATGAACTTTGCAGTCCGAAAGCAGCAGCCAAACTCCTGACAGTCCTCGTCCAAATAATGTTCTCAAAAATCCACTTTAGAGGAGATTGCCAACTACACTCACAGCATTTTACACTTTGAATGGAGCCTCATTAGGATGGACGACAACCACTAATGGAAAAATGATTACAAACCAAAGCGTAGTTGAGAAGCGACCAGGAAAGTCCCCTGCTCCAGGGAGAACTGTGGAAGCCCCCAAGCTCCTTTGGCAGACAGTGATGCAGGGATGTAACTGGTACTGCAGACATTCACTATCAATTGCATGAGGGTGACTTTTAAAGCTCTAACAAAGGGGAAATAAAACAATGACTTTCTATGTTACTGTGATCTTCAAGTAAAACCCTGACGTGGCAACCATCAAAGCCAAGAAGTTACACAAGCAATTCCCCATTATCAAAATGAAAATGTGACGTACTCCTCAAAATGCCCAGATTATTCTTGACTGTAATCCAGAAACTTCAAAGACAAAACACACAAGAACTGGAAGTCTGGATATCTACTAAAAAAAACAATATACCCATTCAAGCAGGCTGCTTCTAAATATCAACAACTTTTGTGTCCTGTACATTATAGATGTGGAGTTCATAGAATAGATTTTACAAGAGTTATGAATTAACATGACATAGTTAGATAACGGTGGTGGCTTAATGGCAGCTTTGATATTCAGATTCTTTGAGTCTGGACAATCTGTCAGGTTGTAAAACGTGTGTGTTATTCACCAACAACGACGGCCCTGCTCCAACACACATACTGTATTTTCCAATAATTCTAATGGCCTGAACACCATTAAAAGTGCTTATACAACACTTTTATTTTGCAACTCTCTTGTCTGTATCCACAAGTATGTACAGCTACCTACCTTTCCATTAAATTATTCAACAGCCGTGTTTCTGATACATGATGGAATTCCTTGTAACACCTTAATATACAGTAGACTATTCAAGAGGCTAATCCTGCAGAAACTGCTTTTATTATGCTCCCAGCAAAGCAGTTTGAGCTCTCTGTGAATGCCCTGACTCACTGTTGCACTAAGTTTTGCTTGAGCTATCAAGGTGAGAGACCTTGTATCTCTGGCCAGACTGCTCAAGCTGACCCTGCTTTCTGCATGCATGCGTGTGCATGCATGGTGGAGTGGTTCCTTATAAACCTAAACTGTAGCGTGATTATATGACCTGCTATTTGGTATCTTTTAAAAATAAGTATTAAAATACAACAGAGTTAATGAACAATTTAAAAGGCACAAAATTGCCCTTAAAAACCTTTAATCTACACACACACACACACACACACACAAAGTCAGTTGTTAACTGAAAATAAAAACCAGTTCCTCCTTTTTTCCTTGCTTTTACCATTATAATTATGGCAACATTAATGATAAACTTTTAATTGGTTTCCCCAGTACAGGCAAGAATATGTAGGAATGGTTTAATTTTTTCCAGAACTTTTTTAAAAGTCACCCTTTCAGGGATGCCACGAAAGGAAATTCAGACACCCTGCACAATGGGAAAAGGCAGAAAGTCATTCTGGTTCTAGCTGGGTAACCCCTACAGGCACAGGTTTTTACAAGACGCATAAATCCCAAATAGTTTTTAGTTCTATATGAAAACAATACAATAACAGTTTTCCAAATTACAGCTAGAAGATGATGCAAGCTATTTAATGGCAAACGTTTTTAATCTGTTACAACTTGACTCCATAAGAAACACCAGAAAGTTTGCATCTATTTCAATTTGACAAAATCAAATTTACTCAAGTCCAGCCTTTGAAAGCTTACATTTCTCAGAGAACTAAACTGAAATTCTTCATTGGGATTTAATGTTTCATGTTCCAAAATGTATTTCTTGTCAACACTCTAGCTCTACAACTCGCTTTTTTACAAAATCAGATCCTGTTGCTTGCATGACTTTTCCCCTATGCCACTGTTGGACTGCACAGTGTTTTTCCTGCCACATAAGCATGTCTATAAGAAGCCCAAACAAGTTCAGAAAGAGTTATATAACATTTTTTGCATTTTCAGGGACTATAATTAAAGCGATAAGATTATGGCAGAGATCCTAGAACAGATTAAGTGCAGAATTCTATGATGAATGAAAGTTTGGGTCATTAAAAGTGCAAACCAAGATTTTTTTTTCTTTAAACCACACGCAGTTCTATACCTAGGACATAAAATTGTGCATGTAACCACCTTTACTGGAGGTCAGCAAGAGTCCTGGTGCATACACTATGAACAAAAACCCCAAAACAACACCCCACCTCCTCACCCTCCCAAAAAAAAGACCCAACCCAACCCCACAAAGAAATGACAAAATAAACCCCCCAACCAACCAAACCAAAAACCTGCTAGTAGCAAGCCTGACTCAAAAAGTCTGTGCTGCATCTAGATTGAAATTAATTACATGAAAGGACGTATCTAGTCACAGATCTAAGAAATTCACATGAATCCTTAGGGAAAAAATCCGTTTAGGAACTCCAGACAGATTACTTGGATGTACACAGGACCTAATCTAGCTCTAAATCCAGGTAAATCAAGAGTTTCACAGATCTTGAAAGTTGTCTGAAGGCAGCGCTTTGTATTTACTTTAACATACTGAAGTGCTGGAAATAGAAAGCTAAAAGACCTGTGATTTGAAAACTGGAAGAAAAAGTCACCTAACCTTCGGCATGTGCAGTGTTGGTTTACAGCAAAAAGAGCCTTTCTGTTGAAAGACGGATATGAACAGCTCACAAATATAATATACTGCTACTTATTTCTCTTCACACAGACAATCTCTCTCTGCATTAATAATGTGACTGTGTTCTAGCACAGAAAAGTAACCGCATGGGCACCTGTTGCGATGCTCTTCTTGCTAGATGACGACCAGCAGCTATTGCTTCCATGCATCATCAGTCATATGCCTTCAACATTGGACTGTAGTGCAAAGCATTTTATGTGGGATTTGAACTGTTTCTCTAGTATTGATTGACATAGAAATGTAAAAAAAAAGAGAATCTTGTACGAGTACATATTAATAGATTTAAGTGGAACCCATGTTTGAAAATCACTGCAGCTTTCATCTGTAATGTGAATGTGGTTTTAATCACCAAGATATATATGAAATTCCAAATCAACTCCAGAAGAAAGCCAAGATTTTTTAGACACAAAAAATTAAATGGCAAACTTCTTTAAAGAGCTCCAAAAGTTTTCAAACGATAGCAGACATATTAAAGAGATGGTTATTGAAATAACTAACCTGTGCATAGAGGAAGCTGGACAAACACTGAACACCCAGGAAAGAAATATATTCTAGAAAAAAAACTATGTGCATTGAGTGCATGAATATACAAACGTATTCCTGTAAATGTTTTTTACACGTGGTTTGGCCAGAAAAACAGTAACACACTAATCGGTTTGTCTCCTGAAACATACTGCCCTGTATCCTCTTATGTGATTTAGAATAGAAAGCAGAAACTTGCATAGAAGTAATCAAAAAGTGTGTACAAATAACCAGTCAATTGGGTTTTAGGACATACAAGGAAACACCTCATGATACACAATTAAAATTGCAATGGCAAACTCCCTTGTGCATGCCTTTCACACCATTTCATCTATTTTACTTTCCTATTTTATCCATTTCACCTCATAAACTCCCAGAACAGTGGGTAAGACACAAAGCACAGCCAGCAGGTTCAGACTTGTATTTATCTAACTGAACCAGGTCTTGTTCAAACAGAAGATGTCAAGATTGCAGACTTGAAACCAGCAGCCATGCACCTGGCACTGATGCTAAGCAGAAAAGCAGAGCAGTGGTCAGACAGCTGGGCTGATCCTGCCTAGAGAGTTGACAGTCCTGCAAGGAGACAGTGACAGGCAGTCACAGGGGATATTTGAGCAAGTTCAGACAAAACCACCTGAAGAAAGGGGAATACACAAGGATGAGCAAGTTCCTTAAAGATCGATGTGTCCAGAGAGAGCCAACACCAGTGAACATAATGCAAATACTCCCTAGCAATCTCCAGCTGTTTTCTGAATTCAGTGCTGTATTTGATATATAGAAGTCTACCAGCCAGGGTTTTTTTCTGTCCTGTAAAAATCCACATTTTATATATTTTACATTCTGCTTTGGATCATCCATTATAAAGTCTCTACTGCATAGGAAACATACTATCTAATCTATGTAATCTAATGTTGTGCAGAAGTGAAACAGTTACTTCCAAAGATAAATATGGGAAATATGGCATGCCACCTTACGAGTATAATTGATTTATGTATAGCAAGTACTACCGAGGCTTCATTGACAATAAACACTAGAACAAGCAAAACTTAACCAAAAACCCCAACACAAACCCCAGAAACAAAAGAGCAATTGCACATGCTGCTCACATAGCTGCAGCGCCAAGAGCTGAATTTCCGATAGATGACAAAATGACACATCTCATCTGCAATACATACTTCTTTCCTGTCACAGCAGAGAAAAAAGAAGGCTAATGTGTCTGACCCTTCTGAAGTCAGTGGGGCTATAACTGTTATCTTCAAAAGGATCAAAACTGACGCACAAATCTTGTTTTCCATTCTCATGAGCAACTTAATAGCAATCATGAGAATCAAGAGTTTAGGATCACATCTAAGGTGATTACAGCCACAAAACACCAATGAGAAAAAACTGCAGTTCAAGTTTTCTTATTACTCTTTAAGAAGAAAATCCATTGCTGCCTGGTTAGGCAGAGCTACGCGGCTGACAGCTGGCTTACGGTCCCAGCAGTGAGCTGCCATGGAGGAGAACAACAGCCTCTTCCCCACGTGGTGCCTCACAGGCACCAGTGAGTGTCAGGCAGGTTAGGGCTGCTCAGTGACACACAGATTATTTTTTGCTACTTCAGCTTTCAGCTCTTACTAGCAAACTGATACAACTCATCCACACAAAGGCTCACTGGAACATATGCAGTGGAAAGGCTGGGTAGCTCTAGCAAGAGGGAGCAGGGGGGAAGATGTCCTCATCCACCAGCAGCAGGGCCTCAGATCAGTGTGCACATACCATGAAACCACATTATCAATTGGTCTAATTTGTCAAAATGGCCTGGAATAAAATGCCAGTGTTTTGGTTTTGTACAAACAGATCCAAACTTTTGATTTCCCATTTTTCACCCCTCATTAGTTAATTTCTCTTTTTTAGCTTCATTGAATTCAAGGTAGTTACTATTAAAAAAACAAAATAACTTCAGTTCCCCCACCCCACACAAATTGGGCAATATCCTGAAAAGAGTTTTCAGTGACTTATACCTGGCTGTCAGATATGGACTGAGCAGATTTTCTGTATTCTTTCCATAAACATTCTCATCAGATGACAGACTGACAGACAATCCTAGAATCTACATAGTGCCATCACACAGTATCTTGCTCTCACCGTTATGAGCCTAATGAATGCAAAGTAGCTTTCTTGGGTTCTGGATCAAATCACAAACCCAGTTACAACTTTTGTAGCTTCACTTAACTGTTCCATGCAAACAGAGATAATGTAAGAGCATGAACTTTAAGACATATCGTTAAAGACAGAGCTTTCGGTACCCTTTCCTCAATACGAAGGCTGACTACAAAGAACACATAAAGATTACAACCATGCAAAACTAAGTACAGGTTCTGATAAGCAGTAAGTAAAAATGAAGAATGTCTACACACTGAGGTGTGTTGCTTACCTGTCAAAAATCCCATCCCATGAGTGTAACACCAGCAAGTTTTAAAGTAGGTCCAACAGCTTTTTATAGTAAGAAAATAAGCAGAAACAGCCAGTGTCTTGGTTAGATTACAAGCATCAGCTATGAAAATGTCAATGGTATTTATGAACAGTGGAGTGATGGAAGCTTCAGAATAGTTTAAGATATGGAAAATTCCTTTCCAGAATTTTTTTTCAGTACGTATGCAAAGTTAAGGCAAAATGCCTTTCCTTAAATAAAGCATGAATAATGCATTCTCTATGGATAATACAAACAGGATTGTAACTAAAAATTTTAAAAGACCACCCATAATAGGTATTTGCTGAACTCCTAAAACAGAGTAGTTGTATCTGTGATTGCTGACATACACTACCTCCTTCTTTCGTGTAGATAGATGTATTTGAGTGCTCAAAAAAACCCTCTTACTTTTCGTTATAAATTAACTGGTTACAACCCTGTGTGTCAGAAAGAAGCACATTTGTATTTCTTTTTCTGATTTCAATTATTTTAAGCTTTAAACTTCAAGCTGTGGAAAGTTTTGTCCCCGAAGTGGCAGAGCTTTTCAGTGTATCAAAGCATACTGTAATATATGAAGAACTTCTTCACAGTCATCAGTATCTTGAAAACAGCAATTGGTGAATTGTGTATTTCAAAAATTATGTCAAAGTTTCACCTAATTGCTTTAAAGGTAAATACTTAAAAACCACAGTGACTTTGTAATGCATTTATGTTTTGCCATATTTTTATGGCAATGTATTTATTTTCCTTTTATACCACTTGTGATATTATGTGAAATAAGGCAAAAAGAGGCAAAGTTTTTATCTTTCTTAGTTCAGGATAAAAGCCTGTGCTCAGGCCACAAGAACTGAGCTGACAGACCAACACAGCAAGCCAGTAAAGCAGAACGATGCAATCACTGTCTGATAACTATCAAGAACCAGAAAGAAATCTATTTTAGGAGAAAAAGAACATCACTGAGATATAATTCTGGCTTTGTAAGATTACAAAATGTGGAACTTGTAGTTTTTATTTGCCCCAGTGGTTTCACATTGCATTTCTACAGCTATTCCTGGGCTAAAACATGTTCAGGGAATATGCTGTAACCTTGGCCGAGTGCAATATTTCATTCTAAGAAAAAGTATATTAATCATTAAAAAATGTTCTCTGGAATTAGGAACAAAAGAGCAGCGGTAACAATTTGCAAGAACTTTGCCTTTGTGATTCAGCAGCCTTGTGGTTGTGCTAACCCAGCATTTCAAAGCAAACTTCAGTTGTACTGACACAATTTCCCATGTCTTTAGTTCCATAGGGGAGAGAAGGTCTTCTTAAAATTTTCCCCTACTTTCACCTCGAGGCTTCAGGAGAATCCTTTGAAGTTTATAACCTAAGGTTTCTATGGGACAACGATTTACATAATTCAAAGGAGAGCTTTAAGGAAAGATCACAAATTCCTACTTGTTAAATTAACAAACATCTACCCTTACAGGGAAAACAAAAAAAAAAAAAAAAAAAGGAGAAGGAAAAAGCATTAAAAACCTCAGAACTCTTCATTAACAGATCATGTTTTTAATGATCATGTTTTTAACCTCCTAAGCATTCTATTTACACCCCCAAATAATTTCATTTGTAGTCTGTTTATCTTTCTGAGACCAGCAGTAATCTGACAAAGGCAGCAACTTGCAAGCAAAACTTGTGGGTAGGACCAAGAAAAGGAGACAATTCTTCACTGTATCATGATAAGATCTCGGACCTTTTTTTTTTCCATAGTTTAGATTTCTTTATTCAAATAAAACACAGTAAATTCAGTTTGCCAAGACACAATGTTCTCTCTGCTATCTGTCACTTGAATAATGTAATCTAGCATTTGCTTCAAGAGTAATTTCAAAAAGAGCCCATAAACTCGTATGTCCTCTAACCTCTCTGAGCAGTAGCTTCCGCGTTTCCTCAAAGAATGTAAACAACTTTAAAAACAACATACTACTAATGGATAAAACATTACTTTTCTCTGGACAAGGCCAGTAAATAAACCTCCTTTCTGTCAATGCTATTTGCAGAATGATGTTAACTGTGCGCTCAGATAATGGTTAACAAATTTCAATGAAGTCTGTATTGTGTATCAAATCCTGAACTTGGTGATATTTTAGGTTCTAGGAAGCTGCCTGTGGCTTCTAAGACCTAAATCATCAGTCTAAATCCAGTTAAAAAGGAGAGTGAAACAATACACAGATATTAGGTTACACATGTGGCTGAGATTACATGTTAGCCTAAAGGATATTTGAACCACTTTGAGTGTTTTATATAATAACACCACATTGAACTGCACTGTGGAAAGCAGTTAATCTCCTTGGGCATATCACCCAGCAACAATTCTTTCCTAACTTTTCCCACAGATTCATGGCAAATTTCCAAAAGTTCAGAGATTTTGTGAGTTTAAGCCTCTTTAAATTCAGATTGCTATCTAAAACTCCCTCATTTCTGATCCAGAAGTCTCATTAGATACGATCTTCCCATTTCTTGTTATGCTAGAAAAGCTCTGAGAGCTTCCTTTCCTATGCAGCTGCAATACAGCAGTTGCCATTAAAGGATGTGCTGCTGAAATACAGCAAGCACAAAGGAGATGTTTATACATCCGCAATGCACAAACTGAACATGTGGCATGAGCCCATACAAATGCGACCTCAGAAACATGACCACCAAGTTTCTTACATCCGAATGCAACCAAAGAGGACGTTCTAGAAGTTAGGTACGTCACAGGGCTATACTGAGTTTTAAATCCCTGAAGACAGCCCCTTTTCCTCCCGAAGACTTATTTCATTTTTACTCTTTAATCGTCTAAAAACACAGCCAGTGAGATTTTCTAGATGTTCAAAGAAGCTAATTAATTTCTCTCTTAGAACTTGTTCTCTTACTGTATGGGTCCATAAATGAATCCATGGGTTACACTCCTCAATATGTTCAGTATAGCTATTCTACTTTCTGGAAGAGTTGTCTATACCTGATGTTTTCTTTAAGAAATGCTCAGATAGCTGTCTGATGAGTTGAGTTTAAAATAACCTTTATAAAATTTCTACTTTAGAAATTCAGCAAAACAATACTACAGGCTGAAAATCTGAAAGAGGATGGCAACACTCCTTGGCATGCTTCTTAATTAAGTCTAATGCATTATGCATGATGCCCTTTTGGCTCTGACATGACATTGCCAGCTGTGGTTCCCTGCTTAGATTCCTGATGGGAAAGTAGAAGACACTATAACACTTTTCTTTCAGTACCTTAGCTCTCGGTGATGGAAAATGTAACTTGAGAACTGTTCTATCAAATTTATTATGTACTATTTACTTGTATTATAACACAGAACGTTTTATAAATCTAATGTATGCATAACAATACATTATTGAAATGCACATCAAGAAACCTGGAGGGAATTGGGTTTTTTTCTGAGAAACCTCAGTATGCTTAGTTGCTATTCCCAGGTGATGAGATACGCTATTTCCCTGATGATAGGGAAATAGTGCAGCTACATCACTTTAGAGATTTTGAATGGCATAGACACTACTTTCAAGATTATGATTAAAAAAAGAAATGGTATCAGTATTTATGCTGCACTATAGGGTTGTCTGTTTGCAGGAGTGGTATTAAGAGGATTTCTCCACTCCTGGGTGGAGAACAAAACACAATGCTGTCCAATATTTACATTTCTAAATATTTTCTCCCTTTTAACACTTCCCACACACAACATTATTGTGCAAAGATGCCCCCTCATTACACGCACAACCACCATATTTGGCGCAGGAAATGCCCAAGTCACCGATCTCCTGATACTGGGATAGTATTCTGGAAAAATGACATGACACGCTTCACCCTGTACCTACATTCTTCCTGGGCATCTGCTTTGGCACTGTTTAGAGAATGGAAACCGGGCCAAACAAGCCGCTAGCTGTTCTTACATTAGCATGTCTTGTCCTTATTGAGATCGGAGCCTGATTTTGAGTTTCCTTTGGCACTTTGCACAAATTAGCTTTCCAAAAGAGGATGAAAAATATTTAGCAAGAGGTTAAAATTTCATGTTTCAAGAGAAAAATTACCTGAGCATACAGAATTACTGAAAACTGATAAATATATGAAAAAATCCTTCATCTACATATAACATCCTCTGTTCAACATGTTTTCATAACCCTTCCTGAAAATGACACTCTTTCTAAACATCCATTGGTCTGTGTAAGCACCACACACTGATTTTTTTGTTCTATATGATAAACATGAGTTACCTGAGCCAGGCATTTTCGATACCTATTGAAAGTCATTATTCATACACCTCTCTTCATTGTCTGGATTTCTGCAGTTCTATAAATGCAACAGTGACCTTTTAAAAGCATTAATTGCATCTACTTTATTTGCCATACTTTCCTGTTTCCAGAACATGATTAATTTTTGGCAAAGCATATGCTTCACACAGCTGAAAACCCTGGCAATTCACAAATATAAATTAGTCAGACAACACAAAGCACTGTCCAAAACTCTGCCATCATTTAAGCCATCCAAACACTCTGAAATGAGTAAATCAGCACGGAAGAACATAGTGGGTTTTATCTTCAGGGTGTAGGGTTTTTCTGCATTCAGGAAGGAGCTTTGAGGAGCAAAGTTATTATTTTTGGTTATTATTTTTGTTATTATTTTTTGTTATTATTTTTGGTTATTATTTTAAGATTGGGTTTCTGAAGACAGAAGAGAGTAGTACCACAGACTTTTCAAGAAACCACTTATTAATTAGATTATCTGAATGTACTGATCTTGTGTGTGATTCTGCAAAGCTTCTTGAGAAAACTTACTTCTAGAAGCTTATAAATTGACCCCTTTCATTCTTCTATTACCTGAATGGAAAGTTAATTACCTAAAAGGACAATTTTCCTTCTTGTGTACTTGGCAAGGCATACATAACACTGAAAGGAAGAATTATAACTGGGTCTCTTTGGATGTATTGAAGACAGAATGAGGTGGCCTCTCTAGATCACATCTTAAAAATTAGTCTATAGAAATATGCTGACTTCCTATTAGCTGTTGTTGTTCCATACACAATTAAAGTTTGTAAGTTAACCTTCAGAGTGCCTTCCATGAACACACAGTTATAGTGCACCACCTTTAAAAGAAAAAGGATTTTTTTTCCCCAGCACAGCTACTGCTATTATTTAAATTATTTAAAGTAGTGTCATTGCATTATTATTAGTTTTAAGAGTCATACCATTCAGACAAAAACCCATTAATCCTTAGAGGACCTAGCAGTCTGACGACAACAAACTTAACCTTACACACAGAGAGTCACTGTGCATGGGAAAGAGACTTAACAGTTATTAAATACAGTGTGTGATGCAGGAAAAGATGGATTAGTACAACACCACAGGAAAAGTAAAATATTTATGCTACACTGTGTAGGAAGAGAAAGACTGAGAAAATTAAGCAGAGGATGTCCCTTTGGGAAATTATTTAAAACACTGGTTTATAGCAGTTTTATAATATAAGAGACATTGTAGTGGAATATATTCTGAGATCACAATATAAATAATTCATGCTTCAGTAATAATCAGAATCTACTTACTATGAAAAGGAACATTAACTAAAACTCACAGCCCCTTCCCTCTTTTCAGTCTCATTTAAAGGTGACTACACAATTTTTTAGACGTGGAAAGTGGAGAATGGAAAATGAAGTGATTCACAGTAGTTCATGGCCATTTGCTGTAAGATGAAATAGCAGAGACCAAAACCTAATGTTCATTGTCATGATCTCCCAGTTGCTGAGTATTTTTTGCAATTCTATGAACTATCATATTAATAAGGACAGCCAGGACTTGAAAGGAGTCCTTATTATTCAGGTTTCCTTAGTTCTGGACAATTACTTTTTAATGACCGATCAGTTTACTAGAAGAGAACAGAAAGCATTAATAATGAGACAGGTTACCTGTCATGTTTTATAGATTTATGTTTACTGTTTCTTACTATCAATGGAAGTTATATATATTCTTTACACAGAAGGCCCATAGTGACACGCCAGTCACTCTCCTCCAGAGTCACTTAACTGCTAAGTTGACATTATAGATCACCTTCATCATCTTTTTTAAGGAGATTAAGAAATGCACTGAATATGTCTCCACTTACAGAATGGCCTTACATTGGAACACATAAAAGCTCTCTACACGCTTCCCCCCTACAAGCATGAGACTCCAGGCTGAGCATCACTACTCTTAGCCCATGTAATTAGGCAAGAGTAAACCTTGCTGCCGTCAAGAAAGTGTGTTTTTGCTAAAAGTACTCACCCAAAAGTGAGATAAAATGGTGTAAACTGGTTTCCCTTAAACCTTCTCACATACACATTAACAGTGTTAAAATAATCTGTTTGTGTGCTTTTGAGCAGAAGAGATAAAGGGTAATTTATGTTATATCCTACTCAAGTTTCATCCACCTCGCAAATGGTGTGTGGTGCAGAAGACATGTTATGCCAAAACTAAAATTAGTCTGTGCACATGCTAAAAAAGGCAATGAAAATTTTACTGAAGATGCAAACCCAAGTGTTTTGTAAATTCCACTTCTTTCCCATGGTGAAATTCTCTTGTGTACAATTATACTTTACTAAGCTTGCTGTTGTTGAAAAAGAAAATAATGAAAAAAAAGTTGTATTAAAGTGCCCAAATGAATTCCAAAGAGAATCATTTCCTGTATTTAGAAAAGAAGCTGCAGAAGAATCAAATTTTATATGCAGTTTCCTTTTTCCTGACTCTTCCTTTGGGGTGCGTTAGTTGTTTACTTCTAAGAGCAACACCTAACAAACACAATATTAAATGTTTTCCCAGAACCACTTGAGTAAAACAGGCTTTCTTTAAATAGCTTTTAAAACAGTTAACAAGCATAACCGAGCCCTCCTGATAGCTACCCATGTGGGCATTACATTTCCACTTATTTTAAAGACAGGTTTCATTTTTATAAATTCATTTTTGTATTGAACCCATTAGAGACAAATTGTGAATAGTGCTTTATGGCTATAAAATACAAGAAAAAGCAAAAAGGCTGCTAGAACAAAGGACCAGCGGGTTCATATAGGTCACGTACTCAGGTCTCTTCTATCCAAATGGGGGATCCTACACTAGGTGTGAAGATGGTCTTGAGACTTAGGTGCAGAGGAAGGACAGAAAGGAGGGTCACTGCATATAGCTGCAGGGAGGCAGATCCTACGACAAACCAAGCAAGCACACTTCTTCCAAGGGGGGCTGCCACAAGGTGGATTACCCTTATCCTTTCCAAGAGGAAACTAAACTAAGAGCCATAATCTAGCCTCAACCTGTAGAATTTCATTTAAAGCAGCATTGTTCAGTTACCCTGCTGGATGAGAAATAATACTCCATTCACACACAAGTTGTAAGCTTAAGATTGCCAGATGAGGAACGAACCAGCATGGTGTTACCATAGCTGCAGTGCAAAGCTTATACAGAGATTTTGTGGACTCAGTAAATGCTGGGTCTACTCCGGTTCTGTTCAAAGTCTGCTACCCCCTTTGCCCTGTTTGGATGACAATATTGCTGTCTCCTCTGATCTTTGCTAAAGCACTGTGTACAAGACAGACAGACTTGCCAAGAGAGTTACTGGCAAAGCATCTGGTAGACATTCTGAAAATTACTCACCTCAAACATGCCTGAACTGGAGAAACACATTCTCCCAAGAGGAAAAGCGTGTAATATATGGTTCCAGCTACTCTGTCCTAAAGACATGAAAAAAGTACCTACATGGCCTTTAGCTCTACCTATTACCCCCAAAAGCTCCTGCCTGCACATGATCACATCAGGATTAAAATCTTGGAAGTTGAATTCTACACTTGGCTACACCAAGATATTTCTAACACAGTGAACATAGGCCTAATATGCAGGCCTGAGGACCAAAGTAAAAATCAGTGCAAACTCCAGCTTGCCCTCACCTCTTTCATGATAGCAGTGAATTCTGGCCACAGATGCTGACTCGGGACTATTCCTGGGCTTGTCGAAGCCTCAGTTGGTTACAGCAACGCAATCCATTGAGCTGCAGCTGCAACACTCACTTGTATACATGCAAACTAGGAAACAAGCCCTAGCTTTGAGAGGGTGTGAAAGAGTCCTGTTCAGTTTGGGTGCTACATCACAAAATAAAGTCTTTCCTGTCTCAAAGAGAAGCATTTAGACTCTTCTGATTGATGCTGGAGGAGTAATTTCTCCAACAGGCCCTTGATGGGCCTGGCTGCACTGATAGCCTGACTTGAAGTTTAACACTAAAAGGACTAATGTGAACAATGAATCCTCAGTGAGCTAACCAGGCTTTAATAATCCTTTAAGAGCAGCTAGCAATAGCTGAGCAGCATAATAGCAAGTTTCCCCAAACCGGGTCATCATGCTGGAAACAGGGGCTTGTGTGTGTGAGAGACAATGATTACAGTATTTAATCATCCCAGCTTCACCGCTACAACTATTCTTGACCACAGTGTCTACTTTTAGACAATACAGTGATCGTGGTCAATGCATTCATACCATGTAGCAGGCAACAGGAAGTCTAAATTTAACATACACAGTACCTAAATTTCTGCAAATCTTAGTCTGTCAATATTTTGTTTATTTACATGACTTCTTGACTTTATGTTATATGAAACATCATATACCACCCTATGAAACACCATATGAAACACCAGATACCACTCTAACTTCTAACACTCCAGGAAAAGCTCCAAAGAATGAATCAATTTTAATTTGTTATGATACAGACTGCCTGTAGAACCTGGCTGGGCATTACAAAATAGCTACTACTGCACATATTCTCTGCATATGCACATATAATACTAGTTAAATATTAAAATTTAGTTTGATTATAAATATGTATTAATGTATATAAAACTATAATATAAATAAATATATTTATAATATAAACAGTATAAATAACATTGCTCTCTCTATGCTTACCTACCATTTTATTCTACCTTTTCACCATAGTTAACACTTACCATTGAGTAACCTTTGCCCGTAATTTTACATTTAAATTGTATTAAAATATTTTAGCACTAAAGTAGCTAAAAATACAGGGGCTAATTTAGTCTTTTGTCTCACATATGTACAAATTCACATAATAATGAACAAAATTGGGCCCTAAAAAGTTCTAATTTGACACTAATTAATAATAAAAGGCAATGCAAACTTGTCTTAAACTGATTACACCCATACAGCAATATCTGCATAATAGCTTTAGCTGCTTAGCAACAAAAGCACAAGAATACCAGATAAAATGGATTATAAGCTCTAATTAGTCCCAGACGAATGTAACAGTGGCCAGTGAGTTAGTTTAATTTGCACTGTATATCATAAATGACACTCCTCTGAGCTATTATTGCAGAATACATATACTTTTTTGTACAAACACACATAACAGAAATAAGACTTGCTTTTACATTACACCAAAGACAGTTCTGGTCACATAGTACACTGATTCTTCTTAAATTAACTTCGAAAACATGATGTGAAGACATCATAAGCATATAATTCTCTTTCCTTTAGCTGTCTTACATGTTCCTACACTAATAAAGCAGGTCACTTCAAAAACAGAACTCCATTTTACACCTTCTGCAGTGCTTCACCTTTCCATACCGATCCTTGTACACTCTAACAACATTGTATTACTAGATTTCCAAATCCTCTCTGGAAACATTTAAATACAAGCTTTAAATGGAAGGACTGATTATTTTTGTCTTTTACAGAGAGGTCTGAAGCAGAAAGAGGTTCAGAGATTTGCCATAACAACAAAGGAACATCGTGACAGCTGAAATAGAAACAAAATCTCCTAAATCTCAGCTTTACAACTTCTAGCATTATCCAGAGTGAGCTAGATATAGTGCAAACATGCAGAAAGAAACAGAACCTGAACTGCAAGAGTTACAATCAAGGATAAACCAGTAGTAAGCCACTAGGTAGAACATAACAGTTAAGGGATCAACGACATAGTAAGGTCACGACAGCCTATTCCTACATGTCCTTCAGTTTTGCCAGTGTCATGTGGCTAATCCCTACTTAACAGCACCAGAACACAGGAAAGAAGTGAATGGCCTTGCAGGTCAACTCAGGAGCCCTGCTATGAATAGATACACTGCTTTTAACATGCAGATAACCTCAAGGGGAAAAATAAGTAAGTTTTTGTTTGTGGAATAAGTTTAACTATTTACCCGTAGCAAGTGGCTATCTTTATCCTTTACTTCATCACTTGCTTTCTCAAATAGAAATAGCTACAATGCTAACTAAGGGTCCTTCAAAAGTTATGCAAATCTACCATTCAACAGGGAAATTGCTCTGTTCTAGTAGCAACCTCTACTCTGCCTGTGTACAAAGCAATTTTCTTCAATGTAGCACTCTGAAAAGAGCAGGACAGCGCTATTTTCAAACGTATCTAATTTCATTAAATTGGATACAAAAGCAAATGTTAGATGTTAAAAGCAGTGAATTATTGGAATAAAGCTTTCACTGTCTTAATAAAATGAAAAAAAAAAAAAAGATTTCTGATTGTCCAGATAACTCATTACAAAGTCTAAGGTATGCACATATGCATGTATGCATCTCCTAGGCAGAGGTATAGAACATTTTAAGTACTGTGAAGAAGTTTGACAGGGTGTCTGAGGACTAAAGTGAAGTTTGTTATACATCTGTTTTGTAGAACCTCAACTTTCCATTAAAAAGGGCTTTATTTTCAGTTCTGAAACTTCCAGCTGTGAACAAGGTATCATAAAAGCAAGGATGTCTTTACAGAAAACAGGTCTACTTAAACCCCTCTAACAGCTACCTGGCAGAACCATTATCAATAAACCTTATGTTGATACCATTCCACAGCTGATCACTGAAGCATGGGATGAGGCCGGAGTGAAGAGGACACTGGAGAGGGAAATTGGGTAGCATCAGCATTATTGTCAGGTAAGAAATACCTTATTGAAAACACAAGGAACTAGATAAAGAAAGAAGAAAGGAGGAAGGATGAAAGTGAATGCAAACAGTAGTAGCATTGAAAAAGGTAATTTTCCCAATAACAGACACAAAAATGTTCTGAATAAATGAAAGATTATGATAAGGAAAGCTCAGCTATTGCAAAAATGCTGTACCCTCTATGCCAGGCCATGGACAAGTTCTGTTATGGGATTACCAAATACAGAATGCGGCATTCTTCATTTATATCCCAGCTGACAGACTACATGCAAACCAGAACTCAAGCCTCTGAATGCATTGATAGATGCACTGGCCATGTTCTGACAAAACAAGAAGGGAAATGCTGTCACAGCATAGGAGTATTGAAAAATACTATCCAACTGTGTCATGGTTTTATAATATATGCTACACTAAAATATCCAAGCTCCTTACATGTAAAAACCACATCAGCTGAGGTCCTACCCGTAGATTTTACATTCTCTCTCATGTGTAGAACTGGATTGCTGAGCTCATATACTGAACTATTGCAGAAGAAACAACATACACCAGCTTTGCACACTTTTTCCTAAGCTCTGGAACAGAAGCCAGCTTTTGACTTCCAGGTCACTGCAGAATTTGGCAAAACCATCCCTGAAGCATAATATTTTAACATACATAATTTTAATACAGAACGTTGATTTTTGGGGGAGCTCATTTTTTTATGGACTTATAAGAAAAATGGTTTGATCCAAGTTAGCATTTGGATTAAGTAGGAACATGAGCATTACCAGTCCCAAGAATATTCCTTTAAAATACGGCAGCTAGATGGGATTTCTAAAAGTAAATTCAGATAGGTAGGGCTAAAAAACCATTAGTGTATAAAGTGTAATGCTGTTATTGGCCATTATTTGGCATGATTTCTGAATTCCAAGATAATTTTAAATATGATCCCTTACTTCTTGTCATAATGGTATTATCATTTAGCAAATGATACTAATGCAAAGTCTGCTCTACATAAAACCCAAACAATACTGAAGCGTACTTACTATAAAAAGCATATACACAACTTCCCTGCAGTGTCTTCACCTTACTGAAGGAAAACACTGATGTAAAGTCAAACTCCTACATTCCTATTTTTGTGGAAGAGGAACAAAGAAAGCAGTCTCACTACCTAAAGTGAACCTTTGAGTGCTTTGACAATGAATACTGAGTCAATCTCCCCATTAAGTCAGGGTGTATATGACAAATATGCTCTACTAGAAATGCAAAATTTATATTTCCAGAATGATCACTTCAGGGACCAGTTCTGCAAAGTCCAGCAGCTGTGGCACAGCATATAATCACAGCGTAACTAACTATACACTACTGTTAAATACATTCTAAGCTCTATTCTACAATAGCTTTTGTCTCTGTAAAGCTATTTTAACCATAGACCATGTTTGTTCAAACAAGTTTTTCTACCTGTTTTTTCACTGAACCTAAGCAAATCATTCAGTGACTCATTTACTTAGTACATTTTCATTTGTTGTCATTCATAAATAATTTATAACTGTAGCAGATTTATTGCATTTATTTTTACATATGTTTTGGATTTTTTTTGTTTCTTTACAAGGAGTTCATTGCAAACAATTCATAGGCTGTGCTCAAAAAACCTCCTCCATTTTTCGGTGCTGGACTTCTAATTTGGTTTGGTATCACTAGGTGTAGTTTTTGTTTTCTGGGGAGAGTCACTAGCCTATGCCTTGTAACTACAAATCACTTAACTATAAGTTCCTCTGAGTTCAAGCAAAGCCACAAACTATAGTTACTCTAGGAAGCAAGGAGATGGTGAGAAACACTTCTGAATATCTTTCTTTGATGAGTGGCTTTGACGAGCAGAGAAGAAGGCAGAAAGCATGATACAAAAGAGAGGGGAACAGATGTGAAATAGAAAAGGAAAGAAATCTCCAGGAAACCAGAGGAGTAGCAGGAGAACCTTCGGTCATAATTTCATAACTCACTTAACGTAGCCCTGATCTTTACTGATGTTTTGCCACATGATTCACATCAGTTTGCTGATACATTTATTTATACTTCAGTGAGTTCAGTCTGCCTTAGTCCTAAAGGTCCCTGCTGTTCACAGAGTTTATCCCTCAGCCCATACAATCTTTTTATCACTTACTTTATCACTTTCACATTTTATCACTTATCTGAAGCAAAATGCTCAATTCTAGTTATAGAATAAAAAAAATGTTAAAACATTTAAAAAGTATGTTCATACATATATTCAAATGAAATGAAAATCTGAACACATGAAACAGCCTTTGTAGACATAAATTATACATACACCTTCCTGGGCCACTTTTTTGTGTCAGCTTCAAAGTACATAAAACACTGATGAATCTTTGCTATTTTAAGCTATTATAAACATATTTAACATTTGCTATTTGCATATTTGAAGGCACTATAATATTGAGCCTACTAGCCATTTTCCAATGGCTTTCCTACTGCCCTATTTATCTTTCCTGACAAGTTTGCTGGAAGCTCTTTCAGATACAGCTTTTCTGTAATTGTACACACATAATTATTGTGATTGCTCATTTTTGCCATACACATTTCTGGTTAAAACATATGAATATGTACATATTTACACATGCACACACATACACACCATTAGGAACTCTTTAATTTTGTTTGATATGCTAATTTAATTATTTGGTCTACCGAATGTTTCCATTAAGTTGACTCAGATACCCAAATGTACTGTCTCACTGAAAGAAAACACAAAACAAAACAGAAGTTTGAAGGAAGTTGATTTCTTTTCAGGTGGTTTATGTAAAACATACATATATACTAACATCTAAACTTCTCATCTACAGGTCAAAAACTCACCCTGTTGAAAAGAATGGTATATTTAGTTCAGTGGGCAAAAGTTCAAACCTTAGTGCTCTGAAATAGTAAACAGCTTATCAGGCTCTTAAAAAATAAAGGATGCTTCTGTAAATACAATTATATATGACTGTTAGTCTACCTGTACAATAGATTCACCATACGGGGAGGAAGGGGAGGTTGTTTGTCCATAAAGCTTTCTGGACAATCAGGTAAAAAACTGTCAGCTCAGCTGAATGGCAAGAGAGAAACAAGAGACTGAAAAATGAAACCCTGAAATATCACGTGAACAGGACTGGTTTCAAGCACTTAGACTGACTGTATTCAGAAACCCTACAGAGTCAGCTGCACCATCCAAACGTTCACTTAGATTTAAAAGGCAAACACAAAATATGTGCTATGAAGAGGAATTCTGTATGAAAAATCACCATCAAAGAACACGCCATGGGAATAGGCTCTCATTATCAGCTCTCCCTTTCCTTCTCTCTGCTCCTCAAGCACCTTAGCATTACGGGAACTTATTCGATAAGCAGTATTCATACTTCCTTTCTTGTCTGAACATTTTACATACTACACAACACAAGAAAACCGAAAAGATGAGTGTCCTGCCCTAATATAATTTCCAACATAATTTTAGAAGTTTTACTCTAAATAGTGGATGTTAAAAAAAGTCTGCACTTAATTCAACAAACAATACAACAACAGAACAGACCCAGAAAACGGCACCTCATTTGTGGTTTATGCATGGGGCGGGGGAGGGGGTAATTTTTTAACTCACTTACTGCCATCTCCTGGTACTTAGAAGGCAAGAGTAATGCTATCAAACAGCAGCCAGTACTCTGAAATGCTGAAATGTCAAAAATGCCTCAGAAATATTTTTTTTTAAATAATGCTGTACTTTTTACATTGCTGTACATTTTACATTCTTCCTTCAGAATAAACTGGTAAAGGGTTCATGCAGCTTACCTTCGTCTGGAAGCAGCAGTACAGTTGTGTTAGGTATGGATGTTTCCGTGCTAACGCCAGAATTCTCTTTTCTGTCATTGTACAGTCTACATCATCATCCTGAAGTATGACGTCTTTCTTCAAGACTTTCACTGCATATACTTCATCTTTTCCTTTTAGCTCAGCTAACATTACCTAAACCAAACAGAAATTCTGTTTACATAAGAACAACAAATACCATGAAATGTGTTGTGTATTAGTTTGACTGCACTGGAAATATAGATATAGTTGTAAGTTTATAAAATTAAAAGTAAAGTAATGTAATTTTAGAAAAATATACCTCTGATACTCAACATTTGAAACAGATGGCATCTATTCTGTTTGTTAGTTAAGAATGCAGAAGAGAAAAAGTTTTTATCCCCTCATTCAATATCTTAACAAGTACTTATTAGTAAGATCTCAAAAACTAAAAAAGGAAGGAAGTCGATACAGACAGGAACTTATTTCCCACTTTTATCTCCCATTTTCGGTAGTGAGATTTGAGTGACGAACTTACTATACAATCCTACGCACCATTCTGTCTGCTCTCAAGTTGTTGATTTTAACTACTATTATTGTTTAAGGTTCAAGTCCTATACTCTGCTTAAGGTCAGTTCTGGCTTGGAGCCAGGGTAATCTTCAGAGAAAGGATTAGAAAACAGGGAGACAAAAGAACTGCTTCAGCCCTTCAACTCTGTGCATCTGCAGTTCCTGTATATGAAGGAAGGAAGAGTGTACTTGTGAAACAGATTCATATTTCAGTCCTCCTGTTTTATTCCACAATTTACAGCCATGTGAAAAGAAAATCTATAAGCCCTGTAAACAGAGAAATGCCCCTTCCACTCTCATCAAATCCCTACTGCAGGAAGGTAGCTGGTGAGTTTCATCTTTGCTGCGTATGTGGTATTTTGGGCAGCTGTCTAAGCCTCTTGCGCTCATCATATCTGAGTGGAAATGCTTGAGCTCCTCCAGCACTGAACATACCCACTAAGTAAAAAGCATACAAACTGTTCTATGAAATAAGTAAACTTGAACTGGGCATCATCTAGAAAGAGAATGAACTCAGAACTCCACAGCATTATTCCTGAGCTGATTTTTCCTGCTTGACCGTAACTAATTATCTTGTTGAACAGTATGTATGTATGTCATCATTACAGTCTCCTGAAATAGTGAAACATTGACATTTTATTTCAAAAGGCTTGACACTAGTTAATGGAGTGAGCTGAAACACAGAAAATGCCAGTTAATCAGGGGGCTGATATTCCTGATCTGTGCAGTATAAGCTGCTCATACCCAACGGGTAAAGGGAAAATCCTAAGGTGGAAGCACTTTGTGAATGTCATTGTGAATACTTTCAAAGCAGGACAGTAAAAAAACCACTCTACACCATAAAGAAAAAATCCCAATGAAATAAACAAATAAAACCCAAGCTACTGACCTTGCCAAAGCTGCCTTTCCCTAGTACTTTGATGAAGTTAAACTCTTCAAGGCCTATTCGCTTGGTCTGGGCCTGTTTGACCTCCCCATTTTCACCATTCTCCCCAGGTTTGTTAAGTTGGTTGTCTGTTGATGATGTAGCTGCTCCTCTATGTTCCTCTCCCCGATTGTCAAATGATAATGCTTTCCTAATGTTGTTTTCCAGCTCTTTGATTTCTGTGGAAATGTGAGAAAAAAGTGTTTGTTTTAACTAACCGTCAAGAAAACAGCTTGTGTCTGTCTGTATCAGATTGGGAAGGGATATTTATCATTCTCAAATGCTGTGTAGACCATTCTGTGGTTAAGGGTATATTCGGCAAACTGCTTCTCCACCTTACAGTAATCAGCCAAACCCCTGCTCTAACAGGAAGGGTGGCCTTTTAAAATGAAGCAAAGAGGATGACATATCCAAAACTTGAAAGATAAGGCAGAATAGTAGCCAAATAGTTGTTTTAGTGCTCTTGCGTTTTCCTGTACCACAGAGAAGTACTTTGTTTTGAATACCCCTATCTTCCTGCAGCACTTACTCATCTTCCTGCTTAAGTATTTTAGATATTTTAGAGTTGTGCCTCCAAAAGTTCAAAGGATAGCTGGGCACCACAGTCCTTGAAGTCAAACAGAATGGAGCATCTTACTCAGATCCAGCTGTTATCAGATGCCTGCCAATAAAGGATTTGACCACTTCCTAGTGCCATTTCAAGCAGCAATTGTGTAGATCTGCTAAACAGTTCTGAAGGTTTCTCAGGGTTAAATACTCAATTTAGTCCTGGTAACTAACAGACCCCGGGGTCTGCCTCAAGCTCTTGCCTGATGGCCTTGGAAGCAACAAATTTACTGGACTACTGTCTGTGAAATCAAAAGGTTGACAAATTTAAATGAGTTCTGGACTCAAAGTTTAACAGTACTTATTACCATGGAGCTTTGGAAGTGTCTTCCCTAAAAATAAGGCTGAAAAATTTCTCAGCTGGAAACAGTTTCAAAAGTTTGACACACAGATATCCATCTTGATGGATTTTTCATTCATCAGTTTACACATGCAATGCTACATAAGATACCTCATAGACTTCTGATTGTTGAGAACAACCAGATCAGATTCAAAAAGTGCTGCTGACATACACATTCTGTCAATCAGGGCTGCACAGCTCAATGAAATCAGGTCATATCAGTGATGATTAAAATAACTAAGATAAGTGACAATATATACAAATTAGGAACTAAAAAGAGATATTCAACCTTGATCACATGGAGAAGTCGGCGCTGACTTTGACCTATCTTCTTCTGATGACGTGCTTCCAGGAACTGGTTGTTGAGTCTCTGCACCTGCAATTAGCTAAGAACAATTCCAAAAGGGGCACTCAGCTATGAGATTTTCCCATGCCAAGAGGAAATTTAATTTAACAACTTTAATCCACAAATACAAGTACGAAGGAAACTGAAGATGCTACAGAAATAGATTACCCCTATAGATTCTCTCTGGCAGGACCTCAACAATAAGGTTGATGGCATTGCATCAAACAGGGACATAATATAAACAGAGAAAGAGCTGGCAATTTAAAGAAAAACAGGTTCTTAAGATTAAATAAGTGTAATTAGCATACCCAGCAAATGGGAAAGTTTTGAATAGCCGCTATGAGTCTGTGTAGAAGTCTATCCAGTAAATACATTTGATTACAAGTATCAGCAAGCACTACAAACTCATCGGTAACATCATAACAACATCTTTTCCCAGGAGTCACAGATCAAACAATTTATTCCTGTAAGAATGAATTTGTTTCTGTAACATTTTAAAACAGTGTAGAAGGGAGCCTTGTGTGCAATTATCAGGAAAAATAACAGAACCAAATGTCAATGTTTTAAGAAATTATGGTAAAAATTGCATATTTCTGTAAATGAGAGAAATGTGCCTCTTTGTCACAACCATGCAAATAGAAAGTGTGGCCATATTCTGAGCCAGCATACATATTTTCAATCCAGAATAACATCAGCTTTGGATGTACTTATGGGTGACCTGTGCTTTTTATTTCTAGAACAGCCTAGTTTTTCCTAGAATAGTGATGATAACTCTGGAACTATCATCTGGCAAAGAGCTCTTCCTCATGAGGATCAGCACATTGCTCCCTTACCAGCATTTACAATGCAAAGCAGTAGTGCTGTGTCTCAAATCAATCAATTATCTGATGCCAATTCTGAGCCAAAGAGGCATTTATGTTTTTCTGAACTGTTGTGTCAGACACTTTCTCTGTCAAATCTCCTTTCTCAAAATTAAAAAGGAGAAATCCTTCTAGACTCTATACAGATCCCAGGTTTGCAAATTTTTAGCAGGCCAAAATAATCTTCATATCAAAATTCAAAATGGATGACTTGCACTTATAAATCAAAAGCCAAAGTGTTAGTTCTGTGCTGACTTAAAAAAAACCTCTTGTACAAGTCAAGTGAGTGTGTGACTGAAACACACACCCCCCACCCCCACCCCCCAACTAGTAAAATTACAATACAGGCATATTTAGCTCACTTTTCTATGTGACATTGCATAGTAAAATTACCTTTTTCCTCCTCTGCCCACTATTAGTGATCTTATCTGGAGTAACTCCAAGATCTGCAAGAACTTTAGCTATGCCTCTAGCATCCACTCCACAGTTTGGTGCCACATTTGTTTCACAGCGTCGATGTACATTCATCTTGCAAACTGCAATGAAATGTAAGGTAATACAATATATTAAATACTACCTTGGCATGCATTTGTCTTACTTAAACCAGACATCTTTGGATCCACCAATACAGAGCAATGTTTTCACATAGTACCCAGAACAGACACAGGAACAAGTGAAAATACCGAACAATCATGTAAATCTTATATAGAACTTGAATAAGAAGGAGGCCTTCCAAGCTTGGATTTTAGCAGTCCACTTCTGAAAGCAAACATTAATCCCCCATGTATTATGCTTCTTACTTGTTTTTACTCAAGTAGATTAACTCCTAATGTAGGCAGACATAAAACCAACAGTGTTTTTAATAAAAGTCTTTGGCACTGTTAAGACACTTTAGGTGGCACCCAATTCACTAAGCTCTTTCTTTTAAATGCCATCTCCTGAAACTAGCATACTAGTAAGAGGGAAAAAAAGGTTACACTGCTTCCAGATTATGGGGTAGGGGGCATATAGCTCCATTAAAAATAGCAGAGTGAAGATGTCAGGCACGGATGCCATTTTACCTTAGGCTTCACTGCCCTCTTGTGGAGCAAGGCATAAAGCAAGCAAAACTGCAATTGTAATTAAATACTACATTAACATTCGATTGCTCGAATTCCTCACTTTATTACTTTTTAGAGAAAAAATAATCAAGAAAGTACATATTTATAAAGCCACATTTCATTACATCGTGCATCAGTGATGCTTTCACTGCATAAGCCCTACAGAAACAAAACACATTTACCTCTGGGACTATACACAGGCACTCTTATCTACGGCAGTAACTTCAAAAAGCAGGTGCCTTTCCTTTCCAAGCATGTTCCACGTTACAAGAATAGCAAAATGAAATTGCTACACATGGTATATTCAATGCATGTATATTCAGTGAGAAAGGTCAGTGGCAAGTGTTTGACCTAAGATCTATACCAGTGGACACTGAGGAATGGAACTGCGTGAAATACAGCACGCAGGAAAATTTTGTAAGGTCCAACTGCATGAAGATATTTTGTCAAAAAAGCATAGGAATAAGCAGTGGAAGTACAGAAGAAGAATAAACCTCTGGGATACACTTTCCATGGTGTTAATAACAACACTGGGCAAGTAAGCCCATCTCTGAAGAAGGGAGCACAGTTCAGCGCTTGTGAAGATAGAAAACAAAGCACAGAGAGATGACATTTCCAGCTCAGGTGAGTTCTAGGTTTCATGCAGACAATACTGCATGTTTATTGGCACTAATTTTATGATTATGAGGAAAGCACATAGGCTCTCTGAACTATTGCTTCTATGGATCTGCTACACAGTAATAACATTATTTCGCATAGATATGTGAAACAATTCACATACATATGTGAAATAGCATTATTTTCTACAGTTAAGAGCCAATTGAGCACTATGGTACTCAAGAGATAACATAAAAGTGAAGTAATATATTCACAGATTAAGTGGAGAGATACTATAGCTATGATTAAAAATCAAAAAGGAAAAAGTAATCAGGTTTAATTGAAAAATCTTCTCTGAACACATCTCCACTATAATTAAGTTAGCATTTGAACAAAATCTTCAATAGTATTAAAGTAACAGTATTTAAAGTCTAACTTTTTATCACTGCTCACCAGCTAGAATCACAAGGGAAGGTTTGAACTTCAGAACACTCTCGCTGTGTATCACTTTGCTATGAAAGAAATCTTTTCCCTGCTGCTCAGCAACTTGTGACATGAAACATTAGGTCTGACCTTCACCTACAGTTATGTCTCACCTTTAATACTACAAAGGATATAGTCCATAGATTACATGTTTATATATATGTGTGTGACTCCACATTTCTGCAGTTGCGAAGTGCAAATAACATGATTCTTGTGAATATGAAGATGGACCTACCTATTCATAAACATGTAGCAAAATAAAAATGCTTCTAATTCCACTAAGTACTATGGTCTAAGAATCTGACAATCTTAATGAGATCATTCCTCTCTATCCACTAATTGAAGTATTTTATTCACTATTTCTAAAATTTTACTTTTTTTTTTTTTTTTTGCAAGTGCTTGTACTGTTTTCTCCCCCATTTAGAATATATAGATCTGCTTGAAACAAGGAGATATGGAATCATTGATTTCCGTTAGTCAGCTAAAATAACATGAATGCATATTCCAGCAGTAACTTCACATACAGTTACTGTACATAGTACAGAGTCCTTAAGCTGCACAACATAATGAATTCTTTATTTTCTGGAACAGAGGCAGACCATCACAAAGAATGATCTGGCTAGGTATCAGAATACCTCATCTTTTGGATATGGGCACACACGACTGGTTCTGCCTAGCCTAGCCAACACATAATAGTAATTTTTGAAGGTGGCATCAAAGGGAAAAGTAACTGGAATAATTATGCTTAAAAGTTTAAAAACCATCGCCACAAACACAAAAGGATAGGAGGCATATAGCTGAAGGGATATAAATCCTCATGCTACTAATGTTCTGTCATCTGTTAATTTCCTATGTGGCAATAAACCTACATTGCAGTGGGTGCAAAATGTGTTTCTATACCTCTGCCCTCTGCACCTGTTATTGACTGATGTTGCAGACAGGACAAAGGACCATTTTCTAACTTTTATGGCAAACCTTACAGCAATCTGCTACTTACTTCCTATTCACTTGTGTACATGCTGGAAAAGACAGAATGACTTGAAATCTTTCAAAGTAACTCACTAAGAAAAAAGAAAAGGTCTGATGTGTCAGTCCTTACCTTTGCATTGTAAACCTTGTCTCAAAAGACCCCAGAGCAACGAACCACAGTGGTCACAGAAGGTGGGCACTTTGTAATTGTGAATGCTGAACTTGTGAGGCATGTTGACACTGAAACGCTGGGATCCCACCTGCTGGGAAAGGGGAGCACAGTATATTTCACACTGATTTCTTTATAATCACTGTATGCTTTGTTATGTCTCGAAACCAAACAGAATTCAAACGAGATGAAATAGGTCTATGCGCAGATGATGATCTTTGTGTTAGACATACTCCTGCTCTAGAGGTCTTCTCATACTTTATTTTCTCATACTTTATTTGGAGAAAGGAGGAGGAAGGGCTGCTGTTGTCCAAGAGATAAAGACTAAAGTCTACTTCCTAGTACTTCTGGGAACAACAAATACATAGCTATCAGGAAAGATCTCTTTATGTGGAAGGCAAGGAAGTCACTCCCAATTGTTTGAGGAGGAGGAGGCCAAACTAATACATGACTGAGAAAGAGAAATCTATCACAACCTCTTTATCTTTTCATATCCCACTCTTCTTTAGATTATGACAATGATAAATCATTGCATTCAGGGATTCCAAGGTATGATTACTTGTCAATTAAAAGACATAACTGATAAGTTTTTATGGTGACCACTGCATAGCAGGAGATTTATTTCAATGTTTTTCCTTCCCTTTCCTATTACTGCTGGCTTCTCTCCAGCGATCTAGTACCCCTTCTAAACAATGAGAGCATTATATCAGCAAAACATGCAAGTCTCCACCAGTCTGGAGCCTGGGAATATAAATCCACACAAGATTTTGTATCTTCCTGTGAGTGCTACGTAAGAACAGCACTAGCCAAACACAGTCCTTTAACGATCCTAGGCACGTGATCAAGTTTTGAACACAAAATACTGGTTGTGAATCAGATATTAAAGAATGGCTCCAGTGTAAAAAATGGCAGACAACTGCACAACAGGAAGAATGAGATCAGTTAGCATCTCAGTCAAATTCGTGTCAAAGTTGAAAGAATGGCTTTAAACCATTACATACAACTCTGATGTGCAATTTAAAATTAGGGGATTTTTTTGCATATAAATAATGTTTTTAAGAAACAAAACGAAGAAATGTACTTTTTCTGTATGGCCAAGGAACTGGGATCACCTACAGACTACCTCACCTAATGAAAGATAGTAGGTCCTTGCCATTGAAACAGAACAGGACAGTGAACATTTATTAGCTTTTCTGTTAACACACGCACACAAACACCATCTGTATAACATAAAGCATTCACTGGTTGCAGTTGAGGGCTACAACTAGTAAAAAGACCATAAACCCCACTCCCCTCCCCAACCCAACCACAGAGTGATACCCCAAAGCTGAGGAATCTAAGGGAGCTGAACACTCCAGCAGCCACACTGTTCCCTGGTGTACGACTCCACAGAAATTGACATTAATTTCCTAACCAAGCCTAGAAAGACCATCTTAGCCAAGAGAGACCTTTAACCCAAGTGAAAGCATTGCTTCATTTCTAATTCTGATTCAGAGTTGAATATGCTGTTGGCAGATATACTTACCTTCCTGACAGTATGGTTCTGAAGACAGCTAATTTAATTTTCAGGTGATGTCTTTATTTATTTAAATGCATGATAACAAAACACATACTGTGTTAAATCCATTAATATCCAAAAGCTTGTTAGAGGTAGGGAGTAATTATGCTGGAACACCTGCTAGCTATGTAGTACCTCGTGTTATCACTACCATCTTTACAATATCCACGGGTTTTCTTCAACACTCAGATGGCTTTTTCTCTACATTTTTACTGTTGAGGTGATTCTTTGCAAGCAAATTCTGGGCAGTCTTTCAGGTTGAGGTAAGATACCCAAGCATATTGCCTATTCTATCAGCTGCTAATCACTCAGCGACACAAAATGCAGTTAAGGACAAAGGGTCCCAGCCTGCTTCTTTTGAATTAAAATGCCAAAACTTGGATTAACTCTGAAATGGAGAATGCTAAAGATGTAAAGGAGTGCAAAGAGCCCACTAAGCCTTTAAGCATTCAGATCTACAAGAAGTTTATTAATTAGAAATAAATTGCTGTACAATAATTCCCATGCAAATGAAACTGTTATGGCAATCTGTCATTTTAAAGTAAATGCTATACTACAAGATGAGCAGAAGGGCACAGAACTGTCTGTAACATTTATTGATTAAACAGAGGAGATGACACTATTTTTAACTGATGAAAGACAGTTTTATCTAGATATATTTCATAAACATTTACCTCATCGTGAGTTTCCTGTTTTTTTAAGCCAGCACACTTCGTTATTATAAGTTCATGGCATCTCTTGTGGACGACACAAGTGCAAACTATAAACAAAAAAACAGATAAAAGAATGAGTTTTCATAAAGGTTGATTTGAAAGGAAAAGACTGAGCTCAGAGAACTTGAAATGCTGGGCCTTGAAAGGCTGCAAGTGACTGATGACTTGATGAGTCCTATGAAGTACGTCTGGCTTACAAAAGCAGAAGAAAGAGACTTTGAAGAGACCAAAGAATTTTAAAAGAACTAAAGCATATCTGCTCAAATCTCAGTATGTAAAACTACAAATTACCATCTGAAATATTAACCACAATTTTTCCCATTTTTTACATATTTGATTTCTTTCTTTAAAGTCCATGATCTCTGTATTATACATGACAAAACCAATTCCTGTCTGTAGAGCTGCCAGAGGAAAAGAGACATAAAGATTACTCATTGTAAAAGGCAACAGAAAAAAACAAAGTCAAACATTCTTTTGGTAACACATTATCATAAGTTGATAACTGTAAAAGGTTTCAGGAGGCAAAAATGCTCTGTCAATATTCATACTGATTACTTAATGAACAACATTTGCACATATGACAGATAAGATTAGCAATTACAATCTATCGTACTGTAGGATTCAAGGTCATTAAGTGAAGAAAAATCCTACAGAGTGAAATAATGAATTCTTTTTCTTCTAGCTTTGGTCATTGTTGCAAGGAAAAAAAAGGTCAGAACTCAAGGAACCTCTGCTGTAGGTGTAATATAGTAATTCTTATTGTAGCATGTAAAATCATTATTTGCATTTATTTACAGTGAGATTTCATTAAGTCTTTTGTAACTGAAAAATCGTCACTTGATTGTAACTAAAAATTGTAACTTGATTATTTCTACTCATCAGATGAGAATTAAGTAGAAAAACATCATCCCAAAAAATCAAGAGTACAAGAAATAGAGTTGAAAAATGGAGCTGAAAATTAAACACTTCTGCAGTCTTTGCTATAACCTTCTCTAATGGTGACCTCTATAATTATCACATCTATTTAATTACAGTCTTTGCAATTACCTGGCATTTTTAAACAAAGAATCTTCGGCAGAATAGAAAATTCATACTCTTAAAATTAACAAAGCAAAAAATGAAGAAGCCAACATGTGCAGCTATGCCCCCCCCAGTTGGATGTGCATTAAGAGATATCTAGGATCTGCTGTTCAGCGATGTTAACTATGTTCCTACTTAATAAACAATATCTAAGTCCAACAGTTACGAAAAATCTTACTGTGCCATGCTAGAAAGACTGTGTCTTTGGTGAGACAAACTTCTTACAATCATCTTGTGCTAAATTTTTGGCGCTGTACGTATACAATGCTTGATGAAAATATCTTCTTACTCATATATTATAATACAATAAATATATTCAAACTGTCCCCCTGTAGATTTTCTCTTACCTTGACACTGGTATCCCTGTTTTCCTATTACGCCCCTGAAAATAAAACAGTGTTTGAGAAAATGAAGAATGCATACTTTTAATAATGAAAAATATTTTTCTCTCTTTATTGGACATTCACAAGTTTAAAAGAAAACAGCTTCTTATAAACAATAATCTGATCCTGCATGCCTAAACTAAAAGCAGTTCTATGTAGGAGCTACATTTCAGCTGTCAAGAGGAAACAGATAGAACGATAGGCCATGAATGGAGTTAGAAGTAAAGACACATTTACTGTAATAAAATAGGTGAAGCCAAAGGGCACATGGAGAGGGAAATCACAAGCTGATAAAGCAATCATCAAGCAGGCCTCTAGAGAGAATAGATTGCACTTTTGCAAAATTGCCGATTTTCTTGCTTGGAATCATCTTACCTAATGTAAAGATTAACCTGCATATATTTCTTAGAGCAATGTACCTGAGTTCATCTGCAGTTCACGTTGCCCCACATTAAGAAAGACTGATTCATTACACAGCCTTAAGAAATATTAATTACAGGTCACATCAGATCATATGTGTATTAAGGCAGAATTCAGTATCTCTAGGTAACTTTGGAAAACATCCATAGTGTTGCTGAAAAATAACTGAAAACTGAATGTTTCCACCACCTTTCCCAATTTGAAAATTGCAAGTACTCAAAGCTAATGTAAATAATTTCTAAAAGGGAGTTCTTGACATATATTGTAATAATAAAGACCCTGTACACTGAGCACCCCAAACCCTAGATCATTAGAAGTCTAATATTCCCATCTTCTATTAACTTCAGTAGGATCTATAGGTGCTTGGCATTTCTTAGGAGGATGATAGTGATATTTTAGTACCTAATGAAGAACTCAGTCATCTTGACAAAATGTAAAGGTCTAATATTAGGTCTAAATATACATTTAGGCACCTACACAACGCTAGACTGGCTGTCTACACAGAATTCATAGTGTGTACCAGTCAGGAAAACACTGAACTTTGTGGCTCAGAGAATAAAAAAAACCACAAACACGACAAATTCTAACATCAATGATGGAAGTTTAACAGTCCTATTATCATCTGCTGAATTTATGACAGCTTAATACTAAAATGAAGAGGAAAAGAACTAGTGCTTTATCCTTTATATACATTTATACTTCCACAAAACAGGAGGGTATGTTAATTCAAAGTCGCAAAGAAAGCAAAATTGCTTCATACCATATAAAATCTCTGCAGTGTGAACAGTATGTTGGTTGTCTAAGGTAAGTGGCCATAAACTTGTGTCCATTAACCTGATGTACTCTACGTCGCACAGCACCCTGCCGCTTTCTGGGGCGCATACGCTCCCGGAACACACGTTCTTCATTGTCTTTGGGTGCTGAAACAGAGGAAAAAAAAAAAAACCAATAAGCACTGGCTGTATCAGACACAAATATGGGAAAACATAAATGCAATACATAGTAGATATTCTTCAAAAATAAAGAGAATTGTCTCTACCTAGCAGTGCACAGTATAAGTTCCCTAAGTTGTGGGTCACTTTTCTTCTTTTAGCAAATTACTAAAGTGCAAGGGGTTTTATTGCCATGTACAGAAACTTCTGTTTGTTCTAAACCCTTATCTGTAAATTCATGCTAAGCTGGGAGTGTCTCCTGTGCTGTATCACTGTCAAGCACACTGACAACCTCTTTAACAGTAATTACATCTGGACTCCCCAAACAGCTTATACTTTCATCTCACTTGATCATCAGGGAGGGGAAAAAAATCCACCAAAAATATCCCTATGACTCCTGATCCCCACACACTCAGCAAGTGTAAGGAAGCTGAGTACAAATACATAATATCAGGCAGAACAAAAATTCCTTCCAGAACTGCTTACTTTGTAGGATTTCTGATTAAGATCTGAGCTTCAGGCTCTAATAATCCACTTTGATACTAATACACTTTCAGGAAAATGTTCAAAGGAAGCAAGTTGTTCTTCTTAACCAATTCCCGTTCAATTGTATATGAGATTTAATGGCAGAGAAAGTAAAAAATGAAGTTGATGTGTCACAGAATGAAAATGTTTGGAAAAAAATCTCCAGAGCACACTGGGTCATTTTTCCACAAGGCCTTATTTTGGAAAGTGTAGCTAACACCTCCATAGTATTCTGTATGCATTTAGCAAAGCTGAGAATGAGTTAGCAATGAAGAACTGTACACTGTTGTTAATGAAAGACAGATTTCACAAGCATTCCTTGAGCCACTTGTGTGTCTGCAAAACAGACTATCAGATTTGGAGGAGACCACATTCAGTCATTTGCTGTCAATTGAATCTATGCGCTCACCACTTCACAGAATCACAGAATCACAGAATCCCAAGGGTTGGAAGGGACCTAAAAAGATCATCTAGTCCAACCCCCCTGCAAGAGCAGGGTAACCTACAGTACATCACACAGGAACTTGTCCAGGCGGGCCTTGAATATCTCCAGTGTAGGAGACTCCACAACCCCCCTGGGCAACCTGTTCCAGTGCTCTGTCACTCTTACAGTAAAGAAGTTCTTCCTGATGTTAACGTGGAACTTCCTATGTTCCAGTTTACACCCATTGCCCCTTGTCCTATCACTGGATATCACTGAAAAAAGCCTAGCTCACTTCAGCGCATGTAACACTTTGATGTGTATTTAACACTCGTCATTCTCTGAATTTCAGCTACCCTGAATCATTATGATGGCCTGAAGATGCCAGCTTTGGTCTGTTGCAAGGGTTTCTATACATGAACAAGTTTTTCAAGCGACAGTACAGTATTTAACAATAATACAAAGAAAATTAAAAGTCTGAGAACAACTCAAATCTATAGTACCCTCAGATTCTCTCACAAACACTAAAATAAACTCTATTTTTGAGACTTGTAGAATTAAAAGGTATTGATTAAGGAATTCAATTAAGCTAATGGATTGATATCCTGAGAAAATACAGAGCACAGACCCATGAATCAAGATCAGTTTCTTTCACCAACAGCAAGGGCTCGAACCCATGACATTAGCAAGAATGGCATTGCTTTTCCATTCGAAGTGAGCTGTCAGTAAATAAACACTGGCTTACACACAAAGCTAGATTTCCCTTTAAGGAAGATATAAAAAGTACCAAATAGTTATCAATCATATTTATTTTTCTGTTGTCAATTATGTTTATTCATTGAGAAAAAATCTGATGTCTAATGAATACCACAGCTCTTCCAAAGACTGTTTTCCACAAAGAATAAAACCCAAGCAGTTAGAAACCTACCAAAGACTCCTATTCCCAGCTTTCCAGCTTCTGAAAGATTTATTGACTTTATAAAGCTCTGGAAATATTCTGAAAGTTATTATTATAAAAAATAATTCTATATCAATGCAGAACTGTTTTTTTCGATGTCATCCAGATTGTAGAATTTGCTAAAGTATGAAGCCTGGATGTGAGAAAGTAAAATCCCACTCTCCTGGAAAAGGTTCTCAAAAAGTTATCTGAAATGAACAAGATGCTCCAACAGTGCAGAGTTCGCACTTGATATGATAATCAGTCCACAGTATCACTTTTCTCCTTTTTTCATCTTAAGTGTAATTCTTCACAGACAAAGTACCTGTGATTTTACAGTGCAGGTAAAAATCCTGTTCTTGTTTAGGCCAGATAAACACAATAGCATGACACATTATTTTTTTTAAGTCAACAGAGTCTTAAAAGTGATTTTATTATATTACTTTCATTTCTATAATTAACAATTTTATGAAATTATATTTTCCACTTACAATGCTTCCAGTTAAAAAACACAAAACTTTGGGTTTGGGGTTTGGTTTTTTTGGGGGAGGGGGAGGGTGTTTCTTGTTTTGTCTTTTTTTTTCTCAGAAATTGACTTGAAAACACTGACTTGAAAGCAGACATAAGCAATACATTTGCAATTACTCAATTAAATGGCAGGCCTCCATTATCGATATCATTTCCACCCAAAACAGCATCTCAGTGTGTGAGAAGGATGCTCCAACAGCTGAAGGAAATGTAGTTTTCTTGGTCTGCCTTAGGTAACATTGGAGGTCTGTTAGCCAGTTGCCCCAGAACTGCCTCTCCTGTCTGTCTGCTGTTCCGTGTTTGTCACTGAAGACAAGAACTTGGCCAAACTCATGCACCGCATCCTGTGCTAGTGTTCACCTGCAGACATGAGCTACATGTTCACGAGTGGTGACTCCCTAGCAATGACTCTGCCTCCACCTCACTGCTTATTACAGCCCGCGCACAGTCCCCACCTCGTCCGTCTGCAGCAGGACTTATTTGGGGGGGGGGTTGGAGAGGCATCTGGCATTACAGTGCATGACTGGACACCGGATGACTGGACACCAGCCTTTCATCAAAGCAGACCAAGTCACAAGAGAAACAGACTCACCCATGAGCTTTACACTTCGCTTACATTCAGTTCAGCCAGATTGTTCACTGTTTCCCAACAAAAACACATAAACAAAGCTTTTCCACAGACCTCAAGCAAACCACTGCTACATCTTGCACAATTCACACGACTGTTGTGGACCACAGGCACAAAACCAGGCAGTAACTTTCCCAGGTGACTCAGAAGCGGATGATCACATCTGTGCTGGCTCATTCCCAGGGTTGTGAACAACTCATTTCTAGCAGCACTGACAATAGTCTTATGTTTAATTTAAAATCCATTTATCTCATATTGAACAGCCACGCTAAAGACATTCATTTAACTTCCTGAAGACACCTACCTAGAAAGAGAGCTACAATGCTGTCCCCAAACTTCTCTCATTTTTTGCAAGTAAAGATGAGTAAATACTATCAGACAGCAAGGAGTACTTGGGAAAATCCCCAAGTGTGATACAGCCAAGTAGTGTTTTAAAGACATACTTCAGAAAATGCTAGCACCCCAAAGAAAACTGGTCTTTTATGTATGTTTAAAAAAGAAAAAGTCTTACAGTGGTATATAATAGATTCTAGAAAATACCACCAGTATACTACATACTGTGTGTGGCATTTCTATTCTTAGCAGAGGAGTTCAAATTAAAATTAAGTGGATTTGTTGTAGTCAGTCTATAAGCAAGTTCCAATCTAAACAATTTCTTCTCTCAGTAGTTCTAGTCATCACAGAAGGTTATCGTTTCCTCAAAAAAGCTGTTTCTTTATGTAACGCACATTCTGTTCCCTATTTTGATTTTGAGTGCTTCAGTCCTTTATATTATTCAGCTTATCCATTTTAAATGCATTTATTTAACTTTCATGATAATTTCCAAGTGTTCATGAAGAACAGAGTCAATGCAGCACACTGAGTTTAGCTTCACATGATGGTACTTGAGAACTGGCAAATTTAGAAATAATTTTGTCTCAAAACTATACCCAGTAATGCCACTACTTCTTTTCAATGCAAGCAAGAGTAACCGAGTTATTTGGGAAACAATAGTACATAATTGCTCTTATAGACTTGTACGTACATACAAACAATATTGCCTACAATTTCAGAGGCTGAAAAGACTTCCAGGCTTAACTCCAAGCTCTTAGGGAAGCGTTATAAAAGTCAGAAGTATCTGGCATGCAGTATTGTACAAAATTCATAAATACTTGCAAAAATGGATGTTTAAATGAACTGCCTGCCACTAGATTTAACACTTAATTGTGCATAGTATCTGCTAAGCATGAATTGTAAGTCATAACTTAAAAAATAAGAAAGTGACACATCATGCTCAGCAACACGCAAAGAGGGCACGATTAGAGGAAAAATACCCTGTACACCAAATAACCAAAGCTCAACCATGTCAGGTCCTGTTTCATACTAAAATGGTTTCAGCATAAACAAGAAGGGTTCAATGTGGAGCACTAACTGCAACAAACAGAAATGCCCTGTATGACAAAATGTGCTTTTTTCCATTTCTTACCCTCTATGCTGTAAGTACTTACAGAATCCTGACAACAAACATAAAAAATTAGAAAAAATATGGCAGAAAAAGAGGGAGAGATTACACGTACAAAGAGGTTTTACAGTATTTGTTATTACTCCCAGTGCTGACTTCTAAAAGGGAGCAAGCACCCTGGCCACTTCCTTTAATCTGGAGGGGACTGGTATTGAACAGTGACAATGTTTAGGGAGGGTAAAAAAATAATCAGGTGTTTTAGACGGATGGGTACTGCCCCATTGAAGCCAAACTGCAGTCCATGTACAACAGTAACACTTGCAGCAACTGGAGTAGCTGTCAGGTAACCCCCCCTGTAACTGAACACTGACACCTCCATGGCACTTCCTGCTCAAAAGGGCTTTTCACTCCATGCAGCATTGGGTGTCTCCATGTTGCTGTCATCTGCAACTACAACCAGTATCAAGAAAAAACAGCTGGCTTAACATCAACCCTTAATAATTCCACAGAGGCCAACTGAACAATAAATGCAAACAAATGACAAATGTACTGATGTTTTATTGCTGAAGACTAAAATTAAGAGCTTTTATATCATGTTTAAACCTGACCACTATAACCAGTATGTATGTACCAAAAAAGAATGTTTATTTTAGCACTATATAATGTCTACTTGGAGGAAGGATATTGAGGCAGGAGAGGTAACTTGCTTAAAGTTATGCTGGAAAGTGAGAAGGAGCATGAACACTGGCCAGGACTCCCCAGGATTCAAGACAGGGTAACGAGATCATTATGCATTGAATTAAGTTCCAGAGGATTATTCCCGAATTCTGTTTTGGGCCCCTACAGTAGAAGCGTATATACTGTTATCAAGATTTTTCCACGCTGAAACTGTTACAAGATTTTGCCTTTAAGGTTTTAATCTTCTCTAAAGGAGAAAAAAATCTAAACATCCCATGTATTTACATTTCTACCTCTTCTAAAAAAAGCCTTGCTAAGTAGTAACAGATGCAACAAACTACTTTTGTGACTTTGAGATAAAAAAATAGCAAGGTAAATGCTACAATAGAACTCCATAAAGCTGTTAGTGATGAACACAGGAATCAATTGGATGGCTTACCACAGTCATAGCAACAGCCTGCAATTTTTCTGTGTCTTTTTCTATATTTCCAGACTATTTCTTCAGCAAGGAATAAACACAGGGGGCTTGCTTACTATATCTTGAATCTGCTTTCTTTAGAAAAGCTGACAGGAAATTTCTTGTTTAATAGGAGAAGAATCAGATCCTTAGATAACACTATATTGTTGAAGAAAACAAAGATGATGAGTATTACCAAAGAAATGAAAACATGCTTACAAAATGGGTGAGTTTTAGAAGAGACTGGTATCTTGACAAGTCATGTCTGTTAACATGAGCTATTTACTAAATGCATTGAAGAGTAAATTGCGTTTTAAAACATATCAAGCCCAAATATGGTTTTGTAGCATGGGCTCAGACTCAAATTTTTTTTGCCTCCAAGCACGTGCTTATCTTTAAGTGCTTAAATTCTTATCTAAAAGACAGAATCTGACTACAAGTCTTTAAAGACTCCCCTTGACATGCTGACAGATAAATGTGATTGGGGTTGTAGCAGGCATACTGTTTTGTTACAGGGCTTATTTTACTTTCCCATTTGAAAAAAACAAAACCAAACCCAAATAAATAACAACAAAAAAAAGGCCAAACCAACCAAGCAAAAAAAACCAAAACCCACCAATCCCCCCCAAAACCCCCAACAACCCCCACAAGAAATCCCCCAAACCAACAAGAAAACCAAACCTATAAAGCTATCCAGATGTTTATTTACACATGGTTCAAACCTTCTCTACATACTTATTATCATGAACACATTCATTAGCTCACTGAAAGCTGAAGGCACAACAGTAACTCCCCACATCCTTTCAAAGCGAAATACTTTCCCATTAATTCACTTAATAAAGGAGGACAAATTGTCCAGAAGCACTAAAGGGTCTCACAGATATTGAGACTGGCCCGATGGCAATTTCAGCACTCAAAGTCCAATTTAGTTTTCAGAAATGTCCTAATTTCCAAAAACTGAAAATGTGCCCAAGCAAAATTCTCCTTCAAATGACTTCGAGCTTTTCCTTCAGAAAACCTTCAAGTGAAGCCTCACAAGTTTCTGCTCTCCATCTGCACAGTACCAGAAGAATTAGTGACAACTTACACAAGCTTAAGGTATTGAAACCGTGGAATTAAGCATGGTCATCTTCAGATGATGATACAGCACATTTGAATAAATCTAGCATTTAATGAACTGATTTCTCTTTTACAGGACCTTTTGACTGGACAACTGGTAGGGGATGGATATAAACATCAACATGTTGCTCCCATTTTTTAGACCTCTAAAGGCTCACACAGATGACAGGGGTACTGACCTCATTATGGAGGGTGAATGCAGCAATTCCTAGTTGTCAGATCTACAAAGTAAGCAAATCAGAGACAGTTTCCTCCTACTTCCTCTCAATTTCTTTATTTGTGGCATTTAACATTAATCAGTCAAGCAATACGGTATTCCTAAAATAAAGAACTTGTAACTACAATTTTCACATTACATTTTATTTGACAAAAGAAGTTCTATTGCTAGAAACACCACAGGGAAGCTATTGCTTGCAGACAAGTTTTCTGAAAAGACAATTTCACATCTGAGGCTTTTTCCACAAGACAAAATTTATGGCTTTTTCAGGTGGAAAGGAGATGTCACCAAAAACAGGTAAAAAGAACCCTCAACGCTAACTAAGGTTATTTCAGTCTTCCAGTGTTATCTTTCAGGAGGAACAAACAGCCTCATTCTAAACACAATGCCCTTATGTCAATAAATCTGCAATTGAAATTAGAGAGATGGAAATGCATTCTACATATGGTAAATACTACAGCTATTATTCAGGAGAAAAAACTTACTCCACAGAACGCAATGGGTCTATTCATGTCCTAACTAGTAATGTAAAATAATTTGTAAAATGTAGAACAGGTTTTCTGACATAACTTGATGTGATAAACTTACAGGAAGAAAATTAATTTAGTTTGGGTCAGTGACATTCAGCTCATGCTGACAGGGTTTTAATGAGTTTAGTAGCCTAGTGTTAGTATTGATAGTGGTTAGTCCTGACAGGATAACACGGTGCAAAATCTCTTATTAAATCAACTACTTACTAAAGCTAAAAAAGTACATGATCTTTCAAATAAACAAACTACATATATAATATACTACTACTACTATTAATACTACCACTTATTATTTTATTGTAACTATGATCAAACCAAAAGCCATCTTTTATTCCCTACCATTCTTGCTGCAAGTCTGCAAACATGCCCTGCGCTGTGATTGCACTATGCTCCTTAGAGCATGCCCAAGCCACTTGTGGTGGTAGTAGTTGTGGTCAATAATCTGGTGACACATAAAATCATAGAATAGCTTGGGTTGGAATGGACCTTCTAAGGTCATCTAGTGCAACCCCTTGCAATGAGCAGGGACATCTACAACTAGATCAAGTTGCCCTATATGACACATAGTATGGCTCATAATGACTGTCCTTTGACCATGTTCAAGGAAAGAAGGAAAATGCCACGAAACATCACAGATGGGGCTGCTGTGAAAGATGAACTTTCAAAGTGGTGAACACATGCATGGTTATTTTAACAGAGCTCCAAGCTATGGAAGTATCTGCAGGGTCAACCGACCTCTCTGAAGGGTCAGCACCTCAGGTGCTGTTGTTCGTCAGTTCCTGGAAAGGAAATGGTGTTGTGACGCTAAGAAGGAAAACAAGCATTGTGAAAATTTCAGGACAAAGCCCTTTTCCCAGAGGTAACTACTAAACCAGACAGATCCCGAATGACAGTATTTTAGGCACGTGTTTGGGATAGATCAGAGAAAGACAGAAGTCTTTTTCTAATAGTTGCAAAAGCTACACGGAGCACGATGAAACAGAACCTTCTATGACTGAGTTTCTGGTCTTTCAGAAGAGTTGTTTTGCCAACATTTTTTCAATTCCAGCTTTGTTCCTTTGCCATAGAATAACACAAGCATAAGTGCAGGCACCTGGGAGACACCCGAGCCCAGCATCCTGCAGCAGAAAAGGGCCTCGTGCACTTCAGGTGCCCTCAGCTTCCATTTTCTGATGGTTCTTGAAAATCTCCAGTGAGGGGAATTCCACAATGCACTCATGTATCTTATTTCACCACTCCGGCAGGCAGGCTCTTTTCCTAATAGCCAACCTAAATACTGCAGTATGTTATGCTGGATGAGTGAATGGCAACCTGAAAAAGCAAGTCTTTGCCAGCACAGAAACTACTGAATTATTTGTAGCAAGGCAACCATTATTCTGTTGCGCACCATGCAAAAAAACAGGGGGTGGGGATGGCCAGAGACACAGCAAGATACCATGGAAAAGACAATTGTAGAAATTTTGCATACTTCTCAGGCCACAGCAAGACAGAAGCTTTGAACCTAAACAGGTCCCCATGGATATCCCAGTCACATGCTAGCTGCAGAAAAAGCTGTAATATCTGAAGGTAAAAAGAGGAATGAAAACCACTTCCTGCCTTTAAGCTACTAAATCTCACAAGTCCCCTTCTTGATTTCATTTCCAGATCCCCCTCCTGACAGCCTTGTTTCCATCCAAGCAGAGAAATTTATGTAAAAAAGCTCACTTGAGCTAAAAACTCCATATTAAATCTTACAATTCCATGTAACCACATTAAGGACCTATGGCGTATAACCTACACAGGTCAGAGAAGACGGCTTGCAAAACATAATTTTATTATGGTTATAGCCCTCCCAAAACTCAAGCCTATGATATACACATTGCACATATTCAGGTTTTCAGAGTGCTTCACACCATTCTGAGGTGTCAGCATTGAAGATATGAGAAGTACATCAACTTCAGAAAGTTTACTTTGGAGAAGTGATTCGTTTTGCTTTTTAATTTTTTTCTTCATTTGTTTCTTAATAAAGTACTAACTACTTGCTTGTATCCTCCATGGGGCAGAGAGAGTTCACAGCAGAACTGCTTGTGATTCAAAGATCCTCAGACAGCACCTACGTAATAACTAAGAAAGCCAGAGAAGATTGCATATTCCTTTATCCCAAGCAGGAAGAATCCTTAGTCTAACTGATTTTAATATAAATTAAGAAACACTGAATCCTCAATACTCTGCTCAAAACATGCTCAGGAAGGCTAGAGGAATTTTCACGGACAGGAAGAATAAATATATGTTAATATTTTCTTTACAGGCTTTTTTCTTATACTCTCTGAAAATGAAAATGACATTTTTTCAACATATTAAAATAGAAGCTGCAAAAATTTGGAAGTTATTTCCCCCCAAGTGGTAAGACACAAAGTATCTGTACCATTGTGTAGATAAATCCACTGATGAGACTGTAATGGCTCTAACAAAGAGAGGAGGATTTGACCTCAAGCAGTAGGACTTGTTATAAGTAACAAGTGAGACAATCACCTTCATAGCCATTGTTTGCCAAATAGTTTCAGGGTCCCTTATACCTGTTTTCTCACTGTAACTGCAGTAGCTGTCTGCTTAGGCAAACGATTTACAATACTATTAAAACATCAAATTATTAAGTGTTGGGAAAGAAATCTTTCCATAGTGAAACAAGAAAGCAAACTATCTGTAATTCAAAATAACATAAAAGGCTCAGTTTTCTGAAGTAAACTGATACTAAAGGTTGTCCATACAACCAGTATCTAGCCACTGTTACATTATTTCTTGTTCTTATGGCATATTCTTGGTAATATTCTGAGTTACGAAATGCACCATAGTATCTTGATGCATATTGGAAGCAAGCACCTGGCTGCCACGGGTATCTGAACTCCTTCCTCTGTGCCAGCCCTTCATCTAGCCAGGAAGCCAAAACTTTGGACCAGTCTGCAGGAACAGCTGTGGGCATCATTGGAACATACTCTGAGACAGCCCCATCACAGCAACCTGAGGCCCTGGATCTGCACCAACTAAACCCTGAGAGTCACCTCACGGATGGCTGCCAGGCAGCCTGGCAGAAAGATCAAGCTTTCACATATAATCACAAGCAGTTTTCATGATGTTTCTCCTTTTGCTTCACCACTTGTATCCTTTATAAATAGGTTCTGCACACTAAAACCACATGATTACCTGCAGGCCTGCAGGCACCCAAAAGGTAAAAGGTCCTCATTTAAACTGCAGATAGATTTTTTTCCTTTCTTGGATGCAGGGTATAGGAATATAGAAGTAATCAAACTTCGGACTTTTAATGTCTCGCAACTCTACTGTTGAACAGGATAAAACAAGTGAAAGATATTAGTGTTATACATCACCTCAGAAAGGGCTGTTTTCCAAGGCAGCTGCCACCAATAAATAACATCTGCCACTGCTTTCCCCTTTTTTTGCCCAATATATAACCCATAACAGACTTTCACTGGTGTCTGAATATGTCACTGCTCTTCCAGGTTTGTGTCTTTTATTAAGGGCTGTATTATGACAATCCTGTCACCTTCTACCAACATCCTTATCTTGCCCATTTCCTAAGTGGGCAGATCTTGCAATCATTTGTAAGACAAAAATCAGCCACAGCAGAACTCATTCCTTCTTTCCATTGTCTGTCTTACAAATGTGGGAGGATTTTTTCTTATCGATAACCCCCCACACGCAACCAACAAAAGCTTAATTAAGAACACATCTGACTCATAAGCAGTGCTATTAAAGCAACTCCCCCATCTATGTCTTTCAACATTAAATATATTATTGCTAATTTCCATTCAGAGAACAGTAATAGATATATTATGTAAATCCTGAAGTACTCATACAACTTATTATCAGCATACTACTTCATAACACAAATTTAGCAAAGCATTTCTGGATATGGCTAAATGAAAGAACATGTTCACTGTGCCACGGGTTTCAATGGAAACCTTTCAGAGTTCAAAGCATACTTATCTGCTCTGCCAGATGTTAATTCCATGCATCTATTACATGGTAAAAATGAAATGTGCTAAACAGCATGCTCTTTCTTCATGCCAGGCTTATGGGCACAGCATCATGAGGTAAATGGTGAGTTTGCATATTGTCAGTAGAGTCTGAATGTATTACATAGGTTTTTGCTGGGGGCTACTGACACATGATGACCACCTTCATGACTTATCTTTGGCAGAAGTATTTCTCGGTGACAAGATTAACCAAGAGAAGTTTCAGTGCTTCTTATTTGCTTATGGATTTTGGTTATTTTACTGTCAAAACTCTACATAACAATAAAAACCAAGCGTAATAAGGTGAGGATCAGTGTGTTAGCTCACCCTACTTTGTGGAAGGAATTTGTGGTCTACTGTGCATTTGCTACCAGCTGCATCACGTGCCCTGATCTGTAATGTTAGATTGTTACTTATAAATACACTGCTGATTTTTCCTTTTGCAGGTCTTCAAGCAAAAGAACAGTAAAAGGATCTTTCTTGCTTCTCATGACTCCCAGCAAAGTTTTGCAGCAGATGAGGTTTTGCAAAGCATGCTACCTGAAATACAGAATTACATGAGAACCATGGCTCTTCTTAAACAAAGCAACATGTATCTATCCCTCAGGTTATGGAGACGAGCTTGAAAAATGTGACATGAATGCATCTGAAGACTGAAAAGAACAAAAAAGTCCAAGTGGAGGTTATCTCCCCAACTTTATTATGGAAAATCTTGTCTCTGTGCCCTGGATACATGACTTGAAATCAATAATTGTGTTTGTGTGGCCAGGTTTTGGTAGCAGCAGAACTACAGGGGTCGATTTTACAAGAATCTGCTAGAAGCTTCCCCTGTGTCAGATAGAGCCAATGCAAGCTGGATCCAAGAGCGACTAGCTGCTGGCCAAGGCTGAGCCCATCAGCGATGGTGGAAGCACCTCTGGGATAACATAGTTAAGAAAGGGAGGTGGGAACTGCAAAAAAACAGCAGCAGTCAGAAGACAGGAGTGAAAATACATGATAGAAAGGGCTCTACAGACACCAAGGTCAGTGAAGAAGGAGGAAGGAAATGTTCCAGGTGCCAGAGCAGATTCCCCTGCAGACCATGGTGAGGCAGGCTGTCCCCATGCAGCACATGGAGGTCCATGGTAGTGCATATCCACCTGCAGCCCATAGAGAACCCCAGATAGGAGCAGAGGGGGATGCCTCCAGGAAGGAGGGACAAGGGAAATGTGTTTTTAAGATTTTTATTATTTCTCATTATCCTACTCCAATTTGATTGGTAATAATTAAATGAATTTTCACCAAGTCGAGTCTTGCCTGTGGCAGTAACTGGTGAGTGATCTCCGTCTCCTTATTTTGACGCATAAGCCTTTTGTCATATTTTTCTCCCCCCTGTCCAGTTGAAGAGGAGAGTGATACAGTGATGGGGACCTGGCATGCAGCCAGGGTCAACCCACCACAGCTACTAACACTTTGTGTCTTAATGTATAAGGCACATACATGGATAAAAGACTAGACTTTCTGTTTGAAAAGAGTTACAGAAACTTAGCTATTCCTAACTTTTGTTACCTTCTTGATATCTCAAACTCCCCCAGTGGTCACATATTTATCTAGACCCAGTTCTCCAACCTTTGCTAAGTCAGACCTATCACTGTCTTTCACATTTTCAGTGATTTGGTGAGCCTGTGGCTCAAGCTTCCACATAAAATGAAAAGTGCTTCTGGCTTATGAAAAGATGCTTAATTGGACATCTAATTTCCAGCTGAGTCAGAATTTCAGAAAGGTTTTTAAGCGTCAGCTTCTTGAAGTAATCTAACAGGACCTGAGCCATTTTTCCTGACCTATGGCATATTAAGCCTCTAGTGAAAAGCATACTCACAGAGGAAAAGAATTGGCAAACAACCTTTGAAGAGGCAACAGATGTGTTGATTGAGATGCACTTTGGTTGTCACAGTTCTCTAAAATTGATGTAATATTCAAGAATGCTTAAGAACTTACTGATAGAAGCAGCTGGCAAGTGGGAAGGGTAGGATGCTGGATGATGAGGTGCTTTACTGTAGGAATTGAGAGAAGGAAAAAAAAGACCAAGATGGAATAAAACAGTTTTAATCCTCTCACTCTGGAGAAAGAAACTCAGAGAAAAATAAGATGTGAAAGAAAAGGGAGGGAGGAATGAAAGTGAAACTAGTGCTGATGAAAGAGAACACATCAGACAATAGTTCTTTTCCTCCCTCTAGGATGAACTGGGAGCAATGCAGCTCTCACCAGTCAATGGCCCAAGCTCCAAAGCCAATCTGAGTTTAGGATTACTATCAATTGGTAAATTATTTCCTTTCTACCCATTTGTTGTAAAGAAAAGTTAATTCTCCCTAAGAGAGTTAACTCTTACGTAGAACCAGCAGATATATATTTTCTGGTGTCTTCAATATAAGAAGGATATGGAGCTGTTGGAGCAAGTCCAGAGGAGGGCCATGAGGATGACAAGGGGTCTGGAGCACCTCCTGTATGAAGACAGGCTGAGAAAGTTGGGGTTGTTAAGCCTGGAGAAAAGGAGGCTGCGTGGAGACCTCATAATGCATTCCAGTACCTGAAGGGGACCTAAAGGATGCTGGAGAGGGACTGGAGTGATAGGACAAGGGGTAATGGGTTTAAACTAAAACAGGTGAAGTGCAGATTAGATATAAGGAAGAAGTTCTTTACTGTGAGGGTGGTGAGGCACACTGGAACAGGGTGCCCAAAGAAGTGGTAAATGCTGAATCCCTGGTAGTGTTTAAGACCAGGTTGAACAGAGCCTTGGGTGACATGGTCTGGAGTGTGAGGTGTCCCTGCCCATGGCAGGGGGGTTGGAACTAGATAATCTTAAGGTCCTTTCCAACCCTAACCATTCTATGATTCTATATATGTACAAAGTTAGGTAAGGAAAAGCATTCAATATCTGTATTTTTTTCCACAGGGATCTAGATACATGTCTTGAAGTGCTTTAAGAGAATGGATATTCTCATGCCTAAAGATTTGCTAAGGTTTTCCAAAAGATACTGAGCCAACCAAGTTCACTGAAACAACTAACTTTGAAACAATAGATGCTGCTTTAGACCCACTATTGCTTTCTTCAAGATACATGATAGTTAAAGCTAATTCAAACTATGTTTATGCAGAACAGGTACGGAGAGTCAGCTTAAGACAGTTGCATATTATATTCTATTACATTACTCTAAACTAACCGATAGCTGTATACTGTAGCTGAAAGGGAAAATGTAACTCAAAAAAACCCCAATGAATTTTTTTCTTCTTCAGCACAAAGATCAAATCAAATGCTACTTCAAGAGCCAAACAATGTTTTCCCTATTTAGTCCAGAAACTAAATCAAACAAAGACAACACAATTCTTGGAATTAACTCTTAATTAATTTTTCTCTTATTATTCCAGTGCTTTAACTGTTTCTCATTCAGCACTGACTCTGTCTTCACACCAGCAGTACTACCTGTGGATATTCTAACGCATCAGGTAAGTTCTTCTGCCACTGACAGCACAAAATTCATCTGGAAACCTGTGCAGAGCAGAAGCAGCAGCATCCAAGTGAAATCTGTGCAGGGTCAAGGGAATGACAAGAAGACTGCCTGCAGCACCAAGGACGGTTATTTGTACATGCTCTATGCTCTATATGCATAGTCACATGAGGATAAGTTCTATCCTTGGTTACAGCCCTACAGCTACGCCAGAGAACAGAGACGTATAAAAAAATCAAGCAGAATTTGGCTCAGTTGACTTACAGTAGAGATAAAAAAAGAAATGTTGATTGCCTATGTCCAAACCGTAAGGATACAAAATGTTCCAGCAATTGTACAATACTAACCTCTACAACTTCATTCCATTTATTGTTCTGTTTTATTCACAGAGAGAGCAGACGCTTTAAAAAAAGCTTTCCTTAAAAAATTCAAGTCACAGCCCATGATCTCAAACCCTTTCTGTCCTCTGGCTTCCCAAGCACCTCTGCTCATTTTCAAACACTACATAATTCATTTTCTCTGAGCCTTATCAGGTTGCTGAATAAGAATGTGAAAGTCAGCTGGCTGTAAGCTGAAAAAAATATATTTGGTGCCTCCTCATTGCTGCTGTCACCGATTTAGCTGTTCCCATGGTAAACTTAAATACCACCACAGGAAAGCTGTATCACCTATCAATTCACAAGTTGAGAAGCGTGGTGTATAGAGATTTGATTTAACAGATCCCAGAACTGTCTGGTTGAAGGATGTGGCAGTTGAAAGCTGGAGGCTGGATTTATTTCTTTTTCTTTTTTGCTTTAAAAAAAAAAAACTTGTATAATCTCAAGAATAAGACATATGGCAGCATTTCCAAGTTGGTTTCAAAGAGATTTTGATTTCCCACTTACTCTTTTCAAGTGTGAATTACCTAAGAAGGTGTCAGAAGTTCCTCGAAAAAATCATTTAACACTGGTTGTCTTCAGGAAAAGAACTTCTAGAGAGAAGCTCCCACCTTTTTTCTTTAAAATGAAAAAATAAAAATTATTTTGACAGCTCTGTAGCTGAAGCCTCTGCCTTGACTACCCATATGACACATCACAGCACTCATGAATTAGTTCTTTACAATCGTTTCAATTCAGAAATGCTTCCTCAATGATAACGAGACAAAAACACCCTCAGAAAGAGATCATCCCCCAGATTAGAAAGAAATTTTTACCATCAGAAATTGCAGGGGTAAGAGCTAATGTCTCCTACAAAACCTCTACCTTTTGTAAAAACCTATCAACCCCCAAATATATTCTTAAACGCTGAAAAGTTTTCTCTGCAGGTCTTTTCTTTAATAAAACATTACCTTTGCCATTAACATATCAGTAGCCAAATAACAATATGTAATGCATTTTCAAAAAGATGGAAAAAGACAATTTTTAAAAGCTAATTTAGACTAAATAAAGCCATGATTATAGTCTGCCCTTTTCTTTATTCCACAGCCAAAAAACAGCAACCAAAAGATGTTAACAACAAAAAAACCCACACCATAAGGATTCTTCTTAGTAAGTAGAAATGGAATGCAAGGAAACTGAAACAAAGCATTTCAAGATTTCAGTACTCAAAAAGTCTCTTTACTGCCATTATAAACCTCCCAGTAGCACACCCTCCAATACACAAAACCAAACTTTTCTTTTTGGTGCACATGGAACTTCAGTGAATCCAAACCTGCCAACTGCAATGAGTGATTTTGCGATCCTGTGTTTTTGGGAGCACCATAACAAACTTGCATTAGAAAGTACATATTTTTATAAGATGCAGTGAACCTGACTGAACTCAGATCTATCAAATGTGTCTTAAACCCTATATCCAAACCCAGAGATATTCAGAATAGCTGCCCATATTTAGGAACTTGGACCACTATGTCCACACTGCAGAATCAGTTTGCCTGTTCTCCTACATGCAAGAATATAATCTTATTACATACAATATCCCTTGCTTTATGATGGAAAAAAAAAAAAAGGTCCAAGAAAATGAGATGTAGCTAAGTGATTTAAAGTCAGCACACACAGAACATTAGGGGTAAGAAAGCATTCCTCTGAGCAAGCATTAGCACTATTATTAGCAGCATCTAAACTTATTTAAAATAATTATTCTAGTATCTATTCCAGCAAGCAATACAAATTACACTTGTCCCTTAGACAGAAAATCAGACACAAAATCATGAATATGATCCTCCCTCTGCATTGTATTTATTTTACCAGATGCAAGGAAAAACTGCTAGACAGTGTTCCTGGAAACTAAGGACAAAAATAAATCTTAGCCTAAGAAAGGCTTTTTTAAACATTATGATTATTGTGCCAGAGCTTTGGGTTTGATGAAAATGGATTGTAGGCAATTTAGCAAGATGGAGAAAGCTGTATCACAAATTAAAAGCAGTTAAGATCTCAGTTTGACATTCGTCAGTTGAATACACAAGAGATCAGACAAGACATTATATTAGATATTAGGAAGAAATTCTTCACAACAAGGGTGCTGAGGCACTGGAACAGGTTGCTGAGAGAAGTTGTGGCTGCCCCATCCCCTGGCAGCGTTCAAAGCCAGGTTGGATGGGGCTTTAAGCAACCTGCTTAAAGGAAGGTGTCCCTGCCCATGGCACGGGGGTTGGAACTAGATGAGCTTTAGGATCGCTTCTAATCCAAATCATCCTGTGATTCTATCATTAGCAAGTCAGTGCAGCTGCCATTGGCAGTGGCATATGGCTCTGCCATTGCACCAGGAGCACATTCTGAATCATGCTTTCCAGAACATGGAACCATTAAAATAAACTGACCTGGGCATTTACAAGTTTTTAAACTAATGGGGTGAACATGAGATTACAAAGCACTTGGCTTCAGACTAGTGAAAATGTCTAGTTTTATTCATATCACATTTTTCCCTTCCTTTAATTCTCACAAATGTGAAACTTCATGCTGACATTTCAGAACATCAATTGTCTGGTCATACATGCAACAGGGGGGTGAGTTCCCCCTAATAACTACTACAATGCTACTGATAAGTTACCCTTTTACCCTTTTAACCCACTGGTCCAAGACAGGATCTCTTTCAGCCTACCACCCATCTCTTTAAGGAATGCTACCTCTAAAACAACTGCTTCCTCCTCAGATAGAAATTGGGTACATGCTAAAATATAATGGCATTTGTCAGAGACTGACTGATAAACTGTCCGGACTTTTGAATTACACTGTTGTAAACTCACAGAAACAGAATCTGTCTCTGCCCATATAAAGAAAGTAATAGTTCTCAGAAGAACAATTCTATTGAATAGGTTATTAAGGTGCTTTATAGCTTATTAAAAAAATAGCAAAAAATCTCTCAGCAAGTGTGAGATTTTTAAAAGAAATTAAAATAGAAACTTTCCTCCTATGTCAAAGGAAATAACAGGCTATACTGCACTAGCTAATACTGACTCACTTGCTGAATTTTAGCCATTATTTATCTATATGTTTACCCATAATGCTGTTGTTTCTTTCATTTATGTCTAATTACTGAAAAATCGCATTTGTACTATGATCAATCTTTTCTTCCAACACTGTCACTTTCCCTCTGCCTCCACACCTGGGTGTCAGAGGAACAACATCTGGAACTGACATGTCTGGGTTTGTCTATGACATCTTTCACGGATTTTTTTGGTATTCATCACCTATGCACTGATCACAGTGACTGCCAGCTCAAACTTTGGGAACATAGCAATGAAATGAAACAGTAATAGAATCACAGAATGGTTTGGGCTGGAAGGGACCTTAAAGCTCATCCAGTTCCAACCTCCTGCCATGGACAGGGACACCTTCCACTAGAACAGGTTGCTCAAATCCCCATCCTCTAAGTAAAATTCTGAAAAAGCTAAAGAAAAGAAAATATTTTATACTAGAATGTTAAATTTCAGAATTACATACAAATAAGGCTGATAACACCAAAGCAAACAATTACTAAGAAAGAAGCCAATGATTTCTCTTAAATCCATATATAAAAACTGACTCAACCAGAAGTTATCCCATGTATATATTATCCATATATCATAAATACATGGAAAAAGCATATTTAGAGCATACAGCCTTGCCCTAACATCTGACTTGCATTCATAACCGGCCTAACTTGGTTACTCCAAGAGCAGCAGTAAGTGTGTGTGACTGCTGGTAGCAGCCACTGTATCTCTGAAACAGTGGGGTTTTTACCACTACATTTCAAAGGGCATAGGACACAAGGGACCCAAGAGGCATTGACACATTGAATGACATACCCAAGACCACTCAGAAAACCTGTGGCAAATGACCCGTGCATGGTGCCCTCACAGTCTTCCCCCAAGATTTTCTTCCCATCATTTCTAAGCACCTAGAGACTGACACAGTGTTTACAACTAACATTAAGTAATCATTTCCTTGCATCATCCTGCTTGATCACTAAATAAGGACATTTTGTTTTCCTGTGATTTTTTCCCCATTGCATTAAAAATACTAAGGGCATTAGCCCATGCTCAGGAGCTTTAATTTTATATCTCTGTTTTTGAACTATATTTTAACTCTACCATGCTGCAACTGTTTTTACAGAGTCCGCCACCTCCCAGTTGGGCAGAAACGCGTTATCAGAAATCAGCTGCAGATAAAAGCCAGTGGAAATCTTAGGAACATCTGACACCTCAAACAGAGCTAACCATATCTACCAAGTTTTTTGATCTATACTACATATATACACAGCATAGCTGTCTTTTTCAAAGGGAAACTCATATAATGATGTGCTTAGCTAAATAAAAAGACAATGGGATCAACATACGTGTTGTTCATAAGAAATTCATACATGTAGTAGATACAATACAAAATTAGGCATATTAAGTCTGTAATCACCATCTCTCTGGTTACCTAACAATCCTGTATCCTCTTTGCCTGTCTTTTGTGATTCTGTCTGAATGCTTGCAAAAGTCAACTGTTCTTTGTGCTTGGATGCAAATCAACATATAATTTATAAAAAAATCTGTTGTATGTATTTAGAAGGCACAGAAACACTTTTTTTTCCCTACAAAAATGTTATTTTATTTGAAGATCATCATCAACCCAAAACACAATTAAATGTTAGTTGAAAATTACTGTCTCACACACTGCTTTCAGGATCCATAAGTTAATTCAGGCTAGAAGAGGATCTCTGGAAGTCTCTGGTCCAAACCCTGCCCCAAGCAGCTCCAGCTAAAACAGGCTGCTCTGGCTTGGCCAGCCAAAATCCAAGTATATCCAAGGTTCTCATCAATTCTCCAGTAATTATCCTCCAAATAACCTCTGTTGGGTTACTTAATTTTAGCTACACAGACTAACAATGACAAAGCCAGAACTATAATACCAAAAATCTATTTTGCAAGGATGAAGTATCTTAGGTAGTATCTTCTATTTATATCATAGAAAGGTCCTTTAGAAAAATACAAATAAAAGAGCAGAATCTTGTGTAAGACCACTAAAGCAGCAGGGGAAATTACATAATAATGAAATGGCTTAACACACAAAATGTGTTAATGCAGGAAACAGAAGAAAACTTGCTAGCGTTTAAAGCTAGGACTGATGGCCAGAATCTTTGTCTATCACTTAACTTCATCTTCGAAATACCTGTTTCCTTATCATGTCAGCATCCTAAAAATTAAGCCATGTTAAAAAAAAATATTTTCCAATGTCTTTGAAGGATTACATTACTATGGAGTCTAAATAAAAAGTAGAAACCTATTTATAAAAGCCTATTTATAAAACCTATTTATAAAAGTTATGGTTTCACTAACACTGACTTAGCCATGACTGCCCCTTTCTCCTTTTTTCTTTTTTTTTTTTTGCATCTAAGAAAACAGTATATATAAAAGCTGGCAAGATTTTTATATATAATTTACAATGTAGTAGGTAGGCAAGCAGATAATGAATCAACTTTTTAAATTTAGTGTGTATGGCTTACTGTGAAAGAAGATATTTTTCATGAGAGACAGGAGTTCAGGATTTTCTGTTTTATTTTTGGTTATCAAATCTTTCTAGCAGATTATGATTCATTTACAGTCTTCAAGGAAGATCAGTGCACATGAATACTTTTAAGCACAGTGCCTGCATATTTTAACACTCATTTGCTGCTGCAAGATTAGATCTCTAATGAAGGTTCAGCATTTCTGCCCACTTAATACATACAAGGAGCTGTGGAGAGTCCTACAACTCAAGCTGGACTCCAGTTCTGCAGAAACCAAGCTGCAAAGCAGCACACAGTACATGGACTTCTCCAGATCAGACTGAAATTATGTTCCTAAATGGAGTCGTCGTCATGGGGATTTGGATGTTTGATGCACTGAGGTAAAATTTTAGAAAGACAGGTTAAATATTCTTATTTAACATATATGGTACATACACAGCCAAATCTGACGTCAGAAGGGATGCATACAGCTCTGCTGTGCCCTCCTCTCCCTGTGAAATATATAATCACATCTGATTTGTGGAATTTGTGGAGGACTGCAGAAGAAAGCAGATTTCTGAGCATAAAGGCTCCCTCTTACAAACTTTACTAATATAAATTCTATTTTGCAAGTGCAATACCCCTTTCATTACTATCTTTTACCTATTCTGTCAAACACATGCATAAGTTTTGGGCCTCCTGTACAAAAACATGATCAAATATTCAAAGAGGCAGCAACAAGTGTTTTGTTTTCCCTTTTGCAGAAAATCTATCACTCTTAGTGCTTGAGTTTCATCAAGACTACTTCAGTTTAGTGATGGTCCACAAGCTACTACTCTGCTTCCACTTGGTGCTGAATTACTAAGAATTGGAAGTAACACTTAGAAATTGTAACTAAGGAACTTCAGAGAAAGGGGAATTCCTAGGAAACATAGCCTCTTTAAAAACACTAACAATATGTTAATGTTTAAATTCATAAAAGATTAAGAAACGAGTCAATTATTAAAGTAGGAAGATTACAGGAGCTATAAAAACCCTGGGCATTTGAAAGTAAGAGATTCATAATCAAGGCAAACAAACCTTTGAACACAGCAGTTCAAACACCCCGTATTTCCAGGAGCAAACCTTTCAGTTATAAGTGTAAAGCCTGTATATACCCTATAAATTATAAAGGATCCCTGAAGGTTTCAAGCTATGATCCAGCATCTATCTAGAAATTTCAGGACCCAACTTTGCCTTACAACAGCAATCAGCAACCATGATGTATTTCATCATAACCTAGAGTTGCACAATGCGCTATTTTGTTCCAAGTACCTCAAAAATGTTACCCTCAGACACTCAGGTAAACTCAGTTAAGCTCGGTATGGGGAGCTAACAGAAGTGTTTTTCCAGGAAAACTGTTCAAATTAATGTTAAGTAGTTTTTTTCTTAATTATTTAATAGACACAACAATGAGATTTCAACCACTATTTTTATTCACCTAGTCATAAATAAGTTAACCAAACCACTTTCAAAGATTGTTCTACTACACAGGGAGAGACCACCTGAGAAAACTTAAACATTACAATATGTTTAAAAATATTAAACAAATTTTAAATGAATAGCTGACATTTAGCTTGTATTTCAGACATTGTGACATAGACACATGACAATACAAGCTGTTATTAGTTGCAGAGCTGTGCTGTCACCTGCTTTAATGGGTTTCATTTTCAGAGTGAACTGAATGTGGAGTTTGCTTCTCAGAGAACTCCAGAATAAAAATCACATTACCCTGCTGCAAATGCTCACCCCCACAAAGTGTTAATGAGCATATTATTTGATTCAGGTGACTGCACTACCTTTTTTGTTTAGCAGAATTCATTTCAAGATTCTCTAAAGATTTGCTCCTAAAAAGCTCCATGACCCAGTTTAAAGAAAATGTAAAAGGATTATATTTTTGGCTCTTAAAATCAAAGGTTTTTGGCATTCCCAAACTTTGCTGAATCGTTTTGGCTGTGGTGCTTTTCCTTATCTGCCCAAGCAATACTCAGCAGTATGGAATTTGCTTCCAGTGCACACTGAAAGTGCTAACACTTTGCAAAACCCATTATTTCTTTAGTGAAACATCTTTCATTGTATTTTACAAAACAATTTTGAAGCCTTTTCAATACATTCACACAGTGTCCATCAGCACAGCAGAAATGTACTCAAATGGATCCAAGAAAATCTCCAGAGAGGTGCGTGGGTCTATCAAAACCTGACCTAAAAAACACCGCATGTCAGAGCTCTGTTGATTAATACGTGAATATAAGACCTAGTGCTTCAAGCACAAAGGAATGAGCACCGAGGATCAACTGCAAAGACTGTTTGTCTGGAGACATTGACTTACTGAAGGTTTCAAAATCTGCAGAATCAATTAAAAGAATCGGGTTTTAATACTGAACATATTCTAACTACATTAACTGCATAAGGGAGACGACTGAGCCTCAGAGTTAACACTCAGTAAAGTTAATAAAAAAAAAGCTAAGGAATTTAATTACACCTTTCAAATCTGCCTGCACACATAAACCCCATACTTCAACATTCTAACTTAGTTTCATCCCTTCTACTAAAAATATCTTTTATTAGAGAGGAGTAAAGGCAAAGAGCTTATTCAGAACAAAAATTATAATTTCAGACAATGCATGGTGTGAAATGACATGTACCTTCCCATGTTAATGAGTATTTCAGTAGCAGCACGGCTTACGTAATAATCATGGGGTTTATGGCAGCTGGTTATTTTGACAAAAAAATCTGAAGGAGCCGTATGAAAATAGCACGGAAAGAAGGAACAAAAAAGCAATGGGTCTGACAAGTAGGTACCCTTTTACAAAGCGTGCCAAGTCTGTCTTTTCTTACTTTTCTTGAGTTTTATATCACAGGTCCAATTTTGAATCTTATGAATAGATAAAAAAGGAATTTGCAGCAAAAAGTCTTAAGGAATCCATCTGCAAACACGCTTTTGCAAGTCCCTCTCCCACTGAAATGGAAATTGTTAAATAGGGAGTGGGTATTTTCTTATTTTTTAAGAAAAGTCTAACTTTTTAATACATTGTAGCGAATGGGGGAAGAAGATAAAAGGTTTAATCAAGGGTTCAACTTGGGTACTTGAAACTCTAATTTCACTGTTGATTTCAAACTATAGGGACCAATCCTGTGTTCCAATATCAACGAAAAAGCTTTATTATTTCTCTTCAACAGGAAAAAAAGGCTAAAGCAAGAATATGTAATTTACAGTAAATCCCAGCAGACCAAGACACAATTTTACTGAATGTTTTCTTGTACATATGTATTCTGAAGTTCAGTCTTTACAAACAGCACAATGTAAGCTAACCAAGTCTGATAGTCTGTGATAGTTTACAGCTAGTTTTTTTATAAACCACAGTCGTGCATCTATCTTAAAATGGTCGTTGATTCCAAGCAAGATAACCACATGGTGGCAGAAGAATCAATGTCTTGCTCAGAAGCTGTTGCTCTCAGGAAAACATGCAGCCCAATAGGTTTGTACTGCACCGTAAATGATTTGCTGCTAATAACTATGATGAAAAATGCATTGGATCTATGTAACTCAACCCTCAGGGCTGATAAAAGTATGTATTTTCCCACAGCATACTATCTACTGCAAATTGAATTGTTACTTTATGGACTGAAAGTTCGTACAATTTAAAATAAGAACAGGTTATAGCTAACTGTTGATAAAGTTTCAGAAAAAAGAAAACAACCACTGACCCCCAAAGAAACTATCATTGTAATGCCACATTCAGCTTATAAAATTGGAAGAACTCCCATTTGAAAACATTGTTACAGCATTTACAAAGAATTTATATACCCATCTATAATTTCTAAAAGGGTTTTTATTATTTTCAAAGCAGATCACTGGTTGGATTAATAAACTGGGGCTCCTACTACCAGTCTATTTTACTTTCTTTCTTCTATTTCATTCTATAGCAAGACCGTCCCAGAACTGAACGTGTTTTGCCTTGTAAAACCCAGGAAGAGCTTGGGCTCCTCACAGTCACCAGGCAGAGCCGAGCAGGGAGACACGGCCAAACCCTGCACAGCCCCAGCCTCCCGAACTGGTCCCCCTGCATGGCTGCTCAAGCATAGGCCAGCATCACGCCAGCTAACCGACACCTGCACCTGCGCTACTCCCTCTCCTTGACTCGTGCACAGTCTTGACACAAAAGCTGAAAAACAATTAACCTGCTAACCCAAAAGGATGATTCCTGAATGAGCCTGAAAGCTTTACCAGCTTACCGAGCTCAAGTGAAGTCAGGCAGAAAACATACTGAAGCAAAGCTCCAGAAAATACATGCTGCAAAATTTCAAATATATATATATCTGGAATGAACTAAAGCAACCAAAGCCAAGGAGCATGCCAACTAAAGGGATCTTGCAACCTTTTTATGCAGCTCACTAAGTGCAGCTGTTACTATTTATACCTTCAAATATTTACACATACCGCTTTTACCTCTGAACAGTGATTTCTTTTCTGCTCCTCAGCATTTACTGACAAAACTGAAAATGCTCTCAGCTAGACTGCAGCAAAATAAAAGAATGATGACAGATGTAGATCCCACAATGAACGATGTTGATGATTTCTTGTCATATTTATAGATATTAGTGAAGCAAAATTATAATCTTTGAAAGTCTTCTCAATTTGCTTTAGTGTTTGTGTATAAAGGAAAAAAAACGGAGCATGAGGTTACCCTCTCACAGTGAACAAAATGTGCATTTACACTGGTGTTTTATTTCAGATTAAGTGTGCCTTTTAGAAGCATCTCCTTTTTGAATGATCTCCTGATCATCCCTATGTGCCATGCTTTATTTCACACCACCAAATGCTCTTTTTCAGCAAATGGACTCTTCTTCAGCAAAACTAAATCAGACAAGAGCTAGCCCAAAGTAAAACCTTCAAACACATATAGTATGGACGCTGGATCCTTAGCACCAAGCCCTTGCCTTACAAGTCGAACCCCAAGGCGCTGGATAGTGCTAATGCAGACCCCCAGCTTTTGGAATGCCTTTTGGGAACTGGAAATACAGGCAGAATTGTTGCTAAAATTATTTTAAAGCTTTCTTTTCTCTGTATATTTCAATGTGTCTATCATTGTACATGCCATTATCTGTAGTACATTAAAGTACAAGTGTATAAAAACCAGAAAAAAAGTTGTGCAAAATATTACTAAATGCTTTTAAAATCAGTACCAGATTTCTCTATTAGTATATCCATACGTCATTACTGATTTCAGCAAGATTAGAAAAAAAAGTAAGCATAAACCCACAAGAAAAATCATTGAATATAATTTGGGCAATACAGTTTTCCTTTCTTTCCCCAAAATCACAACTACTACACAATACTCAGGAGCAAGAAACTACAATGGGAATCTGTAGTAACTGCTTTTGAGAGGGTATTTGCATTGTCAGTGTCTGAGTGACAAAATGTTCACATTAGCAAACGGCACTTAGGCTAGGTTCCGAGACATGCAGTTAAACAGAGCGTTTTTCTTCCTGTGATTTTCTTTCAAGGGAAATAAAATTTGAAACAAGAAATACGCAACACCTAAAACATAAATTAGACTGAAATAAAAAGAAACCATTCATGTTAAACATCTTTTCAGCTCTGCTCAGCAGACAGCTATAGTAGAACATACTCATTACCAGCCTCCCACTGTACATGATTAATGTCTGTTTGATTAGTGTCACTTGCAAGAAGGACAAAAGTTTGAATTTACAGAAGTTTATTCTTAAAATTCGATTTGTGTTGCATTTGCAGCAAAAGTTTGAATTAGAACTACCCTCATGGAAAATGTCTTCCCTCAGTAAATTATACACACAAACGTAACACTTCAGCTTCTCTTTACCTTTATTAACTCACGCATTGCTATTTGCTTATCTGTCTGCATTGCATCCAGGACAGAAGTGGCACTGCACCCCAACTATGCATGTGTATTCATAATTTAGCCTGGAAAAGACCTTACAAAGTCAGCTGGCTGGGAGCCCATTCAAAGCAGGATGTATAGCACTCATCTGTGTAAGCTCTCTCTGTTTCTCACTTGCAACCTTATGACATACATCTGAATAATTCACAAGGTCTCAGATTTCTCTAGCTGCAGTACTAGAATAACAATAGTACATCACTTGTAACTTGTGAAATATTTTACTAATGCATATAAATCCCTTTGAAACCTTGAAATTAATAAAAAAGCATAAAGTATACGAACAGAGGAAAAATATTATTTTAATTTGAAAAAGGCACTTGTAGATATTTAGATCTACATTAGCTATTCTATCTACATTTAGATATTCAGGTGTACTCTCTAACTGAAAAAGGGAAAAAGAAAAATTATCTTAGATCCAAATTCCACGAAATCACATGGCTAGAAAACTGGCTGCTCAACAGCAGCAGTCCAAGCAACTCTAATCCTGGTCACAGAGAGCTATTTTCCATTTAAACTATGAGAAGAAATAAAATCAGTGAGGTTTTGGTTACAGAGTCATTTTAGACTGTCATAATTCCCAGCTGGAATAAATTATCATCTCCCCTGTCAACTCCAGAGCGTCATTTCTAGCTCTCATGCTGCTGTGTGACAGGTTCGGTCAGGGCACCGACAAGCTGAAAATCAGCATAACAAGAAGTTCCAAGGAGAGCACAGACATACATCAGATTATAGTGCATGGTTAAACACAGTCTCATTTTAATTTCCCAGAACAATTCAACATTAGACAATATGCTGTTTTTTTAAATAAAAATAGGGAACATGAGGATGTACGTTCTCGAGATTCTCCAAAAGACGCTGCCAATATGCCCTTATGAAAAGGCATATTGACATTACAAGGCAGTAACATCAATCTATTAATTAGAGATGCAATTACAGGTACATCAGGTTTACACAATGCAATGCTTTCACATTTGCATAGCCTCTTTCATACTGGCTATCACCAGCTAATCTTACATCTGTAACTCTGATGCCCCACTGCTCCCTTTTCCTCGAACAGAGCACTGGAAATGCAAGACTCTTTTTGAAGACCAAAAGGTTGTGATGCTTGAGCTAGTGGTTGAAGCGGCCCTTGCTGAAAAGCAGCATTTCCCAGGTTGCTTTTCCTACCCTACAGACAGAGCAGCAATGCTGCTTTTTGAGATCAGCTCTATATACTTCTGCTTTCATTCACCCTTCCTAAAGCAGGAAAAACCTGGCTTGTCACCCTCAGGAAAACAAAATGTATTTTCACCCATGCTTCTGACAAGGTTTGAGCTGAACTCAGAGCTGAATTTTACGAAGCCCTATCTGCCAGCACTCAGCTGAGAAGCCAAGAGAACCTGATGTTGCCCTCGAGGCATGCAGTGATAGCTGAAGCAATGCAACCTAAATCCTAAACAAAACCAGGACCCTTGCTATACATGACCACGTTATTTATATCCAGCGAGCTCCGGCTGAACTAGCATCAGAGTACACATTTTAAATTTACTTACACAAATAAAAGGAAAGCAGTCTCAAACTAGAAACTTCACATAATAGCCAGCCTTATGAAACAGCCCCTTCCTGGCACCAGTGCCCAGGCTGTTAAACTGCTGTTTAATAGCAGTATGGGAGAACTGCTTCAATCTGCTTTTGATGATGGTTCTGAAAGGTTTCAGCAGTCCTGAAGGCTGCAACTAATGCTTTCCTGCCACAGGTAATTTCTAAAACTCATTAACAAAATTAAAAGACAATCTAGCCTGAAAACTTATAATCAATTAATTTTGACAGAAAAAGAAATCACAGTCACACAGAACAATTTTGCTACAATTTATTTTCTTATGTCATTCTGACTCTTAGGGATAGATCCAAATCTTGGCACCAATTTAGAAAGAAATGATGCAAAGCAGCAGTTCCCAGAAATCCTTTATTATTTCAGAGGATTCAAACAACTCAAGACAAAAGGAAAGCTGCGTTTGCCATGCATTGTGAATGATCAATGGCTGCTTAAAGGGACAGAGAGAAGAAGAAATTCTACAATTGGATAAATAATTTCTACCTATAGACTACATTAGGAATTACCATTTAGGAGCTTAAGCCTCCTTATCAAAGCGTTAGAAACAGCTTCTGCACCCTTCTGTACTAGGGAACTAGCACAGCTTGCTTGTTTGGGCCAGCTCCTTCTGTTTTCCATCTTCCATCCCCTTTCAAAGTTCCCACCCCCCTGCTGCATCACATTCCACACGTTTATCCCAAGACACCAGCCAAAAACACAGGACAGAGTGCCAACACTCTGAAAGCTTTGATAAAACTGCTGTGCTCTGCTAGCTTCTACAACTGGGGCTTTTACCTCCCCAAACATCCATGCCTGGATTGCACCCCTTTTGAGCCACTGAGCAGTCCCAGCGATTTTTGTCCTAGCTTCACATCGCTTTTTTCACACCACTTCTGGTGTGCAGAACAGCATCCCAAACATGGCCCAGATTCTGAGGACCTAAATGCTATTTAATTCCCCAGGCTATTTGGCTCCTAGATCCAGGGCACCTCTGAAGGTACGAAGCCAGACAACAGCAAACACTAGGCAAAGGGATGTGAATGAAATGAGGCTGCTTGACTGGAATGTTCTCCCTTTCCCTTGTTCAAAAAATGCTGTATTTCCTATTTACTCCAGGAAACATTTACAATGCAGAACTGTACGGATCTGTTTACTGAGGTCCCCTAGTGCTGTTAGACTGCAAATTGTTTGGGGAAACCAATAATGGAAAAGTTTATTACAATATCCTGCAGACATCTCACAGAACATCTCAGCTAAACATTATCACTGTTTACATTTGCTATTGCATGCTGCTACTGAAGGACAGTAATCGTCTTTGTTTTACAATGAAGAGACATTTCATTTGTCAATTTCCACCCTTTCTGCCATATGCCATACCCTACTCCAAGGCATAAATACTAAATATGACAAGAACACTCCAGAGGCAGAGGCATGGCTGGAACCAAGCTACCCCACCTCCTTTGCTTGCAAGCACAGGGGCAGAATTATCAGGAGATAAAAATTATCACCTCGATGATGTAGTTGCTTTTTTAGCACACTCACACCCCACACCTGCCCCAAATGGCACACTTCTATGATTCTTTAAAGCCTTCTTTCTGAACACAAGGGATCACCTAGATAGGCAGATTAAGCTATGAATACTGTCACTCTCTGTCACAAACAGCTTTTTTTGATATGCTGTGTCTGAACTCATTTGTGGGGAAGTTAGGACTCACTCTACTGTCAGAGCAGGAACTGTGCCTTTGCTTTCTCAATACTCCCAAACTCAGGGTTTGGATCAAAGCAGACAAGACAGGTGGTGTCACAAAATCCTTTTGAAATAGGGTAGCAAGACGACGTTAAATTGCTTGCTATGCACTAAATGGGGGGGAGGGAGGAATAAATCACACACCAAAAGGAATACATTAATTTCTGAATTAAATCCTTAAATAAGCACTATCCAGATTTCTCAGTGTTTTCCCTTTCCTTAGTCTACACTCACCTGTTTGAACTTGGCAGTTCAAATTGTTCTTGTCTGCTAGATGTTTTTGTGACTGCAATTAAACTGAAGTTACGACTGCTCTAACGCACTTTCAATTTAAATCACTGTGATGATGCATCTCCCATTGTATCAGAATTACTGTTAACACCAGCAGGGTTCTCAGAACAGGTTAGTGAAAATACTGTCACAGGACCTTCAACAGAGTATACATTTGTTTCCTTATATCTGTTCTAAGTGACTATTATTTTCACAGGTACTTTTTGAGGGGTGAGAGCATCTCCTGAACCAAAACACTAACCTGTTGTGCACTATGACACTTACCTCTTTGGCCCAAAGAAGCCTATGATGGACCAAGGGTGGCAAAACCACAGAGCAAGTAACCAGAATGGGTGGTCCCAAATCTTCCTGTGCCTGAGTGCTCTGCCAGCAATTTTTTGCTTGTTTATGTCCAGACTGACTGAGAACAGAGATAATGGAAAATACACAATTTTTCCAAAATGAATTTGCCTACATTCCAGCAGCAGTTACAGCAACTACAGCTGTTCCTTGTCTTGTCTATGAGGTACTCTATTATTTGCAATGCTCATATAATACCTTGAAATAGCTTCCAATCAGTATTAATACACTAAATGATAAGTTCACTAAGTTCATAAGTTCACTAAGTTACACTAAGTTCATAAACCCACTTTGTGATAGAGAATAGAGAGCAACCACATTCAGCAAATGCACATACAGCCCAGCCTACATGACACACTTTATTCCTCCACAGCCTGCTGGTCTAATGGAATAGTTCTGCAAAGCAACACACAAGCTAAACACCTGCACATGCTCCCTCTCATTTTTATCAGTAAAAGACAGGATTTGAAATTCATTTCAAAAATTATATACTGACTCTGTGAGCTATTACTGGATCTTTGAAGCCTTGTGTCTCAGAGACCAATTAACATGTACAGAGCTCTGTACTACCATACATCTTGGTTCTTGAGAGTTCACTGAAAGCTCATTCAGAAATCTTTCAAAGATATGAGGAGGGTTGGGACTATTATGATCCCAACCAATTCATCCCAAGATGAATTATCTATTCCAAGAAGCAAATATCCATTACAAGTACCGTCTTTTCCTCCTCTTCCCATAGCTCATGCTCACAGATTTAGAGAAGCAAAATGGTTGGCTCAATGGTTATCAACCTGACTGGAAAAGGAGGACATAGCAGAGGATTTTCTTAACAATGTATATTTGTCACTATCACTACCTTCCAATCAAATTACTGGTAAGAAAAATTTGCACTTGTGTACCTTCACACTTGTGCACATTTACGCCCTAGGAAAGTAGTAAGTATTTCAGGTAGTGGCTAACCTTTTGGCTAGTGGATAACCTAAGGCTAACCTCAGCTGGAAACATGGCCAGACAGTAAGAGAATCAGACTCTCAGGTACTAGTCTTTAAAGGAGACTTCAGATTACTAACGGATAACAGGGTTTGCCATGTGACAGTTTCTTGGTACTTGATTTTCTACAAAAAATAATCTGTTAGTCTCCAAGATCTTCTATATAAATATACATATACACTTACTAGCTTTGCCTGTAATGACTACTGTTCGTCTCTTTTAAAGCTATGCTGTCACTGGCTGGTTCATCTGCTACAAACTAAACTCTCAGTAGCAAGCAAGCACAGTGGCCACAAATTAGGCTACTATTGCAAAAATACCTTTGCATTTCTCTTCTCCTTAAAACCAAGTCAAAGAGGATCTATGACAGGGGAAGTTCTTGCCACTGATGGAAGAGGAGGCGGTTACTGACACTAAACCTGTGTGGGACACCTTTCCAATGCATAGAGCACTGTTACGAGGCAACAATCCCTTCATCGCTCTTCAAAACTGCCCAAATACTGAAACATGTGATCAAAGCAAGATCATTTCCAAACAAATTAATGTAAAATTTTATGGTGGGTTGACCCTGGCTGGACACCAGGTGCCCACCAAAGCCGAACAAAGGAGAGAAAATGTAACAAAAGGCTCATGAGTCAAGACAAGGACAGGGAGGGATCACTCACCAGTTACCGTCATGGGCAGGCTCGACATGGGGAAATTAACTTATGGGCAATGAGAAATCAAACCAAATCTTAAAAATATCTTCCCCCCACTCCTTTTTCTGGGTGTACCTCTACCTTCTCCCACCCTGAGCACTGCAGAGATATGGGGAATGGGGTTGTGGCCACTTCATAGAATCACAGAATTTTATGTTCGTCACGCACTGTCTTTGCCTCTCCCTCCCCAGGGGAGGACTCCTCACACTCTTCCCCTGCTCCAGCGTAGGGTCCCTCTCACGGGACACAGTCTTCCATGAACTTCTCCAATGTGGGTCCTTCCACCAGGCACAGTTCAAAAACTGCTCCAGTGTGGCTCCCTTCCATGGATGCAGTCCTTCAGGAAGACTGCTCCAGCATGGGTCCCCTATGGGGTCACAGCCCCTGCTAGAAAACCTGTTTCAGCACAGGCTCCTCTCTGCACAGTCCACAGGTCCTGCCAGGAGGCTGCTCCACCATGGACCTTCATGTGCTGCAGGGGCACAGCCTGCCTCACCATGGGCTGCACCAAGGCTGCAGGGGAATCTCTGCTCCAGTGCCTGGAGCACCTCCTCCCTCCTTCTGCACTGACCTTGGTTTCAGCAGGGCTGTTTCTCTCATATATTCTCACTCTGTGTAAGCTCCCCTCTGTGTACACGCAGTACAGAGTTTCCTCTACTCTGTAGCTTAGAAACTCCAGCTACAGTTGCTGTTGTGCAGTCGTTCTCTTATCCCCTTTTTAACTGTTATCCCAGAGGAGCTCCTGCCATTACTAATGGGCTCAGCCTTGGCCAACAGCAGGTCCCTCTTGTATCCAGCTGGCATTAGCTCTATCTGACACAGGGGAGGGCTTCTGGCAGCTTCTCAAAGAATTCACCCCTGTAGTTCCCCTCAAATACCAAAACCTTTCAACGCAAACCCAAAATGAAGTTTTATTTATGCATCGCATCTCTTGCCAGATCCTGCATCACTACCGAGAAAATCCTTGCTGCTGCAGACACAGTCGCTAAAACTTTGCACAAATGCTTCTAAAGAATGCAGCTGTGAAAATGGCTGCACTGAAACATGTTTATGTGGTGGTTCTACCAGTTTGCAGTTTTGTACAGAAATTAAGCTTTGTCTTAAAAATAAATAAAACCCTTAAATTATATTACACATACAAAAAGACAAGTCCTTCATGTGTGGGCTGCTCTCTTTGAGCAACCTCCCACATAAACCATTGCACATTTCTCCTAAAACCAGACACTTATCTCAAGAAAAATAGATGTTCATTTCTTCTAAATTAGTTTGTATGACTGTGATCAAACCCGTTTTTTAAAATGGAATTAGCTGCTTAACTGCCAGAGGTACCCTTTTTGTTATTATAAGCACACAACAGTCTGTTTTCAAGCTTGCCAATTCATAGTTTACCAATATGTTGGGCTTAATCTGTAGCATCTACAGCATTATAGTGTCATTTATAAATTCTACTAAAAGCACCAAAACCTAGTTCACATAAACTTGACTTACTCAACTCATTTATATTGCTAAGGCTGCCAGAGGTACAGGCAAAAAAAGAGAAGTGTAATACTCTATAGCAGGCCATCAGTTTTAAAATATTGTCAAACCGTCCTCAGTGTAACTTTCATTATCGATTTGTAACTATCCACTCGCTCAGCTTTAATCTTTCATGGAGGGCTGTTTTTCACGCACAACACAAGGCACCAACACAAAAAACCATAATGGGAACTTCCCTTAAGGAGTCACCTTTTTAAAATTTCCTCACATCCCACTCTCTGAAAGCTCATCCCTGTAACAGATGACTCTAAGCTTCTTCTTACTACTCAGTGGTACACAACCTTGCCAACGAAAAAAGGGACATCCACAGATCACTACGAATGCAGAGGAGGGGGGGGGGAGATCCTCTGCTCTCTGCGGCTTCCTTGGGTGGGAAAGGAAATTGCCGAGTCCTTTGCTTCTGATTTCTCTGGCAGATAGAAGCCAGCAGAGACAGGAAACTGAAAAACCGGGCTTGTCTTCCACCCTGCGTGCAGTGCCCCATGCCAAAGGATGCTGTTGGGTTAAGCTGCTGAGGCTGCTGCTCCCCAGATCCCCTCAAGTACAGTATGGTGCCCACAGGGATCAGCCTGCTCAAGCAGATCAGACAAACCAATGCTCTGCTCTGCCCTGGGTTGTCCTTTACAGCACAAGCATCCATCCTTTCCTTATCCTTCTTTCAGCCTAGGAAGACCAGTTAACTCTGTCAAGTACATTCGAGAATATCAGCAATGCCTGCATTTTGGTCAAAGATGCCATACACAGCGATATGAGATTGCTTATTATCTCCAACAAGACCTGTAAGCTGGTACATCACCATCTCCTCTTGAAGCTTTACCATCTCTACTACTACTACTACTACTCTTTAGACGCTGAGCTTTTGGGGCCATAATGCTGCAAAAGAGATGCTGGGTCCTCTATGTGAGACATACACATTGATACTTTATTAAAACCTTTTCAGTAAATATTCTTTTAGGTAAATATTGGATACTCCATTTCACATAAAAGGTAAAAAATATTTTCACTCACTTTTAAAGGTATTAAAAAAAAGGTATTCTAAAGGTATTACAAAACACCTTTTATAAAACAGAAGACACCTACTTTTGGCAAAAGCAGAAAAATTAAAATTTCACCATTATATAAAAAGCTCTGGTAAACTACTCAGTCCTTCTGGAAAACAAAAAGTTTTGCCTCTTCTGGGGGAAAAATGTAAGAGACCTTCCAGGGTTAAACATTTACTCAACCAATCTATTCAGCGTACAAGCGTGATAAGATTGGATATAGATCTAGGGCTAACATTTGGATGCATCATGGGCAATAGGGTGGTGTGGGTGGGTGTGTATATATAAATACACACACGCATGCGCTCACACGCACAGCACCAGCAAGCCAAAAATTGCCTCTTATTTTTTCCCCCCTCTATCTTTGTGTTTCCTCCCCCAGCTTAAGTCTGCTAGAACAATATGAAGGACCTATTAGCACAGTTCTGCAAATGCAAAAGACCTAACAAAACTACATGAGCTTAAACCAAGTAACTGCATGCTCATCGCATAATGGTAATATTTAGCATACGCACTGCAAAAACTCATGTAATGACCATGAAGATGCCCACAGAATAATACAATATTCTTGACACTGATTTTCAGGATAGAAAGTTTCTCCACTGACTCTAAGGACCACATGCCTAGCACATTAATTCCTCTGCATTTTATAATTATGCTGTCAATAAATGCCATTTAAAGAGCCAAGATCATAAGAAAAAATATACAAAAGAAGATCCCCCACAGAGAAACAATTGTACTGCTTGGCAGGTTTTTAATTCCACCCGTTTCTTCTTTTTCATCAGAATGTTCGCAAGTAAAAGTTCATATCAATAAAAAAAAAGAATCAGACTGTTGTTTGTACAAGTATGAAAAGAATTTGAAATGCAGACTGGATTGGATAAGGGTAGCTCTAGATAATCTGGAAGCATTCAGCTAGTATGTCCCAAACAGCACCTAAGACTGATTTTAAAGGAGGGTATTTAAACAACTGTGGTCTGATCAGCTGAACAATCCCAGCTAGTTCTTCAGGCAATTAAATAGGTCTCTCTTTATAGAAGAGGGGATGTAAATTAAACAAACAATCAGAAGTTAATAACAGTGCTACCAGTTTAAAACTTGGTTTTTTTAGGACAGCAGGCAACTTTTGGAGATGGGTTTTGTATATTTGGGCTTAATTATAATTATTTATGTTCTGACCAGCTAGTCTATTTGACTAAATCTAGGAAAAAACAACTTAAGATCTCACATTGAGAGAAGATGCATAATTAAACAGATAAACTATTTCTCACCTTTGCAATCACTGCTAGTAGCAGTAGCAAATAATTGGAACAGCACAGGGTTTCCCCATAGGTTTAGGTAAGTTTTCCCCTTCTCTCCATTCCAGTCAGAAACATATAGAGAGTGATCCTGTCTCTGTGGTAGGGCAGATACTTAGTCTGCTATCTCCCTCTCCTCTAAGTCAGCTTTTTATTAGCACCAGGACTTCAGATACTACACAAGTATATGTATGATACCATTCTTCTAACATGCTTAGGTAGACATGAAAATTGAGCTTAACTTGCAGCCTTTTTCCATCATGGTGTTTTTGCCTTAGATTTGGCCAGACTGCCATGGTCTAATTTTATTAAGCTTGAATAGTCTTTTGCAAAACCTGCTTTATGACAATGTGATAAATTGTTTTTTCTATTTGTAAATTAATAAGTAGATCACAGCTAGAGGCGGTTAAAGGTGCCACTGTGGATAAAATAGTGTTTGCTAAACCGAGTAAATAAGCTGGACAAAGCTTTTCCACCCCCCAGAAAACTGACTTGACCTACTTAAATTCATCATAAAGACATATCCTAGAAAGGACAAAGAATTACAAATATTTCTCTCAACAGCTGAACATATTTTCACCTGGTCTTTTTGCTTATTGTGTTGCCAATCTTAAAACCTGCACAAACTATAATCTAAACTACAAGAAGACTGAGCACTGGTGTAATCTGTGCCCTGGCTTCATATGCACCCTATCAGCACTAATGGTCCCACCACTGATACCTGTGTGCTCCTTGATGCTACACAGACAAAACCAGCTGCAAACATTATCCAGAACACAGTAAAGTGACACAGCTGATGAACTGTGTCAGCTTATTATAACCAGGTGCTCAATTTCTTTCAGAGTTTAGCAGACTTACTAAGGGCTCTCTTGAAACACAAGCTTTAAGTAAAGGTTGATAGAAAACTATCAAAATAAACAATTTTGCCTTGTTCTAACTGTTTGATTTTTAAGCTGATGATAATAAAATGTTCAATGTTTCAGATGAGTGAAAAGATAAGGAGCTTTGCCACATGGCCACACTAAAAATAGCAACTATCCCGAGGAATACAGAAAAACTTCACCAGTGTTTCTACAAAAGTTAAGCTCCAAACACAGCTGCGGACCTACTGTTTAACCCCAACCCTAGGGACATAAGGTTCTGTTCTGCATCTCACATTCCTTAATTAAGCGGTGAAGCAATTCTCTGATCTAACAGATTTCCAAGCATTACTTAAGGATGTTAATGCAGAAAGATTCTTCCTGCTGAAGAAGTGATAGTATTTTTCTGCTTTATAACCTCTTTAGTTCAAATATTATCTTTTTGGTTTTCTGGTTTTCTCTTTTCATATCCATATGGGATGAAATTCATGCTTTTAGAAACGCTCCCCAATTTATGGAATATGCCTAAGTAACAACTGGCATAAATTTAGTGTTACACCAAGTGTGATGCGATTGCAAAACACTCAAACATTTCTCCATCTCCATACTGATAAAGGAGTAAAAGTCACTGGTAAATCTGCTTCAGTATTAGATGACATGGACACAGGACTTCCAGTGAACTTATCTGTCAACTTTCCAGAAAGAAAGGAGATTTATTCTGTATTTTAGATATTATAATAAAAATAATACAAGTACTGCATCTATTATAGCCACATAGATAGAGCACTTAGCCACAGAAATGACACATAAGTTTGCCAAATTTCTAGATAGACTCCCAGAAGGGAACTAAGACTTCAAGCATCAGTGTCCACTATATCAGATTTACTGGGCCATATTTTTTATGAGACATATATTATGTGACACTATAAAACCATTGTTCTCTTAGTTAAAGTAGTTGCCAGTTAAAATCATCTTGCAAAGATACATACATTAGATTCATACTATTTAATATAATAAAGGTGTTAAAGAGAGCAGTATCTTGGCTTTTCTGATTATTTCTTATATGGTAAATGAGAAGTTTCCTGCTATTTTTTATAAAAAGTCTTCTATGATTTTTATATTTAAAAGGCTTCTTCTGCCACTTATTTTAAAAACTGTAGACTGATGAAGAATTAGCTGGAAGGAAAACTTCATGAGTCCCACTGAAGCAGTTTATTCTGGAACACCATTTATAGAAATGCCATTTTGTCATTTGTACTCTGAGCAGAAACTGTATGTGATATTTCCACCCTTATACAACTGAACTCATTACACTGTTTCCATAACAACAAATAGCAGTACATGAAATTAGATCCCAGTAAGATTCTGAGAAAATTAAGTTACAGCCTGCTAATGTGTCTCTTAGAGACTCATACAGTGAATGAGAAACCAAATCTGCAACGCTGGCAATATGGGTACCTAATAGCGGTACAAGAGGTTAATATCTCATGAAGGGAATCAAGGAAAAACTATCTTAGCCTATTCTCATTAGGTAATAAAAGAACCCCTCTGTTTGACACAGGAGCTGTAGAGATTGACATATTTAACTTGGGTGTTTTATCCAGAGTTGCCCAAAGAGCAGATGCTTCAGAAGAAAAAGTAACTACTCCATGGGGCAGATTGTCAGACAATAGCATATCAGTTGGAAAATTTCTTTCTAACTTGTAAAGACTCCTACAGTCCTCCCTTTCCATACCAGATAATATTCACAATTGAAGTCTTTAAACTTTTGTAACTGTCTATGGCTGAAGAGTATATATAATTAACTTTTTTGGACACTGCTTTGATTTTGCAAAGCGAAGGAAATGAAGTGAGCCCATGACTGACCCCCTTTCAAAGGAACTTGCTCTTAACACAGCATCTATTGAACTCCAGTGCTAAGCTCTGTTGCTGCTCTAATTTAAATAAACCTTGCAGTGACCTGTAACACCATCACCACACACACAGTACGGTCAGGTGTAAAGTCTGTTCCAAACGAGAAGTCTGGGAAAGAGCTTGCTTCCTCACTGGCACCTGTTTTTGTTCAATGATAACAGAGAAAACGCACCTCTAACAATTTTAATGGAATTTAATAAAATGTTGCTACAAACTCATGACAGTAGTGACCCTGGATCATCCTACTTCTCTCTCTCTCTCTCTTTCCTCCTTTATCCTTCAAATTCCAATGGCAAGCAGCTGTACAGCATTCCTCTGCCTCAGAGGAATGTAGAAAAGAATGATGGTAGTGACTAAATCTCAATAAAAACCATCATTCTTCAGAACTGCTGATTTACCTCTAGTACAAAGCACATATAACTTTTACAGCAAGCAGCATCCTTCACAACATACCTACCTACAGGCCACTAATATGTGAAGATGGCAAAAAAAAGGAAAAATTGAAAACTTGACTCTGACTTAGATCAACAAGATTGCTTGTTTCAGACACCTAGACACAAAATTTTCAGCATTTGAAGGATGTAAACTGGTTACCTAGAGAAAAAACTGTCTGAAGCTTAAGTTAGATAGTAAGATTTTTGTGGGCAAACTCTTCCCAAAAGCTTTTTATCTGTCATTCATAATGCTCATTTACATAGCCATAATAAGTAGTCAGAACGCAGTGTAGAAATAAATAGATATCCTAGGGAGAGACCAGCACTTAGGATACTTGTCTGTGGCGGACACATAACTAGTCAAACTCAAGGACTGAAATCCAGGCATTTTGCCATAATTCACATGGCCTGAGGACCTAATAAAAGCATAAATAAATAAATATATAAATAAAAATAACTGAAATAAAGGACATTGTCAAGGCCAGAAAGTCTAAAATTAGCCACAGTAGCCATGTTTTGGTTGGCATTGCACAAGCCCTTTTCAGTGTCAGGCACAGTCTCTTGCGCTCGTCAGGTTACATATCAAAGCACATGAATCTTCCTCATTAGTATACACAGACAAACCATTACTGTCTTTCAACACCTGCTTTCTTCTCCAGTTCGAATGAACAAGAAGGCGGAAAGGGCAGACTGCTTATGCTTCTGTCACAATGTTATTCCCACTTCAAATCAGATGACACAGAGCTGCACAAAAGGGACGCTTTAATGCAAGAGATGCCAGACATCTTTCTTTGTGGGAGACTGAATTGTCATAGCAGGAAAGCCTTCATCTACACCCTACTGAAAAAAAGTTCTTCAAAGCATAACAATACATCAGTTTAGGAGCACAAACTATATTTCAAATATGTACTTTATATCTTAAACATCTGCTACTTTACAGTTTCCTTGCAAGAACTAAATTCTATTGCAAAGTTTTCATCATCTTACTGTGTGTTCCTCCTGACCTTCAAAAGGACTTGTTCATCAAGAATTTGCTTTAATTCACAATAATCCTACTGTCCCAATAATGTTCACAAAAATAGAAGTCTGGTCTACAAAAAATACTTGGGGCACATAAATGGAAATGATCATTCCCTGCCCATGGCATGGGGGTTGGAACTGGATGATCTTAAGGTCCTTTCCAACCCTAACTATTCTGTGATTCTATGATTCACTGAACGATCTGATAACCTGTAAGAACAAATAAGTAGAAACAATGTTTGCTCTTAGACTGCTGTGATGACCACAAAGGTGTATTTTTCCCTAGTCCTTATAGGAATAGCAATCACAATAAAGTAGAAGTGTACAACATGTATCCACACTAACATGCCTTTTAGCAGTTTGACCAGACTGAAAAGTATTGGATAGAACTTGGAATTGTATTTTCTTTTATGCTGAAAGCCACTTTCAGGGATAACTCACTCCATGATGAGCCCAGGACATCTAGTCTGTGCACATGAAGGACAGATGACTTCCTGCATTCAAATTTGAATCACTTTTGATATTATTAGGAAATATTTTCACCCACTCCTATCTGGATGCAAGTGCACATTATAAGCATTTGTCAAAAAATTAACCTTTCAAGTGCTAAATACAGAGCAGAGTTAGCTTCTAACTTCAATAATGCAAATGTCAGCCTTTTGAAAACAAAGATAGTAAAGTATCCTCTAGCTGACAAAACAGACATGGAGAAATATTGATTTGCAGGCCCTCAGAAAACTAAGAGTGCCTGTGGTCAAAACAGGTTTCTGCACAAGAAGAGCAGGTCATTACCACTGGTACACTCCTGTCAATTTGGCATGTGGGCCAGCCAAGCTGGGTAGAACAGGAGAACTCCTATCCCATTTACAAGGGCAGATCAGCATGGTTTCACCATAGACAACTAAGAGGTTGTAGACCCAAATTGCTATGAAGTGAAATATGAACTTATATTATCAATTTATCAATACTCCAAAATAAAAGAGGATTAAGAAATTCATATTTGCTTTAGGTCAAGAGCATGCAGCAGACACAGCAGGCAACACCGCAATAGCAAAAACCTGATAATCAGTTCCTAATCCATTACATCTCAAGAACATTCTACATCTCCTTTACACCATCACGGTGGTTAATGGAGAAGAAAACAGACTCAAAACTGTCTGCAAAGACAACATACAGACAAAAAGCACTTACGTGATTCTACTGTTGATGTACTCTTATTAATTTTACAAAAAACCTCCAAACTTATTCCTTCATTCTAGCAAATAAGGCAGGAGCAAAAGTAGCTGTTACTCAACAGAGAAGAACCATAGATTGCATGTGACTGCCTCACTGATTCTTCAACAACTTAAACTTCCACTGCATAAAACAGTGTCCGATCCCTGTAGAACAGATTATCCTTCTCCAAACAACTAGATATGAGCCCCAAAGTTTTCTTCAGACTGAAAATCAACCACTGTCATAAAAAAAAACCTCAACAAAACCCCTACATATGCCCTCTCCCCTACCCTCACTTCTCTTAGTGCTTTAACTTTCAAGTCCAGCAGTGACAACTTCATGATGATTCCAAATACATTCCTGTGTGATGTACTGTAGGTTACCCTGCTCTTGCAGGGGGGTCGGACTAGATGATCTTTTTAGGTCCCTTCCAACCCTTGGGATTCTGTGATTCTGTGATTCGAATCTATGGATCACTATAACAGATATAAACAGCAGGCATATTCTTGGATAAAATGCTGGCAACTTGAGTACAGTCAAGATCTGAAAATATCAGCACTGTTGCCATTCCTTCTGCAGGATTTCCAAAAATAGGCCGCTTGCTTATTGAACAAAAAGTTGCAATCAGCTTAATAAGTTTTCAAGATCTTAAAACAATTACAGATAACTAAATTGAAAGTTTTCCTTTTGTACAGAGTTTCCAAACATATAAAGGATCAGTGTAACTACAACTAAGGTCATGTTAGGACTTTGGAACCTCTGAGAAAACAAAAAACAAAACAAAGTAAGAATAAAAGAATGAAAATGCCAAAGCAGACAGAATTCTTCTCTAAGGTTTTTTTCCCCACCCTATACAAAATTGCCATTGGTACTCTAATACTGTGCAATCAAAACCAAATCTCTAAAGGTTAATAACTTGACTTTCTGATCCTAATAACCTTCATCTCCAAAAAGATTCCACAATTTCCACTTGCCTGAAGTATCCATTGTTACACTGAAGAGAAGTAAACTTTATAATAACCTGTATTATGCTATGAGTGGCACTGACTTTCTCTACCTCTCTTCTTTGGTAAGACCCAGAAATTGTTGATGGAAAAGATGAATGTTTTATTTTTTTAAATTTTATTAAATATAGAAAGTATGAATACTTAACCTGCCTATTCATAAGTGCAGTAAAGACACCCAGTACTGCAACCACCTTTATACATCTTCGGATTTAATCATGTGCCATTGATATTAATGTCACTTGCTAAGAATCATCTTTCTAGTAGTTTCCTGTGCTGCTACACTAAAGATGATTAAGTTCAGCAAGGAAGCTGTAGAATAGGTAATATTAATTCTTCATGCATCTCGAAAGCTAAACATCAGCAAGCTAGAAAATATTAAATGCCAATAGAAAAGTTACTGCTAGATATTAAATTGTATGGCAAGAAATGAAAGCCCTATGCAGGAGAACATTAACAGGCAGTGAATTACTTATAAGACTTTTAACAGCAATCCAAACACCAACAATTAAAATTAATTCAAATCCAATGAAAATGTTGATGAAGTAAGTTGCGACTCCATAAATTTTACCAGCAGAAACAGCAAGAATAAGGGTAGCATAACCTCACTGGCTGAAAAAGCACCATTTAATTTTAATGTACTTTTAATCTGTTTTCTCCAATTTGTAGCACGTAAAGAGTATAAGACCTTCATTTAAACAAACAGCTTTTTTGGTCTACTACAGGGTTGTTTGATTCTCAAAGGAGATTTATTACTCTGTATCTGAGAAAACAGAAAGAAGTAAATTCATATCCTTCAGTGATTATGAATGCACAAACTGATGCTAGTTTGGTGAGGTTAAAACAAAAGCAAAAAAATATGCTTTTGGAGAATTTAACCTAAAATATATGTATGCAAGTTGGTACACATAGATACTGCTTCCTATCGTTTTAATGAATCTGGAATTAAAACCTCATAATGTTAAAAATAAGGTATTTTTAAAGTTTGCTCCAGAGCAGCCATATAAAAAAGTGAGACTGATTTTGAGAACTGAAACAATAAGGAACCTCATTCAACTTCCAGAAAAGTTTTGAGTCTCAAAATCAATTCTCATTCCTGCCAGTAGTCATTTAAAAATGATAAATAATCAGGGCATAATAAATAAATAAACAGGGCACAGAAGTTTTCTCCAAAAGTTGCCTGTAGTAAAACAGACTTGAAAAGTTCTATTAGCTGTGAGTATAAATGCTGACTGTGTAATTTAATGCAAGTAGGTTTGTTTACTGAGATAAATAATTCACTTTTTCCTGGACTGTCTCCCCAAAATGTGTTTGCAACCGAACAACAGAAATTACCAGCTCTTCAGAACCATCATAGCTTTAATGATACCTTCAAGAGAGGATATCCTGTGCCTAGAGGACCTCTGATCAGCAGGAACACAGCAATTCCTACAGGCATGGAAGAACAAAGCTCCCTGATCCTTTCTGTATCCACTTTTTGTGTTCCGGGTGCATTACAAACTAGCAAAGGCAGTAAGAGGGTGTCCTGGTTTTGAGCAGCAGCAGTCATTTTTCTCCTTCTTAGGAGCTAGTGCAGTGCTGTGTTTTGATCTTTTGGCCTTGGAGCAGTGCTGATAACGCCGATGTTTTCAGTTGCTGCTCGAATGTTTGGTGTGGCCAAGGACTTTCTGAGCCCCATGCTCTGCCAGGGAGGAGGGGAGGCTGGGAGGGAGCAGAGACAGGACACCTGACCCAAACTAGCCAAAGAGGTATTCCATACCACAGCACGTCATGCCCAGGATGTAACTTGGAGTGAGCCGGAAGGGGTAGAGGGACTGCAGGGTTGGAGGAGGTATCGGTTGGTGCTCGGCTGGGGGGAGTGGGGCGAGTTATCGGTCGGCTGGTGCTGAGGTGTTGTATTCTTTCCTCTTGTTATTTCCTTTATCATTATTATTATTGGTGGTAGCAGTAGTGATCTGTGTTATACCTTAGTTACTAAACTGTTCTTATCTCAACCCGTGGGAGTTGCATTCTTTTCGATTCTTCTCTCCGTCCCTCCAGGAGCAGGGGGAGGGCAAGAAGGGGGGGAGTGAGTGGACGAGGTTTGTGGTTGGGTTTAAACCACGACAGAGGGAGAGCCTCATACACATTTTATACTACACCTCCTCCAAGCTCACAGGCTTGGCCACTTAAAAATGGCTGAGGTTATTAAGTGCTCCTGAAAGCACTTGGCACTTCAGCACATCTGAAAATCACCTTCTGAAAACCACATTGCCTGCCAGGAGCCTGATCTGATGCCTTTTGGATGCAATGGGAGCCTTCTTTGTATTTTGTTTGACTTTGGATAATGTTTTACAGGAAGTACGATGAATTGCAGGTGAAACTGCTCCCACAACAGATGCGCTCATCCAGCCTTCAAAGCAGTCTAGGCAAATTACTACAAGTTATGGACATAGTATAATTAACTTGCAAATAATTTCCAACCCATTTTATACACTAAAATCCCCAGATTTATATGCAATTTATGAATGTGACAATGTTTTTCCCTGTGACCAATTATTTTGCTAAATATGATTACAAGTGGTTGCTTTTTGGTGTTATTGGAGTGCTCTCAAATTTTTCTTAGGAAATGTTTCCAGAAATATGTTCCTGAATGGCCACCACATATGCCCCTGCTATGCTCTTCAATCATTATTTTACATGATAACTAGTAATAACTTCCGGATGCACAGAAGTCCGTCAAAGTCTTTGCTGTCCTTGTTTAGGACTATTCTGCATGTGCAACAGCCAGTTAGAGTAATGAAAATACCAACAGGAAGAAAATACGAACTTACTTAGTGTTTAACAATATGTTTAATCCTTCCAGCATTGATACCTCATCCATTTCTTAATATCATTTAATATTTGCTTCTATGAAGTGGAGTTGGTCTTGGAGCACCAGCCAGCCACCTCAGGCGGGAGAAAACCTTGTGTGCTAATGTGTGCCAACAGCTCTGGCTATCAAATACCAGCAGGCAATTTTGCTACTTTCCCTTCCTAAAAATACATGGCAGAGGACTAAGGAAAAGGCAGGGTAAGATCTTTCCCAATCACTTCATCTTTCATAGAAAGATTAGTAAAAACATTCGTCATGCTTAAAACACATAAGGACTTTTCCTAAGGAAAACCCAAACCTCACACTCTCCATGAAACAAACTTTCACTTAGCAGCAAAAATAATTCAAGATCAAATAGAAATTCAAAGGTGGAAATGAAAGTCCTGTGGATCTGCAAAAGCAGATATGGTCCTTAATTCATCTTTCATAAATCCTAGATACCTGTACTATGATTTAGCAAAGCAGGACCATACAAGTAAGTTAATTCAAATTGCATTTAACTGAAATGAAGGAAGCAATTCACACATCATAGCTATTGTTTCAGGCTCTCTTGTAAACTCAGGAAATAATTTCAACACTTCTGAAGCTCTTTTCATGTTCAGAATGTTTTCTTTGCAACTATTTGAAAGGCCTCAAAATCCTATGATACTAATGTCAGTATGAATTGTGCTCTACCTACTCATTCAAGTATTCTGCATATTTGACCTCTGAAGACTTGATTATTATGATGACTATATTTCTGCAAACTTCTTGCGTAATACTATTTTTCACTCAAGAACCTAAAATTCCAGACAATTCTAAGCAAATATGCCTCCTATACTATTTCCATGTAAACCAAAAAACAAAACCACACCAATCCCAATTACACTAATTTTACATCACATCATTAGTTCAGTTTCTGGAATTTTGCCCTAACCTCTATTATTACTAACCACAGAACTGAATTTCACTTCCCCTTTCTAGTTTTACCATGAGGCTTTCTAGTCATCTTGTAACTTGCGCTCCCCACTTTTTGGTCTTTCCCAACACATTATTCACCACCATAGCACACTTGGAAGGAACAGACAGAAGAAAGTGATTTCCAGCAGTACAATCAAGTATAATCCAAAAAATAAGAAGAAACATTTTAGAATTTTTTGGCATGAAATTATATATCATTACTATGCCAATTTAAATCACGCATAGGAAGTCCACATTTTACATCCCCAGAAATTCATGACATTTTTCAGCAGTCAGCCCTATTAAACTAATGTAATAACACTGCCAGCCACCATGCATAAGTCATAAGTGGTATGATTGGATTTGTCTGTTCATTGCATTTTCAATTTGAATAATAGATAGATTATTCAATTGCAAATATATTTTTTTTCTAAATATTGCTATATTTAGTTGGATCTGGGACAGCAGCGTCAAACACTAAGAAGGAACAGAATAGGCTATTTCTACTGCATGGCATACAATCAAATTCCTAGATTTTTGTGAGGTGCTCTACCCTACTACAGTGCTAAAAAGTCTCGTCCCCTTATGAAACTGTTATGAATAGTACAGTCATCAGAAATATCTGCAATTGGCAAAATTACTCTAAATTTTTCCAAATGTTTAGTTGCCAGCTTTATAAGAAAGAGAGCTTTGTAGTGGGCCAAAAAGGACGGCAAGTACAATGTAAGTGTTTGTCTACATGGAGAAGCAAGCTGGAATGGCCATTCCACAGAAGATGCTCTTATTTCAGAAAAAGTGCTTTTTTTACACATTAAGAAAGAGTAGAAGCCAAGGCACCCTAAGGCTTTGGCTGTGTGAAGTAATGCAACCCTCATAACAAGTCAATGTGAAAGAGGTATTGTTTTTTAATACATACACTACAGTATTTCATAGGGATTTTAAGCTCTCCGCCCTTTCCTTTCAGACAGTAAACTCTTAAGTGATTTATAAGGATTGATCAAAGTGAAGAATGTCTTACAGAGAAGGCACCAGGACATGGACAGAAGAAGATCCAACCTTTTGATACAGGAGACCTTTTCAGCATCATTTCAGACAGGGCATCCAAGAATGCTAGTGCTGTAGTTCACCATCTATAGAGAGAATCTAATGAGAGAAAATCTGGAGGTTTAAGACCCTGTGTAGGAAGGCCAAAAATATTTCTATTTTCAACACGAACAAATTTCCATTATTTAAAGACAATAAAAATGGTGTATTTAAAAATAACGTAAGCGTTCATACTTAACAATAGCAAAATAGAGGAAAAAACGTTTTAAAAAATGATATAGAAGTAGATTGATTTTTGTTCTGCAATCTAAAATATGAAAAAAGTACACTGACATTTCAGTTTATTTTATTTGATGTTTATATTGCCATTTTGTCTCTTCGCCCATAATTTGCCGCTGAAGTAGACTGAAAAAAAGAGAATAAAGAAGAAAGAATTTAATTCTCTCGTGAGACCTCACTTGGAGTATTGTGTGCAGTTCTGGTGTCCTCAACATAAAAAGGACAGGGAATTGTTGGAACAAGTCCAGAGGAGGGCCACAAGGATGATCAGGGGACTGGAGCACCACCCGTATGAAGATAGGCTGAGAAAGATGGGCTGTTCAGCCTGGAGAAGAGAAGGCTGCGTGGAGACCTCATAGCAGCCTTTCAGTATCTGAAGGGGGCCTATAGGAATGCTGGGGAGGGACTCTTCATCAGGGACTGTAGTGACAGGACAAGGGGTAACGGGTTAAAACTTAAACAGGGGAAGTTTAGATTGGATATAAGGAGGAAGTTCTTTACTGTGAGGGTGGTGAGGCACTGGAATGGGTTGCCCAGGGGGGTTGTGAGTGCTCCATCCCCGGCAGTGTTCAAGGCCAGTTTGGATGAAGCCTTGGGTGGGATGGTTTAGTGTGAGGTGTCCCTGCCCATGGCAGGGGGGGTGGAACTGGATGATCTTGAGGTCCTTTCCAACCCTAACTATTCTATGATTCTATGCTTTTTTCCTAAACTTTGTAAAAAACAAAATCTCAGTTAATTTTCTTCCCTCCAAGTCACCCCTTACATCTAAGGAGGGGAAGAGCTCTTTAGCTTTTATATAATCAGTTCCAGAGGCATTTGATTTCTTTTTTCTCCAGCTAGTGAAACCATGTACATATATTTTGAATCCAAGAGTACTCAAGGGAGAAAGAGAGCATAATAGTCCTGTCTGTATCTTAAATAACTTTCTCAATTCGCAAAACTGTTAGCCTTTCCAAGTATCTGAAACAATAATCAAGCTGAATCCCTTTATTTTTATGCTATATACAAATGTTCTTTCTTTGCCTTGATTCTTCTGAAGTCCTCAAACAGAGAAGCCCTCAGAGCATGGGCTGGGGCCTTATAGGAAAATTAAATAATAAATGAAACTACGGAGGGTTGTATTATGTACTGCTGTCTGCTAGCAAACGCCAGAGCCTTGGTGGTGGTTCTGGTTATGTCCCCTTAATAAGCTGGAATGACCTCAGGTGGAGGGTACTCATAATTCACATGAATGGGTCCCTCTTCCCCAAGAGCTTGCCATATGCACATACAAACCAGTGATTCATTCAAATAACGCTGCAAACAAGTGATGCAAGTGGGTGGGAGGGTTTCAGAATTCTTATTTAAATTACTTGGATTTTAGAAAAGTGGTAGTAATTCAAGAAATAATAGAAATTATTACCAACAGTGTGACCAATAGGATTTAAAATGACTGCAAAGCATGCACTTTGGGTTTTTCTCTGGCGGCAGCAGGCTGATAATCAACTTTGTCTTTTATGCTGTTATTTGCAGGGACATCTGCAGATGTTGGAGCAGCCACCAGAGGGCTCCCATATTTTTTCCATTCAGGTAAAACCAACAACGTTGAGATTAAAACCATTAAGATTAGAAATTTTGCCCTAAAAGTTGTAAAAGCAGAACTGAAAGATGGAAAATAACAGACCATTGCAATCATCTTAAGATATTTAGTATCTGCAGGTATTTTTGGAGGAAAGATAAGAATACCCAGATTTTGAAGGCTGCTTTAATGCCCATGTTCATACATGTAGCACTGACCAAAAAATGGGTCAGAAACTGTGTATGTGCAACCTGGAGGCGTTTCAGTGAAATGAAAAGCTTAATTGCTATATGACCTGGTACACTTTCTCTCTAGGGAATACCTCAGAATTACTTTTAAAAGAAGCCAGGGGAAAAAAACCCACACAAACAAACAACAAAACTCCACCACAACACAACCAAGACACCCTGATAGTACAAATGAAAACTTCATAGAGAGGCCAACAAGGGTCTAAAATTTATCTCCTGAGAATCAGTACTACTATCTGCCAAAGGAACCTTGGTTTTCTATGGAACAAGGTGAAAAAGTAAAAGCCTAAATCAGTACAAGTCTGAGCAAAGCAGTGAAATCACTCGTGCACACTCAGAAATGGCATTACAGTAGATATGATTAACTGCATTCCAGTTCACAAACTGAAGGGAGCTATTTGGTGACTGTAAAGATGGAAATGCACATGAAATGTCTAAACGTCACAAACTGAAATAAACCAATCCATTCACCACAGGTGAGAGGAAGGACATGACAGAATTGGCGTGACAACACTACTCTCTCTAAACCCTAGGCAGGGTCCTGTGAGAGAAGTGGCAGGGAATCTGTGGAGCACTTTCAGCTGTAACAATTCAAACAGCTGGGACTACGAGGGTCGAGCCTACAATAGCAATGTTACTACTTCCATGTCTCTCACTTCCATTTAACACACAGGCACAGCCATCAGAGATGCAGCATGGAAATTATTTCCCCAACAGTGAGCAAGCAGCTTGATGGAGAGCACAGAAAGCTGTAACATTCTGGAGCAAGATAATACTCATAGCAGAAAAAACAGCTAAAGAATAAATACCTTCAGAGCCACGCATTTATGGTTCACTGTTTGGTACTAATGAAGGCTATAATTCAACATTAAAATGGATCCTGCACAATTTAAAACAATTGCTAATAAAACCATAGCATGACTGTGAGAAGGCAGAATGACTTCCTCATAGATGCATTTTTAACTTAGTTTGTATTCTCAGTTTTGTCTGAAAAAAAACACTTAATCAAACCAAAGGCAGAATAGAGGCAGTTTAAGATGGAGAAACCATTTTCTAATATTTATATGCAAGAATTCCAAGAAATATAGCAAAATAAAATACATATTAAAGTTCTTGCTATATGTAGAAGCAATTTCTACCTGATTACTATGAAGAGCCTGAAAATATACATGCATGTAAGAACTAAGGGATACTAAGTGTGACACAGTGCAGTGCTGTTAATTTAGTGGTCCATTGTCTGCAGAGTGTGAAGAAAAATTAGTTGAAAAAAAATATTCTAGCATCTGTATGTTTATATCCCCATAATCCTGGCAATCAAAACAGGAAAAGTCAAGTCATGAATGACCTTACAAGGTCTGGACTCAAACTATGCAGATACGACTATAAATCAGAATTATAAAGGCAATGCCAAACAGCAAAATATCCTAATGGTGTTACCAGGCATTACAGAGAAGCAGAGTAATTCCAGCTAGAAGGAGTTGTATAGTTTTTTTAAAAAAGTAAATAAAGTTGCAAATGTCTCATGTTTTCAAGTTTTGGCATCAGTAATGAAACTGTTAGAAATGGTTCTGAAATTTGCTGTAGGGATTTCTGTTAGACACCAAGTGGAAACAAAAAAATATTCCAGAGAAGACAGGTAATGAAACAGTGGGAAATAATGCTGGACCACTATCAGGCCATAACTCTATGCCAGGTGTGAGACACTGTCAGTGTTCTGCTGGTCACCAACTTCAGTAGGAGGACACTACAAGATGAAAAAAGTTCCAGGATGGAGAAAGTGCTATAAGCTTGCATATCTGGTCACATTTGTGGCATCTCAGCTCCATCCAGAAAAAGCTGAAGGGTCCTTTGTAATTCTTCTAGAATAGATAAGAGCCATAATACACAATAATACATCTATCATAAATACTGAACTACAGTATTTACTAACGACTTAACTAAATCTAAGTCAAGGTAAACACATACCGGCAACGATATGTAACAAACAGAAGTTATGCAACATGATTCCATTCTCATTTCAAACTCTTATTTTCAAACTGATATGCCCAGTTTCCTATGAACATCGCTAGTGCAGTTCTTTGCTGGGATGGAACTTGTAATGGACAGTTTTCAGCCATGCTGTTCACATTTCAATAGTGCTAGACTAGGGTCACAATGGGTCACACACTGGAAAACTAGTCACAGCGACTGATTTTTCCTCTGCTTTTCCATAAACACCAGAGAAATATGGCATCAAGCCAAACACTTCTTTATAGACAACATTTATTTTTAGCTATTTATTTTAGCCACCGGAGAACAATTGCAGCTCAATGTTCTTATTACTATCTGGAAATCCATTTTTTTAAATATCCTCTGTCAATGTAAATTTGTCATCGCTCTGTCTAACTGTATTTTGTCCTTTATGTGCATGCTGTGTGTATTAATCACACACATTTCCACTGCATCTGGAAGTGGTGTGATTTTCTTAAGTAAAAGATGTAATCCTAAAGTCCCCTCAGGTTTTACATAAAAAATCCTGACTGCTCCGCAGACTGGTTTCTTAAGTAAATGCTGGAATAAGAATAGTCTTCGGATTTTGTACTATGACTTGAGCAAGCTGGTCATTGCTAGTAGAACAAAGCTTCTTACAAACCCTTTGCACAGTACCCTTGACCTAGACTTTCAACTCAGAGCCATTCATTTCCACTGCCAAATGAGAACGGCTGTGGCTTCAACACCATGTTTGTCATTTACACAGGCAAAACAGAATGAAATTAAAATGGTGCAGCCTCTTTCCAGAGTCCAAAGCTTTTCTACTGAATTCACACTTGGAAATTCATGCTTCTGACAGGGTTCTTCTCACTTTGAAAACAGCAACTTTTTCTCTTTACATTTTCTGCATCTTTCCCTTTACCCTCTTGCCTGACTGATTTGTCCCACGCTCAGGACAAGGCCTGAACTGACCTCAGTCTTCATATGCTTGCCAGTTATTTATTGACCTATGTTCAGGTCAACCTCTGCAAGGTAAGAAATCTTTGTTTACCCCATTCTGCAGGCTGATAACTGAGCTAGAGATCAGACGATAATACAAACCAGCTACAAGCACTTGTGCTTGTGAGCTCCATGATACCAGTGTAACATATTTCAGCCAGTTCCTACCTTTCAGCTGTCAGCAGAGATTTTCAGAAATTTCTGTGCTGCTTACAGGGCCCAAAGGGATGCAGCCATTGTCTCAAGCGCAGGCCTGAAGAGGCTCACAACTGTGTGCGCATGCACAAGTCACCTTAACCTTCATGACACCTCACAAAGCCTTCCCAGCTCTTTTCTTTTACAGGAAAGAGTACACAGGATGCCAGACAGCTGTCCTGGCTTTCACAGGTTTGGAGTGCTGCTGCAGTAGGTGAGAAGTGACCTGTTACCTCGCTTCTCATTTTCTTGGTTCAACATTTGATATTACTTTCTATTTAAAAGGTGACATAATGCCTCACCTTGTGATCCGCTGGTTTTACAATATTTCAGATGATGCAGTGACACCGCTGGCTTTAGAAGCATTGTGTGGGCAGAATGCAATGCAAGCCTTGTACCATTTTTTTTCTCCTGCAAATGCCATAATAGCTTTTCCATTATTAATGATAACTTAAAATGTTCCAAAATGTTGTAAGGTGGTTACTGGACACATATTCTACCAAAGCCATTAACTGTTTCTCTAATTATATCAAAATGCATCTCAATTCCCCATCTACTTCCCTGCTACAATTGCTTCATTAATATTCATAAGATCCAAGAGCCTGATATTGATTACTGCATCTAATGGACTCATTATGCAAAGTCATTGTGACCTCTGAAGCAATTCTACTTGAATGACTTATCTAGATGCTTGCTCAAAATGTTTTGAGACACTGGCATCAATACAGGAGCAAGAAGAGCAGGACAAAATCCACCACAGCATCTTTAACTGGCAATACTCTGGCAGAATGCAATCCTTCCATGCCAGTATGACATGTCATGCAACTCTAAAAGCTCTGTCACATTATCCCCAAATTTACAGGAGCCCTTGTTATCATGCGGGAGAAAAAAGTAGTTAATATTAACTAATCATTATTAACATTCATTATGGAAAATCAATCTGATTGTGCTATAACCTCCTGCTGCAGTTAGCTGGGTTATTCTGATATTTACATAATATTGAGCTCCTGCTAACCAAAATTGTGGCAGTTATATAACACCTGTCAATGTCACGGTGATTCTGCAAACAAAATCCATTCCGTTTATCAGCACTAAGGTTTGCATTTTGCAAACAGTTTCTAATGACAAATGCTTTACTGCTTCATATGTCCAACATTAATAGTGATAAGCATTCTTCTTTGGAAAGCTAAGAAACCAACTCACTCTTTGTCCCATGGTAAGAAGTTTAAAGAGCAAAAACCAGAAGGCAGACAAATTCTACAGCAGAAATCAGGAATAACGGGTTCAGATGAAGACATAACCTTTAAGACTGAATGACCTGGAAGGGAGGTGGGTACATCATCACTCGGATTCTTAAAAAACATTAAATCTCTACCTCAGAAACTATCATCCATATTCAAGAACAAAACAGTAAACTGTTAGTGGTACAACTGCAGCTGTTCCATTATAGTTAACTATAAAATTATTATTAGGATGTTTGCTGCTAAGATGCTTCAGAATCAGACAAAACACACCTTAAAATGATACAAACTAAAATAAAATTTACCAGGAAGACTGTATTACTTACTTTCCTTAAGCCTTAAAATATGGCTCAAAAAAAAGTGATTTCCCAATAGAGTAATTCATAGGCACACTGGTCACATTTGAGCATGGCGCAAAAGCCCGAATTTTATCTTCATTCAGAAATGCCTATTTTTGGAGCAATACGATCTAAAAGGACAACATGCTTCAGAGAGGGAACCAAAATTAAATATTCAAAGCACATACTCTCAGTTTCACAGCTGAAGTATCTGCCAATTAGCAACTCTGTCAGCAAAAACTTAACATTGCAAAAATTTCAGAGGTAGAACTAATTAGAAGCAAGCATGATGAACCCAAATGGTATGAGTTCAGTACTCTAAACCTTCAGTTAGTATTTAGATGCATGTTTGAAGTGAAAGCATTTACACTTACGAACTGGCACCTTTGATTTATAGAACTGCAAAAATTCATTTCCCAAATGTAACTAATATAGATGTGTTTGTTATTTATTACATTATAGTCACTATTCATACTTATATACAAGAATACTAACGTATATGAATGATTGAATTCTAATATGCTTATCATGGCTTAGTTCCCCCTGTCACAAGCAGTTATGAAGAACCTGCTGAGACTATGTGGAGGATTTGCAGGTAAATCTTCAGCACATGCTCAGCAGGGATCACAGAGGACTGAATAAATTAGTAGCTATAGACAGGGAGAATAAATTAGTAGCTATAGACAGGGAGAAGGTGGGACCTTGCTCTTGAAGCCAGTCCAAAAGAGAAAACTGCAGACCGTGACTACATAGCATAAACTATCTGCTGTCTCCTAAATAGGACAGCCTTGGAAGAGTACAGTCAGTGAAGGGTAGGGTGCTACTCACTCGTGAAGGTCTCGGATCTTACCCTCAAAAATTAAACTTCAACATACACAAAAGGCATGTACAGTTTATTAATTTGTTTTCAAATTAAGTTCCTTACTTTTTTCCCCAAGTCCAATTTATTCATTTTTCGTAGTCAAGGCAGGCCTATTTATTGATTATCCTTCCTACCAATACTTTCTAACACTTGAATTCAAGGCATTTCATTTACGTCATAAATGTGTGCTAAAATTCTAAATAACTGCCATGTGTAATTCTAAATATAAATCTACTCTGCGTCTGCTTCTGACGCTACTGTAGCCTCAGGCACAAAAGCTCCAAATGTTTGTGAAGCTTCAATGTTAAATGTTGCAAAAAGCACTGGCTATATAAATGATGTTGCCTGACTTGATTTTGCACCTGCTAAAAGCCTATCAGCCTCTCTGGCATCTCTTTCACATGATGCCTGAATAGAAGCAAATAAACCCAAGACATATATATATCCTATGAATGATACTAATAGGAATCAAGAGAAATTATAGTATACTTCAAATTACAATAAAAACAGTTACTTCATTTTGCCCCTATCTAGGGTGACAGCTGTTGAGGTAGCTCCACTTAACCATCACTGGTTAGCCTGTAACATGTATTTTTCTGCTCCCTCTGGAAAGTCATGTATCAGACCTAAGTAACAAAGGGGACGGATGACAAATTGAAGTCCTGTTTCACAAAACCGAAACAGCCTGCAACATTATTTCTGTGTTTAGTCCCTTTTAGAGGTGCTGAGTGCCCAAAAGATCAAGTTACACAGGGCCCTTTCTAAAACCCTGACTACGAAAGCACCACAGCAATGAACTGCCAAGGTCAAAACCGAGCTCTGAGGGTCAGTGTAAAAGCAAACAGGATCTATGGAAACTTCTCTGATGGCAGCAATGGACTACTTTGAAAAGTTATCTACATGGCCAAGGTCTTTTATCCACCTAAACCCAGAAACTGCTACTACAAAGCACCATCTACAGTTCAAATATAACAACCAGAAAAGAGAACGTAACTGTGTGGCATAATATTAATTTTTCCTATTGCCCTTAATATACCAGCTTGTAAGACATCAAGATCATTTGGTCCTTTCAATGAAGGAGCTGTTCGTAAGAACAAGTAAAATCTAATCAACACATTAATATGAGTCATGTAAATTCAGTTGAGATTGGACTGTGTAGTCAGCAAAATTGTGACACCAGCACAGTGAAACTGATTTAAAGAAATTAATTCTACATGGATGCTTTTCAGTATGCATTTAACCAATGGATTAAATGTATATTGTGATCATCCTGTTCATCCTAATCTGTAAGGATACTATAGAAATTTCATCCTATTATAAAGTTTTTTTTCTAATTTTTTGTTGGTATCACAACATGCATGCACCAAAGCAATAAATTGTTACAAGAGACAGAATCAGAAATCAGCTAAACTTCACTAGGTGTGATCCAAACCCCCCTCAACATGGAAGGTTTAAAGAACAGATTTGGTGGTCTTCCTGGATGGATGCTCCATAAAAGAACATGCTGGTTTTATTCCCCATGGATATTTCTTCCCTGAGATAGACAGGTCAAAGCCCTGTGTATGGTCTTCATGATGGGGGCAGTGGATCACTCAGTGTCAAAGACTGGACTATGACACAAATATGTGCTCTCACTTCAGTAAGGTATGACAAACTCTCAGCTTATTAAGCCCCTCAGATCACAAGAGCGCTCACCAGGGGCACAAGCTTAGCTACAGACTACAGGCAAGAGGGCAAACTGTCTACAACAACTGGATCTGTCCCTGCCAGCAAAGTGATGAATCAGCAGCTACGTGGTGTACTGAAGGGGATTGTTACAAATGTGTGCATTTAAATTACATTTGCTTTGACAGACTTGTAGTCAAAGTAATGAACAGTTTTTAACAGCTCCTCTAAAGAAAAAAAGAAAAAAAATGGGAAGAAAAAAAAATCAAAACAGAAAAGCAACAGATAAAATTTAATCAAGGTGCCTATGACAGAGAAAAATGCTTATAAGAAATTCCGTTTTAAAAGCCCTGTGCTCCTTAAGGAGGTTCACTCAAGATCATTGATTTTTTACTTTGATTGGGAAAAAGCCCTTCAGAAAAATGGCTGGAGAGGATGAGGTATAAATTTTTTGACAAAACTCTGCAGTATTTTTGGAAGTTTCTATGCAAGATATATTTTTGTCAAAAGAGTCTCATAGAAAGAAAGAGAAAAAAAAAAAAGATTTCCTGTCCAGTTCTGGCATCTTGCCTTTCAGTGACCAATAATAACAGCGCAGTAAAAAGAGAGCACACCAGACAGGATCCAAGTGTTTCCTCCTGCACCTGCAGATGTCCCTTTGCCTCGTACAAGAAAGAGTGCTGCCTCTCCTGAATCTCATCTTTGGAGGATGATCATTTAAAATAAAATAAAATTAGTTCCATCAATGGAATTTGATTTTCTCAGCATTTCTATTCCCTTCTATAGGTTATTCTACAAGGAAGAATATTCTGCAGGGAAATAACTGAATACAAGAAAACATTGCTTTATCCATAGCTGGTGTCTGAAATTTAAGGTAAGCCTAACAAAACTACACTTTCTAAAAAGTGAATGAAAACAGGGATACAAATGAGAGAGCCAACTTACACTAAACATTGACAGGATTCGCATTTGCTGCTAAGCACACAACAGAAAGACAGTTATGTTTCCACTTTTACTACTGCTAAATTTCACTGCCATTGTGAATTCCTTCAGCCAATACTAAAAATGTCTTTGGCTACCACAGAAAACATTGCAACATACTGATAACTAATTTTATTATGTTTTATCACGGTGATCCTTGCTGAAGATGCACGGGGGAAGGTGTCGGTCAAACCACAGCAGAATTTCTTGCACAGGGCTTATAAAAGCAGTGCTGGAGAGAGCTAAGAGGAAGTGTGAAGCCTTTTGGCTGCACAACTGCTTGGCTAGGGCACCTCCCGTTCCTGATTCCTGGTTTGCAGAATACTGGGAAACAACAGGAGCAGAAACATGAATGGTTTGTTTAAAGTAAAACATCCTTCAACAAGAAACTCCATTGGGTTATTAGGCTTAGCAAGGAGCTGAGCACTGGAGTGTTATTCCATGAGAGGATGAGACAGAAAGGCTCTCACTCAAACACAAGAGGGGCGTACAGTACCAGGAAACTACCGCAGTACAGAGAATCCTCATCTTCCACAAACACAAACTATAACGATGACAGACACAAAGGTTTGGGTGAATACTTCATGTTCTGCTCTAATGCTGCACAGCTGTTTGTGTACAGCTGTCCAGAGAGCAGCCTCTAAAAGCAACAGTACCAACACCATAAACATACACACTGAAATCAGACCGTCTGCTGCATTCCTAGTCACCTCAACAGGCTTAGATGGGACCGCAGGCAAACACTGCCTCTGGATGTAGGTGCAAACCAGTATTACACACATTAGTCTGCAGTTTCTGAAATTTCATACATACAAGAACTAGACTGCTTCACATCAGAAAATTCACACTTTCTTTGCTACCTTTCTGTCTTGGGTGGATTTTACATGATCTACCAATTCTACCATCTATCATTTTTGCTTTCTCTGGAAAAGTATACTAACATCTAATTTGGTAATCTAATAATACTAACACTTATTTGGTACAGTGTTGACATATGCAATACCATTTATCAGTAAACAGGATCATACTGAAAAAAACCTAAACATAAATTACCTGGCAGAGATCTACGTGTAAGACATATAACAAAATACTTCAAAATGCCACAGGCAGTTAAAATTATTAATATTACTATTTGGAATTAGAAAAATGTGGTATGACTTCAGAAGACCCTCATTCACAAGGAATCCTTCTAAGAAACACTGGTACGAGATGGCCATTCGCAGATTTTATTAAAACCTTCTCATGCATATCAAATGTATTTAACAAGTCATAAAATAGGTGGGTACAACAACACTAATGCAATCCTAATAAACATCTCCTGAGCACTTGGCAAATTAAAGTTTCCCATGTCACCTAAGGGTTCAAGGTTTATAAATTCTACGCTGTCCTATTCTTATTCACATCCAAGTAAATTTAAGCAGTAACTCAGCAATACTAAAAGTCTGGGGTTTAATACAGGATGTACTTATATAATTTTTTAGAAGTCATTATAGACAGATATAAGCAAAATGAAAATTATCACAGTCACATATGACATCATTGCTGTTCCTTCAAGAATATATTCATATTGGAAGAAAGTGACAGGCTTATCTCCAGATAGCAGTAATAAACAATCACAATAATATACCTACTCCATTTATATGTAGTTGGCTAAAATCTAATGGTGCTGTGCGTGAGTGTTTGCAATTATCTCACCGAAAAGCTAATTTATTTATTTGGCTCACATCAACCACTATTTGGATTTCCTCAGCCACACCCAGCAAGAGACTGAGTTCTGTGCTATGTTCACTTCTTTTCCTTCTTTCCACTGACAGTGGAGAGCACTCTGAACTGCAAAGATAGAACCTCACACGCAGAATCACAGATCACATTAGATTTACCAAGTGTTAGTTTAATTAATAATGGTTAAGACAAGAAATCTTGTGAGATTTAAGTATATTCCATGCTTTAAGGTAAGACACAGTTAAATTACTTTTCAAGGAATTAGGGAAGCATCCAAATACAACTTTCTTGCTCAGAAATGAGTGAACAGTGGATGGAGCTCCCTTCTTAACACTGCATCCACACCCTGATCCTGAAACGTAGTAACAAAATAACAGGGTGAGCAGTATGCCATTTTCTCTTCTAATATGGACAGTGTTCTAGAAGTTATATCTAAAGGTCACAGAGGATTTAATTTCCCCACAGCTCAGTTCTCGTTCCATGTTGAATGTATCAGCAAGAGTGTTGTTTATAACAAAGGGGTTTTTTGTTTGTTTTTGATGTATCCATGGAGGAATTAGTACTAGACCACCAACTGATTTCACATAGGCCACCCAAGCATTCCCTCAATATCAAAAGCAGACACATTCCTTTTCAAAACTTTAAGGATTTTGCTTTTGTCTATAGTACCGATTATAATTTAACACAGCAAAACACCACCACAGGTAGAAGATTTTTACCCTACATCAGAACTCTGGAGTTCTGCATAAAAGCAAGGACAAAACACGGAGCCATGATGGAATCCATGCATTGCAAACAATGTTGACATCATGGTACAGTTCACCCTAGGGACTCAGTTTTCCATGCCCTCGGCAAATGCTCAACTGCCTTTTATCAGCACTATTAGTCATTACCATGACAGCAATATAGGATGAAATCAGCATCCGTTACATTGCGTAGTTACCTTAAATGCCATCCAGCCACTGAAACACGCAGGGCTGGAAAATTACTTGGAGCAATATTGTGCTTTTGCTTGTGTTAGTGCATTTTTCAATTGATGCAAACACATTAAGACAGTTAATCAATTACAAATCAAAATCTATTCTCTGTACTATTAATGAATGCAACGTTGTTCAGGTAAAAGCATTATGTTGAAATACTTTGAACTAAACATTAATGGTGTATGAATTCTGAATAACAAGAGCAAAACACACTCCTCCAAGGAGCTGGGCGACTTCAGACATGACCTTCTGCAGCTTGAAAGGATGTTTCAGCTACTTTCATAATCAACTGCTCTCTTCTTCCAGGAATTTTCAAGTAATGCAGTGTGGAAATTGCACTGTCCATATCTTACGGTGACTGTCATGAGGATAAAAGACTTGGCAAGAGTGAGCTAGCTTGATACTCTACACTAAAGCTGCAATGTGCAACATATTTTGAAGAGAACAACACTAACTAGCACCCTTTCATTAAGCTGCTGTTTTTCCCCTATCCGTGTCACACAGATGAGACACAGGGTTAAGGACCTGATTTGCCATTGTACATCAGCAATCCTCACTTGCCCTGTGTGAATAGGGATCACAGCACAGGATCCTGAAAAGAGATTCAGTCATAATTCAATAACTTCAAAACAAATCACTTTCATGTCAGTATTAATGCATGACTTTATATCCAAGATTTGATTTTCTTCTTGAGGAGGTCACAGGCAAAGCATACCACGGACTCTAACACATCTCTGAAGCATCAAAGTGTTAATGGAAATACTAAAAAGACTACCTAGCACTGACCACATGGGAAAAAGCCTGTGCACCGGATCTTTGTCTCAGCCTTCAGCAGCAGCTGACAGGTTAGGGAAGCAGAACAAACCAGAGTCTGCACCAGCCATTTTACTTCTGATAGAACAATTTGATATATTGCCTTCATGTATGCAATTCAGAAACTCCTGTTTTAGTGTTACTGCACTTTAGTTTCAGATTATTCAGAAAGTTTGATCTGAGAATTAACAGGGAGCATGTAGCTGATAGCCCTCCTTTATGGAGCTGAAATCAAGCTCCAGTGCCCAGCTCCCAGAAAGCAACTCTGCCTCATGATCTGCCATAGCTAGATAATCTCAGGCAAAAAATAAAGCACATGCCACTAGCTGAAGGCTCTAATGTACTGCATAGAAGAAAAAGAAAGAAAACCATAAATATCAACACTTCTAATGGTATTTTCCTACAGAATCAGGAAAGTGCTTTTTTGTTAACAAAAAAATATTTAAAAGGTTATCGTCATGTATTATCCATTAGTTTTAAACTGCTGCCTTCTTTACAATGCCTGACTGCCTGAGTTCAGGCTGGTAACAGAGCCATCATCACAACTAATCTCAGCTCCAACATGTTACAGCCTCTTTTGCAGCCCTTTCTGCTTGATTCAATTTTCCATGTACTTTTATCCCTGGCGGTCCTGTCTAATAACAGTGTTTAACACCCAAAGGGAATTGAGATGTGGGGTAAATCGATTACTTGTCCAAAGTCATGAATACTTTTTTGCTGAGGCAGCTTCCTGAATCCCATATTCACTGACCAACCCACTAGTCTACAATCTTCCCAGTCTGGCATCATTGCTGTTCCTCCCCATAAAAATGCATCTTCTAAAGATGTCATAAACATACAAAGTGTTCTATTTTATAATGCAATTATTACCATACACAGGAAGTCTCAGCTGTTTTAAGTATAAAGGACATTAGCAACACCAGGAGAAGGAGTAAGACCATAGTATTAAGATTATGGGTTATGTAGCATTTTAATTCTAAATTATCTTCCCTGCAAGTTACCCTGCAACTTGTTTTTAAAACCATTTTTTCCATACCCTAGATATGAGATGATGATGAAACACGGATTATGTTTTGCTGCATAGCCAGTCGCTGCTTAAATTTTAGCAAACTTTTAATACTACATACTTGCAAAAAACTTTTAAAACATCTCCTGTTTTCCCTTTTGGCTTTTTATTTTCAAATAGCCATTTCTGTGCATTTGCCACAGCAAATATAAGAATAACCTCTAGGCTATAAGCAGGAACAGGAAGTAAAAGCAAATAATCCAGTGTTCAAAACAGTATTGTTGTTTGGCTAGGGATTTCAGTATGGAGATGTAGCCATCCCAAACTTAATAATATTAAATAAAGGAAGTCCTCATTCTGGAGGCTTGTCACCAACACTGATGGTAACACATAGAGGGCATCAGTTGCGTAGGTTTTCTTCATTCAAATGAAGATGAATGTGGTGGGGGAAACTACGAGCAAAATGAAGATTTTAGATGGGCACTAGTATTTACGTGAGACACACCAGAGTGCAACAGGAACAGGAAGCACTGACATGACAACTTAGAGCCAACCAAATTAGTCTGTTTTGTGTACTCTAGCATTTTCCAGTTGAGTTGTTATCCCTATGAAGATTCCAGACAGGCGGAATGATAATCAAGAATTAAAACTTGGTCATTTGAACATAAGATGAATAGATGCTAAATCAATATAAATAAATATACCAATACTATTACAACCATTATTATTAATGTGTTTCATAAACTAAAATGGAACTCCTTGTTTTTCTAATTCAACACTAACATTTTCTATGCCCTCACAAGATGTTTTTCAGTTATAATTTTTTAAAAATACATATATTTATGTGTGTACACACACATATTTATGTCCTTCTGACTGATAGAGATAGTTTAGTCTATTTTTTTTTTTCATGCTTTCAATGCTAAGATTGATTCTGGTTTTATGATCTTAATAGTCTTTTAAGAACAGGATCTTCTTCTATTTATTCTGGTTTTCCTGTGAATTGTGTTTAGCTTCTCAAATGCAAAATGCACAAGAAGTGCCTTATACTATATTAATATAATTAATTATATAAAAGCAGAGTAATTTATCACTAAAACTTGCAATAAAACACATTACAATTTGCAATGATTTTTTTCCTGCTAAGAATGAGCTCTGAATAATACACAGCCACAGTTTCTCTGCCACAACAAAATAGCAACTTTGCCCCCCAGCAATTACATATTTCAGTAGCCTTTCCAAGACAAATCAAAGAGGAAAATCCACTCTGCTGGTCAACTGATTCTGTCATCTATGTAACTGCATTTACTTATCCTAACTACCACAAGCTTTAAAGATCTCTGCAAGGAAGGATCTGCAGGAAATTACAGATTTAAATACCAATGTCCAAGTAAGACTCAGTTCTGCTGGGGCAGGGACTTCAGAGTTTGGCCTGCCTGCAGTTCTGGAGATGAAGCTGGCAGGAAGTGGAAGGGGAAGCAACGCACTTCAGGCCGGGATAAGCAGCTCAGCAGGAAGCGAGGGAAGGCAGTTACAGGCCAGTCAGCAAGATAATGAATACAATCCAACCTTACAGTAAGGAGGAGCAAAAGAATTTTGACTTTGATTTTTAGCTTCACATTCAAACAGTGCAATTAATGGTCGTCTGCTTTCTTCCTCTCATTGTAACAAGGCATAAAACAAGCTTTGTTTGGTTTAGCATTCAGAGCAAGAGAAGACACTACTCCTATGCACTGGTGCCCAGAGCTGTGCATAATTAAAACCCATACAAAGAACCACAGGACAGATTAAGGCTTTAGTGCCTGCAGAGACTGATCTTCTCCGGGATTTTCACTAGAACCTAAATGAGGTAGGTGGCTACATCCAAAGGAAGTTAAGGAACAGAAGAAGTAAAAACCCTGATTACCCATTGCTTTCTGTGGAGAGATATTAGCGTCAAGAGCCCATTTGCCTAATTGTAGCAACATTTCCATTGGGTTCTCTAGAAGCAGCTACCCAGAAGAGGCACTGAGTGAAAAAAGAAAGATGATGTCTTAAAAAGAAAATAAAATTAAAATCTCTTTCTTCACAGTCACCATGGTTTTTTGCCTGTTTCTTAGAAAACAACCTTCTGAAATGCTATTGATTACACAGCTACACAAAAGTAGCAATAAATTTCCTAAAAGGGTGTCAGTATTACGAACACTAAGAAAATCACTTCGAACTGCAACTATCTAATATTTAACAGCACACATAAAGTTCATATCTGTGATTCAAGTGTAACAACCTATACAGTTAGTCCTTAACTGTTATTTGAGGAAAAAGGACTAGAAGGGAAAAAAAAGGAAAAGGTTTTGCTGAATGCTATAAAAATAGGAAACTAGTAATAATCCTACTGAATATAACAATGCCATTATTTAACTTCATTCCAATTAATCCTTAACAGAAACTTCCATTTTCTAACTAATTAAAACTCCCAACTGTATGTCTCCCAGGGATAGAAAGGAGACAAATGAATAAAAAGAAATCTCAACATCGATGCCAGCAAACTGAAGAAATACCTTCCAGATGTTTAACAATGGATTATTTTCTTAGTCTTTCTCCTGTAGGTATGAAACTGCAAGGTTGTATTCTTTCCATGCTGTCTTCCAAATTTCTTATTTATGCAAAATGGTTCCAGTGGAACTGGGTTGGCCTCATTACAATCACAGAAGAAATACTGCACGCCTCATGTTATCCAAAGTTTCTTAGACCAGAACAATTTCAGTTTCACCTGTGCTATAGCAACTCCAATCCACTTTTAAAGTCTTTCACACATTCCTCCAATGCTAGCAATGTTAGCAGTATTGCTAGAGAAAATCACTTTTAAACTATAATGGGTATGAAACTATAGACCCCTGAGAAATGATAGCTGTGACTTCAGCAGTCTAACTCAAAATGAGAATTTGGTAACAAAGAATTCCATTTTGATATTTTATATGGTTGAAAGAATTTGGGCAAAGAAATGAAAAAGATGCAAGTTCTCAAATACAACTTTTAAAGCCTGTACATTTGCTATATACACAGTACAGGGAAACTGCCTCCAATACTCTTAGCATATGTCAAATTAAGAATGAGGAATCTTATTCCTTAGAAAAAAAATATCTTAACACGGGAGAGAAACTGGTGTAGAATGGACAATATTAGCTTCATCAGCTTTTCACAAACTAATTGCGAATGACTTCAAGATTCTTAAAGGCTTTCTTTAAGAATCCTTCCAAAGGCAGTAGCAACGAAATGAAATATTTTGCAATACTTTCCATAGTTTCTTATGTGTAGCCACACTGGCAGAGAAGATGTTTGTATTTCTTACTCAAAACCTTTCACTGAGTAGCCATTCTCAGTTTGCAAGGAAACAGTGTGCCTGACAACTCAAGCGATCTGTCCAGTTGATGGCAAGAATTTTACTGACTCCTGCTGAGGCTCAGGAAATGGGTGATAAGCCTGAAAAGAATACAGAAACATAGGCCTGTGCTACTTGATAGCTCATATCCCAAGTCAGCCTCTCTGAAGCAATACAGTTAGAAATCTATAAATAACAAGAATGGTGGTGCTGCAGAGAAACAGAAACATGAAAAGCTGGATCACATCCTAATATGCCAAATGGCTTGGCTACACCAGGTGGAAAGTCTGTGAATGCACAGCCCTTCAGAGAAAACCTCAAACAAGATACTATTATGTGAAGGGTCCCTCCCTTTCTCCCACTCAAAAAATTAGGAAAAATACTTGAAGAACAAGGTATGATTTCCTCACGTACCTTAGTCAAACATTCAGGCACGGACAAGGGAAATGCTTGATCTACCTAAAAGAAGCTAAATAACTTTTTATGATACGTACGTTCCTCTGAAACGAACATAATTAATCCTTTAAAAGCATCATATTAACAAAACAAGAATCGTCATTTCTGATATTGATTATATCCCATGGAGAATAAATGGAAAAGTAAAATATATCTTATACACAGATGTCTGACCTTCCCTGAGCATGCGGTTTATACTCTCTAATAATGAGGACCAGGGAAGACAGCCTTTCATTCTGAAAAATAAGCAAGCTATAATTAAAGTTTTTTAATCTTCAATTCCTGAAAGTCATTAGTAGAGTTTTCAGCTTCTGTTTTGGTTTTGCTGGTCGAAGATCAATTCTGAAATCCTCTACACCACCGCACTCTGGGAGACAAATCTACTTGTTATGGTCAATTTGCCACTCTCAAACTCAGAAGTAGAACTAAGACCTCTTGCATTTGTACAAAGGGTACTATATTAAGTAAAATGTACTGAGAAAGGATTTTGAAAAAGGACCCCTGATCACAACTTGGTAAGTATTGCCAGCAAAAATATTTTAAAAATAACAGAAAAAAAAAAACCAACAAAAAACACCAAAAAAACCCCAAACAACCAAAACCCCAACAGTAATAGTTCATTTAAGATTCTGAAACAGGAATAAATCATATTTTCTTAACAGCAAGTTCATTACATCGTACAAAGTACTTTCTAGTCTTTCAATGTAGAGTACGTAGTTAACAGAAAACAAGATCTAAATCTAAATCTCAAGTGATTTTCCAGTCTTTATCAAGCTCTTTCTCTGAAGGAAAACTTCCACTTACTAATATTAGCCTTGCATCACAATAGGCAGACATGCTCCTATTTTCTAGAGGAGTCTGTTGACACACAGAAGAATTTTGCCCAAAATGAAGAAGGCAGATGTACAAATCTCTTCAGATATGGGGTTTAAGCAGACAATCCTATCCCCCAAAGCATTATTATAAAATGGGTTCATCAGTGATTCCATTGCGTACTTCAAGAGCTATAATGTTATCTTGCCTGAAGTACTAAATCTGCATCAGTCTTGATGTGTATTCAGTATAACTATGTATTTCTATTCACTCCATAAAAAAATGAACACATGAAAACTGTGTGCTCTAAAACAAACATCTGCCATCACTGATATCAGCAAAATCTTCTCTATTTCTGTATGCATACAAATGAATTATTAAAAAAAAGATTCAAATTTTTATCTATTTTTCTTCAGAAAAACTCAAAAACATTTGAAAGTAAATAAAAACGTATTGAGTCCACAAGCTGTTCTAACACCAAAGTAAATCAGATACTGAAAATCAAATTCTATTGCTTAAAAAACACAACAAATCCCACACTATTTACATTTTACTTACTGAGTTTGCAGCTAATGAGACCTTTTTCTTCCTCTTTTTCCTCTGGGCAGCATATATTCTGTGTGATCGTCACACTGACATTTACAGAAAGCCAAAGTATTTCTTATGTCTTCTTCTGAATATAAAATTCAAAGTCTAACATATCAGGCAGTTTGTTTGTTAAAGCTGCTGGTGGAGATTAAAATCTGTATTTCACATTATTCCTGATATTACATAATTCACTTTTTTTGAAAATTACATAAAAAAAAAATATGGTAGAAATAATGAAAGCAAACTAAAAGTCATAGCTTGAAAAAAAGACCAGAGTCAGTGTTCAAACAGAGATACATATAAGAGTATCCAGTATCTTGATAGATACAGAGTATCTACCTCTACTTGGATACTTTCTTTAGAGTAGTCCTTCTGAAAAGCCAGATAAATGATCAAAGTCGTCTTTGGACTCTCATCATCATGCTTTCTTTGAAGCCTTCTTTAAAAGCTGCAACTTTAACATACACACATGTTCTACTCAGTCATTTTTATGTCCACAGACTGCCTTTTATTGTGGCAAAACATTTTTTCCTCCCACAGGTACAAAGTGTCCATGAAAAGGCTCAAATATTTTAACCTTTCAAAATTACACTCAAAAACCACGCAGTTTTTGAGACTCCAGCTGTTTACATTACCACAGAACTCATATTTTAAAAACTGAAGTAGATTTTTAGGCTATGTTGAAAGCAGTAAACATTTGGTTAATGATGTTCACAACAGGCATTAATGCTTCCAGTTTAGACAACCTCACTGGTATGTCATATGGCCAGGAACATGGTCAGACATGTCTTTACTGAATGTATTACCTCACCTCTTCATTCCCTAATCAATTAATCAAAACTGACTACACTGTCTTTTTTTCCTTAGTCGTACTAACAATATACAGACTTGACTGTCAGGGAGCATAAGGGTGAAGAGGGAAGAGATGGATTCAGAGCACACTTCTGCAACAGCAAAAGTGTAGAACAAAACACCAGAAATCATAACAAATTACGGGTTATGTGTTTTATGAAGCACAGCAAAACACATAAAACCTATAATATTATATATATTTTTCACATAACATCATGCTATACAATGAGCATTGGATTAATCTATGTTTTGTCTTCTATTATGAAATAACTAGACATATACAGATTTCCAAAAGAATTCATTTGTATTTCAAATCTTATTACTAGCTTGTGATTCATTTACATGTAAATACCACTGTAGTTTTAAATTTGATGCTTTTTTACTGTTTTCTTTAAAAAAACCACCAAACAACCTAGGCATATGCAGTGGTAAAATTAAACTTGCCTACTCTAAAGGCCTTGCACAATTTTGTTAGGACAAAAACAACATATGGAAATCAGAGCACTTACTACATAAATGGAGAAGAGAGGGACAGCAGTTTGGAACATGGTATGTATACGAGTTTCATTTCTATTTCAGTCTAACGCAATTTTCCTTAAACAAGTACAAACTCTTACAGTAGAATACAAAGGTACCTTTAAACGAAATCTTCTACTAGTGTCTTTCTCCCTGCTAAGCACTTGTTTTGGCAAAAAGCTAGAAGCCTGCCAAGAAAAGGTCATCGATCTTTGCCTGAAAAGATTGAGCCAGCTTTATACAGTAAGGGCTTATTACAAACACACAATGCTTACCAGATGTTCAGACAACTGGATATAATCCAAAGTATGGCTATAAATCCATAGAAAGATGTTCATTATGAAGGCATTTGCCACATGAAGTCAAAATTACATAAGCACCCTTTGGTAAACCTATTCACTGAGCAGAGCAGCTTAAAAGGATCATGTAGCAACAGACTGAATTGTCACCAAGCGCTGATTTGCATTTGCACTGATATCTATAAAAGGAATTCTGGCTTTGAACAGTGAGCCTGCAAGGTTTATTTTCCTAGCCAAATGCCTGTGCCACTACTGAAGTCAGTGTTAACTTGCAAGGCCGAAGAACTTATGTGGATTGGACTATCACACAATTATTCCACAGCTCCTCCTCTCAGGTTTCCCAGTTATTGTCATTCAGGTAACAACACAAACACCTGCTTTCAGATGCCATGCTACCAACAGGTGAAATTTTGTCTCAAAATAAAAACATCCCCTACCACACCAGCAAGTAAATACATGCCAGAGCTAGATGCATTACAGATACCTAATGCCATTAACTTACTCGAACAGATTTGGGAAAACAAGACATTTAAAGTTGTTCATTTGAGATACAACAAAGTTGTCTGGCTGACCAATTTAAAAACCTTTAAATGTCTATATTAGTATAAATGCAGTGCTTGCAGGGAGCTCTGTGTGTGTTACTTTTTGGTTTTTTTTAATAAACAAACTAGAAATTGAAGATCTGGATGGCAAAGACTTTTTCCAGTTCTAAGCACAGTCATAAAACAGATGAATGGTTGCAAGAAAAGCATGAAACCTACAAAAAATTTTCATTTTTGTAATAAGCATCCACACTTCAGCACAGAGGTATTTTAAGATAAAGCCAAATAAGACCCAAAAGAAAAGACATATCGGTAGTAGTTTTGAATTATCCCTCCTAAGAGGAGAAAATGAAGGCATAGTGGAAGGAAAAAACTTTACAAATAAGTTTAAGCTTCTTTTATTTCTTTGCTTTTGCCCTTTTTCATCACTTGTGGTTTGAATGTGTGCTGATCTTTTGGTACAAAAGAAATTAAAAGCTAAATGCAGAAAAATAATCCCCCAAACCCTACCTACATAGAACCAAAACTTCAAAGGAAATAGGTTCTCAGTTGATACACTGCATAATGAGTTTTGAAAACTGAGATTCTGGTTATATTTGAAGATGGCTCACACACTACTGCTTGCTGCTGTTCTATTAAAGCAAGGAAGCCTACAGAAAGAAAAGCAAAAAGCTAGTGTAGTATCCTACTTTTCCCCAGGCTATGAATAAAAACGTGAGATCAGGCCTTTAGAAGCAGCAGTCTTCCTTAGTGAGACTGAACAGAGCAGAGCAACAAATGTTGTCTGGTTTGACTGATTGGATATTTGCTTTAAATTCCAAAGGGAGAAAAGCTATGGACACTTCAACTTCAAACCCTATTTCTCTGAGCACACAATATTCCTGAGAACTTCAAGGGGGAGCTGCATTTCTGAAAGAGCTCTAGGTTGTAAACCTGAGTCAAGTGACTGAAGACAGAAAGCATCCAGTTATTGCTGCCAGGTCCGTACTGTCCTATTCAGATAGTTTCAGACCATTTTAACTCCCAGAAAAAAGTCCCAGAATCTAGAAATTATGTAATCTTCATAAACTAGTGGTTAAATCAGCACAGATGGAACTAATGCAATAAAGAAAGTTGACTCCTGTGCTAAAATCTTAAAATGTGATTACTCACAATGAAAAGGTGGTGATTAACTTGAAACTTACTTTTCGAGAGAGGTGCTACGAACAGGAAGGATCGCAAAAGAGGGCGAGAGATTCATCCTGATGCAAAACATGTATCAGTAGGAATAAAGAACAAACTGTACCTTTACAGCCTGTTTAACACCCCAAGATAAGCAGCTGATAACTACCAGAAACTATTGTATGGTCTGCCTGATGAATCTTTCCACAGCATCACAAATTTCCCCAAATGGCAACAACGAGTAATCATAAAACAAAACGACAAAACACCCTAACCAAACCCAACCTATCAAAGTTGTATTTGCAGTAGAAGACATTAGTTAAAGAAAACACCACTCTTAACACAAGTTCCTGAAACCACCAAACAAAAAGACTAGCTCCAGGATGCATGACATGTAGACTTTGTGATTTCTGAGTAAACACCTTCTGTTATTCTTTGTTCAGACAGTGCCTAGCATAATCACATCTCATTTTCTTCATTTTCTGGGCCCTTATAGCAGAAGAAGCATAATTAATGAAAATGACAACTGCTAAATAGTCTAAGGAACAAAAGCTCTGACGAATGGATACATTAGCAATCACAGAGAGTTTTCAACCTGTGGGGTATTTTCTACTAAAAGATCTTTGCAAAAGGATGCTACCACATGGAACAGAAATATTTTTTCTTCTTGTACTGGTTCTACCAAAGTTGGATGCCTGGAATAAATCCTGTAGATATTCTGATTAACAAGCTCTATCTACATTATAAATTGATCAAGTATGAGGCACAATAATGGCATTAAGAAGTGTACCTTCTTCTAATGATATAATTTTATTTTCCTGCAGAAGTTCTGCCATAACATATGCCAATCACCAAAATTGTATTTGCAAAAGAGAGCCTTCAAGTAAATCATAGAATCATAGATTTGTTAGGTGAGCTAAGAAAAACTCAGAACCTCTTTTGAGCTCATATATTTTGACTTACATGTTACATGCATAAGCTGATGCAGTCAGAAGTCTAAAGACTTCTTTGTTGGCTATTACAATGCAAAAGACCAAATAATCAACTTAAACAAAACATTCTGAATTCACAAGATACTGCCATGACTTAAGCCAACAGGCTTTATCAACCAGGAGTGCCAAGGCCATCACTAAACCATGTCATTAAGGGCCTCATGTACATATATTTTCAACACTTCCCAGGACGGTGATTCCCTCACTATCCTGGGAAGCCTATTCTAATGCCTGACCACTCTTTTGGTGAAGAAGTTCTTCCTAATATCTAATCTAAATTAAGAACCTGAAGTTCTTCATCCTGTGAAACTTAGGTATCTTACAAGCAGATGACTCTGAAGATGAATGTAGTAGAAGATTTAATCTTCTGTAACTACATAACTTGTAGATATAGGCAAGAACTTCCAACAGGCTGCTTTCTGCAGCACTTACCACCTCCAGCACAGGCTGTGGTGTTTCATTGCAATTCAACCGCCTGCCTGCTCTAAAATGGGGAATCTGTAGACACATAGAAAGACAACTGCATAATGCAAACAGGGACACATAACAATGATAAATAATCATTATAAATGATTAGACATAGTACATAGAAAAAGAGTTTGGAATAGTTCTTAAATTTCTATTACATTACCTATGACAGTTAACAAAAAACCCTAACATATGAAGGTCATTCTGAAGTCACTTGTTTTAATACTGACAGTCAGTTGATTTAATAGTGACATACTACAAATGGTAACTTGATTTGTAAGTTGGTAGAAAGCTACTGTAGGCAACTGTATATACCTTTGTGTCACACATAAACCAATAAATCCAAAGAAAGCAGAAATCTACAATGACAAATGCAGCAGGAAGGTCACAAGTTTTTAAACATAATAGCATCTGTCTTTCAGTCTACATAAAACTGACATTGTTGAAAATGTTTTTAATCATTCCTCAGGCAGTTTACCTCTCTTACCCATTTGATGGCCATCTGTTATTCGAGTTTATAAATTGAATCATTGTGTCCCTGTATTAGGTATGCTTTAAAATTTCAGCCTGCAACTGAATCTTGATCAGCTACACTGGAGCCCTTAAGTATTTCTGAAATCATTCAAAAAACTTCACTCACAAAACTCTATAAGCACTAAAATAGATGAAAAAACCACTGCCAAATCATGTCAACAGAACAGTCAATGAGTGCACTTCAGTCTAGAAATAATGAGTATGCTACAGCAACACTGAACTAATATAGAAAAAAAATCAATATGACCTTGGACAACAAGCACTGAAGAAATGAATAAGACAGCTTGTCTTACAGAGTCTCCTGTTCATTGAAAGACTGGTACAGACACACCCTTCTCCATAGCTCTGGCAAAAGTTGAAGATAGAAGTCTAAAAACCCATGTGATCATTAGATCCAGTTTGCAAAGTACCAGAGAATAAATATGATAATTTGCTAATTACTTCTCACAAACACCAGGCTACTATAAACTTTGTTTTTCTTACAACTGCATATTTAAAATGGAGTCACCAGATGTTTAGTTAATACCAGAATTGACTGATTACATGTTTTGCAGGCCTGACGAAATATTCTGGCAGAGTAACAACAACAACAACCACCACCCATATTTTGATCTGGTCCCACAAAAGCAAGTTATCAGAAATTCTTATTCTTCAAGATCCTATATGTTTGCATATGGCATGAAAAGAAACCGACACAGGTTGCCGAGAGAAGCTGTAGCTGCCCCATCCCTGGCAGTGTGCAGGGTCAGGCTGGATGGGACTTTTAGCAATCTGTCTACTGGAAGGTGTCTCTGCTTGTAGTAGCAGGGCTAGAACTAGATGATCTATAAGGTCCTTTCCAACCCAAACCACTCTATGATTCTATGATGATTCTATGGATTGATGAAGTTCGGTAAAAAAAATCCAGCTAGTACTACTGGATCTGTGTCAGGTCCACAGTTTGTTTGATCCAAGGAATTTGTTTTTAAAATACCCCTTAAGGTTCTGAGAGGGCAGTTACTATTTGCCAACATCCGATAAAGGTGTTAAAATTATCAACAAATACTTTTATAAATAGAATTTCACTGATTTATTGCTGCAGCTATTTTAGCCTCTGAATTGGTATCTTAGTGTGCATCTACATTTGGAAAGTCTCCACTGACAAAGCTGTTCCCATTCCCATTCCCATGGGGAACAGCCCTGCATCAGAAGGTCCCTTCAAACTCTAACCATTCTATGATTCTATGAAACGCAAATACATATTTACCCTGAATGCACAGAGCCATTTTAAAATTAAATCTACAGAAGGTAATTTTGGCACAGAGAGTGTAGAGGCCTGAATCAGGTGTTACAAAAATACTGGTTATAAACCTTAAAATGGAAAATTTCAAAAATGTATTCTAAGGGCTCTTTTCTCTTCCTACGTCCACATCAGCAAAGCACACTGAAGTATTCTGTAGAACTAGTTTTGAAAGCACAATATGGGAATGCTCAAATTTTAGCAGAAAAATGTAAATCCTAACTTCTGAGAACACCACCTTCTGCGTGATAGTTCATTTCGCATTTTCTTTTCAGTATGTGGGCCAGACAAGTCCCTACTACAGAATTTACAAAAGATTGCTAAAATAAATAGTTACTCACCCTCCCCTCTCAGTGCAGAACAAACATTCAGAAGCCATAAGCAGGCTCTAAAACAGGATTAGTGTAAAAAAAGATGATGATAAACACATTCCTGTTGGGTTTGTCGTTTTTCTTGTAAGGGCTTTTTATGCAGTTTGCTTTCCACTTCTCAGGCTTTAGCATCTGTGTTTTCTAGCCTTTTTTCTGCTTCAAAGACTAGAACTGAATGGGAGCAAGTTCTAGAAAATAATTTTTTTCAGAACAAATCCAGATTTCTGAGATTTGAACATGCCACTGGGAGAGTTGGCATTGCTGCAAGACATCCAGTGGAGAGCAGCGTAAAGCCTTGGGCTTTTCAGGCTGCCCCTTAACAAGTGCACTGTTACTACTGGAGAAGTAGAGCTTCTGAAAGAAATTTCACCATATAGGATGTGGCAGAGAAACTGGCACAGCTCTAAACATGGATTTGTAGCTCATCTTTAGAGTGGGGAAAAAAATGCAAATAGCAAAGCCAGCAACTCAACCCTTCTTTCTAGTGTTCCACATAAAAATACCTGCCAATTTTCAGTACACAGAATTACAAGACAATACCGGTTGGCAAGTATATACCACATCTCAAGGGATGAGATTTTTTTTTACTGCCTTTTTTTAATACTGCTATCTAACCAACAAACATGAAATGTTGCTTCCTCCAGTTAAAGTTGTTGCTACACATATTTTTATTTTCACAAACTGCCAACTTTTCCCCTTCCAGAATTCAAGTGAAATATTGATACCCATTCATGCAGCATAAAAAGAATACTATATACTCTCTTCTATTTGCAATGAAGACTGGAGTTCTAAAACAAGATCTTGGTTAATACCTTAGGTCAACTTTAGCAATCATCTCAACCAACCCTACCACTCAAAAGTCACGTGCTTATTCTAATTTTAATCTTATGTTCCTTTTATAGTCAATGAATACAGACCAACTACAGCAAACTGCCCCATTGAAATACATAAAATATATGTCAGATGTATTCTATTTACATATATATTTATATACATATATATACATAGGCTGAACTCAATACAATAGATCAAAATAAATAGGCATTTTTTTAACATGTAGAATAAATTACTTCCCATACAGGTTAAAAGTTTCTGTTCACTACAGAAGGATGCATACAGTTGTTATATTAAATTAGGTTCTTCACTAAGACAGCTGAAGTGAGAAGAGATGCCTCCAAAATTACCTAGGCCTTAGCCCTAATAAAGCAGTCTGAAAATAAGATTTTATTACATCACTAACAAAACACCATCAAAACAGTTTTTGAACTGTTGTACAAACCTGGTCGAATTTACCTTGTGAAGAAAAATGTAACCTTTCTAGAGAATTTTGCAATACTTCTACACAACACTTTTCAACAATTATAATTTTACAGGAAATCTCTAAAACTCGACAAGATCTGTTGCATTTTGCAAGCACACCAACTTCTCCAAGGCTTTACCAAATTAACCCTAACGTCTCTTGGTCTTCCCCAAAGGTTTCCCATACGACAGCATTTCATAAGCTGCTTTCCCTTAGTGGTCTGTTTCCATTGCAGTGCTGCCATTCAATGCTAATGTAGCGACACAAGCTCTAGTTCGGCAAATTTCTTTCCAAGCACCTTTCAAGTATCAGAGGGTAATACACCACAGAATATAGGTGACACTATACCCTAACCATTTTTTCTTTTTCTGTCACAGAAAATTAAAGAACTTTTAAAGAACAACATAACACCATTCTTCCTGCCTTCTCACCTGAATACATCTTGTGATGAAATACTAGAACAATGCCTGTCTGGGTATCAACCAACCATCAATGAAAGGTTGGAAAAACATCCATCTCCCCTTTAACCACATTTTAGTTCCATCATTGGCATGCCAATTAGCAAGATATGTGGAAATTACTATTTAACTGATGCTTTATTTAATATATAGAAAGAAAAAAAGTGGAGTGTATCCTATGTGGGTAAAAAATGTGGCTATAAGATAACGTTTAAATAATAGTTTGCTTCATTTTTAAAATTCAGGATGTAGAGCAGTATATGTTTTTGCAAGCTACTTCTAGTAACTGGTCAGAGCATGGCAATTCCTTACAAGAAACAGAAATATCAATTTGTTTTTCCACTGTTTCTCAGCTGTGCCAGGCAAAATGATTTTATTTCATAGCATTTTCTGTTTCAGCTCCTATCAGGGTTTATGTGAAACTTCTTCATATATTGTGAACCAACAATAACCTCGTTTAACATTATGAGTTATTGTGGAAAGTTGGTCAGTGGACATAACCTAAAATGATCAAACCCAAACCAGCCATCCAGGCCATTTCAGCAGATCAGGCTGCCATCAAGAGCACGGCTAAGATAAACGGTTTTGCTTCTTCATAGATTCCCTTATGTCCACCATCTACCACCTGACTCTGTTCCCAGTTAACAACAGAAAAATATCTTAAGAATTTAATGTTTCTCTTCCATCTTTATTTTTGTTTTGGTTTTTTTTTTCCCAAACATATAACTGCTGTGTCATAAAAAAGAAATAACCTCTTATCATTACAATGTTTTGATCATTACCTGAAAAAGAAAACATCTAGTGGAAAAATATCAAGTATTCGAATAATTTTAAAAGCTAATAAATTCTTCTCCCCTAACTCTGATATCTTACCATTTCTACCTACATAGTCGATAGCATAATTCCAAAAATAATAATTTGGAAGTTTTTTCTAGAAATTGATAACTACTAAACTATTCTCATTTCATTAATGCCCTTTCAGCTGGTATAGTTACCCTCAGTGATGAACAGGGTAATATGAACTGTAACTGTTCATTGAGTCACACACAGTTACATCAAAAAGTGTTCACTTGAGCACTTAAACTTCAGATTTAAGAGGACACTGGCACAGCACCTCCTCTACCACTTCCATTGCAGAAGCCCTTGGAAGATTCCATTCATAAATGAACAAGATAAAAGATTGAAAGTCCCTACCTTCACCTGATGATCCTGAAAGGTCTATGATGACATACACTCTCCCTTCTGGCTCCAAGTCAATCTGCAATCAAGAAGAGAAATAAAAAAAACCACTTAGAATGGCTCCCAAAGCAAGTGACTGCATGTGCAGGAAACAAAAGGTTTCCAAAACTCGTGAAGCCAAGGTGTAGGCAGAGCATATGGACAGGTCTACGGATCACCACCAAACAGAGGTGTGTTTGCAAAGAGGTGTGTTGAGGACAATGTACCTTCACTGAAGCAAAAAAGTGTGTACCCTTAGCACTTCTAAAGCTTGAAACCACAGTGAATTTTACAAATACAATATTTAAAGCGCTGTTCTACCATACATTTTCACCACTACTTCCAAGGAGACGAGGAAGGAAGTTAAAAAGTGGTAGTATTAAGTAACTTTTTTTACTGTAATTTATACCAAGCCCAGATATGCAAATGTGAAAACCAACACTGTGGCCTATTCAGATACCAGCAAGGCAGATCAGCTCTGGTCACAGAATGGGGGGAAATGAACACACACAGCTCGTATGGCTGGGTAACACGTGTTTATAATACTCCCTTTGTATTCCCACAGGGAGAAAGAGATACATGCTTTACACACTTTATCTGAAATACAAAATTTGTTTACTCTGCACCATTCTGGCAGATTTTAAGGAGTCTTTGTTCTTGTGGAGATCTTTTCACTCAGCATGAAATACAGGTGCTCACTGTCAAGCTGCTGCGGGAGCAAGCTCCTGAATGGAGCATTAGGCATTGCAATGAAGAGCCCATTATAAACCCTCATGTATTTTACCACAGGTTCCATGAGCAACTTGAAATACTGCTGGATTTGAGTATCCTTGGGGTGCCCCAGACATTACAGACTGATTTTGCAGCCACCCATCTCAAAAAATTTAACTGTAACCAAACCACCGTGTAATCGACAGCACTTACTGTCACATAGCAGTTGCCACATGATTACAGTGAGTCAAGTGACGTGGTATCCATTAATGCTGTATTTTCATTCTATTTTAGTAAGTAAAGCACACAGATAAAATGTCATGACCACTGCCAAGGTACCTCAAGGGGCCTTGTCTGCCAGGGCCTGTCCTGCGTCCCACCTCTCCAGCCAAGAGTAGGCAGTCATGGAGGCAGCAGGGCAGCCCAAGCCCTGGGCATCAGGCACCTCCTTGGGGCTGGGGACCGGACAGGGGCTGGGACATGGGCCAGCAGGTATGCCTGGCTTGGTGGGCCAGGCTGTGGGGGACTGGAGCCTGGCCATGCTGCAGCTTCACTGGGGCTGACATGGCGGCCTGGGCTGTGGGGAGGATGGCGGAGCCCCAGGAGCCCGGCAGGGACACTGGGGCTTGTTTGTGCACCCTGGACCCTGACAGGACTCGATGAGATCAGGACTGCCGCGTACCAAACCATGGGCACTACGGGTTCCTGTCGGCACCAGAGCGAACGGACGCAGGGTGAAAAGAAGGGAGCGTGCCTCGTCGCCAAGGTCCAGCCGAGCCCTGCTCGCCGCGCTGGCACTGAGGTAACCGCACGCAGGGCTTGTGGCAGGAAACAGGTTACCTGCCCTCGCACCCCACCACGGCCTGCCTCCCGCTCCTCCCTCAGCACGCAGCTCTGCTGCAACAGGGGAAGCAGGGCCTGGCTTCATCAATGTCAGCCAGCAACGAGTGCTCAAAGCCACGAGCAACGTCAGGGTACGGCACTAGCCCTGAATAAGATGCTCATCAAGAGATCACCAATTCCAACTAATAATTTGGGAGACCAATCTTTGCATGTTTGGAAATAAATGAACAAAAGGAGAGGACACCAAAAGGTACAGGCTATACCAGGATTTGCCTGTGTACATTCAGCTGGCAGCTTCATGGGGCCACCTTTTCTGTCTCCATGTTTCTCTCGCCACCTGAGAAGACCTTTACAAGTCGGGCACCTGTCTCTTTTGGGCTACAGCTGCTGAATGCATCCGGATGACAGGAGCTCCTCCCTCCATGAACCACACAAGAGCACTTGTGTGCTGTTCGGGAGCGAGCCGGTACAGGAGTTCACAGGTCCGCCTGATGTCATCGGACCAGTGGATCAAGTGAATGACCTCAGCCGCTGCATTGTGAGTAAGATGAGGCAGGAAATAGGTGTTAGCGAGGGCAGGGGTTACTCAAAGGAGAGGAAAATGAAAGCGTGGTGGAGAGGTTTTCCATAAATAAAGTGTTGACTATTAAGTAAAGATGTTTTTAACAATTTCTCAACTGGCAGCATGAGGTATCTGGGGAGTTCCGGGCTGGTTTTCTGTTTGTTTTGTGGGGTTGGTTTGTTTGTTTGCTTGTTTTTGGTGGGTTTTGGGTGGGTTTTTTTTTTTCTTTTATTAAATAAACCTACTGATCTTGAAATACTGCTCCTCTCCCATTGAAATAAGGAAAATATTTGAAGATCAGAGACACAGGTGCATGAATAGACTTTGATGTCTACACTGAGGGAGGCTTTTGAGAAACTGCTAAAGCACTCAACAGATGGCTTTATTAAAGACAGGCACGTCTAATGCTCTGTTTGTATCAGCATTTTATACCGTTTGGTTAAGCTCTCACTAAAGTACTTTATGCAGTTAAAATCCCAGTATGCACACACACATACAAAACCCCAACAACATCCCCGCAGCAGAATCAGGCATCTGGAAGAGTTGGTGACCACCATCACAAAATCTCTGTTCTGCCCATTTAAGTACAAATAGCAGTGGAAGCAAGTTAGGAAAAAGACTGGAGCACTGAAACCGTTTCCATTACCTGTCAAGTGGGCTGTTTTCATATACAATTCATTAAAAATGCTGCTTTTTGATTTTGATTCAGAATTCTTGCTGATCTTCTAAAGCAGAGCAAACTCCTTATAAAGGGGAGTATCTTCTACAAAGAAAGCATGTATCCCTCTTAAAATATTCTAACACCAATAACAATGGACATATTGTTAGATTTATACAATACCCACATTTCATTTCAGTGACTACCTATGCTGACAGATTCATCATCCACATGAATTAGTACTTTTGCCAGAAGCCGGCAGCTCAGCTGCGTCAGCTGACCTTACGTATAAAAAGAACACCCCAAAAAAAGCAGAATCCCCTACACTAAAAGGAATCCTTTTCATCCAAGGTCTTTCATGTATCAAACCAAGCACCGAATAAAAAGGACTGATTCAATTCTAATTTAGCATAAAACATTTCTGATTCAATGCCTAGAAACACAATGGTATAAATACACCCAGAACAGTCAAATTACTAGAATATAAACAATATGCCTTTTCTTTCAATGTGAACATTAAACTACACTTAGAATGTGAAGACTCTGCCATGTCATTTTATAAATACATTACAAATATCCATATGGCGCAATCTAGAGCTTCCATTAATTTTTCACCAAATGCCCACATGTGAAATGCCCTTAAACATATGTAACCTGAAACAAAATGACAGGCCAAATTCTACCAGACATCCTTGAATGCAACGTAGTTCTGATTCTGACCCTTCTCTTTAACTAAAAATACATCCCTTTGAATGCAGCCAAGCATTTATATACGCAGAGAAACACTGTGAGAAGACATCTAAAAAGACATGACTGTTCAAAAGCACAACAGAGAACAAGGCAAGATGCAAACTAGAGATGGGACAGAGGTCTTGGTACAAAAGCAGCTTTTCTGTAAGCAAGGCACATTATAAAATATACACACCACATTCTCCAAATGCAGCAAAAGATGTAACAACTATAACAGAGCAAAATGTCCAATCACCAAAGAGTTTTATCGTGTTACTGACTCATGCTATTGCTGTGACTTTTGTTAAAATACAGAGTTTTAGTAGGTGCAAGCAAGATTAATTGTAAAGGTACTTTAAACAACTTCTATATTGCTAAAATAATTCTTGTGTGGCAGCACATTGAGATGAGCACAAAGATGCTGGAAAGCAGTACAGATCTTGAAAAACTCCAGGCATGGATAAAGCATATTAGCAGCCTGTTTCAGGGAACAAAAGGCAACCATCCATAAAACCAGACATACTTTCAGAGGAAAAAACCTATGTTGAAACCATGGCCAAGTTTCAGCATATTGAAGGCATTTATAGTTTCACAGTCATTAATGGATTTTATTTTCAACACCCTTTTGAGACAGTTCCCCATCTGTAAAATGAGATACTCCCAAAGGCACACGCTAGACTAAATGACTTGCCAGAAAGTCATACAAGAAGTCTACAGTTAAACAAGAACTGAATTCTGGTCTCTGAAGGCCCAGACTGCCCACTGCACCATTTCTCCTATGTCTCAGTTAAGCTTCACTTGGTCAAGCGATACACATCCTGTCTTCCTGCAATATTGGAGACATCCAAGTACTTTAGAAAATAAAACCCAACAAAACACACAACTTTGATGGGTAAGTATCTAGGAGGCAATTTCCTCTCTTTTCCATTCACTTAATACTTATCAGTCAAAACAATACAAAACAAAAAAATTGCTTAAATATTTCTTTGCAGCATTTCCAAAGCATCCCAATTCTTGGGCAACTCTGGAGTAATGCAGAATTTAACAAAATTATGCAACAGATTGTGAAAATAGTTCAGCTTCTCCTCAAGTTTTGCTTTTTGCAAGCTTCTAAGCATTTTTCGGAAAAACTGAGTCCTAAGCTCATGCAGCACCTCACCATTTTCCTCCTCTTGCGTGTAGGATATAATTGCCATCCCCCTAAATATAAAACTCAGAATTCTCAAAATCTTAGGCTAAGATTTGCTAAGGGAACCACATACTCTCTTTAATCTCATAGGAATGAGGAAGATTAGAATATGTTATGCATATATTTGCATTGCACCAATGGTTCATATTTGAATATAGAATCATAGAATCATAGAATAGCTAGGCTTGGAAAGGACCTCAAGGTCTAGTTCCAACCTCCCTGCCATGGGCAGTGACACCTCACACTAAACCATCTCACCCAAGGCTTCATCCAACCTGGACTTGAACACTGCCAGGGATGGAGCATTCACAACCTCCCTGGGCAACTTATTCCATATGGAGAAAATTTTACATTCTTGACCACTGTACAGCCTGAATCGTTCTATCAACGTTTGGGAGTGGGTTTTTTCATCGTAGCTGATAGCATCAGCACAGAGATTTTGCATGCTCTATGGAGCAAACTAAGATGACAAACCACTACCTTCAGCGGCTTAGTGCCCCACTGCCGTTCTTCACTTGATTGTAACAGAGTCCATCAGACACCTACGCTCCAAGACAAGAACGTCACCTAAGATTAGGTGCACTATACTCATTTCAACACCAACTTGTCAAGAGAAATTTAAGGATAGTCACTGACATAAAACTCAGATCTGGAATAAACAATGACTAGACAAATGCTTCCTAACAGCATGAAGGTAGAGCAAGTGTTACACTGATGTTCCTTAGTCAGATACGATATGAAACAGGGCAAAACCCCATCAACCACAAAGCTGTTTAGAATTTTGGAAACAGTATAAACCTAAATGGACTGTGTAAGCCACAGAAACAGAAAGAATTAAGTCCTAAAACCTGCTTTGTACCTCTTGTTGTGATGTTCTAGGATTATCTGATATTTGGATAGCTTAAAGCATAAACCTCCAAGCACATGATTTGTCACCGCTGATGGTTATTTGAATCATGTAAAACTTGAGAGTCAGTATGTATTAACCCTTACTGAGTGCAGCATAACAGCAAGTTTCTCTTGGAACACGCTTCAGTGAAAGGAGGAGGGAAAGGACTGTATTTAAAGAGCTAAAGTCTGCAAAGGCTTGGGGTTACATCTGCTCTTTTGAGGGGCATTTACTTATCCGATTTTGATAAAATAACATTTTTAGGAAAATGCATAGGAAAGATCAGAACAGTTGCAATCCATTACAAAATGACTGGAGACAGGGTTTGTGCTGGTGTTTTGTTGTTTAACCACAAGATTTTTCTGCTTCAATTGAAATAGCTGATAGAGTACTTATTTTAACTTATTCAAGAGAAAACAAAACATCAATAGTGACACTTTTCAATATACTCAAAATGACTGCAGACCAAATTACTTAGAACTTTCAGAAGACCACCATTATTAGAATAGAAGCAAACTCTTGACCAAAGCAACAGCTGGAGGTAAGATTAAACTTGCACACTTACCCCAGCATTCACTCCCACATCTCTAGAAAGCTCACCCAAAACAGAGAGCTTTGCAATAGGCTCCATAAGGCCAGAAAAATAGCTGAGACAATTTTATTTAATAATATTATCTGAAAATCAACAGATTTCACATGTTGCATCATTATTCACATGAAGTAAACTTGACTTCTAAAAAAATTCCCCCCCAAAAAACATGTTGAAAAAACTTCCCTAGAATGTCTGTTTACCTCCATGATTTCCCCACCTCTTCCCCCCCAGTCTCTTGCTCTTCTGGCCGCAGAAAGCAGGTCCCTTTCAGAGCCAGTGCACTGTCACAAAGTTCACAAATCTGCCTTTCATTACGAATGTTACATACTTGATTATTATAATTACAGAGAAATGTAACACAGCTTGCCACATTGTAATTGACCACAATGATATACATGAAAGTTAAGAAATTTTGGCCATGGGGGATTCTATCATTTATTTACTCATACTCAGAAGTCAACAAAAAGACATCAAACATCTTGCACGACCTACAGAAAAGATCAAACACTTTCCAGTGCCAGACACATGCACAGACATAATACAGAACAGAAGCATCCAGCGAAAACTAAGATTCAGCTGAAATAACCACAGTATTCAGAAATCAATTCTAAAACAAGGATCTTTCCATTACTTAACACAGCATATACCAATATTCAGTTGTAATGTCCTGAATCAAATGTGATATGACTTGGATCTTCCACAATTTACTGTACCTAAGGACTCTCAGGCACCAATGGAGAAACATTCCTCAATGCATGGTGACACACAAATGCATGTGTGTTTGTGCACAAGCATGCACACATGCACACTCAGTAGTCACATACTCGTTTTGTGTATTACAAGGAAGAACAAGTTTCATGGACCACTGTACTGGGACTAGGGTGTGCACGGCTCATTTTCTGGTACAACCCAGAAAATTAACTTGGACAGAAGGCTATATCTACGTGCAACACAACAGTATAAATGGCTTGAAAAGCATCAAGTAGTGTGACTGCAGAAACAGCACTGCACAAAACCAAGTTTCAGGTTTGAAGGGAGGAAGATACTGTCTTCACTATCTTGAAAGATTGGAGTGGTGAGTGTATGTATAGCACAAGGTACTATTATCAAGGTACTTAAGAGTTACATGCCCAAACTGGTCAGGGTTTCTAAATTCCTAGAATCTGAATTCATGAGAGAGGGAAATAAATCAGTAAGAGAAATTTCTTAATGAGTGGGAAAAAAAAAGTCAATAACCTTAACAGATGAGGTTGCCTAGGCTCTCCATTCAGAGCATTCTGTCTCTGAACAGGTCAGAGGAGACTTGTTCCAGTATGAGTCTTTCAGACACATGTGCTTGTGCTGGTTTGTTAGTTTATTTAATTTATTAAATTATTAATTATTTATTAAATAATTTATTAAATTTATATTTCTAAATTATTTAGAAATATTATTTATTAAATATTTTATTATTAAATTATAAATTATTTAATTTATTTTATTTAGTTATTTTCATGATGTAAATGTCTTCTATTAGTACGTCTTGTGAAGGCAGGGGAATAAGGCAAAGTTATACAGTGCCATTTTCACAAAGAACCTACACAAGCCCAGCGATAATGTGAAGTACAATGCATGAGAGTTGGGTTTGGCTGCACATTGCTCAACTTCAAGAGAAAGTACAGTAAACCCACCTACAGAACAAAAGTCTGCATAAAGCCATTCACTTGAAACAGCTGCTAAATGTATTTCAAGAAAGAAAAGAAATAGTTCAGAGCACTTTCCCAAGCAGATGGTTATTTGATTTAAGAATAAAGGAACTGCATTGTGTGGTAAGAGCTGACCTGTAATTTCATCACAAGGCTTTTCAAAATGTAGTCTTTAATGCACTAGTGCAGGGGCACTCTCTAAACCATAGGGAAATATTTAGCTGTCAAAAAATATTTAAAACACAATTATTGTCTTGGGTTATGGACATTTTTAAATGTCATGCTACAAAAATGCAACCAGAAGGGAGGGAGTTACTTATATAGCTGGGAATAAAACACTGAATAAAGCATCAGGACTGCAAGCACATCATGGTTAGCTGACTGCTAAATGTCAGAAACTGATAAATGTAGCCAAATTATTTTACTACAGTACAATTTCATTAGGAACTCTTAATTAGGGACTGCAATGACAGGACAAGGGGTAACGGGTTCAAACTGAAACAGGGAAAGTTTACATCAGATATAAGGAAGAAGTTCTTTACTGTGAGGGTGGTGAGTCACTGGAATGGGTTGCCCAAGGAAGCTGTGAATGCTCCATCCCTGGCAGTGTTCAAGGCTAGGGTGGACAGGGCCTTGTGTGACATGGTTTAGTGTGAGGTGTCCCTGCCCATGGCAGGGGGTTGGAACTTGATGATCCTAAGGTCTTTTCCAACCTAACTATTCTATGATTCTATGAATTTTAGATAACTGCTTGTTCAAATGCCTAAGCCCAAGTCCTAGATGGTACATTTGTTTGGCCTCAGAAATCACCTGAATGCAGCGATTTAACCATACAGATATTTGGAGTGTCTCCTAATTTAACTAGCATTTCTCTGAGTGGCCATCTTTGCAACATGCTGGACAATCACCATGAAATAGGCATCTGCATAACAGTTAGTACATGGATAAGCAGAGGACCTTAGGATTGACTAGTACATTTCCGGGTGATATGCAACCATTTTGGCACACTGCATATACTTTTCCTTATTTCCTTAAGTAATTTCCGTATTTCCTTACTTCCCTTAAGTAAGACTGTGTGAAGTCTTACAGATTAAGATAGTAAAGCAACATGATCTGTTTCCTGTAAAGCATATGGTATTTTTCTTCCGTTTATGGTTGAAACACTCCCTTGTTTCCCTCTCCTCCTTCCAGGTGTACTCTGGGAAACTCAGAACTGTATACAATAGGAAATAGCCACACACCATTACTGCGCAAAGAATAAAGAAAATAGCTGTGCTGAGTTTTATACCTCAAATATCAAGGAGATTAACAGTTTTAAGATCCAAGACTGAGGTGGCATAAATTCAGATCCTTCCTAAGTGTGGTAAAATAATCTCTAAAGGCTAGGAAATGGTGATATTCACATTCCATGAAGTTGCCCTTCAGTTTTTTGACTGTTAGCCCTATTCTAGCTCTCTCTAAAAAAGAAAGATTCTGCAACTTGCCTATTAACCAACTGTATTTTAAGAACATCGTTGACAGCCTGGTTTTACTGCCTCAGAGGGAAGAAAATAAACATACCTTACACAAAACCTCAGCATGAACTAGACAGACTCTTTAGCAGTGACCCTTCTCACAAGAGATACACATTTAAGTCTTCCAAATACTACTGTGCAACACCTTGCAGTAACTTCTGAGAGAAGTCCTACTGGACTTAAAATCGTCAATCAGCCAGTTAGAAGAAAACAGCAGGGAACTGAACCCACTTTGGTTCAGTTCTAGTTCATGTTCAGTTGTAAGTAAAGCTGTGCTGGCTTTGTTCCAGTTAGCAACAAAACTCACATCAAGGTTTTGTTCCAGTTTAAAAAAGAAAAAATAACAACTACTGTTTATGGCTTCGTCTTCAGTTCTGCTCCCTGTGAAGAAAGGAGAAAAGCCTTTCTTATCTGAAAGTCAACCACATTAAATGCACTCTCCATTTGTAGTCACAGTAGAAATTAATCCTCTATTAGGAAGGAGACAGCTTGATTCAATATGCAGCAAATGGACAAACTGTACTTCAATGACTCGCTGAAACTTTTAAGTAGTTTGTAGATGTGTGACACCAGCATCAGCTGCAAGCCAGAGTTCACCAGCAGAGAGAAGAAAAGCTCTGATAGGTAAATTCTTACCCTTCTATTTTGCCAATTTGATTTATATATGAATGAGATTCCCTTCCCTCACACCACCTAACTAAAGTGGCTGAAAACTACAGAATATGCAATTAAGGTAGCACTGGATGTGTGCCCAGAAGCATCTTTGATCTCAGTAACTGTCTATGAGTTACTACTTTTGCCCAAATTTCTGGAAAACAAACAGCATCTGACTTCAGGAAACATCTCTAGAAGCTATGAAGGCTTACCTGAAAATTCACCCAAGCTGCTCCTCTTCCTGTCTAAACTCGTCTTTTAACACGACAAAATCTCTGATTTACTTTGCACTTTACTTTGGTATAGCCTTCGTGAAATTTTGGCTGATAACCTGTTGTCCTGCTGAACATCACTGAGTCACTACACATCGTGACTGACTTGAGTTTTTGTTTCAAGTCTCAACTCAGCACCCAAGGCCAAAGAACATCACAGCGTCAAACTCTTCACTACCCAGATGGCCAAGCTGCTCTGAGATGCCAAAGAGGAGCAGCTCCACGGACTGCTGCTACTACTACCAGGCAAGAAGCAAAACACACTACTTCAGGTAGGCAGAACTTAAGACAGCTGATGAAATAATATAATACATGGACCAAAATATATTCAATTAAGAGCCACGAGTGAACGATAAGAACAAGAACCTAGAGAAGAGCGACAATCACAGAACATGCAGAGATGAAAATTATATATATGGCTCAGATGTGGCACAAAGCTGTCACAAGCAAACAAAAAGAAGTAAAATAGTATTTCAAGAACAAAACTCTGCTAAAATTACTCTAAAAATGCTGTAATTATTTTTTTTAACAGAGCCATACTCTACATTTCTTTTAACCTTAAATCTTAGAATGCTTCTCATTACTATTTCAGCTCTCCTGCTGTACTGAAAGACCAGGGTTCTTTTCCTCTACCATAAAGGGCTAAGCTTTTTAAAGGTAATAAAGTTCAGAACAGTTTTAAAATCAAGACAGCAAAACCATCATAATTTAGGAAGTTTCATTATTCACCCAGGGAACTCCAAGCCTGTCATTTTAAAAAAGAAAATATCTCAGTTTAGATATCTTTGTAATTGCTCACTTTTAGTAACTTCAATGCAATTAAAAAAAAAGGTGTCTCCTACTTCCTCCTTCAGGTTCAGACATATTTTTGAGGAAAGAAACTTGAAATACAAGCAAAAAGGAATAGCCACTTACAGAGTTATGTAAATTTGGTTATAGAAAGGGGAGGAGATTGAAAAAATACCACAAAAATGTTTATTTCCCAGTTAAAAAAGAATAACTTTTCGGCAAGGGCCAAGAGGAAAGCATGAACACACAAGCTCCAAGAATTATAAACAACCTGGGTTATGAAGATGGAAGGAAAAAGCATGTTCTACACAAATATTCTCTATGTCCTTTCACATATGTATCTGTAACCTGAGCTGCTTTACAACAAACACTGCCAATAAGATAAACAAACATTGCATGATATACGAATCACAATAGTAAAATAGAATTGGCATCAAGTAGTTAAACAAAAGTATCCTTCCTGGAAATAGCTCTCCTCCTTACAGCCTGCCAAGAATTGAATCAATTCAGAGCCTTTGTTCAAGTTACACTAAAAGCTAAGTTTTGACAAAAACAGAATGAAGAAAATAACTTGCAAAGGTATCTTTGCTTAAAAAAACAAACATCAGCTTTCTAAATGTTTGTTCAGTTAAGAATGAAAGACTTAATTCTGCCTTCAAACTAGGTGACACACTCAACTGCCCGTAGTATTTACAGACGCTGGCTGCTGTGCAGATATATTAGTCCTTTTCTATCTTGAGCACACACACAGAGCACACACAGGATGAGGCTGTCTCTGCTTCCACTCCTGTAAGCCCCCTGATACCCCTTGTCCATCACACCTACAAGGGGTTTTAAATAAGGAGGTCTATAACTGACTGGGAACTGGATGCTATCTCAGCTCTCAGTCTGCTATCTAAACAGCAAGATCATTCTTGTTTCCCAAAGGAAAAGTTTATTTCTAAAATCTTCTATCAGATAAACATTTTGCCAGTAAATGTGGCAGTTTCAATCACATAAAATTATTTATATTAGATATGTTCAATAATTCAATCCCTGAAAAAAAGTAAATTCAAGAATAGTATCAAAACTTTTTAAGTTTTTGAATTTTATTTTATTCATTAAATACCCAGAATTGGCAGAAATTAACCCAAAAATTTAGCAGAAAATGTAGCCCCCAATGTCCTCTTATGTAGCCTTCTAAAAAATTGCCAGCATTTTTATTTCCAGAAGAAAACATCATTGGAACATCTCTCTTTGGTTCTATTTTTTCCCCCTTTAGAAAGTACTACAACAAGATCTTCAGATGCGATTTTAATACTGTTGGGTCGTTTGGGGATTTTTTTGCATACTTTCTGTCTTGCCCTCTGATATTTTATCCTCTGTTTAATTATCAGAATAGAAAGATTAATGAAGCTAATTCTATTAACAAACTAGCTATCCTGAGGACTACAATTATCTGTGATTCACTTGCACTTCCTCTGCAGCTTTAGCCATAACAAGCCCAAAGCAACTCCAAGACTATTCAGATGGCAACCACAAAACACTTTGTTAAAAGAAAAACTAAACAAAGAACTGGTATAGTCCATGCTACCCATATTTAAATGTAAAAAGGTAAACCATGTAAAATAAAATTGAGTAGCTTGATACGTGCTGCCAGGCAACCTACATTCCATGAAACAGAGAGACTACAACGTAACATCTTGAACACAGAGATTACAGAAAAGGAAATGGCAAAAATAGCCACTACTATTATTACTGTTCCTGAAAAGTTAGACAGCAGAGGCCACCAGCCAGGAGTGGCACACCAGGAATAGCTACATCTTCAAAACTCCCTAAGAACAAACACATTCTAAGGTATGCCGTACTACCTCAGCATTTACTTCCATTTACTGCAGTGCTTTAACCAGAATTGCATGTGGAGTTCTCACATATTAGATATGAGTTCGACATGAAAGATGTTGGGTAAAGCTTTTAAAATCTCACTCTTTCAGACATCCGTGCAAGTTTTCCGGTATTTCCTGGATTTAAGGGGGGAAAAAAAAAGAAAAAAAGAAAATCAACACAAAGTTCCTCCCTGACACTTTGTCTGCCTTGTATTGTAGTGCTTTGGTTGTTCCTTTTTTAGTCCATGATGGAACAGGAAGTGCAGAGTCATTTACACATGCATTCAGATTTTGTTCTTTGAGAAAATTGATTATAATTCAAACTTTATTTATTTTTTATATTCTTTTAAATACAAGAGTATTCAGTTTTGGGTAATTGATTTGGAAAACCTTAGCTTACATTTTATGCAGCCAAATAGTCAGGGTCCTGGAGCCAGACTCAAGATAACTGAAGAATTCTTGTTCGTTTAGATCTTAAAATTTAGATGTGCAAGAACCATCCAGTTCTGGTAATGGAAGGCACTGCATGCTGCCTACTCTGTTCTGTCAAGCCAAGTAAGTAGAGCAAAGCTAACGCCTGTCTTCCATGTAACAGTCTTTTCTGGAAATTAAATTGTAGGTATTACGAATCTACTATATCACTCGCTAACCGGTTTCATTAGTTTATCACTTTTAATGGGAAAAGAAATATCTGCTTTGCTGTTCATTTTAATCTATTTGGCCAGCCCTCAGTTCTTGTTTTACCCTTCTCAGATTGAGAAGCCCGTTTATTTTTTTACATACCCAAATTAAGTAACCTCCCATTGTTCCTTTTATTTAAAGCAAAGCAGTGAGCTCAGAGTTTCTCCCTATAAAGAATCTTCTCCAAAGTTAGACTGCTTTCAGAAATCCTACTGTGAGCTCTGCTATTGACCTGCTGGGTTACCCTGGGCAATAAACTTCATTCACCCTCCATGTGCCTATTTCACCTCCTATAATTAGTCCTATTTAGAGTTCAAATTCTAAACAGTTCAGGCTCTCCTTAACACATTACTGCAATCAGAGCCTGATCTCTTTACCATTATCTACACTGGAGTTTTGGGGTTCTAGGCATGGTGCCACATTAATAGTTTTATTTTAACTGCAAAATTGACTAGGAGTAATCAATCATTATTGTAGCCTACTGATAATCCTGCACATACTTCTGCTATGGTGCGCCTCTTTACAAAAAGCAAGGAACCTTACTACCCAATTTACGCAAGATCTCCATTTGGGTTTTACAGCATGAAGCGTTGCAATTCTAATTCCACACAGAGAAGGCAGAGGTAGGTCTTGCAGCAGATCTACCTGGCCTTCAGTACACGTTTTGACTTCATTTCCAACCAGTTTTTAAAATGCTGACCACCCATAATCCTCCTATGTGCAGCCTACAGAAGAAGGAGGAATAATTTCACACCTGGGGGAAGTGCCATGAAAAATCTGTCATCTGTAAGGAGCGTGGAGGCAGGCAGGACAGGCTTCTTCAGGAATGCAGCTAAGTTTTGGGTTCTCTTTGTCCTCATTCCTCCATCTCTGGTTGGCCTACAATTTCCTTAAGTGCTATCCCACACAACTTGCAGAAATCTCTGCCTTGGACAGCCCTATCAAAACCTCATCCTATCAAAGTTCGTATCAAAACTCTCTCTCCTGTCATACCCCAAACAAATTATCATAAAAGGTGATCAGAAATGGGAACTATGTATTTCAATTTTTCACTAAGAGTGTAAAAAAAACAGTTCCAAAAGATCTTCCTGACCAGCGTAACAGCAATAGTCCCTTTACTCCAGAGACTTCAAGGACAGAAGAGGAAGAAAAGTTACCTTGGTACTGTAGAAGAAAAGTTCTGAGTGTGTGGGTTTGGTGTTTTCTTTGTTTGGGATTAGTTTTGTTTTAATTGTCCATGTCCATCCCTCTCCTCATAGACGCAGTAGTTTTTCCTTACTGGTAATAAAGATGAAAATGATTCATGCACAAGTATGACCTTGGTAGCTGCCCAGGCAACCCCCCTTTAAGTAAGGCTCTCTGGGGAATCCTATAGATCTCCACAATGTCTGTGTAATACTGCAGAGTGAGAGTTCTGGATTGTTTCCATTTCTAATTCTCTGACCCTATCCAATCTGTTGCTTGTGGCTCTGTCAGATATGTTGCATTTTAACTTTTCCCAGGAGCCTACACAGTTTCTCTTTTGGGTTGTTTCAGATTTCATTCTGTGCAAAGCAGCTACCTTTAAAAGTGCTTTCAACTTATCTCCTTACAAAATCATTCCCCCCATCAAGGCAAGAGGCTCCCTCTCTAAAAATTAAACATACATATAAGTGTGCATGCTGCTAAAGTTGCTAACTATTGAAGATAAAGATGCAGTGGGATCCAGTAAAGACAAGAGAATAAAAAACATTAGCATTCTCGAACAGGAATTTGTATTGAGCCATGGAGATTTGACTATTTCTGGGTAATTCGGTCATTTTTCTTAAACTGTTATAAAAAATTAAAAAATAATTAAAAACAAAATAGATGGAATTTTGTGTCCAGTATTGAAATAATGCAATTTAGGATAATTTTCCATATACCTGAAGAAGTGCTGGAAAAAAACAACCCATGCAATTACTGGTTTACTGTTAAAATTTCTTTAAGATTGTTGGTTAACCTAATCTATATTTTTCCCCCAAACCTAATGAAACCCAAGTTAAGCCTGAACCCTGACCTTCAATTTCTTCCCATTTTCTTTTTGGATCATTTTAAAAGAAAATCAGTGGGGTTAAATACCATGAACAATCCCAACAATAAACCTGAAACACTGCCAGGTATATTTGAAGGACTCCGATTAAATTTCTTCCACTTCATGACAAAACTGAACACTCTCTGCCTAATCCAGCAATGAGAAGAACTGTTACTCCTCCAACAGACAGGATCCTACAAGCATCTAAGTGACATCTATATGTCAGGTACAGCCTGAAACACCCTACAAGTGAGTAGAAGGTACAATCTGGCAGCCTCACTGGGCTTTCCTGCTACTCTTCACCCCCTGCATCCTTTCCTCATCCTCAAATTTTAGCCTTTTATTTAATGTAGGCAATGACAGCTTTTCTGACTGCTACCACAGATCTACCACAAAGTAAGAGAACTTAATACTTCACGTTGCTCTCATTGCTTGAACAGTATCAAAGGAAGGAACTGGACCCCTCCGACTCAGCAAAGTCCTGACTAGCTTACCTGAATTTATTTTATTAGCATTTAAATGAGATGAGGTTCCCATCCTCCCTTCAACTTTTGTTATAAAAGGTGTACAGTAAAAAATGCAAGCAGCAGCGGCAAACATGCTAACATTAAAAACGATGGCGAGAGAGAGACGAGCTCTCCCACTTCATAGGCATGCTGCACACATCTCAAGCTCTAACAGGTATTTTGGCAAGAAAAAGCAATAGTGGAATAAAACACAATACTCACAAAATATAAGTTAGCATTATTTTGAGACCTGGCATTTTGTTTATACAACCAACACTTGTCAAGGATTTTTTTTCAGGTACAAAATTAAATAACAACGGATGAATCAATATTTCATTCAGGATTATTTTCCTAACACGTGGCTTTGATTTTATAACCATGAACCAATGCACATTTTTAACACATGAAGAGATACCGGTTACATGACTGAAACTGAAGGTAATTCTGCGCTTTCACAAAACAGCAGCTCAGTCTGGGAACCACAGTCCAATTAACTTATATTAGAGCAACAACTACTTCAAGTATCTCCTACTTCGACACCTATTTTATTGCAGATTTTTCTAGGCATTTAAGCAGTTGTTTGAAATGATATTTTTATACCAAAAGATTTCAGTAGCTATGGATAAAATCTCTTACATTTAATTATTACTATGTGCTTGGAATTTTCTACAGAATTACCAAATATCGAGCTTTATGAGAGCTGTAAATCACTTATTTCTGCACCACGTAGTGTTTTGTTTACAAAGTCACCAAAAACGGTAACACAATATATACAAAATTATGGCTTGCTCCTCAGATGGCTAAGCAAGCAAAGCACACATTAAACCAAACTTTATGCTTGTATTCTCAACCATTTACCCTCCTTTTATGTCCTTACTTCTTACATAAATCAGGACAATTAATGAGTTTACACTGCAAAATTTTCTATACAGAACCAAGTTTAATGGCAGCGCAAGAGCTTTTGTGAAGGGTCATGCATTGAAACACTGCTAGCTTATGGCAGCTTTGCCCTCCGCACCAAATTTAGATGACTGCGAACCAGCATCAATGAAGAGAAACTGAGAAGCACTGAAAGATTCACTCTGGAGGCAGCAGGTCCTTTCAGAGAGCTTTGAGACAATAGTGGAGGGTGAAACTGAAAGCAGCTTTTGGAGTACATGACAGCAGCAGTGGGTTTACTTGGCTGCAGTCTGGAAGCGATGACTGAATCAATCCTTAGACATAAACCAGCTGAACTCCAAAGATATCCCAAAGATAACGAGCTGCCCCAAACCCACCCAACTGCCAGACCTCCTACTGACTTTTGTTTCTCTCCTCTAAATCACATCATGCTCATGACCACCTCTACTGCTAGACAAGTGCTCCACTAAAAGAGATGCAGTGGGGGATAACGAAATAAAGCCTGACATACTCCAGAAAAGGACGTTTGGTCTCTTTGAGAAATCAAACACATATAACAGCAAAACCATCTAGTTATCCATCTCAGTTACTCTCCTAGAAAATATTTGGTACTGCAGTCAGTAATGGTGATGATCACGTCCACACTTTTCTTCTGCCTTTTTCTATTATTTGTGGTGCAGTGACTTTACTAAGTGTCACTAAATGGATGACACAAAAATAAACATGCCCATACGATGATAGTCCCTCAAGTATATTACAAACCACATGCAGCCGTCTCTGGAAAGCAGCATCAGAAGAACAGAGAGTAGGTTTCAAAAGAGATGAACTTCAATAAGAATGCTGAATGAAGTCCTATTTTAAGCTCCACTATGGAATCTTTAATATTATTCCAATAGTGCTAGGCTCAGATCTGTCAGGAAAAAAAATCCCTTTCCTTTTAAATTTTATTAAGGTTATCAAACTCAAAAAGGAAGGTCTCACTGGTCCTGTATTTGAATGTAGCGTTCCAAACCTAAGGTTTAATTAATTCTCTTACTCATTCTATAGATGTATGTATCATACAAATGCTAATAATAAATACCTTGAAACTAAAAATGAATTACATACTAAGATAAATTTTGTAGAGCAGATTAAAAGTAGGAATTCATACTTGCTACTGGAAGAAAGCAAGACACTGAGCAGAGATGTAAGCTGCAGTTTATACATACTGTATAACACACACATCCCCCCACAGTCCACAAATCTCTGTCTGAAAAATTAACCCAGTTTTAGTTTATGGAGATTAATCCAGATATAGCACACATCATACTTAAAAAATGGTGTATACAAACATGATTTTTTTTTCACTCCTCAAAGTTAGACAAATATAAATAAAACTCCCACATAGAATAATCTTCAGAAATCATTTTCGGTGTGGAAAAATGCTACTACTCTATGGGAGGGTAAGGACTGAAAAAGGGGAAAGCAACCATTCAAAATTATGTGCAGCAGTATTACTTGTCTTCCCCATTAATTTTAGTTTTGTTCCCTTCTTGGAAATGCTTGTATACAGGGTAAAATAATTAATCCCTAACTTTTATATTCACAAGAAAGAGCTGTGCACACTGAATCACAAACTGCAGCAGAGTATTAGTAAATCGGTATCATCTAGGACCCTGGGTGTGCCTGGAGATGTTCAGAGACCACCAAGAGCATCCAGCACTGTAGTTCCTACTGAACAGATGAGCATTCAGTCTTATGATGTCTTTGCAGACTGCATTCAGAAAGGACTTCTCATGAAGTTGTATTATTCTCGTAACACAAGTGCAAATTCATGGAGGACAGAGGAAGAGCAGATGAAATAAGTAACACAGATGAAACACTAACCCCTACAACTTCAAAGGGCAGAGGAATATGGAACACCATGCGCAAGCCAAGCTCCTATTCCCAATACATTAAAGTCCTGAATCCAAGAGGCCTACAGAGATTTTTCTTTCCTTCTCTGCAACTTCAGCTATGTCACACTTGCGGTGTTTTGCAGTCACATGATTCCTATGCAATCTACCTGACACTTATAAGCTGTTGTGATCTCTAAGTACTATTATAAAGTCATTCTAAATGTTGCACTCTAAGCAAATGAAAACATTACATCCATTAAGCCTCTCTTAAGAGAGTTCAGTCGATGTACCTACTAAAAACACATCAGAAAAGAATTAAGATGCAAATCTGCCTGATCCTCGTTTGGCAGAAGAATGACTAGTAAGTTGGCACTGTGGCCTCTATGCCTACTGCATTCCTTTGTTTCCACAGTTTCAGATAAGCAAATAATTTTGCACTGCTGTGTTGCAAGCCAGAAGTCTCAAGGATGATTTCAAGAATTGTTTTATATTATTACTGAAGAAACGTAAGACTTGAAAAAGAAATAAATAACATGAAGAAACGCTTGCCTTCCCTCAGGAGAAAGCTGTTGTGGAGTCTCCCGTTACATGAAAATAACACTCTGCAGACTTTTATAGGACCTTTATGATTTGATCCTTTCTACACAAAACTGGTTATATTTCCTGGCCCACCAAACTAGAGCCTGGTATACACGAAGTCTTTGATTTATACACCTGGAGCTGAGAATGTTCCCTTTACAAGAAGCCTGGTTTCCCCTAGGTTGCATGTTCTTTCTTGATGAATTGCCAAGGAATTACCTACTGCTTTGGAGAACATCTGTTACTGTTCCATCTCTCAGAGTTGCACACACATCCATTTCTAGTTGCCACGTACATAAAAAGTTTACAAACTTCTCTGTTCAGAGCATGTGTTAGAAAGAATAAAGAAAAGGAAATCTTCCCAATTTTATAATCATGATTTGTCTTTGATATTGCTATAAGCTGTCTACAACAGAGAGAAAGAACAAAATTACTTCTGAAACTATATGGGGAATAAAAAAGTAATCTGATAGCGACACATATGAAACAGCATTCATTTGGGCATACAATGATCTCAGAGGGTCTTACATCACATATTAATTAATCTGAACTCGAGAGCAAATTCAGCTGCTGAATTAGTTCCTGCTGCTTCCACACCAACAGAGCAATTCAGTGTTTTGCTGTTACGGTCCCAGGTTAAGCATGAATTTAAAAAGAGAAAAAAAGTAGACTTTATAAACAAAGACTTTACAAAGGCAAGAGGTTGACTTTGCAAAGAAAAGACTTCTTTATAAAGAAATAAACTCAAGTTATCTAAGCAACAAAGTGTTTTAAACATTTGACATGCTCCTTTGTCTCAGACTTACTGACTAATCCCTCTCAATGCTATTTTAAAAGTAAACAAATGACTGAACTGTAACTTCTTTTGCCCATAGTATACAACAGCAAATGATGTCTTTACCACCTATACGAGCCAGCCTAAAAATCCCAAATTGTTCAAACAAATTTATGCTGTTTCCAGTAAAAATAAAAGCAAAGTAGTGATTAGAAAAGGCGCGTTACACAGTTCAAGCAAGCAACAAAAACCTCCCTCAAACTACCACCTCTCCCCCTAGAACACAGATGCTCATCTGGGATTTGACACTAGTTGACGGGGCAGTGAGGCAGGACATTTCAGGAAGATTGCTAGGAGTGACAAAAGCTCCAAGACACACATATCAGCCACCAGAAAAGACCCAAGCTTCTTTTAAGACCATATCTAACATACTATTCATGTAGACTACTAGCTTGGACAAAGAAAAATACAAACATTGCAATTCATAAGCACCTATCTACCTATTTGGATGACTTTCACTTGAAATTACCTGAGCCTACGTTTTCAAAACATACCTTCAGGATTCAAGTGCTCAAATCCTCCTGCGTTGTGCCTGCAAATCTTCAACACACTGCTGAAGAAAAATCAACCCAAAACAGCACCAAGTACCTGGGCCAGGAATACTGACCTCCTCGTAAACTGAATCAGATGCTTGCAGCACCAACTCCAGCTCTGCTGCCAAACAGCAACTTCAGGTCAGTAGAACAGCTCCAGCAAAATGTTACAAGATAATGCAAGGCACTCAACAAGAGAAATGAATTATTATTTCTGCAGCAGTAATGTTTAAGGGTGCCTGTGAGAACTTCTAGCCCATGCAGCAGCTCCAAGATGAAACACCCACCTCCTATTTTGGGCAACTTCAAGGAATAACAATCTGGGGTTTGTCATTTCAAGTAAACATTTTTGTTCCTTTCCTTGGACACCACTCACAGGTTTCTGCTGCTTCATCTCCTTAGGTTCTGAGCATAAAGATTTATTAATTCCCACTAACAAATTAGAGGAATTTGATTTTAGACACAGTGTGAGAAAACAAACAGGAAACCTGGGAGAGAGAAAATCTGTAAAACATGTACTTTATCTTAAAAAGAAATAGGAGAAATTGATACACTCTTAACCAGAAAACTGAAAGGTACCTGAACCAGCACACAAAATACAGGATTTTTCCCCTGTTCTCTTTTGAAGACCGATTTTGTAGCATTCTAAACTGCAAGTCAATTTTACTACTTACATACTTAATGTACACTGGTTTTATCCATTGTACTGCTTCATCATCCAAACTAGCCTTTTAAAACTGTAATATTAAACTGCTGTCTTTTCAGCTGGGGAAAGCTTATAATGTTATATTCAGTAACACTTTAAAACTTGCTCTCAGATGTTCCTGAACTGAATGAAAGCTGGTACCAGCACAGATGACAGCAGAAACACTGGGAACAGACATATGTGCATGGGAGAGCACACAAAGAAAACATTCCCCTGTAACTTCACAGACCCTTCATACCACCTGGGGTGTGAGCGTGCATGCATGTACACATGTGCACACACAGACAGCATGCTGAGGAACTCTCCTCCCCCTGCTCTCATTCAGAACATTGGATTTTCTAATGGCAAGAACAGTTTCTTCACTAAGAACCTCTCTGCCACAGCAGAGCTCGCACCCAGCCTCATTCTCCGTTACACTGGGAGAATGAGGTGTAATTTCAGGCAAACTAGAACAAAGCACATATTTAAACCAGTGCGAACTGAGCTGAAATTGGCATGAATTAACAGCACACAAATGTAGGAACAGACATGTATGCCAGATCTTGTACACTCACCAGGCCTCCTCATCCATGAGCCACCACTAGTAAGCACGCTGTCCTTCCTTATTCAGCTCTAAAACCTCGAGGCACCCCAACTTTTAGCAGAATCACAAAGCATTTCTTCCATCTTTATCTCTCAAGTAAGTACAGCAGTATTCCTGACCCTACTGAGGCAGTTTCCTTAAGATTTCCTGCTTGAAAACCATACATATGCAGTATGCAAACTATATGTGCCCGCCAGAAGAATAACTGCCCACATTTACTTGATTTTATGACTCAATATTAACATGAGCCATTTGACAAAAGGCCTTGTTACGTGACTAACCAAAAAAGCTGTTCCAGTTTGCTTTGTGCCCAAATATCAAAATCCAGAGCACTGTAATTTAAAAATCTTGATTAAAGTTACTTTTCCACCAAAGTTTGGTACTAATCTGTGGAACAACAGCTACGAGGAGATTAAAAACTCAATTGATGTTATCAACAGAACAGTAATTGATAAAAACGTGCTCTACTATTAGTTTCTAAATCCTAATCTATCAAGATGTTTCAGGACAAAGAATATTTGGAGTATTTGATCCAAGATACTAATCAAAGAGATGAACAATGATACAATCTTTTCCCAATGTGATGCTCCGATATCCAGCATAATTTCCAAGAGCCTTATTTTCATTTACCAGGCAATCTTTGCACCCCAGCAGCTTTGTGCTATGTCCTTCATCCTTTCAACCACGTGGGTCTTCAATGGAGGGTTTTCCCTGCTTTATTGGATGACAAAGGGTTAAAAGAGGTTTCAACAGCAGTTGGCTGATTTCGTGATGTTCTCCAGCAGCCTGAACAAACAGGAAGCCCGGAAATGAGTGATAATTGTTAAATAAGAGCTCTTAAAACACCTGCTTAGCTCTAGCTGCTAACTATTAAACCATTACAGCGAGTTAAAAACAAAATCCCCCAGGGAGATTTCCACCTGCTTTCCCCATCTCTTTTCTTAATTTATACAATGAGATATTCAGAAACACCCAGTGGATCTGAAAGCACAACCCCCTCCAAAAGCAAGCTGGTGTGCTGGAACATCCTCTCAAAGCAATAAGGGCTCTCGCATCCCTTTGCTTTCCAGAACAAGCACACATTTTAAGTCAATGTGGTGTCTTAAGTTTCCACCCAAAGGTTTTTCCAAGCATGACTGTCTGTACTCCTCTTATGGACAGAATCTGTATGGCTGGCCATTCATCCTACACAGCAAGGAAGCAGTTTTGCAGGAGTAGGCCATTTTGTAAGGCAATTAGGAGAGAAGGAAAAGATTTCCAGGTCCAAGCTGGAAAGGCGTGGACCTTCCCTGCCATTAAACTCAGTGGAAAGGCTTTCAGCATTGTTAAGGTCAGGAATACTGGTAGAATCACAGTTCTTGAGCTTTTTTAACCACATAAGATTTAAAAAAAAAAAAAAAAAAAGAAAAGAAAAAGAAAAAAAGACACAAAACCCTATAAAAATCCTACACAGAAAAAAAGCAGCCATTAGTAAAGTATGGTTGCTTTGGAGACGTTTACAGGAGTACAAGCATCAAACACAAATCATAGCCATTTGGACTAGTGCCATGAGTATTACCTCTAACTGTCCTCTTTCTAGGGCAGTGCTTTTTCTGGAAGGGTTATTGATGACCACAGAAAACTGTCTTGCCTTTCATACAAGCACTTTCTATTCCATTAAATCCATTACTCTTGAAAGAGAAGATAAATTCTTTACAATTTACATGTCTGTATACATCTTGTTTCCTTAAATGAAATTAACAAGCCAGTTCTGATGATTAAGAAGAAAATTCTGCCTCCAAATTCCAAAGAAAAATAGATAAATAAATAGGAAGCTCTCAGTTGAAATTTAATTTCCTTTCTTCTCAACAAACAAGCACAAGTTACAGAAAGATTAAATGCAACAAAAAGCAGCAGATGATTTAAAAAATGTGAGTACCTCATGGGACTTGATCTTAAGGAGCTTGTGCTTCTAAGTCACCTTGGTAACTAGAAGAGTTCGAATCTCTATCCATGGCCACTTGCTATGAAGATTCATTATTTACATTTCTGGTTTAAAGTCGCATGCCTGTCATTTTCTAAAACCTTATCAGCTGATAACTTTTCGATAACCCATATTCAATATTAACTGAATGGTCATATTACATTTTCATAATTCAATACCTGATTTAACAGTTGGATTTTAAAGCAGATGTGTGTTTGAAAAAGAGAATCAGGCGTTACCACAGCAGCTTGGAAACAGTTTATTAAGCATGTGTGCTTAATAAATTAGTTAGCCTAATAAGTTAGCCTAAACAGAACTTAAACTACAGCTCCCATCCTGTTGGCCCTTTCCAAGCTCAACATGAGACCAACACATCCAAGAAGAGTCACCCTTCTCAGAAACTGAAAAACTGAAACCATTTTTGGTTTTAATTTCATACGTTTCGCCCCACACAGGGCAAACAAAAAGCCACAACTAAAATTTCAAGTTTATATGAAGAGCTCTAATCTACAAACACAGAACAGTATAAAGGTCATAAATTGATTACTAACTGCTTAGTTTCTTTAATAAAATGGGGTTTATTTTAGAAGGGATTAAAGTAATGCTCTTCCTCTGCAGGATACTGCCCAACAACTTTCTCACCTTCTACCTCAGGACAGGAAGCTCTTTGGGACTCACGTTGTGCCCCAGATATTGAGGCTTTGACTTCACACAGCATCTGCAGGCCCTACTTCACAATTCTGCAAGGCAAGTGCTGCTGGTAATGGCCTCTGGCTTTTGCAACAGCAGCGGGTGGCTTTGGGTAGAGGTAGCTGCCCTGCTAGCCACAGAAACCCAGCCACGGCATGGGAGCACTCCGACATTTGGCACTTACCCTTGAGGTGCAAGCCCTGCACTGTGCAGGAAGCACAAACACCTCTCCTTCCCCTCCACCACCCCTCTATCCCCTCACCTACCGAGCAGGGGTCCCCAGCAGCAACTTAGTGTGACCACAGCTGGTGCTTTGCAGGAGGCTGGAAGCCCACTGCTGACTGCGGAACTGTGGCTGCAAGCGGCAAACGCAGGGTTGCACAGCCTAAGCCTACTACAAGGGACTAGATCAAGAGCTAAATGGGATACAAGGAACTGGCTTTACACCATGAAGGACAGAAGCATTGACGGAACCCATCAAGTTCCCATGCCAGCTCCCACAAGCACTGACTTTGCAATAGCCTAACCTTCAGACAGGTGAGATAGTTGGCAGGTAGGGACCTGCATTTCACAGTTAACGTTTCTTCCTTCAAAAACCTTTCTTTGGCCAACCAAAGGTCATTGCCACACAACATAAAGATAGAACTGCAAACTAGACTTTTAACTACTTCAACCTAGCTTGTACATCTCTCTGCCCACAATCCTTGCAACCAACCAAGCCAAGCCTCTCTCTGCTTATGGTTTATGTACTCCAGCCACTGAGAATGAAGTGCAGGCTGCCAATTAGCCTTGTTAACACCACCTCCCCCCAGAAGCTCCCACTGCTCCATCAAGCCATATTGTTGGATTGTTGGCAGCAGCTGCGGGACTTTTGGCAGTTGGTCAAGGAGTTAGTTCCCCACCTCCTAAGTGCTGTATGGGGCTGACCATCAGTAAGAAATGCTAATGTAGGAAACTTGGACAAAACCCACCAACATCAGAATCCCCACAAGAAAGCCTGGAAAATCTTCTTGAAAGCCTGAGCAGCCACACAAGCAAGGCTGGAACAGATAAAGAATGCTCCTTAATTAAAACTGGCTGACACTTCTATAACATTATCTGATGTTCTCTACTCTTTTCTGCGTTCTCTCAGAGTTACATGTGGTAAATCAATCATGACAAACACAAATATCCGTACTTTCTTTTATCCACAGCAACTGACGTATTTATATAGATTTGATGCTTCACAGCCACTGCAATATGTCTAAGTTTTGCTGTTCCAATAAAACATTCCCTGGCTTATTATGTAGCAATAACATTTTTTCAACCCAATTTTCATTTCACTGAAGATGTGCCCAGAGAAGGACAAACAGCTTTTAAAACTGCTACAATCCCGGCTTTTTCAATCATTCCCAATGATTCCTGCTCATGTAAGGCCACACAAACCCCCTGAAAATGTAACACCCAAACCACTCTAAAGCACAAAAGGAGTGGACAGCAAACCTGTGTCTGTTAGCAGCAGTGTGTGCACCACTGAGCTAGAATACTTCTATTTATTACAGTGCTAATTCACCTCAGGAATTAAGATAACCTGGTTTATTTTAGATATATGGAACTAAATTACCTTTCAATCCCTTCTTTATTTTGCTCTTTTTTATATTAACAGCTGACCTGCTTGGGGAACTTCTCAAAAGACAAAGAAGATGATGGGATGTTTTTGTGCTTCAAACTGAGTTTTTGGTATTGGACTAACACTAAAAGGGTAAATCTCTGATCAGACAAACTTATTTCAATAACATTTACAGAAAGACCAACATGAATATATAAATAAAACCTGCCACAGTGGGAAGTAACCGGCTCAGAATTATCATGCACTTTCCAACTGTTCTGCGTTTTATTCAGGACTTGAAACTGCAGTCATCCCATCTTTGATAAAAAAAATCCTAAATTCTTTATTGCCTTTTTTAAATGCCACCCCCATTATGTGAAAATCAGAAGTTTCTGAGGAAGTTTGACTCTGCAGAGGAAGTTTCAACCTCCAAGTTTAGAAAGCTTTTCTAGCTCATGTTAATAAATCCTTCTTAGAGGACATGAAAATGACATTATTAATTATCACTCAGAACCTCGTGATAGAAAGAGGATGGATTGCTATGGCACAGAGAATTCCATAGGTGTCCGTTAGTCTTTGGAAAATTGTTATTAAAAAATGGAAGTAGCCTGTGATAATCAAATCCCTCAACATTTCCTACTTTTGTGCTATCTGCATCTCTGAATCTTTAACAGAAGATGTTTACCATGTGCCATCTCCGGAGCTCCAGCTCTCCATCATGATCCAGCCACATGGCATGCGAAAGGTAAACTTTTCAGAAGTCTAACGTATCACCTTTCCCAATCAATAACTGCCACTCTTAGAAGTCACGCCATGAGATATCATTTCTTGCAATTCATCAAAAGGAAAAAATGTCCCAGTTGGCCATTCTCAGGGTGACAGGGCTGTTTAACTGGATCAGAAGAGAAATCGTTCCTAATCCTATCCATCCCATTCAAGTCCATCTTGTATCTCCATGCTGCAATGACCTAATGGGGAGAAAGCACTAATAGTATTTAGTTTATAAGGTTAAATTCTGACCTAGCTTTAAGCCCACAAAACATCATTGATATTCATGCGATTTCAGCTGTTGAAGAAGCAAAAGCTCATGAGCATTCTTGCAGAAGCACCTACCCCAGCTTGGTTCACAGGCGGCTCTCCAGGTCTATCAGAAACAGACCACTAATTTTGCAAAGCAACAGGCTATAGGGCAAGGTTAACCCCACCTCGATAATCAGCGTTCATGAGGTTTTTATCTCTGCTCTTAGCACTAGGTAGAACAGATACTCTTTTTCCATCCTCCACCCCTAGCACTATCCCTCTAATTGCCAGTGCTGTGCTTTTCTTTAGCTGGAAGGGAAAAATCTATTCAGACTAGTACTTTTATAGAGAGGAGTGACATCTTACATTAAGTTCCTTACTCTGCTGGGCTTCTCTCACAGTATGTCCAGCTCAAGTCTACAGCTGACATATGTCTGGCAGGGAGACCGAATTCCACTCAAAACCATCAAACATATCCCCTGTTAGGTACACATGATTCTCACTACCCTAGTGGTGAGTACCCATGGGGAATATTGACAGTCCTAGTTCAGATTCTGCTTACCAAATGGCTGTATCACATAAGTCATCCTTAAAACATATTACCTGTCACTGGAAATCTCACAGGAAAGTTAAGATAATAGAGGTTGTGAAGGTTAATCTTATGGTCATTGGGGGTCAATGCAGTGTAACTGCACTAAACCCAACCTAATCCAAAACAAACGTCAATGAAAGGCATACTACTGGGAATAAGAAGAGAGGAGAAGGCCTTCAAGTCAGAAGGTTGTTCTCTGATCGAAAAGCTGAAGGGTATTCGGTCTGCAACAGCTGAGCAAGGATACAAATTAGGACTGGTGAGACAAAGAAACCTGCTTGCTGGTAGGCATGGAGAAGTTCTTTTAGTTAGGGCAAAGTATTTTAGCTGTCAATGGGAAGGGAGCATACACCTGTAAGCACAAAGCTTCTGAGCCCAAAATCTTCCAGAGCCAGCAGCAAAACCAGCCCTCCCAGAGTACTTCTGGGAGGTGTAGAAAAGTGATAGAAGGACAAGATGAATGCCATTTTTTTCTGTTAGTTAACAACTCCAAACGGAAGAAATGCTCAATTTACAATCCCTACACATTTTTTTTCCAGAGGGTGCTTAAAAATCTGCCTTCAAATACTTTTAAAAACCCAATTGTTCCTCTGATAGAATTAAGAAGGTTTACATTTAGGAGTTACAAGTGTTTAATTCCTTCCTGTCCTTCCCATCAATACATTTACCGATTTTAAAGACCAAATCCTTCCCTTGCTGCTTCATTATTCATAGAAGAGACAGAGGATGCTGCCTGCCATTTATTTCTGCTGAACTACAAATACTGTGCTGGTTTTGAAATACGTCCATGGGAGCAATAACAAGAAGAAGCGAAACGCTGAAAGCTGAAAAATAAGTGAAAGATAAAAGGGCCATTATTCCGAAATCAATAACACTGCTCCCTAAAAGGCGTTCTACACTGAGGTAATCACATTTGCCGTGATGGAGCCACAGCAGCTGCACCATCCAGGAGGGTTTGCAGATGGGTGCTGGTGCAGGTCGGCACCATGCGCTGAAGGGAAAGCAGTGCTGGGGTGAGGGGGGCATCAGGGACGAGAGTACACAGCCAGTGCCTCCATTCTGTTTGCTTAGTGGCCAAAGTCCACCTGTACCACACAGCTGAAACCTCCTGGCAATAACTTTTGGAAAGGTACTTTGAAGGCTCTAAACCTGTGGGATCTGAACACGTTCTCTTTGGTAAATTCAGCTCTAGCTCTGAATACTTACATTTGAAAACCCCACAGAAACAAGTAATTCACTGGAGTTAAGACTTCCATCAGTTTCTGCCTGGTTTTCATTTACTCTAGATATATTTACAAACTGTAGTATACTCCCTGTAATAGGAAGCATTATGTTTTTGGGAAAGAAGAATCTGTGGGTTTGCTATTCATGACACCATGATAAACACACCAATAATACCAGGAAAATTACATTTGCAAATTCTGCAGAATCAGGCTTTCTGATAACCTAACAGTTTCCCAGAATCATCTGAGATGGTAAAAGGGTTCAGCTATTGCTATAGTAATTATTGATCCCATCTAATAGAAAGCCGTATGTACAAACTCCCTGAAATAGTTCCAGAAACAACCTTCACAATGTGTTGGAGTGGAGAGAAGGGAAAAACAGCTGGCAGGCATTTTCAGCTCTGTCAATGAGGAACAGAAGAACCAAGTCAGATACAGAGAATCTGAGGGATTTTCTCCATAGGCAGCACTATATGAAGCCCGGTGGATATGTGCGGGGATTCTGTGGGTCTGATTCTGAACCACATCCCATCTGAGATCAAATGCCACAGCACACAGCACTGGATCAGCTGGCTCTTTCCGCACAAGAGTAAGAACATGCTTCATTAAAACCTGCATGTAATTACAGATGCAGAATTATTATGTGCACTTCAAAGTAATCTTGCAAGTACTTGAAAAAATAATCTTTTATAAATAAAGTTTAGCTAGTGCTCATTTTTTAGCTTTATAAGGACAGGGATTCCACACAGTGAGAAATACCAAACAGACACATCTCAAGAGTTTTGGTTCTTTTTATCAAACATTCATAGCAAGCTTTAAATTCCACTTCCAAAGAACAAAATCAGCAGATTTCAGAAAGCACAGTTTACCACTAGTATTGTAGTTCAAGTGCCTTAAATTCAACTGCAAATAACCAACGGGATCAGGATGAAAAAGAGAGCCTGTTAACTCACCTAGTATGAAGCCTGAAAATGGATAAACGTAGTTACCTTTGATTACGCTGTTGTTATAACACAGTAGCACCTTTAAAGCTCTAGAAGAGCTTTGCAACTTTCAAACCACCAGATAAAACCCAGAGCAAGGGGGGGAAGAAGACCACCCTCCTTATTTTGCACTTGAATTGAGATGACTTTAACTATGCAAAGGCAGATTGGTTTAGAATACTTAACAACAGATGTTGCAATATAACGAACTTCAGAAACCTAGTCCAAAATAGCAAGGAAACCAAAAAATACACATACACAATATTAAGATAGTCCTGGCTTGCAAACAACACTTCACCTATGGGAATGAGTGCCACTCACAACACTATATATTGTGAACAACATATACTCCTTAAGACCCTGGGGTCAGTATAGATTTTAGACTTAACAGAAGTTAGAAAAGCTTCAGGCTGTCTCCCCTCAAACTTCCCTGATCCCAGCACTTCAGCCTTCAGGTTCCTGCTACCTGTGGCTTTTGGAAGTTCTCTCCAATTGACGGCCAAGCACATGGTCTTCAATTTGCGTTTCTCCGCAATCATTACTCTCATACCTTGGAAAATAGCTTCTGTGACTTCCCATGGAGGGAAGTTTCGGAGATAAGAGTAGAAATTTTAACTGCTTACAGAATACATATGAAGTGGTGGCGACAGGTTCTTGCTGAGTTCATTACATTTAAGCAACACGACAAAGATTGGAACTTTCTGGAAATTACAAAGTAAAACTGAACAGTCCTTTCCCAAGAAAAAAGGCAGAGGGCGAAGAAGCCTTTTGCCTCAGTACGGCTCACAAAACAAGAGAAGGAGGAGGTACAAAAAGACAATGATGTACAAAAGATGCATAACATATATACCCCCTGAAATTAATTCTTGGTAGTGTATTGAAATACTGTATGCTTAGCTACAGTATACAGCTCTTTGTATTTCCAGAATTTAACGTCATAGCGGAATCTACTCACAGTGAATCCCATAATAAACTGGATGTTTCCTATTATCCAATTTCCTTTCACTGTATTACAGTAGAACAAACATCTTGTAGACAGTAAGCTAACTCACCAACACGCATTTGAAGAGATATGGATGGAGCTTCAAATACATCATATTCTACTAAACAGCACAAAAACTGAAATGCACAAATGCATAGCAAATAAGAGAACAGATTTAAAGACATGTAACGAGTTTCCTGCTCTTTCCAATCCATTCAGCACTGATCTAAGATAATTTTTCATTCTATTCTCTCAATTTCGACACCAAACCTCCAGCCTACAAAACTATGAGAAGCCAATACTGCAGATTTTCCTTGCAGTTATATTACAATTCCACCTCCACGCAGGGAGCTAGGCACACACTCGTCTATGGGTTACTAGTTATCTCCAAGACAAAAGATTCAGTCCTGCTTAAATGTTTCTCTCCTGTAACCAGAATGTTCTCTGTTGTACTGTTTCTGTTTTACTGAAGTCCTCTCTTGGCACATGGAATGGCTCTCTATTTCCTTCACAGCGATAACAGACCAGGACAGGTTTTAATTCAGATTTTTATCTCTCACTTTCAGGAGTATCAGTGGAAATCCACTTGCATAACAAGTGAAAGGTAGCCCCAGTGATACCTTCAAGTGTTCAAAGGATGGATGCCGTTGAAAGAAAGTATAAGGGCAGAAGGGGGAGTATCAGTGTCTTGCTGAACTCGAATAGACACCACAGTGAATACCAGAAGAGTTCAATAAAAATTAATTCACAGCTTCCCGTATTTCCTTCTGCATTCAAACACACCAGGGTGTGCACATAAAATCAAGCAAGCTGATAGATTTTTTTAAAGGCTGTGCATATGAAGGCCAAATTCTCTAATACCTAACGTAGTTGACAATTTCCAGCACGGTTCATTAGTGCTGTCTTTTGCACCGCACAGTACTGCATAGATACAATTTAAAACAACTGCGCAGTGAGGATATGGGAGGCAGAATAAGGTCTTGAGAAATCAAAAAGATTGCATAGGAAATGTACTTAAAATTAGACATCAAATAGGATGTAACATGAAATACATGAAGTGCAATATAATTAGCCATTCCAAAGCTGCAGTAATTTTTCCTGTTTATACGGTTTATTTCTAGATCTTGTACTGCACATTGAGATCATTCAGTTGCTGTCTTAACTACCTAATGTATGTCCTTGCAGCCATACGACAGGCAGCAAGAGAATAACTCTATATGAATAAGTAATGAGCTATGAAGGAATGATCAGGGAAGACAAGTTTCAAAGAGAAAGAGAGAAAGAAGATCTTTGAATAGGTTGTATACCTGGAAAATACATACTCAAGAAATAAAGGTCTTACTTTGTCAAGCCATAAAATGAGGTACTTCAAGTTCATGCACCGCCTTATTTTCCCCTAGAATCAAAAAGAGGTACTTTGGGGTAAAAAACAAATGAACAACAAGCAAACCAAAAATGCCTCTCCGTTTTTAGCAGCAGATAAGAGGAAATGAGGTATTTGAGTACCGGATGTTTCCCCATTCTTGATGACACAACGTTCACCCTAGGAAAGAGGTTGTGAATAACAAAAATACCCTACTACCATTACCCAATACCCTGCTACCATACTGAGGCTTACTGATAATAGCCCTTAGAAGGGAATTTTATATGTCCCTTATAACTTTAACCATATTTCTTTGCATATGCAAACTCTCTATAAAAAACCATCAAGCTCAAGTAAGGTTAGCAATGTAGCTCTAAAAGCATAGGGTGTAGGATGGGTTGGAAAATCTGCAGGAAAATTAAAAGGAAAAGTTGGGCAGCTGAGCTAAATCTTAGCCTGAGCTAAAATTTGTTCTCTCTAAACAATGTTTTTCCCAGGCTACAGAATAACCAAGGAAGTAACTTCAGGATACCCTTTGAGAAACAACAGCAAAGAAGGCAGATAGAAATCATTCTTGCTACAACATATCCATAAACGTTTGCTAAAGTTTTGGGGAATAGCTCCTTAGAAATCCAGAGGGATCTGAAATAAGGATTGAAGAACCACTTCTTTTATCAAGCCAGTTCTTCTCTTTCATACAGTTCTAATAATAGAAAAGAACCAAGGTCTTTTTAAAAGACGCTAAGAAAAATATGGGAAAGCAAATAAAAACACACGTATGGAAATGCAATCATACACTATTCTTCCCAAAAATATTTTTCACTTACAGTAGCAGAGGAAAATCAGATAATAAAAGAAACACCGAATAATTTAAGGCACTTTGATCCTTATTTTCCAAATTATATAAAACCTGAAAATTGCAAGTGTTCGACAATTCTTTTCTCTAGCATAACAATGGACCGACGCTTGCTGATTAATTCTAATTAGCTTTTAGCTCCTTAAAAAATTATTTACTGCAACAAAGCCCATTAGCTGCTGGCTAATTTATTCTCACACTCCTGATCAGCTTTGTCTTTTTCTCTTGGTTGTATTAGCCAGAAAATTGCTATTTAATAAACTTTTTTAGCAGGCAGTTTATACTAAGAGAGACAGAAAGGTGAAGAGAAGATGGTTCAAGAATCCATGACATTGTTCTGAGACGGAAAATCTGCTTTCACAAAGCAGGAATGTCAGTGTCCATTTTTCCTTAGAAAACTCCTTTTCACACCTAAATGCAGTGGATCAAATACAGACCACATGCACAAACAGACATTCTAATTTGACACACAGCGTAAGCTCTAGTGCTTCAGTACAGTCTTGATCAACCACATTCACAGGTGTATTATTATCTTTATTCAGACACTGCTTGGCCACTGATGGAATACACTTTCCCCTGGAAAAACGAAAACATTCCCTGGTATGTGAAACTCAAGAAGGTAATGATAACTACCATTGAGAAGTACTGTATGCCCGTCTTCAAAAGTCATGGTTAGTTAAAACCCAAGCAATGGTTCTGAAATGCAAAGCACCCAAACTAGAGCACATCGTCATCAATCAAACCTGTGCAACAGACATTAACAAGATACAGCCTTCAGAGTCTTCATCTGTCAGAAGTCAGAGTCTGCAATAATTACAATGACAGGAAACACTGGGAAAGGTACCTCAAGAAAAGATACAGAGGTTCTGGAGTTATGATGAAAAACGACACAGCCTCTGAGAAGGCTTGAGGTTATAGAGTTTTTCCATGGGTTTGAAGGTGCAAGGGTGACTTCAGATGGAGAAGAGCTTGGATGAGGTTCAATTGCCAGCTACAGGACAGCAGATTGAATTTTTGATTCTGCAGGGCTAGAAGACTAAATGGAAAACAGCAGACACCTGAACCCTGGATGCTACCTAAACAGATTAAGCTGAAAGGTGGTAAGCACACAGTCTCCACCAGTATACCCAATACCGACAGAGTCATTTACAGCCTCTGTACGCTTCAGCACTTTGTATGCCAGCCTTCCACTTACTCCTCCTCTCTTGCAGCTGTTATGGATACCAGGTCCTAGTCCAGTTTTTTCTCTTACCTTTATGTTCTGCTTGCAGAAGATCACATTTTAAATTGTGGGCAGTACTATCAGTTTAACAAATATAGACCTATAATAAGTATCTTCTGATTGTTTTGAAGCCCTTTCCCAAATAAAAGAAGAAATCACCACACTCTGCTTGTTATGAGGAGATCGGATCCCATATTCATCCCAAGCCAACTCAATACTTTGAACTTAAAAACTTTCTCCAGCCACAACCCTGAACCTTCCCAAAGGATGCCATACTTTGTACCTCACCCAAACAGGAACAGTAAGACAGGCTAGCAGTAGTGATGCACCACTGAGCATAAAAATAAGCTCAGCCGTACCAGTTGTGATTGGCGAAAAAGAGATAAACATCCTCAAGCAAAGAAAGACGATTAAGAGTCAACACTACCGAATACGATGAAAACACATTTGTCTTTTTTATGGATCACGTAGGTTTTCAGAAAGACAGGTAGCAATTTGCTTGCCAAGAGATATGTAAAGCACTCTAGATCAAATTCAGTTCATTGCTGGAGGACTGGAGAAAAAAGGGAAAGAGAAGAAAGAGTGATAACAGCAATAGTGTCATAACTATCACTCCGCTGCTGTTCCGTGCTTTAAAAGCAGAGTGAGGTAGAGTGTGGCTTAGTGATTTCTCTTTTAGCACACTGATTCAAAAACCCAACGGTTGGGCACGAGAATTAACTAAAACTATTACTAATGTATTTAGAAGTAATGCTTAGGCTCTTAGGACCTTGCATTGCTAAGCTGCAGGCTGATGACTAAAGTGGAGAGATTAATTAAAATGCTATGATTAAATCCAAGGAAAAAAATTGCTACTTAGCTGCTTCTAGCCAGCTGCAGCTTCAGAAGAAAAAGTGTTACAAGGCAACAAAAAACTAAATCAGGTGTCATCCAATCTCCATTCCTGTGAACCCCCAGGAGACCCTGATCTGAAATGAAGGAGGAGGAAAAAAGGGAGGAAAAAAGTTCTGGAAATCACTTTTTTCGCAAAGCTTCAGACAAATCCTACCTCCTGCTCTGCTTCATTGAACATTTTCAATATACTTTTTCACATATATCCTAGAACACCGTCAATATGTTTTCGCAGAAAGGCCTGAAAGCAAAACCCATGTATCTTTCTACTATTCTTCACAGGTATCAGAAAATTGGCAGGTTCAAAGGCTTAAACTCAGCTGCATGTTGCAGAGGCACTGACACGGTAACATTACCCAAACAGGGTAGCACAGAAACACTACCCTGTCCTTTGGTGGTGTATTTCAGAGAGCGTCTTGTAAAGAGCCACCTGAAAAATATTTGTGGTTATCGAGCAATACATGCAAGAGGAACTTCGGCAATAAAATGATGAGATTTTCCCCATAGTCTGGGGAAGAACTGCTGTACATTCAACAGGAACAGATGTTACTGCTCCAAGAGAACAGCTAGATACCAGTCATCTAGAGGGAGGAGCATGACAGGTCAAAATCTTCACTCCCACTAGATGGCAATATTGGGTTTTTTGCAAGTGCAGAATGCGCTCTCACCGAATGGAAACTGCAGCATTTTTCATGTTTTCCAAAGTTGCATTTTCTGTTAAAATAACAGAATGATCCAAGCCAGGGTTTATTGATCACTGGAGTGGGGAAAAAGAGTTTATAACACATACAAGTTAGCCAACATATGCATTAGACCATAAATAAGAGACTACAGTACCTCAAAAATACACTAAATGAATAATAAATGCAATACAGGCTTTTAAGGCTGCTAGGCTTATAATTAAGCCCACATCAAATTAGATTTTCAGTTTAATCCTTTACCACTGTAGCAGCAGGATGTGGCAATGGAAACAGCACATTTAAGTCCCGCAGGAGAAAGCATCTCAATTTACTCTCAGTCAACCCTCCTGTAACATTAAGCAGGAGCTTAGAGCAGTATTAGAGAAGAAATTAAAGAGGGCTCCAGTTCTAGCTCTCATGGTCAGAGGAGGAGTCACTATGACAGAAGGCCTAGAAAGAACATCCTGATTACCTAGAAAAAGATAACAAGCAAACCCCTCCAGGTTTAGAAAGAGACCAAATGTCTGTATGCAACATCTGAAACAAAATGCATGAGGCCACGTTTATAAATTCTTCAAACCATTCTACAAGCAACATATTAGGAAGCTTTTATGGTAGCCTTAAAAACATGCCAGTAAGAATAGAACTCAGACAGAAACCCACTGAAATCATCATTCAAACAAGAAAACTCATGCTCCTTCAAAAAATGCTTACAGCTTAAAAAAGAAAATCATTTTTTCCATTGTGAACAGTTAAAAAGAAATAGCCAGGTGTCAGTCATTATATTAATTCCTATGTTTAACTTTGCCCTCTAAAATTTGCTGAAGGAGCAGGGTATAGACACATCCAGAACCCAGACAGCAATGCCCAAAGGATGGCAGAAAGGCCCAGTGACCACATGTAGCACACTGGATACAGGATGACACCTAGGTATCACAAACCCAGGATTTGGAAGAGCCAAGTTCAAGGTTACATTGACTTGAACTCCTGTGCTAATCAATAGCCCTTGCAAATTGTAAGCTAAGGAAGAACAGGGACCAAGTTTGGAAGATAAATGCTCTGTGAGGTAATCAGACACTACAACAGGGGACATACCAAAATAATCACAGAACAGTTAGGGTTGGAAAGGACCTCAAGATCATCCAGTTCCAACCCCCCTGCCATGGGCAGGGACACCTCACACTAAACCATCCCACCCAAGGCTTCATCCAACCTGGCCTTGAACACCACCAGGGATGGAGCACTCACAACCTCCCTGGGCAACCCATTCCAGTGCCTCAGCAGCCTTACAGTAAAGAACTTTTTCCTTATCTCCAATCTAAACTTCCCCTGTTTCAGTTTTAATCCGTTACCCCTTGTCCTGTCACTACAGTCCCTGATGAAGAGTCCCTCCCCAGCATCCCTATAGGCCCCCTTCAGGTACTGGAAGGCTGCTATGAGGTCTCCATGCAGCCTTCTCTTCTCCAGGCTGAACAGCCCCAACTTCCTCAGCCTGTCTTCATACGGGAGGTGCTCCAGCCCCTGATCATCCTCGTGGCCCTCCTCTGGACTTGTTCCAACAGTTCCATGTCCTTTTTATGCTGAGGACACCAGAACTGCACACAATACTCCCAGTTACACAGGATTTTATTCAAGAAACCCATTTCAGGGACACGAGGATGCCGACCCATTCACCGGCAGAAAGCTTTCACTCTTGCTACAAATAAAACCCCCCGCTTGCAATCTCAGCCCAGTCCTGACTCCCAAACTCAAGCTATTTCAGAACGTGCAACACTCATTCAAATTCTGTTCATCATTTATTATTTGCTTTGCCAGTAATTTCATTAAACAACTTTGCCGCACCTGAACGAAGCATGATACGAAACCACTGCTCCAAGGATACATCCCAGCTACTCCCCAGTGTTTCGAGTCTTGAACAAGGCCTTGAAAAAGGGAAAACCTCACGGATCCATTAAACATTGGTGGAAAATAGTGAGACATGTTTACTAGCAGTTAACTGGTTCAATCTCAGAAAAGCTTACTCCAAGGGGGGGCTTTGAACATTATCAAAATACCTTCGAGTTACAAATTAACCTATGTTCCCCTGGTGCCAAACTGCCTCCCAGAAAAAGCAAACTGTTATCAAAATCTTGCTTAGTAAATGGATTTTTCCCATCCCCATCCACATCCTTTTTCCTCTCCTCTGGTTTACATTGTCTTAGCATACAAAATACACTGCAAAAATGTTCTCCTCTACGAATCAGCAATACTGTCACATTGCTGCCAAACAGCAATCCAGACAGGGAACAGAGATGATATGCATGGGGGTAACTAAAACTTGCTTTGCCTTTGGACAATCTGCCTCCAACTCAGCGTCTGCCCACACCGACTTACATGCACATACACACATGTATTCTACTGCGTTGAAAACAGAATTTAAGAACACTGCACATCTATGGGCATGCTCCAAAGTATACTTTAAAAGTATTAAATTTCTCTTGAAACTAGGGTTTACGTGAATGAAGAATGTTCATATCTTAGGAAGTTTTCATTTAGCGCTCCTATCCAAACTCCCCATCGTCCTCAAAAGATGCCCAAATCCTACGAGGTTGGCTCCCCATTTTTTAAATACTAATGGCAAAGATAGTTCATGAATCCATAAGTGTCAGCATCCCTAACAGAGCCAGTGTCATATAGATCTGTCCCAGCTTTGGGATCTCCTTCAATAGTATCAGTATCAGTCCCTTCAGAAGGGCATGTAGTATATTACAACAGACATAGCTTAAAGACCATATGATATGCAACAACAAAAGAAAAATGGCATTGTTTTCCAGCACTGCATTTTCCATCAGCTGGTGGTGCTACAGAAGCTCATGCTCCAGTGAAGCACAGAAACAATTACATACTTTATGAAACCATGTTCTGTTAATGCTCATGAAAATGAGGATCGTCATCAATAACAGCACAGGGCCACAATATATAACGTGAAATGTGAATGTCCTTTGGGGCTGCAGTCAGACAAGGGTGAGGTATTCAGAAATGAATGAAGGTGACTTGAATGTATCCATGCAGATAAAAAAAGCTCAAGTGTCTTCCTGTGTAACACTGACTTTCCTTATTTCCCAAGGAGCGGATTCTGCAGGAGCTGTCAGCAATCTGCACAATGAAGTTGTAAGTGATACTGCTTATGCTGCTGTCACACAGCATTGCCCATCAGATGCTGTGCAGGTATTTATAACCACTGGGTCTCCAACTGACCAATCGATGCTCTTCTGCTTCTTTTCAGTGAGTAAATATATCCTCTTCTTCTTTGGGACTCAACGGTAGCAACAGACCAAGACATACTTCTATATTCTGCACCATATCAAACATCAGACACTTGAAGAATTGTTAGATTTTGAGTCCAAACTCACTGCTCTGGCATACTTGACCCAAACACATCACTCAGACCACTTTGAGTCTATTAATTGCTGCATACTGCCCTAATTCACAACCTGTCCTTTTTCCTACCATGTGGGAGCCGTATAGAACACCCACCCTTGGCTCACACCATCATAGCTACCGTGTCTTCATCAGATGTTAATAACACATTGCTCTCTTCGTTTGGTGATTAAGGCTTAAGAGTCAAAACCCAGGCACTTGATAGCTGTGCCAAATATGTGATAATTTTGTTTTAAAGGCTAAGAACACCCACTGTGAACTGACTGAATTTGCCAAAATTAATATTTTATTCTCACACTAGCCATATGCTATTCATTTCTACCTTAGCCTGGAAAGAGCCATTATAAATATAAAAATCTCAGTAAAAACATTTTGCAGCAAATTAAAACAATTTATTGCACCAGCAGAGATGGGTAGGACAGAACCTGCAAGGTCAAAGACAGTCAGTAAGCTTGACTTCAGAGAATTCATCGGGAAGGAAAACTATCCAAAGTATTCCATGTCCAAGGCAGGAAAAGAGCTTCCAAGCACATCAGAAGGAATGTAGGTGAGTAAGTCACTTGGATCAACTGGTTGCAAAGAAAACAATCTTATCAGACAGAGCTGAGACAGACTGGTCAGCATTGGGATGGAACCCTGCAAATGAGGGTCAAGTTTAAGCCACCTTTGCGTTGGGCTTTATTGTATTGATACAGAAAAGTAAATGCAAATATTGGCCAGACCCTTAAAAGATCAAGCAAATCTACGCAGTCTTCCTTCCTTCCTTCAGCAAAAGTAAACATTTAAAGCAGAACCTGCTTTAGCTAATTGCCAGCAATCTTTGTTCCCAGGTTTTCCTTCCCTGCTCTCTACAGAAAATCCTTGAGATAGAGAGACAGAGCGCAGGGGAGGTGGAAGGGAGAGTTAAGGAAGCAAAGGGGAGAGCAGAAGGGAGGGAAAAACAGTTTACAGACAGCCCAGCTCCAAAAATCCTTCCATGCAGTCACTTCTTGAGCTGAAAGAAGACCATCACTCTCTCTGTCTGCATCGCTGCATCTCACCACACATCAGGAGCAGAGAAGCGGACAGAAGAATAAAAGCAAGAACTCCACTGTTACTACTGCTGGACTCAGCGGTAAAACACTCATTAACTTCAGCAAGGCCAGGATTTTATGCCAGATTCACAAACAAGACACTTATAAAATCCCAGAACAGGTCCCCAAACTCTCTGTCAAGGAAAAGCAAGAATGTGATGAGATATTTTCTCCCCCAAGCCTGCTCTTTCTGTAAGAGGGTTTTATTTTATTTGGCTCTAGCTGTAACGTATTGCTAAATGTCATTGTAAAACACAAAAAAATACTCATTCATAAATATTCAGTAACATACTGAACTTACAGTGAACTACACTGGCTGCAGCAGCACATTTAACTCACAACGCGCAGAACCCAAGAAGCTACGCCATTAGACCTGATTTACTTAGCAGCCGATAATAAAACAGTTGCACAACAATAAAGCAGATCCTTGTTTTTCAAACTACATAGCTCATACGTGTACAACAAACTGGCTGCAAAACTCTGAGGAAGGTATTCCACTAACCTTCAGGACCTGAAGCTGTTACCATGAACAGTTTTTGCTGGTTTACAGCTGTATCTCTCCAACTGATTCCCTCACTGCCTTCAGAGCCCCTCACTTTGATTTTTCTCCCCATCATATAGGAAAAAATACAGGCTGTTTACAGGGCAGGGGGTCTTCTATAGGCAAACAGCACCTTCATAACTGTGTAGTGATGCTCATTCCGTAGGCAATAGCAGATATACACCTACCCACACGTGGTACATTCTCTGTTGCAGTTCTTTGACTGCAGGGCCTGACATGTATAAGAATCGGTTCAACTGCTGTAGAAAAACAGATTCTGGGTGTGAAACTTCATCTGCCGAAGAACCCAGGAGGAAGGTTTGAAGCAGGAAGTGAATCACATCACATACAACCGAAATGAAAAGTTTGTTAGTCGGTGAGCGACTTTCTTCTTAAGCATGACTATCCCTCCAGTCCAATGCTGTGCACTGCCTGGCTGTGTGCAGGAAAAGGAGATGCGCCATCTCAAAATGGGGAGATTCACACTCTGAAAACAACATAAAATTCATGTTTCTATCATGAAAACAAGGCCTGGCTGCCACGACTACAAAAAATGACACAGGTATCACTACTATAACTGAAGCTCTTCCCATTTATGTTCCATTCACAATAGAGTATTTCCAACTGCCGAAAAACTGGCACTGAAGTAACACAGGGAAGTGCAGCCCACAGGAATGCTAACATCTATTCCAGTTATAGGAAAGTTTAGGTTTGCAGCCTATCAATTTGAGATACAGCCTCTGGTGGCTTCTAAAGTAGTCATAGCAAGGTTTGGGGGATTCTGCTTTACCATAAACTACTGAATAAGATATTTTTATTGGCATTTTTATTATTCAGCTTTTTCCAGCTGAAAATGAAGTTAGTGATAACAATAATTCAGGGATAACAAAGATCCATTGACTTACTGCAAAACAGAAGAAAGACCACTTTGCTTCGTAGTTAAGGAATTTTCAGCTTAGCATTTCTGTTGCCTCAGTAATATTTTGGAAAGACGAGATTCACACCAGGTATAAATCAGTGCAACTCTAGCAAATTCCAATGGAATTGCACCAAGCTCCACATACCGTAAGCCCCTCCACACAGTTGCCAAAAAGGAGAGAGAGAAATTGGGCTACAGAATGGTTTGGCTCATGCTGTCCTCATGGGAAGGAAAAAGCCCATGTACATTCTTCTTCAAACCCAGGCTAAAAAGTCAGGCCAGAGAATACTGAAAAGGGTGAGCCCCGTTTACTCAGCAGTGTCCAGTAAGGAGTTTCTGAACTTGTGAGACATTTGATTTATAATTGCAAGTGTTGGAAGTGGGAATAATTCTCTAACACTAAGAGAATCTACATGAAAGCAAACTTAAAGCACAGGAAAACAGCAGCAGCCATTGTGATAAAGTCACTAGTGGAAGCAGCAAAGTTCTTCCTTTTCAGCCATTACCATTCCAATGCAGAGCACCTCTACCAGCAATATTTCCTCTATCAGTTTTCCAGCTCTCTTACACTACTTCACACATAGCCAAACCCAGCCCCTAGTGAGAGTGCAGATGACAAAGCTGAGGACTTAGGAAGGAAAAGAAGAATGGTAGGGAAAGACATTTTTGAGAAATAGCCTAAATTTTACATAAGAGGCTTTTAATTCCCTTGCTTTCCTGGTTCAGAAGAATAGGTGGTTGCCCTCCACAATCATTTCATATACACTGCTTTTCGTTTCAAAGGTAGGCAAATAGAGAAGAGAGCTGGATCTTTAGAAGCTGAAAAACAAAATCTCCCCCGTACAAGCAGACTCTGCAGATTGGGTGTAAGGGTGAGGTTGATGGTGATGGGGCAGAGGGAGGAAGTGTGCAACCACAAACTTAGCAAGGCTAAAAGAGTGTTTGCTGTATGCAGCAGTGGGAGAAAACATAAGAAAGGAGAAAAGACTTCTGCTTTTGTCAGTACACAGGTTCATTTCATTACAAGAACAAGAAAGCATAAAAAAGCTCTTCCCAGCTTCGTTTGCACGGCATCCCTGCTTTTAAACAGGCTGCTCTTAAGTGTGTTCTCTCCAAAAGCAGGCAAATGACCATTAAGAGAGAACTGATCCAGCCACAAAGTCTATCTATCTGAAGACCCCTACCTTCAAAACCACGCTCAAGCAAAGAGCCTATATCTTCCAATTAGAACTCGGTACGTTTGATCCTCCTCCAGGCTAGCAGTGCTGTAAGATATGCTGCCCAGCTGCAGAAGAGAAACATCTGAAAAGATTATCTGCAGAAAGGAGAACCTGCCACGGAAGGTACAGCAGCTGTCAGATCACAATGACTTCCACTCCATCTCTTGCAGAGCACCCCGAGTCAGCAGGCAGGTCTGCTCTGCAGGCTGCAGCAGCCTAGCAGAATTAAAGGAGCCCCTTTATCAGCGTAAGTGAAGGCAGGTACGCCTTTACAGTGGAACTTCATCTTCTTTTTAGCTGCTAACTGCAGGCAGTTACAGTTTATGTAGAAGGCTATGTATTATTTATTTTTCCAACTGTTTTGCCTTTCAGCCTAGGTGGCTATCTCCAACTTCAGGAGAAGAAATACTTCCGTATTCTAAAGAACTAATTTACCACTCCTCTACACAAACACTCATATTCACTGACAATAAGGACCATGGTAACCGTAGGGTTAGAGATTGCCTGTGTTGCTGAAATGAAGGTTAAGAGTTCAAACAAATCTTGAGGGACAGACATGCTGCAACACATGAACCGTTCGGGAAATTCACTACACAAATTCCTACTTGCATCTTTTGGCTAGTTCCCAAATAATGATGCACAACTGCCTTCTGCCCTGTAAGTACTCATCCTATGACTTGAAAGCCGCCTGCAAGGAACGCTAGTAAAAAATGCTCTAAATGTCTAAACTGTATCATTCTCTTCACTCACTACTTTAGGGACATATCCAAAGAATTTCATTAAACTGAAGAGCTCAATTTTCCTCTGCATGAAACACAGTGATTTGGCTTATGTCTGCTTAGGCATCACAGAAAATTATTCAGATGACTCCATCCGGACTTAGTATTGTAACTAATTCAGCATCTGAGTGCAAGGCATTGGGACTCACATTAGCAGCTCCAGATACTCAGTATGTCTTCTGCAAGATACCTTCTCTAAAGATAGAAGCAGCTGGAAGGCAATGCTTTAAAGGGGCTATGGGCAAAGAAAAAATGCTTTTTCACTTAGCTGGCTCCATCTGTTTGACAAGTTATGAACAGATGCTCAGTATCTTTCCAAATGTATTTGACCAGGAAAGTCAATTTTTTAGCAGACAAAACATCAGCATCCAGAGGTAGAGATCAACCACTTTCAGCATGGTTTCCCTTTGAACTGGAACAGTTTGTACAAAAACAAATGTAAGGTTCACAGACCAGTAAAATAAATGGAGGTTATTCTTCTCTAATCCGGAGGAGTTGTGAAGGAAAGGACACAGAAGAGAGAAAGAAGCAGGAAAAAAATAAGAAAGCACTATTAGGAGAAAAGGGACCAAAGCATTTGCTGTTTAGTTGTAAAGCAAAATGAGGTTGTGGCTATCAGCTATACTCTACCTGCTGGTCCAGCATTTAGGCCTAGCTTGCCTCATTTTGGGTGAAACAGTCCCCATCACATCACTCGACTGCTATAAACAATAAAGGAAAGGAGAAAGATTTTGTCCATTTAGTAATAAATAAATTCAGAGTGCACTTCTCTGTCAACACCCCCATCTCGTATGCCTCTTAAAGCAAAAATGAACCCTCCCTTCTGCAGCCCTGCTCCACCAAAAAACTCCACAATCAAGTAACCGGTTTTCCAAGCCAGATGCCCAACTTTAGGAAGAAAAAAAACTTTAGGAAGAAGGTTTCTCAAAAAACCCCTATGATCTTCATGGGGTTGGAACTAGGTGATCTTAAGGTCCCTTCCAACCTACCTATTCTATGATTCCATGACAGCATGCACCTTGAATGTTCATACCTTGCCATGCAGTGGTCAAATTGTACCGGTGGTGCTCAGCCTTTTTGGCCAAGCTTGCTGCTTGATTCGCCTTGGTCCCAGGGCCAGGATGGGATCCCAGTGCTGGGACCAAGGCAAGTCAAGGATTTGTTCCAGGGTTATCTCACACCCATAGGAAACCACTTCACGCTTGCTCTGTGCATAAGACACAACAGCCATGGATGAGAGGTCCCAGAGGAAGCCAGCATTGGCTCAGCAGGGATATCCCTGGAGTAATGAGGAACAAGCTTCCCATCATATGGCGGCAGGGCATCATGATGGTCTGACAACAGACAGTATTAACCACCTCATTAACTGGCAGGTGTTAACAGCTACCAAATATTTAGTCATTGAAGACAGGTAAATTCTGCATTTCAGATCCAGACAACCAGAGCTCATAGGTGTTAAACAACAGTGATGACTTTTTACCACGATCATCTTCTAACAGTGAATGAAAACCTCTGTTAAACCTAGGGAGATCATACTTGAATATAATCTTGTCTGCAATTCCTGTTATGGCACAGAAACTCTGCATGTGTTCCACCAAAGAGACTGTAAAACACAGTTCAAGGTTAAGAAAGCAAAGGTACAGTGAAGAGAAGGTTCTTTAAAAATCTGATAGGGAAGAGGAGAGAACCTGAAGGTGGTAGCAGTGAAGATAGAGGTTAGGTAGCTGATACAACAAAATCCTAACGTTAAAGTAAAGCACGATTTCAAGGGACATACGGACAGGGTAAGACTTATTTGTCTTAACAGAGGGTAATCTTTGGCCTCCAAATGAGATTTTCCTCAGTTACTTTTACTGTGTTAATATATTCCATTGCAAATTTCTGTTTGGAGACTTTCCCAGTTCTCACTATGACCCTTGAGCCAAATTATTGACATTCTGAGGCTACTTCAGTAACTGGATTCCTAAGAATATCAAAGCCTGCAATTATGAACGATACCTGTTGCTCTAGCCACACTATCCAAACCAAGAACCAAGGAGACAGTCAGCCATTCCTATTATTATTTGAAATTGAAAGTCCTTTCTTCCTTTCTTAGGTACATATTACAGACTCCATTATATTCTGAAAACCAAAGCGAACGCAAAAGCACAAACAAAAATAATGTTAAAGCTATGACCAGTAGAAACAGAACTTTGCTCAGTGGCTTGAAACAGCTTGCTGTGGTCGCTGCACGTGTAGCCACAGCAAAGACAACAGTGGCTGAGGTTTCTAGCGGTCAAAAGCAAAATACAACCAAGGACAAGAGTTTTCACATGGGGGCTGCACATGAAATTACTGGTGCTTGGTGGCAGCCACATGAGAGTTTAGGTTCTTTAAGAAAAGGCTGCCATTAAACCGAAGCTACGGTCAAGCTGTAAAGCTTGCATCTTACTTGTGAGCTTTAGTTTATTCTAAAGCTCGTGAAGCTTCAGAAGTGCCACATTTCTTCGTTTAACTCATGCCACTGGCAGCTCTATACACAGTGCTGATACTGTGTGGTTCACGCAAAGCTGAACCACAAAAACAGAGTGCTATGCCTTCTGCCTCCCGCAAGCCCAGCTGTAATGTACCCTTAGTCTGATTTGGTATGAGGAAAAAGACTCATAATGTTGTCTTGTCCATACTCAGCAATACGGAAGAGCATCAGAGAATTTAATAGGCACTCTTCCAATCCCTCATTCAGAAAAGTCAGATAGAGAAATAGCTTGTACCTGCGTTCTCAGCTACCTGCTTCTCTGCCACCTCTTCTCCTATACCTGCTCACTAGCTTTACACTCTGAGAAGAAAGGTATGCAGCCTTTCTGAAGAGTGAAAGCTGTTATTTGCCCACAACCAAGTGCAACGCATATTTGAACAAGGCCACAAGGGACCACTCGGTTCACTGAAAACAACTTTGGTACCATTTCCATCTAATCCATCTTACTGGAATTTGACTTAATTGCAAGCTAAAAAACCTGCTGACAAGGAATTTAGTCAGATCTGCTACGAAGATGTGAGTTGCATTGTTACTGTAACACAACTGTCAGTTAGCCACATTACATCATATTTCCCAAGGATCTCTGCATCAACTCTGGAGCCTGTACTCTAGGGGGTTATGCAATATATACAGCTGCGATGAGACCTCCCAGCTTGGCTCAAAGATCTTATTTCCAAGATGCAAAATCATTCAATGAAGACGAAATACAAATCACTTCTTTTAATAAGCCTTTAGAAAACACATTATAATCACAGCCCGCAAACTGGTTGGGCAGTGACCTCAATCAACAACAGATAAAGTTCACGTTGATTTAATTCTGCAAACACAGCTCACAATAGTTTCATATGGAAAGATTTACAGCCTTGAAGTTGTTAGAAAGGTTGCTCTCTGTTCAAGGAACACCACGGGCTTCAGCAACACTGAGCTGGGAAAGAAGGGATGTGATTCCCATCTGACCAGACAGCACGTTCAGCAATACACTGGCCCCTCTGTGTAAACCAGGTGCCAAAGTGAACGCCATCAAAGGCAACGCAGTGGTATTGGTAATGCACAGGCCCTAAAATTTCCAAGAAAATAACTGCTTCCACCTAATGCAAGAGATGTGGCTGTAAAATTCACAGAGCCATTACTTAACATCGCACATTAAGCAGAGTAGTGGTCTATTTCGTAATGTACTCCACCTATTGCTAGTAAGAATGCCTTTTCTAAGGGAGTAAGACTTCTTTGTTAGGAACAATCATGACATAACCTTACTGGAAGATGGCTAATTTCATCTTAACACTAAGCACTTCGCAATGGATTTATATCGATTAGCATTCTGATTTCGCGTTTGTTCTCTATGGAGGAATGGAGTAGGGGGGGGGAGTGTTTCCCTCCCCATTATATAAAAAATATGCAGAGAGAGGCTGAACATCAAACAGGGGGGTTGGAACTAGATGATCTGAAGGTCCTTTCTAAATATTCTATGTTTCTCTGATCTGGCACAGTGCAGGGAAAGAAATGCAACAAGGATACAATAAAAAGAAAGGGTAACACAGGTGGTGTAAAAGGCATTTCATTAAAAAGGAACATTAGAAGTCTATATGCTATTCTTGAGCACTCTTTGAACCCCAGCTGTGAGTACAAAGTTGGGTGAAATTAGGAGTTCACTGAAAGCACAGAGAGGCTTTAGTACATTGGCTCTGCTACAGAAAAATACAGTCACATTCTTACACATAAAAAGAATGCCCTGACTGGACTGATAATCTATTTTTTACAGAAGATCAAACACTACAATGAAACCATTAAGAGGCAGAAATACTTCATGCAATGCAGATTGTCTTCCTTGTGACTATGGCAACATACGCTCTAGGAACTATCCTATTCACACAATCTTCTTTAGACATCTAAATTTGGGTGCCGATGCTGTGCACATACTTTCTTCATGAAACTGGTTTTAGAGATACAGACCTCTGCTCTGAGTTGTTCTGCAAAAGCCTTTAACTCGCTGGCTCCAAAGGAAACTTATTATCCCAGATCTCCTGGGATAATCTCTCAGTAAATCCTAATTTCAGCTCCATAACAAAGAAAGTATCAATACCCCTTCCTGGCTGATTTTCACCTTGCCCAACATTCCAGTTTGAAAGAACTATTGTATTTCTTTTTCAGCCTGTAACTGATTATCGAGGCATACATACAGAAGTACAAGCCTTTGAATATTTAGGAAGATCCATTCTGATAATTCCAATGATTTTATCTCAGTTCTTGGCATCACGTACATCAGTTCATCTCTCCTTCTTCGGCAGCCCATCCAATGACACGTTGAGTGCCCCAAACACCCACTGAAAATCAATTCTGAGGCAAGCAGAATTGCTGTAGACATGCTGCTGCTACTGCTGTAGACAATCCCAACAGCATTTACCATTCTTCATCAGAAGCCTAGCATAAGAAGCCTGAAATGCATAACTATGAACTGACTTGGTTTAGTGTGAGGTGTCCCTGCCCACGGCAGGAGGGTTGGAACTTGATGATCTTAAGGTCCTTTCCAACCCCAACTATTCTATGATTCTATGACTTTTAAGAAGGAACAGGATCCCTACAGCTGTTTTTCCGAGATCTGGAACACCTCCATCTGCCACCAATCCCTGGCACACTCTGTTGTCCAGCATTACAAGCTAGGCTCTCCTCCCTGGCACGTGGTGGATGCGCCTTCTCACACCTTCCCCAGCTTGCCTTTAGCCACCATCAAGACGAAGACAAGCACAGAGCAGACACCAGTAAGAAATAAGCTTCTTTATCCCAATTACCGCTGCTACCCTCTTTTGTCAGCAGCTTCACAAGGCCAGGGAATACTCGCATTCTCACCTCTAATACTGAAGCTGGTCCTTTTGAAGTCAGTGCAGTTTACAGGTGACTGAAACTTTTTTTAACAACTGGAATTGGATGAAAATAATACTCAGAATTACAGAACCTTCTGTACCTACAGAACACACCTCCTCCTGCAACCCTAAAACTTTAATTTTTCTCCTTGGCAACAAAGTGAGACTCAGGCTGTGGATGGTGAACACACTACAAAACATCTTTCGTCATTCACATTTGACTGGTATATTGCCACTTCTTTAAAAGCCTAGAGACACTTTACTTGCCTAGCATCAGTAAAAATGTTTTTCATTCATTTTACTCAGAAGCTATTGCAACTGATGAAGAAGATACAGAAACCTACAGATAAGGCTCACATGAAAGGCCTTATCTTTCCATTTAGTCAAGGCCCAAGTGCCTTTGATAGGATAATAGAATATTGTTTGGTTATCTGCACTTTCAGGTCCATCAGCCCCAAGGATAAAGTGTAAGCTCCATTCTTCCATTTAAGGCTAGCAATAAAAAAGGTCATGCAGAACAAGCTTGCACATTTTTAAAAGGATGCTCAATACCTGGACAATCCTCTTCTGTTTCCCTCTCACAAAGTTTAACGCCGCTTGTTAATCTATATATGCTTTTATGTGCGTTCATCATCACGGTACCTGAACATTGTATTAAATCAGAGACATAAAACATAGTGCAGCTTCCTGTGGCATAGCTCTCCCACGCTTGAGTTGGTGGGGAAGGCCACTGAATTAAAGCTATATTCTGCTTATTTCTATGAACTATTTTGCTCAGCTTTGGTTATTATTTTATTGCCTGTATTACAGCAACCCCTAAGCAGACTTGCTTAGTGTCGTACAACCTCACATTGTATTGTCAACTTGTAAGTCCCACCTCACTTCATAAAGTTCTCATTTTCACATGAAAGTTTGTAGCAGGATGCTACAAACATCCCACACCCCAGTCTGGGTATCTCTCATTAAGTGGTACTCATACACAGAGGATTAAGAGTACTGCACATGCTAAAGAGGCAATCTCTCACCTACCTCTCTAATTTCACACTCAAGAGTGCCAGCTTCCCAACTTCCCTGCCTCTGCCTTCTACTGCAGTGCCAAAGCCCAGATAATACCAAAGGAAAAGCCACCAGTTTTCCAGTTGCCAGCACCAGTTTTTCTCGGAACAGGCAGACTCGGCACAGAAGGAAATCATCACTCAGAAAGTGAGCTTCCTCTGTAAGCCCTCCAATCTGATCCAGTTTCACTGAGACTGTCGATATTACAAATCTCATAACAAGTCATAACTACAATACAAATCCTCTTTGCTCTAGGGATGAGGCTTGCTTAAACGGTATTGCAGATGTCACATGAATTTGCAAATGTTCCTAGAGCAAACTAAGACCCACTTTCCAGAATTTACTTTAAAGGAACCTTTTCTTCCTGCACTGCTCAGTGTGTCTAGATTTACCTACCATAATGAAGACAGCCAAAACAACATGTTTTCCATGGTAGAAAAAATACAGTCCCAGCATATCAACAGTGAAATAGATCTAGCAGTCACTGTGGAAGAAAGTCCCTGTTTACATAATAATCTCAGTTACTTAAAAGATTGGGGAATCTGTGAAAGGATGGTGGTTACAAATACTAAAGAAAGTCCCAAAGCAGGGATTTTTATCTGTTTGAAATACAAAAGCATTTATTAATGAAAGTAGTCCGCCAGCTAGCTTTGAAGTTGGCATGCTAGGAAATGCAATGATAAAGATTTGTTTCTTCCATTCAATGTATCCATACTCCCATGTTTCCAAGCATTGTATCATATAATTAATCTAGATGTGAGAAGTTTTAATTAACTTCAAATCTTCAAGTTAGCTGATGCTTTTCCTCATTTTACAACCACAAGTTTCTGTTTCCCCTACCCGTTAATCACGTTAACTGTTGGAAATGCCTCTTTTTTGACCCATAGTCTTCAATCCCTATTTTGTTTTTTGTCATTTCTACAAATAAACCATATTTGTACGGTTTACCCTACAAATAAACCATATTTGTACAGTTTACCATACAAACCATGTTCATAAACCCTCATAAACCATTTTCACAAGCCATTACAGTAAAGTTACTACAAAACTGGCTAATCCGTTTGTTCTACGCCACAACTTTCCCAATTCAAAGCAGGAGCTAAGACAATGCAATGGAAAAAGAAAATCAGTCACTGACCAATTCAGAGTATAAATTGTTTCCTATGTTTTGTACATTTTGGTGTTTGCATGATTTCATGTTTTCAATTGTTAAGTAACACCTAAAACCACTAGAAGCCCCTATGAACAACCCATGGAGGCAGTGCAAGTAAGAGGACTAATTGCACCTATTTAAACAAGGGCAAAAGAAAAACGAGCAGCCCAACAGTCATGTAGAGACTTGGGTTTAAACCATGTCCTTTTCAACCAGATTTTCTTTTTAACCAGGAAACTCATCTTTTGCATCTCCATGCAAACTTCTCAAGATACTCTGACAGAACAGAAAGATTTTGTCATCTTTTTATAGCATCTGCTCTTCATAGTCACTGGGAAAAAAGGGAATGGGAGAGATGGGTACCAGTGTCAGGAAACCCTGAATGATGCAAGTGGTTCAGCTCATCCAATGGCAACTTCGATGGCATACCTACTTCTTACCAAACCCAGGGCTGTTCTTTGATGAAAATGTGGGACAGGCTTTTTAATAGGGAGTAATTGCAGGTAGCTTCTACATGTACTAAGAGTATGATACCGTGTAACAGCACAGCTCCAAGCTACACTGATTTCCCACCGCTTGCTGGGCACAGCGGCCATACACCACCAGTGTCAGGGGAGCACTGTTCAGAGAAGAACGTTGTAGGTGAGTCTCTCTTACTCATTAGCTCCTTGCTCAGGCTTAACACATTCACACTCTTTTTACCAAGAAGTCTGCCACATGGGGATTCTTAAACTGTGCTGTATCATCAAATAAATGCTTTATCTGTCTCTGTTTCCATAATAAACTTGGCTTGTTCTTTTTCAGCCTGCAAAATTACCAAGTGCTAAGATACCATGGTGATGGAAAAACCGAAAACACCGAAACAGACAGATTCTGGTCTCTAACTGAAATGCAAATTCCCTGTTTCGCACAGGAAATTTTAGTCAGAACGACTGCACAGCCACAAATCTGCCCAAAGGTGAGTTTTGTGAATGAACAGTTAACACAATGCATAGCCGAGCTTTGCTCCTGCAACTTCAAAGTCAAAACAAAGAAAGAAGGAGGCAGCAGGAAAACAAGGAAATTCTATGTAAACTTAAGGTAAAGTGGGATCAGCTCATATTCATCTCTACAACCAAATAATGAAACAGACACACAAAGTGTTTAGCAAATTACAGCTGTGGAACCACCATGGATTGCATTCAGTGAATCATTTCTTTCTCCAAAACTGTGTGAAGGTCAGGCCTATTGGTAACTTCCATGACCATGCTATAGGACTCGCAAAGTAAACAACACGCGTTCCTCAAATCATCTGCCTTTAAAGTGACACCAGTACGCTGCAAGCACAAAAAGCACCATGCAGACAAATCAAGTACAGTAACTCAGGGGAAAGGTTGGAGATCAGTTCAGCGCTGCTTTATCTGTGGGATTTTAAAGGTGCTTGGTTCTCCACTTACATGGAAATTTCAGCTTCCAGGCGCATATTCTTTTTCAAGTTTCTACCCTTCAAGCCTCTGTCAAGAAGACCAAAGCTCGAGAATAAAACAAAGAGAAGTCTTAAAAAGTAAGAGAGAGATAAAACCTCTCATTGTTATTTAAAACTTACAAACCTCAAAGCTCATCACACTTCAGTTTGGACTTAAAATTTGAGAGCAGAGACTACAAGTAGTATTAATAGTAGTCTCAGTATTAGAAGTAATTACACAATGCAAAGCAGTGCAAGCAAAATTGAGTGTCAACCTTCACGACACAACATTCAACCAGCAGCCATACATATGGCCATCAATAGCTACAAAAGCCAAACCTCATTCTTTACATAGCACCTGAGCAAAAGGGCAGCTGGAGTACGCAAAATGAGACAGACCATGAGGGAAATGAATTGTCAATGCAAATCACTGAAAGTTCCGAGCTGCAGAACCTTCCTTTGTATGGAAAACTTTCTCTTTGAACCATTTAAATCCAGTGTCTCACACGCTGTTTTGCATACCAGCTCAGGATCTCTGTAAATAGCCCCATACACAAAATAACTGAGCTATCTTGTACAGGTGGCAAATGATTAGAATCATAGAATAGTATCATAGAACAGTTAGGGTTGGAAAGGACCTCAAGATCATCCAGTTCCAACCACCCTGCCATGGGCAGGGACACCTCACACTAAACCATCCAACACAAGGCTTCATCCAACCTGGCCTTGAACACTGCCAGGGATGGAGCACTCACAACCCCCCTGGGCAACCCATTCCAGTGCCTCACCACCCTAACAAGAAAGAACTTCCTCCTTATATCCAATCTAAACTTCCCCTGTTTCAGTTTTAACCCGTTACCCCTTGTCCTGTCACTACAGTCCCTGATGAAGAGTCCCTCCCCAGCATCCCTATAGGCCCCCTTCAGGTACTGGAAGGCTGCTATGAGGTCTCCCCGCAGCTTCTCTTCTCCAGGCTGAACAGCCCCAGCTTCCTCAGCCTATCTTCATATCTTCATTAGGAACTTAAACGTATTGCAAGTCATGTCCAATATTGGTTTACTCCCAACTTAGCCACGCAGCTGTCAGCACACAAAGCTCTAAGCCTGTACCTCTGTTTCTGCAACCCTAACTGTGTCAAGCAGCATCTGCTAACAAGTTTAGTCCCTTTAAGAAGGATTTAAAATATGTTATCACAGGAATTGAACATTTTATCGTGCGGATTTCAGAGTAACAGCCCTTTGATTTGCACACAGCTTGAAAACATCAGGCATTTCTTTTCTCAAAATCTCTTGCCAACAAGCTATGAAAAATGGATTTTATTTCAGGCATTCAGGACCGTTATTGACAACAGAACAGTTTTTCAGCCTGCCATAAGAGTTTCCAGGATCCCAGATTTATCTCTCTGTCTCCACACTTCTTGTTCCCTACCAGCTTGCGTAACTTACCAGTGATACATCCCTCAGCATAGGCTGTCAGTTCTGTACCCAGTGACGTTTTATAAGTCACTCAACAAGATGACCTAATCAGCATCTGTTCTTGCTATGCCCATGTGCTCCACGATATTTCTTTCTTTTTACCATTATTTTTTTTCATGTGTAAAATAATGTTAAGTTCTAATATAACAGGCAAAAAAGGAATGTTTTTTTTTTCAGAAACAATAGCCTAAAATTGTTTCAGCAACTTCTAAATTATTGATATACCTCACGTATGACTACGAACAACAGCGTAAGTGCTTGTTTTACTTCTGATACTTTACTTTTCTCTCTTCTTTTTTAGGAGAAGCTCTTCTGTATATACAACATGCTACCACGTGCAGCTTTCCCATCCTATTAGAGCAGTTCTGGACATATTCACATCTCTAGCTCAGCTATATACTCGGTCAAAATTAGCGGTACATTACTTGAACCATATTGGATTTATTTTTCTTTCCATAAAGCTTAAGATAATCTTTGTGATGGACTTTATATCCCGGACATAATGTGCATGCTAAAGATAGAAAGCAAGAGAGACAATGCTTCCAAGAGCCATGAAGATGTTGACATGTAAGATGTAGGAGGAACAATCGCAGAAAAACAGAGAACCTAGATGATGCTATGCCAATAGATGCTGGAAAGACAAACCTTACACTGGATGTAAAGAGTCCACTGGAAGCAACTATCACGGTAAATGGACAGAAGAAGACAGCAGACCAGAGCCTGCATCGAGGAAAGGGCAGGAAAAGGTACTGCATTGCACATCACCGTAGGCATCACTAGCCTTTCCAAAGTACAGCATGATCTCCCCTGCGTCACTGTGGCCCACTAGCTCGTACTGAAGAGGAGGAAGAGGAAGATAACAACCCACCAACCACCTGTCCCCTCTGAAGCATCTGGTGCCAATATTTGTAAGACAGTGCCTGAATTTCAAACCCCCAAATATACAGACAGATTATCTCTTTACTCTCACCCACCTTTTCAGAACCACCTCTGTCTTCGTGCAGATATTCAGGACCTAACTCTGGTAGCAGGGACTCAGGTAAATCAAAAACACTGCATATTTTTCTTTTTATTTGCCCCAGAGCAGTTACGTACAATATTACGTCATTAGAATACGTACCAAAATACTCTTTTTTGGTTGTACCCTGCAATCAAAGCCCCCGTTAATCTACTTATACAATGGTTAGTGCTCTGCATGCTCACGAGACATAAAAAAGTTACAGCTGAGTATCTAGAGCACCTTTATTTCATTAAGCACTGAATGCAAGAGCATACTCCATAACCTCAGCACTGTAACCATATATTCCAATAACCAGCAGAGCACAGCAATCAGCTCAAATCCTTGCAATGGAGTTGTATCATGATATATTTGCATTGAATGTTATGTTCCAAATTGGAACTGGCAAGCATCTTAGCCTCACACAACAATGCCATATGGAGTTACATCTGATACTGCTCGAGCAGAGCTCCCTTCCTATCCAGAATACATCAAACGGTGCCACAGATATGATATGGCATTTAAATAGTAATAATGTGGATGTGAGGGCTGAATTAAAAATGTGTGGCATACTAGAAACAATTTGCGCACTAGGATAAAAAAAGGGATCCGCTGGCTTTTGGCAGCAGAACTTACAGGTATGGAAAGAAAAGCATTTTATTAATTACCCATATGTCAACTTTCTCAGCAGAACAATTACAGGACTAAAGACGCATCAAAAATATTAGCACAGAGAGGAAAGCTCAACTAGCAACAAAGATTATGTTGTAATCAGACCAAAGATGAGCTGAGCACTAGAAGTCATGCATTCAGTTAGAACAGGGTGCAGGGCTGGACTGGCTGTTCAAAACAGCAGCTCCAGTTCAGTCGCTGCTTTAAAACTCTACAGGTTTGTGCTTGTGCAAATGAGGTTTGTGTTTTCCGCTTGCACAAAGAACAGCTGAGATGCATGTGCTCCTGCACCAATACATCTCTGCTCTGGCCAACCAAGGGCACTTACAGGGAAAGAGAAGTAATTCCAATCTCCAATTTTACTACTTCTGGAGAGCCCGTTATTTATACAGTTGCAGTGTGCTCTCCCTCTCAGCACAGTTCGACTTTGCTGTCAAGAAAATGAAAAGATTATCAGTTATAACCCATTGCACGAATCTTTCTCTTTTAACCACCAGATCACACGCCCAATTCACACTTAGACCAGACAGCCATGAGACAGAACCGTTCACTACAGTCTAGATCAGAAGCCGGGAGCTACCAGGAGTCCTGCTAGCAACTGACCAGGCTGCTCATTATCTCTTGGGAAACCTGTTATTCAGTGAGACGACTGTTCAAGGCTCCAGTGTTGGACAACAGAACCAAAATGCACCATCATCTCCCATAATAACGATACCATTACTTTCAGGAAGAAGCAGATTATTTCACATAGCCAGACAAAGTTTTGTCCCAGGATCATTTAAACAACTTTTGGGATTGTTTCAAATGAGTATCTGGCATAATAAGTACTTCGAAACCACTACAATGTAGTATTTGATGGGTCAAATCTCAAAAGCTTTTCTTCAGCTCAGTCTTGCTGAGGATTCCGCTGGGAATGCAGGTTGAGTGAAGACAACAGGATTCCTGCAATAGTTTTCCTTTCCTGGAGCACATTGTGAACTAGCATTGGCAACCTGTTTTCTAAAGGCCCTCAAAGGTCAGAGCACTTCCAAGATGTCCTCTTTTACCAATACAGAATTAGGCCTATTTCAGCACTCGAACAAGGCAACTATCAGCCTCATCCTTTACCTGCTCTGCAGCAACAGTGGCCTTCCACTACAACATAGCAAAACTGTTTTGACCGTGTGTTTTCAGAGATCCCCAGTTAATGCATTCACAAGACAAGCTTGCCAAAGCTCCAAAGAAAGTTACTCTTCAAGTAACCTCATAATTGTTATTAATGCTATAGCTTCAGGTATTCAAACCATTCAGAACATCCAGAAAATACAAATACTATGTTTTGCATAGCACAGCATGCCCATGCATGCCAAGTCCCAACTTCCCTCAATGAAGCACAGAAACTGGCTGCTTTGAGGCACGCTCCCAGAGACCAACCAACCAAACCCATCAGAGCCAAGAAGGTGGCAAAATGAGGGTCAAACTAGAATAGCCTACTATCTTTTCAGTAACTTCATTCATGTCATGAGTATCCAGGTAGCTTCTGAACAGCAAAACCCAGGGCAGCAGTCAAACTATTTCAGATGCATTTTCACCACCACACTACTCACTACCACAGGGATCAGTGCAGAAACCCCTTGAAGCAAGTCCTCGACAAGAAGATAAGCTTTAAACGTCCCAGAATCCAGAACTCCCGTAACTCCTTTCCCACATGCTCTGTCACAACAGTTGGTTTTTGACAGAAACATCCTCCTCTCTCTAACCAGGCTTGTGTTTTTCAGGGCAGCCAAGCCACTCCACCATGCCTGGTCAGTACCTGCAGTGGAGGCAGCCTCAGCTCCAGTGCACCATCAATACTGTGTAATTTGGATAGTTATAATTTAGTTCTTTTTACTTGGGGCCTCAAGAAATACATAGAGATTGCAGTTCTCTGGACTTGCGCTGCTTGAGGACAACTTTTCATGTGTACAGTTTTAATCATACGCATCCAGACAACAAAAACCAGCGCAATATTGAAAACCAACCTTCCAAGGGTGTTATTATTCTCCTGACTTCGAATAGCAGCAGCAATGCTTTCTGCGTATGAGGATATCTCATTAGGAACTATAGGTGTGTTCAACATTTAAAAACCTTTAGAACATAATTTGCCTAAGAACTTTCAGCAAGGAAGGATTCCAGGAGTGGGTAACTTCCCATAAAGCAAAACAGGGGAATAAAAGAAACCTCAGTTTTCCTGGGAATGTGGGCCACACTTTGAAACAAAAACGTGCCAAATACAAGCAGATGCCAGGTGATCCTTTTCACATATTTAGGAATTAATTGCATCATAAAATATGTATTAAATATAACTTGTCTGCACATGAAATCCTTTTGACACGTGAGTGGTTATCATTGAACCATACCTCCTTGTACAAATTTTAATCTAACTTCACTTACGTTTAGTAGTTCTATGAAAGTAAATGCAATCCATCAATCTCTCACAAGTTTTGCCTTAAAATATCAAGTCTTTGTTGCTGAATTGCTTTAGACTAGACCTGACATCTTCAATTTTGCTGACTGATGCAAAGACCAGATATTTATATTCAAAGTCAACAAAATTATATTGAAGTATGTTTGCGTGTAGCTACCGCTACATGAAAAGACAAGATTCGTGCTTGCTGGTTATAAATAACCAGACATTTCTTAACCTTCAACTGGAGCCAGGTCAAAGCTATAGTGTTCTGGCGCTGACAACAGCCTGTACAAACTGAGAAAAACAGAAGAAGTACCTAATGGTCAAATTCTAACTTGTAATTTGGTGTATTGTAAGCAAGTAACAGCAAGTACGGAACCTTATGCGCCACATAAAACCTTATTATCCTCAGGCAAGCAGGGAAAGCTTTTCAAAAGCAGCTAATGGTTTTGGATGGCTCATATATTGGGAGCCTACAAGAGGAACTGAAAAGGGCTCGATTTTCAGAATAGGAACACTTAGAATGTCCTGAAAGATGTCCCCATTTGCCATTCAAAATTCGGTCTACCAGTCACAAACTTTTGGAGCTCAGAAGCAGAGCAGTTAGGTAATCACTACCGCACTCAGTCTTGTAAATCACATCTTAAATCACATACCCAGAAGTGTTCAACTCCAGAACTCCAGACAAAATATTTTCCTTCCCACCACTCCTACCTCCCCCAAAAGTCCCTAGCAAGATTCCTTTGTGGGTTTTTAAAAGCAAATGAACTAACATTAGCTGCATTGGGAATCACAGTCCAGAAACACCACCAGTAACACTTTTCAGTGTAGCTTTCATGTCTCTCTCAAATTAAACCATAAGATTTCATAAATCTAGAAATCATAGAATCATAGAATAGTTAGGGTCGGAAAGGACCTCAAGATCATCCAGTTCCACCCCCCCTGTCATGGGCAGGGACACCTCACACTAAACCATCCAACACAAGGCTTCATCCAACCTGGCCTTGAACACTGCCAGGGATGGAGCACTCACAACCTCCCTGGGCAACCCATTCCAGTGCCTCACCACCCTAACAGGAAAGAATTTCCTCCTTATATCCAATCTAAACTTCCCCTGTTTAAGTTTGAACCCGTTACCCCTTGTCCTGTCACTACAGTCCCTGATGAAGAGTCCCTCCCCAGCATCCCTATAGGCCCCCTTCAGGTACTGGAAGGCTGCTAGGAGGTCCCCACGCAGCCTTCTCTTCTCCAGGCTGAACAGCCCCAACTTCCTCAGCCTGTCTTCATACGGGAGGTGCTCCAGTCCCTTGATCATCCTCGTGGCCCTCCTCTAGACTCAAGTCATACAAACTTCAGAAGCAATGTAAACCTTTTATCCATTGGTCATCTTCATCCTTCTTTCAGGCAATGTATCACCACCAGCAAGATGTATAAACAAGGGAAAACGAAGTTGTAAGCCATCAAGAGCTAATTATATTTGAAGTTATACATATTATGAATAATAGATATGGCTAAGTTATTAGAAGTTATATATATTTCAGCAAATAGAATATCTAAACATATAAAGGCTTTAATTTTATATATATTGTTAGCACACGTCATAAACTTATCTTGGCATTTAAAAGTACTGATCTAACTTTCTTGTTGCACGTCCTAACTCCAGCTGCTACGCTACCAGGATATTGATCCATAGTTATAAACCAACCAAATTTTCAAGAATGCTTGAGTGATTTAGATGTCTCTATCCTATTTTCAAAATGAAACAACCAGGACCCATGCATCCCTAGATGATGAACTGCTCTTGCAGATCTTACCACCATGATTCTAAACAGTTTTTCTTGTCCTCCCATCCTTGTTGCCATTTTCATAAGTGCTATATAATGTTTTCCCCCCATTTCTTATCCTTTCATTAGTAGGCTATCTGTATTACTGGTGCATTACTAGAGGCCCCAAACAAGCCCGAGAGCTCCATCGGACTGTGTATGTGTTTGTAGAGAGCTTAGGAAGAGACAAAGGAAGTCATACCTTCTCCATCTTAAACACTGAGGTACACAGAACCTAGGATCAAAAAACTGTAAAATTAACTAGGCAAGGGGCATTTGAGACTATGGGCCTAAGTTACTTCCTAAAATTATAAAAGTTGTCTCTAGAAATTGCAGAAATTGAACTCAAGTTGCTAGATTCCCAACCTATTACCATAAATAGCTTTGATTGCCATTCTCATGTACTATTTTCACTTCAACACACGTAAACACCTTTTGTCTTGGTAAAAGTCCTCAGCACATTAATGACATGGTATGCTGCCTCTGAGATTGCAGGGATGGGTGAAAGGATGTCTGCCAGAAGGGCAAACTCCCTACATCTTTGCCTACATCCTTAGAGAGAAAAGTTCATACATTTGCCCTAGGGAAAACTGAAAATTCAAACAAAAAAATCACAGCATCACACTTACTTCATTTATTCTCCTCTTTCTAAGTAACATCTGTTGCTCTTAGTTCTGAGTTTACACAAACTTAAACACTTAAAACTGCATGTTACTATGATTGTTTTAGTATCAGCACACGCACCCACAACACTTTACTAGAGAAGATGGCCAAAGCCCTGGTCCCATTCCCAAATGAAAAGTAAAACCATTTGAATGGAAGATTCTCTACAAACAAAAGGTAGCTGCTAGTTGCTTATTAAGAAGATAATGACTAACAAGCAGGTAGGATTAAGCAATGCAAAATCTGTTGTTCTATTTTTAGAGTCCGCGGCCCCAGGCTGAATGCTGAGGCACTGTGAATTACATGAATTATGCTAACATGCTCCACAGTTGCTTACTAGGCATGCTTCCTATTATCTAGACAGGATAAGAGTCTAAAAGAACATCTGTACAGACTGAATGAGAGCCAAGACCTCAGTGGATGATCCTGCTAACATCGACTTTTTGTTGGAATTATCTGGACTAGGCACGCTGTAAGAAAACTGACAATTTGGGCGATGCTTCTTCCCAAAAGAAATTATTTTAAAAGACAGTTTGGAAATGCCAAATAAACAAACAAATGGCATTCTGTTCACTTTTGGCAGGATGCAAAAGATAAATAATTGATCACATGGAAAAGGAGCTGACTTCCAGTAGAAATACATATTCTAATCTCTTTGTGTTATAAAAAGAGAAAACTAATCGGATTTAGGTCATATCCTCCACATTGCAGAGAACACTGAGAGACAGGTCCCGCATCTGACTTCCAACACAGCTTCCCTCCACAAGACTGTAAATGGGGCTTCAGTCCCAAAACAGTCACTTCACATCTCCATGATTTTCCCTGAGTCACAGTGTAAGATTGATGATGCCACCGTCTGTTCTCCTACGGATGCTTTTTCACTTCAGAATTCAAACCTGTGCTATCCGCTGGGCACCTCAGATCACTCAGGTTACATCTCGTTACACCTCAAGTCAGGACACAGAGTGAAAGAAGGTGGCAAGAACACAATAGGGCTTACAAAAACCCTCAGCAGGAGACGTGAAATTCACCTTGGTAGGGCCTAGAATAAGGCTTGGAAGAATCAAGAGACTGCTTAGACCACAACAAGCAAACAAATCACTTCGTTTACAGTAAGGACTAGGAAAGCATCTATCATCTCTATCGTAGAGGCATATGAGAAAAATACAAGACAAAAAGGACAATGAGAGAAAAGAACCTTTCTACCCTAAATCACCATCAGATAAGTCTGGTGAGCTGAATGAAGCTCATCAGATTCCCAAAGAGTTGCCATCCATACTTGCAGGCACAGAAAAAAAGAAACTCTTTTCTTCCACGGTGGCTGTACAATAGAACTTGTTCACATGAAAACGGTAAACACCACAGATGCCTTTTGTCATCTGCTGCTTATGGGAACTCCTCCAAAAATACAAACAAGCTCCTCTGAGCAACTTCACACCCTTACCCAACACTGCAAGTGACACAGCTGATCCAAGACTTACATTTCTAATACTGTAAAGCTAACTCTTCACTGAGCTGGATTTTCAACAAATCCTTTACCTCCAGAGGTAGAAGTTCAGGACAGACAATATTTTGTAACAGTTGGAATTGAGAATCGCATCCGTAACATCTATATCCAATGCTTACATTAATACCCATCTGCTCAGATGGCGTGGTGCCTACTTTGGAGTCAGCTGAACCTGGTCTCAAGGACAGAGATGCCAAGAAGCGAGACATGATTTTCATGGCAATGCTGTGGAGACCATACGTGTTGCACAAAGGCCCCTTCTCCTTCTCATTTACGTGGAAGCACTGTCATTCAGAGAAGCTCAGCTTCTTTAAAGGACGGAAACATTTTCAGAGATGAGTGAAAGGTGACAGAAGGACAACTCCACGGGGTTCCCGGCTGCTAAAATGAAAAGATTATACAATCAAAATAGCAGTAGCTGCCCCACTCGCTCTGCAGGTGGGCATAAAGAGGGAGATGAGATGTCAAGGCAGAGATGAACGGCTCACTAGCTATTACAGAGAAAGAGAGCTGACAGAGGTCTGAATATAGCTCTATTCAAAAACCAAAGCACTAGCTCCAAGGTGCTGAAAAGAAGTTTGAATCTCATAGGACCTTTTACATCTGTAATTGCAATAAACACGGGTATGTGGCAAAACCACACACAGTTATGAAGGAATGCTTTTCTTGACTAATTTTAAACTTATCAATATGGGACATTCTTTGCAAGGTGACATGGAAACAAGGCCATGCTCTCCACATTATGTTAGCCGACCCAAGCTAGAGCTCGCAGCAATCTGAAATCCTGGATGTGAGAAATACTAAATGCAAAGGCACCTGGTGGCTCACAGTACAGACCAGCTAAGGAAGCTAAGGGAAGTTCTGATCAGAAGCTAAGATCATGGCATAGCAATGCCTGAATTCCCTACCACACTGAAAAAAACAGCAGTAAAATCTGTTAAATATTAAGGACATGTTTCATGTAGGAAGCTCAACAGTGAACAGAAGAAAAACATGTCTCTTTTGCATGAAATTCATAGGTCTTGTCAGATACACACAACAACAGCATCTGCGTGGCATCCTGTGAAATCAGTCCTTTTAAATGGCATTCTGCAGATGAAACACAATTTCTTGGCTACAGTCTCACGTAGTTCTGAACCAAACTTCATATCCACTCATAGCTCCATACACAGAAAGGACTGACTAAAGCACCAACTGAATTCCATGCAATATGTGCACCAAATTGAAAACAAAATCCAGAGAAACCCACCTGTGACTAAATTTTCATAATATATGTTTCATTTTTTAACAAAACAGAAGTCCTATTGTAAAAGTACCTGCGCCTCCGTAATTCAAAATACCACCTATCACCAACTATTACATCAATTAATTCTTTTAGCGTTTAACATTTAAATTACTGTTAACGCAAATGATACACCGTAACTCCATGGGGTTTGGGGTTTTTTTTATGTGTCAAAGGGAAACACCTCATCACCCGTCACAGCCAGGTTTGGCAGAAGTGCCCTTCTGCCCACCAATGCAAACATAGTTCTCCCTCTCAACAGTCTTCAGGGGCCTGGCCAAGATACATCCGTGTAAGCAGACCAGGCTGTACCCTCACCATTATCCCTCCACTATCACACCTCGCAGTTGCATCTCTCACCTCAGCCTCCCTACTCAAACCTCCCCTCAAAAGAAGCCCTTCCAGAACCCATCAGTTCTGGGACATCGTCTCACAGCACTGGCTGGTTAACTGGGCTAGGGAGAAGTAGTGGGTCCTTCCACTAATGGGCTTACCACAACATGTGTAACTTGACTAATGTCTATCCATGGAGCCCCAGGTGTGGAGCACCTATGAAATCCGTGTCAGAATTCTCCAAAAATTAGATGAAAACGCATAAGAAGGGATTTGGGGTGCCTTCTAGTGAAGGACATGATCACAGCAGTTCACTCTGCAGTCTAGGTGAATCCAAGAACTGAGCAGAGACGTACTGATGTACCTATGTAACAGCAGAGATGAGATGGTATATACCTTTAAAATGGGATCACTGATCTTCTTCAGATAAAACACATAGTAGTCCTTCGCCTACTTGTTTGAACATCACTCTTTGATTTAAAAGGAATTTCTAGGATAAGGCATTTTCAGGAAGGTGATTAAAAAAAGAGATTGCAATTTTGCATACCCAACACCTCTGAAGTACCAAAGATATTCCAGAGAGGTGGAGGGAATCAGAGATTGCCTAAGTACCACTGACAGCCTAGACAGGTTAACAAAAACTAAACAAAACCCAAACTCTTCCATCTTCAGTGGTCCTGTTCTAGATCATATCCCTGCCAGTACAATCAGGACTCAAACCACTCTCCAACTGCAGAAATACCTATCAGTTTAATAGCTAGCATATATGTACAGTACCTCTAAACAGTCTGAATGACTATAACAGTGCAACCACAGTCCGGGTATATTGTGTTTCTAAATGTGACATTTGTAAAATCTTAAAAGAGAAAGCCGGGAGGATGGGGGGAGGGAGGAGATGGGAAATAAAGAGCAAAAATATGTTTCAAGGGTAAAAACGAGGGGTATTTTCAGCTTTTGGAGGGCCCCCTCCAGAAGCCGAACAACGTGACATTCATATAATCAGGCAAGGTCACAAACTAAAACCAGTACACACCCTTTTAATCACACTGAGAGACACCAATGCATCATATAGGCAAGGATGTCATAAACTCAATTTTCTGTCTCCTGGAATCTTCCTATCCTGTCACAGACACAGTTATCACACTCCATCCCCAAAACAACCTCTCCATCTTACCATCACCATCATGTCAAGAGCGCTGCTCTTGAACTTCTTTCCTTATGTGACTGGAAGCTTCTTTCTAACTTCCAGTACCAATTTTACTCGTGACTGCTATAAAACTACCATAAAACCTGTGTGTGCTAACATTATCCTCTTTCTTTGAAAACCAAGGTGGCCCAAGGACTAGCCTTACTTTAGGCATGGTGAACACAATAATCCAAGAAGTACTGTGATTAACCCCATGTCAGCACCACTCACAGATTCCAGTGACCAGTATACAACTGGTTTGACTGGCAGTGGGCTTCGGTGCAGATTCAGAAAGAACTCGCTACTCTGGATTTGCAAGAATATACTTCTTGGATCATAAAGATAGGCTGAAGTCCTGCTCCTCTTACAGCAGAATACTTCCAGCTTTGGTCAGGATTTTCCTTGCAAATTTGCCACTTAACTATTTCTTTTTGTATTCAAACTCCCATATTTATTCAAGATACAAAAAATTTGCATCTCCTGTGAAACTTTTCAGGTTACAATAATGAGGATCTAAAATTTGCAAATATTTCTACATTTGCTCCAGCATAACTTGAGAGAAGTTTTGTTCAAGGCCCTTCACTTCTTCCAATTACTTTTAATACCATCTTGTATGATTAATTATAGAAAAAAGACCTTACTGGGTGATCCTGCCCCTCTACTCTGCTCTTGTGAGACCTCACCTGGAGCACTGTGTGCAGTTCTGGTGTCCTCAACATAAAAAGGACATGGAACTGCTGGAACAAGTCCAGAGGAGGCCACGAGGATGATCAGGGGACTGGAGCACCTCCCGTATGAAGACAGGCTGAGGAAGTTGGGGCTGTTCAGCCTGGAGAAGAGAAGGCTGCGTGGAGACCTCATAGCAGCCTTCCAGTACCTGAAGGGGGCCTATAGGGATGCTGGGGAGGGACTCTTCATCAGGGACTGTAGTGACAGGACAAGGGGTAACGGGTTCAAACTTAAACAGGGGAAGTTTAGATTGGATATAAGGAGGAAATTCTTTCCTGTTAGGGTGGTGAGGCACTGGAATGGGTTGCCCAGGGGGGTTGTGAGTGCTCCATCCCTGGCGGTGTTCAAGGCCAGGTTGGATGAAGCCTTGGGTGGGATGGTTTAGTGTGAGGTGTCCCTGCCCATGGCAGGGGGGTTGGAACTGGATGATCTTGAGGTCCATTTTCTATGATTCTATAATTAATGAAGTACTCTGTTCATCAAGACTTGAGGAAAAACTTCATTTTATGAATGCTTGACATTCAAAAACTGTGTTTCAGAACAGCCATTTAGCTTCCTCCGTTTGAAGGAACTTGATTAGCGAAAGCCTTAAGAAGTGGAAGCCAAAGGCAACTCCTCCAGACTTAAGTTTTTCAGCAGAAGGATCCTGCAAGAAGATTCAAACAGGCAACTTAATCATCAAAGATACAGACTCCTAGTATGAGACTCTATTAACAAATATGGATCATATTCATATTGGTTTGGTTGAAGCTGTATGAATAATAATTTATGACAGTTTTCTGCATGAAGTCTTTAAATAATTTGTGTTAAAATAATGCTCTGAGCTAAAATAAGAATCTGTGTCAAGAAAAAACACCTTTTAAGAAATTTTCAGTTATGTGTATGAAAATACATAAATATTAAAAAAGGTTTGGGTCTTATGTTCTGATCAAGACAGAATAATTATTCTAGCTTGAAATAGCCCTTAATCCGTGCTCTCTTTAACCAACGAAGCACTTTCACTGCTCAGCCCAAAAGCCTTGAATATTTTCCTTCCAGCCAGAAGACATGTTTTGGAGTTTCACGCACATAGACGTGTGTGAGATAGATAGAAACCACCCAAAAGAGAGCTCAATGTCTAGCTAACTGGTACCAACTGTGCCAAGAGTTGAAAGCTCTTTCCTTAATGTGTTAAGATGGACTGGTCCCACCTCAAGTTCTTTAAATCACACAGAATCACCCTCATAGAGGGAGATTGCTATCATCGATTTGTATTAAATGTCCTATTCAGTTTGGCCTCCCATACTGAAGATCTCTCAGAAATACACTTCTTGAGTAGTAATGTTGTCCCTCATGTGCCATACAAAAAACCCTTTTAAAAGATGACACATACAGCATTCATTGAACTGTTATTGGAAATACTGTAAGCTGTCGCAGCCAACTACTTTTATATGGCGAGGAAGCATCCTACATATTGTTGTATAACCTTCCAAAAGCCACCTTCTTTTTATGAGTCTTCTATTAAACTCTAAATTTTTAGTGAAATAATTTCACATTAGCACAATTTACCATGACAGAATTATTGTATTAACACTACTTGTGTAATATTACCTCTTCTTCCCTCTCCTGTCTGTATTAGCTTTTGCCTTCTGGACCGCTGCACTGAACCTGCACCATTGAAGCCAATGGGAATTTTGTTCCTGAGCTTACAAACACTTGATTTTGCACACAAACATGTACAATATAGTAAGTGCATAATAAGGTAGAAATGTGACAATATAAGACACCAACAAGCATATTATTTCTATTGTTAAGCACCTTTTCCCCCACTGTGTTAAGGTACTATTAGAGTCAGACGCGACTGCAATAAGACAGTAATTGAATCCCACACACTTTCCCAGTATTACATACATTATTCTCATACCTTAGTTTAACAAGTCTTTGTAAACCAGCAGGCAACACAAATACACATGGACTCCAAATGAACAAGTAGTATGATGTATACTGACATTCCTCAGAAAACAAAGATGCTAAGCAGTATTTTCTCTCACACCACAAGCCACTGGTAATGAAGGCATGACTTAGATGAACTTTGCATCTGTACTCCAACAATTCCACACAGCTGACCAATATTTACTGACATTTTTGTTTGTGCAAGCATCTTTTTACTGAATCATTCTAATGTGGTGTGGTATGGTATTAAAAGGAAGAAATGGAAGAAATGTTAACACACTGCATAGGTCATTTAATCTATTTTCTTATCTACCCACAGCTTTCCAGAGAACACCAAGTGTAGACATTATCTGGCTTGATATGCTTAAAGCAGTTCAAAAACTGTACAGTTGTTATTTGGGTAAGCATTATCTTAGACAAGGCAGCTGCAATACCCTACCTGGTAACAGTAAAGAAGGCACAAATTGTGTACCTTCTGAAACAACTCCGCAGTTGCTACAGGATTACAAGTGAACTAAATGTAGTTGCCTTGCTCTTTTTTTACTATCGCCAGAAAACTAGAACACCTCCAGTCTCATGTGGTGCTCACCACGCCATGAGACAGTGGTTTTAACCTCCCGCCATCAGCAAACAAGGCTCCGTGTGTAGAGGATATGTCAGGGAAACAAATTCATGAAAACTTTCAATTTAGGGGTCTATTTTAGTGACGTTACAACTGGAATTGATTGTAATCTGCTGTGTTGGTATAAACCCAAGGTCTCCGCTGCAAGTGAGCATAAACACTCCGCTATTCTTTAGCGCCAAGTTGTGGACTCCTCTGATTCCTCCTCACTGCGGTTGAAACCCTTTTCTTTAGATCCGCAGCACAGCTTTTTTTTCAAGGACATTAAGGAAAACTTGTTATGAATTTTAACTGTCGTGGCTAATTTCTTGAGGGGTGCATCCTGTATCTGCACTGAAGCCAGTAGGAGCATTTCCATAGGTGCAGTCTACTCAATATAATTCAACATTGAATCAATTTAATTTACAAGGATTTATTTAATGAACTACTGACATCACCCTTATACATTGAGAAGGAGACCCGGGATGGAAACAAGCTACCTGTTCAAAAGAAAGAGCCTGTGAATCTGATTTATTAGCTCATGGGTGCTAGTCACAGAGTTCTCCCCACATTTCTGTGAATTAGAGCACAGCTATGAAGTGGTTCTAACTCTTAGGAACATCTAGACCCAGCTACACTTTTGATAAGAAAACCTGGTCTGTGAAACGGCAGTGAGTGCTAAGCCACACTCCAACAACACCTGAACTTGGACACAGAGAAGAAACATTGCCAGCACATCCCTGAAAGAGCAACACAAAGGACTAGCCTGCTGTAATAGCAGCTTTCGGCTGCTGTGTTGACGTCCTAAAGAACCACCAGTTCAGGCTGATAATGGGAATCTAGGAGCACCTCACCAAAAGCATCGCCCCCAAAATCTTTTTGCTTCTGTTCTGCATGGTAAAAGCACACAGACAACAGAAGCAACTCGCAACAATGCCCAGAGCACTTTTGTTTCCATTATTTCTATGGAGATACCTCTTGTACCTTCTCCTATGAAACCTTGTAATTCTTAACAACTCAGTGAAAATAACACCGAATTCAGTTACTGCTACACTACTGCAGATGGTACTTTTTCAGAAGAACAGAACTCTGATACTCATCGTAATTAAAAGCTCTCGTTTGTTTGTGTTGGCGTTACCTGGATGATGTTCTGTGATACGAAGGGGAAATAGCTGAAGAACTCTGCTTAAAGAATCTCATGTAACTTTAAAGACAGGCAATGAAGAGTATCTTAAAAGTTATTCTATACATTGACGTGAGCTGCTAGGTTTTACCATCTAATACAAAAAACAAACCTGTTGTAGCTCACCAAGCATACCTAGTAATAATGAATCATTGTGGAATCCTTCAATATGTAAAGCAGTAAAAACGAAGACTGGAACTCTGGTTCCACTGAAGCTCAGGCAAAGCTGCCGCTAATCAAAAGAGCTCCTTGAAACTTTGCCACTCATTTCATTGAAAACAGAATTTCACTCAGTGTTGTTCTTTAATAAAAAAAAGTACAATTCAGATTAATGGGGTGTCCGTGAAGCTGTATTTTTATGGGAAGTTTCTGCCAAAACAGTTTCAGGACACAAGAATATTATTGTTTCAATTTCTACTTCACCAGGAATTTAGAACTTGCATTTACAGCTTTACCAGCCTCAAGATTAAACAGAATCCTGTATGCACGCGTCCTACATCACATGTTCTATGGACTATCTCTTGCACTGTAGGCACTATCCCAAGCTGTGTTGCTCGCAGGCTGACTTCCCAAAAGACCTTGAAGAAAGAGAAAACATTCCAGGATAGTTTGTGAACACAGCAACAGAGGCTTTGCTGGAACCCAGTGAAACAGGGAAAAAGAGGTGAATAAAAACAATAGAAACAGAAACAGCTTACAAGCATAGAAGTGTAATATAATTGTACAATTACAATACAATTGTAATACAATTCTATGCTCAGACCAATAAAAGCATTGCTCTGAGCACTATGAAGCAGGACAGGACACAAATGTAAACACTGGACCAGGAGCACATGAAATAACACAATTTATGCAGTGTTCCTAACAAACAGCTTCCCTTTAAGGGGTTACTATGGTATCTAATTGCCATGTTCTTTAAAGTCGCCTTTCATGGAAAAGTTTATCGTATAATTCATTTGAACTGCTATACACATACAGCAAGGAAGCTTAGGCATATTACTCATTAATATCAATAAAGCTCAATCAGTGTATCTTCTGTAAGATATTATCCTGCATTTATGCTTTTTATGGTCATTTTGCACTGCTACTCAATAACAAAATCCATAGTACGTGTGGACACAGAGTCATCACATAGGATTCTACATGAAATCAGGAAACAAGTCACAGTCCCAGGCTGGACATCAAGCAATATAATTCAGGTTGTCAAAGACAACAGATGGTGTTATCCTTTCACACGTCAGCAACAGTGTTGGAGATTCCCTTAATTGCTAAAAGATGCAAATTGAAGAAGACATTAACCCAAGCTGTAGTGTGAACATCACTATCTTAAAAGATAGTGCAAGCAATTGGCTCCAAAAAAAAATAGCATCACAAAACTGAGTGAAGATTATAACTATTACTCAAAATTATTCAGAATTTAAAACCATTTAAGCATTCAAACTACTAAAAGGTCACTATTTTCTAAAAGTGTCTACTTTTAAAACGCAAGTATAGGACCCCAACCACATTAACTCTTTAAGGCAAAGTAAAAATGATTACTTTTAGGTTAAATTAAAGATTAGGTAAAAAGTTCCGTATAGAAGCTTAAATCAAAGGACAAACAGCTTTCTGCTGCATTTCATTGTAGGGACTGCTCTCTCCACTATTTTAAAGGAAGATTTGATTAGCTTACCGAAACATAAACACGCAGAATTATTAATAAGGCATTCCTTCTCTGCAGGCAGTGCACCTATGGCCACTGTTGTTTTTCTGTAGACACCACTTTGGCTTTAGTTTATCTACCCAAGGAAGCACTGAACTGCTGCACAAGTAAGCCAGCTCCAACTATACGCATCGAGGTAGTGAATCCCCTTCCCCCTTTCATGCATGCTTCACAACCCATCAGTAAAAGCTGTGCAGGGCTTGGAAATAGGTCCTTCCAAGAGCACACTTACAGTAGGCTAAAATCAAAGACTACACATGTTTTAGTGTATAAGATTATGTTCAGACATCACAGCCACACATTTGCAAATAAACAGACTAAATTTAAGGACTAATCAAAACTTGTACTGTGGGGGTCCATGTAAATCTGGAACACTTACCAGCCACAGACTATCATCAACATTCTTTCTAGCATCTTACTGGCTACAGTATATGAACAGGCAGCATCAAATAGTACAAAAGCTTGTATCAATATAATCCAGGAGAATAGAGGTTTGCCTCCAGCAACTGACAAGTAACTTGCCAATGACAGTAATACCTGGATGTATGTCTCCAACATCTATCTCTTGTATAGAGGTCTGACTTCTGTGCAAAACACCCAGAACATCTCAGAACTCAGCTGAACCTGCTGACCTAGACATCTGCTGTGTCCATAACAGACAGTGGAATCATTCAGACAAGAATGATAATTTATTACAGTTTGTGTAACACTAAGATAGTAACATAACACATACAAATAACATGAAAATTAAAATACTAGACAGCTTGGAATTCAAGTAGTACCTCCCTTCCTTAAATCTCTAGTGATAAGTAAAACACAGATAGGAGCCAGCTAGACATTCCAGTTCACAGGACTAAAAGCACTGCATCAGTGATCCCACAATCTGAAGAGGATTTCTAATACCCTGATGAGACTTTGTTTGGATACAGAACAACCCATTTTCATCCTTCTTTACAGTCACTCCACCCTCCTTCATGTTTTCATCCTCCACCTCTTGTCTTCTGCACACCCCAATGTCAGAGAAGTTGAACTATCTCACATCATAGTGAAAGCTGAGAACTTATGAATATCATCTGACGTGATGCAATGGATTAGATTTTTTGCTTTGCTAATATAAGCTTGGCACAGATAAAAGTGATCAAGTACCTGAGAGATCTGGGTACTACTCAGCTTCTAAAACATTAATCCCTCCCTCTACTCCCTTTTGAGTTAAATGATCCGCCAGAAAAAAAAGGATAACGCGTCATTCACTTTTTGAGGCAGCAATTTTCTTTTTTGTGAAATGCCTGTTAAAACAGGACCTTTTTTTTATTATTATTTTCTCCTTACAGTCGAACCAAAAACAGAGCCTCGGGAGCGACAATAAAAAATAGAAATACGAGATTTACATCTCTGTTTAGAATGCTACCCCCTCAACAAGCTCTTGCAGAGCCGTGTGACTAATGCTAACTAAACTAACTAGTAACAATTTGCCAGCTTCCCCATTTAATTAGCACTGTGAAATGCAATTTGTGAACCAAAGGCTGTTGGGGAAAAGTGTATCAGGTCAGGTCTACAATTTCTGATTTATTAAGAATGTGAGGCACTGGAATGGGTTGCCCAAGGAAGTTGTGAGTGCTCCATCCCTGGCAGTGTTCAAGGCCAGGTTGGACAGAGCCTTGAGTGGGAAGGTTTAGTGCGAGATGTCCCTGCCCATGGCAGGGCGGTTGGAACTGGATGATCTTAAGGTCCTTTCCAACCCTAACTATTCTGTGGTTCTAAAGAAGGGAGACCCAGCTTCTGTCATCCTGAACATCATATTGTCACTTGTTTGCTCATCTTTTACTTAGAAAACACCTTATTGTTACCCATAAATAAATGAAAGTCACTCAGCCTCCCTTTACAAATTTACAGGGCCACCTGGTCTTGTGGGGTTTTTCTTATTTGCCATCAAACTTTGTTTTATAAACTAAGTCCTTATTGAACTAACACACACTGTCCAAGCATCTGAAAATTAGCCCTGGGATGAATCCCATTACTGTTGGAAATCAACCTGGCTTAGATTACCTTTTCAACTATCCACTTGGCAATCCTCAGAATCCACAGCAGGGCGGAGGCTGCTATTGTTTTAGCTTCCTGGTTGCATAAAGAAGCTTAATCCTTACTACCATCATAAATAAAGGGACCGGTCGCACTCTCAGTTTTGGGGAGGTTGAAATTAGCTAAAACCAAGATTCACAACGTAAAGAAAGCGAGCAGTGAATGAACACGGGCTGCCAACACGCCACAGCACAGGATTTCTTCTGGGCTTAGATAAAGTTGTCAGGATGCCACAGAGCAGGGAATTTCTAATTCTCACATTCTCCTAGCATAAAGACCACCACTGGTGGGATTTAAAGCCAGGCAAGGCATTTGCACACAGCGTTAGGGCATACCCTGGGTACTATGTACTCCACAGAGCTGTTGAGAAGATTGCTTCCCTCCTCCACTGCATTAACATTTCAAACTTACTCCACTGTGTATTAAAATGAAACCAATTATCTTTGGAAGTCTTGACATGAAATAGGAGAAGAGATATTTACCCCTGAACCATAACATGGTTTGGCTACTCAGATGTGACACAGAAACCCACAGTCAGCAAAGAAACACGGCCTTGAAAGCGCCCTCCTGCATGCCATTGAACCTCTCCCATCACAAGCTGCTGGCTAGGAGTGGTAGTTCCACCCAGGACCTCATAAATACTTCTCCTGTGTAAATTATGTGAAAATGGCTATGCTCTACTGAAAAAAAATGCAACAGATCAGTATTTCCAAAATGAGGATTGGATTAACAAAGAAATCCTGACCAGCTGGAATAAATTGGATAGGCTAGAGGTCTCCAGTTTGCTGATCTGGCTTTCTCCTGAACTTGGGAATGCAGACCATTAGCCTCGCTTTTTGGCACACTTGCACATCTGAAGTAACAAAGCAAACTACCTTTATACTAGCGACCTTTATATTAGTCTCCAGGTAACCCTGACTGCCAAGGAATTTATAGCTTTGTTCCACAGACAACAGAAACTACACTAGTGATTTATCAAGCTATCATCCAGGCAAAATTCATCTTTGGCACATGCATCGACACCCACAAGCGTTTGACCAGTTATACATAATGATATATGTATGGCATTTTATATGAAAGTGTGTCAGTAAAAACTGACAAGGATTCCTGTGTGTTTCTAGGCTACTGACAACTAAGGTATTCTACGCACTAGTATCTAACCACAACTGCTGAAGCACCTAACCCAGAAAAGCTTTGTGTGTCTCTACTTGCCAACTAAAGAAAAGATATAATTAAAGAGTCATGCAAATAAATACTCAATTTGGTTAGATATCACCTAGATATTTTAGTTAAAATAACATACATTGTCCGTAATTTCAGATTTTATAGGCAACCGGACCCATTAGAATACAGATTCATCATGTAGCCTGATACACCCCTACGTGACACTGGTCAGGCTGGCTGAACAGGGGTTACATTGATAATCTATGCTGCAATGTGGTATACGGTTTTCCAGGCACAGTTTTAGGATGGAAGAATGAAGGAACAAAGGCAAGAATGAACTAAAAGTGTTATCCTCCCAGAACAGTGTTAATGCTATACTACTAACATTTCCCAGCACAAACATGAATTAATAATATATATATATGTGTGTATTATACAAAGCAATACTTTGCTATTTGGGCCCTGCAAATCAAAGAATCTCCTCCTTCCAGATTTATATTGCTGGAAGCTTTGAAAGCTAAAACAGTTCCTGGCAGAAATGAAGCAGTGGAAAGAAGCAAAGCATTAGCGTTCATACGAATCAGTCAAAGCCACACAATACATGAAATTCTATAGAGTGTGCTATTTGGCTTTGAAATTTGCTATACAAAAGATACATATTTTTGCTAATTTGAAGATTGAACGTGTTAATTTTTAGGAAGTGCATTGTTCAGTACCCTTCTCCTGAGTGCCCCAGATTTTCTGAATATCTGAAGCTAATACCAATGCAGTAATCTCTATCATCAAACAATGTAAATAATTTGCTAATATGTTGTTCAAATTCTATCCATAGGTTCTTATGAAAATCATGTTCTTACCAATGGATAATTTTCTTACCAAAGAACCAATGGATACAACTTTATAACGGCTATTTTTTGACGGTGTTTCTTTCCTTTTTGAAAAAGTGAATTGTGAAATAATCCGAGAGGCCATTGCAAATAGTTGTTCCAGGAATGCTATGAGCAAAAGTGCTAACAATACTTAAAACTCATACATCTTCACCAGAAGCAAACTCAGAAAGCTACATGGGAAAAGGTTAATCTCTAAAAATCACACATCCCCACAAATAGGTGCTCTCACAGGGACATAGGGAATCAGACAAGAAGGAGGATGAGGAGCCTGTATAGGCCATAGTCAACAATCACGATGAAGCTGGAGCATGACACCGAAATGTTTGTTACCATAAAAAGTTCCAGGCAACCCTGCAGGCTGTATGTCCTGAAATGGCCTTTCCTTTTCCTACCTTCCTCCACCTCTTTGCTCCCCACAGTCACAAAGGGACCGAGGGCTTTCATGATTCAGGTTCACTATCATGCCTCACTTCATTGTGTCTTCCCAATGACCGCAAGAGATACCGGCTGCTTCCTTACTGCACTCACTTGTGATTTGCAGTGAGCATATTCCTGACTGCAGCCACCCCTCTGTTTCCTCTCACTGGTTTCCTATGGGACGGACTCAGCAGCCCCTACCACGGCAAGACTTCCTCTCCGAGTTCCTGCAAACCCTTATAAAGGCAGAAATCCTGGTGCAGTCAGAGGAAGAGTCTGTTTGGCAGCACTCTGGTTGCACCTTCAAAGCCTAAACTAGCTTTGTTTTGAGTTACTGTAACTGTTAACCCCATTTTAATATGGGGTTAATATGATTCCATATTTTCCAACTAATCCCCATGTAAAGATACTAAACAAACCACAAGTAAATGGTACCTCTCTCTGAGTACCATGTCCTAGTGTAGCTCAATGTTCAGTAAGAAAGTAAGAAATTTAGGTAAATGTATGCCATTATAGAATACCAGGTGCTGAATTCACCATGACACAAAAATAACACAAGCAGGACTCGTCTTACTCCTTTTTCACCTGTATTCAGCCTTCCCATGCTAAAAATTACAATGGAAGATGAAAATCAAAAGGCACGACTAACTCAAATCCAGATATGCTTTATTCCTCCTAAATCCCTAAATCTCTGGCTACAGATGAGCAGCACTGCGACATGTTTTAGATTCCCCTGCTGGCTCTGCACACCTGATTTGCTAACCCTGGGGCATGAAACTGGTATCATTTTTAGAGGATTGGTTATTATTGTTATCCACAATGAAATTAATTAAATTAGAGAAAAAGAGAGACAGATAGGATGGGGAAAGAGATACATTAACAGATCTCACTGCGGTAGAGTAACGTACTATTTGGCAGACCATATGGCTGGCACTATATTCTTCTTGAAGTAAATCTTCACCGTACCTCTGAAACCTTAGAAAGTTGGAAAGCCCAGCCAGCTTTCCCAATGCCTCCGTTTCCTTCCTTCTCACACCCATAGGAAAAATACCATCCTCAGCTAAAACAAATCAAGTATTTAATTGGACAGCCAAATAAAGCAAATAAAACACACAGAAAGCGCACTACTTGTAGCTTGGGTGCCTATCAATCAACACAGCTCTGCTACGGCCAAAAAACTGGAGGATCACACATTCCTGCTGTGAGTAAACCCCTGGGCGCCAGACCAGTGCCTCCTCTTCCAGCTTGCCAGGCAATTCCACCAACCCCCCAGGGATGGCCAGAAGACAGTTCTCTTTCTGAGAAAAGGAACACCTTCCCTGTGTAGGTATTTCTCTATAAGCTCCTGTTTCCTTCCAATAGCTCCACCCACTCTGGTGATAAAGCGGCAGTTACTCATCAAGTAGCCAAACCACAGCAACCAACATCTCTGTCCATGTCTCATGAACAGAGAAGTTGTGGACGCCCCATCCCTGGCAGTGTTTAAGGCCAGGCTTGGAGCAAGCTGCTCTAGTGGAAGGTGTCCCTGCCCATGGCAGGGGGTTGGAACTGGATGAGATTTAAAGTCCCTTCCAACCCAAACCATCCTAGGATTCTACGTCTGCTTGCAGCAGCAGCACCTCGGCTGCAATGGCACCCTAAACCAGGAGAGCTTAGTCTCCGTCTGCCTTGCAGAGTCAAGCCAGGTGATAGTGCTGGTTTCCGAGCTGTAACTTCAGAGTACTTCCAGCAGGTTTTAAGAGAGACATGTAACACCAATTGCTGAGCTAGGGGGAATCGACAGCAGCCAGCATCTTCCAGAGCTAGGCCCGTATATGGTTGTTCTTAATATGGCACTTTGTACTTTGCTACTAGAGACATATAAATATTTTATTTTGGGATTACAAGGGTTGCAAACAAGGTATGCCAACTAATGTCAAACAGAACAGCTTTACAAATTCCAGGAAAGTTATGTGCAACGTTTAGACAACACATACCCAACAACAGGCTCAGTCGTAGTTACAGTAATAAGAGACGAGACATATACTCAAAATAAATGACCCCACCGGAAAATTCTAGGCACATTACTATAATTAAGCCAGAACATTTTCTGCAAAGTCATATTATATACACTTTTTGAAGTGGGGATTAATCTGTTCATAATTTTCTGTATTGAGACATCATACGCTTTATTTTCCAACTCTTTACAATACTGTTCAGCTCCGGTCCTCAACCAATTCATTTCTAATTACTCTTAAAAACAGTTCTGGTAAACCTAGCTGTCAAAAGTTCATTAACCACAATGACATAACACTGAACTCAAATAGGAGCAACTCCTCTTACCAACTAAAAATGAGTACAATCTAACACTACGCTTACATCTCTCTCACACAGGCCATAGCACTGTAACTCCAGGTATATGACTGCACAAGACCTTTGATCTAGACGTCATCCCCAGTCTAGGAATTAATGTACAAACTGGCCTGTGATCAAAGATCTCTATTGACTGATCTGTGGTGCTACTGCATGGAAGCATCAGCATCTACCATGACACCTATGCCATACTGCCTTCTCCTGATGGACCCAAGAGTCCCACAAGATCTTTAGTTTCACTTCATTGGGGCTTATCACTTATATTTCTTTGGACACACTTCATTCACTTGCTTTTGAGAATTCATCTTCCTCAGGGAAAATAACTTCTTAGATATTTACCGCATCCTGTAGGTAAAACCAGTGCAGGGTATATTAATTAGCAGCTGCAATACTTTCATAGGGAATCTGAGTTACAAAACTGTTATTTACCCATTTTCTTGCTCAAACAATGGAATGTTGCTCAGTGATCTCCACCACTGGCAAGCTTTTCCAATTGAACACTAGAAATGAACCGCCTCAGGTTAAATAAAATAATCCAGCAAACAAAACAAAAGCAAAAGCAAAAATGGAGCCATCTCAGCGACACATCCTCTCTTCACCGTTATCAGGCTCCGGCCAACACCCACTTCCACAAAGAGCCAGAAGAAGAAAGCAGGCCTTGCCGTATGTCCCGGAGGTTAGCAAATCTGGGCTGTTAAACAGCAGGAACTGGCAAATACTGGAAGTGCAGAGTCCTAAAAAAGACGCCTGCCAGATACTTTCCTCTCCCACTCCAAAGAGGCTTCAATTCAACGCCTTCCAGAGTTTGTATCTCTGACAAAAAGGCTGTATTTTCGCATGCATTTAACTCCATTTGTGCTCAGTATGTGCACAAAATTATTACCGCTAATTCACTCCACCACAGACTCAGCACGGCGCGTTACCTGCTACGGTCATAAAAGGATCTTTGCCTACTTCTCCGACCTGCCAGTTACTAGGGGTTCTTTCACTGCCTTCAGACTGAAGACAGAGGAGGGAGGGAAAGAGAGCAAAAGAAAATGGGGGAGAAAGAAAAAAAAGTGAAAGCAAAGACATGCAAAAAAGTGCGTGCGGAGCCAGATTTTTTCAGCGTGCAGTTTCAAACACTTCACCACTCAAAATTCAAACCAGATTCCCAAGAAACCCTAAGCCCCAGTAGTTCCTATTGTGATACTTAGGATTAGACAGTTAAACGTATTTTAACAATCTGACCGGTTATTTAGCTAACAGCCAGTGAACTCCACTGAATAAAAACCCCTCTTGTCAATTCAAATGGCTTATGTACACACAACACATCTCAGTAAAACCTCGTGCTCTGCATTTTGCAAGCTCTTGCTGTTTATTTAAGAAAATACGATCAAAATCTCTCAACATTGGCGCTCGGGGTGTTTTTTGCCACAATATGTCACTTTCCACACAGCTGCGAGAGGATGAATTGCGGCACTGAAGTTCACGGTGAGGATGAGATTTTAAGTAGAGGAATTCCTGTTCACTGAAGGTCATGCGTCAGAAATACCCTTTTCTGTGTATCAGGCTTTAAAAGGACAACACCTCACTTCCTGGTCTGAGCTGTATCTGCTGTGAGCTTTCAAGCTAACACTGATGTGTTTTTAGTGGTTCAGTTTCTAATGGCTAAATCGGCAGTTAAAAACCCCCAAAGCCCAACATCAACAAAACCAAGGCTATCATCCTGGAGCTGCCTGCACTCAGCCAGTCTGCTTGTGGTTTACTTGCAGAAAATCTCAATAACAGAGGGACTGCTTTATTTTCAGGAGCAGGGGGGAGGACAGGGGGAAAAAAGATTTTCCCCAATATGATCTGTTCCTATTTATCCTCACTGGAGCTCTCTGAGGAGGGAATATGAAGTACTTTTTAATACTGAGTTTATTCGCAAACCATTTCATTTTGTGCTTGAGCACAAAGAGCAGAAAACAAAACCTCGCAGAGAAAAGGGAGCAATGACTGCATTTTCTCCACCCCTTGCCAAAAACACTACAAAGAATGGAAAAAACCCCAATGTCTCACTTTAAGGCCCAGAACTGGTTAATCAAAGCAGCTGATGATCACACACACCAGCGAGGGGAAAAACAGCTTTCTGTTGGTACTGTACTTACTAACTGCTAGCTCTGGCAGCCCCAGATGGAAAACAGGAACCGCCATGCTTCTGTCAGAGGTCTGCAGAGTGAAGAGATCTTTCAGAAACCCTCACAAAACACACTGAGCAAAGGTGCAAGAACCCTCCTAGTGGGTAACTACTGAATAACCACATCAGCAAGGACATCTGTTGCCTAATCCCCCTGCGTTTGGCCCATATTCGGATGCATGATCACCTGGGGATGAGGCACCCACTGGGATTGTAGGTATCACAAGAACCTACATAATCACGTACTTAACGTGCTTAGGCCTTGGTGTCAAAGAGGTATAGAAGCAGAGAGTTCCACATATATAAGCAAATTTTATAACTCATCGACTATGGAGTAATTTAGGTACAACCCAATAACCTTGCAGTACATCTTGTGAGCGCATTGCTTGAGCCAGGTTACAGCATTACACCACATAGATCGATGCATTAAGACCATGGAGGACTGCACGTGGCTTGCAATGCATAAGCTTCTCATGAGCATTTTAACAGCAATATCAAGGCTCATTTATCATTTCTCTGGGTAATACTGAGGTATTGCAGATGCTATTTATTTGTTTTAGCATTGTAATTACGATCCCAGTTTTCCGCTTCCCTCCTCTCCCAACTCAAGCAATGCTACCTAGTGGGATGAACACTGCCAGCTTTGATTCGCACTCTCCAGTGGAAAACAAGGGGGTGAGGGAAGAGGGAGGGCAAAGCTTTACCCTCTTCATTTGAGAGTTCAGTTGCCAGTCAGATACCCAGAGAAGCACACAGATTTCAGTAACTCTCCAAACAACAGCCCATCCCTGTGCTCCGTGTTGGCTTGCAGGACCTCTATGTGAGACCTTCACGTGAGGCCCCTGACTGCCCTGTCTCACAGAGAACGGTTTCAGAGCCCTCAGAGTGACCCGAACCAAGCTAACCGAGGTATCATTATTTACTGATAATCTTCACAAGCTAAAAGAGGAATGAAAGTTGCAGAGAGTGTACCTCTTGACTCATCCTTTATTTCTCAGATGCCATGAAAAAGGAGGGGACAAATGTGATGCTCTCTGCTCCTTAACACTCAGGGAGAACAACAGCAATGTTTAGCCCTAATGCTCAAAACCAGCACAAGGTATTATCCAAGCTGTATAGGCTTCTGGACTCCCCCTTTTGAAGCTGACAGCCTGCAAGCCAAAAATACCACCGTTACTTATTCCTTGTATCGGTAAACAAACTGGGAACAGCTCTTCCCCAGCTCTTGATGACTTAGTCATATCTCCTGCTTCAAAACTAATGGCTAACATTCAACTGATTTGGAACCTTATATATGTACAGCAAAGGGTAAGATTTTGTCTGGTCTTTTCTCAGAGAAGGCACTGTCTGAGGCCCACTTATTTTCATGCTGAGAACCCAGAGAGTCAAAGGACAGTCTGCAAATGTTTCAGAGGAAGTTATCCTTATCAGCATTTTTCAGGGAAGTCCTGTACATCAAATACTTGCGATCCACAAGATGTAACAGGAAGCCTGTACCCTAATGGAGGTTAGAAGTGTAACTATCAGCACAGCTCCCCTTTTCTACCACCTGATGATGATTTTAACGCTGCATTTCAGTGTTAAAATCATCTCTTAGGTAAAGTGAGAAACACTGACTTTGAAATACTGACTTCTCCCAAATGACGATATCCCAATTATGCAACATTGCCTTCTGAAGATTAGTGTATATTAAGGAATACACCGTATTTCCCAGGCTTGTCCTTTGCATGACGGGGAACAAAGGCTCCCCAGGCTAGACAGGAGGCCCCCAGTGGAGTAACTTCCTTTCTTGCTTGCTAAATTTGGTTTAGCCTCCCTGTGGCCTCCCAGAAGGTGTCACCATGCACCAAGTCCTCCCCTCAAATGATTACAGCTCAGGATCTGTACTTTGGATATCTCCTGGGTGCTGCTGGTCCTCGGGCATGGAGGCACAAGGAGGACTCTGAAGCCTTGTGATTAATTGAGCATGGTCAGCTTGACTCTCCTCAGGAGGAATGAGGAAACAGAAGTGGAAGAACCTGTCTGATGAAACTCTGAGCACTGAAGCCCAAGGCAGGAGCTTCGGTAGAATTAAGGACTGTTTCTTTTAAAAGTCCGCTCATTTTTCCTCCCCTTTGCCTCCAATTTGCTTATAATCCATGTATTGGCAGGGTCAATGAACGGACAAGTTCTGTTGAAGCCACAGAAAACAGCATACACAAACCCTGGGAAAGGTATAATTGAATCAAAATCCCTTTGACTTCCAAGCCGTCTATACAACATTAGCATAGATTTAATACTTCAGCAAAAATACGAAAGGAAGCACGCCTCATTTCTGTCATGCCATTAAAACCTTCAGGACCATTGCAGAGAATAGTTTTATTTCTACATTCTGCAATAGCCAGATGCAAAACGTTTTGCCATTTGGTCATCACAACAGCAATAAATTATAAGAGGACTTGATCAGTCTGACTATCGGATATGCATTTCTCAGCTCATGCTTAGAGTATATAGATTTCCTTGTGCAACTTCTATAAGCTACTGTGAAGAAATACGCAGTTTTCCCCCTCAGCGTGACTAGCGGTGAAGTCTCATTATACTCACCCTTAGTTCAAATAATACTGACAATGATTGCCGTCAGAATATTGATAGCAAAATAACGTCATAGGGACAGTAAAGTATGTCTTACTGGGAGAGGAGGAGTTTGAATTCAAACATCCTTTAGAAGTTCCGAATCTCGATGCAGGCTATGGTGTATTGAGATACCCACACACCAAGAATGGCTCCAATGAAGTCAAGCAGCTAAATGTGAAGGGCTTTGCAATTCATTTGAAAGTGAAGCACTACACCACTACACGCTCCTCTACCCAAAGGTCTTGATTGCATATTCAATGCAGTCATTAAAGTGATATCCACTTACGAATCTACTGATGAAAAGTGCTACACAAACTCGGCATTACTTTACTCTATGTAAGGGAAAACCATGTACAAATGCTCCTAAACATGAGAGCAAAACTGAAGAAGGGCTCTTCTTTTTGCCAGTAAGGACCTGGTATTTTGCTTTACCCTCTTGGTGTCTCATTTTCATATCAGAGTTCTTATTAGTGCAAAACACACACAGTGAAAAAGTGAAAGTGATACAGTCGCTGTCGATCGGCTTCTATCTTTACCCAAGTGCTGTACATGTCTGTGTATGTACCGAGAGCACTGATGATGTGCACTGCAAGCAATATTGGCAGTTAAAAAAAACCTAACAGCAGTAACCTGATTTTACTTTAGGAAGCAGATGTGATCTTAGGACCTGATCCTGTCAAGAACTGAGAGCCACAAACTTACTGGGAATCAAGCAAGCTCAGCATTTAACTGGAGACACTCAGCACCTCACAGGTTCAAATCCATACTTTTAAAAAGTCACTTCCTATTTGTCCTTTGTTTACCCTGGCTTATCCTGAACAGCAAGGCTTTCCGACACAGAGATAACTTTGGAAATGATTCCTGTCATATTGTTTGATGATTTCAAAAGGCAGGAAAGAATCTCTCCCCTTTCCGAGGGCCACCCAGCTTAAGCAAAGAACATTGCTTATTTCAGGCATGCTAATAAGAGCCAGTAATAACTCAGTTGAGTTGCCTTGGCCTTGAAATACCTGACCAAACTTGCTTTGTTCTCTCTCGGTAACATGTTTTCCTTCTGTATCTGCTTTCATATAGTTATCATTCAGACAGCTCTAAAAGGGAGGCTAAGCAGCATTTCCCCTTCCAGTCAACACAACGTCTTCCTAAGATACATATTCACAGCCTTGATGTGTTTTATCCATTATACCTAGGCTCACATTTGGATAGAGCCACTGGGAAACACAGTCTAACAAAGTAGGTCTTCAAATTAAGCTTTCTAATGATTAAATATGTTAACTGTAACTAAAGCTGCTACCAGTCTCTCTCCAGGGGAAAAAAAAAGAACACACAGGTGTCAGAGAATGGCATCTCCTTTCCTAGATTCGTTAACAGGAAAGTGAATCCAGAACAAGTTGTCCATACATGCCCAAATAAATGCTGTTATTTCACCCCTTTTTACTCTCATGTACTCTAATTATTCAGAGCCAAAACCAATTTGGTTTTATTTATTTAATTATTATTTATTTATTTAATTTATTTCTTTTTATTTATTTAATTATTTTTAAAGCTAGCACATGCATGGTTTTCTGTGGCCATATCCTCTGTTTCTGAACCAGGATCCCTCATCGGAGTTTTGATATATGCAGCCTGTCATCATGATTTTTAAGTTCTGCCAGGAACAGAAGTGAGGCACTTCTCAATGGCGGAAATGCAAACAGCAACCACTGAAACAGTCATTACCAGTACCACTGTGAGAGTAAGGTTTAAGAGGGAAGTGGTACTGGAAAACTAGCCTTTCCCTCAGTCTAATGTGGTTGAAGGAAAGTAGCATCGAGCCCATGGTTTAAAAGATGTAAGCCCTAGGATGTGGGACCCGAGCTCCAGGACAGATGGCAATTTGAGGCACAAAGGAGTTACCTACCCAGAGTCTTCAATCATGGCTCTCACTGGGAACCTGGTCCATGAGCAGAGATCCTTTCAGGACTGCTGGGTACCCCTCCCATACACTCTCTTTTTTTGCTGTTGAATTATGTCAGCCTTGAGATTAACATCTAACATACTACATTCATATTTTAAGAAGTGAGGACACAAATGTTAACTTCGCAGTGAAGTGATGATGACTGATCTGGTCTCACACTGGACCTGCCAACAATATTAACAAACAAATCTGTACTCATCTCATATTCATTCAATCCTAGTACGCATTCAAAGCATTCCATCTCAACAAAGCTCATCCTTAATTAGTGTTCCAGGAGGGTAAACCCTGACACCAGGAGAATTTGAAGAGAATTAGTTCTACCTGGGCACCATGTCTTCTCATGTTTGCCTAACAAAAGAAAGTGGTAGCTTCTTTGCAGTTGAAGGTATCACACTATTATAAGCCTACAGTAAAAAATAAAGCTGTTAACATACACCCATAAGCCAGTATTTTAGTTGAGTTTCATGAGCCACATACATTTAAAATCAAGCAGATCCATAAGACTATTCTAAGTGTGCTGGTTTCTTGCTGTGCATCCCTGACCAACGTATTGCAAAGTCAATATTAAATTCTGGATCACCACACAGAAATGCATAAGTTGAGAGTTTAAAGTCAATTCTCATGAACAGATGAAAACTCTAAGTAACTGAAGCCATGAGTTCATCACCTTTGCACTCCAGTGCTTTCAGATCCACCTAATACCACAAAACTGGTTTCCTGACACTGAGTACTTTTACTATGAGATACCTTAACAATCCACATTTTGACATTTTTTCTTCCGTAGTGTCTGCACAATACCTTTCAGATGAAAGAACTGTAAGTAAAAAGCTTTACTGCATTTACAAGTCCAGCTGTTAAATTTATACTGATCAGGAAGCTCAGTAATACAAGCAACATCAAAAAGATCCAATAGAATGCCATTTCTTCACTGTGAAAGGAGGGCAAGAGATAGGAGGGCAAGAGATACGCTGTGTCCTTCCTCCACTTCATTTGAGCTCCAAACACACGAAATAATGACTAATTCTGCAAAGCAACTCCGATCAAGCTCAACTGATACCTCCATTGATTTGTCCTGCATCTTTCTGCAGTTCATAAAGCCTCAGCTGCTATAGTCTGCATCAAATTTATCCCACCCAGGAGCAATCCTCAAGCAGAACATGTTAACGCCAAACCATGTTAGCATATCTGCTGTAGTGACCATGGGTTTTTCAAAACCAGGGACACCACAGGCTAGTGGTTTGTCAGGCAGGCAACATCAATACAATCTCATAGTATCTGTTTTATAAACACGCTCAGGTGTTGGGGTATCAGGCTTTGGTGCCCTGTGTGGCTGCTCCACAGCACACACCAGCCGCACTTACTCCCTCTTCACAGAACTCCAGCTGTAGGATACTAAGCCTTCCTCCTGCCAGTAACAAAGATGAGGCCCTAAAAACTGAAAATTAGATGTTCTTTTTCTTGAAATGAGTGACCCAAATAGAAGTCCCCTTTCCTCTGATTTTAGTGCATCAAACAACAAATACGTAACCTTACATTTTGTCTGCGTGTTGTCTTCTAACATACAAACTTCAGTTACGGGATTCTAAACAATATACAAAATAATGAGTTTGGACGGCAACTTTCAAAGGTGCTCAAAATGATTTCTTCTACGTTGCAAAGCGATTTGCACACCCAACTCTTCAGCCCTTTTGACAGCAGTAGGCCTGATACCGAAGGTACTCCAAGTACATGCATGCAGGATACATCTAGATGGTAATTTTTTGGCTGAAACAGTAAAGCTGGTGCTGCTCCCAAGTAGTCATCCAGAGAGCCAGATCAACTTCAAACTACTGACCAACTCTGCTGTGACAGTCTGGAAGACTGGTTTTATAGATCCATACCTCTACAGAGAGAGCTCCAGCGTGAAGAACACAGTAGGATGGAGGCCATGCATTTCTGTTTGTTCACTACAACTGAATTAAAGCAGTCCCACAATAAAGTGGTTGCAGAATTAAAACATAAAAAAACCAACCAAACCATAAACCCAACAGCCTGCAAAAGATATGCGAAAAGAACAAACTAGAAATGTGATGGTAGAAATCTTCCTTTTAGAAAAAGACTGCAAGAGGAGTGACTGACAGATGAGGAAGAAGCTGCAAGATAGAGAGGTATCTAAAAGGTGTCAGGCAGAAACCTTATTTCAGTAGTCTATGTCTCAGCCCCAGTCTCCCCTCTGTAGAAATGAGGATATTGATACCTCCATTGTAAAACTCCGAGATTAAAACATCATGCTTATGCCATACTTCCAGGTGACATGGAGGAATTCAGTTTCTCCATCCATTACACTTCCTCTTCGGAATGCTGTGAAGATGACTATGCTCAAGATTCTCCAGACTCAGGTATTTTGCTGATGAATTTCATTACCACCTGAGACAGATAAGATCTACTTATCACTAGGTGTAAATCCAAAGCGGACAAAGGCCTCTCCCAGAACCATTGATATAAAAGTCTGGATTATTCATTTCATAAGAAGATTTTGTACCTGAATTATGAGTGAATGCCCATTCCATCATTTCCCATTAATGACATCCTCATTTGTTTAAAGGAAATGTGAATGAAAAGAAACATGAAAATTACAGCAGAGAGATGAGATAACATATTATATCACAAGTATATGCAGGACAAGTTAGTATGTAAAAACTTGTCTGACCAGTTCACAGCATGCAAGATTATTATGAACTTATTACACATTATCTTTATGGCTCACAAAAACTTCAGACCATAAAGTAATCAGGATCAGGAACACTTTGTACACTGTGAAAATTAATTCACCAACCTCACCTTTTGGCATAAACACTAAGGAAAAACCAAGCAATCCTGACCATAGACATTTTTACTTTGTGACCTGTTATGACATTTGGGAACTTTCATTTAAATAAAGCCTGCTGCAAATATCATCTTCCTTATTTGTGTAATCTGGCCTATTACAAAGTGGCTTCACTTTGTTGACTGTCCGTCTTATTTACATGTTCCTTGGTTTGGCACACAACTTAAGCTTCAGCCTCTTTCTCTGCTGACTCATGTGAATAAAAACACTCTCCCTTACCGACCCAGTTAGACAACTACTGCTCCCCTAAGGCCAGCAGATACATTTTTTAAGGTTGCAATAACGCACCATGTATTTATCCTGCTACTTCTGGTCTGAAAAGTAGAGATTTGTATTTTGTTATTCATTTCCCATGGCTTTCGCACGTGACTTTTATCTTGATACACAGGTCCAAGACCTGTGGATATCTTACGCTGTAGTTTATGACTTTATTACCCAAAGTGAGATAGTAAGTTTTCTTATTTTACAGCTTAAGCTCCTCCAGGAAGAAACCACGTGTTCTCTGTTTCTGCACAACCTAACACATAGCGAGTATTATCGAAGAGAAAGCAATAACTCCTACATTGAAAACTGCCACCCTGCTGAATGTTTGCATATGCACTCCGAGAACATTTCAGCACTTCACCCCTGTCTTACTGGTGGTACCACAAGCATCAAGCACATTTTCATAGGTGCATAAAATATCTCAAAGACTTCACATTATTTGCACCGTACAGTTGATTAACCATGCATAAAGCTTACATACAGGGGGTCCTGCAGACTGGCACACTGCTGCTGAGAGGCAGATTTTACTTGCTAGCCTGCAAATAGGGCGCAGGGCTGATTCACAGTTGCTGGAAGAGCTGCGAGCTTTTTGGCAGTCCTACAAAACTTTGGGCCTGTAATTTGTCTTGCTGATCACTGCCACAATTACGCCAAGGTCCCAAATAGCAGAAGCCCATACAGTCCAGTGGGAGACGGCTGTAGGGAGGAGAGGCTTCACCAGAGCTACCCGCATTTCTCACTCTGCCTGCCTTCCATTTCAGTCAGATGCTTTTTCTTGACCCTGGTCATCCAGGAACAGCATAGAAGACAAAACTACATTCCCACACTTCACATCTGATTTTCAATCTGATTTAAAAAAACTGTAAACTTCGGATTACGTGAAGAATTTTGAAAGCTTTATGGTATTAATAATGCTGATACAGCAGAACAGTGCTTGGCTGGAGAGTGCATCCATTTTAAACCAACTATTAACAGTTGGAACATGTTAGAACCTGTCAGTTTGATGTCCGGAGTACATTCGAACAAGGTTAGAAATCGGTTTCATTTTATTTGTTCAAATATCCAATGGTTTACTATTGTTTTATTAACGAAGTGCCAGTCACAAAACAAAACAAAACCCACCACAAAATGTTAGGGTTTGGTTGGTGTTTTTTACTTCAAAACATTCTGAACAATACCACTTGCAAGAAACCATATACGTGCCAAATTCATTCATACACAGTTTAAGAGCTGAGCCTATTACAGATACAATACCGAAATAACTACTGATGCAAAATACTGAAATAACCACTGATGCAAAGGAGCCTAAATTCTTCATGTGACTTCCACATATTTGAAGAATTGACAATGGGCCTCAATACTGAGAAATACATTAGGTGCAATGTTAAACATACAAGGGATTCAATTGATGGTGGTGTAACTACCTATCTCCCCAAATCAGCTAGTGCCACAGAGGAATGACTACGTATACAACTAAATGATACTCATACCCTCAACAGTTTCAGAAACAGGGAACACCACCCAAATAAAGTCCCATTAACATCCATACAGGAAAACCAGCTTTGAATTGGTGTGCAAGACAAATTACACCCTGTCTGCCTTCCAGTCACTAGAGTATGGTACACACTACACTTAAACTTCTTTTGTGTTTAAGGTGTATATTTATATTGGGTTTTGCTTACTCACACATCTGCTTACCAACAAAACCAACACAGAAAAGTTCCTGCTTTTCCCACTGCACTGGGCTTCAACAAACTGAGGTTAACTGTACCTGATCTAATTTTTTATACCATGTTACTGCTGCATAGCAAATGCCTTTCAGAAACGGATGGGGACCCCAGAGTCTTAAATGACACATACAAGAAGATAGTATGATAACCCCTACCCAAGGCATCTTGCAAAGCAGACAGAAAGAATGAGTGTGAACTGGCAAGGAAAGTGCACCTGAAGAGATCGTAGGAACTTGTGTAGGTCATGGTGTCTGGGCTGCTATGTAATTACTATGTAATTGTCAAAAAACAGTTTAGCTGAATTTGCATATTAAAACATTTTATATGGCCTTACAAAAAAAATGCATATGCAAAGCTACATCCTAAATATGACCACTAAACCAATATTCTTTTTAAAGTGATGAGCTTTGCTGTATAAATATATATGTAAATAAAGTATTGAATAGAAGCCATCATAATGAGCTACCAGGCTTTGCTCTCTAGGTGAAAAGCACTGTTGCTGATGCAATGGGTAATGCTTCTACAAAATCAGTATGGGAGGAGGTCAATAAAACTCTTCTTGCCCCTTTGCTCCTCTCAGAGCCTTGACACAGCTCTGAGAACTTGCTGGCACAAAGAGCAAAGGTGTGGAATAAAACTTAAAGCTTATCTCAGCCCAATGACATCAGTACATAAGATTAACCCTTTGTTAATCTTACGTAGTAATTTATATTTGATTACCATGGTGGTTGTGCTCTAACCCGGCTAGTGATAAAGAAAAAAGCTCAAATTTAATAATACAGGTAATAGCAGTTTTCCGGGAATTTCTGGGAATTGTACAGGAAATCCCTGCAGTTCCCTAAAAGGGCGTGATCCCAAACATTTTTTAAACTATATGGGATACTCAGAAATAACTTGAAATTTGGGAATCACAGACTAGATCATATCATATAGGGCTGCCCCTATAAACCCGTCAACTCCTTGAAGAGAAACACCACATAACACAAAGCACTCGGATCTCCAACCATCTCCAGCAAAATTTCCACTATAGGCTCTCCCCTTGCGATTTTAAGTCAGGGCACCAAGCAAAGCTGAACTGATAGGCTCCTGCTCCAGCCTTTCACACTAGTAAGCATTTTCCTATTATTTCATTTGGCTTCCCCATTCTGCCTTTTTTGACTTGTGCTCGGACTGTAAATTTCTGAAGACAGAAAGCATAATTGTGCTTTATATAAAATAAGAATACCAAACAACACTGGGTACTTTCTGTGATGAGGAGTCCCTGAAAACCCCAACAGTCAGTACCCAACTAAAATTTTACAAGTTTCCATTGCTTGGGAGAGTCCAGTTTCCAGGAATAGATCATGTTCTTTCAACATCCCACCGACTATGAAAATCAGAGCATTTTGCTTGAAGTTCAAAGCTACCATAACTGAATTACACTTCTTCCTTCAACCACTTCCACTGTATAACTGACTGGGAACTCAGTGCTGGAACTCTTCTAGTTGAAGACAAGCGCTCCAACAGCCACCAGTCTGATCAGTTGGTTCCCCCCCTCTTTCTGAGAAGCACAATGAGGACATGCTCTGGATGACAGCAACTGAGCAAATCCCATAGAGCTTCATATACTAAAGATGCTAGTCACTAGCACAAGGAGCTCACTGGTCCAGCAGAGTGACAAAAATAAGGAGTCAGAGTGATGAGAATAAGAGCAGCATGGGAAGTAATAACAAGAAAAATGAAGGGAAAGTTAAAACAGACAGCCAGGGCTTGAAGACAAGGTGATAGCAGTGGTTTAAAGAGAAAAGAACTGGGCCATAAGGTCAAATGTTTAAGCGGTGCCTAGGCACTATGGGGTTACAAGGAAGTAAAAGGCAAGGAAATGCAGAGGCAAAATAAATAAATACAAAATCCTCAATAAATCCAACAAGAACCAAATAAGAAAGAGAACAAAGTAGACACACCATAAGTGACCTTTAGCCTTTCCTTTTCCAACACATTCTCAGTCATCATCTTCAAAGACCATGGATCAATCTCACCTTGAAATAAAGGGAAGTTGACAAAAGCTGCAAAGACTTATGCAGTGAGTAAATATGGCCCCAGCAGGAAAACTGTACATGCAATAAGTCTCTGTAGAGATCTATAGCAGGACATTTCATTCACGTAGCCTGCAGGCATTGCCAACATCAAAATCTTATGCAATCCTGTAAAGGTAGCCCTATCATTTCTTGACCATCTTGAAGCCAGAACAGATAAAGAAAGATGGAGATTTGGCAGCAAGAAGGCAGAACAGATGATGAAAAGGAGACTGAAATAAAAGAAGGGAGGAGAAAATACTACTGTCTTTCTGGCCTTTAATCTGTGAAACGAAGCAAAGCAATTCCAACCATTTCCTCATCACCTATGCAGATTACGCAGCAGTCTTCCCTTCATGACTCCACCGCCATTACATCTGCTTCAGTGCTACCACATCACAGTCTAAAGATACTTATAAATATTAACATTGACAAAGCCATATATATGTTTAATGACATTAAAAAGCACAATGTACTGAAGATTGAAAAGTTCTAAAACACGTAAGAAACCCTGGTTCCCCATAAGATGCTTGCTGTGTATCTATACTGTAAAGATACTAAGTTGGAAACACTAAGTATTAAGTCTGCCTCCTCTACATTTAAGATACAGAGATACAATGGAGGCTCACTTCAAACAATGCAGACATGAAATTTATCTGGTAACATGTAGCCATTATTCATGCTTTTTTGTTACTGCCTGTGATGAAATTGCCCAGCAGGACACCAGAAACTACCAAAATTATGCTATTGTCTGGAACAATTAAATCAGTTCAAGTTAGCCAATATAAGGCAGAAATGGCTGCCTGCAAGCCTCCAATAGAATCAGGCTTTTCCTTTCTTACTTCTAAAAGCAACGGTCTTTCTTTACTGCTGTTCTTCAACAACTCAAGCCTTTCAGAGTTCAGCAGGGGAAAAACCCTTAGAACTGTGTAGCATTTCTCTAATACAGATTCCAATAAAAGAAACGTTAAAACTCCTGTTATATTTAATGGGAACATGCCAATATCACTAGGCTTTTTAGCTGTGCTATTCAGAAATATGTGAAATCTTGGCTTCTGCAACTTCTGTTAAATCATGGCAATGATAACTTCAGATTTTTTAACTCTTAAAGGAATTTAAGTGCAAGGACACTCAGAAATCGACCTTACAGGCAACTCAAGTTACTGACTGTGAATAAGGATCAGATGTCTACAGATGTTCTTATACCATATTCATTTGCATCTTGCTTTACTAAAATACAGTGCAAAGTACATAACTGCCATGAGAGTTACCCAACCTCTAGAATTATTTGTTAGCTTCAGAGTTGCAGTTTCATATTAATATTGCCAAATATACATTTTAAATCTTCTAGTGACTGCCTCCCAGATAGGAAAGCAGCCGCTTACAAACACAAGGTTAAAACTTTTTGCCAGCCCCCTGTAAATGACCACTTTTGACCCAAAAGGTAGAAACCCCTGTAACTGCTGTGATGTGCACAACTCAAAAGGGCACGCAAAACATCCCCATTCTTCAGACCTTGCTCTGTCTAGCTGGACAAAAGGATTTGTTTGGTCATCCCCCACAAACTGGCAGTTTTCCAAGCTGTCTTTGGACTTCTGGTCTTATTACATATCCAGATAATTCTAGCCCTAGCTTTCCATGTGGACGGAGGAAAAGTATCAGTCCTCTTTCACCATGGATTTCCCATAATCTGTTCCCATAAATAGTTGGGGCTGTTCAGCCTGGAGAAGAGAAGGCTGCGTGGAGACCTCAGAGCAGCCTTCCAGTATCTGAAGTATCTTCCAGTATCTATAGGGATGCTGGGGAGGGACTCTTCATCAGGGACTGTAGTGACAGGACAAGGGGTAACGGGTTAAAACTTAAACAGTGGAAGTTTAGATTGGATATAAGGAAGAAGTTCTTTACTGTGAGGGTGGTGAGGCACTGGAATGGGTTGCCCAAGGAAGCTGTGAATGCTCCATCCCTGGCGGTGTTCAAGGCCAGGTTGGACAGAGCCTTGGGTGAGATGGTTTAGTGTGAGGTGTCCCTGCCCATGGCAGGGGGGATGGAACTGGATGATCTGAAGGTCCTTTCCAACCCTAACTATTCTATGATTCTATGATTCTATAACTTGTACTTGTTAAACTTGTATTGTTTTCAAATCCTCTCTAACCATGAACTGTAGATGTCTTTCTCTCACAGCCTAACAACTGGGGTGAGGGAAAGAACATTAAGACAGCACAGGATAAAGCATAACTGAATTTAATCAGCCAATTCCAAGCAGAAAGGCTCTCACCTCTAATATAATTTGTTTTTCTAAACTGTATTCATAACATCCCTTCAAAACTTGAAACCCCCCAAAAGTTCATTTAAATGGAAGTTCAGTTAGGGAGTGGAAACTAATCATACTTAGATGCCAAGTCCGACAATTCCAACTTAAATCAAATCCTCATTTCGGCACTATTTAAAGAATTCTTGAAGGATTTAGTTTTGATGGCTGAGGAGAGCAGAAACCAGGCCTGCATGTGCAAGATTTGCAGAAGAATAACAAATCAATAAATAAAAGTAAAGGATGTTGTTAAATCTTACTTATTCTCGGTTTCCCTTTGGAACACAGATTCCTGTTCAGGAAACAGTTTAAACACAGGCCAGCATGAAATACAGTGAATCCAGTGAGATCAGTGGTTTACTCACAACCATGAAGTTCTGCATCACATCTACGGAAGGCTTGAGCTGGAATAACGATACACACTGTCTCTAAAGTGATAGGAGAATGACATGTATTGTTTCCCCCCCAGTTGGACATTTCTTAAAGTCTAGCTTTGAATTAATACCTATCAACTGGACTCTTGCTACTGGTAACTTTGTTCTAACAAGTACTTTCTACAGAGTTTGCTAGAATTACTTCCACTACCTGGAATTTCATGTCAGTGCTGCAATAGGATGAGATTCTAATCAATCACAGGATCAGATCCTGACCTATGTGTATAATAATTCAGGACTAAGTGAAATGAATGCTCTACTACACATTCTTCATGCCGTGAGAGTTTTTCTTCAAGGCTGAAGTGAGACTTCAAAAGCTAGGCACCGAGCAAAGCAGGGGAAAAAACCACCCTGAAACACAACAAACAGGTCAGGGAGCAACACACGGCCTTCAACTAGTCCGTTTGCCTGTGCCAGCTCATCCCTGTCTCCTACTTGTGTAGCTTTCTGCTATTGCCAAAAGGGCAGCTGGAGTATGTGGGGCAGCAGCAACTATTTGCTACCCTCCTCCAGGTTTTTCTCCATGCCTCATCTTTCTCATCTCTTCCATTCCCCACTTTGTCCCTCCTCTCTCCCTGAAGCAGCAACTACAAAGGCAGCTTTTCCCCCCCTTCTATTGCTTCTCAGCAGGCTGGGAAAGCACTGCAGGTACGCAGGAGAGAACATTTCTAGCGGGGAGTAGGAGTAGATTTATGCAGCTGTAGAAAGGGTTTGATACAAGATAGTGGGTGAGCTGCGTGGTGACTGTACCACATCCCCAACAGAGAGGGAAAAGAGGAGGCACAGGAGGGATACAAGCTGGGGGAGAAGGCAAAGGACGATCAAAACCTTTACAAAGTGCTTTCCCAAATCTCCCATCTCCCCCTGGCAACTGCCCACTCTCACAATTACACCAAGTCCCTGTGAAACCCTGATGATCCCTGGTAGCTCTCCCACCCTCACCCCTCTCCCCCAACCTTTGCTCCATGACAGTCTTGTCATGCACCTAGCAAACGGGACATCAATTTCCCTTTCATTTCAACAAATACCCTTCTGGTAACAGTGCTTTTCAGCAGCCCATGAACCACAGTTTAGATGAGATGTAAAGCTTTCACAAGCAAAACCCTAGGCCTTTCAACACCATCAGCACAGGTAAGTCCAGCCAGGGGATGAAAATAAACATGAAAACACATTACAGTCGCACTCTGCTAGCCCAGTGTCAACCTTCAGCAGTGTACGGCACAAGCAGAGGTTAAAGCACAGGGTGACCTGCACTGAAATGATGATGATTCCTCTCTGTCGGCCAACGGATCGCCTGCTGACTGAAAGGAGTTTCCATTTCAGCACCAGAAATGGCATTAAGGAAAAAAAAAACCCAAGGAAAAATACAACACCCAAACAACAAAACACAGACAAAACACCCCAACACGACACTGACAGGAAAGCTCTGATAAGCACCTAAATACTCTTCCAGGTTAATTCAGCTTAGAGGTCTGGAAGGACACAGTTTTACTTCTCACATCCATGGACAGCTCACAGGACCAAGGGCTCACAAGAGTTTTAACTCCTCTCCTGCTCTTGCCTTTTGGGTGACATTCAGAGCTCTGTTAAGGTGTCTGATTGCACAGACTGCAACTTAAAAGACCTAGTCTTTCCAATAGGATAACTCCTCCAACAGTACACTAAAAGCATGACATAAAAATACATAACTCAATAGATCAACAAGTATGCAAAAGAGTGTACTTCCTCCCGTAAATCATCACCAGCTCACTATTCATAAACTTGATCTACGCAATGGTGGCACAATTGCATGACTAACTTCACATAGATAAAACTGAAAGGATGCTTTCAAGAAAGTCCAGCATTTTAAATTTAGATCTTAAGAAGCAACACTGAAAAGAAAAAAAAAATACAGTAAAAATAGTGTGGGAGATATTTAGGACTAGCAAAGTAAAGCCCTCTGAAATCTGTGGTTTATTTTTTTCCTGACAGCATTATGGATTATTTTTAAGGGAGCAGAAAATTAAACTTGTTTCGTTAACCTAAATATAGCTGTAAAGTATTTTCAGTGGAAACAGAAGCTTTCTTGCTAAATGCTGTGATGTCCTAACTGGTTTAGTGAGTGCTGCTACTCAGCCTGCAAAAGGATTTCTTATGACAACTCAACGGGTTTTCTCGCGTGCGGCCAGGCTAATGGCTAAGACCCTTAGATGGAGTCTTTGGCATAGGTCCAACCACACTGATTTCACCTAGTGTCAATTCTGGAAAGCGGACTTGAACTCAGAACTCATACTACCAATTGTCCAAACACATAACCATTGATCATGCTAATTCACAGGAGTGTAACCACAAGGCTAAATTTCAACAGTATTTTCCTTCCTGATCTCAATTCTACTGATCTGCATGCTGCACTAGCAACCCAAGTGCAACGCGTACATATGCCACATGCAAGAAAGCTAGATATAGACATACTTTATCATTACCTGTATTACCTAACACAAAAAATACATAGTCACAGCCTCCATATTATTAGTTTGTTTCCCAGTCAGAACTTGCCAGTTATTTACCATTCTGTATTTTGTATTTTTCAAAGCGTAAGCTCACCAATATCATCTTCGATACCCTGTGCCATTCTGTATAACATTTTACGTGCTTATAGAAAAGCCTCTAATGCCATAAATCCAAAGCTCTCTTTAAAACTGCAGCATAACCACGACTAAAAAAGCCTGCAAACCTGACACTTTTCCTGCGCTGTGTCCGTACTGATGCACCACTGGCAAAGCAGCCATCTTTTAATTGTCACTACACCTTTTTCAGAAACACAAACATTTCATATTGATCTGGGGCGGGGGGGAAAGTCTATATTTTGTGTAAAAGCTTCCATCCACTAAAATCTTAATCCCCTTTTTAGGCCACAACTTTGTTGTTTGGGATTTATGTATATCTATCTATATATACATACACATATACAGATATACATATATGTATATATATATATACACACACACACATTCAGGGAGTATACATACCATAAAGTTAAAAATCATTTTAGTAACAGCTGCATACTCTGTAGATAAAAGGAACCAGGATTTTGCATATTTATCTGATTTGTCCTAATACAATAGACGCTATCATGCTTTCAAGCTTCGTACTTGTTTATCATTAGTGTTTCCACTGTAACCATGGCATCGGTATATAGCACAGGCTTAACAGTGAGAAAAATACCCGGTATTTTCCTAAAAATGAGAAAGAAAAAAAGTAAATAAATCATCTGTTACAAAAAACCCCAAGGATTCGCACAATGGCAAAACCCAAACAAAGTAGGTGAGCCGGCTAAAGAGAGAAATAGTCCCTTTTTGGGGAAAAAACACCCCAAAATATTATTTCTTTGCTAGTCTTTTTCTGCATTTTGGACTTCTAAGAAGCACCTAGAAATATATGACAGGGTAAGTAACATAACCTTGACCCTAGTGCAGCTCTTATAAAACAAATATTGTAATTTCTTTGTAAAAACATACACAGTATTATATGAAATTGAAAGCATTAAAGCTATTACCCCTGGCGGTGTTCAAGGCCAGATCGGACAGGGCTTTGGGTGACATGGTTTAGTGTGAGGTGTCCCTGGCCATGGCAGAGAGGTTGAAACTAGACAATCTTAAGGTCCTTTCCAACCCTAACTGTTCTACGATTCTATTAATATATGGACAAGACCTGTTCTCAGCACATGAGTATTTTGTCAAGCCTATTTAATTAGTGACAGTCCACCCTGCAAGAACTGTTGCACCATTCTGAAGGTAAAGAGGAGCAGCAGTGCAATTACACCAAACACGTTCAACAAGTATGTGGTACCCAGTTAAACTTTCAGGACTGCTTGAAGGGAAACCCTTAGAATGGCATAAAAAGGCTTTATAGTCTCCAAGAGTGTTTCTTAGGTTGCATTTATTTGACATTTCAGGCAGTTAGGAGGAATGGGTTCCTGTGATTGCTGCTTTTAATTTGCTTGTCATAAAGTTGGAAAAGAGTACTACAAAAAATATCTGCCCTAAACGCCAAGAATGAAATGAAGGAATTAGTCCTTTTATTAAACAGAAGAAACTGTTTAGTACCAACAGATCTTAGTCTAATGCTGGTGTAGGCAGGCCACATGCATTTTCTTGTGCTGTGAAACCCATTCATTTCATAGACAACTTCTCTTTTTCAGGTTTTAATACACACTCCAGATACTGATGAAGATACCAAGAAACCTATATACTTTACTACAGACTCTATAGAGATGTCATGCCCCCAGGCCTTATTTCAACTCAGTGAAATCAGACAAAAAACAGTGTAATTTTGTAAGAGCCGGTTCTCTGAAGGTCCTTATCTATTAACAATCCAATAAACACACTTGGTATTACAATTACAGTGACACATTTCACTAAATGGGAAGATTTTGGAAATTTCTGGGAGGATTTTTGCTCCCCACCCATTCTAACTGTGATACAGGGAGGGTGGTATACACTGTGTATTATCTGCACATAAACGCCATCCAAACTGTGGAGATTTACAGCACAAAACAAGGTAAGTGATGCTTAGAAGCCGCATTATAGTGAGCTGACCAGTTACTATCCATTGCCATGTCCTCAATTCTGTCACACCAACAGACAAGCACAGTCACTCCCTCGACTCCTCCCACCCAGTGAATGCTGGACAGCAATGAATCCTGGTGCAATAAAACACAGCACTTATCTGATTCAGCTCTGTAGTTCCTCCCCAATCATGTTTACAATGGGCCACAATCTGTTAAATTCCACTATTTATCTAAGGAACGTGCTCAGACGTGTGAGCTCACCTTAAAAATCAAAGCAGGGATATATCCCAGCACACCAGCCCCTCTAAAACTTAACTTGGCATCTGCCACCTGCAAGGTCCTTCCAGTTTGGCTGGAGCCCACAACGCACACCACACACAAAAAGATCATATGAAATTATTACTTTTTCACTACAAATCTGTGGTGATGTCCTCATCCTGTTGGTCTCAAAGATGAAACCCCCCCATGATTTCAAGAGAGCCACAACAACTTCATTATCATTCAGCCCAGGTAAAAGACATCTGCAATACTGCTGCATTTGTCTTTTCCCAATTTGGTTATTTTTCCTTTGCCCATCAGCCAGTTTTACCATCCAACCTTACTAATCTGTAGCTTTCACAGAGCACCAGAATAATCTAGATGCTAATTAGCACAATGTAACATGCACCATAAGTGAAAAATGTTTTGAAGTTGTAAACATAGAAGTTTAAGCAGTAAAGTTGTTCAGCTCCTAATCAGCACAAATAGAGCCAAATTCTTTCATGCTTTTCCATTATTCTGACATCCCTTTATACCACTGCATTAAGCAAAGAAGCCCCAAAGCATACATGAAACTCAGAACTATTAACTCTCACTATTTTGGTCCTGGGTTCTTTGTTTGACAAAGACATATTGCCCTGACTAGTATCCTTGGGCATAACAAATAAATACACAAGAAGATGAGCATACACATTTCAGGCGGCTGGTCAAGCAGGGCACATTGAAACTAACAAGGCAGCTACTATTGTTTTGTTATACATCTCATCTAAAGGATATACCGTTTAACTGTTCAACTGCAGAAACGTGAAATGTGCATATTCACGTTTCCTGTGTTTCTCTTCTCGTTTGTTTGATTTTTCCGTGTTAAATCACAGTAACCGAGGATGTTAGACCAAGCGCTCTCCAGCTGTTTTGTACTCCCACTGAGGCACGCTATAACCTCTGGGTCCCTAAGACACTGTGGAAGCTGTGAGACACGTTGTGTACACAGGCAAGAGAATTTGTCTGGTTGGGGCCAAAATCCACCAGGACCCTTACATCAGTTTCAAGCATCTCAAGAAGCACTGCTTTAGCTGTGTGCGTAAAGGTGTAAATCATCTGGGAGAAGGAAGGAGGAGCATCAGGGCTGATGCACTGAGCTTTGAAGTGACACTAAGACCCCAAAGTGTCTTGTATCAGAGGTCAGCTTTGGATTTTTAAAGCTCGTCATTGGCAGGCTGACCAAGAGCATTCACACTGAAATGATGAAGTCAGTCCAAGTGCTGGATCTGGGTTTTGCGGTAATGTTCTGTAGGGATGCATTTGGTTGGGGTTTTTCAAACACAACAAGATAACTAGACTTGTATTTATGTAACATCATTTCAGAAACTGAAGTGGTAATTACACATCTCTTACTTAGATTCAGCATATTTTTCTTTCCTCCCTTGCCTGCAGACCACATGCATTAGGTATACAGTAACCATGACTATCTCAATATAACAAAGCATGGAAATAATAAAGAGCCTTCAGAGCCATTACATGCCCTTGGCAACCTAGCTCTGCAAGGCAGATGTTGCACCCAGAGCCATGCCACCAAAACCCCTATGTACGCGGCGGATGCACCTACAGCGCGAGCACTCACCCAGTCCTCGAAGTGGCGGCTCCCGTTCTGCAGCAAGTCCTCAAACTGTATAGTGCAGTTAGCTACAAAATCGTCGTACCCGATGGGGGCATCGTGGAAAACAGCCATCTCTATCTTCCTGCCATTACAAACGTCGGTGACAAATTCATCGTTCCATGCAGGGCTGTTGGTCTTTTGCTTGGTTGAGGTTTGCCCGATCCTGGAGTCGTCCACATTGAGGGCTATGTAAGGGTCCAGCAAAAAGGTCTGTGGCCTGGGACCCACCGCATGCCTCAGAGACCACGCCGTGGGTTTCAGATTCACTGCCTCGCAGATCTTGATTTTCAGCAACCCATTGAAAACCACCATGGCTGGATGGCTGCACTTTTCCCCGGGATTAAACACTCGCACAACGCACTCGCACCGACAGGGAGGGAGGGAGGGAAAGAGGGAGGGAGGGAGGTCTCCCCAATAAATAGGAGGGCAGGTCTGGGAGTGGGGGAGCAGGGTAGAGTGCGGGTCTCTTTGCCTTGCTGCTGCTGTTACCTTTGATTATTTAGCCTTTGCTCTTGCGACACCCAGTGAATACATTTATTTTCTTGCCCGTGTTTCTAACGGAAAACAAGGGAGGGGGGCCGCCGGGGAGGGGGAGGCGTCCGCGGGTGCAGAAACCCCCGAATGCAGTCAAAACCCGCGCATAATCAATCCTGGGGGTACGCAAGAGCCTCGTCCCTCCACCTAGACCATAATCCTGGCTCAGCCTTCGCAGAAGAGGCAGAGCCGCGACCCCAGGCTCCCGCACACGCCAGTCCTGCCCGTGCGCCGCACAACAATACACACACCCGCATACACACACACAAATCAGAAACACCGACCGACCCACCAGCCCTGCCTACTGCACAGCCTCCGCTCAGCAGACATCCACCCGGGGACCTTCCATCCGCGCCGGAGCCCGGAGCCGCCCGTCCTGCCTCGCCGCCGCCTCCTCCTCCTCCTCCTCCTCCTTCTCCTCCCTCGCCGCCGCCAAGGCCAAGGACCCAGCGCAGCGACCCCCGCGCATGGGGAGGGGGGGCGACGGCAGCGGAGCGGAGCGGGCCGCGCGGGTCTCGGCGGGCTCCGGCTGGGCGGCCGCCGCCCTGGCGATGGGCAGAGCCGCCGCCGCCTCCCGCCTCCCTCCCGCCGGCCGCCCCCCGCCCGCCTCCCTCCCTCCCTCCCTCCGCGCAGCCCCCGCCCGCCTGCCGGTGCCGCTCCGCCGCTCGCTCCAGCGCAGGAAATGCGCAAAAGACGTCAGTGTGTGTGTGCGCTGCGGGCGTGCGGAGCGGCCCCGGCCCTGCGCGCCTAGAAAGTTTTGCCTGTTGGGGGAGCAGCGCGGCCCCGGCCGGACGGGCAACGCGGCCGCGGGTCCTCCCCACGGCGGGCGGCTCTCCAAGGGGGGGCTCTGTGTGCGAATGTGTCCCCCCTGCCGCCGCCTCCTCCTCCTCCTCCCGGCATAAAGCGGCGAACCGAGCGTGGAGAAAGCACCCCCGGCCGCCTTCCTCCTTTATGAACGCGCTTCACCGCGGAGCCGCTGCCCCGGGCCGCGCTGCCACTTCAGCACGCCGGGCACCCCCGGCCCTGCCCTCAGCGCCGCCCCCAGCACCCAGCCTGCGGGCAACGGGCCCCGCCGCTCCTGACAGCGCCGAGCGGGGCCCGCACCGACAACGCCGCACCCCCCCCCCAACACCTCGGGCCCCGGCCGGCAGAGGCAGCGCTACGTCAGCGGGGCCGGCCCGCAGGAAGAGTTTCCCCGCCGTGTGCGAGCGCCGGGAAGTGCCGGCCGCGGCAGGGGAAGCGGCCTCCCGGGGCCCGCACGGCCCGGCCCGGCCCGCGGCAGCGCTTCCCGGGCACGGACGCGGTGCCTCTGGTGGTGGTGGTGGTGGCCCGGGGGGGTGCAGAAAGCGGCTGTTGAATGCGGTGCGCCCATGGCGGTGGGGCGCTGCCAGCCCCTTTGTTTGCTGCGGGTCACCTGCGCGAACCCACCTCAGCCCCGCTACCCCGGCTCTGAGGGGGGCACCGCGGGGCGTTAGGAGCTGCTGCCCCGCAAGGGTACTGGGGAGGGGGAAGAATGGGCTAAGAGGTTGTGCACACCGGGTTAGTGAGCGCTGTCTGCGCCTCATGGAAGGTTTCAGTCGTTTTCGTCACCGTGGTACCAACTACTGCGTTAAAAACAAGGAAACCATGTGCAGCCTGGCTTTCTCGTCCTCAGGACAAACGTACCCGGGATCCAGATGGTTTCCTTTGGTGAAAATCATTACTGCCTTGCTATTTTGTTAGTTGCCGATTTTGCCAGTGTTTTGTGAGAAAGTTACTAGAGAAGAGATGGCCTCTGCCCTATGGCGGGATCTGAGTTCACTGTAATATCACAAGAGAAACTGAGGGCAGGGAGGGTGGCTGGGTGCTTTAAAACTTCAGCAAATGTAAAAGGAAGAAACTGGATTGCCTGGATCCAGTCAAGTAAGGACATGAAAGCACCCAGTCCATGATCTGGACCTGGTATTCCTGACAGGAGGGCAATGCACAGATAATTAGGGATTTCTACAAGTAATGGCTTAGGAGGCAGGTGTTCTACTTGGAGCTAATGAAATAGCTCCCATATGTGTGCTTCCAGAGTAGTTTCCAGATAGAAGATACAGTACTAATGAAGCCTAAGGGTCGTGAGAGCATGTGAATGGAAGGAATACTTTTTGGTGCCTCTTGCCAAAATAAAAGTACAGTCAAATCTCTATGTTCGCTGTCATCTTGGCAAACCCCAAGCAGAATTGTTTGATATTAAGTTGTGATATGGAGCCAATTACAGGAAATGTCTTCCTGTGCCATTCAGCCTTTCCCAGGCTCTCCGCAGCCGTGATACATCTATTGCATTACTTCTGTGAAGGACCGAACTCACAGGCCCCGCCAGAAATACAGGAATCACCTCCTCCTTTCCTCCCAACCCCATTCACAACACAGCACTCACAGTACTATATATCAAGCTATGCGGCCTTACACTCAGTGTGTCAGAAACAACGCTGTAATTAAATCTTTCCTCTGGATGCGTTTGTGTTGTTTCTCAATAGCAGCAATGTAAGCAATACGCTCCATTTCCTTAGGTATTGGAAAGAAGAAGGGCCAAACTGATACACTCTTTCATCTTCTCTGTTTATTTGCCAGAGACCTGCAACTATGTATCTTCTGAAGGCCCAAGGTAAGATTTAAGTAAACACAGTCTCCATGGTGAGTTTAATGACCTCGCATCTCTGTGAGATCACACAGACGGAAGTCTGGATAAATACAGAGGATACTGACATACAAAAGAATACAAATAAACTTTATGCTTGGCTAACTACATATACAACCTACTGCATGCACAGCTAGGGCCCGATACCTAACGTGGGCCATCTGCACTTCTCCACATGCAGAAGGAAGCTAAGGTTTGGTTTCACAAATCATTTTTCCTATTAAGACTGCCTGCATGAATAAGGATTCATGAGCTCACTCCAGCCTTGCACAGGTTTTATTTATTTGTAGCTTTTTCTTCTTTTTAATCATATTTTGGGAGAGCATATTTATGTCAAAACGGTCTTTTTTCACTAAGCAGATATTAACTTACCAAAAGACACCAGAACAACATTCTTTAAATCCAGTAGCTCAGGTACACTGAGCAACATTACAACACTTCCCATAAAGTTAATCCAAAAAATGGCCCCAGTGGTCTCAAAAACTTTAACAGACAGCAAGGAACATTCCAACTGTAAGCACCATTTTCCACTTGAAAAGTTTTTAAGTATTTGTTTGCTTGACTTTTTTTTTCCCTGTTCCCTTGCTGTACATTTGGGAATGATTTGGTTCGTTAAGAGTGGAAGAGCAAACACTATTCCTTCTATTTCTCACAGGCAGGTTGTGAGGGGAAGACACGAAACATGCAATATTTCTCCTGCCAAAAGGCAGTAAGAAGACCTTTAGATGCATTTTTGTACTGTGTTACACAGGCTACAGCAATGTAGCAAACCATGCCCTGTAGTTTAATTCTGTTCCAGGTATTCTTCCCAGCTGTGTGGAGTTTGTTTAAGGAAACACAGAGCCCATAGGGTACCTGCAGTCAGGACTGGTTACAGAGATATGTCTACTGCCCAGCTAGTGGAAGTTCCTCTGCTCAGCACTCTGGCACCAAACTGCACATAGCTTTGCATCAGGACTGCTCCTAGCATACGTTGCTCACATGCCAGAGCATCTACACATTGGTATTTTGATTTTCCATTAGTGTTGCCCCAGTCTGACCGATTACTTGACAGACCACTGCATGGTCAGGGTCTCCTGCAAAGCTGGAAGAAAAAGACCCCCCAGAGATCATAAAAGCGCAGCCTATTTGCATTCTTACTTCAGGAAAGAAACTACATCAAGCTGGTAACGGGTAGCAACGATAGCAACACCAGCACGCAGTCATCTGAACACAACAGCTTTCCAAAACACGGGTTTGCTCCCGCAAATCCCTCTCCGGCTGCGCCTCCTCTGCTGCACGCAGAGTGCCAGCGGCAGGGAGAGATGAGGGAGTGGGAGGCAGTCTGTTACCTCGAGTCAGCCCCTGACCTTCCCCTGGCCTGTGAATCCTCAATAACTCTGTGGAGAAACAGCACTATCTGGTGGAAAGAGTGTGTAAAGTCCTTCGAGCACTCGCAATAGGCTTTATTCAGTTACTGCAGCCACAATTGCAAACTGCTTTTGAAGCGTCCTTGAACAAAGTTGATAGAGAGTTTGACCGGATTTTCAAGAGGATTTACTTTTTTTACAGTGGCAGAGGAATATATCTGGCTGAGTCTTTACAAAACTAATGCTTATATCGGTTTTAGTGCTTTCCTGAAGAACTGCTTAAACCTTGGGGAAACGTCAGCAAAATTTTAGGCTTTTCCAAGTACAGCAATATGAAAGAACGAGAGGAGGTTTTGGGTGGTTTATTTTTAAAAGGACTGGCATTTCTTATATTTATACTAAACAGATGCACAAGGAATCAAATCAGGCTCGCACGCAGGAGAGATTTTCAGAAACATCTTTATGTCAAAAAAGAAATAAAAGCCAGAACCCAAGTTACAACCCTTGTGAAATTTGAGGAACTTTGGCTCTGAATTCACACGAGACATGAACATCTTCTAAGCATCATGTATGTGAAGATGTTCACTAGCGTGAGTACATCCACTGAATTCCTTTGAAATTAATGCTTATGTTAAGTGCAATAGTTGAGTGTCAGTGGGATCAGTCCCTTCCTGGCAAGAAATCAAAGATTGCTAGTGAATGCTGACTGTCTTTGAAAGTCAAATTACTATTTAGATATCTAATTTTGGACACATGGTTATGAAAAAAAAAAGCATCCTCAAGACATTTTTCACTCTTGTCATGCTGAAAATGAAATTTAGGTTATACCCATAGCTAATTCATCTTTTCTAAAGAGGAAGAAAAGGCCCAGTCCCACTGAGGTTGGTCCAACCTCCAACTCCATTCCAAGTTTTCCGTTGTGTCCAGCCTATTTCCTACTCCTTTATTCTTCACTCACAAAGCAAGTACCTGAGAAAGTTACTTAAGGCACTCCCAGTGCTGTGAAATGTCTCAGCAAAAGAGATCTTGTCAGTGTGTAATTAATTAGCTCTCCTACTGTCTCTAGTTTAATTATACTTTTGGTACTCTTCCCAACCCCTTTTAAAAGAACATACAGAACGCTGCTTCAACTTGTTAGCTTTCACTGGGTATAGATCTCTCAGAATACCTCTATATTGCAACTGTCGTGGGACTATAGGATTTCCAGCTTTAAGGTACTTATTTCTGGCAGACACAGAGGCATGGTGACCACAGTGCAATGTCTACCAGACAGCCTGATTTCAGGTATGCACCTGGTTTGCTAGCCAAGATTGAAACGCATGACTTTATACCTTTCTAGCAGTTCTTATCTGAGCTGGATAGATTACATCCAGCTTAAGCATATCTGCATGTGCTACAGAAACCTACCATCAGTTGCAGAAACATATGCTTAGGTCACAGCTAGGCTTGAAATTTCTGGCTCAGCTAGGCAGGGCTGTAGAGCAGTATGATCCCAGACAAACAGAGCTGTGCCAGGGACTCTCACCATTGTGGGATATTTTAAATACTATTTTCTTGCCTGTGGATGGTGATTTTATTATACTGATACAAAAGCTTTAGCACTATACATCTCTCTGGTAAAATACAGTGGTGTTTCTGTACTGCAAACATACCCCAATACAAAAATAGGCTTCCTCCTGGTCAAATACAGGTATCCTCTCAGCCTTGACATATGCAGCCTTTATTGCTGGCAACATTCACTGTAGGTTTGCCACTTGCAGGATCGTTGCTAGTCTAGACATGGAGAAAGTTGTGAAGGGTAAAACCCAGATCTGTTCTGTTCTTGGTTTATCAGCCCTCATCTTGAGAATTTTCTTGGGCAGGAAAACTTGCAGCTAATGAACACTGCTTAAGACTGTAATAGACTAGATTGTCCTTGCTAATTGTGGGACAGAGTGACAAGGAGGCAATTCTGGAATGGACTGGGCTGCAGGAGGGAACCCTCTGCCCTAGAAGAGCCTCTCCATGCATACAGAGTGAGCCTTAGAGTTAGTGCTTTTCTAAAGGTACAACTCACTCTCTGCAGTAGGACCAGAAGAAACCAGGAACATGAACATGAGTTTTGCCTTTCCAGGTCCTTTTCATTCCTTTCTCTCTACCATGTAAGCAATTACAGGCAAGGAGCAAGCATTGTCTTGTGATAAATGCAATTCCTTTCATCATAGGAAAACTAGTTCTTGGGTTGTCACAGCCCCTTGAGGCTGAACAGTCAATGCATTTTGGGATCAGCTGTCATTTATCCATACTCCTGTTGGTTTTTGCTCTATTTCTCTCTGTAGAGTACCACAGTATAGTTGCTACTGGAAAGTGTCTCCCTTTTCAGGTGGACTTCCCAAAAAGAAACTTTCTGAGGGTATCTGAGCGTGTTTGCCTCCAGGAAATGGAACTGACTCTCCACTTCCACATACACTAGAGGACTGCAAGCTATATGACATACGGTAGGGTAGAGCATATCAGTAGAACAGGCTAGAAAGACTTACTGTGCTGCCAAACTATTTAGTGTGAGCACAGCAGAAGAAATTTAAAAAGTAAGGGATGATCTGAGTCAGGACAACTTCATATTTGAGTGCCCAGGCATCACTGGATATAGTAAAGTTTCTGAGAATAGCGGCAGGGTGTACGCACGTCACTGAAGCGTTGCTAGGATTATCCTACCGCCTTACTCAAGAACCCTTATAGGGTTTGGAGTATCTGTCACTACTATGTGTGACACTCCAAGGCAAACTCAGAGCTGATAAGTTGCAGCAGAGTAATAAGTGTGCCCAAGGTGTAACTATAATGACCAGCTTCTGCCGATTTTTGGGATGATTTTAAATTATGCATCTGTTCAGTAGTACCAATTAAATGTAAAAAGAAAAAGCTTTTCAAAAGTAGGTATGATCACCACTTTACAGAGCAGAGGAGTGAGAAAGAGAATGATTAAAGTGCTACATTTTGGAAGTGCCTCTGAATTTTGAGTGCTTTAATTGCAGAATATATGACTAGAGATATCTCAAGTGGACAATGTTGAGAATTTAGTTCTAATCACCCGCTTAAAATCATATATGAAGTCATTGACAGTCATTAATAAAACCTGTATCTCATGATTTCCCGTTTTCAGCTTTACTCCAGCCTTTTCCCTCTGTAGTATCCAAGAACCCAAACTCTTTAAAATTGAGAAATTAAGGCAGAATAAAGAAGTGATGTAGCGATTTACAGTATTTGCAGTATTGCCACTCAGGACATGTAGGACACACTGAATTGTGCTTCCTACCTGTCTTCTTTAGCCAGTTACGATGATGCCCAAAGCCTAAAAAGGCCTATATGTATGTGCATAACACTACACAATCTGAAATGTCAAGATTCGGGACTCTTCAGTAAACTTATTCTTGCACTTGTCTTTGGAGAACTGAAACATAGTAGCTAGCTACACAAGTACATAAGATTTATGCCTTTAAAGTTGTTAAAGCCAAGCTACATTTCCTAGCATAGGTGTCGGTTTCAACTTTTTTAAGACACAGACAGTCCACCAATGGTTTCTGCTCTAATATACTTCTCTTGAGGGAAGGAAGGGAGTCAGTACTGGGAGAAAACGCTGAGGTGTGGACAGACAGAGACATCTTTTCCCACGTGTTGATGCCTAAAGGGCCTCTACTGGCAACACAGAATAGAAAACAGTTGACCACTAAACTATTATGACTCATGACTTGAGAGTTCACAAACAGAATAAAGGTACAAAGAATCAGCAGGTCGTAAGTACTTCTCCACAGGTTATTTTACTTTTCTTTCTCCTTTTTATGTTTGTTGGTGTGGTTCTAAGTTTGTCATACTCCATTCTTCTTCTCTATTTACATGCTGAAAACATACCCACCCCACTATCTGTCCAGCTAAAAGCTTCATCCTTTTTTCTTAGTCTTTTCTGTACCAGCTTGTAGAAGTTCTCACGTAATGCAAGGAATTTTCTTCCTTCAGTGCAATTCCAGTTTCTTCTAACACAGCACAAGAAGGGCAGAAAGCGAGATGTAATCCTGCAAAGCAGAATGCTTGCAGCAAGACAGGGCATGATCCACTCCCATTACACACAGGCAATAGGGAACTTCTGAGCCCAAGCAAAGCACTACATATCTGAGTTAGTGCTACTTAATTAGTAATTATACCTCTGTAAACATAGCAATCTACAAAGCTTTCACATGTCTACCCTCAAAGCACCATCTTGACTTTCATTTTAGGATATGATAGTTATTCTATAACGGCAAAGAAAAACTATATTTGATTTACCTAGAAAACAGGTTTTCTTCCTCTTGAAAATCAAAGAAAACAACAGGTTTCTGTTTTGTGGGTTGGTTTTTTTTTAATTTTTAATTTTAATGTGGTTTTAACACATTCACAAATAAATCTGTATTTATCTGTGTTTAGCAAATAACTTCTGAAAGACATCCTTTTGCTCTCCCCCATAAATATTTCTGCTTTTGGACACATCAAGGAGTTTGAGGCAAAAAGAAAAAAGGAATACCATAGACTACAAATGTTCAGTATCTGAAACCCATCTAGCTCTCAAATGAAAATAATCCATCATGGAATTTAGAGTTTTCATATGAAAAAAGGTTTGTTTTCTAAGTAAAGCAGACAACCCAAAAGAAATGTGTGAGAGTTGTCTGCCTTCATCTATTCTATGACAATTATGTCAGTTATTTCTTATTATCTGAATTTAAATGAACTAATAGCAGTATACTTGCCCTAATACTGCTCTCATAAAGTCAAACAGGTAACTGATCCAAAGAAATCAAAGGTAGGGCTGCCAAATCTTAACAAATCCGAGTTAAGAGAAGTTATACGAATTATTTTTCCCAGGTAGACTGAATGTTAACAAAAAATGTTTAAATTAGATTAGTTACAGTGTTTCTTTGGAAAAAAAAAAACACCAAACAACAAGAAAAAAAATTGTGGGTTTATTTTTGACCTTAACTGTCAACACAATTTGATGAAAATATATGTCAGAATTATAAGGGCATGGCATTTTTCTGAACTGCTACTCATGAAAAACATTTCCCATTCGTAATACTAATATAACTGAAGGAGTCCTCTGGGAGACTGTCAGTATGCATGGTATTAACATTCCGAGTCTGGGGAATCCAGTGTCCTTCACCCATCCTTAGGAAATGTCAAACAAATTTACTGCCTCTAGAGGTCTGTAAGTGATGCTTTAAATCGCAGCATAGACAAAATACTAATATTTCTTTGATTTGACTGTTCTTGCAGGTACCACAGTCCCCACATCACTTCATTCTTCATAAAATAAATAATTTGAAGTATGTATTTATCCACATCATGTAGTACATCATTGTTTCAGTTTTGTTTTCTCCCATTTATTTGTTTTAATCTGTTTATTTATACTATCCTTAACACATCTTTATATCCCATTCATACTCATGAGATTTCTGGTTTATGCTCCAGTTTGTATTTGAATTTTTACACTAGATTTAGCCTGGGGAGAAATGTAGGTACTTTATTTATTAGGATAAACTTATACTTGTAAACAAAAGGAGCAGTTTCTTTACGTAACTCTTCCTCCGACATATGGAAGTAGCTTACACTTGCTCCAAAACACCAAAAGCTGTGGTCTGCACTAAGGAGTCATAAGGAAGAGAGTAAGGAAGGAAGAAGAGTGGATAGCAATCAGGTTAAAAACTGGTTTTATAATCAGCAAGTATTGATTATCATTGAAACAGCTATTATCCAGTACAATCAATGTAGAATTTAATCTACAATTCCAACACATTTTTTCTAAGTCTGTGAAGATATATTCATAACTTTACAAAATACCTTGGACAGAAACTTCTCTAGTTTTGCCTAATCTTTTTACATACAATTTGAGTATCATTCCAAACATTTTTATATTATGTGTGGATTGTTTTGCCTAATCTTTTTACATACAATTTGAGTATCATTCCAAACATTTTTATATTATGTGTGGATTAACAACATAACCTTTTCCAGATGTGTCAGTAGCATATTTTATGCCTGAATATAGAAGCAGAGGACCAAAACATCACCTAGTTTGTTTTGGAGTGGGTTTTTTATTTTGTTGTGATCTAAGAAATGCCAAGGCTGGAAAAATGAGGATAACTGTTTCAAAGTTGTAAGTTTTAAATGAGGTGTTTTCCTCGAGAAAACATTGTCTAGGATTTTTTTTTCTTCTCACTCTAAAATGACATAAACTAACAATTTCAAACGCACTAAGATATCTAAATATTAAAGTTCCGGTGTCCAGTGATGATGACAAGATCATGAAGCAAAGCTCCCATTGTACTTAAAACCTGTTAAAGCTATGGCACTGTACTGAGATATAATGGATTCAAATACCTAATTTTAGTGACCTCTAGTTTGGAAAGAGTTCAGATGTCTTCTGCTGATTCAGAAGTTTATCCAATGATTGGATCCACGTGAATATCTATCAAGAAAAAAAGACAAGCAGGAGTGAGTTCAAATATTTCAAGTCTGGGATTGTTTCAGTAAAACCCACTGAATCTTACTTCATCCATTAGATTATTAATGGGACAGTTCAAGTCTTTCACTGAAACTTAATACTCTTTACTCTGGGAATACAAGTCTACCGATGAGAGACTGTTCAGAAAGGCATTTGATGTCAGCAAGCTGTGACATGTTGACACTCACCTTTTTCCATAAGGACAGTGCATCAGCATGTGGAATATAAAATATGGATGGTTTTCTTCTCTTTCTTGATTATTAGTAGATTGCATTGAGTGGATGACAATTTATTTATTGCCAGCTGTCTGAATACACTTTATAAGGATTTTTTTTCTAGCTAAGCCAGGGAACGCTTATTTACCTCAGGAGACAACTTGTAGCTGTATCATAGCCATGAAGCTGTGTAGTGAAGCACATGTTCAGTTTAAAAAGACATCTGTAACTTCAGCAAAGTGCTTCAGAATAAAGAATGACATGTTGTGCACGTACAGTTTTCTTTTCTCCATTTGACATGAGAGAGTTCAGAAAGCTTCAGCTGAAAACAAGGGAGACTAAGCAGCAGCAAGTTACTGCACTGGAAGACTGAAATCACTGCAATGGAAAGGCACAAACGGTCCATCCTTAGCAGATGAGAAATACAGAATTGATTCACACTGCATGATTAAACATGTTCTGGAATTGTCCCTGACAGGAATGTTTTCTAGAGTTGCCCTTCAAATAGCTGTTCAACACCTCTGCTCATATCCTTCTGCTTTACAAGACAGCTTCACAAAGCTCTCTTGGGAGGGCAAACCAAATTTGATTTAATTTTATGGAGACTCCTTCCAAACTCTACAGGAAACTCATTCAGTACCTCCTTTAATGGACCAAACACAGACCCCCATCTCTGTGTTCCTCCTACAACCTTTCAGTTCACTTTTTCTCACAAAGGCACTTTAGGGAGAGTGATGGGAGTACTTTCTGGTATTGTGTGTATTTACAACTGGGATACTGTTGTGACACCAGGTTATTGCCCATCAACAGCATTTATTACTGTTGTTACAGAAGCAACACTGCTAAAATATGGGCTGTTCCTTGATGCCATTTTGTTTGATGGCAAAATGAGAACACAAATATCTGCATTTTGGGGGACAGCTGATGGTAAGTTGCTGCAAAAAGTATTCAAACACAAAGAGACAAAACAACCAAGTTAATACAATTCTGTTTCCCATAGTGAATCTTCCTTGTTACCTGCTTTCCTGTCACACTACTGACAGGTCTAATAACATAGGCGTCATCTGCTACTCTGAATTATCTTTAGAGTTTGTCTTGCTGATTTTTTCAGCAGTGAAATCTTCAATCACAGTCTGTCAAAGACACAAAGGAGCATCAGCCTGCTTTTTTGGTTATGACAGATGTACTCCTGCACCACTCCTGTTCATTCGGAATGTTGTAAGGATTTGTGTAGGTTTTTGCCTAAAACAACATACTGGTTGCTCTCATTTATTCTTGTTAGCATAAACTCATGCTGTTGATTTTCACTTTCAGGTTCCTACGCAGCCCATCCCCACTCCGTCTACAATGGCTCTTTCCTAATAAGATGTCAATACCTTCTCTGATCACTGATTCTTAGAAGCAGGCAAAACTCCTTTCTTATGTTTTAATTCAAGAACAGAAGTGTTTTTTCTATGCTGCCCTCATGCCTAGCAGTTCCCTGGAGACACCTGTCCATCTGTCCACTGGGCTTCAGACTCCAAACTCTACTGTGACACCCACAAATATACACAATACAGGTCTGCTCTTCTTCTGCCTACAGCTTGGTAGGATCCTGCTCCATAACAGCAGCTCCCAGTTCTTATGATAATATTAACAGAAACAACAAGGACTCAATAAGGAAAAGGTCTTTTGTGGGAATAGACTTTCTGAAAAGTCCAGATGCAAAACCAGCTTTGTCTAAATAATGACAGACTAGGAAAGAAGAAAAAGGGACTTTCAAATCCTTACGGTTGTGCCCTCCAACTCCCTTCCAGTAAGAGGTATGAAGGATGAACAAGCTTTCTAGTTTTACCAGCAGTAGTATGCAAAACCCCCACAGTTCATAGGGAATAACTCTTCTCCTTCACTAGAAAATGCTAGAAATCACTGTAAACCTACCTTCAAAAGTACTTAACCAGCATCTCTTCCTCTATCAGCATGTTATTCAAGCTATTTAATATCACTTTCCCTTTCAAAGACTGATCACACATTTATTAAGGTGCATCACTTCTGATCTGATCTTCCAGCAATTTATCATGCTTTTACTACCTATAACTGTCATTTTAAAGAATTTTTTTTTTAGGAGTGGGAGTTTCAAAATAATCTTTTCTAAAAATACATCCAAATCCCCATGGTCACCTAAAGTCTTTACCACACATTTATAAATCCTAACTATAAAGTAAGATTAACAAATCATTGCGCTGCTGTATATTTGGTGAAGTGACTGTACTTTTCTTCACCAATGAAAGGTGAAGTGGCCAGCTAAAATGAGAACTAAGCAGCTAATGGAAGAACACTTCATTTAGGAATGTGAAGAAGTGTAATATGCCACGCACATCCTAAATTAAGTCTTCTGGTATTCCAGAGCCATGACTGCAAAGTCATTGTGTGTATATGGGTGGGAGTCGGCAAATAGCTGTGATGGAAGCTCAAAGTTTCTCTTTAATCTCATAATGTGTTCACTGGTATTTTATTTACAGAAGCAATTACTTCTGGCTATATATAGTTAGTTACTGTGATAGCTATCTTACAGAAATAGCAACCAAGTTTTATGTGTCAACATTCTCCATTCACCGGAATTTTTGGAACTTCTTGTGAGAGTATGAATTACCTGCGATGCTGCAGGATAACCAAGACAAACAGCAGCAACCAAACTGGCCATTTTATAGGCCTACTAGTACTATTAAAGCCAACGTCGCTGGATCACTGTTTCTTAAACCTAACAACACTGCTTTAAATTTAGCAAGATGAGGCACTATATATGTTTATGTTACTTTTAAAATGTTGGCCTGGTTACAAAATATTGCACACACTTCAAACTGAACAGATATTGCAGCTGAGTCTGCAAGACTGACAGTAGTTATTTAAAATAGTGGTTACTAGGATTGCTAGCAGAGACATTTTCAAAGTATTCTTAACCAAACTGCAGGCTGCCATGTTCGCAGAAGTACTGACACACATAACAACTACAACCAAAAACCAAGCTCTAACTTCACCCGGTGAAGGCCATGCCACAGTCTAGCAGGATATTCTAGCCGTAGTTGGTGGCAGTCATCACTCCCAGAGGGGCTGGATCCACAGAGAAAACACATCTCTCCCTGCAGGCAAGAGATGCATCTTTCTCAGCTCTCATCTAGGATCAGGTTAATCCATCTCCAGCTGCAGCTCTGCTGAAGACAGTGGAATTTCAGTCAGGTGATAAAGGCCTTATGGGACTCTTATTTTCATCTTTACAGTTGTGTGGATTTGGCCACACACATAAAAACCCTCTTCCAGATTTTAAAGCACCAGCTTGCTTTCGAAAATGGGAAGAGAGGAAATGATGACTGAGAAACAAAGAAGTTCTCTAAATGACAAATTGTATCAGGATATCTAATACTGTGACTACATTTTGACTACATACAAAGTTTCTTGTTTCAAAATTGTCCATGGATTACTTAGAATTACCTGGTTAGAATTAAATCAAGAATACTTGGTTTAAGTATGCCTGTATGAACAGTCATGCCAGTAACAGACAGACAGGGAACATGGCAAACATCAGATTGTTACTGTCCAGGCACTGACTGGAACTGGTCAAAATATTTCTGGCAGGAGTTTTCCTGTAAAATCTAAGATTCTTATGCAGCCTCTTTATGTGCTAATACCTGAGTGTATGATAGCCATTATTTATCCTCACATGCCATTTTAGGAAATGTTATTAGTAGCCCATTTTCACAATAAGGAACCGAGGAACAGAAAGAGTCCCTCATTGAAGGTCACACAGGACAGCTGTAGCAGAGGAGGAAATTGAGTCTGAGATTCAGATTAATGTTCCCTAGACCAAAGCCCTTTTCATAGCTTGCTGAAAGCATCTGATCAATTTGTAAGCACTTAAACTGCTATTCGAACAGACAGGAATAATGGAACACGTTTCAAGGCCCTTCACTTGCCAGCAGCATCTCCTGTTTTCAGAAGTGATGGATTTAGTCCCTCTGTAACAAGACACGCGGCCTCATGGCTATTGAAGGTCCTGACCCAGGTGCTTCTAAGGGCCAGCAGAGGAAACTGGAGACTCTGATTTGCCTCTGAGGCATCCTAGTCCCACACACAGAGAACTGACAAGCAAATATATATATATATATATATATATATATTATATATATATTATACCCTATACATATAGGGTAAAATAAAGAGGATAAATACTTTTATGTGGATAACAGTACAGGAATAATGGGGTTTGCTAGTTCAATGCATGACCACTTTAATTCTGATTCTCCCAAATGTGACTTTTCCCCAAAAAACCTGCAGCCTAGAAAAGTTTACTATAATCTTGAGCATACTTATTTACAAAAATCAGAACTGACCTCAACAGAAGCAGAGCTGTCCTCTAGCCATCTCTAAACCACAATTTGCTTCTGATTCTAAAAAAAAGACATTCTCTTCTGAAATAAATGCATGCAGTAACTCAGGAACAATAGCTTACACTTGAGTCTAAACATCCTTTAGTATTCCTTATCTTCCTTCCAAGATTTAGATCCTTTTCCATTCCCTTAGGTATACAGACTGGACATATAAGCATGTAACGGAGCTTCAGGATTAATACTGCAAAACAGTTGCTGGATCAATAGGGCGAAGAGTCACACTATCTTCTCTACAGCTGTACAATTAACGGATCCACTGGAATACCAATGGATTTTGAAGACGCAGGATATGGTTCTCTACCTTTGCTGAAGGCACATAATTTCTCTTTGATGTCATCCTTCACAACAGGGAAAGAAAAAGGCTGTGAGGATAAATACCTGTGCTTTCTGGAGCAATTCATAAGCAACTCAAACACACTCTGACAATAGATACTTCATGCTATATGTGCATAGGGACTACACATCATATGGACCATGCACCCTGCACCATCCACACACAAAGAAGAGCTGCCGTAAACGCATACAGAACAATTACACAGCAATGGCCAGTAGATTCAGTAGGTGTCGGACTAAGAAAGTTGGCTGCAGTGTCATCTTCAAAGTGCAACTTGGGATCTGAGCATAGAGTACCCTTGCTCTGAGAAGGCAATATGATAGATGCTGTAAAGACTGTGGGGCATTTAAAGTCTGCAACAGTGGAGGTCACGTCAGTATTCTGGGTAGGCAGTGCATAGGCTAACAGTAAGGTCTAACTATATGACCAAAGCAATAAGCTTGTAGTAGTGGCAACAGTAACAGTGACATGGAGCTTCCATTACAAGCACTTACTACCACACAAAATAAAAATATCAGTGCTTTGTCCAGCTGACAAGTAGAAACATGAATACAGTGCAAACTATTTCCTGACAGATCTCTGCTTCTACTGATTGACATTTCTACCAGTCCCAAATCAAATGGTCACTTAATACAAATCACTCATGTCACTGCTGGGCACACAACAGTGTTTAGGAGTCACAGGCACAGATGAGGATGCCATCACACTGTATTTTTGTACAAACACAGCTAGTGAGATGGTCTCTTCCTCAAGACCTTTCAATATAAATATAAGGCAGGAAGAAACAGAAGAAAACAAAACCAGATGGGTATTACAAAAGCACTTTGAGAGTATATTGGCAAGACAGACACTTTCTTCTAGGCCCTGTAGACAAAAAGAAATTGAGGAGGTTTTGAAGCAGGGTGCTTTTTTTGGCAGATGCTCTTATGTCTGCATTGTTTGCAAAAGGCCTTTGCTAATTAATTGGGAAATTACTGATTTTATTTCTGCAAGGCCACGCAGACAGGTGCAGATAGATAAAAGCAAGCTCTGCTCACGCTCTGAGCTGCCCAGACATAAGCTAGCTCCCGTCTGGAAGATGTAGAGTCACGTTAATGTGGCACCATGCCCAAACTAACATACCCTGCCCCTCAGGAGTGCTCATTAGCTTAGATTCATGCAGTTATCTTAGTTCTGGAGTGGGCCTTTTTGCTGTCTGACAAGCTAAGGGCAATAGCAGGGTCTTTCTGGCCTCCTCTACGTACATATACCTTTATGTCACTACATGTTGTAACTTTTATTGAGAAATGGACTGTTAAAAAATCACCAATTCTCTTCTCCCAGTTGACCTCCGAAGGAAACGTTTGTCAGTCTGCCAAAATGATAAAAAAGCCACATGAACATCTCACGGTTCAGCTCACACCATCACGTAAGCAGCAGTAATGGCTGCAGGAGAAGCTAACTCACGAGCTGCCAAAGCACCGAGGTAGGAAACAGGAGTATGGATTACATTGTTTATGAAGGCTGAGTACAGACCATACAACCCTCAGCATGCTCCTGCAATGTGGCCAAGAACCAGGTTGCACTCTCATACCAGAAGTAATCCAGCATCTGCCTACAGCGGCACATTTGGGGGAACACTGCGACGGGCTGGATTTCTCCCAGTTCTGAAGGGGGAGACAGAAAGACCCCATGGCTCCCCTCCCTTTCTGACATTTCAGGTAGCACGAGCTTTCCAGCTCCCAGAAAAAGAGAAAGAAAAGCAGTATGCTGAATTTCTTGCCACTGACCACTGTTAGGATTCATAACCCATCACCCTACAATAAAATGACAAATTTGAATGGTTGCATATTGAACTGTGGCTACTGTGGAAAAGATACAGGATTCAGTCCCCACTGGTAATACAGGATATGGGACAACTGCACTCAATTTAGCCTTTATTTTCTATCAGACATAGGAAATTGCAATCAGCCATAGGAGAATGCTGCTGAGACTGCAACCAGAAGGACTCAGTTGGGGGGAAAGGACAACGCAGGTTGCTCTTCAGATTTTAATTCTGCCTCCTTGTGTTTATTTCTCTATGCTAGTCTCACAATTTTCCATGGGAAGCCTCCATTTACCAGTAAATATTTGCACGAAGGGCAGTATAAAGATTACTCAAGGAGCTCTAATTGTGGTTTTTTGCTTGGCTTTGCAGCCTAAATAATACTCTTTAAACACAGCTTTAAAAAAACATATCAGGCATATATAATTGTATGGTAACATTTATACTAATATACAGATCAGAGATTTTACCACAGTTATGCCTGGAGTGGCTTTTGTGAGCAACTATATGCTTATTTTGTCCAGCCTGCAGACTGCTACAACGACTGCAGCAGCATAAAGCTGCAGCTCATGCAGTCCCTGTTAGCAGGGCCAATTAGTTCAGGTTAACTGCTGCACCAGCTACAGCTACACACCTTTTGGCCATTGTAGAGCATAGGTGGATCTTTTGCTTGTAAAAGAGCACATACACATATCTTGTGCTGAAGAATTTCCAAGCACGCGCTTGAGAAAGCATTCTATTCAGGGCAATACTGGAATAGGCTGACACTTAAGTCCTTCTGAAACCAGAGGGTAATCTGTGTTTAAACTTAGTCCTGTGCTTTAATCTGCTCTTTTACTGTTTTGCTATCCTGAATAGAGATAAACGTAAGCACGTGCTTTCCTGAGTGGAGCTCTAAAAACATTACCATGCAGCAGTTCAGACAAAGATTTATTGGTGTCAAGCCTAGCCCTTATCAAAGAACAATAACGCACAGAACGAGCATTCCATCTGGGAAATGAAAAGCTGTTTTACTTTGTAACTATAATGCATTGCATTAGAAAGTAAATTCTACATGGGTAAGAGAGGAAAAAAGCCTTCAATGATTAGAGTAATTTGATTGAAAATTATCCAAATGATGGAGTTTCAGATTTTATATACTCGATTTTACAACTGGTTGGCTCTTTTGAACTGAATTCTGAAATAACTGGGCAAATGCCTTTTTAAAGGTTTAGAGAAACGTCAGGCTTAATCTTTTGCAGCAGGGGTCACTATAAACAAATCTAAAGAAACCTGCCAGCATAGAATACATATGCCAGAACAGACAATAAAATCACTTATTATAGATAAGGAACGGTGTCACTGTAAGCAAGCAATAGAAAACAAAAATACAAAATCACCAACATTTATATATTGGTAATTTCTTTAAAATCAGTTGCTCTGGCTTAGCCCATCCTTTCAAGAACAGTAACCTATTTTAAAACTATTAATAGAAGAGATATAAAGTTGACTCCACAATATGCACTTAGACTTGGGAATTTTAATGTGGTGCATCAAAGGAGTCAGATGACACAGGCAGTATTTTTATGTTCTGCACAAAGTTTCTCTGAAAGTATTACAAAATATAATCAGACCAAGTATTCAAATATGATTTTAGAGCTATTTATAGTCACAATCTTTTGTTCTTATAGTGCACCAAGTTCTATATTTAAAGACTGCTTTCACATTGGCATAAGAGCAGCATCTGATCTGAAATATAAAATCTCCAGAACCTCACCTATTGTAAATGACAATGTTTCAGATGAAAAATTATCTGAGGTTCTAACATGATTTCAATTGTATTACATTAGCTGGTTAAATTACAATAGCTCAGTCTTAACAATGGATTTCCCTATTATTAAACTAAACTAGTAAGCTCTTACTAGGACAAAATTCCAAGTGAACCAGCTCCGAGCCTGGAAGCAATACTACCTTTAAATATATGAACAGTCATACTGAGGTCTGTGAGTCAGATCCTCAACTTGTGTAAATCACAGGCCCTATTTAAGTCAACAGAGCTATGACAGTTTATATCAGCTGAAGATTTGGCACCAGGGATACAAACCCATGCATAAAGACAAGTATGTGCATAAGTCTCTCTCTGGGCCCCTGAAAGCTATAGAGGTCAGTAAACTTTATGAAAAGAGAGAGACTGCATTGAACATCATTGTGTTTAAAGCCATTCATTCCGGACTGCTAAACACACATTTATTATAAAGTCAAGATGAAAAATTACGAATTATTTAAGTTTATTACACCTTAGTAACATTTAAGACGTTGCCATTCCAAGGCTGGAGGACAGCTGGCTGGTAGTTATGACCACAAGTTACAAATATTTATGATACAAAGCAGAAGACCTTTTAGGGTAATGGAAGCTCAAAAGCAGCTTTAATGTAACAGCCCGCTTGCTCCATTCTTCTAGTGATGGCTCCAGAAACCAGCACCCACTAAACTTTACGCATGAGATGGACTTCACTGGATCCTTGCTGAACATTTACTTAGTAGATACAGACGAAAGAGATGTAGAGATTGCAGGGAAGCACAACGTTATATGAAACTAACATGGTCAACTGACAAGTGGGACAGTTCTTCCAGCACTAGAGTATAAATGTTTGTATAGTCTGCATGGGTAAAGGAACACTAACATCCTATGTATATTATGCTCTTATCTACTCAGTGGGCTGAGAGAAAGGGCATGTATTTATTTGTCTCTCCTATGGTCACATTTGGTACAGTGTCAGTTTCACACAACGATGACTTTTGCTTCCCAACACCCCTGTTAAAAATAACTAACCCCACTTCCCAGTGGGTTTTAGCTAGCAAAACCAGTAATGTTCCTAATGTTCCTAACACCTTTTAAACTCCCATCGACCAAGAATGGAGCCTAGGCATTTTGCATCTCCACTCAGTGTCCTCTGGAGTGGAAGGCGGCTGATCCTCTCGCCCTGTGACAGATGCGGGGACCCTGCCCCACAGCTCTCACACCTTCACCCTGCACAGCACAGCGGGGAAAGCCCATACCCACCGCCACGAGGGAACGGGGCAGCCGACAACCACTACCTGACACCGCCATCGCGCTGCACCTGAGGCGCCGGGAGGCCGCGTTAGGCCCTGCTGTGCGGGGCTGCTCCCGACGGGCCTCCCCGGGGAATCCTGCAACCCAAGGAAGCAGGGAGACGGGAGACCCGGCCTAAGCGGACCCCCTTACCCAGGTGTGATGAGGCGCAGGGACACACGACACACCCGCACGGGCGGGCCGGCTTCCACCGGGCCCGGCATAGGCACAAGACCCGGCCTCCCCGTGCCCCGGCCCCGTTCTCCTCAGGGTCACAGCTCGGACCCGGGCTGGGGCCACACCCGCGCCCGCCGCTCCAGCGCCCCCTGGCGGCCGCACGTCCATCCGAGCCCCGCGGCAGCGGGAGGGCAGCGCGGCACGATCCCCGTCCGCCGGGGACAGCCCGAGCCCTCGGGGACCACTCAGCACCGTGCCCCCTTCTACCGGCACCCGCGGTACCGCCGCACCACGGCGCGGGCCTGCGACGGACGGGACGGGGAAGGCGGGGCGGGGCAGGGGGCGGGGCCGCCGCTCCCGCCCCCCTCCGGTGCCCGCTTCCTGCGGCGCGGCGCCGCCGCTGCTTCCTGCTCCTCCCCGCGGCCCGTCGGGCGGGTGCCTCCGCCATGGCTGCTGTGGCGGCCCTTTCAAACGCGGCAGCCGGCAGCAGCGGGTAACGTCTGGGGAGCCTGCCGGCCCTCGCAGGGCCGAGGGTGCGGGTGAGGCCGGGCGGGCAGTGGCCTGCGGGGTTGCGCTGTCCCGGGCGCTCTCCGTGCCGTGCCGTGTTGCGCCGCGCCGGCAGGCGAGCGTTTTGTGTTGTCTCCGTTGCTCAGGTGGAAACGAGCCGCTTTATTCCCGGGTCTCCGTTTCTGCTCCTTGCCCGTTCCCGAGCTGGGGGGAAAGGGCTGCTCGGGGCTGCTCTCGCCGTGCAGCCGTGCCCGGGGTCCCGCTGTGTGAGAGCGGCGGGGTGCGGGTGAGCGGGACCGTGGCACACACCGGGCTGGGGCTGAGCGGGAGGCGGCCGGGGTCCCGGCCCCGCTGAGGTGCTTCCTACGCTCCCAAGGATTGCATAGGATTGGCCTTGTGAGGGGGATTGTTCCCGAGGTGCTGCCCGGGAGCTGGTGCCCTTCGCAGGCAAGGAGGGTGAGATGTAGCTGGAATAGTCCCTCTTGAATGCTGTCAACAGATGTCGGGAAAGTAGGATGTCGTTTGGGGAAGAGCAGGACTTCCAAGTGTGTAAAGTGTATTTAGAGTTACATCACGTTTCTGGACCAAAAAGCAGTGATTTCGGTGGCAGTGAGTCACCAAGCAGCAACAGTGCTTTACTGTCAACTCCCCTTGTGCCTGTAAGACTCCAGAAGTGAGTGTTATTGGTGTGATAAACTGCTGTCACCAGATGTGCATCTTTTGCATCCTTCAGGAGCATTGATGTCCCATTTTATCAAGCTGGATGGGAGCACTGCTGTATGGCTGGTTTGGTGGATTGGGGAAAAGGAGTAGCTGCACATGAAGCAGCAGTCTATTACTGTGTCAGAAGCAGTATCCCCCAGGTTTTGGATAATGTCTGTTTTCATAGGTGGTTTGACATAAGTGAATTAAAAAGTGCATGGAAAGCGTGCCCGCTCCCCCTTCCTGCACACACCTTTTCTGATTACGGCAGGCTACTGTGTTATGCACGTTGTCCTTTTCCTTAGTAGGATCAGAGGGAACAGGCTTGGAGGAGAGTGTGCGTTCCAAGGGCATGCCCTTCGTGGTTTGCATTTTTAGGGGTACTTCTGTAAGAAGCAGTAGGTGATACTGCTGCCAGTCATACCTTTTTCTCCTAGTTAGTATTCGGGACTGTTTTACCGTATGCGTGTACCCTCTATGTCTCTCCCTTTCTTTCTGGCTGTAATTTTCCACTTAGCATTGGAGTCTCTTGATTTGTATCTGCAACTCCTTTCTCAGGCAGTCCTGACTGGCTTTGGGAAGGAAAAGTCCTTGGAAATCTACTGTTCCAGCTTCTCTGAGCAAAAGTGTCTGGGAGTTTTCCAAGGTTTTAACCTTGAGAGACTTACAGTAAGTTGGTTTTATATTCTGAAATACAACTTTATTTTTACAGGTGAAAAAAACCTTTCTGGAGTGATAGAATAATTTCCATAAAGTTCCCTACCATTGGTCTGCATAGTGTTTTTTCCTCTTTGCTGCTGACAGTATGCTCACATCTTGATTTCTTCTTTGGGTGTATTCTGGTATGCAATGGAGGCATCTTAAAATGACAAAATCAATCCGTTGTGGGCCTACATGTAGCTATTGAAGTGGGTCATTCTGCTGCTACTAATAATGGTCTGAAATTCACTTGTCCTGTAGGTTTCCTAGTGCTTTTTATGTCCTGCCCCAGATGCTTGATGTTATAATAAATCACTGTTTGGCTACTGCTATTTGATTTAAGAAGAAACTACAATACAAATTTCTGTTATCCTTTATAAGAGGCAGCAAAGCAGAGTTTGAAGAGCTTCCTGCATAAACGCATTTCCTTTCTGGAAGGGGCACAATACTTTAGATTATCTGGAGAAGACCTTCATAAGTTTCTGTGTCCTTTTCTGCTAGAGAGAGGTTGTTTCTTTTCGGTTACTGAAATGAAATTAATTTCCAGGTATATGTGTGGTAGAGTTGTGTTTGTTTGGTTCTGCATTGTGGTTTGGTTTTGTGAGTTTGGTTATTTTAAATCCTGTATCTTCAGGTAGAAGAATCTGTTTGATTAAGTGATAAGGTGCAGTAGACTTTGGTGATATTCAGATCTGCATTTCTTTAGTTATAAGGGATTTATGTGACTCACTGTAGTAAGGTTATAAGATTTAAATTAGCCTGATTTTAATGAATAGCTGACAGGCAGGGAGAAGTGTGCTATTTACAGCCATTGGGATAGCTCTAGTGCCTTGCGAAGCCCTGCATTGGAGGTGGAGAATAGAAGTGATGGGAACAAAAGAGTTGGCATAAAATTGATGCCAAACTATTTGGAGACTAGACCTGGGAGATATATTTGTCTACAATAGCAATTGTTTAAATGGTTTCAGCTCTTCCTTACTGGACAGCGTAATAGCTCTGCAAAGTTCTCTTTCATATTTAAGTGGGAAGCGCTTTTGAAGAATACGCTGTAACTGGTTTGGGTTTTGTGGAGAAGCAAGGGTTTAGTGATTACTGAGTGTGTGAAGCAAAGAGAATTTGGGTGTTTTGAGCAATGATGTTTCATGCTGCCAGCTGTCATTTGGGAGATGGAGAAGTGGAAGAGTTTTGACTCCCTTAGTGGATCAAGGGTCTAGTGTGGAGTTTCAGCGTTAAGGTTTTAGCCTGTCGCAGAGAAGCAAAAAATCATATATGGGCAGATTTGAAATGAAACAGGATTTAGGAGCTTGAAGTATGTGTGCAAGCTCAAAGCTCCCAGAACTTGGAACATGTTGCCTGGCATGGAAGTAAAATCCTGTTGGTGAGGTGATTATGAACTTTTTTCTCGAAGAACAATTTTATTTTTCAATTTTTTTTTTAAGTTAAGACAAAGTTTCCAACAATGTACATAAAATAAGAAAAAAAAATGTTAGCAGATGTTACTTGGAAGTTTGCTGGCCTCAGATGTGGGGATTGCTGCTAGAACAGAGCTTGCAGGAGTTCAATATGCCAATTGGCAAGCCAGTGAAATCCTGCATAGGGTGGCTGGATAACCCGTGCACATCACTGAATACTGCACGTGTTCTTCCTTCAGGTGATGAATACAGGAGATGCTGAGCACTGTGAACGTGTGGTTTTAGCAATACTGAACACAGATGTAGGAAGGCAAAAATTTGGCTCTGACCTGACCGGTATAAATGAGATACTCTTAATTTTTCAGCTTTATAATTGGCTCTTCTATAGCTATGAGACTTTTCTGGATTTGGGAAGGGGACACAGAGCTATGCAAAGTATAGTTTCTTTCCTTAGTGTAGAAACCATCTCTCACTTTGAGTCTGATTAGCTGGAGATGACAGAGAAGGAAGAGGTAAAGGCAGTTTTCCCACTGAGGCCAGTCTATCTATAAAATATAATAGGAGATAAGTGGCCATCTTCATGCCATCTTGATCCCAGCGTGCTGTGGGAGGGTGAATAAAAGCTCTTTCGAGCTCCCTCAACACTTGAGGCAGGAGGCACCGGGAGCCATATCCCTTTAGAAGCAGAGCACAGGGGTAAGGCTGGATCAGAGGTCAATGTGCTTGTTTGATTGCATTGCCATGAAGCCAGTGCAGTCAGCACTGTAGATGCCCCATGTGGACCATAACTGTATTTGCTTGTTTCTTGAGGTTTTTCTGCTTCTTCAGGAACTGTCTCCAAGCTTTTTAAAAAAGATCTGTAATAGTTATTCATCATCATCATCATTGGCATTTAGACTTGTTGCTTTTCCATGCTCTTCCCTGCCACCCCCTCTGCGGTGAATCACAGGAGGACTGTTTCTCTTAGTCATTAGCTGTAGGTGTTAGCATACTCTAGTGCGGGCAGCTAAGGAGGAAAATTTAGCAGACAACTGTCTGGCAATTTGGAATAAAACCAGAAGTACTCTTGTGGATTAGAATACCCCCCCCCCCCAATTCTTTATAAACAAAATGAATACAGGTAGCAACTGTCAAATTCTTTCTCTACAAATATGAAGTGCAGTTAGTTCATTGTATACATTATTAGAAGGCGAGGTGGTTATAACTTGGTTCCACCTCACAGTGATACCCCATGTTTGATATTAAATTCATAAATTTCTTTTTGCATTGGGCTTTTATTTTGACCTGTAGAACTCCAGTTTGGCTTCTGACCATGCCTCATCTCTTTGTGGAGGGTTCTTCTGAAATGAGTTTTGTGTTTTAAATTCACATCTTACCTTAATTGAAATTAACTTTAAGTGCAGGTACAGAAGCCTTTAGGAACAAAGTTACTACTTTTCCAAGAAAAATTAGTAGTTGGATAGTATGATTAAAGTTGGAGTTTGTGTATCTGAGACCTGTCCCAGCTCACTACGTACTTGTAAGAACTGACACAGTATTGATGAATGGGACAGAGGACAGATTCTGTGCCGATCTCACCATCTTTGATCTTCTGGATCAAACATGTTTGATACTTCTCCAGCTTTCTGAAGAACTCCAACAAACACTTAAAAGATGATCTGAGGATTTTTTGATGTGGAAAAATCCAAGATATCAAAAGGAAAAAAACAATAACCAAACACTGAATTAGCCCATAAAGACTCAGCCTTATTATGTACTGCTTTCTATGCTATTTCATGCTTTCCTGTGCCACTTTTATGTTTGTTGTATGGTGGTTCTGCTTAATTCAGTCCATTGTATGAAGACAAGTAGGCTCGGACTGGAGGATGTAGACCAAATATTAACCTGTTCATGAAGAATGTGGAAAGTGTCTGGTTTCATAAATCAAGGAGGTCATTTCCTATTCTCCTGCTGATAAGAAGAGTTAAATCGGTCACCAGAGCTGGACGGCAGGAAGTACAATTAACTTCATAGAATAAGCTGTACTCTTGCTGTAATTTTACTTAATGTAACAATACAAATGCTGAGATGTTTTGAGACCCTGCTCTTGGCCACTTGAGGTGAGAGAGAAATATTAGCAGAAGAAAGACCTTCTAGATGAGGCTTTCCTTTTACCTGGGCTTTTGGGCAAGTTCCAAAGCCATCATAGAGATATGCTGAGTGCAGGGAAGTATAGAGAATGAAAGACTTTGGATGAGAGAACATGTTTGTTGGCTTTTTTCTTCTTTCTTGCTGTGATTCAATGGATAACCATAAAGAAGCTTGTTAAGAATGTTTAAAAACCGGAATACTGAAAACTACCCACCTAGCTGGATTACCTGAAGAAACATGACTGCTAATGATATTGTAAGCTAGATGCCTAGTTTCAGGTGTGGAACCCAATGTACAAAGAGTGTGCCAGTGTCTGCAAAAAATGGATCGGAGATCCATCTGGCTTAGGTGTTACCTAATTCTGGAGATCTTGATGTTGGAAACATGAATGATGTTTTTGTTTCTCCCGTTCACAGAATGGAGAAACAGATAAAGTACAATATCAAATGGAAACATTATTTTCATGCTTCGGAGGTAATGGGAATAATTAATTAATTCCAGACTGTGATAATGACCATTCAGGTATAAAGAGCAAAGGAAAACAGGGAAGCAGAGTGGCTGCGTGAAGTTGAAGGTGTCTCAGAACTGAGAGTGAAGAGTCAGCTGGGAAGCTAGGAAGGTGAGTAGTATTTTTCATGCTCTGTGAAGATTTCTCTTTTCCTGTAGTAGACGTGTATTCTACCCAGCCACATAATGGGCTTTCAGTCAGTGGAACGGCACAGAAATGCTGACCTGTTACTGACCATCACAATTGCTACAAGGCAGTGTATGATGTGGGCTTCAATAGTCTTCCTTCCACTGTGGTGCTGAAAATTGTCACTTAAATTTTGGGACTGCCTTACAAGGAAAACTTGCTGAAAGACATTTATAACAACAGTTAGGTTTTTAGTGCTACAGAGGCCGGAATGAAGTTGGATTAAAGAGTGTTTCTTGCTTGAATTAAATGGCCCTTTTTTGAAAATGCTTATCCACTTTTTGGTGCAAATATGAGACTTTAAGGCTTACATCACAGTGGTAAGGCTGGATCAGAGGTCAAGGTGCAAAAAGTTGGGAGAATAGTATGTAGCGAATGATGAAATTGTACCAGATTCAGGTAATATGCTGGTGACTTTTATAGTTACAGAAACGCTTTAGTTTGGTTGTTTTTTTTTGTTTAAATTTTTATTTTCTGGCAGGTAAAATTTGGAGGGTACCTAAAATTCTCTAACTAAAATAACCAATTATGATTATTGAAATTCATGGGCCCAGCCGTTGCCAATAATTCTATAACTGGTTAACTGAAATGCAGCTATTGTGGGTATGAATGTTGGGTCAGGAAAAAGTCTGTGCCTTCTCTTTTTACCTTTGGTTAATGTCTTATATGCTTTCTGTATGCTAATGAGCAGCTCAGCCAAAATAATTGGTTTTGTTATGCATGAAAGCAATGGATAGTCTTTAAAGGTGAAATTCTAGATTAAAATGGACAGTCTTCTTGTAGTCCTGTTCACATCAAAACTTTATGTGAGCTCACTTTACTAGATCTCAATATTATTTATTGTGCTCCTTGGGTCGATGGAATAAAGTCTGGCACAGTATACAAGTGACACCTAATGATATGTCTGTGAACCAGTATCCTTTTGCTAGGATAGCTTTACCTGCAAGCCAAATAATGACCTCTATTTGAAGAGAAAAATAATTTGAGAGGCTGTATCACTGCTTTGTTTGCTCAGTTGTAAAGAGTGTTGAATGTGTGCTGCTGTGGCCTAAATTCTTGGATGCTAAGAAATCCAGACTTGCACTTGAGGAAACTTTAGTGATTGGTGAAGACATTATGGGGGCATGCTTGGCAGTGAGTTAAAGGGCTGAATAAAAGCATCCAACTTCAGCCAAAGGTTCTATTTCTGTATTCTTGCCTCTGTTTCAGATGTCATCTCTACCAAGGAGGGTGAAATCTGAAGCCAAAACCTCTACATCAGAAGATGATGAGCTACCTTCATTTTCTAGCTCGTAAGATTACTTTTGGCCTTAGGATTTTTTAAAAAGGTTTATGCTAAGCATGAGCAATTGTGTGAGAGCAACACTCAGTTTTTGGGAAGTTGCTTAAAAAGTTTTCATGCGCAAAGCTTGGATTATAAACCACAAATGACCTATGCTGCTTCATGCTTACAGTGAAGATAGGGTGAAACCTAATTGCCAGTTGTCCAAACGGAGTCAAGTGTGTACGCATCCCAGTGACCAGCTTCAGGAGAGCTTGCTAAATTGTTCCAGCCATTAACTCTGCAACAGCATGAAAGAGCTATCTTTTGAGTCTGGCTGTCTTTTGAGTCTGCCTATCTTTCTGTTCATTTATCCTGTTTGCTTCCTTTAATGTCAGAAAACACTCAGACTGGATTGCTTATGGTTTGGGTTTTTTTTTTACTTTTTTCTTTTCATAAGCCATGTTCACTCATTTGTTTTTCAGGAGCTCTGAATCAGAGGAGGAAGAGGAGTGGGAGCCAAAAAGCGCAATTGCCAAGAGACCTCGGTTGCCAAAGAAAAATGAGGCAAAACCTAAAAAAGCTGCTGCTCCACGGACAGCTGTGGCCAGGAATAAGGTCAAGAAGGCAGCAATAAAAGAGGAAATGGTGAGTCTGTAAGCAAGAGACATTTAGTTGCTGTGGTTGGCAAGTAACATGAGCAGAATTTTTCCAGCTCTGGTTCACTTGGTTGCCTGAGTCTGATCAGCTCATCTGATTCCACTGTTATGGTGAATATTCAGTATGTTTGGTAAGTGTGGTTTTCTCATGTATTTAAGTGTCCCAGCTCTAAGGGCCCTCCTTTAAAATTTTGGCCAATGATAATGAGGAATTAAGATCTTCCTAGCATAATTATATTGGGTCTTTTGAATCAAATTCTGCTGGGTATGTTTCTTCTTTTCCTGCATTCAAGATCTATTTCAGGTTGCTTGATTTCTGGCTTGGAATTTCCCTGCCATACAGACACCTCACTGTGGAAAATGATGTCTGCTATCAGGTCTTCCTAGGTTTTAACTGAAACGTTTAACCAGTATGTAACAGTGAGTGCTTAGTATGGTTTCAATGCCTTTTTGCAGGATGCTCCTGCAGAAGATAAGAGAATGCAACTTCTAAAACCTAAGAAAGAAGATGTAGACACTAAACCAAAAACTTCACATCAAAAGCCAGAAGTGCCTAAAAAAGTGGAAATAAATGCATTCCAAGGGAAGAATGTGGAGAGTTTAGAGAGTGATGAAAAACCCTCAACAAGTGTTCCTGTAGCGAGAATTCAAGTGAAACATGAGAAGTCTGAAGAGGATTTTGCATTTGATGAACCACCTTTTAAAAAGATCAAGTCAGCTACGTCTCCTGAAGGAAAGCCAGTTAAAAATCTAGGAGGCAACAAAGTAAAAGAAGAATTTGAAATGAACTGGGATATTGTGCAGGTACGAGATCTTTTCCTTTTTCTGAGGCATCTGTGCAACCATTTCCTAAGTAGTTAGTCCTTAGAATCTTTACACACAGTTTCAGTCCTCTTACATTAGTTGGAGTGTCAGAGGGTCATTGTTCTGCTAAGCAGTCACTTAACATCTGCTTAAATTGTCGTAATACATGCGTAAATATAAATGTTGGTAACTGGTAAAACTTTAACATTATTTTAATACTGGCTTTGGCAGTATTTAGTACTAAGCTTGCCTTTAACAGTTTGCGCTTTTCTTCTGTATCAGCACATGAGGTGGTGTTTTTTATATACTTAACTGAACTCCTGCAGGAAGGGATGCTGAAAGCTTTGGGATGTCTGTGTGTGCAGTTTCAGAATGTTAAGATTTAGCTAGTGTGGATTGTAGCATTTGAGAGTGTTTATCCATTTACAGTACCATCAGGGAGGAGATTGCATTCAGGAAACAACCGTGACATCAAGGGAGACATCATCTATGTTTTTTGTAGGATGTTAACTTTGAAGACATTCAGGGGAAGAGAAATTTAGGATAGTTCTGGGATAGATAGTTCTTTTCTGGGAGGCTGGGTGGCTTATGGAAGATTTTAATGGGAATAGATTGAGCACATTCTCTTCATCATCCTTAGTACTGCGTGCTTAAGAAAGGCGTATAATTTTGCTCCGGAGTCTTCTAAAATATTCCTGGAAATGCAAATGAAGAATTTAATCTTTGTGTATTGTTGCTCTAAAAGCAGTGAATGTGATTATGCAGGAATTGTTATATTTTTTGGTTCCGGAATAAAACTTTTGAAAGGCTTTGTCTCAGCAGTGTGTAGGAATAACTGTAGTGAAGTACAAACCATGATAGTTAAAAATGTTACTAAGCTAAGGTACTTACTTGGGTTGTCATGGAGTCTGCATCGCACACTGTATTTTTAGTAACTTGGTGCAAGTTTGTGATACTTCATTCATCCTGAAACCTTTAGTAGTATCATGCTTGTTTCCAATGATGCCAGTTTCCAATCGGTTGAGTGGGATTTGCATCAGCTTTGGCATTGTGGGCTTGGTTTTATTTAACCAGAAGGTATGTCAGTGTTCCTTTAAAAAAGGAAAAAGCTCCAGATTTTCTGAGTGCTCATGTGCAGTTTGTCTTCTGATTATTTTAATTTTATTTTTATTCTTTTTTCTTTCTTTTTTCCCCCGTTTCTGTTCCCAAAAGACGCTCCTTACTGGTTTTTTTTTTCTGTAGTTGCAAGTTTCTGGAAACACTGGTTGCTGCATGTCTTTCCAAAATACTGGGTGTGGTGGCTGGATGCATGGGAAGCCTGGCATTCCGCTTTAGGGAGGACAGTAGTCCCTGCTGACCAGCATAAGATTCTGGAACTGGGTTTGAATGTGGAGTGAGAGGCTGTTAGAAGCAATCTGTGAACTCTCTTAAATGTTTGTTTTTGTTGGGCTTTGTTTTGTTTTCCTTCTGACAGGCCCTGTCGGAAATAACGAATGTTGAACCATGGGTATGTGCAAACTTAATTCGCCTCTTTAAAGAAGAAAACACAATTCCTTTTATTGCTCGGTATCGAAAAGAGCTCATCAATAATCTGGAGGCTGATGCCTTGCGAGAAGTGCAGCAGGCCTTGGAAGAGCTGCGGTAAGTTGGTACAGGGAGCTATTGGGGAGGGCAGTAACAACTGGCTGCTGCTTCTGTGTCCCTTGTTTTGACACTTTGTGCACACTACAGTTGTAAAGTAACTCGTATAGAAAGTTTAAACATGAGGTAATTGTGGTCTAGTATTGGTCTGGGTTTTTTGTTTGTGTGGCTTTTCTGGTTTTGGGGTTGGTTTTTTTACTATAAGTAACAAGGAATATAGCATTATGCATTACGAATTGCTTGAGAAATTGAGTTCTTAATTTCTTTGCAGTTTACTAAAACTCTTACTGAAAGAGTAGTTTTATAGGTTCTGGAGATACATAGCCTGATTAGTTATAAGATGCAGCCTTAGAAAAAGAATCACTAAGAATCCCTTGGCTCCTCTGCTTGGAGCTGCAAAGCCTCTAGTGAAGAGCACTAGAGATTGTAGTGTACCAGGAGAGCAGGCTAAAGTATCCCAGACCATTGCAGCAAAGAAATGATGAGCAAAGCCTGCTGCAGTGGTGGATGAGTGGCTGTATGTTCTTGAGATGGCAAGGCTATATGTTCTTGACTTGGAAGCTGTTCTGTCAACATGGTGTCTTCTTCGTTGCATGCCGTGCTATTCCCTGACAAGAGGTTCTTTCCAAAGAGGGAAAGTGGCCCAAGAGAGTTCTTGTGTGAACAAGTAATTTAAATCATAACAAAATACCTTTGCTACTTGCAGTTGCTCACAGGTACCCTGTTGAAGGTCTAAGTTTAAAATCTGGTACCCTTTACTTTATGCTGCAGAAGTGTCTTGATTATAAATTATAGCTGTTGAGTGATCATCAACATGGATTTAATTTAAGGGCTTCTTCTTTGGCTTCCAGGCTCATACCCTTCCAAAGCAGGAATGACTGTCAGTCTTGTTTGATGATTTTCCTTAAAGCTACCACAAGATACTTAAGTACAATTTTGAACTAATTGGAGAAAGAGAGTAGTAGTTAGAAATGCTTTTGGATTATCAGACTTGGTTTGTAAGGATTAGCATGAGATACAATCTTCAGGGGTTTTGGGGAGCTTCAGCATTGTGATAAACAGGGTCTCATAGTCTTTCTAATCCATCATGAAATGTGACTGTTAAAATCAATCTCCTTCATTTCAGTGCTGTTGCAAAGAAGACACATACAACGATACAGAAGTTGAAGAAAGAAGGGAAATTATCTGGAAGCCTTTTAACAGCATTGTTAAATTGTAGAACTTCAGAAGAATTAGACCATGTGGTCAGTACACTAGTCTTTTTCAGGTCATCCTTAGTTTAAATATAATCTAATATAACTCAATAGTGAATAATGCTAAGTACATCATATGACTGAATTATTTCCTCACCTTTTAATAACTGTGTTTTTTGTTTAAGTCTGCACCTTATAAAACTGGGAGTAAAGGCACCAAAGCCCAGAGGGCCAGGCAGCTAGGATTAGAACCTGCTGCTGTTTCCGTCCTGCAGAATCCTATGGAACTCAATCTCTTGTCTTATGTTAAACCCAATACCAAAGGTAAGCACTCTACTTCTGTGAGTAGTAATATTCTAAATGTCTGAAAACTTTTTAGAAGGGCAGTTACTTCAGTTGTTCTGAGGTTGCTGGAAGTTATGCAACTACTTTAAATTCGGCTGTTCTTTTAAGAGTAAGAGTTTACATCTAATGCCATGGCTTTCCAACTTTTACTGTCTTTTTGTATTGTAAATAGTCATAATTCTGGTATGCAAGAGATGTAAGTCTCTAGCCTTTATAGTGACATCTGTATTTACTGTTAAGAGAGAGGGAACTGCGCTGCAAACCTCTCTCTCCGTAGTTTGCTCTTACTTGAATTGTTTACTGAAGATTCAGTGCTGATTGTACAAGAGCCTATGCTCACAGTCTGCTCAAGTGAATGTCACCCATCAAAGCACATCTGAATAGAAGCTTATCTTGGTGATTGGGAGTGAGTGGGAGCATTTTTGTTACTGAATGACAATATGGGTTGGAGAAGTTGTAATTTCTGAAATTTGAGCAGGAACTTGAACGGTGTGATAGTCACATGTAGTCTGCAGAATTGTGTTTCTTTGCAAATGCAGTTATGGGTGAATCTGTAGGGGGCAATCTCTGACAATAAAATATGAAGATTGCTGCAACCTTCTGTATGGTGTTAAAATAGACATGTACTTTTATTCTTCCCTGCTTCAACACTTTCCTTTTGAATTTAAACATAAAGGTATGGAACCTCCTTAGTGAAGCTGACTCTTACTCTTCCCACTTCAGTTGTGTTCTTTGATTTTCGTTGAATATTGTTTATGAAATGATCCTAACTTTGTGTTGAAAATCAGTTACCAAATACTCTGAATTATTGCATTTTAGCATATGTCATTACTTCATACAACAGTATGTTGCAACCACGTAGCTGACTATTATGGCAGAGTCTAAAGAGCCAAAGGAAAATCTTCCTGGTGGAAGTTCAATTTAGTTATTTAGGGTTGCATTCAGAAGTGCTATTTGTTGCAGCATAAACATTGCAGTTCTTGAAAATCAGTACACCTCTCTTCAATTTTGTGCTAAAAATTGCTTAGTTTTATATAATGGTTTGCATTTGAAAGGTGCATCAGAAATCACATCAATGAAGTGGGTCACTTTTATCAACTTGGGAGCCAGTTTGACAACGTCTGTAGACAAGCTTAACATCAGGGAGAATTTTTTTTGAAGGAATGAGCCATTCACCATACAGAAGTTTTCATCAAATCCTAATATTCAGCGCTCAAATTCTGAGTGTTTTGAAACATATACTAAAAATAAACTGAAATCGAAGCAGCAGTTCATGTTTCAAAGCCAGGTATTTGAAAGTTAAGGAGGCAGGCTTGCTAGGAAACTTTGATCTTCCTTTTAATTGTATGCATGGTCAAATATTTCTCTAATTATACAAGCAAGTGCAGTTTTTGCACTGGACGCAGTAAAATGCCCATGTGAATGGTGCTTGTTGAATGGGAACCTTTTGATTATTTCTTTAATCCTGACTGGTTTTGGCCTTTCCTCTCTTATTCATATTCTCTGCTAGAATTATAATAATGTTGCCTTGTACACTTCTAATACTTGAGTGTCTCAATTCATATTCAATATAATACATGTCTTATAATTCCCTTAGCTTTGTATTCTGACATGACATTAATTTCATCATAAGAAATGCTAACTCATGGGTGTAAGGATCCAAATTCCACAACTTCTGAACAGTTCAGGCATTTAATAACACATTCTCACATTTTTGTTTTTCTTTCTGGCAGTTATGTTTAGCTTCCCCCTCTTAAAAAAGGGCAAGGTTTATTTATTTTTCTCTTTAGAGTGTGTAACTCTATAGTCTGGTCAGAAGGAGGGTTCTGGATTCAATACAAATAGTAGTTTTTAGAGGTATGCTTTTTTAAAGTGATGTTAATAAAGCTCTGTCCAGATACTGGTGGTCCATCAGACCGCAGAATGAAAAGTAACGTGTGTTGAAGGAGACAGTTATTGTTGCATCTGCCAACCCTAGGATTCTTGCTTTTTGCTCTGGAGCATTTTTTATTGCCAGTTGCTAGAAACAGGGTTGGGTATATTGATTTAAAATAAGTGAGTTCTATTTCATTACCTTCTGGTTCTGGTCCAGTTTGACCAAGTGTGCTAAAGAGACCACTGTGCCATCCTTTCCTGTCTTTTGAAGTGGGGGATTGTTCTGTATGTTGGAAAGCGTAATGATTCTGCTGTCAGGTCTCTGGAATGCTTTATCTATGGAGATATTTTATAATTTCACTGTTTTAAACAGTGTTTCATGGGAGAGGATGGAGGGTACCCTGATCTAAGAAGTGTCACTGTGCAAGCTCCTGCTACAAACCGCTGGAAACTTAAAACTGTTACATAGAGGAAAAACAGGACTGCCTGCAAAGGTTTTAGGCAGTTTCAGTAGCAGTAGCAGAACATGTAGACTTCTGCTGCAATTGCTCATTTTATTACATTCTCCCCAAAATTATAAATTATAAATATCCAATTTAACTATTGTAAATAATTCATTTGCATCAGAAATGTCAAGATCTATTAGCATCAAAGTAAAATAATTGTTATTTTACTCTCATTTTAATGTCATTTTGACTTATGATATGGCATTGGTCACTTTAGAGTCATTAAAAATATGTTTTCAGATGTTTTGGAAAGGAAGCTTAATTACCAAGAAAATTCTAATTAATTGGGATTCTTCATGGAAACCTCTGCAAATCAGTTTGGTATCTTGCATCAGTTTTCTTTCAGTTTATATATATTTTTCTTAGTGCTTGTGCAGTTGTGTTAAGTGATTATTTTTTTTTTTCATATTAGCTTTTATTATTGCTATTATTAACTTTGGTTTTTTGTTTTTTTTTTTTTTTTCCTAAGGAGTCTCAACTATCCAGGAAGTAGAGGCTGGAGTACAGCATATTTTAGCTGACATCTTTGCTAAAGATAAAGATACACTGGATTTCATCAGGAAATTGTAAGTTTGACTCTTAATTTTTAAGTTATATGGTAATATTCGGTCTCTTGGCCTGCAGATTAAACTTTTCTTACTGATGAGAACAGTGTTGCTGTGAGATTGATTTAGGTCCTTTCCTTTGCTTGTGCTGCAGATACACATACAGATACATCCATTAGCCTTTCTGCCCCTCTGGCTATCAGTGGATGAAAGAACTGCTGTGAGCATGGCATGAATGCTGTGACTCCAAACACTGAAAGATGCCCTTTGGCTCTGCTCCATATACAGTCAATCTTCCTTCCAGTTAGCATTCTGTAAGAGAAAGCTTTCTGTCCTTTTTCCTCCTTCAATCCGTTAACTTTTCAGAGGTGCATCAGCTTAAGCTATTGCTCCAGCATTTATTGCTTGATGCCAGCCAGTGTAATTAGTGGGCAGCGGTGGTTGATTTTGGCATTGGTAGTCAATAAGGCAAACAAATACACCTTTTTAAAGGAGGAGTTACTGATCCTTTGACTCTGGCTGAATTTAAGTTTTCTTACTTTGCATGACTTCAAGGTTGTTGTGTCTGGGGGCGTTGGTGTGAAAAAGTAATAGTTGCTTGTTATGTTTTTCCTCTGCTGTGTACCATCTGGGACAGAAAACAGGATTATCAAAGATGCTGCCTTAGGAGCATGCAGCTCAGTTCTATTAAGTTGACCCTTGTTTGCTGTTTATCGTGAGTAATAGCCAACTTCATTAAAAAGCTAGAGCACAGCAGTGTGATAATTTCAATGAAGGGGTTGCTCTGTAAAGGATGTGCTGTCACCACTAGACTGTCACTTTGATTCTTTTGACCACTAGAAGCTCCTTAATCAGATATGCAGCGCTCTAAATGTGTATCCTGTTGATCTAAAGTGTGTTTATGTATAATAATCATGAGATGCATTCAGGAAGTTATCATTATTTTTATGAGTAAAAGAGATCCAGAGCAGATAACTCTTATGGTTAGGTGTTCAAAGCAAGAACTTAGTTCTGAGGTTGGGTAGGTTCAAGAGAGATGTTGCGTTTGTCTGAAATATGTAACTACTTTAACTCTTCTGCAACTTCCCAAAATCTGTTGTGTGAAGTTGAACCAATAAGTGATCAAAGAGAAGTGCAGATGATGGCTTTTGAGTATCCATTCCCTTTAGGAGAAGGGCTGTGTTCTGCTTGAATGTCTTCTCTTATATTCCTGTCAGTCTGTGTTACATCAGTCTCGGCATTAAGATGTGCAATACACTTGTGCAGGTAATTAGAGTTAACATAACTTGTAATTCGGTAGACTCCAAACTTCATTATTTTTATTCAATGCAAGCACTAATGACCTGTTACCAGTTTCGTGCTGAAATACCTTATTAACATTTGTTTCTTTTATTCAGATGTCAGCAAAGGTACATTTGTATCCAGTCAGCCTTGGCAAAAGTGTCATCCAAAAGTGTAAATGAAAAAGATATTGATAAATTCCAGCTGTACCATGAGTTTTCTTGTAACATAAAGAATATTCAGCATCATCAGGTACTATTACACATTGGTATTTTTTCCTTTGAATTTTACCTATAGCAAAGGTGTCTTTGCTTTTGATTTTTGTTGCTTGAAGCTAGTACTAAAGATGGTTGGTTTTGCTTTTTGGTTATTAAAGGTAAGAGAGACTTTATAATCCCTGAAATCCAGGGGTAACCTGTTAATCTCTGTTTTAAGAAACTGAACAAAGGACTGCTTATTTGGTGTACCCATTGTCTAATTAATTCTCATTAAACATATGTTTATAATGATTTATGTATCTGCGATTTCAATACTGGTGTGATTTATTTTCAGCACTTGTCAAGCCCTCCCTCCCTTCCCCGGGTAACAAGTGTATAGCAAATGTTACCAGGAGAAAGATAAATGTGTGGTATGTAGGGGTGAGACTTGTGTAGTAGTGGCATAGTAGTGGAAGCTGTTTGGTTGGAGCGTGAAGAAAACCTTGATACACTTACTCGTTGTTTCCTTTGGATGTTTGCTGCAGCACTGATTGTGTTCTGAGCCATTTGACATTAAACCTGTCAAGTGAAACTGGTGAGAAGTATCAGGGAAGGATCCAGAAAGATTAAATGGAATATGACCTATGAAGGTAGCTCAGGAGAACATCCTATGAACGACCCCAAAAATGGCTTTGTTTTGCAAGTCATCAGTATTCCTTTCTGTGCAGCATCTTTAATTATCCTAAACCCTAAGCCTAGACCTGCATGATTAGAAGAAGAAATGAGGGAGGAAGCAAACTTACTAGATGATAAATTGATAGCTGGGTTACTCCTGTTCAAAGGCTGAAGTGTAGTGTGATCAGTGCAACTGTCAAGACCTTTGTGCAAATTCACAACTAATTACCAAGTCAAATGGTTCTTGGTTTTGTCACAATTACTGAGCTTAAAAAAAAACACAAAGAAACAAAAACCCCAAACCCAAACAAACAAAACCCACAAAGAAACAAACAAAACCTCAAATATCCAAGCAATAACAAAAAACAAGAACACAAACACACCCAAACCAAACAAAAACCGAAACTCAGACAAAAAACCCAAAACACACTAAAAAAAGACCATCTTAGCTGCTGACAACCAGAAATGTCCTCTTCCATTAGCAGGCTGTCTTATTCTACTGCAGAATGCTTTTCCTTTTATATCTATGATATGCCCTCATATTCTGTCTGCTTGCTGTTTGAAAACAGTGATGTTTGGAATTAATAAAGGATTTTCTTGCATGTTTTGAAATGAATTTATCACAAAAAATATCTTGCAACATGTATGCACTAATTCTAAACCCACCTCCTGTCCCCACTATGGATGGAGTTAGGTGAAAGACTGGGCTACAAGTGACTTTTGCTTAGAAAGGCCTTCTGTAGATGTTTGAAGAGGTCCCTGTAGTTTTTATCTTTGTAATAAGTGTGAACAATTATTGTATTTATGTTGGGAATTACGTGGTGAGAGCTTGCTTCTAGATGGTCTGGAAAAAGTCTAGAGCAGTCTAAGACTACTGCTGTGACATATCACAAAGATCTGAGATTCATCAGGAGATTGTGTTGTGCTGTATGGATTTTTTGTTTGGATGCTTTACTGTTGAATGAATACTTTAGCTGTCAAAGACTGTTTAGCTTTTCCTGCACTGAGTGGTGAATACTGAGATATGCAACTATTATCGGGTGTACATAGGTTTCCTGGGATGATGGCGTGAGGATGATAACCCCAAAACTGAGGGATTTATGAAATTTACTAATCCACCAGAACTGCGGGTTAAATAGCTGTGTTTAACTCTTGCAAAATTCACTGTTTTGAAGACCGTCTCAGCTCTTTTCTTGACTGCACCCAGCTAAATGTTGTCATTGCTAGAGGCAAAGGTACAAGTCTGCTTTAAATCACCTCGTTGCAAAGTGGCAAGTATTACATAAAATACTGTAGAGAAACTGGTCCTTGCCTGAATATGAAAGTACTAGGGATCTTAAAGGTGTGTGTACAACTCTTAACTCTGCTCTAGCTTATGTGTAAGGGGACGGGCAGTAGACTAGCAAGTTACCTGCAAGGGAATAAGCTGTGTTTTTATACACAAAGCATTTGTAGCCATGAGCATGCCTTGCTGTGTATGTTGCAATGAGGTGTACTGGTGTGCAGTAAGCTGCACAGGAAGCTGGTTCTGTGGTTCTGCCTTTCCCCATGCTGTAGTTCTGGGTGACTTTCCGTGCCATTGTCAGTTTGTGCCCCAAAATAATCAGGATTGGTATGGAGTTAAGGTTGTTTGACCAAAAAAGTTAAAATACTGAACCTGAAACGAGGGGGAAAAGCCTTATTTGCGTAAAAACCCCAACTCCAGATTTTGACATGATTGGATACCTGTGGTGTTTCCAGCTGGCACGTTTTGCTGTTGGGAGGTTCAGCTACCATTCCTTCTTTTGGCAGCAAGGAGAACCTGACTAAAGTGTCTTAGGGTGTAGTTGGGTAGCTATACCAACGCTGTCATAACTAAGGAAAAAAATCTTTCAAGAGTTTATTTGAATTTTTGACTAATTTTAGACAGTTCCATGTTTTGTGTACGCCTTGGGGTTGCTTTCCTCTATTTGGAGACGAGTGAATTGGTGGGAGGAAAAGAATTCATGAATAAAGTGTCATGTTTGAGGCAAGTGCTCTATTTCCAATCTTAAAAAGGAATTGGAAATTAACGTCCTTGGCAAGATATACAAAACTTACTTAGTGAGTGTAAGTAAATAGGCAACATAGAAGAGAGCTGCACAGAATGCAGTATGTTGTGTTTTTCTGATAAACAGAATAAGGTTTGATGAGTCTCGTGACTAGATCAAATAATTGTTCTTGCCTTCTCTGAATAATGTATTTTGGTTTGAATCAACTCTTCCCCTGCATCCCTTGCAATCTTGCATAAAAACAGTCATTTTCCAGAACTGGAAGATTGCTTTGTGTCTGGAATAGCCAGGTTTTAACCTGTTACTTAAAAATAAAACAAAATGACCTTTATGAAGGAGAAATTGACTAATTACTTCCTTAATTGAGCCTTTCTTGGGTGATAATTTTTCTCTGAATGCATGTCACTTAGACCAGGGTAGGCAGTTTGTTTAAGAGTAAAAATGTAAATTCTATTAGTGAGTGCAGTACAGCTGCTTTGCGTTCAGGTGACTGACACGTTCTGCAGACGGAGTGCCAGGAAACAAAATGTGATGCAAATATTGATCCCGCTAATTGCGTGCTGAATGATGACATTATAATTCAATCAGATACACTCTCTGTCATGAGCATCTTTTTGGTTTCATTTTAGCTTGACATTTAACTTTATCTTTTAATAAAATCAGAATAAACATGAAAGCATTTGATTTGTTAAAATATGTCTTTCTAATCTCTACATGAAAACATTTGCTTTGGCAGTCAAGGTACCAGATGCTATAATATTTCACATGCAATCTTTATTATTAGCTTTGTTGTTCAATGATATGTCAGGCCTGGTATGTCACAGGAACAGTAAAGCTGAGGAATATAAATTGGTACTATGTCCTGGAGTCATTTTAAGCCATTGTATTTAACATATGTGACATGTCTGAGTTAACTAGTGATTGAATTAAAGTTTATGATTGACACAGAATGCTCTGTTGTGACAGTGCTCAGGGCCTGCTACATAGAGCAACATGTGTAGTCATACAGGAATGTCAACTTCTAGCAGTTTTGGTTTGATTTGCTTTTTAATATATTTTTGTACTTTAAAATATTTTAAAAAGGAAAATGAAATCTAAAAACACATGGCTTTTATTTGTAGCTGCTTCTCGCTGTTATTCTGTTTCTAAAATGCCATGGCCAGTGAGTTTTCTTCAGGTGAGCATTCAAGGTTTTCGTAGTGAGACTAGACCAATAGATACCCATCAGTATGCAGGATCCACCACTCGTATTGTGATCTGGTTTTAAATGAGGAGCCAGAGACTTCCATATAAAATAAAACTCCATATGCAGATAGGACATGTGCAGCCAGATTTAGCTTTAGGTCATCAATACGTGGCTGTGTACACAAGACTCTGCCAGAAGTACGTGCATATGTTTTAAAGCTGGAGTGTTAATATAAAGAGTACCTACAATATTTTCTGCTATTTATGAACTAGGCATGGATAACACTAAATTTATCCTCTTTCAAATTAAGCTGATCACTTCCATGTCACAAGATCTGATTCATAATTAGTCTTGAATTTGGTTTGGTTTTGGGAAGAAATCTTAAGCCTGAAGCATAGGACTTTTTCCTTTTCTGATGTCCAGTCTGATTGGAATAACTTTTCAATTAATTTCTTGATTTTTAATCTGGGTTATTATACAAGATTATTCTACCAACTAAATTTATGCTGACTTGTGTTATAACTGCATTTAAGAGAAACTGGATCTTGAGATTGCAGACTCCAGGAAAAATGTATGATTTGTTATGCCACAGCATGATTTAATCTGTGTTTAAAATGTGGCTGTTATCTGCACATGCTAGTACTTTGTGAACTGATTTACTGTACCACCATCATGATTTGCTACAGAATGTCAAGCGAGTGTGTACACAAATGTTGATAAGTTTATCTTTTGGATATTTTGTGTGTCATCTGTCTCTGCCATTTATGTTTGCACTCAGATTCTGGCCATTAACCGAGGGGAAAATCTGAAGATCCTGACAGTGAAGGTCAACATTCCTGACGGGGTGAAGAATGAATTCTGCTGGTGGTGTGTCAATGAAAGGTCTGCATGGATACATATTCTTACAGAAGTCTTGTCTTTATTTTTTCTCTATAGGCAGCTGCATACTGAAATGTACCTCACATGTCTCCTTATATTAAGAGAGCAATTTAAATGAATGTTTATTAAATTAGATGAAATTAGCAAGTGGATAATTCTTAACCTGTATTTCCAGCTGCTGTAGCATTATGCTGAAAAGATCATGCCTTTGGCTGTATTTAGGGAGTTCTGGCACTGTTCTTCAAGCAGTTGAGTTTTAAAAAGAGATATGCTAAGGCTGATGAAATGTGAATATGTTTTCAAATTGTAATATGCAGCGCATCCTGTAGTGTCCACTGAAAGGAATTTGTAGAATCCAATAGAATATACTTCTAAAACTGACTTAATATGCCTGATTACAATAATTAAAGAGGGCTACCTCAAGTATTGGATCAGTAAAGTACCAGCTTTGGGTTTCACAAATATAAGGGATTGAATGTTTTTAAAAGAAGTATTAGATTTAATAGACAAACCTGAAGGTGACTGTTCAATCCATGATTCTCTGACTTGCCTTTTGATCTCTGGTTAGGTTAGAAAAATGGGTTCTAAATTTTGCATAATTCTTTCATTTCTTACTGATTTGCTCTTACAAGTTGCTTTTTCTGAGCCTGTAGTGAAATGTTTCGTGTTGTATAGTTCTGAGCAATTTTTGCAAACATTTTGGTTAAATACATGTTGTTTTGTTCAATATCTCTATCAGTGTTTTTCTTGAAAACTCTAATGTTCTCTGAAGACTATTGTAATTTAGACTTGTGCATCTTTCTTGCATGTATAAAAGACAGGTTTCTCTTTCTCAATAGTTTGGGATACTGGACATTGTTAGGAGGATGTCTTAGAAACTCCTACCTTTGTGTCCAAAGAGTGGATAACAAAAAGGAGGAAAAGGCATAGTAAAAGATGCATTTGTTTAATGTATAAAATTGTGTATTCAGATACTGCTTTAGCATATGTTTTTCTTCCATATCGAGTCCAAAAATGGGGTGTGGTAAAAATATTCCTTTTCATTGTAGAAAATTTAAAGTTCTGCTTCCAACATGGAAGTCTCTGAAAGAGTTAAAATAGTTTGGCTAGATAACATGATATCATCTAGGACTAATAGTAAGTAACTTTTACTTTCTTTTCTGGAAAGTATCAGGATTCATAAGCACACCTACGTTTCATTCTGGTTTTAATACCTGTAACAGACATTCTGTCCTTTCCCCTGAGCTGTATATTCTGTAGGCAGAACCTATCTGTCAGTCTTGCTTTTACCGCATCTGTGACAGATTTTGAGAGCACTGTAAGCCACAGATAATGGAACAGCTTGTCACTGCTACACAAATAAAAGTGGGATGTGTATTTGGTTGGTTACACTTTTGTGAGTCATCCTGAGATAAAAAAGAGCATTGACTTTGGAAATGGAACTACTAATTAATATTTAGCATTCATAAGACTATATATGCTTGTGGCTTTTTACTGTTTAAGGACAATTTCCCCACCTTCAGAAAACTTTTGAAGCAATTATTGTAGTAGATCTTGGTACATTAACATCTAGGACAGATTGAGATATTCCTCATTAGACTGACAACTGTGTTACCAAACTGACAAGTGGTAAATGCGTATTCTGCCCTGCAAGCTTGGAAGTGACTGTCCAAGGATGGGACTTGCATTATTTTCTGATTTACTGGTGAGAGCAGAAGCTTAAGAACTTTTGTTTGAGGCAAGGATTTCAGAACTTTGCAAAGGTATTAACTAGTTCTCTGAAGGTCACACACAATCAGTTGTTGAACCAGAAATGCCACCTTGCTACGGTGTTTGCCCAGTATTCCAGCCACAAAACCCTATCACCTACTGCCTGTTGAATTAGTAGCAAATATGCCGACCTTTGTGTTCTCCTGAAGCAAATTCTTTTAGCATTAAATGCTCCTGCAGTGGAAAGTGGATTTGGAAGACTGGAGTTCTTCATTATTGCATTGAGCTCTATGTAAATGCACTCTACTGCATTTTCTTTGCAAGTTCAGAATATTTGCCTGTGGAAGCATCTATATTTCCTTGAACTTTTCATTTGTGTTGAAAATGCAGGAATATCCTTATGCCTGTCCCCATGGGTTGTATTTCTTTCCCCAGAAAACAGCATTTCTATGGTTTGACAATGAGCCTAGCTCCATTAACACTAGAACTGCACTGGTCCCAAAGACTTCATTGTGAAGTGGGACATGGAAAAAGGGTCAGTGAGGAACAGCTGTAGAGGGGCTGGTTAGCTGACTTTGAATGTAAAGACAACATGGAGATGTTCTTTTGGAAGGTGTGAGAGCTTGTTCCAAAAGGGGATTGCAGCCTTGAAAATCAAGTTTGGTGTTTGAGAATATTTTTTTGGTTTCCAGGCGATAGAATAATAGAATGTTACCTAAGTTATTCTTACTTACATATAGGCAGTAATAAAAATACCTGCTGTGATAACCTATTAACAGAGGAAAGGTTTGCTAACTAGCTTTAATGGATGGAAGAGAGGGGGAAACAGCTGCCAGGTTTCCAAATTGATTCTTATTTGTGCTGAGGATACTTTCTGGGGAAGTATAGTCATACTTACCACCTGTAAAAACTTCATGGTGATAGCATTGGATGGCAATAAGAGTGTTTAAAGCCTTTGCCAGTTTTATATAGGTATGGAAAGAGTCTCTAGTTACAAATAAGCAGAATAGAACTATTTGCAAAATCTCTTAGCAAAGTGATGAGGTCATGTGGCTAAGCTCTCTCAACTCTGTGTTGTAAAACTAAATGGTAAGCTTAATTCTGCTCCCACGTCTGTCTCCGTTAATGCAGTGCTGACTTGAGCACACATTTCCCAACCTCTGTATTCGCAGACACTTAGTAAAGCTCCTTCAGGAAACTGTAGATCCCCTCAAACAACTGAAAAGCTGTCTGGGTAGGAGCAATTTAGGATTCTTAGTACTTCTGAGTGAGTGCAAGCAAACAAAGTAAAAAGTAAACCCTGTTTTTGCCTGGGCCTGCACCTGGACTCATTATCAAATGGGCATAGTTCTATCATGCTGCGTTTAAAAACACTAAAGCTGTGTTTGTTCAAGGACTTTCTTTCCCCCTCCAGTAATGTTGCCCAAACCAAAAAAGTCATTGGAACGAATATGTAGGATCTGTGTTCTGGGGAGCTTTGAAACTGGGGTGTACTTTAGGACAAGATTGGCAGTAATTGTCATTACAGATATGACCACTGCGCAGTCATCTTAGAAAAGGCAGTGCTCCAAAGAGTTTGTGTTAGAAAAAACTGGGAAATAATCTTGTGTTTGTTTGGTATCATTTACTTCATTTTGTCTTCTAAGATATTATTTATATTTTTAAAATATCAGCAACAGGTAAAAGAAAAATTGTTTGCAAATTGTTTGGGTTTTGTTGTTTAAGGACTACTGCAAAACTGATTTCCTTTTGAGTTTGAATGGAGATACTTAAAGCCTTCCAAATGAAATTTAAGTTGGGTTTCATTAGTCGATGTTAGCTTAGCTCTCTTACTTCTGTCTGGACACAGTTGTTTTGCATGAGTAGCTCCCCAAAACGATGCATCCTCTCACAGATGATGTTCAGTCACTTTTTTTGTGTATTGAAAATAATGCAACCCTATTGGTAATATGGAACCAAGTTCTTCAGTTGTGATGAGCTTTGACTTCTCCAAGTGAAAAGTAAATTTTATTATATTTTCTTTAAAACGAAAAAATAACTGCATTGTAATAATAAAATAGAAGATAGGCCTTGTCCCTTGTCTGATAGTAGAACCACGAGCAAGTTCTCATTCCATTCATACTTGAAGCTATAATTTCATTGCCTAATTGCTATAGTAATTCTGTAGTTTATAGGGCATTGCACTAATGTCTTATTTTGAGAATTCTCTTTTTATCTGAGGTTTTGCATGTGTTCTTAAAACATTTTCTTTTTTCTATAATTTTTTTTTCCTAACCTTTTGTAGGTGGAGACCAAAACAATTTTTAAAACCAGAATTAATGAGGATACTACGGAATTCAGTAGAGGATGCATATAAACGCCTTATATATCCTCTCCTCTGTAGAGAATTCAGGTAAGCCGGAGTGAATGTGTGTTTTCATACTACCGATTTCTTAGCAGTTCCCTCCCTAATCTTTATTACAGTATCTTTTTTCCATTTGAAAGTGGCAGCATGTTTTTAATCCCCTGTGCTTACAGATGAACTGTGTAGTCTTGCTTCTGTACATGTAATTTGTGACCCTATCCGGTTTAGGCTACAGTTAAGAAACCATCTTTCTGAGAAGGTATTTTACATGTTTACGTATTTGTTGCTTGTACACTTATCTAATTAAATACAGTTTAGATCTGCATTATCATAATGGTTGTATCTTTATCCTTGTGTTAGCATAAGCCGTTATGTCACTGAATGTTCCCAGCATCTCTTTGTGTCACAGCAGTAGTACTGTCAGTGATACTGTTTTGACTCTTCTTTTACCTGTCTGAAAGAAATGAGCAAAGTAATTGTTCTGGTTGGAAGTGTCCCTTATGTGTTTTATCTGCACTTTTGTGGTGAACAAATTAGTCACAGTGTCGGTCTGGTGACATTTTACGTGTATCGTGATGGCTCTAGAGAAGGCAGTAAACTTATTTCTGGTGAAGCTGTAGTAATGATGTCATCAGACAAAGTGCCACTGGTAAGATCTGTAATACTGTTTTCAATTTAAAGGAAATTTAAAACTTAGTGTCAAAGTCACATTAATTAAATAGGGTATTTTCATGGTGTAGTATAGGAGTTTACCACACAATTCAATTGATTTAGTATGACCAAAAGTCTACATTCTAAAAGCTTCATTTTCTAATGGCTAACAGTACTGCTGATATGATTCTTCTCTTGAAGAATCTAATGGCTTTTGGGTTTCTTCACTGCAGTATGTTGTGTTTGTTCATTACTTTGCAACCAAGATTGCTTCACCTCTTTTGATTAGGAAGCCTGTTCTTTGCTACTGTGAATTTCACAGGTTTTCAAAATTGCTGAGTTCACTTTCTTCTTTGTATGTGACCACAGTACACGTAGCTGCTCTAGGGGAGGCACTGTATCTATTGTTTGGGCAAAAGAATAGACATTTCATGATGGTGAATCCAGCTGTTGGCTTCTCACACATGAGTGCGAAAGTAGATTTATTCCTAGCCTTCTCCATAATCAAGCTCTTCTAAAATAAAAGGTACTTACTTTTTAGTAGGGCTTGGTTTTATCATAAATAAGCAAAGCGATATGAGGGTTCTTCAAGGCTCTTCTATTGTGTTTTTGCTTTGTGATTCCTACCAGAGGACTGTTCTAGCCTATGTGTTGTGTATTACACTATGAAGGTGTTGCAGCAGTAGGTTGCCAAAGGTTTTCTTGTTCTCTTAATTACAATTAAAACAAAGTTCCCTTCCCTGTGGCTCACAAGGCATAAATGCAAAGAATACAAATTTTGTTGCCTGTTCCTGAGGGAACATGTGCTTATGTTTTACTGTTTGTGATAGTTTTGTGTGATTGGTGATGGCTGGTTAGGAAAAACTGAAATGTCTCCTGTAGAGAGGAATGCAAACACCTGCCAGTAGTATTCCTGGTGCTTGACTGCTTAACCCTTATCCTTCTTTTATTCTCTTTCCACCTACACCAAAAGCTGATTTTTAGGACTCTTGCAAAGGGCTGCTAAAGCATTCAGTACCTCCTTTAGCATTAATATTTCCAACCCACCCCCCACTGTTCATTCTTTCTTTTTATTATCATTAAATGTTGGAACAGAAAGTTTCCAAGAGTGTACTGAAATTTCTGATACTTCTAGTGAGCAGGAGAATGGAACTTGCCAGCAAGACACTTACCTTATTTATTGTTTAATTTCCTTTCTTCCACTCTGTCAGATACCATCATTTCTTGTATCTGGTAGAATAATGTCCAGTGTTGCTTTTGGCTCTTTGAAATACATTTTATTTTGTTGCAGTACTGCATGGAATGATTCCATCAGGATTTGATGCAAGTGATGTGGCACAGACATATTTTTTTAATGGATAATCCTTTCCTAATTTTCCATGCTTTCTCCAAGCGAGTGCTTTCTCTCCTCTGTCTTCAGGGAGACAAACATTTCTCTGTATATCTTGTTTCGCACCTGAAGCTAGTTTGCAGATATTTTTCCACGGAAAAGATTGACTCTCAGACTGTAGATGGAAATGGGGAATTTTAAATCTCAATTTAAAAACTGAGTCTTATAACATTGAATATAGAGGCCAGTAGGTCATGATTAGGTTATTTGCTTTTATTAGAATATACCTGTAAGTGATATTCGGTCTGAGTGCTTCATAAACTTCAAGGGAGAGGCTTGAAAGTCTGACTTGGTTGATACTTACTGCAGGGTTTTGTTTTGGTGGTGTTTTAACAACATAACCATTCCTCTTGTGTTTACAGAGGAGGACTGTTATCTGCCTCTGCCCTATATCTCTGCTGTATTAATGGGAATTGTCACAAATTGTAAAAACATGAAGCTGGGCATCTTGCCATTTGGATGAAGCCAGTAGTGCGCTGAAAAAGAGAAAGGTATTGGATTGTTTGAGGTAGCTTGATATTTTTGCAAGGATCAAGTGACTATCCCAAACTTGAAATTAAGGGCCAGTATTTGGGACCATAGATCATGTCATTGATACGAGTGTTGAGTGAGAGACAGTTAGAGAGAAAAGAAAGGTCTATATTGGTAATTAAAAAAATACAGGATATGATGTAATAGAAAGGACATACGTTATGTTCCCCCTACGCACCTGGCACTTTCAGTAACATTTCCTGTTACTATAAAGGTTTCTGTATATCCATGCCAATTTTAAACATGATTTCCATAAGGTGCACGTAATTAATAGCATGTGTTCAGGGGCAATTTTAATTCCTGCACAAGTCCTCCTTCACAGGTGGACTGATGTGAATTTGCAGTGTGGGAGGATTTGGCTGTGTGGGCAACAGGGGCCCTGTATCTTTGGGATAGATGGGAGGCTGGAACTTGGTCTTTCTCTGTACAAAGCCTCCGCTCCAAGATCATTCAACCTTCCCTTGTTTACAGGCCACTTTTAAACTTCATTTGTATGCAAGTATGATTGATGGAATCTCTTCTGTGTCTGTATAGATTTATAGTTGTGAGGCTTAGGTGTTGGCTTTGTTTTCTCTGGTCTCTCAGAAGTGGCACCAAATTATTTAGTCCCTGGACTCTGCCTGGAAGAAGCCCATTCTGTGATATGGGAGAAGGATGCTGCAACTGAAATTCAGTGGAGATGAGTGTAAAATGATACTTTCAAGGGAAAGTAATTATCTTTTTTTATATATAAGATGAGCTCTGAGCTATCCCGCCACAGGAAGAACACTTTGGCACAATGGATGGCACAATGGATGGCACTATGGATACATAGCGCCACATAAATGTTAAGCGCTCAGAAGATAAGATTATATAGTTAAGGAATAAAGACAAAACAGAGAATCATTTATTTAGTTGGCCTGTACTGGGAATACTGTTGGCCATTTTGGTCCCCTCACCTTGGGGAGGTGCATGTAGGAAGCAATAAAATGTTTCATTAGAACTGGAAAAGACCCAATGGAGGGGAACAAAGTGTGAAAATTTCTGTATGAAGAAGGGTTGACTATGCTATGACTCTCCAGCTTGGAAAGGAGGACTTGGAGCTGAATGGCATATGAAGAGTGGCACAGGGCTTCTACAGATCTGTTTTTACTCTCTTCCAGTATAAGACCTACGGGGCCATAACACTCAAAAAAGAATCAGCTTCCAGCCAAAAGCTGGCAGCTATTTGCACACTTTGTGATGGGCCTGTTGGGCAGAACTCACTGCCAACAGAAGATACGGGTGTAAGAAATGTGTATGTGTTTTGTTAGAAACTGGATAGTTGGATAACAGATATGTTATGGGTTACTACAGACAACCATCAAGCTTAGGAGATATTCCAAGCTGGAAATAGTTGGAGGCTAGGATAAGATTATGGGACAGGTAGACTATGGCTGCTGTAGCAGCTCCCTAGGCAGCTGCTTATTTCCACACTTCGAGACAGGATGCTGGGATAGAGGGAACACTTACCTGAACTACAGCAGCCATTCCCAAATTCTTTTTCTTAGCGGTGGCAGTATATAGAGTGTCTGCTCTTTGGTGCTGGGTGTACGTTTGAATTGCTAAGGAGTCTTGGAATGCATGTATAACCTTTACCATCTCACTTTAAATCATGTCTGTGTTATTTGGTATACTTGACACAGAAACAAAAAGCATGGGGATATAGGGGAGTCTTTTGCTGTTGCACACTTGTTTAGAAAAGAATCTGGACCGCTTTACTAGATGGTAAGGATTTACTAAATGATGAGGACTTACCATCTCTTTCTGCTCCATTGTGGGATGAAGCAGGGCTGAGCTGGCTTTTTGAATGGATCCTGGGCAAATTCAAATCAGACTCTTAAGTTCTTCCGCATCTAAAAACTGCTAAGAACAGCTTCATACTACATCATGTCAAATAGCCTTTATGAATGTTGCCTTTTAGCTGTTGGTAGCTTGCTTGTGTCATGCCTTGATTGACCTAAGCAACTTCATAATTTCTCCTGCCCTATTTTTACAGGGTTAATTAACTGGAATGCAGGTTTTTTCTTCTGTAGAAATTAACCCAGGTATTAATTTTTCCATTGATGGGTAAAAAGAAAAGAAGAATAAGGGTCCTGGCTACCCTGAACCCTTTACTGGATTGCTTTTGCTTGCCTCGTATTGTAGTTACTGACAGTGTAATGCAACTTAAAATGGCATTGAGTACCTACAAAAGAAAAGAAAGAAAATCAGCTAGCTGATGGACATGTGTGACTCCATGACTTTTTCAGTTTTTTTTTTTTATGTAAAATGCCATATTATGGTAAAAAATACTTGTCCTTATCAGTCATTGTATTACTGGCCACATCTCACAAAAAATAACGCATCTTGCACACCTTCACTGAGCAAGACTTTTCTTGTAACACTCTGCAGTAAGTGTTCTTTCCAATCCTTCCTGCACTAATTCCCTTCCTTCTATTGAAGAATACTGGGGGGGGGGGGCCGGGGGGAAGGTAGGGAGCATCATGTCCTCCTCAGCTTTCTAGTTTGATTCTGAGGAAACAGAAACCTAGAAAGAGCTCAAGTCTACAAACTGCTGTGATGACTGTTAAATAATGGAATTCATAATCGAATGCCTCATGAGTCATGGTGTGTTAGCAGTTAATTGGATAGGCTCCTCCAGTTTCTTTCTAGTGCTTCTCAGTCTAACTGATGATCCTTTTATTGCTGGGTAGTGATTTTTCTTCAGTTCTAGTTTTCTTTGCATTTTTATGGGAAGCTATCCTTCGCTCATGATTGAGTTTATTTTAATATTCATTGGTATGTGTACATTCCTATAGGTGTTTCTATTACACTTTTTATATTGATTTACAATAAGATGATCATATAGCTGAGCCTTTTTAAAAAAACATCAATCTTGATTGGAAATCTAATATTTAATTATAGTAATGAAAACATGATTGCAAAAAGCCTTACAGCTTGGAACTATTCAAAAATGTATTTCAGAGCTAACTGAGGGGAAAATGGTTTTTGCTTTCATACTTTTAAGATCAAAGTTGACATCTGATGCAGAGAAAGAGTCCGTGATGATGTTTGGGAGGAATCTTCGGCAGTTGCTTCTGACCAGCCCTGTGAGGGGCCGGACTTTGATGGGAGTCGATCCTGGCTACAAACATGGCTGCAAGTTGGCAATTATTTCACCAACCAGTAAGTTTCAATTCCAGATATTTTTGAAAGGACTGATAAAAGTGTATTCATTTAGAGGAAAGTTTCATGACAGACTTCTTTATCAAATGGATTTATTCTTTTTTTGTTAAGATTTTAGTGTTTTCCATGCATCCTGTCATGCAAATGCCTTTCTTCAGGCTTAAGGTTAAGTTTCTGGCACCTGGATTCCAGTGTCTCCTTTGGTGTTATTAGTTCTCTCTGAAACAGAGTTTAAAATCCCTTCTGCATTCTCGAATACAGGTTCAAATCATTGTGCCCCTCAGTAGTCGGCGATGGGAACACCTGGCATTTTTATTGTTTAACAGAGAATTTGAATTTAAATACTTTCTATAACTTTTCATGGGTAATATCTTGGACATCTGGAGACTTTATCAGCCCTTTTTGTATAATAGTATGTGTGTTAATGTGGCAAGTCAGAAACATTGTATTTGCAGAACTTATTAGTTCAGTTTTTAGACAGATAAAGAAAGCAGTTTTTCCAGTTCATCCTAGTCTCATCTGGGGATACACACCTCTTTGGACCCATGCAAAAAGGGTTTGTTTTCCTTTGATTTTTGTCATTGCTTCTTGTCTGAAAATATATCCACCCAGGATGGGTCTAAGGAAAGATGTGTTCTTGAGACATGTTAAAATGATAATGAAGGTAAATAATAGTTAAATGAATTTAGGCATTGCACCACAAGTTATCGATACCAGTAATACAGTTATTTCCAAATGTGATAGATGGGATGATAGCAAGAGGAGATGGCATTGGAGTTCTTAAGTTCCTGGACTGCAAGGCCAGAGACTGCATTCCTCATTTTCATCTCTCTTTACTGGATCTGTAAAAAGTCCTAGACTAGAGCAATAAATCTTCTACAGTGAATTGCTTTTTTTCCTCTTTCATAATGTAATATACCATATTTGCCTCCTAAAACTAGATGCTCATTACTTGTTATGTGAATATGTTCCTAGGGAACTAGAAAATGTATCAACTCATCTTGCTTTGGCAGCCAAAGAATTTTTGTCCTCTGCCCACCATGCATTTCTTGTAATTGGAATCAGAAATAAAAGGGGAAAATGTGTTATTAAGAAGCTCTTTTTGTGAATAATCAAATTAACTTTAGTAGTTCTGCAGGATATAGCATTAGGATATTTGTATTTTATCAAATGGCTTTGCCTTTCATTATTGTAGGTCAGATACTCCATACTGATGTTGTTTACTTGCATACTGGCCAAGGATTTCGTGAAGCTGAGAAGATAAAGAGGCTTCTGCTACAATACAAGTATGCTAAAGAAACTTCCATTTATTACTCTTTCTTACCAAATGTAATGGAAATCTTTACTATATCAATACTTAGGTTTGGGTGGGATAAGAATTCAGTTGGTTTAACTGGACTTACTGATTTTTTTTATGAACTTCAAAGCTTATTTTTCTTTTAGTTTAATATTCTTGCTTTTGCATTATGTATACGTTAGAAGCATATGAAATCAAGCCATGGCTATGACTAAAGCAGCATGCTATGAATGTATCCCTGTGAAGCTCTGTCAATCCATTTATTTTTAGGACTAGAAATTAACATTCAGCTAAGACATAAGTTTAGCCACACTCTTCATATCCCCCCCTAAACCACTCATCAATCTTTCCCTGTTCCAAAAGCCACATTTTAGCTTTCAGAAAAGTTTTACTAAGCAAAGGAAATCCTGCTCAGATAGATCTCCAGAGGGACTTGCAAATAGGGGCAGCATGGTTAAAAGGTTATTGTTTTCAGCTACTTTGGGATCCCCTGTAGACAGACATCTGGTCTACTGGGTCAGATGCTGAGCTGCCACAGCACACAGTCCAGTTTGTCTTCAAGCATTAGATTGGCTTTAAACAAGGTGATTTGATGGCTGACTGGCGGTGGTGGGGGCAGTCAGAGGCAATGACCTTGCAAGCTGTTACAAACTATGACGTTCCCATTAAGGAATTAAGATGCTTATTGCTTGGGCTTCTTCCCTTTTTCATTGAATCATAGAACAGATGAGGAAAATACGAGGTGAAAGGGTTTGAGGATTGTAAATAACATTGCATTTCTTTCATGAATATGAAGTATGATTGTTTTTTGTTTTCCTGCAGATATTAGCACTGTTAAGCTCAATTGAATGAGTGAAAATTTTGACTCATCTCTTGAGCAATCACATGGAAAACATGTTAAACACATTGTGCTATTACTAGGAGTAGGTTCTGATTGAATCCAGGCCTTGTGTTACATAAAATAAGATGTATTTGTTGTTGTGGGTTGAGTGCTATGTGTGAAAAAATCTAAAAGAATAAGTAATAATTATTATTTTTCTTTTTACCTCGTGCAAAGCTGTAGCACTGTCGTGATTGGCAATGGCACTGCCTGCAGAGAAACAGAAGCTTACTTTGCTGACTTAATTATGAGGAAATACTTTGCACCACTGGATGTTGTTTACTGGTAAGATCACTTTGCTTGCTGGGATGTTCCTCTGTTCAGCATATTTTAACTTAGCAGGTACTTTTAAATATTATTTTTGGAACTATTTCTTTTGGTTGCCTTGTCTGTCTTCGCTTCAAGCTTGACCCATCCATCCCTCAAACCAAAGGAAAATGGCTGTAGCTCTTTGAGCATGAAAGTAGTTATCATGAGCAAGTAAGGTAAACCCATTGAAGCATTTTATTTTCTCTTCCTGAGGTTCACTCATGCTGTTATTATCATTGTAACAAAGCATGTGAGAGTAGCAGCTTGAACAGCCAAGGACCTGTTTCGGTGTTGTGTGCTTATTTCTTGATGAATGAGGTTTAAATGCGAGTGATAAAGCTTGTGTTGTCTGACTACAGTATTGGAATGCTTGCTAATCCTATGGGTATTAAATGGTTTGGGAATAAATAGTTTGTTAATACCTAGCAGAAAGTAGTGAAGGTATTTATCCTCTCTAAACTTAATGTTATCCATTAGTTTGTTGAATTCAAACTAAAGTATTCTGCTCTTTGATTTTGATGGAAACTGTGTTATATCACTTTGCTTTCTCCCATGCAGAATTACTTTTGTTTCTTTTGGGTTTTTGTTGGGTTTTGTTGGTGGGGTTTTTTATATATGTTTTTAATTAACACCTTTATTTCTTTTTAAAGCTTTTTTGGTGATCTAGCTTGGATTATCTTTTGTGCTGAAGTTTAACAGCAATTCTCAGTTTTCATTGTCTTAACATGCTGAAATAAGTTATCAAAAGTTTTGAAGAAGACTTTGTCTCTTCAGACTACTATATACATTCAGTACAGCCTTTTCTCCATAGATTTGGAAGTTATCTTACAGAAAAGGTCAACAAATGTAGTATTCCTGCTAACTTGTGCTGTGGTTTTACTTGCACTTGTTAGAATCATAGAATCATAGAATAGTTAGGGTTGGAAAGGACCTCAAGATCCTCCAGTTCCAACCCCCCTGCCATGGGCAGGGACACCTCACACTAAACCATCCAACACAAGGCTTCATCCAACCTGGCCTTCAACACTGCCAGGGATGGAGCACTCACAGCCTCCCTGGGCAACCCATTCCAGTGCCTCACCACCCTCACAGGAAAGAATTTCCTCCTTAGATCCAATCTAAACTTCCCCTGTTTAAGTTTGAACCCGTTACCCCTTGTCCTGTCACTACAGTCCCTGATGAAGAGTCCCTCCCCAGCATCCCTATAGGCCCCCTTCAGGTACTGGAAGGCTGCTATTAGGTCCCCATGCAGCCTTCTCTTCTCCAGGCTGAACAGCCCCAACTTCCTCAGCCTGTCTTCATACGGGAGGTGCTCCAGTCCCATTTGTTTCTAAGATGTCTAAGTAAATTTATACAAGATCTGCTACTTAAATCTCCTTTCTATTCCAGGAGATGTAGCAGGGTTTTCTCATTTTAATTGTTTGTAAAGGAAAGAGGCTGATCAAGCTTCTGGAGAGCTAAGCATCCTCTTTCCTGAATCCATTTTCAAAACAGTAGATTTTTAATGACTGTAGAGAATGGAAAACTCTTTAAGCTGTGTGGTTTTGGGGCAAATGTTTAATTTCACTGTTGTTTGCTTCCTACTTTAAAAATCCTTTAGGTTGATGTAAGCACGTTGTCTGAAAGAGAAATAGTGATTTATTTATTGATCATATGCTACAAAATAACTAGTTTACACAGAAGTTATTTATACAATACTGTGGTGGATGGTTTTCTCACAGTTTTTTCCTCTTTTGCTCAAATATTTTCTTTCTGTTTATAGTTCAGGATTATAGAATTTGCAAAGTAACTATCATTATATATTGTATATTGTATATTCTGGGGGGGCCAGTAGAGCTACCACATTCTTGAAACTGATATTCTTGAAAGCTCTTGTGTAATAGGAATTAGTATAAATGCTCTGAAGCAACAGTCAAGTTATGAAGTTGGTTATTTTTTCTAGTAGTGATAATTTATTTTAGCCTTTTTTTCCCAAACTCATTATATTTGTAGGAAAAACATGTAACTGCCATTTTTTTAATGTCCCAAATTAATTTCTGGAAGTGGAAATTAGCATACTCAAAAGCATTTTTGCTTTCAGTGTGTATTTAAGTGTTTTCTTGTGCTGTGCTCATTTATGGTGAGGGGTTGGTTCCTACTTCAGAATTGGTATGCAGAACACTGCATATTAAAGTGAAAATCAAAGGATTGTGATGTTGGACTTTCTTTGTTAGTATTGCATGCTATAGGTGACTTTTGATGCACTAAACTTTGTAGACCACTGTTTGTGTGCATATTTATGTATGTGGGTTTACAAATCAGGTGGACTTGCAGTCCTTGTGTATCTCCTCAAATTTTGACAGTCTTGACTGAGCTTCTTTCTTGAAGATCTGAGTTCCTGTGTTGCCCTTTCTGCTAAATTACTTTTATGTGAATCTCATTGCATTATCCAGTGTTGGTGTTTCCCAGCTGAGTTCTGCAAGTTTCCTCTGCTTTCTAGCTCCAGATAACTTTCTCCTTAATATAGCTGGTAATTCTTGGTAACTGAAAGGAATGAGGAGTCCATGCATCCGCCCCCTGCTTCTGATAATCTGATGAAATGCCTGGAATTTATGTCAGTCCGAGTTCCAAATAGTAAGTGATACTTTCTAAACAAGGAGCAATTAGCTCAGACTTACCATTTGAGCAATAGGTGACAGTAGGCGTACTTTGTGAGAACTGCCGTAGCTTTCGAGGGGAGCTGTGACGGATGACTTGCTCTGATGATCCTCTTTTTTTTATTTATGAAACAAAAAGTCTCCTGGAGCATGTGCTCTCAGATCACAAAACCCTTTTCTGTTTCCATGTACCAAGTCTTCCCTTGATTGTTGTTTTTTCATGATAGGGGAAAATGAGTGCGTTGTATATACGTATATATATGTGCGATGTATATACGTGCGTTGTATATATGTATAATTAATTCTGTGGAAATCCAAGGTATGCTTTTGGATCAGGTTATCTTTATAAGTTGTTTTTCAATTAAAATCTCAATGTTGCAACACTTAATTTTTAAAGAAGGTCCATGTCAGCAGGTTGCAGTTACAAGTAAAAAATGGATTTACAAATCAATATATGCTTAAATTGGGGGAGGAAGACCCCAGCCCCCCCCCCCCCCCCCCAAAAAAAAAGAACAAAACAAAACTCCTCCAGTACTTAAACTATAACAGAATAGTCAGTTGCATCTAACACGATACCGCATCTTAAGCATTCAGCTTGTCCCAGTGATGCACTGAGCTGCACTAAGGTGGAAATCCTTGCCCAGCAAAACAGAGCTCGGTTCGTTGCTGTGTGCAAGCCTCAGAGAATTGCCAATTATATTTGCATTTACAGTCTTTTTTCCTTGAAGGAGTCCAAATGTAGAGTGCCTTGGCAGATGAGGCTGGATTGGTTTATAGTGCTTTAAAACCAAAATCCCAATCAACTTCTTAAGCTGTCATTCAGAAAGGTACTATGGACTTCAGCTTCCTTGACAAAAAAAGCCTGCAATATGATACTGCTTATGGGTTTTTTTTTTGTTAGAAGGGGAGAATAGGATCAGAAATTATTATAAAAAATAAAAACCTGTTCATACTTCTATGTCCAGTTCATCATATGGGACTTGGATCGTGCATTTCCAGGGAAATGGGACAATTATAGTCTGTAATTTTAGAACCAAAGTGTTCAGTTCATGCATGCACAAATAATCTGGACAGTATGAGCTCAAATGGATATTAATGATAATAAGCTGCTGAACACTTAATTGATTGCATGTATGTGTAGAATATGCTGAAAGAGTTTCTACTACTAAAGTCATGTACAGGAACTTCAGAATGGTGCATCAAGTTATTACTTGGCTTCAGTATCCAAATCTACCAAGCACTTAAACACTACTTAACTACTTAAATGAGAACAATTTCACCCTTTCTTGGTTGTATGGCAAGTATCAAATTAACTGTTTTTCACTTTAAACTATTTCACTTGTATCAGTACCAAAAGACACTTCCAAAATTTATTTCAGTTTCTTTCAAAAACATTACAACATAGAACCATAGAATAGTTAGGGTTGGAAAGGACCTTAAGATCATCTAGTTCCTACCCACATCCCATGGGCAGGGACACCTCACACTAAACCATGTCACCACTATCTGTGCTCCAGAGCCCATAAGCACCTCTTCCAGGGCTCTGTAGTCCTTCTAAATGTTTTCTGGGCTACTGCTGTCTGTGTCACTAGCACCCACATGGATCACTAGAAGTGGGTAATAGTCAGTGGGACTTACTAGACAGTGCAGCCTCTCTGCAACATCCCTGATCCGAGCCCCTGGTATCAAGACAGCTTCCTTGACACTGGGTCAGGCCGACAGATGGGTGCCTCTGTGCTTTTCAAAGTAGAGTCCCCTACCACTATGACCCGCTGCTTTTTCCTGGCAGCACCACTAGTGATCTTGATCTAATTTGATAACTAATATGATAATTTGATCTAATTTGATAATATCTAATTTGATAACTGCTTTGGTTTTGGTGCTAATAAATATATGAAAAGCAAGCAATTAAAATACACATCTCCAGCAATGGCAAGTGCAAACTACATACATCTTTACTGAAGTTTTCAAGGAGAAAGACATACCAGTGAAGACAGTAGTAGGAAATGAGGCATATGGCACTATTTTTCGTGTGGCTTTAAAACCTGTTTGGCTTCAGTTTGACAGTTTGATTTAAAGCAAATATTTTTAACTGCTTTTTTTCTAACCAACATGCTTTCGGATACCTACATCCAACCTAAATAACTGCAGGTCTTTCTTTCCTTTTTTTTTTTTAATGGAGTTTCCCTTTTAGAGCTATGTTTATTGACTTAGATTAGGACTGGACTAGAGCCCAGAGACAGTCATATCTGGTCTTCAGGTTTTTTGTTACAAATCAGGTTGGGTTTTGATTTTTTTTTTTTTTTTACAAGGTTCAATAAATATTCTTGATTATTTATGTTAGTTCTATTGTGCGTTCTTGCCAAAGATATGTTGTATTATAACCAAAACAGATGTTCTGGTTTAGACAAGTGTATTTGTTTTAACAGGACCAGCAATGTAAATGAAACAACAGTGTGTTCAGCGTTAACGTGGCAGATGATGAACTTTTAGGGTTTCGTTGGCCTTTTTTGGATTAAATGGAAATCTTGAAAAAATATTTCGGGAATTTCATTTCATATTGCGATCACTGCAACTGGTTTCCTTTGATTATTGTTGGCTGAAGGCATCTTGGCAATACAGACTATCTGAATGACAGGTGAACTGTGCTAGAGCAGGACAATCATCACATTGGGAAAAGTAAAATCACAGTTTTTCTTTCAGCCTCAGTGGTTTCATCAAACCATATGTACCATCAATACAAGCATTCTTATTGGTCTGACTTTTCTTATGTGCTTCTTACATTAGTGCACACTGAGAATGAAGTATTTGAGCTCATATTTAAAAGAAAGTTTGATAGGTATCATGAATTGTTAATAGTTTTCAACAAGCAGTAAAAAATGCAGCCAGGCAAGTGTATTTTTTTGTTGTTGTTTAGGTGGGTTGGTGTTTAATTTCTGTTATACTTCGCTTTAAACTTGATACTAAATCCTTTTCTGCCACTTTCAGCAAAACCTTTTCTTGCTCTTGCGTCTTTATAAGCAATGTAATTAATAATTTACTGCTGTTTAAGTTCAAACACTTCTGTACTGTGACAAATAGGGGAAAGTCTGTAATGTCTTGTAAAGTTCTCACTGGGTTTTCTTTAATGTTTAAATTGTCTGCTTTAGAATACTTAGAAATGTTCTGCTAAGGTGGAATAGGACTGTTTAATACCTTTTGAAGTTGGACCTTGGTGGCAAGAAATTGTTTTGGAAATGTTTGTTCTACAGGATTTTAGGTCCGCTTGTGTTTTATAGGTGTCTGCACATGCTTTAAATATCCTTTTCAATTTAAATGTGTGTTTTATATTGTTGAATATCTACATTATACTCGCTCAGCTTTAACAAATGCCACTTTCAAGTTCCATGCCTCTACATTTCTAATGTTACACTAGCTTAATTCCCATTACTTTTCTGCTTCATAGCACTCGCAGTTTGAAAGGGACCTAACATTCGGGTTCACATTATGATAATTAGGTTTCAAAGCAGTGTGGGGGGATTAAGATGTCTGAAGTCTAGTTGCCGAATAAAGTTCAGAACTACTTGTAAAACTTGTTTGAGTGGTTAACAGAAGTGGTTTTATTTATTCAGTGCTCATGCAGCATTAATCCGTATTTCATCAGGTACCCACAGTGCTGTAACTCTAGATATGACCTTGGGACTTAATTTACCCCATCTCAGTTTTCCTTATTAATGTGCCATGAAAGAGGTACATGAAAGATAGCCAACATCAAAGCACCTTTTCAAATAAAGTGGTTGATATGAATCCTCTGGTATTTAACACTGTCTGTCAAATGTTTCAGCTGGTTTGCATCCTTTTACAAGCTATTGCTTGCTGCATTAATGCAGTTGTTTCAAGTCTGTTGAGAGTACAAAGGGGAATAGGGATGTGGGAAACCTTATTCCTATTTCTTTTTGATTATATTTTCTTTAAGGTGTTGGTTTTGTCTGTTAAGCTATATAACTCTATTGATGACACATTTATGTACGAACACCTACACACCTTAGGTCATGAGATGCCTGATACAGAAAGTAGAAAGTAGTTCGGAATGTTTTGGCAAAAAGAATACATATTCAGTGGAAACAATGCACACGTCTAAAATGTGCACTGAAGAACCTTTGTTGTCTGCTTTCATCTCTTTGAAGCCCTATTGGAATCATGAGAAGTCCTAAGCAATGAAGAAATAATTTGAGGAAAAAACAGGTTTAAAATGTGAGTGAAGGGGATATGGTTAATAAAAATGTTCAAAAAATTTTGTAGTGATTTCCAGTCAAACCATCTTCTGTCCCTTACTTTAAAGTTACTCTCTGTTGTGATTATTTACCACAGCTGAGTAAGAACTCAGGATCATGCATGCTTCAAATGCAAAATGGGGGCTTTTTTTATACATTTCACAGGGGATAGACCTGAAAATGGGAACTTCACTTTCCGTTGGGACTTATTCCTCCTCCTGCTCTTGATTATTGATGACTTTAGGTAGTAAGTAGTCTTGTTCATCACAACATGGACTGTAATAAGTGTCCGTGTTTAAAATCATATCCGATGTTTCTTCTTGGTCCCTCCAGAGACTGATATCTACATTGAGCCGAACCCATGCTATATTCAGAAGTCATCTTAGATTTTGAAGCAGTCCAAGAAAACAAGGATTCCCCTTTGCCCCAGCTCTGTTGCTTATTTTAAGAGTTTACTCTAGATAGCAGTACTATCACTAGCCATGTTTTTTGAGGAAAAGAAAGGGGTGAGCAGTGAGGTTAGAGAGGGACAGGTGAAATAGGAGATAATTTCAGGCTTGTCTAGCATGAATTTGAAACTTTTTAACCCAAACTTTATAAATCGTACACTTGACATAATTATGGAACCATCTTCTGATTCTGTTTCAGAGAAACAGCTTCATAGTTTTTGAAGATGAGGACAAGGACTAATTGGGAGTGTGTCAATGTAGCTTAAGAGATTATGAATTCTGTTAAGCTCAGAAAAAGAGTAAGATATATGTGGAGTCTAGACTTCAGCAATGTGAAGGTAGGGGGTCAGGAAATAAATATAACTAGCAAAAGAAATCTAAATCTTGAGGAAAAAGTCTGTTTCTCCAGAAGATTAGGACATGTCATTTGACTTGAGTTCAGGGCAATTTATAGGAAAACGGTTTTGGGGAAGAGTGAAAAGTTACTCGTGCAACTTCCCTTCTAAGTTTTCTCTTTCTATGAGGAAAATCATAGTAACAGTAATATGAAGCAGTGATTTTAAAAGTTGTGTATTCTCAGAATGCAAATCTCTTCAGACCTTTAAAGAATACGAAACAGACAATAAAAAAAAAAAAACTTCTGTAAAATCAGGGAAGATTTTAGGATGAAAAGTCATTGTGCATGTGACTGTGTTCAAGGGCAACTTTGCATACTCTTCAGTTAGAAATGTACTCTTCTCAAATATACTCTTGCAAATCAGATAGTGATTTTGAGAAAGCGATCGCAATAATTCCTCCTGCTTTGTTTTTTAACAGACAAGTCGCTTAGATTTAGGATTGCAAAATGACTTTTCTATTTTTAATCTTGTTTCCCACTGAGTAGTAATTTGTACACGGGCTCTTTTCTGATAGATCTTCTGTTGTTTTCAGATAAATAAAACTCATCTTTTAAGATAATCAGTTAGAAGACATCTGGTATTGCAGTACAACAAAAGTCGGGTGAGAAGGGAGAACCATCCAAAAATGTTTAGAAACACAAAAGAACAGCATGTTGGAAAGGTAAAAGGTTACTGAGAGGCCAAGGTTATGCAAAGAACAAGTGCAGCACAGAGTGCGCCCATCAGGTCCTCTGGGAGCAGTCTTGGAATGTGTGCATTAAATGGGCCATATTCATAGCACAAGACTGGGCATTTTGTTCTTAAAACTCACTTAAAATTAGATTTGTACCAAATACGTATAGCAGTGATTTTCATGTTCAGTATAGAACTACCAAACTAAACTGTGAGTAGGGGATTTATTTTTGTGGGGTGTTTGACTCAGTCTTTTAAAACACTATTTTTATCACTTAACATTTTATGCTGGTCTGTTTCCAATGCTATCTCTGTTCTTAAGAGCTTTCTATGATGACACCAAAAATTACTCTGGCCTAAAGTCTCTTGTTCAAGGCTACTTCTAAAGCTTGGAAATGAAGAAGGATTTAATAGATTTAAAGAAAAAGGATTAGATCTTAGATTGCTAGATTGCTACAATGAAACAAAGCTAGTTCATTTAGGTGTCTGATATTTCTGAGGGGATGGGATACGTAATAGGCTAAATATAAAGCTCTTCATTTCGGACTGAAATGATTTATGTTATTGCTTCATATGGTTAAAACTTTTGAAGTTTTTCTGTGCCATTTGGTCAATTCCACAAGGTTCTTATTGGTTTAATATAAAAGAAAGATTTCCAGGAAGATCTTTAGTGGAATGAGCATAAGGCAATCTTATAACATATCCACTTCTCCCACAATTGGTTTTCTTATTTGGTCTGACATCCTTTTTTCTCTGAAGGGTCACCAAACCACCCTTCCTTGTGATAGCTGTTGACTTGCTCACATAATGCGATTATCAGTAATGTTACTGGAGGATGAAACTTTCAAGTCGTTGCCTACATCTGAAATGTTGCGTGCCGGTCTCTGCAGTGCGTGTGCCATCATGTACTTGGCAGAAGACAGCAAGAAGCCTTTTGTTGAGAGGTGTCTGAGTGGTGGCCAAGGTCTAGGGGTAGCTTGAGTAATGCAAGAAGCCTAAGGAACTGGGTAGCTGGTGCTGCAGAAGGAATCAGGGCGCAGTCAGGGAATAAAGGGAAGGGCACTTTCAAGGCACTTCTAGACAGAGGCATTGAAGTATAGTCTATGGGAACTTTGTAGAGCTTTGAGTTCAGTTGGGCTTGCGCATTCGTTGTCTTTTCAATGCAGCAGGTTATGTCAAGAGAACAGTTCCTTCTGTTCACTGCCCTAATGATCTGTGAACATGAATAGTGTACAGTCTGAGCTTAAAACTGAGGTTTGGACTTAGCTGAAAAATGTGACCTAATGACATATTACTGCTTCTCACACTGAGCATTGGAGACAGACTTTCAACAGCTGCATCTGAGCCTTTTCCCAATACTACATTTATTAATTTTATTATTTATCCTTTTTTTTTAGCTGGAGTGAACTGAAGTAAGTTTGTTCCATGTGACTCCAGAGTATGTTTTAAAATGCTGTCTATTCATCATAAAGCGTAAAAAGTTGGCTTTTGCTCAATTAGTGTGAGCCACTGCATGAAGAAAATGAGTCATGCTCTGTATGCAGCTAGGATTGTGAAGGTTCAATGGTAGGAGCCTTAAATGTTCCAAACTTGGTATTGATACTGATCTCAAGTGAGAAAAGCTCAGGTTTTCAGGTAAACTGCAATGTAAAATTCACTCCAGAGACCGACAGTTGAATGGTTTCTTCTGTGTCATTTGTGAATTCATGGAAGGAAACTTGTGAACCACAGGTTGAAAACCACTGGGTTTGGACCTGAAAATAAGAAAATGTAGAAAATCTAGAAACTTAGTATTTAGAATAGGTGAAATTGTGCATAGGATATCCTCCCTTTCATTTGTACTTGAAGAACTTTGATTATGGAAACTTGCAGTGTGATCCTTGTTACCCACGTCTCTGCATTTTGCACTCCTTGTCTTTACCCATTGACTGTGACAAAATAGCATGGCTCCACCTAATATGCTATCACCATGCTAACAAAATGATACTGTGAAGTAGAATGTAAACTTAACCCATTAAAATGTTAATTTGATTTGTGTCAATATTGCCTTTCTAAAAGAGGTGATGTTTGGGATAATACCCTGTAATCCCTTTAGTACTAAAGAGACATCAGAAAAATATGTTTGGGTGTTTTAAGTGATGTCATTAAGTAGCTTTGGCAATTGATAAAATTTTCATCAGAAAAGATTGGGGAAAATTTGCTTAGGCTCATCACTGTGTAAAAAAGCTCCAGCAGGAATTCTTTGTGGAATCCACACGAGTTAATTTAAGTGGAAGGATCCAAATACAGTGTGCTTAATACTGGGGGCATCCAGTTTAAAATTATAGAATCATAGAATCATGGAATAGTTAGGGTTGGAAAGGACCTCAAAATCATCCAGTTCCAACCCCCCTGCCATAGGCAGGGACACCTCACACTAAACCATCTCACCCAAGGCTTCATCCAGCCTGGCCTTGAACACCGCCAGGGATGGAGCACTCACAACCCCCCTGGGCAACTGATTCCAGTGCCTCACCAGCCTCACAGTAAAGAATTTCCTCCTTATATCCAATCTAAACTTCCCCTGTTTAAGTTTGAACCCGTTACCCCTTGTCCTGTCACTACAGTCCCTGATGAAGAGACCCTCCCCAGCATCCCTGTAGGCCCCCTTCAGGTACTGGAAGGCTGCTATGAGGTCTCCACACAGCCTTCTCTATAAATACAAGATGTATCCTCTGATTTGTGAGATACTAGGACTGACTGTTATTGCACAGTCTGACCTGGTTGTATGTTTGCATAGTTTATGGAAGTAAGCATTTTTCCATTTGTGTAAGGTTGCCAGTAATGTGTTTTTACTTAAGTTGAGATTCTACCAGTCTTCATACCTATTCATTTATGAAACCACATATGGTGTTCTGCACTTCAGCTCTTACAGAGCTTCCTTTATTACTGAGCTGTGATACACAGATTTATTTATCTATTTAAACTTACTGTGGTATTGTTGATGCTGATAGCAGGAGCTTAGGTTAGGTGGTTAGATTACATTATGCTGTCTAACACTCTTTAGATACCTTAATTTCAGTGGCTTTTAACTGGCAGAGAGTTACCTTTGGGATGAAATTCTTCATCCTAGATCTCTGTTAGTTTATGTGTGTGGGCTGCATCTATTTCTAAGTAATCAGAAATGTTTAAGAAAATAAAGGAGTGAGCATATACATAAATGCTGTTGTTAGTGGGGAAAAGTATTCTTTGAAGTATCGATACCGTTGAGATCTGGTAAAAATGGAAGTTTGTGTGCAAATCCAGAGTTTGTGTAGAAGTATCCCTCTGAAAATACATTCAGGTTTGTTTTGAGTAGTAAACCCCAGGAAATTGGCACTTGTGCAGCTGGTAACAAATTCCCCCAGTAACAGGAAACAAGTATTAAAAATCTTGATGGAAAAAAAAAAAACCCAAACCACCACAAATTGGCTTGGATTTTAAGGAGATTTGAAAATTAAACTAATTGCTTCTAGGTATCTGATAGCCTAAGAGTCTTCCACGACTGAGAAGCAAATACAAAGTGTCTGTAGCAGTAAAGCAAGGGCTCTTTGCCTTTGTAGTTACATAAAATTGTCATTTCTATTCCTGATCTCAGGCTGTCAGCTCTTAGCAGCTCTTGGCAGTGCAGGCAGTGAGTGGTACCCATGTTGCACCTTCGCTTGGACTACTTTTGTGTGATACTGGCACTAGGGCCTGTGCTTGCCTGGGCTCATTTAACTTTTCTTACCAACACAGTTTATGACAGTCTTAAAAGCTTCACGACTGACACTGAAAGAAGCCACAGCAACAGCAGATACTGAAAACATGATGTTTTCAGGGCTTGAGAGGCAGAGAATATAGACATGCTGTGTGTCTCAAAGGGCCTTTGAGTAGGTTATTTCAGCTTGAAAAGGGATTAGATTTAGATGACTGCAGTGTCAGGCGGTTTTAACTGAAGGTACCTATTGAGGATAATTCCTTTTTATAACTGGATCCCAGCAGTTTTGTCAATGATGAGTAAGTGGAGGGAAGGAGAAATGATCCGTTTGTTGTGGTGGGTGTTAGAGAAGCAAGGAAGAGTACTTCTGAAAGGGAGACATCAAAAAGCTCAAGCTATGTGAAGAACCTTCTTTACCAGGCCCTTGTAGCAGCAACAACTGGGAACAGTGGGCAAGTGGAGGGGAAAGGGCTGAGAGTGGTGCAGGTTTTCCTCTTCTTTTTCAGTTTTGGGAGACTTGTGTTGCTTTGGTGGCTTCATGTGCAGTTGTAAATGTAGTCATACCCATCTAGCAGTTCTGTACATTAGTTATTTTCCTTTCCTTCAGAAACACAGTGTTCCTGAAAACAAATGTGTTGCTCACATAAAAATGATGTTTTCACTTTAATCCTTTTTCCAACTGCAAGTAACATCACAGTTTTTGTGTCAAATTCTTTTATGTAACATCAAATACTGTTCAAGTAGCTCAGTCATCAGTTGTCTGTGGAGCTTTATAAATAAAAACCTGGAGGTGGGGGGGAAGATGTCCATCTATGTGCAGTTATTACTAACATTAAATTGGTGTTTCGCATCAAACTTCTCTCTCAAACCTACTTTATATTCTGTTAAACATCTTTGGCAGCTAAGGCAACATGCCTACTGCCTGTTCAGTTCTTTTATTGGGTTGAACTAGAGCTAACATTTGGCTAAAATACATTTTGACATTTGAATTTGACATAAATGTTCCAGGGAAACAGTTTCGACGTGCGTCCTCCATGGGTGCTTCTCCTGTCAGCGTTATAATGTTGTACTGTAAATATACTTTGAAAGTTGGCTTTCAGTAAAAGTCAGTGATGCGTTTATTACTTGTTCTGGTCTGTTTTTTCTCATAGTGTAAAAATCACAGCTAAAAGTTACGTTGTCATTTTTTTGTAAAAGTTTTTTTCCTTTTTTTTCCTTTATTTTTTTTTTGTCCTAGAAGTTAGTTTGTCATTTTAAAGTAAATCAAACTGGATATTCCTGTGTTAGTTCTCAGTGATTATCTCCCTGCTGAAGGAAATGTTAACTCTAATCTTCTGCTATAAGAATAAATAGAAAGAGACATTGTCAATTTGAATGTTTTAAAATGAAATAGTTTTGAAATCATGATATAGTATCCTTTTAATACATCCCATTTCTTTAGCTAGCAACAAAACCATAGAATTTTAGAGGAATGTTTCATTCCTTTTAAAGGAATGCTTAAGGCTGTCCTCCTCTGTTCCTCTTGGTTTTCCCCACTCCTGTATATACCCTGGCTGGCTTTGCAAGCATCCTGCTTTCTCCTTTACCTGGCTGTCCACAGCTGCTCACTCAGTGCCTCCTCAGTCATAGCTTTCTCCTTACAGAAACTGCCTAAAGACCTTCTGGCATTCTGGAGAGGACTCCTCCTTGGAAAGGCCAATCATTATTAGCAGTGCAATTTAGGGGAAAAGATGTTTCCTTCCATTGGCCACTTTTTGATGAAGCAGTTACAGTAGGTTGTAGGTTACTGGACTTCTGACATTATCAGGAGTAATGTTTTCTGATGGAGAGAGGGCTTTGAGTAAAGGGGTTGTTCTGGCGCTAAGAATTAAAAACTGGTGGCATCTAATTCAAAGCAGATTCTCTTCAGTTTTATGGTCTGTAGGGAATTTCTCCCAGTTTTTTATAAAGCAAAGATGCAGATTAAATGGTGCTTACAGTAGTTTCTGTAAATATGTTTTATTTAATATGCAAATCAGAGTATGTCGTTGATTATTTTTTACTTGACCTTAAATACCAGCATTATGAAGCCAGGCTGAGTTGTGGCAAATATTAGGTTGTGATAAACTAAAATTTACAATTAGTACAATGAACTTTGGAGATGCTTTCTTTATGTAAATTGTCTTTGTGTTGTCTGAAATACCAGTTTTTGCATTCGATACAAATTGAAGCTTTCAATGATTAAAACAGGTCTCATGTCAGAATTCTAATGGAATATGCATGGTTTAAGTTCATGTCTACTCCTTGTTTATAAGGCCTTTTAAGTTAGTTTCCATTGAGAATAATGATACATGTAAGTTTGGGGTTTCTTCTTCTTCACTATGCCACAGCTGATGTAATTAAATTGCACAAATCACATGGTGCTTGTGATGATGGTGATGTTGTTAGCTTTTATGAACTTTAAAGGAAGTTAAGACTTGGAGCTTGTGGAATCTGTTTGTTCTGGTTCTCAGGGTTCGATTAAACCCAAATCCATGACACGTCGGTTTGTGGTATTAGTAACCTGACCAGTAAATGCCTTGGAATGGACCAGTGCAGATCTGTTGTTGCATGCAATGACGGTGTGTGAATGTGAGTGTACTCTGGCTCAGGGCCGCAGAGATGCTGACAGCAGCAATAGTCCTGGCCTGTCTACCAGGGGCAGGCTGAGGATGAGGCTTGGCTCTGCCACCTCCTGCACTAGCCAGCAGAGCTGAGCAGTGCCTTAGGGCAGAAGATGCTCTGCCATATTAAAGGGTGCTGCATCTCCCACCCTGGCATATGTTCTCTATAACCCCCTGTAGGATTTGACTGCATCAGCCAGAGTGCCTCTGGGCTCTTCACCGCTGCGCTGCCGTGGAGTCTCTAGCAGATAGACTCGTGTTCTCATTTGAACAATTATTCTTTTAATATTGCGTTGTCTCCTCTTCTCTAAGTAGTTGGGGGTTTTTAGTTTGCTGTTTGGTTTGGTTTTAAGTAACAGATGTTAGTTATCAACTGCAAGAATATTATAACAGTTTAACATCAGACACTTGAAATTAAGTGGGCCTACTGTTATTGCTGCAATCAGCAGGGTACACGTTTCCGTTCATTTCTGAACTGTTTTGGGTTTTTAAAGAGTCTGAACCTCAGTTTAATATTATCGCAACCTCATCTCTCAGCTACAGAGAATCCAAGTATTCCTGTCACCATGCGTTAGGTTTTGGAGTCTCCATTCATGGAAATAGTTGAAACCTGAGTGGACACAGCAACTTGTTTTGGTTGACCCTGCTTAGAGCAAAGCTGTTAGACCAGTCAGTCTCCACAGGTGCCTTTCAACTGCTGTGATTCACTGGCATTGATCAGTTTCCAAAAGCTGAAAGAGTCATTTCAAGACCCTTGCTCTTCATTGCTGGCTGGTCTTGCGGAATCCGCACATAAGAATCTAATGACCCATCCAGAGAAGCAGGTATGTGGTAGATCCCCATTGCCCGTATCATCTGCTGGCCATTTGCAGGTGCTGGTTTTGATCATCTGTGCTTTCTGAGCAGTGCTCGCTAGAAGATCCTTCAATTGAGTTCCAGCATTACTTTCCTTTCTTGCTGTCCAAACATGAATTGGCAGGAAAGCTTTGATATAATTTGCTCTCATTTTGAAGTAACTTGTGTGATGAGGAGAGAAGGAAATCACTTTTTCATCCTAGGGCTTTGGTTTTGGGTGGAAGTTGGGCTGTCAATGGATTAATCAATGTATTTATTTGTATTCCAAGAAAACGCTGCATATTAACTTCCTGGTGCAATATTTGTCATCTTTTAGAGAAAACGACTTATTTGTATTTGTAAGTGATGAGCAACTATTTTACTTTTGTTAATGTCTTTGTTTTATGTTTTAACTGTGATCTGCAACTTATCAAATGTTTCCAAGACGTTTTCCCATTATAAAATGGGGGGTCAAAAAGAGGGCTAATGTGGTTAAAATGAAATTAAGCATAAAATACTTGAGTCCAGAAGAAGTGTTTGTAACTGGATGAAAAAACATGTTTTAAATGAAGTGGTCTTTCACCATATGTTTATGCCAGTTCTAGTGATATTATTCATGGAAAGTCTCCCATGTGGATCTGTCACAACCTGAGGGAATAAATAATTCCCCTTTAAGAGAAGGGAGAAAACAAATACAGCACTGCCTAACTGCACTTTTATTTCACTAATTACAGATATTTATTTTTGTCACCTTTTTCCCCTTTTGGTCTTACTGAAAGAATTTCTTTTCTGTAAAAACATGCAATTCATGAATTCAGGTTTGTGGCGATTTGGTGGTTATTTTTATTTGATTTTGGGGTTTCGTGGTTTTTGGGGGTGTTTTTGTTGGTTCTTGTTGGTTTTAACTGAGATTGGTACATACTTCTGTTTGTAATACAAAATGAGAGGTATCCAGTGTATTCTTTTTTTATCCTTTAACAGTTTAAAATACACCTCATGTTTAGCTCACTCTCCTTTGAGGATGTGTTTGGTTCAGATTAGCACCTCTTATTGTAGATGTCCAGAAGTTGCGTATGGTGTCAGTAAAATAATAATTCTTAAAACTATGACAGTGAGGAGCACCAGAGAAGATAGGAAAGAACCCTCAAGGCCTGAAAAGAAAACAATGTGTAATTTAGTTAAAAAGCATTCAATGTTCTTTTGCTGCTCTACAGATGCTTGAGTACATTCACTTACCTTCGCATCTGTGTCTGAGGAGAGTAACTGAGCAATAAAAGTGTGCTTGTTAAGGTAAAGCTTCATTTGATTTTGGGTGAGTTTTTTTAGTGGTATTTGTTTTGGGTTTTTTTTTCATTAGAAATATTACTTAAAAAAAAAAAAAAAGTGTAACCTACTCTTTTTCTTAACTTTCTGGGTTTTTCTTCCTGACTGTTGCTATAGTCCTTTTTATATTGCAATCCTACAGTTCCTTCATAGGGAATTGATTTTGCTGAAAACACTAAACTCTAGTACCTCAGTTTTACAGCCTTTTTTTCCAATGAAGAAAAACAATTCCCTTGATGGACAGAACAAAATACTTCTTGATCGCTATCAGCTTTGAACAGTTATAATTTAGAGTAGAATTAGAGTAGGAAAATGTCAAAGCAAACTGTTTTTTTCCTGTGTTAAAATAAATGAAAGAAAAAGCAAAGCAAAGATACAAATGAGGACTTGATAAATTGTGAGAGCGCTGTCATGATTAAGTTTGTGGAAATAACTTTTCAGAGGTAGCACCATGTAATTTTGATCAGGTCTGCATAAGGCGCCATTTACTTCATGTAGCATTTGTCTCGGGTATGTTGAGCAGGGGAATAAACACAGGAGGCGAATGTATCTTCAGTGAACTAAAGCAGACAGCTTTGTTTTTAGGTGCATTCCAAATCCAAGTAAGAAGAAACGACATGGCTAGAAAGATGTGGTCACACTTTTCTTTATTATTTAGTACCTCAAAGAAGTTTTCCTGCCAGCATTCATTCTGAGTCCAGAATTCCTAATTTATTTTGAGTTTCGCTACGTTTAAAACCTGGGTACTGCAGAGTTCAGTAAACCGTGCCAAGAAGCGTCTGTAGGTTAAAAATATTTAATATGTCATCTTCAGATACAGTCTAGATGTTAATAGAGATGGGGAGGGAACAAAGACGAGCAGCAGCAGAGGATCTGAGATTCCCTCACCCCGTGCAGAGCATCTATCCACATTGCGTTGCTCAGCTCTAATGGGAGTGTAGCTGTCTCCAGCCTTCCCTTGTGGATATGTACTTGGGGAGAGGGTAGCTTGCTAAGGAGAGTTCAAATATGAAGATCAGTGATATTGTAGGGAGGGGACTTAAGAGGAATAAAGCCTGGCTCAAGCCAAAGCTACAGGTCAGAATTTTGCATGAATCAGGGCTGTGGAGGCTGCACGCAGCACTCACCAGGCTGCTTTCCAACTGCCCAGAGTGAGCATTAAAGAAAATGACAGTTGCTGGAGGTGCCATTGTCCAAGAGGCATTTTGTTCCATATGTTGTGGTCTTGTCCAGTTATGCTCCACTCTGGGGACACAGTCTTCATGAGAGTTAATGTGACTCGAAGCTCCAGCCTTTGGTCTGGCTTAACCACTGTGTTTTAGCCACAACAGTTGCTGCGTATGTGATGCCCCTTCTACCAGATAAAAGTGATTCCAGAGAGTGTATTCACTGGAGAACCTGATGGACTTTCCTTAATGAATCATTTGTATCTTAAATGTCCTGTGTCCTGCAGGAGAAGGGTGGTGTGGGTAGGAGAGTGTGTGCAATAGGGAAATGTTTTTGGTTGGAAATTAGATAGACTTTAGGCAGATGTCAGTTTTCCTAACTAAAAACTGTTGGTGACAAGGCCAAATGTTGATGACACTAGCAAAGTCTAGGTGTTTCTTTATAGGCAGGAATGGGTTTTTTTGTTTTGAAAAAGTCTTATTTGTTCCCAAAACTTTAATGCTTTATAATGCTTCAACTTGAATAAATATGCATATGCATGATCATGAATTGCTGAGTTCCAGTCTTTTATCCTTTGTTTCTGCTGTTTCTCAAAGTAGGCAGGATGGGTCTTGTTTGTTTCAAGATCCTGCGTGGCTTGAGATGGGCTGGACGAAGTATCAGCTTTCGCTATGTGCGACCACTGCAGGGGTTTCTCCTTTGCTGAGCTGAGAAGGAGCTGCTGGCAGGACAGCATTGGTGACAGTCTCCTGCTCTGGAACTTGCAGCTTGGCTGTGTTTCACGCTCCTGGGTTGGGCTTCTTGTCTTCACCAAGCTTCTGAGAACAGGGAGGGTCAGGGTCTAAGTAAGGCTGCTCATTGAGCTCTTCAGTGTAGGATGGTTTTGCTAGGCTTCTGGGGTAGCTGTAGCATCTTTTTGAATAGTGCCATGTTTTTAATGTATGTGTCTAGGCAATTTTGTTTCAGAAGTCTATGAATATATGAAATGTGAGTGTAAAACTGAGTGTTGGCATGGTTGGACTTGAAATTATGAAGTGTATTCATAAGGAACATACCTGTTTTCATGCCTGTTGTATTTTTAGAAGTGGACTCCAGGGTTTTCATTTAATGTGTCAATCCTTATGCCTTTTATTACTGTCTTTCCTTTGTTTTACTATTAGGTGGTTTCAGGTTTATAGCTTTTTTGCATATTTGAATACATCAAATTATCATTAATTCTGCTTAGAATTACTTTAATGCCATTATACTGTAATCACATAAAATGTGTTTTTCTCTTTTTAAACTTGTCCCTGTACATTAAAGTAATATTCTATAATGTTATTTATATTGCTGCAGTTTCTCTTCATGGCATTGCTACAACAGGGAGAAGAGCAGTACCTAAGTGTTTTTAGTTCCTACTGTACTAGTGTTTAAAGTAAAAATGAATTACTTAACTGCTTTTTAGTTGGATGGTTAACTTGCAAGTAGGTTTTTGGACCTGGAGTTTGGATTTTAAAGCTCTCTACAAGAGCAGGAAGGAGCTTCAACTCCAGCTGCTCTATGAGCAATGACAGGACCCGTTGTCTGAAACTGTCAATGAGAGCGGTGGGGGTAGTCGCAGGTGACTGTCACCTTCAGTCTCGAGACATGCCACCCGAGGTCTTTCACTTTTCACTGCAGACATGGGACGTGTATTTCTTCTGGGGATGAATCCGCAGCACCAGTTTTGTTCTGATAACAGCATCTGGCACTAGATTGATTTAACAGGCTATGAGGTTTGCTCTTTTCAGATATGCACTTGTACGGCAGCTTCTGTGCAGCTCTGACATGGCCACACGCTACTGTTGTTTTTTCTGCCTCCTAGCACCACGTGTGAAGCTAAAACTCTTTGACACCTGCCATTTGGACCCTTTTCTTACTGAAAAATGTCATCGTTTTCAGACAAGATGAAGACAGATATCTGATCATTCTTCCCTTTGTAGGGATGTGCTAAGGGCATGGTTCGTTCGCAGATGAATAAAGGATTCCAGGCTGTAGCTATACAGTTAGCTTTAATAGTTCAGTGCAGTAGGCAGGTTTAGATTTAGGAATTTATAGAGTTATATCTAATACAGAAGAAGTTGAAGCATGGTAGCTCACTGTTGTATCTTGCAGTAATTCTCAAGCCTATTTCATTATGCTGCAAGTAGCAATTGTCTTACCGGTTCACCGGCAGGAAATTTCACACCACTTTTCTTTGGGGAGGAGAATGATGGTAGTTGAGGAATTGAAATCAGAAAGTTTTTAACTCTTCTAATTTTATAATCAGTGAGATGTCTTATGTGGGGTGTTTTCTGCCTTCATCCAAACCTGGAAGTTAGTAGAACCTGGCTCCATTTTCTAAAGTAGTAACTTTTTAAAGGAGAGGCTTTTAAATCCTATGCCACAATTGTTTCCCCCCCTTCTAAACACTGATAGAAGCAGGCCTAATTGTTTTCATTAGGTTCTAAAGATCTACAGTGTCTACCAGGAAAGCCATCAGCTTAACTGGCACTAAATATCACTTCTGTGTGCACAGGAGAGAGAGAATCCCTAATTCAAGGATGGTTGCCTTGAAATTCTGTTATTTCAGAAGACGCTTTATAAGGTGCTTTATTATTGTCTCTGCTGTAGGGTCAGCAAGCTGTTTCAAAAATAGGGCTTGTGTCTGAAAGACACTGTTTAAACACATTGTTCTCTGTTGTAATTTGCTGCATTGACAGTTCCTGGTCTGAAATAGTTTAGTAATTTTTACTTTAAAATGTAGACCGAGTTGGTTAGGACAGAGTTGCTTTATTCTTTGTGCGGTGTAATTTCTGGTTACCTTTGTGAAATACTGAGCAAACTCATTCATACGAGGGTGGAAGCGCTTACGGACTTTGTTGTGAATTCAAAACACCAGTTGTAAGCAGAATTTCACCTATTATTTTCTATGGAAACCAAAAGAATGTGGCTGCGGGATCTGTATCACTGCTTATCATTTGATGTGCTATCTGAAGACACTCTGTGGGCTTTATTTCTTGTGTGCTTGGGAGCTCCTGAGCAGGAACTATACTTTAAGACTTGTGTTCTCCACATCCATTTGAATGTATTCACTATGAGGCAGTTTGAGATTTTTCTGTGTAGTATTTTTGCAAAAGAGGACTATAGCACCTCTTGCCTAATGTGGCTGATTTTGAAAGGTGGGCTTCCATAAGAGCAAAACACGAGTGGTGTGTAGTGCTGGAATGTTTCGAATGAAGCAATGGAAATAGATGAAAATTCCTTTCCTAAGAGTATATTTTGTCATCATAAAATGTTTAATACTGGAGTATCCCCTTACTTCTATATATTGCTAAAATTTGAAGCTAAATCTTCACATTAATTAAAACCACAGAGTAACTGTATGGGGTTTGGCTTGATTCTGTTGAATAATGATTGCTTTCTAGTATAATCTTCTAGTATTTCTAGTATAATCTCTTTGTTGTATTTCTAATATCTTCCTTTGCCATAGCACCAGATTATTGGAGGTGGGAGAGACTAGGTTTTGAATTTAATCTCATCTGTCAGAATAAACAGGCTTTTAAAAACCTTCTAGGGCTTTTTATTCTTTGAATATGTTATTTAGTGTACACCAGAACCTTTTTATCTTGCACTTCCATGACATATGTTCTTCATAAGGGGAAAAAAAGGAGTAATGGCTTGCCTGTGTCAGAGCCAGAGTCTGTCAAGCCTCGTATCCTATTGTTCCTGTGGCGAAGCGCGTGTGGCTGAACAAATCACTACATCTTGCTCAGCCTGTGCTGGACTGCAGTCACCAGCTGGCTGTATTCATCACAGAAGGGACTTGTCTGTGTGCAGTGTGTAGGGGCTGGAGTGCGCATGTACCAAAACATGAGATCCTGGGGAACATAGACCTCAAGAAACATGCAGCTAGCCATTGGTAATGGTGAAGAGTTGGAGGAGTTTGCAAAGTTGCTTCTGCTGTAGGTGCCTCATAGCTCTCAACCATTTTTGGTTTTAGCCTTTTCTGAAGCTAGTGGTACCCAATGGATTTCTTATTCATAGAATAACCCAATCTTCTTTAGAGCCTTGATTAAGTCTTCCATGCTCCTCCTCAGTTTGTTTTCACTCATTAAATCTAGCAGCATTATTAAAGCTTGTCTCATTCCTATCAAGCTTCTAAAAGTATCATTCTTTTCTAGCAAATATTCTGCCATTTTATTTCATTTTATTTTTCTGTCCTTTCATTCTTAAGATACTTCTTTTAGTAAGTAACACGGAATAATGTTTTTGACTCTTCTCATCTTCCCTCTTTGACCCTTCAACTTTCCTTTGTGGGAGACTCCAGCTTTTGTTGCCATTAGCTTATGAAGGATATATTTATTCAGTTAATATGTAAAAAGTTGGGTTAGAGGAGTTAATGACACTTGCAAAATTTTGATTGAGAAAGGGATTATATTTTAGCAGATCATCATTTTATGACCAGATATGAAAATGGGGGTCCTTTGAGGCTGGCATACCCCTTTGCTTTTAGAGCACCCATGATCTTCTTGAAGTATTAACACCGATTTCTTCTTTGTATTGGTATTGTTTCTTCAAATGTTATTTTAAAGGCTTCAAGTTGTAAATCAGGGTTTTGGAGATTGTAGGAACAGTAAGTTACATAAAGTCAGATAAAGTTACTTTTTCTCTCTCTGTAGGTTATTAATCCAGCATTGCATTTGATTGTGGGGAAATGACTTAAATGCAATAAAATAGTCTGAAGTGTTGGTATGGTTCATGGAAATGTCGGGAAGCTGCATCCATTGTTCGCGCTAGAAGCCTCTAGACTAATACATCTGCTTCATTAGACATGTGGGGGATTCTTACACATTGTTTTGTAAAGATTTTCAATGAAAACTCGCTACTTAAGAACCATGTGGGTTTTACAAAATGTGCCGTTACACTCGTGTACATGAAATTGTAATATGGAATCATAGGTTAGGGTTGGAAAAGACCTTAAGATCATCTAGTTCTAACCCCCTCGCCATGGGTTAATATAGTTAAACGACTGTTGGTAAATCTAGCTTGTTACATGTAACCTTTCCTATATTTTTGTAGGTATGTAATAGCTTTGAATTTTAAAGAGAAAAGTATTCTTGGATTTATTTTTTTTTTACCTTTTACAAGAAAGGCTTATTCCTGTAAAAATTACGAAATTGGGAATATGAGTGTTCTGAACAGGTCTTCAAATTAACTCTTCATACCAAATATATAACGCTTGCTTAAAGAGAAAGAAAACTCGGCTGTAGTAAGTTTTAAAGGCGCCTTACAGTATTCAGAATACAGGGGCCATGGTCTCTAGCATAAAGCTGAGGGTCCAGCAGGTGGTGCTAGTGGAATACAGTTAGTGTTGATTTAACACTGCATGAAGTGTCTCTTAAAATGTGATCGAGACTGGTGCCATGCAACAAGCCTGTTTGTACAATTAAAAAGAGAAAACTGCAGTCTTGTGTAGTGCCTTTGTGGTTTGAGCATTTTAATTTTAAGTTCGATATAGATGCTGCGGAAAAAGACCTAGTTATAGGGTTGTGGATGTGGGAAATAGACAGTGTGGAGGCATAGTCCCGGAGTTTTTACCTGCTTTTCATGTTAATTCAGAGAGCAGTTTGTGAAACTTGTCCATTCACGTACTATAAGCATATCATACCGTAACCAGTCGCTTATTTAAATAGCAAAATAGCTTTTTAATAACGTTGTTTTAACCGTTGAGGTTTTGGTCAGTGCAAGAATCTTTCCTCTTAAGGAATGCATGAAATGAGGATCTCATTTTATGAGGGGGTGGGGATGTTTAGTTTTCTGGTTTAATCCATTTTGTAGCTTACAAAGTCAAAGTAGAAACAAATTCTAGTCTGAAGATACACAGATTTTGAGATACAGTTTTTACCAACTCTTACGTAGGCTTTTTTTTTTTGAGTCTCTTGAAAATTGTATCCTTTAAAAAAGGGGGAAAGGTTAGAGAACAGTGACTGCAAGTAGTTTAAAGTAAATTTCTGTTGCTTGCTATTTGAGCAGGTTTGGTTTTATCTTAATGTGCCCTGACATAAAATATGTATATTCTTTGAAAGCATGATGTAGAGCATTTTGCAACGTCAAATTAGCTTAAATTGACCTATATAACATCCCCTTTTAAAGAGGATTATTAGAATTTGGAAAACAAAGTGTCTGTGAACCCAAGTGACTTGTCTCCTGCCTAGTCCAAGAGCAAAATCCAGAGCAACTGCAAAGAAAAAATTCCAAACCTAAGTTGCTTGCCATCTTAATGTTGTGAGCAAGCTATACTTTTTAGCCTTGTATGTGCCAGTGTCACATGAGTAACCACCTCACTGTAGCTAAAACCAAACTAAATAAAGCCACGACAGCCACTCAAGTTTGGCTGACTATGGTTGAATGAATGCCGGGATGGTTTCTTTGGAGTTCATGCCCCTACACATTTACTCTGGGTAACAAATTTGTTTAATGTCTGGGTTTTACTGTCTTAGGCACAGCGCTATGGTGTTCTGCGTGAGTGGAACTTCTTCAAGTCTGCTACACCAAATACTTCATAGAATAACTGCGCGCATACACAAAACCGTCTCAGAGTGGATGTCAAATGTCCAGTGTATGCTGCTTCTGAAAGTGCTTTTTATGTCTTGTTTTTCTCCTTGAGATAACTTTTTACATGGCTTTACCTTCCTTCTGCTCCCGCCGGTGTGTAAATGTTCTTGCACTTGAGGAAAGGAAATGTGCTCTCTTCAAATGTTTCTTTCTCCCATCCTGAGTTTATTTTTATTTACTCGTTTTAGTAAGGAGGTTTTGTATTGCCTATCTTAAAATTTGGCATGATTCACTTAGTACTGTAGAAGGACAGTGTTACTGTAATCCTCTTGCTTCTGAAATCTATCAGCATAGCATTGGTGAGAATCAATAAACTCTCAAGTGTGTTAAAATTCCCATCCAGGACACTTTGGTTTTTTTCACAGTATAAAATACAGGGAGGGATCAAGCAAGAAGCTCTGTACAGTAATATACTTAATAGTACAGCATTGTGAAAATGTGTACAAAACACTGGTTTTCTTCTTTTTTAAGTGTAGCATCAATGTATTAGATTGAGAAATTGCACAAGAGGTAACTTTTTGGATCTCTTTGAATACCAAGATTGGAGAGCCATTAGTGAAAAGCTGTTAGAAGTATGTGTTAATGTGTGTGTTTTCTTGGAGGCAATAACCGAAAAGGGAGCCCTCGCCAAATGCTGCCTTTATAAGGTGTGAACAGGTTAAGAAATACTTTCTGCTGCATTGTTCTTTAAACTACCTATTAATCAGAAAAATCAGTTTGAGGTTTCTGTCAGCATCTTCTTTTTCAAGCAGTTAGGTTCTTGTGATGTGACCATGTTTCTGATCTCTGTCACAGGACTTTCTTTATGTCAGTTATAGGAAAGGAATGCCCGTAATGCTGAATCGTTTTAAGAGCCCATGTAAATGGTTTCATTTTCATTTGCTCTGTTCAGCTGGTCTGAGCAATTTTTTGCGCTGTTAAACCGGTTGTTTGAATGGGTCTGGAGTTACACTAATGCGAAAGAGAACAGGATTTTATTCTCTGTATTTATTTGAAAGGTTCAGTCTGTTATATCGAAATGCTCTTTTGAGTTTTGAGTAACTATAAAATCTGACTTGTGTACTGCGGTCCACCAGATTCCAGTTGGGAGGAATCTGTTAAAACAAAAGAAATTATTGCCTTTTATATTTGCATTTCACACTATTTACTGTTAACATGCTTGGAACATTGAATGGGAGTGTGTTGTATCTCTGAGCTATTCTCCAGCTTTTCCAAAAGGGAGGGGCTTCTATTTAAGAAAATGAGCCTACTAAATATTCTGAAAAGGTAAATTTGTGGTCTAATTGTAAAACAATATAAAGCAAAGTTATAACTTCAGTTGAAAGGTCTGGTTCTTAAGGAAGGAAACCACAACCCTTCTGGCAAAGATAAAGTTACTCTAAGAGTGGAATAGTAAAAGTAACAATAGTTCAGAAGCTGATAGCGTGCCTCTCCGCTGCAGTAGCGTTACGATGCCTTAATTATGGACCTGGAATTCAAGTTCTCTTGAAGTTATTTGAAGAAATATACTGTTGATTCAGTGGTGTCAAAATTTCACAGCTGAAAATAAACTTCTGCTGTGAACGCTTGATTGCCGTTTTCTCTTGAGTGGAACCAGAGCACTCAAGGGTCTTTTAATTGTGTTGTGATTTGAATTGGTGAGTTTATCGTCATTACTAAATGAGCTTGAGGTGTGGGGTAGATACAGGAACTGTAGCTTAAGTTACCGAAGTCAAGCAGTCTGTGTTTTTCTTTGAGGATGGTAGTGAGAGCAGGAAGGATACGATATTAAGTGCCGCTGAGAAGCAAGCTGCAGCTCTGTGTATCAGGATGGAGTTTTGCTGGGTATCTCGGGCAGATAGCTTTAGACGGTGTGTGCGCACAGTCGTGTCTTGGATTCAGCTGATAGTTTAACTGATGTTAGACTTTAGAATGTAGGTGTTCTTAATGAAATTGTCAGGTGGGATTTTGTTTTGTTTATGGAAGCTGATTTGCCTGCTTACTTCTGCTAGCACTTGTTTCTTGTGTTCATTTTCTCCGTGGTAAGATTACTGCAGGGCCTGGTATCACTTGCCGTGTGTATTTATAATAGGGCCAGAATTGTGAAAGAATGGATCTTGTAGGTCAGGGAGGTGTGTTTTAGTTTAAATGGATATGTTTGTCTTTGTACTGTCTTCCTTTTGCAAGTATTAAGTTGATTGAAAGCATTTTTAAAACATGAGGCTTAAAAAACCCCATCTAAATATCCGGTTAAGTCACTTGCTAAGTCTTTCCGTCATGTTTTTCAGTTGTGTGGTATTCTAATTGTTTACTGTTTCATTTTCAGCATTGTTAGTGAAGCGGGAGCATCCATCTACAGTGTCAGTCCAGAAGCATCCAAGGAAATGCCAGACCTGGACCCTAACCTGCGAAGTGCAGGTATGAAGTGCATTTCATTTTTATCATTATTTCAACATGGAATTCAAGCCTCAGTTTTCAGACAACACTGTTTAGAATATTAAGTATAAAAGCAGTCTAAAGTATAAAAAGGGAAGGTTTTGGATGTTTTGCTTCTAAACTAATTCTGTTATCATTTCACATTTGAAGTCTTAGGTATGCAAATCCATGCCATCTTCTACTGTAATGTAAAAGTCCTTGTGGGTGTATACCTTCAGCAGGCTGGTACAGGAGAATTTATGGGGATTAATGTTAATGATGAATTGTATAAACTTTTATAGTTGGACAGGTCCATGCCCACAAGAGCTAGACCTTCCCTCTCTTCTCTTGTCCCTTGTATGTACACAAACATATCTAACAATAATTAAATACTTCAAGGGCTGGAAAAGAAAGGTAAGGATAGAACACATAATTTAAAGGTGTGCATTCATTGTGATCACTTTGAACTCTTTAATGTAGCTGAATATAGTCCTCAAGAAATACTATCGAGGTTTTCTTAATTATCTACTTCAGCATAAATGTCACCGAGGTATAATACAGCCCAAGTTCTTAGACACGTACAAGTGCCACTGTTACAGTTTTCGGTGTTTGGTTAAAGAATAGTCTTTAAAGATCAAATTCCTAGCAGTTTCATTGGCATCCCGATTCTACTCATGAGTTTGGTTTATTGGGAAACAGCTGCAAAGTAAGGTCTGAGGCTATTTTTGATTGTGTATTTTTTATTTGAGTGTCTTTTTGTATCTCTTTATCTGCCTCAGGTTTTTACTTGTTTTCTTCATTCTCCTGCACTTTGCTGTCGTACACAATCAAATACAGCGTATTTGTAAATACATAACACTCGTGTAAATCTTTTCCTGTCAGAATTATACTGGTCTTAATTTGTTACTCTAGCAGGCTACCAGTGTGGAAATCCTTAGGAAGGTGTAGATCAGCAGAAGACAAATTTGGCATTTCGTGATATTTGAGGGTGAAACTTTCTAGAATTCCCCATGTTCCCCTTATTTCCAAGAAAGGAGAAAAGGGATTTGTGTGACCTCAGTGTTTCAAGTGAATGTTTTTACAGGACCATTCTTTAAGTGTCTCTATCAGCCCTTCTCTTTTCAGGACAGGGCTCTAGCTTCTTGCTTGACTCTTTTCTCCCTGCCTGTGAGCACACTCCCCTGTGATTATTTCTTACCTGAGCCACAGAGGTTTTGAACATGCCATGGTATGGCCAGAGCAAACACTAGGAATGTGATATTTCCATATTTGTGACACATGCCATTAACTTTCCCTTGGGCCAGAGTTTTTTATGTTGCTGATACATTAACTGTGGGTTTAGAGTTGATGTAAATGAACAGAAAAACACTGAAAAGGAGGAAATCTAATTATTAACAATATACTTTTCCAGATGTACAGGATTTTCCTTTTTTTCAGAAGTTAATTTTAGAACATTTCAGTCACTTTTACTTAGTGTTGTACATCAAATAGAGTAAATGAAAATCAAATTTGTAATACATGACCAATTTCAGTATTAATTATACTATATAATAGAGTTCATAATTTCTCCATTATTACTAGGAATTGCTTCAGGCATAACTTAAGTGCTGTTGCATCTGGTTGGAAAAGCATCAGCAATTTTAACGTGCCGTAGCCGTACCACAGCGTGGATAGAAATTGAAAGGGGTAGGATCGAAAGTGAAAAATAATAGCTTAGCTCCATGGATGCTGGCTGTTGTGGAACAGACAGCTAGATGTATATTTATTACAGTGGAGGCTTTAGACATCTTGAGGTCTTTTACTGTCAATTTATGATTAGATGCTCTAAAACTGTGTACATTTCTTTTTAAATCTGTATATGAAAATGGGACATAACATTAGAGGAAAACATTAACTGATGTTTGAGGGGTTTTGCAAACTTTTTTCTTGACTGGCTTTTACTTCCGTGCCTTTGATTTTCCTTTAATTTGCAGCAAACAGAGAAATGGCATGGTGCAAAGCTGACTTGCTTTTTGTTTTAATTGTTGCGTTACATCATGTCAGGTTCTGTGCTTACACAATAGCGTGTAGTACGTTAAAGGAAGATGACAGCTGCATGATGAAGTGTGACATTTATAGTTAAAATAAAAGGTACAACTGATGTGAGGTATCTGTGATCCTAACGCAGTTTGCCACTTTAACATTTTTCTCAATGCAGGCTTTGCAGATGGGTTTGGGGTTTTTTGAATTGCGCAGGTAGGCCTGTGTTTGTCCATCAAGGCCATAAATGTAAACTGTTCAATAATGAATATTGTATGTGAACTCGCTTTCACATCTTGTGACATGATCTCTGTCACATTTGCAGTGCTGTTTAGCAACTGTTTGTAGGAAGCTTTCACTGCATACAAAGAAATAGAAGTCACCAATCCTGGTAAAAAAAATATTAGCTTATTAATTTCTCCTTGGCTAAGTGTAGTACACAGGGACAAAGTCAGCAACCTTCAGCATTTCTTGGGGGATGCTAGTTAAAGGTATTAATTAAGGCAAGAACTCAGCTGGGTAATATTTTGTTCCTTTGAGCTGTCTTTTAAAGGCTGTAGATGACATGGGTTTGTAATAAATAATAAACTAATCATGTATGTATAAACTATAGTGGAAAGTCTTTATAGTCATCCATACAGCACTTTTAGCCAAAATTTGACATGGGGGCCTAGGGCAAGAGGAGCCCATTTGCAATTCTTGTGCTATAGATCGCAGTGAATTATAATAGGGCCCCTACAGCTTCATAAATGCCCTCCAGAGATGGCTGCCTTCTTTCTGGCACTAGGCAATATCAGCTCCTCATATCAATTCTTTACATTGAAACAGGTTCTTTACGAATTTTATAGCAGCAAATCTCAATATTTCATGCAAGTGCAGAAGCTTCTGTAGTGCCGCTCCAATTCCTATATAGTCTTGTGGACTCGACTAAGTAGACAGTAAAGAATGTGATGAAACCTAGTTACTTGTGTTTTAGTGAGAAGGTATACATTCCCTTCTGACAGTCATTGTAGGATTAATGAGCAGGACAGCTATTTCTCAGCCTCACAGAATTAGGAGATAAGAGGCTTATAGGCCAGAGCAGCAAAGGGATTTCCTACTTGATAGGCTGAAGAAGTTCAGCTGCAGCAGATTAGGAGGGTTCTGCCTAGAGAACGGGCCACTGGAGTTCAGTAACAGGGGGTTTGGGAGGAACTTGTGATAGGGTTACAGCCTGAGAAAGGAATGCAAATGTGCCTTGCGTTCTCCTTCCCAAGAGCTGTATTGAAGGACAAGCTGAAGATATAGGGTGGGAAATTGTGTATGGGAGAATGGACTCCATGAAAAGAGTCCTTAGCAAGCTGGAAATATTGATCACCTTTGAAGCTTACAGAGATGTGCCCACTCAAGTCTTTGTGAATGCCTGCACTAGGGTTAGTGGAAGGGTAATGAGGGAGCTGTGAGGCTGGGTGGGTGACTGCAGTTCTGTTTCTACCCTGGTATGTGTCATCTGGCCACCCTCTTAGAGCAGAAGTCAAATGTTTCATTTGCTGGAGTTTTCTTAAAGCTATCAAATTCATACTTACTTGGCTGGCCAGTTTTGTTTTGGTGATCTGTGTTTTGTTTGGGGTTTTTGTTTGGTTGGGGGGGGTGTTTTATTCCATTTTATTTTATTACATTTTATTTTACATTTTATTTTATTACATTTTATTTTATTCCATTCTATTTTATCTTTCCTGAGCTACCATCAGTGTAACACTTTATATTTAACCTGATTAGCTTTTATTCATGGCAACTTCAAGTAGGAGTTTTTCACAGTAACTCATCCATAAGATCTTCTGAATTACTTTGTGGTCTCTGTGGTTGAGACTTGCTTCTGCCTCTTTTTCAATGGAAGACCCGGATGCAAGTTCCCTTTTGAAGTAGTTGTAAGTAACAATTCACTGAGCACAATACTTTGCCTTGCAAGTTTGCCAGTGATTCTCCCTGTCATTAGTTCTCTTTCATTATCAGAGTCGTTGAGAAGACTGTATTGATGTAATATTCTTTGCATGAGCAAAAGAAGAAAAGCTAAACTCAGTGGTGACAAACATTCGTCCTTTAAATGGATTAACTCTGATGATCGGTGTTGACTTGATTTTGGTTGCTGTCACTGGGCCTGTGAGCTCTGGAATTAAATGGTTTCCCAAGGGCTCATACCTTATTTGTTGTACCTCCACCCTGTCCTATATAGTTCTGCCCAAGGGCTTATTTTATTGTGTAGAACCTGTATTCCTGATGAAAATTAGGCTTCTAAGGTGAGAAATTAAATGAGTCTGTGCAGGTGTTGGTGCATAGACACTGCAGCACTTTGTTTTTTCTCTCAAGATAATGCTTTTCCACTTCTGCAGTTCTTTGTTGTTGCAAGTGCTTGCTGGCTTGAGCAAGGTTAGCTAGCCTAAATGGGAAGACTGTGGAGGGATAGGTGAAGCATTTAGAAAGTGTAAGCACATGTGACTCATGCTGAAGGACTGACACAGAAATATGGGGTTTATGTACTTCCTGGATGCCTGGAAACTTTGTAAGGCACGGTCAGCTAGTGGTAGTTTAGTTGTTGTCCTTAGTACAAGCAGAATAAAGGATGCACTGATGGTTTGGCGTGTGCTCACATCGGATTGTTTTAGTTGTGCTGCTTCTCCACTTCTGGAAGTGGATACCATGATGAAGTGAATGTCACTTTATAACTCCAAGAACCAGAAGAAACTGCTGGATTCTGGTGAAACAGTGGCCTGATGGTGGAGAACTGCTATGAGGCAGTAGTCATGCTGGGATTTTACCCTGGTTTCAATATACCGTCAGTTATATTAAATGAGAAATGCCTTCATTTCATTAAATTGATGAATTACCTTTCATTTTGAGATGACTGCTCTAACAAATAAGCAATCTCTTTCACTATTTAAAAAGAAAAATAATGTGCTTCAGTGAACTGATTTATAAAAATGCAGACAAACCTGAATATGTAGAGTTCTTTAAACACAGGATAAGGTGGGAAAGGGGTTATGCCTTTTCAGACATCACATTTGTGTAATTGCTTGTTCGAGGTCGTCTCTCGCTAAGCCTCTCCAATTTATTTCCACACCTTAATGCAATCAGAAGCGTCTGGTTTTTAATCTGCAGTTCTGTGTTCAGCCGCTGAAACAAGAGCAACATACTTGGCCTTGTCTAATGCAGCACCTCCAAGAAATGCCCATTTTCCTTTCAGACATGAAAGGCCTGGGGTTCTCTGGCAAGACCCCATAGTTGTGTTGCCCAGTTAAGGAAGCAACAAATGTAGATAAAATATTCCCTAAAGTTACTTTTTTGCAAAGGTTTGGAGTACTAAACAGGCAAGCATGTGTGTGGTACTGGGTGCACAGGTATGATTCAGTATAGAAACTGTGTTGCTTCTAGAGGGTGATTTCTGAGGATAAAGAAGGATCTGAGAGAGCAAAAGGTCACACAGCACAGCTTGCCTTAGCATTGTCAAATCCCATCTGCTTGTCTCCTCTCCACAGGGCAGAACGCGTTGCATTATTGAGCACTCAAAGTTCAGCACACCACTTGCACTTTTCCTGGCAAAAGAAAGCCTTATAGGCTTTGGGGGCTTGTTAGGACTTTGAGAATGTTGTGCTACAGGGTTCTACTCCTGAGGGTGCTGTTAGAGATGTACAGTTCAGAGCTGTCATTCTGGCCAGCAAGTAGAAGGTAGAGACAAGAAAAAATGTAATTTCTTTTGACTTTATCTTAAGGAAAGTAAACCAGTTTGATGATTAGATGTGTGGGACATAGTGCCTTGATGTCTACTTGAGCTAATTTCTTCATCTTCTTAAAAGAGCACTATTCCCCCTTGGCTACTGAGGAGAGAAGGTCATTTTGCAGAAACTTTATTGGACAGAAGTCCTATGGTTAAGCCATTCACACTGCTTTCGAAGTAGAAGCTTTCTTCTACAGCTAATCCTAGAGGATTGGTGCAAGTTCCACCACAAGTTTCCACAAAGAGTTAGAAGAAAGGAAAGCAAGTGCCGAATTCTTAAGCATTAAAACACTTTTCCAGCCCATTTAGTCAGGTTGTGTGCAATTACAGTAGTGCAAAATGAACTTGTATTCCATTTTCATCTGCTGCATTCTGTAGCATTTGAGAATAAGTTGGAAGGGAAAAGATGCAGTGGTTAGAAACAGAACGGATGAACAGCAGTAATAGGTAAAGAGAGGCTTGTTCCTTCTCTCCAATAGGACCCAGTTCCTACTAATGAGCAGAAGCTCGTTTCAAGGTGTGGGCTAGGCTCTACAGTTTAAACAGAATTTATAGGGTATCTGTGGATAACTAAAAGCCCCAGTGTCTAAGTGCAGAGAGCCTGAAAATGCCTGGGACTCCCACAGCTGTGCATGGACACGTGTGCCTGCAGCAGGATTTTGAGAGGGAAAAATAGGCTTGAATTTCCCAAAACCAGTGGCACAGTGCTGAATGGGTTGTTACACAGGTGATGGAGATGTTTGTCGTCTTCACTTTCTTACTGTTCTGGACAAGAATCTAACATTTTCTGATCTTTACAAACTTTATGGCCATGTGTGAGAAGTGGTGTATAATTATGAACATCCTGCTCATCAGCACTGTATTTCCTCTGAAGCTGCGGGGTATAGTAGTAGGCTGGAGTAGAGGAGTTTGATCATTGTGATCGGCAAGATCAAGACCCATTTAGATTCTCTTAGTCTTCTGCCTTGTTACAGAATTAAAACAGGAGATTATGTTCAGCCAGGTGAGAACTCTTTTGTCTGGCTGGTTTGAATGCTTTCACTATGCTAAGAGAGCAGTGTGTGTGTATGTCTGAACTGAGCAATATTCTCTGCGCACCTGTATGTGATTACACTTCTTTGCATGCTTTGTGGAAAGATGTGACGTTCACTTTGCCTTCCTTTCATATACCTGTTTCTTATATCCCAGATGTATCTGAGTTCAGCAGATGGGCTTGCCTTTTATTTACAGAGCATCATTTTCTACTCTTCGGAACAAACTGAAAATGCCCCACCAGTTCTGTTTAAAACCAGTCTCCAGAAGCATAGCAATAGTCCCTGCTCTGATGAAGCCAGTTTCCCTTAGCATTAAAGAATTATGAGAATGATTTTTTTCCCCTCCCTCTAGATGTAACTCTGTGCTATTGTGTGTTTGTGTATTTTCCTTAGAAGGTTTTGTTGCTTTTTTGAAGCATGGAGTCAGAGGAAAAAAGAGTACAGGGATGCTCTTCAACTCGAGGAGTTTTGGTTTGCTTTTAATACAGCAATATACGTTACTCACCAAAGCTGCTTTTCCTACTTTAGGCTTAAGAAAGGACATTCTGGTCATTTGTGAGAGCTTAATTTCTGTTGTTGATATAAATGAATAACCCTTGTAAGTACAGAACTTCAAATGATTTTCTTACATTTAGTAGCATCAGTAATCAGTGGCATGGTGATGCAGTTAAAACCAGTACCAGTGGTCTGAATGTGACAACCATACTGATGATGTGCACCTTTTAGGCTGAACAGATGGGGAAAGATTTTTATTTATTTAATTAGTTATTTTCTGAACTTATACCATCTTTTAACTCATTTTTGTGACAAAAAAAATCACATCAGGCTTCAATTAAACGATTATATGTCTCCTATCTCACCTGGGATAAAAAACCCCGCTACTATCCTGTGATACAGAAATTATTAATACTTATAAAAATGGTTTTGAGAGTGTTTCTAGGAAAAAAAGTGACTTAAAAAAGCTGCATTGTAATGTTCACTTGCCAGTTTTCTCCTTAAATGTATTTCTTAGCTCCTTTTTGTATTCCAGCCATCTCTTCTAAAGATTTTGTAGTAAATAAATAGAGCATTGTCATTCATTATTTCATTAATCTTAGGCAAATAACAGATTATCAGTTTTATGGAGTTAAAAGTAAACTAAAATGTAACCTTTTTAAAACAAAAACCTGCTCGCTTGCCACAGAAGAATTTTGGATGAAATGCAGCTGTTGAGCAGTTGCTTAAAATAAATTGCGTACTTTAAACCCACCAAGAAGATATATGAGGATTCAAAACTCTGTCACAAATCCTGACCTACTGAGAAAGAATGCTTAATGAAAAGACTACTGTACGTTTCACTGTATCCTTTGCAAGGAGGGTGAAATTCAGGTCAACAGGATAGAAAGCTTCCAGGACTCAGGAAACCTGAACAATCGATCACTGAGTAAACATTATTGCAGATACTTGTGGAGGGTAATTGATCTTGAGCACAATAATAGGCTTTATGAAAGGATTTAAATAGGTTGTAATGTTTCCATATCTAGCCTGGTATGATATATTGGTAGTAATTACATATGAATTTGTGAGTCTCTGATTACCTTAATATGTTACTTCTTTATTTCATTGACACGGATGTTTCAACCCAGACTTTTTAAGTTGCAGAGGTTCATTTAAAATAGTAGGGGGATGAATTACTTGGATGCTATAGCAGCATGTCTCTGCAAGAAGGAGATACTGAGGGTTTATAATAAAAATACAGAATGTTCTCATTTATGACAAAATTGAGGTTGAACTAATCATAGCCTAATAGTTTGTGGTTGCCATATAGTTGTTTGTAAAGTTATCCACTGCCTTCACATTGTCTCAAAACACAAATAAATGCTCCCACTCATATGAAGTGGCTAAGCTGTCAGTTATTGACTGGCACATGTTTTTATCCTAATATAAAGGCTGGAGTGTTTAAAGGAAGGAATGCCATCGTCTAGGACTTCTGGCCAAAAAACGTTTTTCTGCTTGCAGTGGGAAGCAGCATTTGAATGCTACTGTAACTGAAAGAAATTGAGATATTTTCTTCCTTTTTCCACCCATAATCATTCCTGCTAGTCTCTCGTGCTGTGTTTGGCAGAACTCTGTATGTTCATTTTCACTCTTTCCCTATCTACAACCATTAAGCTTTTGCTTTATGGTGTGGCTCTTACACAGAGGAATGCAAAAGGGGAACCATTTAATATGTGATTGTCTGAACGCAGAAGTTGGCAGGCTGCTCCCGAGGCAGGCACAATACTTGAAACTATTTATAAAACACATTAGTTATGCAATTGACAAGATTCCTAACTGCTCTTGCACCCTAAAGAGTGTGCGTGTCTCATTTGGGCCATGATGATGCTTCAGTTTTATTCCATTACTGAAGGGAGGCAGGTAGCCTAATTAAGAAGTTAGCACTAATTCTGGGGTTTTTAGGGCTGGCAGCTGACATGAGCCTTGTATATATACCATCTAGAGAAATAATTGGAAGCATGTTATATTGGGTTTGCCCCTCACTGTTGAGAGCGGGCAGTTTTCTCCATCTTTTGTCTGAAAAGATTTAGCCTGAAAGCTATTATCAGTGTTGCAGAGTGGAAACTCTCTCCTTTTTAACCCCTGTGAAAAATGATATCACTTGCGGTAGAAAGTATTAGTAAAAACAAAGTTGTGCGACATGTATGTGTGAGGAAAATAGTCTTAAATTTGTCAGTTTGGAATTAAGAGAGATTTGATCTTTTTAAGACAGGAGTAGCCAGGTAGTTAAGTATTTGCAAGTTCATGAGGGCACATCTGCTCATTACCCATTATGGAACAAAACATTAATGTAATTCCTTATTTTTTATGAAGATCAGACAATTCTTAGGCTTTTTGCCTACTGTGCGGTCATTGCACTTCATTGCCGACAGGCAAACATACTTACCTATCTGGTGGGTTTGTCCTGTCAAATAACCAAAGTATGGAGTGAAGTGAGACCACCAAACAGTTAAATCTCCTCTCTTACAAAACAGCAGAAACTGTCCTAATGACAAGACAGGATTTCAGGAAATATGCTTTTTGTAACCTTCATTTCTCGTTGCATTTGGAGAAGTTTGTCTACATTAAAGTCAGAGGACCACCTAGGCCATCCTGTCCCCCCAAGCTTTAAGATTTTACATGGGTTTAGTGCATGGCAGCACAATATGTTACTGTCATTCCAAGTATTACAATAATGTTTTCTTCTTAATTGACAACTTGAAGCTTTGCATCTATCCAGTGTGGAATTCTTGCGATATTCTAAGAGGGTCATGTCATCCTGATCGTAATACCCTGTTTAATATTGAATAGAGTGGGGAATTTTTTCATGTTTTACTTAGACTACCATGTTTTAAGAGTGACATCTCAAGCGTTTCATGTTTGGCCCTGCTGATTACTTTCGAGACATCTGTTTTTCTGTCTTTGCCCTGCATGCCATCGTATAATTTGTCTTCTATTTGCTTGAGCAAAAGTGAAACACGCCTTAATAACTGTAGAAGTGCAAATGTGTTACCGGTTTCATTGTCAGTCTTCTAAAAATGCATGGTTTCTAGCCATTCCTGGAATGTACTTTAAGCATATAAACAGATACTTTTAGGCAATACCTGTATCAGTGTAAAATAGGTTTATATAAGAAAAAAAAACTTCTGAAGTGTGTTGGTGCTAATTTTTAAGGAGAAAATGTAAGACCATCAGGTTTTACTGTCTCTGGTCCGTGGTAGCATACCTTACACTTCTGCAGAGCCCTCTTGGTACAAGCAGAGCAATATTCTGCTTTTATTGTGAAAGTCCAGCCACATGGATCAAATCGCCAGAGCAAAGCCTCGTTGCCCCCTAGAAAAGATCTATTGCAGTGTGCTAGTACTGTAACAAAGAAAAAGTGGTTTTGCCTGGACAAGAGATAGAAATATTGATCTTGGCTGAATTTGTGCCTAGAGAGAATGTGGACAACTTTTGCCTTTTCCCTGTTGTGCTCTCTTCTTTTGAATTTTCAAAGTTATGGAGTGAAATTGCAGCTTTAGCGGGAATTCTGCTCATCAGCTGTCCTGCTGGTATTTGCTGTAGGAGCCGCATCCCTTAAATTGTATAACGGACTGTTAGTTGATCTTTGCACTTTGCTAGTATAACTATTAGGCCTGATCCAGGAAAGCACTTAAATGTCTGTATAACATTATGTATGTGAATAGTTTTGCTGGTTCTGGTGGGAAAACCGACATGCATCTGTGCTGAAGTGCTTTGCTGGATCAGGTCCTGCGCCTCCGCTGGAAGCCTCCTAGGGATATGACGGCATTGACAACCTAGCTATTATGACAAGAAGAGTCTAAATTTTACTTTTTAATTGAAGGTTCCCAAGAGAAGGTTATGCTTGGAAAATTCCTGTATCGACCTATCTGTGTAGTTGCCTATTTTTAAAAGATGTAGTCAAAGGAGATGTGGACAGGGATGGATACTTGCTTTCAGCTTATCTAAAATGTAACTTTTGAAATGTGTTTTGCCATTCAGTGGAGCTAAAAGAATCTGAGTTAAAGAAAGCTTGCTGAAAGGCAAGTATAGAATCTATACATAGGCATAAAAGCGTCTGATACATTGCTTTAAATGTCTTCTGTTTTGGATAAATACTTTCATTGGTGTTTTGTTCCACTTTTGTTTGTAAAGTGAGGGGTGATAGGTACCACTAGTATTTCAATGTAATTAATATGAATTACTGTTACAGGAAGGCATTTCTGCAGTAAGTTATACTCATGTAACTGATAACCAATGCACTTACACTGGTTAGCCTTTTGTGAGCCTTTCTTTCTTGACAAGAAGGCATATGTGATTGCCTTTGAATTGAGAACTTCTCTATCAGAGAAGCAGCCATATCAGATGTCACCAGCACAGGGCTTTCTAAGCCTAGCTAGTAAACTGCCATTGTCAGCATATGTTGAAATGGATGATAAAGGATATGAAAAGTCTTGCATGACCGAGCGGTGAACTTCATCTTAACTGTGCATTTAGCAGTGCAAATCTTTAGAAGTGAAATCTCTAATGCTGTATTTAATCGATGAACTGTGTAGTTGTGGTCTGGGGAGCCTGCATAGCTGATAAATCATAGAATCAACCAGGTTGGAAAAGACCCTTACAATCGTCAAGGGTGATCACAAGGGAGCTGGAGCACCTTTGATACAAGAAGTCAGGAGAACTGTGAGTTCAGACTGGAGAAGAGGCTGCTCAGGGGGATCTAATGAACGTGTATAAATATGGGATGGGAGGAATGAAGAAGAGAGAGGCTTAGTCAGCTCAGTTGTGCCCACTTTCAGGACAAGAGGCAATCAGTGTAGTTTGGAACTTAGCAAATTCCATCTAAACACAACAAAACGCTCACTGTCAGGATGGCGAAACACTGGAATGGATTGCTTGGGCAGGTTGAAGAGCCTCCATCCATGGAGGTACTCAAAACCCAACTGTTTGTGATCCTGGGCAACCTGCTCTAGCAGACCCTGTTTCAGCTGGGATGTTAGACAAGATGATGTCTTGTCCTCAAATGGACTGTCCAACCTAAACAATGCTGATTCTGTAAACATGCTTAGGTATTTATATTTACATAAATATATATATTTAATTTATATTATATTTATATCATATATATATATAAGATAATCACAATCATGCTCATGACTTTTATACATGTGAATGTATAAAATCAGCTATTGACTACTGGAGATACTTCCAGTTTTCCCACTTGAACATTATCTACTTTTGACCAAACCGCTGTGCAAATATACATCTATCTATAATCACTGCTGACTCCTCTCTGTTGTTCCTCTAACCCTCTCTTGATCTGCTTAAAAAGGAATTTAAATGTAAAATAAATGTTAGGAAATATTTCTTGAAATGACTGATGCCAGCTGTGGGGCTGATGTTGGAGATAGATAGCTTATAAAGCATCACAGCTTTCTTCTGTCCCACCCCATTTCTCTCACTCTTGCACAAGTGCACACAATAAGAAAAGCAGTCTTTGCAACAAGGCCTGGCTTTGTTTTTTTTTTTTTTGTTGTTCGTTGTTGTTTTGGTTTTTTGAAATATTTTTTGTTGCTGGTTTTTGTGGGTTTTTTTGCTTTTTGGGTTTGGGCTTTGGTTTTGTGTGGATTTGGGGGTTTTTGGGTGGGGTTTTTGTTTGGCTTTGTTTGTTTGCTTGAAAGACGTTTGGTCCTTTTTGAGAAGTATCTCCAGGCACTCCTGTTTTGCCGTATCTCCGGGCACTCCTGTTCTCCATCAGTGTTTACTTCACTAGGTGGAATGAGTGTTCTAAGAGCTGCCAAGCCAGCTAACCTGTTTTATCTTTAGTCAGGAGAAAAAAGCTAATAAATGTAATAGTGGTAGAGTAGAACTCCTCTAGTTTAATACATGTGAGAGGGAACACAGTCGCAAATACTGAATGCAACCCAGTATCTGTAGAATTAAACCAAGGCTGAGAACTGACATTTGCAAGTAAGGTTGGTTTGGTTTTTTTCTGAGATTTCAGTAATTAAAGCATTTCTTAATAAATATAAGCTTAAAAAATGCAGTCTTGATTCAACATTTGGATTTGGGAGACCAGGTGTTCTTGCCATGTGCTTTTAACGGCGCCAGAAATGTTAGAAATGGCTTTTATTTTTTTTACACATGGTTATAACAATGGTAGCAAATTGACGTGTTTTGGTACACAGTTTGGTAAACTCTAAGAACTGTTTTCCAAGTGAACACTGAATTTTATCCTTGAATTATATATATATATATAAGTATATAATACATACCTTGGTGAAATACTATATCGGATAAGTAAGTCTGTGAACAGTTAATCCATTCTTTTTTAAAATGTTTATTTGTTTCTATAGATCTGTGATTTAAGGTTCAAGGATATTTCTGAGTTTAATTTTAAATGTTCCATGTCCTTTTAGTAAGGATACAAGGGAAATATTTAGTGCATACAGTCTATTTATTATCTCTGTGCCCTGAAAACACTTTTTTGAATGTCAGAATTACACTTTGAAATCTGCTTAGATCTTTGCTTGAATTATTCAATTAAAAGGCAAAATAAGACATGAAATATGTAGGAGACTTTAAAAAAAGCTAAAGCAATCACATGATTCTGATTTTTCAGGTAAAACCCATAGCTGTTTTCTAATTCTATTTTTCAGTTTCCATAGCTAGACGTGTCCAAGACCCGTTAGCTGAACTAGTGAAAATTGAGCCCAAACACATAGGAGTTGGAATGTATCAGGTAAGATAATATGTATTATTTAATCTTAAGTAATTTATCATGATACAGAGCAACACCAAGATGCTGCTTTCTAATTGTCAACTAGTTACACATCCTTTCAAAAGACATTTGTAGAGTTGATAGAATGGTAGTAAATACTAGAAGACATAAACTGCCTCTTTTTTTAATCTCTGCTTTTAACGATTGTGATTGAGACTGAAATAGCTGTAGCCAGACGTATAGTCTATTAAAAACATCAAATCAGACAGGTAACCTGATCTGTAAAGCTTTCTCTTTTTTGTATTGTTACAGCAATGGGGCTTTAGCTCTTTGTGTAAAATACAATGAGATATCGATCCTCCATTTAGAAGCCATTAATTTGTACTATTAGGTGCATTCCTTCTTAGAAGTATGTAATAAAAGCATCTGGGTTTTGAAGTTTTTCATTTAGTGAAGCTGAATTGGAAAATGTTTGAACACTCATACATTTTTGTAGGTTATTTCTGAGAAGTAACTCCTGCCTTCAAAGTGTCTCTACAAAGTGAATGGTATTGGGAAGTGGTACATAAGTCATTTTACAGCATATTGGCATTGATTCAGGAAAGCATTTATGCATGTGCTTAAGTCTCAGATAGTGAAGTAAAAAAAAAAAAGGAAAAATTCAGCATGGTGTTTTGTCTGTGTATTTGAGTCTATAGAATGTAAGTAATTAAGTAAATTGGAAAGACTGGAGCAGAACTCAGAGTAGAAAGCATGGAACTGTCTGGATCTCTGCTTTTGAGATAGTGCATGAGAGTTAGAATTGGATAGAATGCAGTTCTTAGCCTAGAATCCTTTACTGCTACAGAAAGGTCCTATGAAGATTTTCAAAGAACTGTATATATACCCTGTTTTATTTGAAAGAACCCAGGTCTGCATTTTAGTTGGTTAAGGTAGTGCTCAGTACTGCTTTTGCAAGACCTACTTCTGTTGCCACAGACTGTAATATGTACTCATGTAGCTTGCTGACTGAAAAGCTTAGTGGTATAACTAACTTATATAATTAATCTTTCAGTATGAATGGTTCCATAGCTTTTGAGGAAAATTAGATTGAAGGGCTGAAATACTGTATGTTTCTTTAATGTATACGTCCAGATTTCATGCTTTAATGATGGCAGCTATAAATCAGGGGATGGTCATCTGGCAAAAAGAGGAGCTTCAATCTGAAGCAAAGCTGGTTTCCTCACTTGTGGAGACCCACTGCTTTTATTTGTAGCAATAGCAGCGATAAAAACAATAATGGAAAATGGTACAAATACTTGTTGGGCCTTGCTTTAAGGAAAAAAGTATTTAACACAAAAAACCCATCATCTCAACACATTGAGAAGAAGGTGGTTTTTTAAACAATTTTTTTTTTTTTAAACCAATTCCAATCATAACTGGTAACTCCTCAGGCAAGGAGTGTATCAGGTGCAGAATTTTATACTATCCAAGACAATTTGAAATGTTTTATTACATTTTAATTTATAATCTAAGTTGCTTGCTATAGCATTTTTAGTTAATTTCTGGGATAAAATATGTAATGTGTAGTCTAGATCAGAGATGTACCAGGCTTTTCACAAAGACGGTTGCTTTCTTAGCCCACTGTAACTATAAACCTATTCCTTAAACACCCTGAAATCGATATCTAAGAATCTGACAAATCCAGGTTTTGCCCTTCTTGTCCTGAAGGACAGAGAGAGATTAGTCCTGTGCTCAGTCTCTGCGTCTTTAGGCAGAGGCAGGCTGGGACTGTATGTCGCTGGCAGTGACTGTGGAAGCCCTATAGCACAATAAGTATGGTTGTTTCTTGACGATTGGTTGCATATTCGCTGCATGTTGATCAAAGCACAAGCTCCCTGAAGGGGTGGTCCTGCTTTTCTTGCTACTCCTGCCCAAGTGCCCCAATCCTATTCTGGTGCTGGTAATGGCCATGTGATGTCCTGGGTTGGCCTAAGGGGGGGTGGCAATGCATAGGTTAGGGAGGTGTGGAGCTGGGGTTATTGCTTTCACAGCAGCCTGAGTTTTGATGGGCTTAGGACATGGCCTTTCCATCAGTTTAAGATAGCCAGAGGGACCAGTCTACTCTACTTGAAAGGCAATGGCAGAGACATTAATTTTTCTGTCTCTTCTGGGAGTCTCTTCCTCAGAGGTTAACTATACTGGTGAAGCAGAACTTGCCCATTTGAAGGCTGTAGCTTTTGTTATGGAACTGTGGCACGGGAACATTGTATGTTCAGCTGAGTGACCCCCTTGGCCAGGAGCTGCTACTGCTATCAGTAGTGCTAAAGGAAAGTCAAGTGGTTGTGTGTGTGTGTGTGTGTTAAATTTGCTGCTCGCAATATGAGCCTGTGGAGTGCGTGTGGGCTTACCCAAGAGTACTCTGCCAAGAGCCTGCATCTTCTGTAGCTGCTGCTTCCATGGGATTTTGGATTCCTCCCATCTGGCCTCTTGGTACTTCACATGCATGTTTATAAGTATATTGCTGCTTTCTAATTTTTCTAGTGCAAGTTCACCTAGCAAATCATTTGGATACTTCAGGTATGGAAATACGGGTTTCCAGGCAGCAGGACATCTCTGTAAATCGTGCCTCATCAGTTGGAGTTTGTGTTTAGTTATTTTAGATGACAAAAAAAAAAAACAAACAATTGAAACTTGTGCTTGACCACCTGCTTTTATTCTCATTTCAAGTTCGGACTGAGTTTGTGCTCTACCAAGAAAATCAGGTTTGTCAGACTAAAATAAACAGGCCCCGGATCTCCTAACAGGTACTTCCTTAAGCAAAGAGAAGCACAATCTGATTTATTAGGGCCTCTCTCAGACTGAATTCCAGTTGCCTGAAGGTCCTTGTCTGCCTTCATCTTTATCTCATTAGGAAAATTGTTCTTTCCTCCCAGACAGGAACCTAGCCAAAATTAATTTATCACCTTCAGGCCATATTACTATGATTTCTTCTGTAGTTGTACATGAAGATGATGCACAGGCTCTGTCTGATACAGAATATGTTTGCTTTGCCACCTCCCCATGCCAGTTCAAAGCTAAATTCCTATCGGGGAAGAAGCAGTTAGTGGCCCAAGACTTTAGAAAACTGCAAACTGAACTTTGGCTGATGAATTACCACAACAGTTGTAATGATCTTGGAAGATGTAGATAAGAGCTGAGAACAAAGCTGCTTCACAAAGATTGCAGTTAGGGAATTGAATTCCAGAGCAAAGAAAATGAATGGAAAGTAAAAAAAGATGCCTAAAGAAGAAAAAATAATTCCTTCCCCTCAAATAAAACCCCAGCTTTTCGTAGGAGAAGAAAACAGCATTAGCATAAACACTCTGTCTGCTAGTCCCCATCAAAGATAAATAGCCTCAAGTGAAAGGAGAATTAAATTAACAAACTTTTTAAAAGTCAAAACCCAAATCTATATTATAAGGCAGAGAAAGGAGAAATAATGCTAATGGGCTATGTTGAGTTTGGTTGGTTTTCTGCTGTTCATTCAATATGCAAAAGCCCTGGATGCTAAAAAGCCAGTAACCTCTAGGGAAAGAGCTAGCTGGAGCTCAAACTCACTTGTAGCCTATGAAAAAAATACGTAGCTTGTTTTGAAGGATCAAAATTTTTGATGAGTCATGAATAACATAAAAATTTGGGCACCGTATCTGATCTTGAGAAAGCAACTTCCTTGTCGTGGTCTTTATAAGTTTTGGAGCACAAAGACCTCCCTGATATATTTTTGTACATGGTAACATCTTCACTGTTTAACACATTTGGAAAATTAACATCCCAAAAGGATACTTAGGTTTTAACCTCTGAAGTGGGAGGATACTTGATTCCAGATGTAGCCGGGGTATTCTCTGTCAAATAAATAGAATCTGTAAACAATACTCTTTAGTAGCAATTCCTTAAGGGGAAAAAAACTGGCTGAGCAAATTCCTGGTTCATTTTCTATACAATGCTTGGAAGGTCCTGATCAAAGGAGAGCTTCAATAAAGCCTAATCAGAATGCCTAATACTAATGAAATTTGGAAGTGCCTGTTCTGTCCCTCTTGTCCTTTTTCCTCCCTGTGTTCCTCTCACTGAAGTGTGTCAATTTTGCATTTGATTATCGCCTGTAGGACATAGTATTATTTAAATTGTGATTTGATATGCCTTTTAGGCTTGGGTTTTTCCCCCAAAAAGATGGGTATGTTTTATTAAATGTCAATGCAGCTTTAGGGAGCACTTTTTAAATCAGATGTTTCCTTCTGAATTGGACCAGTTCTCTCTTAATTATGGTATTGCAGATATAAACCAGTTTAAAATTTGCAGCCAGCTGGTTAATAAATAGTGAGACAGCACACTCAAGTCTTACCTCAGTTCCTGTTGGAAAAGAAGGAGGTTTTTCCTTTGCTCAAGAAGGCCATGTAAAATGCTTTCTGCCATCGCAGGGCATCCCTGCTTGGGTCCTTCCTTCCCTGCTTTGGTGCCAAATCATACTCATGCTGATGAGGGGGAACTGGTTGGCAGCGGTAGAAGGATGTCACCTGCCTCTCCTGCACATGGCTAAAACTGCATGCAGCCCCTTTAGTTTGTTGCATTCTTTAATCATCATCTTCTTCCCTCAATATATGTGCATGGCATCACTACTTTCAAGTCTTTCTAAATCTCCAGTTGGGTGTCTGTGTGACAGGATAGGTATTAGAAAGGTGTGTTGTTAACCTCCTTTTTGACAGTAGTATCACTTATAAATGTTATTATTCTGAAAGCCTGTTATGCATATTATTTACTTGAGGCAAACTGTCAGTGTATTTACGGTCATATTATATATTATATAACTTAAGTTTTATAATTTTATATACTCTTTAATAAAAGTTAATGTAACTTAACTATTATATAACTTAATAGTTACCACGTTTGGAGATACTTGGAAGGTGAACTCTAGCAACATTTTAGAAACAGAGGGATCAAAGGGACCTCAAGGGTATCTCTAAGTACAAGAATACAGTTGGGTCACCCTGATACAATTGTAGGTTGAACAAGTCTGCGCATTATTTCTATTTCTTGCCTTTTCTTCAAGAAGAGCTGGTTTGCCCTTAGCGCTGCAGCATGTTCTTGGGAAACTCAAGCAAAGGTAATTTGGTAGATTTATGTAAGCTATTCCGAGGCTTAACAAGCTTTAGATATATTTCTTTACTATCGAAACCAATATTTGGTGTAAACTATGTGTCCCATTGTTTCTCTTCTAGTGGAAACTTTAAAATTAGTGTTTAAATAGGAAGCTGCTAACAAAATCTATGAGTTAGTGATTGCAAACGGGAGTTGTTATATTCAACATTGGCCATTGCAAAGAATCATTGTGTGCTTTAAGAAGATCTTTGTCTTCATTTTTCCATAAAATAAATGAACAGTTTTTCATGGTAAAATATAAAAGACTTCGTATTCTTTTTGCTATCTGATTTTGGTTGTATATCCTTCGCGTAGAGTGCTTTTGATAACGTTGACCAAAGTATTGGAGCTGGCTGGTTTTTCAGTCAGAAATGTACATTTTTCACCGAGTGTTTAAGAGCTTTATTTCACTTTTCTTGGGGAGTGGGGGTTAATTGACCCATAGGGTTTATGAGTAGTTAGGTGTGTTACTTGGATAGCGTAAGAGAATCACTCATGCGTGATGTGAGAATATGATGACATACGATGTGCAAGAGCGTCTTTTTTAAGTCTCTGAGGTGCCATTGTCAAAACAACCTCAAACTTGAGCTTGCTTTATTAAGTTTATTAAAACAAATTTGTGTGAGTTTGCAACTTCTATTTTTCTGGTTAAGAAATTGGCATGTCTTATTAGGTGAGCAGTGCTTTATATTGCATGATTGGCATAGCTCCTGTGGAAACTCAGTTCAGCAGGAATGTTGTTTGCTGGTCAGAACTGTAGGTTGCAGGTTTCAACACCCAGTTGACCAGCCTGTCTACAAAATGCTTTGGCATTCCTTCTGTATTACTGCACTGAATTTATACCTATAGTTAGGCAGAGAACTGAACCTCCCGTGATAAAATTGCAGTTTTGTGAGCTTGGTTTTCAATACTCTAATTGAAATGGCTGTGTAAAAAGAAACTTTGCTTAAACACTAGGGATCTACAGATACCAGTGCTCAGTTCTATGTATCTCACAGCGAGCAGACCATTTATTAAGGAATGTATATCACTTTTTTGGCAATGTATGGCAACTAGTTAATTATAGGTGTACCTATAACTGTATAATAGTAGGAAATACACTAGTGGACTGGAGTACTGAAACTGTAGGGTATCATTAGAGAAACTGACTATTCTGATGCCAAAAAAATTCCTAAACAATGTAGACTAAAGGATATGTCACTATTATTGTAAATATATGCATACATATGGCCAAATTCTGGGTTCCTTTGGTATTGCATCTTGTCTCTGAACAAACTGACTAGGACTTGAAAGACAGCGACATGTGGGATAGTATTTCACAGTGCTCTTAACTCTGTTCCTCAATAAAGGAAACTTAAACCTCTCCTATGAACCTGTAGTCCCTGCAAAGAGACTATTGTCACTGAATGATCTTGCAGCATACTGCAAGGGGTTGCTTGCTTTGAGATTTGTGGAAAAGGGAAAGGAGTACTCAAAGTTTTAAGGTGTACAAAAACGCTTTTGACAGATGGGATGTGGTGGCTTTACCTATAAAATATTGTTAAGGGCAGGCAAAAAACCCCAGTGTCTTGTCAGTAGGGAAAAAGTGTATTCTTTTAAAATGGGTGTGTAGGCTGGTGAATATGTTTGTGGTTAATGTAGGATTTTTAACACCAGGAACTTGTGGGATCTTTAATGGTCATGTCGTAGCGGTGAAGCATTAGCTCTACGAGGAAAGCAAGCAACAATCATACATGGTTTTTTGCCCGACATCCTTTTTAGGGCAAATTATGTGCTTTTCATTTTGGAAAGTAAAGCCCTGTGAACCAAGCCATCTGACATCCATGGGAGCAAAATCTTTGCAGACAGCTTTGTCAGGGAGAGGTAATCACCTTGTCATGTTTTTTTGGATGCTTCCCCACTCCCATGAGGTAGGTGTGCAAACGTCAAGATTCCTTTCCAAATAAGTTACACTTCTGGTAAATTTGTGTAATTTAATCTGCAGCAGCAGTTTTGCTGGCTGCCAAGGATGGTTTATATATCCTGTAATTTGGCAGAGTCTCTCGGGTTGTGTCTACCTATTCTCTGGCTGGCAGAGAGAAATCAGCTGTCCTGCCAGCAAAGCTCAATGTCCTTTTGCTAGTCTATTATGGCCAGTTATAATAAAACAATGGGATAGAGAAAGGAGATAACAGTTGTGTTATTAATTATGTTAGCTAGTGCATTGTGTATATTTATCTCCAAGAAAATGTGCCAGCTTAGGGAGGTGAAATGCTGCCCCTTTAAGGCAATGAGGGAAAATGTGTGCCTGTGTATTTACAAAGAGTGCAAGAGCACAGCAGTATCACCACCGCATCTGCACATGTCACTCACAAAGCTGCCCATGGACTGCATCTCTTTACCCTGCTGTCACCAAAAATGCACTGTATTCAACATTTGAAAGCTTGTCAGAGCTGTGCCTTTGTGTAAGCAAGCTGAACCGCAGGTAAATTTTAGACTTCACTGCTAATAATACCCCTCTTGCATTGCTGCTCTTTATTATTAGAGTTTGTACCTGCATATGTGGCATTTTACAGAGCTGCTGAGGTTTTTGCAAGAGTAGGGAAGCTTCAGTAGAAGTGTTGGTATGCTGAGGTGGGATGATCTAAGGGTGTTGATAGGAAACAGCTGCTGGCCAGATTTGCCCTCCCTTGTCAGTGTGTTTCTGATTGCTTAATTACCAGCTCTCATAGCAGAAGTTTGCGAGGAAGTTTTTTGTTGCTGTATGACAACAGATTTGGTGCAGATTCTCTGTGATTTGTGCTCTAATAGGATTAAAATTGTATGTGTTACTGTTCATGAAAAAATAGGTGTAAGGGTTATTTACTCCATATGACCACAACAGTGGCAGATAGGGGCTGCTGAGCAGAATCGCCCAGGTACAAGGTACTGCAAGCTGGATTGTTCTTTTTGCCTCTGTCTAAAAGTACTTTGGTAGAGCTCGCTGAAACACAGGCAAGCGGAGTTATGATCCAGCCAGGCAGATATAAACTCTTCTGAGAGACTGTTCTGACGTGGGAGCCAAGTGGCAAGAGGTGCAAACTGGGAATCGCGAGGCTGGGATCCTGCAAGTCAGCTTGCTGCGGCGTCTCTGTGCGTCGGTTTGGAAACACTTGGTTGTCTAAAGGCTGCAACAGAAAAGAGGAAAAAGTCTCTATCTTTCCAAAAGTATTTTGACAGAACAGCTTCCGAAATGTGTGAGATGCTGTTGGGTTTCCTGTTTACATTTCAAGTGTTTAAAAACCTTAAGCAAAAATACGCAATTTTAGCATTGAAAAATTGGTCATCTCCTTTCATCTAGGTTTCAAATTTTTTTGTCACTTAAATACTTGACAGTTTTTCAAAGGTCTTTAAAATACTGCAGTAAAAATCAGCCAGAGAGCCGCAGATTACTCTGAGCCATACCTATATCCATGATATGATCTTTGTGCTGTGAAATTGTTTCAGGCTTAAACATTCACCTTTTATGTAGAGTAAGTTAATCTTTAAGATGCTATGATATGAATTCTTGTCAGATTTTAATGCAAATATTAATTATAATGATAAAACCGATTAAACTCTGACCACAGTAAAAGCATCTCTTCAGTGTCCAAAGTCAGGTAAAAGTGGCAGTGAGGATGTGAATCACTTGCTTTGAATGTATGTGGGGGGTCAATTTAAACATCATGAATGTAAATATTATGTGTTAGTGAAATTCCATAGTCAGTGCTTGCTGTGCAGCGGTCGTCTGTTGCATCTGTTGTTTTGGTTTCATAAGTTAACAGTATATTCATTTGGCTCATAAGGAAAAATACTAGTATTTTTGTATTTTTGAGTGATTCCACATGAGTTCATAGCACAGCAGCTGTTGATATCTGAAAGTCTGGAGTCAGCAATAACTTTGTCTTCACCTTCAGTGGGAGACTATAAGTGGCAATTAAAACTGTTATGATATTTTAAACCCATAAATGATTTGTTAATATGTATGGTTCTAATGATATATAAAGTAAGAACCTGCTGGCTTTCACTGAAATGCATAATTATTCTAACTTGATTCGAACAAATATCAAGTTATGGGATGCTGTAAAAACTCTTTCATAGGTTCAGTTGAGCTCTGGATTAATTTTTCTCAGTATCTGTTCGCCATAAAATCCAAGTGATAAAAATCATATGCTTGGTTTTAAGTTGTGGTGTGGTGTTAGTGTGCATACTTGTTTGAAACATTGGGTCTGTGATCAATTTTTCCTCTCTTCTTTAAAGATGAACTTAAATTAATGTGGGATGAATTTAAGCTAGTGTTGCTGTTCCTCATAATATTTTTGACATATATGTCATTCAACAGATACTACTGAAAATTGTGGTCTCTTCACTAAAAGACAATATAATGTGCAAGGTTTCTCTTACGTTTTGTAATTTATTGCTTTTTAGATTTTTATCTTGCTAATAACAGTTTTCCTAATAAACAGTCTTGAAAAAATCGTTTTAGAAACTGAAGTCGCGTTTCGCTAGACGGTGATTAATATCTGTGACCTTTATTTTTGTATCACGAACACAAATATACACTTTTTTTTCTGTGTCAGTCATTGTCTAAGATTTCATCTTTCTGCTTTCCATTACATACCATGAATTATATGAAATTAATTTAATCGCTACTCCAAACAGAAATTAAATGTGCCCTAATCCAGAGTTACGTTGTTTGCTTTTACAACTGTAAGTCATAAGTAATTAATTTTCCTTGGAAAATTAATTCACTTACCATTCCCAGTAGCATCATATGTTGACACAGGGTTATAGATAGTTTAATATTTTTGTTCAGCATGTTGGCCTCAACTTTGGAAGACCTTAAAGCAAAACAAATTCACATTTACTCAACTGTATATAATTCAGGGTTATTTAAAGTGAATGTTGTCTTTATTGCTGTCAACCAGCTGACGATGATGATTCTAAAATTGTATTCAGTCTTCCAGAACACTAAAGGCTATGGACAGATGTGAATTATTCCTTTAAAAAAATAAAAACAAATTTGTTTTACATTAGACATTTGGATAACATGGCCACTGTGGAATGCCATCAGTTGTAGAAACATTTAGCTCCTCGGTGAACATATAACTACATATTACAAAGCCTTGGTCTAGAGGCAGATTTCCCTCGATGTGCCTAACGCTGCTTGGGCCGTTATTAAGTGACACGTTATTCCTGTTGCACTCAGAAATGTCTGAGTTGACTTAATTTGGAACATTGATTTGTTTCCTATCTTGTTGTGTGCGCAAGGGCAGCTGCTTACAGCGCTGAAGGGCAGTGCGGACACTTGTGTGGGTGGCCCTGCTGCCCACAGCTGATGCTCCTTCAGAAATGGCATTGAGTAGTGTGGGCCACAAGTCTTCCGGAATGAGAGAGGCAGCTTTTAAGTCTGATCTTTTGAGTTTGCCAGGAGAACTTCTCTTTTTTTGCCGTTTCTATTTCTTTTCTGTGCACCTCCATAAAACATGGTGTTTATTACTTTGGTTTATTTTTATTTATTTAAGTCCTGCAGCTGAAACTCCGGTGATGGCAGTGTTGCAGTTCAAACAAGCAAGGCTTATTTTATAAATGTCCCTTTGTGGGTTGGTGGCTGCATTTTTGCCCGAATGCAGGGGGTCGGTATCAGTAGCATTTAATTTAGAATTTTGGGGGTGGAAAGTAGAAATCGACATTTAATTCCAGTGTCAAGTTACCGCTAGATCAGGCATAAAAATATTATTGCATTAGCAATCAGAGGAAGAAAATAAACTGTGAGTGCATTGACAATATACAGTCGTATGGCAGGCTTGTGTAAAATAGCACAGTAGATGGAAGAAAATACTTTTTCACATGCTTGCTTTCACCACAATGCGTTTGTATCAAGTAGAGGGTGCACAGATAAGATTTCTACTAATAAAATTAGGTCCTGGTAATAATGCCCGCAAAGGTAAATTCATCTGTATGTAGCAAAATTGTGTACAGATACATATGATCACGCATCTCTCGTACAATCTCTGACATACACACGCATGATGTGCAACATCAGTGAATGTGTTGACGGAGATCTCCATTAAAATCTGGATCTGTTAGTTTCAATTCAGTTATTTTGAGTTTCCTGGCTCTGCGTAAGAAATGTTAATGCCGCCGTGTGTGTCTTTTAATGTAATAGGTTTCAGTAGGTATTGGTAGTGGTTTCATTATTATGGCTTAATTACTTTCGAAAGGCTTCACTGTAATATCTAAAAATACAAAATCTCCTGCAAAGAAAACATCAGTCTGGTGAACTGAATTTGGCTGCATACTTCTACTTGACAATCAGGTGGGTTGCTGAAGCTGTATCCTATCCACTGCACCAGCCGTTCATGACTTCTTTACCTGGCTATCAGCTTTAGCAAAGCGCAGCTCTTGCCAACCCTGCAAAAGTTGCTAATTTCTTCATTTTCACCTACTCTGTACCTTCCCTCTTGGGAAAATGAGAAGCAGCAGCAGTTCTATCCTTTCTTAGCTTTCTTTTGTAGGAGCTTGTGGTGATTACACATACGAGCAGCAGGCTGAGGACGCCATGTCCTGTGTATCAGCATTCTCGCTCAGTCACCCCTCTGTGGGACTGTCACCTATGTAATGTACTTAAAAAAGGTCTTGTGTATAGAAAAATTTGAGAGCCAACCAAAAGCTGTGCTCTTCTTACAAATTTCTTGGCAGTGGGAGTTTGTTTCTTTTGGGAATATTCCCATTCATTTTACGATGACAGTGATTGTCTAAATTTGCGAGGAAAATGAAGTTAAAGTAATTATTGTTTAAACAAAAAAAAAATCCGCAGAAACTGTTTCTCCAGGCAAAATATATATTTTTGAGCTCAACTGTAGTTTTGGATTAGACAATTCTGAGTTGGCACTAATTCTGAAAAAAAAAAAAAAGAGTTGAGCTATGAAGTACAATAGCAAAAAGCCGAAGAAGCATGAACAAATGCGTACAGTGTCTCCTAATATAAGTGCCTGGCTCTTTGGAGGCCACCAAGAAGTCTGCAGTGATTGACGTGCATTCTGGCAAAGCTTTTCTCTTTTTTTTCCCCCTGCAACAGTGTTGCAGTCAGTCAAAGTGTACAGACAAAGCTGAGTGAATACCAGTTTCCCCAGTACAGGGGCTATTTTTTCAGGAAGTCTAACTCAAACCAGATGTTTTGCTTAGACCTAGAGTTTGTTGCTGCCAAGCATCTCATCAGAGGTCAGAGTTCTGGGCTCAGGGCCCTGCTAGAATTCTTTCACAAATTGCTATTCGGTGAGGTTTTAATCCTAATGGAAAGAATAATGTGCTTGTAAAATCTGCAGTTATTACAAACACAGTATACATATTGTGGACTTCAAATGACTACATATTTCATTCCCATAAACAGGGAATGCAGATGAATGCAGTGTGTAATAGTTTTAGACGTTCAAACTTAAACTAAGTATATAGTTTATACTACTGTTAACTATTTGCATTCTTAACACTCCTGTAAAATGAGTAGTAATCTTGACTAACAATTGGCAGCTCGAAACAAAACAAAATGAAAAAATCTCCAGCACGTTTTGACTTGTAAGCTGTTTCCTGAAGTAAATAGGAAACCTTATGCTTTGGGGAATGTTCAGAAAGGACTCGGCTTGCTAAGGCACTAGGTTTGGCACAGTTTGTTTCTTTCCTTCTTTCCTTTTTTTCAGTCTCAGGTTTTAAATACTTTGGTAGCAACATTTTATGGTCAAGTTAATCTTACTTCAGCTATTTCTTCATACAGCTAATTATTCATCCCCAAAACCTGAGAGTAGACTGTGTATATATATATATATACACTCCAGCTTACTTAAAAACAAATGCTGATGATACCAAGTGCTAAGAACAAGAAGTAGTGATGAAAAATCTCACTATATTTTTGTCTTCTTGTTGGGAGCATTATTGATAAACTTCTGCTTTGATTCTACTAAAGTGAAGTTTCAGTGCAAGAAAAAAATCTCAGGTAACCTTGCCTAGTGTGCTGCAGCCTGCAGCTAGAGAAATGCAGCTTGATAGAATATGAAGATTAGGAGGCTAGATATCAGAAATTCATGTATGTTATAGAAAATCGTGCTTCAGTGCAAGACTGCATGATGTAACTGATAGCACAGTGAGGCTATAGGGATGAGTTGTGCGAGTTTTGTGTGGCATCTTAATTCTCAGCAAAGAATCATATTTGTGATTTTCCAACTTTGGTAACTGTTTAAACTTTTAAGTCTTAAATATGTTTGACTGTATTTAATATAATTTAATATATTAATTTAATATATTTAATATAACTGTGCTGCTAATTCATTTATTTGATGTAACTTGTGAGTGTGGTTTTGCTTTGATGAAAAGTATAACTTAGAAATGTGGTGTTACTCAAAAGAGTTAATGCCTGTTTGCATGATGATCGTAGTCAGTGATAGTCACGCTGGGAAGGAGGTAAATATGTATAAGGCAGTATATCTCTATTAATACTCTAAACTTTGGACATGCTGAGGTGTTCATCCGTTGTGCAATTATCTTTATTATTCTTAATACTTATAATAAGGACTGCGTTTTGAATGTTGATGCTCAAGTACAGGTGTTACTTTTTGGGGTGGGGAGAAATCTTTTAACGACTGGTAACTCTTCAGCAAGTCTCCCTGTTGGCTAAATTTCATTCACTGCAATGAATGTAGCGTTTTGTGAAATAAATCACTGCTACATCAGTTCGGTGGCTGAACAAGAAATTGATGAAGCTGGCATTTGGACAGCAAACTCCTTTTACAGACCGTGTGCATTTTCTTTAGAGGTTTTTACTGCTATATTCTTTAGAAAGAAGCATGTGGCCAAAGAGATATTGGTAAGCTTTCCCATTATAGTGTACACTTGTATAAATAACATTTTCCCTTTGCTTTATTGAGTAAATATGATTTACATTTAGATGTACAGAACTGAATTGGAAAACTGGAGTTATTTCAGTGGGTAGATTATAAATTTTAACTTTGTCCTGTTAGAATCTGCATTTTGATTAACTGAGACCATTTCTTTTGTTTATTAAATGCCTAAAACTCCATAAAGACATACTACTTTTATTGCAAGTCAGATGCTCTTGGTGCAAGCCGATGCTTCAAGGTGAGAAAGTGAATATTAAACACGGATTGAAATTAATACGTACAACCTAATCATTCAGATGCAATAAGAAAAAGTGGAGACAAACTGCAATCTTATAAGAGAAGCTTTTTCATATTAATGAGTTTCCATTTGCCAATAATTCTGTCATTTGTAACTTGAATCATTCATCACCCCTGCAAATGGTTCTTTCAAGACATTATTTGCAATTTTGTCTTGTGTTTTTGTCCTTGATGTTGTGAAAATGACCGTCTACAGTTACAGGAATGAAAAGAGATCTCATTCAAACATCTTTTGTGTTTCCACTTTCAGTGAAAAATGTTTTTCAAACCTGCAGCTGGTTATTTCTGCAGGAGTTCCCACTTATATTCAGGTTTGATTGACATTCTGAAATGGCAGCTTTTCATGAAAAGCTGTTAACTTGTAGAATTTGGTTATGGTACTAAGACAGACTGACTTTGTTCTACTGTTGGGGCCTGTCCAACCTAAACACAACCCTGCATCTGAATTTAATAGTGCTGCTCAGCACAGGGAGCGCGAGCTCTTTCTTTTTTCGTTTTTCTTCTCTGTTTTTGTAACACTGGTTCATCTGATGTGTTTTTGAACCTGACCTGATAGGTACTCATCCTGAGATCTTCTCTGTCCGTAATTGGGTTAATTGGCGTTCTCCTTATTTCTCCCTCTTCTGGGCAAGCAGGTGGTGCAGGGTTGCGCTTCCATAATTTGAGTGATGGACTGTATTTTTTTGTCATCATTTTACATGCTGAAAATAAGTAAAAACTGTGCTTTAATGACTCTACAAGTACTACAGTGTCTGTCATAAAAGTAGCTGCAGCCTTTATTACTGTTTCAGAAGTTTGGGGTGTGAGGGCAGGCTTATAGTATTAACAAATTTTCTGAGCAATGATTACTGTTTAATTTTAGTCAAGAACAGAGAAAGCAGAAACACAATTATCCTGCCCTCATCTTTACTGAGTCGGTCTTTAATTTTATGCTATAATGTTGAACTTGGGAGAGGGAGACATTATGCAAAATCAGTTTATGCTCTGTGTTTCTTGCCGAACTTTTAGATAAGGATATAGAAGTACCCATATACATTAGCTGAGAAGGAAGGGGAGCATTTGTAACTTTGAAATGGATTACTATTTACATGAGGAAACTGAAAAAATTAGAGATCCAAGCATCCTTGCATCCGTCACTGATGCCTACTGTTATTTCACTCAAGTGTGAGAAATAAAGTATGGGAAATATTCAGGGTATTCCATAGGTTAACTTATACGGTCCTGTAAGAGTAAATTCGTGTGATTTGTATGAGGGAGCGTTTGAGTTTTGTTCTATGAAGGAAGTAATAGTGTCATTTATTACAAGTGATTGTACATTGTTGAACTGATTATAGATTAAAATTGTGTTTCCTGCATACAGTAGTTAAAAATTCTCATCAGCTGTTTTCTTAGCTGGCTAATTGCTTTTATAAAACTTTCTCTGTATATTTGCACCTACCCCTGGTGATACACCAATCGATATGCTCATTCAACCCCATGCCACTGTAGTCTGTTTAGGGTGCTGAGATGGTAATGTGAAGTATGTCCTCCTTATGCTGACTTTGGAAATGTCTCCTTAGTCATCTGTGATATGGCACTGGTACAGCCACATTTTGGTTAGTATTAAAAACCATGTGTGTTTTTACTGTGAGATAAAACATGATTTGCTTGATCTTTCTTTTCAACGTTACCTAGACTTAGTGACTGTTTTCTCAAATGCCCATTCTGTAGTTTTCTAATAAATTCTCAAGAAGACAAATTTCGCATCGATGTACCAGTGTTGACAGTTCTGTCCCATAATTTTGTATGAATGCTTGCAAGCTTCATGGGAGCTTTCAAAGTAAAAGAGAAAGCATCTTAGTTGCCACCCAGATGTTACTGTTAAAAACTAATATACATCACCGCTATTCCTCCAAGCAAAGGCAGGATACAGGGTACAAGCTTTTTGGTATACCCTTAAGGTCACTGTGAAACACTAGACCAATTGAATTAAATGGCAAACTGCCCACTGACTTTAAATGGAGTCAGGATTTTGCCCTTTAACTCTATCAGGCCCTAAGGGCAAGCAGATTTCATCCTTAAGCAGACCAAACATGGGAGTCTTTCAAAGGAAAGTTGAGCTGTTGTGAAGTCTGACCCAAACTGCAAAATGCGGGGGGACCTTGAACTTCACTTAGAAGTCCAAGGGGTACAGGTAAATAACTGCTGTCCTGTCGGATGCAGTGGAACGTGGTTATCATTTTGAAATGCTTTTTTCTGTGTCATTTTCTATAGGAAAACATTATTTTCATGAATCACTGATTGCAGATGAGTGTTCTTCATTTACAAATGGGTAGGAGGATATAGAGAGCAGGAGACGCTAAGCAATATGCCACTGCTTCACACTGTTCCTATGCAGAGCAGAAGAGGTCAGATTTTTCTTACAACTCTCCCAGCAATAGGGCTAAACATTTAAAACTTGGGAGGGGGGTTTGATTGGTTTTGGTTTGGTTTGGTTTTTTTTTAGTTACGTATTTAATGATAACTTTTTCTGGTATTCCTTCATTAGCCCTCTGGTAAATTTTCAATAATATCCATGGGAATTTAAATGGTGTTCTTTTTATTTAAAGAAGAATCTGTTAAGACTGAATATTTATCCATAAGGTAAGGATTGAAACGCTAAAATGATTTACCATCACAGAAATCTTGAATTGCAAAATAAAACTTCAAGAAAAACATAAATTTCAACCTGATAAGTGTATATTAAGGGTCTTCAAACTCGTTTTACATGAGCAATTGTTATGCTTATTTGCAATGGTGCAAGTACTGTGTGTGTGAGTATTACAGAGAGAACTGAAAATTCTTTGGTGAGCCTGGACTTTTTTGCCACATTTCTCTGGGCAGAGCAAGTGGGCAGCCTTGTAACACTTTTTCCCCCTCTAATTCACTGGTTTAAGTTACGTTATTTCAATTTGGCCTCTTCAACTAGTATAGAAATGCTTCTGTGAATGAAGATCCTTTTAGCCGTTTTCTCCCTTAAGATTAGCATAAATTGAAACATCACGAAACTTCAAAGTAGGTGGGCTGATAATCTGAACATTCTAAGTGTTAAAACCCTCCCCATCTGTTCGGGTTGTTGTCTTCCTCCCTCCACCTCCTCCCCCCCCACCACCCCGGGGTCCTTCATGTTATTTTAATTGGACTGATGGATGCAACTATATATTGATAAACTGGAGGAAGTTACAGAAATGTTGTTTCCATTATGTTCTCCTAAATTTGTCTTTTCAGCGAAAAAGACAGGTCCCATTTATTCCCTAATTATAAGATTAAAAGAGTATTTATAATCTTAATTCAGGCTGTTCTAAAGCAGCATTCCCGATGCTCTGAGTCTTGTCTTCTCAAAATGTAAGTTGGCAGGGTTGCTTGCTATCTTCTGTCTCTGCAACTGCTTCTGTCTGTGGTATAGTAGAGCCATGTTGATGAATGCTATGTATGTATGTTATGACGAATGAATGAACGTGTTAGGGGCATCTCACGTAAATCTGGTTTTGCCATACCTTTTCCTTACTTAACTGAGGGCCATTGTTTACTCTGAATATCACTGTTAAAGAACCCAGGTGTTTTGCTGAAAACGCTTATAAGTGTGGGTAAGAAGGGGAATGGTACAGATTTTGACCTGAAGTGCGTGTAGAATAGTATGTCCTTGTCTTTATTTTCACAGCATTCCTTCCCTCTGTGTACACATCATTAGACTGTCTCTCTGTTTTATCACATCCTGAGATCTGATCCACTGTTGCTGTTACTAGGTACCATATAATTTTCCAGCTCTATTTAGTAAGCCACTGTGCCTCTCCCATAATCTTTTCTGAAAAGCCAGTGTCCCAGATAAATGGTATCTCTTAATGTGTTGTAGGGTGTAGATTTGCAGGACTTTGGGAAGAAGCGTGCTAAGGTTTCTATCTCTAAGCGTCTGCATCCTGATTTTGAGAGACTTTTCAGAATGGCTTTTTTTTTTCCCTGAGTGGCTTTTTGCCTTTTTTTTTCCTTTCCTTCCAGTCATAAAATGGAAGGTACATAACTAAGACAAACGGAAATATACTAATATATGATTTAAAGATATGAATGCTTTATGAAACCTTTGAATCATTTAGAAATGACAGTGAATTCTGGGCAAGTGCGGTAGTGTGAAAACGCCAGTGGGGATTTACATTCCCGATATCCAACGACACGGGAAGCTAGAACTGGACTCCTTAGGATGCTCCTCTTTGTGACAAAGAAATTTTCTTGCTAAAATTTCAGGCTGTTGTGTAACAATGTAATTTTTGCATAGCAATCTGGTTGCAGAATTTGTGGTGCTTTATTAAGCTATCGGAAGTGTCCTGATGCTGCAGATCTCCAGGAGAACTTTTTCCTTGGTTAACAGTTGCAGATGGAATTTCAGTTTGAGAAAAACGCATGTTTTGATGGAACCGAGGTACAGTGTGTGCGGATGGTAAGACAAAATGCTCCTGAAAAATCTGGATCAGGAAGTATCCATTCCTTTTCTGAGGCATTAAAATCCAAATGATGGCAAAGACTTGAAAGCAGTTAAAGAAGATATCTGTGCAGAAGCCATCATGAAGAACAGTGTCATTTGCAGCTTCTTGTTTGTTCCAAGTATAAATTTCAAAGTGACTGGTGTGGCGAGGAGCGTTTTGTCTTCCTTTGAGACATTTCTATGATGTGATGTGACATAATGTAGTCTATGTGCAGTGCCCTCTTCTCATTTTCCTAGTTATCCGTATTTCAGCATATTTTGAACCAGGTTTCCATACCTCATAGCTAGAGGTCATCAGCATGCATATAACTTGAACCATTTGGATGTTGATTTCCAGTTCTCTTGTAGAAGCATACATGCAATAATAAAAATCTGCTCCTCTTAAATCCCATCTAACTTTAAAAGAAAAAAAAAAAACAAAAAAGAAGGGGGGAGGAGGGAGCCCACAACAAAACCATCACCAAAACCCCAAACAAACACAAAATCCAACAAGAACCCCACACTAAAGTGCAGGCCGGTTTTAGTTTTTCTACATACCTGTTTACAGAGCCTGTATCTTAGGAATGTACTTAACTGAAACAGTTTGGGAGCCGTTTATCCTGTTTGGTTATGCATGTAAGGTGGTATAGTCAATGTTGCCATCAGTTAAATAGCAGCAGGAGAACTTGGGATTAGCTTTTGGAGTTGTTTTTCCCACTGCTAGGATTTGACTACATCTGTGTTATTAGTTTCATTTTCCAGCTTCATGTGCAGACCTTAAAACGGGGTAGTCTGGTTGCATCTAAATCTCGATTACTACTTCAATGTAACTTATAAAGGATGGCCTTTAATTTTTATCACTGAAGTCGGTATAGGAACACTTCCTCTGGTACAGGGTATGTAATGGATTTGTTTACAGCCCTTTTTTTACTCCAGTTGTGATAACTAAGTTGCTTAATGAGAAGTGGTTATTAGCTTCTAAAGTGAAGGGTATTTAGAGCCATGTTTTAATTGTTTCCCGTTGATGCATGGGACAACTCAAAACCTATACGAAAGCATTTGTAAGCTTGGACTACGCAGTCAGAGAACATCAGCCCATGAACATCATAATATATTGCAGAAGCAAAAGCATACTGTTTGCTTCTGGATAATGATGCTCAGGTTGCAGAGAGGAAATGAAGAATTGTGGTTATTTCTTTTTCTTTTGCTATTACTTTGGTTTAGGAGAAATTACCAAGTTCTTGTGGGTTTGATTTGTCATCTGTAATACTGGGACTGTTTTCAGGTATTTATATCTCGGTAGTGTGAAGTTTAAAGCTTCTGTAGTGTTTGTGTATGTGTGGCTATGGCAGGGGAGGTTATTGCTATTCTAATTTCACTATATCCTAGCATAGCCAGAACTGTTACTGTAAGAAAATATCTTCCAGAAGTTCTGTCACCTACAGGTCAAAATAGTCTGAGTAAGTACACAAAAACAAAGTCACCACTTGTATCTCTGCACTACCAGCTAGGCACTTTCTGCCACTGAATACTTTGGAAGAAGTTAAGAGTACTTCTAATGTTTTATGAAAGGACTTGAGAATGCAGTATTCTAATGCGAGGGTTTCCTAGGCTCTTAGGAGTAGGACCTAGGGTATCAAAAAGTGATAGCTACAGACTGAGGTTCAGTGCCTAGTTTGCTCTTAGGTGCAGGATGAGTAACTAGAAAAACTGTGTATTCTTGTATGCAGGAGCTATTTGGTATGTCTTTTCAGGTTGCCTAATACCTCCCAAAGCAAATTTAACCCTGTTAAAAAAGGTTGTGTTTGATTACTGATAACTTTAAAAAATGAAAAAAAAAAAAAAAAAAAAGAAAAAATTGCCTGAATTACTTTGCATTTTACTTTTCATCCTCAAAACCTTCAACTCTCATTATAAGCCCTCAGATGAAATGGTCTCGTGCCCTGAACAAGTCTGAATTAGAGTCAATTCAACAGTTTTAATTGCTAATGACCATGAGACACAAATCATAGAACTGCTTATAACTGGGTCCGATGCCTTTTGTGATGGGCAAAGTCATAAACGTGTTACTTTAGTAGCATATTCTAATGATGTCTAGTTCTAATTATATTTCTACTGAAAAACACCAAGAAACTTCTCTTTTTCTGTGTTCCAATAGCTAAGAGAAATGAAAATAAACTAAAATGAAGACAGAAGCCTGTTAAGCAGATAACTTTATTAATTGCTCCTATACATGTAAAATTATTGATATTTGTAAAAGTTTAGTAAGGAATATTGAATCACTAAATTGAAGATTCAGCTAAAAACCTGTCTTTTTTTCTGTTTTGAAACAGAAAACTACATTGTTGAATGTCAATCTTAAACCTGTGTTAGAACCATGTTTCAAGGGTGGCATATAAACTTGTGAGGTTTGCTATGGTAGAAAACTTGCAAACTGAGATTTGATAAGCTTCCTCATCATCTCTGAACTCTGATCTCTTTCTGTGTCAACATGATCCTAACCCCCTTTCAGAATTACAGCTGGCCGTGATCTGCTAGCATTGTATCCTTGCCTGTGTAAGTCAGAAAGCAAGTCTTCTGCCTGGCACTGGAATGTACCTGAAGATGGAGATCTGAATATTGCAATTAAAACATGCTTGTGTAAATCTTAACCTGTACATCAAATGTACATTTAACTGTACATCAAATGCTTAAAAACAAACAACAACCAAAAAGAAAAACAAATTAAAACATTCTTAGAATTTGGGCTTACTAAGGCTCTGTTGGGTTCTTTTTTTGTTTTAAGTAAGCTAAACTAACGTTTTTAAGTGGAATTTGTTCTGGCATTGTGATGGAAGAGCATTCCAGGCAGCACACAATTACCAATACTATTGGTTTTTTTAGGCTGCATTTTTGTCTTCATATTCTTGACTGCCTGTGTTTTTAAACAGTAAAAAAAGCAGTGGTCTTCTGAAACTTTTCCCTAATGGAGCTTCATATTTTGTCTTCCTTGAGCTTTTCTTATTTCTTACAGTCATTTGAAAAGTTAATTAGTATTCTGAGGCTACTGAACTATCTACTATAGTTACCGAAGAGTTCCTATCTCCTGCTAGTCTCTTAATAATTAATATGAGCATATACTCAGTACTTGAGTGGCTGTCAGATTTATAGGTCTTTGCTCAAGTTGAGTAAGCTTAGAAGTATTTGTAGGATTGCCTTTGGATGCAAGAATTGCCTTTGAACCTCAGGTGTTACATAACAAATCTTTGTGTGGCTGAGACCTGCATCCTCATTTATATCTTGCCCTGAGATGTGTTTGCAGGCTGGGAATGGCATTATCTGTCCATGTATCCTTCTTTTGCATGGAAGGGTAGAAGTTGCTTGGGCTGGAGTTAGCAATAATGATGTGCCAGGCATAGCTGCCTTCTTCATCTTGCCATTATTTGAATTACCTCTGCTCCTTGCATCAGCCTAGCCAGCCTTGTGCTGTGGACCTCACTACAGGACTTGAGCTTTCTTGCAAAGCTTTCTATGTTCCAGAAGTTGAAGGTTGGCCATAGCTGATATAAGGTGTCTGATTTATAATCAGAGCAATTTCTGTCTTGTGTGAGGAAAAGTCAGAAACTTAATGCCTTTATCTAGCCTATTTAGAACAACTGCCTTTTGGTGTTCTTAAAATACAAGTTCTGTACAGAAAGGAACATCTAAGAATAAAGACTTCTTTTTTTAATACTTAAAAATTCTGGCTTGTTGTAGTATAAGTAATAATTTGCCAAAGCAGAGATACATTGAATAAGCCTATCTAATAGTTTGATTTATCCAATTGATACCTTATCTCTTAACTCTCAACCCTGAGAATTTGGGGCTGGTTTTTTTTCATCAGGTGAAACTTCTTTTGAACTTCTGTCCTTAATTAACGTAGTGAGACATGAGGCCGTGGTTTCAATGGAACAGACCTTGATTCTGTATCCTTCTTCGTGCAAAGTAAGGATATACTTCTGCAGAAGTTGGGATAAGGACAGAAGTGCTGCAAGTTTAGAGTTTAATTGCCTTCTTACTTGATGATGTACCAGCTTACAGTTGTAAATATTTATACAAATAGAGAATTCTATTACCTCTATAAACTTCAGCAAAACCAAAGCTGGTTTGGACTAGATGCTTTTGGAGTAGATGCTTTTGGAGTAGATGCTTTTGGAGTAGATGCTTTTGGAGTAGATGCTTTTGGAGTAGATGCTTTTGGAGTAGATGCTTTTGGAGTAGATGCTTTTATAATTAGAATTCATAACGATATCTGATTTTTAAATCATGTTTTTTAGGGATTTCTAAAGTATTAAATCTTAAATTTTCAAATACTTTATTGCTGCCTTAATTTTTCATGACTTCCCAAGCTTGCCTATAGCTTGTTTTGGTTCAGCTTTAGATCCCTTGTAAAACAGAAAAATGAAAACAAACCCAAAACTTTGCAGTGGAAATAGAGGGCAGTCTTTAAAATGAATGATGCCATAACCTGTGATCAGATTACCCATTTGCAATGAATATATTCATATATACAACAGTTAAAAGCTTTAACTCTGTAAGTAACTTGTAAACTTTGACAGTCAGTAATAGTAAGGAATGATTATTTACAAATCTTTCACTCGAGAATACGTAAGAAAACTCTTTATGTTCCAAGCAATTTTTATTAATTTGCTGCACTATGAAAATTTGTATTATTTTATGTGTTTTAAAATAATTTAAGCACTGTATATTTGAAATGTTTTTAGGAAGCCTTTTGAAGGAATTTACAAACCTAGAGTAAAAATGAAGGTTACGTCATGAGGCCACAAATCACAGCGTCTGTCGGGGATGCTGGGAAAATAAGTGCTCTTTGATTTGTGCTTTTTCCCCTCCTACCTGCTGTGAGATCTTGTTTGTTTAAAAAGATGTGTATTGCAAGAGAACTCAATTACTATTTCCATCTACAGGGTAGTACATGCCCTATTCTTGTTTATGCCATTCTACTAGTTCATTTTGATTTCTTAGGTTTTATATTATTGTAATCACTTTACAAGTAATGATCATATACTGTCAGTAGTGATGATGATTCTGAAATGTTGCTTGGTTTTGAGAATAACAAATGTTGGTGTTCTCATTCACTTGTAAAAATTGTCATTGAGAGCTTAGTTCTTTTAGTGCTGACAAGTTTGTGCAGTTAATTTATTATTCAGTCCTGTCAGCTTTTCAACCTCCAATGTGCAAACGTTTTGTTTGTGCTTATATGTAATAAGAAAAGTACTAACTATACATTTTAATGCTAATTTTAAGCTTAGCACAGAGCAGAATTCTAAAAGGTCACAAACTTACTAAAACTTTAGATTATTTTGCAAATTATTTATTCTTTTGCTTTAGTTATAACTTGCTGTTATATAGAATGAGTGGCGCTGAGATTTGAGTTGTCAAAGATTTGAATGACACAATGGATCCTTATGTACTCTGCCTGTTGAATCAGTAAATGCTGGTACTGAACAAACCTCTGTTTTTTCACATGTTTCCTGGCTTTCTGTCAGCTTTCAGTCTTCCATGGGTCATTCAATAAACACTACCCTGGGTGACTTTTTTTTTGCATTGCCATATGTCAATCAAACTGAAGTGCGCGCTTTTAAGTAGGCTGAGAAAATAAGCTTGCTTTATTTGAGTATGGCTGTGTCTTCTGCAGGACAGTGTCATTCCTAGCTTATTTTTGTCTGTAGCTCTGCAGTGGAAGAGGTAGGGGATCAAGGGGTAGAGGAGTGCCTGATGAGAGCAAAGGAAGAGCCAAATAAAAAGGAGAGAACTGAACAGTGGAATTTGAAAGTGTTCTTTAAGCATATTCAAGTCGAACTGTTCCACTTTGAAAGCTTTTTCCAGCAAGTGTTTCAGGAGGTGGTGTCACCTTAAATCATTTTTTTTCCCCCCTCTTAATTATATGATGACTAATTCTGTTGGTTTGGGATTAAAAAACTGCTGGAGGTCATTGTTTGGTATATACATGTTTTTCTAATGAGGGAATAGATTGTCAATGTATTAAATGTATTGTTGGTGCATTGCTGATGAGTCACCTCATGTAGTAGTTTCTAAGTGTGTTTATACACTAGTTTTACGGAAGCCATTGAGCGTGGGAAGTTGCTTATATTAGACATCTAGGGTACAGTAGAATGTGTATTGGCTGTACAGATCTTTCCTTTCTAGAAAATACCCTTCAGTGAATTTTCTTTTTTGTTGTAGTTTTTGCTAATATTGCAAATAACCACGTTTCTCTTTAGAGATGACTGAAAGGAACCCCAATGTGTCTTCAGTGGAGCTGGAAGAAGTATGTGTATTTATATAGCTCGCATCTCCTGGGGGCTCCCTTTGCTCTGAGGGAGGCCGGTGGGAACTCTGTACCCAGGAGCTTCTGTTCCTCACCCATCTGCTACAGGGCAATGGATGGTCACTGACTTCAGACTAAACAGAATTCTTACAGATGACCAAACTCACCTGGGCTTCATGACTTTTGTCCCTCTAAAAATGTACTGTTGCTTCTCCCTCTACCAGTGTAATCCTTTTCCAACTGAATTTGTTGCCTTAAAGCCATGGGATCTATGAAACTCCACTCCTAATGGTTTGTCCTTGCTTTATCTTTCTGTATTATTGCAGGGTATCCATATATCTGTAGAGCTTTAACAGCTCGAAAATGCAGGTTTGGACTAGAATTGGAATGTAAGGCTTTCCACCTATAGCAATTTGAACAATGACCATTGTTACTTACTGGCAAAGAAAATATTCCACTGAAATCTCCAAGAATTATGCAGTTGATTATAATCACAGTTCGTATTGCTGCCTCTTAGATGCAGAACAAAATGCATTGGAGAAAACTGGTACCTGCTCTGGAAAGAGAAGGGTGGTTTTGGATATTATTTTGGATATCATGCTGGCTTGCTGATGTCTAAGAAGTTAGCTTTAGAAATCAGATATACTAGCAATGGGCTTGAATTTGTCTAAGAAGCTTAGCAGTGTTACTGCTTCTGTTAAGACACAAGCACAAGTAAATATAAGACAAATTCCAGCAACTTGCAAGTAACTTGAAGCATTTACATGATGAAGTGTGCATTTTTGTTTTCTTTTTTTAATGTCAGAGCTGACGGACTTTGTTTTCGTTTCATCGTTTTCTTTGAAATCATAAATCCATTTTTCCCTCTTGGGATATTCCAGTAATAGTAATATGCTGTTAAAATAACCACAATTGCAGTTTTTGAAAACAAGGAATGAGCCAGAGTTAAGTACATAGGATAACAGTATATGCTATAACAATATAACATTTGGAGAAACCACAAACAGTCTTCAAAAGAAATTCTTGACGTTGGGTCCTCTTATCAAACATCAGATGGATAAGCTTGTTTTCTTAGAATCTAAGTGAAAGGGATTTTCCAGAGGATGCTAGAGATTAAAACCCCTGCCGGAACTTTCCAACTTTTCCACCTGACGTGTAAGGTGCTTTTTCATATTTTGCCTTATTTTGCACATGAAAAGGCATTTCTCATTAGACTATACGTGCTACATTCGTCCTACTGTACTTAAGGGCTTGTCCTGAATGCATTTTGCTTGTGTGGTTTCACAAGCATTTGAAATGCAGCTGACTGTGTGTAGGCCACAGCACTGGTAGGGAATGTTTTTTCTCTCTTTTAAATTTTAAAACACGTTTCCATGGATTGAATCTGTGTAAAATAATAGTTTTGAACTTTGCTTAGGATGTGTTGTCCCACCTAATTTCTCATTCAGTAAATGTCATTCAGCTTGCACAGTTATACCACTCTTTAAAGTATTTTTTTCAAGAGGCATGTTGGCTAGTCTCACATGCCAATATTAAAATTCATGGATTTAGAACTTAATGGTAGGTACCAACAAAGTAATGTTTTATGAGGTGTTAGAAGTGTTTCAGGACTTACTTAAAGACAGAAAAAGTTATATTGCATTTACTTCGCTGAAGGTTGACTTTTGCATTTAAAGCACAAGTGAGGTCTAATGTGATCAAAACCCTAAATAGATTGTCTGATGTGCAGCTTGGTCTTATTTAGGATGAATGTTGATCTTGTTATAATACTGTAAAGCCGAGCTTGGGTCAAGAACCTGTAGGTTGCTGCCCAGACTTGAGAACTCTTCCCTTCCCCACTGCTTTGTGACCACCATCATTAGGTCGTGTCTGTACTACATTGGCTCTTGGACGTTGTAATAACGATGCATGGGCTGTTTGTGTCAATGTCTGCTGATGTTTGTAAATGTCAAATAAGAAGTATTTAAGAATTACTGTGTATTGAAGTAGATTTTCAAGCTGTTTGAATTTCTCTTTGGGAAACAAGCAATCATACCATATTTTCTGAAATTATGATTTTATAGGGAACCAGGAAAATATTACCAAATGCATTATAGTTATGTGTGTTGTTTTAGTGTTTGGGGAGGAAGGGGATGTTAGGTTGCTGAAGGTAAAGAGCTTAGAGTTGTAATTTACTTGCATGTAAAAGTTGCCTGTTAGGGTTGTTCTAGTCTAGTACTAGTAATCTGGTGTTTGGTGTGCTTGGTCATGCAAAGTCAATTGGTGAACTGGTCCACCATCTATGTTTATGCAGGTTGACTAAGTGCAATCTCCAGGCTTCATGTGAACAGCGGTTCTTTGACTTGATAACTTTGTCATGCTGATGACAAATGTCTTTTTATAGTGTCTGTACTGGTATAATGCTAGAAATAACTGAGAGGCTATTTAAAAATTCTGCCTTCATTTTGTGTGCATCAGCAGGTTTTTGAAACTGGAAAACTGCTTTAAATTACAGTTGTAGTAGCACCCTCTCAAGGAACAGAGAAGTTTTTTAGTGATGTTAATTATTTCCGGTGGAGTGTTTGTAGTTCTTGAAACTGAGCAGAACAACAGTCTTGCTCTCCACTTCATGCCGTATAAAGAGAAAAGATAGCTGAAGTATTTTGGTATAGTGATAGGACAAAACCATCATGTGCATAACACAGGGGTCCTTTAACACTGTTCTCTAGTGGGAAATATTGTGCTGTGTTTAATAAAAGTACATTAAATAGTTATATTGGGTTTGGGGTGGGTTTTTGTTTTAGCATGGGTTTACAGAATGGTGGTTTTAAAATATGCAATATAATATTATTTTTCTGGCAATTTCAACAAATTTGCCACAGACTAATTTGAGGGCTAATCATGACCAGAAATCAAAATAGTAGCCATTAATTTTCTTCCGAGTTCATGAATGTAAGTTCCATTGAAGATATTTGGTATATAATTTATATAAATATTAGAAAAAATGTAATGTTTGAATTTCATTTATTGGTCAACTTCAATTATTTATTGCAGCAGTTCAATTAAGTAATTGAATGTATCTTGCTCCCTGGCTCACTTGATGATGTCTTGCAAATCAAATACTAAAATACAGTTAAAGTGCCTGATATTTCCAAAGGCAGATTAATTTCTGGAGTCCTCCCCACGAAAAACTCAAACCAAACAGATGTCTAACTACTTCCTAATGCTATCTGTGAAGCAAGGCAGCTGTCTTCTGCAGAGAGATGATGAAAGAAAGTTCTCAGATTTGCATTGGATATCCTGCAGTTTGTGGCAAGCCCGTTGTTTCTGCTGGCCCTAGTTTCCTTAAACTGGGGTATCAATCCATTTTACTGGTTAGAGATCATCATACAAAATGAAGTCTTCTGCTCCAGATCTACTCTTCCAGCAGTAAATATTTTAATGGTAGCCATTTTGGAGTATCCTTGTAATAAAACCTTAACAGTCTTAGCGGGGACACCTTCACATATAGGGGTGCCTTCATTGTTACTGTTAATATGATAATGTTTTATTTAGAAGGGTGTGTGTGGGATCAGGTGATGCAACAATCTGCCATGTTGGTGTGTGGAGGGGTTGTTGGAGGCTGTGCAGCCCAGAATTCTGCATAAGCACGCTTTGGAAGTTACCTTGCATATTTGCCATGGTCTTTATTTGTGCAGGTTTTCTTCTCATGCACTTAACGCAACAGTTAAGAGGCATTCCTGTCTTTACAGACCTGTAGTAGTGAGTAAGCAGCATGGAGTATGTGTGCTTCTAGTAGTGTCTGAATAATCTGATACCACCTTAGTGCATATAAATAGTACATAGAAGTATAAAATACCATCTAACCTCTGATATTTGAGATGAGTGAAATTGCTGGAAAACTGGAAAATGCACCGCACTTTAAACCTTTCTGAAGTGTAACCTGTTAGTAGGAAGTCTTGACAGTGGGATAATGGTGGTTTTAATTAACTACTTTTAGAAACTAAATTCTTAACACTTACCTGCTTTGTATCAGTGTAAAGAGGGATGTCAGAATTTCTTTATCAAGACAAAAGGAAGCTGTGATGGTCAGTAGCTGCATCTTGGGAGGCAGATTTGCTGTTTGGGAAGTTTTCCAATGTCATTCACTGGCTGAACGTGTCTTACTTCTGTAAGGCACTGGTTGGTAGATGAGTGACCAGGCTGTTTTCTGCTTATCCTGGTCTGTCACTTCTGCCCATTCACTTTGTCTATATCTTCATATATGTGCTGTGAAGCCCACTCCAAGCGGTATGACTGCTGTGTGTTGCCATAGTAAAATAACAACTTGTGCTTTATTCTGTTGGGGTTTTTTTAATGTGGACTGTTAAGTAGCAATAAAGTCAAATGATGCAAATCATCTCTGGGAGAGATCTTGAGACCTGAGAACGTCTTGTCTTACTGGCACCAAAAAAAAAGAATAAATTACAGTTTTTCCAAATTGCATGTATCCTGTTGCACAAAACTTTACAGGAACTATTGCACCCACAAGCTTAAATCTTCAGATAAATGCCAACTTCACTTTTGAAACTGTTGATCTGTGAGCACTGGACTGTCTTCCACTAGCAGAGGTATTTCAGAATGCTTAGCTTCTGATTGTGATATATCATTTCCTTGGTATGGGGGGGACTATAGCCGGCTGAATTGCTACCGAGCTTCACTTTCAGAGGACTGGAAATAAATCCGCTGAGTCGAGCCTTCCAAACAACTGCTTAGAAAGATGAGGCCAGATCTATGGGTTACCTTCTTTGCTCCCCTCTATGGCGTAAAGGCATTGTGGAGACTATGTCTCTGTTTTGAATAAAATAGCTGCATGTTATTCCTTCATCATCTTAAGGAATGAGACTGAAACCTGGGGAGACAGCAGTCTACCCAATTCTCTGCCACAGACTATACTTTATATTCTAAGTATTTGTTGTAGACCAAGATATCATAGAATCATAGAATAGTTAGGGTTGGAAAGGACCTTAAGATCATCCAGTTTCAACTCCCCTGCCATGGACAGGGACACCTCACACTAAACCATCCCACCCGAGGCTCTGTCCAACCTGGCCTTGAACACTACCAGGGATGGAGCACTCACAGCCTCCCTGGGCAACCCATTCCAGTGCCTCATCACCCTTACAGTAAAGAACTTCCTCCTTATATCCAATCTAAACTTCCCCTGTTTCAGTTTGAACCCGTTACCTCTTGTCCTATCACTACAGTCCCTAATGGAGAGTGCCTCCCCAGCATCCTTTATAGGCCTCCTTCAGTATTGGAAGGCTGCTATGAGGTCTCCACGCAGCCTTCTCTTCTCCAGGCTGAACAGCCCCAACTTTCTCAGCCTGTCTTCATACCAGTAACTACTACAGTTAATGGAACATGCTAATGTAACTTGTGAAATTATATGATAATGAACTTCCAAGTACCTCGGAGTCATAACCTTTACTAAAAGTAGAAGAAAATTGAGGCCTTTGCATTTTTTTAATGAAAATAAAAAAGTTAAATTAGTGTTTTAATATATTTTGAATTTGTGGTTCATCATGGAAAATCTAGCCCAGTGTTTGCCAGCTGTACTTGGCAAAGAAGAGGAAATGTGTGTTCTTTCTGAATAGCTTTATTCTGGTTCTTGTACTATGTTATGTAAGTTCATCCTAGCATGAGTGTGCATGTGAGCTGGAAGCTTCTACCTCTAGTACATAACTCTGTTGACGGCAGGAGAAAGAGGGAATATATAGAACACCCTCACTATGAGAAGCTGCATCTTCAGTAAGTCAGAAAAATAGAAACATAAGACTTCTTTTTAGGGTGTGGGATATTTTGGTTTGTTTACATCTCTTTATTCAGAAAAGAAGCCATTGTGTTGTAGTAGCAGCACATCAATATGTAGAAACTGGCATTTGATCTGCAAAGTGTACAAGTTGGTGGCTATGAGGCTGACTATGTGCAAATGTGCGTATGTATGTACTCGTGCATGTACATTGCTTTTTGCGTGTGCAGACCTTATACAGGAGAAACAATATTGGCAAAATTTGTGCTTCCTGTTTGCAAGTAACTTTATTAAGTACAGCATCATGAAAATACATCACATTACCATCATCTGAAGAGAGTGGGCTGTGAAATACATTGCCATAAGTTTTATGATTGTTTCAGTTGTTAATCACTACTTAATGAATTATCAATATTAGTAGATTGGGGTTGGTACTGTTGGCATGTTAAATTTAACTGTGAAATCTTTAAAAGATCTGAATGGCTTAGAAGGTAAAACAAAGTAATGGATGAAGTGTTTGGTGTCTTGGCTTGGATCCAGCTTGATGTCCTAAATGGATGCATCACAAAACCACAACACATCAACCCAGATTTACATGAGCGATGTATAAGAGCCCTGAAGCTAAGCCAACATAGTGATTGAATTAGTTCCTGCGTTTAGAGAGGCTTCTCTCTCCAGGTCAGACTTCTAAGCACTGTTGAGCTTGTATGGGGAGCAGTTATAGATTGAAGTATGCCTACCTTGTGGAGGGAAAGAAATCTTAGAGCTTCAGAACTTTTATCTTTAACAAGTGTGACTGATTTTCTTTTAGTGGGGAAAAAAGGGGAAACACTATGAACAACAAGGGAGAAAATGGAAGAATTTCCATTAGTGGTGCTTCAGTCAAGGACCTGCCAATCTTCCCAGAAATGTCTGTTCAAAATCTGAACCATTTTGTTGCTGCAGGGCTGATACGTACCTTATGTATTGCCCACCCTCATACAATACCTTGCTTGTTCTTTTGGTAAATAAGTACTGCAGTGTGATGCTCATAAATAGGACAGTTTTGCAAACATCTGTGTGCAGGTGCGAACACATTTGTGATCTTTTCTTTAAAAACCTTATTTCTAAACTGCTGTTTTGTTTTTTAACTGATATAGATAAATAAATGTGTTAAAGACAAGGCATAGTGGATGAATAGAAGCATTACTCTTTTTGAGTAATCATTGTGTGTTTAACATAGTTTTGTTTTTACACCATGCAGGGAAATAGTTATTAAACAAAAAAGCCCATAGAAATGTGAAGTATCTTATTCTAGGGATTTGTATCATAACAAAAATGTCTCAAAGAGATACTCAGGACCTTTTAAAAATAGGTTCTACAGTTTGTGTTTAACTGGTACCCTCACATAAGAAATTGATAAGTTCCAGCAACTGTTTTATTAATGTTAGCATTTTTTGCAGTTCTTATTTATGTACTCTTAGATATTTGAGTAACCCGATATCTCCATTTTTGTTTCTCAGCATGATGTATCACAGACTTTGCTCAAAGCAACTCTGGACAGTGTGGTTGAAGAGTGTGTCAGCTTTGTAGGAGTTGATATTAACATCTGCTCAGAAATACTATTAAGGTGAGTGAAACACTTTCCTATTCCAGTAATTACATGGCTCTGGATCACAGAGTCTCTGTTTAGTCTGCCATCTGACTCAAGCTCAGCTGGAGCAAATGGCTCTTGTGTTAAACTTCCAATTACATGAAAATGACACATTAAGACAGTATTTCACTGGATTGTTAAGAGCCAGTTTTTAAGGGTATGTGTGATTCTCCAGGGTAAAACTATTCTTCAGAGAAAAACACAGATTTAAATATGTTGAGCCAACACTACAATTTTAGAAAAACTTAATATAATTAATTTGTATTTTTTCACTGAGAAAGGACTTTTCAAATGGCTCTTAGAAGGTATTTTTATAGGTACTGCGAAGTGGAACAGGTTGTAAAAGTTGGGCGAGGAAAGGAGAAAAGGAAAGATTTAAGGGGAAACTGCCGAAAAATGTATCCCTTTTTACTGTTCTTTTTTTTTAATAGTATGCCATATTTGCTTGGAAAATGTTCAGGATTTTATTTCTTTTGGTTAGAAATTGGAAGCTTATTCTCTCTCAAGTGTGCAGAATTCAGAAATCTTTAGCTAAATAGCCTCTAAGAAGAGCAAAAGTGCAGCTGTCATCCTCTGTAGTAGGAGAGGAAGAAAAAGAATATCCCTGCTCTTGGTAACAACTATTTTAGGTATCAAGGTAAAGAAAAATGTACTTTTGCTAGCTTTATCATTAATTTTTTAACCCTTTGTAATCATTCTGGAAAACTTCTTTCCGTATTTTGGAGGAGGCTCATTCTTTTTAGTTTTCTCATTTCTCTTCCATATTCTTTTTCTGTGTATCCAGCTCTCAGCTTGACTCCTGATTTACGTTCTGTTTCACCTACTTTCAGATTTAGATCAGCTATTAGTAAGAAAGCAAGCATTAGCTAATTGGTAAATGAGGCTGACCAGCTTTCGTTGCATTAATAAAAGCCTACCTGAGCAAGTGCAGTGGGTGGGCACTTGGAAACAGTATGAAATTCCAATCCTAATGATTAATATTTTCTCTGCGGTTAAAGGTGTGTGCCTAGAATTTAATTCTGAGATTTCACCAATTTTGGATTATTTATTTTTCAATTTTGCTTGAGAATGAGAATAATGGAAAGATTTTTTTTTCCCCCCCTCTGATTTTTGCCATTTTTGCTAGGTTTGCTGGTGGTTTTTCTAGAATCAATCTGTGCCATTCCACAACCACGTCTCTGCTGCCATTGACTTAAAGCAGTGGCATCTGATATATAGAGCTAGACGGGTGACATTTCCTTCTTTAGTGCCAGGAGCCCACCACAGCTTTTTCCCTCGTTCTATGGTTAACATGCTCCACACACAGAAAGTTGTACTCACATGTACCTACAGAAAATGTGCAGCAAACCCACTGCTTCCTGACGGAACTTGGCCAACTGCAGCTGCACTTCAGAGATAAGATTTTTGCCACATCTAGTTGCCCTCAGAATAACTCATGCAACTTGTTCCCAGCTGCTCTTTTACTTCAAGAGCACCTGAGAGAAAAGGAACAAGCTTTGTGGATCTGTTAAATCATGTGAGGAAGGCAAGCTGCTTCCAGCTACTCTTCTTCTCTATAGCAGATGCCAGCCGTTCATGCGGTCTTGCGGTACCATTGTAAGAGAATAGCTGGGAGGGGGCTGTTCACACAGGAACAATGTAGGTGTCCTGAATCCTCCTCCCACATTGTTTCCTGGAGCAGGCAGCTGGGGGCAGGCCATAAGACGTGACAGATTGAACTGGCATCACAGAAATAGCCAACAGATCATAAAGTACACGTCTTACCAGTTAGGTATGTGCAGAAGTGTATTGCTGTACCAAGTTTTGTTGACTTGAGTGGATTCCTTCCATAGGACTAAGAGAAAAGATCCTTTTTCAGATGATGCCTTTGGCCTGAGAGTCTATTTGCAAATAGTTTTTTGCTGTTTTTAAGTCTTGTAAACCAGATTTTCTATAGTAATGTATATCCTTGTATTAATGCATCACTTGTATTAATGACCGGTCAATGGTAATAAATGCATTCTATAAACTTGTCTCTTAGACACATTGCAGGACTGAATGCTAACAGAGCTAAAAATATAATTGAATGGCGAGAGAAGAATGGACCATTTATAAACCGAGAACAGCTCAAGGAAGTTAAAGGTCTGGGTCCCAAATCATTCCAACAGTGCGCTGGATTCATCAGATTCAATCAAGAATATATTAAGACCTTCTGCAGGTAATAGAGATACTAGCTATCTTGACTAAATTATCCAAAATAGTATGAGAAGACTTTTTCCTTTTTCTGTTTTGTATTCAGGCCTGAGGAATCCTAGGCCTTTGCACTCTGAAAGACAACATCTTAACAGACAAACTTCTTGAAGTCAAACTTCTTCCTCTGAATAATCATGGCTTATTAGCCAAGTCCTCTGAGTCAGGGTTTCACTAAGTATGTAAATTTAATTACAGATTTTGCCACTGAATTGGTAGAAGGACTTTGGTATGTGGGTAGCGTCATGGTCTGAGATATGAAAGCTTTAGGCTTGTATTTCAAGCATAATTCAGAGATTTGTAAATTCCTTTTTAATGTGGTGAGCACACAGCTAGTAGGGTGGATTTTTGGATAGCTTCAGTTCTGTTACCAAAAGTTGAAAAGCTGCCTGGATCAAACTCTGTGTTGTATTCCTGTGCCTAGTGAGTGTGATGCGACTGCTTTTTGTGAGGCCCTTTCCCATGTGTCAACAGTGCATCATCCTATTCCCTGTTTCTGTACAAAGCCTTTCCCTCTTGCAACCATTCATTGTGCTCATCCTTCCTTTCCACAACTGAAAGTGCCCCTTCTGGTACAGTGTCTCTTCTGCCTTTTCCATTTTTCCCTCCAACATAAAGAACTAAGAAAGGGCACAGCGGCAGCACCATCCCCACCCTTTTGCCACTGGCTCTTCTCAAAAAGTATTTTCCTGGGCAGCACATGCTATTTTTCCGCCAACCCACGGCTCAGAAGCAATACTGTATTCCCAGTTGCTGCTGGCCAAACAGCACACACGTAACTTCCAGGCAGGAGGTAGGCACATTAGGACTGGCTTACTGCCCGGGTGGAAGGTATCCAGATTGGTTGCCCATCTGGCAGGGAGGAACATGCTGCAGGCCAAATGGTGCATGCTGTAAGCACCAGAAGACCAAAGAAATTGCTTTCAAGGCTGTAGATGATCGGTAAGTGTTGTGTTGTACAGATCTGTTCTAGCAAATGCTGCAATACAACACAGGGGAGAAAAGGCTGATGCCTTTTATCCCTCAAAAAAAAGTTCACTGGTGAAATGTTTAAGAACAGTTTTTTCCCCTTGCTGGAGCATGCTTCTGATGTTAGTCAGATTCCATAAAACATGAGAACACTGTATAACCTGAGAAATCTGTTACAACTGTGGAGTTTGAGGCCAAAATAAAGCTCTAACACCATTGCTACCACACCACTTCTTTTGGGCCCAGGTGGCCAAAACCAAACATGTTTTAAATGGACTTCAAGAAGGTTTCATTCTGGTCCTCTCTAATGTGGATGGCTAGAGAGTGCCGTGTGAATTAGGTTTTGTGCTTTATACTTGGAAGTTAACAAATAGTGGTTATTTTTAAAATTGATATGGGAAATGTTATGTCTGTGCTTCTGCTGACAGTCAATGCGTTGGTAAAGCCCAAAGTGCAAGTGCTAGTTGAAGGTCCATCAGTGCATTCTCTTTTGTCCTGCAAAAGCAGGAACTACTTGTGATCTAGGAAACAAAAATAAACAGTCAAGAAAGCGGCCTTTGCCAGTGGGAGTCATTTGATGCCTTTACTGTATCCTGAGCATTTTTTTGCTTAAGGGAAACTTTAGGGGGAGAAGTGTGCTGGTTGTAAATATGCTACACACAAAGAGAGATCTCTTTCTCTCCTGTCTTCTGTGAAGTGCTCCTACCAATGTAGGCAGTTTGTCCAGGGATCAATCTGAGAATTTGGAGCATTTTCATTATCCAGCTTCTTAAAAAAACACAAAAAAAGACCAATCCAAATGCTAACTGATTAGGAGCCAGTCATGTATTTAATAAGTTTAAAGGAAAGCTCTATTGAGATATGTCTGCAAAAATTGTTTCTAAATTGTGAAATAGCAGCAGATTTGACCTCTAGCTCTGTTCCTGTCAGTGTTCAAGTCCAGGCTGGATGGGGCTTGAAGCAACTTTGTCTAGTGGAAGGTGTCCCTGCCCGTGGCAGGGGGTTGGAATTGGATGAGCTTCAAGGTCCCTTCCAACCCAAACCACCCTATGATTCTAGTAACTGCCAGTCAAGTATGAAAATATCCTCACAAGATCTTTATCAAGTAGGTAAATGCAGTTGTCCCCATTTTACAGACAGTTGTGTTTTATTTATAATCTTGTCATCATGAAGAAATTTTGATGAAGCACAGAATCCCTTAGAATCATAGAATAGTTAGGGTTGGAAAGGACCTCAAGATCATCCAGTTCCAACCCCCCTGCCATGGACAGGGACACCTCACACTAAACCATCCCACCCAAGGCTTCATCCAACCTGGCCTTGAACACCGCCAGGGATGGACCATTCACAACCTCCCTGGGCAACCGATTCCAGTGCCTCACCACCCTAACAGGAAAGAATTTCCTCCTTATATCCAATCTAAACTTCCCCTGTTCAAGTTTTAACCCGTTACCCCTTGTCCTGTCACTACAGTCCCTGATGAAGAGTCCCTCCCCAGCATCCCTATAGGCCCCCTTCAGATACTGGAAGGCTGCTATGAGGTCCCCACACAGCCTTCTCTTCTCCAGGCTGAACAGCCCCAACTTCCTCAGCCTGTCTTCGTACAGAAGGTGCTCCAGTCCCCTGATCATCCTCGTGGCCTCCTCTGGACTTGTTCCAGCAGTTCCATGTCCTTTTTATGTTGAGGACACCAGAACTGTACACAATGCTCCAGGTGAGGTCTCACAAGAGCAGAGTAGAGGGGCAGGATCACCTCCTTCGACCTGCTGGTCACGCTCCTTTTGATGCAGCCCAGGATGCGGTTGGCTTTCTGGGCTGCGAGCACACACTGCAGCCAGCTCATGTTCATTTTCTCATCGACCAGCACCCCCAAGTCCTTCTCTGCAGGGCCGCTCTGAATCTCTTCTTTGCCCAGTCTGTAGCTGTGCCTGGGATTGCTCCCACCCAGGTGTAGGACCTTGCACTTGTCGTGGTTAAATCCAATCCTTCCCAATGTTTGTTTCTATTGTAAGTTAATTTATGCATACATGTATATGTTAAATTTTAATTCTATAGTTAAGATTCCCCCACAATGACCGTTTAGGGTGTTTGTACTTTTTTCATGTTAAAGAATGAAGATTATATATCTCTGATTTCACGTGTGGGCACTTGGCTGGGTATTTGTTCGTTAAGAATGACATGTTCGTTTTTGCTTTCTGACAGTAATAATAAAAAAGAACCTGGAAGCCCTGCCTTTATGACTAAAGCAGGTGCACAGGGTAAAAAGAAGGGCAAACCAGTGCCATATGCCTCGCAACAGCCCAATCCTTTGGACCAAACTTGTATACATCCAGAGTCTTACAACATTGCAATGAGGTAAGCAGTTGGAAGCTTTTTGAACCATTGATGCTGTCAGTTTTTAAAATGCAAGTACTTCTTTTTCTGACAACAGCCTGCTCTGCCTTTTAAGACAGGAGCACATTGATTTGATGCATTCTCTCCTTTCTTCAAGCAAACGTTATGTTTCAGAAGTTGTTTACAAGTAAAGGGTTTCAATTGATGTGTTTTGCCTTCTATGTGCATTCAAATTTTTACTCTTTGGTGTTTTTTTGCTTTCACATTATTTTCTAGTGAGGAAATGAGTGAATTTTCAGACCTTTGCCAGACTTTCTTCCAGTGATCCCGCCTTCTTCACATCACCACTTTGCACCTCTTTGAGGCCACTTTTCTCAATTCCTTTGTTTGCCAACTGTCATTATGCCAGAGATTGCTTTCAGTTTGAACTTTCAGGTCACAAAATGTGGAGACAAATCATTTGTTCAAAAAATGCCTACAAAATTTAGGGTTTTTTTCTTCTATCTTGTCCCCATATATTATGTGGAAGGCCATAAGTAAAACAATTTTATTTGCTCTTTTAACTAATCTAATTTAAATACGATGCAGATTTTCAGTCAACAGTATTTTAATACCTCTGCATCATTAAGAACTGCTTTAACATTATTCCTTATGTTCAGCATGTGCCAATCAAACTTCATACTTGATGAATTTTGGCCACCAGAATTTGTGTGAGTGTGTTTGTGTGTGCGCGCAAAAGCGCATGGACATATGTGAGGATTTGTCATTATTATGAGGCTTTAAAGTTAAATTCGGATATTGTGAGATCTGATTAAAATGTGTATGCTAAGATCCCAAGCACATGAACACCATGATAGTTTTGCTAAGTGACCTTTAGCTAAAAGAAGAGAATGGGTTTTGTGTAGGTCAGAGAAAAGCAATTAGGAATCCATGTGTGCTTCTGGTTAGGGCATACTGCAGCTGGTAAATGGTAGTATAAGCTGTGATCTTTACTGTCATCAGCCCTGGTTGAAATTCGACTCTGCATGTCCTCTTGAGAAAATATCTCCTACAATAAACCACCACCTATTTATTTTTTGGGGTGACTTGCAGTGAAAAGGTTGTTTTCTTCAAATGAGCTGGAGCTAATTTCAGCAGTAGCTAGATGCTTGAGGATTCTTATGGTCTCTGTTGAGAACATGCTTCCTGTTTTATAAACAAAACCATCTCTAAGCCTCAGAGAGATACGCTGAATTTCTGAATTCAGGAAGCTTGAGTTTCTTAGCTAAAAACTCTTACAGGACCTTGCGTTTTTAGGACACCTTCCCTACACTGTGTGCTCTGTGCAGTTGCTTGTTAGAGTGCATGCTCTTTGTGTGGTATGTAGGTAACTGGTTTCTCCTTTTCTGTGACCATTTCCCTTTCTTTTTCTTATGCATCAGCATTTATTAGTTATCTGCCCTGTGCAGAGCTGTAGGAAAAAATTGGGCAAGGCCCTGATCTTAATGATATCTTACATTTGGTAGGTGGCTTATAGAGTAGGAAAGCTTGGTCACCCTTACAGATTATTCGGAGTGAGTCAGTGTAAAAATAAGTAGAGTGTTACCCAAAATTAATGTTCATTTTTAATATTTTATGCAATTTAAACATTGAGCAGTCAGGTTTTGGTTAATTGTCATTTAGCTTTTCAGCCCTAGCATCCTAACAAAAAGATCAGTAAAGTGTTCAGTGTTACTAGCTTTGCCTAAAGGCTGATGTGAAAAGACTGTTTCAGGGAGCAGGGAAGTGTAGCCAGTTGATGGTGGAATACTGCTGGAAATTATCTGCATACAACACCATTGCAAGGGTTGGTCAGAAATAACAAATTGTGAGTTTGTTTCTAGAGTAGCACAGGTTACTTTTATATCTGAAGGGGTGAGTGGGATTTGTTACTGGAGAGGGTAGCTCAGAGATTCATATAGAATTGAAATTTGGGAGAAAGGTTTAGTAGGTATCACAAATCATGTAACCGTGATTTGTAATTTGGCTGGGAACCCAGAATTAACACTGATAAAGATAAATGAGTACAAGTTTTACATCTCCACCAAAAAATAGTGGTTTGAGTCACGGGCTTATGCATGATTCAGAGAGGAGGCTGCAACCTACTGCACTGCCAACACTGCTTGGAAGGTACCTTGGTGATTCTTAAAATGTGCTCATGATCAAACTCAGACTTTGAGAGCTGCAAAGCTATTGCAGAAATATGATGTGGCTACCGACCGCTGCTACCTGTCATGTCATTTCTCTTTGGCTAATGCAACTACTTTAAAGTAGATTTCCAGCTGTGCCATTGTCTATTCTCTGTTTCTCACCTCCTAGACTGAATTTTCAACTGAAGTATATAGATCCAAGTTCATGTTGTCAGTATTGTGCTGTACACCGAAGAATATGAGTTGATATTAAAACGAATATAAAAACACAATATCAATACCTGCTAATGGAACACCAGAACTACTAAGCATAGCATCTATCTCTGTAACTGAATCAGTCTTTTCTGTTTTCTTTGGGCTTTTTCTCTTTTGTCTTACTTGTTATGTTTGTGAGTATTTGTACACATAGTTTTATGTGTGAGGGAAAAAAAAAGGTCATGAAGTGCTTTCTATAAATGTGCTCTATGTTCAACAGTATTTTTCTTCTTCTCACAATCAAAATATAGTTTCCTTTGAAGTTCGTTCAATATGAAGGTGATAACTTTTATGGTATAGATTGTATTAATATGCAGTGGCTTGATATCACAGAGTTGTGTGGGGAAGGGGGCAAATACCTCTCTGTTTTTTTCATTGCAAATAGCTGTTTGCAGAAAAGAAAGTAGAGCTCTACAGCAAACTGATGAAAGCCAAGAAGCGTAGTATTAAAAGTTGACACCCATGACATAAGGGCTAAATATAAACCAGGCATCCTCCCCTCAAGCAACTAATGCTATAATTTAGCAATGATTATATATTTAAAATGACTTTCCAAAAAAATCGTGTGAGCTGTTGGGCTTCTCAGAACTTATGGAAATGATTTTCCAAACCAATTTGCTGCCTAAATATGAATTAAGAAAAAATTCTAGGAATTCAGACTGCATGGAGGATTCACTCCAAAGCTTATCAGGACTGTTGACGGTATTTGCTTGCTTTGATAGGCAGTGCATGGGGCTGGGCTTGTGATTGCCTTCTGCTGAGCCTGTGTTCATAAGAAAGCTTCTGAGAGCCTGAAGCTTCTGAAGTAAACATTAACAATCATGTTAATGTTCTTGATTTGAGGTGTCTTGCTGAAATAACCAATGTCTGAAGGACTTTTTAGGGTGTTAGAACTAAACTAGATTTAAAACCTAATTGATAATTCTTACAGCTTCAATCAATGACATGAGAAAAACAGAGTCTGTTAGAAATGGGTTAGAATGAACATTTAATACATAAAGTTTTAAACAAAATACACTTTAAAAGAGTTCTGGTGCTTTGCTGCTTTCAAAGTATTCGTTTCTTCTTATTCTGTGCTTGCGCAGAACTTTGTCAGAGGCAATGTCAAGCTCACAGGTGGATCTGTGCTACCAAAGGCAGAATTACTGTCTTGAAGATGGGCTGATTTTGTTTAAGGCATCAAAATGCAGTGTTACCTACCTCTTCCTGCAGAAATTAATATGAATGGAATAGCTGCTGTGTAAATGAGTCATAAAGGCTTCCTCATGCAATGTCTGCCACATCTTGCCATGAGAAAATGGTTTGTGGATATTTTATTAAATTAAAAGTTTTCATGGGAAATCACATTTATTTTCAAACAAAATAAGCTGGTGATTTTAATCCACTGCTTTAATCCAAATTACCCAAGAACAGCAGTCCACGTTACAGATTTATGGCATGCAAAATTATCAGGTTTTAAAACGTTTTTGAGGGATAGAAGTTCGCCAAAATTTGAAACCACCAATTTTGTGAACTATTTTGTACCTTGAAATGCCAACCCCCCCAAAAAACCAAATGAAATGGTTGAAGGAATTGCTCCCAAGTGGTGACTTTGGTTGCCAAGCTTTAGGCTGGAGCCAATTTTTATGGCTGAATTAGAAACTCCTGAAAAATAGGGGGTTTATAATGGAAAGACTGCTGTAATCTTTACTACAGTGGCACAAATGGTGCTGGTATGATTGATTTATGCTATTCGAACATCTTAACTTAAAATCTGTATACTTTCTGCAAAAGAATTGGGGAACATCCTACTGGTGGTTTAACACACTTTACAGATGACCAACATATTTACTGTTAATGGTTTCCACACTGTCAAAGCTTGGCTTTGTCATGTGCAGTGATGAAACTTATGGACACCTCTAAATATTATGAATCAGAATTTCCTATAGGTTAAATAAATAAGTACAAACTTTGTAGACAGTGTATTTTCCTGCAAAGCAGAGCTGTGTTTTAAGTTTCTGAAAAGGCTGTATGCGACAACCAGTTTATAGGGGCAGAATCTTCTACATACAGTTAATACAACATGTAGAGCGTATCCAATTTCTTAGTACGTATTGTAAAATAACTGGTAGAAAAACTGAAGAAACATTTAGGAAGTCTCAAGAAGTTACAACCGGTTATGATTCTGAACTGAAATGCTGGGAAGAAAACACAATGTTTTTTCTGTGTTGTATCAGTCTGCTGGGGGCAGTTGGTTTCCTTTGACTGAATCTTAACATTTACTCGTTTTTATTTAAATCTCATAAAAGTGTTCTTTGCTGAAGGCTGGCACTCAGAGTGTGTTTTTGCTGCTGACAGATTGCAGCGTCTGGCAGACAGGTTGTGTTTCAGTCCGGCTTAGAAATATTTTCCCAACTGAAGTTGCGATTTAGCATAATGCAGGTGAGGATCTTCCTTGGGTAATTACCCAGGTTTAGGACCTTGCCTGGAGAATGGATAGCGCTGCTGGATGCAGTCAGTTCTGCTTTAAGGGAAGAGTTTTACATGAGCAGAATGACTTGCAGTGAAGATTCATGTCTCACGCTTCCGTGTGTATTGATAATGCTGCTTAATAATCCCAAAAGGACATCAGAATCCCAAGAGGATGCAGCAAAGCACTCATTCATGTTCTTATGCCTCACCAAAGTAAAACATTTGGGTTTGCTCTTTCAGCAAAGCATTCATGTTTATAACATTTTATACTCTGTTCTAGATGGTTCGATCATTGCTCTGGTGTTTCTGCTACTCTTTCTGTGTTGGATGTAGCAGCTGATCCATAGTATCTCAGTTGCTATGCTGAAAAGCTGCACTTGCTAGCTTGGAAGACAAGTACTGACATGTAAGAAAATGCAGAAAGAAAACTGTTGATTAGGGAGAAACCACCAAAAGAAAGCAGTCTTCCTCTCCTGCCCTTCGTGCAACACCACATTTGTGCTTTGGTGGCATTTCCAGTTCTCTGCCAGGCTGGTTTGCTGCTGTCCAGGTCCCCTAGTTGTAACTGAGCAACTGAGGCAACGCTTAAGGGGAATAGAAATCAGGAAGGGAGCAGTTATTTGATATGGTGTTTGACCAATGAAAACAAATTGTTGTATTGTATTTAACAATGCAGTCTACATGTGAATATTTTACAGAGGATAGAAGTTTTTACTGTGGTAGGATGTCAGTCCTTAAATTCACTACCAAGTCACCAGAAACATCTTTTCTCCAGTTTAATAAGGCTGTATTTGCATGTACACACCTGTGTGTATTCAAGAGACTGTAAAATGTGCAAAATCATACTTTTCAGTAAAGTCTTAAGCCTAAAAAAGTTAAGCTCTGTAAATTGATAAACCTTTATGACTATTTCCAATAGGAAACAGCTACCTTAATTAAGCAGAACACTTGCGAAAGCAGGGCCACTAGGCCTAATAAATGTAGTTCATCCCTTTAGGAGGCCAGTTCATTCACGGGTCTGACTATTAACTTAGTAGCTGCATGTTTAGAGGATGTCTTTATGGAAGGGATCTTGTCAGTAAATGGAAGAGCAGAAGAGGCTTTTGCCATCCAGAGAAGACATTTTAAAACTTTAATGTGATGTAAAACATACCATTAACAAGAATTATTAGAAGAACTTGGAAATGACAAAGAATTTTCCTCCAGTTACTCTGTAAATACTAGACCTATAAATCAAGCGGTATTTTTTCATCTGTTGAAATTTTTGAAACTTACTTAAATTCTTCCTGGTTGCATTAAAAAAATTCCTTTTTTTAATGGAAATATCTCCTTTAACTGTAATACTTAAGAGTACTAATTCTCTGTGGGTAACTCAACATGTTTCCCTATTTTGCATCTCAGGTTGCGCTTCAGTTATGTGATATATCGGTAGTCATGAAAACAGCTAGCAGCAGCATGCCCAATGGTAGGGTGTCAAAGAGACTGTGCTGCACTGTGTCTGAATTTCTTTTCTCATTTAGAAACTCATTGTTTCTTAGATTTATACATTCAAAATGTCATGAACTATCTGAGTGCTTTCTGGTCTTCTGCATGCAGTCAGGTAATTACAACGTTAATAATTTGTGCCTTTGAGGAAAAAGTTTGGTTAAATTTCCTTCTCTAAAACACATAAGGCTCATCTCTAACACATAAGTAGTTTTAAATATATTTGGAACTTTAACTTTCTGTGTCTAGCAACTATCTACAGAGAGTAATGCACAAATATTGTTCAAGTATAATCCGCATGGGTAGTCAAAAATTGAGGATCCGTATCACCAGTTGGAGCAAGAAGAGTCAACATCTGCATTAAATAATGTTTTTGTGTTTCAAAACATTACTAAAACAAATGTCTGCGTAATTTCAGTTTGCTACTGTCATGAATGTGCATTTTGCCTAACAAAGTGCATGTTAATGCAAAGTTGTTTTGTTTTCAGAGTGATTATGTTGCATTACCATTAATTCATGTGTGCACTGTGACAAGATGTAATGGCATATCATGTTGCTTTAATGTAATGAATCCAGTCCTCCCAGCTCTTAAGTCGTGTTGCTGGAAATGATTACATAAAACAGAAATGACTGTGACTAAAACCCTTGCAAAGCTTTAGAACTCCTGCACATTATAAGAAGCTTTTTGGGGGGTTTAAAGTAACTTCTTAAAAATTTACTGAAAGCTTCCCTTGGTTGTATTTTTACTCTTTTCTGACTGTTTTTTGCATTCCACTGAAATTTGCATTATCTTTTAAGCATTGCAAGGGCTGTGCTATAATTTTGTACAGATGTGTATGTTAAGTGAACATGATGTGCTTATTTGTTACATTTATGCTACTTTTCTTTCTTTATCTGGGTAAGATGGATGAAATTATGTATTAAATAAAAACATCAGTGATTTAGCCATGACCGTTCTCTGCAGGTCCTGTAACACTGCAAGGATTGCTATTAAAACTAAGGTAGTTGCAGAGGTTTCTGAGTATCCCCTAAATCTCAAAACTGTAAACCTCAAAGTCTCTAAAACAGCTACGTTTTGCTCTGTTCTGACTCTCCTAAGACTCCAGCACGTTTTATTTGAGTTGGTGTGCCTTGAACAGAAATTTTGCCATTCATTCAGACGCTCAACATTCGAGGAAATCAGGACAATATAAGTGACCTCACTTTCAGGAAAAAAATACCTTATCTTTTCCATTTTCACTTCTTTTAATTTTTCTCTAAGTTTTATCTTTCTAGCAGATAACCACAGCACTTGAAGTACTGCAACACGTTATTTAGTTCACACATAAGGAAAATACTTGGAGTGTTCATTTTTGCACACATCATTCACGTTCTGATGTTGTGCAGCTGGAACTGGCATTTACAAATTGGGTGAGATATTTCAAAGATTGTAGTGAGATAGTTTAACATGACAAATAACAAAACATCTAAAGTAAGGGAAACCTCTTTCCCCCTGCCCAATAGCCATATCCTAGTCTTATTACTGACTATATGCTCTTTTTCTGACCTTGATATGACTATCGAAGGAAGTTGTTGCCTGCTTTATTAATAAGGAAGCATTTAACTTTATTCTTAGCAATGGCATTTAAAAATAGAAATGATCAATATAATGTGCCACTTCTCAGTCAGAGATTTGTGCTTTATATTGATTTTCTATGTGCCCTCAGGCTTTGTTCATGGGAGTGAAAATGATACATTACATAACTAGATTCAACAGTCTCTTTAAAAACTACATCTATAATCACTAAAAAATTGTTATTTGAAAATACTTTAATACATAGGTTTTTACCAAAACCTAACCTAAAAAAGATGAGAATTTCCAAAGTAGAAAGACATTGTTTCTGTTAAAGATAATTCTTTTGCATCTATGTGCATGCTGGTTCTTGTTACAGTGCTCTGTTCTGCCTATGAGATACCTCATAATTCTGAAATATTCTTAACCAAATGCCTTATTTTTAGAACTTTTATCATTCAGATGAGGTCAGGGGGACTTCTCATGTACTTCAGCTTGGGCACGTGTGAGCAGGAACTTCAGGTGGAACCAAGATTTTATTTTCAGCAGTAGCGATGTTAAGTTGTTTGAACAACAGTATCTGATAACATAGGTCCAAAACCTACTGTCCTTGCCTAGATGAGAAATCCTTTTGAATATCAGTCAAATGCTTTCATTGGGATTTCCGGGGGATGGGGGAGACAGAGGAAGAGGGGAGGGCAAAATAACTTTCATGAGTAGTAATTGAGGGCTCAGGCACCTGGGTTGTGTCCTGTTTCAGGCTGGTTCTCTTGCCAGCAGCCTCCACATAGCACTGTGCATTCTGGTTGCATTATCCACACGTTTGACAGTTTTGTATGTAACAAGGGGTTTATATGTTGGTGACAAGTCCATGTGGTTGAAACCCACCCTGTTATCGATTTACAAAGTGAATGCACTTCTGCAAAATCCTAATGGTGAGAAAATGATCCTCGGAGGTACTCAAGCTGAATTTCCATTTGAAGTGAAATAAAGCCAAGTACATGACTGTCAGCAAACTTGTTTCTAGGGGCGGGAGGTAAAGCATACATTATTTAGAAGGTTGAGTCATGAGGCTGGTTGGGTTTGTCGTGTTACATCTGGCATGTCAGTCAAAGCTGGGGCAGCTGCTGCCTGTCACTAGTGCTCTAGTGGGGCATTGTCCATCCATCAACATGAGCAGCAAGTGGCCCCCAGGAGTTCTGTGAAGAGCACTTCGCCTGGACCTGCACCACTTTCGGTATTGTCATTGCAACCGCTTTTGGTGCTCCTTTGAGACCAACAGAATATGGTTTCATAAAAGGTCTGATATTTTTTGCGTGTAGGCTCTTAATAGAGGAAGTATTTGAGTATTAGTATTGTTGTTGGTTTCCAGAAAAGAAAAACTTGTATTTAATGTTATAAGCAATTTTGCATGTTTTTTTCACTTTACGTTGTTTCCAAACCATCTTAAACTACTTCAGATAGTGATGTCAAAAGTTCAAAAGCAGTCAGTCGAAGCAAAATCAGGTAAATCCTGAGAACAGCATCATCCAGTGAATATTTGAGTTTTTACTTTTTTCTTCATACATTGCCACCTGAAAGACCTGTAGGCACTAAGAAAATTAATGTGAAAATTACATCACCATTAGCTATAACACTATTAAATCTATGCACTTGAGCTAACAATACACTTAAATTGCCAGGCTTGCACTTGAAATCTGTACAAAAGTAGAAGTCCTGACAGCCAGTTTTAACATACGTCTTCCTTTTGGTGAAATTAGTGGACATTTTGAAGTGAAGCTTTGCCCTTGTGGTCAAAGATCAATGTTGTGATTTACTGCAAGCTGGATGTTGCTTTAATTATGTTCCTTCAATCTGTATTTTCTCAATACAAGATTTTCAGTGCATATAACTTTTTACCACCTGAAATAATGTCAGCTGGGTTAAAAGAAAGGGAAGCAACAAAACAAAAATAACTCCACTGTGTCCCCTACCAAAAGAAATACAAGCCTCAGGTTTTGATAAAAGCACAGCATGTATTTTCACTGTGGAGGAGGGGCTGGAAGGAGTTTTTGCTTTCTTATAGAGCTGGAATATCTCCTGCCATTCATAAGTGCAGGGCACGAACCTGCTGCTCAGCACTTCTTTTGTGGCTCATATTTTACACCTGTTGTGAAGTAGGATAAGGACAGGAAGGAGGGATCTCTTTTAGGAATTTGGAAGGAACACTTGCTCATCTGGAGGACAATAATTCTGCTTGTCTGCTGTGGTGGAGAACATGCAAAAAAACCCATGTGTCTCCCTCTAGCAATAAGGAACATGGTAAAGCAGGGTGGAAGAGACTTATCCATGGTGAGATGCAGAGCAGGGCACCAGAACAGATAACTGAAGCGTCTACTGAGAAACAGACAAATGACTTTATTTAGTACAATGTAGCTCAGTTCCTGTGAGCCACATCCTCATTTTCATTGCTTTATATCCATTAAAGGCTTATTTTGCATTTTTAAGTCCTTCAGTAAAATACAGACATTTATTCAGTGATAAATAAAGATTGTCTAAAGCGTCACTCCTGATAATGAGAAGGGTTTGCATGTGAATGTTTGTCATCTATTCTCTGCACTTCTCGGCATTTGTGCCAACATTGTTGAACTGAAAACCTCAGTAAGTGCGTTTTGACTTTTTTATTTCTAAAAAAGATTGTGGATGAAGACATGCTTATTTTTGAAGTATTTCTTTTCAGCCATTTTAGATGTCCAAACTTGTCTCAACCTGCGATGTGTGTGTGTTTATGTGCCAATAGGGAAGGATAAGTGTGCTTGTGTTGTGTAACTACCTTGACTCGATAATTTCCTAGTTTCTGGAAAGCTAATTGTTCTTAATAGCAAAGTTCATAGGCAAGTATTTTATGTGATATTTTCCTGGAGTTTGGTGTTGTGGTTTAAACCCAGCCACGCAGCTCGTTCACTCACTCCTCCCCTTCCTCCCCCCACTCCCGGAGGGATGGGAAGGAGAATCAAGAGAATGTAACTCCCACGGGCTGAGATAAGAACAGTCCAGTAACTAAGGTATAACACAAATCACTGCTGCTACCATCAAGGATAATAATGATAAGAGAAAATAACAAGGGAAGAGAATACGATACCACCCACTGAACGAGTCCAACCCCCAGAAGAGAGCCTGTGCCCTTCCGGGTAACTCCCAGTTACTTCCCCGGGCATGACGTGCTGTGGTATGAAATACCTCTTTGGCTGGTTTGGATCAGGTGTCCTATCTCTGCTTCCTCCCGGCCTCCCCTCGTCCCTGGCAGAGCATGAGACTCACAAAGTCCTTGGTCAGAGTAAACATTACTGAGCAACAACTAAAACCATCGGTGTTATCAGCGCTGTTCCCAGGCTCAAAGTCAAAACACAGCACTGCACCAGCTACTAAGAAGGAGAAAAACTGACTGCTGCTGCTGAACCCAGGACATTTGGTTATAGATTCTTCATATTAATTGTGTATTTTAAATGTTCGTTGGTGTTTTACTTATCATTGATTTTAATTTGAATGAGAGTGACAAAGTGGACAGTATTATAGAATTCTCAGTTGTTTCTAGGGAGCTTTCATGGCAAAACACATCTTTCAGTCATAATCTGACGTGGGTTTAGTGTGAGATGAACTCATCAGGCTGAGAGGTGATTTTCATTCTGAAACTCTGCTTCTAGTGTTGTAATCTGTTCCAAGAGATACATATATACTAATAGGCTCTTAAGTTTCCATGTACATCTCTGACCAGTGATGAGTTGATAGGGTATCCACTTGGGAAACTGCTGTTCATATATTAGTTTAGCAGGAGTTTTATTCACACATCAATGCAGAAGTAATTTAAACCCCTAAATATAGCAATGGGTCAGTCCTGTCTGAATGATGTTACAAATCTCTCTCCGTATCTTTGTCTGAACTTCCCAGGTTTTTGTCGTTGATTGGGGGAAATGCAAATGACATAGGAAAATCAGATATGCAGCAAAAAGTAAATGCAGTAATTCAAAAGGAAGGACTGGAAGGCACAGCTAAAAGGCTAAATACAACGGTGCACACGCTGCAGCTGATCATTGATGGTCTGACTCAGCCTGAAGGCTTTGACATCCGAACAGGTAAATCTTTGTTTTGAAGGTTGTAATCTCAGATTGATTGTTCATATCAGTTTTAAACTAACACATTTTCTTCTTCTAAAGTCAGTAGCAGATCTTCATGGACATATAACTCCATTTCTCTTCTCAGGCAAGGTAAAGGCTATATCATAGTCAGATGTTTCTTTCCAGCCCGGTAGGTAAGGAGTGTGAATCCTGTCTTAAATCACAGCATTTTCAGGCATAGGAAGGGGAGTTGTATGGCTGTTAACAAATGAAATAGTTTCAATATGTTGACTCTATACTGATTAAATCTGTGTTGGCTCTCCATCATAGAGGGGAATGCTGAGTCCAAGCTGAAACAGTAGTAATAAAGCTATGTGGAGCAGCAGTGTGTAGCTCTGCTCTTTTATTGCACTAGTTCCTGGAGACAAGTGTAATTGGAGCACATGGCTCATGTTAAAACATTGCAGTAATGCTGAACAGTTTGAGGTGGAGGGGAAGAAAGATGAGGTAAGCAATGAAGTACAACATCTGGAGATGCTGTTGTTTATTGAAACTTAAAGCTGGATTCTCTTATGACAGCAAGAGATAAAGGTAGGCAGCAAAGATGCAGGATTGTACTAGATAATAAACTTATGCTTAAGAAAATAAAACTTCTGCCTCTCTTTTTGGGTTTCATAAGTACTTTATTTCCAGATTTTATAAATATTTCCCACTAGTGATCTTGGAAATGTTTTGGGGTTTATTTTTTTGTGTATGCATTTATGTCCTGGTGGTTTCACATCTAAATTACAGTAGGATGGACTATTAACATATTAAGATATAAAAGCAAAAATATTTTCAGTGGAAATACTCATGTTCTGCTGATCCAGTACATTCCGTATTGCTGTAGACAAATCTGTGACTAGAGTAGGCAGCCTAATAGCCTCATATAGCTCTAATTCATTGCCTTTGTAACCCTGTTAGTGACTGTCAGTGAGGAAGTGCATCACATTTAACATAGACTAGTTTGTACTCTGCCCTGATTCACAAAATAATCTTGGTTTAAGATTCAGTTCCTTTGTTGTTCTCAACAGTAGAAATGTCACATTAGGGAACTGCAGAGAGAGAGAGTAGCTTCCTTTTGTATCCACTTAAACTTAATTTTATTAAATTTAAAATTCTATATTTAATTTTCATGAATGGTTTTAATACAAAAGAAAATTGGAAGGATTATTTGGGGAAAGAGAAAGAATAGAATGTTTTTATCACATATTGTAAGAATCATTTTCTAGCCAAGGTGTCTTGCAAGGCATTTCTTGTAAGAAATTCTTTCTAACATTAAAGTGGAACAGCTCATCAGGTAGCTGTAATGAACCCACTGGGATGGGGAGGCAGGGGGAGAAAGAGGTTTGCAAACATTTAAAAAGATTCCCATAATTTCTCTGAACCTTCTTGTGCTTGTTGCCCTGGATGGCTGCTTAGTTGCTTTTTTCACTGAAGTGCCACTGCGGAGTATAATGTTACGAAAGGATTAACCATGTTGGACTTGAGCAATGAGGTACATTCCTGCAATAGAAAATTTGATGTAATTCAAGACCTCTTGCTCCATTTGGCAGCTTGTGTACTCGACTAGGGTTTGATCCTGTGGTGGCTTGACCCCGGCTGGATGCCAGGTGCCCAACCAAGCCGATCTGTCGCTCCCCTCCTGAACTGGGCAGGGGAGAGAAAATACAGAAAAGAGTCCATAGATTGAGATAAGGACAGGGGGAGATCTCAACAGTTACTGTCATGGGCAAAACTTGGTTCAGGCTGTGATTTATTTCTCAAAGGTAGGAAAATGGGTGCAGTCCTAGTTTAGCAATGCTGTGTGTGGAAAACCTCAGTCCTATTATATCTTGGAAAAGGTGGAAAGGGAAGTTGTTGACAGGGCTCAGAAAGGTTTTCTGCAGGAGAAGAAAGTGGTAAGCAAGTGAGAAGAGAGGTTAAAATTTCTGTTTGTGCCTTTAAGTACAGAACGTGAACTTCAATATATTGGGGTATTACCCGCTTATAATCATGCGGGTGTGATTAAGTTATAAGTGCAAAGAACCAGTTTATCATTTGATGTCATGGGAAGCAGTTGATTGTGTGGTATCACGGTGCAGGTGGACAGCAAGCCTAAGAACAGTGCACTGGTGACTTTTGTCCTTGGTATGTGAAGAGACTGAGTACTAACATTCCTGTATGCAAATTTGTATAGAAATAGAATTTTATTTGTAATTTATGTAGCTCAAGTAAAAGTCATCTCAAGTCTTTTCACCCTAGCACCGAGAACTTTTAAAGAACCTTTCAATCACCAGCTAATATATTGCATGCTTCTGATCCCGTTGTGATAGTTCACCACATAGTTCACCATACTTATTACTTCATTAATCATAGTCTTTTAAAGTGATTCATTAAATACAAGAAATACGTTGTTTATTACAGATGGGTCTTTATTTAAAACACATAATGAAGGAGTATTTGGGACCTTGGGGCTGCCTAAATTACTTCTTACCTTAATGCTTCTCGATTAGGAGCAATCAGTTGGAAACAACCCTTAGAAGATAATAAAAGCTTTTTCTCCAGTGTCTTACTTTTGTTTCTTGTTTCTTGTAACAGATTTTGACAAACCTGACTTCAAGAGAAGCATCGTCTGCTTCGAAGACTTAAGTGTTGGTGCTGTTCTGACTGGAAAAGTTGAAAATGCAACACCGTTTGGAGTTTTTGTAGATATTGGTGTGGGGAAAGCAGGTTTGATTCCAGTGCGAAACATAACAGAAGCAAAACTTTCTAAAGTGAAGAAGAGAAAAAGCTTGGGCTTAGGTCCTGGAGAAAGAGTGGAAGTCAGAGTGCTTAATGTCGATGTTCCTCGATTGAGGATAACGTTGGATCTTATTCGTGTTTTATGACGGGTTTTTTACGATTAAGCCTTAATTTTAAAGGTTGAGTAGTGACAGCAAGGTTCTGCAGATTCAGGCATTTAATGAGATTATTGGAAATGAACAAATTTGGAAACCTTCAGCCTTGCTTTTTTTTCTTTTTTCCTTTTATTTTAACAGTTTTTCCACATTTCTTGACTCCTTTCTGTTAATTGTTGGAACAGTTTATTAGACTACCTCCAAGCAACCGTGCTATTTTGTCTGCAGAGCAAATGAAATTCCAGTGGACTGTCAGAGAGATCTTTTATCTGTTCTGTCTCTGCAAGATTTGCTCTCTCAGTCTTTAGTCAGTGCTGCACAAGCAGACACATTCACTGCTCCCCTTCGAGAAATGGCCGTTCAGTTTGCCTGTTTTCTGATTGAGTCTAAAAGAGGTTACCTAGTTGTAGGAAAAAAAGTGATCTTGTTAAGTTGGTGACGACATTGCTTCAAAAGTAGACTGAGAAAGGAGTGGATGCTAATATTATTCACGGCTCAGAAATATTCAGGTTTAATTTATTTGAGCAACATCATTAGGAGTTCTGTTTACTTGCCTTATTATTGTTTGGTCAGTTATTATTGATTAATGCACTTGGATGTACCTTGGGGTTTAAGGAACATTGCTCAGAGGTGTCAAAAGACATTTATGTTGTTCTATCCTTGTGCAAAATAAAAACATTTCTGGCCATCTTTTCTCAGTGTACTGGTTCTACAAGTGATTTAACAGTCCTGCTTCTCTTTCTTTCCAACTTGCGCTCCATCAGTAACACTCCAACTGGAGGATGCACTTATCTGACCGTCTGAACTGGGTTGACTTTTCTGAGCTTTAAGACTGGACTACAGCCCCATGGCCTGATGTTGTTCCTGATTTGATAAAATAATTCTACTCTGTTCTGGATTCCTTTAACTTGACATTATTTTTTTCCATCTTTTATATGTCATTTGTCTGCCTGTTTTGAGTGAAGAACGGTTTTTCGACACTTGTCTTCACATGCCATGCCTGTGAAGGCACGATTCTCCATACAGAAGTTTTTGCTGTTTGTAGATGCTTGCAAAGGTTTTCTAGACTTTTGTTTTAATAAGAATGCTCACTGTTTCCTGCTAGGAGTGCCCAGCACAGGAGGTTTGTTTTCATCCACTTAGAGACTTTTTGTTTGGTGGTGTTTCAAAGGGTTTACCAATTGCCTGTTTGCAAAGGACAGGCAGAGGAGCCTCCAGCAACAGATGATATATGTGGTCTTTCCAGGGAATTTTGGGTGTATTGGATTTTTATTCCTTTGAAGTAATCACACTCGCCTGTAAGTTGGCCGAAACTCTAGCCTTTAGCAGATGAGCGCAGAGAGCAGGTGTAGTGAGTGTCAAACACCTTTGATGGCAAGGTTTCAAGCTGCAAATGTCCAAATAGGTGTTGGCACAGGGAGTCTGTATTAGTTAGTAAAAAGGTTGACATCATTTAATCTCCCAGCTCTGTTCTTCAATTTTAATAATTAAGAGCCACCTGTAGGCTGTGCATTTTGGAGATTATGGAATCATTTAGCAGATGGAAAAAGGGAGATAAATCTCACTAGCTTCGCTGCATTTGTCTATCAAAGAAAAAAAAAAGCATTCTCTACAATATGAAGGTCATCACGACTTGGAATCATGTTTCTGAGGCCTTTTGAAATTTTCCTGTGATACTGCTGGAAAGTAGACTGGTTGGTATGCTGTTTAATATTTTCATCAATGACCTGGATGAGGGAACTGAGTGCACCCTCAGCAAGTTTGCTGATGACACAAAACTGGGAGGAGTGGCTGACACACCAGAGGACTGTGCTGCCATTCAGCGAGACCTGGACAGGCTGGAGAGTTGGGCGGGGAGAAACTTGATGAAATTTAACAAGGGCAAGTGTAGAGTCTTGCATCTGGGGAAGAACAACCCCATGTACCAGTACAGGTTGGGGGTTGACCTGCTGGAAAGTAGTGAAGGGGAAAGGGACCTGGGGGTCCTGGTGGATAGGAGGATGACCATGAGCCAGCAATGTGCTCTTGTGGCCAAGAAGGCAAATGGCATCTTAGGGTGCATTAGAAAGGGAGTGGTTAGTAGGTCAAGAGAGGTTCTCCTCCCCCTCTACTCAGCCTTGGTGAGGCCGCATCTGGAATATTGTGTCCAGTTCTGGGCCCCTCAATTCAAGAAGGACAGGGAATTGCTTGAAGGAGTCCAGCGCAGAGCCACAAAGATGATTAAGGGAGTGGAACATCTCCCTTATGAGGAGAGGCTGAGGGAGCTGGGTCTCTTTAGCTTGGAGAAGAGGAGACTGAGGGGTGACCTCATCAATGTTTACAAATATGTAAAGGGTAGGTGTCAGGATGATGGAGCTAGGCTTTTTTCAGTGATATCCAGTGATAGGACAAGGGGCAATGGGTGTAAACTGGAGCATAGGAAGTTCCACGTTAACATCAGGAAGAACTTCTTTACTGTAAGAGTGACAGAGCACTGGAACAGGTTGCCCAGGGGGGTTGTGGAGTCTCCTACACTGGAGATATTCAAGGCCCGCCTGGACAAGTTCCTGTGTGATGTACTGTAGGTTACCCTGCTCTTGCAGGGGGGTTGGACTAGATGATCTTTTTAGGTCCCTTCCAACCCTTGGGATTCTGTGATTCTGTGGGATTCTGTGATTCTGTGGTATGAAATGAGAAACTGTGATACCATGTTAACCGTGTCACTGTCTTTGAAAACACAGATGCAAAGTAAATGAGCTGAGATTTTGTTCTGCAAGTGACGTGTTCACGGATAATGTTGCAGTATTTTCTACTGTCTCTATCAGCAGAATTATTTAAGTTCTGCTGAGCATTATATGTTATCTAAGCACTTAGCAAATGAACTGAATTTGTTTGGTCTTCTCTAAGGAGGAGATAAACTCTTCTCCTGATAAACTCTTCTCCTGAAGCTCATTTCAATGGCTAAGATGAGCATTTTCTCTTTTTGTACTATTTTGTTAGTGAAATTAACTTTTCTTACATATATTTAATATCACGAGGACTGATTGTAGCATCTTCTGCATTTTTTCGTGTATATCTCTTGGGTGATCATAAAATTCTCTTAAGTGGAAGACATCTTGGAACTGCTTTTGCTCACTGCTAAATCACAGGTGGCTTCTTGCTTATTAAGAAGACTGACCTACAGATCAACCTACATCTTCATAAGCTGGTTTGGTTTCTCCTTAGTAGAACTCAGAAGCTTATTCTGTGGCATCACAGGGACTATTGGAAAATGTCATCTGTATTTCTTTGATTTATTTGGTTTACAATCACACCAAAATGGGAAGTCTGTAGCTATTAATATCTTCAATGTCTACAGCTCTGCAAATGTAATCCCATTATTTGTCAGCTAATTCAGTGTCTTAACTACTTCCTACAAAAATACTCTTTTTTTTATTTTGCAAGTTCTTTTTCTTTGCCAGAACACAGCCATTAGAACAGCCTAGTGAGAGTCTAATAAGGATGAATATGTGTACCTATGACCTTCTCTGCTTTTTGTCAGATCTTTGGAGATTTAACAATTCTTTCTTTTTAATCAGGTTTCCTCTTGAACTCTTGTGGCTTTCAGATTTCTGACATCAAAGCATCAAGATGTTTTTTCTCTGAACTAAGAAAAAATTACTGACTGGGTGCTTTTTCCCATTTGAGATGCTCTTCATGATGCAGTTCAAGCTTTCAAGCAAGTTCTGTGGTGCTTAATGGTGATTCCTCCATGTTTTAAAACAAACAGCAAGAACCCTGATCTCACTTAAGTGCTCCAAAGTACAGTTTCTCAGGGGAAGAACTAAGTACAAGTTTTTAAGTCCCATTAAAAATCTTACTTTTGCCTTAAGCTGTAGATTCCAATGCATCTACTCACCATTCCACCTCTCCACAAGAGAATCCAGCCCATTGCTCTTAGCTGACAATTTGCTTTTTCAGTCCCACCCTCACTCAAATAGTCTGGTATTTTGCAACTGCCTTCCTCCGATATGCAAGCCTATAAGGAGAGTTTCAGAGGATTTCCTGTGCTTTACATGTTGCACAAAGGAGAAGAATTCTTCTACCAAACAAGATGGCACTTGTATGCCTGGCTGTAGTAATGCAAATCAAGAGTTTAAAAGAAGCCATTTGTTTTGGTTTTATTCCTGCCTCAGGCAGTTTTAGACAGCATATATCAATTTTCCAGAAGCTTGTCAACCTCGGGAATGATTTAGTATGCTGTTAAACATAATAAAATCAATAGGAAAACAAATAGAATTTCCATGAGGAGCAGACGGTTGGAGAAGCTTGTCCATATGGTGTATAGATATGCTGGAATCTGGGGTGTTGTGGGGTATTTGTGTTAGAAAAGTTGCATACCGAACAAAGGCAATGCATAATTCAGGAGAACAAATATTCCAACAGCTTTAATGTAGTGTGTCTTGAGCTGGGTGTCTGTATTTATTTAACAACAAATACACTTAGAAACCATGCCTGGAAGCTACAAACCAAACATGAATCCCATTTGCCTAATTTCAGAGCTTTATATAAGGAGCCTCACTTGCTCTGAAGTGGATGCTGAGCTCTTGGTTCGGCCTGAATAGCACCTTTGCTTTTCTAGCCTTCCTGAGGGTAATTTATGTAGCTACTTACCTTTGCTTAAGAACATCCAATTTCAAGATTATCAGTCCTGTAGGAAAGTATAGGCAAATAGTTGATTACATGGGTCCATGTTACTCAATGTTATTCCCTTTTGATCAAGGTTTCACGAAGAGCTGTGAGCGTATCTCTGGAGATACAAAGAAGTAATTTCACCTCTCCCTGTTAGAGACCTTCTGAAGGTTTGAAAGCACCTCAATTTACTGGTCCCAACTGTTCATTACCCTCCTTACAGGCAAGTAGAAGTCGTAAGTGTTAGAAGAGTTTCATCTTGGGAAATCCTCTTGAATCCATACTCTGTAAAGCTTCATGGGTAACTAATATAGATGTTTTTTAACAGCAAACCTCAGTGACTAGTTTTTAGAGAACTTTGGTTGCCTGTTTCAAGTTGAGCCAATCCCTTCAGTGGATGTTGCAACCTTGTGTTCATGAGAAGTCTGCATATTGCACCACAGACTTTGCTGCAGATTCTGCAACTTGCAGATCAGCAGTCAAGATTCCTCAGTCTGGGAGGGATCTGTGCTGGAGTATTGTTTCTGTGTGAGCTTCTACAATGGGACTTGCTGCTGTTAACAGATCTGCTGTTTTTCATGTGTTACCTCTAGCTGTTAGGTCTCCCCTGGGCATGTTCTAGTTACGTCAAGAATTCTAAGAGATTCTCCACTCTGGAAGTGAGGAAGGATTGGTGGCTGTGCTCAGATCAGATGGTTATCATCCCACTGAGAATTTTAAATCCAACCAGAAGTTCATGGTAAAGCACTCAATTCTCATCTGCTCTCTGTCCCTCACTAGGAGATACAAGCTTTTGAAGCCGGCCTGCTTACTCCTTGATTCACTGGTTAGAGCTTTTACCTTATTCAGCTTATTCTAGAGTTGATAAAGATGAAGGCATGTTCAACACAGCAGTCCAGTTAATAGTATTAGAAACTTCTGTTTCTTCGTTTTGTCTCTTCTCTTCAACAGGGAACACTTAATAAAATGAGGAGCCACATGATTTCTTTAGCTTTATTAAATCGAGTTGAGTTTAGGCTTTTACTTATGGAGAGGTTGTGTGTCTTCAACAAGTAATCGGGAGACTACCAGCTCAGAAAAGTAAATCAAAGTGTGATTTTCTCCTTATCTTACAGATCCATTTATCCTGCTACACTTTTGTATGTTACTAAATGAAAAGTGTTTTCTGCATGCAATCAGCTAAGATGGAGGTTTGCATTCTCATATCTCATCATCAGTCATGTTTCTAGTGAAGACTATGCCTGTATTTGTGGTCAAGCAGTGAATTTTTTTGTGTGTGACTCATGAAGAGGTATGTGGAAATGATGCCATGAGAAGAACTATTATGCTTGGGGGTCATTTACAAAGACTGAATGGAAGTGAAACCTTAGGAAAGTATTTTCACCTCGGAATTAAATATGTGGAATAGCTTGGCAGAGAACGGAAACTACCACATACCAGGGGCTGTATATTGGCACCGTGACTGCTTTTTTTGTGTGATGAGGAGAGGAAGGAGTAAGAAAGGGGAAATGGAAGGAAATTGAGGGATTTGGGGAAGAACATCCTGGAGATGTAAATAGTCCTGTGGGAATGAAGTTAAGATGATGAAATGCAAATGGTAGTAATGTAATGGTAATGTAGTAGTACTGGAATCTGAGCCTGGTTATCTTTTATTCTCTGTACCTCACATGAAGGTAGAAAAAGTATGTATAAATACTTGTTATAGCTAACAGAAATGGCATGTGTCGTATCAGCGCATATTGCTACTAAAGAGTAGTATGGAACCATTTGGCTTCAAGTGGGACAAATACGAAGTATGTGCTATTAATTGATTTGCTTCTCATTTCCCAGTTTTGCGGTTTCTAACTAGTTTAATACGAGCAGATCGAACCTTGCTCATCAGCAGTTCTGCCTGAGAGAGTGCAGCTGTCATGTGTAGCATATGTAGTGGGGGTGAGCATGCTTTGGTACTGTGGGCAGTTTCAGCCACCAGAATTTCTACTCGTTTATACTTAGTGGGATCAATCCTGGAAAGGCTGCCGTTTGTCATAGCTTTCTTTGATCCCTTGAAATTAGTGTGCTGTCTTCAGTGCATGGGGATAAATGCAAAGCCAGTCAGAAGCAGAAAACAGCAGAAAATCCAGCTATTTGTATACTGGGTAGATTAATTTCCTAGGAGCACACAGCATCAGTGATTTAAGATCTGCACTGGCAATTAGCTTTTTATATAAGCACATGCTTGTTAGCCTGTAAATAAATTCAGTCTTTGCTTACCTGAAAGACCATCTCTCCTGGTGTGCTCCATGGCTGCAGTAGTTACTCAGTTTTAAACTTGAGCATGTTCTCAGGGTGTTTCTTATGGACTGCCTACTTCAGAATTGCTCCAAAGCAGCCCAGGTATGTTAATCTTCAATATGTTTTCTGAAGCCTTCTGTTTTCTGGGATGCACAATGGGTGATAACCTAAGAGGTGAAAGATGCGTCATCTGATGTCTGATATTGATGGACTCCTGGTTTGTCGTGGGCACTGTTCATGGGAGTTTATAAGCAGGTGGTGAAGCTTAAACTGAATTAAAAAAATCAATATTACATAAAAGGAAAACGCCAGCCTGGCTGTAAGGGATCCTTGGCAGTCTCTGTCGTACAATCATAGAGTGGTTGCAGTTGGAAGGGACCTTAAAAAATCATTTGGTACCAACCCCCCTGCCATTGGCAAGGACTCAATTTCCCACATTTTAGAGTGTTAAGCTCCTCACTAGGATCCTGTTGAGGTAGTGCATTTCTTGGGGGACCAATGTCTCTCTGTGTACCTTCCGTTGCTTTCACTTTGCTGGACCAGTGACAATCTGTCCCTTCTTAGAGACCAACAAAACAACGATAAAAATCGCTCATGGGAGTGGAGCTTCAGCTCATCTCCAAACCCAAGATTGCCTGCAGTCAAACCCCTCTAAAACAGTCCTGCTCCATTTCCACTTTGAGAGGAGCGGCCTCCTCAAGTCTTCTGTGGTCTTTGTTGAACAGAATTTCTGTGTTAACTATTTTCACTGTTTTTCCACCTTTTTGGTTTTTTTCACTATTTTTACTATTTTTAAAACTAAGTATGGTTTCGGTATTTCAGCATATGTTCTATGTCCTTTAAATGTAACTTGTGTCTGGAGTTGTGAGAAATTCTAGAGCACTTTCCTTATAATCAGGGTGACAGTTACGGTATTAACCGATTTGGTGGTTATCAGATCGCACCATGTGGGAAGGCATAGCTCTCTACAGACTGTCTCTGTTCAAGGAGAGCTTCTTGATACTGTATGATCTTTAAATGTGGGAAAAGGTAATAAAGGGTTGTGCTTAAATTGACAAACCAGGCACCTGATAGTTGTCAAGTATTTAGTGATGTCCTTTGGAGCTCCCATCCTCTGCACTAAGCAGATCATGGTTTCCACAGAAGTGTTCTGTAATTACTTTGTCTAAGGCAAGACAGTGGTGTAGTGCATATCCACAGCATAACTGTAAGAGGCCAAGGATAGACACAAACGGTATTTTCAAGCCTCTGGGTAGTTTGACTTTGCAACCTGAAGGAAGGTCTTTTTCCAGACATGTTATAATGTCCTTTCCTGGCTTGTTCTTTAATCGAAAGACTGAAAACAGATGAGGAGTGGAAGGTAGGATGGCAGCCCTGAGTCCACTGGGTTCAGTCTTACTCCATCACAGTCATCACATCACAGGATCCCTTTCATAAGCTTACCAAGCTGAGTTTTAAAACCTGTTTGGCAACGTTACCCAACAGAAGCTAATGGGTGTATTCTCTGCATAAGAAAAGAAATAAATAAGGGAGACCTCAATCAACCTTAGACCCACTCTTAGTGAACTGGAGTTCAGTGGTGTCCAAATGGGAGTGTGACTGCTCAGGTGGGATGTACCTGAAGGTAGCATGTCTCAGTACAGGCAAAGCTGTGTTACAGTAGTATCAGCTCCCTTGTCAAATCCACAGAAACTAATGGCATGGGCTGTAAAAGCAGTGTTAAGTACAACGTTAATGTTGTTATTCAGCATTTCAAACTGAAGGTTTGCTGGTCCTAATAAAAGGAGGGACCGTGGGCTTGGAGGCAGACTTTGTGAGCATTTCATTGCATATAAGCAATTAGAGCATTCCAGGAGCAACTCTGTATCTTGATGACTGTAAAAAAAGCACAATTGTAGCTGAAAAATGAACATCCACTATACTCATTGACGAGCAAAAATATAGTTATGAGATCTTTGTTCCATTATTTGGATAAACTATATTGATAGAGAAATCTATTTTGCATATTTCTGGCTAATTGTTGGCAAGGCAGACATGAATATATCTAGGAATGGGCATGCAACGAACAAACTATCCAGAGACTTTAAAAAATGTGGTTTAGTGGTTTTAAAAGTAATCAGCAGATCAACATGGGAAGCAATGTGTGTTCGCATTTGATTTGGTTGAGAGTACAGGTTCATAGCTCTCTACCGGTGCAGAAAACAGGCAAGGTATTGGGGTTTTTCATTTTCCTGGAAGTGTTTACAGGAATTAGTTAGAGATTTAATGGAATGAAGCAGCACCTTAGCAACATCCACTCCAGACTGTCTGGGTGACTTCAGAATTTGTCTTTTACCCTCCCAGTGGCTTTAGCACTTGTAAAGTTCTAATGCTGCATACTTCTAATAGCATCCAAAGGGAGCAAAGCTCATCACCAGCACAAAATAAAACAGGACTGTGGTGGAGGCAGGAGGCACAAGCGCACTGTTTTATTTAGGTGTGTGAACTGATCCTATCCTACCCTGCAGAAGCATCTTTGGTTTTTTTCATTCACACTCAGCTAAGCAGTACTTCCCTAAAATCATTCTTGAAGGCGTTTATACCAAATGGAATAGGAAAATTTTAGTAAGTAAAATGTTATCAATGGAGCAGAGATTGACTGTTCATCACGCCTGGTATATATTGCTTTGTCTAACAACTTGCCCCAGCAGGCTTACAATTGTGCTCTCTCTGAAGACCCTCCCAGCTGCAAGACCTGATTGACGGAATCTGTGGGCAGATGCACTTCCCAGACTCCAATAAAGCCGGGGCCTTGGGAAAATCTAAGGCAATTATTGACGGGCAGCAATCCACTAATCAGACAATTTCAAAATTAATCCCACAGTCCCTTACTGTATTAGCTTTCCTCCTTGTTTGTATTTATACAGCGAATTCATGACTTCAGTGAATACTCTCCCTTCCAGACCAATTATGTCTCTCTGAGGGTATTAAATTAAAAACAGAAGAAATATTGAAAGTGGCTTGCAATTAGTTCCTTTAAAAGGTATATGGCACTTGCAGGCTGGGGTTCTTAATATGATGCTTGATAATAAAAGTAAACAGGATTTTTTTTCATCACACAAGCAAGGCAAGTATTCCTAATATGCCTTGTTATAAAGTGGCCTATATATAATGAGAAAAAAAAAAGTGATTTGATTTTGGAGTTTAATTTTATTTTCATAAAATTCTTCTAGAGTAACTGACAAGTCCACAGTGTCTCCAAATAACATAAATAGATTTTGGTTTGTGCATTTTGATTTATCTTTCCCTTGTTTTATTTTGATCACTTTATAATACAAAATTGCATTTGATTGTAACCTGCCTTTTAAATGAAGACTGATCCAAATAGAACATTTCTTTCCCATGGAATTGAAATACAGAGCCATCTTCATGGTGTGACTCTGTAAACATGAGTCACCGCCTAGAGTCCTTGGTCGTGTACAGTGTGTCTCATTCTTTTAACATTTGGAATTCTGTATTAAGTTCCTAAGTTGTTTCTGCAGATCTGAACCTGAATGTAGAATTCCCTTTTTATCATCAAAGCTGGGCAACTGAAGAGAGGCATCACTTTAAAGGCATTATTTTTCATCTTTGCACTGCAGATGGCTGTTGGGTTGGGTAGTAAGAGCACTGCGCGCTTCTACTGTTTCCCACATGTAGTAGGCAGCATAGGATCCTTTTTGTTTCTTACTGATCAGTTTTGCTTTCAAGTACAGAGGAATGAAAATCAAAAAGAAAAGAAAATACAATCCGCTTGAAAGTCAATGAGTAAATTCAGTTTACATGTGGGCTGGAGAGTAGACGGTGCAATGCTAACTGTAGAAAGTATTTCCAAGTTGAGGAATATGTGGGGCAGAGATTCAACTGTAGAGGCTTCGGCTCAAACCCTTTTCTGGGTTACTTCGGTGGTTCAGCCAATTTCTCGTTATCTCAGATTTCCATCTGTACACCAACTTGAATGGATGCTGTTCAAGTGATATGGACGCTTTATTGGGTTTTATTAAAAGTACAGAATTGGTGTAATTTTCCACTAAAAAGGATAAATAATTCTGTAAGTGAGAGTACTGCCGGTAAACTCTGGTCTTTTTAGTAAATGTACATGAAGCTGATTAACACATAATTACAGCCACGCAACCTCATCTTTTACTTTGAACAGAAAGAGAAAATGAACGGTTTCCATTTTGGGCCTCCGTAATCAGCCGCAAGTTTGGATTCACTCACAGGCATGGATGATGCATGAGGCAAGAGTAATACCCTAAGTAAATTATTTTGTGACTACTAGAATGATTTCTCTAACCTGTTTCCAGAGCTATGCACTCACTTGTCATGGAAAAGAGCTAAGATAACACACTTGTATGGCTGGATACATTTGCACAAGAAGATGAGGCTCAGGAGACAGAAAGGTAAAAGTTCCTGTGTTTCTTTAATACTCCAATGTCTAACAACGTGCCTGCAATGATGCCAAGCTGCCTTTCTTAGCACAAGCAAAACCCAGGAAGGAGCTCCTGGTAGGCCTTGTTTCATATTACTTTTATTTGATTTATTGCAGAAGTTGTTAACACCCCATAGTTCTTTGAATAAAATAAAACAAGAAAACCTTTAAGATTCAGCAACAACATAAGCCAGGGAACCTTTCATCTTCATTATGAACTAATTCAGCTGTTGATTACCTAGGGATTAACACCTCCATATGTAACAAAGATGCATTCTGTGAGTAGGAAGCTCTGTAAGGTAACAGTTTATGCAATTTGGCATGTTTCAATCTAGCTCAGGAGGACAGAGCATGAAAAATGGGAGGCTAGCAAACAAAAAAGATTATCCAAATTTCCACCCGTTCGCCCCAAGGCATCTTTTAAAACCAATTCAATCAAACCGATTTCACATGAAATGATAAAAATGTGCCTTGAAACTCACAGTGCTTGTGATAAAGAAGCTTGCTTGATAAACTAAGGTCACAGTTTAGTGATGCTGGTGGAGCTTCGCCCTTTAGCAAGGGGCTGAGCTTAAAGGTTTCAGAGCCTGAAGTCCTTTCCTATAATTAAATAATGTTTTAGTAAATGAAGGCACATCTTCAATCCACATCTGCCTAGAGGGATCCTCCTTTAGACATGAGTACAGTCAGAATTTCCTGCTCACACTGCGGTTCAGTCAATGGATCATGCTATTTGTTGGCATTCCTTTGTCTCCGTTTATATGTGCAGGTGGATTCAGACCCCTGGCTTTACATACGCCACCAGCTGGTGATGGCTTTCGGCTATGGTTGACCTGGGTTAAGTTAGAGCTGGTGACCAAAAAGTAAAAGTTGGCATTACCAAAGCCTGAAGTGATTTGTTGCCCTTTAATGATTGCTGGTTCTAAAGCAACAACAATTAGGTTTGTGAGACACAATAAACAAAAATAGAAAGTACGTTCATATGGATAATGTAAAGATTAAAGCTCTTGCACTCTCAGCTGCACACTGAATAGCTCGTGTTTTTATATGCTTTTAAATAGGAGAGCTGCGTAACATGACCCTCTAGTTGAAAGGATGCAGAATCGCTATACTCCCATCTGGATTATTACATTCAATTTAGGCCACATGAACTCCTGTGCTGAAGGTGTACATCTAAGAAAATGGTTGTGAATTGAGCGTGACTTGCATAAAAGAGCAAGTTGCACCTATTCGCTCTTGAAAAGCATCTGGTTTTAGTTAAAATTACAGTTGGCTTGCCAGCCAGTCATGGGGGCCCCATCTTCTTTTCTGTATCACCCCACATCCACATGCTTAATATACTAGTAATTTTATTATGGAGCTGTGGTCAAGACTCTGTGGCTAAGGTTGCAACCAGGTTCTTTTATAAGCTCTGTTTTTTGTCTGCCCCACTAGAGCTTTCACTAGGAAAATTGACTTGCAAATTGGCAACATTCACTCTGCACGTCATATCCATATATTTACATTCTCGGGCATGTTTAATTGTCATGCTCCCTGCTTTACTACTCTTTCAACTTTAATGTTAATTATTGGGCTGCACTTAAAATGAAACTTTACTTGATGTCTTTTAATTATAATAAAGCCCTAGGCAGTGGGGTTACTGTGCCCACTGCATATTACGGTCCTTTGCTGTGGCCCTCGGTTGCCTTGGTATGGCTTATTTGTAGACTGGAAGCTCTTTGACTTGTTGTTGAATATATTTGATCATGTTGAGGGTCCCAGTCTGCAGCTCAAACCTCTTCCTTCTACTGCAGTAAAAAGAAGTGCTAACAAATATTCAAACAATTCATAGACACAACCTGGCTCCAATTGAAGCTGATGGCAGCATTTCCACCAACATCAACAGGAACAGGGTGAAGCTTTGCTCTCATTTTGTAAACAAGCACAAGTGCTAACTCATCCTACCTGCTAAGCTAATCCAGAGGTGTTTCCCAAGCATTGTTTCCTCATCACTGTAAATACTAAAATCGAGGGGGTTTGGCAAGATACTCAAAGTCCGCACACTGAGTGTAGGGAGTATGCATGTAGCAGAGCTGGTCACTTATAATTGGCATAGTTTGGTTTGAAAACTATGCTGAATTTGAAGGAAGTGTAATGCAAGTAGTTCCTTGTTCTCTTTTTTAATTCACTTTTCTCATCAGTTTTTAAGTGCAAAATTCAGCCTTACTCACTGGAGCTAAGTAGCAGTACAGGATTTGTAAGCAGCTAGCTGACTTTGGCACCTTAGTCTGTGTTCTAAATTGAATTCAAGTTAAAGTAAGGTAGCAAAGTCTCAATTTGAAGTGTGGTAACTGTTATTATTCCATAGGAGGAGGCCATTTTTTCCTAGTCAGTCTGGTTTGGTTTCATACAATTTCTGAATAGTCATTCCTGACTGTGTGTAAGAAAGCTGTCAAGAATCTTATATCCAAAAGTGACTCAACAGCGTTCAGACCTAAATAATTGACATTTTCACACTCACCATCTTCAGTGTGTGATTATTTAAAATTAACCAGGGTCTTTTAAATCCTCTACTTTTTTTTTTTTTTTTCCAAAGCTTTATTTCACATGGAATTGAAATTGTATTAATTGATTAGGCTCTGTATTAATTTATAGGTTCTATAAATAGGCTCTGCAGTCAGAGAGGTTTAAAACTGGTGAAAGAGCCAAAACCATCTGCAAGAAACTAGTCCTTTGAAGTTTGCAAAAGAGATGCGATAAAGGTTGAAAACTGAATACCAAAGGAAAACAAAAGAAAGTCTGCTTCTAGAATAGAGAGAATCTATTAAATATAAGGCTAAGAGAGTGACGGTAAAGATGGTAAGGGGAGGCAAGTCTAAAAAGAAGCATGGAGTGTAGAACAGGAGACATTTTAAGGCAAAGGCAGAATGGACAGACAGAAATACTCTTGAGAATATGAACTGCTTTGTAATACCTTACTTTGAAAGGAAAAAAGTGCTTTTTAAAAACCTGTAGATTTTTCTTCTCTTCTACTGAACGGTTCGATGTACTCATTATCCCTTTAATGTAAATTTCTCAGACTTGCAATGAATTAATTATTCTCTAACGTAAAGTCCAGTATCTGTGCCTCAGAAGTATAAGTTCACATCCATTTGGGGAAAACCTTGTCCATTCTTCTAACAGAAAGAATGCAGTTCTACCATATGATAAAGACATTGTATCTAAAAGTCTGTGCAGAGTTGATAATCTCAAAAGTAGCACTGAATCTGCCAATCTTACCAGCCCGAAGAAGGATGTGTCTTAATGATGTATGGCATTATGCATGAGCGTATTGCAGTCCTGAGACCACAGTAAAGGTAGCTTCTAGCTTTAGAACAGGTTATGGTGTTGTTAGAAATGCAGGGATAAACTACACACTTGTCAGAGAAATTTAGGAAGTATCTGGGCTGTAGTTGTAGCTGGATGATTCCAGGAATCTGTCTTATCCAGGAAGGATATGGAGGTATACATAGAAATTGGCCATTCCTACTTAAATGAGTATAGATATACATTGAAACTCTCTGGATATTCCTTTTTCAGACTTTGTATATTTCACTCTTCTGATCTCAGAGGCAATATGAAGTAATACTATATTGATGGTAGCCTACTGATTGAGCTGATACATGCCCTGTCAAATTGTGCTTTGTCTTACGGACTGTGGGACATCTTAACACGTTCTTTGACAGCAAAACCCTCTGCAAACCAAGAATCTGGGATATCTTTATTGTGTACCTACCACAGAGAGTTGTCACGAGTTCCAGATCGAAAATCTCTTTAAAGATCAGGCTTTTTAGGAGGCTGCGCAGTGAAGTCTGCCTTGTTGGTTTGTGCGTATTGCAGATGTGAACTTAGCGATGCATATATTAAAATTCATGTACTTAGTATGACACTGTTTGCTAACTTCATGCAATATAAATCAGTTTTAAGAATCACTCACATTATGTGTAAATGCTAATAAAATTAAATCCCTTAGCAGTCAAAGGAATTAGCCCATATATGAGTGAAATACCAAAGCAGGTCTTGTTATTTTTATGAAACTGTGAATAATATAAGTATCCAATTGATAAAATTTTATTAAAGCTGACAGCCCTTAAGTGATCTAAGTGGTAAATATTGAAATGAAGTTTCAACAACACTGCAGTACCAAGGGAGGCCTAAGGCAGTAATAAGGATTAAACAATGATTTAATGTTGTTCCTTGGGGGTAGGGATTGTTGTTTTAATGGAGAGCAAAAGCTCACTTCCTTCTAAATAATTAAACTGTGATTTGAGAAATTGATCTAAGGTAGTTGTAGTGGTTTGTTAAGTCCGAAAGAGATAAATGAAGGCAAAGTGTCCTGGGGCAAGGGGAAGTCAGGGGAGAGTAGTGAAGAGATAGTTTTGCAGGATAGAATCATGACAAGTGTCCCTTGGGAAGGGGGGGAGCTGGCAATGAGCATATTTTAGCTTTTATTTGTAATGTAAACAGACTTGTGCTGCCTGAGGCCGGGTAATAGCTAATGAGTAGGGGGTTTCTATGGGGTGCAGATTTTATTAGCACAGCTTATAAAAAACGAAGCTAAATTAAAAATGTGGTGTCTGCTAGATAATCCGATAATCATTGGTGCTACAGGGAGCACCTCCACCTAAGCAGAGCGAATGTATTAGCATATGCATATGAAATTTCCAAGCCATTTGTTCAGCGGTTTTTGTGAGCTGAATGGCTTTCCCATCTTCCTAGTGGAAGACAGATTTCACATAATAGGCTGAGTATTTTGGGCTGCCTTAGGAATGCAGCAATGGAGGAATTTCATAATGTGTTTCAAATCTGTCATTTGTGTATAAGCAGTGGGGGACTTGGCCAGAGAACTTCCCATTGTATATGCCTCTTGGGTGACTGTTACCAATGAGATGACAGCTAGGATGGTGGTAGAGAATGGGATAGAAGTGGAAAAAGAGAGAGAGAAAACTCTGCCTAATTAGATAATTGCTTAAGGTAATTTCCTTGGGGTTAACGTAATACACAACCCTGAGTAGATCTAGATGAACGATGCAGAGCTTCCAATATTGTGGTGAATGGTTTCCAACCCACTGCCCCTCCTGGTTTGTGCACACGTAACACAGTTTAGAAACAATTAAATCAGCATCCAAGAAAATGTTGAAATTCCCTCTACTTGTTGGAAAAGGCTGTGCTCAATCCATGCCTTTGGGTGTAGATACAAATGGCCAGGGTACACACTGTTTGTTCGGGATAATGTCGTATTTGAGGTATAGCACATCAAAGTTGAAACATCAAAAGCATTTGAGAATACACTCCCCTGTCCAACAAAGTCTCGTGACTACCACTGCCAAAGGCTCCATTTTTCTCAGCACCTAAGGCAAAGCTCAGAAAGCAAATTGAATGCAGAACATGAATGGCAAAAGTCTTCACGAATTCAGTTTTATGATATCTATACTTTCCATCAATATGAGACAAGGATATTCCAACAGCATGTGGCTATCGGAAACTTTTGTACTTAATGAGAGAGGTCCCCTGAAGCAGGAATGTTCTTGTATATCTCACTCCAGGCTGTAAGATCTGGGGCTAGTAGTGTTAAAGGTAAGGTTACACAGTCAGAAACATGTCTTTGACCCGCCTGCTCCTCTCTGTGCAATAAAATGGAAGTCAAACCATGGAAGCAGTTAATCATGTATAAAATGATTTGCTGGTTTGATTTTTCCAAGCAGACTGTTTTATGTTGTTCTGCTTTGGTTGCATTTTACTGTAAAGGAATACCTCTGGACCACCCAATCTATAATCAGCCTTATTGTTCCCTATTCCTCAGGCTACCAGAAAGATGATATTGTACAATGATTAAACAATCACTGTTATTTATTGATAGTGTTCCATAGGTGCTAGGCAGATGGCCAGTTGTAGTCTACATGGTTTCTTAGAGTGTACCGCTGGATGCACTGAAGGGTACACTCCAGCTGTTTGGGTGTTCTCCAGCTGTTCAGTCTGATGATTGAAATCCATTATGTCTCTGCACTCATCTTCTGACAGAAGGAATGAAAAGTGTATAGGATTTTTTGTTTTGGTATATTTGTCAGATTGGATTTGCTTTTGCATGTGTACATCTTGCTTTTTATGTCCATTGGAGAACACAAGGCAGAAGAAATGTCTTGCACTTGAAGCCAGAAGGTGGTAGAACTAGGTATAAGAAAACAGGTTTATTCTTCCCATGGGTTCAGCCCAGCCCCAAGATTTCTGTGTCCTGAAGAGACAAACGCTTTTCATGGAGAGTTCCATTCTATGAGAGAAGTGGTTCACAGCTGAGGTTTCTACAAAGCCCTTTGGGGGAGCGAAGTGGGAATTCTGAACATGATTTAAGTTCTGTGGAAAACCAGGTTAGGGAGCTAGGAATGGGCTGACATGCTTATTATACCTTATGTTAATGAGGAGGTGTTATCACAGCATCACAAAAATATAATACTTCAGAATAATTTCCTCTGCCCCCAAGATGTACTTTTGCCATTTCTGTGTTTCTGTTCACCCATGAGTTTATCCTAGGTATTGGGACTTGTCATTAGTAATAGTAATTCTGATTGAATAATATCTACAACGCTGTAGGTAATCTCAGTCTCACTGGCTTGTGAGTTTGTGTTGCCAGTTCATCTGTTTTGGAGCAGAAAGAATTGGTCAAAATTAATAAGTGAAGCATTTTACAATTGAAATACCATATTCTGGTCCTCTAGAGAGCCAAGACCTTCATGTATCTCGGTAGACCAGAACTGTGCTGTAGATTGATTTGGAAGTGTGCCCAAGGTGAGACCCAAGATATCTCTTCTATGGAGACCAAGATTTTACATTTGATCTTCTGTAAGGGTACAATCCAAATTCTTGGGTATCACAACATACCATTTTGTGATGTTGAGGCTCATGAATGCTCTGTTGATGCTCTGGTTTAGATGATCAGGTGGCAAACATCAGTTCACCATTAGGAACATAAATAATCGCTAATTATCTGCCTACTTAGGATATCAGGAGACATTTCCATTCCTGCCTTTGCCCTTTGCTTCCTGAAGAATCATGCACGTCACTTGTCTTTCTATGCTTCCATTTGCCACATCTGAAAGAGTAGTAAGAGCAGCTCTTTCCTACCACTTTTCTAATCTACTACTTTGTTTAGACAATCACCTCTTCAGTGCAACAAGTGCCCTGTTCTCTGCATCTGAAATGCAGCTGAAGTAAGAGCTTGAAAACGAATGTGAAGAGCTTTGTCACTGTTGGCTTAAAACACGTTTTTGCCAGGGTCGGGTTTCTTACAACAGCTTTTTTGTGGCAAACATTATGTTTTGACTTAAATATAGCAAAATCTTCAACATGATGAAATGGCAAAAAATGTCACAGTTCATCATGCTACAAAGTATAAACAATCATCAAACAGGTGAAAAATACATTAAACAAGAATAAAACTTCAAACAGGTTTTAAGTAGTTCACTTTTATGTTTTAATAGCTCTTTAGGAGCCTGTAAATAGAAAGTCAATTGGATTTTAGACTTGTTTCCATAGTTATATTACACAGAGGGAGTATTCAATAAAACAAATCTTTTATTTAGTTCCTGACAGGTAATTAAAATGTGCCTCTGCATTTTCTTGTCTGTTACAGTAGGAACTCATATCAAAGATTTCTAGAGTTTACAAGTGCCCACAAATATATTGCAACGTGATTTTATCTTTTGGGTTGCAAACCTGGTGCTAACGGGAAGTCTTTAGTTAGTGGAAAGTTTGAATCCTGTTTGGCATTCTAAGCCTAACATTTCTTTTTTCCTACAAAGATTTGCTCTTAGCTTCGAAGATTCTGAGTCCCATTTGCACACTTTTCAAACTAATGAACTGTAGGGAAAGCCAAATATGTAGAAAAGCAACAAATTCAACATTCCTGAAATGATTTGGGGGTTGGGAGGAGATGTTCTTGATGGTCCAATTAGTATGAAATTATTTGAGTTCTTAGTTGTGAATGAAATTGGTTTTGTTTCAAGCATCTGATAGTTTTTCTAGGCACTGTTCCGCAAAGGACCATTCAGCGCTGCGGTCTCGTTACTCCATGTATGTTCAACAGTTTTAGAAGACGGCACCCGTGAATGTCAAAGAAAAGCTAGAGAGACTTCTCTACTACTGATATGCTACCTGGATCAGTTTGGCTAAATCAGAAACTTCCATTCTTTGTGTTTTTATAGGATTGCACGTGATGTCACCATGGGGTAGGATTTCACAGCTAGGGATCACAGAAAGAGTAAGTTGTCTTTTGCCAGCCTTATTTATTTTTTTCCCCTGGTATATCATTGTAGTCTCTTGCCCTTACAATGTTTTAGTACCCGATAGAGGGCATAATGACAAGTAGACCTACCAGGATTAGAAATAAATCTGTCAAAATCAAAATGCCGAAGCTAGAAAATGGCTCACTTTTACAGGAAACTGCCTCTGTGCTATTCATTGTGCATCTCCCTGATACATGGAGGAATACCACTTTGGGAAGAGCTGTATCAATTAACCTGATTAAGAACTGATTTATAATAATTAAGGTTTGCCACAGTTTTGCATTTGGTAACTCTCTGCTGTGATGAATTTCTGATGCCTGCCTTGTCATTTTGGCTACGATTGCCTGACTACATTGATAACCTATTGCCTTGTTCTGTGTGCAATGCATTGGTTGTTCTCCCTATGTTCATCTAAAACTGTTGCAATTCTTCTTTGATCAGGCATGCTTAAGGCAACTTAACATTTTTCAAGTGTGTTGAGTGGATCTTCCTGTCAGCATTTGTATAAGACCTGCCATATTGTGCAGTTCTAGACCAGGTCAGTACTGTTTGGGAATGGCTGATGGGCACAGAGAGAAAAGGCTGGGGGCAGTGGGACCATAACTGTTGATTCTAGATAAAACAGGGTCAGGAGCAATGGGTCTTCCCAACCCAATATGGGAAGGCTATATGAAGAGACTGTTGCCTTCCAGATGGCCATGTCTAAATGGAGGCAGCAGTGTCCTAAAGGGAGGATATCAACTTCTCAAGGATTGCTGGCTTGGGCTGGTGACTATCACAGGTCTGTTGGGTAATGTGACTAGTTATGGCTATTACTTTACACACAGATGCATCTCTGCCCCTCGCTGAGGCTTGACATTAGGCAATAGGCTTATGTTTTATGAGTATTAAAATATCATAGCTGTAGTAGTAACTCGTACAATTTCTGGTATAGCTCCCCCACCCTCACTACTTCTTTTATGTTAGAGTTAGAAGGCCAGTTACAATCTTTATTGTCCTTTAAAAATGAGCTTGAAGAAATTATTATAGAAGTGGTGTAATCTCAACAGTATGATAAGATTTGCAGTATTGCTGATGGGCTCAGTTAGGCCAATAAAATTCTAGACAAAAGCCTAAGCTGCAGGAATTTACAGGGATTTATGAGTTCTTGGCACAATCAGGAGTGACTGTTTCCATGAATGGCCATTTTATCAAAAAGAAAAATTAGAGAGTTATGTAGCACAAGATGTTGGCTATAGTGGAAAAAGTCCTCATTTCTGGACTACTCTTGGCCGTGTATATTGTCAGAGCTAATCACACTGAGCAATTCATCTGTTCATTACCGTAATACTGTATTTACAGCATGCATAAATACTGCTCTTTTCATATTAAGCCTGATAGCTGCTTTAAACCTGTCTTTTATCTATTGCTCTTACATTTCTAACCCACTTATTGCATTTGCAGATACTGCAACAAATTTATGTGTTTTATAAACCTAACAGAATGCCTTGTGTACTGATTGATGGAAAATCAGTTGTTCAGTTGCCAGGCAATGATTGATTTTCCAACACAGCTGCTCCAGCTGTGCTACAGATGCCATTTTTTCTCAGATATCATAGATGGTGTTGTAAGCTATTGAATATGATCCTTAATTGTAAAGATCTCTGAGAAATCTGTCATTTCAGCAGTTAATGCCCATTTGGTCACCATCTTCAGCTACATTTTGTGGTTTTACCTAGTAAGCTTGCAATTAGCAGTGCCGCTCGGAGGTTGCTTTGGTGTATTTTGCAAGAAGCTGGCTTGAAATCTGTGACATAAGTAAATGCTTGTCACAGAAAATTACAGTTTGTTACAAAAGGCTGCAGCCAATAGCATGTGCTGATGACAGCAAGCCTTTTTCCTGGAATGCATTTCAGATTCCAGTATTTCATTTCAAACCTTGCTCAGTTGTATATGACTAATAAATAATAGAGGAAAGTATAACTCAACAGAATATTTGCAGACCTTCTTTTGATCTGGGGAAGCAGACTTTGGTTGCTTGGCATTCTTTTAGATGACCTTCATAATTTAGTTGAAGGCTGTGATTTGGCTCTGCTATCCATTTTCACAGCAGCATAAAATATTAAAGTCAAGCAATATCAATAATTCATACTCCTATGGCGTTGGGGATATCAACGAGAGGATCATCTGGGTTTGCTAAAATTAAAAGTGCAACTCTACTTCAGGTGCAAATGCAAGTTTAAGGCTTTTAAAGCTCATTATGAGAGAGGAAATTAAACTGAGTCTCATGTTTCATGGAAAGAGGAGCTGTAGTTGGTAGGTGTCCTGTCATTTGTACATTAGCCTCCTATTCACAGCAGGGTAATGTGTCCACTTGCTCAAAGAGACAAACTTGTTGGCAGGCTGTGTCCTTTTTCCTTACCTTGCCCATAAAAAAGCATTTCTCCCTGGTATGAAGTCTGATTATTTTCAGAGCCAGTTACTACCGGGATTGACAGCGTGGCTGGTTACAGAGCATAGAGAACTGGAAACAGGGCATGGTCTGGCTTCTAAACTTGGTTTTGCCGTTGTGCTATGGGCAGATCACTTTGGGTGCCCTGCCATCTCCTGCATTCAATTAGAAGCTCCTCAGGAAGAAGTGTTTTTCAGTCCAATAGGCCTCTGATTTCAGTGGGCTGAAGAAATATGAGTAGGAAATTAAAATGCAATTCATTCCCACTCCAACTTCTAGAACATGATATTTTCCTTGATGTTTTCTCTTTTAAAATTAACTTGACATCTCCTTTGTCTAGTCTTGTCTTCCACTAAATAAATTCCTAAATGGTATAAAATGCTAGATGACTTAATAGTTTGGTAGGCTTCCATGCAATAATTTTTGGAGTAGTCATTTATACTTGCCTTCTGTGTTGAGGTAATATCCTCATGCACATCCATTTCTTGAGAACTGGTGTTCTTCCAAAGCAGCAATAAAAAGTCCCTCCTCTTTTCGGCTGTAATTGATACCTTTCAAAGCCAGGCTACTAGAGACATTTTAGAATAAATTTATGCTTTCCTTCTGTAAGCTTTTTCTAGCCTCCTTCAAGAGAAAGGGAGGTAGAAGGGTTTCCTGTGCTTCTTTTCCTTTGGTAAATCGCTGGCCTATTCAGCAAAGACCCATCTAGCCAATGTAGAATGCAATTATAGGAGTTCATTTTACCCAAGTAAAAATGAACTTCCCTCAAATTAAATACCTCCTTCTTTCCATATAGCTGGTGCAGAGTGGCCATTTTAGCATTTCTGTTAGTCAGGTGGGCAACAAGCTGTACTCAGTGCACAAGAAACTAGAAAAGACATAATTGTGATTGTGGTTTTGGGGAGCCCTTATTGCAGCCTTCCAGTACCTAATGGGGACCTACAAGAAATCTGGAGAGGGACTTTTTACAAGGGCATGTAGGGACATGACAAGGGACAATGGCTTTAAATGGAAAGATGGTATAGATTTAGGTTAGGTATTAGGAAGAAATTCTTCCACTTCTGGAAACAGGTTACCAGTTAAGCTGAAGCTGCCCCATCTCTGGCAGTGCTCAAGGACAGGTTGGATGGGGCTTGGAGCAACCTGGTTTGGTGGAGGTGTCCCTGCCCATGGCAGGGAGGTTAGAACTGGATGAGCTTTAAGGTCACTTCCAACCCAAACCATTTTATGATTCTATGATTCAACAGAGCTCTATCAAGCTTTGGTTCTGGGGTGCACACAGCATTTTTTAGTACTTCTGAGCCATTTCTCATCTTCATCTTCTTTTAAAATTTTATGTATTAAGACGTTCTTGGAATGTTGGGTTGGTTTTTTGGTTGGTTTTTTTTTAGCCATTTCCTATTCTTTGCAATCATTTTAAGTAATGAAGACATCATAATGGTAAGCATACCGCAGTACAGCTTTTGCTATAAACGGTGGAAAGGAAGCCTTCACTATTCTTCCAGAGTGCCCTTCTGCCTAATAATCCAAGACTTATTACCTTGATTAGTTACATGCATTGTTACTTGGTGCTATGTTCCCATTTTAGATCTTTTCTAACTCACCATCCTCCTTTTCTTGATCATATATAAAACATCTTGTTCTTTATCCCAAGTTATATAGTTGTGATGACTATTATAAAAAATAACATAATTTTTCCCCCTTTTCATAAGACAATGCAGATCACATTGTATAAAAGACCTGCCATTACCCTCATTTACCACTGCAGCAACTTTGTGTTGAACTTTTTTACTGGGATGTGTTCTTTTTATTTCCAAAATGGATTTCTTTTTTGTTTATTCTTTATTCTTTTAACTTAAACTACAAAACCCAAACGTGACATAGTGCTTTTCCATTCTTTTTTCCTACCACCAAAATCAGCAGAGGATTCAATCTACCTCCAGCTCCCACCCCTGCTCCTATTCCTTTGGGGATTTTCAACATTGGAGATATGTGGTGACTGCTGAGGAAATTGTCCTAAGTGATATTGGAGTAATTCGCCTTCATTTTAGTAATAAAGGTTGCATATGTTTTATGACAATAGCACCCCTGCAGTACAGAGCGCTACTGTGATCCATCACTTTAAATCAAGAAGTCATTTGACACGTTTATTTCCGAACAGGAAGTGTTCTGTCAGATTAGTTGGAAACCCTGAAATCTGTACATGTTAAGATGAAAGTCAGAATAGCAGATGCTGTTATTTTACTGGGTTATTCCCGTTTTCATGGAAAGGCCACTTTACCACTGGGATGCTGAAGAGCTATCTCTTTCTTTCCTTTCGAAGTGTATATATCTGAAGAAATCTATTAAAATAAGGATAGAGACAGTAGTTAGTGCCTTTTAGAGGACTGTAAACCTGATAGATTATGTGGTAAAATCTGATCCAAAATAGAAATATACTTCAAATACATCATATATTATATAAAAAGTGGTTTTAGCAGAAAAAAAGGGAGAAAATTTCCCATGTTATTTTAATCAGAGTGTAAAGCATATTTTGCAAGTTTAATGCCAATCATAGTCAACACATAAGTATATACACAGCAAAACCCAAACTGGACAGTTTGAAAAACACTAAGCAAGGAGGTGGCAAGAATGGCCAGTTGCATGTCCCTTGAAAGCATCAGTGGCAGCATAAACATTCTGTCTAGACTGTAGGTATAGAGGGGTCTTCCAGAGCCATTGCTAACTGTATCTGTGTTAAAGCTAACTGCATATTCTCAGGTCGGTCAACTTCAGTTTAAACATTGCTAATATAAAAACTACACTGAGATGGATAAGCCTTCCATGGCAGCTGCATTTTTATTGGCCGTCTGCAACTTCAAAGGCTTTCCTGCTCTATAGCCCAGGCAGGTACCAAAGGCTGCCCTCAAACCTGCCTTTGCTGCTTTATTGTTTCTCAACATGGCTTTACCTAAAAGTTGGTGGATGTGTTTTCAGTGCGGAATTACCTTGAAAGTATGTTCTTATTGATCTGCTTAAGGTTTTTGATATTTCCATGTCATTAATAAATACGCATTGCTGTTTCCCTCCTTCTTGGATTCTGTCTGTTGTTTCACCTGTCAGAGAGATCTCTCTAAGCAACAGATGCCTGAAGTATTTTGACAGGGTGTTTGTTTCTGTTTCCAGCATAAAACTCATGTGATGACAGGCAGACAGTAAAAAGAGATTTGCCCCAAATGTGATAGAGCCCCGCTTTTCCTCTTCCCTCTTCCACTTGAAAATTTAGCCTTAGTGTTATTACTTTAGCACGTGCCTTGCTGAGAAAAATATCCTCCCTTCCCAGGACCAGGGAATTCTGAGCTTCCCCCTTTTTGAACAGACATTCCTTGGCAAGATTCTTCGTGTGTTCAGGAAGAAGTATTCATAGAAGAATCATAGAATAGTTAGGGTTGGAAAGGACCTCAAGATCCAACCCCCCCTGCCATGGGCAGGGACACCTCACACTAAACCATCCCACCCAAGGCTTCATCCAGCCTGGCCTTGAACACTGCCAGGGATGGAGCACTCACAACCTCCCTGGGCAACCCATTCCAGTGCCTCACCACCCTAACAGGAAAGAATTTCCTCCTTATATCCAATCTAAGCTTCCCCTGTTTAAGTTTGAACCCGTTACCCCTTGTCCTGTCACTACAGTTTCTAGTTATTCGTTTCTAGGAGTATTGTTGAAGATGAGATCTGTCCGTCATCTTGAACACACAACTCTTGAATGTCTTGAAAAGTTGAGGAGGAATCCCTGAGATGTCTGCTGTACTCCTGAAAATCAAGCACAGCAGGTATGCCTTCAGATTCATTTGAAGAGTTCATCATCAGAGTTGTCTGTGTGTATCAAAAGTAAATATATTGAAGCCTAACAATGCTTACGTTTGCCCTGTCTTGGTTCTGGTGTCAGGTATTCAGGAGAATGACCCAGTTATTTTAGGCAAATGCACTGAATTCCAGTATTTTAGTTAAGATTAAAATCTAATATTCAACTGAGCCTATAATGAGCCTATGTTGATTCTCTATATATATTCTCTATAATGAGCCTATGTTGATTCTCTATATATATTCTCTATAATGAGCCTATGTTTTTTCTCTATATATATTCTCTATAATGAGCCTATGTTGTTTCTCTATATATATTCTCTATAATGAGCCTATGTTGATTACATATAAGATGAATTCACTGCATTTTTAAATTGTCATTTAGAAATATTTTGTCTTTATAGTATCTTTGCCTGCACTACCAACATTTTATTGTAAAACTTCAGTGAAGCTTCTTATAGTCAATAGTACCCCCAAATCAGACTTTATTTATTCATTCACATCTAAGTATCTGCAGTGTTTTGGAGCCTTCTAGATTGTTTGTACCGTGCAATGGAACACTATTTAGCGATGTCTCAAGGAGCAGCACTCAGAAATCAGATGGAAAACTACCCCATGCATCTCAATTAAATAATCCCTCTGTATTCATACTGTTGTTGTATGTTGTTAGCACCAAAACTTTCTTTACAGTACTACGGATGTACCCATATAGGCAGATGGTACTTGAAACATTACACTGATACGTAATTCTGCCCCTCAGACTGCAAGCTCTCTCTAGTAAGGCCTGTCCCTTATGTCAAAGCAGCAGCTAGTCAGATGGGGACCTGAGCTGGGATGAGGGCTTTAGATTCTCTTATAAAATCATGTAGTAAAGGCCAGGTTGTGGAAACTGAAAAATACATTAAGCATCCAACTGAATTTCCTTATTGTTCCCTATTCTTACAAATAAAAACTTGGCACAGCAGCAGCGTATCTGCTTTTGTGAAGTTTTTGTCTTAAAAGTCTTGGGATTAAAGTATAAGCAATGAAGGTTTACATGGCTACAAAGAACATCTTTACTATATGTTTTCAGATGAACCGTCCCCAGCCTGATTAAGTGTCAGCACTGTAGCTGAACTGCGAGATGCTGAAATTCATTTCAGCCCCAATATATTTAACGTTTATTTTCAGGCATAAGCCTGCGGATGAAATCAGTTCAAAATCCGTAAGTCAGCATGGCAGGGAGATTTCGGTTCAGCCTACCTGTCTGGGCATTAGAGGAGGAAAAGCCCTTTGAAGTCACAGACGGCCAATAAAAATGCAGCTGGCATTCAAACGGTAAATGGCTCCAGCATTGAGCTTTTACATTGCTGTTACGGAAGTGAAGGCTGAAAATCTTCAGAAAGTGCCTTTGGGTTCTGGTCCGCGGTAAACTCATGTACCTACAGTGTAGCCAAACCCCATCGCCCTCGTTTCCTTGTCATTGAAAACAATTTGTGAGGAGCACTCCAGATAAATCACAGTGCCAGAAATACGAAAGCTCTAGGCTCGTGCCCAAGAGCGAGGATGGCAAGATCCTGCAGTGATTCATGATTCCCCCTCTGCAGGGCTGGACACCGGCTGAAGAGCTCCAGCAGGTCTGTCTGTGCCAAGGCTGGGTGGACGCTCAGGAAGGGTCAGGAGAAATTCCTGCCGATGTCTCAGAAGTGGGGATGTGCATCTCCCAGGCTGATATAGCGTCTATGTGAGTACATTGTTTTCTTTTGCATTGGTAAGTTACCTGACCGTTCCCTTTCTGCAGGGTGGCTTTGTGGAGATGGTGTGGTACGGAAAAGTCAGGAGGAAGGAGAGCTTTGCTTCCCTTAGCCTGTGGTGGGAACTGGAAGAGTTGGCGTGTTTTGACCCCTTGGTGGATACAAGCATTTTATAGGGCCTTGTACAGCCCCCAGCACAGTGATACATGGGTTTCTGAGAGTGTTTACTGGCACAGGTGGAATACAAAGACTTGTGAATGAAGTTTGGATTGCTGCCTCTCAGATAGAATTAAAAATAGCCCCTGCCTTTCTGAATTGTTCAAGAACCAGTAAAGATGGATAAGAAAAAGACTTAAGGTAGACACATTAAGTACCCTCAAGAAGTTAGTTAATTTTGCCTTTCCACATGATATATTGTGATGTGTCTATTTCTTATCCTGGAAGGAGTTTAAATGCTGTTTTTCTGGCTTACAAAGATATTCCAGGGAATCTTGAGTAACCTTTTTCCTTTGGACAGGTTTGAGGGTGGAAGATGGGGGGAAGTAGGCAAAAGTGGGAACATAAAGCTGTTCTTCTGTTGTAACAGGATCATGGTATGGAAAAGGTTGACAACCACTGCAATTGGATTTTACAGGGAAATTTGAATTATCACACTAAAAAAGAACCCCTTTTTATCATTCACAAGTCCTGAAACAGCATGTCATGGGTGTAAGCACTGAGCATTGCCTGTGCTTGGCCTCAGGTTAAGCTAATTTGGAGGAATGATAGATAAAATTTTATTGCTGGCATTTGCTTTTTTTCTAATGGCAGCTGTTAGCAGCTGCTGGGTGGTTTGGAGGCTTAGAAATAGCCCAAGCACAGCTAGACCCGTGAGCAGAGTTCAGGTGAAGCAGCAGTTTAAGATGAATGGGGCTTTGCCATTTTCTCGCTGAGTACCCCCATAGGCCTGTAGGTGAGTAGTACAGCCAGTTTAGTTGAGCAACCTGGTTTCCCTAGTTGAAGGTGTCCCTGCCCATGGCAGGGGATTGGAACTGAATGATCTTTAAGGTCCCTTCCAACCCAAACCACTCCATGATTCTATGATTTCCAGATAATTCATGCTTTTATCCAACTATAGAGCAGATAATAAAAAACCCTCTTTGAAAATGTTTGCAGATGTTCTCCTTTGGCTTCTTTTCATTCCAGTTGCGAAGCTGCTGTGATTCCCATGTAATGAAGAGCCTAGTTTTGAGAAAGAACACACATTTTAACCGTTGTAGCTGCTTCTGCACCTCACAAATGAGTTCGGCTTCAGCTTAGCATCATCATTCCATTCTGGTGGGAAAAGTCTCTTTACTCTGTGTTAAAACCTCACCTGATTAGATTCTAGTTTTGAGCAGAATGAAGAAATAGAAGCAATCATTGCTATTTACAGAAATGTAAAATGCTAGAACTGATAAAACTTGCTGTTCTAAATAAATGCATCAGAGATTCATTGGATTTAGGAGTGTAGAAAAGCAAACATGTTCAAATCTTAAACACATCATAATTTTAAGCGTCCGCAAGTGTTTAAAAAGTGTTGGTAGAAATGAGCACGTATGTCCATTCACTAGTTAAATATCATAACCTGTTTCTTTTCTAAACACATGCGCAAGGGAACAGAACACATTTAAAATGTTAAACACATTGACATGTTTACAATGTGTTGCAAGAAAGTGTTTAACTTCTTGTGCTCCAAAGCTAAACACTTTGGAATTAGAGGGTTTACTAATTCTGCATTTATTCAATATGACTATCACTGACTGACACTCTACTGGATGAAGTTTGAATGGATTCAGAGAAGATTGAAAAAATGAATCAGAGAGGGTGGAACACCCTGGCTTTGGATCCATAAGGGTCAAAGATGTGAGTTAATAGTCCGTGGCGTTTTGTAGTTTATGCATACGTCCCAGTGAGCAAATAATTAAACAACAATTGACCCCAGATTTATGAACTGTCCTGTACCTGGTTCGTGTAAATCTGAGACCTGATCATTAGTTCCAATCAGAAGTCAAAATAGAATTCATTTACAAGGTGCATTTAAAATAAAGCTTTAAAAATTGAATCAAGTTGTAAGTAAAACGCTACCTCATTGGCCTCCCGGATCACAACGTTAACCCTAGGGATCCTGGATCAGCAGAGTCAGCACAGCAGCATAGCAAGGGCAGGATGGGGGGGTAACATTGCTAACCTTTCCAGGTGGGATTTTTAAAGATCCACTGATTTGGCTTTGCTTCCTTTTCTGTTGACCCCGTTCTGAAGCTTTATATAGTTTAACTTCCAATTACTGTGCAACCAGATATGCTCAGTGCTTTTAGTCCAGTCTGGTTTGCACGGAGGCTAGTGGGGAAGCAAGACCTAAACCCACTTGGTGAAGAAGGTGGGCTCTGCTCTTCCTGGTGTGAGCTTCTTGGAGCTCCATGAGATGCTGTGCAAGAGAGGAAGCTGAAGGATGGTGATTTGTGAGACCTCAGATCCAGGCCGAAGGGTTCAGCTGCGCTGCAAGGCACCGCAAGGATACCTGCACTGACTCCAGATGTAAAATGAACTAACAAAATACCTGAGTAGAAGCATGGAGCTCTTAAAACCTGTCAGACATTGAAACTCCCCAGAAATTCGGAGGGTAGCTGCAGGCAGCTTAAACAGGACTTCACTAGAGCTTTAGGCAGCAGTTGCCTTTTTAAGGAGAAACAAGTAGAAAATGGCCTTATTGCTGACATCCCTCTCATATTTTCCATAGGTTTATCTTGGGTAGAGAAGGCTAACTTACTCTGTATAGTGCATATCTGGGAAGTCCCCGGTATCCATACTCCCAGCATGTGAATGATGTATTTTATATGGAGATTATGAAAACAAAAGTGGAAAATCAGTGTAACTGATCTAAGGTTAAGAGCTACATTTGGAAAGCTAAGGCTACATTTAAACTGAGTGATTTAAACTCTCGCATGAAGGGTCCATCCAGCCATAATGCCTGGGTTTTTTTCCCCATAGATGTAGTGTGTATCCTTGGTAAGGCACAAGATAACTGAGGGTGTAATAGAAAATCTCAGGATTGTAAAAGGATACCTGAGGTAAAAAGCCATGGATTCCAAAGCCAGTAGAATGCAATGGGTATCAGAATAAGCATCGTATGGTGAGTGTTTGGTGACAAAATGCTTGCAATACCAAAGGAGCTCTTTGTAAAACCGAGAGGCAGTGTTCCAGGGAAATGAATAATGACAGTAAATGAGCATTTTACATTTTCAGTTGGATACAGGTGCATGAGTCAAGATCATGCTTGTGTAGTGCCAGAAGGAAGCAGTGGTTAAGAGGAAAGCTAGTCCTGCATGTCAGTCTTGTTCAGGAAATGAAATCAAGGGGTAAATAACAACTTGGAAACCTGCAATTTATAAAAAGAGAGGCAGCAGAACATATTAGTTGTTTTAAGTTTATCCAGGCTTTTGTTTCATGCAGATTGTGCCACCAGTGAAGTGGTAGGGAATATGATTTTCCCACCCATTCTCTGGACTGTGCTGGGCGCTAAGATACTTGAGATATGTGAAAGTTTCCTTTTCTTTATAAAAAAGAGAACACTGAGGTCTACCTGGTGATAATATGACAATAATTAATTAATATTTAAGATAATATTTAAGATAAGAAGGGCAATATCTATGGTAAACGTGTACCTGAAGTGTGAATGCCTCCAGGGCAGTGCTTGCTTAGAGGTAGCACCTCTTAAATGTTGCAGTTAGAACTGGAGGCTAGGTGTGAATTAGTCACTAGAAGAAACCATGGCCAAAGTGCTCATGTAGACAGTGTTTACTCACACAACTTTCCATCACTTCTTCATGGAGATGTGGTTTTTTCCCAGCTACACAGGAATAATTTGCAAACTGAATGACAAACCAGGGAGTTTTGGTGTTGGAAAGTATCTCTGCCAGATAAACACTACACATGTATACAAGCAAATACCTGCCGCTTGTTCAGTGCTTAGCACAGCCTGCTGCTGCTGCTTACAGTTTGTGGCTTTCAGCCACTTCTTCTGCTGTCTCCTTTGAGAACTCTTTCCACAGAGGGCAAATCATTAGCAATTGCTATTCTGCTAAGCCTCAGGCCATTGAGTGTTTTGTGTTTGTGCCTATTCATTGTTTGACTAGAGCATCCTCTGGTTAATGGCAGTGCCCAGATAGTCCTGCTCTCTCTGGAGGTGCTTGTCTGGTCTGTCTAATGTTTCCTTACTCAGGGTGTTCACTGATGCTGAAACAGTGGTGGTCAAGCTTTGTCTTTTCATCCTGCAATAGGTTGCCTTGGGTTTGCTAGAGGCTTCTATTACCTGTTCCTGGGTGCTTGGCAGCTGGGATTTGCTTTTACATGCAGCTGAAGGCTCTGGTATCACCATGAGCTCTACAGTTTTCCTTCATACTCCATTCAGGTATTTTTGTTGGCACAGAAGTGCCAACAGGTGCAAATCAGTATAAAGAAGCATATGGGGAATTTCTGGTTCAGTGGAAGGTTTTCTTGCAGAAATTGTGTCAGTGACACTGCTAATTAAAATGTTTCTCTCATCCTGTACATTTTGCCTGTATAATGAGTTTGAAGGGAACTTTAGCATCTAAACATATGGGCATAAGTATGGGAATCAAAGAGGTTACTTGTATCGATACAGAATGGTATGGATGATGGGTAAAGCCAGTGGGGTTGGCAGACTTGCTGGGTCCCAGCAGGATCTATTTCTGAGGAAGCAACACAGTTGTGATTCTTTTCCATTCTTAGCAAAATTAAAACATTGTTGGAAATGGAAACGCTTTCACTGCAGGATTATGAGAATCGTGAATTTCCCAAGTTTCATTATTTTTCTGAAGCTGCGCGTGATCTTTTTGTGGGGAAGGGCATTTGTGTGGGTGAACAGGGGAATGGAAAGAAGTATGACAACTGGAAATGAATTCCTCTCAGGAATGTGAGGAGTCAGCCATAAAATTGTATTTCCCCTCACAACCATAAGGCTAGGTCTACAGGAGGCTATAAGACAGGTCCCAGATCACACACGCAATGCAATGGCATGGGTCAGGCTGACGAGTGGAGCAGCACTTATTGAGGTCTTAGTGCTGGGGGAAAATCCCGCTGCAATGAAACTAAGAAAATGGAAAATGAAAGCAAAGATTATTTAAGAGCATTCACATGAAATTTACTTTCACGTGAATGACTTTTAACCCTCAGAGAGTGGTTCTGCACTGGTATTTCTGCTGGAAAAACACTGGAAGTAGAAAACCAATTTTGTACACTTGTACTGGCTAAATTGGAAAGGAAAGAAAGAAGCAGAAAAATAAGGTTTTAAATAAAATCAGTTTTGCAGTTGTAAAGGCCAAGAAATGCCTTTTGTATCTGGGAGTAAGAAAATTCCTTTAAATCTTTGAGTGAATTCCTGACCTTCTTTTCCTAGATTTTATTCATTGCATCTGAGTGTCTGTCACCCTTTTGGTCAGTCAAATGATTCAGATAATTTGGCTAAACCATCATGTTTTCATCATCATTTCTTTACAGTATGTGTTTTCTGTTGCCCACACATTATAACCGCAGTTATTTTACGTTTACCTCTGGTCTATTGATGACAATTTGAATACCATCCATGTCAGCAGAAATTCCTATTGAGCCAGTCAGTGGCAAGTCCTCATCAACACCCTTCTGAAGTCTGTCTGTTATGTCTTGTGCATGCTTATTTACCATGTAGTCCACTGGTCATGCACGGTGCTAACTGGAATGTTTGTGGTACTGATGAAAATGCTTTGCAAGAGTTTATAGATCTATTTTTTTTCCTAGAATTTGATTTTTTGTCAATCACATTCATGATGCTAATGAAAAGCGAAACCAGAATTGTACTGACTTCTTTTCTCTATTTTATATAGATCTGCTGTCCTTCTTGTTGAATCTCAGCATGATATTAGTCTTTTTGACCTGGAACTTTCCTAACGCTGCAAAATCTGGCCCACTTTTTAAAGGTTCAGGTTTTTCAGGACCAACAGACTTCAGAAAGCTGGTTTGAGCTGATGTTTAACTCCAGTATTTGCTACCACAGGGACATATTCCTCACCCACCTGTTAAAACTGTGCTTGGTCAACCACTTACCTGAGCAGTATTTTGTCATCCCTATGTTTATATCATTCTTCTTTTCAAGCATTAAACAAACAGCTAACAAAGACTTCTGCTTTTTTAACAGTATCAGCACGCTTACTTTTCCTTTCCATAAAGCACAAGAACATGCTGAGACTTTTTGTTTCCGAACACAAAAAAGCTCTCCTTTTTCTTTCCCCCTGAAATCTATTGGTCCTATATTTCTCCCAAAGTCTTTCTCTTATCTACGTTTTCATTTCAGAACTTTGATCTGTTGTTAATTACTATCTATTAATTCTTTAATATCATTTATTATCTATATATTTTTAGTTAGTTACCTTTGGTTTACTGTTGAGTTGACAGTAAGGTTTGGTGTCTTTTTGGCTGAAGTTGTTCCCTCTCCAAGATGAATCATGGCTCTTGGGACATTTAGTAAGCTCTACCTAAAGCAGCCTCAAGCTCCTTTAGACATTGATTTAAATGGAAGCAAGACTGGACTCAGCTGTGGCTCCTTAGGTTTACCCTTATGGCTGTTTTGTTTTTGAGCACAGAAGTGGCACCTTTCCCATCATAGCCCATTCACAAGAGATGGTAGGGAGAAGCAGAAATGACAAAGCAGGATATGGAGGGAAGACACAGGAAATCTGAGCTCACTTCCACACTCTGCTCAGGCATCCTATGACACATGTGCAAGTAACATTGACCTTCTGTTCCTTCCTTCCTGCAGGATGGAAATGACACTACTACGTTGCCTCCAGAGAGGCATTGTGAGAAGAAATCTGTAATAACTATGAAGCACTTTCAAAATGCTATGAGGAGAAAGAGGTAAAAAAAACATCAAAGAAAGCCACTTCTCTGCTTCTCTCCAGCCCTGACTCAATGACATTATAAGGGTCAGTCTCCATGCACAGAATCAGAAGTCTTTTGACCATGGTGACCTTGCTTGGAAGGCAGTGGGTGGGAGTTTCAGTGCCTCTTTCATACTGTGGCCTCCCCAGGGGCCTTGTCTTGTCTTTGGTGGCTATCCTCTGGGGTTGGTTGCCATTTGCTCTGAGCTTCTGACCAGTATCTTCTTTAGAGCTGCAAACTGCTTTTTCCGCTCTTGTATTTTCCTGTGTTCCATTTCTGTTTTCCCAGTGCCATCTCTTTTTAGGCTTTTTATTTTTTCATGTCTCCAGCATTATCTTTTTTCATCCAGCTGCTGATCCTCTCCCACATGTGGCTTATAAAGGAGAGAGAGCATGTCTGCTCATGCACTGGCCGCTGCTTGCTGCCTTGAGCAGTAGCTGTGCTTCACTGCTGGGGCTGTACTGAAGCACACCTTAGCGCAAGATGCTGGCTCTTCTCGCTCATGTATGTGCTGACAGGCAGTGTTTCCAGAGCCATATGTACTACAGGAGCCTGTAGTATGGGTTGCACTTCTGTGTTGGAGATGTTCTGTGGTACAGGCAGGCTACCTCAGTGGCAGAGTGTGCGGCCATGATGAACTGATCAGAATAACTTTATTTCCAGTGTGTAGGGGAGGAGGTTTAAATCAAAGTCAGTCTGTAGATGCCATTCACTGCATAGTTCCCCAAATAAATGAGTCAGCACAGCTGCGGCTGTGCAGTGCAGCTGTGTGCAGGTGAAGCTGGGATTGCTCCTGGATACTGTTTATTATGAAACCTGGGAGCACTAGAGGTTAGATAACCACCTTTGCTTTGTCACTTCCTTAATCATTCTTCTACCTATAGATGTTACTTGGGCATTTTTTGGCTTTAAACCATTTATGGTCCTCTCTGGACTCAGTGCCTTTCCACTCCACTTATGTCACAGCAGGACACTTCATAATCTCAAGTTACATATTTTTCCCAGCTACACAAGTGGCGTGGGTGTAATTCATACTCTTCCAACAATTTACAGCATTTCTCTTATTGGCAGGGATTCAGCTCTCAGCTTATCAGTGCACCAGGTTCAATTCCAAAGCTTTTGCATGGAGATAAGGAAGCCACCAATGGGTCATTATTTCAGTAGCCCGTTATTGTGAATATAACGTCATGTAATGCGTAAGAAGTGCTGTGATGTGTTTTAACAGAGAGTAAGACGTAAATCGCATACAAAATACTCTCAACATAAATTCCTTTTTAACTGCTCATCTCACTCTTACACAACCTTGGGTAATCTGACCCTCTTAATTGCCATATTTACAGTAGAAATTTGATACTGGACTGATTGCAAATGTATTTCTAATGGCTTTTCCCCAGAGCTATATCAGAAAGTCTGGTGAGAACCTTTTCATTGCTTTTTATATTACTTGTAAAAATGTTCTTCTTAGAAGCAGTCCATTTTAAAAAGTGATGATCTGTTTGGCTTTTTTTGCCTTTGATTTCCTTGCTGGACTTTGGAATTTCTTGTAATAATAATGGTATAAGGAGTTTGTTCCAGGAGACTTCTGTTATTCTGAAAAATGACCCTGAATTTAAGCTTCCTGTAGCTAATGGGCCCTTCAACTAAAGACACCTTTAAGATGACAGTCAATCAGCCTGAATAAGTAAGTAAAACAAAAATAATTAAGTGGTGGTATATCTGCAGTTAAGTGGGTAAGGTATATCTGCAGTTCTGAAGTTCATTATGCCCAAAACCACTAAACTCTGCCAGTGCTGCCTGCCTGTGTTAGTGGTTGCACTGGTTCAGGTGGTAGCTGTGATACAGGGGAAAGACCCGGTCTAAGGGACTGATGTAAATTTGTGCAAATCATAATTCTAGGCAGATTTTACTTAGTGATGGGGACAGATTTGACATTGCAGCCAAAAAGGGGAGATGCCTATTGAAAATGCAGTAACAATTAGTGGTAATGGGATGATATTTGGACTTCCAGGAGTATAGAAAGAATGCTAAAGAGACCAGATAGAGAAAGCTTTGTGGGACCTCTTGAAAAATAAAAATAATGGAAATATGAAATTGCCCTGGGTTCAGCAGCAGCAGTCATTTTTCTCCTTCTTAGTAGCTGGTGCAGTGCTGTGTTTTGACTTTCAGCCTGGGAACAGCGCTGACAACACCGATGTTTTTAGTTGCTGCTGGGTAGTGTTTACTCTGACCAAGGACTTTGTGAGCCTCATGCTCTGCCAGGGAGGAGGGGAGGCCGGGAGGAAGCAGAGACAGGACACCTGACCCAAACTAGCCAAAGAGGTATTCCATACCACAGCACGTCATGCCCACTATATAAACTGGGGGCAGTTACCCGGAAGGGTGAGATCACTGCTCGGTTGGGCAGGGTATCAGTTGGCGGGTTGTGAGCGGTTGTGTTCTCTTCCCTTGTTATTTCCCGTATCATTATTATTATTGGTGGTAGCAGTAGTGATTTGTGTTATACCTTAGTTACTAAACTGTTCTTATCTCAACCCGTGGGAGTTACATTCTTTCCATTCTGCCCCCCATCCCTCTGGGAGTGGGGGGGGACTAAGGGGAGGGGAGTGAGTGAGCATGCTGCATGGCAGCTGGGCTTAAACCACGACGGAAATGAAAAGCAATAGGAAACCTTAGGAACCAAAGAGTGAGGCACCAGAAAGTTGCGGATCTTGGATGGGAGAAGTCATTACTTCTGAGGGGAGGGACAACAGTGATTCCAAGAGAGGTGGAAGGGAAGGAAATTAAACACATTCAGAGATGAGCTGTGGGACCTGAAGGGGAGGAATTGCAGCATTAAGACACTGTTCTGCCCCCTTAGAGGATAACGGGGTTAACCTCATTAACTCATTAACCTGAGTGAAAGGTTTTCCACTACTGGAAGCTCTGTGGGAGCCTTGTTGTCTGAGAGCAAAAAGAGACAAAGTTGTACAGAGGGAAGGAGGCTATTGGTCGCAGAAAGCAGCGAGGCACCTAGCTAATCTCTGTTATAGACTAAGCCTATGCAGGGCCAAATTCTGCCCTCAACTTGCCTAGTAAAGCCAGAGAATTTACCAGTTTCCCTGAGAAAATTGCCAAGGGCTTGCATGGGCAACATAACCATGTCACTAAGAACACCGTTTGGCTCCAGTTCCAGAAGCAAAGTGCTCAACGCAGAGAAATTAATATAGCTGAGTTGCACACGGCTTGCAAAATGGCTATGAAAGAGAGTGAAAATTATGAAAATGACATGAAATATCTGGCTATGGATAGGAATGTGCTGATTTGTAAGAATTTTTTCAGAATGTTTTTACTAACGTTATGTGTGAATCCTGCCGTTTGTATGAATTAATGTTTTATTCTTTCACAAAGTATTTCTGTTTAAAATAACATTTTTGTAAAACTGTTTTGTTATATTTCTAACCCACTGTCCACATCGTTCACGTCAGTCTCAAAGAAGTCTGAACTGACACTGGTGTGAGGTTGAACAGTGTGAGAACTTGAGGGAAGTAAAAACCGTTAAGCTTGGAAACATTAAACCACAAAAAAATGTTATTTTTAATAATGTAGTTATTAAAGTACTTGAAATGTAAATATTTAAACAACTTTGGTTGCTCTGATATTAACATTAATAAATATTCTTAATTTTACAATATAAAGCCCAATAGAATCAGACATTCATTTCTTGAAATAAATGTCTTTTTCTTCAGTGTAATTCAAGGAAGTATATTCTACAAGACATTCACACACTGCTTCACCTTTCAGCATTGCTGGAGAAGAGAATGGCTCTTTAACATCAAGCACTAGTCGCACTGATCAGAAGATAAGTGCCTTGCATCAAATACGACTCTGCTGTAATGAAAGCTTCCCAAGTTTACTAAAGCAGCTAAAATGATTCCTGCAGTAAGATGCTGGGATGAAGCCCAGAGCTCAGTTCTGTCTATGAATGATGCTTCCCTAACTTCTTTTGTTGTCTTAAAATTGTTTTGAATATAAAACTCAAGCCTAAAAGGTGCAAAGTGCTTGCTAAAAATGTGCAGAGCATCCTCAGCCCTCTCTGGGCTGAACTGCTCGCAAGCTCAGTCTGGGTTCAGAACCTTGGTGCTGTGCGGTAACTGGCTATTTAAATAACAAAACCCTGTTGTGTAAAAACCACACCGAGATATTCTTTAACCATAAGAATGCTTTAAAACGTCCTTTGCATGTCTGTAAATTAAAACTGTGCTTCTCTTCGTTAAACTTAAAAGAAAATAACTCTATTACTCCTTGGATTTTATTAATTTTTATATGACTTTTAACACAATTATTGAAGAAAATTCCAGGATGGTGGAAGAAAATGCTGTGATTTTTTTTTTTTAAGTGAAAAAGAAGTAAAATACTTGCGTAAAGATCTGTATCTGCTAATCAGATTGCTGTCTGCTTAAGGTCTAATTTAGTGTTGTTTTCATTGCAGTGTTTACTGGAACAGCATTGAGAAATCCACTCAATGTCTTTGATTAAGAGCAGCCAAAGAGACACCAGCAGCAAACTTTCTTCTTTATTTCAATGATTTCAGTGAAAAATAAAGGTTCACCGAACAGGGTGAAATTCCAGAGTCCAGGATTTTCCCCTCTCTTTTCCCCTCTTTTCAACCAGGGATTGTGATCATATTTTCCGTTTTCTGCGGTCATAGATTAAGGAATGATCTTGGCTCACCTAGGCCTATACACCGGCTACTTCCTTCCCTGCCGACTGTGTCATCTGGTGTGTTTGTGCAGTCCTGCTGTGACTTGCTCACACGCTGCATAAACAAGCTTTTTTCTCATTTTCTTTCTTCACTCCCATTTCCCGGCTCTCCTTGTCTTTGAATGGTCCCTTTAACTCTGCTAGAGCTCTATAATGGATCTATACATACCAGTGTAAAGCTTGGTATCGGATTATAATGTTGTGTCTTGCATTGATGATGTTACCCTTCCCCACCCATATTCGTAAGAAATTTAGCAGTTAAGCAAACAGTTCATGACATTGGATCTTGTTCACGAGCATCTTCTCTCTGAGACTCTGTACTAGTTTGATTGTAAATTAGGAGAAATTAGCTCCTAAACACAAGAACAAACCAAACCCCAAAACTCCAGTGGAAAACTCCTTGGACCATTGCCATTTTTGAAAGGAAGAACATGGGTCAGTGTTCATGCTTCAGGAGAGATTGGATAGATAATGTGTGTTAGGAGGAAGTATGCTTATAAAGGCTTTTCCATAGTTTTAAGCTAAGCGTAAAAAATAAAGTTATCCTACCCTACAGCAGCATAAATTCAGCTGCTTGAAGAAACTCTAAACCGGTGACACTGGTCATGCAATTTGCCTTGTCATGTTCTGCCTTTCTAAGTGATTAGAAAATGCCAAAGAAGGAGAGATTGTCAGGTTATTTCGAGTAAAGTCATTATCTTAGCATTTTTCCCCCTTGTTCCCATGGCTCCTTCCTGTCTCTGAGCTAATAATGTTTTTAAATGCAAGAAACTGATTGTGACAGATGGCTCCCATGTACAGTTGCCTGCTCGCATGCATGGATGTGTGTGCATAAATATACTTGAAGTCCTTCAGAGCATAAAAGGAAATATGATTTTTGCATTGAGTGAAAGAAATACAAAACCAAGCCAGTGTCACTTCAACATAAATTTTACAGCTATATCGTATCACCAGTGAATGCGATTAACAGGGAAGGTGTCAGTACAGGAAACTGAGGGCTATAAAGTTTCCGTGCAGCAAAGAGACAGTACAAGGACCAGAAAGCACAACCGTCCTGCGCTGACACACTGCTTGTTTTAACTTTCTTTAGGGACTTATGAGAGCCTGAGAGATCTCTTCTGTTTCAGGCCATGCCAGGTGTGCTTCTGTGGCAAGTCTGTCAATGAAGATGTTGCTAAGAGGTAGGTTTAGTTATGCCTGGAAATAACTAGCAAGGAACAAAGTAAATGCCACTGCTAAAAAACTGCTGCATGGGGGTGTCTGTTAATACGTGAAAGGCTTTGGTCACATCTGGACAAGCAAGTCAGATTTCGTGACTCTAACTGGGAAGCAGGTAACTCCCTCTCCAGTCCCCCCAGTTCCTTGGCGATGTTGGGGCTTCCTTTGAAGGTAATGGTGAAGCGAGAGAGCAGGAATGAGAGTTAATTACGGAGAAAAAGGATCTTTAGCCTTGCCTGGTTACTGCAATCTTTCAGCAGTCTGATGGGTACAGCGGTGAATTTTTTAACCTTCAGGGCTGAGTATTTGTCTGTGTTTCAAGTTTTAGATAAATAGTAATTCTTATTTGGGAATCACTTGACAGAGCTGTCCCAGCTCTCCGAGTGGCTCTCCCTTGTCCCCAAGAACCCTTTCTTTTTCCCTAGGATAATCTCACCAATTGAATCCTGATTTAAATTCGAGGCCTGATCTTCCACTGGTGAAGTCAAGGGAAGTTTAGCACTGACATGCAGACTGAAACTCTGTGTTCTGCAGCAGTAGGTCTTATAAATATTCGCATGTGTTATACTGTTATTTATGTATGTATAATTAATATGCAATGCACCTTTATTGATTATAGTTTCAGGCGACAAAAATCTATTCCCAAGATTCATAATTATGCTTTAAATCCATCTATGTAAAGCAGGTGCCTGAGCTTAAGTCCAGAGAGGTCCCAGAAGACGTCTTCGATCTTATACCATTGCAAGGTATACAGATTTCAGTTTTCAGATTATTTACTCTGTTTTCTTTACTGAATACTGTTCCTCATATTGCTCACTGCATTAAGTCTTCGGCTGAGTTTGGAACATCTTTTAAGGCACATTTATGTTTAATTTATGTGATTTTCTTTGAATATTTTTATGCAATTCAATTCAAAAGTTGCTCTCGCAATTTTGGTAATGACATTATGAAAGGCAGATACAGAAACAGTCACGGCAAGTTCTGTCAGCCCTCGCACACTAGATCATTGTCCTGGGTTCAGCAGCAGCAGTCATTTTTTCCCCTTCTTAGTAGCTGGTGCAGTGCTGTGGTTTTGACTTTCAGCCTGGGAACAGCGCTGACAACACCGATGTTTTCAGTTGCTGCTCAGTAATGTTTATTCTGACCAAAGATTTCTGAGCCTCATGCTCTGACAGGGAGGAGGGGAAGCCGGGAGGAAGCAGAGACAGGACACCTGACCCAAACTACCCAAAGAGGTATTCCATACCACAGCACGTCATGCCCAGTACATAAACTGGGGGCAGTTACTCTGAAGGGTGAGATCACTGCTCGGTCGGGCTGGGTATCGGTTGGCGGGTGGTGAGTGGTTGTGTTCTCTTCCCTTGTTATTTCCCTTATTATTATTATTATTGGTGGTAGCAGCAGTGGTTTGTGTTATACTTTAATTACTGGGCTGTTCTTATCTCAGCCCGTAGGGATTACATTCCTTTGATTTTCCTCCCCATCCCTCTGGGAGCCGGGAGGAGGAAGGGGGATGAGTGAGAAAGCGACTGCATGGTTCTGAGTTATGGCTGGGCTTAAACCACGACAATCATGCTCCTCAGTCCAGACCTACCAAACACACATATTGGTAATCTCAGTCCAGAGCAGAAACCAGCACACCTATAGAGTATCACAGAATCACAGAATCACAGAATCCCAAGGGTTGGAAGGGACCTAAAAAGATCATCTAGTCCAACCCCCCTGCAAGAGCAGGGTAACCTACAGTACATCACACAGGAACTTGTCCAGGCGGGCCTTGAATATCTCCAGTGTAGGAGACTCCACAACCCCCCTGGGCAACCTGTTCCAGTGCTCTGTCACTCTTACAGTAAAGAAGTTCTTCCTGATGTTAACGTGGAACTTCCTATGTTCCAGTTTACACCCATTGCCCCTTGTCCTATCACTGGATATCACTGAAAAAAGCCTAGCTCCATCATCCTGACACCTACCCTTCACATATTTGTAAACATTGATGAGGTCACCCCTCAGTCTCCTCTTTTGCAAGCTAAAGAGACCCAGCTCCCTCAGCCTCTCCTCATAAGGGAGATGTTCCACTCCCTTAATCATCTTTGTGGCTCTGCGCTGGACTCCTTCAAGCAATTCCCTGTCCTTCTTGAACAGAGGGGCCCAGAACTGGACGCAATATTCCAGATGCGGCCTCACCAAGGCTGAGTAGAGGGGGAGGAGAACCTCTCTTGACCTACTAACCACACCCTTTCTAATGCACCCTAAGATGCCATTTGCCTTCTTGGCCACAAGAGCACATTGCTGGCTCATGGTCATCCTCCTATCTACCAGGACCCCCAGGTCCCTTTCCCCTTCGCTACTTTCCAGCAGGTCAACCCCCAACCTGTACTGGTACATGGGGTTGTTCTTCCCCAGATGCAAGACTCTACACTTGCCCTTGTTAAATTTCATCAAGTTTCTCCCCGCCCAACTCTCCAGCCTGTCCAGGTCTCGCTGAATGGCAGCACAGTCCTCTGGTGTGTCAGCCACTCCTCCCAGTTTTGTGTCATCAGCAAACTTGCTGAGGGTGCACTCAGTTCCCTCATCCAGGTCATTGATGAAAATATTAAACAGCACCGGTCCCAGCACCGACCCCTGAGGAACTCCACTAGTCACAGAGGAACTCCACTAGTCACAGAGTATCACTGATGGGAGTTATTTCTTCTCCTATTTACTGTTGTTGTATCCAAATATTTTTGCAGCATTTGGTAGGAATATTTTCTGAGTGAGATGAGCAGATGCAATCATATTTATATAAAGCTGTAAAAAAACCCTGTTCTTCATAAAATAAAAACTATTGAAAAATACACAAACCCAAATCAAACAAAGGCAAAAAAAGGGGGGAGAGGGGGAATGGTATTGGTAATGGTATATAATAGGTATTGGGTTTTTTTCCAAACTACTTTCTTCACAAGTCTTTTTCTTTTTTTTTTCTTTTTCATGCAGAAAAGATCTTTATAATAATTGTCCTACTTCATTATTTCAGAAACGTCCTCTAACGTGAACCAGGTTTCTTCAGGAAGGAAAGGAATGTTTTGGGAAAAAAATGCTTCCTGGGAAAAGCTAATCAGTATAAAAGGGAAATGGTCAACAGCATCTGTGTAAATTTTGGGGGAAAACTGAAGTAATCCAAGTGCGTGAGGTATTTTTCAGCAGCAGGAAAGCACATTATTTTCCTCAGCCATGTATACCGTACTTCTTGCCTCTTCCCTGGAGAAGCTGCTTTGCCTTTTTTTACCTTGCAAGATTTAAGAAGGAAAAGGAAAAAATAGGAGAGAATAAGTTATAAATTGAAAATGCATGTATATGACAACCTTCGTCTCTCCTCTTCATTTAACTTTACTCAACCAGCAAAGTAAATAAGTCTTGTACTGCAGATTCCCCTGTTCTCTCGGAGTATGTGTAATCCTATAGCTTTGTTTTCCCTTTTCCCCAGGACCTGTGAGGTGGTTAGCTGCGGTGGATATGACAACTGCAGGCATCTCTGTCACCATGGCTGGGTCTCACACTTGAGATGCAGCCATAGGAAGTCTCTCTTTGATCCTCACCTCCAGGGAGGAGGAGAGGCCGGTGGGGCCCGATGGCAGCTGCGATTCCACCCAAGGGGTGGGAGCACCTTCACTGCACTGTGACCTCCTTCACCTCATGTGAAATGCCTGTCGTAGAGAACAGGGAGAAGCCAAGGGGCTGGGAAAGATGATACAGGAGGCTCTGAGAGCCTCAACAGCACTGATGTTGGTTTGACCACGACCTCTGGAAAACCGAGGGGTAAAGAACCCCACTATGGTGAAGTGATTCCCTTCTGGCTCTGACCTGTTGTGCAATCCTGAGGAAGTCACTTTACCTCCAGATCTTGACTGCTTGTCCCCCTCGACTTTCCTCTTCCACCATCTCTTCTTTGATTGCAGACCCCGTAGGAGTAGGGCGGTCATTCCCACATACAGAAAACACATTGCAAAGGTGGTTCTGTTCTACTGGTGCAAGCTTGCCCCTGAACCTGGAAAAAAAATCTGTGCTTAAAAACAGTGTTTCGAAAGATGCATTTTAGAATCTGAAGGGTGTAGCCAGTGGTTTCTCTGAATGCTCCTGAGTTAGTGTCCAAAAGGGCTCGGTATTTAACTCTGCTGCTCTAATGTGGTTTATTTTTTATCGTCTAATCCTACTTTTTCATGCAGGAGCTGAAAATTACCCAAAGACATATTTTTCAAGAAACACCATAATCATGCAATTCTGGTTTCTATCACACCCTTGAAGAAAGGACATTTTCTGATCTCACTCCCACCCTGGCAGGCAGGAAGGGTTTATTCTGGCTTTGTAAGCTGAAGCAGGCGGACCATGAAGTAGGAGAGAGATGGAAACTGCAACTGTTTGTTATATACAGTTGTTTTGGTATCCTGCCAGTAATGCTAGAGTGCCAACAGATGTTGCACAGGTGATTAGAGCCTATGCAGGTAAACAGAAGGAAACTATGGGGGTTATGATATGGCTGGCATTTCTAGCCTTCGATTAAATTGCTAGAACCCTAGATAAAATCCCCCCGCCTGGAAATACCTTGCTTTTGCTGTTTTCTTGGGCTGAAAATAGTTTCCTGAGGGAGGTGCTTGTAATGTTGGTAGAGGAAGACAGATTTTTATTATTTTTTTTTAACAGTTCAAAGAAAATATTATCATTTTTCAGGAAAAGCAGGAGTTACTGGTAGAAATACACTATTGCTGGCTTCCAGATTTGGAAAGCCAGACATATTCTATGTCACTTCTGAGATGCAGTATGTTGTCTTTGACTATTGAAAAGCCTATGTAGGGGCAATGGCTGGCTTTGGAGGGGCAGAGTTAAGCCTAGGAAGGTGGGACAAGCAAGGCTATAAGGCTGGACTGCTTCCTCAGGCTTGTTTCACTAATGTGTTTACTGCCCAGCTCTCTACTGTGGGCCAGGCATGCGGCATACCACAGTTGATCAGGCCACTTGACAAGGCAGATGTGTTTACATTTTCTTTTAGCTATTTCTTTATGTTTATTAAGAATCAGTAAGTGGCAAACCCTTCTCCCAGGTCAGAAGGTGCCGTATGCTGCAGAGTGGGCATAAGGCAGGGGTCTTTGCTAGGGGAGCACAGGGTATGACAAAACTTCCCGTTCATCCCACTGCCTCTGCAGCTGTGCATCCGCTCCACAGTGCAAGCCTCAAAATCAGGAGATTTTCAGGGCTTCCATTAATTCCAATGGGAAATGGCACAAATGTTATGTAGAAAATTGCATGGAAGGGAACTGCTGATTTTTACACGTTGATTTCAATGGGGTCTTTCATACTGCTGGAAGACCAGAATGTGATCCTATGGTTTACTTTCTCTCGGATGTAACTGAGGAGGAAAAGTGGGAGACTGAACGTTACTTTTTAGGAATCTGGCCCTTTGCCTTTGATTTTATTCCAGAGAGGAAGTAGCGATGTTTGCAGCTCCCATGTTACCGGTATGTGTATCATTCTAGACAACAACCTCTTTGTTTAAAGATGCCTTTAGATGTAGGATTGAGTCTATTGAGTGCACTGATGCTTAGCCTTGGTTTTTTACCCATATACCTGCAGGTCTTTCATGGCTGTAATCTTCTGTTGATGCATATGTTTCTGGTCTACAGGCAGTCTTTCACAGCATCGTTAACTGCAGTATGCTCTTTAACAGAGAGCCATGGGAAACACCTGCCTTCTACATTTGCCAAGTTCTTTTTATATGTAGTCTTCATTGCATTGTGCTTATCTTTTACATATACATACATGCATATATACATAATATACATAAATATATATATTTTATATATACATAATATGTATATAAATACATATATAAATACATACATATATACATATGTATATACATAAATACATGCGTATATATACACACACAAATATTTCCATTTTCTTGCAGCTGTCACGAAATAACAGTGCATCAGTGAATACTTTTAATACTCTCAGCAATTTCATATAAATTCATTGCTTTCAGTGGCAGAGTTTTTTATAAATCATCACAAATTTTAATGAGGAAGAGATTAATGAACAAGTGCCTCCATTTCTCTGTGGCACATGTGCGTTCAGCTCTATTTTTAGGTATAATTTTAAAGAAATTTGAATTACTTATTTTTTTTTTTAACTAAAGGGCCAGAGATATTTGTCCCATGATGCAGAGTCTATCTCTACATTTGTAAGGGTAAGAGAAAAGATTAGACAATGGCAAATGCATGGGTTTTTCTGAGGAAGGCAATTACTTTTGTCTTGGAAAGGAGCTTTTTGTCTTGGAATACAGATCTGCTGTATTATGTGTAAACAGTCTAGCTTATAGCTGTCATGACAAAATTGGAGATAAGGACGGGAAAACACAAAATTGGGCATGTTAAAGCCCAGGCAGAGGTAAACTTTGATGAATATCTCATAGACCAAGAGAAGATGGTTTTGTGAACTGATTTTTAAAGGGAGTACTCTGCCTGGAGGTGGAAAATAGGTTATCTTGGAATGTATTCTTTTGCCACTGGCAAATAAGCTACCAGTTTCCTAGTCCTAGTATGAGACATAGGAAAGGTGTACATCACTGGGGGAAGAGCTGTAAAAGCACCAGCTCTCTGGTCTATCAAACAGCTGATGCCCACCAGCTCTGCTGGTGGATAACTGGGGTGGTAGTAAGGTGCTGCTGTGGGAGACGGTGTACATAGCGTGTCAAGAGGTCAAAAGCCACACTGCAGCTGGGAAGGAAGAGAAATACAGTATTTAGTTTTCTACGATGTTGCTCCTCTCAGTTGGAAGGGAGAAGCCATCCCAAAGAGAGGGGGCAGTGAACACAATGGTGGGGAGTACCGCATGCCACAGAAAATTGCCAGAGTTTGTAGCAACAATAACAAAAAGGGGCTTCCTGTGTTTTATTATGTATCATGGCTTTCCAGCCAACACTGACGTTCTGCTAGGACAGGCTGGCAGCCCCCAGAGATTCGCTCCTCCCGATCACTGTTTGTGTTTGGCTGTAACACGTTTCCCATCGAACTGTTCCAAGATGCTTTCCAGTTTAAATACAGCCCCACATCAGCCATTTACAAGGAGCCGTTGCTGAACAAATATGCTCTGAGAACAAGCACAGACCTGTAAAGTTCCTCTCCCTCTTGTGAAAGCATTTCAAATGCCTCTAAAGTAAGGAGAAGCAATAGCATAATCTGCGGCCTCAGAGGCGGGGTTATTTAGGTTTCCAAACACATCTCTTGCTGCTAAGCCCTAGACAAATCAAGAGGTGGCATGGAAATAGCGTCTCTGAGTTAAAGCTGAGCAGCAGCTTGGGAAAGCTAGCGTTAAGGATGAAATATTAATAAAACAGGAGCTTGTCAACCAGTACACTATGAGCCAGTACATTGTGTTTACGAGACTGTTAAAAGCCAGCCTTGAAGGTCCTGCTGAAGCACCCCCTTGGGTGAGGAGAGACAGCTCGCTGAAGAAGCTATGAGCTGTCAACAGGAATAGTTAATGGAAGGGCTTGCGAGGGCGCAGCTCCGCTCACAGATCAGGTGGTGACATTTCAGAGCCATTTCATCAGGGGAGGGGAGTGAGATGTACAAGGCAATGATCTTAGAGTGTTGTGATAGCATTCCCTAAAGGGAGAAAATACAATAAATTAGATCAGTGATCTCCCTGAGCGGAGCTGCCAGTTGTTAGCATCTCTGAAGGGAGCACACAAGCCAACATGACACCACTGAAGGAAAAGGAGGAACTCATTTGTCTAGATGTACAGATGTATTATTTTTATCATACCCACACTGTGGGACCCTGTTGCAGGAGGTCAGAGCTTGACAAATGCTGGTTAAACAGCCCATTTTGAAAATAAGCTGTCGCAGAACAGAGCAGATAGGCGGGACTGAAAGTGCGATTTTCCTTGAGGTAGTATATATGGATGTGTAAGAGCCCTGTTGGCCTCTGCTGCTGCTGCCCTGGAAGAGGGATTGGCAAGAAGAACCCTTGAAGTTTTCAAAGGTATTGTTAGGCCTTGAGAGCATGTTGTAGTCTTGGCTAGGACTGGTGTCCCTCGTTACCCTGCACATGCAATGTTTTACAAATGTAATCTGAACTCCTGCTTTTTAATGGAGCGTATGCTACTAATCACTTAAAAATCAGCTTGCTCTTTTTTCCCCCCCTTTATAATGAGGCTGAGCTTTTTATTTGTATGGGGATGGAGTTTTGCCAGAAAGGCTTATGTCAAGTGGTTTCATTCAGCAACATGAAAACTCGTGTGCTTGTCTCTGCAGGTACAGAGAAGTGGAAATCAGGCAGTTGCAAAGAATGTAACTAATGACTCCAGTTCTCTATGTGATTTTTTTCTGGGGAGCAAACGGGTGCGTAAGTCCTTGAAAATGTGACTCAAAATGAGGCAAAGTTTTCCTAGCCCACATGTTTAAGTCTGTCTTAAAATGTAAGTATCGCTTTGTGGGACCACCACGCATTACTGTGTAAAATTTTATGTGCAATAATCAATAATTAATTGGGAAATTGGTTCTAGTAATTTTAGCAAACTGTGCCTGACTTGTTTAGAAAGTCAACTTGCCATCTTGATTAGAAAGTCAGAAAACAGTTTGCGTTTAGCTTGCAATCTTAGTACCCTTAGGGTTCAGCAAGCTGTAGACCAGGCGCAGTGACTGGACATTCATATTGTGCTGACATCAGGGTCTCGCCTGTAAAGCGGTGTCACTTACGTTTCCTTACAGCCACCACCTGCAAGCATGACTTTGCCATGTCAAGTGACTGTTTAGGCTCTGGCAGGAGAAGGTGATGCCCAGCTGAGCCTTTACAAAGGAGGTTTGCCTTGGCACAGACACAGGTTGGGTCTGTGTCGTCCTGCATCTTCTGCTGTGTGAGTAAAGTGTGCTATTGTCCACTGCTACCCACGACACCACTATTCCAAGCCACAGGAAAAATGTCTTGGTCATCCCATCCACCTGTGACAACAAGGAGGTAATGGTAAGGACTGATACCTCCCACATGGTTTAAACATCTGGGTTTTCGTGCTGCAGCTTGCAGTAGAGGTGCTCTGAAGTGTGTAATAATGTAAGATGTAGCTTGGGGTCATTGCTAAAGGAGAGGGGTGGCATAGCTTTGGAAACCTTCTTTGTGACTTGGGTTATCTCACATCTGCCTTTTCCCTCAACAAGTTAATGTTTTGTTCCAGGAAGGCAGCAAGGTATGGCAGGGCTTTTCTTCGCTGCAACACATTCAGTACTGTGCTGAGTTTCATCATGCCTAATAATTGAGCTGATGCAGCCTTTCAGCAGGGTAGTGGTGGTCAGAAACAAAGAATTAGTTTAATATCTTATGACAGAACTAATGTTAAGGCTTTTCCCGCTGGCAACTTGGAGCCTTCACTTGGCCTTGCTACTGCCAACAGTTTTTCCAGCTCATGGGTTACATCCTCCCTTCCCCATGAGCAAAAAATGCAGACTCTCTCCCTTCCTTAAATAAGGAAATGAAAGGATTATTTCTTAGTGATACTATGGAACCAGCAAAGATCATCAACCAAGAGAGATGAGGACTGCTGTATATTAGTTAAAGGTTTCTTTGAGGAGATGTTTCTAAAGGAGATTGATAGCAACAGGGGAGCTGTAAGGGAAGGGCTGTCCATTAAAGAAGATCTAGCACCAGCCCAAGTAGAAGCCCTTTTTTTGAAACTAGCTGCTTTTTAGTCCTGATTAATGACTTGGCACCAGAAATCAGACATTCAACAGCACCGGGTCCATATAGAAATGAACTCACTGGGAATCACTGATGCAAAGCTAAAGGTTTAGAGTAATGACCAGACAAGCCAACTGTTTTAGCTTTTGGATCTTCTACGTGTGTGCAAAGAGTCAGCACAGTTGCTTATCTGACAGCCTCTGGGTCTGAGGCTTTTGTGCTAGGAGCAGTACAGCAGCATAAGTTCCAGAATAAGACCAAATCTAGACATAAGCAGAAGTATATTGTTTCCATTTGTGATCATGTAGTTCAATGGGAAGCCTATTCTGCACTCAGCAGGAGATGTTCAGGAAAATATTTGACACCAAGAGAAAGCAAATGAGATTAGCAGTGTTTCTCCCTTTTTATAAGAAAACTACCCAGCAGGTTATGAGTCCAGTTCGGCGCAGAAGCTCACTTACCTCATCTTATTCTTTGCAGATTACCTTTTTGCTAATTTTCCTGAAGAACTGATAGTCAGAAACCTTAGATCTGAATGCCAAAGAGGAAAGAAACAGTTTAGGATGTCCTAAAAGACATTTCAGGTTTGCATCATGTGAAGAGAAGAATACAGCTTTAGTGAGTCCTGGGTGCTGCGTTTTCCCTCTGCTGGCTTAGTCAGGCCACTGTCAAGGGTGCATCGCTGTTCACAGCCGTTTTGCCCTTTCCCCACATTTTGCTCTCATCTGCTCTCAAGCATTCACGTACCACAGCACCTGCATGAGAGGTGTGTTAAAATCATGTAGTGGCTGTCCAGGCCTTGTTGTGATTAAAGCTGCTGTGAGCTGTTCTCCAGAGAGCTGGGCTCTGGTGTAAAAGCTCCTCCAGGCAGATTGGGAACAGCTCAGGAGCTCACTTTCCCCCTTCTCATCGAGTTTTGGATGGAAAAGCGAGCCTGAAAGCTGCTAATACTTATATTTTTGTATTCAGCTGTGCTATCTGAGGGCGGTATCAGTTACCAGCACTGAGACAGACACAAAAAAAGGGGGGGGGGGGGAACTTGGGGAAACGTGCTCACAGTAAAACATGGATATTTTCAAGCTCATTCCTTAAGTGTGGGAGGAAAGGAGTTAGGGATTAGATGTGTGGGGGTGTGTTAATGCAGGTATTTCTCCACCAGCTTCAGCTAAGATCTCACAAGGCTCATAAATCTGAGTAGCAGGGCTGTTGTTTCTGTTGTTGCTGAATGGTATGGATCACTAGGTAGCTTTTTTTCCTTTTTTTTTTTCTTTTTTCAGCTTTTGTTTTATTATTTGCAAACCCTCTTATCTCAGATAAAAAGAAACTGCCAGAATAAAGAAACCAAAACAGCCGGGCTCATTTAGCTTCATTTCATACAGCTTAGCAAAATCCACATTGTTCTTCATGGGTGTTTTTCTTCCGGAACTAGCAAGTTTTCTCCTTCATTATGAAAAAGGTCTTGACAGTGTTCTTCTGGAGTATATTATTTCTGCCAGGTCATTTTATAAATTACAGTGGGATTTCAAGGCCCAGGAAAAGGCTGGTCCTTGCTGATTCTATAGATCCCACAACTCACATTTCGCTCCACTGAATGGACTATAGCCCCTCCTGGCTGAGTCTGCTGCTGAATTGAAACATCCAGTAACTACAGATTGTGAACTGATGAAGTTAAACAGTAGCAAAGAAGAGGGTCTGCAGCTCCTTTCGGTAGACAAATCTGTATTTCCCTCAAGAGCCTTTTTAAAGACCTTCAAAATAAAGCTCAGGAGGCTGAAGTGCCATCAATTAATCACAAACTGAACTCCTAGCGCAAGGCACACCGCAGCTTTCAGGGCTGGTATGTTAAATCCCAGGCCTCTTTCACAGAAGCACCTGTCTGCTGTGTTTTGGGGTTTAATTCTGTCATCTTTTTCCTTCTCTTCCTGTGCTCTCTGATGATGATTCACCCATCATTTCAGTTATCTGCCTGGCATTATTATTCACTGAAAGGGATATTTGAAAGGAAGGTGAGGTTTACTGAGAAGAAAGAACTGATTATTTTTCACAGTTTTAAGGCTATATATTAAAACCAGAATCTCCTTTTAAGTTAAGGCTGTGGCAGACTTAGTTACTTGTTTGGGGAAATTGCTTTTATGTGGGAGTTTTTTACATGCAGAAAACTATGAGTTTAAGAAACAGAAGCACCCATTCAGTTCACTGCTCTTTCATTTCAAAAAGATTGAGACATTAAGTTAAGGGCTTTTTCCTGGCTTTTTCTTTGGTTCTTTCCTAGCAGGCTTGTTCTTATTTAAAGCAAACATCAGACAGTTTTGTTATACCTACATTTCTCTATGCTTCATGCTTTTGGTAGGTCTCTTTTAACAAGCAAATGATGTAATCTCTCTTGTCTGCACCAGTAACTGTTTTCCCCAGGTCAGCTTCTCACTGTTTTGTTAATGTGCAAAAACACTCAGATTTAAAAAAAACCCAAACAAAACAGCTGTCAACACTGTATGTTTGGACAACAAATAACAACCGAAATGGATTATGATGTATTTTTAATCTCTTAATATGTAAAGGGTAAGACGTGCACTATGAATTAATTCGCTATAAAATCAGACACATGACACGAGGACAGGAAGGTCACAGCTTCAGACAGAGAGACACGGGACAGCGGGAGATTTCCACAGCTCATTTAAAAGAAGTTCATAGTTTTCTGGCATCTCTAGAATCTCGGGTCCTGTTGCTAAGGAAAAAGGAGAAACTTAAGGACAAGGGAGGTTTAAAATCTCTTGTAGCTTTCTGAGCTTCTTTTAGTAATTCCAGCTTTCCCATGTAAGCTTTAGTTTTCTTAATAGTTTGCCTATCCAATAGTTATCTATCACTCCATTGAAGAATTAATGCTCACATAGATGTGCAGCTTTATTCATTGTTGATTTTTTTTAACACTTTGGGCATTACTTAAATGTTAGTATTACCTTCCTGTTCAACCTATGTATTCGGAGTACAGTGCACAGCAACGGCTTCACTGAGTGAAGGGGTGAGTGTTATTAATAGTAAATATCTCACATCAGCCCTTTGCATTTGAAATTTTCCAGTGGTTCTTGTTCAGCCACAGTTTGGTGTGGCATGGTTAATGCAAATCACCAGCCGGTGTTTGAGCTGTTGTGCAGTGTGGCCTTGATGCACGCTTAGTTGCAATAACCATTTAATACGACAAAAAATGCCTACCTACCTGCAGGGTCTGTGTTGTGCCCCCTTTTCCTCAATGGTAAGGCTGTGTCAGGAATTTTCAGAGAGAATTTAGGAATACCAGCTGTGGCAGCCAAGTCCCTTAAAGGAAAGGAGGCAGAGGACCCTTTTAATTTGAGGACCCTCTCGATTATGCACTATATCTATGTGTATGCCACAGAATCAGCAGTGGTCCAGTGTTTAAAAAGAGCAATAATGATGCTTGGCATGGAGGTACCTGCTGGGGTGTGGGAGGAGGAGAGGAGAGTGGGAGCAATCTCACAAAGATACTGCTCCTGGAGGTTTCCATACCACATGTGTAGGAGCTGCCTTACGCAAAAGCAAAGAAAGAAACACTGCTTTGTGGGCATCTTGCATGCAAATACATCTGGGTGCACATCTGTGCTGGGATACAGACATAGATACAGATCGTTAACATCTATTTTCTGAAGGTGATCCAAAGTATCAATCACTTGAATTACTGCAGTAAAACCTGTCTTTTAATGAAACAAAAGTGAGACATGAAAATAAAAGGCAACCTACTTTTAAATGTTTATAGAAGATAAAGGTTTAACCACAAGTCTTTCATCAAATGGAAGACAGTAGGAAAAAAAAGTATAGAAAATGCCCTTTGGCTGCTCTTTACTGTGTGGTGAAACCTCACAGTATCTCACCTCATATACTATATGGGCCCTAAAGGCAGCTGGAAATGTTTAGAAATATGTCTATTTTGGTACATGGCTGCCTCTCTATCTGTTATATCCAGCAGTGTTTCAAGGAAGGTAGATATTTGCTTAAATGAAAAGCCCAGACCAAAGTGTGAGATGGTAAATGGTGCTCGAGGGTATACAGCAGTCTAAACGGTGCCCTCTGTTAAAAGAATCAGCCACCTGACTGCTCATTAGTTAGCAGTAAATAATGAGGAATAGCTTGAGGCAGGAGCTCAGAAGTGCAGATGTCCCAAAATATTCACCCAGTTTGTGGTGTCATGAGATCTGTAGTGTCGTGAGGTAAAATGCACTTAATCCCTCTTCTGAGTGAAGTAAAGCATTTTACAGTCTTTGTGGAGTCTAGTAATTTTGTATAATCTTTTCAGTGAGGGTATCAGAGAAGAAAAAGCAAGGTCTGTGAGATCAGGCAAGGACTGCATGCTTTCCCCCTTCTCCATTGCATCGCATGCCCAAAAGGCATTTAGCAATTAGTGGACACCCCTGGAAATTCCCCCGCTGGGATGCTGCCCCCTCCTCCCTTTCAAAAGGTTGTAGGTGATGCGTTTCGAATGAGACTGATAACAAATCTGAGTTTCTCAGACAGCTCCTATTCTTTTAATAGGAAGACCAGTATCTCAAAACAGAATGGCCCTGAAAAGGGGGGCATATGAGTGAAGAAGGTAGGCAGTGGCAAGATATAGGCAAAGCCCGGCTGTTGTTTAACAGTGATGGTTTCATTGCAAAGAACTGCAGAAATATATGTGGCTTGTAGAAGTATATATGGCTTGAGTAGAAATTAATTTTAAAATCCATGGACAGTTTTAAAAAAGGCTGTATGTTGTATCTTTTTCCTGTTAAGGCATTTTTACACCTTATGATACTCCTTCTCTTAGAGAGTTCTATAGCAAGGCTGGGTTTCTTTGCTAAATTTTAGGTTGCTTCAGATATTAGATGCTTTCTAAGGTCAGAAGGTATTCGTTGTAGAGTTCTTATAAGCATTTAAGTGACAAAGAAGCTTCAGCCCCATTAAATTTTAGCAAAACATGGGCTCCTAACTGCCTGCATTTCCCCTTCCTGAGCATTCGTCTTCCCTTTTTTCTGTTTTTGCCACAGTTTGGGTACAGCTCCCCAGCTCTATGTGGCTGTGTGAAGCAACACTCTGGAGAGGAAGATCAGAATAAAGATGAAAGTCAAGGTCTGTTCTCCATGCCTAGCCTGATACAACGCCCCACGCACTGGTGAGTAGGAGTGGGTCTTGTCTGGGTCTGTTCTGGCTTCTCTCCACCTCCTTGACCCTTGGGCAGCGCATCAGAGCCTAAGCTCCAGTTGGTCTCAACCCCTCTTGTATCAGGTGTCCTCTTATGTCACCCTCTCCCTACAGCTCACAGCAGTACCTGCCTTGATGTTTCTTTGATGTGCCCAGCTTAGTCTCATACCAGACAGCCCCTGTGAAGGTGTCTGCACAGGAAGGTACTCCAGGCAGACTCCAATGCCACGGCTGTTACATGCTTTTCAGTCATTGGCAGCTATAATCGTTGCCTATGGGGGTACTGGTTGAGGTCCCTGCCCCATTCACAGTCGGTTTCTTACCTCCTGCTTGCAGCAATCTGCGTCTACTTGTGGCCTATTTACCATGCTTTGTGTGTTCGTTATCTGAACTAAGATGCTGACCTGAACCCCGCTTATCCCTGCCTTCTTACCTTCCAGCACTGTGTCAAATCCTTTTTGCTGAGGACGTTAAACATTTTTTCTCTGGTCTGAAAAATCAAACAAACACTGCCTGGGAGCTACCTAAATTCCGTAACCAAGGGGTTTAAATTAGGAAGCGTTCAGTATAGGAAGAGCTTAAAAACGTAGGCCTAGGCTGCAAGACCAGGTTCTTTCTTTTGTTCCTGTAGACTTCTCATGGATCTCAACATGTATGCCAAAGGCAGGGGGGGCGTTTGCAAATAGATGGGAAGCTGGGCAGTAGTGAGAAAGCATGTGGAGAGGAGGATGGATGCCACTGCTGAGGGTACTCTGCCAGGGAGGCATAAATCCGGCTGTGTCCTCCCAGTCTACGTTGGGCTGTGGCCATCCTCATTCTTGGAATCTTTTCCCCTGCTGATGCTGGGGTAGAATTCCCATCTCAGGCCCTGCATGTGCTCAGAAGGTTTTGTCTGCCCTGGGGGTCCAGACTCAAAGGTAAAGGGGTTCTCCACCAAATGACCTCTGAATGGCAACAGCCCAGGAAAGGCTGCTGTGTAGCTGCTCTGGGGATATTAAACTGTGAGAGAACTGATCTGACACTTTTTATGCCCATTAAACTTTCATATTCTCTGTCTCTTTCTCTGTCATGCATTTACAGGTATAGAGATTCAAAAAGAAAGTGCAAGTGGAAAGAGAAGTGGGAAATCCAGCCTCAATAAACTCTCCATAAAATCCACAAATTAAGAGCAAGTACATCATGAAAGCATATTAGTCAGAGAGCTATAAATTCCAGCAAATTGATTGTCATATATAATCAAAACCATACTATAATATATAATAAGTTGGAATAAATACCGCAAACCAACCTCAGGCTGTAAATGTTTAAGATTAGCCCTTCATACCACATATACCTGAGGTATAAATAAAGAAAGCAGGAGTGCTTAAAAAAATAGAAAAAGAAAAGGGAAAAAAGGTGTACGTCCTAAAAATGGGGATTGAAGTAAAAATGTGGTCCTTTGAGGTTACACTTAGAAAGGGACTGCAAATCACTGGATGGCTTGAAAGGTTTTCAGAGCATAGATGTATTTTCATGCACCGCTTAACAGTGACTGGTCTCCTGTTCTTGAGCTGAACCCATAAAGAAGCTTCTGGTCCTCAAAGAGTGTGTGTGTGGAGGTGACAAATGCCATGGGTGGCTGTGACACAAGGTGTGCCTTGAGCAGCGAGCACAGCAGTGCCTTGACTTCATCAGGAATGGCTGGAGACCATCAGCTGGGACTGCAGGAGTCCGGCTGGCTGCAGTACCACTTTGGCCATGTCCCAGACCTGCCCATGCTCCCTGGGTGTTCCTTTAAACCCACAGTAAGCTGCAGTGCCTGAGACACCTCAGTTAGGAGCGGCCTCATTCACGATGATGGGATACCTCCAGGAGCTACCTCATGGTTTGCGATGCTCACCAGGACCTGCTAAATGCTGATGAGTTGATGGGTTTCAGATCATTTGTCAAATTATTGTGTAGGCTTTTTTGAAGCTAAATATTTATTTTAACCTTCATAGTTAACATATGGTCCTAGTAGCCCAAAGCTAGCAAGAGCCTGTGTTTAATGTAACAGTGTGCAATTCTTTCCATGTGTAATCCAAAATTACCTGACAAGGATTCCCAGTGCCCAGCCTAGAAGCTAGTTTCTTCTTTATTTAGTATATGTTCAGTACTAGTTGCCTAAGGTGCCTTCCTGTCTGCATTATTAATATGATATAGACCTCTGGTTTCCCCTATGTGTGGAATTTCTTTTCTCGGGACCTGAGCAATCTGAGTCTAATCCTTCAGCAGGAAAGATGTTTAAACATCATGGCACTGGGCCTTGCCCTAGCTTAAAATCATAACCTACAGTGCTGCCTCCCAGCCAGAGAAGCATCTGCATTAAGGACACTTCTGGATTAACCAGTGATTAATTATGTCAAATGGGAGAGGCAACGAGTGAAATCATACAGAGAAACTGATGAGAATGGCTGGCAGCAGGACAAGGGAGCCAGCAGGATGGCTGGGCTGAAGATGCCAGCCCTGGTCCCGTGTGGAGGTCTCCCAGCCTGTCTGCCTGAATCCATGCCAGGGCAAACGCTGACTGGGAAGCAGAAATCTGTTGGGGCTACAGTCCGGCTGGTGTAATGCAAATGAAATTGCTTAGGGTGGAGGCTGGTATATGGGAGTGCGACCTCACCTGCGACCGCATCCACTGCACCACCTTCCCAAACTCTTACCTGAAACGTTAGGCTGTTTTCATTCACATGGAGCCCAAAGTGCACGGTGTTTCCTTCTGTCAGTAACTACTGCCAAAGCCTTTCAGGTGAAGATAGACTTGAGAAGCGTCCCGAAGCTGCCCGAAACCTGATACTTCCTTCCTGGCGGGATTCGAGGCCCGCTGTCAATAGCGTGTCAGTGCAGAACGGAAGCAGCGATGTTTACAGAATTAACAAATGGACTTCAAGTTAAACACTGCAATTTGTGTGGCAGCTTCTTGTTCCCCAAGCAGTGACCAGTCTGCCGAGATTACTCGCAGGTGAATGTTCTGTTATTCTTTCTGGACTGACTTATTCTAACTTCATGTCATTTTTAATTGCTTTTCTTGAGGAAATACGCTTGCGACTCCGTCCTGTTAGCCTCCTTAGAGTGCTCTGCATGCTAACCTCTTCCTAAGGCAGCATTCACCGTTCCTAAATCACATGTATACCTTTACTGACTTCCGTTACTGCAGTTGGGAACGCGAAGTTGTATTCTGCATGTGGCATGTGCTCTGCAGTATTAAACTCCAGGCTTGTATAGAGCACAAGACTAAATTGTACAGACTTTTTTGTATTGGGCCCTGATCCTGTGAAGAAGTACATGCTGCATGTATTTAAAGCAGTCTTTCTCTCTTCCTGCAGACAGGAAGCTGTTCAGCATGTGCCTAAAGCCTCACAGAACTGGGACTTGCAATATGTAAATCCTGCAGCAAGGAGAAGGTGAAGCTGCTATTGCAAGACTCCCTTGGGACAGTGCAAAGCAGCAGGCATCTCCCTATCTGCCAGCATGGTGTGTGCCTGCCCCGCTTTGTTAGACCCCCATCCTCCTTCCAGCCACTGCAAAACTGGATGCTCCCAGTGCTCACACCCAGATATATCTCGGGGGATCCCTGAATGGGTACAAAGCCTCGGCAGGAGTGGGCCCCCTCTGCTCGTCATCACTGCTAACCATTTGGGATGAAGCACGCAGACAATGTGATATTGCTGGCAAACCCAGCTAGAGCTGGTGGACTGGAAGTACATCACTTGTTTCAACAAGTAGCCAATATGAAGCTGGAGGAGAGGGCAGGAAAGTATCCAGAACTGAAATGAATGTTACTGCTTTTCAGTAAGCTAACAGGACTCCTTGCAACAGGATCAAAATAGAGGTTATCTGCTCTTATGAGAAAAAAAGAGAGGAAAAAAGAAAAGGAGGTGCTGCTGCCAAGGCTTATGGGGAAGAATCTATATTATTGCATTATTTTGGTTAAACACTGTTTATCACGTTTTTCCTTTCAGTCTGCACCATTAAATGTAAAAAGCAGATCTATCAGCATCTAATGTTTCTTCAAAACACCATGTAGCGTCTAGAAAACTGAATTATCAGACATGCTTGTCATGTACACATATTTTGTTATTAGATGTGTTCGGGCATGAATTTTGGCAGGGTTTATTCACAACTATCCTGAACTTTTCTTGACACCTTTTATGGCACGTAATACATCTGCAACTCAGGGCTTGGTAAGCCCTTAACTCTTTAATTATGAGCCTAGAAACTCCCTTCCTAATTATTGTCCTATAAGCAACATGATCTAATTCTCATGCCAAAGCCCAGAAATTCATGCTGCAGGTGCTTCGCTTTGTTTGGCTGCCTTTTGCTTTTTACGGTGTCAGGAGAGTAGTATACGCTCCGCATTCTTGTGTCAGTGTAATCCTGGAGCAGTTTGCATTTGCTTGCTAGCCGACCTGACTGATACCTCGCATTTGTCACTTTCTCCTGCGTCTTTTCCTCCAACTCACACAGCTCAGCTCTCACACAGTGCATGCCATTTAGACCGAGTTTAAACAGAGGACTGATTTCCTCCTGTAAAGTGTTAGGGTTTAGTACTGGGATTCATACAGTGCAAAGAGATGCCAGAAACCTTTTTAAAGGGAGTTGGATTCATGTAAGTACTGTAGGAAACAAAAGAATAAGACTTACATAGCTGACGTGTCTAACGTTATGTAAATCCCATTTTTACCCTACAGGGAAGCTGAACTGGAAACTGGCTCAGTGTCTTGCTAAAGGCCACAGAGGTTATCGGTACCAGAGAGTGAACAGACCCGCCAATCCCAAGCTGGTAGCCTCTGTGCAATCACTTTGAAAACTTCATTTCCTTCTATTGGACTGATTTTAATGAGAATAATGAAACAGGGAATTCTTCTCTCTTTCTTGGGGCCTGAGGGAGGAAGTCAGGAAAAAGCTTGTCTGATGATTTAATTACTTTAATAAAAGAGGAATTACCTACCAAGATATTTCTGTGAAATTTCTATAGAGATGCATATACTTTATTAAATATTAAGTTAGAAAGCAAAGATGCAGCAGCCTACAAAAACCTAAAAGACAATTCCATCTTTCCAAAATATGTGGAAGCCCTACATACTCATGCCATGCGTATTTATGAAATCATTCACATAGAATTTTATGTAAGCCTAAATATAAAGCAAGGATATTTTGCTTTCTTAGGCTCTAGACAGAAGTCATGTACTTCAGTGATAAATATATCTCCATTCCTTTTCATATTCATTCAGCACATATACAAAGTTGATCATCTTACCGGAAAAAAAATGGTTTCTGTTCTTCCTTAAATCTGGAGTTGCTAGCACAGCCCCAACAGGGTCTTTCTGTAGCCCTTCAGAACACGTACAAATGGTGCAAGGTGTTAAGAGATGCAGGCCACGAGGCCAAGAAGTTTAATGATGGATTTATTATTGAGAAGGGTATGCAGTTGTCTGAAATACTAGTTGAACTTCAGGCTCCTCTTAAAGTTGCTGTTTAAAGAACAGAGTTCAGTACTCAAATAGTCTGTGCTATCTCCAGAGAGGAGCTCAAAGGACCCTTCATGGATGACAAATTACGTAAGACTTCCAAATCAAGTTGTAAACTTTCTCTCCTGGTAAATAACAATCATCAAAACCATGTAGCTGTTCCCCAGGTTTATACACTGAAAGAGAGAGAGCTTAAACTTCATCAAAATTCCAGACCGAAACAAATCCAAACCTTTGGATTAGTTCATACTTGGATTTGAATTGAATAATTTGGACTTATTTCTAAAGCCGTACTGTTTTTGCAATAGAAGCTTTGCTTATGGCTGTATTTCCCCAGTCTGACAATTCCTGATAAAGAGTTCTGAGGTTCAAGATCAGCACCACCTGGAATCTTGTTTAAAAAAAGCGAAGTGTTTCCCTACCTCTTCCCATGCAGCTGAGTAATTACTTCAAGCCTGATGTCTTTGTGTTAAATGGCATTGCTTCAAACCCTGTGCATGTCAAACAGCAGAAAGCTAGGGGAGTTTGAAAGGTTATCGCTGTTTCTCTTTGAATTCCTGTGTACTGAAACCCTTCGGAGATGGCTGCCTACTGCAAATCATTGTTTGACAGCTTCACTCAACTTCAAGACTTGTCAACTCAGGGGGCAATCTGACAGCTCTCAGGCAATAAAGTAAACAAGGGATTTGGCGCGTCAGAGAAGGAATGCTTAAAATCATTCCTAATATTTCTCCTATTCATAACATGTCACCAAGCCAGTGAAGTTATGAAGGCAGCAAGTCTCAGCTTCTTACACATCCCAGGTGGCATTTGCAGGGTGAGGAAAAGCTTGGGGGAACCCTGGCAACCAGCTGCCATGAAGTATCATCTAGATTTGTTCCACCGATGGTATTCCTGGTAACAATGAAAACTCAAGGCATTCTTCTTCAGATGGATGCTTTTTCGGATACTGTATGTACTAGCCTGAATTAAAAGGTGATTCAATAGTGGTGGAAACAGAGCCTCATTTAATAGCTGCTCTTTAAAACCAAAGATGACCACATTGTAAGTTTTCTGTGTATTAATATAGTTAAGGGATACTTCCTTCATAGTATCCACGAAACCTGCAGACACTTTGGTTGTACAAATGCTCAGATGCAGAATCTGTAATGGTGCTGGAACCTGCTGAGGGTTGATCACTCCATGGATCTGACCGCTTACATTTACAGACTTACAACTTGCACATGAAGTAGCAGGTACCTTTTCTGAAGCAATCACTTTCATAGGGTCTTGCCTTTGTGGAAATTACCTGAGATACCTTTAAACAGTCTGTTTTTTTGCAGGATGCTGAGCTCAAATTCTGATAACATGGCTATGTTAATGCATCACCAATGGAATGCTCAACATTATTAGCAGCTTTTAAGAACGTAACCTGGTTCTTTGGCTGTTTTGCTGTGTATGTTTCTGTATTCCTATTGGGGAATAATTTGATACAAAACAAAGTATGGAAAATCTGACCTAATTTTCACACTAGTGTGACTGTTCCCTGCTCATCTATTTTGAGAACTCCTGCTGGTAACACACCTAGAGCTGACCCCTTTGTTAACCGCGTGGCGTGTGCATGACAATAAATTACCTGTTGTCATTATTGAAAATGACTAATGGCCTGTTAGCCTTTTAGGACATTATTTAAAAGTCATTTTTCTAAAAGAAGAACTATATTCCCTCTTGAGGTAATGCTTTTTTTTTCCCACCCCTTTAAATAACTCCATTAACTGTTGCTGCTCTGTGCTATTATATGTGGTTTACCAATTACAGCAGTTGCTGTGCAGCAGTCTTGCAATCGCAGCTAAATTGTCTTTTGATTCTTTTTCTAATAAGGGCACCTAACTGGACACCCAACTCAGGTAAATCTCTGTAGCTGTGTTTTCAATGGATCTAAGCTGCTATCGACTAGCTGTAACATTTAGGGGTAATGTTAAAGATCTTCATTTACTGCAGTATTACAACTCCATTAATTCACATTTTAAACTGAGCCCTGAACAAATGCACTTCAGCAGCCACTTGTGCTTGCTAAAAGATTAAAGGCTCTGAACCATGTGAAGAAAGGAAATCTTTATAGGTTGCTAGCTAATGGTTGTTTTCTTTACTGTTAGAGTCAGTGAATTGAATTGTAATGGACTGGATTGACTCCACATAAGGAAATTACAAAGAACAGGATCATTTTTTTGCAGGTGAAAATGTCACTCATTCTGGAAGTCAACTTTACGCTTCAAAATGCCAGACTGCAAAATCGTATTTGAAACTCTGATGGGTCTTTCTAGCATGATATTGCTTGCTTGTTTATCTGTCCTGTATGTTGCATTAGCAGCTTAAATAGCTGTAAATGTAGTTAGTTTGAGATCAGACATGGAGGTGCATGTAGTACTTTACATTACGCTGTGACAGTATGGAATACTTGGGATCTCCAGCTCACAATGCACATGAATACTTGGTCAAGGGCACACACAGTGCTACCAATGTGCAAGTAAAAATTGATCAGAGGAGTAAAACTGTGTTCTTTTGCAGTGTTCCTAAGGCTTATTTAGCCTAAGCTGTATTTATGCATTTATGTCTTGCTGCTGCTGTCATGACAAACTCAGACACATCATATCTGCTCAGACTAAGTGGCAGAAGGGCAGAGAATGTTTCCATGGCTAAAACTGCCCTTACTGTGTAAAGCTAGACAGAGAGTGATGGGAGTTAATCACTGAAACATGAACAGACAGGACTAGCTTGTCATAATAAGAAGCTATCAAATCACAGCTCTGTTAAACTCTTCAATGTTTTATCATAAGCAGCTGTCAAACTCTTATAATTTCATGATTAATACATTACAGAGTGATTTCCTCCCTCATACTGTTGCCTGTAGCGGGTTTTTTTAACTGGAGGTGGGTTTGGTAATTTATTTAAAGTGAGCTGCAACTCTGCATGTGTATGTATACAAATGTGTAAAAAAGCACACATTTTCCTCCTTTAAGGAGGAAATAATTCTCAGGCCTGGCTCCATGCATAGGAGGGGAGTGCTCCGTACATCCTGCCTTTCATCGTGCCCCTTGGAAGGCAAAGAAGTAGGGTTGCAAGCACTGTTGAAAACCTGTGTTAAGCTAGACAAACCTAATTCACTGTACCTCCCCATAGTAACATCTGTGAGTAGTGTCACTTGAAATAGCTTCAGCGTCACCTGTGGAAAAACAGAATGAAAAGGAGTTATCACTGATTTGTACGTAGACAAAACTGAGGGTGAAAGAGAGAATTTTAGTTATTGCTAAGTCTCTTTCATCATCGTGTTTTCATGTGAAGGAAAAAGTGCAGGACATCTGCTTTTCCAAGGAATGTCTGGGGCTGATGGTGCACCGTTACAAAAATTGGGAAGCACTTGAACCGAACTAGGAGAAACATGATGGCCATTAAATAACTTGGAGCTCTGGCCACCAAAAAGCTTCTGGGCTGTCCCTGAGAGGCCCCTGCTATGCCCCCTTGGGCACTGGGAGCCAGTGACTTTTGAGGTATTTGCATGTTTCACTTGAACTGAAATTAGTGTCCTTGAAAATTACTGCTAAACAACAGGTATTACAGGTCGTAATAACGACTGAGCTGCTCTTTGCCATAGTGGACTCCAGCCAGGACAGGATTTCCATCTTTTGGGAGACATTTCAAATCAGCTGGCAGTCTGAGGCTTTTTTGGCCTTGTGGCTCTATGGATTTGCTTGTTTAAGACTGTTGGTGTTTGCTTTAAGTTTTTAAGCAATAAAATAATAATAATAATTTTAAAAAAGCTTTCAAGAAAACTACTGCTGATGTCTGTTTCTTTTGGAATTTCTAAAAAGGTTTCTGAGGAGGGCTCCTTCGTGACAATATAATTAAGCAATGAGACATGACAGCTAGTCATTTCAGGGTTATTATTGTATGCCTAAGGTGGCATTGCAGGCATGAGGCTGAAGGGCGAGTGGCTTTAATCACCCATTAGGTGCAATAATCCCTTTGATACACACTGTCTGGAAAGACTTATCAAAAAGGAATTTAGGAACAATATTGAGATGAACAGACAAACTGGTGAATGCACCAGGCGTGAATATGTGTGGTTATAACATCACTGGCAGACACACTAAAAGATCTATTTGTGTCATGTTTTCATCATTAAAAGCACCCTGAAGGAATGACATTTAATAAGAAGTAAAATATTGCAAGGACTTTGATATTTTTGGTGGTTTTCATCCTTAAATATTTGTTTGATACACTTTAGGCATAGATCACATAGACTTTAAAGTGAATTAGCTCACCTATGCAGTACAGCTGGATAAAAATGCAGTTGGCAGACAGTGATACAGTGCTTGTCTATAGCAGTGCAGTCCTATCCTAAAATCAGTTAATCTGTGATCCACAATTCTAGCTCACTTCAGTACCTTTGCCTGGCTCTCTGCTCCCAAGGGAAGCAGCTCTTCCGAAGGAGAGAGTTCCTTCATCCTGCATGTGAAGATGCGTGGTTTCCACATCTGTTTGAGCTTGTAGAGCTGGGAATTGAGCTATAGTCTTCAGTGGTGATACAGAGGTAGATGCCAAATTGCCAAGCTACTTCACTGACTTAGTAAAATATTTTGACTGGTTTTAAAGGAAGGGCATAAAATGTGGTTATTTTCATATGAAATGGGTTATGGAAAGACAAAGTTTTTCAAAGAAATGTAATTGTGTGAATTTTTGAAATGTGAAGTTTTATGCTATTATGCCACTAAGTGGAGAAATCCAGTGCCAACATAAATGTTGGTAACATGTTCATTATATTTACAGTTCTGAAAATGTTTGCTTTTCCTTGGCCTCCTTTATGTGTATTAATGCATTAAAATAATCATCCAAATGTAAATACGAGGGATTAAAATATTTGCTATGACTCGATATAATTGCCCTATGCTGTGGAAAAGAGTATTTTGCTGAATTGGCTTTTGTGTGAACTTAGGTGATGTTTGCCTATTTTCTGCTGTGTACAAAAAGCTTTGCCCTTTATTTGAAGCCTGCTTTGCCTGTGTAATTACCATGCTCCGATTTCCATTTGGACAATCAAGGTTTCTCCTGTCAGGCCATTTGAGTACACATGGGCTGAACAATTAAAATCTTCCTGTTGTGGGTGCATGGGGATTTTGTTTCAGGAAAGAAGAGGGATAAAAAATGTAAAGCTGAAAATGAGAATTGATGAGAATTGGACCTTGTGTTTTGCTTTGCCTTTCAAGGAAATTTATGGAAATGCAGCGTAGCAGGGCTGTTGTCACCGGTTGCCTTCAAAGGGAAAAACCAAAATGAATTCTTTGAACAATAAAGAATTAGAGTTAAAAAAAAGAAAAAAGTCAACAAAATTCGCTCCAAAGAAAGGGTTAAAAGAAATCCGCCAAAATTTCCCTAGGGACAGGATAGTCTAGTTTTGAAAAAAGTCATTGTTATGCTAGTAATAGGATACCCCTTAAGCTTGTTCTTAAGTCTTATTTTCTTTACTGCAGGTTGAGAAAGTTTCTCTCCATCGAGTTCCATGCAGTTGTTCTGGAAAGGAATGGCAAAGCTGTGCAAGGCTTCACAACGAAAAAAACCCTCTTCCTGTAAAGGCAAGACCCTGCCAAAATAAATAGGGACTGCAGCAAATGGTACAGATGGTCATTTCTTTTAAGCACGTGTGTATGTATTATATATGAGCATGCACACGTAGTGTATATAGGGGTGTGTATTTACATGAATTTACGTACGTATCAACATTTTTTAAAATAGACATTCCAGAGCCTATATAATCAGTGCAAGCTTTCCTGGGCTCTTAGCACTGAAGTTCATCCTGTAGAATGCTGAGATGAAGATTAACATGCTGGGATACAAAAGCTAATTTCTTAATAACGATAAAGTTACCGAAAGCAACGCAAGCTCCTGATGCCTGAAACAGCCAGATGAAAATGGCATGGTCTAGTGATTAGAAGGTTTTAGGAGGAAATAATACTTCTCTTGTCACTGGGCTGCATTGGCAGAATGAGTGCAGCAGCTGGAACGCATATGCAGAGTGTTTACTGGAGCGACTCTTACACTTTCAGACAGAAGGAAATCCTGTGCAGGATTGGAAAGCGCAGAGAGCTGTCACCAGGGAATAGGCTGTCTGTGTGTCTCCGTGAAATAAAAGCTGTGCGGACGACAGAGCCTGCAGTGGGCACTTCCTGCCCCCTTTGCTGCAGGAGTTCAAGATTCCTTTTTCTTTCTGCCCCCTTTTTATTTATTTATTTATTTGTTTTGCTGGAAGATATCTAATCTACTGGTATTATCAACAGAAATGCCGATGAATCAGGATTTGCTTTGTATCAAACTTCAAAAATATGACTAAGTGTGGGGTGTTTTTTTGTTATTGGCTTTTGGGTTGGGTTGGTTTGTTGGTTTGTTTGGCGCAAGGAGAACCTGGAAACCTTGCCGTCTCTCAGGTTGCATAGGTTGATCTGTCTAATAAGACATCTGATATTACTTGGGGTGGGTTTTGTTGCTTGTTTGGGTTTTTTTTCCCCCAAAGCTGTGTAGCTTTCTAACTACTGTGAATGCATTTAAAGCAGCAGCAAACCCCAGCAACTAAAAGCTGCAAACACAAAGTGTGGTTTATTGTTTGCTGGTGACCAGTATCTGCTAATGAGTAAGAAAACATGTTAATTATCCAAATAAGTTTTTAAAGCTGAAATTAATGATGTGTTTATGTGACAGATTTGTGGGAGGGATTTCAAATATAATCATCATCAATCTGGCTACAGCCAAAATAAATTTCATGAAAAGTAAAACAAACTGTTGCACAGACAAAGTAGGCCTTCGGGGGCTCATGTAATAATCTGTTTTCTTATTGAGCTGTGTATAATATTTCTGTTCATTTCTTGTCCAGATAGGATCTCAGTATATATAACATTGCTGTTAAAGCTAAGAAGAGTCAACAGATGCCACTACCCAAAGGAGAGGGGAGAAAGAAATGAAGAAAACAAGAAATGCAGACATAAAATTTTTGTGTCAAATAGAGAAGCCATGCCCAGACAACCGTGTCAGGCATGGTGCAGTTGTAAAGGTAAGCATTAAACAGAAGAGCTTTAATGTAAGGATGGTAACTTTTCATAGGAATATGTGGCTATGTTGGGGTGTATGTTCCAGATACCCCAGACGCTGCTGTCACTACTAATAAAATCGTTACGAGGTTCGAAATTTGGGTGAAATTCCTATGTATATTCTCTCTTTTACTGAACGGAAATGTCACATTAAATCAGATGAAGGAGAGAGGTGGGGCCCCCATTTCAGAAGCATGGGAGCAGAGCTTACACAGGAGCAAAGTGGCTAGTAGCACCAGTCAGCGCTATCTGCTCTGGCCTGAGCTCGGTGGCATGCAGTGGATGGGGGAAGCTGTGTTGGTGTTTGGGTGATGGTGAACCAGTTTGGCAGTGGTTTTTGGTGCTGAGGTTCTGAAGGCTACTGAGCACAGCAACTGACTCCCAGTGGACCTGCTCCATTAATTGATATCGCTGACGAGGAAAGGCTTAAATTCCTACTTGCACCAGTTCCAGTAAAAATGCATCAGTCATTTTTGATTCTTTTCTTGATGCTTTTCTGCAAATACATTTTAAGGGCATTTTTGCCAGAGAATGGGCTTTTGGGTTGAGCTGAAGCCATGTCACAATCTTTCATTCACAAGTTCAAATGCATTACATCCAGCTGCCAAAAAATATCTGCTTTGGCATCACTGTCCAGCTTCCCTGTTCGCATTATTGCTTTCCAGCCAGTGTAATGGGAGTATGTGGCTGTCATTCAAACAGATGAAAACCTTTGGCATTGAAAATATATCAAGGGGTGCCTGTTTTTTAAAGGAAATACACCCGTTCTTACTATTGCATGGTTTCTTGATCAGATAAAACCCATCTTGTGCTAGCGTTTAAATTAAATGCGCTGCATTCTGACCCAACAATAACAAAATCAACCCCACTCATTGCCAAGTATCATAAGCTCTTAAAATACAGTCAGACAGTGCGATGATATTAATAGGGAAGCAGATATCAGGTTTCAGCCGACAAAGCAAACCACACGATGGAACACGAGAAGTACTGTGCTTACTGACTTCAGAATAATATGGAAGACAGAAGCCCTATCAAAAATTACCCTAATAATCTAATACTGTACATTTATATGGAAACTTAGTCTGGAATATCTCAAAGGTACTTCACAAAGAGAGACATTTCTATCTTATCTCTCCATCTAGGTGTCTGAAGTAAAGAGGTTAAGCAGTTTGGATTCATATTTCAGAAAAAGCAGTTTCCAAGGTGTGTCCCAGCAAATGCTCTTTAAGAAACCAGGTCGTATTGCAGCAAAAAGACACAACAGTCAGTGGGGAAATTGCTAAATTCCACCAGAATTTGGTGAGACACCAGACAAAGCTTCAGTGTCTGCTCGCCCAGTTCTTAAGCTTTCCTGTTGAACATCTCTACTAACATATTTAAGAGTATGAAGGGGCACCCGGATGGACTTTTGGTCTTATCTGCTGTGACTGCCAGTGGCAGACCTGGGAATAAAACTTGGCCTGCGCTTTCCACGTCTGTAGCTGTCATAGGTAAACATGCATCCACAATACATAATCTGCTGACGTATTGGTAATTAGTTTTTTTAAAGCTAGTGAAAAATCTTGCTCCGACATTTTTATATGATTAACAGGAAGGCTGAATTTCCCTATTATTGTCCTTATATATATCTAGATCACAGCTGCTCTGAAAGGGAATATAACTGCGCTCTATAATGTTTTAATCAAAAGAGTGGACTATGGAAATAAACTTATTCCAGTTCTGGTAGCTGCATGGTAATTTCTGACAACACGGTTGCAGTTGCATCAACAGTTTCCCTGGCCATACCTATAACCTTGGAGGGTGTTCTGCTCCTCAGAGGGGGAATACCATTCTTTCTGGATCTCAGTAAGAAAGGCATTCCTACAAATAAAGTTATGAAATTGCTTTAATAATAATAAGATAGAAATAGGAAGAGGAATATAGATAGTGGGTAAATCTTGTCTCCCTTTGGATGCCAAGAACCCTGCATCTGTTCTGCGTCAGACAGATGCCAGGTAGACAGCCAAAGCATGCTGTGCACAGTTCCCTCTGTGGAGAGGCTCAGTCTCCCTCCCATGCCATGGTGCCTTTATTCAGCATAACAGACAAAACCATATTGCTTGTCTTGACAGGTAGGAGTGTTATCTCTTTCCCTCTGTCCACCAGAGCATATCCAGCTGCATGTATCCAGGAATGATACAGTACATGTTCAGGTTGCACCAAACAAAGCATAGCTTTCCATTTCAGTTGTCTGTGAGATGAATATTATCATCTTTGTGCAGTTATGTCATTTTTGTATCCTGGACAGAACTGTTCTCCTTTTCTTTTTACTTAACCTGTTGTAATACCAGACCTCAGCACATGGCCAGAGAGCTTGCTAACGGAAGGCAAACCAGTCTTGACTTCCGTGTTAAATCTGCAAGGTTATGCAATAGTATACATTATGGACACCCAGAATTGTCTGCTTCCCGCAATCTATGTTGTAAGCTTATTGATAATAATTATTTTATATTATGACTTATAAAATCTTGAGTGTCATATTGCATTACTGTAATTGCGTGCTCATGATAGCTCTTGGACCAAACTCATGGAAATAATGGAAGAATTACAGGTAGGTTAAGTACTAAGGATTTGTTGGTTCAGCTTTGGTACTATGAAGGACATTGGTAAACAGATTAAGCCAATTTGTAGACCAGTTAAGGCCGTCCAGCACAGGAAGTTCACTCATTACTGGAAAGTAAGGGAATTCTGAGCTGAAATCTTTCTCAAAGAATTTAAGCTCATTTATCTGATGTCTTCTGTGGGTTATCAAAATGTTGTCGTCAATTGTTTTGATGAACAGCTACCAAAAGGATGTTCCTGGGAGTGTCAAGGATCCAGGCAAGACTATAAAACCTGGGTGCCCAGATATTTATCATGGTAATAGACTCTAGAGCAAATTTCACTCTGGGTATCACTGTGCACCTGTGACCCCATAAAGGAAATAGAAAACTTTGTAGGAAATCTGTCCTTGTGTTTTGTTTGAGTTCTTACTGTTAATGGGCTTAAGTGCTGCTGCTATTATGTAAACAGGAATTAAACCACAGGTTGTATAAATATAATGCATTTGAAAAATTGAGTGAATTTCGTTCACTGTCAGTGATTAAATGGCCTCACTGCTTGATATCAACCAACTGTGCACAGAACCAGACAACAGTTTGCTCCTGAGCTATAACATGTTGATGCGTGCAGAAAATCTGTATTTGTGTACGTATTCTTTTTACAACAGGGTAGAATACAGTGGGTACTACTGATGGGATGTGACCCCATGTCGCATCATCTCTGCCTCCAACCAGAGCTGTCTCCATGATAGGGTAGTGTACCACAGAGGCAAAGTGGTGAGTCTGAGATGGTGGGCTGATGTTCTGGACAAGGGAGTTTTGCACACACAGACTGTATAGGTTCCATCTGATTGACAGTCTTTGTACACCCTGGCAAGTAATTTGCAGCTTTCCTGAGTGTCACCCTCAGGATTGCCCATCTTTGGCTGGTTTAAAGCGGTGTCCTTGTCATTTGCTTCTTGTCACTGGTTAAAGTTTCCTAATGTCAGCATGCTTGCATTTCAATATGTCTGCCTAAGAGAGATGCAAACAGAAGTGCCAACTTCTATGGCAAATCCGTAATTCTTCTGTGCATCCTTTGTTAGTGAGAGGTCGCTCTCAAGAACAAAAGAGAGCTGTTTCTAACATGTTTACTTTTGCAAGCAATGCCTCTTCAGCATCCTTTTTTTATTACTATTATTGATTTATATTTAAATGAGGGGGAGTGTTCTTTGCCTGTTGGTTTTCCCTGTGGCTCAGTTAACTTTGGAAGTACCTGTGCATCATTACCAACAACGCTTTGGGGATATTGGGTTATGCCAACACATCCAGCTTCTGCCACGGTACTGACCATGTCTCCAAAAAGAGGCCTGGATACCCTTAGTTCTTTCAGCACATTTCAGCTCACCCCTTGCCTGTGGAGTTTATTCAGACACTACCTTGGACTTGCACAAGATGAAGGTTTTTTTCATTAGTCCCTCCATGGCTTGTCCAATCTGGCTAGTCCTTAGTTTATGAATAGGTATTTGTTGAATATATCATTGTTTCTTTTTCTGATATGCAAAGTGGTGAGGTTTACAAACTTTTTCTCATAACCTGACCAAGGTTTTGATGCTGGTTGTGTAGTCTTTAAGGCAGCTCTAAAGGCTTGTGTGAAGGGAATGGGACTCAGTTCTTTATAGATTATTATGGCTGGCTATAGCCCAGGGCAATAAAATTCAAGACAGGTCAGCCTAAGGTCTTTTAAAGAACAGTTTGCAAGTAGATCAACAACTAAGGAACCTGTCTGAATGTGAAAATAAGAACTATAAGTAAATGAAGTAGGTGGTTGAAGTTCGAGTTCCAGGAAAACAAAACAAAAATAACCCACTCCCCAAATGCTTGCTGATGGGAAAGAAGTCAATGGGGACTCAACAAGGCACAAATTCATGGGTTTTTTAAATTACACAAGTGGTATTTTCACAAAAATAAAGCTATATATATCAAATTGTATTTGAAAAAGTCCTGAGGTATACAAATTCACTGCTTATGTACGTGGTGGTGACCATAACAATTGGTGCATTCACCTTCAAGTCACTGTATAAACTTCAGCTAACATCCCTCATTCCTATACCTTCTCAAAGTTATCCTGCGAGTTAAAAGAAAGCGCGTGTGTTCTTAAAGGAGTTTTTGTGTTGATACATTCTTTTATTCAGAAGAATCTACCTTGGGAGGATCCATCACAGTGGAAGAGTATGTAAAGGAAATCAAGTCTTTTCTCTGGGTCGTAATCAATGGTCTGCTTCTTCAAGCAGTCACAAGGTTAACAGAAGAAAATAGGAATACATGTCACTAATTAACTGGTGAGGGAGGCACATGTTGGATATTTTACCCTGTTGAGCTGAGATACAGGTTAAGAAGTAGTGACCTTATGCTTATTTTGCAATAATCAGATATATTTATATCATGCCTGTATTTTTACGTCATGCTTATTTTGCAATAATCAGATATTTTTAATCATGCCTAATAAACAAGGGGAAAAATGTGTAAGGGAATTTCTAAATCAGGATCTAAATAGAAAATAATTTTATGCAGTGGATGATACACTAATCAGTATGAAGTTACTATTTTCCTACTACAATTACTGAACTCAGCCTTTCGTAATTGATTGATTTTAAGGCCTGCCAAAGACATAAATAGCAAAATTAATTCATTTTTTATCAGCTTGGTTAATTCTTTTTTAGCCATTTACAAGATGCAGCTTATTTTGGTGGCAATATTAGTAAACCTTTCATTAATTTTGTAAGAAAAAAAAATGCATAACATTTGTTCATAGGCATGATTTTTGATGTATGGTTCCAGATGTGGGTAAGGAAGCTGTATTGTGTGTTCTGAGGTTTTCCTATTGAGCATTTCTGAAATTTCAGAAATGAGCACTGAGTAGGTCTAAAAGATACAGTATGGGGTGCATGAGAGATGTTTTTGACACAATAGGGTCAGAGAAGTTAAAGACACGTTCTTTGTTGGCAATTTTGGCAGAAATACTAAAACACAATGTGGGAACTGCAAACCTTATGACATTCAGTAAAATGTGAAAGGCTTCATGTCTGTAATATATGACTTGATGTCATGTATATGAGTTGGTAGCTTTTGCACAATATATAATGAATCGCACTTTTTTTGTCTGAAGCTTGAAAAGATTTTCCCAGTGTAAATAACTCATGCTTAAAGTGCAGTGTGAATTTAAAACCCCCTGTTGTCCACATGTAAGAAAGTTCATTTCATGATGTTGCAAATAATTCATTCAGTATTCTTAGCTTAATGGCTCCTCGTAAAAATGCAAACCATTTTGAGAAACCTTTGGTATCCAAATGAAGGATGTATAAAGAGAGGTATGTATAAAAAGCAGGGAACCAATTATCCTGCTGCATCACTGGAACTTGAAGTTCAGTTACAGTTCCCCATTGCTTTGCTGGGTCTTTTATTTGCTACTCTAGTGTGGGCTTCAATAAATATAACATAACTACATTTTTCTGCTTTCGTTAGATGAGCTCCGCTGGCTTCCACCGTTGGAATGTAGCCTTGTGTCTTGGGAGGCAGCACTGACATTTCAGAACCATTTTGGAAAAAGGTCTGTAAACCTTTTCTCTGTGATTGTGTTCATATTGTATTCAACTATATATCCCTATATTTATATATATTATATATAAATATATTTTATATAATATATATAAATATAAAAAAATAAATATCTATTTTTCCCTATATATATTTAGAGAAGTGTGCAGCTCTAATAAATAGGGTCCATTGTACCTGAAATGCCCATTTGACTGGGAGAGAGAGCAGGGAAAGAACCTAAACAGACAGGACAATGAAGGCACCTAAAAGCAGCTGTACCGGATCTGACCAAAGCTTTATGTTCTGAGTGAGGTAAATCCAGAGATAATTCACCTCTGATATATACTGTAGCACAGTTGTAGGAATGGGTACAGCAAAGCTTAACCCAAAACTTTGTTGGAGAAGTGGCAATTTGTGCCACAAAGATGACTGGAGCACTTGACATATGAGGAAAAGCTGAGGGAGCTGGGGCTGTTCAGCCTGTAGAAGGCTCAGGGGCTCTTATCAATGTGTGTGTGTGCGATAAAGAAGTTGGAGCCAGACTCTTCTCAGCAGTGCCAGGAGAGGATAGGAAGCAACAGGCACAAGTTGAAATAGGGGAAAATCAATTTCAATATAAGAAGCCACTCTTACTGTGAAAACCATCTAGACAAGGCCCTTAGTGACATGGTTTAGTGGCAGACTCAGCAGTGCTGTGGTGACAAGATCTTAAAGGTCTTTTCCAACCTAGTGATTCTATGATTCTATGGTGATTGAACACTGGAATGTGTCACATAGAGAAGTTCTACAGTCTTCATGCTTGGAGACATGCAAAACCTGGCTGGCAATAGACCCGAGCAACCTGCTTTATCTGACCCTGTTGCGGGGAGGGGGGGTGGTTGGACTAGATGATTTCCCAAAGTGCCTTCCCACCTCAACAGGGCTGTGATTGTGCAAGTTTGTTTTAAAATAAAGCTGCATTCGTCACAATCTCATACTCACATACTCGGATGCATCACTTTCTATGAGTCCAAACGCTCTTGCCAGCATGCAGGCATCAAGACCTGTGTCCTGCCAGAGTTCCTTGAGGTTAAAGAGGACAAAGAAAACTGGATATTGAGTTCTCATGACCTCTTGTGCAACCCTTAAGCTAGCAACTATGGGCTTGCTCTGGATTTCCTGTTGTACTTCCAGGAGCTGATCATGATTGTGATCTGTCTCTCTATCCTATCTTAGCTTTCTGAACATTTAACCAAGGTCTGTCTTACTTGGTGTCTTAAAGGTCCAGTCCTTTATTTCCCTGCCTTTATCTCTCAGCCAAGTGAGCCTTTGTCAAGTCTGGATGAAGACTGTCCCTTGTTCTCAAATCTTCCTTGACTTTTCATTCTGAGTGTCCTGGAAAGCTGCATGTACATGTGCTGGGAACTTGAGCATTTGCTAATCTGGGTGCCAAGGGCGTGCAATTCTTATGTGTCTTTTTCTGCTCTTCTTTCTGGTGTGTCAGCACCCAGATATACCTCCTCATTTTCTGTTCTTCCAATCTTAGCATTTCTATTACAAATGTCTACACCCCAGCAGCCTTTAGTGTAGTCCCAATAACTTCCTAGCTGAAGTCTGTACCCATAGGTTTAATAACCCTTGGTGAACTGTTATTTTCCCTTCTTAATTTGTCAAATTTCTTTTTTTGCATATTTATAGTTGGGGCTTTTTCCTTCCACAACATTGGATGGCAATTAATTTACTATAAATCCTATGGAGAAAAATCCTTCCTTTTACTTGCTTTACAGCTGCTGCCTGAGAGTTTGCTTTGGCATCCCCTAGGTCTTGGGTCAGGAGAAATAACAAATTCGTCCATATACATTGGCCCAATAACAATTGGCCCATATTACCCTTTGTATTCCAGTCATGATCTGAAGACTCTAGTGTATCTTCCATCAGTCATTTCATTTCCGAGATGAAGAATCACAGTCCAGTTCCTCTCCTATTGTTTAGAAATCACTCCATACTGCTGATCATCCTTCTTGCTTTCCTCTTTTTCCTGCTCTGCCACATGATTTTTGAGATGTAGGAACTAAAGGTGTGCACAACACAGATTGGCTGAGCCACTGAACCACAGCATAGTGCTGTGTTGCTGCTTTCTTTGTTACTTTCCTATTAACTCCTAAAATCCCATTTTCTTCATTTGCCTTTAGTCAGCAGCACCGCCTGATAGACCTGTCCACAAAAGTTCCAGAATCAATTTCCTGTGTTGGGGTGAGTACTTAGCCCATAAATTTATATGCTTTTCCCTCTGCATGGATTTATTTAGACTTATTAATATTGAATGTTAGGTGTAATTTTATTTTCCTTCTACAATTCTATTGCAATCTTGCAATCAGGCAGTTTTTGCTACCTGAATACTTCGGTACCATCACCAAACTCTGTAATTTTACTATTTACTTCCTTTTCCAAATCACTGTTATAGGTCAGATACCATAGGTCCAGCTCATTTATTCTGTCAAAGAATCTGAATAGATCTGTGCTGTGTTTCCTCCCTCTGCCAAAGGGACCTGGATTGACCTCCCAGCCAATGCAACTGGTTGCCAGCATCCAAAAATATTTCCCACCAAGTTGCCAATAAACAAGTCAGACTTGCTGATCTGTATTTTCCCAAGCTACCCATCTGCCTGCTCTGAAAAGCGGTGTCATGTTTGCCGTCTTCCCTTACTATAGTCCTGATAGAGATTCAGGCAGTAAACTCTTTGAGAATAAGCTAGTAGTCTGAGAATTTCATATGTGAATTTCTTTAGGACTCCTGAGTAAATGTCACATTCTCTGGCCAATTGGTTTCCATTTCAGTGATTCATTCTGAGACCTTTTCTCCTGGCTTTTCAGTTTGAGACAGTTCTTCCACCTCATTCCCCTGAAACGAAAGGATCCTCTATAATTTCTCAGTAATAAATCGGAGAGAAGTAGCTCTTTTGCTATAACTGTAGCTTCTGCAAGTGCTCCTATTAGGCTGTGAACATCTCTTAGCCCCAAAGGCTCTCTGGCAGGCTATCTAATGTGATGTTTTTGAAAAAGATTTTTATTATTGGTTTTTATTCTGCTAGAATGTTCTTTCTCAAAGTCACTTTTGTCTTTTCTCACTCTGGTTTTACTTTTGACATGCTTTGATTTAACTCTTTTCTGGTTTTCTCCATTGTATATGATCTCCACACTTCAAAGCACGCTTTCTTATTTCTAATATTCCTCTTTACCTATGGCTCTACCATGTTTTATCTCACTTCCTTCAAAATCTCCAGCCAGCCATATATTTTTACAGTGTTGTCTGTAAACAACTGTGTATCACTTGTAACTTTTGTCGATTCTTTTTTGCTTCTTTTTGCCTAATCTACCTCCTAATTGTTCCTGGGTGAGGGGTTTGGTTTTGCCTTTCTAAGTCCTCCAAGGAGGTGGGTTGTGAGTACATTGTGTTCAGAGTTTTCAAAAGTAACATTTCAAGCAGCACCTTTGCTGAGTTCAGGAATTAATCACTCAACAGTTTGGTTTTTTGGAAGTTCTCTGACCAGTTGCGTCAAGAATGTATGCAGGAAATGGCAATTGTCCATATATCTGAGGCCATCAAATCGCCTCATCTCCTTGTGTTTTCTGTCCCTCCAGTGACTCTGGTCTCACTCAGCATGTCACCACTGACAGGTTGATATTGCTGTCATACTGTCTTTTACCACGTACCAAGAAACCCTAAAAATATCGCTGTCAGTGTTTAAATCCAGACATTCTAGGTCAGTCTTTGCACACGGTTAGACTTCCGGCATCTGTATGGAAATAAGTAATTACCTGTGGTCTTCTTGCCTATTTTGGTGTGCGATATGTAAATGGGACTTCATTGTTTATTTGTTTATGTAAATGAAACTTTATTATTGAAATATCTTTGTTTCCTATCAGAATTGTATTGATTTCTGACCCAACTTGTGGGTTTTTTCAAAAGATAGAGAGTTTTTATGACTTTCCCAGGAGAGGATGAGTCACAGAATCACAGAATCACAGAATCCCAAGGGTTGGAAGGGACCTAAAAAGATCATCTAGTCCAACCCCCCTGCAAGAGCAGGGTAACCTACAGTACATCACACAGGAACTTGTCCAGGCGGGCCTTGAATATCTCCAGTGTAGGAGACTCCACAACCCCCCTGGGCAACCTGTTCCAGTGCTCTGTCACTCTTACAGTAAAGAAGTTCTTCCTGATGTTAACGTGGAACTTCCTATGTTCCAGTTTACACCCATTGCCCCTTGTCCTATCACTGGATATCACTGAAAAAAGCCTAGCTCCATCATCCTGACACCTACCCTTCACATATTTGTAAACATTGATGAGGTCACCCCTCAGTCTCCTCTTTTGCAAGCTAAAGAGACCCAGCTCCCTCAGCCTCTCCTCATAAGGGAGATGTTCCACTCCCTTAATCATCTTTGTGGCTCTGCGCTGGACTCCTTCAAGCCATTCCAATCTTTGTGCTCTTTCCACAGCCTTTCGTTTTAAAACTCCCCTGACACCTTTCTAACTCTAAATGCCTAAAATGTGATATATTTTTTTGTGTAGACAGAGATTGTCTTTCCTCTGTAGGCCTATTTCAAAGTGTCCTTAATTACTAATTAATCCTCTATCCTAATTAGTCCCTCTTCCCTGATATGAAAGAGAGAGAGAAAGAGAGAGCACAGTTAACTAAAGTGCTAATTTATAGGGCATTTGAATAATTATGTACTGGTTGCCTAGGTTAATGCACATCTTCTGTTAAATAAACATCTGTTGCAACTCGCTGGGTGGAATCTGGTCTTCCCCTGGAGTGGAAAGGGCTGCACCAGAGCTTGAGTGAGGGCTATCAGCCTGAATTCGTCATGTTCCTTTCAGCACAACTGGCTTGTTTAGAGATACCACTGTTATCTCCAGTGGACAATGCACTGGTTTATGTAATCACATCATGAAGTCATTATAGAGTGCATGAATAAAGGCAGATATCCAAAATGGGTTGCACAGCCACCAGTACTGCAAGTGCTCTCCAAGCAGGAAGTAAATTAAGCCAAACAATAGGAAATGCTGAGAAAAAGAATGAGATTGGGAAATATGTTTCTCAGTCAGACATGCACATTTAACTCAAAGCTAAAGATGGTGCCTCTGTGGGACCAGGAGTCACAATTCAGAAAATTTCTCTGGGGTTTGTGACCCAAGACCGTCTTTTGGATGTCTGAGGTGTAGCTAAAGCACTTAGAATGAGATTAAGGGCATAGAAATGAAATGGTCGTTTTCATTATGCATATACCTGCAGGATATCCCAAAGGCCTGCATAATAACTTATTATTACACAGCATAACAAGAACTTCATACATGCAAAGACTTCTTTTGAGTATTGAAGAACATCCTATGTGATAAGAATTTGACTGACATCACAAGTGAATCTGGAAGTAGGAATTTTCAGAGAAAGCATCCTGAGCCCATGAAAGAAGACAAAACTATGGACTTTCCTTATGTGTAAGTATCAATTCATACTGCAGTCACAGTGGATGTAAAGATTTGGCCCATTCTTTCAAACTCTGAAATAGCTAACTCAGTTTTGCATTAATAGACAAGATTGATAATTATATATGAAACTTGTCTGCAAAATTCGAAACCCTTTGAAACTGCTGATGTTGACAAAAGAAACTTCCCTGGCTGAAAACAAAACTGCATGTCTTCACCATAGGTGCTCTTCTTGGAGGGAGGTACAATTCCCTAAACTCCGTATCTCACTGACTCTTCCAATAAGTAATGAAGGCTGAACAAGGTGAAGAGATTTGGGAGTATATGTCATTATCCTAGGGCCTGTATGTTCAGTAAATGGCCAAAACCATCTGCAAAATATTTTTGGAGGCAATAAGCAACATGTCACTGAATGTTGCAGTGAAGGAGAAAATGAGAATTCATTTCCAGGCTCAACCTGGCTTGCTGCTTCCTTGTAATAAGAGACCATTTCAACACAGGCAGCTTATAAATAAAGTCTTCTCATCGAATGTGGAAAATATTGCACACGTTGTGTAATGTATATGTTAAATAAAAAAGTCTCCCTTGTTGGATTGGCAGCTTGAGGCCGCTACATTAGCTCAACAGCAGAGCTGTGGGCCTCTTGGCCCCATCCCATCATCCCTAGCTTGGCTTGGGAAGTTAATTTTGAATTTGGCATGGGCACAAATTTATTTAAGGCAATGTTTGTTAGGTTCTAGCCGGTGGATGGAAAATGTCGTATTTGATGCCCAAATTGTGACCTCCTGTGTGGAACTCCAGCAATGACTTAAAACTAAGAATAGGAGAAAATATAAAGTGTAGGCATAGGTGTACTTAAGCAGTTTCAACTACCATGGCTTCAGTCAACTAAAGCACTCAGAAGCAGAGCCCGAGATGAAATCCTAGTCCTACAGGATCCTGTGTGACTTGGCCCTAAATTCCTTATCAGCAAAAGCACTTTGATCTGAATTTACCAAACAAAAGGGGTTAACGAATAAGATTTTGCTAGACCTAAATTGCTCAAATTAATCTTTCTTTTCCCTTCAGTCAGAGTTGGCTGTCAGGTACTTTCAAGGACTTTTCTCTGAGCATGTACAATTTTTGTTTCCCTTTTACTAAAAAGACATTGGCTGTGTTTCTGCACTACTAGCTCTATCTACCCTTCAGCAATTTTGCCCTCTTGCCTAGCTCTTCCTTTTGTAGATGACTAATATTGTCTCTCCTCATCTTTCTCACCCTCTTCCTGCTTCCAGCTCTCATAAACACTGTCATTGCCTCAGTTTCTGTGGCCCACATAAGCTTTGACCAGTCTAACAGTGTTACAGAACCACAATATCATTCCTGGGGAAGCAAAGGAACTTTAATAACAAGCTCCTTTTATGAGAGAAGGTAATCTTTCTGGGAAAGAAGAAATAAACTCGCTCTTGTTTTGAAATTTCTTCTGTTTATTTTCAGCTAAATCCCATATTTTTCCCATGTTGTTAATGTTTTCAGGTGCCTTTTTGGTTTTTATGGTTGCTGTGACCTTAACGTTCATCAAAGCTGAATAGCTAAAATTGATTTCTTTTAGACATAGCAATAGAATGAGTCATGTCAGTAAACTTGTTCAACCATTTACTGAAGTCTGGAGCCTCATATGCATTTTCAATACATACATGCTTGAGAGGAGCCTTGCTTAATGGTTGCATACCCTAACAATGATATTCCTTAGGGTCCCTCTCCACTTACGATGTACTCTTGCTACTGCAGTGTCCTTGTGACTTTCCTCTGGTTTTTGGCATCCAGGATGACTTTGTGAAAGAGCCCAAAGGTAAAAAACCCTGTCTGGGGAGGAGTAGATAATAAGCAATACCCAAGTTACCCTTTTCCCCCTTGAAGCAGGGGTCAAGTTGGAGAAAAATACAGGTAGCGTTCTGGATAGCAGGTCAGACAAATGAATATATCAAAATTTCCTTTAAAGAAATACAAGTCGTTCAGGCTTTATTGGTTCCCCATGAGAAGCCACATTTGTTTGTTATAAGGTAAGAGATATCGATGCCGAACTTGCACTGTGTCGTGCATTAACCCAGCATGTAAGCTTGAAGATTAAGAAAAAGACATGCTCAGAAATCATCTTATATTTAACTAGCTAAAATCACTGGTAACTTGTTTCAAGGTGAAATCACCTACAGTTCCTTGCCTTCAAACAAACAGAAGATAACCTGAATGCATTTGAATGTTACATGACTGAAGCTTTTAAAGGTTGGTATTGTCTATGTTATCGTTTGCTACAAATGACTGTTGCTCAGATGTACTGTCAAAAGATTTAAGAACATAAGTGTATTTTCTGAGTACTGCAGAGGCACAGGCGGGATAGTTATAGTTGTTCTGCAAAGCATATCTCTGAATTTCATGAATCTTGTTCAGTCAACCATACTTTTCTAGGAAAAAGACACACTGTTTCTGTGAGTGCCCAGTTTTTACAAGCTCAGTTTTTGTAACTGTATGTACAAAGAATTGCAAATAGACTACAAGTCAGTTTTAACAATATTGTATAATAACCTTTAATTTGTGGTCAGAAAATCATAGGAAAATCTCTTCCCCTAATCTCGCCAGTTCATTTGCCTAAACTTCCTCCCAGTAACCGCATTATACTTGCTGCCTAAATCACTGTAGTTTCTTGGACTACACATCCAAGTGGCTGACTGATAGCTGTTGAAGAATGTCAAGAAATGTAGAGTAACTGGACTGATGAATGAGCATCAACAGTGTGACTAATCCTTGGTGGCAGAAAGTCCATGTGAAGTGCTGGAACTTAAAGACATATTCAATGGTAAACAGCATTATGTTGGCTTTTTCTAGTGAGACTGCTATAATAAAAGCATGTAGGTGTTGTTTGCATCCTTCTGCTGAATAACAATAGTTATTTTATTGCTTTTAAATGAAAGTGTGCTTATAAGCTCTTATTCGTGTGCCTATAAACTTGTATTCACTGGTGCTTCCATGGCACAAGAGTTTTGAGTAGTTTGAATATCTGAGATGGAATTTACAAGTATGCTGACATCATGAAAGGAGAAGCCTTATGAATATTACATGTGAATCTAGTAAGTAATCTTGAATTCCTGTAGCCCTCTTAGCTCAACCAGAATGCAACAATATACATTATCCGAAGCAAATTATTTAATATAATGTGTCTGCCACAGAGACAGCATAGCTGAGCTTCTGAATACAAATCATAAATATTAATAGCTGGACCTCAAGAGAATCCTGCTGATTTGTTAGGCTACTAACTCAGGAACTGGAGTTTGAAGGAAGTGCCAATGCAATCTGATGCGAAGTGAAACAGCTGAATTTTGCACACTGCTTCTGAAGCAATAAAGCAATGATAGATGTAGTAAAACACTTCAAAATGCAGCCTTGAGCTAGTCTAGCTACTTTTCAGTGTGTGGTACATGTGAAAACCCACCTTTAGACAGGTTCAGTAGTATTCTTTGGCACACTGACATTGTTATAAATTGTGCCTTGTGCCTTTTATATTTATGTGGAAGCTGTTTGTATGTTAGTGTTTGCGATGGGCCAGCTTCAAAAGGTTTGGAATTCCAGCTTCAGCTAAGCATTTAAAAGGTCAGAGGCTTGTCCAAGGCTTATCCAACCTCTCAAGTATGAAAACCCAAAGAGGAAACAGTCTGATGGGAATAACATAATGCCCTCAAACGGAGCCAGTCTTGTAACCCCTTTTCTTTCTTTTTTTCTCGCCTCTATCTCCTCCTTTCGGTGCTGTTCCTGAGGTAGGGTGATCCCTTAGGCCAGGCCTTAATGTCCTCTTCAGTCATACATTTCTTTAGGACTGATTGCTTGAACAACTTGCAGAGGCACTAAATCAGTCTGCTGTTTTCAAGGTTCTGTCTGTCCCCCCAGGACTGTTTTATATCTGCTGCGTTATGTGATTTTTGTGCGTTTTTATTATTTTTTACATAAATGTCTGATTGAAGGAATGCATCTTATTCCTGGAGCGGAAAGCCAATAAGGTTGGTGGTTCCTGCATCCAGCAGAGCGTTTTTGTAGTTCTGTAGAGGCTGCAAAGGAAATTGTGTCTCCTGTCCAGGAACGTTTGCCCTTACCGTAGGCAACTCTATTGTTCCTCTGGGAACGCACTGGGAAAGCGCTCTCCACTTGCCAGTGTTGTTTTGGTGTGGAAAAGTGAAAGAGGGAAAGAACAAAATTAATTAAAAAGGGAAAAAAATCTTTTTTTTATTCTAAGGCTTTATTATTAGGGTTTTTTTGGTATTTTCTTCTTATAGCCAAGGTGGAAATAATGCCACAAGAGTTTCCTTGGTGACATTTTGGTGCTCTCACCAGGAGCCACTTCTAATAGAGGAAAAAATTAACACAACTGTTTAAAGGCTCAGTTAGGCTCAGTTCAGGATTCATACAAGTTTTGGATGAATTTGAAATCCAGACCTGAACACCCTCAGTCTCTGGTGAAGTCTCTCTCTGAAAACCAAATTATTGGCAATCTTTTCTCCTCATAAAAAAAAAATGGCTTACACAAAGTACCTAAGAACAGCAAGGTATTTAAAACTTGATTAGGCACTTTACTAGCTGAAATTGAGTCTAGGGAGGTCGAGGTCCAAGCCTGTGCTGGTGCCACGTGGGATAGGAGTGCTCCTCTGCATCCCCCTGATGTAGGCAAAACACCCTGTTACCTGCTCTCCTGTTGCTAGCTCTGCCCTGTCTCTTTGTAATTCTCCTGGCAGGGCTATGATGATGATGGTGATTTTTAATGCCAATTATTTCCTAGTTGCTTTTTGTCCTAGCTGTTCTTTCTGTTACCCCAAAACTCATGTGAATCCAAATTGCTGAAGGCTGAGGCTCTTCACCTGCTGTGCAGGGTTAGAAAAGCAAGCAAAGGCACTTTGACTGTGAAACCATGGGCACTGTGAGAAAACAGCACCCAAGTGGAAACAGCCACCATGTCTATTTTCTCTATGGAAATGTTTTATTCTGTGAAAGGAGATTAAAATATTGAGAGCCACAAGTTTCATGCATAAGTTCACTCAGAAAGTGTAAACTATTAGGAAAATTGTTCCTTCACTTATATTTGTTTTTCTCTTTCTGTCTGAGTGGAAGCCTTAAGCCTATGTGAATTACCGTGACAGGGAAGGCCTGCCAAGATCTCTTTCTCAATAGTACTAAAATGTCTCTGGAATCCGTTCTGTATGAGCAAAGCACAGACAGTACCTTTCCTCCAGCTCTCGCAAACTAGTTTGGTAAATAAAATATGTGACCGCAAAAGAGCTGGGGGAGGGAAGAGAAAGGGATACAGCCATCAGGCGACCTAATTTAAGCAATGGACACACACCAACAAGTCCATGGCCATCCACAAATGATATCATATTTTAAAAAGGCTACTTCACTTAAATATTCGTGACAGAAATGTGGGCGCCCGTAATAAAGTGTGCTATGCTGCCGAAAGAATACATCGTCTTAAAAAAATAGACCAAGTAATAGGGAATTTGTGGCCGTTTATCTTATAAACCTGTTTCCTGTTCTAGAACTCAATGGGTCAGAAATTCACTGCTGTAAACTGCACAGATCTATTGGCTTCTAATTTATAACAACTGGAAACAGGGTCTAAAAGGAGTCTAAGCAGGGTTTGAGAAACTTCTGCCTGTAATGCTTTTCCTCTTTCTATACAGGACAAATAACAAAACTGTATCCAAAATAGGGAATTAACTGTGCTAGAGAGCATGGGACTGACCTAAGCTAATTTTCTCCCTTACACATGTACGCTATGGAAGAGTGTTTTGAAAGTGCTGGGTTTTTTTTTGAGAAAGAGGTGAGAAATCGTTTTGGGGATTATACGACTGTGTTTCCAGATACAGCAGTCCCAGCTTTAGCCTCAGGTGGGGGAGTTTTCCATTTCCCTCTCAGCTTATATTAAATTACATTGCTTTCTTGTCATAGGAATAATCCTTTGATGAGAAAACCTTGACGGTGTTTCAGAAGAGGAAGAAAATCCGCCTCTGCAGAGTCACTAGAGACTTTGCCTATTACTAATTGATTCTACACGGAGAGCACACAGTGGTGACAGCCGTCAGTCTGAAACGGTGAGACAAAGCTTTTCTGACCTGCTTTGAAGTGCTATGTGCAGGAGCTCTTGGAGATGTAAAGAGTGTTTCTTTGCCTGCTGAGGTCTTCTCTGCCACAGGCAGTGTCAGGGTGATTTGTTCTGTGAGTGTTGGGAGGGATAAGGATGGGGACCTTGGGGGATGCCCTTCAGGTGTAGCGCTGAAGTCCCTGCTCAGGTGGAAGGGAGGTGGAGAGGCCACTCAACCCCAAGGATGTTCTCAGTTTTAGACTGATCCATGCAATGATTTGCAATGCCCCTACCCAAGGGGCATTTCACTCAGACATTTATCTAGTGGAACAATCAGCTACATGTGCAAAATCATCATTTGTTTTGCCTGGTTCTGGTAGGGGAGATGCCCAGTGCGAATGGAGCTATGCTTTCAGTTAATTCAGCCTATGTCCCAGGCATGGGCAGCATAGACATGGTGGGAGAAGCCCTTGTGGCAGCAGCACACAGCACAGGTACTGAGGCAGAGGAGGCAGCACACCAGCAAGGCTCTTGGGGCACAAGATCCCAGTGAAAGCAGCCTCAGCTGCAGTGGCTGGCCCAGGCAACCCAGTCCACTGCAGAGATTGCCCAGGCAAATCTCAGTAGATGCTACCCAGACTTCACATCCTGCTCTCACAAACCAGCTACAACTGTCTCCACTGGCACTTGCAAATGGGTTGTCAGCTGTCCTCTTCTGCAGATGCGACTGGAAAGGTTTTCCCAACCTTATACAGAGTTTGCAGGGTCCCTTTGGTCTGCTTCAGTCCTTTTTGTAGCATGAAGTGGAGGAGGAATATTTCAGTTTTTGTTACAAGGCAATGAAGTCATCCTTCTTTGGGAAAAATGTTGCTAACCTACCTCCTGTCTGCTGCAGCCTGGTGCAGTGCAATAGCAAATTGTTTGCCCTTGGGCAGTATTTTATCAATCCCTGAAGGATGGGCACCATCCCTGGCAGCAGTGGTTTGCCAAAGAGGAGAGATGAAACCTATACATGCCATGGAAAGTTGTAGCCCATCTTCCTTCCCCTTCTGTAGGTGAGACAGCCTAGAGTGCACCTCCAGCTACACCTCCATGAGGATATGAGAGGCTGGGGACGGGTGAGCAGTCTTGCTGCTCCAGTTGGCCCGTTTGCTGCTATAATCCAATGTGCTGTGACAGCCCTTTGCTAGGTTAGCAAAGAAAATAAACACTTTTAAGAAACTGCTGCTGATCCAGGAGATGAAACTGAGAAGCTGATAATAGTGAGTGGTTATGAAAGGCATATGATGGTAATGCAGTACCTTGGCAGGCTCCCCTCAAAAGAAAACAGGACATTCCTGGCACACCAGGTAACACTTCACTTTAGAGTCGCTGCCACAAAAGGCTGATTAACTTCTAAAACACAAACAAATCCCCCTGTGCCCCATTGTGAGGACCAGATAGCAAAAAATTCAGAGGTCCCATACCTTACAAAGGGGGCTCCGGGACGTATGAACAGTGATATGTTTAGCAGGGTCTGACCTTTAGCTTTGTGGTTTGCATTTGTTCTTTGTACCTGTGTTATTCCATATAGTTAAATGAAACTATAAATTCCGTGCTTGCGTTCATATAACCCGAATGCCTAATTTGAGTGAAATGTCACTGAATGTTGGAAAGCTTATAAAATAGACTTTTGCTTGAAAATGGAGTTTGTGAGGAAGTAATAACTGATTGCACTCAACAGTCTTGCGTGATTTCAAAATCTAGATTTGAGCCTGTATATAAAAAACATTTGCCTTAGACTCATTCCATGTAGATTTTTATTTCTTATGAATGCCATGATTTAAGAAGTTCCTTCCCAATCAGTAGGCTCAAAATTAACCGTAGGGGTCACGTCTCAGGAATTTCAGAGTTCAACTGAAAGATGTTTTCAACAGTAGTATTTGAAATTACCCTTGTTTTGTCATCGTCTCTTCTGAGCTCTGCTGCCATTATGGAAAGCAACAGAGGCTGTGGAAGCTGTGTCACGGATAGCGTACATCAATAACCAAAGTTTACAGTGAACAGAAAATTTTGCTGTTTTGTAGTTTTATCCTCCAAAAATAAGTGCAGCAAATATATAAGTAGATAAACTTATGCAAAACTGAAAATTAGTGATTATTTTTATCCCTGCTAAAATTTTCATTCGCCTACCAAAAAGTCCAATCCTTCACACAGCTCTGATTCTGACCATGTGAGATTTCTTTCGCAAAAGTGTTTGCTTTATGTAGTATTTATTTATGTTAATAAAGGCATTAAAATACCTTGCTTGAAAGGGAAAATACTCAGATTGGAATTTAAGTCCTCTACTACTCCATAGGCATGAGACTTGCCTCTGTGGGTAGGCTCTCCAGACAGATGATATTCAATGTGCTGTTTGGCCAGAGCTTTTCCATAAAGCCCATCCTCAAAAGGGGAAACTATTGTACCAGAACTTGTCAGGTGAAGCTCCATATGTACTAAAGAACTGTATTTTTACAGTGTATTGGACTCTGCCATGCGATGCCCTTAGGAGAAAATGTGTTGAAGGGAAAGATCTTCCCATGCATGCCACCTACCTCATCTTAGCAACCTGCTTTTCTATGGTGCTGGAAAAGAAATACCTTTTGGAAATGTCTCATCACTGTTAGAAGCAGTTCTGTCATCTTGGAGATATCAGCTTCTTTATATCCTGTGTGGAAACAACAGAGAACTTCTATCAGTTTATATGCTATAAGTTGAGTTTGATTATGAGATACAGTTTGTCAGAAAACTGAATCTGGCTTTATAATGCAGAAGCTTTCACTAAGCAATTATCAAAACCCACAGTTGTAGATAATTTCACAGTAGGTAAATGTCCCTGAACTAGTCATAATTGAGATAATAACATAACAATATGTGAATAATACTGGCTGGGCTCTAACATACGTTTCCCCTCCTAAAATTTTAATCAGCAACTTTTCATAGGAAAAAAAAACTCACATATTTTGTCCTTTGTCAATTAATTTGAACTGACTTTCTGAACGCCGTAATTAATGATTTCTAAATGATCAGGAGCTGCCTTTTCATTCTCTGAAGACATTTTTGAAACAAAACCCGAAGGTGTGAGCCCAAAGCTCCATTTGTCTGTGTGATTGATGGGGAAATAACCCGGAATGGCAAGTTTCACTCTAGATTTTTTGGTAAAGCAAGAAAAGTACAAAAACCAGGCTAATTTGCAGATCTGAGCACTTGTACCGCCTACAAGTCTTACTTTACCCAAATCTCAACTGACAAGCTTTTGATTTCTACCTGTAGGCTACCAACAGTTTCTTAGGGTAAAAACTAGCAAGTCAGTTCTGCTCTAGTCACTTCCAGAAAGCCAGAGGCATTTGTACCTGTGAACAGAGGGGAAAGACTGAACTAGAGTCAAAAATCTGGGAATGGAGGCAACTGCACTGACAAATGCATTTGTAAGTTCTGTTATGAGTCCAGTAGTCACACAAGCTCGTTGTTCCCTTATGAACATCTTAAAGAGCAGAATTCCCGATCTCTGTCACTCTCACTCCCACATCTCTTCTGCATAAAGCAATAATCCTTTAACATAAATTATTGTAGGAGAATGGCCTCTCTCCTCCTCCGCTTGCCAGCTGAATTACACATCTGGGATCTCCATCTATAATAAGCAGTGGGAAATTTCTCCTGTCAGACCTTAGCTGACCTCTTTGGGAGCTGGGTTTCTGTCCTACCCTGTCTTTCCCTGACATTTGTTTTATTTGAGGATCAAAAATATCCTCAATGGTGTCTAAGAGGGGTTCACCTCCACTGCTTCTTTTAGTCTCAGATGTCCAACTGCTCCTCAGCTTTCTTCCAGATTCAAACCTGTGCCCCTCGTGTGCTGTCCTATGCAGGGAGATGCTTTGGTGACAGCAGCCACCATGAACCAGCACAGCTCCGAGCGGTGACCCAGCCACGTGCCTTCTCTGCCTGAGGGGCTGAATTGCTCCCCCTGATCTAAACTACAGCAAGTTTTCATTCTATTTTAGCAGCAACAAAAATGCAGAAAACATCCCTCAAATTACCCATCCCTTGCCTATTAACATGCCTGTGTCCTAGCAAAGTGCAAAGCCAAACCAAGGCTGCTGAAACTATTCACTAGAGCTGCATTGCACGACAGCTGCAGTATTTGCAGTGAAGTGACCAAGTGGCTTTTGGAACTTGCCAATGGGATGCAGATACTTTGATCTGTAAGTTATTTGTTCAAGTAGTCTTAGTCAACAGTAACCAGAAGTCAGTGATTAGTTACAGGCATTGTTGTCCTCTTAAGAAGAATAGACAGTCATATCTCCCTTCCTGATAGTTCAGCTGTCTCATCTGAAAAGCAATTACTCAGGTAAATGGTAGTCTTGTTGCCTCTCTCAGTAGAGCCTGAAGATATACTGAGGGCTCGTTAGTATTTATCATTCATTCATTCATTCTATCAGTTGTGTCACAGAGCTGAATTCCTCAGAAGTGTGTATGAACTTAAAAGGGCTGCACAGAATAGAGTGGAGATGTTTTTCAAATGAATGTTAACAAATCTCATCCCAAATTTCCACTGCTTGGCTTTATTCTTGAGCTTTCACCAATGAGCATCCTCAAGCAATCTGAGGCAGCTAAACGGGGGAGGTTTTGGCACTAGCAGATGGACAGCTCGTCTGCCTTTCCAAGTCTGGCTCACAGAAAAGTCTCAGGATGTGATTTCTTCCTGAAATCAGGAAAAGGGATTTTGGGGGACTGGTACCACAACACGCTTCCAGTGTTTCAATGTACTATACTAAAGGGAAAAGAGAGGATGCGGGAGTACAGATGCCAGGCTTCTTGGGCTTATGCACGCTTAATGCTGGGAGTCACTCTAAGCGGCTTGCTGTAGAAAAGGGTGGTGGATATGTGATTTTGGGTTGACATTCAGGTCAGCCTCTGCTCTAGATGTGCCCTATGTCTTTGACTCCCTAAGTATTTCTAAAAAATCTGAGCATTATTCATTTCCCCACTGAGTTTGCCATGCAAAGGCTTGGTAGATGTGTTGAGAAGTCTATGACTAGGTTGACCTTACTCAAATGCAAATCTTTCAGTCAGCCACAGATATGGTCTTGCGTAGTCAGTGCTGATCTAGACCGGCACAGCAAAGCTGAGCTTTACCCTTCTGTGGATAGAGATTGGCAGGCTTAAAGCTGTCAGTGCAGTTGTTTTAATCAATACAAAATTTATTCAAACATTTCAGAATGGTGAAAATAATCAAAGGAAGATAAACATTAATGGTTTGATCCTAGGTGGTTCTCTTTTAATCAGCTATGTCTGGGGTACTGTGTTCAATTGTAGGACCCCCTTCCCTTGAAATATATTGAAATTCTAGCCAGAGCTCAGAAAAGTGTTAAAATCAGCCATGGAGAGGAGAGGTAAGATATCTACGGACAGAGAACGGTCTGCAAATAGTAAAAAGATGCACCCTTCATGGACAGAGGAAAAGGATTTAATCTGTGAGAAGCAAAATAAAAGTAAATTTAAAAAAACGGATTTTAGCCTGAGCAGCAGAATATCAAAACAAGAACTTCCAAGAGGAAAAATGTTGCAAAAAGCAAACTTGGACTCAAACAGAACCGCACATTTTAATAGCTCTTTTTTCTTTCTGTTCTCTCTGATTTATATCAACCTTCCAACACAGTAATAGTAATACCTCCTCACCCTGAAATTCAAAGGTGGAATATGGATGGATTTTCAAACAGCAAAATATGAAGCCTGTTAAAAAGGTTAGCTCAATGTACCCTTACACAACCTGAACAGAATTTCACAGGCCCTTAATAAACTAGCAGGAGCATAGGCCCAAATCTGGGACTTGGTAAATCTTGCACTGAAAAATCACACATCAGTGTGTTTCAATAGCTGATGAATAAAAAGCGTTTAAGAATCTGGGATCCAGGTGTTAGGGGCAAGCACATAGAGATGAGTGATTGACTCTGCTGTGTTTGGTCATTTGGGGATCTCGGTCTATATTCACCAGAGATGGTCCTAAGGCTGAGATCACCAATCTTATTTCACTTTTCTAGGCATCAGTCTGGAAGGAAGTATGGTCCCTAACGTAAAGACCACTGCTTTATTTAGTAAGCCATGTAATCCTCTTGTGTAACATGAGCAATAATATCACATTACATACACTGTAACTAACAAATTACCAAGATTGATCTTGTAAATCCATAGAGAGAATGACCATTTACTACCCCCCTGTAAAGCATTTGTATAATCCAAGCTATAGTTCCTAGCACAGAAGTAGAAAAAAACATCATTAGGCAATTAGTACAAACATCGTTTTGATTTCAGCAGAGGTTGCTCTTTTTTAACCTAATTTTTCAGTCTCAACTTAGCCAAAGACCACTAATAAGTGCAGACAACCTCTTGTAAAAACTGAAGTGTTAACTTGCCATACGGCTGCTAGGAAGAAAAGTTCATTGTGATTTCCAATACACGTTTTAGTATTTTTAGGTATTTTAAATGGACAGTAATGCCCCACAGCCTGGAGAGAAGAGTGATGAACAGTGCCATCTATATTCTCCATTCTATATTTAATAAGAATGTGCTTCTGACTCATATGTTGGAAAGATGATTCAGGTTTTATATTTTTCGTGTTCATAGGGTAGAAACCGATGTTAGTACAACAGTGTTTGGGAAGATAGGCTCTAATAGTACTTTGAATTCTCAGCTGGGCCCAAAATCAAGCTCAAAACAAACTGTGGGTAAGAGAAGAAACATCAGCAACCAGAATAAATCTTTCAGACAGAGATGTATGCAAGCATCTCTGCAGTTTCACAGCCCTTTGGTTGCCACAGCCCAACCGTTAACTCTGTCACCTACCAGCAGTGTTTGCAGCAAGGAAATATTGGCTGCTGAGTAAGAATTAACCTAACGTGCCACACCACTTCTTTGGACTCTTCAATTCCCTCTTTCTTCTTCACAGGGGCATCAAAGTGGGTCTCTGCACGTTTGGAGACAAAACATCCCAGAGCTGAGCACTGCAGAAACAGGTTCGTGTATTTAGACACTGTAAGATATTCTTGGGTTGTCAGAACCATGGGGTGTCCTGCCTGCATTGTCCCATCTGTGTCTAACAAACCTATGCTGAGAAGTTACTGCATATGCCCTGCCCTTGTCCAGCAGCTTTATGGGTTGTTAGCCAGGGCAGGTGATTGGAACAACAATTCTCCTTGCATTTCTGTGGGAGACTAAAAGTGCAGGACTGCCTTTTACTGCTGTTTCCCTCTGAGAAAGCACCAGTAAAGGCCGAGATGGTAAGATATCACACCATTTTACACTCCTTGATAATATGCTTTCATCAGCAGAAGTCTCTAGTGTGCATTTGCCCAAATTCCCTTGTTTGAAACTATATAATGCTGTTGATAGGGCAGAACAGGTCTTTGGGATCAAAATGTACAACTTTAGGTTGGTAGTTTCTTACAAAAACCAGTGACTGATCTTTATTATTTTGCAGTGGCAGTTTTGCAGGTAGATAAGTATAAACTCAGATGCTTTTTGAATTAATATAAAAGTTGCCATTTTTAAGATTTTTGATAGTAGACTAAAACAACTCAAAACCAGTGATTTTGTTCATGGTTAAATTCTATTTTTTTCCCTTATCTCTGGCTAAGGAACAGCTCCTCAGTACAGTTCAGTTACAGCCCTCAAATAGGCCTGTACAGGAGAATAGCCTATTTCAGATGAATGAATGCTGGGGAAGAGAAATATGGGGCTTGTTTCTGACTCTGCCACCGAACTCAGGCCAGTTAATTTGACCTCTCTGGGCATTCATTCTTTCCCCATCCTTTTTCTTTTAATCTTTACATTCTTCAGGATACGGATTCTGTCTTGCTATGCATTAATATGGCCCCCAGTGCCACAGTTTCTCACATCTAATAGTAATATTCAAGTAGGAGTAAATACTGATGCTACTGCAGCCAAATTCCCAGTGGCATGAAAAGACCACTTTCTTTACGCCCCTCTCTCCCCCCCCCCCCAACTATGGACTTTTAGCTGCTATAAATACCTCTCCTGTACCTACATCTCCGCATGGAGGTGGCAAGTGGTTTTTCTTGCAAGACACTATATATTTTCTAACCCTGTACTTGCTGTTTTGGAATTATCAAAATGGGTAAAAGTTTGCAAACCTCGAGTGGAACGTGTTTAGTATTAAAAAAAAAAAAAATAAAATACATAAAAATAAAAAACCAAAATTGCTCTAAAGAGAATTGTGGAAAGGTTCAGACAGAGAGTGCTGATCTGACAAGGCAGATCCGTGTGTGAATTTGCTGTCTCACACCATCCTAGCAACACTGCCACTCCTGTCAGTGATAATATAGCCAAGAACAAGATTTGGAGAGGGAAGGTGCGCGTTTCCTAGGTCTTTAGGCTTGGGTAGTTGGTTGGCGGTTGTGAGATCCTGTTAAACTCTGAGATGCAAAATACAGTTGCTTTCAAAATCCATTGCCAGTGGCGGTGACAGATGCTTTTTGGAATGACACCCAGTGAGCTGTGAAACTCATGTAGTCAAGTACTTATCCACTTGTCCCTGCTTCATGTGTTATGGGAATATGTTTACACTCACACTGTCCTGAACTGTTTTGGGTTTTTTTTTCAGCTGGATGAAGTGTTTTACAGATGCAGCATTGCACACACTGCAGAAAGGTGGTACGTTGAAGTTTATGCCCACACAGTAGGCAGCTCTTCCTTATTTTGTCTGGGGATTCTTCTCCAGCGTTAACTGTTTGCGGGGCACAGATTTAGGTATGGAACTTACGGTTGTCAGACACTAGTAAGGTAAACATTATGGAACTGACATCCCCAGCCTTGATCTTAAGAGAGGTCTGAGCGAGCATTTTAACCACACACAGGCAGTTACTTCACCACCATTTGGTAAGTCTTCCACATCCCCTGTTGGTGGGGCATCCATCTCTTGGCTGAGGTCTGTGCCCTAACATGGTCTGCTATGGCAGGGCTCACATTTCTTATGTAGGCTAAGCAGCTGGTCTTCACTACACCCGGGGTTTGTGTGAACCCCAGCTGCACATGGTGCCTGCAACGGATCAGCATCCCAGTGCTTCCTCTTCCTGGTAGCGTTTTACCTGAATACTGGCAGAGAATGGATTTTTCCTACCATGGTAATTCCTCCTGTTTTTCTGCTCTAACAAGTGTTATGATTATTTTGGGGTTTTGGCTTATTCTTTATTGCATTAAGAGAAAACATGTGTAGGCAGGGGTTTATTTGGGATGGCTCAGAAAAAATGTAAACGGAGATGTACTATGAAGTTGGTGAATGGACTAAATTGCCCCATTCCAGGGAAATTATTCTGTGTTAATGAAACACAGTCCAGTTCTTCTATAGCTGTCTTTTATCTCACATTTCCAGCAGACCGTTTTGTTTGAAAACCCCAAATTGTGCACCAAGATGAAACCTCTGCAGGTGATGGGTCTTGTCAGAAGAGGCATTTGTTTTGTTTCTTTGTTTGTATTTTGCAGGTTTCCTTTACAGCATCCTGTGCTTCAGTCTCCTTTTCAGCAGCCTTTCAAGGTAATATTTAAAGAGCTCTTGGGAACTTTTGTTATCAAAGTAAACCCCAAAACTTGAGACAATTGTCATAGTGGGATGTATCGGGGAGCTACCAAATGAGGGAGCTGAGACCACCAGCTTCTCCTTGGAGCAAGACCTGACAGAAGGAGTAGGATTGTGCTGGTAGCTGGTAGGTGGTTTCAGTATGCTCTAGAAAGGCTCCAACACACAGCATGTTTCCTCACCTCCAAGGAAGATCCCTGGGGTATCCTGGCACTAACTTTCCCTCGAGCCTCATCCCCCATACATCTTTTAACAGAATTTGTTTCCCCCTATTGGCTCCCTTGCAACTAGAGTTCCATTCGGAAACTGAATTCATGGGCTGGTTGGTTCCTACATTTTTATGTTGTTTTTTTTTTCTTTCACCCTGATATTTATCATAACAGAAATGCAAGTCTAAGATTTCCTAGGTTTTGAGACTATTTTGTGTGCCAGTTCTCTTAGAGAACCGGAGAGAGAAAACTTATCTGATTAACAAATGTAAAATCCACGGATAAATAATAGCCTAATTCAGACATGAAATGTCCCTCTTGGAGTGTGCTGCAGTCTTATCTACTCTGTACTTTGTGCCCAGTTGTGTGTGTGAATGGGTGCAGTGTCTGCTTCGTTACAGAGGTTTCCTCAGGGCAAGATAGATTCAGATGCAGAGGTGAGACATTACCTCCGCTTGGAGCATCAGTGACTCTAGTGCCTTCCCTCTGCCAGGCCATGGGGCAGGGTGGGTTGTAGGAGACCTCCCTGGTGAGGGTGACTGGCCCCTGTCCAGGCAGGGCTGATGGTGTTCTTGCCGTGCCATTTTCTCCTGGATGATCCATGGTGCCACAGTGTGGAGTGCAGGTGAAGAGGTTCATGTGTCCCTCCCGTTGCTGAGGAATGTGTCCCACTCCCTGGCAGTTCTGTTGGCAGAGAGAAGGGATGCACAGGTAAAGCTAAATAAACACTAAAAATCATCAGAAAAAACTAGGGTAGTATTCCTCTTTATGAGAAACTTGGGAAAAGTGAAAACAGGTCTTGTTAGGGACATGATCTGTAACAAAGGTGTGCACTTAATTGTTAATTCTGTTAGCAAAAGGCAATGCTACTGAACATGACATAATAATCTTGGCTAGCATAGGAAGACATTACATGAAGTACTGCAGCTGCATGAAATACCTTTATATTCATTAATAGCATCTGTTTCCATACTAGCTTAAGGCAGGGGATGATCAAATTCACATGTAAGGCACTGGCTGTCTGGGATGTAGGGAGGACCCCGCTGCCTCTTCCTACCCCTGCACACGCACACACACAAACACACATGCATTGCGGCACAGGACAGTGGTGAGGAGGAAGCACTGCATTAGACAGAGCCATCCTCCTTGTACCAAATGTTGTGTCCACCAGTAAGCTTTCTCTCTGCAGTATGGTTTTACCTGTAGCAGCAGTGGTCTCTCTACCATCTATTCCAGGGTGCTGTTGAACACGCACATCTCCGGGCTCTTCAGCTGGGTGGACTACATGAGTCTGCAAGAAATTTTGGGTATATATCTCAGACAAGACAAAAAAAAAAAGGGGTTTGAATTGACAAATCAGTCCAAACCACTGAGGTTATAACTCCTTTTTTTCTTCTTCAAGCACAACAGTAAAACAGACCTGTTATTGGCAGCTCATTAGTAGTGAGACAGAGGCAATATGTACCATGACATCAGAGTGCTGTTTGACCCACATCTATCATTTTGTTAGAGATCCTTATTCTGGGCCTTTCCAAATGCCTATAAGACATGCAGAGTGTAGAACTCTGTGGCATAAATAAGATACAGATTTTCTACTTTTTGATGTGTTTAGCACATTTTTGTTACTTCCTTTAATACCACAGACCTTACATTCTTCAAGCATTAGGAGAACAAAAGGCTAACATGAGGGGGGAAAAAAAGCATTCAATAAAAAGTATCGTTCTGTTCACCTACTTAGCATTTAAAATATAACCTCTTTCTTAAAGGAAGATCGAATGAATACCACAGCTGAGTAACTTCAGATATAAAAAGTTCCTTCATTAAATCAGTTGTTCTTTAATTCATAATAGAACTTAAATAAAGAATGACTTATAGGCAGCTGTTTCTAATATTGAGTCCCCACCACACATGAAAGGAACATTATTCTTACAGCAGCCTCTCTACCCTTGGGTGTTATCAGCCGAACATGTTTTGAACCCACCTAATGCATTTGAGGTAGCTTGGGTTTATTTTTCTTTCAATAAAATAAATGGTTTTGTAATTAAATTTCTGCACTGACTGTGCTTAATGGCTACATTGACAAGTGCTAATGTATGGGAAGAGAATGAGTTTGAAATGAAACATGCTGTTTTCCAATCTGCAAGCAATTTTGCGCTGGGGCAATCAAAATCTTGTGCCAGTGAAACATTTTCATTAATCTGCTAACGTAGCGCGCGCTGCCCACTCAGCAGCACAAGGACACTTCTTTTTTTTTTTAACAACAAAAATATCATGAAGTGAGCCGTTGTTTGAAACCATTTTGTGGTCTCTGGCAGCAGGGCCTGTGTGGAAATTCGCTGACTTTACACCATGAAATGTTGCAGCTGTCTCAAAAGGGACTGGCTGCTTCAATGTTTGAGTTCTTGGCAATAACTCAGCTTTCAAATCTGTCTCTTTTTTTTTTTTTTTCCCCTTAGCTAAATTTATTTTTGAATAAATCTTCTCATAGAAAATTGAGAGCAGCTATTACATATTTGGACTTCATTTATGAAAACCACTTCAAGTCATCAAGAAGTGCATCAATCCAAATCTAATGTTTACAATACTTTCATGACTGGGAAGCTAAACAATACTGTATTTCCCCCATTATCTTAATTTAGGTAGCACTGCATTTAAACACGAATGTGACTTTTCTTTGTTTCATTACTTATTGCCAGACAAAAAAAGAAACAAACCCTGCCGAGATTTGCTTCTGCGGAGCTGGCTGGGAGCTCCATGCAGGACCTGGCCACTAGAGGGTTGACTTCCCAGCAGCTGCTCTTCGCAGCCAGAATCGCAGAGCTCTTTTGTCAGGTAAAAAGGCTGAGGAAAAAGCAAGACGAAGCTGGAACACCTTAAATAGGCAAATTGGATTCAAGCTTAGAAAAAAAAGGTAAAAATGCCCACAAGCCCAAACTACCCGGGCATTTTTATTATTTTGGGGTTTCTTTTTCATTTTAGCTTGTCACAATATGACATGGGCACAGTTATTTTCTCTCCCTGAGGAAAACATCTTAGAAGTAACCCAGAACAAATTAACCCCCAGATAGCCTTTAACAGCAAGTACTTTAAGTCAGTAGGTATCTGGGATCACAGAGTTAGAGGATCCCACACTTTTCTTCGCCATGTACTACTTCACTGGGGACAAATTACTGCTTGGTATTTTAGCCCTTTTGCTGTGTGCAGTACTTGGAGTAAGAGAGCTAAAACAAACTGAAATGTTCCTCTTTTGAGCAGAATAATGGAGAATGAAATATCGTCCCAGTGCAGACTTCTCCCATCCAGCAGGAAATTGTACCTCAGGGGATGGATCACTGCGAGATGAGACATTGCCAACAAAACGTCATGCGGTGAGAGGTGTGTGATGAAATGACAAGGATCAACCAATATCAGTGATGTTATAGCTTGTAATAATTATTCTCATGAGGCTGCTTCATCCATGCTAAATAAACAGAAGTTTTTCAGACGAGAGTTGCAGTTTGTGTCAGAATCCATTAACCAAGCCCTAAAGCCAGGAGAATGCACAGTATGGGAACTTGCTGCATCTTTTCTGTGTAAAGGGTGGTTATGTTTAAATAGGCTCAGATTAGCTGGCTTTTTTTCATTCCTGGGTCCCCAACCTGGCATCTGTACTGCAGGATTGGGAAGTGGCATGGAGAACAGATTATTGCAGCCCGGTTTTCTGCACAAAGCACTAAGCAGAATCACAGTCAGATACCTCTTTCCCTCTGAAGTTTCTAGCAGACGTGGAAAGGACAGTCCACTAGACTGTGCACCTTAAATCCAGAGCTACGCAAAATAGGCGTTGAACTAAACTGACATCACCTTTTGCTACTACAACTCAGCTATGTGATGAATTCTAAGGCAATTCAAAATTAATACTAGCTACTGAAGGATAGATTTATACACAGGTACAGGAAAGAGATGAAACACTGATTAAATGTAGCAACATTCTAGGGTGGAACAAACTGTAGGAGGGGACATTTAGAGGGTTGTGGAAGCAGTTTAGCGATTGGACTGCAGACTCCAGCAAGGATGTGGGTACTTATCCAACAGCAAGAGAATGCCCTCAGTCATTTATAGCAAGGGTGCAATGCCTGCTGCAAGCACTAAGGCTATTAGGGGCTGAGCAGGAGCCCTGGAGAAACACCTCTCTAAAGCGTTTGCTGAGACCAAAGGGGATGTCCATCCTCAGGAGCTGGCAGAAGAAATCAGTATGCAGTAATGCAGCAGATACATTTATCCAACAGTGAATTGCACAGGCAAAATATGTGAGGTGTGAAGGATAAGGAGGTCTGCAGGGCTGAATGGGGAGAGGAGGGAAAGTGGAAGAGCCACCTCTGTGTGAGCAGGGGAACATGGAGGGAGTTAAGGATTCTCTTCAGGGAAGACTGTTTCCAGACAGAACAGTTCCTGTGCCTGTCACGAAGGAGGACTTGGTCTTTCTTTTCCTATGACTGAAGAAGAGGAGTTGGACATACCCATCTTGGTGGTAGAACTACAGCAACTTTCAAGCATCAGGTTTGCTTTAACCCCAGATGACACAGAACATATGTGCTGGTTGGGGTATAAAACCAACGAATACAACACACCCAAACACCATTAGGAAGGAGTATATTCTTGGCAACACAGAACACATCTCAACAGGCATTTTGAACTTCTTTGTATACACAGTTCAGACATTTCATACAACCAGTTGTTTCAATATAATCTCCCTATGCACTACCAATTAGGATTAAAGCACAAGAGGTCTACAGCAGCATTTTAAGGCGCTACACATTGAGAATTGTTGACAATGATATTGCCATTAAGAGATGATGAATTCTGAAATATAATACAACTACAATGGCTTAGACAGAGGCAGAGGTTTTCTTTTTAATGACAAAACTTTGATTTTATTGTTCTTAATACTAATGTGTTGGTTTTTTCAGACTTTGTTTCATGCATCTGAGCATCGCATCCAAGCCACAGTGTGAAACATCTACAGTTACAAAGGGGATTGTGCAAAAGAAGTGCTAATTTCTAACAGTCCAGCTCATGAACTAGTTGAAAACCAGCCTTGGAAACAGTTGTCCAAGAAAACTAAAGTTATCATGTAATAATGCCTGCAGGGGTTCCACAACTGTTGCATAGTTTGGAACAAATTTGGCACTTTTTGAGGTAAGTCCAGTAAAGAATATAAAACGATCACATCTGCCAATCTGCATGCCTGAGTGAGTGCTGCAGCGTGCTCTGGATTGGGTTTATGCCTCCCTTTAAGATCACAGCTCCCCTAAAAGAGTATTCTGTCCACCCAGTATAGCCCTTGGCAAAATTTAGTTTCATATCATATACTTATATACACCTGTGTACCACAGCAGACATCTGAAGTAAGCCTTATACTGGGTTGGTGCCTCTCTCATGGGTATATAATATACTACAATTATTGATGAATCTCGGACTGACTTTCCAGATTGTTACATCATCTTCTGTCACAGAATAGAAGTCCATAACATGAAAAATGTGCTGCCATTGATTGCAAGAAGTTTAATACTCTAGAGATATTTACACGGGATCTGAAGAATCTGTGGTTATGAACAGTCATGTCTTGCATGCTTTTTCTCTCCGTGTAATAATGGTATATTTTCATAATTTCACATGTACAAGCAATGTGTCCTCCACCTTTGTATTTGTATAATAGCTGTTTGAAGAGAACTATTCCTTTTAGAGATTCAATCTTCAGTAACTCTTGATCCCTTCCAGGTGAAGGAAATAGCTCTTCATGCTGCAGAGAGAGACTACGGTCTTTTTTACTTTCCTCTATTCGCATAACTGGTGAGTCAGTTTGGTGCACTGATGGCAGTCCAGTGAAGAAGTCAATTAAAGGTTTAAGCCATAGATTTTTGTCACACTAGGAGAGACCTGTGAGATGCAGTGAAGTACAAGTCACTGGGCTTTCTCTGTATAAGTTACCAATGTAGACTAGATTTACACTTTTAGATAGATAGATAGATAGATAGAGAGACAAATAGACAGATAGTAGATATCAGCTAGCTTTTTCAGCCCACCAACATGCCATTATTTTGTAAAAATGCAGTATATGGACTGGCAGAATCATAACATTGGTGTCCCAGATAATGACTTTGTTGTTCAGATTTCAGCTGTTACAGTACTATTACATACAGTATCAATTAAGTTAATTTTCTCCTTTATAATTTTCATAAGTCACTATTGGGAGAAGAGGAAATCTATCTCATATATTTTGTTAGCTGTATGAGTTTTCTCATTGACAGAAGGGGGTAACTTTGCAGAAGCACTTCTGTAGAAACTTATGGACAGAGTCCTCCAAGTGGTAGGGACAGCTTGGGAAAAAGCAGATGCTTATTCAAAATCTAAAGAACGGAAGATGGAAATTGGCATCACGGGCTGGAGGCAAAAACTGACCTCTAAAATATTGAATGAAGGAGGTATGGGAGAAGATTGTAAACAGCCTTGAAAATGATTACAGCTGGAGAAAGTCAGAGAGGAATGTGAAGACAAAAACAATATAGCTAATGAGACCCTTAAAAAAGCTTCATGGAGTAAGCTTGTCTTTAGCAAAATTGTTGGAAAGGATTTTATAGTGCTCCAAATAGAGAACCAGGGGGCATGGAGGAGAATAGCTGTGGGGGTGCACTATATAAGGTTGCACCCAAGAGAATATTAGACCAATGCAGATATTAAAATATGCAAGTAATTGCTGTCATTTCACTGCCCTTTTCTCTGCTCATTTTGCGATCAGATTTTGTTCTTGTCAAGTTACTTTCTTTGAGAAATTCCCTGCTCTGTCGTGCCGTGTGCCATAGTGGGCACACCACTTCCTAAGAGTCCTCAGAGAACTGTTCAGCAACTGGCTCAAAGTCAGGGAGTGAGAAAGGGCTCCAGGGTAGCCACTGGGACCTAAATATGCCATAGCTACAACGTCAAGAAGTGTCTCGTTTCCAAAACGCTGTTACCCGAATATTGTGGCTCAATAGCCCAAGCAGCTGTGCTTCCCTTCGGCAGCAGGAAGCTGGCAGCTGAACTGATTTCCGCCTCCATCTCCCACTCAGGCATATTCTTAATGCAAAATCACTCCATTCGTTTTGGGGTATATCCCACAGAACTGTAATTCCAACCTCCTTAAAATTCAGTTTAGTTCTGGTGTATGGGAACAGTGCAAATGCTATTTTGGGGAGTAGAAAGTGAATTATTTTGCAGACCTGCCTAAGGATTCCTCCTGAATATAGTTTTCCATGCAGTTAGATCTGTATTCAGCAGTAATCATTCATGTAGACTATGCTATAACTATTTGCTGCACATGTTGAATTTGAATGATGACTTACTGTTATTATACATTCATGTATATTCCTCTAGTTCCCAGAGGCCCTAGTCAGGACAAAGTTCAGCAAATGCCATACTAATGCATACAAAGGCAATCCCTTTCTCTGGGTCGCAGAAGTCACAAAGAGGGGAAGTGAGAGACAGCCAGCATAGGTAGTACCATCACACACAGATGTTATACACATTCTCATCTTTTCCCTGGCCATGACAGATACATGAAATTAATTACAACTATTCTAATCAGTCCCTTAAGACATCATTACAGGCTCTTACAGGGCACAGTAAAGCTTTAGCTAATAGATTTACTGTCTCTGAACTGGGTAAATCTGTTCCTTTCTACTACAGGAGAGGTTTGGATTGTAGAGAGAACATTGAACTTTTAGGTAGCATTTATAGAATTCATTGCTAGTCCTTAAAAAACCAAGAGAACTTTTGGGCACTCATTATTGCCTTCTGATATACATACAGCACCACAGAGCCTAAAGTGCTATTCTGTCTACTCTCAGGTTTACTTTAGGTGTGGAAAAAATGATAGCCAAAACTTGTGGAGTGTGTTGGTTATTTAGAGATGCATAAAAGCCATAGAAACCATCAGCACCAAAGCAGTGGGCTTGTAATATCTGACTAGTTGATTTCTTTCCTTCTGTAGCAAACATCAGCTCACAAACAAGGGAACTCAGGGTGAAGGACTAAAGGAGAACTTAAGTATGAATGTCCTTCCTTACCAGTACAGTGCTATAATTAGTACAGAGCAACAGCACCATCAAGCTCCAGCTGAACAATTACATCCCAGGAAATTCAACCAACAAGTATCATATTCTAAACAGTCGCATCTGTGTGGTAACACAGAAGTATGCACCAGTGCCATCTAGCCAATCCCCAGTGTATGTCAGTTCTTGTGCTAGGCAAACCACGAAACCCTTGTTTAACAAATAATGTGTTTTACATGCTCGGAGAAATTTGTAGAACAAATTATTTTAAAAATTATGTATTTATGGCAGTGTTATTGTAATCAATAAACTGAGAAAATTTGCAGTGAAATCTATCAATTAAATGTTATTACTTTGGCCATATGGCCAAACTGTACAGAGCTGGCAGTCTACCCAATGGCCCCGTCATCGTCAAAGCTGTCCTGATGTGATGTCCAGAGAAAGTCAGAGAATCCAGCTGTCTGTGGAATAACTTTCAGAGACAATAAACATAGAAATCCAAGGAATTTCCATTGAAATAAGCCAACTATTAAGTACTAAAAAAGCTAGTATCTCTAACTAGGGGCATTACGCGTCCTGAGAACGCTGCAGTCTCAAAGCTACAAATATGCAGACCTCCATCCAAGCAAGAGTATTTTGCATGTGTCAGTTTGACAGTAAATAGAGTTCAATAAAGGAAACGGTTTTCTCAGTTTAAAACTTATATCACATCGAATATAATGGCCAGGGTAAAATGGACTATAGTTAATGATCCTTGGAGTCTTGCAAAGCAAAACCTAAGATCTGAGCAACCAGAAGTTTAGGAACGTTTGCCTCTCCATCAGGACTTTGTGCTTCAGCCCCATTTCTGCCAGAATGATCATGCTATGGTCAGAAAGTATCACTGGAATTGGAATTTTTCCTTCCTCCAGTGTTACTGGAAGTGTTTTAGGAGCACTAATGACATCCCCAGCCCATTGAAGATAACAGGAAACCTCCTGTGGCTTCAAAAGAACTGGGATTTCATTCTGTAACTAATGAGAGATAAGGCTGGAGGAAAGGGGTAGTACTTTAATTAGATCAGCTGTCTGAAGTGCCGTTGTCACTAGATGGTGCAGCAGAGTAGCTTTACTTTGGATCACTTGAACTAGAACTTTGGAAAATGCCATGCTGAGGTGGGTTTTTTGCAGACAGAGCCCTTCGTAATATAGGTTTTCTCTAAGGACTATTTCTGTTTGCAGTTTGAGTTCTATGATCTTCTCTAACACTATTTGGAGCTGACAGAAGATGAGTGCTACCTATGAGGACTAGCTTAATATCACTTAGGTTTAGCTAGCTATGCCAATCACTTTGGGTTAGCTAGCTATGCCATAACGTGACACATCCTATTTATTTAGGAAGGCTGAATGATACAGTTGAGAACAAGACCCGGAAATGTTACATTCATCACTGGAAAGGTTAAAGATAACTTGCGCAGATGGTTTGTTGGGTTCACCAAATTACACATTTGAGCTGTCTAGAGGGAAGAAAACCAAGGATTATTCTAAGTAGTCTTCTGTGATCTGGAATTCAAAGTTTATATGGCACTAGAAAGTGATGTCTTTTTCCTCCTGTTCTCTTGTTTCTTCCTCTCCTCTTCATCACCACAGGTGGAATAAGAAGCGAAAGGGATGATTCAGTCCAGTGCTGTGGTGGATCATCTGGAAGTCTTACTCAAACCACCCCTTATTCCTAATATCAAATGATAAATTTGCTTTGAAGTTCTCCCAGCAGCAGTTCAATGCCTATCAGCACTCTATTATCTGTGGCTGACAATTCCTAGCCTGTACTTCATGTACTTACTGGTGTAGCTGCTTCCACACAATAACAAGATATTTCTTCTGCTGCTTTATACCTAGCAGTTTTACAGCTTCGACAGTAAAAATGTCTTCCTGCTTTCAGGAAAAGGCCAATTCTAATATTAAAACATTAGATGTGCTTTTGATAAGTGAAGCTCATTGAAACATGCAATATTGGAGTTCAGGTCTGAATCAAAATTATCAGCTTGTCCTTATTGACTTGCACTATTGCTTGGTAACTATATTGTATGTTGGGAATATAGATAACTTGGGGATTTACAATACGCTTTATAGTTTGAGCCTATCTCAGCAATAGAAAGAAACTATGCTTCGAAAGGATAACGGCACACGTTCATCTCAACTGTGATTTTGAGAAGAACTTCGCAAGATAATTGTATTTTCACTTTGTAAATAATAAGAAAACTGCAATTTGAAGAATAGTATGAGAATAGTATGAGAACTGTGCAGCCATGTACGGAATTGTACTGGGCTAAGATTAAAAATACATACTTCATTTTTTCCCTCTAGAAGGTTTCCTGCCAGCTCTAAGACAGGATATGATTTTGGAGAGAGAGAGAAGTCAGATTCTTCTGCAGTCTGTGCAGACATTATTTAAAACCCTTGAGACAGAATTGCAAGAAACAGAAGTAACCAAAAGAAGTCTAAGTGCTAGTTCTCAAATTGCTAAGTCTTCATATAGTAGAACTGATTATATACCACATTTTCATTACCTCGGTATATTCTGTAATTTGTTCTGTGAGTTGAGCACGTTGAAAGAAGGATATGGAAATTCACTGATGATGAAATGACTGGCAGCAAGCATGAAGCATGACTCTCTCAGAGACTTGACATATCAGTTGAAGGGGTGAAACTTCTGAACTGTGATGACATGAGTCTCAGTTTGTGTCTTATTGATTATTGACAAAAAACAAATTAATACCAGAAGACAGTTACTCTGGAGCTCATATATGGGTTAAATATCCTTGTCAACTCTGTACATGTGACTGTACGAGCAACCGTTGATGCATATTTGGGCATGCAAGAACACATTCTTCAAGCAAAATTATGCCTTGCTCAGGAAATGCAATGCGGTTAGGTATAAATGAAGATGTTAGAGTAGCAAGCAGAGAGTGCCTACATTTTTCCTGTTTTTCTCGAAGAAAAGAATTACATTTTGAGCAACTCTTTGGAGTTCTGTAAAACTACAGCAAGCCAGTTTGTGCTAATAATAAAACAAGAGAAATGTTCGCTAATGACTATTCTAAATCCATACCACTAAATCTATGCTTATGTAAACAATTAAGTACTTTTCAACGTTTTTTTCTCTCTGTCTTTGCATGTGTCTGTAAATGTGTATTTACTATACACACATATTTATATTAAAATATATATTCCAGTTGGAAAAAAAATTGAGGAGGACATGGGAGGGCAGCTCCGTACAATTGGGCATACTGAGCTGAGAGCTGAGTGATGGTGTGTATTTAGTTTTTAGAATGCAAGTGGGAGAGCGAGTGCATTTGGGATAGGAAATACAGTCTTGGCAAACTGAAGAGAATGATATATTTTTTAAGGCTTTTGCAAACTTGTTTTATAGACTGTTTTGTCTTTAGTTGGATCCAGTTCTGCAGTGGTGAAGTGAGAAGAGGCTGAAAAGCTCTGAGGATGATTGTAGGTGGGTATTTTGGTCCATGTCATTCTCATGTGTCATCTTGAAATGTGAAGAAGAGGTTTGGGAAGGCAGCATGAGGAGGAAGGGAGATGTTAAGCTGTGCACCTGGGCTAGAAAGAAGAAATGAAAGTTGTTAGCAAATGATATAACTGGGTTAGGATGGGTAGCATTGGATGAAGGTGGTGTCCTGGACATTTTGGCTGTTTTTCAAGGCTTAACCATGTGAAAGATTATGTGCTTGAAGTGACCAGTTTGAATTTGTGCTTGAGGGCCCCTTCAGATGTCACTGTGCTCCAGATAATATTATGGAAGGTTTCAGTCATCAGAGAACAGAGGGACGATGAAAATCAAAATGGAAAATTAATATAGGCATTCACATAATAAAATACATAATCCAATCATGACTGTGTAACTGCTGCATTCTGTTACTGTCTGGAAACAAAGATGCGTATCCCATGAGGCTGTTGCAGAGGGCAATATTGTGAAATAAATTCCGTCACTTTGTATGTTAGAATGCTTAATTATGAGAAACCTTATATTCTAAATGTCACATTTTATCTCAGGAAATTAAAGGAGACACGTTTAAAGAAAGCAAAGGAAGGAAAAGGTTTTGAGCAATTAGTTCCATTTTACTTACGATCTTTTAAAATGCAGAGTCTCTGCTAATAAATATTGTACGTGATCAGTTCTAAAGTGTTTCATTACATTTGTTTATCATTTAAGACACATTCCTCTGCAGTTTAGTCCCAAATAAATTTTTTTAGCATAGCAGAGGCTGCTAGAAATGGTACTAACCCAATACCACATCCACTATTGCATCTTGACATGGGCTACGTGCTTCCAGATTTAAATTTCCAAAGTGAATTTATGTTGTGCAGGATTTTTATTGTGAGGCTTTTCCATAGCCTAATAAGTTATCTCAGCCACAAAAAGTTTTGCTCATATTCGGCCCTTTCTTAGTGCTGTCTCACTGCTCCCAGGTCCATCCAACGCTAACATCATCCTTCCCTTCAGGCTCTTCAGAAGTGTGTTTGGAGAGCTCTGATTGCTGGCCCACTTCATCACTGACACTGCCACCCCCAAGGATAAAATCCTGTTAAAGCCATGGGTGTATGACTTGTGTAAGGAGATGGTGAGGGCTCCTATGGGTTTGGTTGTGTTTTAAAGCTTCAGGTCACATGCAGGCTCCATGAATGGCTGCTTTCTACACTGGGTCATGCTGTTTGTTTTCCCATCCCTGCCTATTATGAACCATGATGAATCAGATGAAGGACAACCTCCAAAATCCTGACACACCTGAGAGTAATTTTATTGCTCCTTCTCCAGCTCTGCCCTGTGCACCTCTAACTTTCATTCACTTTGGGAGGAGTCAGAACAATGGCAGTCAATGGCTTCTACCTGTCACATTCGGAATATTAACAATAATCAGTGTTGCAAGAGATAGCGAAGATGAAAAATGGTACATATTGGAGATGACCATTAATAGGATAATTATTATGATTATTATTATAGTTATCTTTATTACTATTATTACTACTACTACTATTTTTAGGTATGACTCTTTGGGTTAAGACATGTTATCCTAATATCAATAACTTCTCTGTCCTTGGGACAAAGAAGTAATGCTTTTGCTTTTTAACTAGTCACTATAATATGCGTACCCTTTATTACAATCATGTATTTTTTTCGGCATTTTATGAAGTGTGCTTATTAAATGAAATGGTAAGTCTGGCACTGGCAAGTCTCTTGTGCACTTTTTCTTCACATTTCCTTACTTTTGGCAGGTCCATGAAAAGGGAGTAAGTTTCTGTGGGCTGTGCATGCTTTTCCACCCTTTTTCAGGATTTGTCACATCTCCTGGAAGGCCTTATAACTCACAAAACATGATTTTATATCCCAGCGATTTGCCAAGTCTTGTCAAATCCTAACATTTTTGTTGGCAACTCTTTCCATCTCTCGGCTGAAAGGGAGTAGCTCAGATCATCCAGTCACAATGCTGTTCTTTGGATACCTTTTGATGGTCAAAGTGTTAGTTTTGATACATGGTTTAATCTCTGCTTGCAACGGGCCGCCCACTATATTTCATGTCCTCACTCAGTGAATCTTTTGCAAAGTGGACATTCTGCTTCATCAGCTGAATTCCCAGTTTTACACGTCTACACTTGCAGTCCCTCTTCTCTCTGAAGAAAAATTATCTGAGATAAAAAAAACCCTTAAAAATTAAATAGAGGTAATGCTTCTTGCTTCTTTCAGGTACGGGTCCTTTGTTAAGTGTATGCTTTTTCATCCTGTTTATTTTTAACTCATGCCTGTCACTTTAGAGTGACAACCACAAAACTTCAGCTGCTGGGGTGTGGAATAGGAGTCATTTAAACCTTTAGGGCACAAAAAGTTTAAAGACAAGTCATTGTTCCTTATATATATATATTGTTCCTATATATACTGTTCAAAAAGCTCTGAGTAAGAGAATTTTTAATAGCTTTAAATGCCTGAAGAATAAAACAATTCTCATCTTCTCACTGGGTAGAATTAATGCTAACAAAACCAAGGGGATATGGGATTTCCTCAGGTAGGATCTGCGAAGACAATATTTATTGGTTTTGGTTACCAGCTCCAATAGAAGTGAGAAATTTTAATAATAAGCAGCGCAACAGATGTTAGATCGCTACGTCTAGTCCTGCCATATGCTCTTTGTTATGAGTCATTCTGGATGCCATCCATCCCCGTACCAGCACTCGCTGGAAGCATCAATCTGTAACAGGAAGAGTGAACCGAGGCATATGTACAGGAACAGCTGGGGGGGTCTGCCTATCTCCTCAGCTAGTTCAGAAGAAGGGGATGCAAGAGCCAGGTTGCGTTTACATTCACCACCATCTATACATGACCTAGGCCATGCTGGGTCCCTCTTAATTGGTACGTGGCAAATGAGGAATCCACTTCTGGCAGTTATTTTTAGTTGTCCCTTGTGACATCTCAGGATAGCAGTAGACTCTGACCTCTCTCCGAAATGAAGCACTCTTTGCCCTTTAGCACAGCGTTGCTTAAATTCATTTCAAGCATGAATGTATTCACCAGCCTCTGTCCGTGTCACATTTTCAAGGGAAAACTAGGATGGTACATAGTCACACTTAGTCATACAAGGAACCTGTGGTTAAATTTATACCCCAGATGGGCTCTGTCCTTTTTCCTTCCTGTTTGAAAGCAAACACCCTGACTTCTCATGTACTAGTGCAGTCTTGTATATCAGCAGTGGGGGAGAGGAACAGATGCCAGAGGAGGTGGAGGAATAGAAAGGACAGGCTGCTGCTACCCCTGACAAGAATCACCTTAGGAAATCATGGGTAAGGGACAGCAAAAAGAACTTTTGCTGAAAGAAAATCCATGACTTTGTCTTTCAGCTTGAGGAAAACCTTGCTAGCTGTTAAAAACCAAGCTACGCACTTTAAAGTTGGGAATTATTTCAACAATGAATCCCTATCCGATTATAAGTGCAAACATTGGGCTGCCTCTCATCTCTGTCTCTGTTCTTTCCTTAACCCTCCTCCCACCCCTAGAGAAAAGAGAAAAAAAAAAAGAAGTATATTTTCAGCTGTGGATACATTTGTCTCTAGCTGCTCGGTGAGAATTAGTAATTGAGATATTCATCTGGTCAGAGCGAGCAAATTGGCAAATCCCCGTGCACCTTTGCAGTGCGAGGGCAGAGCTGGCCGGGCACGCAGTGGGAGGTGGGCAGCCCCAGTTGTCCCCGGCTCCCTGGGACTCCAGCGTTCCCAGGCACAAGAAGATGGATGCTGTTGTACAACACGGGGGAAATAGGAAGCTATTTACTTTAAAGGATTTCATGCTTTGCTCCAGAAAACTGCCTAAAATGCTGGTCTGCTTTTGAGAGAAAATCTCAAGTTATTGCCATGGTAGCGATGTTTTTGGTTACTGAAACTAACTTACTGAGGACCCAACCGGCGTTAGTTCCTTGACATATGTCTAAACTTTGGTGAAAGTGAGTCACATCTAGCTTGCTTTTATTTTTTTGGTGGCAAATCTAATATTTACTGCCTTGCATCCTGCTGTGCTGGTCGCACCCTGTTGCAATCCAATCCCTCGAGGTGCTGAGTGGTTCTCTCAGCACCTACACATCAGCATAGCCTCTGCGCTCAATTCTGCACTCTGCTTGACTGGATAAGGCCTCTGGTGTTGAAGTACAAGAGTAACACCATCATGTCACAGGACTGTTTACATATTGACATACAGTCCTGATTCTGAGCATGTTTTAGAATGACGCAGATCGTCTGGGCACCTTTAGAAGCCAGAAATGGCTTGGACAAGAGAAATATTTGTAACTGATTTTATAGAATATATATCATAATCCCATGATTTTATTTTTTTTTATTTCTAACAGATTCAGTTGTACCAAATTTTATATTAGATTAGGTAATGTCACACTTTAACATTTCTCTGTGTGTGTGTATTAGATTTGAAATGTTTATTTTGGTATATGATCCAGAGATTTCACCCTCTGCATCCTTCTCACACTGTGCTGAAGCTAAACAATGAAACTCGTTCTTTTAAAGTCACAATCTCCTTAGTGTTATTTGCAACATAGATTTGTAATAGAGGGACATCAGTCTCCTAAACAGCCACTCTTTCATTTTTAACAAAGGCATCGAATGGGGTATTTTTTTGGTGAGAGTTACATTTGCAAGAAACACTTTTGCCAGAAAATGCCTGTCTGTTAATACAAGCAGTTTTTTTCTATGAATAAGCGGCATTTGGAGGCAATGTTTACCAAGTCAAGACACATTTTTTTGCAGAAAGACTATATAATAGCAAAGGCATATGGCTTTATTACTGTAAATTAAACTGCCATTTGAGTGAGTTATTACAAATATGCAATCCAAAGGTAAAAGCTCATCTGGATGATTATGTATGTATTTATGCATCGCACTTTCGGTTCTCATTTTGGCAGCTGTAGGCTGGACGGTTAATCTGGATACTTCCCACCCTGGCACTGGGATGTGTTCCCCCCTTGTGGCAATAGCACATATGGAATTTCATGAGTCTGCTCTGTCTCTTCACTAATGGGCTTCACCTTTTACCTCCAAGAACTGAGGATCCTGATTTTAAATCCAGGGTTTACAGGTTCAGACCTAGCAGGCAACCTAGCCAGAGGTTTTCTCACATGGGCCCAAAACCAGTAACAGAAAAGCCAAGTAAAGAATCATGACTTTATCCTTCCATGCTGTAATTCTTCTTCCATCTTTACCGGATGTCAGTATCTCTTTCCATTTTTTGTGATAATTGGTGAATCAAAATAATTCACAAAGAGAAATGTGCTATTTCCCAGAGACAGTGGTGTATTTAAGTGTGCTTTTATGGTAGATGAGGTTTTGGTGTGTCATCTTTGAAAATATGGGCAAATGGATTACTTCTTTGATCCAACAAAAACAGCCACAGAAAGAAAAGGATGCAAAATTCAGGGTGTTGCAAGTTCACTCTCAGAGCTAAGCTGTGGTCTCTCTATTTTATTATTGCCAAGAATGCACGCCAAGTCATTGAGGTTGACCACGTTTTATTACCTCTGTTTTTGCTATTCTACCTTATTCCTGAGACAAGTGGGAAAATTGTGTCTGAAAACTGTCTTTAAACCCTGGACTTCTAGATTGTACATCTTTAATGAATACTGGACGTGTTCCACTACTGTGAGCTGCTGTCTGGGCCTCAGCTTATTAGATCCTGTTTTGAAATCCATAATTATAACCAGGTTTGTGATGGGTCACATGCCTCTGTATACAGAAATTTCTGTCATCCTGATAGAGCTGCTATTTCAGAGGAAATCAACTAATTCAAAACTAGCATTTGAATAGCTTTAGCTTTACCTGTTCTGGCCTTCCCTACCCAAGGTGTGAAAAATGGCAATTTCTGTATTTCTGGGAAATTAATTTTCAAGGTTGACTTTGGGCCAGTAACCCAAAGTGCTAACATAGTCCATATGTCTGACTAGTAAAGGTTGACTGAAAAGTATGAAAGTTCTAGCGAAAGTCCATTTTTCCTGTTCCTTTCTGTAAATCGCAGGATTCCATTATACTGACGATAACCCACGGTTATTCACGTCTGAGCCCTGATCCCTACTGAAGCTGGGATGAAGGTAGAATGTATAGAATTTGTTCTCTATAGGTGCTGCTTTTCATGCTGAGCAAAAGCTCAGTATTTATAATTTGCTCTCCTGAAGTACTTGTCATCTTTCTGCCCTCTCTTAAGACTGTAATTCCCACCCGGTATTTTCATTTTAAACTGCCTCTCGTTTTAATAGCCATATTTTGTTGTCTTAAAATAAATGCTGTCACGCAGCTCTTCTACTTCCTTTAATGAGAAAACAGTAATTCTCATACGATGGTGGAAAAGCATTGAGAGGGAGGGAGAGACAGAGAAAGGAAACAGAAATCATAACCAAAAAGTTCGCACTGATTATTGAAAGAGTCAGTGTTCCCCTGGGCTGTGGGGAAGGCGCTTTTACAGTGTCTTGGAATATTTTTCTTCTGCACAATTCTGACTTTTCACCACATATTCATGCTACAGCGGGAAACGGGAAGGACAGAAAAAGGACTCAGAAGTTCTACAGTAAGTTTTGTCATTATCTTTCGTAGTGTCACTTGCTAGCAATAAGTCCGAGGGAATATTAATGTTAAGGGTTTTAAAACTCTAATTCTCGATACTCCTGTGTATAATTATTTTAAAAGCATGTTATATTAGCACTAAATGGTTTCTCCTCATCTGTGAAAATTTTGAGCTTAAAATGTCATGGCGTGCACTTTTAACGTAGAGTCATTATAGTATTTAGTACTGTGTTACTACTAGTGGGAAATATTTGTGTATTTGTAGAAGGCTTCAGTAAGCTTTGGGTCCAGTTTCCAATGAGGTTTTTAAAGACAGAAGAGAGACAAATAAAGACAGTGAAAGACTTCAGCGAATAGCTTCTGTATGGTCAGGAAGGATTTCATGCAAATACTGAGCTGGAAACTTAAATCATACTCGGAGAACGGCAATATTTTAGGAAATTCTGCCTATCAGAGGCTGCTTTTTTCTTTCTGAGCTGACTCAGGTTCAATTTTAATTTTAATCAATCTTAAGACTCCTGTTTATTTCATTGGACTTTGGGTTTCCTGAAGGCAAGTCACTGGCAAAAATCCGTTCACGTTTCAGAGCACCTAAAGGGGTGATGCCACCGCAGCGGTGGCTGCGAAGGTGACCTGTGGACAATCAGCAGGGCAGAATCAGGCCCAGAGGTGGAGAGGGGAAGGACACAGAAGCTCTCCTCTGCAGCAAGGTATTGGGTACTGTTTACAAAATCAACTGTATTTCTCTAACAGACTAAAAGATATGACATAAAAAGCATTGCTCGATATTAAGGTATAAGTAGCAGTAAATTACTGAGCTTACTTTACCAAAAAAACATTACAAAGGCTTCCCCCTGCTACTGCCAGATGACTACCTGAATTTGCAATTGTAGCATATTTCTCCTTTAAAACTGCTACCAATCTTCCAAATACAAGCAATAACTACATATGGACATGTTTAGCAAATCAGTAAGAAAAGATTGATTGCTGGGAAATGTTTTGTTTCCAATTATTTTCTCCATAAAAGCTAGAATTCCAGATAAACAGAGTAACAAAATCCCACTTTTTTATCTGTAAGTGTACACTGATGGAGAAATGCTACTAAAATTGCTTATTTGAAAATCACCTACCAGAGAAAACTGAACGCAAGAATCTTTTTACATTGGTCAGTTTTAAGGTTACATTTAAGCATTTTGGGGTAGAGTGCCATTGTGAGGAAATACTTAGTTCTGCTTCCATTTTATCATGATTTCTTTTATTCTCTTTCCTATTAAATGAACCTGATTTTTCATACTGACAATATTCAAGACATATTTCTCATGTCTAGTATATATATAGGCACTTGCTAAATCAGCTCCTGGCACACCAGCTAATTTTAACGGGGGAGGCTAAGATATATACCATTACTTACTATTTCTAATGTGTTTCTTAATATGAAACTTGTCATTTTCAGCTGGGATGCTGACTCAGCAGTAGGTTTATTTCCAGAATTACTAAAACAACTTTCCTCTCAGAGTAGCAAGGGACCCATGATTCACTGGTAGAGAACAGCAAAACAGAAGGAGGCCTTTTTCCATTTTTTAATATTAAAGAATAAACTAGAAAGAGTTCATAAAACAGTCCTGGGGAACTTCTGAGACACAAAAAAAGTGGCAGTAGATCTCGTATTTCACAGACAGATTGAACATAACTATATTTAAATTGGGTTTCATCTTAAATATATAGCTTGCATTATTTTACACACACTGCAAAACAAGATTTAGAGGGATCACTTTTTATTTCCTTCTACCTCGTTCACATATGTCAGAATCAATCACTTTTTCGGACAGATGTTTTCTTACTCATATGCCACAGTAAAGTGACATTTTGTACATGTAAACTTTCAGTTCACAGCGTTTAACGACTGCTCTTTCCCATTCCCAAGTTTTGGGAACATTCAGGTGCTAAGTACAGGATTCAGAGATTTAGAGGGGGCTGTTATGGAAAATACTAGAACACCATTCAATTTAAAAGAGAAGCTTTTTGCTTAATATATTTTTTCAGGATTTTTCCTTCCTTTCCTGAAATTGAAGTATCTTCTTTACCATCATGACCAACAATACTTTGATAAATAGCAGAGGATTGCATGTTACTCCTCAGCTAATAAATCAGCACAAAAGTTTTGCTAAGCTGTATCTTGAACAGGTATACGCACATATGCACACAGATGGTATATATAAAAGCCCCAAATTTGTAAGCTGTCATAAGAAAGGACATCGTGTTTTCTGCTCTCATGGTTCTCAGCTGAGAGTAACCACAACACCTATTGTGGGCACCTCAAACCCATTCTGAACCAAGGAGAAAGCTGTGAAGACAACCTCTCTCTTAAAAGGAGCAAAACCTTGTGGAATGGCACCTCCACCAGCAACTTTTCACTAGACAGACACAAACTGCTATTCCAAGCCAGGGGAAGTTAATCAAACACTGTCTTTGTTCATGCTTTTATCACCAGCTTCTCTCACAAATTATTCCCAAAGTGCACTAAAGGGCTGGCTTCTCCTTACTCTGTGTCCATTTTAATATTACTGGAGCTCTCTGAGGTCTGTGGCATGGCACGCTGAGGACACACACTGTCCTTGAGCTAGGGTTGGAGTGAGGAGCTCAGACTTCATGGCATCAGCCATTCCTTTCAGATCACGCACAATCTGTGCCTGTGAAATCCCAGAGAGGAGGCTTCTCTCAGGGATGCTCTTTTCAGGATGACCACAAAAACCCTCAGTGACATGGAACATCAGCAAGTGCTCTCTTCCATCTCTCTCTCTGCTTGGAAGATGCAGCTGGAGATGGAAGAGGCTGATGCTAGAGGAAAGAAAACCCAGTGACAGATTACAAGCTTCACAACACCATGTTATTTCCCATCCCTTCTCCCTGACACCTCACAGCTTGTTCCTCTGCTTGTATTCCAAATGCTCCTGAGCATCTAAATAGGGCTCACACGGAAGTGAGTAGCTTTTCTTCCTGGCTAATATGGGCTTACTACTAAGAACTAAGAAGTGGACTTTTGAAACTCTTGTGTTTATAGATATGAAAACACTAGATATCTGGAGACCAAAAACAAAGTTATTTAAGCATCCTCTTTATCGCTGCTTTTGCCCCTCACTGCCCCTGTGCTGCTTGTTCTCTAGTGACCCCTGATGAATACCATCATGGAGTCCCATGCCTAAACTTTTTCAAGCAACTTGCCCAGATATCCTCTGGCTTTTCATAGCCCATTTTCATCAAGGCTTTGCCATGACTTTCCATGGCACCACTAAGATGGGGTATTCCCAAATTCAGTAGCTCAGACCCTCACAATCAGAAAAGACCTTTAGACTTCTGTGGACCCCTTCACATCCAGAACAACATGCAGCATAGAATTTGGACTCAGCCACCCCACAGAGATGTGCTTCAGGCTTCTCATCCTCAAGACTCTTTTTATAGAATTAAGTCTAAACTCTAACCACTGTAAAAAAAAGAACAAGTGTAATGTATCTTGAATAATAATGAGTGGTCAGAGCAAAGGGGAGCACATATATCTTCACAGATGTGCTTTGTAGTCTGTTTCTGCATTCCTTTTCTAGGGCAGTGGACCATCACTGGAGCGTCTTCACTAGGGAAGGATATTTTCTGCACTCATATTAACAAACTACTGGAGTCAAGGCAATCTGTAGCCCTCATGTTTATGCAGGACAAGTTAAAAAACATGGAGTAATCAAGCATGGGGTTTGATTTATAATTTGAGCAAACATTTTGGACCACCTTCCTTAACTAGGACTTGGCCTCATGTTAATTGACTTAAGGTAAGTAACCATATTGAGAAACACATGTTGCTAAGGCACAGAAGACAATGGTGTTGCAAGCAGTCAGGGTATAGTAGCTTAAGAAATTATTAACCACTGTCTAATTGCATTTATTGGCTAGACACATGGGGAAGATGACCGTCACACCATACATTCTCCTGTTTGGCTATTTATGTCAGATATAAATAACTCGGTGTTAATGTAGACTGCAAACATTAAGGAAAGCAACAGCACAGTAAGACAGACATAATTCTGTTCATATGAGTGATTTGAATTTGCAATCAGTGCTTCTTTTTTCCTTTTCTTTTTTTCATTTAAACGGGTGACGTTAATGGCTTCTCCTCACCATCGCAGAGTAATGGTTCAATTTTGGGTTTGGCGCAAGCATATTTTGTGATGTAGTTTTGTTTGTATAAATATGCTGTCCTACTTCAATTTGACATTTTATTTAATGAACGTATAAGATTTTAGTGGTAGGACAGGGTTTTACTGTGATATGCATAAAAGAAAGTATTCAGAATTGTATTATTTGAATAAAAACACATCACTGCTCCCATTCCTTGCATGATTATCCACTGTGTGTTTTGCACACAGAGTTTTATGTTATAGATTCACACAGCGTTCTTCTCCATCACCTTCCCATTTTGACAGCCAATTGTTTATACACTTGCACTATATGTTTCTTTCTGCTCAGAAAGAAAACAGTTAGATATTTGCTGTTGTCTCAGGATATTGTGTTCATTTTCTAATAAGTGCCTCCAGCGCACTGGGGTCCCTAATCAATGTAAATATTGTTTAAGATGAGCGTTGCAGTGGGCATACCATTGAGCCAGACCACCAGCAGAGCATTAAACAAGGACAGATGTGAATGCCAGGATAAAAATGAATACATTCCTGAAGTGTGTGTTACTTATATCTGTTTATAGGAAATGGTCATGAAAAAAAGTAAAAAACCCTTCTGGAAAACAAGAATGCCAAATAAAGTCATTATGTTGAGATACTGCAGTTGTAGGTTTGCTATGATAGCTAAGTGAAAGTGCGTGATATTCTGGTATCTTGAATGATTAAAATCTTATAAACTTATTACAAACATGATGAATGTATGAATGTTATTAATGTTGTTAAAGACCTTACCAGTGTTTAAGCACATTGGTGGTTATCTGTACAGGAGCAAAATGCATGGTTTTATTTTATACACACAGTTTTCTCTCAGAGGTAGTATCTTTTATAAGATTGGAGGATCTAGTTAATAGACAAATAGACTTACACTGTCTCATAAGTCATTCAAGGAGAATAATGAGAGAGACAAACCTAGTTCTAATAATTTATAAAGATCATCTGATTTCTACCTCTTGCCTAGCAAATTCGCATTGATTAATTCACTAGCTGCCAATTTCCACGAGCAACCATACAGCATGTTTTCTACTGATATTTAAACACCAGTTTGTTCTTTGCTGGCTTTGTAGTCAGGCTGCCCTCTATGCTGCCCTGGTTTGGAGATTATTGGTGACATTTGCAAGGGATTTGGAGCCCCTGTCACACTGCCTATTCATGGAATTGCACACATGCTGCCTGCCCCTGGCTGACCTATGTAGGGCAAGCAGGGGCAGGGGTTCCCTTTTGGGTGGGTAGGTAGGAAGGATAGGGATCCCTTCTGGAGTAGGTAGACAGGGTTGGGGATCCCCTCTAGAGGAGGGCAGAGCCAGAGAGGAAAGTCTCCTAGCTGAAGTGAGGTGAGGAGGCATGCCAACTAATGGGGTGGTTTGGAAATAAGACTGCCTTTATTTCTTAGGGATGCCAGGGAGGACTTAGCTCTCTCCATTTATTATGGACAACGGGACCTCAGAAGTTCTCGTATGACCAAGGTTATTTTCAGAGTGCTCAGTCCTCAATAACACCCAGAGCTAGAAGGTCTCAGCCCCTAACTGGCCCTGAGGGCTAAAATGTGCTAGGTGGGAGTCTCCCAAAAGCCCTTGTCCCAAAAGCTGTGGCTTTGATCTGTGTAACTGTGAATGCAACAGATGAATTTAAAGCAAGCCACAATGTTTGATATCTGAGTGGATATCAGGTTGTCCTTGGTAGGAGTCTGATTTAGCTTCAATATTGATTTCCCAAATAGTGATGGCAGAGAATCTGCTGGAACTAGCATATTGGGTTACTGTGTAAGACAACAATGGTTTAGAACTGAGTTGATTAAACAGTATGGTTAGGGGTAGGTCAGCAGACTTTATTCATTGTTTTCCATTTTGCATTAAAATCAACTATGATAGTCTTCTAAAATGTGATTAGCACAAACACTATTGTTGTTTGACGTGCTGTATCAGATATAATTATTTCCATCCCATATCTACAGGTTTGCTTTTCTACATTCCTGATTGCATAATTGAAAGCAGCAGCTTTATCTTTCTTCTACCTTTGGTGGGAGTCATTCAATAAATAATACCAGTTACATTACAGCTTAGAAAGAGTCTTGATGTAAAAGGCACTGCATTTCACTAGCTCTTGCCAGTGCAAGAATACTCTGTACTGAACCAAGTCACCACATTTAAGAAGGGCATTACTTTTAAGAAAACAACTGGAAGTATGTGGAGTGTGTGTCAATATTGAAAGCATTGTGTAGGCTGCAGAAAAATCACTTAATGCCTGAGTTATCTTGTATTCTGTATCACCCTGCTGGGTGGTTACTCATGTCAAGCACAGGGTTTAATATTAAGAGCAGACACTGCACTAAAAGGAAAAATATGTTTACTGCTTTCAGAATTTGTTTTGTATTTGTCCCAAATCCTACTCCTACTGACATGGGTTGTTTTGACAAAATTCAGGGTAAGCAGGACTGAACCCTAGAAATGACTCACTGTTAGAAAAATACACCCCTTTCCTGAAAAACATGTACTTATGATTGACCATATGCATGTGAATATTTCCATGACTACAGAGTATATTGATCGGCCCCTTTGGGAATACTCGTGTGTGTAAATGCTTGAAGGATCAAGTTCTAATTTTGGTCAATATCAGAGCTAATTGCTGTAGATCCTATTGATAAAAACTGGAGGCCGTCTCCTAGTTGTGGTAGCTGAGGATGTTCTAGGGATATTTTTCATGAGGTGATTTATTACATATGCACTTTTTCAAAACAGTCCAAATACAGTCAGTAACTATTTATACAATTAACAACTTTGAAATATGTGTTATGGTGCCAGTTTGAAACACACTCCTAATAGCTTGTTTCATATATGATGGACCACCAGGAAGCTGTCACCAGAATAATACCATGCCTTTTTATACATTCTTTACATTTCTTTTTGCTTAATAAACGGTTTAGTAATGCTGTGGTAAAAACCGAACAATAGAAATCAGTGCCTTGGTGTGAGAATGCTTCAAGGTGAAAATTAAAGATGTCTAAGGTTCCACCCGGTGATATACTATAGAAAGCTCTCAAGCGTGTAAGGAAGTGTTTGAGAACTGTTTTAGAAAATCAGTGCATCTAGAGAACATGTAAAAGGTTTGTGCTATGAAGTCTATCACCAGGCAAGCTTTTTCTTTTTATGGGAAAGGTACTGTAGAGACTGCAGAAAAAAGAAAGGGACAAAACCAAAACCGAAACCAAAACCAAAATTGTTATTTCAAGGAACCCCTCAGATCTAAAGAGAGATTTAAAAGTGACCTAAGCATGAAGCAATAAATGGTGTGAGGGGAAGATACATTTTACTTATTTTTTTCTCAGATGCCCTTGCACATGAAAATTTCTGGGTTGCAGATACTGCATGAAACAGCAATGTCATATTTTTACTTAATGCTCTTGATTTACTGGGCTCCTAAAATGTATGACCAGAAGCTATTCTTACTATGGACTCATTCTAGCACTAATGCATGCAAGCTGTTCCTTGTCTTAGTGTTAATGCACGAGAGCCTTAGTTAGTCTATTTGTAAAACAGTACAAGCGTTGCCTGTGGAAGAGAAAAATAACTGTGTAAGAGTTTGCAGCGCCAGTTGCTATATTAACAGCTCTCGGGTTGTGTTTGTTGTTTCAGCATGATCCTTTAAAAACACATTCATGAGGAAGGAATGAGGAACCGGAGAAAGTCCATTTCGAAACCTCCCTGCACAGGTGGGGAGCAGTTCCAGCTCCTGCAGAAGTGCCACTGAGGCTATTTCAGCATCAGCCAAAGATTAATTTCTCATCCGTGCCAACAGCTCCTGCTCAGTGGGCATTGGCAGTGTGACTACGGCTCTGCTTCCCTGATCTTTCCCATCTGGGATCCACCAGCCCGGTAGCTGCTGCCTGTGTTCTGCACTAGCCCTGGGCTTCCTCACCCAGCATTGCCCAAAGATGCTCCCTGTCTCCTGTGGGCACCCCAAAAAATAGCCGAAAAATTCCCTTTCTATTGAATCGACAGCAAAAAGCCACTGAGCTGCACTGAATGGAAATGGCCTTTATTATGGCTATTGGCTTTGCAGCCACTTCCAGTAGGCAGCACAGGTCCTCTGGCAGCAGAAGCCAGCTGATACACTAAACTATGCTAAAGTAGTGTTTAGAGAAATCGTAATTAGTAACATCCTCTCTCAGTCAAGCCGACATTAACCAGGCCTACTGCTAGGTGTGTGTATATATATACTCACACTCAATAGATAAATAGATACGTGCATATACCCCAGGAAAAATATCTCTCTGCAAGGTGACGAGGTCCGACTTTAAATCAAGTACTTGACACTAATAAAAACAATGTATTCAGCCACAAGATCTCGCATACTCCCTGGCTATGAGGTAAGTCAGTATTAAGAAGCCTTTATTTTCTATGCTCTTCACTGTTTTTTTCTATATCACAAGTATTCTTTGCATCTTTCCTGACATTCATAAACAGGCCATTTAAAATGTAAGCTTATTAGACTTTTTGCTTGAAATGAATATAATCAAAGGAAATTTGGCAGGAATTGCACATGTTCATATTCTATGGTTTTAAAATTGCCCCAAATGCTGACAGTTTTACTTAAGGGCTATCTATCATTGCTTCTTCCCTTGTCATAAGGGACTTTACTATGCAAACTCTTTCACGTATCTTTTCTTAATGCAGTACAAATGGGAAGTAAAATCATAAAAGGTATCCGCACGACTCGGGAGATTACCAAACTGATTAAGGTGTCAAAGTACCTTTTGCAGAGAGGCAAAGCCTCATTAACTATTTAGATGGCTTGAAAATGTTATCTAATGCTCCTACCTAATATGCATCTTTGTGGCTTTTGAAAGACTAGAAATCAAATCAGCCCCAAATAATTCACCATCTCTTAATAGTAGACAAATATTAGTTCCTAATAAACATACATGTATAACAAAATACCATTTGATGATTTGCTGAAGTAATCACATAGTAATTAGTGGGGGAAAAGTCTTACTAGGCCATCTTATTGTCTACAGCTATTCGTTGTTATTAGTAGAAACATCAAGTGCGGGCAGTTATAAAGTGTGCACAATGTGTTGATAGCTACCTTAGAGGTGCCATCAACAGAATTATGTCTCTAATATTTGTTTCCGAGAGCATTTGTTAGAATATTGATTTCTGTAGAGGAAATAGTGAATGATATTACAGTGACAGAATTAATTTTAAAAACATTTGGCTGAATATATCTTGTTTCCTGTGGACTTGATTTTGCTCTCACTTTAATACTCAGTCCTGAAAGATGCCGAACAGGCAATCTGCATTTGAGCAAAATACTTCAGTCAGTGCAGGTTTCACTTTAATCCTATCAACTATAGTGAAACCACACTTTTAGCAGTCTTAGAGAGAAACTTCAACACAGCTATGCTTTAAAAGAGAGAAGCTCAGTATTCACTGCCATTTGCTCAGCGTAGAGTAAGTGCCCTGCTTTATTATTAGCAACTGAGTTAATTCCGGTCAAAATCAACTAGGGAACAGTATTTTCCTTCTGTCTTTCTTTGGATATTTCTTTGTGTTCCCAGTAACATTTTTAGGACCTATTCCTGCAAATAGTTTTCTACATGAGTCATTTAACTCCTCTGATAAATGCTGTCGAATTCACCAGGGCTAGATTCGAAAGCAAAGTTACTTATCTGGGCAAACGCATGCAAGACAGGGCTGTTAGGCAGCTCCCCATGACAGTAGAGAAGAGAAAAATATGCCTGTGGGACTAAGGCCTGGAGGATTGGGCCCATAGCCAGTGACATTATAATATTTTTTTTTAATAACAAGGAAAACCCACGCATGAGTGAAACCATATGGAAAACTGAGTTAAGGTGAGGAGGTTTTAAATAATGCTTATTTATCATTTTGAAAGAGAAAAAAATCCTGTTCCTGCTTATTGCATTTTATGCTTTAAATGTAGGGACTGATACTTTGGCCAAAATTCCTCATCTTGTCGGGGGGGGAAATTATCTGCTTAGACTGCTGCAGGATCAGGCCCTGAAAAGTCGTTACAAGCTTATTGGCAAAGCTTCCTCACTTCCACCTCTCTCTTGTTTTCTGTTTTTCCTATCCCCGCACAGGAAGAGAATGAAAAGTTAAGCTAAAATACATTAACTAATATCAGTTCTTTAATTGGAGAATTCAACGTATCCTTTTCTCAGTTCATCTGAAATTAATTAAGTGTGTAGAATTACAAGGTGGGTGTACCATAGGCAGCAGTCCAGGCTCAAGTTAATCAAAAGAGCACATGTTGGATGCATACAATTTAGTTAAGGTTAATCCAGTGAAGATGATCCCTTGCTGGTCCTAATTACTCTAGGTGATAGATTGCGGAATGAGAAAATAAGAAGGAGGGGAAATTTTGTCCTGCTGGTCTACCAGGATTTTCTAATTAAATTTAGTAGGCTATGCACAGGAGCAAATAGTTTCAGTGTAAAGAGAAGACCACACTCCAAGGATGCTTATCTGAAATGAATGTAAGGAGCTTTGAACTAGTGTAGTTAGGTATCATACCTTAAAGCTGCGCTGTGCCTTTATGAGTTTTCACACTGTCAGGAGCACTGCATGTCCCTGAGCACTTCAGACTTACTGTAAAGGTTTTGTTAGAATTGTGATGTTACTATTTAGCTCCTGAGAAAAAGGAGGTAGAAAAAGGCCTAGTTGGTTACTTCATTAACTTCACCCAAGCACCAAATGGCAGTAGGACAGAACTAATTTGCTGTATAAATGCATTGGTGTTAGCTAAACACTTTAATTTTATCTTCTTTTAGTATGTCAATCCCAAAGAAAATAAAGGTGGTTCTAGGACTCTGATTTCATGTTCTGTGTTCTACCTCATTAAGCTACTTTTCCTCCATGCTTCCTCTTTGTTTCAGCTTTCAAGGAATCTTACGAAAAGCTTTCATTTTCTCTAGGCATATGCATATAAAAGTTGTCAAATAATTCGCCCTCTTTTTCAGGTTGGTGATATATCTCTGCTCAAGTGGAGGTATCTGTTTCTGATTTATTAACATTTGATCCCCTGGTTTCCTGCCATTGATCAAGACTAATACTCAGCTCAGCTGATGAGTTTTATATGAAATCTGATATTGCAGGAAGAGAGAAAAGTTAGTACCATTTTTAATATTTTTCTATTTCAAGTTTTCCAGGACCACAACACGCACACAGAACACCTAACAATATCGGGCAGTATGTATTTTTAATCGTGTTTGCCTGGGATAAAAATTTTTGGAAGTAAAACAAGTATTTATCAACAGAACAGATGTTTGCTCGGTGTCATTCACATCCTGTAAACTGTATATGCATTTACACCCTACCGCCAAAACATGGTTTCACCCTACTACTGACCGTCTGTCTGCCATTCAATCTCTAGTTAAGTCACGGTCAATAAGGTCAACTCTTTGGCAACATCTGTATTTGATCAGTTCACACAAAATAGGAGCCTTCCTAATGCCTGACTACCCTGAAGTATTTTAAGAGGCAGCATATTACAATAGTTGATTCACCACCGCTGCAGACTCTGAACTTGGAAGGTTTTCCTCCTCTGAGGAACTGAAACGTGAAGATTAAAATCCTTTCTAGCAAAATAAATCTCTGAACTGAGCAGGTTTAGCAGTGGCATGGTTTCTAGACTGACAAGAAGCGTTTAGCAGTTTCTCTTCCCGAGTCCCTGGTCCCTTGGTGTAGGGATGTGGGCTTGTGATATTTTATGTTTTAACCTTGTTCTGCACACAGACTGTGTTTAAAGCATGTTTATACTATTGCAAAGATGAGAAATAAAGTCAGGGGGAAAAACCATCTGCAATTTTACTTCAGAAAACAACAGAGAGGATTAATGCAGCCAATTGTTTCTTGTTTGTGTTTCCGCACTCAGCGCAGACAGTACTTCCAGCGAGTCAGTGTACTTTCCTCTGACTGCGTGAATGCAAATTCTTCCCTCAAAGAAAGCAAAATATTCAGAGTGGAATCCTGGCCCCACTGAAGGTGATGGAAAATACACCGGCGAAACTGAGAGAGACAGAATTTAACCTGATGTTACCACTGCGTTGTTTCAGCGTTGGGAGCTATCTTGAAGTGCAAGGTTAGAGATTTGATTTTAAGCGCAGTCGGACTGGTGCCACATTATTGTTGTTCCCGGTTTTAGAGCAAACGAGAGTAAAATCTGGCCTCTGGGAATGGGATCATGGGGCATGTTCTCCTTTTGGTTTTGTTTTTTAATGTTAGCTTTAAGAAAAAAACATTCGGGAATCTCAGAAAATCAAAACCAGTGGCCTCCAATGCCCTTATGTTTTGGCATGGCAAGGTTTGGAGCTGGCTGCAGATGATCGTACATTGATAAATAATGCCACCAATGCTCTGATTATACTGCTGGTCTTCCTGGTTATGTTCAACACCAAGGAAAGCCTGAACACTGAAACGGTTTATTTCTTGTGGGTGCTGGCAAAACTTGGGTAGGGCAGCAAGAGCACAGCAGCATCCTACCACCAGCCACAAGGTTTAGAAGGGAGCAGTCCTTAATATGGGACTGAGAAGTGCTATGGCAAGGGGCCACCGGCCAATTTCTGGGACTCGCCTAATGAAAGGATGGCTTTTTAAAAACATTAATTTTTTATGGGGGTTTATTTCACAAAAGATGGTATTGAGAAATTAATGGTTTTGTTTGCTTTTTTCAAAAATAATCCTTTTTTATTTACTTCCTGAATTTTCAATGGAAACATTTGAATGTAAAATGTAACACGGAGCACTTAACTGCATCAAATGAAAGGGACTGTGAATATATGTGATAAAATTTGAAAGCACCTTGAAGCAGTGAAATCAATTCGCTATCTGCGCCTGTTTTGTGTGTAAGTTTAGTTCCCTTAAAAGGCCTGGAAACCTCAGAGGAAATTTGTCCTGAGTGTACACGTTTGTTCTGGGGACTTTTCAGACACAGCAAATTCAAAACCAAACTAAATATTGGAGATGATGGAAAGGATGATGTGACCTGTTGACACACAGGATATACAGCAGAAAATTGTGGTTAAGGCCTTATCTCTCCAGTTAGTACTGCTCCTTTAACACTGGTAGAATTTTCTAATACCTGTTATGATGTGTTAGATATACCACACTTTTCCCCACCCTATTGTTTTGCCCTGTCAAGCTGCCTTAATAGATCTGAAAAAGAACACAATATTACATCTGATCTGAATTTCTTCATTAGGGTGACTGATAAATCACTCTACCATGCCCATGAGTTTCAGTAGCACAACATTATGGTCCTTTAAAAGTTGGAGAAGTAGCCTGAGATCCTCTTCTGATTAGTCAGGAAAAGAACAAAGGCTTTACAAATATGTCCGGATTGTCTTGTCACAGTAAATACAGTTTCCTTGACTTAGATGATGGACTGTTACTGAGGTATAAATATTAAATGAATATTGTAATGAAAACTGTGGAGGAAGCCTAATGACAAATTAGATGAAGTCAGGACAAGTGCCATCAAAGCCAATGGCAATCTAGAGTTCTCCACTAAAAGTTGCATCCAGTTCTGATCAGATTCAAGCTGATTGTTGTCTCGGCAACTGATTGCTGCATCATGCTCCAGGCCTCAGGGGACATCACCTCTGAGCTGGGAATGTGTGGAAACCAGATGACTCATCACACAAGATTTCCTTCATAAAATACCCCAAAAATCAGTATTCTATGAAAATAAGGCATTTTTCAGAGTGTAAAATTCATTGAAGTGTCGACAGATTGTCTTCAGAGGTCTCTTTCTTCATGTACTTTCAAATGGGCCTGATTGATTGGTTGGTTGGTTAAAAACTGACTCTAAAATTGTGAGATGCTAAAGAGATAATAATGGAGGCTGGGAAATGGACAAACTGACAGTTTCTGTCACATAGAGGATATTTCCCACGTTTTTTTGAGTGTTTTCAATAAAGCACAGAGGGAAAGGGTGCTGGACAATTTTAATAACAAAGAAGTTGGAGATAGAACTACAGCCCTATTTTCAGCGTCCTTATTCCCATACATCTGAAGGAGCTGGAAGCATCAATGAAAACAGAGGTAATAAATGTGGAAGTAGAGTGATTAAACATATAGAACTGGAAAATAACAGTGACATTCATGGGAAAATGTAACCCAGTACACCCAGGGAAACGTAATTTGAAACACAGACATTCAAAGGGAGGGAGAATCCTAGAAAGCAGCAGTGCTGAAGGAGACCTCAGGGTCAAATTAGACATGAATTTGCAATATGATCTAACAGCATGACCAGCCAGTGCAGTTGTGCTGTACAGAGAGAGGCATAATTGGGAACTGAAGGTGATCTTCCACCCCAAAGTGTCTCTGACTGCACCAGGAGCTAGATCTCTGGTCACTGAAGGAATTGAAAACCAGGAAGAGCTAAGGAATAAAGAGAGAATGGGCTGACGCAGTGTGTCTATGGGCAGAAATGCAATATAAACACCCGCACAGCATGTTCCTAAGGCTTAAGGGCTGAGTACATACCTTTGCACTGGATCTGAGGCAGTTGAGAGTGACTGCAGTTTACATTGTCCCCATGCTCAGAACCACCTCGATGTGAGCTGCAAGGTGTCTCACTGCCTGAGACACAGAAAATCAGCAGATATGGGGCTTAGCCCCCTCAACTGGGAGCCCATGGACACCCATTCTATGGGAAGGCTTAGCAGGGACTGGCAGAAACTGGCCCCAACAAAGCAAAGATGCTCACAGCTCTGTGGTGTTTGCTGGCTGGTGGGAGGAGGTGCTGCTGCTCTCCTTGCAGACGATGCCCTCCTCATCCGAGCAATCACCGGGAGGATGTAGGCCATATGCTGCTCAGCCAGAGGGAGATGAGCTCTCCTACCACTCAGGACCATCAGGCTGGTCTGAGGTTATGGGCCATCCCTCACACCCCTTCTGCACCAGCATTGCTCCACAGAGGCAGCAGGAGCCGGGCACAGCAAGGCACCATATAAGCAGGGTGTCTGAGGCTGGGTCCCAGGCACCACAGAGGCATCCCTGGTCCCCATGCCATGACTGAAATGCATTTCACATTGATGATCTGATTAAACATCATGATCATGAGGAGCAGAAACTAAAATTCAAGACTGTTCCCTTCTACACTTCCCCAGTAATTGTTCTATGAATAAAATAGGTTTAAATTCTTGAGCAAGCATGAAAACCTGCACCTCTCTGGACCACTGCACCTAAAATGACTCATCAGTTTGCAGCTGTTGACAAAAATTTGGAGCCATATTCTCTGATCTGGTTGAATGACTCTGGTGAAAGCCAGTATGTGCTGGTTTTGGCAGCGGTAGGGTTCTTCGTAGTAGCCAAGAAGCTGGGGGTTCGGAAGGAGATGGGAGGGGACACAACCAGAACAGCTGACCCCAACTGACCCAAGGGATATTCCACACCATATAACGTCATGCTCAGCATATAAAGCTCAGGGAAGAAGAAGAAAGGGGAGATGCTCGGAGTGATGGGGTTTTGTCTTCCCAAATAAACATAGCGCGTGATGGAGCCCTGCTTTCCTGGAGGTGTCTGGACACCTGCTTGCTGATGTTGAAGTGGTTTTGCTCTGCTTGTGGGCATGGCTTTTGCGTTACTTATTAAAAGGTCATTATCTCAACCCATGAGTTTTCTCACTTTTATCCTTCTGATTCTCTTCCCCATCCCACTGTGGAGAGGTGAGTGAGTGGCTGCATGGGACACAGGTGCAGCAGGAAGGTGTGCATGGAGAACTACCACCTTTGGACCACTTGTGTGTCTCCAGTCACCATTTTGCTCCCCTAGAGTAACTTAGAGAAGCCCTCTGACTGCTACTGCTCTTCCAAGGTTGCTCCAGCAGTAGCAATCTAATTCCTTGTCACATCTCCTTCCTGTGGACAGACTGTCCCAGACGGAAAGAGGGAGAGCACATGTTCTCCTGGAGCTGCAAAGTTGGGTCAAAAGCTCGGTGGAGCTGCAGGGCACTGGCATGGGGATCAGGCCATGGTTCTTAGCATCTTGTATGGGGAAAAAAAACAGTTCTTAAACACATGTGGGTTTTTTGTGTTACAGGAAGTTTTAAAATGTCTGTTTTTCAAAATCATTCCACCAAAGAACCTAAAATAGAATAAAGCTGCTTAGCTTTTTTGATCTGGTTTTGCTTCTTGCTTTCTGGTGTCTTTATCTCTTTGGCTATTTGCAGAAATAGACATTTGGCTATTATGCAGAAAAGGAATTCGGAATTCAACTGGGAATGCTAGTTGCTAACTAAAGCCCATGTATGAAATCGCAAATGACAGTTTATAAGGTCAAAAATCCTATTCTTCAGTATAACCAAAGTGGTGTGAAGTGTAAGTTTAGACATGTGCAATATAAAATTCTAATACTGTCTATCAAAAAAATTCCATATAGATGCGTGGATAATGTTTGCATAAATAATATCCATCAGAAACCACTGAGGTTAATAGAAATCCAAAAGAGTCTACATATTTTAGGTCACTGAGGTCTGGTGAGAAGAATCGTTGTGGATTGACTTTCATTTTATTGCTGTTATTAGGCAAAAAGTTAACAGTTTGAAGCCAAGCTGCAGCATGAAAGGATTTTTTATGTGCAGCCAAGTTTTTAAGATGGTGAAGTAATGTTTTGTCCAGTAGATGGCCAATTATCTATTTGAACAAGCTGGAAAAGAAGTTGAAAACATCTTTGCCTTCCCTTCCCTCCCCTCCCCTTCCCAAGTAATGTGTTGTGCCAGGTCCTCCCTCCAGCAAGCTGTATTCATTTACAACCCTGGGTGTGACCAACAACATAATCTGGCAAAAGCTCTGTAAATTACAGCTATTTCTCCACTTACTCCATCTTTCTCCAAGCTTAAGAAAAAGTTAATTATGTGATTGTGCATCAAATTCCATATTTTGGGTGCTGGTTTTTTTCCAGCGGCAGATGATTTTTATCTGGAGAATATAATAGCTAGTAGACGGGAGATGAATGGCCACCTATTATCTGTTTCTACACAAGTGGTATATCCTATGATTGTCTGACAAATTTAATTAGGATAATTCACCATAAGAATAATTAAAACCCCAAAATAGTTTGCTCTAGGTCCACCAGTTTTAATCTCCACCGTAGAGATCACATTTCATCCTGTCAAGCAACAGTATTTAACTAAATTAAATGAAATCCCACCCCGTTACTGTTGAACTGAAGAAACCTTAGCCCGGTTTGTTTTTCTGGTGCGCAGGCAAAGAGTCCTAACTTGGTTGTGCAACGCCTGTTCTGGAAAGCAGTGTCCAAAAACTCTCCAAATAACATTTTATGCTGAGTTTGAGCAGCTGAAGGACAGCAGAGAAGCAGAAAGGCACAAGAGGATCCCAGACACCTCGTCCTTCTCAAGGGCTGTACAAACACAAGCACATTGCTCCCCAGAAATGATATAAAGACATAAATGAGTGCTGGTAGAAATGAGAAATGGTGTTACTGGTAGTTCTTATGCTTTTTCTTTCACTTAAGACCTAAATCTGCAGAGCAAGTGGTCCTTTTGGTTCAGTCCCCTGTACACGCAGGTCTGTAATTGCCCCCACTGTGTCATGGGCAGTTTGGGTTGGCACGAGGGTGTCTGCCTCTCATAGAGGCTCTGCGGGTTAAGGCTGGATTGAATTAGTAGCCTATGCTCTGGGTTTTGGGGGTCTCTGGGCAGACGGTGTCCTATTACCCAGGGAGGCATATTGCTGGGTGAGAAACAAAACCTTTTCTCCCTCCAGGTCTACTGAATTGCTCTTCACAGAGCTGGACGTTAGGAGGTACAGTGACCCACCTGCAGTGGCCAGGGGAGCCCGGTGCTGCCAAGCCTGTGCCTAAGCAGAGCCCCATAGGGTTTCCAGAGGCTGATGTGGGCAATGGGGCAGCTTGTTCCTCCTTCAGAAGATCCACAGGAGGAAGGTGCTTCATAAGGTAAAAATTCAATGAGTGCATACTGAGTTCCTGAATCTAGTTAATTTTAGCTTCTATCCTAAGTGCGGAGTCTCCTGCTAATTGCCGTCGTATTCCCAATGCCGTCTCCTGCAAATTACCCTGTGTGAGCTTCTCTGCCTGTGCCTCCTTGGCATTAGTGAGATGCTGCACAGGGGGAAGGGTCATGCTTTACAGAGCAGTCACAAGCCAGGGCATGAGGAACAGATCATAAGGAGGAAGCTGTCACTGTGGAGGCCACGTAATGGACTGAATGTGATATATCATCATGCACCAAATGAGTGGGGCAAAAGTGTAGCTTCTCTCTAATGCCAGATAGAAGGACAATATTAATTAAAGACAGCATCTTTTTAATTTGTTTCCACCCTCCATAAAATGGGAATAAAATATCCACCATATTGGTGATATCAAAGTTATTTCCCTAATATTTGCAAGTGGTTTCCTAAGCCTCATTTAGAAAGTTTTGGAGCTGCTGGAGTTATTTTACTTCAACTCTGTGTTTGTAAACTAGAGGACTTTTTCTTCTTTCTGGTTTCATCCTGGACACAAACTGTATGTCAAGAAAAAGAATGAAGAAGTTCTTTAAAATGAAAATCTCATGCGCTTTGAGCTGTTGTCAACACTTTTCAAGGCCCGAACTTCCAAATCAGGGGTTTTGATATATTCCTGTAAGATACATGTTTTTATTTTGATATGCAGATGTTGTTAAGTCACTCCTGCAACAAACACCCTGTTATCCTTGAAGTACAACCATGTAGACCACTGTGGGAGTGTGGCCACCCCACCATCTCCACATCCAGCTCCCTGCAGCCTCTTCATTGGAAGGGGTGAGAACAGTCCCCCCCATCTCCAGTCTTGCTTTGGGCCCCTGGGCAGCTCTAGAAAGGAGTGTAGCTTCAGGTACAGATTCAATGACTTTTCTCCACCATAAGACCCAGCCTCAAATTCGAGCCCTTTACAAAGAGTAGCCTGTATTCTTATTTATAGTATATTGCTAGGAAATAATCTCTGAAGTAAAGGACTTTGTGAGAAACACATGGTAAGACAAGATCGGGAGCAAAAGCCAGCCAAAAGCAGTGTGGTGGGGCCAAGGGTCAGGGTTTGAAGGTGGAATCTCATTAGCTCACTGGGGGATAAGATGCATATTTTTAAAGATCTGCCTCCAAATGCTTTACTGGAACCTCTGAACCCTTTCCATACTGAGACATTTTATAACAAAGAGGAATTTGTAGCCTTCCTTCCTACCAGCCGTAAGCAAAAGGGGAGTCTGCCATGGTTTGTTAGAGCCCTGGTGGGGTGACTGCTGCTCAATGTGGACTACAGCACCAGATACCCACTTGCCAGAGGAAACTGTACGAGGACAGAGCCTTTCTCCACCGATGACTTGGGAATGTAAGGACAATTTTTGTTCACATTTTCTGGTTTTGCTTTTGAACCTGTATTTGTTGCTCAGTGTTTGGCAGTCACATCATTTTAACTTGAGCATGGAACTGACTCCTTTTCCGAAATATCAGTGACAGTATTAGCCAGTAGCTGATGAGATTATTTGGGGTATTGTTGCAGGATCAATTGCCAGATTTTATCAAACATTATAAAAAATTAAGTCAGGGGCAGTTATGCTACCTAGGTTGTTTTGTCTTCTTAGCAGCTTGTTTTCCTTTGATTCACTTTTCATAGTGAAGTTCCTCTTTCCCATAAAAATCCTTTATTTTAGTTGTTTAAAACATTTCACTTATTTGGTTTTTTTCCCTGTACATTCATTCAGGAAACATTGCAGTTCTTGATAGTCTGTTTTTTATTGTCTCTGGAGGTTTCTTTTGAAAATCAGGAGGAAAATAATCTCCTGCCTTCCTGGTATATTCTGAAAGTATTGACTTTTCAGAGATTACGTAGGATATGCTTTTTATTAATAGGATCAGGAGAAGCAGCTTCCTAATAATTAGAATTTGTGGGTTTATCTGAAAGTGTTGTTCTCACTAAAATCTCTCTAATATCATGCTAAATTACAAAAACATTAATTAGATCATTAGATATACGGACATTAATCCTCTAGCTATGTGTAATGCACCCTTTGATGTACCCTGCTTAGGAGCTTCAGGTCTGTCCAGCATTTCCTTTTCCCCAAGTATATTACTTTTTCAGTAATTCATACACATATTTTGCTGTGTTTCTTCGGTGTTACTGTAGGAGAATAAGGTTCCAGTTGAGTGGAAGTTGCTAAAAGAGTCAGCTTCCAGGGCATGAAACCCTTTCATTTAAAGGGGCAAAGGTCAACTCAACAAGAGGTTGAGTCATGCCAAAAGCAGGACAAGTGTGTCCCCTGGGAGAGAGCAAGCAAGAGTGAGCAGGAGAACGTCGCAGAGAGGAATTCCCCTCCTGGGGAATGTGTTTTGGTCTGGAGCGGGTTGTGGGTACTGATGGATCACCAGAGCCTCCTGGATTTTCTTAACCAGTGCTAATCGTTGGCAAGTGTGGAAAAGGTCGTTAAATCATTTTACAACCATAAAGCAGTTCATATCCAGCTTCTGGACTTTCTAGTGCATGTTCTCTAATTAAAACCAGGGGAATTTGTAATGCTAATTGCAACAGTGTATCATTACAGTATTTTTTCAGATGTCTCCAATCAATAACAATATCGGAGGTCACACAGATTCCAGTGTGTGTATTTTGCAATCATTCATATTGTTAGTTTGTAGTATTAAAGGAAGCACATGTGCAGCTTAGCACAGAATTATTAAATGATCTGCAGAGAAAGAGGAAGAGTGAAAATAATGGGATTTGGTTTTAGGAAAACTTTTGAGGGGTTTCTGTTTGTTCACCTGGTGCTACTTTGCCTTCAACCTGTCAGCATCATCTGAAAGAAAGCGCAGAAGCATGCCTCTGTGTGTGTCTGTATGTATAAATGTGATCAGGAGAACAGGAACAAGAAGATGACAGTACTTCATGAGGCAGCATCCTCCGAAGTTCATGCATTAAAAAGAGAAAAATCATTCCAGAGACTTCACCCCCTTTTTTCCTAATGAATACAGCAACATAAGCATATTATGAATTAAGAAGCACAAAACTATGTAGTACTGTATCATTTTTATTACCTTTACACTGCATTTGCACTTAATATGGGATAATTTACTTGATTATACAAAGGCGATCAATAAAAAGCCTCCACACAATGCAGGCTGTGAGAACACGATTTTTAGGAAGGTGTTACAAAGGTTTGAAGAAGTGCTGCACGCAGACTGCAAATGTGATTGATGGCTTTGGGTGCAAAACATGTATTCACAGATAATGTGAGTAGCTGATTACACATTTTCATTTCCTACTGGCTGAGGGCTGTTTCCATGGGACATAACTCCTTTTGGCTGTTTGAGACATTTCTCTTTAGAACTCTACGATAGCCCTGAAAACTGGATCAGAGCTTGGTTACAGGAAAATGCTGATAGGTAATCTTAGACCATGACCTTAAGATTTTACATTACCTTGAGACATTTTATGCCACAGCCAAGTGTTTGGAGGTTTCATTTTTGTCAATCACCGAAAAGTGTGAATGCTTGTTCTGCAGTTTATGCAACCAGACCTATACTGCCTCAGTCTGGATATTGATCCTAAAATGCCATGGGAACAGCCTTTCTCATGAGACATTTTTTGTCATATCCCACTCTGCCTGAAGTTTTTCATCTCACAGTCAGCCATTGACTAGCCAGTCAGATGTTATTGAAACAAAAAACCTCTCCTCTTTTCGTCCAAACACCAACAATAATGCCTGGTAACATTCAGCAGACTCCTAGCTGTAACTTGCCAGTGCATTCCTGTTGTGTAATGCCTTCACACATTCCCAGCAGATTTTAATTTACTTTAGCAATGCCTAGACTAATTCACACACAGTACATTGTAATGCAAATGGAATGGTTAAAATAGATCACACATCTCTCTTCCATCTCAATTTCAGTCTAATGTATCATTGCAGCTTATTCTGTAAACTGTTGAGGCCATCTTCATTCAACTGTAAACTAAAAAGACTAGATGTCTATCAGACGAAACCAAAACAGTTCTTGATTAATCACAACCTCTTGACCTAATGAGTGATAGCTGTGTTAAAAATGTTGTCATTATCTAAATGGAGTACCCAAATGTCCTGCAGATCCTAAGCAAATTGACTCTCTTTTATTTATAAACAACACTGGAAGATGAACTTCTGGGTTTATACTGGAAAAGGGACATCATTCATTTTTATCCAACATACCTGCTTTTAGTGATATTACCCACACACGTGGGTTTTAGAAAATCTTAACAACTGAAGTGGTTTATATGCTTTTAAGACTAATTTTGAGGTTTATACGTACATTCATCACACTGGAGCTGGGTGCTCAATATCTACCTAAAATGCACAGTACTAATAGTACATGTTAAAGCTCCTTGTTAGGCTTTCTGTTAGATGCTAAACATCATTAGCCCTAGATATGGAATTCTGCCTTTCCAGAGTTTGTATAAACGTTATTTGCTGAGCTGAGGGCATTTTTCCAGCGTGTAAAATGCACATCTCTCTATGCACATGATGAAGTGACGAAAAGCCAGATTTATAGCTACATATTGCCAGTTTTTTGGTTAATAATCTGATCACATGTAAGTAAAGATGCCACTATAGAAAAAGAAAAAAAATCAAATTATGTACAGATTTTGTTTTCTGATGCTTTGAAAATACTGGCTATTTCTTCCTATATGTTGTTCCAATGAAGCCTTGAGAGAGAAGAGGCCTGGATAGCACATGTCCCTAATGATTTATAATTCTTCTTCACCAACAGATGCCTTTTTGTTATGATGCTACTTTCAATTCCTAGCAGGTATAGCAGGTTTTACTCCTATTAAAGAAAAAAAATAAAACAAATATTGCATAACTAGTTCCTACACTGAGAATTCATAAAGAGGTCAGTCACAAGTTCCTGTTTTGGGAAATAATTGCAATTTCATATAGCTAAAAACCTGGGTTCAACTTTTTTTCGGGAAGATGCCCTGAAGCAGGCTAAAGCATCCTCCATTCTACCAACACAAGTGTGCAGATCAGAGTCAGCAGGAGCACCCGGATTTGAAGCCTCTCTCATCTGCAGTGGAGTTAAATATCAACTCCTCACCAGGATCCCTTCCACAAGCTGCAGAAGGCTTTCCCATTTCTCCGTGATATTATTCTTTTCTATATGCCCAAGGATTACATTAGCTTTCTGCAACAGCTTGCCCCGAGGCTGCCTCTTGAGGCAATTATCCACAATGACCCCATAATCCTCCTTTGAGCTATTGCTTTGCAGGGTAAATTCTCTCATCCTCTAAGAAGAGGCTGTATTCCTTAGTCTCACATTTAATACCTGGTATTTAGATGTATGAAAGCACACCCTGTCAGATCATGACCATTTAAGCAAATTATCCAAGTCACCCTGCAACAGTAATTTTTGGCCTCATGGATCTCTAAATCCTGTGCAGATTTTACCAGCAAGGACTCTACAACTCTGTTCAGACCTTTCCTATAAATATCAAATAATGCTGAACCAAAATCTTGCCCCACTGGAATTTCACTGGGAACATTTGTGATATTTCCTTACCATCAACCACACTTCAGACATATCTGCAGTCCTGGTTTTTATTTATATAGCCTGTACTTTTTAATCCTAATGTTATGTGACACTAAGTCATATGAGTTGAAGAAGTCAAAGTATACTATAACAATGCAGTTGTCTTTTGTGAGTAGAAGTAATTTTATGAAGAAAGGAAGAAGTAATAGCGTCATTTGATGGAGTCAAATCTGCATGATAAAGAATCTCAATAATTAATAATCCATAATAATAATTTAAAATATAAATAACAATAAATAGTAATAAATACTGGAATATTTAAGATAAATCATAAAATAAATAATTTATCTCCATAATATATAATGTCAATCTTATTTTTGTCTTTAATTCTTTCTTGAACTACAGTGGACCATTCCACACTTTCATTAATGATAACTTATCTAAAATTCCTCAGTTCTTCTAATATTGGCTATTTCAAGTCTTCTGGACTTGAAATACTTGCTGCATCCAAGATATTTAGGTGGTTATAAGGAATTTAGTTAGTGCTTCCTGGCTAGTGGTGTACCAGGAAGTTCAACTGAGTGATCTGGAAGTCCCTTCCAACCATAATTTCTATGAAATCTTTCAAGCTGACTTTGGCAATACCACAAAGGAAATCTGTAAGGAATGATAAACCATTCTTGACCAAGACTTTTCACTGCGGTTGTGCCTGCAGCACAAGGAAGCAAAACTTTGCTCCTTAAGAGCTTCACCTTCACCATAGATAATTCTTGTGGCCAAGTCTATTCTTTATAACCTTCCACAACATTATCAGAATTACAAGGCAAGAGTGGATTTTATGTGGTTTGCATACTAGCCTTCACAGGCAAAATTAAGTTTCATAGAAAATTAATTTCCTGAGGTACATTGTTTTATGCTCTCAGTTTAATATGGTCAACTACTCAAATTCTAATAGTGCCGGTTTGTATTACAGTATTGTTTGCTTATGTTTACCATTGAAGCATACTAATCAGCAGCAAAAAGGACAGTCAACTGCTTGTTCATAAATTGAATTCATTGCTCCTTCTTTTTTTGTTATTTATATCATAATAGGTAAACTACATTATACATAAGTAACATAATGTATCTCTTATGATGTAGATGCAAATATATAAAATATACATGTATATATAACATACATATAATATATAACATTAGATCTATTAGCTCCTCTAAGGATGTTGCTGTCCATAATGTGTTTGAAGCTTTTCTGACCAAGCTTTGATCAAGTAGGTCAAGCCAGGGCAGCAGCTTTTCATATGGACTTTGCAAGACTACTGAGTTCTCCACAGAATGGTTCAGCTATTGATGTACATACTGATATGAATTCAGTACTGCTTAGCTGATATGGGACAAGCTGTTTCAGAATAAGAGTGTTTTGCCAGAGTCCATTGTCAGGGACAGGGGACTGCTTATGTGCACTGGCTTAACCAAACCTTACGTCTTGATGCTTTTGTGAGCTGTACTTGCCCCAGGAAAGGTCCTCCGAAACTCAACTCAGGTTCTAATGTTTCAGGCTGATAGATGGGCTGACATCTGGTCCCATTTTTACATTCTGCTGTCAGCCAAACCAACAGAAAGCTCCCTGGATCAGTGAATTTCATGTTGAATCAGCAGTCGATAATTTCTGTAAGTACCATGGGCATGTTTAGATGTCACACCTCATGTGACTTAACGCGTCAAGCATTGATTATACATATCACAGGTATAATACCCAAAAATACGTTGCTTTGCATTGTTTTGCTGAATCCACATGTACACTAACTTAATTAGTCCAAGATGAAGAAGTACTAATATTCACCTTGTGTTGCAGAAGAAGAAAAATCCCCCAGGAAATGTAAAAACTTGACTCACTGGGAACACACGGAGTATATTGCTGACAGAGCTATTAGCAATGCCAGCTGAGTCTCAAAGCACCAATCGCTTTGGCAAGCTGCTCAAGTCCAGTCTCTGGCAGCACAGGTGGAACAGCAGCTTAAAGCAGGCTCCATGGAGCTGAGTCACTCATTGCTGAGTGACCCAGAGTCACCCTAAACCTCTGCAGAGCCCTGCACTGAGATATGTGACACACATGGCTTGAAGCCATGCAACTGAACTCTCCTCCTCCCTGCCACACAAGCTGTGTTTCCCCAGAGGGGCCTCATCTCCAAAAAAGCACTAGCCTGTAGCAAGCCTGGACATTACCTGGGCACTGGCCCAAAAAGCCTGGACCAATCCTATGCTATAGAGCATGTTATAATTAAACACATGGAACATTTTGGGAAAGTGTTGAGCCCTAAATCTAACAGATGAGCTGTAAGACCTAACTAGGCTTATTAGCCCTGTTGGCCATACAGGGCTTGTGTTGGTGCTAAAGTTAATCTGGTTTCTGCACTGTGCTCCTTGGCTCTCCAGGATGAAGAAAACATAGAAAGCAGCATCCTCCAGCCTTCTGAGCTCCAGAAAAGTTGTGTGGAAGACCAAGGCTTTTGCACAAAGTTGCCTTTAACAGTTCCATTTCAGTCTATGTGAAAAGCTATACTGCTGGGGCATCTGTGCTGGGCTGTGCCCTGCTGGACAGGTTTCACACAGACAAGTTAGCTCCATGCAGAATCATCTCTGGAGCCTCTCCACACACGATGCAGTTAATCTGCAGCCTCGATAAATCTCTGGGAAAAAAACCCAAGAATCGATCATACTCTGATTCTTTGTAACATTTAATTGGTACAAGAATATAAGACAGCATCACTCCCACTTGTCCATACATAAATCTGGAGCAAACACACTTCTTTAAGCGGAGCTAAAAGGCAGCTTACACTCTCTGCACAGAAATTGGGAGGGCAGATCTGCTAGACATTCAGCTTTGCTTTAGCTCCATGATTTGTCTGATGGAAATAGCAGTTCAGGTGCAGACAGTGGGGGTGGAGGGAAATCATGTTCTTTATTATTTACACATCTCTAATTTCAAGCTCCGATTTTTTGGAAGTAAAATAATTTGCCCCCCACATGGTGTCTGTTTCTGGAACTTATTATCTGCTTTGTTAAGTTCAGATGGCATTCAGATAAGGGTAATTTAATTAGACATCTTAGTAATCATACATGCATACTTACTGACACAGCAGGGGGTGGCTTCTTCAAAACAAAACCCTTCAGATATTACTAAGGACAGCATGTTTTCCCTGGAAGATCTCACATTGCGTGCATGTATGTCTACATTGCCTCCTTTCTCTCAAGAGTTCCTATCATGTGGTGTTTCCCCTTTGAAGATTTTCATGTTGTTTGGGAATATCCCTACCTAGGAAAAACTTCCTCTGCTTAGGAGGTGTTCCTCTGAGAAAATGCTCATTTTACACTGATGGTCCACTTTGAAGATGATAACATCAGGGCGGCTGCCCCCAAGCCAGAAATTTTCTCAAGCCTAGGAGGATATTTCCCTTCTATCACGGGGCATATAAGCAAACACTGTTTCTTTTGGAACCTGCCTGTTGCAGGAGTGTCCTCACTCACTCCATGCTGCTTTGCAGTTTACAGCATCATCTTATTTTCCATCAGAAAATCCAGGGAATAGAGCACATTTACAATAATTCCATTAGGAATAGCATGACAAAATGTTTAGTGGTAGAGGTCTACAAGTAAATGGGAAATCTATGGCTTGTGCTGCTGCTTAGTATTTTGCCTGTTCTCATACTTGCAGATCAGTTTCAATCTCTGTCTAGCAATTAGAGTCAAGCAGATATCCAATAGATGAGCTAATTAAAACAGATGAAAACTTGTATGACTCTCGGGACATTCCAAAATTTTAATTTAAAGTAAAACCCAGCATCTGCAAATACCCCATTTGGGATGGTTTATTTACCTTCACCGTAGTTTGGAACAGCCAAAATAAAGCTTTCCTGTAAACCTTCCTAACGTTTCGGGTGCTCTAAATCTGTATTTGAATCTGAGGTTGCAATCAATATCTGGGTGAAAGAGCAAACATAGTGCACCATAAGCATCATCAAAGTAATTGTCTAAACTTGAAACAACTTATTCAGGAGAAAATGGCTTGCAAAAGAAGCACAAGTGAAAATATTTAGGTTTGGCTGAAGTAGCTATGGGCTTGATCGTTATATATATACCATGCAAGTAAATAGCTTGTGGGTGGGTCTAAAGCCAATGTGAACCTTTATGTGGAAAATACTGCCTATGTGGGTATGGAAAATAGCCCACTTAAACTATAATTATATTGAATATGTGCAAATAAAGCTGGAATAAAACACCCATGTAGAAAGCATATTTCTTTTGTATTTTTCTGGGTATGTTCTATGTTATTCTCACAGTCCTAGGACAGACAGGATTATACTGTATCATATTAGTAGCTTGGAAGTAAACAGCATACAAAGAAGTAAAATATGTTCTTAAAATACACATATAAAACAACAGTGGAAGAAAAAAGATATGCAACTGGAGTTAGATCAGATTTAACAGACTTACAACTTGTTGATTCACTTTGCTGAATAGGAGGCTTGGCTGGAAGTACTGACTCCTTTTTTAAACAACTCAGCAAGATATGATTTGGCAGAAAGACACTGGTGCATCAGAAAATCTATTTATTTCACTTACAGTTGTTTTGAGAATGGCATTAAACCTGTTGATTTAGTTTCTCTGCAGTAGCCAGTTGGGGTAATGGGGCTGAACTTTACAGTTAAAGAGGTTTCATTTTCAATTCTCCCTTCTTACACCCCTCCTGCTTCCAGCATTCTCATGGCAGGATGAGAAAAGACTTGGTGGAGTACTTTCTGCACTGGTTCTGCTTTGGTTTTAGCATCTCTTGTGCTGTGGAAATCCGCATCTGTAATTTTGCAGCAATTTCTGGCTGTGACACCCAATGGCTTAAATAAGCTGCGCAAATTTGTTCTGTTAGCTTTAGAAGTGCAGGACCAGGCCTTTACATACAAGTCAAGACTGATTCCGTGTTGTACTAGGATTTACACGAGATTTATGGAAAACATTATAATTATGTCATGAATTTGGTGCAAACTTGTGAGGTTATAGGTCAGACCTCTTAGCTGTACTCCTGAGCTATGCTTGTTCAGGTGATGCAAGTCTCACATGTGGCATGAACAGCACGAACTAGCTGTCACTACACAGCAAGCATGGAAACCAGGGATGGGAAACCCCCCTTAGGTAATCGGCTTCACAACGCTGCTTCTGTTTGACTGTTCCTCCTTGGTGTCACACTAACTTCTGAAGGTAAAGCTTGCAAGAGCACAGAAGTCAATACTTACAGGATGCAGCCTGTATAATTTTAAGGAAATAATAATCTAATGTCCACTTCAGCAAAATGCTGTCCATCTCCAGTTCATCTTCATTCTGCAAAAAATCAAAGGTTTTATCTTCCACAGGAATGATGAAAGAGGATAAACAATGTATTTGAGAGCCAGCTACTGACATGACCAAGCAGGAAGCAAGCTTTGGATAAATAATATCTTATGAAATACACTACTTAGTTGAATAATATAAAGATACTAAAGCTGTTAGGATTCATAATGGCATTGGGTTTATGATACTCAAGCCATTGCAGCAATAGCCCTGTATATGCTATTCCTTTCTTAGAAAACCGCTTTAGTTCATTCAGCGATCAGTTTCCCTTTTCAATCAGTGGAATATTCCTTCTTTCTCAGATTATGAGGAGGGTGCTGACATCTCATGCCCAGAGTCCTTATATCATTGCCTGCTCTCTGCTGTCTGTGAGGACATCTTTACTAGAACCTTGTTTTGCTTTTATTGCTTCCAGAATCTTTCTTATTTTCATCTGTAACTTTTAAAAACACTTACTTAGCACCAGTTGTTACCTGGTGACCAATACTACAGACATTTCACACTAATACCCATTTGTTGCTTTTATCTTTTGCACCAGTCCTGAGAAGTTCTGTCTCACAGATGCGAGAGGATGTAGGATCTTGTCTGTTGCCTGACAGGATAACCGTACTTGTGCTAAGCTTTTGTACAGGCATTGAAGATATTCTGGCTCCCATGTAGGAAATGGCAGTCCATGGTGTAAGCACCAGTGGGCAGATTTAGAGAAGGTGTTTGCATCAGGCCCCATGTCACTCACACTATGCCACTGGATAAAGTTAAATGTTTTCCTTTTTGAAAGGGATGACATGTCATTCTTGTTTATAAAAAAAGATAAAAAGAAATGAATAGTTTACCCAAAGTAAATTACACATTGAAATCTTTAAAATCTAGGTATCTTCCTCAGACATGCATATTGACATAACTTATTATTGAACTGACAAAATGATAACTGAGGCAAATATTCTGTTCTATCCCATAGTTAAAGCTAAGTCCTCCTAATGCTCCTTTCTGACCCTAAATTTTGCTAACATTTGCTAGAATCACAGACTGGTTTGGGTTGGAAGGGACCTTAGAGATTCTCTAGTTCCAACCCTCCCTGCCATAGACAAGGACACCTCCTTTATCTATCACAAAACAACACGTGGGATCTGTCAGAAGCTAAAGGGGAAGAATTCAAAGGGGAATTCAGGAAAGTGGTAGCTCATAGGAAGAATGAAAAAATCATGGATTAAGGATGACTATGGCATAACAGAAACCAGCGAGATGTGTGCAGGAAATGAGATGCAGTCAGTTTTTATATTTGGTTTGTAAATGGAGGATGGAAATGTTAGTCTCACAGAGGAGACAGAATGTTCCTTTTTCCCTTTATAGCCCATTCTTCCCTCAAAACACAGGAAGAAAGTGCTTAGAAGGAGAAGGAATTGTGGTTGTAAAGAAAGTGATTAGGCAAGAACAGGGCACTGAATTCAGCACAGAGGACCCCACTAAACTCTTTGAAGTTATACAGACATAGGGTAGCAGCAGTGAATCAAACCCAAGCAGAGGTAGCCTTCTCAATATTGCAGTTTAACATTCTCGTGCGGTTCCTACTGGTTCCAGATGGCAATTAGATATTGGAACAGAGTAACAGGGCTTCTGCTTGTCCAGCAGAAACCAACTGAAGGACTTTAATGGGAACTTGTATTTCTACTGAGGTATGAATTCTGGCAATTAGAGCAACAGACCCATATTCTCTGCTAGTGTGAATTGGCAGCACTCTGATGGAGCTACAACAATTCACAACAGCTGAGATTCTGACTTATTATAATAGCAATAGCCACCTCCTTGTGCCAAAGAATTCAGTGTTTCAGAGGTGGTAATGTTGTTGGCTGATCCATGGACAAGAAAAATGAGGAAGAGAAACTACAACTTGCAACAAAAAATTGTCCCAAATGTCAGTTTCTTGGAAGCAAATTAAACTTGCTTTCGAAAGGAACTCAAAGGAATGGGCCAAAAAAACGGGCTTCTTCATCTGAACTTTCTGACTTGCTTTTGGTGTTTCTTCAAAGGTAAAAGAAAAGTTAATCTAAAAGCTGGTATCCTATTTTCTGGTTTTTTCTGGCTCTTCTGCCACACCCCTCATTAGTAGGATCAGGTTGCTATCCAGTAGCACATTAAAGCAATATATCATGTGTGGTTCTTGCCCTCTTTCTTCCTCTGGGAAGAAGTGCACAGATTTGCTTTAAGAAAAAAAGCACTTTTTTGATGTTTTATTATGTGTTTAGTAGAGAACTAAGGCTGGGGGAATTTCTTTTGCACTTGGAAGTGAAGTTAAAGAGTTATGTGGGATTTTCTGGTGTAAGAAGTATTCCTTCCAGTCTTAGACTGGTTTCCAAAAGATCTGTCCCCCACCAGCGAGTTAATTCTTCTGCAGCTTCTTTTCAATATGATAAAAAACCTGAAAAAAGATGAAGATCCAAATATGGACCAAGCTATTGAAGATGCATGAGCTCGGGAGAAAATGGTCGGCTTTACAATGGGTGCCCTAAATGCTGGGTCCTACCAGTTTCATTTGCACAAAGGTGATAGTCCCATAGTGAGTATCTTCACTGAAAATGGTGGCAGTAATTAGGTAAGGAATAAATCCACAAAACAACTTGTGGACCTTCTTGCTACTATTGGTATGTAAGTCTTCAACACCCACGAATCTCCATATTTCCAAAATGAAACTTCCGCTGACACTGAAAAGCTAACCCAGAATGATCAAAGTTGTGATAGCACTAAGCAGCCCGATAGCAGTCTCACCCTTAAGTCTCATCAGTATTTACAATAGGTCACTACTCACAACTAAAGAATGCTTTCAGATAGGTATCTGAATACATTCCTACTGAGCTACATAATCATTTCACCCATGAAATAGCAGATTGAGAATACAAATCCTTTCTCTGGTGCTTTGAACCCATGAGTTGCAGAGAAGTTCTCAGACACCAGGCAAGAAGGCAATCTCAGATTCAAGGTCTCCTTTCACTGACGTTTTCACATTGCCACTATAAACATTAATTCATCTATACATGGAGACAGCGAAATGGTACCTGCCACTTACTAGATAGGGTACTTTTCAATGTGGAAGAGTATCTTAACAAAAGCAGAATCTCTGATCTGGGTCTCAATGAGTGACTTTGACAGCAGACTATAGAGTCAGGTCCTCTCTCAGTCACTGAGATTAATTAAACAAATTGCAGCAGCCTTCTCCAGAATAAAATACAGTATCCCACCTACAGATACCTTACAGAACACATCAAGGGCAGTCTGCTAGGAGTAACAAGCGCCTTTTCCTAGACAGCAAGATACCTAAGTACATGATTCTATCAAGCTAGGACAAAAGCTGCAGGAGATTGTCTTTTCCCAGCAACGACATTATTTAATTGGGCAACCCATTCCAGTGCCTCACCACCCTCACAGTAAAGAACTTCTTCCTTGTATCTAACCTCCATCTCCCCTGTTTAAGTTTTAACCCATTACCCCTTGTGTTATCACTACAGTCCCTGATGAAGAGTTCCTCTCCAGCATCCAGTAATAGACTTATTGCACAAACTACAACAAGCAAAAACTATCTCATATCACTGAGATGCACTCTCACTTTTAGTTTTTCAGCTAACATCCCGTGGTAACAAGTTCCACAGGTTAAAGGTGTGCTTTTAAAAAATGAATGTATATATATAAAAAAATTTTATATATATATAATTTTATATATATATGGAATATTTCTGGTTTGCAAGGTCTTTTTTTTCCAGGATGGGAAGAAGAACCTTGAACATAACACTCACACAGACAGCTCCACCATACTCCAGCAATTCATAATATTCAGGATTCAAGTTTTAGGGTTTTTTACAGATTTGTATACAGCATTTTCTACTTTGTTTCCTATTCCTTTCTCAACGGTTTCTAACATTCTACTCGTTTTTCTGGAGCTGCTAAGTGCTGAACCAACACTTTCATTGAACTACCCACAAAAACTACCAGATCTCTTTTTGAGTGGTAATAAGTAATCTCAAACTCATAACTGAGTGTGTGCAATCAGGGCTCCTCACCCCATGCATATTACTTTGTATTTGTCTTTCATAAGCACTGCTATTACACCACGGTCATCTATCAACCCTACGAAGTCTCTGGCAGAATTTCTGCATATAACACGAACATGTTTGAAAAAAATGTATTCTATTACTATTTTTTTATGCCTCTAGTGTGCTATTCCTTGCAATCTTTTTGGCTAGCTTTATTATGAGTTACTGTTTGACTTGGTAAAGTTTATGTCCTTTTCTATTTTCCTCATTGCTCCACATGAGCTCCACTGTTCGGAAGATTTCTTTTTACCCCAATTAGCTGTCCTTACTATACTATACAGTAATGTTGCCTTTTTTGTGTGGTCCTTTACTGTTTGGTTTCTGAGGGTTTTTTGGATACACAATGTACAATTAATCTGAGACTTTAATAGTGTGTATAAACATGGGATCTGCAAATTTTTGTTCTTTTATTTGCTCCTTTTAAATTCCATTTTAACAAGATTTCTCATTTTTATGTACTTCTCCCTTACGAAATTACCATTTTGGCCATTCACTCCTGTAGGAATGTTGATTTCAAGGGCTTTATGGTCATTCTGAAAAAATGATCTTTCATTCTGAAACAGGCACCATGCATTATTTAGGCCTAAATAAAAAATTGCTTCTCCCCACATGGATTAGGCTGCTCGGTGCTGCAGGAAGCAGTCATTTATGGTAATAAAGCTTTAGTCTTCTGCCACAGACCTAACTGCATATTTATTCTATAAGGATGCCTGAAGTGTTTCTGACGGGCTTTCTGGGGAAATGGTGTGCAGCCATAGGGAGAGTCCTGAATGATATATAATGGTCTTATTTGTGCATTTCCCACTAGTTCACAAGGCTGCTGCAGTGGCAAATATCCCTTCCCTATAGTATGGCTTGTCAGCTCCCCTCTCACTTGAATTTACTAATATCAACAATGACTGAATTAACAACATTTAGTTTTATGAGTCTCTGAAAGTAGAGGAAAGCCGAAGTGCTTTGGCTTCGAGTTGTCTAGTTAGTGTTGTCTAGCTCTCTAGTTTTACATTGGGACTTTCAGCTTGGGTGGGTGGGTGGATGGATGGATGGATGGATAAATGGATGGATAAATGGATGAATAAACGGATGTGTAACACACAGTATGTTTCACCGTAACTGAGTAGTTTTTGCAGCCCACCAAATCCTACCTATGAATTAATCCAGACTACTCTCACATCTCCAGGACTTCAGAGGACAGCCTGTGAAGTGCTCAAGGTAAAGAACAGTGTCCTTTAACTACCTTAAGCAGATTGACTTTTCCCTGAAGAACTTTTTAATCAAAATCAAAAGCAGGTTGTTTTTTCTCTTATGCCATTTTCATCCCAAATTTATGACTAATACTGGTGGGGGAAAGAATATTTGTGTTGCCTGATGTAGAGCAGACATCATAGAAATTAGTCTAAACAAAAGCACAGTGATGACATATTACTTCTTTTACTTGTTTGTGCTAACAGCAGTTATTCATTTTAGGCCTAAGCAGACAATATGCGTATTCTTGGAGTCTGCTTTACTGCAGGCATTTTATTTGATGCACACAACTATTAAATTTGCAAATTGCTCAGAAACTACTGCCAAATAGCAATCAAGCAGTTGAAAGAACATGGCATATCCAATCGGGCCTCTGCAACAAAAACAATGAATGTTTTCTCTGTTCGGATATATGTTTGAACTGTGAGGATACCAGCTCTGTGGAGACTCTCCTGTGTCTCATTTGCAGACGGGCTTAGAAAATGAGTCTTGAAGTTTGGTGCCCAGGGGCTGTAAAATGTCAGCTTGGTTGATCCAATGGCTCGCCATACCAGCCTTTCATCTTTCAATATATACACCCTGCTACTGCTACTCTGCAGAGTCCTGTGGAAGTGTTCTTTGTAGAATTATTGAGGGACAGGGATTAGGAAGAAGGAGGAAGGGCAGTTCTAAGAAAGGGGTAGGTGCTACCATCGCTGCATGATTACAGTGGCAGAAAAATACCATCCGCCTTCTCTCAAGCAGCAGAGCAAGGAGGTATGTGCTGCACTTCCAGTGTGTGAGTAGCTGACCCAAATTCACAGGGATTTCTGCAAAATGAGCTCATACTTAATGTCCTTGGTAGGACTGCAGCCGATGTGTGCTTCCTCTGCCAGTTGTCGCTAACTCATTACAAGTGCTGGCTGAAGCCTGGGAAAATTAGCTGGACACAAGCTGTGGTAATGAAATATTGAAGCTGATTTATGTGTCTTGATGGCTTCTATTTTGCACAGTTCTCTGGTACCGTCCTCTAGATTTAAAGATAGTTGCTGGGCTATTATTTTTCACTTTGTCAACAATAATTTCAAACCTCTGACAACTTTCAGAGATGAAATAGGTCAGTGTGATACAGCAGGACACAGGCCTGGTTCTGGCTTGGCGTAGGGAGACTGTTCCAAGCTGGTCACAGAGCTTCTTGGCTTTCTGTCTAAATTGATGCAGTATCTGTTGTCCTCAGTTTATTCTGAGTTTATTCTGCAATCTGAGAGGCGGCAATGACTGACTGTAAGGGGTGGCACACTGCCTGGACAGGGCTTTACTTCGACTCAAATCCTTGTGAAAAGAGGTGGTTGGATTGAAAGTGGAAAGGAAAGGGTGCTGTTGAAGACTAGGAGTCTGACATCCTTTACTGCACCCCTAAATATATATATGTGTGTATATATATGAATACATATAGAATCATATATATAACCAGAAGTTTAGAAATGTGAGCTCATGGTTGGAGACTGGATTATTAGTAGTAACTTCCGACTCCTGGGAGTAGTAACTTCTGGCTTTTGGGCTGAAATGGTTATCCTGCCTTGAAGCATTTCTTTAAACTATTTCTTTTAAAGGTTAGAGCTTATCGATAGCACCAAGAAGCCCTAAAGGACTGTGACTTCCAGCATAGGCATCATTTGGAAACTGCTAAATGGGCTCATTTTGGATTCATAGAGTCGTTTCTCTTGATCAGCCTATACTTGTATGCCAAAAAAGACTAGAGTTTAGAGACTTAAACTGGGCCAAAGGTATAGAGAACTGTCTGAACACTGTCAAGAAATCACATATATAATAAGCAGAGAATCTTCTTCTACAACACCATGTTATTTGGAACTAATTATGATAAGAAAACAAAAACAAACTTCAGTAGTTTGTAGTTTTAATTGTATTTATTTGGTGTTAATACTAACCTGTCCTATTAAATGACTATATCAAGACATGTGCATGTTTAAAATTAACCACAACTGGATTGTGATTTAACAACTGAATGAGTCATAATAATTAAACTGTATTATTTTGTCATTTTAAAACACAATTTGGGCTTATTATAATTAAAATGTTAATAATTTTCCATAGGCATGTGCCAAAGTATGGATGCTAGTTAAATCTTAATGGTTTCCTTCTGAGTAAGGATTTTATACTTAGGTTTGATGCCTGCACTCATTTCCCAGTGACGGTCTTCACAGTTCAGAAGGAAATCAGCAAAGACAGGGAAAATGAAGAGTGAAGAGAGTTGCCTGTGACTTTACTGCAGGTCTATGCTGACTCTTAGGTCAGCATTCAACTCCCAGATCATCCTTGGTGCTTTTGTGCATGTCTTAAGAGGAAACTAATCATAGGACTCAGAGGTTCAGTTTCATGGGTCCAGATGGGAGGTCTATATAGTAAAGGGGGGTTTGTTACTGAGGAAGCCAGTGGCAGCAGTCAGAAGGCACCCCAAAATGCTGAGTCTGTGCTGGGTAAGACATGAGCAAAGCGCCAACACAGGCAGAGGATCAAAGCTTTTGCATTTTCTCCATGAAAATAAAGCATACTTTCCAGCAATTTTTATACATCCCTCAGCGATATTCAAGGACTCCGAGGACTGGATGAGCTCAGCAGCCACAGTGGTGACACCCACTAATGTGGGCAGAAGAACAGGCCTGGGGCCATATAATTGCCATTCTCTTGCATCAGCTGAAGCACCTCGAGCCCAGTGTGGGGGTGCAGCAGTCAAAGCATTTGCTAAGCCAAGAGTTGTGTGGGTTGCACCAGAAGACCAGACTGTGGTCTGCCAGTGGCACAGCATCGCTGGCTTAGACACAGTTGCAAAAATTAGCAGCATGAAAGCTCTTTTACTTTGGAATAGTATTAATGAAGAAAGAGATGCCAATAATGACCCACAGCTGCAGAGAGAAGAGGTGGGACAATCAAGATTTAGGTCAGTAAAACAAACACAGTTGCCATGACAGACTAATCTCATCCAAGTAACTCTTCACTTGTTTTTTTTTTCCTTTTTCCTGGCTTTTTGTGACCGTGAGGAAAAATGCCAACAGTTCTGTCTCACAGAGTCTGCGAACCACCTCCCTTCCAAACTCCCTCAACAAGGGAAAGACAGGGCATTCCCTCACCTCATTTGAGTAACAGGTTCTTTTCTGACAATAATCTTCTCTTCTTCAGTGGAAATGTATTTGGATTCAGGTGTCTCCCTGAAGGCAGCGTATTGCTCCCTGTGAAGCTCCTGGTAAGTCAGGGACAAAGAGTAGTCACAATGGCACGGACAGCACAAGCATTGGAGGAGCAGAGCTCGGTCATTAGAGATCCATGTAGAAATCTGTAGCCCCTAAGGAGAGCTGAGCATCCTCAGCTTCTGATTCAGGATTAGTCTTATAATATTTTTAATGGGTATCCGTTCTGTTGCAATGTATAGGTGTGCAGTGACCCTTAAATGTCAGCATCTAACATTACATTAATTCACTCTTAATGAAACTAAAGAGGGCCCAGAGTGTTTTGTGACCAAGGGTTGTTCACTAGAATTGCACTTTTCATTAACTTCTTGGAGAGATGAAATAAAATGAACTTTCTGAAATATTTTGTTATTGGATATACTGATTTTGCAAGCAGCAAATCCCTCTAGGTCAGACCCCAAATTAGGGCTTCTGATGATTAGGATATAAAATGAACTGTGAAATCCTATATGCACAATATCCCTTCCTAATGCAAATCAAATTTGCTGCCCTGCCAAGTAGTTTGATCCTACATAGCACAGAAGCAAGGTAGTCTGCAGGTAAAAGCTTACATTTAAAAGATGAAATGCTAGTGATTACACAGAATGGCTTTTCAAAGCTGGACACCTCTGTGAAAGGTGAATAGATACAAAATTGAAACTGACAATTGTCTCATTGTTTTCAAAGGGGAAAAGGAAAATACACCCGTGACCAGGATGTGTCAGGAAATAGGAGTGACATACACCTTTCCTTCTTGGTCTGACTTTTAGATACAAGCCCTGGCTAAACTGGGTTTGAAAGTCCAGATCTTGGGACCCATCATGAAAATCTACCACCTCAGTGTGTCAAGTGGACTGTAGCCAGAATGGGCTTCTGGATTTTAAAACACCTCTTTGCTTCATGAGATATTCAAGTGCTGTCTATGTCATTTGAAACCCTTACTGAGTATGCTTGTTAGCACATAAAAAATAGCTAATTAAAATGAAAACTCTCTTGACCACTTTCTAGGACATGGACATAAACTGTTACAAAGAACACAATATGGTAAATCCACAACCACAGTAGCTCTGCTGATGATCAAATGGAATGAGAGAGGACTTTTGTGCCTAATATTAAAGGAGAGACTGTTCATGTTCATGGACTGGAGAAACTGTACAAGAACAGTTTATCCATGTAAAGTTACAGCCTGCAGATCACTGCCAAGGACAGCAAGACCTATTTTCATCTGGTGCCTAAGTCCTGGTAACATATTCAAGGAGTAGTTTGGGGAAGCTAAAACTTACATATCCAATTCTTCATAATTAAAAACTGCCTGAAGTTTGATGTAAATTGGAGCATATTTTAGCCCTGAAAACATTGTTTTGGTGACTAGCTATGATAACCAGACAGGGACTGCTAAGGAAATGGGCAAAGAAAAGAACACTAGCAAGGAATATAATTTTATTATTTTTTACTAAATCAAATGTACCTGAATAGGAAATAATTATTGTGAAATTATTTAAAGGATGGGGAAAAATTTTGCCAGGGTTTATCAATGGCCTCACTCGCTTGATACAGCAGGGATGGCATTTCAACAGGTCACAGACATTCTGATTTCCACTGTAGTCCTTTGTGGGCAAATGTTTTCTTTCTTCAGATGTGCAAACTCTTCCAGAACAAGTGCTTGCCATCAGTAAGAAGCTGCCTCCTGTCCTTGTTTCCCCATTGTTCAGGTACATTAAGACGAGCAAAAAGAATACTCAAAATGTCTTCTTGCCATTGTTATTTTTGTGTAACCATTTGAGGTAGACTCATACGAATGCCCTCATGAGGGGGCATTCATTTGCTGCCTTATAAGCACAAAGGAAGTTTTTTAATGACTCCTTGCTCATCTCTCTGCTTAACTATAAATTGGATTTATTTGTGTTAATTTTCCTCTTATTTGTTGGTTTAGTTGGAGGGGTTTTTTTTGTGAAGGGGAAGTATGAGAGAAAACACAGGTGCAGACTGTATGTCTCAACGTACATGTATCTACGTAGCTCCATTGCTGTGAGCTGTTCTGATGTATTGGCACAGAGGACATAATCTCATAGACTCCAATTTTGCTTATTCAGACCAGCTCCAGTTGACTACCAGCTTTCTTGATCACTTTCTAGTTTGAAAGCAAAGGGAAACAGGAAAACAGAGAGGTGTAGGACACAACAAGGGATTCAACATACCCTCACTATGCTCAGTGCCTTCATCTGACCTCTTTCTCACATGTCAGGAGACATATCTGTGCAAGGTTTTCAATGAACTCACAAAAAACGTGTTGGTTGTATTTTGGTTAATGAATTGTTTTTTCTCCTAAGTTAGTGATACTTGGAATAAAAAGCCATAGACTTGAGGCTGGAGCATGTACCCAGCTTTACTGTTGCTGAGCAGAAGAATATAGTTGTCCATAGATATCTCCTTCCTTTTGTTTTGGGAGTTGTTTACAAATCTGCCATATATTTTAGGTACTCCTGTGAAATTATTAGACAATTTTTAGCCTGTAGAGTTTCAGTAAGCAATAATCAAAATTAGAATTTGCCTGGATAAATTCTGTTCTTAGGATCATCTTCCTGGTAAAATGGTTGAAATTAACAATTCAGGAATTAATATCTGGTAATATCTTTTAAAATTTGCATACAAAAGTAGTGTCTGTGAGTTTTCTTGTCTGAGAATAAATCGTTTTAAGAGATTCATAACGGATGTGTTTAAAAATGTGAACAAATATTCATAGGCTTTTGCCTTGTCCTGCTTTGCTAGATGGTGGCCGGCTCTCCTTCCTCACAGAGGAGCAGCACTGGGAACCTGCTGATTCTCTTTTCACAGTTCTTGGGTACGTAATTTGACATATAGGCAAGAAAAATTGTGTGAAATGTTGTAACTGACATTGTCAGTCATCAGGAAACCTGAAAAGAGATATCGAGATGGAGCTGTGAAAAGTGACTATCGTGGAGCGGTACATTTTCATGTGATAGATAGAGCTGTAGGGCGCAGGTCATTGCAGCTTGCGAGGCGTAATCTTTGTGTTACTGATATCCCCAGGGCTGCAAAGGCTGAGTGCCACACTGGAGAACTGACGGGCAATTTGCTAATGCAGCAATCTAGAAACAAGAAGAGGCAGCATAAAGGTGAGGGGCAAAAAGTAACACCCAGTATATGTATTATACAGCTACATTGTCCCTCCCATTGCTTGTTCCAGCAGCTTAGAGCAGATATTTCTAAAACTCAGTTTCTTTCTACACAAATATAAAAAAAACATAATGAGATCTTAAATTAGAGAGTTTTACTACTGAAAACTAACACTGTCATGTATTAAATTACTGTTGTTTGATCAATAATACTACACTCATTTTAAAGCTCTGTGCTTTCTCTGGTATTTTACATGCACTAGAAAGTGTTAAAAACTGAAAGAGGTAAACAGTACCTTGTCCAAAAACACCTTCTAATTTCAAGACCAGCCCTAAGAAACCTTCTCTTTTTTCCCTTGCTGTACTATAACTTCAAAATCTCAGAATGGGAGATACATTCCCAAGTGTTCCCTTCTGAACATGTGACTCATGAAGTTGGCTTTAAAATAATAAATAAAATAAAATAAAATAAAGTAAAATAAAATAAAATAAAATAAAATAAAAACACTAAATGGCATTAAATAAATCATGCATTTAAGTTTTAAAAAGTTCTACTGAAAGTTAAGATTGTTAACATCATGCTTTTGATATCTTTTTCAATTTCCTTTTCACATTTGAGGGTATTGTTGATATATTCCATTTTGTTACCCTTAAAGTGCTTTGATTTTTTTCCTTTCCAAATATGTTTTATAGCATGAAATAGAAAATTATTACATTTTAAATACATTTTGTCAAACTGAAACCTTTTAGTTAACGTGCTGTTTTCTTAGTGTTCTCCTTTGCAGATAATACAGGCATTTTCTGATTTGACATGAAGCTAAATCTGGGGGAAACATTTGGGAATGAAATTAATAGTCCTCCAGCCAGTTTTGCTGTCCAGGCTGGTCTGGACTGTCACCACAGATGGTGATGCCAAGAGGTTCTGTGGCCTTTTGCTCTGAAAGTATTGTTTCTGCATTGCACTTCAGCCTGTCACCTATGTTGTCCCTGGCATTGCCCGCTTCAATTTCTTCTGTACTCAATCACTATATGAGTATGGAATTAAGATAATAAGAATAATTGCTCCTTTTTAATAACACTTCATGTGTTTATGAGCAATCATACACAGAAGGGTTATTTTCCAAATCATTTCTCTTTTTTGTTGTTCTCTTCTGAGTTCTCCAATTAGTATGTATTTCTTTCTTTAATGTGGTGCTCGCAACAGCATGCAGCGCTCCAACTGAGGCTTATCAAGTGAAGTAGAGCAGAATAATTACCTCATTTCTTTTACGCGTGACATTCTTATTAATGTGACTCAATGCAGAGCATTTGCCTTGTTTTGCCACAGTGTTGCATTGTTGATTCATATTCAAATAATTAGTCACTGTAAATCCACGCACTGCTCTGTAAATCCATGTACTAGCACAGGCTATCCCTCAGCTGCCAATGGGAGCTGGCGAGAGTTGCAATTGGGGTGCCAGGCACTGTTCAAAAAAGAGGTATGCAATGCCTCTTCCTAACCAGGCTGCCAACTTCTGCACTCATATATGATTACTGGCTTCTTGGAAAATTTACAGAATTTTAAGTAAATCCCAGTTGTGAGTGATTCCAAACTGGCATCTCATCACTTCACTCATCCCTCTTCCAAAAACAAAGATTCATCCCTGGAAGATGTAGGAAGAAGCACTATAATAACGAAGCTGTCCTTGTCCCAAGACAAATATTACTGGAGCCATTGTAACAATAATCATTAAAAAAAATCATTTCTATTGTTTTTCCAGTACTGTCCCAGAGTCCTAATCAAGGCCATGAGCTGCGTATGAGCTGTGTATGAAAGGACTGTGTTAGTATTGGATATTTGAAAGATGTCTCAAGAGAGCTCTCTCTCATGAAGACTCAGGAGTCATTGGCATAATGGTTATAGCTCTTTTTCTGGCACTGGCACTGTCTTCCTGAACTGGAAAAAGGTATTTTTCTGTTCCAAAGTGGCTCGCAGAACACAGTTTTCTTCAACCATGGGCACGGAAGTCTGCTATAAGTCTCCTAGAAGAGTCTTTAAATGGTGGCAGGGAGTTTATGGCTCTCGCTGTGTTGTGAAATGTTTGCCAGAAGAGAGAGCATCCTCCTGCCTGAGAGGAGTTTCTGCTTCCCAAGAATGTGTCACATGTAAGAAGAATAGTCCCACAGATATATTGATCAATGCCGTTTTCTTCCAAAATGAGCCTGGGGCTTAAGTTCAGAGAATGAAAAGCTTGTGTCTGCGTGGCTTTTGACAGTTGGCATTAAATCCACCTGGTTGCCCTGGCAGTATCTTTGGCAAGGTGATTTTGCCATTCACCCATATAAACATGTTTTCCATTTTCACCCTAAAGACTCAGGTTTGATTTCATTGCTTGAGAATGACATAAAAGCACAGAAATTAGGACTGTGCTTTGTTCGCTCTCCCAGGAAAGCTGCTGTTTCTCTGGAAGTGATGGTAGTAGAGGCACACTAAGGTCTGTCATGCAGGCTCTCCTCCAAAAAAGAGATGAGATGAAATAATTGTTCTCCATGTTGCCCAGCTTCTCACCTCCTTCCAGGGTGGTTCTATCCATAAAAACGACAGGAGCTGTGATCACTATGGTCACCATACCCTCACCTGAAAAAGGGCTGTCCTGTGCATGTGGACTGTGAGAATCTGGCCACCAAATCATTTGTGAATGGTTTGAAGTAATGGCGTGAACTTGGGTCTCGTGCATGCCAGGTGAAAAGAAGGCAGTTATTGTTCTTCTCCTACTGGTCTGATATATACTGCATTATTTCTATAAAAGTGAAGCAGCTGTAACAAAATAAACTGAGCCTACAAGCCTAGAATATGGAAACCCGGAAAGGGAGCCTTCTCCCAGACAGACCTCACAGGAAAATAAAATCACAAAATGGTTTGGGTTGGAAGAAACCTTAAAGATCATCTAGTTGCAACCCTCTTGCCATGGGCAGGGACACCTTTCATTAGACAGGTTGCTTCAAGCCCCATCCAACTTGGCTTTGAACACTGCCAGGGATGGGGCAGCCACAGCTTCTCTGGGCACCGTGTGCCAGGGCCTGACCACTCTCGCAGGGAAGAATTTCTTCCTAATGTTTCATCTCAATCTCCTCTCTGTCAGTTTAAACCCATTCCCTCTTGTCCTGTCCCTATAGACTATTGTCTAAAGGCTCTCTCCAGGTTTCATGTTGGCCCCTCTTGGTACTGGAAGGCAGCTCTAAGGTCTCCCCTTAAGGAGCTTTCTCTTCTCCAGGCTGAACAAGCCCATCTGCCTCGGCCTGGCTCTCGTATCCTCTGGACTCACCCCAACAGCTCCACATCCCTCTTGTGTTGTTGCCCCCAGGAGCTGGATGCAGGACTGCAGGTGGGGATCTCATGAGAGCAGAGGGGGAGAATCCCCTCCCTTGCCCTGCTGGCCACGCTTCTTTCAATGCAGCCCAGGATACAGCTGGTTTCTGGGCTGCAAGCGCACTTTGATGGCTCAAATTGAGCTTTTTACCAACTGACACCACCAAGTCCTTCTCCTCAGGGCTGTTCTAAATCCAGTCTCCCCCAGCCTATATTTGTGCTGGAGGTTGTCCCGACCCAGTTGCTGGACCTTGCACTTGGCCTTGTTGAACTTCATGAGGTTGGCATTGGCCCACCTCTCAAGCCTATCCAAGTCCCTCTGGATCCCATACCTTCCCTCCAGAGTGTCGACCACACCACACGGATTGGTGTCATTGGCAAACTTGCTGAGGGTGCACTCTATCCCACTGTCCCTGCCACCAGCAGAGTCGTTCAAATGTGCCAGTCCCAGTACCAATCCCTGAGGAACACCGCTCATCACATGGCCTCATATACCTCTTCCAAGAAGAGCTGTATAGCCAGTGAGAATTTATGTTCTGTTTGAGCTTCTCCCTGGTTCTTACACAAAAATAACAAACTCCTTTTATTTCCGAAGGAAAATTGCTTATTTTGCCAATAATGCCTCTGAGAACCTCAGTGAGACACGTACTTACAGAGTTGGTATAGTTAATCTAAGATATTCACAACCAGTTCAAATTCTTCCCTCAAATAAGAGATTGCATTAAAAAAAGGAGTCTGAATGTAGTGTATTTTATTTTGCTGTTTAGGAAATTCTAAAGGATTTCTGTTTCTCTCTGCCTTTTCTTCTAAAATTGAAAGTTGAAGTACTTACAGTATGGTGTGATCCCGGGAAGTAAGGCTTGGGAAAATGCAAACCATTGTGCCATTACATCTTCATTTGGCAATAACATAAACTGGGATTTTCACAGAGACTTGAAGAAATAGGAGGGGCAATGCCTATTGAGTCACATTAGAATATACTAAGTATTTCAGATTCCTTTCTGAACATGAAGTATTTTACCTCTGCAAAGTTAACTGATTTACTAGGAAGTATAATATCAGTTGTACCATCTGGCATGTCTGTATTCCTAAACTCTCTGAATGCAGGACACAATACTAAGAAACATGGCCCAGACCCATATCAGAAGAATATGAGTTGTTATGAATTTGGGTCAGTAGTCCTGATGTGTCTTATGATAGGAGAAATAAAAAAAGGCAGACACTGGTTAAATACGTTAGAAAGTGGGTTTAGACTCCTCTGAGATTGCGAATCCCGGTGGGAGCACTGTTGATCTAAAGATCACAGGGAGATAGAACCAGGTCACGTGCTGATGCAAATGAGCATAGTTTTCTTGACATCAGTGGACCTGCAGTGATTGATTCCAGATGAAGTGATGAGATGATTCGGGTGTGCTGTGCCCTCCTGAAAAGCTGTTGAGAGATGCAGTGAGATCAGTACAGGAATAGCCTCACCGGAGGCAAATACACAGCACAACAGTGTTCCCTTTAAACAGACATGGAAAGGGAAAGAGCAGCAGCATCTCTCCCTGTGGTGGCAGAGAAACAGGCTTTGGGGGAAAGGACAAAAAACAGTGGTGTGCTTAGTGATCAGGAGTTTGGTAGAGAGGCAATAAAGGCAATGTTACTTGACACAGGCAGAAAGAAAAGCAGCAAATTATCTTGGAGCTTGTAGGTCTTCACTGCCATCTTCAGAAAACCCTGGTGTGTACTAGCTTTTACACATCTTTAGATGGTTATTGAGGTTTGACTCCACAAGGGCTCAAATGAGCTTGCCTAGGAAGGAGCAAAGATGGGATTTGCTCTAAAGGCACCCCAGCTACAACAGCAGCACAATCAAGCCAACTTTAATAACTAGCTAAAGCCAGTAGTGCCTACAACTTAGCAATAGTCTCCTGGCATACAGCATGGGCTGTAGCACTGGGTCTAGACACTGAGCAGAAGTTCAGGCAGCTGGTTTGAGCTGGGCTTCATGGTGTTGTGGTTGGTGAGGTAGCTAAGCTAGTCTACTGATGCTCTCTCAATTGTTTTTTACCTTAGCACTACAGATAGACCTACACATGACTGCAGATACTCATCAGTGGTTCAGGAGCTATCTAAAATATTTAAAAGTTTGCTAACGTGCTTCCTTTGGAAATAAAAGTAAAAGGCTCTAAAATTGGTTCTGAAAGCCCCGAAAAACACTGCAGTGAATTAAATCACTTCTTATTTGAAATAGCAGTATTAAAACGTAAAGATACATGAATCCTTCGGTCTTCTTGATAGACTCAGTAAAACCTGAACATCGAATTTTTTCTTCAGGTGTTTTTTTGTTTGCTGTTTTGTTTTAGGTTAGTTTTGGTTGGGTTTTTTTTTCTTAGAGCTTTATTTACAATATTTAAAGGCATTGCAGAGCTTTCCGAGTTGAAATGGCTTCTTTATAGGGAGCTGCAAACCCTCTGTAACTACTCTGGCATTATCCCACCAATTTTGCTCTCAAAAGAAAACATAGAAAGCTGTATTCAGAGTAACTCATTTTGCTAATATTGAAACAATTGACTAGTAAACTATGCAATTAAAGCTATATTAACTAGGATATTTTACCTCATTCTTATTTTCAAGAGTCAACAATCCAAGTACAATGAGACTAATGACTTAAAATACAGCCTTCTCTGTACAACTGATGGAGTTTTGTTCCTGGGCTATCTCCTCCTCAATTCATTCAGCGTGAATGGCAGATTCCTACATCGTGTCAAGTTTCAGATCACCATAGAAACAAACTAGGAGGCAGTTTCATTAATCATTTAGAGCACAAGGAGTCTAGGTCAGTCTGATTGCAGCATATAGAGTATCATCCTAGCGCCACATGGGACTCAGTTGATTTGAATTAAAAAAGATTAAGCTGCCCCTAGGACGCTCAGCATCATCAGTTTAAGTTCTCATGTAACAGTGGTCTCTGGAGCCACATGGATTAGGAGACTGAAGCTATGCATTTATTTTTCAGGGCTCAGTGAAACATTAGATGAGTGCAGGTGTCTGAGGGGAAAAAAGGACAAAGATCACATATAGTTTTTTAGACTTGTTGCTGTTCTTCTGAAACTGGAAACAATAACTCAGTTTTATTTCTCCAGTGACAGTTACCACTCTTTTTTGGCCATGCAATGGTACATCTGTTACCCAATGTTTACAATTTAGATTTATAAAAATTTCATACTATGAACACTAATTTTAGTCCAGAGCTACAGGTTGGGCATAGAACAGTTTACATGAATGCTGACTTTTTTCTTTCCTGATGGGGTAAAAAATGCATGAAATAAATACCGGTGACATTTTGGTTTTGCTTGAATGAAGATTTATTACTCCCAGGAAACTGACTTACAGGCAGCTACAAATCAACTTGACTATGAAATAGTTGTATATGTACACCACAAAATGAGCCCCCCCCCTTCCAAAGTACTCACCTTATTTATGGGTCTTCCAGTACTTCAAAGACCCTCAGTAACTTAGTCCAGACTGGTTTATTGCTCCATAGAACTAAGATATTTCAAGGGGAAAGTTGTAGGTTACAGTACATTAGGACTCTTTCTCTTGGGAGGCTGAGAATCCCGTGATGCTATATGAACTGTTGATCTAAAGCTTATTATAGCATGACTTCCTATAGCATAATTCTTAAATCTTTTAAGTTATACAGTACTGTCTTTAATCCCAAGTGCTAAACCTTAAAGCAGAACTAGCTTTCCAAGATTTGGAATACCATCTGTGAGTAGATGTAATTACATTTTGTTGAAATACAGTTCACTTGCACAGGTTGTCTATGACCTATTTCAAATGAGTTGTTTGAATCTTCAACAAAAGTTTTGCATAGAAAAATCGGAGAGCGAAATTCCACATCACAATATTCATCGTGGAAAGATAAGAAGTCCTGTGGGCTGAGGTTCTCCACTTTACTCAACAACCCATTTGCCCTTGCCTTGCCAGTTACCTGGGCTGTGACAGTATCATCAATAGTGAAGCCTCCTGTTACAGCACATCTAGGAGTGCACAGACCATGTCAATACTCTTTTGCTGATGTGCAGTCATTTATAAATATATCATTCCTGGGATTTCCAGGGAAGAAATGTCATTATGCTCAAGAAGCATTTTTAGATTTCCCTAGCACAGTGCAAATAGACTGATTATGGGAAAGGAAATGTGAGTATTACATCCACTTTAAAGAAGTGGAAGTTGATATGGAGTCACACTGAGCAAGTTGCTTTGGCTCATGATAAAGGGTATGGACCACCACTGTGGAGCTCCTGTTCTCCCGCCCAGTGCTCATCCCAGGCTCTCCTATTTACAGCTTTCTGTAACAGTCTTATGTTAAGACTGCCTTACACTCAAATGGCCTTAAGAAGATAGAGAATGCAGGAATCAGAGCGTATACAAAGAGCTTTGGTGGGAGACACAGAACAGTTTGTGTTAGCTAATATTTATTGAGAGCCAGTAACGTGCTGGTTGCCATGCAAACTGAAAAGAAAACAAGGTCCCTAAAGTGTGACATTTATATGGTCTGCTTTGAAGGTTGCCACCCAGCCATTTCCAGCCAGGATGGAGAGCTTTGCCATGCCCTGGCTATCTGTGCAACCATTGAATTTGCTAGTGCTATGAGTGGCAGCTGCAACACCTCACCAGCCGCGGTGGTGGTGGCCAGGCTCTATGTTTGTTGAGCTCCAGCAGACCCCGAAGTGAGTGGCAGCTACCATAACTACACATCAGTGCTCCAATGCCCTGGACCTACCAGGTGTCTTCAACCAGCCTGGACATCTGCCTTCAGCAACAGTCCTTGCACTTGCACCCTTTCTTCAAAGCCACTGAGCAAACAGCCCATCCTTGACATAATGCAGTGTTGAGCCAGCTGTGTGGGACTGGCCACAACCTCCTCCACTTCAACAGGCACTGCTGTGTTTCATCTTCTCATTTCAGCTGCCTTTTTGATTTACTATTACTTCTCCTTAACTTCTTTAACTCCAGCGCAAGCATCGTCACTGTTATAGCTCACAGTGCCCCAAAGTCAGAATACAGAGCAGGAGGTCCCTTTCCTGTGGCTTTTATGAAGGGCACCTGGCCCTGTGGGGGCTCAAGACTGCAGCTGTACTGTTGCAGCAGCCAAACATAGCCCTCTGTGCCCAGAAATGGGGGGCTAGCTCAGACACATCAGAGATTGTCTCTAAAGGGAACTCAGCTGCTGCTGCGAGTTGTTATGAGTCATGTCTTGGATGTGCAGCTTTGCAGACATCTTTTTCCTGCTCTTCATCTCTGTGGTCAATGGTGATTTTAAGGCCAAAACCTACCTGCTCAGCTCTATAAACAGTTTATAAAAAGTGCCATGGAGCTGAAAAGGAGAGCATTTCCTCTTCCTGCTGACCACACATCCTCCCATAGGGCCTGGGCAGACCTTGGAAGCTGCAGCTTTGCTCCTGGGCTCCTGCCAGATGGAGAGGGATATGGCAGGTTTGCAGTGACACAGGAGCCCATGTGGGGTCCCTGACTTCTACTGCTGCCCAAAGCCATCAGAGAGAAGACAGTTTATGCATAGCCCTTTCTAGTCAAGTAGATGTGGCAGTGTTGGTTTTTAATAACCATGTAGCAAAATCAATCGCCCTACATAGAATCATAGAATAGTTTGGGTCGGAAAAGACCTTAAGATCATCAAGTTCCAACCCCCCTTCCATGAGCAGGGACACCTCACACTAAACCACTTCACCCAAGGCTCTGTCCAACCTGGCCTTGAACACTGCCAGGGATGGAGCATTCACAACTTCCTTGGGCAGCCCATTCCAGTGCCTCAGCACCCTCACAGTAAAGAATTTCTTCCTTATATCCAATCAAAACTTCCCCTGTTTAAGTTTGAACCCGTTACCTCTTGTCCTATCACTACAGTCCCTAATGAAGAGTCCCTCCCCAGCATCCTTATAGGCCCCCTTCAGGTACTGGAAGGCTGCTATAAGGTCATGTGTTGCCTACAGTTAGTCTCCAGAAGACTTTTTGGCACAAAACACCAAAAAAAAGTTTCACATTCTCTCCGCTATGTAAAGCTAACATAAAACATTTCTGACTCATTACATTGGCTGACTTTTGTCTTACTTTCCTGCTTTAACAGTAGTGGTAAAAACAGTTACGTTCCTTTTTCATTGCACATGGAGCAGAGCAGAGGTAACCGGAAGGTTATCTGAATTCCTGCACCAGGATCGTCTTCCAAACTGTGTGCTTGTCCCCAGTCTTTCACTGTCAGGCATAGCCAATGCTTGATGTAAGCAATAATTTAAAGATGCTGAGGTGTCAAAAAGGATCTGAATCATTCTGTCAATCCTTTTCTCATTCGGCTATCGACCCATTTGATTTGGGAAGCCTGAGGTCAGAATGAAAAGCATCATTTTTCTCATAAGCCAAACACATTTGGCAGAGAAAAAGTGAGCTAATAAAGATGGGAGGCAAGTTTTAATGTCACCTTTTATAGTGCAGCAATTTGTCTAATCGTATTGGCTCAGAATATGATTACATGCAATACATTCACATTACACAGGTAGAAATACATTTGGGAGAGAAAATACGCCTTTCTCTTCCATGCTCAGCATATGGAAACATGTATAAAATACAAAGGTCTAAACCCTAGCAGTGCTCACAGTTTCTTGTCAGTGGAGGAATATCTGAATTGTTTGGAAATTTCTGGTGACAAAAGTACTAATTTGAACTTAGGTGAATACAGTTCACCCAACTAAATAATTTGGGGTTACAGGAAACATGGGCATAAAACAAATCTCTCTGTCCATACACTAATCACTGCAAAATTCTTGCCACTTTTCCATAACCCTCTGGTAGTTGCTGGCAGCAAGCAGAGATTTACTGGAGGAATTAAAGAAGCTTCATTCCTCCCACCATCAACAACTGTTTGGCCCTGCAGTCTTCCTGGGTAGGGCAGAGCTGCACTGATCTATGGTATGTATGAGTCACTGGAAAGTAATAAAAACCTTGGGCTAGATAAGACCTCAGGAAGGTGATCAGCTGGTAGTGGAAGAGCTAGAGCAACTCATATAAGATGAAAACATCAGTAGTTGAAAGACACATCAGGGGAAGAGGCTGGATGAGTCTTCTTAGATGCTGTAAGTGCCAGGACTCCTGCTGCTTCCACATGTAGTCTGGAGCCCTATATAATGCCCATGACTGAAGCTCTTTCCAAACAGAGTTGTGCAGGTGATGCATAAGAGCGATACACAAGAAATGCCCACCTCTAGCCTTGTCAGCCAACTGTAAGCAGATCAAGCTGTTCAGGAAACCTGTGAGCTCCACAGATTTTCCAGTGTCTGATTTTGTCATTACTATTTCCCAATAGCTAAGGTCCAGAACCAAAATACAGAAGTCCTGTGTCGCTCTGAATATTTTGCAAATCTACATTCATCCATTCTGGGATTAGGTCCATACCTCGGTTCCAAATTGTAGGTAGCATATGTGCATTTCTGTTTCATTAAGGCAAAGCGTATTTGGGTAGCTGTCATGTAGTGCCTGGAATGTGATGAAAACAAGAGGTCCTGGCTGCCTGCTGCTGAGGAACTCCCAAGGCACTTTTCACAGGAGCAGGGGTGTTAACCCTGATATCCTGGTCAAATTCCAACATGGCTAATTATATCCCACTTACCTAAAACTCTGCCACACTTTCTCTGCTTGCTGCAAGGACTTGGTGCATGCAGCAGGCTCTCTTCTGGTCCCTTTAAAGTTTATTGCCGTCCAGATTAGAAGCAGTTGTATTTAGTGAATAGCTGCAGTCACTTATCAGTTTGTAAAACCTCCTGAACACGCAGGACTGTGGAATGAATACTGCAGTTATTACTACATAGGCTTTGAAGCAAAAGAGGCCAAAAGCGTCTGTGAAAGGGAGAGTAAATACGCCACAAGGTTGCAAATGCAGTCAATGGCAGTCAGCCTTGAGCAATGGCAGTGACCACAGCAACAGTATCCATCATGCTCCTTTATCTGTCCTTTTGCCAGAGGGAGATAAATGTAGGTAGGGAAAGGGGACTGAGCAAAAGTGAGAGAGAAGAGGGACACAGGTGAATACTCCTGGAGATAACCACAAGGAGCCTAAGGGAGAGAGAGACAAAGACAGAACAACTTCATATGGATTGATGATGATATTGTTTGTGACAATACAGTAAATCAAGTATAGTAAGCGAATCTTCCTAAGGCTTTCAGGACTATTTCTTTTGTATACTTGTTAAGAGATTGTTATAGCTGTGTGGAGCTACAGTGAAATTGAACAGCGGGGAAAAAAATGTGCTTAAAATTTTAACTAAGGAATAAAATATTAAGGATGTCTTCAAAGCTGCAATATTGGATCCTGTTGTTTGTTTGGAAGGTATGTGTGGTGCACGATACTATGGAAATGACTGCAAGATAATCCTGGTGAGACTTTTTGCATCTTGTTTAGAAATAAGTATTTCCAGAAGGAAAACAAATGAAGTTAATGCATCTCTGTCACTTCTTCTACCAGCACCTCCTCTATCTCACTATCTTTTCAGTATCAGCAGCCACCAAAATATCACAGAAATGACTGGTCCACCAAGAAGTGCCCAGACCAAATAGGAGAGTTGATTTCCATGTTGTGGAAACCATTCTTATTGTTTCTGTGCTCTCTTTCCACAAGAATAAAAGTTGTTTATGAATATCCCCCTATTCTGAGAGTCCACAGAGCAGCCTCCTTACAGCTCATCTCATATGGCACCCCTACATTCAAGGTTCTTTTCTCTCTGACGCACATGCATATAGACTCATATGTGTGTGTATATGTACATCCACACACTCGTTAGATCACTGGCAGCATAGTGATTCAGTTATCCAGCAGAATGAATTGAGTTTGCCTGTAATACTTAGCTGAGGAGATGGCAACAGGATGTGCATTCGATAAATTAACCATGTGGGTGTGCACTCAAGGGTATGTACATGAAAGGTTATTCTCATTCCTGTTTTCAGAAGACAGGTGCTTCTATCACAGCTAGCAACCTTCAAAAATGAGAATAAGAGAGTCTTAAATGCCTTTTCCTGTCTCCTGTGTCTCCCAAACAGGATGAGGCCACGTTAATGGAGTAGCACAAAGTGAACAAGATGACCTAGCAGATGCTACCAGGATGTACTGTACTTTTCCTAACATAAATAAAGCCTGTCATCTTCAGCAGGATGAACAAACCCCACAAATTGTTTAGAGCATAAGATACAGTGCTAAAGCGTTCCAAATTGCAATGTAATTCCATATTCTCTCCCATGGCATTAGCTCCCCTTATTTCATTTAATGTACATAAATATTAATTACGTGGATATGGGATAAAATTGCCCTTTCATCCATCTGCTTTTTACTGTCATAAATAGGAGTTTAGAATGAAAAAGAATAAACTCTGAGCTGTTGCAATTTAGGACTTTACATTTCAGACTTTAAACTGTTTTCATCCAGAAGCAGAATTTCACTGAAACGCTCAGAATTCCCATAAAAAGCAATAACAGCAACAAAACATTCCTTTTCTGCAAGAACTCTTGGATTTCTTATCCCAGATCTATAAGACAACTGGGAAAAGGGGACTCCACCTCCATTGAAGATGACTGTAGTATTTTTTTATTGTAGATGACATATTGTACATCACATAACTGAATCCTGCAGTTTCTCTGAGGAAAGAAAGCCCTCCCTTAAGTTAATAAGTACACATGACATCTTCAGTTTGCTTAGGTGCGTGCAGCACACAGATTTAGGGCCAAATCTGTGATTTTGTCTTGTCCCAGTGGAGCCAGTTTACAGCTTCTCAGCCCTTTTGGCAAAGCAGAATTTCACCATTCCCTGAGGGAAACTCTGTTCTGAACTTAATGGTTTCTGTAATGTAAGAACTCTTTGCAGAGAGCAAGCCTGAAGAGGCTGGCTCCCCAGCCCTATCTAGCTTCCCTTGTCCTTGAAATCTTGTCCTTTCCCCAGCAATGCAGAGTTAGGGAGGCAAGCTAACAGCCAATCTCCTCCTCCCCATGCATGGCAAATGGGTGATTTGTTGCTTCTTGTTGCAGGCTGTTGCCTTTATCACAGCTAAATTTTGTCCATGACCTGGTGTGGTGCTGCCTCCACCACCTTGTTTTTAGGGGTGACGACATGTCTTAACCCCAAGAAACATGCATAATGGATGGCTATAGAAAAATCATTCTAGACAAGGGGTTCTCCCCAGAGCAAAGTCTCAGCCCCGTATAGTGTCCTGCACAACCTGAGATACCCAATGATTCTTGAAGCACCACTGAGCCTAAGAGGGGCTGCAGGACAAAACCCTTCACGAGTTTATACATGACTGCTCCTCTATCTGTTTTTTCATCTGATCTGCCATGATTGTGTTATGATCCTTATACATTTCTAATCCTTTTTGAATCCTGCTATGCTCTTGATCACTTCTGAACTCTCCCGGAAAATTGGTAATTGTCACAGTTTGACTTACTAGTAACACATTTATCTAGGCTTTTCCAATTATCACCTGATATTTCCCTTGTGTAATGGAAAACATGAATGCATCTGATATTAGGTCTGGCTCGTATGAAAATTGTTGTAAATGTTACAGGTAGCAAAGTCAAGATGCATAGAAATTACACTGTACAATATATCGCTAAGAGTATAAAACAGTGATTCTGAAGAAACCTTCTACATCCCCAAATCTGGATCAGAGGTGTGTATGTGACATTTTAAGCAAGAACCTCCGCTGTGCATTGAAATTTTTCCATCGTGAAGCAAAATATTTCCAGTCTTATATATACGCTGAAAATCAGAATGGAACTAGAGGCATAAAAGCTGACATCCAAATGGCATTACAAGAGTACAATGTGGAAGATGGATTAGTATTCAATTTTATCATGTTACTCTTATACACTTCATGAGTTACTCAGATAATCAGAAATGTATTACCTCAACAGACCACTTAAAAATCTATGCATGTGTTATATAATGCTACAAAGAACTTCAGGAGGTCAGTTTTGAAGTAGGAATGATGAAAAGTTTGGACTTTGTATTTAAAATAATGTCCTTACAATAAGCTCTACTGACCTCTGGAATCTTGTCCCAGGGGAAAGAGGTGAGATGCATCCTAGAAAGGACAATCAGAGTAAGACTGCCCAGAACATTGGAAATTGGCTCCTGCTTATGCCTTATTTATAGAGACTGACTGAGTGACAGTGTGCCTTCCATCATAATGGTCACATTTCCTCTTCTCAGTCAGCAAATTGTGATTTCTTGAAGCAGTACCCATTGGTCTCTCGATTTAACTCAAGTTGATGTGAATTTTAAACTGGTGTTCAGCCTTTGCTTCCATTTAAGACACCGCCTTCATCAGACACTGGAATGTGATGTGTCTTCTTTTCCACAGAGTAGATTTTTGACGTGCAAAATTAATAATGCAACACATAACACTTATTACATCACATCAATCCCCTGCCAACACTTTAACAAGATTCTTTTCTCTGTGCAGCTCCAGGACAGGACTTTCACTGAGTTGTGTTGCATCAAGATGCAGAACACCTCTTCAGCTCTTCACAAGCAACCATCAGCAAAGCAAGCAAACTCCCCAAAACCTCGAATTGTAGGATTTTGGAATGGCTCGGTATTATTTGCAGTGTTTCACTGTTTGTGATTAGGTTTACAGGGAAGCTGGCTGCAAAGTTCTGATCTGGATTTCTGTAAAGTGTTTGGTTCAGTTCTGTGTTGGAGTAAGCTGTAGTCAGCAGTTGATCCTATCAACATCTGTAACACATTTGGCATTACTTGAAAATATTAGTCACGACTGTAAAACTAATAAAAGCCCTTCTTTTCATATTTTAACTATAAGGTGGTCATGTACGCTGGGCACCCATCACTGATTTAGATGTTATCTCTGTGCCAGTAATATTTTTGCTGTGCTTGCTCCAAAGCCTAGGTTTTTGATCTGGGAGCAATTCTCAGCTGAAAAAATTAGCCTAAGTGAAGAGCTGCGCCAGAACTCGGACAACTTGTAGTTGATTTACATCCAGCTGCTCTGTACCAACTTGTACCAGTTCTTGAGCCTCTCAGATAAACTCTGTGGTCCCAGTGTCTCATAGTTAGCAGAACTTTCCTTCTCAATTGGTAACTGAGTCTAAAATAAAGGAGAGGACTTTGTATAAATATTTTAAACACCCTAACTGAAAAATATCGGCAAAGTGTCAGGAAATAAGGGCTTCCCAATACAAGTAAGTAACCAATGAAAGATATTCTTATTGAAAGAAATGGACTGAATTGTGACATCTTTCCCATGCAGATATATGCATGAAATTGTGTCAAAATACAATACTGGCTGAGCAAAGTTCTGCTTGCCATGTGGTAAAGTGTGGTTTTCATGTGGTATAAGGACTCCTGCCCATTTGCTTGGAATTAAGATCTATTTCAAAAGGTGTTTTGATGGGATCACATAAGATGTTTGTCAAATATATGCCTGTCCTGGGTTCGGCTTAAACCACTACAATGCCAAATATACCCTGCTTAACAGGCTTTCTGGGAAAGAAAAACTTCAGTAATTGTATGTGCACTATCTTTCACTATGAACTAGATTAAGGCAAAAAACACCTCAGAAAAAGCTTCAATAATTGGCTCTGTGTATGCCAACTTTACTGACTAAACTAAGCCAAAGCACCTCTTATTTGCTGTGGCTTGAAATAGAGGCTCATATATTATGATGCAGTGACTTGTTAGTCTGGAACTTGTTATGATTCAGTGGCTTGTTAATCTGAAACAACTCAGCCATACGGCTAAACCCTGAGGATGAGTATCTCCCAAGCCAAACTCTACCTAAGCAGTCAAGTTACAAAGACATCTCAACTGCTTTAGGCTTAAAAATGCGCCTCTTAATGCTCTTAATTTATATATGACATCCTATGGATGTCATGGAATTATTGTGCTTTCCAGAATATCTCAGCTTTTGTGTTGCAGACTTTGTCACATAGGCAGTTTTCATTGGGTAAAGCCGGAACTACTCTGTGAGTATATGTGAAGTCATCTAAAAATTGATTGGCATTGCCCTACTTCTATTCCAGTCAACAGGAATTGCACTAAGGAACCAGAGGTAATCTGGTGCTGAGTGTCCTTGAAAATTCACCTTCTGTGCCCATTAACAATAGTGCGTGACTGTGGTGAGAGCTTCGGTCATGGACCTTTTACCCGTGTACGGGTATGATGTCTTAGTTTATAGAATACTTTTCTAAACCAGGTCCAACATCGTGCCTACAAAATTAGTAATCGCATTTTTTGGCAAGTATTAGGTCATACTATCTGCAGATTGCTCATAGCTGGTTTAGGCCTAAATGAAATTTGCTCTTTGTTCTGGAGATTAGTTTTCAGTTCTGCTTGGGCAGAGCTTCAGCTTACATGTTTATCTGCCAAATGTCACTGCACTGAGTCTATCCTCCCACCTAAAAGAGGAAGCTCCTTCAAAGTTTCTTTTGTTGGTCTTAGTAAAAAAACATCTAAAGCTGTCTTAGATAATGAATATGAAGGATACTTCCGAGAGAGCAGGCATATTATTAGCATCAGCTTCAGCAGTATCTTTGCTATTGTTGTATCCTGAAGAGGCATTAATGCTTCAGGGAAGATTGCTGACACTTTTTTCTCCTGGCGGCTTATGGCATCTGATATGATATTAGCAGACACTCTGTCAGGCTACACTGGGTTTTTCTGGGGCTCTTTATTCCATCTGATCTTCGCTGCTTATTCCCATTCATCCATTCATCCATGGACAGGTACAAGCAGAACCCCAAGCTGTTGCCTCTTCTGCTTGCCAAGGAGAAAAGGCACAAGTGGGGGAAGAACAGTAAGGGGGTGATGCTTCCCTGCCTTCCTGCTCATGGGGGTGGGAGAGTGAAGCAGGGATGGGGATGGGGACCAGTTGGCATATGTTAATTATGACAGTGGTTTGAACATCAAAGGATGGAGAAACAAGAAGCAAAGATGTGAGCAGAGAGAAAAAGTGCAAGAGGAAAGAATAGGTGTGATGTTACAAGAGGAAGTGTTTGCTAGATCTGAGGGCTTAAATTCCATGAGGTAATTATAGAAGTATAAACAATAAATCAGTCTTTATCTGGCAAACCTTTGACCGTAAGAAAAAGGAAGATACATCAATGGGATTATAGGATCTAGCTCTGTAGGATATAGAGTATAGCTGTAACAGTTTTGGGACCTAAGTTTCTCTTTGAACAGCTTTATAGCAAGGCATGCATCAAAACTATTACTGAGAACGTGCTGCGGGTTTCTTGCATCTTCCACTGAAGGGAAAAGCTGTTACTGATTACTGGATAAGTTGGTTGTATTTCAAGGCTGGGCTCATGTGGCAGTTTTCTTTTTAGCTCTGAAGCCAATGAACAGTGTGATAACCTCATTCTTTCCCTCCAGGGAAGACCTCCAAGAGTCCACTCCTATGACTGGTTTATGCAGACAGAGCACTGACATGTGGAGGAAGGCTCTTCTGCCCTCTTCCCCATCCCAATCCCCTTTTCTTCCATTTCTGTGGCAGCAGAATAAAAGCCAGTCTCCCTCTTCCCTTTATGCGTACAGTGATCTTTGTATCACCATTGTCTGATTAATAAAATGATTTGTAAAGACTTTGTTTTACTTTTGATCTTGCAAAACAAGGGTGGTTTTAAACAAAGCCAGATACTTTAAAGACCACCACATGGTTTTAATAGTATTTTCTACTTTGTGTCATAACTTGAATGAACAAGATATGAGCAGTATTCCTATTGTCACCACTTTTCACTGTGTTATCGCATTTGCTAATATTTCCTAGTTAAAAAAATACTGGCAACTAGTAGGAGGCTGTTGGTGTAATTGAGTATCTTCTGCTAGCTCCATCATTACAGCCTGTTCCAAAGCCTACAGAAGCTGCTAGAAACCCACTCTCTGACTTCAATGAGTGTTGGATATAAAGCGGAAAAAGGGAGTTTTCCCACCTTTCAGATCCCATTCCTCTGCTCCTCTCAGCTATGCTCTCACCATGTTGCAGAGCACAGTGTGGTTTGGATGCTGAGCACACATATGTGAACATGATGGGTTTATGGGTGTATTTTTGCTGACAAACTGAAATTACGAGAGGAAGAGAGGGGAAGTACTTTGAGATTTGAAGTTACATTTTTTAATTGATCTTGTAAACAGAGCGCTTGAGAAATGAGATAAAAATAAAGATGTTTCAATTTCTCTGCAGTTAAAAAATACACAGAATTAAAACTGAGGGGAGGAGGGGAAAAAGTATGAAGCCACGGATACTTCAGTCTCCCTTTATTCCCCCTAGTATTATGGTCTTTCGCTTTCCTAACTGGGTAGAGGCTGAACCAGTGCACAGATCACTTTTCCACTTCACAGCCACACAGCTGCATCCTGCCCTGATAGCTAATCTCATTTATGTCCTTTCCAGAAGATGGCCTGCCCTTGGTGGCAATTACAGTTGGTTAATTTTGGCACAATGTGATTAAAAGCAGACTGATATAAATCACTGAACAGTCTAGCTTATGAAAATGCAAGTTGAGGTAGCATCCCAACCACAGTATTATCATGAGAGAAGCTGAGAGCCAGATGTTGGTCTAATGATAGAAATAATCTAATAAGGGACTTCGTATATCCTCTGGAGCTTGAAAGCCCTGCCTAATGTTTATTGTCAGCTAGATATTTCCACGATGCAGTATGTATTGAACATTTAGAGGTTCACAAGTTGGTTTAATAGATTGTCTTGCTTTATAGCAAAATACCCTAGAAGAAAGTTTGGAAGCAAGATATTCTGGAGCCTGGGAAGGGCAAGCCTTAATAGGCAATAGCCTAGGAAGGATGGTCTGAGTAACTAAGGTATCCAGGTGTCATAGGAGCTCTGAATCTTACCCTACAATAAAGTCTAAAGTAGCTTGTGTGAATAGTTAGTGTCATATATGGACATGAACAAGTGAGGAGTGTCTCTGAAATGATGGCAGATGGATGTATATGTGGAAATCTAGTGTAAGTAAAATTAATTAGACTCTTCATGCATCTCCTTGCATTTGAAAAGAAATAGGGACTGTAAGATTAAGGGGGGGGGGAGAGGGGGGAGTTTTTAGCTGCTATGTAATAGAATAGATTCTTTTTAAGTTAAATGTGAGTGCCATGATTACAAGCTTACTTTGGGCTCTGTGTGGCTTAAAATGTGAGGCTGTCCTGGCTAGTGTGCAGCTACAGGTAAACTCTGCTGGCAGAACAAGCACATGCTGGCTCCTGAACCAAACTCCTGTTTGCCATCTACACTCAGCATGCTGTCACCTCCTGTGAGATGTGCTACCTGATATGGAGTGACATAAAGTGCAGCTAGGGAGGGATGAAGCTCTGGTCCACAGTGCATACTATAGCAGATGCCCATATAATACTGCTATAGATTAAAATAGCACATTAGCCACTGGTTTATGCAGTAAGAAAATTACAGAAGTAAGAAAATGACAGAAAAGATGCTAAATTACCTGGTGATTTGGTTGAATGAGACAACCTTGTAAAGGCAGTCATGTGCTTCTATTAAATAGACAGCATAAAAGCACAAGGCTCAGAGAATTTATGCCCAGAAAGGATTGTTTTTCCCTTGGGACAAACCCTCCAGCTCCATTAGAGTTTCCTTTCACCTTGTACATGCAGACTAATGTTTGCAAGTATTTTTAACAGAAAAGGAGAGGGAACACTTTCTCTACTTTGCTTGTGACCTGGGCCAGAACAGTCACTAAGAAACCAACAGTGCTCTGATCAGAGAGAATTTGATTATGGGGAGTGTTTTCATCTCTTTATGCACTAAAATCTGCAAGCCAAACATTCAGAAGTGATGGCTTGAATATGAAGAAATTCATTAATGGAAAGAGGAAAACAAGGAGGGAAGAAAGGAGAAAGAGAAGGAGAGCAGGAGCTGATGAGAACCTCAGTGAGTTACACTGAAGTGTCTCTACCTGAAGATTCAGTCAGTCTTTGCGCTGTATGACATGGCTTTTCTTCATCAGTAGAGCAAAACTTTCCTGAACCCCCTTTTTCTTTTCCTGCCAAAAAAGTATGCTCTGGTGAATCTGTGCTGGCTCCATTACATTGGTTTTACTGCAAAAAAGATGGCAGTTTGTGTTAAGGAGGAAGGCTGAGGGATAGTTAATTGAAGATAAAACAACTTGGCATTTTTTACCTTAAAATAAGGTTTCATTTTCTTTTTTCTTTTCTCTTTGTATTTTCATTTTTAATAAACCTTTAAAAAATGACAGGAAAATTATTTTTCCCAGTAAAAAAAAAAAAAAGCCCTTCAATATTTGGCATAGCTTTTCCCAATTAGGTCATGCTTTTCTTTATCCATGCTAAATAGGTTTAAGTAAGGAATTATCCTAGGACCTGCTCCTGTTCGGTAGGTTACTCAAAGCAGAGCCTCATTTGCTCCTCAGAGCAACCTTGAGTTGTGTTGTACCCCACACCATGTACCATTTACCATTTGAAACCCAACACACACCTGTAGAGTCAAGGCTTTATGAAGTCCAGACTCTTTCTTTCTTTGACAAATAGCATACAGTGCCAAGACTTGCCAGATCCTTTCTGTGCAAAACAAAGGTTTAGAATTAACACTGAATAAGTTTAATGACAAAAGAAAAGCTGATGTGATCTTCTGGTGGAAGAGTCCTATGCATTACAGTATCTCTGGATTATATTCATCACCTTCACAGGCAAGGAATTTTCCATGCACCTCCTGCTGTTAAAATTGCCATTAAAAGACGCAAATAGACGGTGTCAGATTCTTGAGGTATCATGACAACCTTGTTCAAGCAAAACAAGAAATTTCAGACAATTTCAGAAGCAGTTCCCTAGGCTGAGACATGGAAAAACAGAGTGAGAAAGGTAAGACCAGAGATGGACTATTCTCAAACCTAGAATATCTAATCAGTAAATTAACGTATAATGCTGTTGTGTTTGTCTTCATTCCACAGTTATCAGTGAAAGGACTGCAGATTCCCTGACACTCTGCAGCAAGGCTTGTGGCCGGTGTAACACTGTGGAGGCAATGTAGGACATTTCCAACAGCGCCAGCCGCATGTGGTGCATCCGTTCAATACAGTAAACAGCAGCAGGACAGTAAAATAGTTGCTAGATAATGCCAGTTGCTTTTGCCCCTTAAAAGCTTGCCAGAGCCATGAAAAGCTACTCCACTTGCCTGAATGTTGTCGCTTCAGAAAAAGCATGCATCTGAAATCCCACATATGTGATAATGATTTTGAAAAGGCAATGATCACTGCAACCAAAGCATTTGCATCTGTTAAAAGCACAGCTTGCTCTTTCACTTGTGTCAAAGCTGTTGGCACAGAATTCAAAGCACTGGATTGGCAACTCTATCAGGAAGCAAGTGCAGCATAAAGCTATAGTATCTGTCTTAGCTTTTGTTATCTGGAAAATTCCAAGTGCTTTGGATAACATAAGGTGCTACATAACTATGGAAGCTGTTGGGCAGCAGTTTGACAGCCATATGCTTACATCTATAATGTGTGCTTACCCTCATCTTTAACTAAATGTTTTGCTCTAGCAGCTGTGGCAACAGTAGTGAGCTTGAACAATTCCCACATAACTAAAACACAGCTGAAGGCACTGGGCTCTCGGCTGAGGGGACCAAGGGCACAAGTACTCAAAGCAACTTAAACACCTACTGCTAGATGGATGCTTGTCTGAGTGGCAGGGACTGTGTTGCAAAGATTCCTGTCCTAACACTCACCAAGTGTGTTGTGGAGTCAGGCACAGTTGCTGGTACTGTTGGAGAAGGATAATGCCAGGTGAGCTCAGCATGGCACTGAAGGAGCAATCTTGCTTCTGGTTCTGATGTTAACTCATGTGGGTCACCAGGAACATCTTTGCACTGCCCTTGAGGGAGAGCTGGTTTGTGTTTCTCTGCACCTGTGGTGTGGATTGCCCTTAAATTCTCCTGAAATCTCCCTTTTTGCCTTTTCAGACACTGAACACAGATGAACTGGGAGATTATGGAGATTATGGGAGTAGTAGGAAAGGGAATGAAAGCAGAGCTAGGAGGTGGCTATTGGGATGCAGGAAATCCAGTCCACTTTTTCTTAAAGGACAAGCAAAATCTCTCCATACCAGAATGCTTGAGGTTATTTTATATGCTGCTTACTGCGCTCCATGTAATAAAGAAAGAAAATACAGACCTTACAAAGGGCCAAATCCTGCATCCATTACTTTCCCACATCTGTTTAGTCTGACTAATCATTAGGTTCTCCCCTGACAAAGACAAAATCTTTGTGTTCCGATCTTTCTACATGGAAAAACAAAGCCTTTCATCAAAATAAACCTCCCCCGTCCAGTAGCTGCGGCATATTGAGCATAAAGGGCCTGCCCATCATTTTACTTATGCTCTCCTGTAGCAAGGATGGCGTGTGGTGGCAGTAAGATTCCTGAGGATTTTCACTGCACAACTGAGACTGTTTTGTCCTCTCCATTCATTTGGATTTGTCCATTCTTCCTAGGAAGCAATTACTGCTTCATTTTTCATTTTCTACAGGAAATGCTTAGAGTATCTGGGAATTTGGAGCTGAGTCAAAGGTAAAAGCTTTTTATACGTGATGGTGTCATCTTTCTGCTCTAATACTGGCTGCAGGCTGACTATGGCCTTTGGTAGTATAGAGGAGAACTATACCAGCACACAGTATAGAAGTTACTGGCACTTGTGTGACCCAGAGGACTATTCAGCTGCAGAGGTCTGCAGGGTACACGGCTGTGATTACCAGTTCTCCTTCCCCACCTGAAATAGTTCATAGCACATTTAGAATACAAGTGTGTGCTTTTAACATTTGACCTTTAACAAATGAACTAGACGAGGGGAATCTGTTCAGACATTTTTTACTGTAACAGCACCAGTACTGCTTTATTATTAATCTCCCTCTAGACATAGCAATTGTTGCTCCCTTTCCAGGTGAGACAGTGGCCCTGCACGTGGTGGGATAGGAGGAGAATGGTGCACAACTCCATCTGCCTCCCAGAGCTTTCTATAGTGCTAACAGCTGGTGTGACTATTCGTGAGAATGAGAAAAAGCATTTTACTTCTCTTCCAGCACTACCTGAGACAGGCCTGGACTGGCCACTGAGATCCAGGTTAGAGCTGTGAACCTTGAGGAGAGGAAAGCAGATCCCTGCAGTCTGGAATAAAACATCTAAGTTCCTGAAAGAGTCTAGTTTAGACATGCCACTCATATACATGTGGCTACTTCAGACGCCGTTATCTTCTATAAACAACTTAGAGGGGATCCTTTTCCATCAAGAGGGTTGACTCACTTGCATCTTTCCTTAGATGCCAATTTCTCCTTGGGGTTTCCATATCATTGTTACAGAAACTATTTCTGTTCAACTTAATTGCTTATATCACAAATATAATGGTTTCTAATGCACTACACAGGAAGACATCTTACACAAAAATAGAAGATTTGAATATTTTAATACACTGGTTTGTGAAAAAAGAAAAAAATAAAGAAAAACAACAAACCACTAACTCTGTCTAAAAGCAAATCACAGCAGTAATGTGATTTCATTGTTTTCCAATGATTTGGAGGTTAAATTGGGATCTTGGCAATCTGATAACTTGAGCAAATAACTTTAAACTAGTCTTAGCTTCCCCCCCTTCTTTAAATAAAGTTCAACTTGTAACATGGAATGTGATTTGTTTTGACTGTTAAACCATTCCAAACTCAAAACCCACTTATCATAAATGTGTTGAAAGAAGAATATATTTCAATAGTGCGGCAGACTCTTTGAGTACAGTAGAGCAGCAGTCTTCAATCAACTAGACTTTCTTTCCAGAAACAGAAAATGAAAGCATAAGTGCCATACACATTTTTAAATGATTTATCTAAATTCAAAGAACTAACTTTTTTGTGACTGATTATAACTGCATATATGAATGGCTATGGATAACAGGTTTCTTTTGCTTTTCAAAATGATATATAACAATGTTCCATGCAGAGACCTTCTATTTACACATCTGTTCAGCACCTGCCCATAATTACTCAGTTAGTTTTTATTATTGGGCTTGTCACCATATTAATGTAGCTGTACATTCAAATTGATTGTAATTGCAAATTTCCTGAAAAAGCTTGGTTTCTGCAAGTATTTAATTAAACTGATATCCTAAATTAAAATAATTATGTAACTGTACTCCACTACAAGAACACATCCATGTCTCTCTCAACATGCAAAATGGATATTTTGCATAATTCATACAATATGTGGATTAATATTGTACAATTAAAGGTCAGCTTCCACTGGAAAAGGAGGGCTAATTAACTTCAGTATTTAGAAACCTGACATATTTCAATTAAGCAAGCAATTTGTCACAAACTTCATGAACCAAGTTATGAAAGAAAGTTAGCAATGGTTTTAATAAATAGAGATGAGGAAAAGTAAGCCTATCCATCCCTTCTTGTGGCATAATTTTGCCTGAGTAAATGTTTTATATAGAAAGCCTTCCATTTCTAGGTAATGAGGTCATATCTAGTATGTCACAGTAACTACCAATGTTTATGTCCACCTAATGGCTGTTTGGAGTCTGTGACACCGTCGGTAACCCCTGACGAGCAGTTCTCTCTGGTACACAGAAAAAACCCAACATGACACTGCCCTTGAAGCCTCTTTGTTCTTAGGATAAACCAGGAGAGGAATTGGTCCCAGGCCAAGGACCACAACAGCCCCATTCCCACCAGTAAGTTGTTAGAAGCTGGAGCACATACTGAGCTCACCTTCCCCAGTGAGACCGATCCTGGTGGTCCAGTTACAGACACCAGCGACCTCAAAACTGAGCTGCTGCATCACTGAGAGACCACTGAGGCAGGGCCGTGGTGGATTGGCACAATGGCACTGAATTACCCGTCAAGAACGAATTTCCTGTCATGGGAGAACAGAGACATCCTGAGAGGAAATTTTCTTATTTGATGTTGAAAATGCATCCAAAAATTATACAGAACTTCACCTGAGGGGCAGTCAGGTATTGCCAGTGTAAAAGTTTATGGAGCTATTGTCCAAAACATGCTGTCCAGAAACCCAAAACTGCCTTTGCTTCTTCCCAGTCCTTCTGTAGAGCTGTGTGAGCCCATGGAGGCTGGTAGACCCTGGGAGGGAAAAGGAAGATAGGTGAACTGATTGAAAAATAGTCAGGTTTTGGTCAGATGCCTGCTGGATTTCTTTCAATAGACTCATCAAATTCACAGCTTTCCTACAGAACACTTAATTTCCATGAGTGAGCCTTTTCTGTTGGAAAACATCCAAAATGTTTGCTCTGACACTGCTCATGCTTATCTTGAAGTAAACTGCAGGATCTGTATTCCACAATGACTGAGGTAATCCATTCAGAAACACTAATGCCAATGAATATATATCCACTGAACAGCAAAGTTATGATCTGGATCTTGAGCCCTCATAATTCAAAGGAAATGTGAAACAGGCTGTTGGTTTGATCCACTGTGGCTATAAGAACTGAGTATGAAATACTGCTCCATGCTCTGCTCCAAACCATTCAATGTCCAGTGGTTGCCCTTAGGATTTGATTTGAACTCTTACCTACAATTTTGTCAGTAATAACTGTGTTCTTTTGTGAGTGTGTGTGTGAGAGAGAGGTTGGGATATATAGCATATAGGTAACCATGTTCCCTATGCAGTATACATCCTGAAACACAACTGTGATCTCAGTCCCACTTTCTGAGGACACTACTGATACCACAATCAGCAGAAAATCAGTTTTAACTGTTATTTAAATGATCGTTGTTCAATCCGAAAGGAAGTGGCTACAGAAATTTCTGCTTTCTCCCATTGCTTGCTTCAGTTCTTTGTGTGCACCCATAGAAAAGCTTCACTGAAACTGAAGGACATCCATATGTGAAGATAAGTTCATAGCCAAAGTGTCCAATTGTGTAACAAAAGTACTACTGATGGGTATGTAAGATTACAGTGAGGGAAGGGAGAAAGGGAAAAGTGAGAAGAAGGCTGGCTTTCCAGCATGGAAGATCACCTTCTTTCCCTCCCTCATCAGCACTCCTCAGTATTTCTCTATATGCAACATCAACTTGAAAACAAGAAGAAAAAAGACATTTCTTTGCCTTGTCTTGTGGTTGTCTTCCCTAACTCTGTTACATTCTTCACACAAGTATGAGTTTGAACATTGTTTGGAGATCTTAATCCTACAACAAGATCCTAAGGTCCCAAAAATATCCTGTGTCTCCAGCTTCTCCAGCTTTCCTTACTTACCTCTCTGAATGTACACTTTTCCATTTCCCATCAGGGTTCCTGTTGGGTAAATCTGGCCCTGCTGAGGACAAACAAAGAAAAAGTTGTAATTTACTTTTCATGCAAAAACTGTTTTCTGGTGAATGTTCTCAACATGTTTTGTTCTCAACATGATTTGCTACGAAATGGCCAACTTGAATTCGAAAGTGACATTTTCTTTGTTTGTCTGGGAGATGCATCTTAAACACTAGTGCCCTGAAATGAAATTAAATGGGAGCCGTTGCATGTTCAGGGATGATATTTGTTCTGGCATTCTCTGTTGCTCACGTATTCACACTAGGCTAATTTTTCCTATTTCTGCATTGCCATAATCTTGGCAGGTACAGCAAAATAAACAGTAGCATAGTTAATCAATCCAGTCTTGTTGGAAAGAGACTGAAGGGAGACCTTTGCTGTTGTGGAAACCTGACAACGACAGAAAACCCCGTGTTTCTCTGCCAGTAAGAACTGGTTAGAAATTGAGAGAACTGGGAAATAATAGCCATAAATATGCTTATGAATTACTGGCTTGCTCCCACAAAGCATTTTTATTAACATCCAAAATTAAAAAGTGATCAAAGTTCAAGCACAAGATTAAAATGAAGCATGAGATTAAATGCATACTCTCTTTGGGAGACATTAATAAAAGTCTGCTTTTTCACTATTATGCCTGCTACACTGCCAGGGGAGATATGCTCAGAACCAAGGGGACAGAGGGCTTTTTATAACACAAGAGGTTTACTTGACCTTTATCTGTAGTAAAGATCATAGAGATATAAGATGGTTCCCTTCTGCAGATGGAAATAATGGATCTGCTTCTTATCTGCCATTCCAAGTTCATGCAATTGAGGACTATAGATCATTTCTCTTGCAGCTTTTTCCTTCCACTCAGTGCTGCCAGAAAAGTGTGATAACTCATTGTAACCTATACTTCAGGCAGCTATCAGATCAACCAAACACTGATCAGGTGATTACAAATACTGGAAAGTAATGCGATGTCTTGTAGAATGTATATCTCTGCGTCTCTTGGAAGTAAATATTTGTGTGAGTAGAAGTGAACTTGGAGCACACCGTGGCTGTAACCATGGCTTGGTCTCTCTTTCTCATGATCCCACATCATCTGGATCCCGTTCAAGGACTTTTGAGTAGTGGGGAATTGTATAAGTTTGCATTTCTATATGGTAAACTTATTCTCTAAGGTATAAGAGGTAGGGGATGATCCTGAAAGAACTTGGAAAGTTCTCAGCATTTGAGACAAGGACATACAGTACTTCTATGTTATCGAAAATGAAACCACTTCACCCAAAGGAGCTATCATCCACATATAGCAGCCTGTAGAGCAGAAAGTTTGGTCCCACTGCCCAAGTCATCTCTGCAGCCCCAGCCACATTTCTCCTTGCTCTGAACCTCTACCCCAGGCTTAGCTGGGGAGGGATGCTGCTGAGGAGCTCCCTTTCTTCCTCATCTAGGTTGTGGGAAAAGAGAAAGAAGTGGACACAGTTCTGGGGCTTTTCACCTCCCCTCTTTCTTCCTTGTCCAGGTGTTACAGAGAGGGAGGTGGGGAGGGAAACGCCAGGATGTTCACTCGTAGCCGGTAAAAAGTTCTCTGTGTAGGATTTCCATTGCAGGAAGCTGCTGTTGGAAGCTGAGGGGATGGAAAGGGGGCTGTCCCACAGGGGTGGGCAGGAGGCAGGTACACAGCCAGAAGTCCTCTCCCTGTAACCCCTTCTCACACGCATACCCATCAGAGTTGTACTGAAAATCAATTTAAACTGCTATCCCAGACTGCCCTGTCCTGTTCAGTCTTGTGAAAGTGGCATTGTGCCAGGTCCCCATAGCTTCAGGCAGAAACGGTGTGTGCCTTGTCCCTTTAGGATGACAGTCAAAGCTGGCTTTGGGCTGGGCTGAAGCAAACAATGTCTCCTTCCACCACTTAGTCCATAAAAATCTATTGTTACTAATTAGGAAACTACATAAAGATCCACTTATATTCCACATCTCTGATAGAAACAGTATCTCTTGCAAATGTCTCGTGCATTTTCCATTTGGACATGGTCCCTGGTTTGTCTAGCTATGGTAAGAACACTAAATGCATGAAAGGCCCACCCATGTTGACTAGTATGTCCCTGCTTAGTCCAAAGCCAGGTCCATGGAGCACAGGTAATATAATATCACCTCCACTCTTCCCTAACACTGTGACCAGCTGGCAACCAATCTGACCACAGTACTAGAAGAGCCACTTCAGAGCTTCCCCAGCCAGCTGGGCAGACGGTGGTGCCAGGACATCACTTTGACTTGCAAGGCTGTGTTCATCAGCTTAGAAGGCGCTGCTGCCTCTGCCAGCTGTTGCCAGGGGGCAATGATGCTGATTTAGTGCCCCTTTGTGTCCTTCTCCTGGTGCTGAGAACCTGACACTACTTTTTAAATGGCATGATGCAATGTATTAGGAGCCAAGGGGAAATTTGGGTGTCCATGTTGCTCTTTGATAAATAGCTATCTTATTAGTATAAGAACTTGTCAGCACACTACAATTCCATGAGTGTTTGAGTCTGTGTTTGTGTGTGTTGGATTGAAAATATAGCCCTTTATGCCTGAAAGGTGGGAGGATGTGGAAATAGGTATCCCTGTGACTTCTTGGTCAGTCTTGGCAAGAAACCTTTCCCACTTCTATACTTTAACTGTAATTGAAATCCAGTGAGAGCCTAATTAAAATTAATGTAGAAATAAAATGTTGGGGGCAAGCAGGGCAGTATAAAAATAGAAATGCTAATACTAGAAAATACTAGATGTCCATGGATTCTCTTACAATGCATTTTTTCCAAATTAACATATCAAAATATTGCTCTTTTGGAACTTGCAACATTCTTCAGAGTGCAGCACATTACAAAGCTTGTGATACTGTAATAAAATAATGAGTTTTACTTGACTTTTACCTCCCTGTAGTGCTGGAAGCAGTAACAAATACATAGTCAGCTTTCCCCTATTCATCTCTTATTCCAACAGTCTCTGAAACAAGAACCTTCGGGCCAGTGTTGAGAGGAAGTGATGGTAGAGCACAGGTCCTAAATGCTTTAGTATCCTCTGAAATCCCTTTCCACAGCTGTCCCACTTGATGTGTTCATGCAGTCTAGTGTGGAATGGGCAGCAGAAGCTCAGAGCGTTTTTTCCATGAAGCTGTGGGAGGTATCATGCTCTGTGACAAATCTGCTTAAAACACGATTGTGCAATATGGCCTTAGTTGTGTTTTAATTCCACCCTGAGTAATGACACTATTAAGGGGAGAAGAAAAGAAAAATAGAAGCCAAAAAGGCTTCAAACTCCGCTATGCACTCATCATAAATGTGTCACTATTGAACAAGGTAAATTAGAGTGCCTTAACCATGTTTTTCTATGGCTTAGCTTATGTCTTTTTGGTTTTTGCAATGTTTGTTTTGAGGATGACTGCAAGCCCTTTGACACATTTGTACCCTTGAGTTATTGATTCCTATTCTTAAGCCGTAGGAGCAGTGTTCAGATCAGGGAGTACTTGGCGAGACTGCCTGCCAGGGAGGATTTCAAGGCAAAAGTTCACAGCAACTTTGTTGCTTCATACAGGTCTATAATTGTTACAGAAATAGATGCTTAATGAATGAAATCTATACAACCCATGGCCAAGTGAGCAATGAACTGTCAGTAAATTATCCCTAGCAGATGGAGAGGGAATAGATCCTGCTGTGTTACTGCAAGGGTGCATTAAAGATGCCAAAGAGAATGTAAGAAGCTAGTATATTCCCAATATATCTCGAGTCCAACTAAACAACTAGTGATATCCCTTTTTATTGCACTTTTGAGTAATTTGGGCTGTCTGGTGCCACCATGCACTCCTATATGCTATAGGTGCAACCCAGACAATGGGTGGCTGGCATGGCACACCATTACCCTTGCTGGGGCTGTGCTGCTCCCTAGATTCCACCACAGGTAGATTTTTTTCTCTGCATGACAAGCTGAGGACACAGTTGTGAAGAATGCAATAGAAACCTTGTGCTTCCTGCCTGTAAACTTCAGCTATCGGTTGCAATAAAAACGCGAAAGTGTCTTGTTTTGCATGATTAAATGAAGATTTGCAGTAGGTCAAATTATTTGCTGAAATCTTGTGATTTCATATAACTAACCATGGGTTTGAAACTAAATGCAACGCACCTGTAAATTACTTAGAGACACTACTGTGTTTGCATGAAGCAATGTCTTGAAAAACAAGCTCTTAGCTACATTTATGAACTTTGATTCCGTTGTATGCCAAATTATTTTGATCTTTTAAGTCACTGAGGCATAGACAAATACTGGAATGGGTTATTTATGTATTTCTTAATCCAGAGAGATTTCAGATATCTATCAAGGCATTGGTTGCAGTTTTTGAAGATGAATCATGTGCAAATAGAAAGACAGATAAGACAGACAGCTGCTCCATGCTTGGTGCCAGCAAAAGCTGCCTCTCATGTCCCAGCCAGCATGTCCCACATTTAAACCTGATGAGTGTCTTTACAGGTGAGAAAGGGTTGTGTTCACTCTGGGCCAGGCTGCACAGCTCTGTCAACCCAGGGGTCTGGGGCATCATGCTCTTCAAGTAGGTGCAGGCCTGCTGCCAGTGTATGGGGATGTCTTTTGAACAGGTACCAGATGCCTCTTGTCTGGAGATAGAATTCACCTAGAAGACAAGGTTTATTTACCACTCATGGCCTTGAAGTGTGTGTGCATGGAACTTTGAGAAAGACTTATAACCTAAGAACTGGCTAAAAGCAGCTAGTCAGTTGGAAAGACAGTTTGGAACTAAATATGTATTATTAAGCTTTGATTACTGTGAGCCTGGTGCGATGCAAATTTGTGAGGCTGATGCAAGATTAAAGAATCCTCCAGTGCTAACTATTTCCAGAACCCCAGCAAAAGGAGCTTTGCTACTGTTGTGTTTCTGTACAAGCAGTATTCCTAACATGGTTCGCACAGCCCACAAGCCTCGCTAGCACTTCGGAACGTTATTTGGATGAGAAATGCCAGACCTGGCAACGCAGTGATATAATACACTAATAAAGCAAATTCTGTGCAACATTCAATAGGAAAGATTTTTTTATTTTATGAAGAATTTTTATTTAACGTATTTTTTTCTTAAAAGCAGCAACACTATATCACCCATAATAAATCATTCTTGGCACTCGTTAATGATTTTGTTATCCATTTCCACCCTCTCTGTTTTTAAGTTATGGAAACACGTTTTGGAGTTCAGTGGGAGGCAGCTAAATGCTCCAGCGTTCTGCTGTGAATCCAGAGGATTTTGTTAAACCTCTTGCACCATTTCCAGAAATGCTAGAAATACTTCCATGGCAATGGATTACAAGGGGCTGTCTTTTTCTATAAAACTCTAAACACACACATTTTCCTTCCTGATTTTCTCTGCATGTGTCAAAGTTAGGCAGGAATTCTATAGCACTTAGTACTTGCTGATGTAGAAATGACTGCCAAATGAATGGTTTATACTGGAATATCTCATTATTTATATAAGTATGCCGCAGTATGGACATTTAATTTAGTTCTCATTCCAAACCCATGACAAGTCGCTTTGACACCTCTAAGAAATGTTTCACATATGGCAAGATGCAGCATTCAAAACTGTAAAAGGAGAAAAAAAAATAGATTATTCAAATTAAAACAGAGATTTTTAAACAATCAAAGGAAATACTTCAAGTCTGTGATAATAAATCTCAGCCATTTACTGTTTAATAATTTTAATGATGAATTAACATTTCTGGTGACCAAGGATGGTACAGTAGTTTTGGGGGCTGGCTCTTTTCACTTTCAAAAGACCTAGGGCAAAATTTTTTCATGTGTTAATGGAAATGCCTTCTTGGATATGAAGACTGAAAGCATCCATGGGAGGTTTTGATATGCTGTGGTGCTGCTGCAGATCTGAGCATGAGGGAACCCAGGCACTAAGCCCAGGTACTGAGACAGCCAGGTAGGGATTTGGTACTGCACCTGCACTCCCTATGCCTGTCTCTTGCTGCCTCCTAGCCTTTCACTTTATGAACAGAATAATCATGTTTATCCTCCACTAGACCATTTTAGCTAAAATATATCTCTGCTATAAAACTAAATCAAACTATTTGTGTAATGGAGCTGACTGGAAAATAGCAGCAAAGCTTGATTTACAGTGTAGGCAAGGTGTGGAAGTGTTTGGTTTCAAAGCTGACAGTTTATACGGAGTACTTTCTCTACAAAGTGTGAGTTTGAGATGTGAAGTCTGGCTTTGAACAGTAACTGTCTGGGTACTACAAAGATTTGGGGTGCTCCTACTCAGCATGGTGAGTGGCCTATTTGCCAGGACCCCTCACAGCAAGGAGCACACACTTGTGCTCCATTATACAAATGACCATGAGCACTAATAAGCCGCTGGGTTTCTACTGGGTGAAAGCCTGCTGTGATTAGTTAACTTCAAGACAACTAAGGTATGGGGTTTGAAAATAAGCATGGCCTCAGCATACAACTGAATCACATAACGACCTGTTGTGCTCTTTGATCATGATACTGCATCAAAGCAGGGATGTTTTGCTACCAAGGTGGCAGCAAGCAGGCAAGCATATACAGAGAAAGACCTCAGTTACAGTCAGATGGTTCTCCAAAAGCACCCTGCTTTGGGGCTTCCTTACAGTGGCAAGTGCCTTTCAGCATTAGCCACTGATGTGAAAGTTCACAGAGGTGCCCGAGTTGTGTATTTCTTCCATGGGCCTGCAATAGCCTGCTCTTTCTCTGCAGGATGGAAGCGGACTCCAGGGTTCACTTGGTTCTGTACATACATACAAATAAATACACAGGGAGAAGAAGATGGGTATCATATAGGTATCAATTAGAAAGAAGTATTTTCTGTCTAGAAATGCTAAGTGCATAGTAAATAAGACAGAGAGAAATCACCACTAAGATGGAGGTTTGAAAGACGCAAAACACAGGGTCTTTAGAGTGTGTTTTGCTTACATTTTTTATCAAATGGATCTTTGACAAACTCTTTTGAAGAGCAAGGGCTTTTAGCCAACCTGAACAACAACATTACCCAGTGTTACCAAAATAAAGATGAAATACTGTCACTTGTAACTTCTGAAGCTTTTTATAATCCATTTTTCTTCTTTTTTTATGCACATCTTGATCTGCCCTAACTCTCTCTCCAGCCTGATCCTTACCATCACGAGCTGCCGCCTTCATCTAAGTGAAAGAATAAAGATTATCTTTCAAGAGTATCTAAGGGAGAGAAGGAGAAAGAAAACACCTGCATAGTTTTCCTAGGGCATTTCGTGTTTTCCCCTTTAGAACATATTCTGTGTCCTCTGGAGGGGTGGGTGCACTCCTTCCCCATCCCAAGCCCTTCCCTTTGGAGAAGCAGCCACCAGCCTGGCCAACTGGGAAGGTTCCTGCAGTGCATCAGGCAACTTTGCAACTGTGAGACCTAATTGAAGTACACATGAGCCTTTCCACAAAGGCCAGTAGGGTTGCCTAGCCCAGGCCCCATATTTTAGGTCAATCTAGAAGCTGTAAGGAGGGGAGCTGTGTCTTTTCCAAGGAGGTTCATGTGCTTCCTGAGCCAGTTAGTTTGTTATAAGGCTGATATTGTAATGGAGTCCATGAATATTTGTGCTAAATGGAAAATGAAAGGGGACTACCCCACATTTAATGAAACAAAACTCAAGTGAGTCAGTCTTTAAATCTTTCACCAGATAATTTCTCTCTCATAATGTACTCTTTCTATCCACTAATTTGACAGTGTGTTCTTTTAAATGTAGGTATCTGATCGATGTCCCTGGGTAAGTTCATCTGGCTGATGAAACAAAACAGCAATATCTAACGACAACGTCTGGCACAGGTACAAACACAATCAGTCTCTCCCATTTATCTTAAGATTGCATGCAAAGTACTCTGAAATAAAAACACACTACATCTCTCCTATTTTTTGATGTTGAAAGATTTAGAAAGTGTAATCCACATTAAGCTTCTACATTTCACCAGCCAAGACTGACTGAAAAAGTGTGTACTTTTAGACGGTAACTGCACTATTCATTGTTGCTACTAACTCTGTGCAACTGTGTGGGGTTTTGTTTTGGTTTTCTTACTTTTCCTTATGGAATTCCTGGAAGTGCTTTGCCAAATCATATGTAATGTTTAATTCATGTAACTTCCCTTTTCTCCTGTTTCTGAAGAGAAGCCATTAAGTTGAAACTTGAAATGGAATCTCATACATCCACCTTGAATGCTGAAGAATAAACCACAAAACAGAGATCTGCTCAAAGTTTAAACTGTGCATTTGAGAAACGTTTGGGTTATTCTTAATATTGCTAAATCAGGCACAGTGTTTCTAGTATTTTCAACTGGATGTATGTTCTAGTTTTAGAGAGCACTTAATGGTTAATGATACATGTTTTAGGTATTTAGTCAATCACAAACAATTATGTATTTAAATCTTTGAACTTTGTTCCCATTAATTCCACTGAATGTGTAACATCAGTAGTGATTTCCGTGCCTGGAAAAGTTCTACTCGGCAAGGTTTTGAACTGTCTCATTGCAAAAAGCAACTTCAGAATACAGAGTGTGCGTTGATGTTTTTATCTGGTTATTCTGTTTTCAACACTAAAACTTCTAGCATTTACTGAAGCAGGTTGTTTAATCTCTAATCTCCACTGTCCAACAAGCTACATCATTTACTTCTCATCTATCTGCCATGGTCCCTCTTCCTACTGCCCAGCTAAGAGGAAAATTTTCTAGTGAACTTCTTCATATACCTTTAGAATCAGTCAAGAGTGGAGGAGAGGTAAATATATCCATACATTTGTCTATAGGTTTATATCAGCAGAGGCTTTGATGCTATCAAGGAGAGTGTAACTTACACAGAACAGTTTTTTTCTTGCTCTGGTATATCAGAGAGAACAAGATTTCAGTCCCGTGTAAACGTGCAAGGGAATGCAGAAACATTTAGACACATGTTCTACTTTCTTCATGTGCTGAATCACCCTTGTCAGGAGCTTCTTTAGAGACCTAATAGGGCAATATGTCATTCACAAAAAGGAGCACGTGGAGTGTAAAACACCGTAACTGGAATTTATCAAGAGCAGCTTCCATAACCTGCTGCACTGTAAAAATGTTCACATTTTAGCATGCCAACAGAGCTTCAGCATTGATAACTTCAACAAATAGGAAGCACATGGCATATTAAGCTTGCTTCCTCATAAGTCCACGGTTCGGTTTTAGAGGATACATATGAAGAGAAAATCCAGGCATCAACTGACCAGGTTAAAGATGCAAGGCCTTTTCTTGTGTGACTGAAGTGGGGAGTCACATAAAGCAAACAGACTTGGCAGCTTTCCCTTGTTCCTTTTTGTTTCTGAGGTTGAACAGCCGTCAGAAGATACCCAGAAAGAAACGTGATCGGTCAATGACCATCTGTCCATGAAAAATACACAGTGTTGGCGTGAGGCAAGGAAAGATGGGGATTTCACAGGCAAGGTTGTTCAGCCTTTCTCAAATAAGACACCAGTTCAGGTAATCATGTTGTGTCTTTGAACTGGAGACAGACAAGGAGAGCACCAACAGCATGCTGAATGGCCACAATGTTAGAATTAAATTAATCAGCTCTTGAACTCCAGAATTTAGAACTGGATTTGATCTCCTCTAGCTTTGTTTGGTTTTCATCCCAATTCAGACTAATCTATATTTTGGCATAACCAAAAGGTGAATCTTCTTACTATTAAGTTAATATCTAAGTTGGGCCCATGTCTGCAAGGAACTCAAACACAAACAAAGAAATAGAGAAAACCAGTTCCCACTGGCTCTCATGAGGTTTGGTGATGTATAGTATTTATATGGGAAAAAAGAGACTTACCTTTCTATAGTAGGTGAACACGAATACTTGCTACTTTGCATTTGGAAAGAGGTCACTCCTCTCTCCCCTGTAGATTTTAACTAATAAGGAGCTACTCACTTACTATCTCTTCTAAGTAGACACTCAATTAATGCAATGCATGGCAGTTGGTAGTATTAAGAGAAGTACAAAAAACTCCTATGTTATATATACACTTCAGTGAAAATGGATGTTGCAACATGTATTATTTCCTGATGACTTTCCTTTTTCTTCACTGACCTTCTTCACTCGAGTTGGTTTTACCCCAATTGTGTAAAATCATCTGAGTCATCAGAAAATCGAATTAGTACTCACCTTTTTAACAATTTTTCACTAAACCTGGCTAAGTTGTTCACTTGAATGGAAGTTTTGTAAGGAAAGAAGGCTTGAACTCCTGCAAGTGTCTACCCTGAGTTTCAGCCCTGATTTTTTTTCTAACTTTGAGGTCCTGTGTCTCCCTGATTTTAAAATAGCCCCTCCTAATTTCCTGAGGATATAAGGTGTGTCAGGCTGAACAAGACACAAGATATAGGTATCCTCAGATATAATTCTTTTCACATTTAAAAGAGAACACTCACATCTGCATTTCCACTCTTTCTTGTCTCCATTATGCATCTATGTTGTCAATCTAAATGGTAAAATCCAGTCCTGTTGGATTTTTAGCATGGCAAATATTGGACAATCTTACTCTAAAAGTTCCATTCAACGTGCAAACTTACTATTCAGTATTATTGTTAAATTACATGAGTTTGTTGTAGAGTTCATCATTAAAAGACAGGAATACTCAAGTGGCAACTTCAAATGGGAGTCTGGAGGGCAAGGGTTGGCCCTTGGAAGTAAGGTCATGTAGTTCTTTTGGTTCGTTGTGCATGAAATGGGAAGGTTCTGCTGATTATTACAGAAATCTACATTCTCCTTTTTGTACACTAATGAACAGTTTTTAGAAGGAAATATTGACGGGTTTGTACTTAATACAGATTTCATAAAACTATAAATTCTTGGCATGCCAGTTAGACATATTTAACTTATGTGTGCCTAATCTGTATTTTTACAAGACCTCTCTATCCAAGAGTTCTGCTAGCTATAGATTACTTCCACACACATCTGGGTGTTAGCATCTGTGCAAGATTTGATTAGTTGCATATTTGCCTATGAATTTTCAGATGGAGTGGGGAAATCCCATTTCTTGAGAACTATAGAAGGAAATAGTTCAAGTCTTGACGTGACATCACATTATCCAGCAACAGATTATCAGCCTGCATTTCTACATACTACAAGGTAACTAGTTGTTTTTTCAACATATGGCACAAAATGTGCTTGCTTCATTACACTCTACATATAATGATCATTTAAACTTTGTTGCTTATATAATGCCTTAAAAAAGTTTCCTTTATGCTCAAAATGATTAAGCGAGGATCACGTTATAGGTCTCCAGACATCAAATAAGACTTCTCAGAAGAAGAAGAATTATGTACATCTGCTTTAATGTTGAATTATCGACCATATCTCAACACCTTTGGAGACTTGAAAGACTAGCCCAAAGGAAATATACACCAGGAACAAGATCCTGCGCTTCTCTGGTGCTTTAAGAGTACTCTAAGAGACATAATCAGATAGATAAATGTTCACCTTCCTGTCCCCAAGGAATAGAATGAATATGAGTCGTAATTAATAATAAAGTGACTTGTCTTCCTAAAATGCTTGCCTAACATTGAAGACAAAAGGGGTTTGCATTGTTCAGGAGCAGTTCCTCCTTGTAAAAATATTAGTCCCATAATACTGCCAAGATCTGTGCCACTCTAGACAGTCCGTCACTCTGTGTGCCAGACGCCAAACTGGAAGGTGCCTGAGGAAAGTTCACCAACACCATTGAAAGATTTAAAACTTTTACTTTCATAAGCCTCCTTCTACTTCTTATTGCTTGCCAAATCCTCTTTTCCCCTGTACTTTCAACTTCTTTCAGAGCTCCCAGTCATGTTGGGATTCTTTCCAGTAACTTCTGTGTGCTGGGGTGTTTCCTTCAGTACACAGCTAGGGTAGGAGGGAAGAAAAACTCTTTCCTACTCTCTGGACACATGTTACAAGGATAAATATATTGCATAATTAATTATGGGAAATACAAAGCATCTTTGGCAGAATGGGTACAGGATCCATAGATTTTCTCAAAATTCTTAGAGATGCATCACTCATCAACGTAAAGGTTTTTGGCATGTGAGATTGAAACACTCAGCCAAATTACTCACTAATGGCAGGCAAACTATGAGCCCTTCAGTTACCTGAACATAGTTGGTGTGCTTTAGATTTATACTGCACACTTCTACTTGGAGTTGGCCACAGCTCATTATCCAGTGGGAATTTTCCAAACCTTCTTCAGCTGGAGGAAAAAAATACAGCTATTGCCTTTGAAAATGAGTGGGTGAAAATAGAAATTGCTCCTGGCTCTTCACTCTGTCTGTAGCCTAGTTGAAAACTTTCCCCATGACTTAGCATCCTCATACATTCTGCAGCTGATGAGAAAAGAAATGCCTTATTGACAGAATTCATACTTTCCCACCACTTCAGGAGTCCCTCACCTAGCTGAAAACTTCATCTTCTTTAATATTAAAGATCACTGCAGTCATCCTGGACTAACCTCCAGCATTCCCAGGATCGTTTATGGTACCTGCAACCTCCTCTGGGATGTTCCTGGGACAGTGTTTGATTCTTCTGTTTTGCAGTCTTTCTTCACTCTTTCGGCCCTCATCCTCTAAACTAAGGGCCTCATGTCCTCCCCCTGTATGCAAATATCTCAAAGAATATTTTGATGGATTAAAATAACCATGTTCAGGCACAGCCCTCTCTTTGCTGAATTCATAGCGCTCACTCACCCTTGCCAGCCACAAGTCTGGCATCCAGTTTGGCACTCAGTACTTTTCCTTCCCATACGTGCATTCAACATTCTCATTACACTACAGCTTCCACATCATAACTCATGCAACTCAGTCAATTATACCTCTTTACTTTCTTCTCTTCTTGGAAGCTGAGGCTCACCTCTTTATGATGGCTGTAAGGCCCAGTTCCCAGACTTCTTCAGTGCATGCCAAATGCCGCTGCCAACCTCCTTCCACTTGAAAATAAACATGAACATCTCACCCTCAGCCACAACTGTATTTGTTGCGGAATGTTAACCAGGGAAAAAAATGCTTTTATTCTGTAAAATTCATCCTGGGCTTTGTCCCATTTATCCCATGCTCTATTCCTTTCTCCCACCACCTCCCTTATGTGACTGAAATGAAGAAGACCTCATGATTAAGGAAATGCTTCTTAGATTATATTACTCCAATGTGGCTATCCTACCATTTAAGAAAGGGTTTAGATTTAAAGAAAAGAGAATCTGTTTTTTCATGAATTAAAATCAACAAATGTCAATGAAAACAGCTAGACATATATAAATACACATAAATATATGTAAGCATGTGTGTGTATGTACACACACACCTTGATAAGTCATTTACTGATAGCTTCCTGGCTGTAGCAGGTAGCAAATATAGAAAAACTGAAAGGTAGATGCAGAAGAAGAAATAGGATGTGGGTATGGTACCCCAGTGGCAAATTGTTTCTTAATCAGTATAGAGCCTTGGTCTTGCCAGCTGAAGTGGCTTAACTGCCTGAAACCAATTCAGTGTTCAGTGGACCGGCTAAGCGACAAAATCGGTCTTGGTCTATTCTTAAAGTCCTTGTTTATAAGGAGGATAAAACTGATGACGAAAACTAAGAGGAAAAAACGATTGAAATGGGACACCAGGTCTGCTTAAATTACACGAGGTTTGGTTTGGTTTTATTCTGGGAAGCAGAAGATCCATGGTGTATTTGCGCTGGTTTAAGAACCTACAAAATAAAGAGGAGAAGATATCAACGGTCAGAGGCAGAATTAACCCACAAAAAGGGAGGTTGGAAGAATCCACAGAGGAAAATGCAGAGCGCTGTCACAAGTTCAGAAGTAGCAAAATCGATCAGCTTGAAAGCAATGTTAAATTATCTAAACTATATAGCTTTCTGCAAAGCTTTTCCTGTACTTTTCATCTGTGCACAAAGCTGCTGGGAGAACTGCAAGACACGACAACCAAACTAGATTACACTTCCTAATTTCTGCTAATGCAGCAACCTACTTACTTATAACAGAAACTGTTGAGAATTAAAACAAACAGAAGGCATTCTGAAATGTTATGAAGCTTCCCTTACAACTAATAATCGTTTGGGGTTTAATTGATACTGTCTTGGGGTCAGGGTTTACTTTTTTATTATTATTATTTATTTATTCCCAACAGCAAAGTACAGAAATTATCTAAAAAGAAAAAACCACAAAAATCCCGAGCCAGAGCAGATTCCAATTTAATCAGCCACTGTTGTTTGACACTAATATCTCTGTGTGTATTACTTGTTAATGCTACATTACATTTCAGCTTGCCTCAGTCTTGCAGAATTTAAACGATGGATGTGTTTATGGGCATGCTACACTCCGTAGACCATGGAAGAACTTACGCAAGCTCTTTCTATAGCAAAGGGGAAGAAAAAATAAACCTACATATCCTTAAATAGTGCTTGCTCTTGCTCCCTGATTTTTGACAAGGATTCCTGTGTCTGGGGCCCACTATAAAATGGGAAATGTGTTGTTTTAGCGTCTGCGCTTCCTTCCCTCTGCCATGGGACGGATGCAGAAGAGGGTGGAAGATCCTGAAAACCCTCTTGTACCCTTCTGCACCAGACTTTAGCTCTGCTTACTTGCAGTTAGGGCAGGGGGAAGGTTGCTGTTATCAAGAACACACAGGACGTCTTGTCATAGCGATGAGCTACGTGAATTACCTTTGACAGTGCTGGGGGAGACTTTACCATGCTGAATCTATCTGGAAGACTAAAGGGTATTAGGGACGAAGCCTCGTCCTCTCTCAGCAGCTGTCGGAGCTGAGTATTAGAGCCCTCTAGTGAGATTTCTCAGAGTGGATCTCCGCCTCCGGCGCTGTGGGGCCGGCCCCAGCCCACCCCGCGGCCGGGGGAGCCCCTTTCCTTTCTAGAGGGGAGCCGAAATTCCCCCTGCGCTGCAGGAGGCGGCCGTAGGTTCGCTCCCCCGTTAGTTCAGCGCCACACGAGCCCCACGGGAGCGGGAGGCTCACCTGCGCCGGCCCCACGCGTGGGGTGCCCCGAGGCTTCGGGACTGCGCACCCACAGAGCGGCAAGACGAGGGCAGGCACCCCGAACCTCTCAGCAGCCTGGGGAAGGGAAGGAGGGAGGGAGGGGAGAGCAGCCAGTGCCTAAAAATACTCCCCTGTCAAATCCCCGTGAGCCGGGAGGGATGGAGATGGCAACAAAAATGCCTTGAATCGGTAGGAGCAGTGAACAATCTTCGTGCTTTCCTCATCATCTTGGAATAATCAGCGGAATTAACTGAGGTCGAGGAAACAGGCTCTTGGGTTAGTTGTGGGAGGCTGTGAGAATAGGGGGCAGCCATTAAAAGAAACCTGATCGCTATTCATCAACTCGGAAGAGGGGAAAGGAGGAAGAAAAAAAGACCTTCGTGGCTCGAGCTCATACCAACCTGGTCTATCTCTGATCAAGAAGATCCCTGGAAACAAGAAGTTTACAAATATTGTCAAATTGATGCTTGTAGTGTGATTTAAGTTGTCAATCCCGCAGAAGCCCACCAGAAGTTTAGTTTCAATACCCTGCATTTTTGGCTAGTTATTGCCAATCCCCTAAGGCAGAAAGCTCTCTCTCCCCTTATTTTAACCATATGTGCCTTTTGTTGTTGTTGTTGTCTTGTCTGTAAGCTGCACGCTGTCTGCTGAGAGGGTCCCCTTGTGCCGCGGAGCATCTGCGGAGGTCCTGGCGGCCGGGAGCGGAGGGGGTTAGGAGGTGGGCACCAGCCTGGCCCCCCACCCTGGGCCGCCCCCCCATTCGGCTGTGCCCTCTGCGGGATCCGAGCCTGGCTGTGGGCCGTGGTGGGGGGGAACACCCCGAATACATATCGATGCTGGGGGTAACGGCCGGGACGGTGCTGGTAATAGAAGTGAGTGAAAACTCCCAACCCTGAGCCCGAGATTGAGAAGGGATAACATAAAAGTAATCAGGACCGGCCGCCTCAGCCGGTTGGGGGGCTATCGGGTTTCGTGGGGAGCGCGGGAGGTTACGGCGCCTTGAGCTGGGGACACAGGACCGCCCCGGGGTCCCATTTCACCAGGGGGGGCTGCCGGGAGGAGGGGGGGGGGGGGGGCCGGGAAGGTTCACCGAGGCCAGCTCAGCCACGTCGCATCGGGCCCCAATCTCTTAATTAATACATCTCATTCGTAAATGTTATTCGAGCACCTCTGGTCCGGGCGTCAGGTATCGGCTGCCGGTGAAGGGGAGCAGCGGGGCTGTGGGCGCTGGGCCTCTCCCTGGGGTGGAGGCTCCGCTCCCCCCGGCCCCCAGCGCCCCACTCTGCCGCCCCGCAGCCCCACAACGCTTGCTTTCAAGCAGAGATTGTTAGCATAATCGAGTTACCCGCTACATATCTGAAATCCTTGGCCGGTCCCCTTGAGGAACAGCACACTGCGCGCAGCAAAAGCTTTGAATTATTCCTTTCGCCCCAAATCAGGGAACAACAAGCTATTGTTGTTTGTCTTCATTTAGTTACGCGCATGGATCCTCCGACGTGTTTTCTGTTTCAGCCGGGGCAGGGTCTCTGTGCCATCCGTGACGGGATGGACCCGGGTTTAAAACAGAAGGCGAAAAATTAATAAAAGAGTGAATAAATAACTGGAGGACGGGGGGGGAACAACCGCCGTTCCGGGTTGCAAACTGCCTCCATGAAGCCCCGGGTGAGCTTTGACTGCCTGAAGCTGTTGTGTCTCGCCAGGGAGAAACGTGTGTGCCCAGGGTGCCCTGGGAAAGCCGCTGAGACACCCCCCCACCCCCCCACCCCGGGTTCGGGATGCAGAGGGCAGGTAGGCCCGGGATCCTGGCAAAGGCTGCTGTGATTCAAGGAAAATGCCTACCGGGAGTAGCAGGTTAGCCGCAACAAGCTTTCGGCCAAGTTAAAACGCACTGATTTTAAGGGGGAAAAGTATTGCACCCCCTCCAGAAGGAAAGAAAGTCAATAAATAAATAAATAAAAAAGAAATAAAGGAAAACGTGAAGTCGCTTGTCATTTGCCTGCTCTCCCTTGCCACCATAGTGGACATGTGCAAGGAAGATGTGCTTCTTTCTGTCATGTGAAGATAGCGGGGTTTATCATCTGCTCGCTAATCCTGCCGGTCAAAGCGCCGGGCGGAGAGGGACCCTCTGTCTCCCTGCCCTCCCCACGCGGGGAGCCGAGCCCCGCTGTCAGGGACACGCTTTTCCGCAGCCCCGTGCGAGTGGGTGCAGGGTCATGGGCAGCGGTTTTCCAGCATCCCGCCTTTCTGGATGGGGTTTGGCCCGGGCCCTGCCATCGGTATCTGAGCCCCTGTAGAAGGGTCAAGGCTGCCGCAGAGGACGTGATCGTAAGAAAAGATGCGGGGCAGGAGTTTGGGTAAGTTAGCCCCTGTCTTTAATGGTGCCTTCAGTGGGAGCGGAGCGGGCCTGCAGGCTCCCGCACTGACTGCTGGCTACAGGGAGACCGTGGACGCACAGACGAGGAGAGTTTCAGATAACCGAAGAGCTCTTTTGGCACCCACTCGTGGACACGAATCAGTTCCGTGCAGTGAAAGGCTCCACAGAAGAGACAGGACCTCCTCCCCCCTGCAGTCTGCACCCTGGTTAATAAAAAAGAGCATTACGATAACAAAACGGCTCTTTATTTCACTCGTATTTCGCAACGGCTGTGTTGACACCGACGGTCTTGCACGCTGCTTCGTGCGCGGCAAGGACTGCTCGGAGGGGCGAAGCGTTTCCCGAGTGAGCCCTCGGCAAAGTCACATCGGGACCGGGATAAGCCCCTGGGCTTCTCGGCCGGGAGGCAGCGGGGCCGGGGACAAGTTTCAGCAGCCCAGATAAAACCTTCCACAAGGCAAAATGCCCCCGAGGGAATGGGGGCAAACGATAGCAGGCGATTCGCGCCTCCTGTGCTGAAATATTGGAGCGAACGAGTTCTTCCTCCCAAAAGGAAAAGAAGCTCCTCGCCCGATCGCTCGATTCGCTCGCCAGTCGGTACAGCTTGACTCGCCCCGTGTGCCGTGGCTTTGCAGCCGGTATCGCTCTCTCTTGGCTTTGCAGCCAGTATCGCTCTCTCTTCTAGCATGTACAGGAATATTTCATTTCCCGAAAGTTAAAAAGCAGTTGTACAGAATTTGGATCCAGATGTCGCTGATTTTCCATTGCTCTGGAAAGCGAGCTGATACAGGGTGCTCGGAAAAGGGCTAGCCCTGCCTCTGCCTGGCGCCCCGGGAAGGGAGCAAGCGTTCCGTGCAAGCTGCAGCCCGAAGGCTAAAACAGCTAAAGTGAAAGCGCCTACGGAGGGGCTGGCGCATAGATTCCGTACTCACATTTTAGTGTTCTAAGAAGACACTTTCTCAGATCTAAGTCCATGCAACAGGTTTTGACATCTCCTTTCCGGCTAGGGCGAACAGCTGCTCCCGTTCAGATTCAACCGCTGTGATTGTGAGATGGAAGGAGAGGAAGCGGAGTCAGGTATACCCCTAATAAACGTGGGGCGGCTGAGTGCAGTAGTGGGGAGGGGAAGGGGGTGCAGCTCAGCCCCTGCTAACCCTGTTCCTCGCTGCCGCGGTCCCCCGTGCGCTATAATCTCCTTCGCGAAGGGCGCACAGAGGTGGGAGAGGGGTTTTGTGCTTCTCTCGCCGTTTCTGAGTAACGTTTGCCGTGGATCGGTTCTCCCGTCCCCTGACCGTTCGCTACAGCTGGGGCTGCGAATTATCCAGCCACTTAGGTCGGCCGGAAAGAGCTGAGATCGGGATGCTTTCGTTTACAAACAAGCACAGTTTGAATCCTGCAGAAATCGGCCGGCATCAAGGCACTAAACGGCCGAGAGCTCATTTTGCAAAGGGAAGGAAGGAGAAACGGGCAACGGGGGGGTAGGGGGGTGGGTTACGGACCCGTCACTAGCATTCCCGAATTTGTTTTAAACGAATTTGAGCTGTCTCTCCCTTGCCCTGCAAAGGAAGCTTCTATTTTGCGTCCCCGGGGGATCAGGAGCTTGCCACCGCTCCTTGATGGCAGCACTCGCGGAAGGGCAGGACAGGTAGGAAGACACGCAGCTTCCAGAGCGGAATGCTCTCGAGGAGACACAGACATGGATACGCACGGGCGCCCGGACACGCTGGGAGCTGGACGCGGGCTGATCTGCTGCCCCCACCTTCCTCCTCCTCCTCCCTCCCTCCCCTGCCGCATTTCGCCTGGCTGCAGCCCTGGCGCGGCTCCTTGCCGGGAGCAGCTCGCCGCTGCCCCGGCCTCGCTCCCTCCGGGGACGGCCCCTACCCCCGCCCGGGCAGGCACGGGGGCTCCGTCCACCGTCCTCGGAGGGTCAGGCTGCCTGGCGGGAGGCCGCAGTCCGGTCTCTTGTGGCCTCCCTGAATCCCTGATGCGCCGGGGCGGCTAGAAAGGTACCGTGGTAGGGACCCACAATTGCAGAGACCGCTCCTGTCAGGGCTGCAAACGGCGTAGAAAGAGCCTATGGGATTAGTTATTACTATTTCTCCGCAAACGGGAAACATTAAAGGCCGTGGCAACTGCCCTGAGGTCCGGGCCGGGAGTCTCCTCCCGAGTGCCGCCACCCGGACGAGCTCCGGCGCCCGCCGCCGTTTTCGCCTCTCCTGCGGGGCACCGCACAAGCCCTGCGTTCGCTGAGCTCTCCCGCTCATCCTTCCCGACCTTTCGGCTTGCACAGCCTCTCCCCTCCGCCTTTCACTTTGTGCAGACTGAAAAGGTCGGGAAAGGATACGGGTCCCTGCCCCGCACAGGCAGTATCATAAAACGCCGTGCAATGGGCACACGCGGGTGATGAGGGTCCGCTTAGTCACGAGAAGCGTCTCTGACTTTTACACGTGTTCCTCTCATGGACTAAACACCCCGACACACGCCTGGAAATCAAGTAGAAATAAATGCCCAACGTCCAGTGAGCACCAATGCCAGAGCCCGGCGCACCGGAGCGTGACGGGGCACGGCCGGCGGCTAACGAGAAGCAACCCGTCCCCGTCCTGTGTCACCGTGCCCCCTCCCAGCTCCCGGGCAGGTACGACCAGAGTGTAATGGGATCTCAGGTCAGGAACAGGGTCTCTATTGTACATGAGAGGCCCCTTCCCTATAAAACTCTCCAATAGTTGTTACTGGGCGCTGGGGAGGAGGTATAAGTTAACGCGTTTAGAAAGAAACATTCTGCAAAGGCCGGAGGCTGGTTTTTCTCCCCACCGCAGCCGCGGGTGCGCGGTACGGCAGAGGTCCGGACCGGCGGGGCAGGACTGGGGCAGCGGGATCCAGACGGGGCTGCTGGGCCCGGCCGGGGCGGCGGCTCCGTCCCGCAGCGCCCTGCGGCAGGAGGCAGGGGCCCGGGCTTCGAGCTCCGGCGCTCCCCCTCTCCCCCGATGGGCGCCTGCAGCGTCAATCACGGCGGAAATTTCTCCCTCGCTAGCTAATATCTGAGCTCGCAGGGCCGCCTCTGAGTGGATCTGAGCAATCTGTCAACCCAGCCGGGGAGCCACCTCAAAACAGATCGGGTTACCCCTGATTGACAGCGTCACCATGGCAAATAATTTGACTAAAACTATTGTCTTCTCCTGGCAGTCCCCGGGTCAGATAACCGGACCAATCACAGCGCGGATAATCACTTTTCATGCCAGCTTAGAATAATATTATTAAAAAAAAAAAAAAAGGGGGGGGGAGAGAGAGAAAGAAAGGGGGAAAAAAACTCTGAGAGGGAGAGGAGCGAGGGAGCAGGGCTTTACCACTATATTATGCGGGATCTTGCGGCGGCGGGGGGTGGGGGGGAAGCAGGGAGATCCCAAACCGGCGGCCGAGGGGGGTGGGGGTGGGAGAGCCGCGGCCGCTGCGAGCGCTGCAGATAGGAGACAAAAGAGGCACGAAGTTACTCTCGCAACTTGGACTTACAAAAAGGAGGCGGCCGGGTGGAAAAGGCGCCCGCGCTCGGGCTCCCGACACTTTTCCTTCGTTTTTTCTCCGCTCTTCGCCTTTTTTAGCCCGGCTCCCCAGACCGCTCCGGGCCCGGCGCCGCCGATGGCCGCGGCCCCCCGCGCCCGGCCGTGACGCCCGACCGGGCCCCGCCGGGCGCCGCCGCCCCGGGGCCGGCCCCGTATGCCGGGCTCTGCCCGCCGTCCAGCGCCGCTCTCCTCTATGCGGCCATAGGGTGCGCGGCGGGGCAGGGCTCACCATGTCGATGCTCCCGACTTTTGGCTTCACCCAAGAGCAAGTGGCCTGCGTCTGCGAGGTGCTCCAGCAAGGCGGCAACATCGAGCGGCTGGGGCGGTTCCTCTGGTCCCTCCCTGCCTGCGAGCACCTCCACAAGAACGAGAGCGTCCTGAAGGCCAAGGCGGTGGTGGCCTTCCATCGGGGCAACTTCCGCGAGCTCTACAAGATCCTGGAGAGCCACCAGTTCTCGGCGCACAACCACCCCAAGCTCCAGCAGCTCTGGCTGAAGGCGCACTACATCGAGGCGGAGAAGCTGCGGGGGCGACCCCTAGGGGCGGTGGGCAAGTACCGGGTGCGCCGCAAGTTCCCGTTGCCCCGCTCCATCTGGGACGGCGAGGAGACCAGCTACTGCTTCAAGGAGAAGAGCCGCAGCGTCCTCCGGGAGTGGTACGCCCACAACCCCTACCCGTCCCCCCGTGAGAAGCGGGAGCTGGCCGAGGCCACCGGCCTCACCACCACCCAGGTCAGCAACTGGTTCAAGAACCGCCGGCAGCGGGACCGCGCCGCCGAGGCCAAGGAAAGGTAGGGCTCCCCCGCATCCCTCCGGCTTCCCCAGCTCCCCCGGCTACCCTGCCGCTCGCCCCTCTCCTGCCGCTCTGCCCCGTTCCCGGATGCCGGCATGCCCGGGAGGGAGTGGGCTCCCCGCGGCAGGGTGGGCGCTCGGCGACGGCGTCTGTCCGTCAAAAGCAGCTCCAGGAGACGCTCTCGGGATCCCTTCCCCTCCAAGATCCCACTCCCCGGTGACCCCGGGGCAGCCGCTTCTGCCGGGGGTGCTTCTCAGGGCCGACGGCGACCCCCGGTTAAGCAGCGCGGCCTCCTCCTCCCTCCGCTTCCAGGCGTCGGAGTTCGGGTTGCCGGTGCTGGTCCGCGGTCCGGCGGCGGGGCCCCGGGCTGAGGGTTCGGTGCCCCGCACAGCTCGGAGAGTGTCCTTGGGGGTTTCTCCGGTGAAAAGAGGGAAAGCCGGGGAGAACAGCCGGGAGCGAGCGGATCTGAACGCTGTCAGCAAAAGTCCTCTAATGCTGGGTCCCAGCGTGAGGAGGGAGACCTGGACAGGGACTGGCCGGAGCAACCTCTTATGGCGCTCGTTAAATTGCGGTTCCTATTCGCTACCCGGCAAGGTGCTCCCGAATGCATGTTAATAGAAGTATATTCTTAGACCGAAGGTGATTCTGAAACTGGGGGGTTTTTTCGTTAAATGGAGTGAAAGCACTGTTAATTGCCGGGCAGAGTTTAATGTCTACGTCTTTGGTGTTCGGGGTGACTTTTCCATCAGCAGTCCCTGTGCCTTAGGAAGACTGTTCGAAGAAGGAAAAAGCGTCCTCTAGCTTCACAGTGGCTCCTCTCTAGGTCTCCGAATTGCCCGGTCCATACGGATCTTATCGTATGACCTGCGCGGTTAATTAATGGATTAGGAATCTCGCGTAGATCCGTGCCTCCAAGGACACTTCTCTTTTTGTTTCTGCCTCATGTGGTTTGGGAAGGGCCGCGCAGCTGTGCAGCCCGCCAGGTTCGGGCTACGTATGGATTTGATCCATACATTTCCCCAAACGGTGCTAGCGCTTTAATTTTCCTTCAAATCCTCACGAGTGTTGTTTTTACGAGATGTAAGAGGCTCTTTTTATTGCTGATAGAAGGGACTCACCTTCAAATATCCAAAGGAAATGAAGGTTACGCTTATTCCATCTTTTCTCTTTTTTTTTATTGGGGGGGGGGGAATCAAATTTTACAGGTCTCCAGAGACAAATAAGATTTTTGACATTGAAAAATACACTCAACTTCATATTGCACTCCAGGCGTTGGAAAACAGACCTTTCATGGGAATGCCATTCACTCAAGCAAACTTGTTCAAACAGAGCTTTTTTGTCTGTTTTAATTTTTTTGGCACCGAGTATCTCCAGCCACATCCTGCAGCCCTTATTGAGAAAAAAGCGTCAGCGCAATGGCTTCGCTTCTCTCCACCAAACTCTTCAGGATAGGGCCCCTCTACCAGATAGCGTCCTTCGTAGCTTCCGCAGAAACTTTGTTTAAAAGGAGACTTGCAATGCCTTCAGTATTTCAGACAGGGCTGTGTTTCAAGGATTTCTACCAGGGCTATGTCTAAAAGCCGCGTTAGCCTTGGCAAGACGGCCGCCCGCAACCCCTCTTGCTCCTTTCAGTTAAAAAATAATGCATATATATACATACGTACATACATGTGTCTAGAAGGGCTTGGCCAGCCTCCAGCGATTTCTCGGTATTTACCGGTGGTGAATTTGGGAATACCGCCCTGCCTTCCCGAGCCGGCCCCTGTCTGTAGTGGCACCGGTGGTGCCGGTTCCCTTCTCCGCGGCTCCGGGGAGCAGCCGCCCGAGATGGGCAGAGGGATGGCGGCGGGCGAGCGGAGGCTTCCCCGAGAGGGCCGGGTAAACAAGGGAGTTACGTCGCTTTCCTTGCCTGATCTTCCATATTGGGCTATGTTTTGAGCTTTAAGCTCGGGAAGAGGGAAGGAGAAGGGCCCAGTTACTTAAGCAGAAGCCTTTCCCCCCTCGGTGTGAGCCCGGAGGGGGGGACGGGCTGCTGCGCAGAGCGATCTTGCTGCAACCCGCCGTGCTTCGGCCTTCCCAGGACCTTCTCTTCAGCTCCAAGAGCAGTTTTAAAGTTAAAAAGTCGATTTCACTTTTTTATGTCTTCCTTCTTTCTCTTCCTCCCCTTTCCCTCCCCACGCTGTGCAAACGCTCTGGACTCGGAAAATGACGTTTTGGCAAAGTGACACTTTCCGCTGGGCTAGTGGGAGACTCTGTTTACAAGCTCGGCAGACCTTAGACCTCTGCGCCAGATGAAGAGGCCTTGGAGGTTTGCAGAGTTTGTAAACCTCCCGTTCCTGCGTTCCCCGCCGCTCGCCGCCCCCGGGAGCCAACTCCCCTCCGCCCTGCTCCCGCTCCCGCGGTGCGAGCCGCGGAGCGGCGGCCACACGGTGATTTCCATCCCTCTTTTGTGTTTCCTATAGGGAAAACAACGAGAATTCCAACTCCAACAGCCACAACCCGCTCTCGGCGTCAATGAACGGGAATAAGACAGTTTTGGGGAGTTCGGAGGACGAGAAGACGCCGTCAGGGACCCCGGATCACACCTCCTCCAGCCCCGCGCTGCTGCTCAGCTCCAACCCCGGGCTGCAGCCCCTGCACAGCCTCGGCCACCCTCAGGGCCCCAGCGCTATCCCCGTGCCCAGCGCCGACCCCATGCACCACCACAGCTTGCAGGACTCCATCCTCAATCCAATGTCATCTAACCTGGTCGATCTGGGCTCTTAAAACCGTGTACGCGCTCCCTCCTTCGCACCAGCCCGCCTTTCTCCTCTTTTCTTTCCTTTTTTTCTTGTTCTTTTTCTTTTTTCCTTTATTTTTCCCTCCTTAATCTTATCAGAGACTTTGAAAGCGATGACAAACTCCTTAGTGGATGTGTTGTGCCCTTTGTCAGCAGGCTGGCTGCGGGTTTGGAAGGAAGGTATCAGACCCGGCTGTGGGCAGTGATGTTGTGAAAAGCCTTAAGGGTTACTTAAAGATGGTCTCAGGAGTGTAGGACAGGAGCTGTGATTTTTCACGGCAGGCTGTAAGGCGGTTCGGTATAGCAGCTCTTTTCAGCCTTAACTTCACGAATCTCTCGGTGGTGTCACTCGATAGGGCTAGTCTGTGTGGAAAGAGGCACATTGGTAACTTTTATTTGTACTTTTTTGGGGGTGGGAAGGAAAGGGAAGCGCAAGGCCACTGTTGCCATGCCTGTTTGGAAGTTACACATCGCTCCCATTATCCTATTGTAGCTATGTATCCGTGGCAGGTGTACGATGTACAATTTCAAGTAAGAATACAAAAGTTGTAGTCAAGTTATAGCAGCAACACGCGCTCTAGGCAGACTCTGTAACCTTCTTGTAGCTGATGCTATGCAGAGAGACGGCTTCTTTGGCCTCGTCCCTGTGGTGCTTTCGCCATTTGCTGGGTGGGAAAGGAAGTGATGGCCCAGCTCCGGCCCCAGAGGAAGGCAGGGGATGATTCTCCCCTCGGTGTGCAACGACGGCAGGAGCAGGCTTTACAAAAGAAGAGGAATTGCTGCTCAAGTTTAGACCTAAACGACAGTATCAACCGCAAGTCACTCACCTTAGTTTTGTTTATTGTTTATATTATGTGAATACATTCTTTGGAAAATATTTCTGCTTTTATTTTATAATAAAATTTAGAAATCTAACTCGGCGTCCGGTTGCTTCACTCACCCGCGGGGTGGTTTTGGATGCCCGGTAGCCAGGGCTCACAGAGCTCGGCCGGGAGAGGCGGCGGACGCATGGGTGGTGTCGGGGGCCCCCCTTTCCGGGGAGTCAGACTGCGCCTTGCATCCCTGCTCGGTTTGGAGTGTCCCGCCGAGCAAGGGCTGGGCACGTCGCAGTGGCCGGGCCGGAGAGTGGGGTGCACCGGAGAGGAGAGGCAAAGGGACGGGGAAGGACGGGCGCTGCGGGCCCTTGGGGCGAGGGGAGAGGTTGCCCACCCGTTCCCCCGAGGGTGCGGCAGGGCAGGCTGCGGGTTTTCCCACCCCGGCAGAAAGCCGGCTCGCTGCCTACCTTTGCACAGTGATCGCCACCAGACCCGGGTCCAGGTCCTGCATGACTGGACTGCAACTGCCTTCCCAGCACCTGTGGGAGGGATGCCGGGAATGGGGTTTCTCTAATCCTATCCTTTTTCTACCCTTTTTTTTTTTTTTTTTAACTTTTCTGGTGGCAAAAGTGACAGGCAAGTTGCTTGCACGTTTGCTTAATGAGAAGAGCTCAGGGTGATTCCACTACGGCTTACACCCTCCCTACCAGCTCTTTACTACGAGCCGACTGTGACAAATCATCTGGTTAAAAGGCTGTACAGAGCTTGCAAGGGAATTTATTCTCTCTCTCTCTCTCCCCTCTTTTTTATTTTTTTGTATTTTCTTCCCTAAAATGAAAATCTTGTGAAAAATAAACCGAGAAAACGATATGGCTTCAAGCGGGATAGAAATATGTGTAGATCAGCAAAGATCGTGTCCAGGTTTCAGACGCTGGCTGAAATTTCAACCAGCGGGAGTTTTGTGCGGGCAATGTCCTAATTTGATATAATCTGGGGATGGATTAGCGCCTCGGCGCGTTTGTGGGTGTCTAGTAAAAGCACTTTTCTCTGAGGCCCCGTTAAAGTCTATGGAAGGGAAGGTACGGATGTTGGTAACGGGAAAGATCGGCCTCGGGAAAAGAGCTCTCTCTTACTCATGGTTACAAATCCAGTGTTACAGAGGAGACAATGTGGTATATTTAGGCTTATGTTCCTCCTGTTTCTGTTCTTTGGGGTGATTTTTCGCCAGCGGAGATGATGTGGCTGCTGCCTGTGCTGTGGGAGCGTACCAGTGTGGTCCTGCGCGCATTAGGGTCTAAGTATCAGATCCTGTTATTTCCGTGGAGGGGCATCTAACAATTTTAGCTATGAATTTTAATCCTTTGAAAATAAACATTTCACAAATAGAGGAACCGCTGCTTCCTAGGGATACAGACAATCCCAGCCCTCTGTAAAATAACATGCAGTGGTGCATTATAGCAAAGAATGAATTAATTGGCTAGTTAATAGTTTTGTGCTTTTAGAGACAGAAGTAAGTTTGGGAAGGAAAACAGAATGACTGGGTTAATAAAACATGGCCTCGAAACCGAAGTAAAGCCTTAAGGCTCTGCCCGCTGGAAAGCAAAAAATATAGAGAAAGAGTAAAGCCAAGATGGGGAACACTTAAAGAGGCAGTAAGAAAACAGGATGGGGTTTGTGCGGTTAATAAAAGGTCATATTGCACAAAAGAGGCAGAATTCGATCGGGGAAAGTAAATGAAGGGCTGACAGAGAAAGGCCCTTTGAAAACGAGGGGCAGTGATAACTCCTGTAAATTGCAGCGAGGATCACTCATACACAGAGAGAGGAAGGGAAGGCGAGTCGCAGAAGTCAATTAAGTAAGAAAAAAACCTAAATCTGCAGGTTGATCTAGCATTAAGGGAGCACACACACAGCTTAAAGCCCAGATGATGGGACGTGTGTAATGCAACCTGAAAACCCGTACATGTTGCGACTCATTTTATCAGACCGTACTTGCCTTAGTAATGATGTTTGGTAAATTAGCCCAAATCCCCCCGATTTTCCACGCACAGAAAAAGTTCCCGATAAAGGAATATGCCGAAACTGACGTGACTAATCCTTGGTTTTAAACAGATTAGTTATGATTCACTAGCATTACGTTACATAGGGTATATCTTGTCTCATGGCTGGTTGTTTACGGGGCATAAATAAAAAGACAGTGGGGATCCGGCAGGCTTTATCCCTGGAAGTCCCCCTGGCTATCCCCGAGCTAAGGCTGGGATGTGGTGGACAAAGCCCACAGCTGAGCCCCTGTAGCGTGGGCTCACTCTCTCCTATACCCACACACACATATACATAGAAATATGTATTTACATAAAAGTGGTATTTGACCTCAAACTAAAACCTCCCTAAATTACATAATGAATGCAGTATTTATGGACCTCAGAACAGTAACTGGAGTAATTCCTTCGTATAGGAGGGCACTGAATATTCACATGTACTAGAGCTGGGAAGCCCTGTGCTTTATTGTATGAGTGTTACCTGTCCTGGTGCCCTGCTGAAAAGTGTTATACGAAAAATTGCACATTTGAGACAGAAATCACTGTTGGTTGTCTTGCCAGGGCACAGCTCGTCCTCCTGCCATGGGCAATAGTGACTAACGAGAGGGGTGAGCATCCCGACAGGCTGCTGAAGATGCGGCGTTAACCCCGAAGGGACGTATGTCACTTTACTGTGGACAGGCAGAGAGGTTTTTGGCGTCAGAGCCTTTCCCATAAGTAGGGAGGTGTATGCTTGAGCTTGCTGGTTAAATGCCTTCCCTCTGCAAGCCCTCTGGGGTAAGCAGGACCCTTTAGGAAATAGTCGTATCCCATCTACGAGACTGTATGCCTGCGTTTTACTTTGGATGATACAAGCTATTTTGCAGATATTCAACACTATCTAGGTGAGAGAAGCCGCCTACCCGACATATTTCTTGTGAACTACCCCAGAGAAAGCTGCGTTCCCTCTTTCCACCTTCTTGCTCAGCAGTCTGGGCCTACCTGAAGCCTCGATGTGTGTTTGAGTGGGGCTGCTCCAGCCCCGGAATGAAAGCCTTGGAAGTGCCCCTGCCTGCCCAGCGATGTTTGTGTAAGGCGCTCAGGCTCCTGTTACCAGACCCGGAAACAAAATCTATTACCTTCTTTAGGAGAAACAAACGCAGCCTGGTATGAGCAGGCTCTTGTCTTGAACAAACCCTCACTTGAGCATGACAAATAATGTAGGGGAATGGCGATGAAAACACTGGCCACTGGCCCTTACTGCAGAGCTCTTTAACTTCCTCTGCTTAGTGAATCAAAACGCTGCGGCTCACACAGCCAAGAAAAACATACTGAAAGGAACTTTCAGTGCTTCAGCACACAAGGAAAAGGTGAGGGTTTTGTCTGAAGGAGAGTAGCTCTGGGGTTTGGAAAAATACATACTTCAACTTAGGAGCTGGCCTGCCTGATCAGCTTCTTCCCGTTCTGCCGCGGGGAGTGGGGCTCGAAGCTTACCCTCCTGGCACCGGGAAGGAGGTCCATCTCCTTCCCACTTACATGAACGGGAGCGGGTGTCGGTTGTTGGTTCAGGGTGGGTTTGCTCCCCCCTCCTTCGTCCCCCGCACTTCGGGAAAGAACGCTCAGTCTCCAACTCCAAGTATCACATTCGCCCTTCTCCAGAGTCCCGGTGCTCCGCAGAGCCGGTCCCTCTCCGAGCCTCGGGGCACCGGGAGGAGGCCGTGCTTGCTGCTGGGCGGCAAAGCGATGAGCTACTCCTGCCTCCAGCCAGACCCGCGTCCTACGGACATAAAAGAAGGGATAAAAAGAAAAAGGAAATACTCATTAGGGGGGAAAAAACCCATCAGACACACGGAAACAGGCTGTGACCTCACCAAGAGTGTGGGATGCAGAGGGAAACAGAGGTTTAGCGGGATCCAAGGTGAGCAGGCAGGTAACATGTTACACCAGCAATCAGTGCTGCTCGGCACAAAGAGGGGTGGGGAAAGGAGAAATCACTTGGAAAGACGAAAATCGCACATGTGCTTCTGATGACCCCATTAGATGCCGAAGTCCTCCAGGAAATACATATTTGAAACAGCCAGGAAAAACAAACATGCCTTTTATAGACTTGCTTGTCCCTCCATGAAAAATGCAAACCTCGGTATGGTGCTTGTGTATCTAGAGTAGAGGGTGGGAGGGAGGGAGGGAGGAAGGGGGAATAGATTCTGTGAAGAACCGATGAGAGCTACCTTTATCAGGACTATTCATTTTCGCTGCCTTGCTCTCCAAAAATAGGCTGCAGCTTGAAAAAGAAGAAACAAAAAACAAGCCAGTAGTTGAAACTACGGACATCTGAGTCTGAAAAGTGACTGTCAGGAGCTCGTCTGGGTGTCAACACAGGCGAGACGGGCAGGCAACAGTGAGGAAGTTAAAACCGGAGGGGTGAAAAGTTATTAAGCGGGACTTTATAAAGGCAACAGTTTTCTGCAAAGTCCCCAGGATCACACTGAAAGAGTGATTCCCGGTAGGGCAGGAGGTTGGGTCAGCGCAGAGACACCCCAACATCCGAAGCTCGGGTGTGGTCGCAGTTGATTGTGCTGGGGGTCGGGGAGCGAGCAGAGCCTCGACCCAAGAGCACTTCATCAGCAAAGGCAGCAGCGTTCCTCCTCTCCCCTCGCCCGGCCACCCTGCCCGGCAGCGCGGGCAGGCTCTGGCAGACACTCGATCCCCTACGCAGTGAGCGGGGGGGAAGGTCCCCTCCCGCACCTGCTGTCCCCCCCTTCGGGGCCCGGCTTTCGGCCGGTGCTCCGGAAGCCCCGGCGGCAGGTGCCCCGGGGGATGCGGCCTCCCCGGGGGAGGCACTCCACGGGGACAAGGAGACGGCGAGGGTGCTTGGCCAGTCACCTGCCGGTGAGAGATCGCCCCCTTAACACCTCAGGGTGCTGCCGGGGGAGGGCAGGTAACTTCGAACACACTTGGGTCAGCGGGATGCGCTTAATCGAAATAGGCTAAAGATCATTCTCCTGTTGTCGCCAGAGAGCTGCGAGGTGGGGAAAAGCAGTACCAAAGTCTAATTTAGCGGCATCCCCGAGGGAGGCCCGACCTGATCACCGCTCAGGGAGCCCTCCTCTTTTTATCACGGCGCTGTGAAACGAAGTGGTCGCTGGCTTCTGCCACAGGGGCTGCCGAGGCCGCCCCGTCGCGGGGAACCGGCTGTTTCCCACCGACAGGGCACCCAGGGCAAGCGGGGGCTCCGCTCTTCGCAGCTCGCTCCGTCCAACCCGCTCCGCTGCCCCTGAAGAGCCGGAGGAGCGGGGCAGGGGCACCGCCGCCCAGGGCGGCAGGCGCGGAGGGCAAGGGGCTGCTGAAGAGGGAGGACGGGGCTCTCAGGCTGCTGCGGAGCCAGGGACCAGTGAGTTTCTCTCCATGCCATGAGATACTCGGTTACACATGAGCCCAGCAGCTGCTCGGGGAGAGGATCCAGACCCGCAGCACTACGCACAGCACAGCGAGCGAGGCCGCTGCGAAGGGAGGGAGCATCTAAAACTTAAGAAACAGCTCGGGACATCGCTCTTAAGAGCGTGTCGAGCGCACTCGCAGCAAACACATCAACAGCTGGAAAGTCAGGAAACCTCCCGGAATCAAACTAAACCAGACGCTGGGCAGAGAGGCTTTGGCAGCCCTGACCGGCCCGCGGAGCAGGGCGACGGGGCCCCATGAGTGGCCGTGGACAGAGTGGCATGGGGGTAGGCTCCGTCCCTGAGCAGCTCATCTCGCTGCCTTCCCCAGTTAAAAAGGGCGGAGGAGTACGATCCCACCTCACCAGCGATTCTAGCAGAAACCAAAGCGCTCGGAGGCGAGAGTCGATGTCGACACCGGGCTCTTCTACTGCGGGTACCGCTCTCTATCTCCCCTAGTGCAACCAGTAAATATCACCTCTTTCTCCTCCATAGGTGCTGCAGACCCCCGGCAGTGTCGCGGCTCCCGTAGGGGAAAAGCCTTAGATCCCTTTCACTTTAGGAGGGACATTATTTTTTTTGTCGGGCGAGCCGGCATAGTGATATCGAAGGAGTTTCCCACCTAAACGTTATTACTTTGAGATCTGACGCTTATTTCTACCTATCTCCGAGATGCCGTCCCTGCGGGGGATCTCCGGAGCTGGAGGGCAGATAGTCGTTCTCCATAATTACTCTAAATTGGGCATATTTATTGCTTCGACCAGTGCCGGGCGATGGCAAATAAAGCCGCCTTGTCGATACTCAAACGGGCACTGCAGCCGTCACCATGACTGCGAAACAAACCCCAGACGCTGGCAAGGGAAGGACCGGCCATTGCACTGCCCATCCCCACGGGGACCCCACAAAGGCGGCTGGCACCTCATGGAAAGGCTGGCTCCCTAAACCGCTCCCCGCCGGGAAGGGACCGCGAAGTCTCCCTGTTGCCTCCGCATCGCCCCGCAGGGGCAGACATCGAGGTGCCCGGCGGGGAGCGGTGTCCGGAGGACGCAGGGTCTCCAGAGTGCCTCTCCTCCCCTCAGCGCCCTTCGAGGCCACAGAACATCCCCCCGAGGGGGCACTGAGGGAGGAACCCGGCCCCCGGCTCCCCCCTTCCTTTGCTCGCCGGAGCCCCGGCAAAGGCGGAGAGGAGTTGCGGTGTTAGAGACGGTTAAAGCCTGCCGCCTACCCGCTCGGCTGGCAGGCGTTGGCATTTCGATGGTATCTCGCTTTTGGAGGCACTTTATGGCTGGGGAAATCTAATCCGGTGAAGAGAAAGGAAGAGAATACTGTTGGCATTGAATGAACTCCGTGTGGTAATCTTCGGGCAAATGTGCAGGTTTCTATGCCAAAGCAAAGTGTTTTCTCGTCGGGTCTGCTCATACTCCGAAGGGAGGCGAGGACACCATTTAAGAAATCCAGCTGGTTGCAAATCATACATTTAATCTCTCAGCTGGAATGATTTAATGGATCAGTATCGAGTAACAGCCCTGGAAAAGTAGCCTCCTAAAAAAACAGAGATAAATCCTGATTGAATAATAGTAAATGAAAACCGTGGATTACAATGACTGCAAGACAGTATTTTCTTTGCAGTTCCCGAACGATGCCGCCTTACAGGGGCCAATCGAGCAGACAAAGCCCCGCGTGTCATTTTGGTGTTGGCAGGGCAGGTCTCGGCACCTTGCGGGCCTCCCCTTACTCTCCTCTCGCTCCCCCGTCTACCCTTATGCCCTGGGCACCTCTGAAACGGCTCCTCCGCAGAGCAGGCAGCACAGACACAAGATCTCCCTCGGACGAGCGCTGGCGTGCGGGGCGCACCGGCGAGGGGACCGGGGGGCTCCCCCCGAGCGGGCACCGGCAGCCCAGAACCACGGCGGAGGCCTTGCCGAAAGCCACCCTCCTGCCTTGGGCTGGCCCAGGTGCTTCGTTGGCCTTTTTCCAGCAGGGACGGCGGAGTGGCAGGGGAAGGAGCTGTTACACCAGGAAAGGTGGCATTTCCCCCGAAATGTGAAAACAGGGGAGTAAATCTTGGCTCCTCTCTGTCCTTTGGGGACATGTTGGAGGGAGAAGCTGTGCCAGGCAGTGGTGAGACACGGGGGGAGCTGGGGGCAGTCCAGTGGGGATCGCTGGCCCGGCGGTGGCCCCATCGGCTGCCGGGGCTCAGGGGGCTTTTTAACCCTCCTATTACCGTAGCTCAGACAGGGCTCTAGCAGCTCGGGCAAAGCCGTCGCTGAAGGAGGAATTCCGGCCGGGTGTACAAATGCACTTGCCTCACCTCCCCCCGGCCAAGGGGAAGGCCATTGCAGCACTTAACGAAGAGCGCTTCCTCGACGGGGCAGGTGCTTTCCTTGCAGAGGCCCCGGGGACTGGGTCACCCCGCTCCCCACTAGTCCCTCTCGGGGGCGCGGCCGTGCGGAGCCCTGCCGCCAAGCACCTAAGGGCTATCTGTCCCCGGGGACCAACCGGCCTGTCGCTCTGCCCTGCGAGCTGGGCCACGGCGTGCAGGGCCGGACGGGCACGGAGGGTGCACAGGGGCCAAGGAGGAGCTGCCTGCTGCCTTTCTCTGTCCCGCGGTGGCGTGGAGCTAGGAGAGTTGGGGGTGTTTTGTTTGGTTCTTTGGTGGGTTTTTCACTCAAATCATCCTCTTCGCAGCTCGGAGGAGGAACGGTTTTAGGGGAAGAGTTGGCTTTGCCCGCACGTTTCCCGGCGTTTCGTGTTACCTACGGTGAGGTACGGACGGAGAGCGTCTCGGCAGCGGGCTTTGAGGCTGGTACACCTCGAGGGGGTGGGAAAGAAAAGCACACCTTTGACCAAGCTTATTTTACTGGAAGCAAAGCTGAGGGGGGAGCTGTGGCTGGTAGGGGCGAGCATCATCGCCCTTATAAGGCGTGCAATGCACGGGCGAATGTGGTCAGCGCGGCGGTAGCACGCTTTTGTCATTGAATGTACTCGAGTCTTAAGAGTTGTTTATGTTTACAAGGCATTCTGGAACGCAAACTGCATGCTCGGATCATCCCTAGATGAATCTGGAGTCGGTGAAAGTCAGTGCTTCCCAAGGAGAGCTTTGGTGACAAGGGCAGCACGGGTTAAAATCAGTTTACTTTGGTATTGCCTATTTATAGAGATGCGAAATCAAAGTTAAAGAAAGGGGACGTCGAAAATTCTCAGAAAGTCTTGTGAATCTCAATCTGTTTTTTTTTTCTTGGTTCATACCATGGTATGTTCTCCAATCTCAGCCTCTTTCTAAAACTATTACTGTATATATACACTGCATATATTTAAATATCAATTTGAAACGACTCCTTCATTTCAAAAGACCTCTCCAAAACTCTTCAACAATTTCAATGCCTCACCACGTTTTTTACATAAAAAGATTGATAAAATACTCATTTCTTTTTCCGCAGGCGATACGGACTTTGACAAATGGGTATGTTATGGTTCCTAATGTTATTTTTCATAGCCTTCCAATCTATTAGTATAAGCTCTTGAAAAAATTCCAGCTCACCCTGTCTGTTGAAATCACCGTAACTGTCATCCAGCTCTCTTCTGTCAGGACATACATAAAACGGCTATTCTGAAAAGCAAAGAGTTCATCTGCACAATCCAGGAAACAGTTGATCTTATTTCTAAAGGACTCAGAGGTGCTCTTTAGCATGTTACTTTCAATCCATATAATCTTTATGTGATTGCTTTTTCTATTAAGTGACCTTTTTCGCAACAAACTTGTAAGCAGATATGTGTAGAATTTCTATTTAGGTACAATACGCTTTAAAACAGATTCGTGGGGGTTTAATATTATTAACAACCGTGTAGCTATAGAAATGAAAATAATAAATTATTTCTAAAGCATTTCAAAAGGATTTGTGTCTTTCCCTTGCATTTGTTTTCTGGCCAAGAGCGAAAGCCTGGCCCTGTTCTTTTTGAAGACAATGGCAAAGTTCCCACCTATACCCCAAGGAGCCGTGAATTCAGTCAGAGATTTTCCATGGACTTTGGATCAAGCCCATATCATGAGTCAATTTAAGGAACTATTACCTCTCTCACATAGAAATACACATTGAATTGCCTTAGATAACTACATCTCGAGGACTTTTTTTCCACCCTTCTAGGATCTTAAATGAGGAAATTATTCAGTAAAAGTTTCCTTGAAATGTGTCCAGCTCTTCCTGCACCAAATACTCCTCCAGTCTGGGACTTGCTCTAGGTGGCACTACTCCTTTTATTAAACTATCCTGCTTTTTGTCCCTGTTCACCTTCTGACCTGTCTTCCCTGTAATCCTCCAGGAAATGTGTCTTCTTTTCTGAGACAGAGAACCATGAGATTCTGGAAAAGGAGACATGGGTCGCGAGTGCAAACCCAATGGCGGCACCAGACAAAGGGGTGACATGGAAAGAAGAACCCACTCTCCCCACCGTTAATTTCTAGCACTAAATCTCCCACTGTCCACACTCCACAATCTCCTCAACCCCCCTTCAGTGATCATGCCCCAGGTGTTTTCCTGTGAGTAGGAATGGCTTTACTGCCCTCTCTGCTAGTTGCAGAAAACTCACCTACTTTTGCTCACCACCCACTAGAAGGAAAGGGCCACATTCTCTATGGACACTGTCTTTGTGGAAGAACGGGCTGTTTGGGTAGATTCTGGTAAAGAAAACAGCTAGCTCTGACTTAATCATCTGCTACAAGAAAGATCCTCCAAGGACAACAGATCCTGCAGCCAGCACAGGGCAGGGGCAGGCTCTACATGGAGGGTGATGAAGCCCATCCTGCAGCTCGGCCACCCACACCAGCAGCTGGTGCATGTTTATCTGCCATACCTAGCTCAGTCTGCTAAGCCAGCAACAGCAGGGAGGAAAGGTGAGCCCAGTGCTGCATTTCCAGCTTGCTGTCAGTCTGTGCTATGTGCAGTTTGGCTGGACCCCAGACCCCGCCTGGGAATCTTCAGATCACATCTGTGTTTGATTACATCTGTTTGGAGCATCTGTTTATGTCTATCTGTGGCATTATAAAGGAATCTCCAAGGCCTGTTCTGTTATGTCATGCAGAAATGAAGTGGTGTCAACAAGTCGGTGCAGCAGCACAGTTAGTGACCCAGCAATCAGCGGAGCAGAATAAGTGTGCCAGCAGAGCCTCAGCACCTCTGTGTGCAGCTCCCAGTGAGAAGCTGAGATGGGACAACACAGAGGTGCAAAAGAATGGCTGTCTTTTATCCACCCCAAGCCAGCCCATTGACCCATTGCCACCACTCCTTACAGGCATTTCATCTGTGAAATCTGCTTGTGTTCGTCTCAAGAAGACACATTTGGGTAATTCATGTTTCCTCGTTTCTTGCAAATCCCTGCTCTCCAAGGAATGGATAATGCTGGCTCCTGGATAGATCAGAAGAGACTGTGTAACATTTGTGTGTATTTCCTAAATAGGGACTTGCAAACCTGTGTTTGCTGGTCCTGGTGCTTCCTGCTCAGGTGTAAACCACCAGCACTGCGTTGCCAGCTGGTGCAGCAGTACTGCTTGGTGAAGACAGAAGCCAGATAGAGGTGTAAAATAGCCCAGTGTTTATTTACAGCATGATAGCAATTACTTTTGCCTCTTAGCTTTGTGGCAACTGCATCTCGTCTCTGGTTACATTAAGCCAAAAATTGAACTTGCTCCTTTGCATACAAGCAGATCACTGGCATTTATATTTATCTAACCAATTTTCTTCTGCCACTTACAAACAAGTAAGTTTTATCCAATTGAAATAGGTGGTGAAATGGTGGATTTCACCACCATTTCACAATGCAGTGCTTTTTTCAACCAGATCTGGGAACCTACATGAGAAAGCTTTTAAAGAGAGACAGACAATGTGTTATTGGGATCCTGAACCCAGCTCCTCAAAACAGACGAGCGTGCTAATTTGATTGTCAATTACAGAGTGAACATAAGCAGGGCGAGCACCCAGTGTGACCTGTGTGCTTCAGGATACTAATATGTCTACAAGTGCCTGTAAGCAAAAGCCACATAAGCATTTTACAGATGACCAATCCAGGGCAAGGCTATGAAGCCCAGAAGTCCAGACTATTGACAACCCAGTATTAAGCAGAACTCCTTTTAAGACTCATTTGTAGACCAAAACTCTCAAGCAAAAGAGCTTTAAAAGTTTCCTGATTACCTCAGAAAGACAGGCAGAACTGCCACCAACACATATGATCATGTCCTGGACAAAGACTAGCCTCTAACCCATGAAGTGTAACCTCCTCCATCGAGGCTGGTGTTGCCAGTGACCTCTGAAGAATGTTGCTATTGATTAAGCAGTTTTGCTTTCTCACATTGCAAAGCCATAAACCTGTATTTTGCCTTTCACTACCTATCACAGTACAGTAACAGTTGCAGGTTTTGTGATCTACTAGGATGTGACATAGTGTACAGTAAGCATTTAATCAAAGCTTGTTCTCCCAGATTTGCCAGTCATGTCACCAAGGAAATGGTGGTCATGGCAGGGATTCCCTGGCAAAATGCTGTTAGCAAGTCAGTCACTGGTTCTGTGATGATAGCATCTTGCGGGTGATGTACATGATCTCATTTCCTTTTATCCACTGACAGACTTATTCCTCTTGGAAATAAATACGGGCTTGAAGGGAATATTCTTTTGCTACTTTTGGTTTATTGTATGGAATTCACAGATTAAAAGGCCCCTGTTGTAAGCTTGCATTCTACATTTCAGTGTCGTCAGTGACAGAACAGTCCACCTCCGAAATCAGACAGGAGGCATCCATTGTGATGGATTGTGTGTGCTTGGATCGTGAATTTTGTTGGCACTGCCTTAAGAACTGTCTAGGTGTCTGATCTGTGCATATAGGATGACACTTCACACTTCTCTGTCTTTACCAGGGAAAAGGCACACATTCTGATTAAATCCCCTTAAATACATCTTGTATTTTATGCAGTATTTTATGTATCTCTTTTCTGTTAAACCTCAGATTGTTTCTGTCAATCTTTCCTGAAGTTTGCCTCTACTGTTCAAATAATAATGGTCTGAATTCAACATAACATGGCAGTGGAGTGAGAACACACAAGAACTATTGTAACTCTACGACATAAACAGATGAATACGTTAGTTACCACACCTTGGGCTGGCAGAGCAATGTAATGAAGGAGCATATGCAGCCTGGCAGTCACCAGCTTGTCACAATTTTAGTATCCAGAAGTTATTTTTCAGAGATGTCCTTATGTTTTATTTTTTTTCCCTCAAACAAATCTCATATTTTTCATTTCTACCCACTTTTTCAACCCTCTGGATTCCTCTATTTAGTCCTCAGTTCAGCAACATCTCCTAACCCAGTGTCATTTGAAAGTGTCAGTGATAAGTATTGTATTCACTCTGTTAATGAAGATGTCAAAGACGATGCCAAATACTGCTCCCACTAAATACTCCTTTCTTGATTTGATATGCTGCCATTAAACTTGGTGGGTTTTTTCAGAACCATTCGGGCACCTTTCCAAATCCATGCATTCTCTCGGGGATTTAAAATTGATTTCCAGGTAAGATTTCGCTATGAAACAATCCAGTACAATGCACATAGAGTTACCACACCTCTTTCATCATCCAGTTTTGTGATTATATAGGAAAACGAATGGTTAATTTTCCATGTCAGGATCCTTTCTTGACAGCCCTGTTGCAATCAGTTTGCACATGTAAAATAGGTCCAGTGCTTCCCTGAAGTGATGATTATTGCACATGTGTGATAAAATATGAACCAATTTTTGCCCCAGGTGGTAGGAGCGGCCAGGAAGTATGATGGCACTGAGGGAACCTTCTCACATGGGATAATTCAGTTAGTGCAATCCCAGGAGCCACTCCTGGCCATTGTTTTTCCTAGAGGATTTCAGCATTCTCCCTTCACATGACTAGATGTCATATTAAGGAAAAGACCTTTGGAGCTTCTAGGACAAGGTTTGGGCTGGATACACGTTTGTGGCAGGTCACATTCAGTCAGCAAGGCAACCTCGAGGTGGAAAAGTCCTGCTGTGGTCAAAACTAAGAGGAATTAACAATAACAATATTTTTTAATCTAAAAATACGGAGTCACCTTACCAAGAAAAGGTCAGCTTCCCAGGGGAAGAAGGAAAGAAACTTGATGAAATCCTTATTAAACATTTCAGTTTTGTTGTGGTGATGATTTCACCCCATTCCTCCCAACATCAGAGGTTTCTCTTCAGCTACTGATTTCAAAATGAAGCGGCTCTGTAATATCCAGTTTAGTAGGCTGGGAGAAGCCCTCCACTTGTCATCCCACATGAAGGAAGCAACAACCTTCATGAGAAAGAGGGGAGTTCAGAAACCCCCAGAATAGCACAGAAGGCTTCAGATTAGTAACATGAGTGTTCTGCATTTAGCCACATGACATGAAGAAGGTGAAGACAGTGGACAGAGAAGGACTCACCTGCTCCTCTCATGCCTGCAAGCACTAGCTTTAGAAGTACAGGCACAAGGTGGCCAGCATGGTCAGCAATGGTCAGCATGGCAGTTTGGACAGCTTGGAGTCTGAGGTACGTCTGAGGTCTTGAGGTACGTTGGGTACCTCTCTCCTCACTTCAAAGACCTACTCCATCTGAAGTGACCAGAAATCACAGGTTAGAAAGAAGGGAGAAGTGTTGATAGTAAGCAAGGTAGCTGTGGAGGATTTGGATGGAGGTCCAGGACTGTGAAATTTGGGCATTAAGAGCAAAATAAACCAGATATTTTATTGCGTTCAGTTGGTGTATTACAGGGGAGACATCAACTCTGATCAGCATACTACAACCAATTGGTTCACTTGTACCAAGAACTAGTCTCTTCTGCTCTAGCACCAGTTAATCCCTTCACACTATCATCTACCCAAACATAATTTAATTTCTTCAAGTTCTTCACTTGACATGGTTACAGGCCAGACTGGCCAATATCCCCTCTAAAGGGGCTTTGCTCAGCTGGCCTGGTTTACACACCACACTGTGAGGGGACAGCTGTCATCTAACATGAGATTTTGGTTGCATTCTCCACTTCTCCAAGCAAGGGCCATCAGAATCCAAATCCATTTTAGGCTTGAAACTTATAGTTGTGGAGTGATTCCCCAGCCCATGTACAGCAGGGCCTTTGTCTGCTCCAGGTAATGCACACCCAGCCTGCTCTAGGCGGGGGTCGCTTGTGTCTGGAGCTGTTCAGCTGTTTCCAGTTGTCCATAGCTATGGGAAGAGTGAACCAGTCCCAGCATCTTCTTCCTGCTGGCTGGAGCATGTTGACTGCGCAGGAGCCTTAGCATCATCTCCTCCAGGATAACCCATCCATGCCATGATGTTCTGCTTCCCTTCCAGTGCCTTTAACAGCTGCTTTCCACAGTCCATGACACGAAATAACACACGTGGGTGGGAGGAGTATCATAGAAGCGTAGAATCACAGAATCCCAGGCTGGAAGGGACCCCAAGAATCAGTGGTCCAACCTTTCTAAGGCAAAGCATGACCTAAGCTAGATGTCCAGGCACCCTCCCTTCCGGCCGCCCGTCTCTCGGGCCGGTCCCGCAGCAGCCTCGGCCGGTGATGAAGGCAGCACAGTCCTGGCCCTCGGGCGGGCGAGGGGCGCTCTCCGGCCCCGGGGAGATGCGGGAGGGAGCGGAGGGAGCAGCGGGAGCAGCCGGAGCCGCTGCCCGGCTTCCCCGGCCCAGAGCGGGCACCTGCGGGCGGGCACTGGCCCAGGCTGAGGCCGCGGCGCCACCTGCTGGCGCGCTGCGGTGCGCTCCTGGGTGCCGCCGGCAGCACGGCGGCGAGGGCGGCTGCGGGCAACGGGAGAGGCATCGCTGGATGGCTGGCACCGTTCTAGAGACTGCGGGACAGGAAGTGTCCCTCGGTTATTCCCCAGCCTAAAATGAGAGCTGCTCACTGTCAGAGATGAGTGGCTGGGAGCTAGTTATTGGCGGCATTTCAAAGCAGAAAAGCTTTGTGATTCCCATTATCCCGGTCTGTTAATAATGACCATCTTTTACGACAGAATGATCCCTTATGACACTTAAAGGTCCATTAAAATGTAATGAAGGTATTACATTCAAAGCCCTTTATTACTTAGACACAGCAGATTAATAACTGCAGGAGAGGTGGCCCACAAAAGCCTCAGGATTGCACGTGGCACATGCCCGGCGTCTCTCCAATGATCCCTGGTAGCAGCAGTGAGAAGCAAAATAAAAGATGAAAGAGCCCAGGTTTTCATTTCACCTCCTCCAGTTCTGTTGTTGTTGACTGAATCGAATCCTCATTTAAACTGGTGTGAAAGCAAACCTGCCCTCGCAGGTTTTCTGGTTTGGTGGTGAGGCGTCAGCCTGTTGTAATGGGCAGGGGGGAGAGTGCTGGGGAAAAGGACCTGTTACCAGCACTGCAGTGCTGGGGGCCAGAGAGGGAGGACACAGGAGCAGCCTTGGAATGGGTGTGTGCGTGTGTGTGTTTAGGAAAGAGAGATCAGGAACCAAATGCAATTCAGCATAGAACACTGCCAGTTTTCTCATATGAGAAGGGTCAGCATCTCCAGTCCAGCTAGGCAGTGACTCTCAGAGCTGTTTTCTCCTGTGTCAGCATCTGCCTCCTTTCCATGGGTTAGGCAGTGACTAGCCCTCAAGGCAAGGGATTTATTCAAATCCATTTTAGTAGCTATGCATTCATAGAAGATTTATAGCGCTAACCAGCCCCTATCTGAGACTGTTAGCTATAGTTCTAACTTCTCTAGTTTACCCATGAGAGTGTAAGAAAACTTGAGTTCAGGCCATTTGTCCATACTCCTTTCAGCCTCTTTCACTAGCTTCAGCAGCAAATACTTTCTCTGTTGCTTATTAAAGGGCTGGATTCTTGTCCTATCATCCAGTTTCTATCCAGTGGGTGATAGTTCATATTGCACACTGTGGTCTTAAAAGCAGAAACAGATGCTGCTCATGTATATTTCATGGAGCCGACCTGTTATGCAAACCCAGGCAGCGACTGATAAAGCTTGCAAATTCTTTTGTCCATGGAATCATGACGTGCCCTACATTCTGCCGCCATGCTGCCATACCCATCTCAGCTCTCCAGGTTAAAGCAGCTTCTCTTTGAACTTGGCAAATGTGACAACTGTTAGAATATTTTACAGTATCTGTAGGGCTCTCACAAATTCCTTCTTTCCAAATGAGCTAACGCAGCTAGGGTCTAAATTTGTTTTAATGACCCATTACCTGCTCAACTGATTAGGTGTTGACATTGATTTCATTTGAGCATGTTGAGGAGGTCTTGTCAGACCTTGTTAAGCTAGAAATGCTTCTGCCACCACTCATACATGACAGCAGCCTCATTTTCTAACTTAATGGCATTGGCTTTATTAGGAGTGCATTTGCCATCATTCATCTCTCCAGTCAGAGCTCTATAGCACTTGGCAGAAATTGTAGCAGGGAACATTTCTCTTCTGCAGCGATATGTAGGTCAGTCATACAACACAGTATTTAGCCTCCACTGGGACAGGTACAATGGCATGAAGCCAGCTGCCAGAGGTTGCTCTTACAGGCCATTTGAATAGAACTAAGTGCCCTGTAGCCCAGCTATCCAGAGGTCTTAGGACCTTAGGTCCAGATTCATAAAGGTGACAAGTGTCTAGCATCATCCTTCTTTCATTTAAGATAGATACTTCAAAATACAGTTTCTGTGGTGTTGGGCCATAAGAACTTAAAGGGATTACTTTCTTCAAGATTAGTCTCATTTACTATAAAATGGTAATCGTAACATCTAATTTTCTTGGTTTATATTTCCTTCCCTAAAGCTTAAACTGTCAGGGTCCTATGAGATTTCACTTCAATGGTTCCCCTGCCCTCTCTTTTAAAAAACCCCACCCTTTTAACAACAATGCTCACCTAAGCTCTACATAGACCTTATGAGACCAGAGTTTGGTCCAGCATGGAAGATCTGTTGTCCTTTCTCAACTCTCATATTGGCATCCTTTGCCTTCCTGACCCCATGCCTTCAGAGCTCATCCAGAGGAAAGAGTGGTCATGTACCTGTGCAACCTTCCTTAAATATATGACAATATAGTCAGTGTTAGCAGATGGCCCTAAATACCTTGATGTGCAATAACAGAAGGAACAGATTTCCTCTTGGAAATCTGAGATCTTTGAGGCTCAAAGTTTGACTTGGCATCCTTAACAGGTGAATAAGGGCTGATCAAAAATGTGAAAGGGTCTTTGACGCCTTATTAGTGGTTATACAGAGATGAGATTAAATATAACCGATTTAGTAGATCTTAGGTTACAAAATTCCCTCCACACTTACGAAAAGAACATCGGACAATACAGTCCACTGGTCAAGGCACAGTTCATTGGGGTTAGGTACGTAAGCAGCTGGTAGCAGACGAGCTAGCATTCACAGGTCTCGCTAGATTCAGATAACAGCAGGTATGACTAAGTATCACAATGGGAAACCTCAGAAATGCTGCAGCCTCGACTGATGCAAACACAGCATGCTAGACTGCAAACTCTCGGACCTCTCTTGTCATAAGAGCAAAATAAAGACTATGCTTTCCTGTGGAATTAATATCTCTGAGACATGTTTTGCCCCACACACTGTCTAAGCCTGAATAGAGGTATAGACTGAAGTAAATATTGCTGTCTCCCCTTCAGTACTCAATGTTCTTCCTTCCACCATGTGGCCAACAGTTTTCTATCTTATTACAGCTGGGAGGATGAGTCTGTTTAGAGCTGATGCCTGTACTACATCATGCGTTAAATAGTGAAGCATTTTGACTAGGAAATGGCGTGAGCTTTGGAACTCAATGTCAGTCTAAATCCAAGACAATACAAGATCTAAAATCCAAGATCTAAATCAGGTGAAAGCACTGTAGACAGTCACATGGAGCTGAGAGGGAGTTCAGGAATCCTAAGGCATAGGACAGCTAAACCCTACTGCAGTAGAAATACTTCTGCTATTCTGGCTACTTAAAAAACCGTAAGTCTAGATTCTCTGAACTAGAGTCTGACAACCTACCTCAGGGATGTATCTAAAGCCCAGAAGAAAGCTCAGGTTGCCTGTGTTTTACCACTACTGGACCCTACCTGCTTTGATGCAGGGCACTTTCATGCTGTGCATCAAAGCACCCTGTCAGGCTCTGTATACGCTAACTGAGCAGATAAAGGGCAAGGAAGAAAGGGATAGGCCACAGTGAAGGGCAGGCTAGGGCTCTGCCCTCCCACCTGAGCACGGTACCTTCAGTGTGGGACTGGCTTTGCTCTTGCCATCCTTCCTGGCCTTTGCACTCCCAGCAAGTATTCCCAGCAAGTTTACAGTCCCAGCTGTAGAGCAAGCCAGCTTCAGCAGGAGGGAGGAACATGGCATTGGTACAAATGCCTGATAGACTAGAGGTGGATTCTGGGGTGTAGAGTTACAGCTCTTCAACTTGGTAATGTGCTGGGGGTGTTTTGCTCTCTATGCACATGCCCTAATGTTCAGATCTAACATTTTATTTACCTGTTTTTTTGGCGCTGACATGCCTCTTCACCCATAATCTCAGCAAAGCATTCCAGTTCCCATGTAAATGAAAGCATCTTATGTCCCAAAGCAGGATGAGTTTTCAGATATTTTGCCCCCATGCATCTAGCCTGGGTCTTCACAGTTCCCCACAACACACCAGCTTTCTGGATTGCCATTTATAAACACCTATCTCCCTTCATTAACTGTATATTTGGTCTTTCTGACTCAGATGAGCTGGGTCATCTTCCTGGAGCTAAAGTGGCTTGTGGTTAAGTGCTGCTGTACCTAAATTAGGCGATTTGGATCTGGTCATTTGTCCAGATTTATTGTATTAGTTTATCTCCACTGGGATCAACTACTGCGTTGCCATCTTCTTGGAGGATAATGCTCAACCTGTTTGAGTAAAGATCTTTCAAATTGCTTACGGAATTGGTCTCCCTACAGTATTTCTAAATCATGGTCCAGATTTGCCATGAATTCAGGTTTGTAGTATTGCTGCCTTCAGCGAAATTACACTGTGGGATTTTCATAGGAAGTCTATGAAAACTCTTTAGGTTAAAGGCTAAAGGTCTGGAAACTCACACTCTTCAGAAATGTCTTCATAAATCCTACATGATGAAAAGTCTCTCAGAAATACGAGCCCCTTGCAAAGAAGATGAAAGTTTGCCAGACAATGTTTTTCTCATTTTTGGGTGACTATGACCAATGAACAGTAAGGTGGCAGGAGAGCCTTACGATTAACACTCAGTAGACCTTGTTCACGTTCCAGCTCTGTCTCTTATTTCCATACGTCTTGGCCAGTCCAAAGGAAGTAACTGTATGTGTCTGAGATGTGCTGATCTGCACAACAGCCTTTTTGTCTGGGAGTTCTTGATGGCTGCCAGACAGACAGAAATCCAGTAGATTCCTGGTGGAATCTAGGCAGGGCAGTGGGCTGTCTTTAAAAGCAGTATAGTGCTATCCAAAATGACAGGCCTGGCAGGTCTGTATTCCTTGTGTGGCTCTGTGCATCTTACTGTATGGAGAATTTATGAAATATGGACAGTTACAAAATTTATATAATAGGGACAATAATTCTTCTTTTCTGTTATCTACTCAGGTTTTGCAGTTTATATCCCGTAAGACAACTGCTGTCTACACCGACTATGCAGAGCCCTGATCCCATTTGGGACCTCTAGATGGTACTGTAATATAATAATGTAATAAAATGACAGATGGATATTTCTAAAAAAAAATTAAAAACCCAAAAAAGGCCAGTTTGTGGGAAAATGCCACAAAAGGAGTAACTGCATTAGCCAAGTTCCAGCTTCCACGGCTGCACTGTTTGATTTATGTGCAATGAATAAGCACAGCGAGGAGGAGGGGTTTTTGTTCATCAGACTTACCTGGTGGAAAGTCTGAACTACTGCTAACCTTTTCATGTCTTACAAATCCTCTCCCTGTACCCATCATTTACCTCCAGGTAAAAAAAAACAGCCAAGCATAGAAAATGGCCTCTTGTAATAGAAGCCAATGCATGTCCAATGGGTGACACGAAAGTCAATTTTCCCTCTGCATTGCAATAGGTTTTCTCTGGCAGTCCCTTTGAACAAAGGTAACTGTCAGCAGGAGGCTATCACACCCTGCTCTGGAGTTTCTGAAGAAGGAATGTCAGAGATTCAAAATCCCTGAGAAGGGAACACCCCTGTCAAGGGGAGGCTTTGAAGTGAGACTAAACATATATTTATCATTACAGATGAGGCAGTATAGTATGCGCAAGGAATAAAGACACGCAACGTGTCCTACGGGCATGGCAGGAGAGGTGACATGCATCATGAAGCCTTGTTAAACTGCTCACTGGGGCTGAGGAAACCTGAGGCTGGTGTTTCCTATCACTTTTCATGTCACAGTGCAATCCTTTTGCTTCCAGGAGTGCGCACACTTCACATGCACTATTGATATCCCTTAAATACATGACATAACTCTTAAGCTTACCTCAAGAAGGTAACGTAATCTTGTCCACATACCCAGCACCGACGCCAGAAAGGATGCAGGGCAGATTTTTAGGTAGTTCAGCTTAGTGTGCTCCCTGTGAGAGGCTTGAACTCGGGCAAACAAGCCTCAGGAGGCTCACTTGGAAAGAGTCAGAGCATTGCTGCCATTTGCCTGGGAGGCTTGGAGGGAAAAGCAAAGCCAAAAACAGCCAGAATGTGTACGTTTCTATTTAGAGAGCCGGTCGTCTCCATCGCTTTGTGTGTGTGCACATATGCATGCAAGAGTGATTATGATCTTAGAATGAAAGCAGTTTATTAAAGCAGTCAGTTGTTTTCCTAGTAAGAAAATGTGTGTATGCATAAATATATATATATTTATATAAACATACAAATGCATAATTTGTGCACAGAGATTTTCCATGTATTAGAGTCCGCAGCACTTAGTATCTGTTCAGGAAACTGCATGGGTGCTATTTTTTACTGCACAAGTGTCCCTACAGTCAGAGCCCCGCAGCATCTGTAGGAAAACAGTGATTTACCTCTACTACAACTATGGCAATAGGTACTTGGCTCCAAACCCAAAGGGTAAGTAGGTCCCTACTTCCATGCTCAAAGATAATTTGAAAACACACATGAACGTGTCCAGTTGTCCAGATGACAACTTTCTTCCATCTCACCAGATAACGGCAAGAAAAAAGCTGAACTACAGCTTTTAGCCAAATTGAGCTATGGATATGGTGAGCAAACAATCCTCCAGATTGCATTAAAGTCATAGCATTTACCTCACTGAGGTATCTGCCTGTGGCACCTGCAGTGATTTTCTTTTCCTAAGAATGGAGAAGGCTGCAGATAGTGAGATTCAGCTCTAGCAAGTGACATCCATCATTATTTAAACCATGCCTTCCCAACGTGCTTTATCCTGAGGGAGAGCAGACACATGATGCCAGAAAATGATGCATTTCCTGTGTGAATCTGATTATAAGATCACTTCATGGATGAAGCGTCCATCTGAACTACACATCAACCATTGCTAAACAAATGATGGCAAGAATGCCTGACATACTGCTACTTCTCGTTTATGTTTCATACATTCCTCTCTACCCATAGAGTTTAAATGACACTGCTCTTTGTATTTCACCTGCCAGTTTTGATCAAGCCCGTATAATGAAGGATGCACGTTTAAACTATCCCAGCATGAGTAATTTGAATCAAATAGAAGTTTGCATGAAAGCTTTGGTGTATTAGTTGATGGTAAACTTATTTTATATCTTCAGGACTGCCATTATGAGATGGGATGTCACATCCTGGTTGGAATAGTGATTGAATCTGATTACAAATCATCCTTTATACAGCAATGCTTTGCTCTACTCTTCTATGCTTCTAGAATATGTTTGTTTTATCTTAGGGCTCACTCAGGCTACAGGATTTTCTAGTCAATTCTTTGCAGTCACATATGACCCTCTTCTGACAAAATTAAAGCCAGTCTTCTTCCTCCCTTTCTTCTCCTCACATAACAGCCACACTGAGTACATTTACATCATCTTCCAAGTGGTGTTCAGATAGGACTTCCAATCAGATAAGCAGCCCCTTCAGTTTATTCTCAGGACCAAATTGGGATTATGAGGAACTCATGTGAAACCTAAATCCTTTCTCTTGAAAGTATGAGCCTGTTCACCCCAAACAACAGTTAAGCATGGCCTAATTTACAGCATGGGCTGGCCCTGCACACTCAGGAGTTTGGTAACCTCCAAGGCCTTTTGGAAATGTTCAGTGATAGACACCAGACAGACAGAGAAGGTTTGCGTTCCCACAAAAGACCTCTCTGGTACCTGTCTAGAGGGCAGGAAGAATTTAAAGGCACTTGTGTTCCTAAAGCAACTATACAGGTATGAAGTTAGGTCTTGGGAGCAATACGGTCTTCAATATAGACTGCACAGCTGATGCATAGAGCATACATAGCCCCAGCAGCTGCACAGCTCATTAGAGGTTCAGTGGCATGGGCAAGGCTGTCATCCATGTTTTTATACACTGGCCTTTTCCACAACACAACAAAATACATTATCGAGAGGTGTGTCTACACTGCTCTGCTCCCCTGCCTCAGTATTAGAGCGTTGTGGGGAAATTTGGAGAGCTCCCTTTGTATTCTTCCCCAGAGGCCATCTGTACACACTCTTTATGCAAAATTTTTCATCTGGGATGTTTGACTGCGTCTGGGAGAGCTACAGCACTAAGGGCCAGTCAGAATGTTTACAGAACAGACACAGGGAGTAGATTTGTCCACTTGAGGAAATAAGGGTTACAGCCTGCCGAAGGGAAGTCATCAAAGTACCACTTCAGGTCTTTGGCAGAGGCAAACCTTGACTGTCTGATGTAGTTATTTCAGGAGTTTTAACTGTGTGGGATATGAGCACATAACATATTGCAACTCAGACTTGTCATATACTGGTATAACAGGCAAGACCTAGATGCTTAGCCCTTTGGAGCAAGGACATGAACAAATGTCCCTAAAGAGTTTGCACAAGCAGTTGCTGTGGTGAAAATATCCATATCAAAATCTGACTCTTATAAGCAGTTTATCACACATGATAAACCTGCCATCCTTTTTTGAGACTGCTTCTCTCTTATTTTTATATGCTCCATGAGCCTTGCTAGGGGAAAACAACGTCTTGGGAGCAAAAGACACGACTGGTTTGTAACATGCTGATTTGTAAATCCTCTGTTAAGATGTCATGGTTGGGGCTCTGTTGCACAGTAGCTTTTAAGCAACCTTATCATCAACCTGGACTGAACTATTCAGATGAGCTACAAACATAAAACAAACCTATAATTCCTTCATTAACTGTTTACAAGAAATGCTCCAAGGTTGCAGACTGTGGGCAAGAAAGTGCTTGTGTAACAGTCGTAGTGGTGCAATCAGAAATGAGCGTTTTTAGCTTCCTCATTGATTAGTGAAACTGGAAGCATTTCTAGCAAGTTAGCATTTCTAGCAACTGTTTAGAGAAATGTGAGGTGGTTTAAAAGCTGGTTTTAAAGCTGTTTTTTTCCTACAAATTCACATTATATATACTTTCTTACTATATAATCACATTTTCTATTTTTTAACAAAACTGTCATTGAAAACTTATTACAAACGTTGTCTTTCTAACATTGGTATTTTACTAGCAGATTCTGAAAAAATATCTAATCCTACTTAAAATAAGCACAGCTTACTTCTATTAAAATGTTTTATGCTTAGATCAAGTATAACAAATCTGCTTTCAAAGTATCTGAAACAGAAATTATGTACATGAAGATTTGCTCTGCTGTCATTCACTGCAGTCTCACAATGTCTGACATAGCTGATGTCTGATCAGAAGCAAACATCCAGTTCTCTCAACTGGGATGATACAGAATTGATGTGATATTGGCAGGCTGGTTTGATTGTACCTTTAGATCATTTGGTTTGATCCTTTACTGTGGCTGTTTTCTTGCTCAAACAGCTATGTTAATGGCACTGTATCTCCAGCTGGTGAACAGTGGAAGGTCCTTATATTATTGACTAAGCTGTGGGCTGCTTCCACCTTCTCTCTCCACCTCTCCAGGTGTTCCACCTACCTTCATCTGTCAGCATTAGTGTTTCTGCATCACCCAGCATGTCTGATGGTTCACAGATCCAACTGAAACTGACCCTGGAAAAAACACTAAAAAATTACTTCTCTGTTGAGTATATTTTCAGGAATTAACACGAAAAAGGAGGAAACGAGACAAAGAAGCTGCCAGTAATTAAATGATCCCAGGACGATCACAGAACTGACTACTTTTGGTGTTCTTTCTGAAAGAGAGTGAGTAAAGCTACATCTACTTATAGCTGCTGATAATCTGGCCCTGTATGTATACATGGAATGCTTTCTGAGCATAATTCCTGTAATCACATTTCCTCATGAGATTCTTGCTTCGTTTTGGCTAATATCTAAATCGTCTCTCCTTTCTTTTTCTGAAATCCCTACTCTTCTTTGTCAGATGTCTGTGCATCTCGTTACTGGCTGTATTTCTCTAATATGAAAATGCTGCATTCCCATAAGTAAAACTAGGGGAATGATTTATGCATTTTTCTGCCTGAAAAGGCCCCTTGTGTGCTCCACATGTAAAGACAGAACAAAGCAGATCTCTACTAACATTTGTTTTCCTTTTAGCAGTTATTGCCATAAAAAGAGGTCAGAATGAAATGAAACAACTTAACGTTTTGTCCCTTGTCCAGCTCTGGTGCCTGATCTGGTTTCAGCTGTAATCATTATGGGTCTCTCTCTGAATACATGAGAATGGACTTTGCCCCCCCCCCTTAAGGATTACAGCTCGCTTGGTGGTTCCCACAACTTCGGACCAACTGGTCACAGTCCATCAAGCCAGCCATGTGTACTCTTTACTTCTTAATACTTTCTGCAGCCCCAGGTGCAGAGCACTCATGATGGCCTCGAGGACCACCCAGAGCTTCTGCACTGCAGCAGTGGAGCCACTGATACAAGCAATTTGACAATCACACCCTATAATAAATACATCTCTGGCCAGGAGTTCCAACCCAGCTGAGCTAGTCAGATGTGCTCATCTTCAGGCATTTCAGGAGTGGTCTGAGGGGAGCCACGGCTGGCTTCACTGTCTGGTTTTGTTCCTAGCTGTAAAGCAAAGCCAAAAGGCCAAAAGTGTTTTTAAATAACATTATATGGTTTCTAAAAATGAAAATGACAATCCAGAATCCATTAGGTAAGTTCTGGCACTGTGCACTTCAGCATCTAATTTATGAGAAATATAGTGACTGCAAAAGAGCAATAAACCTTCTGCTTGAAACTCTGTCTTTGGTCAGAGAGCAAATGTCATAGGGAGCATCTCTTCACCACATCTGGGTGCTCCCAGAGCATCTAAAAAGTCCATATGTGGAAGCCTGATGTCAGTCAAGCTTTCAGGTTTCTGAAGTCCTCACTGTTCAGGTGGAATTGACAGGAGCAGAGGTGCTGTCTGGAGCAGTGGTTTGACAAGAAGAAATCTTGTCCTGTGCTGAGAGACTGCTGACTTATTTCACGCAACACTCCATCAAACTTAAGACCAGCTGCACTCAGTTCCACCACAGCCAAGTGCATTTAGAATGTAGGAGTCAGAGCAGGCGCATATTGCTCTTCCCCTTTGTACGTCTACCCACCTCTGCATAAGGGAAATGGTGAGCTCAGTGCTGCACCCAAATCGTCATATTTAAAACCTGCTAGTGGACCTCTCCTCCATGAGGACATACAGTATTTTTCAGACCTCCTTTGTGTTTTTCCATCTACCATGTCCTACATCAACAAGTTCCACAGTTCAGTTGCGCTGTGTGAAGAAAAAGGGCTTCTTTCACTTGGTTTTATATTTGGTAATTATGTTCGTTGGGTGTCTACGTGTTGCTGTGATGTTAGAAATAATGATTATACATACACCTTCCACCTCCTTTATACCCTACATCCTTTTACAGTCCTTAATGAAAACTAAGGGTCTTTCCAGTTTCTCCTTAAACAGAAGCCATTTCCTACTTCTCATCAGCCTTTTTATCACCTCTTTATTTTTCTTTTTTGTAGTGGGATAAACTACATCCCTTTTTGGTGTGAAGAAATCCCAGAAATACATGCAATATATAAGATGCAGATGACTCGTGAGTTCAAACCCAAACATAACTCTATTTTCTGGTTTGTTCTCCCTGTGTTCTTTCCTTAATATGTCAGTTCCTAGTTTTGTTTTTACCTGACATACAAATGTCCCTTAACTCTGCTGAAGTTGATGGTGAAAGTTCTGATGTGATTTCCATGAAGGGCAGGTTGAATCCTTGGCCCACAGCTCACCCAGCAGCCCTGTACTAATCTCCTGAGTTATCAGGCCACCCATCAGCACTCTATTGTTCAGCCTTTTGTTAATCTGAAGAGTAGGTCTGCATGGATTCCATGACAGATCAATGGCTCTAGGCTTCTCTTGAGAGAAAGGGAATAATTTATTATTGCTAATGGTTTGTTTTCTGTATCGATCTTACCTCCTCCTGACATGCAGCTCTGCGTATGAGGAAGTGCTCTCAGAAATATCCCCAGTAAAACCACTTCATTTCTGGAAGGAACTCAGCATGTTGCACGTAAGGTACCACGTTAGGTCATTCTGATCAGGTGAGACTATTTTTGGTCCTGCTCTGACTGATTTATGACCAACTAAAAACCTGTCGGTAGGTGTTAGTGTACTTCTTACATACAATGCCATAGGCAAGGAAGTAAGGTCAGAACATTCATCCTGTTTTCCACACTCAGGTGGCATTGCCCACCCCAGCAGTCTCTTGAAATTTGGAATAACTGAACTGCAAAGTCTGATGCTCACATGGTGACATGAGAATCGCAAGGTTCGTTTTTAAAGCCATTTTCTCTCTTTCATCACACCAGAAATAAAAGACAAAATCTTCACTCAAACACATTCTTATTCAGAAAATGCAAGGATTTAAATGAGCAACCTTCCTCTCTGCAGGTTTAGCCTTCAAAGCAGATGTGTTTGAACTCTTAAGATCCAATGGTAGGTGACACTGGGAATGGCAAGTTAGCTCTGTGACATAATTCCCAGCAACTTCATTATGAATATGGTTTTACCCAAGGGCTTTACCAGCTAAGTGACAGTTACTGTATTTATGTACAGCTAGAAGATGCATGATGTCAAGTGCCAAGCTTTTCAGGTAATTTCTGCTTAGCATCTGCACAGGCATGTGTAGGAAATGTCGAAGTTAAGGCACAGTCTTTGATCATTGCCTTTGTGTTAGCCATTTTGTATATGAAGGCAGAAGAGAAAATGGATTGATTTCTTCTAGGTCCTACCTTTCTTCCCCAGAGAAGTAGATTTCAAGGGGACTGCTTCTACAAACAAAATTATTCCCATGCATATGCCTTCTCAGGATCAGCACCTAAATTCGTGCAATTCTTCACACAGAGCAACTACTTTTCACATTTGATTTTAACAGTGTTAGCTCCCAATTCAATTAACATCAGCACTATTTTCTCTTGACAATTCCATGGCAAGTCTATAGGGATCCCATTAAAATGTCATTATATTGCTGCTGTGTTGTAAGACTTCACTTGGGAAAACCATTTTAGTGCAAGTCTACAGAGATCTTGTTATGAAGCTGTTAGAATGTGAAATGCAAACGACATCAATTATTTCAGTGTGAGCCTGTGGAGTCCCAGTCCTGATGTCATCATGATATGAAGTTAAAAACTATTTCAGCCTTCATGTGTGGAGACACCACAATGATGTGAGAATTAAGGGAGAAAGGGAGAGAGAGGAAGAGTCAAAACACTTTTAATGCATTATTACAGTGATGTGGGACAACAAACAGAATTCATAGGTCATATATTATAGTCACCATATGACCTTGGCAACCCTAGTTCTGAGCCTTCCATATAGACAATCCTCTAATCCCATATACAAAGGATTTATACCACTAATTTATAATGATAGGGGGCATTTTTAAATCCCTGCAATGAAAGGATCCATTCCTGCTGCACATATTTTGACCAGAATGTAGTTTCCCACAGCTGAAGTTTACTCTGCACCATGCAACACATAAGTACCCCTTAAATCCATGGTAAGTCTAATCATGTCTGTACACTTCATCTGTGTAATTCTCTAGAAATAATTAGAAAAGAAGGATCACCAAGCCCAGAGGGTGGATCCCCACTGTGTGCTAAGGGCGTCTCCAAAGCTGCCTCGGTACCAGGCGCATCAGTCACACAAACAAACTCGCGAAAGGAAGCTCAGATGCCACTCAAATGTGCCCTGTGGAGCGCATCTGACATTGTTCCTCCCAGCAGATGTACAGAGGGGGACTTGGCTCCTGCGTGGAGTTGCCTGGATGGTCACTTGCCTGCCCTAAACCCAGTTATTTCCTAGTGTGGTAGAGAAAGCCACAGGGTCTCTGAGTGAGGCTGGGAGGCAGCTGATCATGCAGTGCCGTGTTACTACTGGCTGTGTGAGTGAAGACAGCGGGATTAGCCCCAAAGGCAAGAGCTTGGTGAGGTTAGTTAAGGAGGGGGAGCAGTCACTGTGAGAACAGATAGAAACAATATGAATGTGTGGAAGATGTGACTGAGTACACTATCTAAAATGCTCCTTTCTATGCTGCGCCAAACATAGATTATTTGATGTGCAGAGCCTGCATCCCCATATTTGTGTGCAGATGTGCTCCCCTAAACTTGCAAAAGGTCTACACAAACTAAAACTAAACGTAGTAAACTCCGAAATGTGCTCTAGGCTTTCAGTCTCTTTGGACTTTGGTCCAAACTCAACTGGTCAGTGATAGGCTACAGAAAAATACTCATTTTGCTGACATGGGACAAGGATGTTGATGATTGTTACCTACTCTGCAGCACAAACAATATAATGAGTTTGAAACTACAGGTCTGTCTGACAGGACAGATTCTCCTCAAGTCTCCATCACAAATGAACGGCTGCTTTTCCAGAAAATTGTCAGCATTAGGAGCATCTTCATCTTTGAACAGTCCCAGAACCAGCAAGGGCTTCAGTACACATCCGGGAATCCATGACTGGGAGAGAAATGGGATTTCCTCTTCTTCTTTCATAAAGACATTACAGGTTTAACTGATCTTAATTCTGGCCTTCTGTAGTTCAAATGAGATCTATGAAACCCTTCAGAAACATAGGAATCCCAAATGGCAAGATCTCAGAAAATGTCTCATATTTAAGAACTATCGTGGGAGAGTTGATTTGACCGTATCTGATGTGTTGGTCTGTCTGTTCTGCATGTACTTATGATGGCATTTCACAGGAAATGCAGCAACACCGGCACGTACTGCATTGCACCCACAGAAGTCTGTGATAAATAATTCTATAGACACCACAATGCTCTCAACACAAAAAGGCTGAGTTAAAGGAGCTGGAATTGCCTTGTGTTTCTTAACATGTGCTCAATGGCTGATGTTTTCAACTTCGTTGATACTTGCTCTGAAGCCAGATATTCTCTGCAAGCTAAAACTTCTTTTTCTGAGGACAGGGTGTTTCTACCCCACTCAGCACAACAATGGTATCGCCTATCTGTAGCATTAATTTCCAGAACTATTAGAAAGGAATAACAATATAGATATTGAATGTTTTAATATACATTTTAATTTTCATAGAGGTGTGAAAAGGGAAGTACTATGGGAACACTTCAACACCTTTCTGCTGAAATTGCCAAATCATGGCCAGGCTGTGGTTTGTAACACAAGCCACTGCATTTTATCTATGCTCAGAAGTCTGTTTGCAACTCATCCACATGGGAAGCATTGGACTAGAGTATCTGTTGGGAGTTTTGTCCTCATGCTGCCTCTGCTCAGATACACTGGAGATAGTCAGTGATTTGACTGCTAGACTAGAAGATTTTTATTTCTCTTTTTCTGAGTTGCATGCTAAGCAACAAATACATGACATCCTTTGCTACTATAATGGTCAATGTTATGGTAGTGTCCTCAGCTGAGGAGCTACTGTAGCTGATGGCGGCTGCTATAGCTGTGAGTTACTCCCAAGAGTAGCCTGTGTATATATGTGGGTAGACAGAACCCAAGGGGGTCTGCATCCTTGCTGTCTTCTTTCTGCACTGCAAATAAAACAGGCTTATTGAAACATTCTTAACCTGCATAATCAGGGCAGAAAATGAATATGAACAGATTCACTCATAAAATTTCTCTCTTTCTTTCTTCTGTACTTCCAGACCTCCTCTATGAACAGCCTCTTCTGTAAAGTATTTTGCTATTTCTGGGTCTGTTTGAACACAGAAAGCAGAAGAGCACCAAAACTGCTCTGAGATAAAAAGCAAAAACTTGAAAATCAAAACCCAAAAGGCAACCTAAATTTACCTGAAACCATTTTAGGTTGCTGGGGGGTATTTAACCCAAATCAGTTCGCCATCCTCCTCCCCCATTTACCTATGATGTCTATTTTGCACAGGAATTAATAGAGATGATAAGTGATAGCTCTTTACAAAACATTTACAGAAGAACCAAAATCCCAAATTTGCATAGCCCAGAGTTTTTATTATAAGTTACGTGTTTGCAAACATTGCCCACAGAGCAAGATGGCTTGTTGAGCCTGTGTTAAATTCAACAAGCTCTACTGGATATAATAAGAACAACATAAAAGACCAGTTAAGAGGTGCACTGACTCTGGATAGCTGGTTGTCAACAGCCACTTTTGCTGCTGAACAGAAGAAATAAGGCCAGATGAATGGCCAGAGAGGGGAGGGAGGAAGGCAGCAAGAAAAGGAGGTTGGAGCTCTTCCACCTCCCTCTGAAGTCTGTTCCACCTTAGCACCAAAGGCAAGAAGTGTAACAAAACCACTGAGCAGTACACTTACTGCTCTCATCAAGCAGAAGACAATATCTCAAACACTTCCTTTCTCACAGGGATCGTTATCCCTGTTGTTTACTCCTAGATACCTCCTTCTTCTTTCCCTTTTTCCCTGGCACCATGAAGCCTATCTTCTGAGTCTGTTGGCTGGGACAATGATGCAGTCCCATCCCATATCCACTCAGACTTGGAAAGGGATGAAGGGGGAAAGAGACACTGCCAGACTGGAAATCCTGTCCCAAGGCTGTATCAGACTCCTTGGTACAATCCCAGCACAGGCTGGTTCCTCTCCAGGTCAGACAACCGTAACAGATTCAGTGTGGGCCTGCTGGGACTAGATGGCAGGTCCTGTGCTCTCCTTTCATACTACAAGGCTCAATTTTACATCAAGTGATTTGTCAGTATTTTCCTGCTAGCATTTGGCTTTTCTCTTGGCTCTGCTCCTCACTGCTGTTAACTGTCCTGACAAATGAAGGTAATTCTGAAACTATGTAGCTTTGTAGTTATTATCTTTGGTAAATGTTTTGAAAGCTGGAGAGTTGCTGTTTGCTCCCTCATAAGCTGGAAATGCCTGCCAGAAGTTCAATTTAACTGTCAACACCTCTGCTCTTGAACTTAAATATTTTGGAGTCTGTCTTTATAGTTACATATATTAGTATGTTCTGCTTTTTGTAGGACAGACAACTGGTTGCTAATAAGAATGTATTCCTGTTTAGTCATGTTCCTTTATTTAAGGCTGCTGCTGAACTAGTTTTCATCTCTCTGTGCTAATATTCATGTCAGAAATAGGTTTTCTGAGTTCATTGCTGATTGTAGCCCTTCAGGGTCCCTGTGCTTTCAAACAACAAAGCCACGAACAGATCCTGGATAACCTCATGACTGACATTGCTACCAGTTTTTTGAAGCTGGAATGGTAACCCCTGGAAAAACTTGTGATAGGTCCCTCCCATTTCCATGAGCATTTTCAAGCACAGATACAAACATGCTCAGTAACTTTAGAGGGAGAATTCATCCTCACTGAATTAGGCACATCGATAACTAGTAGAAGAAACATAGAATCATAGAATAGTTAGGGTTGGAAAGGACCTTAAGATCACCCACTTCCAACCCCCCTGCCATGGGCAGGGACACCTCACACTAAACCATGTCACCCAACACTCAGTCCAACTTGGCCTTGAATACTGTCAAAGGATGGAGCTTTTACCACTTCTTTGGAAACCTGTTCCAGTGCCTTAGCACCCTCACAGTAAAGAACTTCTTCCTTATATCTAACCTGAATTTCCCCTGTTCAAGTCTGAACCCATCATAAGCACTTATAACTTTGTATGCTAAAACTTCACCAGACCTAACAGTAAATAAGCACGTGCTCTGTTCAAAACATCCTTAATAAAAAACATATTCAGCCTGTGTCAAATGAATCATCCCCTGTGTTTCATGGCAGTAGATAATAAATGTTATATTCTGCTCTGTGGAAGTCAGCCAGGCAAGTACCTTAGTCCCTTTGGAAAATGCCCCTAATGTTTGGATCTTCAGACCAATGCTCAGCTCCCATTGACTTTAGATAGAATTAGGTATCTGTGTGGTCTTGAGAATCAGGCCACGGAGAGATTCCCAAAACTGCTGATGCATCTAGCTGCCTTTAATTTCACATGATAAATGGAAGCTGTATCTTTAAGCTCCAGAAAACTGAGGGAACTCTATCCCTCCTCATTCCTTTGTATTCTCTGTCCTTTTAAGGAGTAGGAGTAGGAATTATTTGTGGTAAGATATACTTAGACCTCATTGGTTTTGGTTGTGTTATGACAGTAGGCTAAATGGAATTCAGCACATATTTATCCTTAAAATATAATGGGAGCTGGGTATGACCCTTACTGGATACCCTGTTAATAGCCTTTTAACCATGTATGAAGCCCCTCTTCATTAGAACCCCGAACATTCCCAAATGACTCTTCTTTCACCCTGGCTGGACAGTGCTCAGCCATAGTCTGCTCTCCACGGGCAGAGGCAGGAGGAGGAACAATGATGTTAACAAGAACCAGATAGAGACAATATGCCCTAAAACCCTCGCATGCTAAAGAATGCTTGGGCATGACTACAGCTCCGTGGGTGGGGAAAGGCAGAGTGGGTAACTCTCTCCTCCGAAGTTCATGCACATTAAAGGTCCTATTTCACACTGTGCTCCATAAGAAAATGATCTGATTGTCAGGGTTGCTTATATCCAGCTGTCTTCCTTTGGTACCTGCCTCTTAAGTTCTGTGAGAATTCAGTTAAAAAGTAACATGTTCATCATTCAAGTTGTTTCTGTGGATGCCACCAGCAAATTCCTTAGTAAATAATAGAGAAAACAACCACACCTGCTGATTCAATCCCTGGAATGATGAGCTATTAATTAGGCCATTTGTCTCACATGTCACCACCTAATCTGTTATATTACACCCCTCTACATTTTCCAATAAAAATGAAGGTGCTTTCACATTAATATGGGGCTTTGTCATAGGAGAAATTAGGTCTGCATTCTTTGCTGGGGTTTTGTGTGTGTATGTCAGGAAGCAATACGTTAATGAGACCTCAAGAGCAAAAACCTTTTAATATGGAAGACAAATAATCTCCTATGCACACTGATGCACAAATGGGACAAACTGTATGTTAGTAGAAGCAGCTGGTCAGAGCAGATTCATAGTCAGAGTGGAGCTGTATGGGGATAAGTTTCATTTAGCTTTAGAAAGTGCCTAATGTGCCAAACCAGCCCAAATGATAGGGTTTCCCTAATCACCATAGATAAATCCACGCCAGAGCTGGGACCCTCATTACGCTAGCACCTTTAACTCACCTAGATTAAATTGTGGTCTTGTGAAAGCTCACAGCACTCAGACTTCTGACACTGCCTTTGTGCAACCCCTCTGTATCAGTATAGATTTCACCCCACAGCCACTCACATGCAGTGCTGGTGCCAAAAAGTAAAGTGAGAGCTCAGTTCTTCGACAAGGCACTTAAAATGTGAATTGTTGGGTATGCGGAAAATAATCCCCCAGCTCAGATGTACAGTTGGGGTATGATTATGAATGTGCTTGGAACTTGTTTCATCGAAAAGCAGTAACACCTGAAACAGAGTTTTAGAAGTGTCAAGCAACATTGCTACAGGATAGTCTAAGAGAATATAGTAGCATAGGGAGCAGGAAACTAAGAATATAAGCAGAAGAATAGTGTCGCCCACAGGGAAGCATCCCAGAGGAAGCAACAAAACTATTCTTTTATGAAGAATGCTATTCTGGAAAGTGGCATAAAGAACATGTTTAATATGAGGAAGAATGGCAACAAATGAGCAGAAAAACTAAGAGATATGGCAACAGAAATGTAGTCTCTCAACATCTAGCTACAAAGGTAGCAAAAATGAGTTGTCTAGAAAGGGTATAAAAGGTCTATGAAAGCCTATTTAAATCTATTGAACACCATGCAGATAATACTACAATGAGACATGTCAGCAAAGGAGAGCTGGAGTTTCTTAGGTCCGGCTCTGCGCTGCTACCTGCTCTCTCCCAGCGGAAAACTTGTACCCATATTCAAGCTGAGACAGAGAGACCTTGATATACAGAAGGATATTCCCAAAAGCAAGAACCATGGAAATTTGTACTTCAACAACACTCACACCTATTGCAGTTTTACTGTGAGTAAAGCCATGAGTGTGCACGCATGTGTGCTGATCTCCGTTCAGTGAACAAAAATTAGTGGGGATATTGTAAATTTGGAAAGTTCTTAATTAAATGCATTGGGAGAAAGTCCCCAAGCCTGCAATGCAGGTACACACACACCAACACCTCAATACTTAAGAAGTGTTGTCTGTACAGCTTTCATCTGCCCAGCTGATTTATTGGTCTCTCAGCATAACCCTTTCTGAGAGACTCTGTCCTACAATATACTCAGCTGAACGGCGTCGGAGAAGTGCCAAATATCAGTGTCATTCTTGTTGGCAAGTGTAACTGTGGAAGGTCCCTTTCCTATCTCACACTGCTGCTATGCGCTTTTGTTTTTCACACTCACGCGCACAACTCTGCTGCTTGACTCTCCAGGGGAGAGAGATGCTGAAATGCCTTGTTCTAGATGTACAATTTTGTACAGCCTATTTATCAATGCCCAGTCACCAACAGAACCTGTACTGTCACCTTCTAGACAGCAAGTAACCTGAGAAAGGAATGTGTCAAGGAGTGAAAGTCTTCAGTGCTATGGAAAGTTTCACGCTCACCTCCCAGAAACCGCAGGCTAGGTAAAGTGGCCAGAATCCATGTAATGTGTATTAAAAGAGGCATGGATTTGGCTTCTGGGGAGAATCTCTTTATTGTGTGAGCCAAGGAAGACACCATCAGTCCCCGGAGCTAGTTTCCACCAGAAAGTCAGATAATTCTTCCCTGATCTCCTCCTGAGCCCTGGGGATTACATGGCACCTGTACAACTTGTTCCTTTTACAGGTCTATTAATATAACAGGACACAGCAGCATGGGAGCACCCATGTGCCCTGGCACCCTGCAGGGACATGTTCCGAGCTACCCTGTCTGTTGGTGGTAGCCTCACTGCCACCCTGGAAATAGTCTCAAGTTTGAGTTCTCTCAGTCAGGGAGGCTCTCCTGAATGCAAGGAGCTGAGCTTCTCCATCTCTTCTCTCCTTCCAACTTGAAACATGAAAGAATATACATTTCAGGGGCTCTTTAGGGTTTCTTTTAATCTTTTCTCTTTTCATAGGTGTCAACCTGTGATAAAAAGGGTGGCCATATCTCACTGGATGATGCAGGCCTGCCCTGTAAATCGAGCTTAATATCAGTTCCCAAAAATGATCTAACAACTTTACTTCATATTCCCAAAATTCAGCTTTGTGGCCCTTGTGCTTCCTTCCACCTCTGCAATGTGGCAACGTGGATATTGCCTTAAGGAGCTGCTGTAACAAATGCTCAGATTAGGTAGTGTCAGGGCTACACATGAAATCGCACAAGAACACGAAGAAATCCTCAGTACCTTGAGGCCTCACGCCAACCTGTTATCTGAACAAAATTTCCTGAACATTGACACCCCTATCCAACCTCAGTGACATGTTGTGATTGAGATGGGCTCCAGTGCCAGCAAATGGGCTGGGTTCAGCGTCCAGTCAGTGAGAGCTTACACTGGGGTTGCACTGGTTTTGCAACCCTCAGACCCCAGCACAGTTGTTCCACTTGAGCACTCAGTAGCCAGACGGCTGCACACAGCTGGGCTCTTCTGAAGTTTCTCCACTGCAGGTGAATTATCTGTGAGTGTGTCCAGAATAGCAGATCCCAAATATAAAGAGTTTGGGTGTGGGAATTCACAGGATCTGTCTTGTGTCCAAATACCTCACAATCACTCTTCAAAATGTTCATGGCCAAATCTTGGCCAGCTTATTAACAACTCTTGTCAGTACAGTGGAGACTCCTGGATTCAAGTGCAATGATTAAATGGATGAAACTTCCAAACTCAAGTGTAGAAGAAAAGTACATATTACTTGGAGCTCGGGGTAGTAAAACACCCATGAAATAGCATGAAATATGACATTGCCTGAATGCTCCTGTTCCTATCTCAGGTAATCATTTGCCTTCAGACAGCAGAGGAGGAGGAAGAAGAACTGCTGAGCTGTTGAACTGTTAACAGTAGCATTACTACTGTCTTGACCCATGCCCTGATGCAGTCTCCTCACTTTCTGGCTCCTGCTGGCAGTGACACCATGGCAGCTTGTCTCTTGAGTAAATAGATTCATCAGTCTGGCTATGTTTGCATGTATTAATGCATTTAAAGAGATCTCTAATCCATCCTAAGCTGAAACTGTGATTTGATCCAAAAGGTTATTGCACTGCCTTTTACATAGCGCAACGGATAAGTTGAACTTGTATGTTGTCAAACACCGTGACACCTCACAAATGTACACTGTCTTCCAGATAGGAACGCCAAAGTATTTTTCCCATCACCAATTTAACCCCACAATGCACCAGCCAAGTCAACTAGGGGGTACAGCTTTCCTCTTTTGGGGTAGGTAAACTGAGGCAGGGAAAGCTCAAACACTGATGTCTAACGCAGCTCATTTTCAAAGACATCAGGTCCTTACAGCTGCCTTTGCTTTAGGATTCCTACATACCTCTGAACTTCAGATAACATTTATTGAAATAAATAATGAAGTGAATAATGAAGTGAACAAAACATGAATAAAGGCGACAGTGTATGAATGCATTTTCCTGTCCATTTTGTGATCCTTTAGACCTCATAAGTTGCTTTATACATGCAGGGAAGATGGATGAAAAGCCAGGGTTTTGGGGTTTATTTTGCCAGAAGGAATGGTTTGTGTTCCTGAACAAAGACACCTAATTTTTAGTGAAAGCTGAAAAGAGGAAGAGAATTCCATACTACTGGTATTATATATCCCCTTATTTATGCATACTGGCCTGTCTCCAAAGCAAAGCGTGTGGAAACCATATGACTACTATTGAATATGTGCCTAAATCAAATTTGCAGTGTTTTTGCTTGCCAAGCACAAGACTCCAGTGGGGTTAGATACCATATGTTAGGTAGAAAACAGGTTGCAGTTTTATTGCCTGCCTTTCCAGGTGCAGGATGATCTTGCCAAAATAAGTGACATGCAATTGTACAGAGGCTCCACAACATTCTGCTTTATTTTGGGTCCCAAAGCCCATCCTAATACCTCCAGTATGGTTGACCAAAGCAGCCACCTACCTCTTCAAAAGCAGTTACTGTAAGTGGAGAGGGAAATGAAGAAGGTAAGGCTTTGGATCTTTCCTCCATATGAACTTGGGAAAAACACATTTGCAGGAGAGGTTGCTAGAGAAGGCATCAGGAAGCAACATGCGCCCTGCACTTCAAGGCATCGTTCCCTTCGCAGCAGCAGTAAAAGGTTCAAAATGTGGTTTTCTTCCTTGTTGGCACAAACCCAAATCTTTTAGAGCAGAGTCTGTGCTGTAGATTGAATATGTGTTTTGCTGCTCATGACTCCAAACACAAATGGAAGAGCCTGGTCCAGCTGCCAGGTTCAAAGGGAGGGGACTCAAATATGGTTTTCCACTTTTGGTCAGGAAACTAGAATGGAACACTAGCCATCAGACAGCTGCCATTTTATTCAGAAATACAGAGCCTTCTATTGTAGATGCTAAGAGTGGCCATAGTGAATCAAAGATCCATCCAGCCCAGCAGCCTGTCTCTAAGAGAGAGCGAATTCACAAAAACATATTCTAACAGCATCTGACTTAGGGACTTCCATGTACATTTGCAGGCAACATCAATCGTGGGGTACACAACAAAGAGAAGCCAGGGTCACCTGGACCTACAACATGGAACATTTGACCTCAGTGTCACACAAGACACTTGGCATTATTCACCTCGGTGTCCAGCGTTGCTGCAAGCACCCAGGAGTGAATATCCAGGCAAGACAGCTCTGCTCCAATCTTGGTTAAAAACATTTATTTACCATTTGCAATCAAAAGCTGATCACAGACTGATTTTACTGCTGTCTAATCATGTCACAAATCCAAGGCCAGGCTTCCTTTTCAGAAGGCCCTATGATCTCCATGCTTAGTCTTGATTGATGTTCTTGGAAGTATAGACGGTTAATCTGGACTTTGGGAGTTTATGTACTGGTGAGATCTGTGCAAGAGCTTGAAAAATCAAAATCTTTCACAAAGGCCCAGTGTTTCCATTCCACTGTTGCCTGCTTAATCTCTGAAGATAGAACAATTTTCCATGGTGAATCCCAGTGACCACATGAGCCTTATAGAGTTCACAGAGACGTTGTCTCATGTCTAGTCACTGCTGTCATTTCCCACCGTCTTGACTGCTTTAGTGGTGCATCTGCTGTATAACCTTACCAGCTCTGAAGATACTCAAGATGCATGCACTGCAGAAGAAACATTGACCAAACGATTGCACTGCTTCTATGGGATGCACATACAGCCACTTACAGGCTAAGGTATCAAGTCAGTCCTAGGTGGATGGTAAGCCCTCTAAAATCCATTCCCAGAAACATTGCTGAACAGCAGTAATAGGCTGTGCATAGATTTCCTCACAAGGAGAATAAAAAATATAAAGCAGAGTCAGCAAAGCCCTAAGAAAAAAAGTATGTCCAATGATTGACAGTATTTAGTGAAACCAATTGAAAGCCAGCATGAGAGGCTGGGAAACCCAGGAAACAAGAGAAGCTTTCTCACTGGGCACATGAATAAGTGACACTCTGGAGTCCTGGCCACTGCAGATCAGCAGGACACTGCAAAGCACAGATCTGATTGCTATATGATACTGTATGAATGTGCAAAGAGAATCGTCATGCCTCGTGTAGCCTGTGTAACTGCTTCTTTCACAGGCAAAACTGAAAGGAGCAATAACCGTGTGAAGGGACATGGTCAAGTAACTGTGCTGCCTGTTTTCTGTTTACCTTGTCTCTCTGTTTGACTCATTGCTCTTATCTAAACACCTAGAGATCAGATCAAGTGAGAAGAGAGTCCAGCCCTGCAATGCTGCAATATAACAATTTTTTAGCACAGAAAAAAATGGGCAGGAGAACCGAGAGTCATTTTCACATAGCCTTGTAGTGCTATGGCTAGACAGAGAAACATGATAACTAAGTGGGCAGCCCCTAAAAGACTGGAGGGAAGTGCTTGAAGCAACCCGACAATTAATAGCTTTGGTAGTCTTCAAACCCTTTCCTAAAGTAGTAGCAAAAGCTTCATTAGAAAGGAGATCATAAAAGAAATGTAGATGAATGACCATGGAGAGATAAAGCTTCAGGTTGCTGAAGAAATAAGGAAGTAAATGGTTGATTGACATGAGGATAAAAGCCAAGGCCTCAGGTAGGAAAACCAGAAGAAACAAGGAGATGGTGCAACAAAACAACCTGAAATGATGTAGGCAAAGAAAAGGAATGCAGTGACAGATGGAAGGTCCCTAGTGTTAGCAATACCATAAGCAACAAGGGATGACTTCATAGAAGGGGTATTAATCTTATTAATTGGTGATGGGTTGCCAGTAAAAGAACATCTTGTTGGGGTACAGGCTCTCAAGTGACACACTGAGTAGTACGGTTAACATTTGACATGGATCTCATGGTCTGATGACATCATGCCTGTATGGCACCCATTTGAGTGCAGTGATCCTTTATCTGGCTCATGGTCCTATGGGATTTTCCTGGGTTTAGGTAATTGGTGTAATAAGTGATGAGCCATTCAGATGTGCCTGACACAGAGGGCCCTGGTGTGCAGATGTTACATTACATACCTGGGACTGTCTCCCCAGAGGTTTCAGAGAGACCCCACTGAAATGTTTGATGTTTGGCAGCAACCTCCTTCTTTTCTTTTGCTGCTTCCTGTCACATGATGGGACATGCAATCCTGTTCAGTTATTGCTCACAAAGCCATACGTGGACAATGCTACCCGTTTTTCCACTGGGCACAAGCTCCTAGAGCCTCTTACAGGAGCAGTACATTTCTGCTCTAGCCACCCTCAGGGTCTTTGCTTTGGTACCAATCCCATTTCCACGCAAAATGCACATGCACAGAGAGATTTAGCACCAAGACAAGGACAACTTAAAAATACCTTAATAGCATGTTCCAAGCATTCGTTTTCTCTGGATTTAATGCAGGTTGGGTTAAAACTCATTAAATGCTATATAAACTTTAATTTTAAAAGACAGTCTTCCTTTGGGCACCATCAGAGCAATGGAAATAACTACAGAAAATACAGAGGAATCAGGTATCACTTTGTAAGAAAGTAACTGGGGATGTAGTATTCCATTACATGGGATACATTTGTACCATTTTATCTTGCACAGATGGAAATATAGTTCAATGTTTCAACATCATTTGACTTTCACATGTTAAAATATTGATAAGTGCTGCACAGGATAATGCCCCTATGGTTTCAAGTAGTAACTGGAGCATGATGTTTATTGAAGTGAAATACAGCAAAGCCTTTAACAAGTATTTAAAATTCTGGGAATCGTTCTCAACACTGTCATAGATTATTTCTTTATTTCTCTGCAGCTAATCTTTGTTGATATCTTCCAGTTTGTGGGTGTTAAAATAGAATTCATCTTCTGATCACCTCAGTGTGTTACAAGAAACTCTGCAGAAAAACCATTAAAAAAAAGAAAAAGAAAATATTTCCTATTTTAAATCTACAATGCTGCTGTCAGACACCAAATAGAAAACTTCAATAAAAAAAACTATGCTACACAGGGTAGGCATAAGTGGACCATAGACTCCTTGTTCTACATATTAATGGAGCTTTACGCTGCAGCAAGAACATCTGAAAGCCATAAAATACATGCTTATCCATATTGCTCAACAAGGTTTGACTTGTATCATGTCAAGCTTCAATTCTGAAATACCCAGTATTTTCTACATCACTTACTATTGCGAAGACTGAATTAGTCCAACCTGAAGCCAGCAGAAGCCAGGAAAGATGTCACTTCAATACATTTGAAGGGAAGGTGGGTCATGGAGTATTTTCTGAAAGCATATATCACAGGGGTAAGACTGGCATTCATTCATTCAGAATTCATCTACCCACTCTGCAGCAACAAATTTAGCACAGAGGTGCTTTGGTCCCCAGTGAAAGCAAACTCCGTTTTATGCTTCCCATTGGCACAAGCATGGAAAAATCAAAGAGGAAGGTAGTTCAACAGATATGGTTCAGGTGAACAGATTGAAAAGTGTTTAAAACTCTCTGAATGTAATTTGGAGGGGAAAGGAAAGTTTTCAAGCATTTGAGCAGCCATGCATTGGGGTACACAGCTCTGTAATGGATTTAGGAACTTGACTCTGAAGCGGGTGATTCTTTAGGATGTACTGTTTTACCACATCATCTCTGGAACAAGGCTCTTAGACAAACACCAAATAGACCAGATTGACATGAGAAGCCTGAGCCATTCCCAAATGAATGTTCAGTACCAGGAGCAGGGTCTGCAATTTATGTACGAAGGTGCATGACAAAGCTTCTCATCTCCATCTAACTTCATAGCAGTTTTAAAGACCACTGGTAGACCGTAAACAAGCTAATGTTTTCCTTTTTCCAAAACAAAATAAGAAAAAATAAATCTTATTTACTCCATTGTGCTTTATCTGACTGCAGGAATCTCAGCTTAGATAATGTTTAAAGTGTTCTTAAGTTCTCAATATCTCAATAGTTCTACTCTGAATACTATTAAAATTAAATGCAAGTTCCCTTGTTTCACAATTCATACCCATATTTTAGCACATAAATCATAATAATAAGAGTGATCAGTTTCAGTGTAAATGATGATTTTGCGGAGCAGTCAGTCTTCTATCCATCTAGCCACTTTGTTATCCAATAATTAGAGCTGGCTAAAAACGTTCTAATTTGTCATTTTTAATACCAGTTGCTGAAAATTGTATGAATTGCAAAGAACACTGGAATATTTCACTTCTCGGTTGCTGAAGTGTTTCCCTTTGGTTTTATAATTTAGATTAATAGAGTAGAAAAATCTCAATTATTTAGTCAAAAGAAATCCATACCAGCAGAGTGTTCCAGCCTTATGAAATGGAAGATTTTGGTGGCTCATGTGGGTATTCCCGAGTACCTAATACTTCAAAATTTTGCCTTTTTGTTGTCCTGAAAGAAAAGCTTGAAATGTTAACATTTCCATAGAATAAAATCCTTAATTTTTGAAATCTGCTGATTACGTTGAATAGTAGGCACTGACTGACTTCAGAGTACCACTTACATGTTAGTACAAGAAGTACTGCAAACCATCTTGGAAGAAAGATTATTACTATGAATTAGTGATGCAGCAAGATGTTCAGGCTATTCATTATGTTTCACGGTGTCATATGCTGAACATTATTTAAAACAACAATAACATTTTTTCCCATTGGGCTTTTCAGAATCCTTCATGATGTCTTCACTTACACAAGACTCTGGATTGTTCCCTTGAATAAAAATAATCTCTTATTTAATGGAAGCTAGCTGACAGTCTCAGCACAAAGCCCATTGCCATGATTTCTGAATCATTCAGAAAGTGCAAAGTGACACAAACCTTTCTCATCCACTGCAACTCAAGCTGAGAACGTGCCTCAGCTGTGTTCTCTGCATGCTTGCATCTCAGTCACAGAGGACCCATATGATCATATGCTATACTGCCCAAAAATAATTTTCTCATGTGCAGAGAGGCATTTAACCAGAGATATCGTGTAACATCTTCCATGGCCATCTGTTCAACCTAGGATGCACAGGTATTTTAGAGCAGCATACAGGTTGAATGCACGCAGCTAGTAAATGCTGTGTTATAGCACTGTATTTGCAGTGTGTTAGTGCATTTTGTAAGTGTAAGTGAAAGAGGCTATCAGGTTAAAAAACAAGTGATCATGGACCACAGCTCTCATGTGGATGTCACACTAGCAAAGCAGAATGTACAGCAAATATGTCCCACTGTTTTCCAGCAGTCCTGTTAAATACTTTAAAGTATAATATTCTGGTTAATACAATGACATACATATATGCTGAGGTAGAATCTCTATGAACATTCAAATTCAGACTAACAGCAGCAAAAGTAACGCAGGTATCAGGTAACATCCAAGGATGACTAGATAGTCACTCAGGAGCCAGAAGCTGTCGCATCTGCTTCCTACAGGAAGCACACATTGCTTAACCAGAAATAAGCAGCGCTTGAAGATGGAGCGGCACTCAAAAGTCTTGGAGAGATTGATATGCCTCTTTGTCAGCTTGCAAAGGCGCTGTTCTGCTGATCAGTACCTCACGTATCTCACACCAGACCACTCCTCTGCTCAGATCTCACTGAAGATGTGCCAAAACAGGCAGGTGTATACGGGAGGGCAGGAGCAGGTCACTAGGGCATGCGTGTTTTATGACATACTGTGAATGTCTCGGGTCTCACTTCAAAAATCTATGATTTCAAAATGCATGTTATAATTCTTTGCATATCCTTAAAAAGACCTCTATGCTCTGTCACGTAGTGAAGAAGTCAAGGACAGATGAGAACCCACAGACTGGGGCTTTATGCCTCGATTAGCAACTGGTAGGCAGTGTTTCTTCTCTGAGTCTCAGTTTCCTTGCATGAAGACCATGCTGTTTTTTGACTTTTCAGAGTAAAGCACTTGCAACTTAAACTCTTTGTTTGCTTGCATTGTTGATGACCTTCTGCAGAGCGGAGTTTTTAACTTTGGGTTCTTAAACTCAGTTATGTGGAGATCCCTGGTACCAAAGGGCAGGTGCCCCAGAAGCTGTCACATGGAGCCAGGGGATGACTAAACTAGTCAGGCAGAATTATGAATAGAGATGGTAAGGTGACTCAGAAAGGCTACCTCAGAAACCTATCTCCAAAAGATAAAACCGAAAGATAAATTCCTAAAGGAATTAAGACTTATCTAAGTCACTGTTCTAGAGAGATGTGGCCCAACCAGTCAGTGCTCTTAGTTGGAAATCCTTCCCTTGGATTTCTGTCACATAGAAGAAGAAAGGTTTTCTACGGTTAACTGTGGGTATAACATAGCTGGTTTGGAGGATACCCAAGATCTCCATAGACCATGACGGTGGCAGTATTTTTAAGATAAATCAGTACCCCCAGATTGAGGCCCTCCAGGTGGGCTAGAGGTGGGCTGCTTGACCTGAGGTATCTGCTGGGCCCAAAACCCAAAGCTTCTTGATGTCCTCACGGACATGGACAGTTGCTATACACTGTGTATCTCAGCAGTTAAGTGATAGTGAAGCCCCCAGTGGGTCTGGCCCAGGCAATCTACAGATGGAAATTATATGTATCACTCTATCCATTTCTCCTAACCACACATTCCTTTAAGAAGTTGTTTATGTATATTGTATGTGCTTCATGGGATGAAATTACTAGATGGTGTCATTATTTCAAATAAGCAGTCGCTTGGAAATAAACAGACAATAACATGAGATGATACCTCAGGGGAAATGCTTCTGCTATGAAAACAAAGTACTTTCTAGAGAAAGTGCTGACAAAATACAGATGAAGCCAAGCTGCTGTTACTTCTGTAGTATGGCACACCTCCTGCCATAGTTTGGGGGTGGAATTCAGAGGGGTACTGAAAAGGGACAAGTGAGCAGGGAAACTTTGGCAACAGCTGTCTTTAAGTAAGTCTTTAAGTAAGACAATGATAATGATATAGAATATACAAATTTTTTTCTGGTTTTTCTTCAAATAATGTAATATTAGAACCTCTTAACACCAAAAATACGAAATAATTGCCTTTCTTGATTAAAATCACCTTACATCCAGAGCTGAGTCTGCAAAGATAGATGGAGGTGCTCAGCTTTGTAGTGAATATATCTCCAGTGAAGGAAAGAGAAGTTATTCCCTATGCTTAAAAGGAATGGTGTGGCCACCTCTTGGTGTCACTGGCCACATTATCGCGGCTTTTTCTGCCAGCTGCCTTTCACACTGTTTGCCGCAGACCTTTTTCTTCTCGACTGTGAAAATAAGTTTTGGGGATAAAGGGATGTCTCAGAGCTTTGGGACCAGTAGATGGCAGCAAGAACACGCTGAAAAGCCTTTCTTAGCCAAGGCCGGCGGCCGCCTCGGAGAGTGGCACAGCTTCCAATGGATTCCGTATTTGTCTTTCATATTTGGAGAGCGAAAAGTATATGTGACAATTAGAGGGTAATGCAATATTACAGTGCAAATAAGAGAGTGAAATGACTGTGTAACCACTGAGCAGTTCCCCGATTTAATTTGTTTGTACTGACCGAACTTCTCTGCGATGGCAAGTTCACCTCTGAGGGACTTGAACACGGGGATGGAGACCCGACTCCTGCCAGTCCCCAGAGACAGTTTGGGAGCGTCCCCGGCCGTCCTGCTCTGTAACACTTTCTGCGAGGCATAGAGGTGAACTAGCACTGTTTTCAGGCTGAAAAGTCGCAGCAATCTGCAAATGAAAGGAATCTCACCCTTTATATTGGCTTGGCCATCATGACTGCATTTCTCCCCCACGGAGGATTCTGCTTTCTGATGTAGACGGTTCTAGGGGGGAAAAAAATAATATATATATACATATATATAAGTATAAATAGTTAAAGGGTGAATACAAGACCAAAATATGTACGTACACAAGTAGGAATTTATTTTCAAAGGGAGCTCGGGTCTGGACTGTCTCACCACGTATCGCAGTAATTGCAAAGATGGAATGCAACAGCTCCACAACACTGCCAAGAAGCAAACATAAAATCTAGGCATCCGGGAGGCAGCTGGGGTTCTTAATTATTGGCAAATATATTTATATATAAATATTTTGCCAAGCGTGATTTGGCTTAAGAGTTCCTGTGAAGTGACCTTTTGCTTTCCTTTGTTTTGTGTCTGTGCACGTCCTACATAGATACATGGGGAGAGAGGCAGAGACACATAGACAGAGATAAAGGAACGGATTTCACACAGCACTCCGAAATCCCAAACGATGCCTAAATTAAATGGAGAGGGATATGAAGCGAGGCATAAGTGCAAGCACAGATTTCAGAACTGTGAAAATATGTCACAGAGCATCATTTTTTGGTTCAGACTGATAATCATTCCCTGCTCTCATTATAAGATCAGAAGGGCCATCTGTCCTCTCTGGATAATTTGGAGCTCAGATACAGTGAGCACCCTTGTTAGAAAATGACCCTCCTACTCTCTGTAATCACACGCACTTGCAGCCCCAGGATCCGCACGCAGCCGGGGAGGAACAGATTGGGTCCAGATCAGTATTGATCACGTATAGATCTGTGGTTTATTTGATGCTTTATTTTGGTGAGAAGGGTTTTATTTTGGAAGGGTGATGTGGCTTGTTTCCTGCCTGCGTTTTCCAACCTGCCACCTTCACTTCTTCGGACTTTTCCTCCCCTTCTCGGGATGTAACACTAGGGTGCTGCAGTACACAGAGGAGTATCTTGATTTTGTAAAGAGATAAATAAGCATCAGTTTGAACAATACGGCTTGGGAAGCTGTTTCCTAATACACGATCCCTATTTGGACGCAGGGAGCTGTTTCCCCCCTGATATACGGTACTTCTAGAGCAAGCGACTGTCTCATTCACAGCCGCAGCAGAGAGGTGTACGATTCAGCATTTGCTCCGAACCTGCTGATAGAAACAAACCTTAGAGAATTCACTGACACAGGACAGTCACTAACGGAAGGGGAAAATCTTGGCAAGGGAACATGGGCCACCTTACTCTTGTAACTCAGATGCAGTGCCAAAGTCCCGTGCCCCCCCCCCCCCCCCCCCCCCCCCCGAAAATTACAGTTTACGGTCAAGGAGCCAACTTGATCATCGGAAGGGCAGGACCGCTGTGAAGGTACGCTTTGTCGGGGAAGGTTCCTTGCAGAAGTTATTCATTGGTGTGGGAGCAGACGTGTACTGTATGGCTAACAGCAGAACAAAGATCACAAGCAGTACGGGCAGTTTCGGGACATCAGGACACGGGGAAGTCGCAGGTGGGAGGAATCCGATTGTAGAGCTCAGAACTTCGTGTCTAAAGACCCGCTATAAGAGACCTGGGGTTTCAAGAAGTAGTTTATTATCATTCTGGCGGTCGAGGTTTCTCCTCATTTGGAAGACAATGATGTTTAATATTCACCGAGGAGTAGTGAGGTGGCATCTGAACAGCCCCGCCACACTCCCCCACCCGCCGCCTTCCCGCACCGGGGGCAGGATTCCCGTATGCACAGAGCTGCGGCTGGCAGGCTCCTGTGCGCCAGCGGGGGTCATTCCCCGGGGAACCGGGAGGACGGAGGACGGGGATAGGAGGGGAACCGGGGCTGCTTCCGCGGGGCAGGGCCGGGCACCTCCCCGAGCGGTTGCAATGTCACCCCAGCCGTGGGGATGGACAGGTATTAAGGGACATTTAGAAACTCAGCCGGCTTCAGCCCACTGTGTTCGAGCAGCCGGCGGGGCCGGACGCGGCCACACCGGCCCAATGCCCCCCGGTGAAGCCGAGGTGGGGAACTGAGCATCCCCGGGCTGCGGGCGAGCAGGGATAGGCACACTCGGGGCGAGGTTTAGCAGGCAGACTAAGACCGTTTTGCTCTGCGGTTGGTATCCTTAACACATTTGTGCTAGAAATCAGAATAAAGCCGAGCCCAGGTAACCGGCTGCAAATGTTGGCTGGCACTAAGGACGGCTACTCTTGGAGGTCATCAAAATAATGTCTCCGTTGATGCCAAATAGGTCTCTTTATCCAGCAGTTAAGTAATTTCAAGTGCTGGTTTGGGTTATTGGGGTTTTCTTAAAGCTCCTGATCTGCCTAATCTTTCACCTTCCTCTCTCTCTCCCCGTAATTTTCCTCTCTAAGAAAAGCTTGTATAAAACTCGGGCACGTTGTAAGGAAGGAGAGGGAGAGAAAGTGGGTGCAGTACATTAAAACTGTATGTACTATGTGTAGGTAGTCTCAAATACGCGAGTGATACATATATGTTTATTCTCACCGAGTATTTCTACGACCCCTGGTACACGAGGAGTCTGCTCACCCCGGTGTGCTCCTGCGGAAGAAACCCCGAGGAACCGCTTTCAGTCCACCGGTGCATGCGGACACCCAGGCAGATCGGTGGAGAGATTGCAGTCCCGTAATCTGCCCGTGCCTATCTATCTGGGAGGATTAGTTATCTCTGCATCTACTGAGAATTAACAAGGGCGAGGAGAGATTATGTACCAACGCACAGGCGGCGGCTATGAATATGAAACCCTACGTACATAGGTAAGGCGGATTCAGTCAGCCACTCAGCTGCAAAGCTCTTCTTTAGGGCTGCTCTGTCTTATCCCCTCAAAGCCCTCACACAGTTCCCTCCGAGTGCCTCCACCTGGGGACGAGGAAGAGAAACCTCCGTGCTGCACACCCCGGCTTTTCACAGCCGAATATGACATATGTCACCGCCATGCGGGGTCGTTGCTGGGAATGGGCACACACACACTCCCCCAACCCCGTCCCGCACCCCTTTTGTTCCAGGGAAAATAAACGCTTCGGAGGAGCTGGGGAAGGGTGTTATGCCAGGAGGAGAGAGACGGCGGGGGGGGGGGGGGGGGGGGGGAGCTCCCCTCTCTGCCTCCCGGCCCCGCGGACGCGGCTGCGCTGCGGGAGCCCAGAGGGAAGGAGCCGGGGCCGGGCCAGGGGTGCTTCAGGGCTGGAGAGGGGTGAGCCCATCCCGGAGCGCGGGCTGGGGATACAGAGCAGAGGGGCTGTGGGGCCGGGCCTGTTGCACCGCCGAGTGCGGGAAGGGGCCGGGGGCAGCAGCGGGCAGGAGGAAGCTGAGGGGAGGGAGGGGGGGAGCTGCCCGGCCGGGGGGGCCGGGGCCGGGGCAAGGGGCCGGGGCAGCGGACGGCGAGGTCTCTCCTCCGCGCAGGACCGTCTTTTGCGGCAGAAACTCTCTTGAGCGCAGACAATGGAGCGGGATGTTTACTGCGGGCGGGAAGACAATTAGCAATTCATCGGGAGAGATGTGTCACCCAAATGTCACGGGGAAGCTAACATGACATCTGTTTTAATGGCTCCGTGCTAATAAACTCCTCTCGAAGGGCGGCTTTGTGGGGACGTCAAAGATTATTTACAGAATGAGTCAGTTTCCAAACGGGCTGAGGCGCCGTCGGTGGCGGCTGGAGCGCGGCGCAGCGGGGACACGGCGCCCGGGACGCCGAGGGGCGGAAAAGGCTCGAAGGGGAGGGGGCATCGAGCCGCGCTATCGCGCTCGGCAAAGTCCGACCTGGCTCAGGTCGACACGACTCGGCTCTGCTCGCTACGGCAGAGAGGGGCTGCTCGCCCTTACCGAGCCGGGCTCAGCAGCCTCCGGCAGCCCTAGGAGGGCGTCCTTCCCTGGACGGTTGGCTGTGCCTTGGGCAGGAGCTGGGCAGAGGGCTAAGAGGTGCCCAGCCGGCGCATCCGAGGGGATGCACGTTCAGCCCCGGGGATTGCCTTCTGTTTAGCCCTCCCCGGAGTTAACGGGGCAGCCCCAGTCCCGGGACAAAGCCCCATGGTGAGAGGTGGTCTCCACCCTCGGCCAGCCCGCAGCCGGGAGAGCGGAGGTCGCCTGGCCCCCGGGGAGGGAGATCCTTGACACCGGGCGCAGCAAGGCCTCCGGAGAGCGGCCGGCTTTACACCGAGTGCCACATCCGGCGTTATTGAACAAGACATGCTGCAGCAAAACACATAAGTAGACAAACCGAGAGAATCCATTTAGAACAGTTAACACAGCCTGACTCGCTCACAAGCACACAGTGGGGGGAGACAATTTAATTTCCCTCAAATTCAGCCGAAGATTTTTACATTCAGATTGTTGTTCAGATGGCACGAAAGGATCCTTTAAAAGAGAAGGAAAGAGGGAAACCTTTGAAGCCTCTGGCCATTGGCCTGTTCTCTTGTGCCTCCTCGATTTCCATGTGCTGTAAGGCCACGTTGGGGGTGCGGGCTGGGGGGAAATATGTGACTGCGCTTGCAAATATCTGTGTGTGTATAAGGAGAAAATGTGTTTCTGTATTTATATTTATATATATGTGGATGTGTTTGTCTATCTGTAGAGAGAACAAACGTTGCACCTTTCTAAGGCAGAGCGAGCCAATCCAAAAAGTCTTTACTCTGGCAAAACCGCCACTGAACGTAATAGCAGGTTTATTTCAAACCTGCCTTCGGTACTTACTAATCGTCCAGATCAGATACATTAATGGACAGCAAGAGGGAAAATAGGCTGAGAACTGTCTGTCGCCCTTCCAAGGGCAACGAAAGAGCGGTGCTGATATCGGGGCTGAACCCAACGGCGCGCTGGGTAACCCGGGGGAGGGGGGAGGAGGAAGAAGGGAGGGGATGGGCTGGGAAGGGGATGGGCAAGAAGGAAATTGCCGTTGTCAGGAAAACTGAGGGTAATTTTAGGTGGCCCGCATCCGAGATGAGTAAATACACCACGGATCTTCGTTGCCTTCTTCTGTCCCCAGGGCTATTGTATTCACAAAGGAACGGCGAGGGCGGGTGAGGGCCAACCCTACGCGTGCGGGGTGACCCCAGGGACAGAGGTGGGAGCGGGGGTTCAGACGGGCCGGGGCTCCGGGCCCACCCGGGATCCCCCTTCTTCCACTCCCACAGGGAGCAGTCTTCTTCCCAGCTGATCACAAACCTCGCGGAGCAGATCTGCTTCCCTGGGCTTCGACGGGAGCGTCGGGATCCGCTGGGGGAAGCGCACCGGTCGCTTCCCTGGGATCGGGGAGGGAGCTGGGTGGGAGGGAGTGAGGAGGGAGCGCGGGGACACCCAGAGCCCTTCACTCACACTGGTGTCTGTACGTACCTGTCCGCACACAACAACCCTGTGTAGCTGCCCGGCGTGTGCGCCTCTGTGCCCGTGGGCTTCGGAGGGAGAGGGGCAAGGTCCCCAGCTGCTCTCTCCGGTTAAAGCCGGCGGAGTGCCAGGCAGAGGCTGCCCGCAGAGGGCAGCGGGGCAGGGAGCAGGCCCAGGACAGCGGCGGGCTGGGGGGGGCAGACAAGGCCAGCCTGCACAGCCCCGCTTGCACAGCCCTGCCGACGGTGAAGGCCGGCCCCCTGGGAGCAAGGGGAGGCAGGGGAGGGATCCCGCTCCCTATTCCAGCTATTTCCAGAGCTTGGGAGCCCGGTAAACAAAATGCTCTTGCTATCAGCTCGCGCAGCTAAGGCAAGAAGTGGCTTTCTTTAATAATATGATTGAAATGTTAGGGGTATGATGCCTCCTCGTTAGTAATATTGGCTTTGCATGCAGAGCACAATCCCATCCCTCTAGACTGCTTAGCCAAAACAGAGCGTAAACTCTGTAATTAGTAACGTGTTCCATCATTAAAGAGCCCTGCTGAGAATTTCTATTTAATAATGGTCTTAAATTAGTTATGATGGTAAATACTCATCTGGAAATTCAACATCTAAAACCATCTACAATCTGGAAATGCTCCAGTGTTGCTGTAATCTCCTGTAACACAGAAATGACTATCACATTCAACCATCGCATTAGAAATTCGCCGTACCGTTTGGTCCACGAATATACAGTATGGATGTGTTAATTAGGTTAACCCATACACTGTCTGCTTCACAAATATTTAGAAATAAACAATGAAAGCTCCTTTTTAATACGATACAGCCGGGGAAGCGAGGAGGGGGGTCGGATTTGACTCTCGCAGTAGGAAAGTCTTTTGTTTTCAGGCAAGGTGGAACTACAGCGTCCTCGGGTCTAAGAGTTCACCAGCACAAACCGAAGGACAAGCACCCAGGGGCACGCACCCACCTTGGCCGCGCTGAGCAGCTCCCCACGACGGGCAGCAGCAGCAGCACCCATGGCTCCTCCTGCAGAAAGGGGCTTTCACCGCTCGCCTCCCGGCTCAGGCAGAGCAAGTCATACCACACCCTTTCTGTCCTTTATTTACAATTTTTCCCCTTTCAGACTGAAACCAGACGGCTCTTTCTCTGCTGTGTCACTAGCTCTACAGCGAAGCTTCGCTCCTGCAACTCTTCCAAGGCAGTTTTAAGAAGGGCCCAAGGAGGCCCAAGGGAAAGAGTAGAAATAGATAGGTAGACAGACAGACAGACAGACAGACAGACAGACAGACAGACAGATAGATAGATAGATAGATAGATAGATAGATAGATAGATAGATAGATAGATAGATAGATAAAGGTGGGATCCCCCCCTGGTTGCAAGTGGAATAAAAGTTGCACAGATAGACTGAGATGAAGGTATAAATAAGTCATTCAGGTACACTTCTTCCCACTGGGGATGTAAAAGAAAGTTATTTGTAATAACAAAAGAAAATCAGTAACTGAGACAGTTGGGGGTTATAGTAGGAGGGAAGCGAGGGGAGGGAAGTATATTTCTGTATTTACCTAGACGTCTAAACGTTTATCCTCTCTAGCACTAACCTTTCATGTTTAATGAATGAATCTGCATTGCAGGGTTGGCTGGAGTTGCGTTTGTATTTGGGTCTTTTTCCTCCATGTGCCGGCTAGTTTTAAATCTGCAAGCACCACAAAGAGGCCGTGATCCCATCTGCCTATGATTCCAAATTAAAGTTCAAACGGATGGCTTACACACTGCTGATCCTGTATCATAGCCTCTCGCGACCCTTCAATTACTATTTAATAGAATTACAGTGTAAAATCCCAATAGTCTTAAAGAATGTTTTATCACAGACTGTAGAGAGAGAATATACAGACACCTCCAATGTTACTGAACTGTATTACTGACCTATTTAAGTATTAAAAGGGAATATTTAGTGTTCTACAAGATATTACAAGAGCTACTTTAATCTGAAAACATGCATATATCTACGTGTATGTGTGTCCACATATCTATGCGAATGTGTGTGTGGACATTAGATACATCAGCTGCATCCCACCAGCGAGAGCACAAGCCACACTGCATGGACATATGCGCTCACCCATGGACACAGGTTCACGCAAAGACACGCAGGCCCATGTAGAAATCTGTGCGCTCCGGTGAACTGCCACACTACTTTGCTGTTGCCAGGTATTGCTGGAGAGCTCAGTCTGGTAGGAAACTGAATTTTTCCTCCACTCATTGAAAAATATTCTTTAATTGACCTTATTATTAAATTAACTTCCCGTAATGATGTTTCTATGGGGACAAAAAAAAAAGGCAAATATTTGCAGTAGAGCTAAATCTCCCTCTAACAGCTAGGACTGGAATTCAAGCCAGTCGCAGTCTGGCTTTAGGTATTGTAAATCTTGACTTTCAGTATAGTTTTCTTCCTTCTTTTTTCTACCTGTTCGGCAGAGGACAGGCCTGCCGCAGGGAGAGCCGAACCTGCCACTTCGCCTCGCTTGCAGCCAGGCGATTCTAACCAGGCACTTGCGGATATTTCCATCTAGCCTTTCTTTATTCATCACTTTTCCGCATCTCTCCTCTCTCGCAGTTGCCGAGGTGCCCGTTTGAAGCCTCCTGGTCCGAAGCCACCTTGCTCCCGAAATAAAAAAGAACAGCGCCGAAAACAAAACCTCACAGCCGTCCCTCCCCCAGACACAGCAACACAAATCCCTTTAGTATCATTTAATCTTAGCTATACCCCGACAGCCCCTGCCTTTTGTCATTACACTGCCAGAAGAGAATATTTAGTGTAGTCGGCGGTACTCTCCCTAGCGCTTTCTCTTCCCAACTCCTTCTTTCCCCTCCCTTCGTCTCTCTGCCTTTCTCCATCGGTTTGCAACTGGATGATTTGCTTCGTTTCACCCTTTTTTATACACCATTTACAAACTTCTGTGTGCCCGGGCTCTGCAGGCCGGCGATGCAGAGTGCCCTCGGCGTTTTGGACTCGCGTGTGTCAGCCTGCACACCCGTGTGTGTGTGTGCTCTAGAAAAAGGCAATGTTTGTCTATCGTCTCCCTACACGAGGAATCCAGGCCAGTGCGATGTGGAGCTCAATAAGAAGCTGCATGAATAAACACGAATAGAAAGTTGTGCTCAGCTAACCGAAGAAATCAGAGCAATACCAGGGCACCAACGTCCACGTTTCTTTTCACTTCGAGCTGGGGCAGTAACCTCATCTGGGTATGCTAAAAATTAAGGGCAACGGTCAAGGAGATTCGAGTCCCTCGGCAAGGCGCTTGTCACTGCTGGGGCAGCGGGAGCAGGGGATGGTCGCAGCCCCCACGCCTGGCCGAGGAGGGCTGCAGCAGGCGCAGCCCTTCAGGCACACAAAGGCCCCCCAGCCATGCTCAGGGCTCGGCCGGCCCTCGGGCAGCGGCACCGGAGGGAAGAAGGCTGAGGAAGAGGGAGGGAAGCAGGAAGATAACTTCGGAGGTCTCCAGCCCTCTACGCAGGGGTGCACGCACCCCGGTGGAGCCGCGAACCGGAGCTCTTTGGGGGTGAAAGCAGTGGTAGAACCCCCCGGCAAGGGGATGGGTGGCCGGGGTGGCTGGGGTGGGGGTGACCATCCTCTCCAAATTGCTCCCGGAACCGCCTGGTCTTGGCTCTACTTCCGACGGTGGGGGGGGATGGTGTGTGGAAGCCGGGGAGCAGAGCGGCGAGAACCGTGTGCTGCTGGGCTCCGGCCATCTGCCTCCTGTCCGCCGGCTTGCGCTTAAATATTGATCAAACGCACTTCAGCTTCCGAGTAATTTCATCTTAATCAACGGCCGAGCTCGGCGTGGATAATAAACTAATGCTGGAGAGGGGCTGTCGATAATGCTCGGCCGGGGGCGGGGAGGAGGCAGCCCTCCGGTTTGGCGGGGCTCGATAGGCCCTATCTTCCCGGGGCAGGCGGACTTAGTGGGTGAGAAGGCTTAAACGCAGCTTTTCATAGATTTACACCTCAATCAGCCATTCAGGTTTTTAATGCAAATCCTAAAACAACATCATTTATCCATCACCGAGCCCGGCTTTGAAACGGCATATCATTAGCTGCACCCTCGTCACCCCGAAACAGCACAGGCACCGGTGCCTCCCTGAATGGGGAACACACAACCCCCAAACCCTTCTCCTGCCTGCCCCACAAAGGCCTCCGGGCTCCGGGGGAGGAGATGAACCTCCCCCCACCCCTCTCCCCCCGCCAAGGGGTAACTTTTCGGGGATGAGGAGGGTGACAAATGGCCTGGGAGCAAGGGCCCTGCCTGAGAGGCTGAAGCCTGAGGCCAGGCACGGGTGGGATGAGGCTGAAGGTGATCTCTGGCCTCCCGTGCCTGCCACGGCACGACGGGGCGATCTTCTGGAGGCTTAATCAGAGGGAAGAAAAATCCAAACCTATCAGTGTAAGGCTCAGCTGAGGTAGATTATTGCTGCCGGCTTGACGCCTTCTAGCTGCAGCTTCGAGACTCGAAAATCAAGGAAGAAAAGGAGAGAACAAAAAAAAAAAAAAAATTAAATCCCAAACTTTCACGCCTCTGAATCTTTCTAAGTATTAAATTCCGTTAAAAATAAAACAGGATGGAAACGACACTTCTACCAGCGAGGAGCAAGAATATTGCACTTAAAAGACCTGTATCGACATAGCAGATCTCCTTCCTACCCGAAGCCGGGGTGAGGGGCAGGGCAGGGATTTTTCCCGGTGAAGGCCTCTCTGCTGCCTCGCTGCCAGGGGAGACACAGTAGCCCGAGTCCAGGCTTGAGACCGTGCGTGGGCCCATAGGGAGCCTTTCATCCTCTCTCGGGTAATATTTCTCCCCTCTTAAAGCCACAGGAAGGGAGCAGGGAAAAGAGCTACGTCCGCCACACTACCCCCTTCTCCCACCCCTGCGGAACACGGGAGCCCTCGTGTTGGGTGGGTGTTCCTCTCCTCAGGCAATTCCCATCCATTCCGGTTTCGTACAGCCAGGCGTTTTTTGGTTTCACCCTCAATTTGTGTTGGCGACGGGGCGGTGGAGCTGCCCATGGGGAGGCCCCGCCGCGGAGCCACTCGTGGAGCGAAGGGGGAGGCGAGCCCCGACGGGGCGGGCGCTGCCTCGGGCCACCCGTGTCCACACTCGCGGTGGCTCCCGCCGGCAAACGGGGGAGAAATCCCACCACTACCCCTGCGCGGGTCTCCGCGGCCCAGCGCGGAAACTCTTTTCCTCCGCAGTCAGGGGAGTCTCAGGGCGTGGGGGACACACGCATCCCCTATGCGCTCTCTGCGAGCACACGCGCGGCTTTTCCTCAGGGGCACCAAAAGCAGATGAACGTACATCAGCATATTCCTTCACATCACCCGTTAGTGGCTTGCTCTGAGATCTCACACCCTCGGGGGTTCTCCCAGATACGCAGGTAGCCTCTTGCGGCAGAGGGAAGCCCAGGCCCTCCCTAAGGCTTCCCGTAAACCCAGCTCGGACTTAGCGCACCCCCCCCCCCCAAAAAAAAAAGGGGAGGAGGGAAGAGGGAGAAAAGATACGGACGACACAAATTTAGATCGGAAATCCAAATTACTTTGGAAATGGTCAAGAAATTCTAAGAACGTTTCTCCCTAAATCCCTGGTAAGTTTCAAAATCGTATTTTCAAGTGAAAACAAGTTTAGATTTTACCTCTCGTTAATTCATGGCTGAATAACCTGCCCAGGGCAAAGCAAAACTTTAATGAAAAAAGAAAAAAGGAAGGAAAAAAGAAAGGAGACAAAAAAAAAAAAAAAGAAAAAAGAAAAGAAAGAGATGCTGAAATACTGTTCGTCATGCAATAAAGGCTTCTTTCAGCACGTTACAATATACTCCGGATTCGAGGGGAGGAGCTGCAACCCGCTTAGGGCGAGGAGTTTATGTTTTTGTTTTCCTTTAAAGCTACAAAACAAATCCCGAAATGTCTTAACCGCTCTCCGGAGCCCCCCGGCCCTGCAGACGGGCGGCCAGGGGAAGCCTTTCAGCTCATAGGGCACAAAAAAAGGACCGGGGGTGCGAGGGGACACACACACACACGGACCTGGAGCCCGAGGTGGCGGAGGGACGGGAGGGACACGCCGCGCCCCGCACCGCGCAGCCCGGGGTCCTCGCTGCCGCCCGCCCGCAGCCTCCTGGCAGGGTCCCCCCCAGAATCCTCCACAACGTGGCCCACAGCGGAGGGGGAGAGCGTGTTTTTTCCGTAGCGGACAAAAAGACCAACATCTCTGGGTAGATAAGAAAATGGAATACTGTATTTGATTTAGAAAGTTTGTACATATAGATAAACACGCAGTTAAGGAAACAATAGTTGAAGCGTCCTACGTGGAGTTTAAGAAGAGACCCCCCAAAGCTGCTATGAAATACTCAAAATAGCTTTTGCATAAGATAACTACAGTTGCACCCTAAGCTTTTTTTTTTTTTTTTCCTTTTCTTTCCTTTTTTTGGTTTTTTTTTTTCCTTTTTCTTTTTTTTTTTTTTTCTATCGCTGAGGTCCCTTTTGAAAACCTAGCACGTCAGCTCTTGACAGCTAAGTTTGTGCAAGGAACACCGAGTCAAGGAAAATAAAAAGGAGAGAGGGAGAAAGGGTGGGAGGGAGATAGACAGAGCGGGGGGGGGGGGGGGAGGAGGAAAGAAAGAGGAGCGCAAATATCATATACAAGCATTTCTACACATATATTACAAACTGGGAAAATGACCGCATCATTAAGATATACATAATTCATATAAAATTTTGAAATAAAAATAAAAATCTGTTACAGTCATAACTATTCTTTTTCCACATTTATAACCAGTACCCACACAGGCAGTGACAGAAGTGTAGAAAAAAAGGTGCTTACGAATAAAATGATTGTCTGCTGAACAAAAAAAATAACAGAGAATTGCATCTTGGCTGGACCATCACTTGGACTTGGAAAAAAAAAAAACCCAAGAAAGAAAATAACAAACAGAGAGAAAGGGAGAGGGGGAGAGAAAGAGAGAGAAATAGGACCAACAAAAAGGCGATAAACATTTGTTATTTCCCTCTTCAAGGAGTTCCTTTTTAATTTTTTTTTTTCATTTTTTATTTTTGTACAAATTCGATGGGAGTTTGCGTTTGTTTTTCTGGTTTCTGTTTGTTTTTCCTTGACTATAGAGAATATTTTTTCCCAGATACAAATTTAATCATCATCATCATGCAAGTGGGTGAAATGCGTCCATGGAAAAGCGCAAAGGAGAAATCGTGCTTGTCCTAAAAAGAATACAATTGTCACTTTTGCTTTTCTTTTTTTTTTTCCTTTTTTTTTTTCTTTTTCTATATATAATAATTATTCTTTCCCGCCCCCCCCCCTCCCCCCCCCTCCCGCTGCAGCACCAGCGTTTGTGACTGTTGAAGTTTTAGCTCCATCTCTTGGTGGTGGTGTTGGCTGCCGGTGGTGGTGGTGGATTCTCTGAGCCCTGTCTGTTTGTTTGCTATTATGTTTGGGTCGGGTTTGGCCTTTGCTTTCCTCCTGGCTGTGTGTGTGCGTGCGTGCGGGTGTGTGTCCTCATCCTGGGTTGTCTCGGTTTGTTTTGCTCGGGTCGGGGAAAGGGTGCTTGGCTGTTTGGATTTGGAATATTTTTGTTTGTTTGTTTGTTTTTCGATATCATACATCACATTCCGAGTCGCTGGAGGTTACCGAGAGGATGGAGGTGCCCGTCTCGGCTCTTTCTGTCAGGCTGGAGACGCTGGTGGTCGGGCTGGCAGCCGTGGACGGAGACTCGGCCGAGCTGTGGGTCGGGCAGCCGGGCTCTGCCAGCGACCGCATGCCGCTCTGTCCTATCGCCTGGTGCTGGAGCCTGCAGCGCGCCGGGAGACAAAACAACAGCACAGCCCCGCTGAAACACCGGCCGTCGCTGCCGCAGCTGCCGGGAGCACGGCGCCCACCGAGCCCCGAGCCCGCCCGCCCGGGGACAGCCTCGGGCCTGTCCGGAGCGGAACCGCCGGCCCGATCGCCTTTCCGCAGCGGCCCGCAGAGCCCGGGAGCAGCGGTGGGGCCAAGCCGTGCGTGGCCGCGTTTCCCCCGCTGCGGGCCCTGGGGATCCTCCGCGCCACCGGGCCGGGACCGGGGCCACATCCCCAAAGGAGGTGGGGGGGGACGGGACGGGACCCAGTGCATACACAGCGAGAGGGTTCGTGGGTTGAACAGGGCCGGGAAGAGCAGGAAGAAGCGGTTCCCGGCCCCTGGTTTGAAAAACGCGAGAAGCGCCTTCTCTTTCCCGGAGAGGCGTTCATTCCGCGGGCCTCGGAGCAAACCGGGAGCTCCTCAAACACCGGGCCACGGCAGAAAGAGAGCTGAGAGGGCCGGTCGGTAGCAGGGAAGCAGGTACCGGAACCTCATCCTGTGCTCTTGCGAATATCTGACTACGTATTCTCTAGTGCACTGATAAATACCCTGAGGTCGGCGGCAGGACTGAGGACGGTCCTGTCCTGGGGACTCAGTGCTGGGAATGAAATGCAATAAGAAAGGGCGATGGTGGAACACAGCGCATTGCTTCGGTCGAAATTTAAGTCCTTTTTTTCCATCTAAAATCCCGAATTAGCTTTCAAGTGCTGGTCCTTTCACACTCAGCACATCAGGGCACATTGTTATTGAACACTTAAATTTTTTAAGAGGCAATAAATAATTTTTAGGTTTCCTAACGTGTTGGGGATATTCCCCTAAGCCCGTTTATTCCGCTCGAAACCCAAAGAAAGTCCAATTCGAGGGTAAGGGCTGAAAGTCATGAACTGAGCACCCAGCCACAGCCTCCAGCGCCTAGCACTGCCAGGGTGAATCAAAACACACTCTTCCCCCAACTGCTTCTCACCGGGGTATTTTCTGTTTAACTGCCCGCAAAGATCAGAAAAAAATGTAGCCATTTTATTCGACATTTCTCATTATTTTAAGTTGTCTAATTTCAGCCTCTTTCATTTTTCCTCCATTTACAATTCCCTGTGCATTCATCTGCTGTCAACAGCGTTGAGTCAACAAAAGCATCCGTAGGCAACTTCTGTTTATTTACAGTCCTAAGCTGATCTGTTTTCCATTTAATGGAAATTAAATGGCGAGGCACTTTCAGGTTGCATTTCTCCTACAGAACCTTGAATCAATAGCACCAATGCTATAATTAGGAGGAATTTAAGAAACAGCATTTACAAGAAGTTTTGTTTACGCGCTTACAGTGTTAGCCAAACTTAAATTAAAATAGAACCGTGTCAAGCTGGATTAAGAGTCCATTTTCATTTGCAAAATAACTTTTACAGATAAAAAATAAAATGAAAGGAAGAAAGAAGTCTTTTTTTATCATGGCAAAGTAAAAATTAAAAAATAAAAGATAAAAAATAAGAGACGCCGAGAGACACGCATATAAAAGCAACGTAAATACACAGGAAACACAGGACCAGAGGGCCAGGTCGCCATGTGGTTTAAACAGAGAAATGGGGATGGGGAAAAAGAGAGGGTTTCCGATCTCCCCGGGGCTTTTTTCCCCCTTTCTCACTAAGCCAAACGGCTCTGGGGTCGGCGTGTGCTGGTCCCGCCGCGCAGGCGGAGGAGCGGGGACAATTGGAGCGGAGCCGCCCTCTCTGCAAGGACCCGCTCTGACCTGCACCGCCTGCCGCGGCCCTTCGGCGCAGGAACCGCGCCACAGCAAGGCCGGGCGCCGGTCCCGGCCAGCCGAGAGCAACACCGGGGTCGGCAGCCGCTGCGGGAAGGGAGGGACGGAGGGAAGCGGAGATGGGAAGCCGGGCGCTGCCCCGCAGCTGCTCCCCGCACACATACCCAGAGCTGCTCACGCCCGCGGGTGAGCCCCAGCCCTGCCCGCACCCCAGAAGACTGTGGGGAGCCCGGCCAGGGTTCGGGGAGCGCCAGGCAACTTTGTGCCGTGCCTGCCTCCTTTGCATCCTTGCGGCTCCCGGGAGGAGACCTGCCCGCCCGGCGCGGGGACTGTTTTCTCCCGATGGCAGGGATGGAGAGGAGGAGGAGCAGGAAGGAGAGGCAGAAGCGCGTTGCCATCCGCGGCCGTCCGCGGTGCCCCGCCGTCCGCGGTGCCCCGCCGCCCGCCTCGCCCCCAGCCCGGAGCGGGGCTCCGCAGCCCACTGACCTGTTTTTAGCCGCCGCCGCTCTGTCTCTTTGCCTTCGGTTTTTGAACCAGTTGCCTACTTGCGTGGGGGTGAGCCCCGTGGCCTGAGCCAGTTCCCTTTTCTTGCTGGGGTTGGGGTAAGGGTCCTGCAGGTACCACTCCCTCAGGAGGCTGCGAGTCCTCTCCTTGAAGCAGTGCGTCTTCTGCTCGCCATCCCAAATGGTCCTGGGCAGCGGAAACTTCTTCCTCACCCTGTATTTATCAACCGGCCCCAGCGGGCGACCCCTTAGCTTCTCGGCCTCCTGGTAGTGCGCTTCGAGCCACATGGCCTGCAACTTGCCGTGGGACTCCTTGGTGAATTTGTGGTTCTCCAGGATGTGGTAGAGGTCTCGGAAGTTGCCCGTGTGGAAGGCCACCACCGCCCGGGCGCGGAGGATGGACTCGTGCTTGTTGATGGCCTCGCATGCCCCCGGCGCCACCGGCAGCGACCAGAGGAACCTCCCCAGCCTTTCTATGTCTCCAGTCTCCTCCAGCGTCTCGCAGACGCTGGCCACTTGCTCCGGGGAGAAGTTGAGTGTGGGCAGCTGAAACATTGACAACTCTTCGTGGGGTGCCCGGGAGCTGCCGCCTCCACCGCCGCCGGCACCGGGGCTGCAGCCCGAGCCGCTGCCGCTGCCGCCGCTGGCGAGAAGGAGGGAGCGGTGGTGCGGGTCGGCGGCGAAGTTTGGCAAGAAGAAATGGGTGGGATAAAGCTCTAGCGGGGACCTGAACACCATGGGATGACCGGGGAGAGGGGGAGACGAATCAAGGAGAAAAGAAAGAAAGGGAGGAAGAAGAAGGGAGGAAAGGGCACACGCACCGCGCACGCATCCACACCCGCACACGCACACACAGCCACATAGAGGCACGGGGGCTCGCACACACACACACACACACAGACACGCACACACACGCACGCACACACACGCGCTCACACTCCGCACTCGCACGCACACGCGCGCACACACACGCACACACACGCGCACTCACACGCACCCGGCCCCGCGCCGCCGCCGAGTCAGGATTCAGTGATTCAACAGCAATCGCCCTAATGACAACAGCCTCATAATATCTCCCCTAAATCCACAGTGAGTGCAGCGCTGAAACATTTTGTTTCGCTTTTCTATTGGTCTTCTGAGTGTCGTTGTGGCGTTGCCATGGCAGCCCCTGCCAATCACTGTCAGCGCTGCCAATCATTACGGAGTACGTAAGGGAGGTTTTTACCACTTCGCCCAAATGCACGGGGGGGGAGGGAAGCTGGGCGGTTGGTGGAAAAGCCTGGTTTGTTTTTTCTTTCTCTTTTTCTTTTTTTCCCCCTTAATCTTTGCAACTCCTAATCTCAGCACTTCCCCTTCTCCCTGTCTCTCCCCCCTCCCTTCTCCACACCCCTCCTAAATAAGGGATCAAATAATGCGAAAAGCAGTGTGCACATATTTGTTGAATGGGATGAGCAATTAGAGGGTGGAATATTATTGTGATCTTAACGAGCCTCGTTAAAGCTAAAGGAGATATGGGGGAAAAGTAAATGGGCCAGGCTGGGATACACGTTCGGATAAAGGGCTCCTAACTGAGACAATTTACACATGATTTGCACGTAGTTTCACTTCATTCTGCCTATCTGAGCACTAATAGTGCCGGGGAAGAAAAGAAAGATGAGATCATTAGACCCATCCTCACGCCGGTGACCCTCCCAGAAGCAGGCACATACAGTACAGCCTGCCTTCAGCCCTGCTTCCACGAAGAGTCCCTTTACTCCCCTCCCAACTCCTTCTCTCTGTCCCTCTCCGCGCAAGGAGAGATCCGCTGCCCGCGGAGTTCCGCTGCTGCTTCGCCGAGACAGGCGCAGGGCTCCCAGCCCGGACCAGCTCCGGAGCCCCGCTCGCTGCCTCCCCCGTCCCGCTCCTTGCTTCCCCCGCCCTCCCGCTCCTTCTCGCCTTCCTTTTCCCTCTCCTCTCCCTTTCCTCTCTCCACTTTGTTTTTCTTCCAGTCTGGCTTCCCCCTCCCGCCCGCCTCACCTCCTCTCGCCCTTTCCTTTCCTTCGAGCCCAGCGACCTGGCGAGACTGGTCCTCGCCCCAAACTCACCACCGCACCTCTCCTCTTCCCCGCGATTTCTCCCTCAAACTCGAGGGCTTCTGTGCGGGGAAGAGGAAAGGGAGGCGAGCAAAAGCGGGTTTGATCCCAAATCAGTTTTATTTATTTCCTTTTGTTTTATTTTTTTATCATTATTTTTTAAAAAATTATTGGGAGCAAGGAAAATCCACGTAGTGGTTTGAGCCCATCCCTTAGTAAGACCGAGCTAAGTAGCCAGACCTTGCTACCATGCAACTATATTTATTATTAGGTATGTTGCTTTTAAGAAGATTTAATCAGCATCTTGAGCTGGTAACTCTTTTGTTTAGTTTCTGTAGCTATGGAAGTGTGATTTACAGAGATTTGTACGGGTCATGGACATCTTTCCAGACTTACTGTGTATATTTAGACAGGACTTTGCTTGGTGTTAAAAAGTGTATATTTTGAATAGGTTCACACACAGTAGCAAACAATACCGACATTGTAAAGGCATGTACAACGAGTATTGAAACGCAGCATCCAGACTTCAACTAATCTGCCCTCAATAAAGCTGAAATAATTATCCTAAGCCGCCTTTCTAGAAGAAAAATCATTGAGGAATTCAAAACTTTTTTAAAGATCTTTTCTGCATTCCGATGGAGATCGAGGGGTGAGGCTTGGAGCCCAAACTACTTTCAGACATCAATGGAGGGAAGGAGGGGGGGGAAGAGAGATATTACAATTAAAATGTGAAAACATAGCGTGACTTGCCCTATCCGAAGGATAATAATAATACTGCTATGGGTGGTAGAAGTTCTTTAGCTGGGCTCCAAACCGGTTGTGATCCTTTCACAGCGCACTCCTCGTGAAATAATTCCAAGTGGCAGATGAATAGGTCCAGTTGGAAGAGCTGCTGGACTGGAAGAAGCCCGCTGTATTACACATTCATCTGATTTCCACTAAACTGTCATCGGTGTGCTACGCGGCTTCACGGCCCGAATGGAAATAACTCGCCCTCTTAATTTTTAGTGATCTGCTTAAACACTTCTGTGAACAGACGTGGGGAAAACTTCTCTTTTCTCTCCCTCCCTCCCTGGCTCATATTTCCAGCTGCACAGCTAAGGAGGGAAAGAGACTTCTCAGCCCCTCTACAAATCGACTTGGAGGTATTAATTGGACAACAATATGTTTAGCCAAAGATTTTAATACACACACACACAAAATCTTTTTCTTTGTAATCCTTTCCTTTTATGTAAAGGATTACAGAGAGGAGGGTGGGGGGAATTCCTGCGGGAGTTTCTTAATATTTGATTCCATTTTTCTTCAAGCTGCAAATTAAACTATCTTAAAATGTATTTCCAGAATAAAACCTCTCCCCCCCCCCCCTTTTATTTAATCTCCCAAATGATCATACACTGGTCGTTTGCCTATAGGTTGCACCCCTCTATTAAGATTTCAGATGAACCTTTTAAAGATTCAATATTCTTTCTTTCTTTCTTTCTCTCTTTCTTTCTTTCTTTCTTTCTTTCTTTCTTTCTTTCTTTCTTTCTTTCTTTCTTTCTTTCTTTCTTTCTTTCTTTCTTTCTTTCTTTCTTTCTTTCTTTCTTTCTTTCTTTCTTTCTTTCTTTCTTTCTTTCTTTCTTTCTTTCTTTCTTTCTTTCTTCCTCTCTTCCTCTCTTCCTCTCTTCCCTCTTTCTCTCCTTCTCTCCTTCTCTCTTTCCTCCCTCCTTCCCTCCTTCCTTCCTTCCCTATTTATTTATTTATTTATTTATTTATTTCCCTCTTTCTTTCTTTCCCTTTCTTTCTTTCTCTCTCTTTCCATCTTTCTTTCTTTCTTTCCCTCTTTCCTCCCAAACGTATGAAACCTATAACAATTGATTAAAATATTTATTCCAAAATACCCCTCTGTAGGGCATTTCAAAGCACGCCAGCTCTTGTGTGCGTGTGTCCGTGTGTTTGAGCCAAACAGCCCCACAGCCCTGAGGTGCCGATCAGCTCACACCAGGCTGGAGCCCGCTCTCCCTTCCGCGGACAGCCAGCACCGCAGCTCTGCTGCCAGAACCTCTCGCAGGGACGGAGCCACCATTCGAAAACGCCTGCGCCAGTTCCCGCAGGTCACCGAGCCACAGGGGTCGTTCGCCAGACCTCGGGGAGTGGGTCCGGCTTCGGCGCTCCCCTAAGCCTGTTAGGGACACACTGCCGTGTCCTGCAATGTGCAGGCAGATAATTGCTGGCGCTCCGCTTTGTGCGGGGAGGCCAGGGTGTAAATGGCTTTTAATGACTGCAGCTGCTGGCTGCAAACTGTCAATGGGATCGGCTAATGCCGAGCCCGGACCCGCCGGGCTCCCAGCCGTAGCAGCCGGGAGGGCGCAGCCGCCAGCAGCGCGGAGCGGGCGCGCGGGGCAGCGCGGAGAGGCGCGCTCAGCGGGGAGCGGAACCGGGCGCGGCGGCGGGGAGAGGGAGCCCCGGCGGCGCCCGGGCCCGGGCAGAGGAAAATCCTTTCCGGATCCTGTAAGTTTGTCACGGCAGGCGGAGGTCCCGCGGGGGAGCCCTCGGGGTGCGCTGCACCGGCTTCCACCTCCCTCTTCCACCCTTCCGCACCCGCGCTGGGGCCGGGGTGCGGGGCGGTGAGAGGCGGGGTCCCCCCCTCGCTGCCCATGGCCGTCTTCTCCGGGCTGGGGAACCTGCCGTCCGTTTCCAGTCAATCTTACTTGATCCCACACGATTCATTGTTTCAGCTGCGAGAATGACATGTGGCTCTGCAGGGCAGGGGAGCAGCTCCCCTCCTCCCCCAAAACCTCCCCCTAAATTAACCAGGACAAGCCTGTGCGCTCTTCCGGAGGGAGCCTTGCGAAGTTGTGTGTGTGTGTGTGTGTGCGCGTTTGTGTGTGTCGGGCTGCCAACCTGGAGGACTTTTCCGGGGAGAAGACGGGAAGCGGAGAGGGAAGCTCTTTTATTTCACTGCTTGTTTTGATGGTCGCTCCCAGGAGGCTGCGATTTTCTGCCGCCCAGTTAGTGCCCCTTAATCCTGACTCGGGAGAGACTCAGTCGACGCTTGCAAGGGCTGGTTATTTTTATGGATGGGGGAGGCAGGGGTTCGGACGTGGCTGGCGCGTAGCGGGTGCGGTACCGGCAAGCGGAAAATGCGGCACCGCGGCCGCGGAGAGGGGGAAGGTGCGGGGGGGAGAAAGGGAGAGCCCGGGGCAGGTAAACGAGAACCCATCGCGGTGCTCTTGTTCGGCTTTTTATTATTATTATTATTATTGTTACTGCTATGTAATTGATATTTTGTCACTCTTCAGTAGCAAGCGCTGACAATTTTGCACTGATGCTGTCTTTACGAACACATCGATCCTCCTCCTTCCTTCCCCATTCCGCTCTCTTTCTTCTTCTCCTTCTCTCTTTAGTCACGACTTCCCAACATAAATGAAGGCGCATTTGATGGGTAAGACGTGGCCCATCCGGCTCCTGTAATACAGCCCTGGGGATGCGATGTGTGCTCAGAAACAAGTGGGCAAGTGATTTTTTACTTAACGGATTGGTTTAAGAAGCCGAGGAGGAGATCTTTTATTCCTGGTCCAAAACAGTGCTCCGGCTTCCAAGCTAAACTTTCGGGGTTACCCCCGCCCAATTTGTTTTGCTTAAACACAGAGGCAGGAGGAGGAAAACGTGAGATACCCTTTTATTTTTGAGAGAGTGAGAAAGAGGGGGGGGAAAGGCGTTGCAGCTCGCCTCCGCGGCGAGGTGCCGGCTTGGTAAGCAGTAAACTTTCCCGCCGGGCTCTGCTGCTTCCCCGCATCCCTCTGGATCTGCTGGCAGCTCCCGCCAGCACAAAGTTACCTGCTCTGCAGCTGCAGAGCAGCACCAGCAGCAGCCGTGCAGTCGCTTGCTCCTGAATTAAACACAACTCTTAATGATGTAGCATTATCAACAAGGGACACTTGATTGACTGATCTAGGTATGATATATGTGCTGGGCGTCTAAATTAAATATTAAGTGAAATACTTAGCTCTAATTAGAAATCGTAACCTAGCAATGAAAACTTGAAGAAACAAATTGCGGGGGGGGGGGTGTGGGGGTGTGTGGGGGTGTGGGGGTGTGGGGGAGGGAGAGGAGGGGACAGCCTTTAAACGCGGCAGAGAGGAAAGTAGCGGTGATGTGTACAGAGGCTGACATATTAGCAACAAGCAGCAACTTTGAAATGATTGACGTATCATTAAAGCCATCAGGCTGATTTTAATAATTCTTCTGCAAGGAAAAAAAAAAAAAAGAAGAAAAGAAAAGCGTGGAACCTCGCAGACAAGTTATTTATCAGCGCATTAAACACGGGAGAAACATAATTAGACCGGAGGAAAACGAGGCAAGGCAGAGAAGGGGGGGAAACCGTCGACTAATTTAACAAATAGACGTCTAAAAAGCAGCGAGCATCCAGGTCGGGGCTGCTCTGGGAGATGGAGATGTCAGAGCTAGATGCCTTCTCCCCCGAGTGTGCCTTCCCAAGGTAAACAAGCGCACAGTTGCCTCAACTTTCTCCTTTAGCACAAAGTTCCTGGTGCGACGGAAAATTTGAATATTTTATCAGTCTCTTGTAGTGACCCTCATTAGGTGGGCATCCTGCTAAGGCCCTGGCGTTACAAGAAAGCTGCCCAATCAGAGCATTTGCACGCCTTGTTAGCGATGGTTAATGAAGCTTCCCCATGCACTCAAAGAAAGGCCCCCTCGATGTAGATTTACCTTATGTCAACTCGTTACTTCTAATGAATCGCATCAAAATTCTTCCCTGAATGGGGCCGAGGCGCCCGGACCGGGATCCCCTCCCCGCCCGGCGGAGCCCACCCCTGCCACCGCCGGCACTTCAGCGGAGCGGCCGACACCGAGGTGACCGGGCGAAGTTTGGCGGCGGGGAGGGGGACAAGAGGCCGAGGGAAGGGACGGAGCGGGCGGGCGGCCCAGGCTGGGGGGGGGGGGGGGGGCCGGCCCCGGCTCGGGCAGCGAGCGCGGAGGCTTCTCCTCTGGCAGGTAGACGTTTGCTCTTCGCCTCTAATTCCCAGCCCCCCCCTAGCCCCCCACCTTCTCGTCCCTCCGGGCTCGCATTTTAAAATCAATTAGTATTTTCAATTCTTGAGGTGAATTATTCAAACAAATGTTTGGGAGACCCTGAGGGAGAATTTGGCCGTGACAAAAGGTTTGATTAGCTTTATTTCCCCCCCAAAAGCAACAAAGGCGCAGGGCTGCGAGAACAATCCGCTACATCAGGGCATGTTCAATTAAATGAAAGTCATTAGCTTCGCCGTGAAAGCACTACCTTTAAAATCAGATGGGGCGGGCGGGAAAAGGTTGGGGGGGGGGGGGGATGTGTGTGTATTCTGATAATTATGGCAGGAGGTTTTAACACTCCCCCTCCCCCTATACACACAAAGCCCTCCAAAAAGAAGGGGGGGGGGGGGGAACAAAAAAACCCAAAACCCAGCACTTCACCCTTTGGAAATTTGTGCTCTGTCTAAACAATAGGAAGCCCATAATGCAGATTATAACACTCACTGACTCGAATCCATTATCCGCCCTCCACACTGTCTATATATTGATTTCCATATACTTTCTATTGCTCTCAATGACTGAGCAAAGCTCCCGTTAAGAGCCCGCGACGCACAGGAGCGCTGCTTGAACTGCATCTCACCATTACAAGCCGGAGCCGGTTGTAAACACGAAATGCTCCCACTTTCCCGGTGTAGCTGTGAACAAGCACACGATACCCCCCTTCTCACCCCCACCCTAAAGGATCGGGCAGCCAGGCACTGCCCCGGGCCCCTCTCCCACCGCGGATCCCCCCCCCCCCCGCCACCAGAGGCATGTCTAGGTGCGCACGCCCGTGTCCGCTGAAGCAACCCTGGGGCCGGTGCCCGGTGCGCCCCAATCCCGGGAGCGCCGGAGCTGCCAGCGGGGAAGGGCGTCTCGGTGCCCGGCGCCCCTCGGGGCAGAGCCGGGAGCTGCGCTCCCCGCCAGCGGCCCTCCGCCTGCAGCCCCTCTCCCCAGCCCCAAGCTGCTCATGGGGATGGCGGTCGATTCTTTAACTCTGAGACCTGTCAGAGCAGAAGTTTTTCAAGGCAGGATCCTCCGGCCGGTAAGTCTGATATTGAGATTAAGATCACTTCCTCACGGGCTCTTGTAGCGTGCGTGTGAATGAGGCAGAGAGGAGGGGAGGGAGCGAGCTCAGCCAAAAATGGCCATAAAAGAGGGAGAAGGAGCCAGCAAGAGCACAACCTAGTTTTTGGGGAGGTGCGGAGGGAGAGGGGTGCCGCCGGGGCTGAGCCCCGGAGCGCAACCGAAGAGCCCCTGTCACCTCGTACCCTCCCGCAGGGCACTGCTCCAGGCGGGGGGGGGGAAGGTGTCGAGAGGGTTAAAGTGCCCGGAGAGAAGCAGAAATTTGGAAGCGAGTGTGTGTGTGTTGGGGGGGTGGGTGCCCAAGGCGTAATTCTGCTGCTGTACAGACCCCAAATAATCCACTCGGAACCCGCATAGATCGGGGAGATCCGGGACAGCGTCTTAAACGGTCACATCTTCCCCACTCACCCCCTCCTTCCCTTACTTTAATGAAGATTGCTAATTTGTTTCGAGGCAGTGCGCTGCGCTGATAAGTCCTCCCCAGCTAATATGTTAAAGTTTAAATACCAGCAGGTGCAAATTCGCTCCACTTAAGGCTATGAAAATAATGCCGAAATTCAAGAGCACAAGAAGTTGGCCTTTGTATTGTGATTTATAAAAGGGAAATTACGCTATACATAGCCAACTATTTACCACCACCACCCCACCCCCCCCAACCCCCAAAGCCCTGAAAGTGCTAAATTCTTCTTAATGATGCCGAAGGTGAAGTTGTTTCATATTGGACAAAATGGGCATTATTCTTTGTCATGTAAATCACCCTTCACTTGACCTCAGGTTAGAGGATAATGTTCATTCTTGGGTCACACTAAAACTTATTTAAATCAGAAAGAAGAATCATTTCACAAAATCAGCGTAATAAAGTGAAGAAGACTTAGGGATCTTAATTCAAAAAACATGGGTTAGGAACGTGTACTTAAAAAACCACAAACCAACCCCGGTTTGCTACAGAACTCCGGGATTAGGAGGTTTGTATTTAATAAAGTTATGCTCCTTGGATTTCCTGAGAAATGTGTATATAATTTTGCGTAACAAGATTAAAAGAAAGGAAAAGATATGAATCAAAGGAGCTGTAGATACACAAAAGACCTCCAAGTAACAATTACTCTAATACGTATTTTAAAATAGGAAAAGAAATGAAAAGATATTTAACAATCGGGTAAACCAGGAATGAAGGTTTGATAAAGAAGATGCAGCTTGAGGTGCTATTTCATTCGATAAATATACTTTTGGCGTGGAGTGACAGGATATGTTATTTTGACACAAAATTAAAGCGTTACTGCAGATATAGAGGCATAGATATACACGAAGACAGCTGTATACACTCATTTATAAATTAATGGGTGCACTTGGAAGGAAATCTGAGCGTCTCCACTTCCCAAAGCGAAGCTGCAAAATATCCCATAGGTGAGGCGCTGGGCTGAGGTAGGTTTAATATCGAAGTGCTGGAGATTATTGGAAATCAAATAAAAATTCGACACGCACTGACCCATTAGAGGATTTAGCGGTGAGGAGGGAGAGATTTGCTGGGGCTTTTGTTGCTAATGTTTCAATGCTGGGCGCTAACTTTAAGAAAAGTGTCAGTAGAATAACAAATTGAGGGCATGAAAGGCCACGGAGAGAAAGCAAGCAAGGATGCTCTTGACTTCTTAGCAGTTGCTTAGAAAGGATCTCGAGCTTAATATGGGGACTCAATCAGGGAGAGCACAAAGCTGGGCAGAGGGGGAGCGGAAAGTTGGGCTCAGCACGTGCACTTTGGTCAAGTCGCTTCAGTAAGCGCCGGGGGGGGGGGTGCTTCGGGCATAGAGCCTCCCCTGCACACCCCTGCCCGGCCCGGGGTGGGGGGGGGGGACACACACCGGGAGATGTGGTAAACGGGGGCCCTCTTGGGAAAAGGGGAAAGCAGCCTGGCTGGGAGCAGGCGGGGGAGATGGCCAGGCTGCCCCGGCACACCGCGCCCGGGTGGTGGGTCACTGGATGGAGAAAGCATCATCTGCCCCTTCGCCGGAGCGGCAGCAGTAGGTTTTGTTAAAAGACTCCCTTATCAACCTCGGTCTTTTCGTGAGAAACAGCCGATTTTAAAGTCCGTCTGTAAAGATTTTTAACAGCTTAGCGAATATCACAGATAAGGGAAATCCGGGAGATGCTCCCAGGACATCAGACCTTAATGGGCTCCCTCAGCGGCAGAAGGAGCTACGTTCTGTTCCCTCTGCTTATTATACTGCAGACAGGATTCGATATATACTCTATTTAATCTTGCTCTGTGACAGAGCTGTTTAAGTGTATACCATGCCTACGTTCTTTGTATCAAGACCAAAAGGATGCATTGTTGAAAGAAAACTATTCAAAATCTTTCATCTGATAGAAACGATCCGGCAACTGTGAGGCAGCTACAGCACAATGGTTCTGTCTGCATAATAGGGATCTCATAAAAATACAGCGTGTCATTGCAACAAAAAGTTAAAAGTCTTACATGTATCCATCTTATATGTTGCATGGAGTCAGGAATATTCTAACCTTGCCCGCACCCGGCCATTAAATGGTACACGGCACTTTAAAATCGAGGGCATTGTGATTGAAATCCCAATCTCTAGCAGTGAAAGAGGGGAGCAAGGTAAGTTAAGCGAGGACCATTACGGATGTAATGACCTCAGGGTAAATATTCATTAGGAAGAGGAGATTCCTCTTCTAATACCCAGTCTATTTTCTTTGGAATGCAATATCACAGAGCCTGATGTAGTAGCAAGACCCAAGATTTAAAAGGAGATTATTATCAGGTGTGTTGGGTCGAGTTTGGGGGATTTTTTTTTTTCCAGGCACTTCCCTCAAGTGGGGCGCAAATACCAATTATTTTTTTAATTATTATTAATTTTTATTATTTTCTTAATCGCCTTTCTCATTTTATTCGGGCAGCCAGAGAAGCTTGTTCCTTGCTTCGCCCTCGGTGGGAGAAAGCAGCGAACCTTTAAGCAGAGCAGTTAGAAGCCCTGGTCTCTCTCTTCCCTTGATAGGTGCACTTAGCCGGCGGAAAGGGAGACAAGCGCATGGCCCCGGGGACAGAGTTTACCTCCCGAACTGCACTTCTCTTTCGGAAGGACAAGAGCTCCGACCTCCAACCCAACTGAGACTGGTGCTTTAAAGTAGCTGCGAGCAGTGCTCCCGTCTCTTAACAGGGTCACATAGGAGATTGGAGCCCTTTAATTTCCAGACACAAGGCATTACTTCCTTGGAGCACCCGCTGCTGGGGTTTGGTGGGCTTTTATATATATGCATATAAATATATATATAAAGATAGAAAGGGAAGTTGGGTGCAATTCCCTTATACACAGGGATAGATAAAGGGGGGTGGGAGTGGGGGGTGTGAAGCCGAGCCAACACATCTGGCTGTGGGAGCCCGCCCCGTGCTCCTGGCCGCTCTGTTGTCGCCGGCGGGATGGCGGCCGGGGCGGGGGCTCCGGGGCTGTACCCGGGGGCTCCGGGAGCTGCGGGAGCTGCCCCCGGAGCGGCCCTGCCCGTGGCCCGGCCCTGTGTGGCAGCCAGCAGGCGCGTCGCCTGGTGTGACCTTCAGAGAGCACATTGCAACTGCTAAACATCGAGGAAAGTGCTCCTCTGGTTCGCAGACGCCATATTAATGCCGGGGGCTGCGGCGGGGGGAGGGCGGTTTCGCAGTTGGTCTAGTTTTACGCAGTTGTTAATTCAGACCAGACGAGCTCTCGACGGCTCCATTAAAACAAAAAGTACTTTGGGATTCTTCCCCGCACCTCTCGTTTCCACTCCCCCCGAGGGGACGCGCTTTGTAACATTGATCCCAGCTCTGGGACCCTGCAGAGCATCTTCTTCCACCCCTCCAGGAGGGGAAAGGGATGTGCTGGGGGCGATCACCTAGAACCCGTGGTCCAGGGCTTCCCCCTCGCCTTGCCGGGGTCTCCAGAACCCCGGGCAGCGCCAGGGACCGCCCAACTTCCCCCATCCTGCTGCTGTCAGGGAAGGGAAGGCTCCTCCAGCTCCCCAAGCTCCCTTTCCCCCGTGTACCTCTCGTTCGTGCTGGGAAAGCTGTGAGCAGCAAAATAAGGAAACACCCCTCCATCTCCCCTGTGCCAAATGATTTCCCAAGCTGGGGTCTGCACTCTGCTGCGCTCTCCGCTTCTCCAGCTCGCACTGAGACCTGCTGCTTAGTCAGCGGCGCTGGGTTTTCTTTCCCTATCTTTTTTCTTTCGTAGATAAAAGAAATAAAAAGCGCCAGAAACTTGCAGATGGGCCCAAGCGGACGAAGCATCGTGGCAGGGACGCAGCCTCTCCTCCCCGGGGCAGCAGGGCCGTGACCGTCCTAAAGGTTCAAGTCCCCCTTAGGATTTCGGAACAAAGGCTGCCCAGGCCGGCTCCGCCACGCACAAATCTCCATTGTAATCCTGGGCTTTTCTTCTCTCTTTCCCCCCCCCCCCCCCCCCCCATTTGCCCTGTTTTCCAGCCTGCAGTTCCTGAAGGTCAGATGGAGAGGTCATGGCTCTGCATCCCCTGTAAATAGATTTTGATATTTAGACAGCTATTGCTACTCAATATTAACTTACAGGATAATGGCGAGAGATACTGTATGTGCTGAACCTGTTATTCACGAGTGAGCAGCATCTGTCGAATACGATTCTCGTCTTTTCGCCTTGTTTGGCTATAGCACTGATCAATAGGGCGAAGGACGTCTTGGAGCTGGGGTGGGGGAGAGGGATACACGGAGAGCAGGACGGTTCTGCTGGGACACTGGAGCAAGAACAGTGGTAAACTAGACAAGGATCTCAGAGAACTGAAGTCAAGGGCCAAGTAGGCACAGAGAAGCTTTGAGGGAGTGCAGGACCCATCCAAGAGAGGCTAGCAGAAAGCTTCCAGCGCTGGGTTTATTCTAGGGCTTCTGACACTTTGCTTTCAACCACGTTGAATGCTGCTAAGGTGGAAGGGTCTGGCCTCCCCTACACACCTTCGCAGCCCGGTTTCCTCTATTTCTGGCTTTATAAATGGTGGCTTCAAGGTAGATCAGAACCAGAGACCCGGAGCTCGCCACTAACCCTCTTGCTTTTCAGGTGAAGGCCAGGTCTTCAACTATGGGTAATATTTTGAGGGAGCACTAAGAATTCTTGCTTCAGTTTCACAGAGCATCCCCTCTTCCTCTCATCCCAAATCCCCCCTCTGCCACCTGCAAGGCAGAAAGCCTTTTACACTTCCCAGCCCTCCCGGGCGCCGGCACTGTTCTTGGCCGGGGGGGAGCTGGTGCGACTAAAATGACACTCAGGACCGGGACCCCAGTTGAGGCTGTAGGGAAAACGCATCCGAGCACTTGTCGAGGGGTCCGGTCAGGGCTTTTGTACCTGATGCCCTCCTCCCCCGGCCCCGGGTGCGACCCCAGGGGCGTGGGGTTGTGTGGAAAGGTGGGCGTGGGGTCTGCAAAGCCCCCGCGGGATGGGGAGAGGATCGGGGCCAGGCCGAGATTGCCCCTTCTCCATCGTTTTGCAGGCTCACGCGTGGGTCCTGCACTTCTGGCAAGTTAGAAGCCCTGTGTCACTGGCGGGACCGCAGGTCTAGAAACGAGCTTTAGAAACAAGATCTTCTGTGGCAGGACGGGTTGTAAACATGCACGCGTTTACATCCGCTTACTCGGAGTTATAGGCGGTCGCAAAGGGGGCTTTCGTGTGGATTTTGTGGTTAGAAGAGGTAGTCTGGGGAAGGGGAGGGAGGAGAGGAGGAGAGGAGAGATTTAATCAACAAAGTGTTTGAAAGAGTTTTGATTCTCCCCTTCGCTTGTTTAACTCGCTCTTTAATGTTCATGTGTAACATCTGGTAGGTGTGTTTCTGGGGGGGTGGTGTGCTCCTTATTTTAAGAGAAGGGATTATTGCCAAGGAAGTGACACAAAAGACGCAGTTTTAAGACCCTGCGACTCCCTCAAGCTTTGCTTGAGGTTTTACAAGCAGCCAAAGCAGCAGCGAAACTTTCTGTTGGAAGTTTCCTGATGCTCAGGAGGGACAAGGGCTTCTCGCTGCCCGGCCGGGGACCCTCGGGGTTTGCTCTCTCGGGGAGCGAAGCCCCCGGGGCGACCACCGGCGCCCCGCTGGCCCCGGCCGGGCGGGTACCGACACCCCGGGCTGCGGCGGGGACCCTGCGGAGGGGTGGAAGTGGGTGCCGGGGCTGGATGCGGGAGGAGCAGGCGGCCAGCAGCACCGGCCAGGCAGTTGTCCTCCTCCGGGGCGGCCTGAGGCAACGGTGAGAGCCCTTTGCCTGCGGAGAGGAACGGGAGCGCTTGTGCCAAAAGCCGGACAGAAGGGACGGACGCGACTTTTCTGGGAGGTTTTCTGGCTCGCCTGCGAGGGAAGGTGCCGCCCCATGCCCCCCAGGGGCTGCATATCGCGGGGGCTTTCTTTGACCTGATGTGCTGCTTAGGGGGAGCTGTTACGGAAGTTGTCCTCGTAAGCGAAATCAGAGTTTTTTGTGAGGTGCAGTCCCCATACATTTTTAACCGCAGTGATTACTAAATTAATAGCAGGCCCTAAGACAGATGTCAAAACGTCTTGAAAATGTTTATCTGTGAATAATTGAGAAGGTGGTAAGACGCATTATCTGATTGTATAATGAAATATGTATGAGGAACAGCTGTTTGCAATAGTCACCTCCCGTTGTTTCATTAGCCTAGAGCCTCCGCTTTAAAGAAGCGCTTCCACGAAGTTTGCCATTCAGTTCCGGCCGCTTCCACCGGCGCAGGCGGCTGCGACGCGCCCGCGGGAGCTACAGAGGGAAGGGGTAGCATGGCTCTATCCCTGGGCCGGCTCACGGGCTCTCCCCGTGGCATTTCTCGCTGGTGGCTTGCTCCAAAGGCGGGAGGGAGGGGGCACGGGGGGGTTCCGAAGGTGTCTTGCCGGGCAATCTCAAACTGAAGAGGATGCCCTGGGAGGAAGGGTCCTAGATGCTCGCCTCGGAAGTGCCGTAAACAGCCATTTATGAAGATTTCATGCGGAGCAGCGTCAGCCTCCTCGACTGCTTAGCGTTGACATAAACTTCCAGACGTCGAGCATATGCTGTTGCACAGCATTGTTTATGTGTGGTACCAGATGTTGCTTTGCATCCTATTGTCTGGAGACAATGTTTAGTTCAGGTTAAAATATCTTTACTTAAACTGCTCAGTTGGCCATTGTGTGAGTGTTAGTGAAGTGTCATGGAGAGGTAATGGGAAGTCCGGGGAGGTTAGGTCTCCGAGCGTGGCCAGGAGGTCCCTGGTTCATGGTGGGGTTACGGCCACCCCTGTCATCTTTTGTTTTCCCTCCTCAGAGAACCCTTGTCCTTCCTCTAAAAGGATGTGCCCCGCTCTCTTTCCCTTCGGAGCTTTCTCCACCGGTTTCATGAAACGGCCCGATGTTTGTTTTTCTAGTTTCCCTAAATCGCCCGAAAGAGGAAAGGAAAGCACATTTCTGCGTCACGGCCACCCCCGGGCCGGGCCGGTCCATGGAGGAGCGGGGCGGGCCCCACTCTCCTTGCCCGGGTATTCTGGCGCCGGGGGGGGATATCGGTCCCGACGGCAGAGTTCAAGCTCCAACCAGGGCAGCTGCTCCCTCCCTCGCCAATACCCGCGGCCCCCACTGACGGCCCCGCCGAGCCTTCCAGGCCGGGCGGCCATCGGGGGCATCGGGCAGCACCCCGGCAGGGCGAGTCGTTCGGTGACAGCTCCCACCTGCCGCCCAAGGAAAGCGGCTCGCCTGGAGCCTTTTCTTCCCTTTAACCCCGCAGCCTGGGCCAGCAGCGGCAGCTGACCTGTGGCAAGACTTTTGCTCCGGGAGGTGGGGGGGGTAGGGGGGGAGTGGGGGAAGCTATAGACTTTAATCGGATTTCTCCCCAAACACTTCTGGTATGTTGTTGTTATGCACCTATATGGGGATCATTATTTATAAATGAGCGAGTACGATCAGTCGCAAAGACTTTAAGATCCCGGATTTATGTCATTAAGTTGAGGGCGGGGTAGAGTGACTTAGCGGGGGACGGAGGTGCTGTCCGGGGGTGGCCAACCGCCTTGGCCAGCGAAAGGTCACCTGCCGTTCCCCTTTCTCTTTGGCCGCCCTGCCATTGCGGGAGAGACCCCGATTTGGAGGCCGGGGAGGCCTTGGCTTCAGCCCCCCCCCCTGCCCGGGCTGCGGGCCTTGGCTCTCTGGGTCGTGCAGCCGCTGACTCCGTGTTCTGTCGCGGCAGTCCTGCTTCACACAATGGAGACGTATTTTCCTGTGAACTAGGTGCCCCGCTAAGAGTGGAGACGGTGTGAGAGCATTTCCAGCAGCAGCGGTTTTACAGGTCGAGATAAACCCTACCCCCTCTGCTCCCTGACATTTGTAAAGCCACTTCAGGGTACGGTTAACATCTCTCTAAATGCCCGAATTAAACAAAAAGCCACATTGTGCGTTTCGGCATTGAAAACGGAGGTTTTGCAACGCGATGCAAGGCATAGTGTAGCTGTATTTGTGTTATTTCTAGCATGTTTGCTTGTGCATAATCCCTCATGCCTTTTATTATAATCCTACACATTACAGTTCATCTGTAATGATACTGCTTCAGAGGGACCTGTTGCACACAGTGATGGTAATTTGTAACCTTGGTAACAGTTTTAAATAAAGATTATAACAATGATGTCAACTGTTTTTATTCACCACACCGTAAATGGGGTCTCAATATTATTATGCCTGTAGAGGACGGAGTTTAAGAAACAGTTATGAGGTTCCACTTTACTTAGTATAATGCGAGCTATCACTTTTTAGCTTGTCCTTAGTAAACACGACCGTGGTTCTAAATAGTATAAAGATTTTCAAACTGCTGAGGACTGTAAACTTTAATTTTCTGAATGAGGGGGATATTATTATGAATTAGGGTTATCAGGATCCAAGTACCCTTACCAGCAACATTTCAGTCTTCCAGAGAAATACCTCAGAATAAGTACTACTTAGAAACCCTAATGAGTAATGCTAACGCTGACTCTACCATTAGCCTTCTGCACAAGCTCTCCCCTCTATTAAAGCTCACAGAAAATGCTCACAAGCTGAAAGCAAAATTAAATGTAATTGCTTTTATTTACCTATTCCTTTTATATCATTAAAATATTTTTAGTTACATTTATTAAACAGCATCCACTTCGATTATTACCTGCCATATCTATTAATCCATTTTTTTGTGTATTAACTACACTACCATTAGCTATTAAAATACATGTATATACACATATATATATATTACATATATTGTCTTTGTCAAGAGATGTTTCAGTTCTCATTAACAAAAATATTCTTGTGGAAGATTCTACGAAGCATGATTTTCATGCAACTTATTAATAATCACAGTTGTCAAGAATTAGATATGCACAGATTGTAAATGGAACGCAAATATTAGACGCCAAGTGAAATATACAGTCGAATTGAAGCATAACTCTTTTTCCTCCTTAAAATAAGAAATTTACAGAGTGAAAACCTGAGCTATTAAGCTGACTTAAAAGATGGCTTTGTTGGTTTAATTATACTGTAGTTATTTTATAAATATGTTTCAAAGGAAGCTTGCCATATTGAATGTCAATGAAGCCTGTAAAGAAAGGACTCACAAAAGCTAATGCATACCAAATACCAAATTTTAGTCATTAGCATTCCTATTTATTACAAACTAAAGGAACCTATTAACAGACAAGAATTTCTATTTAGCTAGCATTACAATGTTTAGCCATTAAAATAAAAAAAGGACAATAAATGACCCTCCCTTCCCCGCTTACAACTATATGCTCTTTTTACTTAGAAAGACAAACGTATCAAACTCCCTGATAGCAGAAACTATGATTCTTCCTTATTACTGGCTGTACCAAACCAAACCCTGTACTGCCTCATTGAGGCAAAATGTCTACTTTTTCCAAAGGACAGGATCTGTCTTATTAAGAGCTTCAGATATTTCGCACATACCTTAACAGCTGCATTTGAGGGGCTTTCTGTCCTGGGGGAGTGAAGGCTGGTTTTGGGCTGGTGCAGGCCTACAGGGTCAAGCCTGGCTGCTGCTGGGCCTAGTCCAGCATCGGAAGACACTTCCCTATTGCGTTCAGAACAAGACTGGGGTGTGGATAGCAGCTTTCATGCTTGGGATGGAGGAAGGAAGGACTAAACCATTCATTAGGTTAGGCAGGCTGCTAACAAGGAGCTTCTTTTTACAGTGCTTGTTGCAAAACCAACGTATTTATTCTTCTGCCTACTTGTTCAAGAATTCCTTTAAAACCTCTTGGGCAAGCATTTCTACTTTTCAAATACCCTCTAAGAAACTGTAGTTTTGTCTCTTTTGAAGATGAGTGCGTGTGTATGTAATACATCTCAAAGATTCTATAAATCCTTAAACGTATTATTACGTGACATACATTTTGCATATAAGAGGTAAATAAGCTTTCTTGTGTTTTCCACCAAACTGCACACTTTTGCATTAAAGAAGAAGCTTTTTGGGACACTGATATTTGTGATGAGGTAACAAGCTGATAAATCTTTTCCCCTTTGTTGCATCCGACATGGTCCTTGCCTTCTCAGCTTGTGAGCATCGCTCCTTGGGACTCTGTTGTGTCTATTCAAATTGACAGAGAAATTCAAAACAAGACCAAAGAAGCAGCACAACTGCTACAGAGCTTCTGGATGACAGATGCTGTCAAATGCCTGTTTTGCCTCAAAGATTACTTCAGTTTTCAAAGAAGGGGGGGGGGAGGGGGGCGGGAAGTGGTTCGGGAAAGTTCAACCCATCTGTTTAATCTTTGTTTTCTGATTTTCATTGTCCATTTCTAAACCAGGCTTTACATTTAATTTAATCAAGGGTTCAGATCGACTAATAAAGATCACTTTTGATTTTGATTTTGCAAGAACAGAGTGAAGACTCGTACAAAGAGAATTCCCTGTGTCAACATCCTGCCCAAGAAAGGAAGGTTACCATCTACAGGATTCGTAAGTACAAGAAATTTGTTCTCTTCAATGATTTAAACTCCCAGGCTTTAGGATGCCATTTTAAGGCCCGTTGTTTATAGCTTTTACATGAACATATGGTGAGAAGTTTGAGTGAAATGGTTCTACAATTGGCTTATTGCATGTACAAAATATTTTGAATAGAAAAGAGGTTCCTGTATGATCCCATTTATGTGATCCATGCTGCTGCTTTTCACTAATGAAAACAAAACTGATCTGAAATTTGCATGAGTGGGGTGTCTGGGGATAACAGTCTCACAAAATCAAAATGATGCAGGCTGTCCCTGGTTTTGCTGAGGTAAATTAGAAATTTGGAGGAAGAACCTCATGGAAAATTAAATATAAAAGCAATCAGAGTTTCTGAAAATTTAAAACCTTCTACTTTTCCTTGGAGATACTTTCTGAGTCAAAGATCTTCCCGTCTTCCCTTCTGTTTATTTTCAATGGAGAGCAGTGGTTCAAGAGGCTGCAAAGAGACAGCCCAGATTAAAATAAGCCCGAAGGAATCTTGATGTTGTTTCTCAAGTATTGTAACTCCCACAAGGAGAGCTTTTTTCCAGGTCAGCATGTCTATAAACCGAAATGGAGCTGATCTATAGATCTTCAAATCAGATGCTGCTGGAAAGGTAGGAGACATCTTGCAGGTCTTTCACTTACACTTAGATGGCATGCTAGATAGATAGCTACCATTAGAAGTTTTTCAGCAGAAGAGCTTTCGTTTGCAATGTTTCTGCCTACCAAACCCAAATTGATTCAACTCTAAGCCCTGCTGTTAGAGAGGCAAATATATTTAAAGGAGAAATGCAACAGTTCCAACAACGAAGTTTAGACTAAGAAAAAGAGCAGCTTCATGTAAGAAAAAGCAATGTGATGAATCACTCCTTTGTTCAAACTGTCCATTTAACACAAAGCAGAAGTGTTTAAACAAAAATGCTTAAATTGTTGGTTTCTCAGCAATGCTTCTCTTTTTCACTTTAAGCCATCCATAGGCCTTTGTAGCCATATACAGTGTGCGACAGAGCAATTTGGAAAGATTCATCTATCAAGTTTAACAACTTTCTGGTGTAACTTCAGAGAGGTTTATTGCTTATTCATGCGGAAGTGAGTACACCCAACTTGTTTTTTCCTGGTTTTGCTACTTTTGCTGATTTGCAAGGCTGTTCTGGTAGCTGCAAATGGCTTCTCAAGTGACATTTGCTGACATTCGGTGGTGTATATTTATCAGTATTCCTCACCTCACTTCTCTGTGTGTAATCTATTTTATTTTGTTCTTCATAGCAACCTCCTTTTCACTGTCCGTGCCCTGAAAACGATAAATGGCAAAGTGGCATATTTCCCTAGCTGCACTGAAATGTCACTGTGAGAAATCTTTAATGGACTAAGTGTAGCTTTTCAGGTTATAACTTGTCATGTTACAGAGACATTCTAGAGTTTCTTCTTAATCCACCATTCTTTGGAACCACACCACTGCAGGCAGAGACTAATTATAAGCTACACCAGTCAGAGCAGGACAAAAATAAATGAAGTAGAAACCATTTGATCGAGGCTCATTCTACACTTGCTTTCTGTGCTTGTGCTGTGTTACCTGATTTCTTCTGTTTATGTTAATGTTGAACGTGCCTTACTGTTACATATGAATATGCGTGTATGCTGAGGTATATGCTGTTTTAAAGACTTTATTTATCTGTGAATATACTTATACTACTATATCTGGGGGTGCCAAGAGAAATCCTCCATGCTGGCCAAAGTAATAAAACACATTAAGAAAGAGGCTCTGATGGCACTTGTGATTAAAATGAACGTTAATTGAAAACAGATAGGTGAGAGGAAATAGGTCACTACTCTCTTTTGTATCAGGTACCAAAATGGGGTAAGAATGACCAACTTAGGCTTTAAGGCTGCCACAGGAATACAGTGTATCTGCCCTGGGCTCAGAAAACAGTTTTTGAGAACATTTGTCCCAAATTTGACGATAGATGGTACTTTGGAGTCACTTTACTTTAGTTTTCCCTGCCTTTGTAATGAATAAGTAGAAGAAATATCTTAGTTCTTTGGAATTAGATAGCTTTAAAAAGAAACCTACTTCCCCTTTCTACAGTCCCCAGATCTTCACTCTTTTAGGAGCCAGAGGGCACAGAAGGAATGTTAGAACCACTGCTAGAAATGCTCGAACCAACAAGAACATGCGTTTCACAGCAAATGGCGAGTGGTGCATTTTATCTGACAGTGCAAATTTGTTGATGCTGAGGGACAACAGCACCACTTAGTTCTTCCCATGAAGTAGCTGAAACTATTTTAATGTGGTTTTCTTCTTTATCACTGAGGACAAGAGGTAATAAATCTTAAAGGGCCATGCAGCAGAAAATACTCGAGTTCTTATCAAAAGCCCTGGTGCAAGTGCTTTAGGGCAGAATTTGCTTTCCTCTTCTCCCATCCTCTATACTAACTTCCACCTTATGCTGGTACAAGGCCTGTGCACTCTTATAACCATACCAAGTCCACAGGGCCCACATTTCACCCTTAGGTTTGAAGTGTTCAGATACTTTTTAATGACTTTTTGTGAGGATATGGCTTTAAATCACTATGCCTACAAAATACAGGGGAAAAACCTCCTTTCTGACTAAGCTTAAAATCATGTCAGTCTTAGGAAAAAGTGTGTTTTGAGTTCAAGAGCTTTTCCAACTAACATTTTCAATGCGTTTTTACTGTGCAGGCATAGATCACTCAGTATTTTGCACTGGAGCAGAGTTCAGAACTCACTTTATTTCCAAGGCAAAGTTACAGGGAAAAGAAACCTCTTCTACTAGAATAGCTGATACCAATAGCACAAGGAAGGCTTTTGTATACTAAAGAGGGCTTGTGTCTACAAGCTTTTTGCTTTTTTTGTCCATTGTTAAAAGAGTCAGTCTAAGAGAAAATACTGCTTCTTCCTGTAGTTCTTCACTTATCCTTAGACTGTATTACTGCAGCAGCAATAGTATCACCATACTTTGTCTTACCTCTAAGGGAGAGCAAAATAAACTTACGTTGCTTTTGAAATGAATTCATATGATTCCCTAGAAGTCAGCAGAGGCTTTGTGCTTGGAAATACAACTTTGTAGGCTTCCCCATTTAGGCTTCCTGTCCCTAAAGGACAAATGAAGGCTTTCTCCTGTTCACTCTGCAGTCTTCAGTAGTTTACCTTGAGTTAAGTTTACTGGGTTTGCTACCTGTTATATGTCAGATGAGTATGTTCTGCTACCACTTACACTTCAGCATTTGAGGAGCTCTAGAGGGCCTTGGAGTCCTCTACTGCGTTCAAGATGCCTTCTCCCTACTAAGAGGGGTATAAATTCAGCTGCTGACTGGGGTCAGAACATAGCTCTGAGAGTTTAGCTTGTAATGTCCTGGCACTGCACCAGCCTTCAGAAGGGTAGATGTCTGCTCCACGGGCTCCAGGCCAGAGCAACCTGCACTTTGCTCTTCTTCAGAGACACTAGCCGAAAGCTCTCTGGGTCTGAGGAGGCAAATCAGCATCAAGCCTTTGTGCAGAAGTTGCCAGTTTGGCATCTGTTTTGTAGCATGGCATTCCAAGGACTTCAGCTTTTCACATCTATTTATTTAGTTGGACTGTTTACAGCCTTTCAAATACAACTGTTTTCTGAGTGCCCAAATGCCACAAGGGATGGTTTGGCTTTGTGAAAAATGGGGAAAAAAATAGAAATAAAGCAGTTTCCCTTAAGGCTTATTTATAAGATACACTGCGGCTTGTGGCCTGTTTCCCATGGAGGACATAGTTTATCTTGGTGTTTGACATATATGAAGACACCACCCCTGCTCTTTGCCAGCGTCAAAACAGAAGAGGTACTCAAAGATCTACGTCCCAGGTTGCATGAAGGGATTATCAACTGCTTCACATTAGCATATCTAACATCACCAGGACCAAACCGAATGATGTATTAGTATTCTTTTTATCATCCTTTTTATTCTTGCATGTATATGCTATAATTCACTTGAAAAAACCAAGACACTGAAATAAAAAACAGCACATGTTTTTCCCGCTGAAGTGGTCTTTCTAGTAATGAAATCCAAATTCTTCTTTCTAAAAAATATCTTCTTTCTAAAAAATATCTTCTTTCTAAAAAATACCCTAGAAAGCATCAAAGTTACAGTAGGAAAAGAAGGATTTCATCTGGCCTTTTCAAGAGCACTTGGCTGGTGCCTAATTTTACTCCATTTTGGTGGGAACAGAGCTAAGGCATCAACACAGTCCAGAGCAATTTCACACATAAGCCTGGGTAGATTTCCTGGTGAACACTTAAGGGTGTTGCAGCACCTCTCCTGCAGCACTGCTAGATGACAGGCTAAATTGTGGCTGGGTCTCTGCTCCTCTCCGTACACACATTATAGTTGCAATCATCCCTCTGTAAATCCCTCTGTGGATCTGGGCCTGAGTTTTTGAAAATCCCACCCACATGGGACACCCGTAGGTCAAATGAAAAATTGCATAAGCTATTAACTAAAGCTATAGCTTATGAAAAGTTACCCACAAGAAAGGTACACAGGTTAGTGCTGCTCGAGGGCATCCTTAAATCACACTTCAGCAAGTTATAAAGTTATCTTTGGAGAGCAATCACACCGAGTTGTCAGCCCTATGAGGATAGATTTATCTGTCTCTGACATGTCAGTTGTCGTCTTTGCCACTTCATTGCGGCTATGATATTTCAGCGGGAGGTAACCACCGCTATTCCCCTGCCTGAAAATCTACAGAACTTTCCTCTGTAAACATTTCTTACCCTGGGTATTTCCCCGTCACAGAACTGCATCTCTTGAATTCATCTCTGTGTTTGCTTAACTCTTGCTCACAGGTCGGTGCTTGTTTGTCTCCATTTTTTCTCTTTTTAACCTCAATTTATGCAGCAGAAAGTTCACAGGCAAACCTTTAACCCACAAAAGACTGCATAGTTCATTGTTTTTTATTAACCATATAATGTAAAATGAGACATTTCTTTTGTTTCTGAGAAAGTAATACAGGTCATCATCCCGCACTGGAAAAGTTACTGCCTTCGCTGAGAAGCCACCTCATCTAGAGGTTTTGTTAGTAATCTGTGCTGTCAATGCAATAGGTTTGTTGTGATTTCTCCCAGGGTTTGGCTCTTTTCTCCACATATTCTCCTGTAATATTGTTCTGCAAGTTGGAAAAACGATGTGTTTAAGCTGAAGCTAAGGTGAACAATTAGAGAATGGAAACTCATGGAGTGAGCTTAAGCAAAATTAGCTCCCAGAGAAAGAAGCCTAAATTTTCCTGAAAGGTGAGCACAGTGGTAATGCTGATGCCAGGCAGCAGACTGTGTCCTGATTGCAGCTACACCAGAACCTGAACCCTCACCCCAAGTTCAAAGCTGTGTGCACAGAATTGGTGTTTGGTAGACAGAGGCTAGAGAGAGAATAGTGTGTCACCCAGTACAAATCTTTCAGCCTAAGTGATATGGTATTCCTGATAGTCATAACTTTAGTACAGAATGCCCCCTGCATTTACAGATTTGTCATTTCAGCAGATATATTTTGCATATTCTTTGGAGATGCCACATAGGCAGTGCAATCATTCTCAGCTGCAAAGAGACCATGAGAACTGACCATAAGAGACCATAAGAAGGCTCAGCTGCTCTTTGGGTTAGAAATGCAGGCTATTTTAGACAGGCAGTCAGTGAAAGAAGCTGAAGTGGGGCTAAGAAGGGGAGAAAATATATCTTCCTTTCCCCTTCAGCACTACTGCAGTGTTCTATACAGTTAGCAATTTATGCTGGCATGTAGTTGAGATCTGCTTCATAACAACAGATCTTCTTTTGTAAAAACAGGCTCTACAGTGTCTCTTCAGAGTGTTCCACCAGAATTAATACTGCGAAGCTACTAAGGAGATGTTCTCACTTTTGGTAATTCCTGGTTATTTTCTTTCTCTCATCATGGCACACCAAAATTTACTAAAGCCCTATGCAACTTTCCCCCTAATTACATGCTTCAATTTCCTCCTGTCTTCACTGAATTTTTTTCCTATTCCATTTGATTTACTGATCTGGTTATTCAGATGCTGTGGGAGATGCCTAATGGGAGATGCCTAATAGGAGATGCCTACTGCCATCTCCTTCCTCATGCTGGGGCCAGCTTGTTTTTACTAATGACCAGAAGGCCTTTCTATTCCTCTTTGGAATTATTTTTGAAAATAACTTCTCTTTCATTTAATCTTTAACTCTTAAATCTTTGCTCATGATTTACTCTGAAGTTGTCTGTCTCCTTTAGACTGTAAGCATTTTACAAGATAAAATGTCTGATCTCACTGTTAACAGCCTGCAGGGTTCAGAGCAGAACAGAGACCTTGTAAACCCATCCATGAAATTCCTCAGGATTTCACTGGTGCTCCAATTCTTTCCTTTATCAAACCCAAGTGCTTTTAGAAGGTTTGTTTTCATAAAACAAACAAACATAACAATGAAAGAGATGTGATCTCTCCCAGCATACTCAGGTTCAAATGCCTGACCTGCTGTCTCTAACTGTGGATGACTGTGCCAATTCACCCGCAGCCTGATAGTTCTCCTAGGGCAAGGTGTACTCCACAGCTTCTGTTAGAGATGATCTACTTTCTACAATGTGTTCTTCAGAGTCATTGTCTGAATTTGCATCCTCACGGACTGGGCGAGCATTCCCACAACTGCAGTGCAGAACTGCACTGAAACTGAGCTGCACTTCCTAAGGAAAATACGTTTCATTGAAAAATTCCCAATCAGCTCTAATTTGGAAGCCCCAGCCGAGCTCCCGCTGCGAGACACTTATCGTAAGAGACAGATCTTGCTGTGAAGGGCTGGCGGGTTGGAGGGACGGAGGCTGAGAAGAAAAACACAATAGGAAGGTGAAATGGCTTCCTCACAATCATGCAATGGGTCAGTGGCAGTTTTAGGTCTTCCTAGTGCCAACCACAGCCCATGCTACCTCTCGCATTGAGCTTACAGACAAGGCTATGCACTCCCCCAGCCACCTTTTCATTAGCTATATTATTCTTGCATGTAGATTAATGCATGGGTGCACAAGTTCAGCAGTTTTGAACCTTACTGCTTATAAGGCATCACGTACATACATGGCACCATCAAAAACTTTGAGGTAACACAGAACAAGGATGTCAAGGTAAAATGCTAAAAAGGGGGATCCTGGTGCGCCAGAGCAGGCAAGGGTACAAAAGAATCAAGTATTGTTCAAACTGAAGTGTGTCAGCACATCTGAGCAAGCTGAGAAATGATACGTATGCTTTATAGTTTGGAAACTCTGGCAAAGGTGAATGCATCTGAGCCTGTACAAGTTATTAAGCCAGTGTCATGGTTAGAATGTGATGCCTTACGAAATCAATCTTTTCCCTTCAGAAGCTTCACTGTGTCCCTAAAACTCTGAGCATTTTTATTCTAAGAGCAATTTTTTGTTTTTTTTTTTTTGGTGTTTTTGTTTTTTTTTTTGTTTTTTTGTCTTGTTCTTATGGTTTTACACTGATAGGAACAGATTCGAGACAACTTCTTGTATTTTATAAAGAGCATAACAGTCTATTTTGTATATTTTCCCCAAGAGCTTTCTGAAACTAAAATTTCTCTTTGAGGACAGCTGGTCCATGCCCCTGAGAAAAAAGATGCTCACGGCAAGGCTGAGGTTAATGATTTTAATTTACAGTTTTGTGGGGATATAATTTTGCTTCTGCAGAAATCTCTGTCTCTCCCTTGTTTCAAAAAGGAAAAGATACTTAAATAATGCTTTACATTTTATTACCCCAAAACACATTTAATTTTGTTTGACTAGATCATGTCAGTATGTTAATAAAATAATTGTTATTCCAAACATGCTTGGTGAACTTGAATAGCAAAGTGAAGTTTCTATATTTAATCAAATGTATTCAGTAATTCTAGTGGAAGATGCAGAAGTGTTTTCCATCAATATTTCCTTGACTTTTGAAATGAATATACATTGCCCAAGTTCTCATACTTGTGGATCCATTTTCTATCCATATCCAGGCAATTGAATTTCTTTGTATGAATGTTTACAAAGGTTGAAAAGGGAAAAAGACCCCACAAGGTGGCATGGGCAACTCTTCTTGCTGGAAAAGCCTTTATGGATATCTGAGCAAGAGAAGGAAAGTCTTTGCTGCTTTTCAAACCATGAATTTTAAGGTGGGTCATAAGAACAGTTGTAATTTCCAGAACCATGTAGTATTTTTTTCAGGAATATTTGGCTGTGTTATAATATATTTATAATATATTTTATATAATATTATTATATAAAAAAGGCTGTAATTCCTCATTTTTTTTCCCATTACACAACACTCTGTCCTTCCTTCTGCATGAGATCATGACTTAAATCTTGTCTAGTTCTTTCAGAGAGTTTCAAAAGAAAAGAAAAAAAGAAGCTAAAAAGGAAAATTATGAAAACCCTCTCCATAGTGCTATGTGGTTTGAAAACCAGACTTGGAATTGTGAGATGAGAACTGCCCATGGACTGGCATGGCACAGGGGTAGGAAAGCAACAGAACAGGATAGTGTGGTATAAAGGGGAGGAGGAGCTCTGGGGAGCAGGGGAGATGAAAAGTCCACAAAGAGCTTGGATATGTAATGAAAGGAGCTGAGGGAGAGCCATCGGGAAGACACAGGGGCAGAATAGACAATTGCAAAGAGCCTGTAAAACCAAGGGGGAATTAACAGGTCCTGTGAGGCTCCTTGCTGCTATTAACCCAGCTACCTCTCTGGATAACATTCTGGGAAGATGCCCAAAGGGAATTTGCAGAACGTGGATTGTAATATTTCCATATATTTATTACTAAACTCTGTACTTTTTCTTTAAACAACTTTCTCCAGTAGTTACTGCTCAGGAACCTGGCCAAGACCGAACAATTGCAGATGGGCTTTTGGTGGGTAGCGTGGCTGGCAGAGCGGAGGTAAAGGTAATGCCCCAGAACTCAAATGCATCATGTTTTCAATCTGTATCAGGAATGCCCCTGAACCTTTGCACCCCTTGGAAGATCTTCTGTCCTCAGGGAATCTGAATAACAGTGGAGTTCAAGAGGGAGACTTTAAGGATTTCTCCATCAAGAAAAGATACAAATTCTCTTATTTATTGGCTAACATTTTTTCAAAGCTTTTGCAAAACATTATGTTTTGCTTTTTTTTTTACTGCTAATAGGAGAAAAACAAGTGGAAAACAAAGCATAAAATCACACAGGTGTCATAATGTTGTTATGCGTTTCCTCAGATTATCTTAGTTGGAAATCTTATTTGAGATAAGACATTTTTATTTTCAGTGGTGTGGCTCCTGTTATTATTATGATGGTTTTACTGTTAACAAACCTCCCTTGTAAAATACAATTTAACATCTGCACTGTATTTAAAAGTGCTGTATGGAACTGCTGATGGGAGAATGATAGTCTTGCTATGAGATAATGAGCACGAAATAAGCTTACTTAATATGGAAATTCACCTTTCACAAAGTATTTATTTTCAACCTCTACACTGCATTCAGAGTATTTTGTGCAGCTTCTCTGATTTGAAAGCTCCATGGGCAGATTTACACGTATATATACATATAAGTTTGGGGTTTTTTTCAGGTTTACTTTTTCAGCCAAGCAGCAAAGCAACAAGTATGGAGCCGTATCTGGTAGTCCTTGTGCCTTAAATCCATGTAAATCCAGCTAAGACCATGCACTTGTGAATACTAAATTCACATTAATGCAGCTGAGAGTAGAAATGGGTCTTTCTTTTTGAGCTCCTTGGAGTCCGAAGTGTAAAAAAAAAGGTAGCAGGTATTAACCTTTAAACTTTTCACTGACCTTTAAGCAGTACTTTGGATTATATCTGCCCTGGTTAATCTGAAGCCACTTGCAAACATAACCGGCATTCCTGTTTTTTTTTCTTTAAGTATGCTTCACGTACAATAGAGAACAGGTTAACAGTTCAAAAGTTTGACTCCTGCTCATTATGTCTCTATCACCTTCTTAAGTGAGGTTCATCTTTGCGAACGAATTTTTATAGTCAGCAGCAACACTTAAAGCAATGCTTTAAGTCAAAGTGCACTTAAGTGATGGCCAGATGTAGATCTAAACTCTTGGAGGTGCAAACCCAGGTGTTGATCAAGACACTAAAGTTTGCAGAAGTTCTGTATTAATTTAGGGCTCTATGAGGACCAGATATTATAATACCACTTCCTAGCACAGGCGAGTATCAAATCTTCCTAATCAGACCATTATTTTTAATTCTTTAGCTTTTCTTTCTTTCACACAATTCAAGTCACTGCTTTGCATGCACTTTTTCTTCATGTACCCTCCCCATACATATCTTCACATTGGTCTTTTAAGCCCAAACTACAGGTGCAAATGACATAAAATGAACCAACAGTTTCTCTTGGACAACATTTCACTGTTCTCACACTCAAAAGAGTTTAATTAACACCAGAAACATCTACTGCTTGGTATAAATAAAATTGCCTAAAATTAACCATTGGCATTTCCCCTTTTGGTTCACACAATGACTGCAAAATGTTTTGCCATTCACATGGAAATCAGTCTTCTAAGTACGTCTATCCTTAGTGGAAAATGTCATGGGCAGAGCAAAAAATTTATGAGAGGATGTATATGTTTAAGAACTAACTGCTATATCATACTCCGTGTTCATCATTTAGATCAAGAATTTTCCTGCTGGAATTACAGTAACAGAGACACCCATGCACCATCCCTTACATTCAAGCTACTCTTCAGGTGCAGAAATAGGTGGCTTAGAAATAGCCAAAATTTCAAACAAATAATTTTGCATTGAAATATGAAATTCTGAAAATTACTGGCATGACTGAGCGCAGCAGAAGCACTTGGGCTGAGTCAGTGTGAGAAATGCCATTGTAGCTTCAGAAAACTAAATGTCTGGCATTTGTTTCCCTGCATAGGTTTACCAGGACCTGTCATTATAAAGGCATTGATCCTCATAGGCTTTCAAAGAAATAGAGAGTTCATAAGCAGAGACTGAAAGGTCTTAGGATGTAACTGACGAAAAACATCTGTATTTTATGTTTGATATTTATTTATTGAACAGCTTGGAAAGTGCTATACATTTTTTTAACATCTCATCTCTTGCTGTTACATATTAAAGAATGACTAAATCTCTGGAGATGGGTCAGATCTGTGGAAATTGTCAGTTGTTAAGACAGGATATTCAGTGAATAAATGAATTATTGTGCTAAGTCTTTTATTGAATATTCCTGTGGCACTGCTTTAGTTAAGTATCAAGAACACAAGCGTTTAACAGTATTACTTTAAATTCAAAATGCATTGAAAGGATTGAGATTGAATTTGCAAATGTAATCAAGAATAAAACATGTGCCTTGGATTACATGTCACTTTTTGGGATGTTTTGACACAACGCATCTATAAAATACTTTCCTGTGACTGAAATGATTAAAATAGATTTCAGTTATCTATGACTTAAAACAGAGGCAGTCCAGTTGTTGGTTAATTTGTTCTCTGCATCACAGTAAGCACCAGCTGACATGCTTACTTGTGTACCAGTGTGGAGGCCAACTGCTTAAGGCTAAAGTGCTATTTTGTTACTTGCGTGAGTAATCCTACTAGCAGCAAGAGAACATAGGCAAGGATAAATTGTAGAATGGTCAGAAGTGAGAAAATAACCTAACTTCCTTCTCATTTCTAAAGACGATCTGTGCAGCTATTTTAAACAGACCTCTTGTGTGATGGTACCAGCATCTTCAAAGCCTCCATCATTTTATCTTCTCTTAGTGGTACCAAAATCACATCATCTTTTCAATATGCATTCAGATAAGCACAGTCATCAAAGAACTGGGTACATGCTCAAGCCCATTTGATAATCTTAGTTTTCAAAATACTGGTACCAAAGTAACACATATAAGGGTACAAAGGAAGTTCCTTTTCTCTGTATCCAGGACCAATAAGTACTTATTTAAGAAATTCAGTATAAATTAGGACCACAGAACACCACTTAAAAAGCGACCATGTCCATAATGGTAAATATACACCAGAAATTTAGTATTAAATCTACTTTTATTAACTTTATTGTTAGGTTTATTACTACTTTTCAGTATTTTTAGTGTTAAAGTAGTGTTACATTAAAAAGTTAATTTTTAATCCAAGTAGACAAATCCTACCACAGATTTATGCTCAAATTTGCTACTCATGTTTGTAAGACTTGCAGGTATCTTGAGAATGGCAGTGTTGGCTTTACTAACGAAATGCCACACTTAAACTTCTCCAGGAGAGCAGGTAAAACTGCCTGTTAATAGTAACTTTCTCAGAACAGCACAGTTAGTTAGTTCACTGATCAAATCACTTGCATATCCATGTAGGCAAGGCAAATACAGAAACAAGAAAAGATTAGTGCCTTTTGCAATGCACCTGTTCTTGGAGCATGATGGGAGGATTGTGAAGATAGTGCTAAAGCATCCATCAAAAGCATGTTTCATGCTCTGTTTCATTGCTTTGGTGTAATAGGAATGGGTCAGAGAGAAAGAACTAGGTTGTTATTGTTAGGAAATTCAGAACCTGATTATATAGGCTGATGATGACATGGTCATAGGTTGTTATTTGGCAGTGATTATATATTCACCCTCTTAATTAATAATTATGGATTGGTTAATATTATGTGAAGTTGCACCCTATCTGAAAAGAAAATGAATAGTGGCATGCCAACGACTCAACTAAAAGGTGTTTTGATTTCTTTCTCATTAGTGCTGAATCTCAATGCTGATCTGTTATCATTTTAGCTTCATCGCATGAAACACTGAGATGGCTGAAGGCAGGTTCTCCTTTCCATAGCATCCTGGGACCGGTACCAGCTGCACAAGATGACTGCAAGAGGTAAAGTAAGGTTAGAAACACACTAAGGCAACAGCAGCAACAGCTAACTGTTACCCACCACTCCTGCTCTTCTGCTTTCCATGCAGGACAGAGAGCAACAGCAGTCTCACACCTTAGGCCACTGATTAAGACAATTATGGGACCCATGCAATCGAAAGTTTCATGTGGAAAAAGAAATTAGGGCCTGAAACACTCATACCCCAGGGAAAATGCACTGATACTGTGCAGGTGGGTATACTGGGCTGAAGTATTTGGAGATTTGGCACCAAAATTTTGGCAGAAAGCAACATCTTTCAGCACTTTCATGTTGTCCCTGGTCTGAGAAGGGCATATCTGTGGACCAGTATTTGTGTATAATGTTCAGGAGGTAGCCCCTCAGGTGAGGTAGACATACCCTTGTCCTCTGCATAGGTCATGGCAGAAGGGAGGTGTGAGGAAGAAAGAGGGGAAGGAAGAGAACTTCCCTGCGCTGGCAAGCAGATGGTCTTTCGGACCTGCACTGCAGCAAGTATCCTGGGGACATCAAGGTTGAAAATTGAGCTTTAACCGCTTAAGCCTGTGGTGTACCTACACCTTTATTTCCACATCTGCAGAGATAAAGAACATAGATTTACTGTTCAAAAGACAGATACAGATAATGCTGAGGTTTGGTAACCAGTTCCTGTCTTCTTCTGTGTTTGTCTGAAAAAGAATAGAGAAAGACAAAGCAAGCAATAGTCCCCCCCCCGTTGCTGTTAGACATTACTTCATCCACTTAGAAACATTAAAACCCAAGTACACTGCAGGAAAATGGTTTCAGGAGACAGAATTCAATGCATAAAAAGCTACATAAGTAAACTTCAAATGTGAAAGTACCAGATCTTAAAGCTTGGAATTTAAAACTGCAAAGTGCACAGAAATAAAGCCCTTACGGAGATGCTAAAATGTCTAATTCATTATTATTTCAAAAAAGATTAAAAAATAATTTCTTAACATTAAAGTGCAATCAAGCACTGAAGAAATTATTTAAACTTTCCATAGGAAAAAAGCACACTCTAAAATGCTGCAAGGGTATTGATGGCTATTAAATATTTACTTTTCTCTCTAGCTCACACTAGAAAGAGTAATTTGTATTTGGCAGAAACTGGCTGCAATTACATTAGTCAATCCAAAAGCCCAACTTGCTCATACAAAATGCAAACAAATTAGTTAAAATGGTCTAATTAGTAGACTGTAAAAATGCAAAGCAAGGCTGGCATAAAAATGTGTGCTAGACAAGTATACTTTTACAAAATAAACAGAAAGGCAAATATGAAATAGTCTAACAAATCCTAACCAAAAGACCATAACGTAAACCCGAATAGTTAGGGATTGCATACTTTAAAGAAAAGTTTCTATAGGCTCTTAAATATTTTCTTGCAACCCACATTCAGTCATGAATGCGTGATTAATACCATAGCTGAAATTCTACTGGGATTTAGTTCGGCGCTGTGGAGCTGTGTGAGGCCAGGCTATGTGTACATTTTGTGTGGGTATATACACAAACAGTACTTTTAGACAAGTTAATCAGAGTGCAAGGTAGCTTTGGAGCACGGAAAGAATATAGGATGTGGCCTTTGGAAGGAAGGTCAACCCATTTCTTTAATGCTGTGTATTTGTTTTTGTTTCCACACTTAAGATAAATAACTGGAAGTATATGGAAATGTGGAAACAGTCAAGGTAAAAGATAATACATGTTTGTTTTTATGAGGAGTATAAACTATAGGCATTGTCTATAAAGACTCAGCTTTCTGGTTGAAAAGAATCACTACAATAACCGTATTATTGTTGTCACTGATATATTAGACCAAAAAGGTCTTTAGTGTCTTTTGTTTCATAACATTGCGGCAATTTCTCAATCTGTGTGTTTTTAACTCCCTAGTTTATATACTATAGATATAATAGTCCATTATGATTTGTAAGGTATCATATAAAAGAAGCTATTGTGAGGTGATGATCTGAATTTGCCTCCCTATCCTTCTTACCTCACCACACGTTCTTCTATCCTTCGAAATGTCTAGCTGTCTGGAGCCACATTCTTTCTTCTTCCCATCTGACAGATGGCAGAAGGTGGGTGGCTTTGGCAAAATTAATTAGAGATGCGCTGAAGAAACAATAACCATGAACACCCTCTGGCAAAAAATATGATGTTATTTGGCACAAAGAACCTTTGTGTGAAAGCATTGCAGCAGCAGAAACATCCTGACTACCCTGAAGAGGTCACCCAATCGAAAACAATCCTTGCCAAAGGAGAACAGCGTGGCCACAAGGTGTGGTCATTATCGCCATTACCATTTCCAACACATAGCAGCTGACTCATTCAGTTGTTTTCACTGAAACAGTTGATTGCAGCACCTTCACTCCCCCATGCCATCCCCAGTTCTGCAGATTGCCTCTCAGTGCCAAATATGTTCAGTCCATCACTCTTTCTCATGGGGAGTATTTATTTGGTGGAAGAATATCTCACTGTACAAATGATCTCTGTTGGTTTCAGTGCCATTGAAAGAGTAAGATATTTGTTAGTATAACAACAAAGTCCACTGCAGATTGCTGTCCTGTTACCTGTTATTTGACTTAGTGCTTGACAAAGGGCTTTGAGAATGGTAAATGGAACAAGCTACATCATAGAAATTATCTTTCCATTTTCTCACCCATCACTACATATTCCCACCTCACAGAAGTTTTCATCATATATTGAGGATCTTGAATCTCACAGACCTCCCACATGATGACTGGTTAAACCAAAGATGTTGGGTACATGAGGAAGAGAAGTAACTGCTGGCATTAAAAAGGGCAGTTAAGAGAAGCAAGGCTTGAGGTATGAGGAAAGAAGTTCCAACATGGTGTCACAGCATGTGTTGCTCCAAAGGTGTCGTCGGTGACAGATGGGAGACAGGGTGGCTGCTCCACGCTATGATCATGCTAAGACATCAAAGTACTGCAGTTGCTCCCTCCTTGCAGGAGTCATGGGACTGAAGAGCAATGCTTGGTGTCATGTATTTTGCTGTTGTTGCCTCTGCAGGCATCAGCAGCAAGCCTAGGACTGTTAATTAACTTCCTGCTTGGCATACTGGTTTGTTCATTCTTCTCTATATGTGCTGGCAGCTTTGTTATCTGCTATTTGCCAAACATTAGGAAAGGCACAGATAGCTGAACTGCTACAGTTTTCCTCCTAGAGCTATTCACCCCTTACCTGCAATTCACCAGAAAGGCAGAGGAGCAGTAAGGATTATGATCCTGCCTCTTGCACCTCAACCCTTTCGGGCAGTTCTCCCCATCTTACCATGAAGTTTGAGTCACCTGGTTGAACAGCCCAAGAGGAGATGTGGCATATTCCCTACCACCTAAGATTATTGGAAATAGCAATGCAGTGTTTATTCATAAAGCAACCTCATACATAAGTCAGCCTGCTTTCACAAAAACTTAACTCCAACTCTACTTACTCCGGTGGAGAGACTTCCGCTAGGTTCAGTGACTTTGGCTCATGCACAGAGTACATCTTGTTGCCTCCAGTTTTAGTGAAAGAGGGGTGGATAGGGTAAGGAGAGAAACTATACACATACGTAATTATTCTAGCTCTAGTAAGCCTGCAAAAAGAGAGATGAGTAGTGAGGAAAGGGTTGAGACCCTGCGGAAAAGCTGACAGCAGAAGATGTTGGATGGGAAAGTATACGGATGCGAAAATGAACACAGTAACATAGGGAGGGAAAGTGATAGAGACAGAAAATGTAAGCAAAAAAGACATGAGAACTATATCAGGACTTAATGTGGAAAGAAAAAGAAAGGCAAATGGCAAGGAAGGCTAATTGCATATTTCATTGCCTGAAACTGTTTGCAGCTACAATATGACAGTACGAATCAGGCTTGATTTCATAGACAAACACGGCATGTTCACCACTGGGAAAAGCATGAGGGAAACAAATAAGGAACAAAGGATAAATGGTCAGTTTTGTCAAGGAAAGGAGGTTACTGCTGGAGACTCACAGGAATCTGGTCTGAGCTCTATATTAACACAGAATTACTCAAGATAGAAAACCTAAAACTTACATCCCACCCTCTTGATACTGAGCCCACATAACCCAAGGGGAAACCGTCATCAACCTGCTACACCACTTAGACATACACAAGTCCATGGGGCCAGATGGGATCCGCCCAGCTGTACTTGGGGAGCTGGCAGAAGAGCTCACCAAGACACTTTCAGTCATTTATCAGCAGTCCTGGCTAAGTAGGGAGGTCCCAGTTGACTGGAGGTTAGCAAAAGTGATGCTTGTCTACAAGAAGGGCTGAAAAGAGGGTCCATGGAACTACAGGACTGTCAGTCTAACCTTGGTGCCAGGGGAGGCTATGGAACAAATCATCTTGAGTGCCATCACACAACATGTACAGGACAGCCATTTGATCAGACCCAGTCAGCATGGGTTTATGAAAAGCAGGTCCTTCTTGACTAACCCGATCTCCTTCTATGACACGGTGGCCTGCTTAGTGGATGAGGGAAAGGCTGTGATGTCCACCTAGACTTTAGTAAAGCCTTTGATACCATTTCCCACAGTATCGTCCTGGAGAAACTGGCTGATCATGGCTAAGACAGGTGTGCTGTTTGGTGGGTAAAAAAGCAGCTGCATGACCAAGCCCAAACAGTTATGGTGAATGGAGTTAAATCCAGTTGGTGACCGGTCACAAGTGGTAATGCCCAGGGCTCAGCATCGGGGCCAGTTTTGTTTAGTATCTTTATCAATGATCAGGATGAGGGGATCGAGTGCACCTTCAGTAAATTTGCAGATGACACCAAGCTGGGTGGCAGTGTTCATCTGCTGGAGGGTAAGAAGAGTCTACAGAGGGATCTGGACAGGCTGGATCGATGGACTGAGGCCAATTGTATGAGGCTTAATAAGGCTCAGTGCTGGGTCCTGTACTTGGGTCACCACAACCTCATGCAGTGCTACGGGCTTGGGGAAGAGTGGCTGGAAAGCTACCCATTGGAAAAGTACCTGGGGGTGTTGGTTGACAGCCAGCTGAATATGAGCCAGCTTGTGCCCAGGCAGCCAAGAAGGCCAACAGCACTCTGGCTTGTATCAGAAATAGCGTAGCTAGCAGGGCCAGGGAAGTGATTGTCCCCCTGTACTTGGCACTGATGAGGCTGCACCTTGAATCTTATATCCAGCTCTGGGCCACTCACTACAGGAAAGACATTGAAGTGCTGGAGTGGGTCCAGAGAAGAGTGACAAAGCTGGTGAAGGGTCTAGAGCACAAGTCCTGTTGAGGAGTGGTTGAGGGAACTGGGCTTGTTTATACTGGACAAAAAGAGGCTCAAGGGAGACCTTGTCGCTCTTTACAACTGCCTGAAAGGAGGTTGTAGCAAGGTGGGTGTTGGCTTCTACTCCCAAGTAACAAGAGCTAGGACAAGAGGAAATGGCCTCAAATTGTACCAGGAGAGGTTTTGATTGAGTATTGGGAAAAAAATTTCACCAAAAGGGCTATCAAGCAATGGAGCAGGCTACCCAGGGAAGTGGTTGTGGCACCATCCCTTGATGTTTAGGTATGTAGATGTGGCGCTTAGGGACATGGTTTAGTCTCAGTTGACAGAGTGGGTTAATGGCTGGACTCAATGACCTTAAAGGTCTTTTCCAACCTAAACTATTCTATGTTTCTATGAGTGTCTGGATAATAAAACAAAGTCAGTGAATTTAGTTCAGTAATGACAACTCATGTAGGGAAAACCAACACATCTACATGGTAATGAACATTAAATTAACTATTTCATCTCAAGAAACACATCTTGGAGGCTGGTAAAGACATCAGCCCAGTACTCAGCAGCACCAAAACCGATTAAGAATTATTAGGAAAATAGTAGAGAACAAACCAGAAACTATTCTGCTGATATATAGCCTGTGGTGCAGAGTCACCTCATCTCAAAAACAATGTAGGTAAATCTAGAAAAATACACTGAAAGAAAGAAAGAATGGGAAGCTAATTTGAATAGCTCCTGAATAAGGATTCTTTAAATAGATTGAGACTTCTGTGTGGACAAATGGCTGAGGGCTAACAGAGGGTGTTATTTCTTCAGGAGGCGCACAGAAGGTAAATATGGAAGATTATTAAATATCACAACACAGGAACGAGTGGTACACAAGAAATTGCCAGGGAACAAACCAAACGAGAGTCCTTTTTCACAGACTGAGGAGCTGAAGTGTGAGACTCATTGCCACAAGATATGGCAAAAGCTTAAAGATAAGTAAACTCAGAAAAGGCTCAGTAAATTCTGGAAGACAGCGTTCAGATGCAGGATCTGGGGGTATAGTAGTAGGAAGTGATGAACTGCTGTATAGTCGCTCTGGTTTTCTGGAGACAAAATATTGGGGTTCTTCTTATGCAATCTGAATAGTCTTTTTGATAGTTTATGAGACACAAACTAGAAGAGAAAGCACAGTGCTTTTATCTTTGCAGGGATTACAGGGTAGCTTTGAGGATCTGAACTAAGTAGGATTCTGTGGGGTAAAAACTTGATTCATTTCTTTTTCCTGAAGAGACAGCAGCTCCTTTACCTTCAACCCCGATATAGCTCAGGGAAGCTGCTGTATCAGGCAGTCTTCCATCATTTCATGTCCTGCTTTCACAATTCCTCAACTCATTGTTGGTTTCATTAACATTATGCTGCTCAGAAAAAAAACTGAGTGTAGAATTATACACAGGTATACAGGATGGTTAAATAAACTCTTGTTCCTTAATTCTAACACACAACAATTCTTCCTTTGCTGTTGTGGATCAAGCAGATCTAGAGTTTGTGAAGTGAGCCTAATTTATTCCAGACTCATGCTGGAATAATTTATTTTCTTGAGCCTTTGCAGATGTATAGTCACTAGAGAGCTGTCTGCCTACAGGAGTTTTTACACATATTTCATCTAAATCAACGCTCCAAATGCAGCATCGAAGATGCAGGGAATTTGTGTGGATTTGTAGCACTCCCTGGAGGACTCTATGTCTAAAAACCAATAAACATTTCACAGTTCTCAGTAAGTGAAGATTTTCATCATTTTTGATGCATGCAATATTGACTGGGTTTCTCATTTTAATCTCAGTATTATTCCACAGGTTACAAGTAATTGGAGAATAACTTCTTGCAAGTGAATTAAAAAAGTAGAAATTAATTATAATGAATAAACAGCAGCGACTGTTTGTTCATTATAAACCAATGCAGCAAACCAGAAGACTCATTTATAAACAAAATGCATGTCATATTAATTTAATACTACAGCAAGTTCTTGCTATTTTATGATCAAAATGAATAAAAATAAGGTGTAAGGAAACACTGATTTTACTTGTGTATATATGTTTTTTGTGTTAGTACACCTAGTACGAATGTCAGAAGTTGAGCTGGAAATAGGTAATTCTTCACAAAACTCATCATTACAACCTGGAATCCTATGTGGCGATTAAAATTCCTAATTATTACTCTGAAGTCAGTTGATATAAAGGATTGACTGCATATGGGGTCAAGATCTGAAATTTATGCCTTAATCAGCAAGATGCTATGTCTAGAATGAAGTGACTGGGAAATGTTTCCGAAAGGCTGGTCAGAATCCATCACTGCAGATTCAGAACTGCAAACACACGGATGGCTGTGTGGCCAGTGTTTACAGAGGTCTATGAATAATAAATAGTCTAGATAAATAACCGTAGTTACAGCTACGCAAAGAAACCAGCAAATAAATCAAGGCCTCGTGCTCATGCATAGGTACAGAACACATTCTGCGTGTTTCTTCTTTTGTTTGTTTAATTAAATAGGAGACAGTGGACACAAATTTAATAAACCAACATTTTTTAAGTTAGTAAGAAGTGTTCTGGAGAAAGATCACAAAGTGGATCAAACTCTCCATCAGAGACTTGTTACAGTCACCAGGGGCAAGCAGATTGCATCTTGCATATGTACACTGAGATGCAGACTGCATTAATTCACTTCTGCAGCTGGCATAAAGCAGCAGCATAGTCCAGACAGAAGATCACTCTTGACTATTAACATACAATGTTGGAAGTAAGGTTGATTCAAGAGCAGGAATGAAAAGGTCTATGCTGGTTTGTTTTTTTGCTCTTGGGAATTCAATTTTTTATTTTATAGTAAATGAAATGTGTGGGTAAAAGCCATTATTCTAAAGTTATATTTTTATGTTTGATGCAGTAAGAAGGTGAAGAAGACAAAGTAGTATGTGCGTTATTTTTCTGTGTAAGCAAAATTTCATAGGAAAAGACGAAATACACGCATTACAGGAGAAATGGCCACATCCCAGTGTTATCCTGTCCAGCATTACTACTGTTTCTATAAGAACAGACTACTTGTGAAATTATTATTTCAGTATCTGGATAAGTGAAATGTACTTCTTTCATAATTCTTTATTTTATTTCCAGGAATTTCTATAATACAAGCCACTCGAGTATCCAGTTTATATTTAAATATGGTACTATCCTTTTGCCTCTTGAGGCTTTTTACATCCCCATAAATATCAGTATGTGTGCAGTATGAATCAAACACAGTTTAGCACAGAAGCAGTACTACTGTGTCCCTTACTCTGCAGGGGAGACTCTCCACAGTGTTTTACACCTTGATGCAGAGAAGCTTGAGGGAATTCTTGCACACAATCTGGGCGAAGGAAGGCAAAGTTTTGATGTGACACATGCCTTCCCATTTTCTTGCTGTAATTTTAAGCATTAGGCAACATCCAATTACATCATGTTTAGGATTTATTAATGTATCTTTCACACCAGCTAATTGAGCACTTCAGGAGTACCGATGCATTTGTTGGTAAATGTACTGTCATTTTTAATGAGAACATACAGCTGCACAAATGGTCACAAGTAATGGTTTCTGCTTACTTCCAAATGCTACCTCCTGTTTAGTGAACAAAACCCCCTACAGCAGGCTGTCCTCCCCATGGCCAGTGACTAGTGAGTCCTGCTCAGGGTATGGTTGGAAGGTTGAATGGCTTTTATCATGAAGGGACACAAGAGTGCTGCAAGATACTGAAAGAGACAAATGATGATCTTGACATTGTGGAGGCTGTGCACTGGCACGAGGCACCAGGGCTCCCTTAGACCAGAGTAACCTACTTGAGGTAGGTGGGACACTGCCTGCAGACCCTGGTAGTGTTGGCATGGCAGGTTCCAGTGGAAGAGACTGTCACCAGAGCAAGAACCACTTCCTCCTTTTCCCCTGTTTCCTACCCACTGGTTGTAGTTTTTGGTTTACATCAAGGGACTCAATGATATGGCTGCACAGAGCTCACCAACCAACAAGCCATGCAGCACCTACCTCTGCTCAAAGCTTGCACTGTAAATAGGAACAATCAGTAGGGAGTTTGAACGAGTCCTAATCAGAATGCTGTAGTTGCTATGAGCATGCTGGAACCCCTGTATAGGATGCCTAGGGAAGATGTGGGGAAGATGGTCATCTCAGGATGCCTACCACAGCTTCTCCTCCTGGCTTGCCACCAACAATAGCTTTCCCTTTCCCTTTTCCCTTCTTTCCCCTTCTTGTCCACCTCCCCTCTTTCGTCAACTGTTGATATGTGTCATAAGCTTTAGAGCTGACTAATAAATTTTCATTCATGTGAATTTGTCTCAACATTCTTTGTGAAACACATTGATTCAAACATGCCTACTCTCTCAGCAAGTTAGAACACTTACCCACCACTTTTTGGCCAGAGAATGGAAGGAAATAGTAACATTTTGTGCCACTAGATGCCATCCATCTGTCTACAGAAACACTTGGACAAAAGACAGTAGGCAGCAAGATGTCAGCTGGTTAGGTCAATGGGTCTGAACCAAGTATTCAGGTTGAGGTAAAAAAAGCCTCAGCCAAAACTATGGACAATGTATCATGAGGTTCCAGTGCCCACAGTGTCATTCTCTTGTCAACATTCGTGCCTCTCAACCTAGCCCTACAAACTGCCACTCTTGTTGCCAGCGGCTCTGCTGCTGTTGCGGCTCTTCTCAAGGCATACAGCAGTAGGCTAGCCTTCAGCAACTAAAGCAATAAATGCGCCCAAGTGTTTTTTCTTTACTCAGTGCAGTTTTCATAATTAGGGATGGAGTTACCCAATGACTTCCCAACAGATGAAACCTGTTGCATGATTGAGAACTTCCCATAGTATGCAGTACATTCTAAGAGGTGGAAAGGTATGTTCTGCTATGTAGTCACAGATGTGGAATGCCCAGAAATACTTTCATCACCACAGATAAACCGGAAGACTGAAGTCTGAATCACACTGGTCAATGAGATTTTTTCCTCTAACTCCAAGTGGGACAAAATCCTGTCCATGACTTTTTATCATATCTTAGGTAACTTAGATGTAATAGAAAACTGATATCCAATTCCTTATATTCTATAGAGGCTTTTGAATACACAGTTAATAGTCTATTTCTTAGACATAGGAACAACATTTACACAAAAATAGCACACAGGAAACATTTTAAGGTATTTGAAAACATAGCTCTGGGATTTTTAGGCTTTTCCTTTGAAAGTTGCGTATGGCTGTTCAGTGGCTGAGACCTAATAAAAAAGGTACTAACGATACTAAATGCTTGGACAGATCACATCCCCTCTGAAATAAAATATAATTTTGTAAGCATCTGTAAGATTGAGAGATCAGAGTGTTTTTGCAGACCATGTCCTTTATTTATAGTAGATTTCACATTTGGCTACCTTTTCTCCATTGTCAGAATTCCTGCTTGCTCCAAAAAATCCATCTCACGTACACCAACAAGATCTGAACCTACATTTAACACTGACAGAGTATTTCTGCAGCTTCGTTCTGATGTAGGAAGTCTAGGTGGATTCTGCACAGTGATTTCTCTATTACAGTTTCCACCTGACTTCCACTCCTTGATATATTTCAGGAACCACCTGCAAACAAAATCAGCCACCACCGTTTCTTGTGCAATCTGAATTTTCCTTTGTATTTTAGAAACAGATGCCACAGAGCGTTCCTTCTGCGTAAAGCCTCCATTTTAGGTTCTTTACTCATCTCAGCTCTTTCTAGTGTTAATGTATCTATATGACAATAAGGCTTTTTAATTGTCCAGAGCTCTTGGCAATCATTACAGTACTTCTTGGTACTTTAATTATCTTTAATTTAAACACAGCTAATGCAAATTTGGTGTGACTCCATACAGGAACCCCTTAGTACAAATTCTGTCTGAGCTCCAGCCTCAAATTATGAATGTGTTCAAATTGCACTCACACAAACTCAGAATGAAAGCTACGTATTTGAGCCACGAACAGGAAGCAAAGTCATTTTGTGATTATGCATCAGAAAATATGTGTGTGGTGTCTGTCAGGGACCTGCAGCTAATCCCTTCCAGCACCTTACTGTTGAGCTTCTTTCTAAGTAAAAGCTTGCATTCTGGAATTGGAGCTGGAAGTCAGTACCAGAAGCCTTTGGCTTTGGTGCCTTCTAAGTAGCGCTTATCCCAGTGTTTTTCCCAAACTAAACTTATACAAAACATGGTTATGATTTACTAGGTCTGAAATAGCTCTTAGGAATTAAAGATCTGATCCTATTTTATTTTATTTTATTTTAATTTAATTTTTTTAATGGTCTTGTAACCGGTATCATCATCTCCAACCAGCTATACCCACTGCTAAGATGAAGCCTCTACCTTGTCCTTCTGCCTCTGTCTTGTGAAATGTTGAACCGTTGATTCTACTGAATACTTTTTACCAAGTAGTTTTACCCGAAGTTGGCAGATCATTAACAATCACTCCCTAAGAAATCTTGAAAGCTGGGAGTCACAAATGCTGGGGAATCTTCTGCTCTTGCACAATGTCAAAAGAAAACTACGTATATATCTGTAAAAAAAAGGAGTTAATGACAAGGAATGCTGCTAGACAAGCTAGCTAGTGGTCATCCTAGACCACTGAAGCCCTTATTTCATTATTTCAGGTATAACTTATTTCAGAGAATGGTCCATTCTCATTCGTTCCAGTTCTTTAAGATGCTGGAAAGATATTTTAGGTATACACAGAAATTTTATTTTAACCTAAGACAAAACCGCGGCCTCATTCCATAAGAATTACCTTAATTTAACACTGGAGGACCCTGATTGGAATCAGGGAAGTTACATCAACTGAAGCAGAAACAACACATTAGGGAATCAGGCCCCTGACTGCATGAAAGTTTACTAGACAGCCCATCTGTTACTTCTTTTTCTACACTGTGAAACTTAGGAATAGAGTAAGAATGTAATAAAGCTCTTATATTTACAACGTATGCGTCACATTCTTAGTAGAAACTAAAAATGGAATGAAGTTTGGGGTTTCTAGTAGTCCTGATACAACCGGGTGTTTCATAGCTAACACTATGGTGTTAGCTGCAATGCAAATTTTTACTATGCTGTTTGTTTCACTAAGCCCTTGCTTAGTGGTCAATAAAAAACCAACTGAAAACGAATAACCTCCCAGTTTTCCCAGTGTCTCTGCAGTTACTATAACTAAATTTTAAGTGAAGGCTTCTTTTATCACCTCAGTTAGCTTGTTTACATACAATAGGCACAGCTGAGTAGTACATCTGGTTAATGATTATCTTTTACATATTGATATTAGTACCTGAAGTGGGAACATCTCATTTCCTGAATATGATTACCATTTTGAAATCTTATGCACAGGGGAAAAAAACCCAATTCTATAAATTAAACAAGAAGTTCTGAGAACTTATATCCCCCAGTTCACATCCAGATACTAATGCATCTCATTTACTTTGTTGCTATTCCCTTGAGTTATCTGTGTCATGCAGACCAGTCTTCCATGTCATGTTAACTATCCACTGAAAAAAGCTAGAAGAGTACTTGTAACAGTGCCCTAAGCTAGCATACAAGGTAGGTAGAAGAACATAAAAAATTCATCACTGTTACATTTCAAGTTGCTGGGATATTTTAATTCCAATAGGACAGAACCCATGTCAGCTAAAGATGGAGCTATAATTAAACTGATATGGCATTCACAATTGCCTCGAAACCCGCTGTAGTTGTCATATGTTTCTTTTCCCCATCTTTAAACTATATGGAAATCAATTATCTCAACAAACCAGCTGTAAGACTGTATGCCAACCACTTACACTTGAAGTGAATAAATTATTTGAAATTCATTATTGATGTGAACAACTCTCCAAGATTTAAAGCACCAGTCCATTTTCTGTGCTGAGATTCACATGGAATTTTAACAAGTTCAGCACTATCCTCCGTCATAAATCCGTATAGCAAACTGTTATGCAAATAGCTAGGGTTCAGGGATTGGCGAGCCGTGCACAGAAGATTATGCTTCAGATGACAAAGTGCCCATGAGTTAATGGTTCTTTACATTTAGTGACAAATTTGTTCCTGATTTACCCCAGAGTGACAGACACAGGGTAAAAGGGGGACATCGGAGACTGAAAATACCATTTGTGTGTCAAGGATGTTAGCAACCTGGAGTGGTGATAGGCACTGGTGTCTACAGGATATGAAATTGAGTTGATGTGATGTCATTTTGGCTCTACTGTAACCTGGTTATCTCTTGCCAAGACTTCATGTATGATTAGTCAGCTCGGAGAGGACAGCAAGCCTTATCAGGCACACTTCCTGACATTCCTGTCAACTTAAGAAATGTGGTTAAGGAATTTAAGATGAGGTGTCACATCTTCATATCAAATCCCATTGAGTCACCACCTACAAGTTTGAAGACTCCTTCTGAAAATATTAATGAAAAGGAAAAATGAAGTGTGGGCTGGATTTGACCTTGTAATGCATTTTGCATGCTACATCCTTCTATGTTAGTGTCTTTAATATGCATACATTTTCTTTGGATACACAGAAAATAATTGTGATACAGGCTGTGGAAAAATAATGTTCATTGATACTAATGCAAAGGCATGTTCTGAGTTAGCTGACTTCTAGGCTGTAAAATAAGGCAACCTTTAACGTGCCTGAGTAATTTTAAAAGAAACTCCTTGTGTAAAAAGCTTGCAATCCCATATATTTAACAAGGACTATATTTGGAATGGTTAACAGACAGATGAAAATACTAAGCATAACAATATTTTTTAATCTCTTCAAAGGAAAATCTTGTACAATGTAATATTCACACTGTATATAGACTCTTTCAAGTTTCTTTTCAAAAGCGAGTTAGCAGCATGCTATTTTCATGCCATTACATTAGTCCAACTGCACAATTTGTATTAATAAAAGCAGTTGCATTCTCTTCCTTGCAGAGGGAAAGTTAAAACTCATTGCTAAGCTGAAAAGATTCCTTATACGCTGCAGACCAAAACACTGCATAAACAAGGCACACTAAAGTCTGTCTATAGACTACCATCTGGAAGACTGAACATGCATAAGTACTGCATTTTTCAGCCACTGCCAAGTTACTCTTCCAAGGATTTCAGAGCCTGGTAAGCTCCAGAGTCTCAGTCAGTGTACAACTGCTTCGCATGCCTTAAAGAGGCGCTTACACACTTCCAAATCCTGACACATAAGGTTCACATTCCTTCTATAACATCTTTTTACAGGTAATAGTCAAAAACATATCTGTATGGAATAGAGGTGATTATGTGCTTGTGATACAGGGCTTGAAGACTCACAGACTTTGTAAGCACATCCAAGAACAAATGCAGAAGACTGTAACTGGCTGCAAGATCCCTGTTAAAAAGAACATAAAGCCGTAACTACATGATAACCTTTGCTCTTTCTGTAACTAAGTAGATTAGCAATAAACTTCTTTTTACACCTTGGCTTCTTTATTTTGTTGGTTTCATCTCTCACAGACAATAACTATTTGGATGAATAGTACTACAAGGGCTTTTTGGTCTTCCAGAACCAGTTTGTGATATATGAGGATGTATCCCCTGAATTCCTGCTTCCAAATTTAAATGCATTGCTTGTCCAGTCTTAATAAAACACAAACAGGAAGAACCGGTGGGGACACTTTGAACAGAGCAAATGACTTAGGCCTTTAACTCAGCCACTTCTCTCATGACACTGAAATGCTACAGCAAGAGCATCTGTGAGCTGTGTGATGTTCAGCAAGCTAAGCCCAGGGAGTTCAGGAGTCATGCCCTGTGCTTGCCTTGAAGAACCATTCAGCAGCCAAAAGAATTTCCCTTCAAGAAGTAAATGGCAAGTTGTAGACCATTTTGTGCACAACAAGCGCAAAGATAGCTGACCTCTTCTTTATGAAACTTTCATGACTATTTCAGAGTAGAAAAAGAAAACATGAAAGAAGAAATCGTTTAACGCCTTGCTTATCTCAAGCTGAGTCACAGAAGCGTTTGGTGATTAAGAGAGAAGGCATTTACTGCGAGTGTACAGCCTTCAATCCGAAAACAATGTGAAACTTTCACTGACTCTAAAGATTGCAAATTGTCTTCTGAAAGTCTTCTGTGGAATGATAAATTAATTATGTAGATCTCCCAGTCTATAAGCAAGCATGAGAAGAGAGCAATCAATCAATTTATGCTTTAGACTAGAACACTGTTTCCAAATCCTTCAAGTTAGATAGGTCCAAGAAGCACACTAGGTCTTTCATGCTTGGATCTGACAGCTGAAATACTCTTTTCAATGCCCTTTATTTTTTTTTGGGGGGAGGAATAGACATCTACCTTTTTAAACGTTGGATATTTATGTGCTAATATTATCTTTGAAGGTTCTACTCTACTGGAACCTACCTCTACAGTTCCTTGTAATCTACAGCATCAATATTTCTGTCAAACAAATGGATGTGTACATCCACTGCATATGTGGCTTGCAGTCCCACAGAGCCTGAAGCAAGACTGGGAAAGAAAGGTTTCCTCATTTGACTTACCAGTAGGACTCTGAGAATGCTTATGCCATGTGTTGTGTGGACATGACTCCCAGGTTTTCATGTCTGATGAAGTAATTAAACTAACAGACACTTGAATGGAGATCTCTCTTGCTGCAATTGTCCCAGAGAGAACACAAGAGTGTGGGAAGAGAGGGAGGTTGTTTATGAGAAAGCAAAAATGATATTATAGGACAGTGATTAAAATGTGGAAGGTGGTGAATATAGGAAATGAAAGTCTGTAGTAGTGGAACTTCAGTTCAGGAGAAGATTTGGTTCACCTAAATGTTAGTTCCTAAACATTTGATGTCAAGCCTGTGCATTACACAGGCTGCCTCCATAGTTAAGCAAGTGAGATGGGTAACCCCAAAGGCCAAAGAACCTCCTAGAATGAGAATTATCTGAGACAGAAGAAGGGATTCAGTCCCAGAGATGACTGTTTCTCTCCTTTGACAAGCATGTTGAAAGGTGTCAAGACAAGCTATTACACTCTGATTTCTTGCTCTAAGATTTTGAGGGCAATTTTTGTGTTTGAACATCTGGCTTGGGCTTATCTCTAGTTCTTAAAGCAAACCCACTCATTAGAATGGAAATGGTATTTCTTAATACTTTCATTTTTAAAAGTACATTTATAGGATAAAGTAGCTGATGATCAGTGCAATAATGCAAGGCCAGTCTGTGTCACTTAGCTTTTCGGGAGACAACATTAAGAGCTTATGTAGACCCCAGTCTTACTCTTATTGAGATTAATGAAGGTTTTACTACTGACATCAGTGAAAAGAAGCTCAGGCCTAGAATCAGTAGCCATTGAATCCTTGTCATTGTCTCAAGGGAACAGACAACTGCAGCACATCCGACCTTGCTCTATTTTTTAAATTTATTTCCTTTATCATTGAACATTTTGTTTTCTAATTTACCCCCCAAATTATTCTAAAATAGCTTCCTCTTCTACCATTAGGTCCAGTGGTTGTTTATGCACTTCCCTATGTCTTTAAACAGCATTAAAGTTCAAACAAATAAGTAAACAATTAAACATATAAACAATAAATGAATAGGACATACCAAGCTTGATCTGTAAGTGGAGTAAGTCAGCAAAGCTTAACTGTAGTCAAGGGGGATATCATGACAAAAAAGAGTGTCTGGTCCAAGTGGTCTTTTACTGATGGTCAAGAACAAGGAAAATAATTTTACCTCCTTTCCAACACACTTGCTCTTCATAGCAATGAATCAAATATAAATGTTCACATTCTATTTTACTGAGGTGAGATTAGAAGAAGGTGCCAGGAGAGGGGGTCTTCTACATAAGACAGATGAAAACCAAGCAAGCTGGTGGAAGAATGGAAACAAATGGAAAGTTTATGGAGATTGGGAGGGAGCAGTTTAAATGGAATTCTAAAATACGTACATAACATCTGTTTGTGCCAGGGACACATACTGAAATATGACTTCCTAAATATGCAGCTTTCCCTTTACCTGAATTATTTCAATGTAATCCCTTTTGAAAATGGCTGGGGGTCCACACATCTTTACCTAGGGAGAAAAATAAGTTATTATACATTTTATAGTCATAAGCTGCCCTGCAAATCCCTGTAATTAAATAGAGGGCTTTGCGGACTCCAAAGGCTTTGTCATTCTAGCTCCTGCTCTTTTCTCTGGCAAAGGTTAGCCAGAGCTCTGGCAAAAAAGACATTTGTTTTTCACAGATGGGAAAAGAAAGAACCTCAGGGTCCTGGCCAGATCTTATTACGCTGTTATCCATTCCTGACTCCTGATTTTCTTGAACAAGGTCTTTCAAGGGTGTTTGCACCAAACCCATCCCCTCTGGGAATGTCGTCATCATGTGTGTGTCCTGTAAAACACACCAGTTTTTCCTAAACGCAGGCTTGTTCTGCTATTTTTGCTGGGCCCTTGACAATGTGTCATCTTCGAAATGTCATTGCATTAACCTTTTGCTATGTTTGGGGTGCCAGTGTCAACTGCAGGCACCTCCAGAAAGATGTGCATTTGATTGGCAAAGACAGAATGATTGACACCAGGCTAGTATTCTGTCAAAGCTCAAGCATATCACTGTGTGGCAAAGCTATTCTGCTCAATGCCACCCATCCCCAGTCTATATGCCATGTTGGTGCATTTCAACCTACTGTCAAAGATAGCTAACGACTGGTATCGACGATGTACGATAAAAAGCAAACCTACCAGTAATCAGTGGCAGAAATGGCTATAGTTAGAATAGCAAAAGAAGGCATTCTAATTCTATCCATCTGTCTGCCTATCTATCTGTATATTTATACATACATGCACACTTTCAACTAGCTGACTCTTCAGTACAAAACTGTAAGTCCTGTACAACTAATACATAAAGCCTGTTTTTTCAGTCTTTATTTTTTTTATTTGGGAAGTTAATGGGAGCTCTCTTAGATACCAGTCCTGCAGATTAAGTCCAATTATCAGGAACTCTGATTTTTATACCTGCAAAGTTTTAAAATGTTCTAGCTTGTCAGTCTTGCAATTCACTTTCTGCTTTAAAACTGAAGATATGCCTGAGAATAATTAAGAAAATGTTTAAAGAGGAGGATAATTATTCAAGTAATTTGTCTTTTAAGATTAACAATGTGCTCTTATCTACTGGCCTAAAAACCTACGTCAAATTTTGGTACTATTCAAAGAAGTCATTCTATCACCTTCTCAAGTGAGAAGGTTCATTTGCATTCACCGATCATCTCATTACATTTTGACTGCAGCCCTTCCTGTAATTTCAGCTGGATATCCTATTCTTCTCTACCTACCCTCTTAATGCCTTGGGTGGCAGGCAGTGGCATTAAAAACGTGGTACTGCTCAGTTGCATCTGGCAGCCAGTGAAATAGTGTTTTCTTTACGAATATGTCAACTGAGGATGAAAAAATCTGTGGATTCCAGATTTTGTGCCTTGTAGCTCAATGTATTTTTAGAAGATGCTAGGTTTTAGAGCATCCCAGCTTTTCCATTTAACGTCTGTCCATTTCTGATGAGATGGTTTCTTCTATTTCTAACACTGGCTGGGATTTTTTTCTTCAGGAAAAAGAAAAAATCTTTAGGAAAATAACTGTTTCATGGAACATTTTATGGGAACATATCAATTTCTGCAGAAAATGCTGTCAGGAAACCTTACCTCAGGTAACAGTGAAACCAAAAGTGAAATATATTGACTCACGTAAAACATTGTTGCTATCTTCTGCATCAGGAAAGTTCTGCTCATTTGGGAAGGATGCTAGGTCTTCCCCATTCCAGGGATTTCTACAGATTCATAGATTTGCTTTGGAACTCTGGTATGGAGCAAAACTGATAGCAAAAATCAGGTAATTCCTCACAATGCATTTCCAGTTTTGTACTTTTCACTTTTCTTTCTCCTTTTCTACTTCTGGATGTCTTCTTATCAAGTTGTCTCCTGCCACTACTCAGCCACACTTGCTACCTCCTTCCTTCCCCCAGCTTTTTGTTGACTTTCCATTGCATGCTTCTTGCCCATAGATCAATCTCTTAAATATAATCTCCAACTATATAAGTCTGTGTTCCCATGCCTTGACACAGCTTTATCAAACTTCTGCTTTAAGTTATCCCCTGTCATCCAATATTCAGCTGCTTATGGTCTGTTTAACCTCACAGAACTGTTTTCAATAAACTCTCTGATGAGCTTTTGTCATCATCATGTATCCTCAGAGAGCTTCAGACATTCTCCTCACCACAAAGTTGAATCTCACTTTGCTTTTATAATGTTCTTCAGTTCTTTATTTATGTCTCTCCTCAGCCACCTGTGTAATAAACCCCTCTTCAGTGTCAATGGCTCAGAAATTTATCTCTGCTAGGCGCCATCCTGGTTTATCTTCATCGACACAATCCTGTATCTTAGTCTGCTTTCAATAAAAAACAAGCCCCTCAACTTTGCTTAAACATTTTTGACCTCTTTCATATAACCTGTGCCACCATATTCACTGATACTGAGACTTACAGTGTAAGGATCATCTCTGACTTCCTCTTCAATCACACATCTAAGCTGTGTTGCAATTCTGTTGCATTTGTCTCCAGACCGTCTCTAAAATCTCCCTATTGCCGATCAAACCTCACATCAAAACCTCTGAACCACCACCTGCATTGCCGCCCACTGCAACCTCCTCCTCTTTGGTCCCCCTGATATTCGTATCTGCATCACACAAGGGAATTCTCACAAGGCAAATCTTTCTCACAGTTTGGAATCTTTGTTTTAAATCTCTCTTCTTCACCAAAGTCCTCTTCCCCTGTATCAAATTCCAGTCATTCCAGTCTTTGCTGTCAGAGCACAACCAATCCCTTCTTAATTCTCTGCCTTAATTTCTTTGCGTTGCCCACATTGTGCCCTGTTGACCACACACTGCCATTGCCTCCCCTCCTTTTAGTATAACCCATGTGCACGCCATGGGTGCCTAAAATGCTGCTCAGAGTCATTACCCATCTCTACTTTGAGCACAAAAGTAAATAACAATTTGTGGCACCATTATTTCATACATAGGGATAGTCTATTCACACACTGATAGATAGCTAATTGCTTTTATACTTACTGGTGATAGTTCTGTTTTGCCTTATCATATCTCTCTATTTCAGCTGCTCAAAATCTCCCTTCCTTGTGACAGAGCCTCTAGAAACCCCGTAACTTCAGAGAGCATTTTGTAAATTTGAAGGAAATTTGTAATACCATAGTATTAGGTTATAAAAACATAAGTATGACTCATAATTTTTCATATCCCTAAGCACTTTCTACATTTGGCATCCCTTCCAAAAGTTGTCCTGAAGTATTTTGCCTTAAATAACTATTTCCTTGTTTAAAAACTTTAAACAGCCAACAATAATAGACTAAAAAGGATGATGCTTATATTGATAAAAGATCTATAGCTTTATCATTACAGGAATTACAGTTACTACTCTCATTTGCATGTAGTATTAATTTCACTATTAATAGCATAAATAATTTTTCAAACCTTTCCTTTGTAGAGAGGGCACAGCTCTTTGAAAAAAACTATAGAAAAGCCTCTGAACTGACATAAGAATCAACAAACACTGAAGAGAAACTAACTCACGTTGCTCACAAAGCAACAGCACAGTGTTTAATTCATGTTTAATGGTGTTTAGGAATGCTCACTGATCATGGCCACACTATTTAACCGGGGCACCTCTGAAGGCAACTGTTGTTTGATGCATTAAGCCTGCAGTTTTGACACAGGATGTATTCTGTGGCTGTCCCACTGATTTAAACAGTTTGAAGGCAGTATGAGCAATGAAGTGGGTAGTGGGAAGGATGGGATCTAGATCTAACAGTTTATCACTGTTAGATAGTTTTTCAGGATTCAAACAGTTATACCCCAACTAAGAAACGAGTTGGTTTTACAATACCATTCAGAAAGAGTGTACCGCTGTGCTGATGGCAAAATACGCACACAGATGATTAAGGACTGATATCTGTGTATAGGGGAAGATATCATCTGATGAGGAACTAATAATGATGAGCTCTGATAATCTGACAGACTCAAGATACCTGCAAAGACTTCCTCGAAATGAAAGGCAATTCAGACGCAGCTGAAAATAAAGTAAGTGGCTCTAAAGAGAAAAGATCTCAGATAGCCTGTGATTCAAGAGGGGAAGGTCTCTGCCTCTTAGGCATGGCTGTGGAGGGAGTCAAGGATGTGCTTCCCAGAGCAATGGCAGGGGGAGGGAACTTTTTGTAAGGGGTTTAACGAGTTCCTGCTGCTAGCTGTATTGCTACAGCTATATATACAGCAATATATTGTATTGTATGTTGTAGGGAGCCCAGAGAACTTTCAATTTCTCTTATTATTAATTATTTATTATTATTTATTATTATTATTTAAACACAACTAACAAAACCACAAATCCTTTCCCATCTTACTATTTATTATATGTTTGAGGGACAGTATAGTGTGCTTATAACACATTCATCCTAAAATGGATTTCTTGCAAAATCCATGATAATTAAAGATGACAGAAAGTAAATTTTTGTTCTAGAATATGCTAAAAAGGCTTAAAAGTTTCATCTGGTGAATGACATGAAATGGTCTGGGTTTTAGAGTATTTTCAGTTTCTCATGTTTTAATAGTGTCATAGCAAAAAAGCAGCCTTCATGCTATTTCAGAAAAGATTTCCATATACAGTCCCGTAGAAAGTTGTTAAAAACATATCATGATGTTTCACAGTGTGAAAAACACTTGCTTTGTCAATCACGTGAACCAAACTCACCTTTAAAATGTTAAACATATCTGAACAGTTCCTTACCTTGCTTCAAACCAACATTCATACCATCAGAAATCAGGATATCATGAAGCTCAAACCCCATGACAATTAGCTTGTCTGTAACAAGCACCTCTTTAGCTGCCTGTGCCTCCTTGGATAACTCTTAACAGCCAGTTCCAGGAAGGAGAGGAGCAGAATATACTTGAGAAGCAAGAAGTGAAAGTGGAATATCGCAACGTAAACTTGGATCTTGCTTCTTTTTTTCCCCATTGCTTTCTTCCTATAGGATGGATATCTCCATGCTGAATTGTTCATCTCTATCACGCTTCAAAGTAAATCACATTTACTTTTGACGATTCATTCACTGTAGGCTTGTTGCCTGTCTCCCACCTCATGGCACACCCTTGTACAGTGACATTCCTTGAAAATGTTGCAACATTGCCATTGGTGTTAAAAACTCTTGGTCTAATCCTCTTTCCTCCATACCTCACCTGCCTCAGACCCTTGTGTCTGCTGTTTTCTTCTGAACATGTATGGACTTGCTGTCCCATGGATATGTGTTGCACCATCTCAATCACTGGGCTGCTGCTGTTGGTTTCTCTAATTCCTACCTGTTTCTCACCCCTCTTACTGAGATTCCACATATCATCCCTCCATCCATCCCACGACAATATCCTCCACGCCACACTACAGAAAGCAGTGGGTGCTCTTAGCTGCAGTTATAACTCCTTCCACAGAGCCTTGTGATTCTGTGTGGCAAGTCAGCTCCCACCTCTTCCCATAGCCCCTTGGCATTTGGCACTCAGCTGAAGCTCAGGTTACTGCATATTTCCCATCAGGGATTTAAGCTCTTCAGAGGCAACTAGAATTGCACATGCAAAATATTTTTCATGCTAATGGAGTGCACTCTCTCTATATTTGTGATCCTCAACAGATAAGACTATAAATACCTGAAAGACTGGATAAACTTGTGCAACCATTTTTCGATTACGTAGTCTACAGGATTAAACATCTTGCAAGATTTCCAGAACTTCCTGGTTGGCTGAGTGGAACTATTTTAAAAATAACATCTTACAGTATTTCAGTGTTTCTGTTTCCTCTATTGGTCAAAAACAGGAAATGCAGCAGCATGTGAATCCCAGGTTTTACTAAACTTCAGAAAAAAAAGGTTCAGAGAGAGAGGACCAGATTAGAAGCCAGTTTCTATTTTCACCTAAGCCAGTTCATCCATCTGCTTTAACCAACCTTCAGAAATAACACCGACTGGAGTATTTTGCATATTTGTAGTGTCTGGTGGAGATAATAAGCAAAGAGCAGGCTAGTTCCAAAATAGGCTCATGCTCTCTGTGTAACCCAGCGAGTGAACATCCTGACACGCAATTACTTCTTTTTTTTTCTCCTTACTAGTGCAAAATATTTGGATAGTCAGGTTTTAATTTATTTCCGTTTACAATGTTACCTAAGGACATTTCTTATCTGAGAAAAGCATTACCATTCAAAAGAGCATTTTCCCTCTTTTAATAGCTGTCCATTCAGTGCTAGTTACCTATTGCATATATAAAGTTAGAACTGTTTCTTCTCATGTGTGCCATTGTACACTGATCAACACTGAGTTTCATCTGCCATTTTATTGCCACATCCACAGTTCTAAAGGATGAGCACCTAACCTTTACCATTTATTCCTCTGAAAATATGTTCTGCAAGTCTAGTAGTTAACTCTTTCCCTCACACTATCATCACACTACAGGCTCAAGCACAGCACCAGTGTGGAAGTATTTTTGCTCATAATATTTTATCCTATTTTTCCAATTAGCCTATTAAACTCCTTTCTTTTTTTTTTTTTTTTTTAAGCTTTAGAAATTGTTTTTCTTTTCTTTATTCCCAGTTTGAAATTTTATGGCTCTTTACATTTCTGAGAATTTGACTGAGGATATATTCAGCTTCTCTTACTGAACTAGAAACCAGCCTTTGTAAGTTGTGCTATGGGGACAATGCAGAAGAAGGACAATAGAGAAGCTCTGCACCTGCTGCATCCATTTATATTTTTGTGGGTTAGTGCAATTTCACCTTCCTAAACCCAGAAAATATTTAGGAGCAATACTGTGCTAATTTTCTGAGGCCTGGCTCAGAAATGACCTGTTGTCTCCTACCTGCTCCAGCAACAGGATGCTAACAAGAATGGGTACGAAGTTCATCAATAGGTTTAATGGGGGTCAAACTGACTGATCTTCCCTTGGCATTTTCCTTGAAGTTGCTTGAGTAACTCCCAGTTCACACAGTGCAAGCTTATGGCACTGCTTTGCTGATGTGCTTTCTCACCTTATAGAAACTTGCAACTCAGTGACTTCTGGGCCAGAGGTGGCACTTTTGTGTTTTAATAGCTTTTCATGGGCTGCATGTTTATGGATTTGTCCAAATGTCTTTGAAACCATTTGAATATCCACAATATGCAGTGGAAACTGAACAGTTTACGAACTGAGAGGATCCTTTTGCTTTCTTTGTACTCCCATGTGATTATTTCACATGTTCCCTTTAGCTGTTGCACTATGGAAAACCATGAACATGCTGCACAACATTTGTGATTTTAAATATTCCCATTCTCTCCCTTCCCATTGTTCCCCTTCCCTTCCCTCTGCTCCCTTCCCCTTACAAATAAGTCTCTGAGAGGCTTCACTAGAAATATTATTATATTTAGAAAATTTACCAGTCATTCCCACACTTTGTTTCCTACCCTTTAATCATAAGATGATAAAACTCTTCTCCTACCTGTTGCTTCATGTCAGCCTAATTCCTTATGAGCCTCTGTTGCGGGACCCAGTTGAAAATCGAAATCCAAAATTTATCACCTGATCTCCTCTGTGCATATACTTAATGGATCCTCTGAAGGACTTGAGCAGATTTGCTAAGGATGGCTTCCTGGCCTCATGTGCGGTGCACACAGGGGTCCAGTTCTGACCCTATGTCTAGGGTTTGGTGCAGCTGAAAGCAGAATCAGACCATCTGTTGAAAGTGCAACACAAGATATTTGCTGCAGCATTAAAGTAACTAGGTGTTGATGTTTCAGATATAACATGATATGCAAGTGTTAGCATTACTGTTGCTGTTTGAAAACTGCTTTAATTGGATAATGTTGAAAACATATGCTCTCACCAAGAGACAATAGCGCTAAACAATATTCAATAGTCAACAAAACATTATGCGAAAGTTGATCAGCCTGAACTATTTAAATGATTTGTTAATCATCTGGATCTAAAACAAACAAAAAGAGAGGAAAAAAAAAAAAGCACAATATTTATGTGATTAAGAAAATGTCTTTGAAAGAACCACTTTAGCAAGCTTCTTGTGAACAGTTGTTCTCTGTGCATGGCATAAACATCTGAACATGAATTCAGAGGTTAACATCTTTATAAATGTTTTAAATGTTAGAGGCACCAGCAGGGTTTTGAATTAAATGTCTTTTACGGACATAAGGAAGGCTTTTTGGAAAAATATATGATAAATGTGCAGTCTTACATAATTGATGGCAGCAGCTAATATTGGTCTCATTATTATTGTCATTTAATTACAGTGTAATTCTCTCCAATATTTTTTCAATGTAATTTAACAAGTTATATGTCATCCGATAGTATCGCAAAATGTGCCATTACACAAGCAATTGACAGATATGCTGTTTTAAAAAACATTGGCTACACAACAGCATAATTTATACAGGTGTACAATAAAGTACTAATGCAAAATACATCTTTGCTAAATCACTGCAAATAGTCAAGGGAAAGGAGTTCTTCAGTTGCAACCGTATACTGCTTTAATAACTTGGGGAGACTAGGAAGTCTGGATCTTATTTGTAATTAATGTTAAAATCAGAATGGCCCTCATCTTGTCTCACCTTCCAGTAATGCCTGCCTACAAATGTCTACCAGAGTCCCTCATGTATCACCTAGCACCCTACTAAAGAAAGGGATGAATTCTGACAGCAACACTATTAAAATGTCCAAAAGTTTTGTGTCTACAGACCAAACCCCAGCTAGGAAAAAGGTTTCTGGTGACTTTAGAGGACTAAGATAAAGTCTTCTCAGAAATCACAGAATACGTAAGAAATCATTTGCAGAAACACAAGTGTTTCCGAGCTAGCCAGAGAGACAAGTAGGGAAATTCAATCTTTACTTCTCAAATCAGACCTACTCTCAGATTGGGCGACAAGAGTTTCATTTTGTGCACGGAGTAAAACATGTGTATTTCAAAATTCGTCACAAAGAACTATTTTAAAAACACTCACGGTCATTCATAATATCCCATTTTGATGTTAATGTTTATTTTGTGTTGTAGTATGTAATCTATTGTATTAGAGAAAATATAATACAAAAGCGAAAAATCATTTCAAGTGAAAAATGAAACCCAAACAATGCTGAAATGGATTATTTTGACATTTTCTCCTTGGTTTACTTTCAAAAGAAAATTCAGGTGAAATCAAGTTGAATATTTGCTGTGCAATTTGGTTTCAGCAGAAACCTGACTTCTCAGACGGGTAGGTCCTTAAAAATCTTTCTAGCTCATTTGTGACGTGAAGTCCTGTCCCTCTTGGCTCGCAGATAGCAGCAGCCCTCCCTGCCTACTGAGCTCTCAGCGGTGCAGCTCCGCCATCTCATCAATGTGTATATGCCTTTGGGCCACAACTGAAACTTGCATTCAGAAAGCCCACTTCTCTTGAGAGCAGCACTTCAAGGCAAAAATATCCTTCTTCAAAAGCAAGACACAACGAAAAATGCGATCCTGATCTTTAAGAAAAGCCTAGAGGCTTTTTTTATCATTAGCATGGCTGAGAACTTGAGGTAGCAGCTTCATGTTCCCGTGACTTGCAGGAAAAGGCAGTGGTGTCACGCTAACATTACCACTAAAAATAACTGACACATGTAAAAATAAATAAAACACCACTTTGCTTGATATCTTTTAACAACGAGATGAATACTTGTGCAGTAGGTGGTAAGCTGAAACACATCATATTTGATATGAGAACACTTAACTTCACGGGGACTGAGACAATAACGCTATACAATCATGTCTCTAGGGTCTAATTTGACTGTAAGATTTAAATAACAATTCTATATCCCACTTGAACTTGAATGTGTTCTGCTCAGTGGGAAGGCAGCAGAAACTTCAAAGTTTGGAAAGTGCATGCAAGAGCTCTGAGCTCACTTGTAAATGTCGTCTTTGAGATCTGGCAAAGTCCCTGTAAAAATAAGGGCCAATGTAATCAGGAACAGCATTTGGTCCTTAAATACCGGCCAGGAAATAAACTTTGCAACACCCACAGTACTGCAAATGGGCTTTAATCTTTTTAAAGTTAAGGGTTAAATACAAATTGCTAAAACTACTCTATAAATGAGCTCGCTATATGTACTGGGGGAATACAATTGAAACAGGCATATGTCAGATACGGGCCAGCTAATTCTGGCAATACTGAGAAGTTTAAAACAGCACAGAGTGCACTGTGTTGCAATCATTTTGCTTTTGCAGTGTATCTGGATGCCAGTTAAACCTCATTCACCATCTGATGGGAAATGGGGTTCCTTGTTTTTGATTAACAGCTGACTAGGCACATAGGAGATGAATAAAACAAGGCAGAGTAGCTGGAAAGAAAAAGTTAAAGACGAAATATTTATAAGTGCATGCTCATACAAGGAGTGCTGTGTATTCTCGCCTTTTGCTAACCTTCCACAAACATTTGAATGGAAAGATGCTGTGTGAACTCTGAGTGAGATAAGAGCACAGTCACACATATATTTGAACCAGGATAGTTTATGTGGAATTTTCAAGTCAGAAAAGAAGTGATTTGAGACCTCAGGGTTAGTTCTGATTTTCTGTCATCTATTTCACGGTATCTTCCTTTTTGCCTGTTGTAAAGATGAGCATCCACCAAAGTGAATGCTCAGCAAATTATATTCATGCTGTGTTTTGGATAAAATCTTAAACAATTGCATGAAGTAAGTATGAACTTGAAAATGTTCTCCCCAGGTTCAAATTTTCTTTAGTTTTCTTATCAAAACATCCCATCTCAGTCCTAGGCTCCCTTTCCTTCAAAGTCAGACCTCCACTGCTCTTGTATTTCTTGACTGAAAATACGTGGATCCACCTGATATCGCTTATGAAGAATGAAGCCAAAAAATACCTCTCCATCTCAGTGCAAGATTCTAGAACCCATCATCAAAACCATGGCCAATGGAATATCTGGTTATGAAAGGTAAAATGGGTAATGAGTTAAGCAGTTTCAATTAAATGACAGACCTTTGGAAAAGGTTGCGACAAATATTTTTACTTATTATTAGAGAACAGATGTTAATGAACTAACGCAACTGGTTACTGAGATCATGTGGGATGATGAACTCAGAGACTTGAATTAGACCTTGATTTTCTTGAAGTCAAGGGGGGTGAAAACCTGAAAAAGCTTGTCTTTCAAGATAAAAGGGATAATAAAACCTAGGTGAATAAAGGCAAAGATAATGCCATATGATTGGAGAACAGAAAGTATACAAAAAGAGAAAAAAAAAAAGTCTATTTGGGCAAATATTGGTTCATCAACCTAACCTCTAAATTACGCAGGGTTTTATAACAGGTTTTGAAGGAACAGATAAATAAAGACATGGAGGTGAAGGAAATATTGGATACAGTGCAGTAGGAAATATAATAAAGAAGGGAGATCTAGGCAGGCTAACTTAATAGCCTCCTTTGATAAGATAGTTGATTTTCTAGACAAAGGAAATGGAGTCGATCTCATCTATCTCAACTTCAGTGAAGTGTATGGTATGGTGCCACATGGGAAATTATTTGTTAAGCTGGAGAAGATAGGGATTAGTAGAGGAACTGAAAGATTGGGAAAAGACTGTCTCAAGGAGCGACAGCAAGTGATACTGTTGAAAGGAAAAGTACTGGGAGAGTTACCGGTTGGCAGTGGAATTCTTTATAGATCAGTCTTGCTTCTGATCTTCTCCTTATTTCAATTAAGACCATGACATAAATATTAGGAATGTGGTGATACTACATAGGCTGGCACTATCAATACACAGGAGAGGAGGATATCATGCAGAAAAAGGCTGGATGACAGTAAGGACAGGTGTAATAGGAATGGGATGGGAGGCAGTATTTTGAAGATAATGAAGCTAGTCACTTATCCCCAAATGAAGATAATGCATTTGGAAACTAATAACAAAAATTAGGAATCAGTTAGAAAAGACTGAGCTGGAGGGGGACCCCAGGTTAGTTGTCAGTCACAGTACAGAGGAAAGCAATCAGTGAGATATTGCAGTAAAAAAGGGCACACAAGGGATGCATCAGGAATAGATGAATAGAGGAGGACTAGCCCCATGATGAAAGTCACTGCTGAGACATCATCATAAGTGCTGATACAGTTATGATACACAGTTCAGACAAGCTAAATTAAAAGTGGACCAGGTGCAAAGGAGGACCGACCAAAATAAGAAATACAGAGAGTAAATCAACAAGTGTGCTGCCAGGGATACACACAAATATTGAGGCTATCATTAGACAAAACCCCAAACATTTACCTTAACTTGTATTCAGGACAGATACTTTCTTCTTCAAATCTAAAGGAAGACTCATCTTTTATGTCTCCTGTGTGATGGATATTATCAGTAGTCAGTGCTGAAAATTGGTTAGGCCACTAGCAGCTACATACGTCTTTCACAGAACTTGTCCCATTGGTGTATAGAACACTTTGACTTATATGTTAGTCTATCAGGCAGGGATCTTTTGTTTGTCCCAGTTTCATATAGTGCCTCCTAATAAGGAACCCTGGCACTCTAGCACATTTTTGTGATTGAATGAGTAGCAGAAACAACAGTGACAGTAGTGGTAGCTGTAGCAGTAGTAATGGCATCAGCAATCATGTCTTGCCTTTGGTTCCCAATATATTTGCCCTGTTTCTCAGCTGTATTCCATTTCTTGTGCAGAGCAGTGAGAGAAGGCCAGCATAGCACTAGGTGCAGGAAGAGTCCTAGTGTGTGGTCTAAATACAGCGCCAGGGTACAACAGTCATGGACCTGTTTTGGAGCCCCGTCAGTGGTTATTTTATGGCCAAGACATCCAATGCCCCGCATCTCATGCATCTCATGCTAACCACACGTCTCATTCCCCACCAGCCTTACAAGATGTCAGTTTTGTACTCACTGATCTTACAAGCTCTTACCTCTCTCATAGTGATACAAAGATGACAGATTATCTAAACAATATGGTTCATCTTTTCTATAATCCTGACATGGATAGTGATGCTGTAGGTGATTCGCTATTTAAAGAGCCTGATTAGCACTTTGGAAGCATGTCAGCAAGGTTTCAAGAGTCAAAATATGATCTTATTACTTTGTAATGAACATGTGCAGCCTTGCTTCTGAAAACCAGTTCTGCAAACTTTAGGAAGGAAGAAAGAGGTGTTTTAAAAATAACCCCAAAAGACCCTCCACAAAGTTAGTAGAACAAAGCACTTTTGCCATACTTTTAAAGATATCCCACAGAATTCTGCCCGGGGATAGAATTAGCATTTCATGTCCACAAGCCCTACAGAAGACAAATACCTATTCCTTCCAGCTGTAGCAGCTGGCAATCCTGGGCCACATTCTGCTATAGATTTTCAGGTTGTTTTCTCTCAATGCAAAAGTTGCTGGTGTGATATATCCCTCAGTCTGTCGCAAGGCAGTGGATGAAAGCAGCTGTGGTGTACAATGACCAAGTCTAGTGCTTACTTACATGGATGGTTTGCCATTTTAGGACAGGTTCCCCAAACGTCTCTGTCACTCAGAGGGCAAGTTGCTGCTGAAATAAACTATACAGATTTAAGTATATTATTTCCATTCAATCAGTGCAAGCAGAAATCCTGCCATCCAGCTTTTTTTCCTGCCATTCTCCCAGCAGTATTTTTTTTGCAATTTAAGAAATCATACAGAGATAATTAACAGGCTATAAAAATCCCATGACTTAGGTTATCATTTCCCTTGTTTTAAAGGTAAGTCATTGCAAAGGAAAGGATGGGAGTGCAAAGACAGCAATCTGAAGAGAAGTGAACTGAGATGACATCCCATGGTGGTGGGGGGGGGGGGTGTAGGGGGAAAGATGCCTTTTGGGCATGCTCTCAGTCAAACACTGCTTTTAGGTCATTTTGTTAGAATACCAAACTTTACAGCAAAATTAAATTGGACAGCAATGATTCGTTATCATTCAAGGAAACAAGCCAGAAGAGAGAGGAGTTCCAATATCTGTCCAAAGAGACAGCTGTAGTCAACGGATTTATTTATAATAATATTATTTGGTAGCGAAGAACTTAACCATGGCTGAATGTAAAAAAGTATTTTTTGATGAGTTAAAGAGATTAAGAAAAATCAGGCAGATTTTGACAGAGAATGGTGTGTAAATGAGAGGTGTTATCAGCCTGAATCTGGCAGCTCCATTTTTGTTATGGTGAAAAATATCAGTATTATTTACTAAGAAGATTAGGGCTGAATTGGAAGAGAGGCTGGTTGTTTGGAGATTGAGATAAGATAAAGGATTTTACCTTCTATGCACAAGCCAAATGCAATACACACAGGACTGTTATCTCCAGCTCAGGCCTAGCAGAGGTGTATTAAGATGTACATTGTAATTACCAGTGGCAGGAGTAGATTTCATAAAGACTATTTTAAAACCTAATAAAATGCTGGCCTTTAATTACACAGCTTTGAAATATTTTTCTTAGTTAATTGCAACAGGGAAAAAAAAAATCCACCTAATATTTGAAACTGATTCTTGCAGAGAAAGCACAAGCGGAGCAGGCAGCCTGTGCTTGATCTGCACTTGTTTTGCTGTCTGGCTTCATTCTGTGATTTGAATCACAGAGACAACTGAGACTGCTAAACACCTTCCTCATTTTCCCCCTGTTATCCAGAAAGCAAGATTAGCAAGGATTGGGGAAGGTGGATGCTGGACGAGGGGTAAGAATAAATCTTCTTTCCATGACATAATTAATTAGTTCCAAAAATAAGCTGCGTACTCACGAATCACTCATGGTCGGCGATGACAGTTCCAGCTCCCCAGTATGGTGCATTCAGGGCTGTGTGGGGCAGTATTATTTTTACCACTGAGAAGTAGCCAAAGGAGAAGAGCAAACCATGTAAGTTCTATGTTTAGCACAATGCCAGTTCAGGTCTGGGTCAGAGCTCACATGAGGTTGCTGTTGCTGATAAGTGGAAACGAATCCGGTATTATTTTGGGGAAAAACCCCTCAAACTCCCTCTCTTCTTGAAGATGCTTGTTACTGTGTGCGTATCTCACAATAGCACCATACCCCACGACAATCTTCGTTGGCTCTTAAGGTTGTACTGTTAAGTAGCAAGGATGGGGAGGAACCTCAGGCTGCCCAGGAATTGTCATGGGGAGCTGCCACAGTGCATGTTCTCCCTGTGTCTTCATTTCTGCTCCTGCTATGAGGATTATTATTGCCCTGCTTCAGCTGTTACAACGATGATCACTCGCTTTCCCACCTCCTCACTATGGGGAACACGTCTGTGTTCAAAAACCTTGCAAAAACACTTCCAGGAGATGAAACTCCAAACTTATTTTGTGATTTCCATTCCCACAACAGCAAAAAGACTACGCTACATCCACATCACTATTTCTATTTTCTTTTTTAATCCAACATCACAAGCATATGTAATAAATCAAGTATATGCAGTTATTAGCCCATCCTCAGTGGAGTTCTCTAGTCATGTTACTAAAGGCAAATAAATGCCTTTAGACTTTACATTCCTGAAGATTTTATTTGAGGGTGTTTTGGTGTTGCACTTCTGCAGGAAATTTTGAAGACTGCAGTTACACAGCTGGCTTTTCATGCTATGACTGCTATAAGCAGCTAATTAAATTACCACTGACTCTCTACTGCTCAGTGAGCTGCTTTTGGAAGCCCCACTTCATATGACCTTCAGTTCTGTTGTTTGCACAATGCTGCACAACCTTGTCCAACCAGCCTGGTCCAATTCCCTTTAACTGTGTAAAAATTATGATGAGGTATTAAAGAATTAATAATTGTATCACAAACAAAAAGGTCTTGCACAAAACCCGAAGTATTTTTCATGAAGACACAATGAGATACAGTCCTTTTAATAACTGTGTATAAATCAGCAGCTTTCTATGTACCATTCTTTCTACATGTGGGGGAAAATCCCTTCCAGTGCACATGTCAAAGTATCTAGCATCTCAGGAATAAGTTGCTAGGGAAGCTGAGGATGGGCACCATAATGGATCTTTCATAATCCTGTGGCTTCCTTTCTTTGATCTATAGTATTCTGTTTCTCAGTATCTGTGGGAAGAGATCCCAAAATATACAAAACCACACAGATGAGTTTTCCCTTATTTGGAATTAAAAACACTTATAGCCATTAAAATCAGGACAACAGTTACTAACAACTCAAATACACTGATCAAATCCAAGCAATTTACCGGTACAAATGGGGTAGGAAAATTTTTGTGTAACTGTTCCCTGAAGGAAGATAGATGTTGGACCTCTGCCTGCAAAAATGGATGCATCATGTCTCCACTCCTGTGGTCTACTAGTCTCAGAAGCAGTTGAGGTGCTAATCTGTAGACAGAGGCTGCAAATTATAGCCCCTTGGCTGTGTCACGAATTGCACCAAAGATTTATGCTATTCAGCATATTCAGGGTGAAGTGAATCTAGTCTATATCTTGGTGTAAGTGTTAAGTCACACTTGGTTTTGTCTACGTTAATGACTAAGTAAGCCCAACTGTAGTGATAGGCTGTAGTGGACCACCACAGGACCCCCACTGCTTTTGTTAGTGGGTAATTCTGTTGCTAGAAATACAGCCCATGCATCAAAATAGTCAAAATGCAGCTCTCTGATTCCTGTCTTGTCCCTGAGGCAGTGCAGCCACTTTCCCCTCTCCTTTTGGCTAGACAGCAGTGTTCCTAGCAATGAGGCTTTGAAAATCTGGCCCTGAATCAGTTTAGCAAGAATCGTATTTAAACAGAAGTGGCAAGTAATTCATTCAGCTTCAGAATTGCCCAGAATAGATAAGACCTAGATTCTGGGCTGCAATAGGTCACTCAAATCAACAAAGTAATGCTCTTTCCCTGTGCTTACAGCCAGTTTATTCTGAAATAAAACTGCAGTGTACTAATAGACTAGGATCCATTAGAGTCGTTCACAGTTCACCTTTTTTCTTAGTTACTGGTAGCCAGGCAGTGTAGAAAATCTGTTGCCTGTACAGTAAATACTATATTCTGTTGTAGAAGAGTCATCCATCCATGAACGTAATGCTAAACACAGAAATGATATAGTGTTTTTGTAAAATGGATAAATTGCACTTTAATGTGCTTTCTGGAAAATAACCGTTTACAGAAAAAAGTGCATGATTGCTCCATGGTCAAAAGTAAGTACCCATAGACTTCTTGCAATGCAGACATGTTCAGCTTACCTTTAAAAGCAGAAGAACTAAACCACTGCACTTTACATTAGAGTTAGATCCATAAGGAATAAAATACGGTGAAATCACGGACATGTTTATACCTCATAGGTGTGTTCACTGTTTTTAAAACAAAATTGACCCAAATGACAAAATGTATATGATTCCATATATAGTACCTTTGGTGTTCTGGGGTAACAGAAAGCTGCTGATGGAAGGGTAAATAAGCAAAGCCTATTGTCATTTCACATTATGGTATTTCTTTAAAGAGCTTTCTACAGTAGAAGTTAACAAGCTGCATATGAACATGTACCCTGCCTCCTGGTATCCACCAGCATCTTTCAGGACAAGGACAAGTAAAATCCGTATGAACTAGAAAGTTCCTTTCTCAAAGACCTCCCCCCTCCAATCAGTTTGGAGAGCACAGTTTCTTGCTGTGTCTCAAGATCAGTATTTGGTTCAGGTAAGAAGGCAAAATCAAGGGTCTCTGAGCAGTCCAAGCTAGTTTTTAAGACACCCCTTTTCTGGAGATCACGAAAGCATATACTTAACTGTGAGCATTAAAAGTGATGGCAAATGAGTGTTTTGCATGTTTGTGTATTATCCTAATATATTCCTGATGAATAATTGGCATAAAAATTTAAAGCTTTGCACTGAAAATTCCAAAACTGACCCAAAGTGATATTCCTTATGGCTGAGGATCGCTCTCTAGTTACTTCCTCCATCTGAGAAACTGCAGCTACAGTAAGGGCATATACTTCACATGGTCTGCAAATAGCCCATTACCTTGATGGATCAGCTGTAAGGAGCCTGAGTTCAATCTGAAGCTCAGCAAAGTTACTGGGAGCTATTCCCTTTATTTCACTCAGCCTTGAACCAAGGATGCTATTAACAAGTGTGCACCTTCTGTGTGGTGTTGAGCATCCATTGCAGATTTTCTAGTGCCTGGAGCATTCAGTGTCTTGTAAGAGAAGACCTTTATAAGAAATTTACTTTGCTTTCCTTAAAACAGAACTTTACTGTTAGAAACACAAGTTATATAGTTGATATTTCACGTGCAAAAATATATGTTTATACAACAGTAATACAGCAAATTCTGAATAAAATATATAAAGACAGATAACTTGGTTGAAGCAACTGAATCTGTTTAGTATGATAAATACATAAAGAATGATTAAATCCATAATCCTCAGCATAGGAAGAACATTTGGAAAAACAGAGGATGAACAGCTGTATGGACCTAAACATAATTTAAGCTTACTTCATTTCTATGTTGGAATTTCTAGTGATCTGCAAAGACTGGAGTTTTAACTTTAGTTACACAAGTTATTTAGTAAGACAAGGTTGTCTCCAAAATTTCCTGCCTGAATATTTGAGGGGAAAAAAAAAGAGAAAAAGATATCTTAAAGGCTATAAGGCAGAAATCTTGTTTCTAACTTTAGCTGAGTGACAGTGTTGGTCGTGTCTTTGTGGGCTCAATGTGCTGTTTGGTTGTTGCAGCAAAAGAGGATTCCTTACTGTTCCAGCTATGATTACATGCTCAGATATTATCTTGATGGCTTTAGGAGACATCCATGTGTGCAGTGGGGTGCGACTGGTTGACACAAAATAATTTTTTTTCCAATTTGCTCCATGGTGGCAGTAATTCAGACAAGAAGATGATTTTGCCTTCTGCTGTAACCTTCTACCTGCCCAATAATTCAATGGATAATACAATGGATATTTACAAGAACTTTCCTTCATATATATGTACATATATATCTGTATTTACAAACCCAGTAAGTGATACATAATTGCTTACATTAACAGATTCTGCTGTGCATAACATTATTTTACTCTACAAAAATGATAAATCTTTGTCAAGATTTTGTTTTGTTTTGTTTTTTCATGTATATGAAGCCTTGGGTGGGATTGTTTAGTGTGAGGTGTCGCTGCCCATGGCAGGAGGGTTGGAACTGGATGATCTTGAGGTCCTTTCCAACCGTAACTATTCTATGATTCTGTGATAAATGGACTACATTGCAAACTGTCAACTTGGAACATTTCATATACACGTGTGTAATTTCTTAAGCACTATATTTTTTTCTATAAACCTAAGACGTGATCTTGGCATGTGCTGAGCACCTCTAAAGCCAATTCTTGACAGAGGGTGCTCAGAAGAGCCTTAAAGACTCAACATGTATCTAGGTTGCCTATACAGCTTTTTCCTTTACACCAGCCAAACAAATGTGTCTTGAAAGAACAGAATAGATTGAATAATTCTTAATGTAAGTTACGGAATTACCTGCCTCCATCCCCAGTTTTGGTAAACTGCAACAAGATTCTGGAGAAAGTGATATTTCCAAAGAACCATAAAATAAAGAAGACATGCCTTTTCCTACTTCAGTAATCCGATTTAGCTAAGGGCTGAGCACACTCTGAAAGGTATTGAGTGTTTTCAAATCCTTATAGGTTTTAAACTTTCAATCATTTATGGGCTAATGACTATAACACATGGCCTGAAGAGCACTTATTTAAAAGCCATAAATGAATTGGAACAAAAAAAAACCCCAAGTCCTGATTTGAATTTTAGCATTGCTGTGCAAATTTTGTGTCTGAGGACTCCTGGTTATCAAACATAAGCAGAGTATATTTACAGCATGCTGCTTTCCTGAAGCATGTCATAGATACTAGTGTTTCACTAACATTAACCAAGGTAGTAAGTAGCAAGTACAAACCCAGCAAGTGTTTGTGGCAGTTGAGATAATAAATAGGACTGATTCCACCAGACTGTCAATCTCGACTCCAGATGTTACAGAGATTTCTAGTAATATTGCTTAGGAAATAGCACCAGTAAATTTCTAAACTCCAAACCCAGCTATCAGTAACATGTTAAAGCAAGCGTTAGGGAATTTATTTTTATTGAATGACAGAAAAATATTTCACATTTTCAACATGGTGGGGTCCTTGCATTTTGCAAATGTGAGTCATAAATCAGCAAATATACTCAGTCAAGTGAAAGGATATAACAGCAGTCACCCCTTCCCATTGATCCTCCCAATTTATGGTTGTTACACCAGATTTATCAGTATGACTCATCTTTAATCTAAATTTTTTAGGCTGTGAAGAGACCTTCAGCCACATTCTCTGGATACCTGAAGCAAAGTCAATCATATGATAAAGACTGATCAACACACTGAAAGCTTTCCACTTTTCTAATGGGCTCACATAGATTCTGAACTGGCACAGAACCTTTGCTATCCCACACATGTAAAATATCTCAAGAAAGGGAAGTTATTTATCCAAGATTACCTTTTGTTACATGGTGAAGAGAAAGAAATGCAATTCCATACACCTCCACTCACCAATAGCTCATGTCCCTCAGAGATGAAAACAGCTGTGAGATCTAATCACATTGCAGTGGATCTTCATCAGTAGAGGGGAGATGAATGTGCAGGGAAACAACACCCTGCTTAGGCTACATCTGGGTCACCATCCTGAAAGACAAAGTTCAGGGAGTACTGAGGAATCAATGTATTCAAGATATTCTGCTCGCTTTCAACACCTTTTCTTTCACATTCCAGCCCCAAAGTAGAGAAAAAGATATTTCTAGTCCGCTAGATATTTCTAGATATCCACCAAATCTATCCACTAGGCACCAAATACCTCTTACAAGCAGCAGACAGCTGCCTGAAGACCCTGTATCAAAGGGAAAAGACTTGGTGGTCTTCTCCACCCAGAAAGGCACAAATCTACCCTATCAGTTATGGCATAGAATTTTTGCCTGTACCCACAGCATCGGGAACTGACAACAGCTGAGAAGTGCTCAGGAAGCACCTCGCATGTGCTCTCCAAACAACATCCTGGCTGCCTTCCATGCATACGGAGAGCTCAGTCAAATCTCATTGGTTTTAGCTAACAGCTAACAAGAAATTTCCTCACAATGTGAGGAATTCACATCAGCAGCCAAGTGAAGACAGCTAGGATTAACCAGATGTCCACCAACCCAAATAAATCCACTCATCAGGATTTTGCAGAGGGCACAGACACTTTAATTTGCCTATTCGACAAATTGTGCCTTTATGACATAACCAGTTAGTTTCCACACAGTAATTCTATCGCCAGTGCTCTCTATGCTTGTAAACAAACACTTATTGTATAAATTACTGATTGTCACTTTGCAAACAAAACCTTGGAAGACATGTTTAGGAATCACCTTGCAGCTGAGGACAAAAGATCACTATTAAGATGTACTAAACCAGCAAGAGAGCAGGCTGCTGGCAACAATTTATTTTACCTCAAGGCGTTTTGGACGACTCAGTGTTCTATTAAATACTGAGCATGAACCGTCAAAACAGATGCTGTCTGGCAGATATGTCTCACCCTACTACTGTTCCAGGACTTACCTACTTAATCAGCATCTTCTACCAGACTGTTTTTTTTGAGCTGGTTACCAGATCCATTTTAAATGAGATGAAAGCTGAAGACTTAATCCATCTATCAATGCCAGTAGAACCTTCTCATGCACACTGCACTCTTATGTTGCATTAATTACACCAAAAGAAATCTTCGCATCTCACCTAAACATCTCAGCTATGCAGTTCCAACCTTGTTCCATACCAAATGCTAGATCATTTTTCATCAGTAACCAAAGATCTTGAACTCAGCTACATTAACCAAGACCTTTCATTCTAACTTGCATGTCAGAATATAAAAAGCTCTCAAGCTGATTGGATTTTTCTATACAGTCACTTCAGTTGTCTCATCTTACCCACCTTGCTAATGAATGAGTTTTTACATCCTTCTATCACCATTTCCACAGCTACTATTATTTCCATGAGTATGAAGAAGATCTTGCCATGACTAGGGTACATTTCACAAACCCTGTCTGTATTTAACTAAGCAAGTCTGTCAACCCAGACAACTTATAAACTAGCTAAACTGCACTTCAGGAGGTAATTATAGAAGGGGCAAGGATTTAGCCCTTTTGTTCATTTGGAATAAAGAGACATTAAATCTGTTGCTGCTATGCTAAGGTGTCAGACTTAAGCAGAGCATTATTTCAGCAGGCAATGGGAGGCTAGCAACCACTGTCTTGCTGACCTGATGTGTATTGGGCTATGAAAGAGAAGTTTGGTCTGTGTTCACTTGCTTTCATTCACAAAGATGCCCTCCTTAAGGCAGGTAGGGGCATAAAGTTATCTTTTTCCTCCGTTTTCCTTGTGTGGCTGCCATGCTCCTACAAGTGCTGCTGTGACAGTCCCAAAGTCGACATAGTGTCATCTTGATGAGGATGAGATGAATCCCTGCAGAGTCCAGGAAGCTTTGGCTGTGTGCAATTACATTTGATGGGACTCCTGAGGTGAGATTCTGGCTTTGAATGCTCTGACACAGCACTGACACAACACCTTCAACACATGGAGGGTGCACAACTTTCAGGCCAGCAGGAGCAGGCTGCAACAGCCTGAAACGCACCCGCTGAAAGCTTCATGAGAAAGGACATGATGGAAATGAGCAAGACTGTCACCGGTGACTGGGCAATGGTGTTTATGCCATCTTCAACTCAGTCAGAATCAAACACTGCTGTGTAGCCCTTTGTTGCCCAGAATGTGTCCAAATCACTACACTGTTCTTCTTGCAATTTTTCAGAATAGGCAATTTAACATTCAGAACAATGATAGACAAAAATAGATTACATAGCATATACTGAGGAAAAAAACCCTTCAGTTCAGGCACTGTCTTTCTCACGGAAAAAAACCAACCCGGTGATGATTCTGATTTAGTGACCGATTGAATTATGATAATGATATATTATAGGCTGTGCTTGCTAATCTAACAGCTTGTTTACAGTAGGCATTTGTAGGTAAAATAACTATATAATGCATTAAGAGTGACTGTATTTTGTCCCCTAATGCAGCAAGGAACAGAAATGGGTAGTTATATGTATTTTATCAGGCTACCATTTCATTAACTAGATGAGACTTGGCTACTGGATGCAAGAGCTTACACTTATTACTCTAACCATGGCACTCAAATGAATGAAGTTCACTGTAAGATAAAAAGAAACACCTCCTTAAATCTTGGCTCTCTTGCATATATTCATTTGTGCTCCAGCACACTTTCACTGCCGGAGGTGTATCTTCTCTGATAATGGTGATAATAGGAGCCAGTTAGGACTAACAAGGCTATTTTGCTTGATGTATTAGTACTTTCATTTTAGAATAATCCTACTAGCATGATTCTGTAGTATTTACAATTTTTATAAGTACCGTTTGTATTTTCAAAGTCAAAGTGGGATAAAATTAGTGCACTGTACCCCGTTGTTGCTGCTTTCTGTAGTAGTCAGCCATACATATTGAACAATGCCATGTGAGTGTAATTTTGAGAGGTAAGAGCTTGATTCTTAAAAACCCCACTTACATGGGCAGTATGAGCTCTTGCTGAGGATCTTCACCATGTGAATACTGTGCATACAGCCTACTTAATAAAGAAACCTGAGTTCCATGGATACACACGAGCATGTAAGGGGAGTTTTGGCAAATGAACAATTTTTTTCACTACTGAAGGCCACTCAGCTGCCAAAACCCCTTTATCTTATCATACCGTTTGCACACTCCACTTCATCTCAGGGAATAATATCTGTATATCTAATCTGCAAATGTCAATAGGTGAGTACTTTTGGCCACTGGCGATGAGTGAAATTTGGGAAAAGAGGTTTCTGTAAGGCTTGCAGGTCCATCTGGGAAAGATGGGTGACTTTCAGCAGCAAAGATTTTCTAACAAATGACATTCCAAAACAGAGTCTTACAAAGTACTCACAGCTAATGTCAATAATTCTCTCTTTGCCAGCTTAAATATCCTTCTGAGTCTCTCACACCCGCACTGGTACAGTACACTGGCAAAATCAGCAAGCTAATGTCACCACTCCTTGTAGATAAACACATGTGTAAAGTGTCAGGCATAAGGAGGAGATTACAGAACACATTTCTAAGTACCACTTATGAATACAACACATGTAGCTCGTGGAAATGTTGACATCACCTAAAGAGGAATGCAAGACTTGCAACCACAGTGGATTATATCATTAGCCAAACTGGAAAGTAATCATTCCTTATGGCTGCCAGAGTCTGCTTCTGCCCTGGTCCTCCTGTTCCCCAGAGGAAAAATATATCACTAAATTAAGATAAACATCATGGCTGTGGAAGTTCCACGAAACATACGTGATATACACACCTTAAACATAACCTTTTGCAGGTTGATGCATTTAATGGAGCCCCTCACCTTGTGCCTGGTTGAGAGAGATATGTCATTAAGTATGGGAAAGGGTGTGGAGCGTGGATACAAACAAAGATGCACAACACTGTGAACAGGGATGTGAATCAGTGAGGTTGCTGCAGTGACACACAAAGGCTTCAGCTGGGGTTAGGAGCCCACAGAGGTGGTGCAGAGCATCCCTGCCCCAGAGAGGTTACAGTGAAATAATTCAGGCAATACACAGAAGCTGGAAAACAAAAATTACAAAATCAGAAAGATGCGTGCCCACTCTCGGTGTAGACATCTGCATTCCTTCCTCATCCTCTCCCTTCTCCTAATAGTATTACACCCTTATGTGCCAACTATGACCCCAAGGTGCTTTCACCAGTCATCGCTGCAGTGAGATGTGGCTTTTGAAGATGCAGCTGAAGAATGAGAGTGCCTTACACATGAGGCAACTGGGTGTTATTTGTGTTAAAAAGAAATGGTGATGGCCATGCAAGCTACTAACCAGGAACAGGGTGCAGGCTCGTGACAGCTGGGAAGCAAGGCAGCTTCTTGGCAGACCTGAAGGTGAGAGCAGTGGGAAGGCATAAGAGAGGAGGAATGAGCAAGACTGAGTACTTGGAGTAATGGGCATGACTAGGGCTGGTTTTCTGTATGTATCAGAGGAAGATTGTACATTTAAAAGCAAGAAAGACCACAAAGAAAGAGGCTCAAGAGACTACAAAGGCTTAGACGATTGATTTCCTTGGTTTACCAACAGAAGAAAGATGGGTTTCACTGCTGTCTTGGAGGTACAAAATGGCAGGTTTATAGGTCTAAGATCACAGGAATAATAATGATAATGTTGGTCAGTGTAACCAAGGACAGGAGTCAAGGTAGAGTCAGAGTACTGAAGAGAAGCAGAAGAGCTCAGTTTTGGCAATGCTATATCAAAGCTGAAGATCTTCAAAAGAGATGACAGGCAGACAAGCTGAAATGCAGCAATGATTGAAGGAAATATGCCAGGAATTGAAAAATAAATTTGCGATTTTCTAACAAAAAGATTTCAAACAGAGCTGTCTGCATTTTTTCCCCCTCCAGGTTTCATTTGGTTATTTTTTAACTTAAGGCAAAAAAGACTATTTTTGCTTAAAGCTGTTAACAAGATGAGGTGCTTGTCATAGACAGGAATGCAGAAAGTGAGAGGTCAGAAAGGAGCAGTGCTTTGTGGGAAAAGGATAAAAGATGCAACCTTTGTAGGGATTAGGAGAGTTGATCCAGGGTTTGCTAAAGGCAGAGGAGAAAAAAGCCAACCAGCTGTTTTGCTGCATGCTTTTGCAGCTGAGTCAGGCTAAAGTGATGGACAAGGAAAGGCATCCATAGGGGAGGGAGCGGTTGCACAAGTTGCATCTGGGTAGGTGACTGCATATACAAGACAAATATCACGAAAGGATGTGCATGGAAGTTGTAAGCGTCAGTGACACTCTTCTGAGTTGTGTCTTCAGTATGTGCAAAGGACCTGGAAGAGAAGTGTGGAAAGACAGGAGTCAGAATCTGACTGCCTGGTGGAGAGGAAGAGCTGATGCAGCTGGGGGCACGGAAGCGGAGTCAGAGGAGAAGGGAACAGGGAAGTAAAGTAACAGCCAAAGGATGCAGCGATTGAGCAGGACAATGTGAGAACCCATGATGGGACAACAAGATGGCCAATATACTAACCTGCAAGAGCACAGCATTGGTATCTGTACTCTACAGTGTATTAAGCCCAGCATGTGTGCAACACTAGCACAAAAAAAAACATGACATGAGGAATTTAAACACTCCTTGATGACAACAGTAAGCAACACTTGTGATGAAAAGGATTCAGTTACTTGGAGCTCTGGGAGTAGCATTCAGTAAGATTTTGAGTGCAACAGAGGTCAATAAAAACTCTTGGGCATCTTACGCAAAATGCTCTGTACCTTGACACTTCAGGCCCTAAATCAAAGCCAGTCTCTTTGTACACTTCACAGCTTCACTCAGGAACTCGCAGGACTGGCATCCAATTTGCTGTTTCTTGGACAGTGTCAGGCAGGAAACTGCAAGCAAAACCACAATTCCTCTAAGTTTTCTCTTCTAGACTTCTCCTTGTGCAGGTTTCTATTACTTAACATAGCTAATATTGAAGATCTCTTCAAAAGTAGTAAAAAGCCTCTGCCATCACTGGGCCATACTTTTCTTGCTAGATAGATGTTCACAGATGAGAACACAGGCAAGATGTTGTCACAAAAATGGGAGGGAGAGCACATAGCTGGTATGACAGCAACTTAACCCTTCCACCCTTTCAGTTAAAGGCATACTGAAAATACATTTTGACTCAAACAATTTGACAGATGTAGGCAGAAGTGTTTAATACAGAGAAATTTTGGGTTGATGCACAGCCATATTTTTGAGTTTATACCTATATTTAACCTTGTCTAAATACAGACCTCTGTGTTTAGTAATTATCCATGCATTTCCCAAAGGTTCCCAGTCCTTTCAGAAAATCGTAAACATCAGTTTGTAGAAAAAAACTCCTGCTTACATTGTAGGTATAACCACCAACATAACTTTAGCTTTGGTCTGGGACATCTCACTTACAAAGTGCTTTGCGTCTCCTATAAGATCCAACGCAAAAAACAGCATACAAAAGTTCCCTCCTCTCTGGAATTTGGAAATTGCAATCTGTGCAAAACCTTTTCATCACCATACTGTAGCATTTATGGGAAATGTTTTTTTCGCATCTCTTGACACATATTGCTACGTCAGTCCTTTTAAAAGCAACTAAATAATCTGGATGACCAAACTACATTGAAAACAATAAAAGGCAGGTGAAGGCGCAGCTTATCTATCAGTGAGCCAGACGCGACTTGCTTTATGTTGCCCTTCCAACTAGTGCAATGGGTGAGAGTGGCAGGACAGCATGTTTCATATTGTATTTTCAGCTGCAGGTATTTGAAGCTTCCCAGCAAGGCTGAGAAGCAATGCTGCAGATGGAGTGGTTTGCAGTGTGCAGGTGCAGTGGTCAAACATGCGTACCGAACGCAATTCATATGTGCAGTTTCTCACGCTTAAGTCACCACATGTGAGGAATTAGTTTCCCTGCAACCAGTATGCTTATCAAGTACATAGAGACCTATTTCTTTCTGTACCATAAAGAAATCAGTACTTTTGGGCCCCTTGGCATCTAAACCACCTATAGGTTTACTTGGATGAATTAACAACAGTTCTCAGGTTATTCTCATAATTCAGGAGAAGGTTTTAGGTAAAAGATAGAATTGTAGCGCAAGATTTTTTTTTTCCTTTTTCTTTTTTTCTTTAAGTTATTTTGCCAGCTATGATTATTTATAGTTAGGACAAAATTTAGAGGATAAAAGCCAATTTAAATTCTGACTTCCCGCAGCTTTATGGAAGATGCTCTGCTTTTGCTGTGACATATAAGGTTGAGAGAATATCAACAAGGAGGAACTGAAGAGCATAAAAGTGACAAGTATTAACATGGCAAATTGTGTATTTAAAATTACTATGGGTTTTATCAAATATTTCCTCTAGAAAAATAAACTATGATGTAAGAAAAGATTAACTGACAAAGCATGACTGAATTAAACATGCGCTATCTATACGTGAAACTTGATAATATTTTACAAATACATTGATGGAAACCATTGCTACTATTTAATACGTATCCAGGAATGATGCTAGGGAAGTTCTGTCTACCTCTGGTTTTGTTTAGTGAGATTTTATTTTGTCTATAGACAATTTATATTTCAAAGTATGTCAATTATACTTAAGACGCATTAATGCATTTTTATAGTTTCTGTGTCAGTGAAATTATTGCCTGCTCCCTCTCTCTTTCCCCTCCTCTGTTGCTGTCACATAGAACTATAACCAGTGCTTACATAAAGCAATACTAGGAAACACATTAAAGGTGATTTATCAGCTACAAAGAGGAAAGAGAGCCAAGAACAGGTGATGAACTCTTCAGAACCCCTGCATTAAGCTGAGGCAGAAAAGGCTGTTCAATTATTTTAACTGACCTGAAATATATAATCAATTGGGACCAAGTTCCATTCTCATTCACTTTAGCCTAATGACATATTATTTAAATAGCATTACTCCTGATTTCTACTTACGTAAGTGATAGTCAGAACTTGGCTTTTATTTGGCCCCATAGAAAACATGATAAAAGAGGCTCATAGAAACCATGGCTTGCTAAAGCTCCAGGTATGCACTGCTTGCTTTCTCTCAGAGGTAAGGTCTTACAGCCTCCACTGTTTGCAAATGGAGCAACGTGTTCTTCAGCAGAGCTGCTCACTCAAACAGGTAGGGTTTAGAGCTAAAGGGTAAAATAACAAAATTTCTAAATCTCCAAACTTAAAAGCTAGCCCAGGGACCAGTAAATGAACTGTACAAGTTGTTCAGCGCTGCTTTAATGTGCTAGAGGAAAAGATGCTGCTGAACAAGTAGTCTGCCAAATCCTGTATCAGCTGCAGTTTCCAGATAGAAGTAAAGCGCAGTCCCATGTCGAGCACATTACGGTATCTAATCTGGCAGTCACAATAGGTGACTGATGCAAGATTCTCTCCTGGCAGAAAAAGTATTTGACACAGGAGGTTACTTAGCAACATTTAGACATAAGGCTAAAATGACAATAGGATGGAAGTTTAATAAGGGACTATAAGAGGACCAAAATTCAAGACTGACCACAATAATAGGAGGAAGTGCAAATGGTATCTTTCCACATAGCCAAGACTCCCACAGGGGATTTACACATGGGGAGGATAGCCCAAATCTCTTCTTTAGACTCCAGCGGATTTTGGTCAGCAGCGGCTATGATATGAACCTGCAACACCCCCTTCAGCCCAGCCAGTTATCCTAGTGAGTCATCTCCACCATCCTTTTCATCTGCTTTCAGGTCACCTCTGAGGTCACTGACAGAGGCAACCTGTGTTTGCCCTGCACCACGTCAAAATCCTTTATCTCTAATAGATTTTCCTTTCCTGGAGTCTGGTGGTTAGGCTTAGCCAAGTGCTCAACCCACCACTTTCCTTGTCTCTAACCTGTAGCTCAGCAATGCGTGCAAATGCTCACTCACATGGTGATTAACCCCGGGAAAGGAGACACTATCAAAGAAAGTATCTTTTAATAATTCCCTTTCTCAGAAAGGAAACCCGGGGATTCCTCGGGTACATTCTGTGGCCAATCTGATGAGCGAAACATTCCCTTCATGCTCTGGTATTTACTAGGCCCAGTCTTGTCTCCGTTACAAGGATGACACAGGATGGGAAGGCATTAAAATCAATTATTTAAAAAGGAGAAAGCCCACAAAATTGATCAGTCATGGACTCTTTTGCACTGTGTGCTGTGCAGCACTGCGATAGCTTGTATTGCTTAATGGTCATTCATCCTTTTGGTAGAAAAATAGAAAATGGCCTCCCCAAAGGTAACAAAGCATCACTTAAAGGAAAGATTTTCCAGAGCCTACAAGGAATAGAGACTTCCTTTCAGGGTTCATACTTGGTGTTAGGAAGCTGAGAGCTAGTGAAGGACACTTCATCTCTGACTAATGCATGTTTCCTACACAGCAACCAAATTTTACATGCAAAGTTTTAAATGAGCCTTGAGCTTCAACAGTTTATATAGCCAGTTTCCAACTCTGCTTTGCTTTTGCTTGATGTGTTTGAACAATTGCACCGGAAAAAAGCCCCTTTCACTTGAATAAGCAGCTGAGCATTTTTCTGAAGTAAATATAGAAGGAACTTGAACCCAAAAGGAGCTGCGTGTGGTAATCAGCACATTACTCAGTGTAATGAGAAAATCATCTCTGTTTTCTACAGGTGTTAGACAATTGCATGATAGTGGTATTGCACTTTATCAGCACTAATACACCAACTATGCAAGTGTACTCAGGAACACGAAAGTTGTTCCCGTAAAAACACGGGCAGCGCCCGGCATTCCAGGGCTGTTTGCGCTCCCGAAATATCTCACGAGTCAATTTGCCCGTCGCATTTTTCCGATGATGCAACTATTTATCTCACATGACTAGGTCTATAGAAAGGTCCCTGAAGAGGAAAGGCGGCCGTGCCGCCCACCGTGCACGGGGCCAGCTCTCCACAACAACGCCCTCGCTGCCACAACTACCCCGAGCTGCTGGACAAGCCTTGACTGAAAAGGTCTGGTTTACCTAGGGGACCGGCTCCTCCTCCTCCCCATTTTTATACTACTGTGGGGTTAATAGCTATGTCGTGTGGGGTCAGGGAAGACATCTGTGTCTCAGATAATATGCTTACGGTGATTACCACACATAATTGACTGACCTTCCCTCATTCTTTTCCTGCTGCAGGCCATGGCTGATAGGGTGAGATGCTCCAGAGGAGTTTATTTTCCATCACACACTATTGTGCTGCTGAGCAAATATTTTAGCAAGCTTTGAATGAATCACCTTTCAGGCTCTGGGTTTGACAGTTAAAATATGAAGGCTGTGACCAATCTAATAATATTAGATTTTAAATCAGCTTTGGGAGAAAACATGGGAAAATCCTACTTAAAATCCATTTATAGATGCCCAATAAAATCCTGTTTTGAGTGCTGAAGTCAACGTAAATTTTTGAGAATTCTTGTTCTTTTGCCCTCTCTGCAGGCTTCATCTCCCCACCTCGCCTGGAACATTTTAAGCTCTTGAGTGGGTTCGTCTCAAAAAGTATCTGCAAGGCAGGGAATAATAAATAAATATATATTCATGCACTGCAAGAGCCAAGCTTCTAAGTAGGAAATACTGAGGTCTAATTTAAGACCCTAACTTCAGGAGAGAACATGTGAAAACCTTTCTAGTTCATGGGGCTAGGTGATAGGAATATATGACTATACTGGACTATTCTGCACAAATATGTATTTAATTTTATAGTTGACAGGAATTACCCACCATACCATTCAACAGCAATATTTTTCCCTCTTCATATTAAAAGAGCTACATTAATTTTTATTTCTAATATACACTTACGAGAGGAATGGAATAAATATAAGAGAATATTTTTTTTTAATACTGCCAAAGGAAAGCTTCATTTGTAACATTAAGATTTTAACTTTCTAATACTGTTTTACTCTGTTTTATCTATCTAGCAATTAGTCTATCAATCCATATATAATATACTCCCACAGGGAACATGTTTTTTTTCATATATATGTATGTCCCAGGTTAGACGGTGAGTGAATAAAGCTTTATGCGAGGAATATTTGTCTCTACTAGGGAAACAAGCCAGTAGAGTTGCCTGTACATTCTCCACCCCCCTACCCCCCCCCCCCCCCCCCCCACTTTCTTCTTCCTTTTAAATCCCTTTTGTCACATGGAAAATAATCTTCACTATGCACCACCACCAGTGAGTATCTATGGCCTATACTGAGAATTTCAAACTGCAGCAATTTCACTGGGACCTAATGGGCGGAATGATATGATACATTGAACAAATACATCTGTTCTTCCTCCTGTGTCTGAAAGCTAACATTTGTGCAAATGAATGTTCCAGCACTACAGCCAAAAAGTGTTTCCAGCCCCAGTAGTTCCTCCACTTTAATTTTTCCAACTACATAATCTACAATCCTAGCTGCCATTTATAGAAATCCATTTGGAACTGCCGTCGTCTTTCAAACATTTAAAAACATTCATCCTCCCCCCCAAAATGTAGCAACTGCTTAACAAGGAAAAATATACATATTCTAAATGTATGGGTGATCTTTAGACAAATCTCAGCATCACTTCATAATTATATACTACAAGTTTTAATTAACTAAAGCTCTGAAAATCATAATGCCTTATTAAAATGCAATTAATCCTTTGATTAAAAAACAAAAAGCACAAGTATTTACAACAAAAACACAAGTAGAATAATTACAAATATCATGTACCCATTTCTTTTATTTGGGTGTCACTTATGATGTCTCACGTTCCCTTCATTAATTCAAATACACACATTATCTCAAATCCACAGCAGACTGAGTGACAGTGGCCACCAAACACACAGCACTATATCCTATTGATTTCTGCAAATCCTGAACAATGCCATTTGCATGCTTGTTTCTGTAATAATAAAGATATGCCATTCAGAATTAAAGCACCGGCCAGACTAGTGGCAACTAATTGTGTTGTGTGTAATGAGTGCAATTTCAATTTGATATAACCCTCAGCTTTTCTTACAGCACTCGCTAAGTACTTTCAAGTCTTTGTGGGGAAATAATTGATTTTTTTGTGCTGTGGGCACAAGAAAATTATTATGATCTTTTGAATAATGCCAAAGAAAGGACCATGAATGATTTAAATTGGTATATGAAGAAGGTTTCACTGTGGATTGCAGTTTGACTGACATTCTACTAATGTAGTATCTAGATTAGCAATTTTTAAGGAGGCAGCTAATATAAAACTGGTAAAACGGAAAACATTGCTAACAGGGATTTTGTATTTGTTATTCAGTGAGGAATAACAATATGGGGATTTAAGGCACGTCAGACAAACACTATACTATTACATAATTGCCCCCACTCTTTTCTTTTATGGCACATGTATTGAAGGGTATGCTTCAATTGATAAATTACACATTTAAAATACATAGGTACAATGGTACAGTACTAGGTTATCACAGCAGCTAAAGTCCATGGGATGTGTCGGTCTGTAACCACCGCGTACAAAACCTTTTGTTTTGCTTGATTGTGACAGAAAGGTTAGTAAACTTCCAAAAATTACTCTCCCGAAGAACTGAGATAATTGCCTTTCATTTCAAAGGAAGGAAATCTTTCTCCTAAACTGCTGCCCATACCAGAGCACCATCCTGCCCATTTTATCCTCTGCATCATAAGTTCTATTTAAGAATGGGAAGTTAGAAAGGTCTCAGCCATCTAAACCAGCATCCCAAGCCAAATTCAACCATATTTCCCCCTGTACATAACTAACTGTAGATTGTTTCAATCTGAAATCAATCTCCCTCTCTCCTTTTTTTCCCCTCTTAAACAACAAATGCATTTTATGTAGCAACAGTGGTGAATAAGTAAGGACATTATCCACATTCCACCTTAAAATGCATACCTTCCAAATCTTATTCTTCAGAGGAGGGAATGTTGTTAATTTAGTTGGTCATAACTAAATAGTTTCTAATCTGGAGCAGGAGTCTGCTGAGAATATTGGACAGTTTAAAGGTTAATCACCATCGCCTGGTTACACAAGTGAGGCAGAACTAATTCCTCCAAAGGCAAATGGCTTGCAGTTTTATCAGCAGTGCAGATTAGAAGTGTTAATATACAGAATAGAATGGATGCTCAAGGGCCAGTTTTCCCTTATCGGCAAACTTTGCAACAGAACTCAGCTACTGCACAACCTCTGCACTTTCTATAATAAGGCCCCTCATTTTGCCTCTCGAGCAGAACTATCAAACAATCCTCCCCAAACCACTGCCACCAAAATCAGGGTATTACAGACCACAGCTAATTGGAAGATCACTATAATGAAGTAAAAGATAAAATACTTTGGCTGCTGGCCTAAAATGTGGATCAGCACAACATAGGAAGCTATCTGGCTATGTCACATTCTGAGAGATTTACATAAACAATAAACTCAAACCAACTGCCCCCCAAAATACATCTTTGTTTACAGTAAATGCAACCCACAGCACTGGTTATAAAGAGTGGGAGGATTTACATATTCAGTGTTATTATTAACAGAGCAGATTCTGCTGCCACTATACCAGGCATATGTAACTTGATGTGTGTATTTTAAGTGTATGCTCTGCAAGAAAAAAAGAAGTAGGATATGTAAGCAAACGTTGTAAAATATTTACATATTTATGCTGCTCAGTGTGCACTAGAATATATTTACTACTGCAGCACATCGCAGCACACAGGCTCTTACTTGACTTTGCCAAGGCTGTTCTATGCTGCAGGTGTTTTCCATCAGCAAAAAGAAAGGAAAGGGGAAGATCCATCAGTGTCACATGCTATTTCACAAATAAAACATGCTGACAGAAAATCCCACCTAAAAAGACAAGAAAAAGAAAAGGTACTTTGTGTAAATGCATCAAGGATAAAAACGGGCAATTCTGCTCAACAAATATGAATAGTCAGTTCAGAGAAAAGTCATATAAAATATTACAGCAATCATCTTTGTGTAAGAAACCTGGGGATAATGAGCCTACATTTTACAAACACTGGGCCTGAGCCTGCTCCTGCTGAATGAGTAGGGTCTTCTGCCACTGACAGCAGTAGGTTCTGTACAGGCTCCATAGCTTCTCCTGGAGTTCCAGTAGAATTATCCAGGCTGTCCCCTCTGCACGCATCCTGAGTCACCAGAACATTAAACCTTTGCCCCATCCTTCCTGTTACTCCACTCTACCTGGGCTCTGAGGAAAGCGTTTCATTTCAGGACACCAAATACCTATGTCCCATTCATATCTATGCTCATTTCAGGAGGGGGAAGCAGAATATTCTGAATTTAGCTGTTTTCCTGAATGAAAGGGCTATTAGCTTTAACATAAGACATGTAGCTCTTTAACCAACCAAAGAAAATCCGATTTCTTCTGACACTGACACAGAAGAATTCTTTTATAGAGAAACAACTTTTCCTTGGTCATGAGCCTCTAGAGGATATCCACCATGTGTCTCTGTCATGCTTTGCCAGGGAAGCAGCAAAAGAAATGCAGAAGAGATGTAGAAAATAGACCACTCAGTCTTAAATATTACCTACTACATTAAATATATGTGCAACTGGAATTGGAGAACTACAAAACCTTGCTAGCTAGCAACTGAAAGCACCATCTCTTACACACATACATTTTGATTTTCTTTAAGAATAATACATTTACATACATGAAGGTATAACCCCAAGCACATTAGGTGTAACACAGGTAGAATGGAGAAATTGACTTTCAAGAAGTATTTGTGGTTGGGCATAGAGTGTTTCTCACTTATTATTTCAGACTATAAAAATGTACCTATCTGGACTCATGTTGAGTCATCACTGACTGCCATCAGAGCAAAGATACTAGCAAATCCTTACCATACAAAACATAAAAATGCCTTGCTGTTATCTTACCCTATTGGTATCTCCCCACTCTCCCTAAATCTTGGGTAAACTTGAGCTTTACAGTGTCACCTGAGAGCCTACAGCTCTGCAGACTATACGATGCAGAGCTCCACTGGCCAAGGAGCAACCTATCAGAGTCAAGGTTGACACATTCCTGATCCCTGAAGGCACATCAGCTCATCTTCACTGGTGCAGAATCACACAAAAAGGGAGATGGTTTCTAGCAAGGATCATAACTATTTAAGGAGAAAACTGCAGTAAAAATTCTTTTTCAAGTAATGGAGTGGAGACAATGCAGGCTGCTCACGTAACACCCCTTCACAAATAAACCACAGCTCTGGTTTGGCTCTAGTCTTGTGATGTAACAGGATGTAGGTGTATTGCAAAGATCTAATCATGAGATGAAATTGAATACAGCTTCATCACCAAGTAGATTAGATAAAAACATTCATAGCTACTGCCGTGGGCATAGGCAGAAACCATTAAGGACACTAAAGGACTTGCAGATCGAGAATGTTGATACTAAAATCTTGGAAAATTTCATTAAAAGTCAACACTAAAGACTAGCACTGAGAATCCCCTTCCTCAACTGAGTCTCACCCCATCAGAATATTTTTACTAACTATAGATCCAACATCCTCTTTGGTTTAAAAATTTCTCCACTGCTCTAGACACTTTGTTCAGGTAATAAAGACGTTTACCATCACTCCAAAAAATAACTCTCCTGACACAGAAATTTAGATTATAGACCTCACTCTCACTGAAACAATCCTATTAAAACATCTCATTGGAAAAATAGCCAGTTGATGATGTTAATGTGGATTCATAAGCTATCAGGGACCAGGAGCAATCCGTTTATCAAATGAGACATCCTTTGAGGGACACAACAAATCTACTAATAGGTAACAGAACACCTACCACTCTACAAAATCTATACATACACTCATAGAAAAAAACCCCCCATGTTAGAGAAAATGCACAGATGCCTGAGAAGCGTGTGATTGTGGTTACCTTAGAATATTCCTCACTACTCAAACACAATGAAACCAACACAAACAAATAAATTCAGGAGTTTGGTTTCTCCTGGGGCTTTTCAAACAAGACTTTCTTTTCATGTGTTTCCAATGTAAGGAATAAAATTGAAGACAACACCGAATAAAAGCACAGGCTACAGAGGAAGGTGTATGTTGGCCATATTCACCAGTATCTTCTTTCTGCTCATCTTTGTTTTGGACAACATTGCCTCATTTGTGGATAGTGTTGCTGTTCATCAAGCACTAACATAGCTCCAGAGGGAATAATCATGTCCTGGCAGGAGGCTGTCCAAAATGACCCATTAGAGTTTTCCTGTCTTCAACATTTCCAACTACAGGATTCTTGGAAGCCAATGATTTGAACCTAGTGATTCAGAACAGCAGGAGAGATGGCTGGTTACAGTAGGCACCGAAAATAGAAGATTTGCTCTGTCTAGCCACGTGGGTCCTTATACAAGCCCTGTCACCAGAATATTCAAGTGCCTTTGTTGTTTGCAAGCACTTACAGTCAGGAAGATTTGTTGTATATATCTTTGTATTTGGTTCATTTTGTGTATTTGCAAAGTATGGGGAAATACAAATGAATGGCATGGTCTCAGAGAGTTAATCTATGTAATTATAAACAACGGATAAATGTCACTGAAAACAAGAAGAAAAAGAAATGTTTGAAAAATTGAGGAAGACAGATGCAAGAATCTATTGTAGTCTGGTCTGAGAGCAATCTAACTGGAATTTGCCACTGAATAGGTGTAACATTTCATGTCCACCTACTCCTCAACAAGGGTGAAAAATGTCTATAGGCTTCTGTCAGTTATTCTCCTCTTATTCAGAACTGCATCATTCAGAGGTAATCACCTATTTCTTTGCCTCTAGCATCCTGCCTGAACAGTCTGAGTATCTCTTCATTCAGCCCACAGGCTCGTCTTTTATCAACAGTTTATTAGTGTCCTACCCTACCAAAACCCACTCTTTTTTTTTTTTAATCTCAGTTCACAATGCCTGCATATATATTTTAAAGAAAACACAGTAATCATCTGAACATATCCTCCCTTCTCATCGTATACCTGTAAATCACCAGATTTGTTCTAGAACCACTGTATTAATGAAGATACAGTGAAAGTATAATCCTCGAGCCCCTAACGACAGTAATCACTTTTTGCCACAAAATCTAGGTGCCAGTTAGTAAATACTGTAAGTTTACGTAGCCGCAAGGGGAGGCTGGGCAAGCCCACAGAACAGAAATGTATAGAGGGCTTTTAAACACCAGCACTACACCCATTTCAGGAAATTCTTCAGCTGTGAGTTGCTGAGAGCTGGGAGTATACTTAGGGGGAGGCATCAGATATGCAAGGCCAGTTCTCTACTCTTCCCTTCATACCCACTTATGGCTATTGTTGGAGCCAGGATATTGGGCTACACTGACCTTTGTTCTGAACCAGTATGCCTCTTATGTTCTTATGTTAAGCAGGAAAAGAATTTAGCCTCTGGATAACACCCGGTTGTGCTTGAATTCAGCAGCAAAATTCCTTTTCTCTTTATTGTTTCAGATTTGGAAAATTAGTTGAAAGAAAAAAAAAAGTGTGAACATCAGTTTATGAAGTTGTGCTGGCACAAGACATGGAAGATTCATTTTGCTAATGTTAATAACCTTTCAGGATTTTTTATGTATATGGGTAGGGATTTTTTTCATCCTGGTATACATGCTAGCCAACCTGTGCTGCAGGCTCTGGTAAAACATGCCATTATGAAAACATCTGAAATAGGTCTCTGCACCATCCCCCCCAAAAAGGGTTCAATAACAAGAATTCCGAAGTCTGAAGTCCTCATAGTTTTTAGACAGAATATTTCTATTTGTGGCCTTGGAACCTTCACCAGAATATGTGTGGTTTCTAAGGTCTTTAGACTCTGGGTTCATCTGAATATTAGCAATTTCACTACAATTCTTAAAGCAGTATTGCTGGTTTCTAATATTTCTTTGAATTATGTCATTTTATAATGACATGATTTTAACGCTGTCTGTCCAGATGGAGCTTCAGCCCCCTTCATCAGTGAAATCGTGAAGTCCTTTGGAAAAGCATAGTGAGTTATAGAAATACGTTGAATCTATCAGTGATTATCAAATTTGATTTTCTCACTGCCTACAACAAATTCTGTTCCACAGATTCTATATGGAAAGATAGGAATATCTGTAGCTCTGGATGCCAAGATACCAAACAGGAAAAAAAAGGAAAAAGAAAAAGAAAGGATGCCCATAAACACTGTGATATTTTGAAGACAATAATAACTTACATCAAGGGGTCAGGATGCCTTGAAGAAGGTTTTAAAAAGATGCTGAAAAAGGGCAGAGGGAACTACACATATCTAATTGCAAGACTTGGATTTCTGGGTTTTTCAAATCATATGTTAAAATGAACATGCAGACATCATCTCTTACCAGAAACACGGAGGGAAGTTTGTTTCCTCCACACATCACAGTTTGAAGCTGGAAAGCAATCATGCACAGTGGAACTATAGGTGGAACTATACAAGCTGAAGTGAAATCAGACAAAACCATGTACAATAAGAGCAAAACAGAAGTCTTAATTCTAAGTGGTTCTGAGCTTGGCATAGGAATAAGGAAATTAGAACATGCCGAATATTAATACTTAGGTTGCCCGTGAACCAAAAGGTAAAGCATCTCAGAAAAGCTACCTCTGCTGTGCATATTGACCTTCTATTCTTCAGTGTTTCAAGTTACACAGACAATAGGATAAATGTACATATGGAGCTCAAAAATCTATGGTATTTCACAACATCACATCTAGCAAGGAATTATTTTGATTTTTTTTCCAGAACTGTTCTTGTGCAAAATTTCTCTATGCTTCATTTGCTATAAAAATATTTGTCAATGAACAACAAATAACCAGATGTTTTTTCATTGTATAACTGAGAATGAATTATCTTTTTAGGTCTGTTTACATTTCCCATGTATCTTAACTTTCATAATGCCTGCTTACATCAATACAGTCAATTTATTTACTGAATTGTATTTGCATAGTTATTAATTTATACTTTAATCATCAGAAGTTTACTATGGTAAATTTGAGAGGAAGGTTTCACTGAAACTTCAAACAAACATGAATGAATCTCATGCGCTGCTTCAAGATACATTTAACTTCCAGCACATCAGTAGGACTGCTGCTCTGTTCACGTGTACCAAGAACACCTTCTGAACTGCAGATGTAAATGCACATAGTGGTGGTGGATACGAAATATTTGTAGGTCCACTATATCTGCCACCTCTTCCATGAGAGGCTTAATACGAACTGTAAAGCATATGTGAACTAATTAAACTGATTTATTTTTCATTTTATTTATTTTATATTTATTTTAACCCATAGATTAAACACGTAAAAATTTAGAAAAGATAATTTTGTGTTCTTGGAAAGAAATACAATGTTAAAAACCCCATATCCAGCTACTTTGTTCTTTTTAAGGTAATCCCATTAAACAAAAAGAATTATCAATATTATCTGGCACTATATACTAGCAAAAATAATCAGAATGGGACTGACCTTTTTATAGAACAGAGAAGATCGAGTGATACCAAATTTTGGCTGCTGTTATTGGCCAAGTGAACAGGTAAAGCCTGCTGGCTAAAGTGGGCTAAATATCTGGAAGATGGCATTTACATTCAAGATGGATATGATTGCAGTAATAAAGTGATTTGTCTGTTTCTTGGGAAAATACAATGAAAATGAGTAGGCATTCCTGCTGAGTATCACTAAGGTACTATTTGGAGCAATAGCTCATTTTCTTTGTGGAAATTTTCATAGACATTATAGAAGTACCTGCCCCATGTTTGATATCCAGTTTCCTGAGGCACTTCTCATGTCCAGCTCCATTTCTATTCTGGTTGAGGGAGTGGAATACGTCATCTGGCACCCCAAGGAGGATTGCATATGCATAACAGCTCACTGGCTGAACTTCATGTAGGTAAGGAAGAGTTAGATGCTATGGAACGGGATGAGAAGTATGGCTTGTCTTGCTTTTTGCCAGAAAAGTGAGACCTTTGTTATTTGTGATGGCAGTTGGGCTGTACAGCTAGGTTTTAAGCTATTGGAAAACTGACGGGAGCAATGGAAAGCTGAACATCATCTTTGTAACCATTCCTAGACTTAAAATACAAGTTCCTGTTCTTAGCCCTGCGGTGCAAGCTCTTCTCTCAAGCACAAACTTCATTACCATTTCGTATGCCTTCATCATCTCTAATTCAAAGTATCCTACCCAGTCAGGAACTGAAATTGTTGCAGTGCGTCAGGGTTGCAAAACAGTTTCTCTCACTGGGGTCTATGCTGGCCACCAACTGGTTTCCTGATGGCATTTAAGGTTGTTGACTCAAAGCTGTGCTAGCAATTTATCAGTGGGGGAGGAAGTTGAGTAGGAAGTACCTTTCTTCCCCCCGTTAACAAGACTCAGGACAGCGCATGCTCGATAACATGTGAAAGGGTAACTTGGTGCTGCCCGCGCTACCTCTCATCAACACAGTGACTGCATCCACCCTAAGAGCCCTAAATGGCATTCGGCTTGTGAAGAGGTTGCCTCCCTCCTGTTTAAATGGAGCAGTGGTAATCAGTGAGGGTGCTTAACCTGAAGGACGATATGAGATCAGGACCTTGTACTCAAAAATTCTTTCTCTTTTGATGCAGATGCCCATAGCCATGAAAAGCCACAAGGAAAATGAAAGATCCATTTTGCAGAGGTTTTAGAGGTGCCATAGTATGAGGGGTTTTAAAATTCCAACCAAGAATAAAATGCCCAAACATTTTTAAGATTTGGAGTACCAAAAAATAATAACACCACTAAAAAAAGGTAAGTTTTACTTTCAGTTAGTTAAAATGTGTCATTAAATGTTAACTTGTGTTTTTAGCATTATGCTACAGTACCTAAGGCAATATTAAAAGACATCTAAAAGAAAAAAGGTTGGAAAAACTGAAAGTTAAAAGACTGTAATGAAAACATTTGGCAAATGTTGGTGGTAGGTCATCTATTTTATCATATAGCTGTTTAGGTTTTTCTAGTATGAAAAGGCAAATAGTTTGGCTAACATCTACATGTGTACACTGGAATTAACATATAAGCATCAAAAAGAATTACACTGAGATTTTTAACAAAAAAATCCCCAACTGAACTTACTAAATCTGGCACTGTCAAACTATGAAACATCAGCCTTTATGTCCCCTTGCAAAGGTTTGCACTTCACCCTTCCCTCCTTGCCATTTCTCTTTCTGGTTTCCTCTGCACAGCATGAGTACGTTGGAGGGGTGGGTGTTCTCTCCATGGCTGGACTGGAGTTTTTCCAGCAGCAGATCTAATACCTACAAGCTATTCTGCATCTGAAAGAGCTATTATGGGAGGACAGATAATGAGAAAAGCAAAACAAAACTGACCTGGAAACTGAACATTATTTCCATGGAAGCATTGTTTCTCCCTGGTATCAGACATAGGGAGTAGCAGCTGCAGTGACTTCTTTGACACCAGAAGAATTCTTGAATTCCTGAGAACAGAAATACATGAAAATTGTAAAAGCCAATTATAACAAAGAGATTTGTATATATAAACCATTCAAATCAAGCATCTAGCGCAAGAAAATAGGGAAAAGAATCAGGAGGAGGGAGAAGTAGAGAATCAGAGGGAGGCAAAGGGAACTGCAGCAACGTGTCACTGGTTACCATCTCTGCTCTCTGAGAGGCATGGCATAATTAAAGGATATTAAAGGCCTCTATACTTCTATCCCAGCAGTGCAAAATTGAAAACAATAAACTGCTTTTTCATAGCACCAAACTACCTTTCCCACTCTCCTTATTCCCACCTCTGAAATTCTGCTTGAGTTCATCTTTACCTTGACCTTGCTTCTGCTGAAATCCTTGTTCACGTCTTAATCACTTCGCATCTTGAGTAGTGCAATTCCTTCTATGGTATGTCTAAATCCCAACTCTCTCCAAATGTCAAGAGGTCCAGAATGGTGCAGTCAGATTATTTTCTTGCTCCATGCATGGATAAACAATATGATAGAAGATGTGTTTATGTAGTAAAATTGAGAAGCTGCAATAGGAGAACAGTGAGGTGATTGTATATAGAACACGAATGGCAGACAGCAGACGTACAGCACCTAAAAACTGGCTAATATTCTCAGACACTACTCTGACAGCTCAACACCCACACAGCAACAATAAAATATTTGTTTACTAGAATATAAATAGCACCAAGATCAAGAATCCTGAAACCCCAGGCTTCCCTATCACTGCAGACAACAGACATCAACCTAGTGCCTTTGCCTCCCAAAACAATAACACATATTTGGTATCAAAATAGACCCAGAGATCTTCAAAAGCACAATTCGACTGCTGTATAGGAAAACGCTATTGCTCTCTGCAGTCAAGGAGACAGCCAGCTCTTCAGGCTCGGTTGTTCAGCCAAAAGCTACTACACTACGGGTTTTTTTAACTATGAAGAACCTGTGTAAAGAAATTATTTGCCAGCAAAAGCTGAAGCAGAGGTGCCCTATATTAGATCATGTTGTTTCATAATGATGTAGGATCCTAAAAATCAACTGCTTTGGGATACTTGTTATTTGAGTCTTCGGCTTTTCTGGGAATTGTGTGAGTTTTTCTGTGCTAAAACAAAGAAATGAAGTAATAGATGTTAAGAAAATATAGATTCCTGTATCCATGCTTGAAATTAAGGGAGATCTGTGTATACTTGACCTCTCTAGAAATAATGGAATACCTGCAGTAGAATAGATTTTTATCCCATATTTACCATTATACACCAAAGCTACTATAACGTAAGTATGACACCAGCCTTCTTTTCTTAAGCAATCCTGGTTCCTGTAGTGCCTCTAACAATATCTTTTGGCAATGTTAACCAAAGAAATACTCCCTGAGACGTACCTTGACTACATTGAAAACCCCAAAGTGATGATTTGCCTCATGAATATAAAAGTCCAGATGCCTCATCTGTTTCTATATACTCCAGAATCACATTCAGCTTTGTAAGAAAGCATTTTCCTCACCTGGATGGCAATTAGAAAACCCATAAAAGTAATAAATAAATCCCTCTCTGAAACAACAATACATCTCAAGAATGCTTGCAAACCAATCAACCAAAACAGCATGGTTTGGTGTTTATAATATTCAGTAATTTTCATAATTGAAAATTATTTGAATTCAGTGATTTTGATAATTTAAAAATTATTTTTCCATATTAGTGGCTCAAATAAGTGAATAAAAATTCACTGTGAGTCAAGAAGCAGAAAATTCCTGAGGAACGGTTTTAGGAGTTAGTTTCAGGTCCAAAAAATTACTGAACCCAACCTCTTCTGAAAAAACCCTACTTGTTCCCACCTCTGCTCTTCAGTTTGCTTTAAAAGAAAACCCAACCAAAACCAAACAAAAACCCCAAACCCTCAAACAGCTGTAGCTATTTCTTCAAAACCAGTTAGCAAATCAGTTCCTGCCCACCTGTAGCTGCTCCTTCAGACAACAGGCATAGGCCTGGAACTGGGTGGTGACCTTGCTGCTGAAGATGAAGCTGAGTGCCCTAGAGCTGGTTTAGCCTGGTTACATGCCCGTCTAAGCCAATTTTCAATTATTTCAGGTGCAAGTTTTAACATGCTCAGTAGCCCTCCCACTTTGTTTCCTCTCCTCATTACCATATGAAGACTTGCATTAGATGCCCACAGGCATTTTGCAAATGTAAGGATTTTCAATTACCCATCCTCCTGACAGGCATCGTGTTGTCTTTGTACAGCAGCTTTAGGGTCGTGAATGGGGGCTTGTTCATCATTGTTGCTGGCAGTGAATAACTGTAATACCTGTCCCTCTCCTGCAGAAGGCTGAGCAGCATCCACCCTTTCCCTCTTGAGTTAGCTCTGTTTTCCCTCCACAAACACTGCTGGTTTGCACATCAGTTACAAGGCATTTCATCGGTGCTGTTCCTATGTGTGCAAATGGAAAACCTAACTATGGAGCCAACAATATCTGAGGGATTAATATGATTTCCCATTAATGGGAGCTATGGAATGGGATATATTTAGCCTGTTTGTTCTCTCTTTTTTTTTTTCCTTTTTTTTTTTTTTTTTTTTTGTGTGTGTGAAGTATATTCTACAACATGCTGTGATTTCTGGCCTATTGATTAATGGGTCTTTCCACCACAAGCAATCTTAATCTTTCTTAATTGCCTTAATGGCTACATGGCCTCTCTTTTATACTCTCTGCCCACTACGTTGTTGTTGCAAATGCTTTTGTATCTTAACTTTGTGACTATACCAAGGACTTAAAGGAGACTGACTGTGAAGTCTATTGTTGCTCTTGTTCTTTCCTTTCTTTAAATTCCTGTTTCAGGCTCCTAATTTATGTAGGCAATTTTTGGATGTAATTGTCTAAGTGTGCATAAATTAAAAAACAATTGTCCAAAAGTAATCAATAAAGGAGTCAATTCTTTTACAAATTCATGGTGTAGTTCTTTTAGTTCCAGAGATCTGCAGTGCAGACCAACAAACAGATTTATGTAGCTTGCTATTCAAATCTGAAATACTAAAATTTGTAATTAGTGTTCAAATACAGTTGTGAAAATCTGCCTTCTAGAGTTTGTAGAAGACTTGGGTAAGTCTGTCCTGGAAACATTTGCTATGATACATAGAATAAACAGTGAGTAGACCACAAGTAGATCTCTGGTTTGTGTGTCTGATGTTTCCAGGGGTTTACTTTGAAACAAAAGACGAGACAAAGAACTATTATATTTCTTTTACAGTATCTGTCACTTAAATTGCATGATGTCACGTGACGTTTGTTGATCACTTTATTTGCAGTTTTAAATGGAAACCCATAAAACAGAGCAAGTAAATGGTGAACTTAGACTTGCCTAGTAAGCTTACTATCTTCATTTTCAACCTACTCTTTCTCTACATGAAGAGGTGGAATGCCAATAGAAATACACGGACCCCAAGTATAATCAGCATCCAATGGGCTAAATACAGCATCATCACAAAAAGCTGCACTTACTTACACACTTGCAAGAGATGTACCCCTACAAGAGAGAGGTATCATTAACATCCATAAGTGACCCTAGGCACAAAAATATCTGCCCACAAACTCTACCAGGATACAAACTTTTGCAAATGATTCCCGGCAAGAAAGAAAAAGTTAAGGAAAGATTTTTAATAAGTGATGGCAGTAGCTCAGTCCGAAGTTATTTATTTGCTTGACATTAAGTTATTGCCAGCTACTTCCAAATCTAGATCTAGTCTAGAGCCAACTGTGCAAAATCAAAGGCAAAGCTGTGAAGGCAGCAACATCTATGGAAATAATTTCACTCCTCTCAGAAGGGAGAAAGTAATGCACAGTAATTGCAATACCCACAAACAGCAAATCTTTAAAACTGTCAGTAGTCCAGAAATGTGTCACTTAGACCACTGTAATTACGGGAGAAAAGGTGACATTCGGGGCTGGAAAAAGAAACATGCTTGTGGTAGAGTCTTTTTATAGGAAAATGTCACCTGTTTAAAAGCCGTTCAGAATTTTGGCAAGTTAGAAATAATCATGGCTGACATTACTTGGCAAAGAGCAGATGAAAAGATCAAAACTAGATAACAGATAAAAGCAATCTGGCCCATGGTTCCATCTTTCAATTTACAATGGCAGCAGCTATGTCAAACACTCCAAATACCGACAACTGACATAGTATGAGCAGGTACAAAAGCAGAGGTAAAGTGCCCAGGGTCGATCAAAAAAAATCATACCGACGGTTTGAAGGGAGCAACGCATTACACCTAATTAGAAATACATGTGCATACACATAAACCCTCAAGATTTATAGCTACCTCTGCAATGTTACCCTTAGTCTATTCCTCTATTACGTATGTATTACATAAATGGAAGCAAGCTTTGACCCTGTGAAAACCAACTAAATCCAGGTATCACGAAGCCTGCCTAACACAAAGGCCAAATTTCAGCTGGAAAATTGACTAAAAATCCTAATTTCAGATTTCTATGCAAAGAACGTGTTTTTTAACAGAATTTTCTGTATGCAGCTCCCTAGGATGGCTTTTCGTGTTGATTTTGGTGGGCAGGGTGAAGGGAAACATTCTTAAAAGAGTTCTGATTCACACAAGTCTAATTTCACTTTGCATTGGCACCAGGGTTAGGCTCTGACTGCTTAGCACTGACACTGAAACAGGAAGTTCAGAGCTCTAGTAACCAAAGTCAGGAAAAGGCAGTTTTCCCAGTCTTGAAGACAATCAGAAGGAAACCAAATGGATGAGGTGTTTTAATGAGGTCTCACTTATCCTTCCACCACTTTTGCACTCAGTCCTGATGCTTTGTTTTTAGATACTCAGCGATGTCACTATAGAACCAAGTTTGCACTCGGTATACAGAGCTTCGGCTGACTCAAGAGAGTCCACTTATTGGGTTTGCAGGTACTTCCAATGTACTAATCTACCAACAATGGAGAAATAACATTAGGCTACAGATGCCACACCAGCTCTGGCAGGGGGAATGTTTTGTTTCCTGTTTTGAGTTCAAGTATTTCTAAAACTTTCTGTAGCAGAGTCGACTGGTCCACCCTGGGAACACTGGAAATTTGAGGTCTGACTTTTGCCTTTTCTTTTTCCTGGACTATAGGAAACTTATCCTTTTGTTTTAAGGAAGAAAAACATGAGAATAATTTACCCACCCTACAAAAGGCGATTCAGAGAGCAGCTACAAATGGTAGTTTATGGCTACAGTCACCTTTCCTTGTCAAATAGAAAGGATCAGCCCTGTAAAAAACATCCTGGGAAAAAAGTCCTTGTGAAAAGGGAGCCTTGGCTGGGTGGGAGCTGTGATGCAGGAAATCAGGAGATTAAGGAATATGTAGTGCTCAGTGCTCTTACTAAATCAGGCAAATTTGGTTTGGTTTCTTTTTTTGTTTATTTTGTTTTAAATTAATGACATTAAAAAAAATAAAAATCAATGATTTTTGACCAGCTCTGGCCTTTGTATTTATTTGCCTTCCTGGCGCTTGGGGAAAGGTTGGCATTTTCTTTAATGACAGAGCTCAGCATCATCTGATTGGGGCTCTCGGTTGTATTTCCAGATGCCATACACAGCTCTCTCATTATATTACCTTGTAAATCTATGATGTAGTCTGAGCAGTTCAAGCTTTTGATCTGTGGCCACTCTGGTGATGGAAAGGCTTGTCTGAAAGCTTTTCAAAAAGCCTCTTCCACAGAGGAAGCACATTTGTGAGGACCATAACTACAGTAAAAATTGGATACTGATAGTAAATTCCTGGCCTTATTGAAGTCAATCAATATTTTCCATAAATTTTATTGTGCCTTGGGTACGGCTAGGATCTCGAGGAACTGAAATTTCATCTACCAATATCATCTCTTTTCTAACCTATCTGCTTCATGAGCAAAAGGTAACAGTTTCAAAGGAATTTTGGAAAAACAAGTTATCCAACAACCACAGTTGTAGTTGCATTGAACGCCTACCAGCATCTACTGAGCTAATAAACCAGGAGGGTTCCTTGGGAAGGAAAGGGCTCTGTGACAATAGAAAAAACATCTTTTAACACCATCACAAACATCACACCTCATCAGCATCACTAGAGACGATCTTTCCTGAACTCTTACTCCTCTCACAGGCACAGACTGATGCATAAAGAAGAAAAGGGAGACAGAAGAAGCAAAATGATATTACCATGAGAACCAAGGGGCTACAGAGACAATAACAAGTCAATAGTAAAATCTGGAACTAGAAAACATGACTATTATCATCACATTAATAATTGAAGCTTTATGACACAAAAGGTACTCAAAACCATGTAACTTACCCTCCAACCGCAAGGTCTTATGGTGGCATTTGTCCCACTTGTTCCAGGTCTTTGCCCACTTCCTAATTCTTCAAACACTTATTTAAGTGCTTAATTACACCAATGAAAAGACTCTTAACAGCTTCTGTTGTTAGGCACACTCCACTTTTGCATGTGAAACACCAACTACATGTTTGGTGCACAGCAAATATAGTGATAGTAGCTGGACAAAACCAGAGGAGTGGAGGAAGAGAGGTGTTAATCATATGCTGTGAAACGGAAACTGCAGGATTTAAAATGAGTTTGCTCACTGTCCGTAAGATGCCATTCCAATTGGAAAGAATAAAAAAGACCCAGATCTACAGGTCTCCACCAAGATCTATGCCTGGATTCTACACCTGAACATTATGCTGCACCTACAGACCTACCTGAGCCAGAAGGCCTCTTGCTGTTCAAGACTCCTTCAAGTAAACTTGAACCAGTGCAAGTGATGAGTGAAAGGGTTGCTTACTACAGCTACAACATTGCGCAACCTCAGAGCTGGAATTTAGAAAACCCAAAGTTTTAGGTTAATGTTGAATGTTATCAGCCTGATGTAAAAGTAACACAGAGGGTATGGAACAAAAGTGTTAGGTAGCTCTGCACCATAAGAGAAATATGTTACCTTTAGCATTCAGTTTGCATTAGCCTTTCTCTGTTTGCTGGCCACGTATCTTACTTGTAACCTTTTCTTGTCCAACTCCACCCTCACTCAAATCTGTGTAAAGGCTATCGTTAAAAGCTCCGGTACAGCAAGGTACATGGGTGCACACATGGCTTTCACTACAAGTCATTGGCTTGATTTCTGTGAAGCTATTTAGGTACTTACACTCGAGTGTATTCTTAAAAACATACTGAATTGACCCCTAAGTCAATTTTCCTTCTCCTTATTCTAACCAGCATCATGGACATTTTTATTATTTCCTTTGGCTCCCTGTCTCTGACCATGTGCCCTTTAAACTCATCATCCCCGTCTGTAGTGCTCTAACATTTCTGCATACTCCAGCATTTCTCCTCTCATTTTCTTCCATTTACTCTGTCTGAATCCACTCTCATTGTCTAATGTCACACAGTTCCCTTGACTTGTTTCTCCTATTCTGGACCTCAAGTAGCATCTGAGGGGTTTTTTTTCCTACTTCAGGAACAGTGTCCCTGGCCTCTGCCTTCACTCAAGTAGCCTCTGAGCCCCTTTGACCATCATTATTATTTTTCATGCTCCAGCTCTTCATAAAAAGTCAAGAAAAACAAGGAACAACATATGCAGGAGTGTATCAGAAGAGCTGAGACTCTTCAGAAAATTAAATTATATTAATTCTATACTTAGAATTAATCAGTGTACTCAGATCAGTATTTTTCAGGGTCTATTTAGAATTAGAGTTTGATAACATACATAGACTGTGAGATAGCAAATAGCAGCCCACTTGATGAATAACAGCCTCCATGCTCTGCATTGCCTCAGGATGTACCCCAAAATCACAGAAGTTAAATACATGTCGTGACGTGCAGCAAAAATAGGCAAAAGAAGAGAGAACAGAGCTTTTTCAAGACAGGATTCTTTCATTTCTGGCTGCATGATGACTCTTTGTCTAAGGTTATGTCTGCACTGAAGACTGCAGTGCTGTGGAGCAAGATGCCGGCCTGACTCCTGCGAGTAGTCTTATCCAAGGAGATCAAAGATCCAAGTGATCAGGTTTGTTATGCTTCTCAGTTAGATTTTGTGCTGTACCTGAGCTGTCTGGTTTAAATTTTGTAGCCCTGCAGAGTAGACATGCACCATGGAGGGACAAATACTTTTGATCTGGAAGAGGGAAGAGTTGTTTGGTACAATAGCAGTAAATATAATAAGCAACTTCTCCCATTTTTGGCAATTCATGCATTGCACAGAAAGAGACCATTACAATAATTCTGAAGCCAAATAAATGAAGCGAAAGAAGACTTCACCGCACTTTTGTGATCGATTTGGTACGTAATCTGCGAGGCTCATTTAAATCTGTCTCCTGCATTTCTTTTATAAACAAAGTGACCGTAGCCCATTCAGATGCCTACCTGTGCTTATCCAGGAGCCCCCAGAGGATTCCACATGAGGACTTTTCAGATGGCCAAAGCACTCCTGCTCACAAGCTGACCGCGTCCCTCAGTCGATGCTTACAAGCTTTTTTGCCCAAGAATTTCTAATCATTTATAAAAAACCCTCTTGTAACATTGACTTCGCAGGAAATGACTTGCAGAAAACATGACTTGCACTGGAGTCGAACTATATTTGCTAATTTGTGTACCAGCAGCACAGTATGGAACTCGAGGAAGGCGAATTTCTCTTGCCAAAAAAAAAAGCACGGATGCTTAGTGACAGCCTTTCCAGCCCATACAAGATTCTTCAGAAATGTCAGCCTAATCCTTTAAAAAAAAATACTTCACAACAATAAAAAAAGCTCTGAGGATTTTACTTCCAGCAGGACAGAATAACGTGCTATGCAAAAACCTGTCCATCTATTTTCCCTGCAAAACATTTGCTAATCATGCTGTTACAGGGGGTGGACGTATTTTAGAATATTAAAATTTCATTTGGCAATGACAAAGTTTGATATTAAAACACATATAACGACCCTTAGATCCAGCTTTTCTGATATACTTAATACCCAAGCTAAATAACTAATCCACAGAGGTGGACTCAGCAGCTGAGTAAGATTACAATTTTAGGACATACTGTAGAGGACACAGGGAAATGCAGTTTCATAGATTTCTTGACAATATTCACCATATATTGGTTAGTCAAGATCACCTGGCATATAAACCAGAAAAAACTATACTGTGTTCTCACTGAAATCTCATAAACCCTAAATGTGCCAAGCACACAACTGCAACTGTGTAGTTTTATCCTTCAGAGAATAAGAAAAGCAGAAACTATTGTGTGAACTGTATTTTGTTCAATGGTCTGTTCAGCAAAACCCAGGTACTGCTCAAATTTGATATGCATTCCTGAGGGAAGAATTACTCTCCAAGAAGAGGTGGTCAGTCACAGAACAAGTGCAACACAGCAATTGTTAATCACAGGTGAAAATCCGGTGCATAATTCCTAAGACAAAAGATTTGGCAAGGGTTCCTAAAATTTTTTTGCTATTTTTATGGCAGCATGGTGGCAAAGCAGGGGAAATTATAACAGCGCTACAGAAAATCCTTCATCTCAAAGTGAAGTAATTTCTTAATTATTACTGGATCTGTTATACTCCTGTGCAGGCTAGGAACCATTGTAATGAACAGGCCATCTGGCATATAATGTATATCAAATACTATGAATTTGCTAAAGTATTCAAGTTTATACATGTATACGCGTACACCCAGTTACGTTCATCCATATCCACACATACCATGGACATTCATCAATGCCTGTAATACGGTTGTGCATACTCACATGTTAGAAACACAGTCACGCATGCAACATGTGAATGATTTCAGGGAGTAAACTCTTAAAAACAAACTGCCTAAAAGATGCTGTTTTGTAAATACACTGTAATGCCTCTACCCTGTACATATGCAAACATAGATGGAGAAAGAGCTGAAGTGTTGATTTCCTCCACTTTCTTTTACCCACCTCAGCAAAGTAGCTCTTTTTTAGGCTGGGATCTATTCAATAAATATTGGAAGTCCTTGTCTTTCCTCAGCCATGTCTACATGCAGGAAAACAAAGCTAATTTAATCTGTCCTTAATGATTTGTAGGCAGATTATTTAATGAACTGTTCAGTTATATTTACAAGTGTTTTTCAACAGCCTATGAAAAAACACTGAAAGAGAAGAGGCTGAAGATTTATATACATTTATATATAAGTTTTTATAATGGAAGTTCTTCATAAATTGTTTTGCACAGGCTTCATTGACAATTATTCTCTTAGCTGGAAATGGTGTAAGTTATTTTGGTAATACAGAAATCTTTAAAGAAAAAGATTAAAAATAATAAGAAGAATATATTAAAAATAATAATAAGAAATCAAAACCATTTTATTTCATTTAAAAAGCACCCTTCTAGTGACTGCTCTCACTAAGACCGAAATAGAAAATAAGAACGAAGAACACCTGAGAAGTTTCCTGTGACTTTCTTTGCAATTATCAACTGTTTCAAATGATGAAATGTTCTGTTAGCTGTAAGAGGATATATATGCCAGCTATGTAATGGGTATTTCTCTCGAGCCAGCAAGCAGAATTCATTATCTATGCCACAAGAGAGAAACCTAAATCCTAAATTTTACAGAAGCCATAAGAAGGTTTTATGTTACTTGAATGACTTGCTTACTAAAAACACTGATATGTCATTTATATTCTCCAGGAGAAGAAAGAGAGAATTTGTGTACAAACAGATGTCTCTCTAAAAGAGCAGCGTTTCTGATATTTAGCATATCTATAGCTCAGTGCATTTCAAACCTGAACCTGAATTTTTAAACCTGAATTTGCTTCCTTGGGCATATATATGGGGAAAACAGATTAAAGCAGGCAGGATATAGTGGAACCAGTTCATTAATACAAGCAGGATTGGGCCCAATGTATTTTTAGCTTGAAGGAGAAGAAACTTGTTGTTTTTCATGTGCCTGTTAATACGGGCATCTCTTCAGCTTTGCAGAAAAGATGTTGTCTTTGAGGAATTTCTGTCATCACTATTTTCTGTATGCTTTTTCCCAAATGGACATAGAAGCTCTTGGCTTGCCAAGGTAGAGCGGGACAGAAACATTAAATTCCACACACAGGCCTATCCTGGGAAGGACAGACATCAAACTGTCTGTGCTGTTTTGGGATTTCTGATCCCTAAGAAACTGCATGTCCACTTGTTGACACTGACCTGCACAAAATCTGTGGAAGAAAATATGTCAGAGAGGATGCGTATCCTAACTACAGCGCGCTATCGCAAACCACTTCACACTGCAAAACACACAGAAGACTGCACCGAGGAGCAGCATCGTCACAGGAGAAACAACAGTGGATTAAACTGCGCTCTCTTATAGGAGAGGTCCTGCAAGGCACAGTTTTTGAGCATCAGGTTTGGCTCCTTGCTGCGTGCGATGCACTTCTCGAGGTGGTCCGAGTGGGATGCTGGGCTGGGTGAGAGGAAGTAAACTGGCAGACGTGAACCACCAGGGTCCTCAGTGCAAGTCCCCGCTTTATGTTTATTTTAATGAAATACAATGGAAACTGTACTGCAACGTTTTTAATCACTCAAAATTATCATCCTTCTTCGTCACTGAAATAGCACAATAGATAATTGATCTGCTGAACCAAAACAGCACAACCCCCAGCAGTATGTTTGCGCTAATTCATGAGGGCTTTTTTAAATGAATTTGGGAAACTATCTATATACCTACACAAAGGTCTTATTTTATTATTAACTGCAGTAATTTCGTACTGGAACCCTAATATTATAGTGCAATTTAGTTGAAACTGTTGAACTTGTGAACTGTTAACAATACAAATAACACAATAATAGCGAAGAATCCAAACACTTAGCGGCAGCAAACTAATAATCAGTAACACTTTTATGCCAAATAAGCTACCGGGGAATTAATAATTTCCCCCTCGCTCAGAGCAACGCCACCGGTGTTTCAAGGCATTTCTCTTCCAAGGAAGGATGCCAACTCCTACCGCAGCCCGAAAGCAGGGCGGGTTTCTCCTCTGGGCAAAGGTATGTTTTGTGGTGCCCCCCCACCCCAATATTTCCTGCCCTCCTCCCGCTCCTGATGGGGCTGTTGCACACAAAGGCTGCGGGACGCCAGCCCCGTCCCAGGCTGAGCAAACAAGCAGCATTTGCAGCACCTCACAAGCTGATTTGCCTCGCAAGAAGCCAGGCGGTAAATAAATAGGTTTGATGAGCCAGGTCTTGCCTGTATACACCTGTATCAACAAGGATGCAAGCACAATTATCTTACCTTAATGAACTTAATCTTTAATTTCACAGCTTGGCCCTTGTGCTCAGCCTCTTAACAAAGGAGCCGAACTGTTTTAGTCCATATGACCACCCTTCCTCCAACAGCTGTGGAAACTTAAAGCCACGACAAGGATTTTTGCCCCTTGTGAAACTGTCAAAAGCAATAAATATTTTTCTTTTTTTCCATCATTAGACCCTGCTAAGAAAGCCTGCCCATTGTCCACTGTAATTCCCAGCGCTCACGGGGCAGGAGCTTTATTGTCCCAAATGAATCCTGAAGTGTGAACAATGCCGGGGAAAGCGGCCACCCTTTTCGGGAGGGTGTAGCCGCGAGGAATGCGGCGCTTCCCCACGGACGGCTCCGCCAAAAGAGCACTTGTGTTTTTTAACACTGGCCTTTCAGGAGGATGCTCGAGTTAAGGCATTGTGGCCCACTGTAAATAGATGCACTCGCCAGAATGGGGCTTCGTCATCCCTAATTAGGGAAGTAACTCCAGAGAGACAGCATGTCACTTGCAAGACTGGGCTCATTGTTGGGTTTGTGCGCGTCCCCACAATGTTAGGTAATTGGAGTTGTACCTTTTAGAAAGCTGCTAATTTCACATAGGAAGTGCTAACAAGACCTTTGTGTGCCATGTTTTCCTTCGTCCTTTCTAAGGAAGTTACAGAGCTCGAGTACTGGGAATGGCTGGGCCAAGGCCTGCCGGAGGAGGCTGCGGTAATGAACCACTTCAGCCCCCCGCCAGAAAAAGGAGGCCTAATTTTCGGGCCTGAGAAGACTAGGACGGACAAAAGGTTCTGTTTAAGCTTATTATACGGGACATTCTCAGTGCCTACACAGCTTTCCTCGAAATGACCCTCTCAAAATAAGTGCATCAAGTTTGAGCAAATAGAAACATGCAACTTTCGAGGCTGGGGGTTATAGTTTTCTTTACAAAGCCATTTATATAATGTAAGCCGCAATTAGCGCGGAACGGAGCAACAAGATCTAGCGAGGAAAGTTCCCCTGACAAAGGACAGAAATTAGGGGAATAAGTAACAGTTAAATATTGGCTTCGGATAACGGGCTGAAAAGGCCTTTCAAATCAGCTGTGGATGTCGAAAAATAAAATCATTTTGCTCCGAGTCTCTTTCAACGCAAAGTTTGGCTTTTAAATCACCGAGCGATTAATGCCACTAATTTTAAATTACCCAGATAGAACGGATCTGGGCTTAAGAAAAAAGAGAGAAAGAAATAACTGAAAAGCCTCTCGGCTTTTAAGCCTGACAATATCAGCAAAACATCCGTAGGAATTACATGTAAAAAATTCAAATGGCAATGAAACAAATTACTACTTACAGTGTGAAAAGTCTGCAAAAGCTTTTTATGGACTTGAAATGCAGAAGTTATATAAACTACTCAGTGAAAAGAATTAGAAAATGACCTTTGCAGATCGGGGGCAAAAATGAACAGTCTTCAGGGGAAAAAAAACCCCCACTGTTAACAATGGCTTTTAATGCCATTTTGCTTCCCTCATTTATCTAATAATCATGGCAAGGTTAGGGTAAACAATGAACAGTATGTTTTCACATATTCCACCTTTAGTGTCCTCCATATGAATTTCTAAAACACTTAAGAGAATAGATACATAAACCTGTGACCTTCAAATGAGCTTTTTGCTACTTCCAACATTTTGAATAAAAAAGGTCAGAAAATTGAACCGCTTTCGCGCAGTAATGAATTCCATTCTGTTGGGTAAACAAAGCTAAATTTTAAAACAGGGACCTGACATCTCTATAGCTCAAGAAGCTTTTCTCTTCTTCGGGCGCGCGGGGCGGGGGGAAGGGTGAGGAATGCGAGCACTCGGCCAGCCACCCCCTAAATCACTGCAGCATCCACCAAGGAGAGGAGGAGAAGGAGGAGGAGGAGGAGACAGAAATATTTGGTTTTATTCACGAACAGCCGTGATTTCCAAGGCCGGTGTGACACAAACGTCTGGGTTTTAAGACATTTTTTTTCCTCCTTCCTCCACCTCTTACCCCCCCACCAGTGAATAATTGATCCGGTGCACACAAAAAGAGGGTAGCCAGCGCTACCCTAGTCGAGCTAGCTCTTACTGCCGAGGGCCTCCAAAAGTTACTTCAATTTCCGCCGTGCTTTTGTCCATGAGTTGTCCTGGCTGAAAGGCCCGGTTAGGTATTGTTGCAAAAAAAGTCTGTGCTCACGTTTATTCCCCCCCTCTAATTCATACTCCGCATTGTGGGGTTTTGCTATTCAGGGACTGATTGGACAACAGCCCGAAGAATGGCCCCAGTGATTAGGCTCTCAGCATGTGTCTGGATTGTGGGTATAAACCCAGAGCCGGGGCTTCAATTCACCGCAGCTTTCTGCTTCCTCCTAGCGCCTCCCGCGCCCGATATTTTATGCATCCGTTGCTGCAGGTAATGCATTCCTTCATACCAGGAAACAGAATCCGTATAATTAGCCAGCACAGTAGTGTGCGAGCCCTCGAAAGTCCAGGGGTTGTGCCCCAGGAAGCAACTGCACTTTGGTATTGATAGGAACTCGTGGGTTTTGGGTCAGGGTGGGATAATGCAACACCCCAAGTATTGTCATGAAAAAGTATTCATCCTGCCTGACAAAGACAACTTTCCTAGCATCCCCCCAGGGGCACACAGGGGCGATGCTGGACGCAGATCGGTTTGTTTAGAAGCGGAGGTGAGGTTTGCTCGGCCCACTGCAATTCCCAAACACTGGGCCTGACCCCATCCCCTGCTTCCCACTGCATCCTGCCTTGCTTCTCCCCCTCCATCGCTTTATGTTTTAAAGTATGGCAGCTGCACAAGTCATGAAGTGTACAGATGTCACTCTGCGTCTTACATGTCAGTAACTGGAATTAATTTACATTTATTTGCCTATTGTTTTATATCATTTTATGACAATGTGCTGCATAATATAATTTAAATCTTTAATGTACAACTAATTCTCTACCATTAATTTGTCAACATGATTACTGGATATGCCACCAGGAAAAGCTGGATGACTTGAGATATGTAAAAAGGCATTCCTGTAGCTTTAAAAGAGGTTTGCATCTGAAATGACAAAGGTTTACAGAACTTTTTTTGGTCTGTCTGTAATTCTACGAAAACTACAATTTCAATGTGATTTCACAAACTGAATTATTCCAAATCTCAGTCTTCAATAAAATAAAACATCTAATATATTAATTAGCCCAGGGAGAGAGTCCCAACAGCATTGTAAGAAGCAAAATGATAGTTTGATTCCTGAGAAACGCAGCCTTCATCATGACAAATCCTGGCTGATAGGAGTTTTAAACTGTCTCCCTGCCAATAGTATTTCATTTTGGGGAGAGCAGTAATCATTTTAGCTATGCACTGCATTTGAAAAGCAGCTCGTAACAAGAGCAGGTTGTGGATTTTTTGACACAAAATGGTGATTTGTTGAAACCGACACTTGTCCTGGGAGCATTCAGCAAGGAGCTACAGCACGGAAGGTTTCTCACGGTGGAATTGCTGATTAAAAAAAGAAGAGGGAGAGAGGGGAGAGGGAAAAAGGGACAGAAGAGAGAGGAAAAGAAGAGGGGGAGAGGGTTTTTCTCTGCCTCCCAGCCCTCCCCCCAGCTGCTCGTAGGTAGGAGGTCAGGGTGCTCTCCAGGGATGTGGGAGAGCCAGTTTCAATTAGCTCAGCAATGTGCTTCTGAGGGGGAATTCAGAGCACATCGCCTCTTCATTTTCATGGGGGGGCTGGCCTCCTTTCTTCCTGAAGCTCTGAGGCACTCCCCTGATTATTTTCTTTTCCTCATCCTATATAAAAAATGAGTATGAATCTGCCTCCCCCAAAAAACAAAGCAAACCAAAACCCATACTGAAGTGGAGGCCCTGACTTTGCAGCACCCACATCTGGGGTACTCCCCTGTGTGCCTTCCTATGCAGAGCTGGGGCTGGCAGACCACCCTGTTGCTGAGTCTAGGAGATGGGTGCAAACAGCATCCATAAAGCAGCGCCAGGAGCTGGGCTCCTGGGCTTTGCCCCTCTCTGATTTCCCTGGTGCTCTCCTTGCAGTCTCTGGGGATGTCTGCAGGCAGGACTGGACCCTTTGCCACAGTCCTGTAAGCTTGCCCATATGCTCACTTCTATATTGCACAGAGCAAGAGGCTCTTATAGGTGAGCCTTAGACCATCAGCTCCTCAGAATGGTATCTGAGCTTCTCTTTTTTTTGCACTATTTTGCAACTATTTCATTCAGGTGGGCTCCCTGCAGTCATTCGGTCTCTAAACGGACAAAAGCCTGCACTCACATCAATGCTGGTCCAGGACCAGCGTACAGACCCCAGCAGAAAATGCCAGGGAAACGATGAATAATCAAAGTGGATGGAAATGCAGCAATTAGTTTCTGGGGAAAAATTTCCTAGCAGAACATTTCATCTTCTCGCACTGTGTTTTTTTTAAGCTCAGCTCCCTGCCTCTCCACCTCATTCCTCTCCTCTACCTTCTGGGGATCTCACAGGAGCTGTATGAGTCACCAGAACACTGCAAAAATCTAGCAATTTCTTTCCTTTTTTTTCTTTTTCTTTTTTATTTTTTTTTTTAAAAAGAGGGTTTGATTAAAAATTAAAATAAGAAAAAAAAAGATATTCTCTGAAAAAGAAGTGTTTAGACAAAGCCTGTCTGCTTCAATTTCCCAGCTACATAAGCTCCCTTGCCCTGAGAGTGACAGTAGATTCCATAAATTAACTGAAAATCCCTCTTCTCAAGAGCCTAAGTTATCTCTTCTTTGCCTGCAGCTCTGATTTAGAATAGGCACTCGTTTGTTTACTGTTTTAATTAATGCTCCTTTTCAGTGTGGAATAGGGGAAGGGAAATGAACTGACTTGATAAACAGGTGTAGCTGTTATGTGTTATATTTGGGATCATTCAGGACTTGCAACAGATTAATCAGGCTTGACTGGACGTGAACCTCCTAGCAGAAAAGGTAGATCAACTCTGCTGGATGCCCAGTAGGTGAGCATTATTTTAACTGCTAGCCTGTGATAGGAAAGGCTTAGAAGGACAGTCATCAGTAGAGAATATCTCTGTGTTTTCACCCAGGAAAGCAGTCTGATTCTTTCCCCCACTGCTTAACAGTTAAGGAGACCTTGACAACATAAAGCCACTTTTCATCCCCCCTCTGCTTCCCCTTCTAACCTCACTGCCTCATATGCAAGGGGAAAGAAACAAATCACCCCATTATTTTTAAAACATTTCAGTGTCACATTGGGGAAAATGCTGTCCTAGGTTAACTATGAATGATTGAAGATTTTTTGTCTAATTGCGATATAAGTGTAATAACAGTTTAAGTGTCATGCTACACTGTGTATTGCCTTTGCACTCTCTGTAATACCTAGCACACTCAGAACAGAAAATGACCCAAAATCAGTCTTTTCTCAAACAGAGTTTGAATTCTTAGCCTCAAAGGGGAAAAACAGCTGAGCTTAGGTTTCTTCATTATAAGGCAACGCGGAAATTACGCGATTTAACCGTATCACGGCAGTAAAGCAACATTCAGCTCTTGAGTATCAAATCCCACAAGAGACTGCGTCTCGCGCTTTCCAAATAAAGCAACATCTAAAAATATACTCCTTTGCTCCACATTTTGTCTTGGCTTATACAATTAATATGTGCACCAAAAGCAACGTCACATTGAAGATAAGTGAAAAGGAATCAGGGAGCATCCGGCTGTCCTTGCCAGGCAGAGGCAAATGTGGGGGTGCTGCCAAACAAACTAGGCAACTGCTTTAATTTTAACTGCATTGCATGAGCCTACCTAGAGTTTATGACTGTCAAATGGGACCCTGCTCACTAGTGTCTCTTGCCAGCAGACAGGCTGGTGTCACTTGTGAGGACAGCTGCTCACCTACCTTCTTGGAAAAAGATACTGTGAATGGAAGTGTTGCGTGTGTTCATTGCAGAGTATAAGTATGGGGCTGTATCTGGCTTGCTTTATGCTGTGTCCTGTTAGAAGAATAGGTTCAAAGGCATTCAGAACACAACACAGGCAATCTTGTATTACGCCTGGGACTCTGATTTTAACCTTCCATCACAATTTTACCAGGCTGCTGGAAGGGAGGGTGCTCAGACATGGGAAGGAAAGGAAGGATAGCAGTCCAGCTGACATGTTCTTAGCATTTTACTCACTCCCAAATATTCCCAGACATGCAAGGAGCTTTGATACACTTTAAAAATCTGAGATAAATGTCCTTTTTAAAGATAGCCTCTAATATCTTGCTACAACCTTCAGCTTGGACTCCACGATGGCAACTGATAGCCTCGCAATGCCTACCATGCCACAATAAATCATTTATCTTATCTTGTTCATAGAGGTCTAAATACTCCCCTACTGGGGAAAAAAAAACCAGCTTGACAAGGTCTGCAAGGAAAATGTTTTGGAGTTACTGCTGTATTCTCCTCTCAGGAGATTTGCAGCCTTGTGAAGGGGGAGCCTTTGGTCCTTCAAACAGCATGGAGGCTTGCAGTGGCATTTATTCACACGCCTGGGTCAGGAAGGAAGACTCTGCCAGAGCCGGACCTAAACAACTGCAGGGAAATCAGAACACAGTGTATGGATCCTGGGGAATTCACACTGAAAACCTGCCTGGGAGATGGCCTTGTTTTCCTAACAGAGGTACTGCACCTGATTGCTAACATGTACATTCAGGACCAGTTCGATGCGCTTGGCAAAAACGGTGTTAGACTAGAATGTGGAGACCCCGATGCCAAACCCCGTAGTAACAAAGGGTCATATTTATGAAGGAAAGACCAATGCCAGCTGCAAAACCTCACCCTGGGTGCATGTTCTGGAGCAGGAACATGTTACAGTGCATTTTCAACTTCTGCCTCCCCCATAACACTCAGTGGGAACACATCAGTGGGCAAACTGGCCTGTGGTCTGAATTGCTGCTGTTCTGGACCTTTCTCTTCTCCTGAGCATCCTTTGACAAAATACAGACTCATCCCATATGGGTGCATCTATCCCATGATTATAAGCCAAGAAAAGGCAACTGTAATCCTGATCTTCAGTTTTAAGTTACAACTGACTTAGATGTGAAACAAATTACTTACCAATGAAACAGGACTGTAAAAATTAAGGGTGAAGAAAAGACATCACAGAAATGGAAATGCATTCTGAGAACTTGCGCACATTTTCCCAAAATGCTAACAAGAACTATATTTTACCAGTTACTTAAATTTGCAGTATGAGATATAGCAAGTGCTTGAAGCCTCTGACAGAAAGCTAAGAACTCCTAAGCCAACCTGCTCCAATACCTCATATCTCTCTGTCCCTCTTATTGCATGCAAACCCAACATTTTTTTCCCAAGTCTTTCTTTTATGTCATGAAATAGCATGGTGCAGTAGGCAAAAGAGGTTTAAACGGATTATTTTAGGAAGAATTGGTAGTACCTTTCTGGCCTTCGCTCAGGCCAGCCACATGAGGCTGAGTACCTGCATCGGCCTCCCGAAACTCCTCGGGTCCCCTGCCGAAATCCTCCCAGCCCTCCATGGCGATGTAAAGTCCGCAACTGTGCATGAAGGAAGGCTCGAGGCTTTCTCTTTTTCATGGGATGTGCTCTGTTAAAACACGTGTTTCATTAAAGAATGACAAGCAGGGCTGCGGAGTGTCAAGGATTTTACTGGTATTTGAATGCTTCCCACCTTTTCACCGGGAATTTACTCCACTATTAGTGTTTATTGTGAACTTATCTTCTCTGACTGAGGTTTGGAAATTGCCCAAAACCTGCAGCACAGAACAGCATCCGAAAACCGGAAGAAAAGGAGGAAGGCAGAGGGGTGGAGGGAAGTGTCAAGGGAGTTTTGCAAAGCAAATAGAGTATTATCCTTTTGTTTAAGATGCCATGAAGACTTTTCATCTGCTATGTGATACTTTGCTTGAGGACGGGCGCATACGAAGAGCTTTCCCCCCAGCCCCCTTGATTGCTTTACTGTTCTCAGGGCAGATTTATTAAATTTTGAATTAACATGTGTTAAGGAGGTTGATTTTGTTTGCTCTGCCACATAACTTACTTTTCTAAACACTTAGTAATAGCAGCAGTTAATCTATTGACCAATGGCTTAAGCAGCAGGTGGCTTTAAGACCAATGGGCCAGTCCTGACAAGGCCCACAGAAATTCCTAAGGCTTCTTTGTTACCTGGGCTGGAATAGAGAAACTACTTGTTTGGAAAATGTTTCTCCTCCCACAAAACATCTTCAGTATTAAGGGTCTTTTGTTAGCAGAAGGCTGAAGAGGGGGATTATGAAGGATAGTCTGTCACACAAATTGTTTCTTCTCAGACATATAATACGACCTGCATTAAAAGTTTACAAACTAATCTAATGAAATTATCATTCAAACGAAGCATGTCTCCGAACATTAAATTGACGCCTCGACCTGCCGTGCAATTTCCGCATTGGAAACCTCAAGACTGCAATGCCTCTGCTGTTGCTGTTTTGGAGTAAAATTGGATTTTTCCCCTAGAAAAAAACCCAACTCAGCAGCGTTCTGTTTGAAACAGGAACCCAGATAATCTGGGTGACAAGGGCTCATTTTCTTAGGAAACCCAGGCACTAAAACGTTAAGAATTCAATCAGTCCCCTTGCGTTATTAAGGAACCTGGAGTTACAGTTAACCATGTGTTATCTGGGTCCTTATACACTCTCCCTGTTCTGGTGTGCAAAGTCACATTAGAAAAGGAAAGTTGGGGGGGGTGTGTTAATTTATTTGGACTGATTTAGTAGAAGTCAGCAGCGACTGCAGTAACTGAAACTTGCATTCTGTACCTTTGGAGACAAAGCTGTACTGACTTAGCTGAGGGCAGCATTTAACTGTGACTTTCTTAAGTGAGGATTTTACAGCACCAGGGTGAGGAGAGACAACACTCTCCAAACGTGTGTGCACAGAAAGGACAGCGTTGGTTTTACTTGCAGTGAAGAAATGGTGCTCGGTGAGTAAATGGAGCCTTTGGGGTAGTATTTACTGTGTCTTCAGCCAAGCTTTCTGTGTTGTACTGAACCAAGTCAGGAGAAAAAAGACTTCGTATGTGTGTGAGGGTACACATGGCTGTGTGTATGTATACACAGATATATATATGTATGTATGTGTATATGAATACACACACGCAGAGTACATATATATATATATGCACTTTGACTTCTGCACTGCAACTATAGTCCGGTGTTCTCTGTATCCCAAGTAACAATTGCAAACAGCTGCACTGCAGCAGCAAAACGAAACAGGAATAAGAGAAGCCAATGTACAAAATATTCTGTGGCCTGATTTCCATTTGCTGGGATTTCTTCATCATTTGAGTTGCATGTCTGTCTATATGTTATGGACATATATCTATATACGTATGACATGTATGTATGCACATGAATACATGTACACACAACTTCTTTTTAAGACCTTCATATTTGGGGACCCTAATCTCATCTGGGGATGAGATCCAGTAGTACCACTAGGTGCTACTGTAATACAACTAATTAATATCATTTTTACTACTAATAACAACAGTAGTGTTTACTTTTAGCATGTTCTCACTCTTGTCAACATATGTTTTATATTCTTTAATTTCCTTGCTCTTTGCAGCACGAATGCTTAAAGGGATCCTAATTAACTGCTCAACAATGACGTGCTCTCATTTAGTTTTTCTCTCAAACTTATTTATTAGGCTTTGTTTATCAGTGGGAGAGTTTCTAGCACTGAGACTGCCAGGATTTACTCTAAGCCTCTTAGTCTGGTGTTTCCATGGCCCTGGATCTCTGTGTAGGAGAAGCTAAGAAAACCATACATATGGGTTGTGGTCCCCTTTATTTCAAGTAATCTAGAGCAGATGTGGTTTATTTCTTTAGGGGGGATGGGGAGAAAGGCACCTGGTTATTAAATAAACTGAGGAAAATGCTGATTTTTGGCCAGGGCTGGTGCAGCAGCACTGGAGGTTTTCTCTGTTTGCTTATCTGAGACCACGTAACTGGATTTCAACCTATTTTCAGGGCATTTCTCTGAACCAGTGAATTCCCATGAGTAACAACAGGAACACCTTTGTCTGGTTTCTCCAGTAAAGGCTTCCCCAGAGACCTACAGCCAAAAGCAAGGCAGAAAATGTAGAAAGGCATTTGCTCTGTGGCAGCCCCCCAGGCCCCAGGTGCTCCTCCAGTGCTCAGACTTCAGACCTGTATAAGACAGCCTCTTCCACCCTGCACCTGCAAGGAAAGGGATTGCTCCCTCCTCCCTGGTTACAGCAATCAAGTGCTCGGTGATTTCTTTTTTCTTTTTCAGAGTACGCTCGTTTCTTTCTTCCTTCCTCTTTTTCTCCCTTTCTTTCCTGCTTTCTGCCCGCTTCTTTCCTCCCTTCTTTTCCCCCTCTCTCTGATTTTTCTAACAGGTGAGGTCTCCGCTTGCTAACTCACCACCTAATTAGAGTGGTGAAAATTAGCTGCATTCACCCTGGCTTTAGTCCTGGCAAGAGTGTTAGAGAATTGGCCCACTTTTCAAGGTGCCAAATTGGAGGCTGAATCCAGGTGTGGTCAGAGGAAAGGGGATTATTTTCCTCCCATGGGGTGCAAACAAAGGCTTGTGCTAGGGATAGATGGGGTGGCGACAATGCTGCCCGCAGGAGGGCTCAGCACTCCTCCTGACACCTGAGCCCTCACCACCCCACAGCACAAGGCTGTATCATGGGTTCCTGTATTGTGGGGACCGCAGGAGGGGGGACTCCGAGCCCTACAGTAAGGACTGATAGTGATGTACCCCTCCAGTTCTCAGCACAGTAGAGAGTTCAGATGAACACAACATGCATTTGGGGAAATACATGTGATACACCCATCTGCAGGGCACAGGACAGGGTCTTCAGGTCCTAGAGTGTGAGAGCTGGCTGCACTCCTGTGCCTGAGAGGACACAAAGCAGAGCCCTGGGCAGGGGTTGGAGCCTGCAGTGCAAGCCTGTGTGGTTGATCAGGCACTGAGCCTCGAGCCAGAAACTCCTCAGCAATTCTCCCTGACTCAGCAACATGGGACAAGTTATGTAAGGAGCTTCTTTCTATTCAGTTCATATGGTTACTCACATGGCTCATTTGGTCCTCTGAGAACTGGCCGGTCAGTGTTGACACAGTGTTTTCCAGGCAAGGGCTCTGCATCCGCATCTAGAGTGAATCTGAGATGTACCCTTCTATCAGTCTAGGCCTTTCTTCAGTAAGGGAGAATATCCTAAAGGTAAGGCAGGTCCCAAGGAGAGCATGGGTACTGCCTCAGTACTGTGCAGGAGCTCGGCAAGAGGGCAAGTAAAGTAGCTGGTGACAGCAAACACCTCGTCACTCAAGATCTTTCACAGAAGGGCCTGATGGGTTTGGGAAACAAAACCACAGCATGTGTGTGCAGGTTTGCCATACTCACCAGCAGCATTGTAACTCCTGCTGTGCTCCAAAGTCTTTAAGTTACATCTAAGTACCAGTGACCAGCAGGAGAGTAAAACAAGTCATGCTTCAACTGATGGAATAAAGCTGACTGAAAAGTCAGAAGTGGATAACCTCACTTCTATCCTGTTGAAAGGAGAAGATGCAACTTTCTTCACTACCCTTGAAAAGTACAAGCATTGCCTGAGGAGGCAGCAAAGTGAGAACCTCTGCCTGGTGCTTCAGAAAAAAACCCATCTCTTGCTCTTCGCATCCCTAGAAACCATCCTGATGTCTCCTGTTAATGCAGAGCATAAAAGCACATAGTCCTCGAGGAATACAAGGACACAGGAAACGGGGGTGGATCAGACCATCTGAAAGCCAAATTATCGTAAGTATAACCACAAAGAAGAAGGAGGGAAAACGTAGCAGCTGGTACTTTCCTGCTCTGCTCTGTCTTTCCTAACAAGACCCTGGAAAACCGAATAGCGCTATCGTGCATGTGGGACCATGGTCTGGACATGGGAGTTTCAGACCTTCCTAGAGCCTTCAGAAAAAAAGCAGCTGTTTCTTAATGTTAGAAAGATAGAAACATCAAGCATAATGTTTATTGTTACTGCTTCACTTTCCCTGATGCAATAAAATTAACTAGTGCAACGTAAGAAAGGCTAGGTCTGCGTGGAATACCTCACTGTAATTATCCTACAAAGGAGAGGGGGTCTACAGTGTCTTCGCTGCCATGCATCTTTCAGTATTATTTCTTTGTGGCAAGCTATGTATGAAATAGTAACCAATAACCCTTTGTCCTTCCCTCCAGACCCTCCAAATTTGGCTATGCTTTGCAGTTCATCTTTGCAATGAAGCTCTACCATCACTATAGTTCTTTAAAAGGGTCATAGGGAATCACAGCAAAGTGGTATACAAAGGTAAAGATGTCAAGTGAGCTATGTTAACAGAAAAAGAACTACACAGTAGGTCAAGGTTTGGGCAACGACAGGGATATTTTTGTTAAGATAATGTTACTCACAGTGGTGGTGGCTTCCTTTGTAATACATAGCTGCCCAGAGAGAATTGCCTCTATTCTCATGGAGTCAGAGGGCCATATAGGAAGGTCCTATGGGGTCTAAATGAGATAGACACTGCAATTGATTGTACAACTAAATTTTTTACATATAAGCAGCATGAATGGGCTCTGGTGTAGTGCTTTTTAAAGCTTCACATTTTCAGGTTGGTTTTAAGGCAATAATCAGAGCAGATTTTAAGAGCTAAATGGAGGTTTTGTGCTGCTGTGTTTTCCTTTAGCAAGTGGAATTACCTTTCACTGCACCAGTACAGGGCAGAGGTTTCCGAGTTACACCCCAGCAAAACTAGCAGAGAAAAAAGACAGGTCCAGCACAGGAGAATCTGCAGGTGACCAGTTACGTCTGTAGTGCACACAAGCCCACCTTAGGAGGATGGATGTTCAAACACAGGTTAGAAGAAAACTTCAGGAAACACTAAGAGAGAAGGTTCAGCCTAATGGTACTGCTTAGCACAGGTCTATGGCAGGAAGAACTGGCTCACTGTTTCCTACGGGTCCTATCCAAGCATGTAGCAACAGAACCTGCTCCTCAGGTGCTAAAGCTACCCACTGGAAGACTTGGATTTATAAGCAGCCTACATTTAGACTACTCCTCACTGCAAAAGAAAGCTCATATAGGCCAACACTGGACATCTGCAGTGAAACCACAGGACTTTCACTAGCCATAATACAGATGGCCAGAGCCAGGTCAAGAAGCACAAATGGAGTGTATTCCTTGGCTTAGCATGCTGAGGTCCACATAGATGCAGCCACGCTGTGCCTGAACTCACAGCCAGCTTGCAGCATAAAGTACTACAGACATCCCTCGGGGAAGCACAAGTGCTTTGAACCATTACTGCAGGACTATCTGCCTTTGGAAGTCAGATTTTAAAAGAAATCTAGGAATAAACCAATGACTCTGCTCCAAGCATTAAAGATGCATTGCAGAACAGCACACTGGTACATCGATATTTTAAATGTTTAAATTTCTTCCCTCATATGAAAGAGCTTTTCCAGCACTTCGTGAAAAGCTGTCCTCCAGCTCATAGATTTCTGAATATTCTGATTTCTCTCCATGCTCCCTGCCCTGAAAACATGCCCAGAGTCACCATTATTAAGTTTATTCTTCTTTCTATGCAATGAAAAGGAAAGAAATCAGCAAAGGGGAACGTTAACAACAATTTAGATGTGGAGCTTTTATGTGTATGAGGGTGTTTTTTTCCCCAGTTCTGGTACATATGGATTCACCTTAAGCTGTAACTGTCCTATAGCTCATAAAATGTGCATTACATCGCTTTATAGGAAGAAGTCAGCAGGAACAAAGCTACTGGAATGGATGAATAAACAAATTATTGTTAAGGCTACACACATCAGCCTCCAAATAGCAGCAGGAAAATGTGCAGTGCTTCTGCAACTGAAATGCCTGTACAGTGATCTGAACTGTTCATGCAGGTGTTCATTTCGGCTTGACCCTGTTAGTCACGGGTGGGAGATGCTGTGTGTTTGAGCACCAGGTAAAACAGATGGTGGCTCTGGGACAGGGGAATCCCATCCAGCAGCAGTAAGAGCATGGCTGCATGGACACAAAATGTCCCTGCCTGCTGGCAAGAGTGGTTACCTAGGGAAAACACATTCCTAATCACCTCATTAGTGAGAGGTAGACTGCTCTGAAGGCAAAACCATACACTGTGTTACAATCATACCCTGCCTTTACACTGTCCTCTTGAGTCCAGGCAAGCAAACATGCCACAAGGCTGAGACTTCCGAGCACTCAGTGTGCCCTGCTGCTCCTTTGGTTTTCACCTTTCCTGATGAGCACACACACACAGTGCATCACATGGATGCACTGCAGTACATGCAGGGGCTCTGTCCCCAGCCTACGCTGACCTGTGGTCTGCAAGTGCCTGTGATGTTTTGGCACATGGAAGTCTCAAAATTGTACAGATTATGTTCACTCTGGAGAAGTGAGAAGCTTTTAAGCTGTTCAGTCTTACCTGCACTTCTGGCCGCACCGGTCTTGCTCCTCTGCAAGGTCTATCTTCTGCCCCTCTGACCACCAGTGCACTGTCTAGATGATCTCCATCCCTGCAACGGTTGTGCGTCGTCCCTCTTCTGTGGTGAACCTAACTGGAACTGTTCTGCTCTCACTCCTGATTTTTAGACACAAACAGGGCCTTCTGAATGCCATGACCCAAGATAGGATCTGCCCTCCCCCTGCTATGTTAAACAGCCTGTACTCAGCCCTTTGGGCCTCTGAGGCAAGCCTCTAAGCTCACTGCCCTGGTGTAGAGGACCAGGACGGGATGTTGCCCATGCTTTACAGTCGTTATTGCCATAATGGGGCCTTACAACAAAGAAAAGAGCAGGCTGAAAGTGATCTGAAATGGGCTGGGGTTCAGCAGTAGGCATCCTTCTTGCTGATCATTGTTTGGCTGCAATTTCTACCCAGTGGCAATATTCCTCTGTTTTGCTCACAGCTGAAAATAACTCTGAAAGTGCTTCAAAAGGGCTGCCTTATAACTGAGCTGAACACACCTTTCCAGATGATTTTTGTCATGGTTAGTATCTTCCCATTGAAAGAATTCAGCCTCTTCCACTTCTTTGCTGTGCAGCCTATAAACCACTGTAAAATATGGCTCATTGTTTCTGTGCTCCCCCATGCCCTTTATTTCCATAATGGACTCTTTGCCCACGTGTTCGCTAATATTTCTACTTCACTACATAAGCTGGCAGATGCCCAAAGTGTTGGTGCCTGTGACATGATTCCTTTTCATTCCCCATGCAGTTATCTGGCAGTACCTTGCCTGCACGGTGGGCAAGGAAAAGCACAGATGCACCTAGGCTGGCACAAGCTGTTGTGGAGTTGTGACAAAAACACCTGCCCTTTCCATAGTAATCTGCTGAGCTGCTAGTGTTCCTCATACTGGGAATGGAAGGTTAAATCACCACTTTGCTTCTTGTTGTGTCATCGTTTTAACTATTTGCATCAGTTACTGAATACGCTTCCACAGTATTAACGCCTTCACTGTGATTCACAGGGAGCTTTGGAAACTAATGCTGCAAAATGATTTAAGTGTGGTCCTCATCCCTAAAGCTTCAGGTAGCAAA